>NC_090445.1:254033590-256533590 GCF_031143425.1 Pleurodeles waltl
GTTAGCACCAATTTGAAATTGGTACTAACTGCAATTGTTTTGCTACAGCATTGAAGGTCACAAAACAATCATACATACCATTTAGATTCGGTATTAGGAAGGGATGCCCTGAACACGCCCCTTCCTAATAGCGAATCACAAAACCCAAATTGTGATTTGGTAACAAGTTACTGAATCGCAGTTTGGACCTTGTACATACCAAAAAGCATTATTCTGTGAATCGGCCAGTTTGCGACTAGACAAATGCTTTCTACATGTGGCCCATAGTGCCCACTTGTATTATCAGCTTGAGGGGCATGTGACCAGGCAACGTCTTACTTAGATTTTCGATACCCAATATAGTGTCCCATGCCAGTAAGTTATTAAGTATAAGAGTGATTCATGTATGTAAAGTATGCACATGGGAATATTATGACTAGTTCCTAATGCCTGGGTGCATCTCTTGCCTTGCGTCACTAAGTCCCCAGTTCTGCACTTGCTTGTTTGAGGCCTCTATAGTCACGGTTCCAAGCATTAGTGGGTACATCCTGTCCCTTTCTTTCTCTTCAAAATAGAATTTCCATTTCATGATTGTTGGAGCGTGTTGGTCAAGCAATGTCACAACTTCTATTTTATCCAATAAAACATTGTGGGTGGTGTTGAGTGAAAATATATTTACCAGTCTCAGAAGGGCCTCTTCAAGCCTGCCCTCAAGAAGCAGGTATCTTCCTGGATGATGCACTTGTCCACTACAAGAGGTGTGGAAGGAGCTACCCAAATTAATGTTCATATGAGTAATAAGATGCAATATAGTTTTATCCTCCATCACTTCTTCAGTTTCTCCCCTTCTTCCTTTGTCCAACTGCATTTCTAGAAGAAGCACAATGTGTACTGAGTGCTACTTGATATAGGCATGCATTCCATGTCTTTTTGCCAGGTTACCCAAACCTGTCACATTCCACGCTACAATGAGGTATTTGTGACTATCCATAATCATCTTGTCTTCACATTTGTAGGGAGGGTATTGTGATCTCCCGGCAGATTAAAGTTCTTCTCGTGTGGCGTTTCTTGCCCACCATGACATCACACCTCACCTTTCCCAGTGTTCTAATCTCTGCCTCAATAACAGTGGTATATAGTAACTCCCATTGTGTGACTGTCCCCTATCCCCAGTACCTCCTGCTACCCCCCACCCCAGGTGCACTAATTATGAAAAATTAAATATCAGTTAGTGGGAAGTCCACCAGTGCTAAAGAGACCACCCACCAAGACTGAATTCAGTAATAACAAACAACAAAAACAACCATACCAGTAAACCAGTGATAGTCTCATCACCAACCTCCCTGCCTGGACATGACAGACTTCCTAGATGTAGTAAAGTTACAAATTGGCTAGCTAGCTTAAATTAGTCATAGACAGCTAAACATTTCAGTGACAATAGGTGTGGGATTACTGTCATCCACCAACAGTCCACCAACATTCCTGGAATAGAAGCACCTTTAGTTGTCAACTAATGTCGGCTCTGATTTCCTAAAGGTTTGCATCTATAGATCCTGAGTTCTATAATTCAACAATTTTGCCACATTTAGTTTCTGGGATCTGCTCCCACCATCAATACTTTGTGGGCTCTCTCTACATCAAAAAATAGGATAAGCCTTACCGTGCCACCTGCTTTTTAAACAAAGTCCTTGAGCTCGATTCACTCAACCTTTGACCCACTGCAGGCAATACCCATGCTCAACTGTACTCATCTAAATATTGAGAGTGAGGGATTGCGGAGAAGTGCTGGCGGTAGGAGTGCTTTCACTCCATTTCAGTCACGAAAGCTGAAAGGACTTCTAAGTCTCAATGTCTTCAAAACACTCTTGACCCCCTGAAATGGTTTGCCATACCTCACCTCTGCATCTTTCCTCCCGTGGGCTTCTCTGTACACAAGTCAACTGCTCAACAGGTTGTACCCACCCCAGGACTGCAATCTTCAGCAGCATCTTTTACCTATGGGAGCTGGCTCTGGATCAGTGTTTCCCTTCTGTGCCTGAAAGTCCACCACCCCAGCAGAACACTCCATTAAAGAGCGGATCAGGATTTCCTATGCAGATGTGATCTTGTTCTTGTGAGGCCATGCCAAATATTTCAGACAATTTCCTTGTTGGGAGCCCTGAATCAAACAGCAAGGAGGGCTGTTATGTTGCTACCTGTAAGGTTCAGCCTCATTTTGGGGCATATGATTTTGAATCTTTACACCTGGATGGCATGGTAGCGGGAGCTGCTGGCCATGACCCCGCCCATAACGCCTCTCATGGTGTGGTTTTACAGTCTTGTTATTGAAGCATCCTTCTTCTGCAGTCTTAAATGGCACACCCTGAGACTGGACTTCAGTTTAGACTCTGTACTATACTACTGAAAAAACATTTCCTTGAAATCCGTGGATTCCAAGCATGACACAGATCCACACCCTTACTGGGACACCCTAATTCCGAAGAAAGCAGTGATCTGCCTGGTTCAGGTCTAATGTCGTCTGTCTTGCAGAAAGCGCAGGTGGCACCTTCAGTCACAAAAGGGCCTTCCAGTGCCATACCCACCATGATCCTCTTTTGTAAGGGCAGGTATTGCTTGGCTGACTGTTCTCACCATTGCAGGCTTACCGGCTTCCTGTGCCTGTCTCTTACTTTCCTCCTGGGTCTTCGAATTGTAACCTAAGGGCCAGTAACTGTAGACATCCTTTGATGTTCTAGGCAAAGGGTACACACTGTAATAATCGACCAGAGCTTCGTCCCTTCATTTGGAGCACGCAGTGGTAAAATCTATTCATTTTGAAGTTTCATTTACACACTTTTCTCAATACAAAATGAAGTAAGAAAGAACACATCATAAATAGAAAGTTCAGATAGCCACTAATGAGCAGGCTCTTCTTGTGGGAAGAATGCAAGAAACAGTTGAGAGTTTGGCTCTCTTGAGTAAAATGGCTGACTTTACTAATTTCTGCAGTTCGGGTCATGGCGCCAATTTGGGGGCAATACAAAGCAAATGGATGTGCTCTCTTGGGAATAAATCAGCCTTTTATGAGTAATGTCATTAGCTGCTAGTTGATTGCAACTAAACCAATCAATCGTTTATGTATGAAATTAAAGAAATATTTGCCTTGCACGCATAGCGTAAGTATCACCTATTAAATACATTGGGGTGTTGAATTTCCACTTAGTTTTCTTTCATTCAGGATTGCGTGAATATAATATCATAAAACAAAACTGTGAATTGTCAGTCCATATGTACAGATAAAGGCCCTCATTATGACATTGGAGGTAAATCCCACTTACTGCCATGCTGACTGCCGCCAACATACTGCCACCGCAGCGGATATCCGCTTACCATATTATGACACACACATACCAATCCGTCACTATACAGCCACAAACACAACTCTGCCACAGCAAAGGTCAGTGATAAACTGGCGGTATCCAAACCCACACCGTTACGCCAACAGAACAACGCCCACAACATTATGACCCACGAATCACCACGGCAGACATTCATCGATGGTAAACCATTGGTGGTACATACCGCCGCGCTCAAAATACACACACTCAAACAAAACAACACCACATTGGACAATTCAAACTACCCACACCTGACATCCATACACACACCACACCACTATAAAACACCCACCCACATTACCCACAACCCTTTACGAATACAAACCATTGCCAACAGAGAGAGACAGCAAGAGCACCCACACATCAAGAGCCACATACCACCATCACATATACGCCACCCAAGCACCTCACAACACACACTCCAACACATCACCCTATACACCCTCACACACAATACTCACACAACACCCATGGCACCACAACAACACCCCAGATTCTCTGAGGAGGAGCTGAGGGTCATGGTGGAGGAAATCATCTGGGTAGAGCCACAGCTATTTGGATATCAGGTGCAGCAGATATCCATTGCTAGGAAGCCGTGGGACAGTACCCCAGAACAAGGGATGATATCAGGAAGAGGTGGAACGACATCAAGGGGAAGGTACGTTCCGTGGCAGCAAGACACCAACTAGCTGTACAGAGGACTGGCGGTGGACCCCCCCCCCCCTCCTTCCCCACAACTAACAACATGGGAGGAGCAAGTCTTGGCAAACATACATCCTGAGGGCATGTCAGGAGTAGGAAGAGGACTGGACTCTGGTAAGTCAACTCTCAACTATTTCTATCACCCCCTACCTGCATGTCATCGCATACCCCCACCCTGACTCCCATCACTCCACCACCTCCCACACACCTCACCATCACATCTCACCTATCCCAATCCCAAAGCCCTGCATGCACCACCAATGCATGGACACCAGTCACAGACCAGCATGGACACCTATCACTAAAGCATGCACACCAGAGGGAAACAGCTAGCCCACCAAATAACAACTCACACAAGGTAAAGCTGCCAGGGCAATAACAACCATAGAGGGCAACCCACCCATGCACGATATGTCACGCACAGAAACAATGACACTGCATTTACATTCCCACAGGTATCCCTGCCAATGTCACCAGAGAAGAGGTGCCAGCAACATCCAGTCCCCCCACAGAAGAGGCCCACAGTGATGACAGCAGCTCTGCTCGCCTGGCTCTGGATTACCAACCTGGCACATCAGGGACCTCAGACAGTCGGTTACCCAAGCCCAGTCACACACCACCACAGAGCCTCCCCCATCAGGAAACACCTCCACAGCACCCACCCAGCGGGCCCATACCTCTGTCCCCAGGACACGCCAATCAGCAGTGTGTCCACCTCTACAGGGACCCCACAATCCCAGGACAATCAGGGACCTGGGGTCAGTGGCAGTGGGCACACGGTTCAGGTGACAGAGGCACAGGACTACAGGGAAAATGGGGAGGACTGCTGTGCACCAGGGGGAGGACAGGCCCAGGGAACCGACTCTCCAGGAGGCACTCACCGCGCTCCTGGGAGCATACCAACATTTCCAGGATACACTGGGCCAGATCATGGACAAGTGGCAGGAGATCATGCAGTTTCAAGAGGGACAGTACCTGGGGATCAGGGAGGACTTGAAGTCCATTAACACCACCCTAGTCTCCATTGCGGGGGTGCTGGCAGACATGTCCAACATTATCAGAGGGGCAGTGTCACACCAGCAGGCCCCTGCCACTAGCCAGACTACTGAACAGCCCTCCTCCTCCACTGCCGCTAGTGGACAGGAGGCTCTGCCGCAGGACTAACAGGCCACCAGAATCCCTCCCCTTGTAGAAGGAGAACCACCCCGCAAACGGTCCCTGCGATCCAGGCAGAAGCCAGAGACTATTGCCAAGACCCCTGCTACGAAGGGAAATAAGACTCTCCTGAATGTCTCCCTTGTGTCCCACTCTGTCAACCTGTCCACCTTAAAATGCCATTGCTCCCCTTCCTATGCCCACTTGGACAATGCACATGTGCTACAATTAGACTGGACTCTACCTTGGACTTTCCTCCATCATCAACCCAGCCCATTGCACTTCCCACTTTTCTTCAGAGCACTGCAATAAACACACTTTGAAAAAATACAAGTATGGAGTATGTCAAATGATTTAAGCATGTATTTGTTTAACAAGGTTTAAACATTGCAATTCAACTGTACAGTAATGTATACATAGGAAAGACCTGTATTTGGCTGCAGTGAACACACCAGTAGCGATAGTGGGGAACCAATATCTTCAAATAGAGATGCCAAAGGGTACAGTGACTGGCAACAGAAGTACGAAGTCACAGCCTGCCAGTGACAATGTGAAACATTAAACTGTCAATGGAATGTGGAGCTACGATGTCTTACCTGTGTGTCATTGGAAGTATTGACGTATCACTGCAGTTCTGTTGTCCTCATCCTCATCCCCTGCCTCCTCATCTTAACTGTCCACAGTGTCCACTGCTGCCACACGGCCATCTCCAGCCTCCTCCTCCTGCAGAAAAGGCACATGGCATCTGAAGGCAAGATTGTGCAACATACAGCATGCCACGATGAACTGGCAGACCTTCTTGGGTGAGTAGCACAGGGATCCACCTGTTAGACGGAGGCACCGAACTCTCGCCTTCAGGAGGCCAAATGCATGTTCAATTATCCTTCTTGTTCGCCCATGTGCCTCATTGTAATGTTCCTCTGCCCTTGACAGGGGTGAGTAGCCATGAGAGGTTGGGATAACCACAGTCACCTGCAAATATCGAGGGACAACTGTTAGACACACACCAACTCTTATAGCCCACACCATACTCATACACCAACATCCACTGGGTGGGAACCAGGGCTCACCTATTAGCCACACCCTGTGCCTCTGGAGTTGGGCCATCACATTTGGGATGCTGCTATTCCTCAGGATAAAAGCATCATGCACCGACTCATACTTAACATTGACATGGGAGATGTACTTGTCGGCCAAACACACCATCTGCACATTCATCGAGTGAAAACCTTTTCGGTTTCTGAATACCTGTTAATTTCGCTGGGGGGAGGGACAAATGCTATATGTGTTCCATTAATAGCCCCAATAATGTTGGGGATATGTCCCATTGCATAGAAGTCAGCCTTCACTGTGGCCAAATCCTCCACCTGGGGGAAATGGATGTAGCTACACGTGTTTAATCAGGGAAGACAACACTCAGCACGATTGAAAACATTGGCTGTGACATTCCTGCTGTCAAGCCCTCTGTCACTTGGAAAGAAGCAGCTGCCAGGAAATGGAGCACAGATAGGACTTGCACAAGAGGGGGGGATCCCAGTGGGGTGACGGATAGCAGATATCAGGTCAGGCTCCAATTGGGCACACAGCTCTGAGATTGTGGCCCTGTCAAGTCTGTAGGTGAGAATAATGTGCCTGTCCTCCATTGTTACCAGGTCCACCAGGGGTCTGTACATGGGGGGATGTCTCCATCTCCTATTTATCTGCAGCAGTTGCAATCTATGGGGCAAAAGAGTGATGAGGCGATCATTATCTGTACATTGTAACCACTACAGTTCAATGCATGATGTGATTTTTATAATTTTTTAGTGGCATATGTCCTGAATGTACAATTGTGAACTGTGATGCGTTTAGGATCCATGGCCTGCCCCCCCCCCCAAAATGGTTTCCACCTGTCCTGTATGGAGGGACAGATGGAAGTGAGGTAATTCAGCTGATGTTGTGTGCAGTTGCAGGAGGCGGTCGGGAACCACTGTGCAACTCCCCATTGGTTATAATTGGGCCCTATGGGGTACAGTGGCCAATGGTGATGTGCGCCGGCGGTGACGGTGTGCACCGCCGTGGACGTCACCGCCATTTTCTATCTGTACACTCACTTGCTACCTGACCTTCAACAGGAGAGGACCTACACTGCATGTGCTGCTGTGACCTGTGTCTGGAATCTACCATGGCTCATGGAACTGGGGAAAGGGCCCCTGCCTTCACCTCAGCGGAGTTGGAGAGACTTGTGTATGGGGTCCTACCCCAGTACGGACTGCTGTATGGGCCTCCAGACCAACAGGTGAGTACACTGTGAGCACGATGCATGTGGCATGAATGCATGGAGTGCTGTGTGTTAAGGCCTCATGTTGGGGGGGGTTGGTGGATGGGCCCTGGGCAGCGTGCAACATTTATGCTGGGCCATGTCTGCGCGTAAGGGGACTGGGAATGGGTATGGTGGGCTGTGAGTGTAACAGGCAGGACGGTCTAACTAATACCTTTCCCTGTGTATATTTTCTCTGCAGGTCAACGCCCATCAAAAGAAGGGTATATGGTGTGCCATCGCCAAGGACATGCAGACCCTGGGGGTCTATGGCAGGTAGAGCACCCACTGTCGGAAACAGTGGGAGGACCTGAGACGCTCGGCACGGAAGATGGCGGAGGCCCAGCTGGGGGTGGCCTCCCAACCAGGAAGGGGTGCCCGTCGAACCCTGACCTCCCTGATGGCCAGCATGCTGGTGGTGGCCTATCCGGAGCTGGATGGGCGCTTGGGGGCATCAAAGCAGCCACAAGGGGGTGAGTACAGTGTCAATTATCACTACTTATGCCTGGTGGGTTGGTATCCGGGTGGGGGATGTGTGCCTGTTGTTGCTCCTAGGCCAGGCCTGACATTGCAGAGTAGGTTCCATGTTGGGCAAAGTTCTGATGTGAACTCCCTTCAACCTAGCTAGTAGTCATCCACTACTGGACAGGGCTATGTGGGTCCCAGTTATGCTGCAGTTGGCGGTATGTGTCCCTCCCCATGCCCTGGTGACTAGCATTGCTACTGGTAGTGCATTGCCTAGTGTGTAGGGCTGTTCCCTGTGTGTGAGTGTGTTGTGTACACAAATGGTGGTGTTGATGCATCAATTGACCAAGTGTATCTTTTGTCTATCCCCTCCTTTTTGTTTTGTCACCCTGTCCTTATGCATTAGCATCATCTGGCAGAGGAGCAGTGGCACCTGCGACGGAGGGAGCTGTATCCCATAGGACCCAGGAGACAGAGCCCACCGATGGTGAGGGCATTAGTGGGACGGAGGGCGATGGGAGGACCACAGCAGAGACTGGAGTGGACAGTTCGGACACAAATACCTCCTCCGATGGAGACTCCCTGGTGGTGGGGGACACCTCTGTGCCCACCCAGCCACAGGTACAACTGACACCCCCGTATCAGCACCGCCCTCCTAGAAGCCCCCCAGCGAGTTGCCTGCACCCGCTCACCCAGGAGGATGGGCATCTCCACCCCAGGCATCTCAGGCGCTGCCCCAGTGAGCCCTGCTGCCCTGAGTGAGGAGGCTATTGACCTCCTGCGATCCATCTCTGTTGGGCAGTCAACCATTGTGAATGCCATCCAGGGGCTGGCAGCCCAAATGCAACAGACCAATGCATTTCTGGAGGGCATTCACACTGGCTTGGGGGCCCAACAGAGATCAATCCAGGCTCTGGCCTCCTCTCTGATGGCAGCCATTGTCCCTGTTTCCACCCTCCCCCGTCCAACTTCCTCTACCCAGTCCCATTCCCCTCAACCCAAGCCTATCCCAAGCACACAGGCAGACATGCATGCACACAGGACAACACAAAAGAGTGGCACAGGCAAACACAAGCACCACATATCATCCCACAGGCACTCACACAAACACCATCCAGATGCAGACATACCAACATCCACTGCCTCCACTGTGTCCCCCTCCTCCTCCTCCGCCTCCCTCCCAGTTGCGTCTACACTCACACCTGCATGCACTACACCATCATCCACTACCACCATCACCACCACACCTATCAGAACACACACGTCACCTGCAGACACCACCCCAACAGCCATGCACACGTCCCCTGTGTCGTCTCCCACTGCGTCTGTGCCCCCCTCACAAGGTACACAAACGCAAGCCCTCACACACCCAACAGCCATACACCTCACAACAGCATTCAGCCCATGCACCTGCACCCAAACACAGCAGACAGACACCTCCTACAACCACTCCCTCTTCCTCCACTCCCAAACTTTCTCCCTCTTCCCGCCCAAATGTCCCTAAGAAGCTTTTCCTCTCCACCGTTGACATCTTGCCTACCCCCGTCCTTCACATCTGGCCACGGTGCGCAAAGCCCAGGCAAGCGCCTTAGCCACCCAGTCCACAGGCCCAGTAGTGTCCCCAGCAATTCCTGGTGGGAAAGGGTCCCGGGCACCAGGCAGCCAGACGGAAAGGGTGCCTGCCCCGAGTGCTGCCAAGAAGGGTAGCTGCTGAAAGGAAGGGAAAGATGCCACCACCAGCTGCTGGGAGGAAGGAAAATATACCACCCCCAGCTGCTGAAAGGAAGGGAAAGGAGCCACCGCCAGTTGCTGTATGGAAAGGCAATGAGGAATCCCCAGCTGCTGCCAGGAAGGGGAAGGATGAATCCTCAGCTGCTGTCAGGAAGGGCAGGGGGCCTGCTCCAGCGGGCAGAAAGGACAAGGGGCCTGGTGCTGGGACTCAGTCGGAGCCCACACCACCAACCTTGGTGGTGTAGCTGTCTGAGGCTGCAGGGGATGGGCTGGAGCCTCCGCCCACCACCAGCTCCACCAGCAGCACCACCACCAGCGCCACCACCAGCAGAAGCAGCACCAGTGGGCAGTAGTCCGAGGCTGCAGGGGATGGGCTGGAGCCTCCGCCCACCACCAGCTCCACCAGCAGCACCGCCACCAGCAGCACCACCAGCAGGAGCAGCACCAGTGGGCAGCCGTCCGAGGCTGCAGGGGTTTGGCTGGAGTCTCCCACCACCACTACCAGCAGCAGCAGCAGCACCACCACCACTGCCACCACTGAGTAGTCATCACCGCTGGCGGACAGTGTTTAGTCCTGTATCCATGGGCTGTTGTGCGGGCTGCCCCTGCAAACCCAGTGAGAGACTGTGACCTTTCACTCCCCAAGACCGGCATCTCAGGGCACGATGCCCCCTCCAGAACCAGTGGAGAAGCCATCCACTCACCCCATCCTACCCAGGATGAAGCTCACAGGGCACAATGCCCCCTCTATAACCAGTGGAGAAGCCATCCACTCACCCCATCCTCCCCAAGATGAAGATCACAAGGCACAATGCCCCCTCCAGAACCAGTGGAAAAGCCACCCACCAACCCCAGCATCCCCAGGATCAAGAGCACAGGGCATATTGCCCCCTCCAGAGCATGTGGACAAATCACCCACTTGAGAGACTGTGGCCTTGCACTCCCCAGGACCAAGCACAGGGCATGTTGCCCCCTCCAAAGCATGTGGGCAAATCACCCACCTGAGAGACAGTGGCCTTGCATTCCCCAGGACCAAGCACAGGGCATGTTGCCCCCTCCAGAGCATGTGGGGAAGTCGCCCACTTGAGAGACAGTGGCCTTGCCCTGCCCAGGACCAAGCACAGGGCATGTTGCCCCCTCCAAGTCATCCACTTGAGAAACTGTGGCCTTGCACTCCCAGGACCAAACACAGGGCACGTTGCCCCCTCCGGGACCAGTGGATTTGTTCCATCTGCCGGCTGAGGTGCCCCCCGTCCACCTGAGTTGCCTGTCTATTTTCAAACTGATACCCCTTAATCAAATCAAATAAAATAAAATAAAATCAAATCACAAACATTTATAAAGCGCGCTACTCACTCGTGAGGGTCTCAAGGCGCTAGGGGGAGGGGGTTACTGCTGCTCGAAGAGGCAGGTCTTGAGTTGCCTCCGGAATGCGAGGTGGTCCTTGCTGGTCCTGAGGTTGATGGGGAGGGAATTCCATGTCTTGGCCGCCAGGTAGGAGAAGGATTTCCCACCTGCCGTGGTGCGGCGGATGCGAGGGACGGCGGCGAGTGCGAGGTTGGCGGAACTAAGTTGACGGGTGGGCGTGTAGAAACTGAGGCGACGGTTGAGGTATTCGGGTCCCTTGTTGTGGAGGGCTTTGTGTGCGTGGGTGAGGAGCCGGAAGGTGATCCTTTTGTTGACGGGAAGCCAGTGCAGGTGTCTCAGGTGGGCGGAGATGTGGCTGTTGCGGGGTATGTCGAGGACGAGGTGGGCGGAGGCGTTTTGTATTCGCTGCAGACGTTTCTGGAGTTTAGCAGTGGTTCCTGCGTATAGGGTGTTACCGTAGTCCAGGCAGCTCGTGATGAGGGCGTGGGTCACTGTCTTTCTGGTGTCGGTGGGGATCCAACGTAAGATCTATCGGGGCATGCAGAGGGTGAGGAAGCAGGAAGATGATATGGCGTTGACTTGTTTGGTCATGGTGAGAAGTGGGGTCCAGGATGAATCCGAGGTTGCGTGCGTGGTCTGAGGGGGTTGGTGCGGTGCCAAGGGCCGTGGGCCACCAGGAGTCGTCCCAGGCGGACGGGGTGTTTCCGAGGATGAGGACTTCCGTTTTGTCTGAGTTCAGTTTCAGACGGCTGAGTTTCATCCATTCTGCGACATCTTTCATTCCATCTTGCAGGTTGGTCTTGGCGCTGGTGGGGTCCTTGGTGAGGGAAAGTATCAGCTGAGTGTCGTCGGCGTAGGAGGTGATGTTGATGTTGTGTTTGCGTACGATGTCGGCGAGGGGGCTCATGTAGACATTGAAGAGAGTCGGGCTGAGCGAGGAGCCTTGTGGGACGCCGCAGATGATCTCGGTGGGGTCTGAGCGGAACGGAGGGAGGTAGACTCTTTGGGAGCGGTTGGAGAGGAAAGAGGTGATCCAGTCCAGGGCCTGTCCTTGGATACCGGTGGAGCGGAGGCGGGATATTAGGGTTCGGTGGCAGACGGTGTCGAAGGCAGCCGATAGGTCGAGGAGGATGAGGGCGGCTGTTTCTCCATTGTCCATCAGAGTTCTGATGTCGTCTGTGACTGAGATGAGGGCGGTTTCTGTGCTGTGATTGGCTCGGAATCCAGACTGAGAGGGGTCGAGTAGGTTGTTGTCTTCAAGGAAGTTGGTAAGTTGCGTGTTGACGGTCTTCTCTATGACTTTGGCAGGGATGGGGAGGAGCGAAATGGGGCGGAAGTTCTTCAGGTCGCTGGGGTCCGCCGTAGGTTTCTTCAGTAGGGCGTTGACTTCTGCGTGTTTCCAGCTCTCGGGGAAGGTGGCAGAAGCAAACGAGCTGTTGATAATGGTCTGGAGATGCGGGGCGATGATGTCGTCGGCTTTGTTGAAGATGAAGTGTGGGCAGGGGTCCGAGGGGGCACCGGAGTGGATGGAGTTCATGGTAGCTTTGGTCTCTTCCGTGCTGATGTGAGTCCAGGCGTTGAGGGTGATGGCGTGGGCTGTAGGTTCTGTGGTGGTTGGCTGGGTCTGGTGTCCGAAGCTGTTGTGTAGGTCGGTGATCTTACGATGGAAGAAGGTGGTGAGGGAGTTGCAGAGGTCTTGTGAGGGCGTGATGGAGTTGGCGATTGGATTGGAGAGCTCTTTGACAATGTTGAAGAGTTCTTTGCTGTTGTGAGTGTTCTTGTCCAGTCTGTCTGTGAAGGAAGTTCTTTTGGTGGCGCGGATCAGTTGGTGGTGTTCGCGGGTGGCGTTTTTGAGGTCGGTGGAGAAGGTGGGTTGGTTGTCGCTGAGAGTGGAGAGAAACTGTTCCATGGGGATTTTGTTCCAATGTCTGCGTGGGATGGGTTGTGTGCGGAGGTGGAGAGTCTCGCGTCTGAAGGTGAAGTGGACACATCTGTGGTCGGTCCAGTTTATTATGGAGGAGTGGCTGAAGGATACGTGGTTGCTGGCGGAGCAGATGGGGTCGAGCGTGTGTCCGGCGATGTGGGTTGGGGTGTTCACCAGTTGCTTGAGACCGAGGTTTTTTGAGGTTGTCGAGCAGGGCGGTGGTGTTGGGGTCGTTGTTCTGTTCCAGGTGGAAGTTGAGGTCACTGAGGAGGATGTAGTCCGGCGAGGCAAGGGTGTGCGGGGAGATGAAGTCAACGATAGATTCGCTGAAGAGGGCGCGTGGTCTAGGGGGTCTGTAGATGAGAGTTCCTCTGAGGGTGGTCCTGGGGTCGGTGTGGATCTGGAAGTGCAAGTGTTCGGCGGCGAGGGGGGTGTCTTCGGTGGAGGTGGTGACGTTGATGGAGTCCTTGAAGACGATGGCGATTCCTCCACCGACTTGGTTGGTGCGGTCTCTCCTGGTGATCTTGTAGCCGTCGGGGATGGCTATGGCGATGTCGGGGGCCGAAGAGGCGTTTATCCAGGTCTCAGTGATGAAGGCGACGGCCGGTGCGGTGGAGTCCAGGAGGTCCCATAGTTAAATGTGTTCTCTCCATGTTGTTGCAGGAGACAAGTGGGCCTTGGACTTTGAATTGTGGCCCTGTGGCCCACGCACATTGAGGGCTGGGCAGTGTCTCTTCATTTGGAAATTTGTATATAGTTTTGGATTTGAATGCACGTATTTCTACTATATTTATCTTATTACACTCACTTTGAGCTATTGCTGTTGTCCTTGCTTTATTCCTGAGGGGCACGGGGTAAATATGTTATGTTACTGCATCTGCTTGTGTGTATGGTGTTGGGGTGGGGGCGTGTGTTGTGCGTGTCACTCTCTTTTTCCTCCCTCCCTCCCCTTTGTGCTAGGTGGCAGTAATCACGTGGCAATCTTCGCCGGCGTTGATGTTCATGGTGGAGCAGGATGTAGAAGAGCATTGGGAAGATATACAGCTCGGACTCCATGGCGGCGTGGTTCTTCCCAGAGCCTCCACAGGTGAGTCGTTTCCCTTCTGTGCAGTGTTTTGGCCAGGCTTTTGATGTTGTTGGTACCGCCCCAGAAAAGGTGGCGGATTGATGTGTCATCATACAGTGAGCAGAACATTTTGTTCCGTCTGGTTGTAGGCAGCTACCACTGTGGTGCCTGGCGATTCCGCCCTGGCGGTCAGTGTGTTAAAGTGGCTGTCTGTCTGAGCTCTTTTGGCCATTGCCATAATTTGGCGGTATTACCGCCGCTTTATCACCGACTGCGAACGTTGTAATGAGGGCCAAATTCTTAAAAACAAGTAATTGAGACTGTAACACATATGCTCAGAATCAGAGCTTATTGAATGGATGCATTTTTCAACAAGGGAAAATATTTCTCACATCCCAATCTTTGATAACGCAATGGAGGAGTCCATGATTATTTGCCAGTTTTTTTGGTGATTGGGCATCCTGAGACTTCTGATGTGTCTTGGCGATGTCTATGCTTGTCAGACCTCTTTCTGATAATCCCAAGGACCTGACAATATGGAGAAAATGGCATTTTAAGGTGATCAATTATCAAACTTGTTGCTGGAAAAATCAATATCTATTAGGTGTGGGCAGTGAACTTTGCTCCGCTTGTGGAGTTTGTGGAGTTTTTCCTACTCTACACTGCACTGAGAACGCAGAGTTCTGAAAAAGTCCCCGTAGTTGTGCAAAGTTTTTTCCGCGCCTTCGCTTGTCAACGGTGAGCTGGCGAGTGCGAGCAAGGAAAATCTTACTCAAGACCACATCCTGGAAAGATTTCTCAATGTAAGTAGTTGCAGATGGTTGCGACCTCTCGCATTGAGAAACCTTCCATTCGCATTGAGGTAGCTGCCGCTTGAGTAGAAAATCAGCTGTGCATAGAGCCGTTCGCCCTCATTTTTCAGCACAGGACAAAAATCAGCGCAAACGGCACAACCTAACCCTCTCAGACGCTTGCAGAGCTCCGTGTAGCATGGCAGAATTTAATTGACACTTCGTGGAGATCCGCATAGTGCAACTCCACAAACTCCGTCCAGGCCTAATATCTATGCAGTTGCTCATGGACCGTCAGCCAGGGCATTGGAAGCTGGTCGAAACTGATCCTCAATCCAATTCTAATGGTCTTTAGACAACTAACACCTTCATAATCAAGTTAATCAGTATATCCACAGATGGAATTGGAAATTGTGCGGGTGGACACTTCTGAATGTTTGTAATGTGCAATTCATGTCTGAGTTAATAGCTCTACTCTCTATTCTATCCTCTTATGAGGGCGACTTCCATAGTGGAAAGAGATGGCGAGCTTACTAGTCCATTAAGATGGCTATCCATCCTAGGAAGTCCATTCATCCTCCCTGTTGTGTCTGGATTAGCTTTGTGAGGTTAAATGATCACCTTGACATAACCAGAAGTGGTAATTTGAAGTATTTTGAGCTGAGGGATGGGCTTCGGTATGTAACGCAGATAGTGGGAAGAGAAGGTCCCTCCACTTAATACAGTAATTACCATAGGACCCCATGAGCTTCTCGTAGGGGCACTACCCTACATCACTTTACTGTCAACCATGATGTTGATAAAAAGTCATTAACAGTGAGCCAAAACCTGAAGATATTCTGGATCTAAACCAAATAATCCCCCCAATACATTATTAATTTATTAATACACACTTTCAAATCAGAGCTATTTAAAATGGTTTGCTCTCCAATTTGCAATACCACTTTAAAACAGCAAACATCTCTGGTGGTTAAATTAAGGTGTAAAATGACTCAGTTTAAGGAGTAATCATGATAGTATTAATATTTAAGTATATCCCGGAACAACTCTTCCCTCGAGCCTTGAATAGGCAGTGATTGTACTGGAGCGGATTAGGGGCGCAGACAGTGCACCCTCCTTTGATGTAACTCTCCGTACCTTGTAAAGTCCATGATCCAGAGCGCTTGTCAGGTCGGATAAAAAGCTAATGACCTCGATATACGAGAGACAGAGATGTAGGTTGCAGGCTATTCAGCGGCTTAGCGCTACTGCTGCATACTTTAAACTGTGATGAAGCCAAATGCATCTTTGAGGTCCAGGCAAGAAATTGCTGCATTAAGTATTCATGAAAAGCCATGCCCTTGAGAGTTCATTTTCTGTGAACCTAGCAGGAACTATGCAATTGGCTTTATTACAAACTGTTTTTTGTCTGGAGCGACTTTAAATGCTTATTTTATCTAAAATGTTCCTTATTCACATGACAATCTTCTGGGGAAATGGTAGATAATCTACCTGGGCTATAATGGGAGGAGAAGAACACCACATGAGATTTACGTTATGGTACGTTACGCATATTTAAGTAGTATTTATTCTGCATTAGTATGGTCTCGTATGATATATAGATGATGTTCTTTAATCTCTCTTCCCACAAATCAACTCTCCAAGCAGCTTGTAATATCCCACATTGTGTGTTTTTGTTTCCAGTTGTTTTGCTTCCTTTATTTTTTCGAGTTTTCCCCAAAACGCTATACATTTATGGTATGAAGTTAAATTAAGACCGCACCAAATTGCCAAAGGTCTCACCTCTACTTTGGTTTCCAATGCACAACATTGGAGTGCAGCCTGTATAAAATCTGTCTTTTTTACCTGGTCTTCCCATATTCCTCACTGTTTTCTGAACACTTTTACTGTATTTTCTTTACTGAACTAAAACTGTGTGCACTGTTACCCCTACTAAACAGGAGTAAACCTGGGGCTCCCTTTTAGAAATAAGTGAGCGTGGAGCTTTATTTCAGCCCTCGCACGATTCTGTAACAGTAAATCTTTCCCGTTTTGGTACTTGTTCTGATCAATGGAGGAGCAGCACCTCTGCACTAATAGCGCTGCATGAGCAAAGCCCTGGAGACCTCTTCCGACATTTGCACCCTGGCGCTGCCTCTCTGCCCCGTATGCCTAGCCCACTGAAGACCCCAGCGGCGGCATTACTCAATGAAGGTACTAAAATGAAGGGACGTGCTGAGTCCTGAGACCAACTTGTTACAGTTCATCATGCATAAGGAATCACCATACAGGGAGTGCAGAATTATTAGGCAAATGAGTATTTTGACCACATCATCCTCTTTATGCAGGTTGTCTTACTCCAAGCTGTATAGGCTCGAAAGCCTACTACCAATTAAGCATATTAGGTGATGTGCATCTCTGTAATGAGAAGGGGTGTGGTCTAATGACATCAACACCCTATATCAGGTGTGCATAATTATTAGGCAACTTCCTTTCCTTTGGCAAAATGGGTCAAAAGAAGGACTTGACAGGCTCAGAAAAGTCAAAAATAGTGAGATATCTTGCAGAGGGATGCAGCACTCTTAAAATTGCAAAGCTTCTGAAGCGTGATCATCGAACAATCAAGCGTTTCATTCAAAATAGTCAACAGGGTCGCAAGAAGCGTGTGGAAAAACCAAGGCGCAAAATAACTGCCCATGAACTGAGAAAAGTCAAGCGTGCAGCTGCCACGATGCCACTTGCCACCAGTTTGGCCATATTTCAGAGCTGCAACGTCACTGGAGTGCCCAAAAGCACAAGGTGTGCAATACTGAGAGACATGGCCAAGGTAAGAAAGGCTGAAAGACGACCACCACTGAACAAGACACACAAGCTGAAACGTCAAGACTGGGCCAAGAAATATCTCAAGACTGATTTTTCTAAGGTTTTATGGACTGATGAAATGAGAGTGAGTCTTGATGGGCCAGATGGATGGGCCCGTGGCTGGATTGGTAAAGGGCAGAGAGCTCCAGTCCGACTCAGACGCCAGCAAGGTGGAGGTGGAGTACTGGTTTGGGCTGGTATCATCAAAGATGAGCTTGTGGGGCCTTTTCGGGTTGAGGATGGAGTCAAGCTCAACTCCCAGTCCTACTGCCAGTTCCTGGAAGACACCTTCTTCAAGCAGTGGTACAGGAAGAAGTCTGCATCCTTCAAGAAAAACATGATTTTCATGGAGGACAATGCTCCATCACACGCGTCCAAGTACTCCACAGCGTGGCTGGCAAGAAAGGGTATAAAAGAAGGAAATCTAATGACATGGCCTCCTTGTTCACCTGATCTGAACCCCATTGAGAACCTGTGGTCCATCATCAAATGTGAGATTTACAAGGAGGGAAAACAGTACACCTCTCTGAACAGTGTCTGGGAGGCTGTGGTTGCTGCTGCACGTAATGTTGATGGTGAACAGATCAAAACACTGACAGAATCCATGGATGGCAGGCTTTTGAGTGTCCTTGCAGAGAAAGGTGGCTATATTGGTCACTGATTTGTTTTTGTTTTGTTTTTGAATGTCAGAAATGTATATTTGTGAATGTTGAGATGTTATATTGGTTTCACTGGTAATAATAAATAATTGAAATGGGTATATATTTTTTTTTGTTGAGTTGCCTAATAATTATGCACAGTAATAGTCACCTACACACACAGATATCCCCCTAACATAGCTAAAACTAAAAACAAACTAAAAACTACTTCCAAAAATATTCAGCTTTGATATTAATGAGTTTTTTGGGTTCATTGAGAACATGGTTGTTGTTCAATAATAAAATTAATCCTCAAAAATACAACTTGCCTAATAATTCTGCACTCCCTGTAAGGCTGTACGAGGAGCCTATTGAAATTAAGCACTGTTTTGACATTTACACTCAAAGTAACTTAACTCATGATATACTGATTGAATTTTTGTCATTTTGGTCTTATTTAAATCACATAAATAATGCCTATTTTGCAAAACCCTGTGTGGAGTCTTTTTATGGTGTCTTCATTGTGTGTGTGTGTGCGTGTGTGTGTATTACAAAAATACTTTACACATTGCCTCTTATGATAAGCCTACCTGCTCTGCACCACGTTAGCAGAGGCTGAGCACAGGTTATCTTAGGTGTGTAACTAACTTACCCTGACTAGAGTGGTGGGTTCTGCCTCACTTAGATGCATACGCTAGCCACCAAGAAGCCTCCACTTCTAACAAATAGTGAAGTTGATTTTATAATAAATACTTAGGAAATTTTATTTTTGGAGAGTTTCCTTTTCAGTGCCTGAAGCTCCTGCAGGCTAATTTACATTAACTCTAAGACAGGTGGGAAACAAGTGCTCGTCCCTTTGGGTGTGAACTTTCTTCAAGGATCTACACATTAGACCACGTTGATTGACAGGTTGACCTGAATGGGCAAGGATGACTCCTGTAAGCTCAACTGGACGTTCGTGGTGGGGGCTGCTACCCTGCCCTTCCTGTTGGCACACTATGTCAAATCTTGTCTGAAAGACCTATCTGAACATGTTTACAGCTTTGAAAAACATCAAACAGGACTGCAACACTTATCTATACCAGCTGCCTTCTTGCTGAATGACCCTGCTTGTTCTTACCAGACTTCTTTCTCATTTTTCATTGTGGATCTAGGGCCTACTTTCAACTATTATACCATGTCAAATATTGCCTGAAACACCTGTCTGAACATGTTTGCAGCTTTGAAAGGGATCAAACAAGACCACAACACATTTCTTTTGTACCCTCTGTCTGTTTTCTGAAGGACCCTGCTTTTTCTTACCAGACATCTTTCTCATGTTTTGTTGTGAATCTAGGGCCTACTTTCAACTGGATTTTAGTGTTCAATATGTGATTATACTAGTAATTTCCATAGTATATTCCCCTACAATCCCGCAGCTCCCCAAAGTTTAGTGTGGCTGAAGACTTTGGCCTTTTAAGAATTGCTTGACAAATTGCATTTTGGGCCTGGTTACAATAAGTCGAACAGGAATTACTAAAACAGAAGGTAGGCCATGGCCCTGGAACTTTTACTGCATTGCTTAGAAAGGGTCTAGGAGTCCAAACATCCACAGGGTAGTGTCTTCCATAAACGCGGCACTCCAAGGCATACTCCTTAGGACAGTTACTGTGCCTGAAGAAAATTAGATGATGACTAGACCCACTGTCTGTGACCTGAGAAGGGCCCTTAAACTGGACTTGCTCTCTTCTGTACCAAGGACAAAGGAGAGGACTCCAAGGGTCAGTTAAATGACCTCCTGTGTAGCTACAGGGACAAAACAAGGTGCAAGAAGCCTTTCTCCTGAAGTGTCCAGCTGACCAGTGGCAACTTGACCTGGAGTGAACTGTGCTGTTGGCCTCTACCTAATACCCTGAGAGTCTCTAAGTACCTTCTCCATAGGTCCTCAGAACCACACTTCTGTGGTTGTTTGGTTACTCACTGAGATAAGTATCCAAATGGTGGGTAATGTATTTCAGCTGTGTCCCACTCATCAATTCTACCCCTCCCCCTGAAAAATGAATTGGGGCTACATTGGGACTTAGAAAATGTTAGCAAAAATTCTCCAAAGCTCCAGAGTGCCAGTAGGACCAGTCTGCTTCACATATTCAGCCTTGGGTTCCACGGTGATGGCTACAATTTCAGCAGCATCCCAAAGAATTGGCAATGATTTTTTTCAAACAAGTGATAAATCCCCTTTTTAAAGTGGGACTGTTTTGAACTTCCAGACTTTCACTGGAACCAATCTACTTGGAGCATCTGACTGGGGCTCTATCACAGTCAACCTCAAATCATGCCTAGGTTCTGGTCTCCTACAACAATTGACTAACATTGGTGCTTTGAGCTTCTTGGTGCTATTATCACTTAAGACTTCAAAAACTCATACCTCCAATTCCACTTATTAGAATTTTTCTGTTTTGGTATTGATTTGTTTATTACATTTTAGTCTATTTGTTAATTTGGTTTGGAGTTTTTATTGGTTGGTGTTGTGGCTTTATTACTGTTTGGTACTGCATAAATACTTTACACATTGTTCTAAGGCGAGCCTGTCTGCTCTGGGGCATAGATACAAGGGAATGAGCTCAGGTTTCCTTGGTGACTTTGAGGGTTCATAGTCAGGAGTGTAATTATTCCTTTAAGTAGGAAGTTGCTTGCTTTAAATAATAATCCATTTTCCTGCAAAGACACTATAACCTTTGACCCTAGTCAAAACTACCAAACCATTTTGCTTAAAATCTTAACAAAACCCGAACTGAAACAAGCACTGGCAGTGCCAATTGGTCTTGGCAATCCAAGATATATTGGCGTTGTCAATGGTATTGTTTTCAGCCATGATCTCTGAGTACATACATGGCACTCAGACTCCAGAACCACTATGGGGACAAACATATGGTAGAAGTGAGCTGAAGACATAACATAAGGACCTCAGAAGAAACATCAACTGCTTTAATGGCAGCCCATAGCATGTTTATTTGTAAAGCATTTGTTCAACGTTGAGTCTCTAGGCACCATAAGAGACGTATATTGTTACTCAGCATAATGGAACTAATTTAAACAACCTCAGAAGGATGAAAGGCTGAGTGGCTCTGCTGGGATTCAAACCTGCAACAATTAAATAGATCAAAGACAGATTCCTGAAGTGGGTGAATTAGTCTGTGTTTTAAAGGCAGTATCAGCTGTGCTAATTAAATTGGTTTCTGATGATGGATGTTAACTAATCCTGCACTGGAACTCAGAAAAACTTGCCTTCCTCTGCATTAGTCGACAGTCTCTGAAAACCCTGGCAGGTGCTAATTTTACTGAAATCTGACAGGGGCAGATAGTGAAAAACAAGGGCTGTCTCAGGTGGTTACCTTACCTCAGATAAACAAAAGGGTAAAACACTTTGAAATGGTAGAGACAGGCACACAACTTTCAATAAATGTAGACAGAACTTTTTACATCCATACAACCAGATGAGCCTTTCAGTTATGAGAATTAGTGGCTTAGGATGCTTATCCAAAGCACAGAAGGTAACCGTTTTAATGTAGCCTGCTCCTGGCTATCACCGCCACTGCTCCACATTCTTTTCACATTATTGTCTTCAACACCACATGACAGAAGGGGGCACTTTGCTATCATTGCTGTCTGATTTTAAAGAAAAGTTTTATATCAAAAAGCCATGGTCTCATCTTAAAACATTACTAATTACAAAGAAAATATATAGTAAAAGATTTTTTTTTGTTTAAAAAAAATATATAGATTTACACTTGGTTAGAAATCTTCCTGTCAGAAACACGAATAGCAGTTTTTCTCCTTAAAAATACTTACAGCTCTCAAAACTAAGATGTACACTGCTTATAGTCAAACAATTTGGTGTTATAGTTGCTGCTATGATGAAGAGCAGGACCTCTCAGCATCAATGTGGCTGTAAGCCCCATGTCGAGGGCCACTGGAAAAAAGTGATGAAGCAGCCATGACATGTCTCACATAAACAATCTAAACCTTAATTTGCAGATTTAAAAAAATCAAGCTCAAATGGATCAAAAGTCATGCACTGGGTGTGCAATGTGACTCTGCAAAATGTAACTGATCACCTTTTAGCTGATTGATGTAATCAAGCATTAAATGACAATATATCTTGACTAACGTAAAAGATTGTTACAATGTCAACATGTAAATGTGAAAACGCCAATGAAAGTGCTAAATAGTATTGCACAATGTGCTCATTGCACAATTGTGTTCTCCACTGCCGCATAGTTCCAGTTGCCTTGCCTAATACCTACTTCACTGCCTGTTAACATGAGATTTGCCTTTTTTTTTTTTTTACATAGCGTTGAACTCAACACAAAGGTATCATAGTGCTTTACATGAGCATCAGTTACATTGCACAAAGACTTGTTTATCTTTGGTAGGCAGTGGCAGATTAAGGCCCTCATTATGACCCTGGCGGTGAGTGATAAAGTGTCGGTAATACCACCAACAGGCTTGTAAGTACCACCAAATTATGACCATGGCGGTGATAACTCCCATAGACAGCCAATGTACCACACTAACACTCACCACGGCGGTAGCCGCCATCAGCCAGGTGGAAGAAAAAGTACCGACCACCATATTTTGACCCTGCAATCCGCCACCTTTTCCGGGGCGGAACCAATGCCATCAAAAGCCTGGTGGAAGCACCTCACAGAAGAGAAAGGACTCACCTTCGGAGACACAGGGAAGAACAACGCCGCCATGGAACCCGAACTGCAAGTTTTCCCGATGATCTTCTACATTATGCTCCACCTGGAACACCAACGCTGATGAAGACGACGACGGTGAGTACAGCCACCTAGCACACAAGGGAGGGAGGGGGGAAAACAAGAGTGACACACACACACGCACAACACCCACCTGACACACACACACCATACACACAACCCACTGCACATGAAAAACAATTTGTCCCAGAAAAATGGAAGAATAATGTAAGGACAACAGGACTAGACAAAAGTGATTGTAATCAGATCAAATTCAAAATCAGTAATTTGATTTGTCAGTGAAACAGATATGTACACATGTATCCAAACGGACACTGCCCTGTCCAATGTTCAAAGGGTCCACAAGGCCACAGGGCACAGTCTAAGGCCCAACTGGAATCCTGACCACATCCGGATAGTAAACTGCAGGGGCATCAGTTTGCAAATAGGCAGGCACCTCAGGGGAAGGGGGGCACCTCAGCCAGATGCGGGAACAAAGCCACTGGTTCTGGAGGGGGCAACAAGCCCATTGCTCTGTCCTTGGGAGTGCAAGTCCACAGTCTCTGGAGTGGGTGACTTGCCCACTGGTTCTGGAGGGGGCAACATGCCCATTGCTCTGTCCTGGGGAGTGCAAGGCCACAGTCTCTCAGGTGGGTGACTTGCCCACTGGGTCTGGAGGGGGCAACATGCTGATTGCTCTGTCCTGGGGAGTGCAAGGCCACAGTCTCTCAGGTGGGTGATTTTCCCAGTGGTTATGGAGGGGGCTCTATGCCCATTTCTGACTCCTGGGGACTGCAAGGCCACAGTCTCTCAGGTGGGTGAGTTGCCCACTGGTTCCGGGGGGGGCAACTCACACAGCAGCCCCTGGAGGGTGGCCTACATGGCATCCGCTGGCGTTGACTGCTGCAGTGTGGTGGTGGATGGAGGAGCCTCCTGGGCAGCCTCTGCACTGTCTGATGGTTGCAATGTGATGGTGGATGGAGAAGACTCCTGAGCAGGCTCTGCACTGTCTGATGACTGCAGTGTGGTGGTGGATGGAGGAGCCTCCTAGGCAGCCTCTGCACTGTCTGATGGCTGCAATTCATCAGCTGGCGGTGGGGGCCCCTTGACAGCTGGTGGTGGTGGAGGTGTTACCCTGACAGCCTGCACTGCAGTAGAGGGCTTCGTCACCTCCAGTACATGGGGCGTGAATCCCTTACCCTTCTTGGCAGTGGTGGATGGGCTCTTCCCCATCTTTCCTGGTGGTGGAGGCTCCTTCCCCTTCTTTCCTGGTGGGGCAGGCTCCTTCCTCTTCTTTCCTGGTGGTGCAGGCTCCTTCCCCTTTTTTCCTGGAGGTGCAGGTCCTTCCCCTTCTTGCCTGGTGGTGCTGGTTCCATACCCTTCTTTGATGGAGGAGTGGTATCCTTACCACCACAAGTAGGTGGTGCTACCACTGTCCCCGTAGACTGTGTGGCTGAGGTGCTGGGCTGTGTCCATGGTACCCTGCTCATACAAGCAGGATGGGGGGCGGTAGGGAAGAGGTCAATTTGGGAAAGGAAACGCTTTTTAGGGACGTTGGGCCGGGAGGAGGGAGGAGTAGTGGGAGTGGTGGTTCAGGGTGTGGTTGTTGGATGTGTATGTCTGCTGGACTTGGGTGAATGTGCATGGGCAGTATGCTGATGTCAGGTGGATGGCTGTTGGGTGTGTGAGTGCTTATGTTTGTGTCCTTTAAGGGGGGGCAGACATGGTGGGAGAGGACAGAGGGGATTTGTGCATTGCTGTTGTGCAGGTGTGTGCCAGTGTGGTGTGTGTCCTGCTTGGTGTGGTGATGCTGGTAGTGGATGTTGATGTACTGCAGCAGGTGTGTGTGTAGACATGAATGGGAGGGAGGTGGAGGAGGAGGGGGAAACAGTGGAAGCAGTGGATGTTGTTGAGTCTGCAACTGTATGGTGCTTGCGTGAGTGCTTGTGGGATGAAGTGTGGTGCTTGTGTTTGCCTGTGACACTCTTGGGTGTTGTCTTGTGTGCATGCTCATCTGTATGTGTGCTTGGGATGGGTTGGGGTTGAGGCAAATGGGACTGGGAAGTGGTAGTTGGAGGGGAATGGTAGAAACAAGGACAATGGCTGCCATCAGGGAGGAGGCCAGAGCCTAAATCAATTTCTGTTGGGCCGCCAATCCACTGTGGATGCCCTCCAGGAATGCATTGCATACTGCATCTGTGTTGCAAGCCCCTAGATGGAATTCACAATGGTTGGTTTCCCTACAGAGATGGATCTCAGGAGGTCAAGAGCCTCCACACTCAGGGCAGCAAGGCTCACTCGGGCAGGGCCTGAGGTGCCTGGGGCGAAGGAGATGCCCACCTTCCTGGATGGTCGGTCTGGGGAAAACTGCTGAGGGGCTGCTGGGATGGCGGTGCTAATATGGGGGTGGCGGATGTACCTACAGCTGGGGTGGTCACAGAGGTGTCCGCCACCACCAGAGAGCTTCCATCGGAGGAGGTCTCTGAGTCTGTGTTGTCTCCTCCAGTCTCCGCCGTGGTGCTCCCATCGCCCTCCATCCCACTGGTTCCCTCGGAATCCGTGGATTCTGCCTCCTGGGTCATGTGGGGTGCAGCTCCCTCTGTTGCCGGTGCCCCTGCTCCTCCACCAGATGATGCTAATGCACACAAGAACAGGATGACAAAACAAGAAAGGGGGGGAGAGAGACAAAGGATACACTGGGCCAATGACTGCACCAACAACACAGTTGGCATACACATCACCGTCACACACAGGGAACAGGCTTAAACACTATGCCTTGCACTACCAGGGATATGGCGGCTAGTCACTAAGGCAAGATGAGGACAACACTCCGCCAACTGTAGCACTCCTGGGACCCACGATGCCCTGCCTGAAATGGACTGCTAACAAGCAAGGTTACCTGTATTTTCCATACACCCATTACCCTTCAGATGATCAACGCTGCAATGTCTGGCCAGTCCTCTGTATGGCAAGCTGGTACCTTGCTGCTATGGAATGTACCTTTCCTCGTAGGTCGTTCCACCTCTTCCTGATGTCGTCACTTGTTCTTGGGGGCTGTCCAACGGCGTTGACCCTGTCCATGATTCTCAGCCATAGCTCTATCTTACTGGCAATGGTTATCTGCTGTACCTGTGCTCCACACAGCTGTGGCTCTACCCTGACAATTTCCTCCATCATGACCCTTAACTCCTCGTCAGTGAAATAGGGGTGCCTTTGTGGTGCCACGGGTGTTGTGTGGTGTGTGTTGTTGAGAGTGTGTTGAGTAATGTGGTGGGGTGTGTGATGTGGAGTGCGTGAGGGATGTATGGGTGTGAATGGTGTGTGTGTCTAGTTGTGTCTGTGCTGTTTGTGTTAATCTCCTGGAAGTAATTGTTGTTTGTAAAGGGTTGTGGGTAATGTGGATGTGTGTTTTATAGTGGTGTGGGTGTGGTGTGTGTATGAGTGTCAGGTGTGTGTTTTTTGTATTGGCCAATGTGGTGTTGTTTTGTATGTGGGTGCCATTCTGAGCGCGGCGGTATGTACCGCCAATGGTTTACCGCCATTAAATGTCCACCATGGTGATTTGTGGGTTATAATGTGGTGGGCGTTGTTTTGTTGGCGTAACGGTATGAGTTTTGGGACCGCCAGTTTAGCACTGACCTTTGTACTGGCGGATTTGTGTATGTGGCTAGATTCTGCCGGATTGGTGTGTGTGTGTCATAATATTGGGAACATATATTCGCCACCGCAGTGGTATGTTTGCGGCCCTCACCATGGAGGAAGGTGGCATTTACCACCAATGTCATACTGAGGGCCTAAGTGTTTTGCCCAGAATCACAAGATGTTGAGCCGATGCCAAGCCTCGAACTTAGTTCCCCAGGTCCAAAGTCGGCTGCTCTGGTCGTTGAGCCGAATCCTTCCAGACTGCTGTCTGCTAGTGAATCTGGCAGCAACTGCTATACGCAGCTAATCAGCTTTATCTCACAACAGACCCAGAAAATACTACAGTGTCTTTTAAAATCCAATGTGAAAGAGGATTTTTTTTTACAATGTGAAACGTTTCATTCATGTAACAAGTGAGGCTCTTCTCATCAGTGGGACCTACTGAGTACCAGTGGTCAAGTGCCTGAGTAACATGTTCGTGGCCTGTGCCAAGCCTTGAAATAAAGTTGTATGCTCTCTGCTTCAGCCTCATGCAAAGGTGGCCCATAACTCGTTTTATGTTTCCATTTGTTCTTCTATTGCTCAATTGTTCCATACTGTGGAGGCTTCAGATTATAATGGTTGTCACTGTGGCAACTGATCTTCTCAACACCTCAATGGATTGGACAACCTGCTCTCTGCCTAAGAGTTGTTCACAGGTAGTGTGTTTCAGTCCTATCTTCTCTGTGGTTAGATCCAGAGTGATAGAGGTGAACCCAGAAGGGAAGGACATTGGTAGGCACAGCATGGTATCCATAGCGTACACAATTTAGATTCCATCTAGATCTAGGTTTCATCCCAAGGCAATGCTGAGTTCATCTTTGATTCCATTTACTCGGCTACAGCGAGAAACTGGCAGTGTGTAACACAAACCTG
The DNA here is from genome assembly GCF_031143425.1 of Pleurodeles waltl. Lineage (NCBI taxonomy): Eukaryota > Metazoa > Chordata > Amphibia > Caudata > Salamandridae > Pleurodeles > Pleurodeles waltl. The sequence continues at coordinate 254,061,223 of NC_090445.1, forward strand.
ACTATGTGGATCAGGTAATTGTGTGAAGTTGGGGTAAGCATAAAGTAATGGGGCTTCATACTGTCTTAGTGATGGACAGGATAGCATGGCACGCCACTGAGTGATGATGAGAAGCTGAGAGCCTCACAAAAAAAGAAAGCAACAGTTATTCTTCGGGAGCTGAAACTCCACTGAAGGCAGTGTTAATACCAGGGACATGTAGAAATGGTGGGTACACCTCAGGCATCAGAGAGAACGGTGATGTTAAAGCCCACTAGAAAAGGTGAAAGAATTCCAGGACAACAAGAGTGCTGGTGAAAAACAATCATAACAAAATGAAAAAGTAGTCCTGAAACACTGCAAGAAAATGGCTGCAGTGGATGTTCAGGAGTAGTTGAAGGTGCGCTTGGGGAGAACTAAACCCCAGAAAAGTCATGACGTATGCATGGCCTTGCCAAATGGGGAGAGTGCAAAATGGAGTGACGATGCTGCCAGCAAGTGGCAAGCCTATGAGCGGGCTGAAGCCCACGATGTAGATACAGCATTTCTCGGTTCTAGACAGAGCATGTGCGCCGTACATAACCAAGACCTAAATAACAGCCCTAGCAAGAAGCTAAATGAATCGGATCCCAAAAGAAATTGAACTTGATTTTCTTCTAAAGCAACCAGGTCAGCAATAATAACTTACTCCTTCACAAAACTTACCTGTCTGCTCGAAAACTGAAGACATTAGCCAGCCTGCTCTGTAAAGCTTTCAGGTACAGATAGAACTCATGCAACCTCTATCACTTTCCTGAAAAAGAAACCAGAAAAGATTGTTTAGCTTTCTCTCAGAACTTCAAATTTAAAGCCCTGTTTACCCCACTACGCCATGAAACATTCTTCACAGCACAAAACACCTTAACAATCTAATACTAATGAGATAACACTAAAAAATATCACTTGCTTCCATGCATAGGCAACAAATCTGAGGCACTTTTCAAATGCTAGCTGCATTCTTCTTAAAAAATCACCCGCGTTTACAAGACAATCTAAACAAAAATCAACAGAATACCAAAGCCTCACTAACCCATTCAGTAAACTTAATTCCATTTGATCTACCCTCGATTCCAAGATTCTGATACTAGTAAACCTGATGCCTCTCATGAGCCTTCACACCTGCATCTCATCTAGAAACACTGTGCACGCCAAACTCATCAAAAATAAATCAGTTAGGCCTATCAGGTGTGACCCTTATAAGCAGTCGTTCAAAAATCCCCGATGCCACCCACCACTCTGAAACAAGTAATTGTCTTAGCCTTCTTGAAAAAAAAAGGTAATCAAATATAATACCTTGCAAACATATTCATGGGAGCTCTGTCTTTTTCCCCATTGACTAGCAATTCTGTTTCCTGCAATGCTGCTCAGAAGAGCAGATATAGGCTTGTATGTGTTCAGCATATACCAAACATCTTAGCAGTAAGACATGAAGCTTATTTCCAGATTTTTTGCCACATTGTTTACATCATTTTTATTCTATCGTGATTTATATGATTGTGGAGTAAGAGCGTGGAAGCATAGTCTGGAAATTATAGCCTGCACTGAGGGCCTCAAATTTGTGCCGACTAGACTAAAGATTTTGGTAGGAAACTCTTTTTGAAGGGCTGATTACCCAAATCGTGCAGTATTGTTTTATCTGGTTAACAATTCCATTCATTTACATATGTAGAGAATGTGTTAACCCTATGTTTGCCTATGTATACTTACCTTGCAGATAGTTTGGTCATCAGATTCGATGCTACAATATTATAGTAACTCTATATTAAAGGCTCAATATTCTGTTACCATATTTCACACTGGTATGCCCAAAGCCAATGGATTATCAATTGGGTTAGTGTGCTGGCTCAGGAAGGAAGAGGGTGGAAGTGTGCCATACTAGTCTAGAAGCATTGCAAATGAAAATTACCACAAAGAGTCAACCATTGTCCCTCCATTATTCTTAGATCCATTCTCTACATCTCTTACCATTTGGAAAATGTATTGCTATTGTTCCCCACCATAACTAATTTGTTTTTATTGTATTTTATTTAACTGATGCAAATGTTTTATTTATTTTGTTCTCATTTACAAGCTGAAGCTATTTGCTTAATGAAAGGCAAACCAATGTTCCCTCTGGAACAAGTCAACTCTGGAAGTCAAAACTGATTTAAAAAATCCGCTCATGCGTACAACAGGATTATTGGCATTGAGGCTTCTGTCTACCAATAGGCAAGGTTAGGGACGTAATAGACAATTGGACGCCTATATAAACCTGCCAAAACCGGCTACCCTTACGTGCTGCACGTTGGTTAGAAACAATCTGTATATACACGTCTAAGCAGTACCCGAGAACAGGTCTTTGTATTTCTCAGTAAAGTGGTGCAGGGTGCGAATAATTCACTTCAAATGGCATATTGAAGCCCTCTTTAAAGAAACTGAGACTAAACGCACCATATTCTACACAGCCTGAGAAGTACATCAAGTCATGTTTCCGAGACAAAAGGTTGTTGGCGCGGCAGTCCTTAATAAGTAAACTTACAAGGACTCGTATAGGTTGATGAACCTTTTGATTCGTTTAGGGTGTTCTTACCATAGTTTCGACACAGAATCAGAAATCAACACACAATAATCAGTAACCTTTAGTGAAATCAATAATCAATTGAGTCAGTAAATTTCACACACCATGACTTTTCAGCCAGGAATAACCACACCTAGAGGATAAGGTTAGTAAGTTTAGTCCCTATTTGTTGACAATACTAAGTCATGAATTGTAATCATTAACTCTAATCAAAACAATTCTAATACAACTTGTTAATCAGCAAGTCACAAAATACATGATCTAATCAAAGCTTGAATCAAAAGACATTCTAAGGCATCAACATAAGACATTAATAAAACCCAATTCAGTAAAACTATGTCATCCATAAAGTTCAGCAAGATAGTCCATCAACCATTTGTCTCTGTAATTTGTCAGTGGTCATGTGAGTAACCTCAACTAATTCCAATTAGCATCAGCATTTGGGGGTTCATGCAAAACAACTTAGAGCACAAATTTGGAAAACACCTACCCTAAGGAAAGTACTCAGTCAGCGCAGTTGGTACCTAGGAAGTAAAGGCATAAAATGCAATTCAGTCATTGTCATATCTACCTATCCTCGGTATGGGTCAGCAAGCAGAATCAGTCTTCGTTCTCAGGTCATCAGTAGATCAGCAAATCATCAGGCTCTCAGTCAGAGAGTATGAGCCCAATGACAGAATCTCAGATCTCTTCTGCTCAATATCGCAGTTCATAACGGGGTAAGATCTGCCTAAAATTCTCTTCAATTCTGAATCTGGTCTCCTCTGTCACATTGTTATATCAAAGTTCCCCAAACCATCTCCCAATTTCCAATCGGTCAATTCATCCTACGTTATTACTCTACCCATAAAGTCCTTTTACCAAATCTATGAGTTCTAATATTTCACAGTTCTCATGTTGTTGATTGGTCCACTTTACGATGTTCTCATCATCCGACTTGTCAGGTATCAATTTTGTTGCATCTTCGTCTTCAGTCAGTGTCTTCATTGTTCACGTCCTGGGAAAGAACCCTTTGCACACTTCACACACATTTAGTTACTTTACAAGAGTCCTCATCTCCTGTCGGTTCTCATAGAAAGACTCTGCCAAGCATTTTATTAAAACAATGAGCATTTCACAGTTAGTTTGCTCAATCAAAATTTTTCATTAAACGCTAAGCAATACAGCTTCTTCATGAGGCCTGGCAAAACTAGGCCAAGACACTCGCTAAGTTAACCGCTTCTGTGCCCAGGACATAATGGTTACGTCCTGAGGCACAGTGCTGCTGTGCCCAGGACGTAACCATTACGTCCTGGGCACACAGTCCAGAGGAAGCTCTAGTGCTCCCACTGTGGGGTTCCCACCCCCCTCCAAGGCAGGGATGGAAGGGGAAGCCCTTCCCCTTCCACCCCCGACCCCCCCACCCCCCTGTGATGTCAGCACGTGATCGCGTGCTGTTTGTCACAGGGCCTCCTCCCATCGCGCTGGAAGCTGAGCTTACAGTGCGATCAGAAGAGAATTGCTTTGCATTTCTCTTCCGATCACGTGGGGGAGGCTGAGAGAAGCTTCAAAGGGAAGGAAAGTTATTTCCTTTCCTTTGAAGTCTCTCTCTGCGTTTTGGCAGCCGGATTGAAAGCAATCCGGCTGTCAAAACGCCCACTAGACACTAGCGATTTAATTTTAAAAAGAAAACTGGCATGAGGGAGCGACCCAGTGGGCAAGGGTCGCTTCCAGTGGGGGCATTTTTTTTTAAGGCCTTTTCTGCCCCCCCCTGGGGGCAGAAACCTCTAGGCACAAGGGATATATATACATATTTTTTTGTTTTTGTTTTGTTTTTTGTTTTACAGGTGGGGAGCGACCCCTTAGGCAAGGGTCGCTCCCATAGGGGGCAAATTATATTTAGGCCATTTCTGCCCCCCTTGGGGGCAGATTGACCTATTTTTATGAGGCCAATCTGCCCCCAAGGGGGACAGAAACCACTAGACACCAGGGAGTTTTTTTTTTGGTTCGTGAATTTCACGTAAGGGGAGCGACCCCTTAGGCAAGGGTCGTTCCCTTGGGGGGCAAATTTATTTTTGGCCATTTCTGCCCCCCCAGGGGGGGCAGATCAGCCTATTTTAATTATGCCGATTTGCCCCCAAAGGGGGCAGAAACCACTAGGCACCGGGGATTTTTTGTTGTTGTTTTACAGATGGGGAGCGTCCCCTTAGGCAAGGGTCGCTCCCCTGGAGGGGCAAATTGTATTTAGGCCATTTCTGCCCGCTTTGGGGGTAGATCGGCCGATTTTAGGTGGGGGCAGAAACCACTAGGCACCAGGGATCTTTTTGTTTGTGCCGTCACGCAAGGGGAGCGACCCCGTAGGCAAGGGTCGCTCCCCAGGGGGGGTGGGGGGAGGAATTTATTTTAGGCCATTTCTGCCCCCCCCTGGGGGCAGATCGGCCTATTGTTATTAGGCCGATCTGCCCCGCGGGGGCAGAAACCTCTAGGCGCCAGGGCAATTTTTTTTTTGTGTTTTTTTTTTGTTTTGTTTTTTTAGAGAATGGAAGCGACCCATTTGGCAAGGGTCGCTCCCCTGGAAGGGCAAATTGTATTTAGGCCATTTCTGCCCACTTTGGGGGCAGATCGGCCGATTTTAGGTCAATCTGCCCCAAAAGGGGGCAGAAACCACTAAGCACCAGGGATCTTTTTTTTTGCGCCATCACGCAAGGGGAGCGACCCCGTAGGCAAGTGTCGCTCCCCGGGGAGGTGGGGGGGCAAATTTATTTTAGGCCATTTCTCCCCCAGATCGGTCTATTGTAATATTTTTTTTTTTTTTTTTTTTTTTTTTAGAGATGGGGAGTGACCCCTTAGGCAATGGTCACTCCCCTGGAGGGGCAAATTGTATTTAGACCATTTCTGCCCCCCTTGGGGGCAAATCGGGCGATTTTAGGTGAATCTGCCCCCAAGGGGGGCAGAAACCACTAGACACTGGGGTCTTTTTTTTTGCGCCGTCACGCAAGGGGATCGAACCCGTAGGCAAGGGTTGCTCTCTAAGGGGCTTGGGGGGGGGGGAATTTATTTTAGGCCATTTCTGCCCCCCCTGGGGCCAGCTGAGCTAGAGACCAAAATCCACAGGTAGGCAATTTGCAAAAAACACCTCTGTTTTCTGTGAAAAAATGTGATGTGTCAATGTTGTGTTTTGGGCCATTTCCCTTCATGGGCGCTAGGCCTACGCACACAAGTGAGGTACCATTTTTATCAGGAGACTTGGAGGAACGATGGGGAGAAGGAAATTTGTGGCTCCTCCCAGATTCCAGAACTTTCTGTCACCGAAATGTGAGGAAAATGTGTTTTTTTTAGCTAAATTTTGAGGTTTGCAAATGATTCTGGGTAACAGAACCTGGTCAGAGTCCCACAAGTCACCACATCTTAGATTCCCCTAGGTCTCCAGTTTTCAAAAATGCACAGGTTTGGTAGGTTTCCCTAGGTGGCGGCTGAGCTAGAGGCCAAAATCTACAGGTAGGCACTTTGCAAAAACACCTCTGTTTTCTGTCAAAAAATGGGATGTGTCCACGTTGTGTTTTGGGGCATTTCCTGTCGCAGGCGCTAGGCCTACCCACACAAGTGAGGTATCATTTTTATCGGGAGACGTGGGCGAACGCTGGGTAGAAGGAAATCTGTGGCTCCTCTCAGATTCCAGAACTTTCTGTCACCGAAATGTGAGGAAAATCTGTTTTCTTAGCCAAATTTTGAGGTTTGCAAAGGATTCTGGGTAACAGAACCTGGTCAGAGCGTCACAAGTCACCCCATTTTAGATTCCCCTAGGTCTCTAGTTTTCGAAAAAAGCACAGGTTTGGTAGGTTTCCCTAGGTGCCGGCTGAGCTAGAGGCCAAAATCTTCAGGTAGGCACTTTGCAAAAAAGACCTCTGTTTTCTGTCAAAAAATGGGATGTGTCCACGTTGTGTTTGGGGGCATTTCCTGTCGCGGGCGCTAGGCCTACCCACTAAAGTGAGGTATCATTTTTATCGGGAGACTTGGAGGAACATAGAATAGCAAAACAAGTGTTATTGACCCTTGTCTTTCTCTACATTTTTTCCTTCCAAATATAAGAGAGTGTTTAAAAAAGACGTCTATTTGAGAAATGCCCTGTAATTCACATGCTAGTATGGGCACCCCGGAATTCAGAGATGTGCAAATAACCACTGCTCCTCAACACCTTATCTTGTGCCCATTTTGGAAATACAAAGGTTTTCTTGATAGCTATTTTTTACTCTTTATATTTCACGAAATGAATTGCTGTATACCCGGTATGGAATGAAAACCCACTGCAGGGTGCAGGTCATTTATTGGCTCGGGGTACCTAGAGTTCTTGATGAACCTACAAGCCCTATATATTCCCACAACCAGAAGAGTCCAGCAGACGTAACGGTATATTGCTTTAAAAAATCTGACATTGCAGGAAAAAGTTACAGAGTAAAACATAGAGAATAATTTCAGTTTTTTTCACCTCAATTTCAATATTTTTTTTTTCAGTTGTTATTTTCTGTAGGAAACCCTTGTAGGATCTACACAAATTACCCCTTGCTGAATTCAGAATTGTGTCTACTTTTCAGAAATGTTTCGGTTCCTGGGATCCAGCATTGGTTTCATGCCCATTTCTGTCACTGACTGGAAGGAGGCTGAAGGCACAAAAAATCGTAAAAATGGGGTATGTCCCAGTAAAATGCCACAATTGTGTTGATAAATTGGGTTTTCTGATTCAAGTCTGCCTGTTCCTGAATGCTGGGAAGCTGGTGATTTTAGCACCGCAAACCCTTTGTTGATGCTATTTTCAGGGAAAAAACCACAAGCCTTCTTCTGCAGCCCCTTTTTCCCATTTAAAAAAAAACAAAAAACATTTTCACTGTATTTTGGCTAATTTCTTGGCCTCCTTCTGGGGAACCCACAAAGTCTGGGTACCTCTAGAATCTCTAGGATGTTGGAAAAAAAGGATGCAAATTTGTCGTGGGTAGCTTATGTGAACAAAAAGTTATGATGGCCTAAGCGCGAACTGCCCCAAATAGCCAAAAAAAGGCTCGCCACAGGAGGGGGAAAAGGCCTGGCAGCGAAGGGGTTAAGGCCTAAAATTAATAAGCATGACCATAATTCATAACACTTAATATGACATATTACAAAATTAATCTAATATATTTTCAATATTTCATGTGGATTAATCATTCTTTAGTATATTTCGTGAACACTGGTGGCCATTCTTTGAGGTAACAATTTCAAACGTGCACATTTTATTTTTTCTTCATTATTCATTTTTCTACATAAGTCATTATTCAAAATACATAAATATTCATTAGTTAAAACATCTGCGTTAGCAATCCCTCCTCTGATGACTAAATATGTCATCACACCAAATTTACCACCCACAATTTGCAATTCTATCTCTTCAACATTTCGGCCCTCATTACAAACCTGGCGGTCAGTGGAGAAATGGCGGTAATACAGCCAACAGTCCGGCGGACAAAATAATGGCATTACAAGCATGGCGGTGACCGCCATGCTAAACCGCCACTTCTCCACTGCGACCGTCAGGTTGGTAACGACCGCTGGGCTGGAGAATTCCTTCCCTGGGACTGATAGGGGTCTCCCCCACTCCCCACCCCCTCCCCAGAGTCCCCCCCAACATCAAAACACCCCCCACCCTACACACACACAGACACTACCATTACACATACCGGCACACATACCAACAAACATACCAACAGACACACACATACAGTCATACACGCACACATACTCACAGACATACAAACAGACAGACACACACACATTTTCAAACACACAGCACCCCACCCGCATGCATACATGCACTCACGCACCCACTCTACACACTCACACTCACACCCCCATGCACGCACACAACACACAACACTGCCCCACCCCCTTCTCCTAACGGATGATCACCTTACCTGGTCCGGTGATCCTCCGGGAGAGAAAGGGATCCATGGGGGCTGCTTCACCACCAGCACCCCGTCACCAGAACACCGCCACACCGAATCATGGGACGTGATTCGGTAGGCGGTGTTCTGATGACGTGGCGGTAGAGGTGGAGCAGCCTCCACTTCCCCGCCCACTGCCAGTATGGCTACTGGCAGCTCTCCGTCCAAAAAAGGATAGAGGGCTGCCAGCAGTCATAATACGCTGTGCGGAAAACCACCTGCACTGGTGGTCTTCAGCACGGCGGTACCTCGGCTGTCTTCCAAAAAGACCGCCGAGGTTAAAATGAAAGCCTTTGAACTTGCCCTGTAGATTCTTTCCCTATTTCTTTCTTCCCTCCTCTGATTATTTTGAGATCTTTTTAACTTGATTGTTTTGCATAATTTACATAATCCCCATATTCCCAATAAGCAAACAATGACAATTAATATTCCCGGTATGATTTTCAATAGTACCCCATTCCAAATACTACTAAGCCAATTTCCCACTGAAGCAAACACCCTACCAACCTTTTCCCAAACACCTGGTTCTTTCAATTCCTTCAAATCACTACTTGCGTTAGTCGGATTGGTAAGTAAGGGGCATATGTACGCAAGCCTTTTCCCATAGACACAGAATGGGTCAAATCCTTTGGTACATCTGGCCCTAAGTCTCTTATCTCTTTCCTGTTGTTAGGCATATAAGAGCAGCAATGCCTAGGGTTAATCATTTTACAGACTCCACTGTTTTTCACTGAAAGAATGTCTAAAGCAAGACGATTTTGAAGAGTCATAGCTCTATCCACAGCCAGTTCAGTATCTATCAGGAGTATAGCCCCGGAAAAATTTGTCAGCATGTTATCCACAATAGTAGCCAACTTTCAAATCTTTATTGAATTCAGGATGACTCCCACTAAAGGAATCACTGCACCAAATATATCTCCCACTATCGCAGAAGAGGTTTCCCTCCTCTGTCTTTTACAATATCATTCTGTACATTTCGGAAACTTTTTCAAATCCATCATCTGGTAAATGCTTGGTAATTCTATTCCCAAATAACATGTCCCATACCATCCTCTTGCAAGACGGTAATAAGCATTAAGACCACAAATATAGTAGATCCCGCAGGGTCCTGCCCATTCAACATAAATGTCCATTTGCTCTGAAACAAAAACACATGCCTACATTCACTCATACCCACAAACAAATTTTCGGTGCGTGATTTAGGCCTATATATACAAAGCTTCCCTACATGTAGTGCATCTAAAGATCATTTTCTTTGTGTTTTAATTGCAGTATAAGCATAATCATTTTGATAAGTCCTCTTCTCTAAGCCTTTTTCTAATCTCTCTCTGAGTGCCTTTCTCCTGTCATCAATGTGATCTAAGAAGCTCTTCTCTAAAGATGTAAGCAAGCATGTGAGGTTATTCTTATGAGCATAAGCGGTCCCAAACATTAGTGTAGGTTCAAAGAATCTTCTAACTAATTCTACGTTATTATCCTTAGCTACTCTACTCAAATACCTAATAATAGGGACAAATGAAAACATGAGGTCGTGATTGGAACTGAATGTGCTCTTGATTATAGAATCTTGTTAATAACAGACTACAACTTATCCCATAGGTTAGTGGAAGGCTATGGTAAGTGACTCCTTCCTCGACTGATGATTGAATCTCTGTACACACAAGACAATCCTTTGCATCCATAATCTCATCATACTCACTCAATAAGCGATAGAAAACAGTAGAAGAAAGCTGTCCATGAACATTAGTAAAGTCATGCAAATACTTCTCATCTAACTTAAATCTTTCTAAAGCTGTTAATGTAGTAGTCTCAAAAGCAGAAGTATGGTTGGCTCCTTTTGCATCAAGAACAGACATACCCACAATCAACACTATAAACAATATCCCACACATAATTGCCAAACCACTGCTTATATATTTACAGCACTTAACATCCCTAATTTGCTTATCTACATCAGTCATGATCTGTAAAGAATCAGAAAGCAGAGGTAACTTAGGAAAGTGCAGCAAAAATCAAAAATAGACAATTCTTTCAGCAGTTCAATTTTACTTCCAGGAACCCTTGTCCTTGTCAAAATCGGTTAGCAGCTTTGTCAAAATCAGTTTCAAATGTCAATTCAGGTTATCAATATATTTTCTGGTTATTTCATCAGTCTCTTTCTCAAAAGGTTTTCTCAGATTGTTTCAACAGTTCAGCTCATCAATTTTCTTCAAGTCACTTCAAAATACTGGCTCAGAACCTCCCTGTCAAAACAAAAAGACATAAACTCGTGTTGCCATTTATTTGTAGTTGCTTACGCCCATTCAGGACCTGCGTATCTTCGACTTGCTATTCTCTTTCTTTGAAACTTTTGATCACCATTCAACTCTCCTTCACTCAGTTCTTCTTTCCTTGTAGTATCTACTTCTTCCTCTATTGTTTGATCGACAATCACCTCTTTCCTTTTCTCTACTTGCGAATTCGGCCACTTATCTCCTTTTCATGTACCTTCTGTTAGTATTCGCTTCAGGATGGGACTCAAACCCTTTTCCTTTTCTTTGGTGTTTTCTCTTGATGGACCTGCAACAGGTTCTGGAGGAGTCAGATAGCTTTGACTTTGATCCAGCTCAACTTCCCCTTCTTGGTCTGGCACTTGCTCTGTTTGTCTCTCAGAATCGTCTGCTTCTGAAGGAGCCCTCTCAGTACTTGACTCTCCTGCTGGTTCAGTTGCAATAGATTCCTCTGCACCCTCCTGGAGGTCTTCACTTTCGTCTCTCACGGGGGTGATAGAACCGTCCTCAACAAGCTCAGGTTCAGCTTCAGTTCTTCCTTGCTCCTTTTCTGATTCCTGTGCCGTAATTTGTCTCACGGTTGTTGGTACTCTCAACAACGCTTCTTCATGATCCAGTGGACAGGCCACTTTCTTTGTGTGACTCGCATGAATCCAGTTCCGAATCCCTGCACACTTCCCAGCTGTCGTAGTCGTTAAGATCACCTAGTATGGTCCCGCCAACGAGGCTCTAAAAACGTCTTGCATACGTGCTTGCAGACAACAACCCAGTCACCGGCCCTCAGGTCGTGCCTTGGATCGTGGATTGGTGGCAGTGTGGTGGCCTCCACCTGCTGAGAGAAAAAGCAAACCACATCAGCCAGACCTTTGCAGTAATCCAGCACCATATCATCTGTCATGTTGACCAGTGCAATGGCTGGAACTGCTGGCAACCTTATTCCTCTGCCTATGAGAATCTCGTGGGGTGACAATCCTGTCTTCCTATCAGGTGTGTTTCTCATTAACATCAATACCAAAGGTAACATATCTGGCCATTTCAGATTTGTGGCTGCACACATTTTTGCAATTCGTGATTTCAAGGTCCCATTCATCTGCTCCACCAGTCCTGATGCTTCAGGGCGGTAACTACAATGCAACTTTTGCTCGATGTTCAATGCTGCACACAACAGTTTAATCACTTTGTTATTGAAGTGCATCCCCATATCTGATTCTAAAGAGATCGGAAATCCGAAACGTGGTATCAGTTCCCTAAGCAATAATTTTGCTACTGTGAGATCATTTCTCCTTGTAGGGTACGCTTCAATCCAGTGACTAAAGATGCACACAATCACCAACACATATTTCAGACCTCCACATGGAGGCATCTCAATGAAATCCAAATGCATTCTGCTGAACGGACCTCCTGCTCCTCCAATGTGTCTCAAATTCACCACAGTCCCTTTCCCCGCATTTGATTGCTGACTAATGACACATCAATGGCATACTGCTTCAGCTGCTTGTCTAAACTTAATATTAAACCAGTCAATTTTGAACAAACAAACCCTGGCGTCCCTCCCAATGTATGCCTGACAATGATAGTACCTCCCCATCTGGGACAACAAGCTATTTAGCAAAACCATCTGACCCTCTTCAGATACCCACAGCTCATCTTGTCTTTGAACATATTTCATTTTGATCCATGACCTTTTCTCTTCTTTGTCAACATTACTCTGCAAAGTTTTTAGCTCTTCTAATGTATCGATCACTTTTAATGCAAAGCTCGTACATGTAGTGTCTTCGATTCCCTCTTGTCTTTGAATGATACACAGTTCAATGCGCAAAACCTTACGACTTGATCCATCTATCCATTTCCCAAGGACACATAGGTCCTCATTACAACCCTGGCGGTCGGTGATAAAGTGGCAGTAATACTGCCAACAGGCCGGCGGTAAAAAAAATGGGATCACAACCACAGCAGAAACCGCCAACATAGGCAGCCACTTTAACACTCCAACCGCCAGGGCAGTAGCAACAAAGACCGCAGTGGTCACCGACAACAGACAGGCGGAAGACAATGTACCACCCACTGTATTACAAGGCACCAATCCGCCAGATTTTCCGGGGTGTTACCAACGTCATCAAAAGCACTGCGGAACAGTACTCTGAAGGGGAGCCACTCACCTTTCAACACTCAACGAAGAAACAGGACGCCATGGAGCCCGAGCTGCAGGTTCTGCCCAAGCTGGTCTACCTCCTCATCTACCAGGAACACCAAAGACAACGGCGACGATGACGGTGAATACTGCACCTAGCACACAGGGGAGACGGGAGGGAAAAATGGGAGTGACATATACACGCAACACGCAACACCCCCACCCTCACCCACAACACCATACACACTAACAGATCCAACAACATTGCAGATACACCCCGTAACCCCCTGGAAGAACGCAAGGACAAAAGGAATAGAGTCAAATCTGTGATATTTAGAAAATGCATGTAAAGTTAACGATTGTAAACAACAGTTTATACAAATATTTACAATATGTACAGAGGGCCGTACACTGTCCATTGCAAATGTCCGTGGACCAGTGGCCCAAAAAATCGTGGGCGAAGCCCACGCTTGACTCCTGCCTCAAAACGGAGAGAACACTGCAGGGGCATCAGGTCCAAAAAACACAGGCACCTCAGGGGGAAGAGGAGGGGGATACCTCAGCCTGAAGATGGTACTACGTCACTGCTCCTAGAGGGGACAACATGCCCACAGCAATGTCCTGGGGAGTACAAAGCCACTGCCTCTCAAGTCTCTCAAGTGGGTGGTTTGCCCACTGCTTTGTCCTGGGGAGTGCAAAGCCACTATCTCTCAAGTCTCTCAAGTGGGTAGGTTGCCCACTGCTTACTCCTGGGGAGTGCAAAGCCACATTCTCTCAAGTCTCTCAAGTGGGTGACATGTTCCACTGGTTCTGGAGAGGGCTTTGTGCTCAGTGTGCTTCATCCTGCCAAGGATAGGAGGAGTGGATGCCTTTGTCCACTGGTTTTGGAGGGGGCTTTGTGCCCAGTGTGCTTCATCCTGCCAATTGATAGGGGGAGTGGATGCCTTTCTCCACTGGATCTGGAGGGGGCTTTGTGCCCAGTCTGCTTCATCCTGCCAAGGATAGGGGGAGTGGATGCCTTTCTCCACTGGTTCTGGAGGGGTCTTGTGCCGAATCTGCTTCATCCTGGCAAGGATAGGGGAGTGGATGCATTTCTCCACTGGTTCTGGAGCGGGCTTTGTGCCCAGTCTGCTTCATCCTGCCAAGGATAGGGGGAGTGGATGCCTTTCTCCACTGGTTCTGTAGGGGGCCTTGTGCCCAGTGATGTCGCACTTGTGGTGTGGCAGTTCATATTCCCTCACCTGGGTGTCTGAGGCACGAGATGTGCAGGGAACAGGTAGCATGATACTCCATGGAGGCAGAGCCACACTCCATCCTGCAGCGACTTAGGCTGCAAACTGCTGGTAGTGCCAGTGCTGGTGCCTCATGTGGTGTGTGCAGGGTCCAGGATGTCTCCTGCAGCCTTGGACAGCTGCCCACTGGGGATGCTGCTGATATCCTATGTAGTGGCACTGGCTGGGTACGTGGCGGTGCATATGGCGGTGGCTGCCACGGTGTCTGCGGCGGAGATGCTGCCGGTGCTGCCCGTGGTGCAGGTGTCTGTAGTAGTAAAGGTTAGACACCAGGCCGTCTTCAGCAGCCTCGGACGGCTGACCACTGGGGAGGATGCTGGTGACTGTGGTTGTGGCAGCAGCGGTGCAGGGGGTGGTGCAGATGGCAGGGCAGGTGGCGGTGCAGGTGGCGGTCATTGTGGCAGTGCTCACCGTGGTACAGGTTGCTGCCCTGTCAGGAGAAATGGTGGTCACCAGTCCCTCACCTGGAGGCTCCGAGTCCTGAAGTGCCTTGCCCTTGCTTTTTGTTCCCCTACCCCACCTTGGTAGACGCTGCTGGGACCTTGGCATTGTCCTCTTGTCGTTTGGATGAGGCCTTGCTGGGTGGGTCGTGCATCTTGTCTGTGCTGCATGCTGGTCCCTTCTTAACCTTGGCAGGTGGCGGAATCAGTAGGTCTTTTGCTTTGGTAGGTGGCACACTGCCAGCCCTGACGGGTGCCCCCTTCGATTCTCTCAGACTTGCAGGGACCACAGCGGACGCCGAGTTGGTGGCTGAGGTGCTGGCCTGGGATCTAGACATCCTGGCCCTAGGGGAAGGATGGGGGGAGGCGTAGGGAAGAGGTCAATGTTAGCCAGGAAAAGTTTTTTAGACACACTGGGACGGGAAGATGGAGGGGGTGTGGGAGTGGAGGAAGAGGTAGTGGTAGTGGTTGTAGGAGGTGTACGTCTGCTGAGTTTAGGTGAAGGTGCATGGGCTGGAGGCTGTTGTGAGGTGGATGGTTGTTGAGTGGGTGTATGTCTGGGTTTGTGTACTTTGGGAGGAGGGTCACAGAAACACTGGGAGAGGACACAGGGGACGTGTGCATGGTTGTGGGGGTGGTGACTGCTCGTGAGGAGTGTAGTGATGGGCGTGCTGGTGATGGAGGTAGTGGATGAGGATGCAGTGCAAGCAGGTGTGAGTGGAGACAAGACTGGGAGGGGGGTGGACGAAGAGGAGGAGGGGACACGGTGGAGTCAGTGGATGTTGCTGTGTCTGCATGGCCATGGTGCTTGTGTGAGTGCCTGTGAGATGAGGTGTGGTGCTTATGTTTGCCTGAGCCACTTTTGTGTGTTGATTTGGGTGAATGCTGGTCTGAAGGTGTGCTTTGGATAGGTTGGGGTTGAGGGGATTGGGACTGGGTAGAGGAAGTTGGAGGGGGGAGGCAAGACACAGTGACAATAGCTGCCATCAGTGCTGAGGCCAGAGCCTGAAATGCTCTCTATTGGGGTGCCACGCCAGAGTGAATGCCCTCCAGGTATGCATTTGTTTGTTGCAAATGCCTCTCGACACCCTGAATGGCATTCAGAATGGTTGACTGCCCAACAGTGAGGTACCTCAGTAGGTCAATAGCCTCCTCACTGAGGCCAGCAGGGCTGACTGGGGCAGGGCCTGAGGTGTCTGGGGCGAAGGAGATGCCCACCTTCCTGGGTGAGCGGGCACAGGAAACACGCTGAGAGGCTGCTGGGAGGGCGGTGCTGGTGGGGGGGTGGCGGCTGTACCTGTTGATGGGGCGGGCACAGAGGTGTCTGCCACTGCCAGGGAGCTTCCATCGGAGGAGGAATCGCTGTCACTGGTATCCCTTCCTGTCCCCGTCGTAGAGCTCACCTCGCCCTCCGTCCCACTGGTGCCTTCACCCTCAGTGGATTCGCCCTCATGGGCAATGTGGGATGCAGCTCCCTCGGTCGCCGGTGCCTCTGCTCCTCCGCCAGATGATGCTAATGCACACAAGGACAGGGTAACAAAACAAAAAGGGGGGGAGAGACAGAGGATACACTTGTCAGCAACACCACTACAATTGGCATACACAACACACACTGAGCTGCCCTATGCACTAGGCTATGCCCAACCAGTCACTACGGTAGTCACCAGACCATTGGGCACAATGTCTTATGCCAGCATCTACACACCTGACACCCACAGGACCCTGCCCAGTAGTAGTTGACCACTTGGACAATTGGGGTGGGAGTGCTTCAGAGCTTGCACACAAGGGACCTACCCTGCCATAATCGCTCTGGCCTAGGGGCACCCACAGCCCACATCCCCCACCCAGCTAGTGCCTAAAGTGCGCAAAGTCAGGAATCAGAATCTGTACTCACCCCCTTGTGTCTGCTGTGATGCTCTCAAGCACCCATTCAACTCCGGATAGGTCACCACCATGATGCAGAACATCAGGGGGGTCATGGTGCGACCGGCACCCCATCCAGCTGGGCCTCCGCCGTCTTTTTGGTCCAGAGGCGCAGGTCCTCCCATTTCTTGCGGCAGTGGGTGCTCTGCCTGTGATAGACCCCCAGGGACCGCACCTCCTTGGCGATGGCACGGCAAATACCCTTTTTCTGGTGGAAGCTGACCTAGAGGGAAAAGACAGTGGAAAATGTAATTACTCACCCATCCGGACTGTCATACTCATTGGCTGTCAGTTCCCACCCATGCCCTGACGCACATACACTGACCACCTCTCATGCAGCACTCAGGCCAGGACGCCTTAGCACCCCCCAACATGTGGCTTACATCCACACCACTCCAAACAGGCATTGCCCACGCATCATGCTCACAGTGTACTCCCCTGTTTGTCTGGAGGACCGCAGAGTAACGTGTACTGGGGCAGGATCCCATCCACCAGTTTCTCCAACTCCTGCACAGTGAAGGCAGGGGAACTTTCCCCAGACACTCTAGCCATTGTCGCTTCCAGACTCCAGACTCAGGTCACTTGCACAGCACTTGCAGTGTGGGTCCTCTCCTGTTGATGGTCAGGTAGCAAGTGAGTGAATAGCTAGATATTGGTGGTACCGCCGGCGTATGACTGCATACCGTGCCGCAGCACAATGTCAGCGCAGTTACCTCATTTCCTCTTGTTCCTCCTCACGGGTCAGGCAGCCGCCATTTCAGGGGCATGGCACCTAGCTGCATCACAGCACATATTGGCACATCTACTGACTCTCGACTTCACACACTGCTTCTGTGACATTAATTCAAAAACAGTTGTGCCATCTCTGTGGAACATTACCTTCTGCTCACCGTTCTCGTCCACAGGCTACAACCGCTGAGGCAGATGATGAGATGGCAGCATCCTCTGGCGTATAGACCCCTGGTGGACCTGTCGACAATGGAGGACAGACACATTATCATCACATACAGACTTGATCGTGCCACAATCCAAGAACTGTGTGCCCAATTGGAGCCAGACCTGATGTCAGCTATCCGCCTGATGTCAGCTATCCGCCAGCCCACAGGAATCCCCCCTCTAGTGCAGGTCCTGTCAGTGCTCAATTTCATGGCAAGTGGTTCCTTTCAAACAGCAGTGGCCATGGCATCAGGGATGTCTCAGCTAATGTTCTCCAGCGTGTTGTCTGCCCTGCTGAAACATGCACAGCTATATCGTCTTCCCCCAGGTGGAGGATTTGGCCACAGTGAAAGCTGACTTTTATGCCCTGGGACATCTTCCCAACATCATTGGTGGAATTGATGGTACACATGTGGCATTTGTTCCCCCCGCAGAAATGAACAGGTCTACAGGAATAGAAAAAGCTATCATTCGATGATTGTGCAAATGCTGTGTTTGGCAGACCAGTACGTCTCTCAAATATCCTGGCTCAGTGCATGACGCCTATGTCTTGAGGAATAGCAGCATCCCTTATGTGATGGGGCAACTCCAGAGGCACCGGGTGTGGCTATTAGGTGAGGCTAAGGTCCCCACACAGTATTAGTTGGGGTCTGAGTATGGGGTTGTCCCTAAGGGTTAGTGTGTGTCTAACAGTTGTCCCTCGATATTTACAGGTGACTCCGGTTACCCGAACCTCTCATGGCTACTGTCAAGGAGACCAGATCCTCGGGGCTTGCGCATGTTCCCAACATGTCCACCTCTTTGCAGCTCCAAACTCCACTAGTAATATAGCACAGAGTTAAAGAATGGCCAAGTGAGGGATTGGGTTTTGGGTTGGGAACAGCGGGGAAGGAGACCTGTGTTAGCAAGAGTTAAACAACACATTGCAAGATTAATCACAATGACTTTCAATAAGTTTTGTTTCAAATAAACACTTATACTGAAAACATGAATGGCCTAAGGCTTCACTATAAATAGGCCTCAAGAATCTAGGTACCTGGAAATCAAGAAAAGGTTATAGAAGGTTTTCATATGAACATTCCAGAATTAACATTTCATATTTTGAACAATGAATAACACTCTGTTGGACCTGGGATTCAAGAATACTATGAACATAGAATAACACTCTGTTGAATCTGTGTTTCAAGAATACTATGGACATTGAATAACAATCCATTGAATCTGTGTTTCAAAAATACTATGAACATTGAATAACACTCTATTGAATCTGTGTTTCAAGAATACCATGAACATTGAATAACACTCTATTAAATCTGTGTTTCAAGAATACTATGAACATTGAATAACACTCTCCAATTAGTTCTTGGAATAGTCACTGCATTGTGACAAAGGTTTAAGAGCACCTGGTTTTCTCTGAATGAATGAACTGAACTAGAATCATGAATAACACGGCTACGTCACTCTATGATTAAGAGTTCCAAGACTCAAATATTCAGGAAATATTATGCACCTTAATCAAACTGCACATCTAGATTTCAATGTCTAGAAATGATCGCGCACTCTGCCAATCTGTATTTCAAAAGTTAGATGCCTGGAATGAATCGCGCACACTGTTGCCGATTCGATTATCAAGAACCAAATGTCATGAAATGATTGCGCACACCGTCAATCTCAATGCCAAGAAGTAAATGCCAGGTTTGAATTGCGCACACTGTTGCCGATTCAGAATTCACAGTACAAATGGCATGAAATGATTGCGCGCACTGCTGATCTAAATGCCAAGAAGTAAACGCCTGGAATGAATCACGCACACTGTTGCCGATTCGGAATTCACAATACAAATGCCATGAAATGATCACACGCACTGACGATCTAAATGGCAAGAATTAAATGCCAGGAATGAATCGCGCACACTGTTGCCGATTCGGAATTCACAATACAAATGCCATGAAATGATCGTGCACACTGCCGATCTGAATACCAAGAATTAAATGCCAGGAATGAATCGCACACACTTTTGCCGATTCGGAATTCGCGATTCAAATGCCATGAAAACAATCGCACACGCAATGTTAAGTTTAGGCCTAAAACTCGAGTGTCACTGGAAACGGAGTCGGGGGCCTAACCCAACCTCCGCCTTACCGCCCTGCTGGAAGATCACCAAATAAACGAGGGCAGGCCTGGAAATGAATGGATAGGCCTCCAGGACAGAAACTCTGGAAAATGCTGATGCTCTGCACTGGGACCTCTGAATAGTGAGCACGTGGAGCTGGGCAGGCTCCTTTATATAGAGCCAGGCCCCACCCACGAGCCACACCCAACCATGCTGCAAGAAAGACTTCTAGAAGGTCTTAGAATAAAGGACCAGACCCTGTGGTCCTGCAAACAAGTCTTGCAAATGAACAATGAATTACAAACAGAATTAATGACTTTTTAAGGTAGAAGCTCTGCAATGCAAAAAGTTAACACACTGCATAGGAACACAATGCATGAAATATGCCTTAGCATAAGGACTGGGTTTTTGCATTTACATCCCCCATAGAGCGCGCACTGTCCTGATATTGACAGCTACTGACTCCAGTGAGGAATCCCAGGAAAAGGGCAGAGGAACGTTACAATAAGGCACATGGGCGAACAAGGAGGAATATTGAGAGGACCTTCGGCCTCCTGAAGGCCAGGTTCTGGTGCCTCCATCTGACTGGTGGATCCCTATACTACTCACCCAAGAAGGTGTGCCAGATCATCGTGGCATGCTGTATGTTGCATAACCTGGCCTTGAGATGCCAGGTGCCTTTTCTGCTGGAGGATGAGCCTGGTGATGGTCTTGTGGAAGTGGTGGAGCCTTTGGACAGTGATGAAGTGGAGGCAGATGAAGAAGATGTGGACAACAGAACAAACATTATACAGCAGTACTTCCAGTGACACACAGGTAAGAGACTGTAACTGAACTTCACATTTCAGTATACTTTTGGAGATTGTACATGGCTGCCTCTTACCCTCTGTCTATGGACACTGACTGTTCCCTTTGGATTCCCTTTTTTCAGATCTGTGTACCCCATTCTGGCTCCTGTTATATATACTGCTGCCCACCAACTGTCATCCTGTGGTATAATAATTTGAATCTAGTCAATGAAATGCTTTGAGAATGTTTAAAGAATACATCTTTCCAATCATTACACTGACTCCAGTATGGTTTATATTTCAAGGGTGTTTATTTTTTGTGCTAATTAGTATGGGGGTAAGTGCAAGTGGCTGGGGTGATGGAGGAGGAAGGTCCAGGGTAGAGTCCAGTCTCTTAGTATCACAGGTGCATTGTCCAAAGGGGCATAGGAATTGGAGCAACAGCAGTTCAAGTTGGACAGGGTGACAGAGTGGGACATAAGGGTGACAATCAGGAGAGTCCTATTACCTGGCGGGGGTCTTGGTAATGCACTCTGGCTTCTGCCTGGATCGCAGGGACCGTTTGCGGGGTGGTTCTTCTTCTGCAGGGGATGGGGTGCTGGTGGCCTGTTGTTCCTGTGGCGGGGCCTCCTGTGCACTAGCGCCAGCGGAGGCGGAAGGTTGTTCCTCGGTTTGGCTAGTGTCAGGGGCCCTTTGTTGTCACTGCCACCCTCATGGTCTTGCCCATGTCAGCCAGCACCCCTGCTATGGTGACCAGGATGGTGTAGATTTTTGTGAGGTCCTCCCTAATCCCCAGGTACTGTCCCTCCTGCAGCCGCTGGGTCTCCTGTAAGTTGGTCAGTACCGTGCCCATGGTCTCCTGGGAATGGTGGTATGCTACCATGTTTGAGAGTGCCTTGTGGAGGGTCGGTTCCCTGGGCCTGTCCTCCCCCTGTCGCACAGCAGTCCTCCCAGCTTCCCTGTTGTCCTGAGCCTCTGTCCCCTGAACCGTGTGCCCACTGCCACTGACCCCAGGTCCCTGATCGTCCTGGGTTTGTGGGGTTGCCTGGGGTCCCTGTAGTGGTGGACACATTACTGATTGACGTGTCCTGCGAACAGAGGTATGGGCCCGCTGTGTGGGTGCTGTGGTGGTGTTTCCAGAGGGGAGAGGATCTTTGGTGGGTTGGGATTGTGGCAGGGTAACCGACTGTCCAGAGGTCCCTGATGGGCCAGGTTGGTCATCGTGATCGAGGAGTGCTGAGCTGCTGTCATCACTGTGGGCCTCTTCTTGGGGGGGGGGGCTGGAGGTTGGTGGCACCTTGGAATGCACATGCATTGTTATTGTATCTGTGTGTGCCATCTTGTACAATGGCTGTGTTTCCCTGTATAATTGTGCTTTCCCTGTCGCCTTGGCCTTGTTTGAGTGGTGATTATGTGGGCTGGGTGAGTCTCTCTAGTGTGCATGCTGTGGTGATGTGTGTCCATGCAGGTCTGTGATGGGTGTCCATGCATTGTTGTTGCTTACAGGGCTTGGTATTGGGATGGGTAGGTTGTGATAGTGGAATATATGTGAGTTGGTGGAGTGATGGGGGTGGGGGTATGTGGCATGCAATTAGGGTGGGGGGGATAAAGTAGCTAAGGCTTGACTTACCATAGTCCAATCCTCCTGCTACTCCTGCTAGGCCCTCAGGATACATGATTGCCAAGACTTGCTCCTCCCATGTTGTTATTTGTGGGGGAGGAGGTGGGGGTCCACCGCCAGTCCTCTGTATAGCAATCTGGTGTCTTGAAACCACAGAACGCACCTTCCCCCGTAGGTCGTTCCACCTCTTTCTGATGTCATCCCTTGTTTTTGGGTGCTGTCCACGGCGTTGACTCTGTCAACGATTCTCCGCCATAGCTCCATCTTCCTTGCAATTGATGTCTGCTTCACCTGTGATCCGAATAACTGTGGCTTTACCCGGATAATTTCCTTCACCATGACCCTTAGCTCCTCCTACAGAAAACCTGGAGTGTCTTTGGGGTGCCATGGATGTGGTGTGAGTGATATGTGTGTGGATGTGTGAGGTGATGTGTAGGGTGATGTGTAGGGTGTATACTGTGATGTGCGTGAATGGTGTATGGGTGATGGTGTTCTGTGTCTCTGATTGAGTGTGTGCTCTTTGCTTGTCTCTCTGCGCTTGGTCTCTTTTTGATTTGTGAGGGGTTGTGGGTAATGTGGGTGTGTGTTTTACAGTGGTATGAGTGTGAGGGTGTGGTGCGTGTATATGTGTAAGGTGTTTGTATTTTGAATAGTCCCATGTGGTGTGGTTTTGTATATGTGTGTGTATTTTGAGCGGAGCAGTGTGTACCGCCAATTGTTTACCTCGTTGATTCGTGGGTCATGATACTGTGGGCATATTCCTGTTGGCGTAACGGTGTGGGTTTTGCTATTGCAAGTTTATCACTGACCTTTGGTGTGTCGGACTTGTGTGGATGTCTGTATAGTAGCGGAATTCTCTGTGTGGGTCATAATACCCTTGGTGGATTACCGCCGTGGTCACAGTATCTTGACGGCCGTCCGCACAGCGTTAAGTGGCATTTATCACCAGGGTTGTAATGAGGGCCATAGTCTTGTGACTTTAGATGTGCACTGCATTTCACCACGGCAATTTCTTCAGGCAGTTGAATTGCATATAACAACTCCTTTATTCTTTCACCATTTCTCACTGGTGACCCAGTAGAGGTCAAGAAACCTCTATGAGACCACAATTGACCAAAATCATGAACTATTCCGAATCCGTACTGGCTATCTGTATAGATAGTAACTCCTAATCGAGCAGAAACATGGCATGCTCTAGTAAGGGCGACCAATTCTGCTACCTGAGCAGAATACACTCCTCGAAGCCAGGAAGTTTCTAAGGTACATGTAATTGTGCTCACTGCATATCCTGCTCACAGTGTGCCTGTACTTTCTCTAAGACAAGAACCATCGACAAAAACAATTTGGTCATTTTCTTCCAATTGGGTATCTCTAATGTCTGATCTCGGTTTCGTGCACAACTCAGATACTTTGAGACAATCATGTTCAACATCTTCCTCTTTTTCAATTTCAGTAGTATCACTTGGAAGTAAAGTTGCCGGGTCCAGCACTGTACATCTTTTCAGTGTCACATTTGGAACACCCAAAATGCTCATCTCATATCTAGTCAATCTAGCACGAGTCAAGTAATGGGTTTTCGTCCTTGTCAGTAAAATCTCAGTCTAGTGAGGGACCATTACAGTCAGGGGATATCACATCACTACTCCTTGCCACTGTGAAAGACTCTGACCAACTGCGGCAACGGCTCACAAAAAACCTGTTAAGGCTGCTGCAACTGGGTCCAAGGTAGCTGACAAATATGCTACTGGGCGATGAGCACCTCCCTGGTCCTGCGTCCAGACAGACAATGAACATGCATCACGCTCATGACAAAACAATGTGAATGGCTTTGTGTAGTCAGGCATACCCAATGCTGGAGCTCTGCACAAACTCTCTCTCAATTCAGTGAACGCTTTCATCTGTTCTTCATCAAAGGCCCTGGGATCTGTAACATCCTTTTGGGTCAACTTCTGCAATGGTTTTGAGATTTCTGCAAAATTCGGAATCCATTGGCGACATTATCCCACCATTCCCAGGAACATCCTAACATCTCTCTGTGAAGTCGGGGGTTCATCTGCAGTATCATTGTGATTCTTTCACTGGATATTTTCCTCGATCCTTTCTAAGTCTGGTGACCCAAGTACTTCACTACCTTCTGGCAATACTCCAACTTCAATGGTGACACTTTATGACCAAACTTTCCCAAATGATTCAATAGGGCAATCAAGACATACTTACACTCGTCCCTTGTCCTGGATGCAATCAACAAATCATCAATATACTGCATGAGAGTCGATTGGAAAGGTAATTTCAATGATTCCAAATTATTTTTCAAGATCTGATTAAACAAGGATGGTGACTCTGTATCCTTGAGGAAGTCTACACCAATAGTAGACATGATCTAAGAATTTGAAACTGAAGAGAAATTAACTATCATCATGAAGAGGCACAGAAAAGAACACTTGTGACAAATAAACCACTGTGAACCACTCTGCATCGCATGGAATCTGGAACATTATTACAGCTGGGTTGGGCACTACAGGACAACACTTGACCACTGTTAGAAATAGGGTCTTTGGTTGGCAGTCAGGTTACCCCCTGTCCAAGCAAGGACCCTCACTCTAGTCATGGTAAGTCACACACAATCAAAATTATCCTGTGCCCACCCTCTGGTAGCTTGGCACTGAGCAGTCATGCTAAACTTAGAGGGTAATGTGTAAAGTATTTGTGCAATAAATCATACAATAACACCACATAGCACCACAAAATACACCACACAGTGTTTAGAAAAATATATAATATTTATCTGATAAGATGCAGGTCAAAACGATTAAAGATACAATAAGTAAATGTAGAGATATCACTGAAAAGTGATATGAAGTGTCTTAAGTCTTTTAAAAGTAAACAAAGTCTCTTTCAAGCACAAAGTACCTGGTTCGTGTTAAAAATCTCTGCGAAGGGCCGCAGAGGAGGAGATGCGTGGAAACAAAGGGGTGTGCGTCAATTTCTCGGGCCGCGCACAGCGATGCGTCATTTAGTTTTCATGCAGGGATGGCTGTGTGACGATTTCCAGCACTCGGTCGTGGATCCTCTTCAGGTTGCAGGGTTTTCAGATGCCCCAGGTACGATGTGTGGATTCTCAGCACTGCTAGGATGAAGTCACAGGAGCTGCATTGATCCGGTAGGCGTTGCGTCGAATTATCTACCGCACGGCATGCACTGCGTCGATTCCTCTCTGGAAGTCGGGCTGCGTCGTTCCGGCTCGGCTATGCGTCGATCCGGTGAGGCCGTGCGTCGAAGTTCCGATCGCTGCGCTGGAGCTGCGTTGATCTTCTTGTTGCGAAGTCAGGCTGCGTCGTTCCGGTTCGGCATGCAGTGAAATTTTCACCACGATGCAGGCTGTGCGTCATTTCTGGCAGGCTGTGCGTCGGATTTCGCCGCACAAGGAGTCCTTCTTGTAGAGATGAAGTATTTTTGGTCCTGAGACTTCAGGGAACAGGAGGCAAGCTCTAGCCAAGCCCTTGGAGAGCACTTCTTCACCATAGCCAGAGAGCAGCAAGGCAGCATGGCAACAGCAAGGCAGCAGTCCTTCACAGAAAGCAGACAGGTGAGTCCTTTGAGCAGCCAGGCTGGTCTTCTTGGCAGGATTCAGGTTCTGGTTCAGGTTCTCTTCTCCACGAAGTGTCTAAGTTGGTGGGGCAGAGTCCCTATTTTTATACCCAAATGTGCCTTTGAAGTGGGGGAGACTTCAAAGAGTGGTTTAGGAGTGCACCAGGTCCCCTTTCAGTTCAATCCTGTCTGCCAGGTTCCCAGTAGGGGGTGTGGCAGTCCTTTGTGTGAGAGCAGGCCCTCCACCCTCCCAGCCCAGGAAGACCCATTCAAAATGCAGATGTATGCAAGTGAGGCTGAGTATCCTGTGTTTGGGGTGTGTCTGAGTGAATGCACAAGGAGCTGTCAACTAAACCCACCTATACGTGGATTGTAAGGCACAGAAAGATTTAAGTGCATAGAAATGCTCACTTTCTAGAAGTAGCATTTCTAAAATAGTAATATTAAATCCTTCTTAACCAGTTAGCAGGATTGTGTATCACCATTCTGGCCATACTAAATATGAACTTCCTACTCCTTTCAGATCAGCAGCTACCACTCAAACAATTTATGAGGGCAGCCCCAATGTTAGCCTATGAAGGGAGCAGGCCTCACAGCAGTGTAAAAACAAATTTAGGAGTTTTACACTACGAGGACATGTAAACTACACGGGTACATGTCCTGCCTTTTACCTACACAGCACCCTGTCCTAGGGGTTACCCAGGCCACACTTTAGGGGTGACCTATATGTAGAAAAAGAGGAGTTTTAGGCTTGGAAAGTGCTTTTAAATGGCAAGTTGAATTGTCAGTGAAAATGCACACACAGGCCTTGCAGTGGCAGGCCTGAGACAAGGTTAAGGGGCTACTTAAGTGGGTGGCACAATCAGTGCTGCAGGCCCACTAGTAGTTTTTAATCTACAGGCCCTTGGCACATATAGTGCACTCTACTAGGGACTTATAAGTAAATTAAATAGCCCAATTGGGTATGATCCAATGTTACCATGTTTAAAGGGAGAGAGCATATGTACTTTAGCACTGGTTAGCAGTGGTAAAGTGCGCAGTCTAAAAAACAAAAAAAAAGTATCTAAGAAGTGGAGGGAGGCAGGCAAAAAGTTAGGGGTGACCACCCTAAGGCTGTCAGGTCTAACAACCACGATGTCATTTATTTTTCTCAAATCTTGAACAATTCCCACTTTCCCACATGGCTTTTTCAACCCCATTATCAGTGAATTACATGGGCTGCTCAACACCTCTTTCAAAACTCCCTGCTTCATGAAATCTTCAATTTTCTGAGCTACCTTCATCAGTACATCTTGTGTCATAATGTACTGGGGAAGTTGCTGAAACTCTGCATTCGGCTTTAATGTGACCTTAATCGGTTCCACTCCTTTGATTAAACCCACTTCTTTCCCTGTCAAATCCCAAGCATTTTCTTTAACTGTTCCATTCAAATCTGAATGCAGCTCTTTTACTGTGAACATCAGGAAAAATTCAATCAAGGGATACTCTTCATTGGTAGTCTCACACTCTGGGGCTGGATCTTCCTCATCATCACTGTTTGTCTGGATCTCAATTCCATCAGTTGAACAAGAAATCAAACACCCAGTTTTACACAACAAGTCCCTTCCCAGTTTGGATACCGGGCTTGAATCACAGTATACAAACTTATGCAGTCCCTGGAAATTGACAATCTCAACCTGCATTGGATCTATAATCAGGTTTGTCAAATACTGATTCACTACTCCTACAACCTGAACTGTTCGACCTGAAAGTTGGCAAATTTGGAACTTCTGCACTTCTCACTGTAGAGCATGTAGCTCCTGTGTCTAACAAAAATGAAACTGTAGGATCTTTAACCTTTCCACTCACAAAGGGTCCTCTCTGGTCCACTTCTAAGGAAGCTGCAAGCACACATGGCTCCTCATCCAAACTATCATTCACCCAGTCACCAATTAATTCATTCTCACTGTGTAATGGGAATTTGTGTACTACATTACTACTTCTGTCTTGTCTCTGACCTGTGATCTGTTGAGTAAGCATCATCTGTTGCTGCTCCCTCGGGGCTTGAGGTATCTGCATTTGCTGTCTAGGTACCATAGTAACCTGCTGCTGCATCGGCTGCAACTGTGACACTTGTGCACAGCGCATTTTCACCTGTTGCATAGGCTGAAAATTCTGCATTTGATTAACATTACCCCTTGATCTCGGTCCTCTCATAGTCTGAAATGCATTGACGTCATTATTTTGCTTAACAACACCCTCCTGCACCATCGTCGGACACTTCCGCTTCCAGTGTCCCACGGCCCGCGGATGTAACACTGCAATAACTTCTTCATCCCTTGCACATTGCTCTGAACCACTACAGTGTTCAAATCCGGACCACGAATCATATTGCCTCCATGACCTCTACCTCTCATTTGAGACTGGAACATAACATTTCCATGCTGCTGTGGCATCTGTTGCACAAAAGTCCCCTGTACTCCTGTTTGAGCTGCCTTAATCTGCATCTTCATTGCCTTCTCTTTCAACTTTTTATGCTTCAACTCGATATCGTCACTACAGTATTTCGCATACTGCAACACCTCATCAATCGACTACACTTGCCAGCAAATCAAATGACTCTTAATCATCTGACCTATCTCAGGTCTAAGTCCTTCCACAAACCTAAACATGAAATGCAGCATGTATTTTGGCTCAATTGCTTTCTTGCCACTGTATTCCTTGAACGCCTTCAACAATCTTTCATAATATGCATGTATCGATTCCTTCACCTCCTGCACTGTCCTGTCAGTCCTCTGCCAATCAATGTTTTTGGGTGAAATCCTCGTCTTCACTAACTCGATCCAATTGTAGTAGTGTTTCATTACCTCAGGAGATGGTGCACCTGTACTCTTATCCCTTTCTGGCTCACTTGTCGGCCAATCTACAGCTCTCTTACATTCGACCCACAAGTCTGCAGGAACCACTATCTCTAGTAAGGTATTCAAATCTTTCCACAAACATTTTGAGAGCTTCACAAATCTGTATGTCTGCTGATACCACTCTACCAGCTTTTCCCTCAACTTTGGGCAATCGTTTGTAAATGACAGAATATCACTCCTGTGCCAAGGGACATAAACAAACTGTCCCCCTGGAATCTCTCTCATCGGTAAAATCTTTACTGGATCCTTGCCCTGTTGTACATGTGTAGTCACCTCTATGGAGTCTTGTTTGTTTTTATTTTTCTTCTTTGCCCATCTGTCTTCCTACTTTTCTAATCCTCCCAAACCTGTCCACTCTGCAGTAGTTCTTTAAGATGTGCCTTCATTTCGGCTGACCTCATGTGTTCAAAATCCTTTGCCTCAAAATCTAACCTATATCTTTTCTTTAGATGCCTTGTTTTCTCAATTTCTATGTCATGCTTCTCTGCCAAGTCTGCTAATCTCTGATCTATCTTGCTCACTTCTTTTGTAATTCTCGGGCATAAGTATCTCAGCTCTGCCTCTGTGTAAGACTCTAATCTATTCACCCCCATAGTTCCCTCAACCTGTTCATTCACTTCCATGCTTAGTCTGACACAGTTGATCGGCTCCTCACTCTTAGAAGTATTGTGTGGAGTATTCAGCTTGGCCAACCATTCGGTCAGTTGTCAGTCCTTGTAACGAAATGTTACTTGCGTTCATCGGTGGTACCTGCTGTACCACTGCACTCGATGCCTGTGGTGTCAATAATTTCAAGCTCTGACCTGCACTAGGTCCATTCACAGTATCAGTGAGTGGACTGAGATCTAACAGTGATCTGGACTCATCAAAGGTCTGACCATAGAAGAGACTACCTGAACTTGCTCACTTGGTCCCCTCCTCACTAGAATCTGGGACATCTCCCCTTGCTGAATCACGTCCGGTTTCTTCTGCGCAAATAATGGTACCGCTGAACCAACAGTAATCGGCAGCGATATTGCATCTGGGGCTATTCTAGCCCACAAACATTGTGAGAGAGTAACTCCCATGCTCTGATTCATAATTGGTGTCAAGTCCGACTGTGTTCCTGTCATAGGCGTAAACCTTGGCATCCCCCGAGGCTGTACCTGGGGTAACAAAATCGGAGTAGGCTGAGTCTGAACCAACAGTGGTCTTTGAACCACTTGCTCCTTAGGTACCACTAAGTTTGAAGTTGTCTCCTCAGGATAGATTTTCTGTATGGGTGGTGGATGCATCTGCGCCTGAACTATTGGAGTAGTCAACACATTATGCCCTTGCATTACACCCTGTGTCTGGCTAGTATTAACCTGCATCGGTCTCACTGTCCCCATTGCCTGCGTTGGGGCTGTTGGATCTGCACTAATACTCGGAGCATAATCATGCACCTCATACGGTGGTGGTCTGTCTCTCAGTATCCATGTAACAAGGTCCTCAGTATCAGAGTCCTCCTCTACTATAGAAAGCTTTCTTGCTTCCTTACTTTCAGATGAACCTTTATTTGACTTTCCAGTTGATTTCTTTCCTTCCGTCTCATCTTCCTGCGTAATCGCTGGAAATAACTTAACATCCTGCAATACCACTGTTCTCCATTTCTTCTGCTCCCAATCCCATCTTGCCTTTGCTAGTGACTTCTTTACCTTTCTCACTCCCTGCTCAAATGTTATTTGCTGTTGCTGTCTTGCTACCATTTCCTAAACTGCTAATGCTTCAAACTGTGCTGGTTTCGGAAGGGGCTTCGATTCACATAGCGCCATCCGCAATTGTTCCAAAATTCTCAAATTGAACATCCCATTCTCAGGAAATGCTAAGCTTCCATTTTTTCTCTGTCACCTTGCACCCTGCTTCTACCAAAGACATGGTGCGACACCTCGCTACTCCATTACAATGTAAGCCGGACTCTTCTCTGGCGGTGTATGATTTCCTACGGTCGCTTTAATGTAAGTATCTCCCTCTAGGGCACTCTTTAATGCCTTGAAAAACTTCATCTTTTCTACTTTTTGTTTATTCAAATTCAGATCAGGAAATGACTTTTACTCCCAAGATGCCTTTCACCCACGTTCTCAACCAATTGCCTCTCTCGGACGGCTGCCAATCCATGCGCAACCCTTCTCTCTAACTGACCTATCCCAGCACGGCTCCAATGACGTCACACTCACACACACTGCGGCTGACAAAGTATTGCGGCTCATCATCCTAAATTCCAACTCACACAAAACTAATGGAAATTATTGCGAGCACTAACCAAAACCCAATGACCAAAAACAAATCTGCTAGTTTACTACAGGAAGGTAACACAATCGCTTCAGAGACCTTACGGATTTTCACTGATGGCCCTTTCGCTCAGGCATCTATTCCTCTTTCTCGGTCTCCCAGATACACCAGCAAAATTTGACCCATAAATTTTACTCTCAACTGAGCAAAGGCTCTGTCCTGGTGCACATAGGAACAGCCAAATCTCGGTCTAAATTTTTCTCTCGCCCACTTAACATTCACACTGACTCGTTGACCACGCCCGATCAACCTACTAAACCAGACAGATTACAACATATAACCAAGTGTCTCATACATCTGGAGTACACAGACTCCCTAAATTCCCTCATATACATCACAATTCACCTGTGATTTGCATAAGCCGTGCAAGAGCAACCCATCTCTCTCACTCTATCACTGGAACGCCAGAAACATACCCAACACCACTAGCAGGATCCAGGATCTGGGAAAGTCATTTCTGAGCTTGAGGGAACATCATTCGCTCTACAAATGCCATTTTAAAAAACGAAATCCAAAATTCAATAATACTGAATACTCGGACAGATCAGTCTTCAAACCATTACCATAACTAGGAATACCCATCCATCAGTTTCCTAGCACAACTGTCAACGCCTGTCACTCTGTATCGAACACCTATGGCAAGCCCCTACAGAAACAACCCATCAGTTTTCTACCATAACTGTTGGCTCATCAGTCCTTAATAAGTAATCTTACAAGTGGACGAGTATAGGTCGATTAACCTTTTGATTCGTATAGGGTGTTCTTACCATAGTTTTGACACAGAATCAGAAATCAAAGCACAATAATCAATAACCATTAGTCAAATCAATAATCAATGGAGTCAGTAAATTTCACACACCATGACTCTTCAGCCATAAATAACCACACCTAGATTATAAGTTTAGTAAGTTTATTCCCTATTCGTTAACAATACTAAGTCATGAATTTTAATCATCAACTCTAATCAAAACAATTTTAACAACATTTCTTAATAAGCAAGTCACAAATGATGTGATCAAATCAAAGCTTGAATCAAAAGAGCATTTTATTAAAACAATGAGCATTTCACAGTTAGTTCACTCTGTCAGCATTTTTAATTAAACACTAAGAAATACAGCTTCTGCATGAGGCCTGGCAAAACTAGGCCAAGACACTCGCTAAGTTAAGGCCTACAATTAATAAGCATGAGCATAATTCATAACACTTTATATGACATATTACTGCATTAATCTAATACATTTTGAATATTTCATGTGGATTCATCATTATTTAGTATGTTTCGTGAACACTGGTGGCCATTCTTCGAGGTCACAATTTCAAACGTGCACTTTTTTCCCTACGTTATTCATTTTTTTACATAAGTCATTATTCAAAATACATAAACATTCATTAATTAAGACATCTGCGTTAGCAAGGTCTACACATTTATTTTCGTTATATGGCAATCTACAGTTGCTGTTGACATTTGGACTCTCTGTTGCAATTTTGTACTGCTTTCTTCGGGAAAGAAGATATTCACCAAACCTCTGGATACCATTCTCTCAAAAATAATTTAGACACTATTTTAGTATAGCATTGGCCTCTGTGTGAAACAAGGGCTGGATGGGGGTGTCTGAAAGTCCCCTGCTCAACCAGGGATGAAGCGTAGCCCAAGGGACAAGGATCTAATCGCAAAAGGCATTGTTCCGCTGAGAGAATCCCCTTTCTACAATTAAACAAACAGGATACCTGGGCAGCTAGTCAGCTAGTCCAGTTGTCGTCCTCCTGAAAAACCATCAGCACCAAGAGGACCTGATAGCTGCGCCAGTGCTATACTCACACTTTTGAACAAAGGTGCAGCTGTAAACCGCCCAGCACCTCACAGGCCCTCTTTTCTATAGTTAATGTGGATCGCAATGACCTCCACCACCCTGAAGGACGATGGGCCATCCGCCATGCTTAAAATAAGTCCATTACTTTGGCACATTATATACATGTAGGGGCAGCAAAGGTAATTGTCTGTTTATGCTCTAAAGGCCAACATGCAATGGGGCCAGTATCTGGTTTCTTAAAGACAGTGCTAAAGAATCGAGAGGTAGTGTTGTTTTAAGAGGTGTGTGTTAAACTGCTTTTTAATTAGGAGCAGGGTTGGGGCCCTCTCGATAGATACAGGGACTTTAGTTCCTGATCCTGTGCACATGGATAGAGAAGGCCTGTTACAATGTTTTTCTTTTCGATACTTCTCCAGTTTTATGGTGTCCTGGCTGCCGGAGTCTAGAAATGAACTGAAAATAATGAGCTTCTCAGGTAGATAATCATGGGGGCTGGTCATGAAGCCTGTGTATCTGAGCGGCTGGTTTTGTACATGGTGCGTGAGGATTTGCAATATTTTGAGGATAATTATGATGCCTGTTTAATTACATTTACAGAAATAGGTTCTCCGAAAATGGGGGGTTGTTGAATCACTAATTTTTGCATTATCACTTGTAGAAATTCTGAATACCTGGATTTAACAAGCATTTAACAACATATAAGTTGTTTTAAATTTTCATTGGTCAACTTCTATGTTCCGGTTTCATAAAGAATGTATGCTGTTAAGATATTCATCACTAATTGTTTTTACTGAATTTAGCTATAGCAAGGATCCATTTGGAGATTGGAAAATAGGGACCAGGGGCCAGATGTAGGTAGCTTGCAAATTGCGACTTGCAATTTGCGAGTCCGTGCGACTCGCAAATTGCAAGTCGCAATTTGCTACGCAGAAAGGTGTCTCAGACACCTTCTGCATCTCGCAATGGGGTCGCAATGACCCACCTCATGAATATTCATGGGGTGGGTCGCAAATTGCGGCCCCATTGCGAGTATGGGCACTCGCTAACATGGAGGCCTGCTGACGTCAGCAGGCCTCCATGTTAGCGACCTGCTTGTCAATAAAGCAGTTTTTTTTTTTTTGAAGTGTAGCCCGTTTTCCCTTTAGTTTCGGATTTTTCAGGGCAGGGAGTGGTCCCTTGGACCACTCCCTGCCCTGAAAAAATATTTTGGGGTGCAATCACAAACTGGAAGGGGTCCCATCGGGACCCCTTCCAATTTGCGATTGGGTTACCATCCACTTGAAGTGGATGGTAACTGCGATGCCATTTGCGACCGCATATGCGGTCGCAAATGGTATTGCATCCCAATGCGACTCGCAAATAGGAAGGGAACACCCCTTCCTATTTGCGAGTCTGAAATGCATTTTGCGAGTCGGTAACGACTCGCAAAATGCATTTCTGCATTGGGATACGCGTTTTGCGACTCGCAAACGGCAGATTTTGCCGTTTGCGAGTCACAAAACGTTTGGTACATCTGGCCCCAGGTGTTTCTCGTTAGAATACATCAAACAGGTACATACTATTCTGGTACATGAAGGGCTTTTCGGATAACACTTGTGTTATAATCCTAATATTAAGGGTCCAGAGAAAACAATGGTTTCCACGTGTGTGCATTAATTATTAATATATACATTTATTCTTTTTATATATATATATATATATATATATATATATATATATATATGTATATATATATATATATATATATATATGATATGCTGACAACTGCATGGAATATGCAATTTTTACCTATTTAAATTTGTGCTATTTGAGAAACATTTTTACAATGGTGTTAAATGTTAAAATTTGGTTCACAACCGATTATATGTCAGATATTTCCATTGCATGACAAGGCACATACTCCAGTGAATGTTTGTAATTATGGTTTCCACTTGTATTATAAGGGTGATTGGTTTGGCGTGTTATATAGTTATGTATGTCTTGTTGACACCACAAGGTAATTGATGTATTGTTCACAGCCCTGATGAAGTCTATTGGTTAAACTCCAAATAGACGAAACACATGTTGACTGGAGTTTTGAGCTGACGTTTTGCTGATTCTGGATACAGAAGATGGCCCTATGGCTGTGAATAAACATGTAACATGAAGAAATAAGAATCAAGAGAGACGTGCGCCTTATTGTATATATATAGTGTGACAATCTTTGATTGTTGGTATACAGGTTTTGGGTGTGTTTCCTGTTAAGAGCACCGTCTTATTAGAGATTTTTTGGGACTGTGACAAAAAATATACAATAACAATATTGTGGCATTGTTGAGCGACAAGTTCTTCCCTCAAACCACCTAATTGTATGATTTAATTAGTTAGGGAGGGCAGCTCCAAGCACAGTGCATCATATAAAGACTAATGAGTTTTATAATGGACAGAGATAAAATGGCAGAAGAACTGTTCAGGATTCTGGACAGTGGTGACATGATTCAGGAAGCAATTAAGAGTGGAAACCAAACACGTAAGGAAGGCCTTAGGGATAAATTCATTAGGTTGGAGATACTAAAGAAGGATGAATTGTCAAAGTGGTGAGATGACACTACAATAAAACAATATAGGAGGCTCAATAGGATACGAAGGGGTCCTAGTTCACAGATTTTTCCCACAATGAACTTGCATCTAGCTCTATGAGATTGATGGACATCCTCATAGAAAATGCTGACAGGAAGGTAGCTACATTTCAGGCAAAGATAGCAACACTGGAGAAAGACATTAAAGAATTCAATCTTATGGAAGCAACAGACAAGAATTATAAAATATTGCATGATGTGTCACTCAAGTATCAGTATGAGATCAAACAGAGGAAAGCGATAAAAGTGAGAAGGGATGAGAAGGGATGAGAGGGATTACATTAATGGGAGAGTTTTCACCCTTTCCAAGAAATATGATCATCTGATTCAAAGTAATATCACACAGGCCCAATCAACTGTATCAATTGATTGGGGCTCAACCTCTCTGAGTGCTCCCCCTACTAGCGACAGTGACACAGCTGGGGAAGGTACATCTCAACAGAATTTGTCAACTTATAGAAGCACTTTTTTACAAGAGATTTTGAGAATCAAACAAGGAAATCAAGGTCAAAATATCAAGAGAGGCCTCAAAGGAAAACCCGAAAGGGTAAGCGAGGAGCAGGCGTCAAGAGGAAGAGGGGGCATGAAAACAAGATCTTGGGACAAGAAAGTTTAGGAGTATACACAGAACAGACAATAAATGTAGTTAATTTATCAGACAAGACTTTGTCATCTGACATGATTTCATTATTGAGTAAGGGATTGGGTTTTTGTCCAGCCCATGTTGGTGATATTTGTAGATTAAAGATTGATCTCTATAGATTTATAAATCGTCTCAAATTAAAGAGGTTCTTTAATTTGGACCCTTAATGTAATGAAGATGTGAGAGCACTAGAACAGAAGGTTGAGCAAAGTGGGTTATCCAGGATATACTTGATACCATGACATTGTTGTCAATCACAGACTATGAAGAAGATCCAATGACTGTTTTGAAGATACTTGGCGATTTAAATATAGTTTCAGATTTGCATGTGACTAGTGGTTGAAAAAATAAATCGTTTTGGACACCGAAGGTAGCACATGATAACACCATTGAAGTTTTATATAAAGTGGTTTGCCAAGATCTCGATGATGTTGTGTCTAGGGGCAAAGCCAAAAAAGTCACTAACAATTTGATCCATGGGGAACAACTGGCCCTGAAGATCTTACAGGATGATCACAGTATTATAATCAGACAAGCGGATAAGTGTCAGAGTCACCAGATCCTCTGGGTCTGTGCACGTTCCCAACACTTCCACCACAAGACAGCTCCAATACTCTGATTAGAATTGTCACAGAGTCTATCAGAGTCCAAGTGGGGAAAAGGGGATTAGGAAGGGAACAGCTGGGAAGGAGACCTGTAGGAGGCAAAACGGTTAAAACACACAATATCAAGATTATATCATATTAATTAATACTAGGCTAGGACTCTAAGCATTGTCATTCTGAAAACATGGACAGCCTAAGCATAGACCTAAAATTACTAGGCTTCAAGATGACTGGTACCTGTGAGGGAATCAAGAAAGGTTAAATGCAACTTTCAGATTCAAGTATTATCTTTTGCATGAGG
Organism: Pleurodeles waltl; assembly: GCF_031143425.1. NCBI lineage: Eukaryota > Metazoa > Chordata > Amphibia > Caudata > Salamandridae > Pleurodeles > Pleurodeles waltl. The sequence continues at coordinate 254,098,036 of NC_090445.1, forward strand.
ATCAGGAAATAATCTGAATGATTTCTAAACCATCATATGAATCGTGTTTGAGAAACGTATTATGTACACACAACATTACATCTAGAACTCTAGTTTTTTTTTGTTCTCTCAAAATTGCCAGCACATGAATTGCGCACATTGCAGATTTGTACAAAGGTTGTAAACACCATAGAATGATTGTGCACCATGAATAACATGAATTTAGACCCCGAGAAATAAATCATGCGTCTTGCCAACTCGAAAGCCAACAAGTAAATGCCTTAAAATGGCAGCGCATAATGAACACCGTGATTTTAAACACAGAAAAGAAATTGCGCGGCTTGCCGATTCGAAGGTCACCATATGAATGTCAGAAAATGGTAGCTTACCATGAATAACATGAATTACACACAAGAAATGAATCATGCGTCTTGCTGATTCGAATGCCACCATGTAACTGTCAAGAAATGTTAGCGCACAATGAATCTCAAGGGTTAAAGCACGAGAAATGAATCGCGTGTCTTGCCGATTCGAATGCCACCAAGTAACTGCCAAGGAATGGTAGCGCACAATGAATATCAAGGGTTAAATCATGAGAAATGAATCGCGCGTCTTGCCAATTCGAATGCCACCATGTAACTGCCAAGGAATGGTAGTGCACAATGAATATCAAGGGTTAAAGCACGAGAAATGAATCATGCATCTTGCCGATTCGAATGCCACCATGTAACTGCGAAGGAATGGTAGCGCACAATGAATATCAAGGGTTAAAGCACGAGAAATGAATCATGCATCTTGCCGATTCGAATGCCACCATGTAACTGCCAAGGAATGGTAGCGCACAATAAATAACATGAATTAAACACGAGAAATGAATTGCACGTCTTGATGATTCGAATGCTACCTTGTAAGTGCCAAAAAATGTCAAGTGCACTTTTACACGCACAAGAACAAATAGATTTATCATACTAATTAGGCCCAAAACTCGAAATACTTAGAGAACGGGATCGGGGGCCCAGCCCGACCTCCGTCTTACCACCCTGATCAAGAATCACCCAGCCAAGTGAAATGGCGAGGCCTGGAAGATCAAAGTAGGCCTCTGGAACAGGAGCTCAGGAAGTTGCTGCTGCTCTGCACTGGGACCTCTGAATAGTGAGCATGTGGAGCTAGGCTGGCTCCCTTTTATAGAGTCTTAGCCCAGCCCACCAACCACACCCAGGCATGCTGCAGGGAAAGCTTCTAGAAGGCCCTGGAAGGGGATCACACCCTGACACAGTATGAAAGCCTGCAGCAGTACATTACATGTGAACAGTATTTATATGCATGCTGAATGTTGGACTTTTGCTTTTGCAGGGTCATTCCCAGACTTTTTTGCCTCCTGCCTCCTATATTTTTCTGACATGTTGCTGTTGGCTTTTCAACTCTGAGCACTTTACCACTGCTAACCAGTGCTAAAGTGCATATGCTCTCCTGTTTAAATTGTATGTAAGTGGTTTATCCATGATTGGCATATTTGATTTACTAGTAAGTCCCTAGTAAGGTGCACTAGAGGTGCCAGGGCCTGTAAATCAAATGCTACTAGTGGGCCTGCAGCACTGGTTGTGCCACCCACATAAGTAGCTCTGTAATCATGTCTCAGACCTGCCACTGCAGTGTCTGTATGTGTATTTTTACACTGTAAATTCGACTTGACAAGTGTACCCACTTGCCAGGCCTAAACCTTCCCTTTCCTTACATATAAGGCACCCCTAAGGTATGCCCTAGGTAGCCCCAAGGGCAGGGTGCAGTGTATGGATAAGGTAGGACATATAGTAATGTGGTTTATATGTCCTGACAGTGAAATACTGCCAATTTCGTTTTCACTGTTGCAAGGTCTGTCTCTCTCTCATAGGATAATATGGGGGCTACCTTTAAATATGATTAAAGTGTAGATTCCCCTAGAGAAGAGATGGACAGGTGGAGTTTGGGATCCCTGAACTCACAATTTAAAAATGCATCTTTTAGTAAAGTTGATTTTGAGATTGTGAGTTTGGAAATGCCACTTTTAGAAAGTGAGCATTTTCTTGCTTAAACCATTCTGTGACTCTGCCTTGTTTGTGGATTCCCTGTCTGGGTCAGTTTGACAGTTGGGTTGTTTTTCACCTCACACCAGACAGTGACACAAAGGGAGCTGGGGTGTAATCTGCATTTCCTGATTAGCCATCTCTGCTAGGAGGGAGGGGTGGAGTGGTCACTCTCATCTGAAAGGACTGTGCCTGCCTCTGACAATGCTGTCTCCAACCCCCTGGTGTGTGTCTGAGGCCTTGCCTGGGCAAGGCAGGATTTCACAAGACGGTGTGAGTCCCCTTTGAAGGAAGGTGACTTCAAAGACTAAAATGGGTATAAGAAGGGCACCCAAACTTACAAACTTTAGAAACACTTCTGGAACCAAGAGGAACCTCTGCCTGGAGAAGAGCTGATAGCTGAGGAAAACGTGCTGCCCTGCCTGTGACTGTGCTTTGTGGAGCTTTCCTGCAGTGCTGCTTCTGCCAGAGTAAGAGGGCAAAGACTGGACTTTGTGTGCCTTCCATCTTGAAGAAGAAATCTCCAAGGGCTTGATGTAGAGCTTGCCTCCTGTTGTTGAAGTCTCAGGGATAGCAAAGACTTCTTCCTGCCAGCACCTGGAGTCTCTGGAGAGACCCCTACTCTGCTCTGTGGTGCCCTTCCAGTTCCTGGGACCCTGAAAGGAGAGGCTGGCAGCCTAAGGACAAAAATACACGCACCGAGCGCCGTGCGGAGAAAAGATCGACGCGAATCCGATCGCGGCTGAGAAAACGACGCGACGCCGGTTCCGCAGCTGAGAAACGACGCCGCAGGAAACGCGACCGAAAAACCGACGCCCGGAGCAGGAGAAACGACGCGCAGCATCGCTGACGGAGGCTGAGAGATCGCACCCTGCGCCGCGGGACTTTCGGATCGTCGTGTGGTTGGCTTTTTCAACGCGCACCGCCGTGCCGAGTTGTTTTCGACGCACACAGCCGTGCAGGGTTACTTTCGACGCACACCGCCCGTGCGGGGTTATTTTTGACGCAAACCAGGTACATTTTCACGCTAGCAGCGCTAGTGTGGTGTTACAACTACCTAAAGACTCTTTTTATTTTAAACCTTTAAAAAATCATTACTTGACTTGTGTATGCTGGATTTTTGTCGTTTTGGTCTTGTTTTGTCTAGATAAATATTTCCTATTTTTCTAGACTGGTGTTGTGTCATTTTGTAGTGTTTTCATTAAGTTACTGTGTGTGTTGGTACAAATACTTTACACCTAGCACTCTGAGGTTAAGCCTACTGCTCTGCCAAGCTACCAAGGGGGTAAGCAGGGGTTAGCTGAGGGTGATTCTCTTTTATCCTAACTAGAGTGAGGGTCCTTGCTTGAACAGGGGGTAACCAGACTGTCAACCAAGGACCCCATTTCTAACATTGGTGATCAGCGGTCGGGATTTGGACTTGTATTTGTACTTGACATACAGTAAATAAGTGTACACTACTGTTTTGATCTCAGACCACTACGTGACCACATACTACTTGTCTTGTGATTCTGCTTTTTGTTCTCTGATGTCCTCCTGGAAGTATTGATGATATTTTTGGACTTTGTTTTTTGGTTGTGAAGCCTTTGCAGAAATGGAAGTCAATTTCTGGCACCTATCTATGTATAAAAAGTGGCAGCTTAAAGCATTCTGCATGGAAAGGGGACTGGCTGTGAACAAGGAATCCAGAAGGGAGGATCTTGAGTCAGCCCTGTTTCAGGATGAATTGAAACGTTGTCAGGCAACACCACCAAATGAGTCTGAGGAGGATAACTACTCTGAGGAGGAGGACTACTCCAAAGAGGAGGGCAGTGGCCCTGAGGAGGGAACAGAAAGAGATGATAGGCTCCTAGCTCGAATCCGGAGTCTGGAAGAGCTTAAGAGGGCCGAGGAGAAGAGAGCCTTAGTCCTGGCAGAAAAGAGGAGGGACTTAGAGATTAAAAAAATGATTTATGCTTACGAGCTTAAATTGAAAGAGCTGGAAGTCATGAGGGCTGAGTCCAGCTGGAATGGTGGCAGCAACAATTGTATATCCAGTGATGCTGCAGAAGTACACATGCCCAGAGAGGTGGTGCCCTACTTGAAGGAGGGAGTTAACACACGCCAGGAGGTTCAGGGGTATGAGGTAGCTCCAGTGATGCACAGGGTCCCTGAGGTGGATTGGGGAACTGGCATGGGGAGTCATATTCCTACTGGTGGGAGGGACACTCTACTGACTCTAGGTGAGAGTGACAGGGAGAGGGGTTCCCCCCAGGTAGAAGTCCTGGTTATGGAGTGTGAAGACATCCCAGAAGAGTGTGGGTTGAGTGTCAGGGACAGTCAGGTACTGTCTCACCAGTCTCAGGAGGGTGATGTGGGGTGCTTTTTCAAGGCAGAGTCACTGGATGGTTGGGTGAAGGGTACTTTGGTTAATTCATGTGAGGGGCTGAGTGATGTAATTGCTGGAGAGCATATGTCTAGTCCTTATTTTCCAGAGCTATGCCAACACCAGGTGGAGTGTGAGTTCTCTGACCCCAGGGAGCTTACAATGGAGGCAGACTTCTGGGTGAGTACCAGAGAGTCTGAAGAGGCATTTGGGGGTGCTCCTGAGAGGAGTGGTCTAGGTAGTTCCCAACCAGGTGAGGTAGGGAAGGATTGTAGTGTCCCAGGTAGGTCCCTGTGTAGTGGGATGGGTGAGGGACCCCATGTCCAGTCTCAGAGGAGAGGGAATGGGGATGGGTTGAGGCCCAAGGTGCCCGAGATCCGGTCCCAGGTCCTGGAGGGTTCCCTGCGGGAACCCCAGGAGGGGAGCCTAGCCTGTACCATAGGGCCATCTGTTGAGGGAGACCCCACAGTGTCAGGAGAACTTGGGGGGGCGGCTGTAGCCAGCGTCCCACCAGTTCTGGTGTCTGGCAGTACCACTCCTAGTGAGGGGTTGCAGAAGTCCAGACAGAGGGTTGAGAGGGGGTTGCGGACCCCAGTGGAGAACCTGGAGGGTCAGGGGTCAGCTCTGAGTGCAGAGCCCCCCAGGAATGACCTTGGTGAGACCATTTCTGGGCTGGGGGGAATCCAGACTCTGTCAGATGGGCAGAGGTCAGGAGACCTGCGCCAGCCAGACTCTTGTATGGCCCTTGGGGAAAGTGTTTCCCTTGTGGGGGGTAGGTGTGCCCCCCAGGAAGTCCTGGTGCGCCAGGCAATGATTCAACCGCAGGGTGGTGACTCTGGGTTGGATGATCAGGTTCAGGGGGTAAACTCTGACCTGATGGGGAGTACGTGTGCTCCCAAGGAAGTCCTGGTGCGCCAGGCAGTGGTTCAACCGCAGGGTAGTGACTCTGGGTTGGATTGCCAGATTCAGGGGGTAAGCTCTGATCTGGTAGGGGGTAGGTGTGCTCCCCTGGAAGTCCTGGTGTGCCAGGCAATGGTTCAACCGCAGGGTGGTGACTCTGGGTTGAATGATCAGGTTCAGGGGGTAAACTCTGACCTGATAGGGGGTAAGTGTGCTCCCAAGGAAGTCCTGGTGTGCCAGGCAGTGGTTCAACCGCAGGGTGGTGACCCTGGGTTGGATGACCAGGTTCAGAGGGTAAACTCTGACCTGGTAGGGGGTAAGTATGCCCCCCAGGAAGTCCTGGGTTGCCAGGCAGTGATCCAGTCTGTGGGTACAGGCCCTGGATTGGGAGGCCAGGTTAAGGGTGTCCCCCCTGACCTGGAGGAAGGGGCTACTGCTAACAGTGCCCCTACCATGTTGTCTTCTGGGGGGGCCGCTCCTAGTTGGGTGGTTCAGGACCCCAGAAGAGAGGGCAGGGGGAGGGAAGCCTCACCCCTGGCCCTGGTCCAACCTGAAGGTACAGACCCCAGGTTGGAGGATCAGTTGCAGGTTAACATCCCTGCACTGATGGAAGAATTGGGCAGGACTGCTTCTACAAGCACCCTGACAGTTTTTGACTCTGGGGGTGCCGCTTCTGCAGGGAGGGTACAGAGCCCCAGAGGGGAGGACCAGGGTCAGGTTGTCATCCCTGACCTGGTGGAAGAGAGAGTGGTCAAAGGGTGCCAGGCACCTGGGGCTACCACCCCCCACTCTCCACAGTCACAGTGGTTAGAGAGGCCTGAGGTCGGGCTCTCATCCCTGACAGTTGTCTGGGGCCACTGTGGCTTGCTGTCCTGGTGGACAGAGTTGCCCCTGGGGGGGGAAGGACGAGAGTCACACCCCAGGGGTGGAGTGGGCAACACCATTGTGTTGGCCCTGGTGGTACTATCTGCCCATTGCAATACATCTGTGAGCAAAGTAAAGTTAGGTGTTGCACAGATGGTGTCTGTAGATGTGGAGAAGGGTTCCCCATGGGTTAGCTTAGTGGGCCCTGAGAGTATGGACAGAGGGATCCAACTGGAGTCAGGAAGGCGTAGAACTGGAGCATGCCCCTGCTGTTGTGGGCCTGGGTCCCTGTTCTATCGCCCCAATCAGGGAAGTACATCAAGGTATTGATTGTTCTCCCCTGGCTTTAGGCTGGTAGGGGGTCGTGTTGGACTTTTGCTTTTGCAGGGTCATTCCCAGACTTTTTTGCCTCCTGCCTCCTATATTTTTCTGACATGTTGCTGTTGGCTTTTCAACTCTGAGCACTTTACCACTGCTAACCAGTGCTAAAGTGCATATGCTCTCCTGTTTAAATTGTATGTAAGTGGTTTATCCATGATTGGCATATTTGATTTACTAGTAAGTCCCTAGTAAGGTGCACTAGAGGTGCCAGGGCCTGTAAATCAAATGCTACTAGTGGGCCTGCAGCACTGGTTGTGCCACCCACATAAGTAGCTCTGTAATCATGTCTCAGACCTGCCACTGCAGTGTCTGTATGTGTATTTTTACACTGTAAATTCGACTTGACAAGTGTACCCACTTGCCAGGCCTAAACCTTCCCTTTCCTTACATATAAGGCACCCCTAAGGTATGCCCTAGGTAGCCCCAAGGGCAGGGTGCAGTGTATGGATAAGGTAGGACATATAGTAATGTGGTTTATATGTCCTGACAGTGAAATACTGCCAATTTCGTTTTCACTGTTGCAAGGTCTGTCTCTCTCTCATAGGATAATATGGGGGCTACCTTTAAATATGATTAAAGTGTAGATTCCCCTAGAGAAGAGATGGACAGGTGGAGTTTGGGATCCCTGAACTCACAATTTAAAAATGCATCTTTTAGTAAAGTTGATTTTGAGATTGTGAGTTTGGAAATGCCACTTTTAGAAAGTGAGCATTTTCTTGCTTAAACCATTCTGTGACTCTGCCTTGTTTGTGGATTCCCTGTCTGGGTCAGTTTGACAGTTGGGTTGTTTTTCACCTCACACCAGACAGTGACACAAAGGGAGCTGGGGTGTAATCTGCATTTCCTGATTAGCCATCTCTGCTAGGAGGGAGGGGTGGAGTGGTCACTCTCATCTGAAAGGACTGTGCCTGCCTCTGACAATGCTGTCTCCAACCCCCTGGTGTGTGTCTGAGGCCTTGCCTGGGCAAGGCAGGATTTCACAAGACGGTGTGAGTCCCCTTTGAAGGAAGGTGACTTCAAAGACTAAAATGGGTATAAGAAGGGCACCCAAACTTACAAACTTTAGAAACACTTCTGGAACCAAGAGGAACCTCTGCCTGGAGAAGAGCTGATAGCTGAGGAAAACGTGCTGCCCTGCCTGTGACTGTGCTTTGTGGAGCTTTCCTGCAGTGCTGCTTCTGCCAGAGTAAGAGGGCAAAGACTGGACTTTGTGTGCCTTCCATCTTGAAGAAGAAATCTCCAAGGGCTTGATGTAGAGCTTGCCTCCTGTTGTTGAAGTCTCAGGGATAGCAAAGACTTCTTCCTGCCAGCACCTGGAGTCTCTGGAGAGACCCCTACTCTGCTCTGTGGTGCCCTTCCAGTTCCTGGGACCCTGAAAGGAGAGGCTGGCAGCCTAAGGACAAAAATACACGCACCGAGCGCCGTGCGGAGAAAAGATCGACGCGAATCCGATCGCGGCTGAGAAAACGACGCGACGCCGGTTCCGCAGCTGAGAAACGACGCCGCAGGAAACGCGACCGAAAAACCGACGCCCGGAGCAGGAGAAACGACGCGCAGCATCGCTGACGGAGGCTGAGAGATCGCACCCTGCGCCGCGGGACTTTCGGATCGTCGTGTGGTTGGCTTTTTCAACGCGCACCGCCGTGCCGAGTTGTTTTCGACGCACACAGCCGTGCAGGGTTACTTTCGACGCACACCGCCCGTGCGGGGTTATTTTTGACGCAAACCAGGTACATTTTCACGCTAGCAGCGCTAGTGTGGTGTTACAACTACCTAAAGACTCTTTTTATTTTAAACCTTTAAAAAATCATTACTTGACTTGTGTATGCTGGATTTTTGTCGTTTTGGTCTTGTTTTGTCTAGATAAATATTTCCTATTTTTCTAGACTGGTGTTGTGTCATTTTGTAGTGTTTTCATTAAGTTACTGTGTGTGTTGGTACAAATACTTTACACCTAGCACTCTGAGGTTAAGCCTACTGCTCTGCCAAGCTACCAAGGGGGTAAGCAGGGGTTAGCTGAGGGTGATTCTCTTTTATCCTAACTAGAGTGAGGGTCCTTGCTTGAACAGGGGGTAACCAGACTGTCAACCAAGGACCCCATTTCTAACACTGAACATAAGTCTTCAGGATTAAACTCTGCAATGCAAAAGGTTAAACATCATATCAGCACAATGCATAAATTATGTTAGCTTGAAATTGTTAGGTTTTTGCATTCTAGTCGCCCGTAGAGTGCGCACTGCCCTGATGTTGACAATAAAGGGGAAATATTGTGGTTATGAGCCGTCAAGATTATGAGGGGGAGATTCACTTTCAATTGGATGATGTAAATTGTTATGAGAGGTTGACCTATAACCCCACTAGTAGTCTAACAAGTAAGATCAATAACTCATTGAAATCATGGCATCAAAAAGGTCTAATATATGATGATGAATTTATGTATTTAAGGGTTGATCACCCTTGATTTCCTTGTCTGTATACTCTCCCCAAGATTCACAAAAATCTCCCCTTTCCTCTGGGGAGACCAATTGTTTCTGGAATTGGGGGACCCACAGAGAAATTGTCAGAATTTGTGGATGTTTTTCTACAGCCCTTGGTTACTAACCTGCCATCTTATATCAAGGATACAAAGCATATCTTGAGTCTATTAAATGATGTACAATGGGAAACTGGTATGATTTTGGTAACTTTGGATGTAGTTGAGTTATACACTAGCATTAAGCATGAAACTGACATGCAAGCATTGTACCACATATTAAACAAAAGATAAGCCAGTTTATGGGAGCACACGGAAATATAGATATGGTTAACCTGATTTTAAATCACAATTTATTTTTGTTCAATAAGGAATGGTATAGACAGAAATAGGGGGTGCCCATGGGTTCCAGATTCTCTCCTTCTTATGCAAACCTCTTTAAGGGGTGGTTGAGGAGGAGTGGATTTGGGGTCCAGAAGCAGCACAATGGCAGCCACATATTTTATATTGGGGACGATACATAGACAATTGCCTCATGATTTGGACAAGCACTATTGACCAATTGATGAATTTTTGCAATTATTTAAATGGAAATGATGTCAACATTACTGCATATTGAGGAATATCGGATAATCACTGTCTTCCTTTATTTTGATTGTTTTTGTGTGAGTGTCTGAGCATTATCTCTATTTACGCTCCCATGTTACTTTTTTAATCTTGACCATTTCCCAACAGCAAGTAATAAATTATTTAGTGAGGGTCTTGAGCTAATTTTACTATTTTTTAGTGTTTTTCCTTCCTCTTTCGGACCCATATTTGGCTCCGCGGCATCATCGATAACAAAAGATCTCTGGCAAAGAGCCCCCCTTCGGGGGGTGCCCGTCAGACATTGCAGCGCCGGTCTGACGAGGAGCTGTCCGATGATGAAGCATGACACCGAATGTGGTGTGTGAGGACTTTTGCTCCTAATCATCAGGACTCCTTCACTTCCCGCTAGTTCTGGAACAGTGTATTATATTATTTGTTAGGTTGACTGGAGGGTGTACACTGGACCATTAATCCTCCGATCCCTTCTCTTTGTTTGAAACATTAGGTTCACACATCAACATAGTTTAAAGGCTATTGAGTTTTTAGATGTAGAACTGTATAGTGAAGATGACAAGATTCAAATTAGATTATACCGACAACCAACATCATGTAACTCTATGTTACATGGTTGAAGTGCACACCACAGGCACCAGATTAAGGCTATACCTTTTGGAGGGATGATACGGGCCAGATGAAACTGTAGTAAGGATGTTGAATTTCACAAATGCATATATAATGTGGGCCAGCGCTTTAAACTAAGGAGTTATCATTCACAGGATTTTAACAAAGCACAACAGAGAGCTATCCAAACCTACAGACAAGATACTTTGAGGTCCCACCCGATAATAGGGGTTACAAAACGAGGATAAAGTTAGGATGGTGACAGATTATTCTGGGACCGCAATTGTCTTGCGGAAAGGTATGAAGAAACATTGGAATATTTTGTTACAGGATTCGATCTTAACTTAAAGGGCTGTACAGATAGACCAGAGTTAACTTATCGAAGGGGGAGATCCTTGAGGAATGTTCTCTGCCCCAGCTATCCAGGACATCGAATACAAGATAATTGGCTATCTGGATTTAAGACAGGTTTTTTTTAATGTGGTCAACGTAGTGTGTGTAGATGGGCATGCCATAGCACAAAAGGATTTTGGATTAGCGGGAAATGGCTATTATGAAATCCAAAGCAATACAAACAGCAATACTACTTTTGTGGTGTACATGATACTATGTAGATGTGAGCGGATATATATTGGAAGCACATTTCGCCCCTTGTGAGTAAGCATTAGCGAACACTTAATGGTATTAAAACAAGACAATTAACTTTATCCGATTGTGCAACATATCAGGATGTGTGGTGCACAGGGAGCACGTAAGGAGTTCCAATTTTATGGAATTGAGCATGTGTCTAAGGACCCCCAGGAAGGTAATAATGAATTACATCTCAGACGGAGGGAATCACTATGGATTATGCGTTTTAGGGCGGTTGAAGATGGATTAAGCACAGATCAGGAGCTAGAGTATTTTTTGGGTAGCTAGTATGGGTGCATATACACAATGTTGCAGCATTATGAAATTTGGACAGCAATGATAACTCATATGTTTTGTCGTTTAACCAACCTATGAACAGGGATGAATGAATTGCAATTATTTTCATAATATATATCTTGTATAATTATGATTATAAGGATTAACAGAAACATATCTCTTATACCGTACACTCACTTATGGAAAGTATCCCCATTACTTTAATTTATCACAACCTATTTTTGTAAGAAAGTGTCATTATGCATGCTGCTTAGTAGATGGTTTATCTACTGCAAGTATGTTATTTTATTTTGTAATGTAGCTTTATTAGATGATTTTTGAAGCATTGTTTCGCTTTGGTTAATCGATGTTCAGATAAAGTAGTTTGCTCTCCTTCTAGATGACTCCAGATTAAATTGCAATTTATATTACAAACCATTATTATCATAGGCCCAATTTGTGTAATCAGAAATTGAGCATTGTTAATATGGTATAATAAGAGATTGCGATAAGTATTGATGGCATGATGAACTAGTTTGTGCTAGAGTACAAGCACGATGAGGTGTTTTGGGAGCACTAGTCCATCTTGCAAATCGGTAGTCTGTCAAATAAGATTGTTTTCTCCTTATTTGATTTGGGCTTATATTTTTCTTTGAATTACAAAGTTAGTGGTCAAATTTCTGAACTGCGTGAACGATGATTCTATGTCAGGACCGGAGGCTCAGATTATGCTTCTCTTTCCATGCTTTAATTGTATCAGCAGCCAATCAGAGAAGATGTTATTTAAAAGAAAACATATCCCAACATTCAAAGTATACACGTCACACAAGAGACTAGCGTTCTTCCTCTTTCTTTGCTGGTTCCGCAGCCAGTTAAGTGCTATTCTTTTATCTTATTGTTTCGATTGTTAAATTTCTAGCGCTCGCTGCACTTTTTGTCTTTGCTGCACTTTATTGAGGAGCGGGAGCGAACTACGAGGCCTCGTCCGTAGTTATATTGTAGTCCGTCGGGACTTGTAGCACTTGCACGTGCATGCATGATTGTTCTCCTTTTTTACTGCCTGTTTTATTTTTTCAAGAGATTACGGCGGTTTAATCGGTTAGAACGATTGCGCTTGGGATTTTTTTCCCATTTTACCCTTCTGCCTGCCTTTGTTCTCTGGCTCAATTGCAGTGCTCCAACAGTTATATTCTATTTGGCTGCCTAACGCCCTGAGAACTTTTTGATTGGCTCAGGGTTGTAAAATACGCATAGGCTTTGCCTAGAGTGCTGCAGGCTGCTTCCTCCACGTTCTATATTTGTGCACTTTAGCCTGCTGGGGTTTATTGCACTTCCCCTGACTGTAGCCATTGGCTCCCATAGAATCTGCAGTCCTTTGGACTTTTTACAGTGATTATGGCTCACTCTTATTCATATGAAGAGGATGAATATTTTGGGGGTGACTCTTCATCTTTTGAAGAGATCCTTGTTGGTGCCTTAGATAATAGTGTGCAGCTCTATGTGAATAAGGCATTAGCAAAAGCTCTTGGCCCCCTCACTCATCATTTTGAAAGTTTTACACATCATAAGGGCTGGCTTCCCCACATTACGCCTTCCGGAGAAGCCCAAGCGAGTCAACCCTCTACCTCTAAGGGTAAATCGAAAGCCAAAAAACAGACACATTCAGAAATCTTTGATAAGCTGTCTGCTTCCATTCAGAAAGAGCACGGATATAGCTCTTCTCAACAGCATAAAGCTCATGAGACAGACCAGTCTTCAGACCATTCTTCCTCCAAGCATTCTTCAGATTCTGACTCGGAGGCTGATCTCGGCAACCGCCCCAGCACAAACAAATGGAAAAAGTCAGATAAATCTAAGAGCCCAGTACCTAAGGACCCTCGAGTATTGACCTTTAACCCTGAAGACATTGTCCAGCCTCGCTCTTCGAGCTGGACTCCTCCCCAGGAGGTGGCATCTTACATTCAGGAACACATCAGGGCAGGATTTGACAAGGATGTGATGGCCAGACTACGAGCAGGATGCCCTAGACCAGACCTAGACGGCAGGGTCACTGACACCCCTGATATCGACCCTACGATGGTCACATATATGAAAAAATGGGGCAAGGACCCGAAGAAGGGCCTCAACCGTGCTTGGAGATCCTGCTAAGATAAACTACTTGATCTTTCTGGACCCCTTGCTAAGATCTTAGAATTGGCATATTTGGCTAAGGAATCTAACGCTCCAATCGACCTAGATGTTCTAGTGGGCTGGGCTCAGAGAGCCATTTGCCACCTGGGTGACGCCAACGTGGCAATCTCTACATAGAGAAGGCGCTCTATTCTGATGCGTATTGATCCACAACTGAACGAACTCGCTACTTCAGAAGCGGGTCAGGTGTCCCAGGGCCTCCTCTTCGGAGCCCCTTTCATTAAAGATCTCTCTGAGTTCGCAGCTACCTTCAATTCTATGGACAAAACCCAGTTATCCTTAAAGAAAGTATTCAGGGAAACTCTTTTTCGGTGGGCCGTACGTATGCGGAGTCACTCGTCAGGCCGCCTCTATTATCAAGGCCCCAGGCGTGAATCCTTTGCCTGTGGACGTGGGTATAACAGAGACAAGCAAGCAGACTCTACTTTTGACCCCTCGCGTCCCCGCGGAGGTAGAGCTCATTACAAGAAGAACTACTACAAAGGACAACAAGGTGCCTCCCAAGACTCCCCCAATTCAGGTGAGACTCATTCCTTTCTCAGAGGTGATTCTTGGGAGCAGAGTTCAGACATGTCTTATAGAATGGCAAAAATTGACCAGAGACCCATGGGTGTTGGAGACCATTCAAGGCTTCAAGTTGGAGTTTTATCAATCCCCTTGCCAACAGTCCCACCCCCTCCTTCCCCATTTTTCCCGTCACTACCAAGAGGTCATAAGTTTAGAGGTTCAGGCTCTTCTGCAAAAAGGAGCTATCTGCCAAACTTTTCCCCATCCAAAGGGTTTTATCAGCCCCATCATCCTGGCAAACAAGAAAGGCAGGGGATCAAGGTTAGTTCTCAATCTCAAAGAATTCAATGACTGGATAGTCTATAGGCATTTCAAAATGGAGGGTATTCATCTTCTAAGAGACATCCTTCAAGAAGGGGATTGGTTGGTACTCCTGGATCTAAAGGATGCATATCTGAGCATTCCAATATTTCCCCTTCATCACTGTTTTCTTCAATTATTTTGGCTAGGCCAATGTTTTGAGTTTCAGGTCCTTCTCTTTGGGCTTTCTTCCACTACTTGGTGCTTTACCAAGGTGATGAGACCGGCGGTAGAGTCTCTTCACGCCCGTTGGGTGCGTCTGATCATTTACCTCAACGATCTGATCATTATGGCTCAAGACCCCTTAGTCCTGCAAAATCACTTGGCATGGACAAGCCACCTTCTTCAGAGCCTGGGTTTCTTGATTAACCAACCAACATCTTGTCTCCTTCCGTCTCAACAGATAGATTTCTTGGGTTTCTGGATAGACTCGGTGAAGACCCAATTGATTCTTCCCCCTCAGAAGGTTCACAATATAAAGAAGGAATTGTGCCTTCTTTTGTCCAAACAGAGGGTGTCCTTGAGGAACTTAGCCCGGATGGTGGGGCTTTTGTCATCCTCGATTCAAGGTATCTTCCCGGGTCCCCGTCACTACAGAGCCCTTCAGCGTCTCAAGATATCTCATCTGCAGAAGGGCCTGTCATACTCGGACAAGGTACCTCTCTCAGCGGAGGCCCGACCGGAAACAGCATGGTGGCTAGATCATATGGAGGCCTGGAACGGTCGAGCGATATTTGGCAATTCCCCTGATGTAATTCTGGAATCAGATGCCAGCAGATGGGGCTGGGGAGCTCGTTGTGGGTCTTTGACCACAGGAGGCCGGTGGTCGGAGGAGGAACTTCAACTCCACATCAATTGCCTGGAGCTTCTGGCCGGTTCCTTTGCGATCCGAAGCTTATCGCCCCTGAGATCGGATTGTTGCTTTCTATTGAGAATGGAGCACATCTCAGCGGTCAGGTATGTGAACAAACTGGGTGGTATGAAATCTCAGACCCTGGCTCGGATTGCCAAGGAGTTTTGGCAATTTTGCCTTCAACATTGCATCTCGGTAATTGTGGAATATTCGCAAGGGGTGAACAATGAAGTAGCGGACTGGAATTCCAGATTTCTTCGGGATGGCAGCGATTGGAAGCTCCTCCCAGAAGTGTTTTATTATCTGAACCAGAGCTGGGGTCCTTTCTCGATAGATCTGTTCGCCTCAAGACTGAATCGCCAGCTCCCCCTCTTCTTCAGTTGGAGACCGGATCCAGAAGCGGTGGCCATGGATGCCTTCCTTCAGGACTGGTCCCTTCATCTGGGAAATGCCTTTCCCCCATTCAGCATGATTCCTCAAGTCCTGACTCAGGTTGGCCACCAGAGAACAGAGATTGCTTTAGTGACTCCCCTTTGTAGAGCTCAAGCCTGGTTCCCTCTAGCTCTGGAGTTGTTATGCGACTATCCCCTTCTGATTCCCCTGCAGTACAATCTATTGCTGGACCCTCTCGGGAACCCTCATCCTTTAATTGTGACAGGCAAATTGCATCTGTGGCATGGAAAATTTCCAGCAACAATGGCTCCTGCCAGGTATTTCTGAACAGGCTTCAAGCTACATTCATCAGGCCTGGTCCTCCAGCACACATAAATGTTATGCCTCTGATTGGAAGCGATGGGTTGATTGGTGTGCGGAACGGGATTCAGATCCCTTTAGTGCTGATGTCAATCTCATAGTTAATTTTCTAGCATCATTAGCAGCTTCTGGTTTGGCCTACAGATCTGTAAATAATTATAGGTCTTTTATCTTTGCGGGGCATATTCCAGTCTCGGGTAAGCCGGTTGGTGAACACTTTGTGGTTTGTAAATTGATGAGAGACATCCACCTTTCTAAACCTCCCCTGCCTCGTTACTCGTCTCTTTGGGACGTTAATGTGGTGCTTTCTTATCTTTCCTCCTGGCCAGATAATAGGTTCCTGTCACGTAAACAACTTTCAGCTAAACTTATCCTGCTCTTATGTCTCATCTCCTGCAAAAGAGTGTCAGATGTTAGAGCACTGGACCTGGCAGGAATTTGTTTTTTCTCCTAATGGAGTTTCTTTTTCTATCTCCAGACGCACTAAGACGGACACTACTTCAGTGTCCTACCCAGCTTTTCCTCACAATTCTAAGTTGTGTGTAGTTCATTGCTGAAAAGCTTATGAGGCAGCTACGGATGAGTTCAGAAGAGACCCTGGGGGATAACTTTTAAGTGCTCTTCAGAAACCTTTCAATCCAGTCTCATCGGCTACTTTGGCCAGATGGATTAGATGGTTCCTTTCTGAAGCTGGAATTGATGTTTCCATTTTCGGGGCACATTCAGTTTGTGGGGCTATGGCCTTAAAATCCTTTAATTTGGGAGTGAGATTGGAGGATATTATGAGCGCAGCGGACTGGCCTCTGAGTCAACATTTAAGGCCTTTTATTACAAGCCCATTTTGGATATTGCATCTGTGGTGGTAAATCAGCTTTGAACTACCATAATCTGAGCCTCCGGTCCTGACATAGCATAAAATATTTTCGAACTTTCGCAGCAAGAATTTTCAATTCTATTAAGGACACAGAGGTGTAGGAGGCTGGACTGGCTTGTAGTGAGTACCAATGGGTACTTACACCTTGCACCAGGCCCAGGTATCCCTTATTAGTATAGAGGGGTGTCTAGCAGCTTAGGCTGATAGAAAAGGTAGCTTAGCAGAGCAGCTTAGGCTGAACTAGGAGACGAGTGAAGCTCCTACAGTACCACTGGTGTCATATGCACAATATCATAAGAAAACACAATACACAGATATACTAAAAATAAAGGTACTTTATTTTTATGACAATATGCCAAAAGTATCTAAGTGAGTACCCTCAGTATGAGGATAGCAAATATACACAAGATATATGTACACAATACCAAAATATGAGGTAATAGCAATAGAAAACAGTGCAAACAATGTATAGTCACAATAGAATGCAATGGGGGCACATAGAGATAGGGGCAACACAAACCATATACTCTAGAAGTGGAATGCGAACCACGAATGGACCCCAAACCTATGTGACCTTGTAGAGGGTCGCTGGGACTGTAAGAAAACAGTAAGGGTTAGAAAAATAGCTCACCCCAAGACCCTGAAAAGTGAGTGCAAAGTGCACCTAAGTTCCCCAAAGAGCACAGAAGTCGTGATAGGGGAATTCTGCCAGAAACAACACCAGCAATGCAACAACGATGGATTTCCTGACGAGAGTACCTGTGGAACAAGGGGACCAAGTCCAAGAGTCACGATCAAGTCGGGAGTGGGCAGATGCCCAGGAAATGCCAGCTGTGGGTGCAAAGAAGCTGCCACCGGATGGTAGAAGCTGTGGTTTCTGCAAGAACGACAAGGGCTAGAAACTTCCCCTTTGGAGGATGGATGTCGCACGTCATGAAGAGTCGTGCAGAAGTGTTTCCGTGCAGAAAGACCGCAAACAAGTCTTGCTAGCTGCAAGGGTCGCGGTTAGGGTTTTTGGATGCTGCTGTGGCCCAGGAGGGACCAGGATGTCGCCAATTGAGTGAGGAGACAGAGGGGGCATCCAGCAAGACAAGGAGCCCACTCAGAAGCAAGCAGCACCCGCAGAAGTGCCGGAACAGGCACTACGAAGTGGAGTGAACCGGAGCTCACCGGAAGTCACGAAAGAGGGTCCCACGACACCGGAGGACAACTCAGGAGGTCGTGCACTGCAGGTTAGAGTGCCGGGGACCCAGGCTTGGCTGTGCACAAAGGAAATCCTGGAAGAGTGCACAGGAGCCGGAGTAGCTGCAAAACACGCAGTTCACAGCAATGCAGTCTAGCGTGGGGAGGCAAGGACTTACCTCTACCAAACTTGGACTGAAGAGTCACTGGACTGTGGGAGTCACTTGGACAGAGTTGCTGAGTTCAAGGGACCTCGCTCGTTGTGCTGAGAGGAGACCCAGAGGACCGGTGATGCAGTTCTTTGGTGCCTGCGGTTTCAGGGGGAAGATTCCGTCGACCCACGGGAGATTTCTTCGGAGCTTCTAGTGCAGAGAGGAGGCAGACTACCCCCACAGCATGCACCACCAGGAAAACAGTCGAGAAGGCGGCAGGATCAGCGTTACAAGGTCACAGTAGTCGTCTTTGCTACTTTGTTGCAGTGTTGCAGGCTTCCAGCGCGGTCAGCAGTCGATTCCTTGGCAGAAGGTGAAGAGACAGATGCAGAGGAACTCTGATGAGCTCTTGCATTCGTTATCTGAGAAATTCCCCAAAGCAGAGACCCTAAATAGCTAGAAAAGGAGGTTTGGCTACTTAGGAGAGAGGATAGGCTAGCAACACCTGGAGGAGCCTATCAGAAGGAGTCTCTGTCGTCACCTGCTGGCCCTGGCCACTCTGAGCAGTCCAGTGTGCCAGCAGCACCTCTGTTTCCAAGATGGCAGAGGTCTGGAGCACACTGGAGGAGCTCTGGGCACCTCCCAGGGGAGGTGCAGGTCAGGGGAGTGGTCACTCCCCTTTCCTTTGTCCAGTTTCGCACCAGAGCAGGGCTGAGGGATCCCTGAACCGGTGTAGACTGGCTTATGCAGAGATGGGCACCATCTGTGCCCATCAAAGCATTTCCAGAGGCTGGGGGAGGCTACTCCTCCCCAGCCCTAACACCTTTTTCCAAAGGGAGAGGGTGTAACACCCTCTCTCTGAGGAAGTCCTTTGTTCTGCCTTCCTGGGCCAAGCCCGGCTGGACCCCAGGAGGGCAGAAACCTGTCTGAGGGGTTGGCAGCAGCAGCAGCTGCAGTGAAACCCCAAGAAAGGCAGTTTGGCAGTACCCGGGTCTGTGCTAGAGACCCGGGGAATCATGGGATTGTTTCCGCAATACCAGGATGGCATTGGTGGGGCAATTCCATGATCTTAGACATGTTACATGGCCATATTCGGAGTTACCATTGTGAAGCTATACATAAGTAGTGACCTATGTATAGTGCACGCGTGTAATGGTGTCCCCGCACTCACAAAGTCTGGGGAATTGGCCCTGAACAATGTGGGGGCACCTTGGCTAGTGCCAGGGTGCCCACACACTAAGTAACTTAGCACCCAACCTTTACCAGGTAAAGGTTAGACATATAGGTGAATTATAAGTTACTTAAGTGCAGTGTAAAATGGCTGTGAAATAACGTGGACGTTATTTCACTCAGGCTGCAGTGGCAGGCCTGTGTAAGAATTGTCAGAGCTCCCTATGGGTGGGAAAAGAAATGTTGCAGCCCATAGGGATCTCCTGGAACCCCAATACCCTGGGTACCTCAGTACCATATACTAGGGAATTATAAGGGTATTCCAGTATGCCAATGTAAATTGGTAAAATTGGTCACTAGCCTGTTAGTGACAATTTGGAAAGAAATGAGAGAGCATAACCACTGAGGTTCTGATTAGCAGAGCCTCAGTGAGACAGTTAGTCATAACACAGGTAACACATACAGGGCACACTTATGAGCACTGGGGCCCTAGCTGGCAGGGTCCCAGTGACACATACAACTAAAACAACATATATACAGTGAAATATGGGGGTAACATGCCAGGCAAGATGGTACTTTCCTACACAACCCCCCCCCAAACGAAGGACAATAAGACTAGCCATGACCTGATGAGTCTTCATTGTCTAAGTGGAAATATCTGGAGAGTCCATCTGCATTGGAGTGGGTACTCCCAGGTCTATGTTCCACTGTATAATCCATTCCCTGTAGGGATATGGAACACCTCAACAATTTAGGGTTTTCACCTTTCATTTGTTTTAGCCAAAGTAGAGGTTTGTGGTCTATCTGAACAATGAAGTGAGTGCCAAACAGGTATGGCCTCAACTTCTTCAGTGCCCAGACCACAGCAAAGGCCTCCCTCTCTATGGCAGACCAA
Source organism: Pleurodeles waltl (assembly GCF_031143425.1). Classification (NCBI taxonomy): domain Eukaryota; kingdom Metazoa; phylum Chordata; class Amphibia; order Caudata; family Salamandridae; genus Pleurodeles; species Pleurodeles waltl. Next base: position 254,118,112 of record NC_090445.1, read on the forward strand.
CGCTTTTCTCTAGGGGTCAACCTCCTGCTGATAAAAGCAACAGGTTGATCCTGGCCCTCAGAATTAAGTTGTGATAAGACTGCCCCTACCCCTAATTCAGATACATCAGTTTGGACAATGAATTTTTGGGAGTAACAGGGGGTTTTCAGGACAGGTGCAGAGCACATGGCCCGCTTCAGCTCCTCAAAAGCTTTCTGACAGCTAGCTGTCCACAATACCTTTTTAGGCATTTTCTTAGATGTGAGGTCATTAAGAGGGGCTGCAATGGAGCCATATTTCTTTATGAAACTCCTGTAATACCCAGTGAGGCCTAAGAAGGCTCTCACCTGGGTCTGAGTTGTAGGGAGAACCCAATCTATAATAGTTTGGATTTTCCCCTGAAGTGGTGCAATCTGTTCTCCACCTACCAGATGTCCCAGATATACCACTTTCCCCTGCCCTATCTGGCACTTTGAAGCCTTGATAGTGAGGCCTGCCTTCTGCAGGGCCTCCAAAACTTTCCATAGGCGGACCAGGTGATCATCCCAGCTGGAGCTAAAGACAGCTATATCATCTAGATATGCTGCACTAAAAGCTTCCAGCCCTTGCAGGACTGTGTTCACCAACCTTTGAAAAGTGGCAGGTTCATTTTTCAATCCAAAAGGCATTACTGTGAATTGGTAATGGCCTCCAATGGTTGAAAATGCAGTTTTTGCTTTTGCATCCTCTGATAACTTGATCTGCCAATACCCTGCAGTCAAATCAAAGGTGCTTAGATACTTGGCAGATGCCAGTTTATCTATTAGCTCATCTGCCCTGGGTATAGGGTGAGCATCAGTTTTGGTTACCTGGTTGAGACCTCTATAGACCTCTATAGTCTACACAAAACCGCATTTCCTTCTTTCCATCCTTGGAATGAGGTTTTGGTACAAGTACCACAGGAGAGGCCCATGGACTTCCAGAGTGCTCAACCACTCCCAGTTCAAGCATTTTCTGCACTTCTTGCTTTATGCATTCTCTGACATGGTCAGGCTGCCTATAGATCTTACTTCTGACAGGCAAGCTGTCTCCAGTATCTATAGTGTGCTCACACCAAGAAGTGGTGCCTGGCACAGTAGAGAAGAGTTCAGAAAACTGACCCAGGAGATTTATGCAGTGGTCTTTCTGCTCAGCAGTAAGACAATCTGTCAAAACTACACCTTCCACTAGAGCATCTTGTTCTGTGGAAGAGAAGAGATCAGGGAGAGGGTCACTCTCTTCTTCCTGTCCCTCATCTGTTGCCATGAGCAGGGTGAGATCAGCCCTGTCATAGTAGGGTTTCAGGCGATTGACATGGAGCACCCTAAGGGGACTTCTGGCAGTGCCTAAGTCAACTAAGTAGGTGACTTCTCCCTTCTTTTTAACAATTATGTAGGGTCCACTCCATTTGTCTTGGAGTGCTCTTGAGGCCACAGGCTCCAAGACCCACACTTTCTGCCCTGGTTGGTACTGAACCAAAACAGCCTTCAGGTCATGCCATTGCTTTTGGAGCTCTTGGCTGGCCTGAAGGTTTTTACTGGCCTTTTTCATGTACTCAGCCATCCTAGATCTTAGGCCAAGTACATAGTCCACTATGTCTTGCTTTGGAGCTTTTAAAGGTTGTTCCCAACCATCCTTAACAAGTGTTAGAGGACCTCTTACAGGGTGTCCAAATAGGAGTTCAAAGGGGCTGAAGCCCACTCCTTTTTGGGGTACCTCCCTGTAAGCAAAAAAGAGGCAAGGTAATAGGATATCCCATCTCCTGCTGAGTTTTTCAGGGAGTCACATTATCATACCTTTGAGAGTTTTGTTAAATCTCTCCACCAGTCCATTTGTTTGTGGATGATAGGGTGTGGTGAACTTGTATGTCAAACCACATTCCTTCCACATGGCCTTTAAGTAAGCAGACATGAAATTGCTTCCCCTGTCTGATACCACCTCTTTTGGGAAGCCCACCCTGGAAAAGATTCCCAGGAGGGCCTTTGCCACTGCAAGAGCTGTAGTGGTCCTTAGAGGAATTGCTTCAGGATATCTGGTGGCATGGTCCACTACCACCAAGATAAACCTATTGCCTGAAGCAGTAGGAGGGTCAAGAGGGCCAACTATGTCAACCCCTACCCTTTCAAAGGGAACACCAACCACAGGCAGTGGAATAAGGGGTGCCTTTGGAGTGCCACCTGTCTTGCCACTGGCTTGACAGGTTTCACAGGACTTACAAAATTCCTTTGTGTCCTCTGACATTATAGGCCAATGAAACAAGGGGACAAGCCTGTCCCAAGTTTTCATTTGCCCCAAATGTCCAGCTAAGGGAATGTCGTGGGCTAGAGTTAGGAGGAACTTTCTGTACTCCTGAGGAATCACCAATCTCCTGGCAGCTCCAGGTTTTGAATCCCTTGCTTCAGTGTACAAAAGGTTATCCTCCCAGTAAACTCTGTGAGAGTCACTGACATCCCCATTTGCTTGTTTGACAGCTTGCTGCCTTAGACCCTCTAGTGTGGGACAGGTATGCTGTGCCACACTCAGCTCCTCCCTGGCAGGCCCCCCTTCACCCAAAAGCTCAGCAGTGTCTGCTTCCAGCTCCTCTGGTGTAGGTTCTGCACAGGGTGGAAATTCTTCTTCCTCAGAAGTTGAATCCACTGTAGAGGGAGGGATAGTAGGTAGTGATTTACCTTTACTAACCCTAGCTTTAGAGAGCACTTGGTCCATTCTTCCAGGATCCAAGTCACCCTGTCCTTTTTGCTTTTTGGCCTGAGCCCTTGTTAAAGCAAAAATATGCCCTGGAATGCCCAGCATTGCTGCATGAGCCTTGAACTCCACATCTGACCAAGCTTCTCTATTACCATGGTAACACTGGCACCTGTGTCCCTGTAGGCCTGAACCGCAACACCATTTATTAGGGGCAGTTGCTTGTACTTATCCATATTAATGGGACAAGCAACCAAGGTGGCTAAATCAATAGCCCCCTCAGAGACTAACACAGCCTCTGTGGTCTCCCTAACAAGACCAACCCCAACTAAGTTACCAAAAGTGAGCCCAGCTACTCCCTTGGATTGGCTATTAGTAGGTTTGCTCCCACCACCACTGATATTACTAGGGGCACTAGGTGTAGCAGCAGGGGTTGTAGTGGTAGGAGGCTTGGTGCTTTTCTTTGGACAACTGGGATCTGTTGTCCAATGGCCTTTTATTTTACATAAATAGCACCATGGTTTCTTTTCTTTGTTTTGATTTGAAGAGGATTTGGGCCCACCACCCCCACCAGAGTGTTTTTGTGGGCCTGATGAAGACTCATTTTTAGATTTGTCCCCACCCTTGTCAGAAGACTTACCATCCTTCTTCTTGCCATCCTTGTCACCCCCTGTATGAACTTTTCTGTTCACCCTTGTTCTGACCCATTTGTCTGCCTTCTTTCCCAATTCTTGGGGAGAGGTCAGATCAGAGTCTACCAGGTACTGGTGTAACAAATCAGACACACAATTATTAAGTATATGCTCTCTCAGGATTAAGTTATACAGGCTTTCATAGTCAGAAACTTTACTGCCATGTAACCACCCCTCCAAGGCCTTCACTGAATGGTCAACAAAGTCTACCCAGTCTTGTGAAGACTCCTTTTTGGTTTCTCTGAACTTCATCCTGTTCTGTTCAGTGGTTAAGCCATAACCATCTAGGAGTGCATTCTTAAGAACTGTAAAATTATTGGCATCACTTTCCTTTACAGTAAGGAGCCTATCCCTACCATTTCCACTGAAAGATAGCCATAGGATAGCAGCCCACTGCCTTTGAGGGACCTCCTGTACAACACAGGCCCTCTCAAGTGCAGCAAACCACTTGTTAATGTCATCCCCCTCCTTGTAAGGGGGAACTATCTTGTGCAGATTCCCAGAATCATGCTCTTTTGCAGGATGACTATTTGGAATACTGCTGCTGCCACCATGGGGTCCTAACCCCAACCTCTGCCTTTCTTTTTCTAAATCAAAGGACTGCCTATCTAAATCCAGCTGTTGCTTCTTGAGCTTCAGCCTGGATTGTTCCACTCTCAATCTATTGAGCTCCCTTTCTAACACTCTGTCATCAGGGTGGGTGGGTGGGGCATGCCTTGAAACAGAAGAATGGTGTGAATGAACAGAGGGAGACCTGGCCCTAACAGATGGCACTCTAACATTCTGGCCTACAGAAGTAACACTTCTACTGTGATGAGAAGCAACACTATTACTGTGATGTGAAGCAACACTATTACTGTGATGTGAATTCACATTAGTACCAGCTATGCTAGGTGGCCTGCTAAGGGGCAGGTTGGAAAGATTCCCTCCCAAATCTTTTGCTAGGGGTGCCCCAGAATCAGAGTGGGAACCATCACCTAATTTCTCACCAGAAGTGCCAACTAAGGTCTTATCTTGTTCAATGAGCATATTAACCAACAGCTGTCTTGAGGGATTCTTCCCTACCCCTAAACCTCTATCTACGCAGAGACTCCTTGCTTCCTTCCAGCTAAGGTTGTCATAAGCTATGCTGGACAGATCAAGAGTTTGGCCTGTACCAGACATGATAGGAAAGGTGTAAGGGACAGAAAAAGAAAGAAAAAGTTTCCGAACTTTTTAAAGAACAGAAAAAACTTTTAAAACTTTTAAAGAACTTTTTGAAAGTTTAGAGGTACTTTTCAGCACTTAGTAAAAGAAGTGAGAGAAGAAAAGCAAAACTTTTTGGTTAGGTGTACATACACTGAACTTGTTTTGTATATTTTTCTCTTATGAAAAGTACAATGACAAAAGTGGTAAGTAGTTGCAAAGTACCAGTTGCACCAGGCCCAGGTATCCCTTATTAGTATAGAGGGGTGTCTAGCAGCTTAGGCTGATAGAAAAGGTAGCTTAGCAGAGCAACTTAGGCTGAACTAGGAGACGAGTGAAGCTCCTACAGTACCACTGGTGTCATATGCACAATATCATAAGAAAACACAATACACAGATATACTAAAAATAAAGGTACTTTATTTTTATGACAATATGCCAAAAGTATCTCAGTGAGTACCCTCAGTATGAGGATAGCAAATATACACAAGATATATGTACACAATAAAAAAATATGCAGTAATAGCAATAGAAAACAGTGCAAACAATGTATAGTCACAATAGAATGCAATGGGGGCACATAGTGATAGGGGCAACACAAACCATATACTCTAGAAGTGGAATGCGAACCACGAATGGACCCCAAACCTATGTGACCTTGTAGAGGGTTGCTGGGACTGTAAGAAAACAGTGAGGGTTTGACAAATAGCCCACCCCAAGAGCCTGAAAAGTGGGTGCAAAGTGCACCTAAGTTCCCCAAAGAGCACAGAAGTCGTGATAGGGGAATTCTGCCAGAAACAACAACACCAGCAATGCAACAACGATGGATTTCCTGACGACAGTACCTGTGGAACAAGGGGACCAAGTCCAAGAGTCACAATCAAGTCGGGAGTGGGCAGATGCCCAGGAAATGCCAGCTGTGGGTGCAAAGAAGCTGCCACCGGATGGTAGAAGCTGTGGATTCTGCAAGAACGACAAGGGCTAGAAACTTCCCCTTTGGAGGGTGGATGTCCCACGTCGTGAAGAGTTGTGCAGAAGTGTTTCCGTGCAGAAAGACTGCAAACAAGCCTTGCTAGCTGCAAGGGTCGCGGTTAGGGTTTTTGGATGCTGCTGTGGCCCAGGAGGGACCAGGATGTCGCCAATTGCGTGAGGAGACAGAGGGGGCCCACTCAGAAGCAAGCAGCACCCGCAGAAGTGCCGGAACAGGCACTACAAAGTGGAGTGAACCGGAGCTCACCCGAAGTCACGAAAGAGGGTCCCACGACGCCGGAGGACAACTCAGGAGGTCGTGCACTGCAGGTTAGAGTGCCGGGGACCCAGGCTTGGCTGTGCACAAAGGAAATCCTGGAAGAGTGCACAGGAGCCGGAGTAGCTGCAAAACACGCGGTTCCCAGCAATGCAGTCTAGCGTGGGGAGGCAAGGACTTACCTCCACCAAACTTGGACTGAAGAGTCACTGGACTGTGGGAGTCACTTGGACACAGTTGCTGAATTCAAGGGACTTCGCTCGTCGTGCTGAGAGGAGACCCAGAGGACCGGTGATGCAGTTCTTTGGTGCCTGCGGTTGCAGGGGGAAGATTCCGTCGACCCACGGGAGATTTCTTCGGAGCTTCTAGTGCAGAGAGGAGGCAGACTACCCCCACAGCATGCACCACCAGGAAAACAGTCGAGAAGGCGGCAGGATCAGCGTTACAAGGTCGCAGTAGTCGTCTTTGCTACTTTGTTGCAGTGTTGCAGGCTTCGAGCGCGGTCAGCAGTCGATTCCTTGGCAGAAGGTGAAGAGAGAGATGCAGAGGAACTCTGATGAGCTCTTGCATTTGTTATCTGAGAAATTCCCCAAAGCAGAGACCCTAAATAGCCAGAAAAGGAGCTTTGGCTACTTAGGAGAGAGGATAGGCTAGCAACACCTGGAGGAGCCTATCAGAAGGAGTCTCTGATGTCACCTGCTGGCCCTGGCCACTCAGAGCAGTCCAGTGTGCCAGCAGCACCTCTGTTTCCAAGATGCAGAGGTCTGGAGCACACTGGAGGAGCTCTGGGCACCTCCCAGGGGAGGTGCAGGTCAGGGGAGTGGCCACTCCCCTTTCCTTTGTCCAGTTTCGCGCCAGAGCAGGGCTGAGGGATCCCTGGCCATATTCGGAGTTAACATTGTGAAGCTATACATAGGTAGTGACCTATGTATAGTGCACACGTGTAATGGTGTCCTCGCACTCACAAAGTCTGGGGAATTGGCCCTGAACAATGTGGGGGCACCTTGGCTAGTGCCAGGGTGCCCACACACTAAGTAACTTAGCACCCAACCTTTACCACGTAAAGGTTAGACATATAGGTGACTTATAAGTTACTTAAGTGCAGTGTAAAATGGCTGTGAAATAACGTGGACGTTATTTCACTCAGGCTGCAGTGGCAGGCCTGTGTAAGAATTGTCAGAGCTCCCTATGGGTGGCAAAAGAAATGCTGCAGCCCATAGAGATCTCCTGGAACCCCAATACCCTGGGTACCTCAGTACCATATACTAGGGAATTATAAGGGTGTTCCAGTATGCCAATGTAAATTGGTAAAATTGGTCACTAGCCTGTTAGTGACAATTTGGAAAGAAATAAGAGAGCATAACCACTGAGGTTCTGATTAGCAGAGCCTCAGTGAGACAGTTAGTCATAACACAGGTAACACATACAGGGCACACTTATGAGCACTGGGGCCCTGGCTGGCAGGGTCCCAGTGACACATACAACTAAAACAACATATATACAGTGAAATATGGGGGTAACATGCCAGGCAAGATGGTACTTTCCTACAGGAGGCAAGGATTATCCCTCCCTGATTGCAACAATAAGACATCATTTTACGAGTTAAGTATCTTGATTTATATTTTACTGTCATATTGTATTACCCACCCAGGTTATATGTCATTTTAAGCATATTGCTGACATTATGTTTCTTTCCATGTGATATGACTGGTTATATTTCTTTTTTCCTAGGATTCGACCAGAAATAATGCTAGTACTAGCATCCGGTGGATGTCTTTGGCTGTATTTCCTTTTTTGGAATGCCGTACCCTTTATGGACGTTTTGGACATATTGGACCCTTTGGACCCTTTGAGATTTTTCCTGGTTGGGATCGTTCATTTTGTAGACTTTCTTTATTGACTATTGACTCTTGTTGGTTGAGGAATTCGCAAAGAAAGAGGAAGAACGCTAGTCTCTTGTTTTTAATAACATCTTCTCTGATTGGCTGATGATACAACTAAAGCTTAGAAAGAGAAGCATAATCCTCACCTCCATGTCCTTAATAGAATTGAAAATTCTTGATGCGAAAGCTACATTTTTTTTTAGTTTTGCAGTATAGCGCTACGTATTTGACGTTAGCATTCACTGGCTGGTGTTTTATTATAATCATGATGAAATGTATTCGAGTACGAAAAGGGATTGCGTCTAATATTGACGCCATGTTGGATTGGTTGAGTATAAGCACGATCAGGGGATTTTGGAAGCAGCAGTTCGCCGTGGGAAATCAGTGTTCTGCCACTTAAGATTATTTCCTCCTCATTTAATTTTGGTTTACATTCTAATCTAAATCACAAAGTTGAGGTCTCCATTATTTGCATAACTTTCTGAACCGGGCCGCTCTGATATATTGAGGGGATGCACTACGTATTTGATTTTAGCGATGTGTCATTACAGTATATTTTCACTTAGGCTGTTCAAGTTCTCTATTCTAGTTAAAAATGAACTATTGGTTAGGGTGGTACTGAGTAAACAGTCCTGTTTCTAGTTCGGCTGCGTATCTATATCTTAGCTATGTCGTTGATGGACTACTGTTGAGAACAGCATCACGTGAGTACATGCATCTCGTCTGGCAGCCAGGGACGTTATGGTTAGTTCTAGTTAACATGTTGGATTTATTATCGTATTCGGTGGAATGAGATGTTTAACGGTACTTTGAGGTTTTAGCAAGAGTATTAATGGATAGCTATGCTTGACGAAACGCCAGGGTCTTATGAGATAGATTTTTGGGGGTCTGAGGAAATGTTTGGAGGTAGCAGAGCATTGCACAATGACATTGAATTGTTTTGGGGTGTTGTGGAAAAAAACAGGACTTAGAGGCCTGTGAGTGGATGACTGGGTATGTTTTTGTATGTAAGGATTTGCAATATTTTGAGGATAATTAAGATGCGTGTTTAATTACTTTTACAGAAATAGGTTCCACGAATATGAGGGGTTGTTACATTATCAAGTGGAGAAATTTTGAATATGTGGATTTAACAAGCATTTGAAACATATTTAGGGTAAGTTGTTTTAAATTGTCATTGGTCAACTTCTATAATTTGGTTTAAAAAAATTTTTATGCTGTTAGGATATTCATCACTAATTGTTTTTACTGAATTTGGCTATAGCAAGGAGCCATTTGGAGATCTGAAAATAGGGACCAGGTGTTTCTTGTTAGGATACATCAAAAAGTTACATACTATTCTTGCACATGAAGGGCTTTTCGGATAACACTTATATAACGGATAACAGTTATAATACTAATATTAAGGGTTCAGAGAAAAAAATGGATTCCACGTGTGTGCATGAATATTAATATATTCATATTTCTTTGATATATATGATATACTGACAACTACATGGAATATGCAAATTTTACTTATTTAAATTTGTGGCATTTGAGAAACTTTTTCACAATGGTGTTAAATGTTCGAATTTGGTTCAAAAAAGATTATGGCCCTCATTATGACATTGATGGTAAATGCCGCTTACTGCCATGCAGACAGCCGCCAACATACCGCCACGGTGGCGGATATCCATTTTCCACATTATGACACAAATACCAATCCTACAGAATACTGACACACACACAAATCCACCAGCCGAAAGGTCAGTGCTAAAGTGGTGGTACTAACACCCATAATGTTACGCCAACAACGCCCACCACATTGTGACCCACATATCACCACGGTGGACATTCAATGGCAGTAGACTATTGGGGGTACATACCGCCGCGCTCAGAATGGACACCCACAAACAAAACAACACTACATTGGCCAATACTAAAAACACCCACCTGACATTCATGCACACACCACACCCACACACTCACACCACTATAAATCACACACCCACATTACCCACAACCCTTTGCCAACACCAAAAGACTGCAAGAGTTAGCCACCAACATCACAAAGACAACTACACACACACACACACACACACCTTACACCAATATATCCCTCATGCACCCCACATCATACACCACACCACATTACTGAACACACTCTCACCAACACACAACACACAACACACAACACCCATGGCACCACAAAGGCACCTCCATTTCCCTGAGGAGGTGTTAAGGGTTATGGTGGAGGAAATTGTCAAGGTAGAGCCACAGCTGTTTGGGTCACAGGTACAGCAGATTTCCATTGCAAGGAAGATGGAGCTATGGCTGAGAATCGTGGACAGGGTGAACGCCGTGGGACAGCACCCAAGAACAAGGGACGACATCAGGAAGAGGTGGAACGACCTACGGGGGAAGGTATGTCCCATAGCAGCAAGGCACCAGCTTGCCATACAGATGACTGGCGGTGGACCCCCACCTCCTCCCCCACAGCTCACAGCATGGGAGGAGCAAGTACTTGTATTACTGCATCCTGAGAGACTCACTGGAGTAGCTGGAGGACTGGACACTGGTAAGTCAATATTTACTATTTATCACCTCCCATAACTGCATGCCTCTCACACCCTCCCACCCATCACTCCACTCCATCCCACGCACTGCACCTACACATATTACTAACCCCAATGCCAACCCCTGCATGCTATACCAATGCATGGACACCCCTCTCAGCCCTGCATAGACACCCATCACCAAAGCATACACAGCATACATCACCATACACAAACAAAAGGTGGCAGAGCAACAGCAACCATAGAGGGGAAGCCAGGGATGTGCAATATGTCGTACACATGAAGCATAATACATCACTTACATACCCACAGGTACCCCAGCCAATGTCAGTGGAGATGAGGTGCCACGACTATCCAGTCCCCCAACAGAAGATGCCCCCAGTGATGACAGTAACTCCGGACTTCAGGATCTGGATGACCAACCTGGCCCATCAGGGACCACTGGACAGCCGGTCCCCCAAGCCCACTCACAGACCACCACAGAGCCTCCACCATCAGGATCCAACACCACAGCACCCACTCAGCATCTCCACACCTCTGTCCCCAGGACACGTCAATCAGCAGTGTGCCCACCTGTACAGGGACCCCAGGCCACACCTCACCCCCAAGACATTCTGGGACCTGCGGTCAATGGCAGTGGGCCCACCGTTCAGAGGACAGAGGCACAGTCCAACAGGGACACTGGGAGGACTGCTGTGTGCCAGGGGGAGGACAGGAGCAGGGAACCGACTCCTGAGGAGGCACCACTTTCTGAGATCCAGGGAGCCTACCAACATTCCCAGGACAGGATGGGCCAGATCCTAGACAAAGTGCAGGACAACAGGCGGCTGCAGGAGGGATAGTATCAGGGGATCAGAGAGGACTTGCAGCCCATTAACACCACCCTGATCTCCATAGCATGGGTACTGGCATACATGGCCAACATGAGGGAGGCATCAGCACTCCAGCGGGCCCCTACCACTAGCCAGTCCATCGACCAGCCCTCCACTTCCGCTGCCGCTAGTGGGCAGGAGGCCCCGCCACAGGACCCACAGGCCACCAGCATCCCTCCCCCTGCAGAAGGTGAACCACCCCGCAGACGTTCCCTGTGACCCAGACAGAAGCCAGAGCCACTTGCCAAGACCACCGGCAAAAAATTAGAATCTCCTGATTGTCCCCCTTGTGTTTCACCCTGTCACCTTCTCCAGTTTGAACTGCCATTTCTCCCCTTCCTATGGCACCTTGGACACTGTACCTGTGCTACAAACAGACTGGGACAATACCCTGGACTTTCCTCCAGCATCACCCCATTCCATTGCACTTTCCCCTTAATTTCTTAGCACTACAATAAACACCCTTGGACACAACTCAACTATTTATGTGTCATTTGTTGAAAATGTGTATTCATGGAAACAGTTTCATCCATTGCAAATGTACTGTACATTGTGAGAGCATAGAAATAATGACCTGTAGCTGGCTGTAGTCAGCACATCAGTACACAGCTGTTATATCACCAACATCTGCAAAATGACAAACCACAGGTGACAGTAAGTAGAGGTAAAAGGAAGTGAATTCCATCATGCCACAGCCACACAGAATACACCAATAGTCATAGAAATGTTAATCTGCACTGTCTCACCTGTGTGTCATTGGAAGTACTGACGGATAACTGATGTTCTTTTGTCCTCATCCTCCTACTCAGCCTCTTTCAACCTCACTGTTATTAGGGTCTTCTGCTGCCACAGGGGCATCTCCATTCTCCTCCTCCTGCAGAAAAGGTACATGGTGTCTGAGGGCCAGGTTGTGCAACATGCAGCATGCCACTATTATCGGGAAGAACTTCTCGGGTGAGTAGCACAGACCACCTGTCAGATGGAGGCATCTGAACCTGGCCTTCAGGATGCCAAAGATCCTCTCGATTATTTATCTGGTTCGCCCATGTGCCTCATTATAACGTTCTTCAGCCGTGGTCCTGGCATTCCTCACAGGGGTCAGCAGCCACAATAGGTTTGGGTAGCCAGAGTCACCTGCAAGTATTGAAGGACAATATCTAGCCACACACAATCCTATGGGGTTGACACCAGAGAATACACTAACATACAGTGGGTGGGGACCAAGATTCACCAATTAGCCACACCCTGTGCCTCTGTGGTTGGGCCATCACATTTGGGATGCTGCTATTCCTCAGAACAAAGGCATCATGCACCGACCCAGGATACTTAGCATTGACGTGGGAGATGCACTGGTCCGCTAGGCACACCATCTGCACATTCATTGAGTGGAAACTCTTATGATTCCTGAACACCTGTTCATTCTGGCAGGGGCAAACGCAATATGTGTCCCGTCAATCGCACCGATAATATTGGGGATATGTCCCATTGCATAGAATCCGGCCTTCACAGTGGCCAAATCTTCCACCTGGGGGAAAGCTATGGAGCTGCACATGTGTTTTACCCGGGCTGACAAAACTCTTGCCAGCACAATTGAAAACATTGCCTGTGACATTCCTGCTGCCAAGCCGACTGTTACTTGAAAATAACCAATTGCCAGGAAATGGAGCACTGATGGAACTTGCACAAGAGGGGGGATCCCAGTGGGAATACGAATAGCTGATATCAGGTCAGGCTCTAACTGGGCACACAGCTCTGTGATTGTGGCCTTATCCAGTCTATATGTGAGTATTATATCCACCAGAGGTCTGTATACGGGTGTATGTCTCCACCTCCTATTTATCCGCAGCGGTAGGTATTTAAGGGAGACAAGAGTGAGTAGGGTGACACAATTGGAACAACAAAACCACAACTGCAGTCCATATGGTGCACTTATGTATTGGGACAGCGTAAATGGTGAAGTATGTGCCAATCTAATCTGTGTTGCAGTAATTGTTGATAGGCCTGTCCCCCTCTTCCCCCTGAAATGGCGACCGCCTGTCCTGCATGGAGGGGCAGGTGGAAGTGAGATAATTCCACTGACGTTGGGCGTCATGGTGGAAGGCGGTCTTGCACTGCCGTGCAATTCCTCATTGGATAATATGGGGACCATTTGGAGTACAGTGGTCAATGGGGATCTACGCCAATGGGGATCTACGCCAGCGGTGACGGTGTACACCGCCGGCAGACGTGACCGCCATTTTCTATCTGAATCCTCACTTGTTTCCTGACCTTCAACAGGAGAACACCTACACTGCATGTGCTGCTTTGAGGTGTGTCTGGAATCTACCATGGCCCGTGTGACTGGGAAAAGGGCCCACGCCTTCACTTCAGAGGAGTTGGAGCGACTGGTGGATGGGGTCCTACCCCAGTACGGATAGCTGTGTGGGCCTCCAGACCAACAAATGAGTACATATTGTTCACAATGCATGTGGGTGTGTGTGCAAGCATCGTGTAAGGAGGGCGGGGTGGGGAGAATGTCTAGTGGCAGAGTACATGTACATCTGCACTCTGGTCCTTGTGTTATTCTGCAGTGTGTCGTGTGCCATTGGTTTACATGTGCAGCTGGTTGTATGTATGATGTGTGGGTGTGTCAGGTGTTTGTTGTGCGTGTGTGTTTTACTCTTGTTTTCCTCCCTCCCTCCCTTGTGTGCTAGGCGGCTGTATTCACCGACGTTGTCTTCGTTGGCGTTGGTGTTCCAGGTGGAGCATAACATAGAAAATCATCGGGAAGACTTGCAGTTCGGGTTCTATTGCGGCTTTGTTCTTACCTGTGTCTCTGATGGTGAGTCCTTTTTCTTCTGAGTTCTGTTTCGGCCAGGCTTTTGATGGCGTTGGTACTGCCCCGGAAAAGGTGGCGGATTTGTGTGTCTTAATATGGTGGGTGGTACAATTTTTCTTCCGTCTGGCTGTTGCCGGCTACCGCCATGGTGAGTGTTGTTTTCGCTCTGGCGGTTGGTGTGGTACATTGGCTGTCTACAGGATTTATCACCGCCGTGGTCATAATTTGGCAGTACTTACCACCAGCCTGTTGGCGGCATTACCGCCACTTTATCAATCATCACCAGGGTCGTAATGAGGGCCTATATGTCAGAAATTTCCATTGCATGACAATGCACATACTCGAGTGAATGTTTGTAATTATGGTTTCCACTTGTATTATAAGGGTGATTAGTTTGGCGTGTTAAATAGTTATGTATGCCTTGTTGACACCACAAGGCAATTGATGTAGTGTTCACAGCCCTGATGAAGTCTATGGGTTCAAATCCAAATAGACAAAACACGTGTTGGCTGGAGTTTTGAGCTGAAGTCTGGCTGATTCTGGATACAGAAGATGGCCATATGACTGCGAATAGACACATAACATGAAGAAATAAGAATCAAGAGAGATGTGTGCCTTATTGTATATATACATGGTGCAAGTTGGGAAAGGGAGCCAGATTCATTCCGTCAGGTTTTCGAGTGATACTGCTATATGTCTTCAGGGCTGGGGTGAGACCTGCGCCGGCATTTAAGATGCCCTTCAAGTGACCAATGTGAAGTGTAGGTGGTCACGGAGCAGGATATTTTGATGACCCAGATTTAATGGGATGAGACTTGAATAAATCTCTGAAAAAATGTCCCCTCATAGTTCTGGCAGAGTATGTGACACAAAAATAAAGCATCGAGTGGGATAAACCTAAAAACCAAGAAACTGCTCCCCCTGAATGGGTCAGAATAAAATACACGAATGAGGTATGTTTTTCACCCAAAGTTGGTGTCTGGAGAGGTGTATTATTTTCACCAACGGTGTCCAATACATTGAATAGCCTATTTGTTAATTCTGTAGGTTATGTTACAGATGGTAGTTTCCTGAGCAGACCCTTGTAAGGTAATGGTTGGGTCAAAACATCAGCAGTATCACAGGGACTGTCCTACTAAGAGTTTTGAAATAAGGAACAGAGGGGTACAGAACTACTGTCAGTTTTTTGTATATTATGCGTTGATTCCAAACTTGGGTGTAGTGGTTTTTGTCCTGTTTGATATACCACAAAAATAAAACAAGCTTCATTTAGAATGGGCATGGCTGTTCACAACATTTCCCTTTTTTATTGGAAAAACATCACCATTTAAACAGTCATGATGAGAACAAATACCATCAAAAGCCAACATCCTTGTACTGATCATACAGAGAAACAACTACAACAGGGGCTCATAAAGTGCAATGTGCATAAAAAAGCAGTATAAATACCATAAATAGCAAGTCATCAGAAAATCCTTATAATAAAACAACATTACAAATATAACTGATAATGACCAGCCAAAACCTCAAACATCCATGCCCTATGGGGGTCTCAAATCTGATTTAATCTAGTTCTACGTTTGCAATTACCTACAATGGACATTTTGAGAGAACAAATGTTAAAAAATTCTTGCCACCACATTCTTGGCCTAGGAGGCTCATTTAACAACCAATAAAACACCAGCACCAATCTTACCAAAGATATGGCAAATAAATATATCCCTGCCACATTAGATGGGATCAGAAGTGAATGCCTCATGTTATCAACTTAAGGTCCCAGACAATATCCACATGAAAGATCCTGTTGAACTTAAAAATAGGTGGTCTCAGTAACCTCGTAAGCTCATGCATACACCAAAGCTGTGGGAACCTCCTGCCCCATCTACCCCACACTGGAAGCATTTCTCATCCTGTCTTATCTTCATTTTGTACAAGTGATGCGGCGTATCTTAAAAATCATTGATAAATTTAAAATGCTGGGCCTTGACCTAAGAGACATTCAGCATCCTTTGTGCGAATGTGTTACTACTCTTTATCTCATCATTGTTCCAGAAGCAGCATACCTCCTCCCTTTTCAACCTCAGTACAAAAATCACAAAGTTGGAGATACGTGAAAAATCCCATACAGAGAAGGGCAAATCATTGCTTCAGGATCTCATAAGATAAAACAGCCTCATACACTTGTCACAAGAGTATAAAGTTTAGAGTCTGCCCATCACTCAAGGAAACTATGATGAACTGACAGTGGCCTATTAGGGCTATAGCCTAGAAAAGTGTATTGATTTTAAGGATGATGTCAGAAAACCCATTTTTTTTTAAATAAGTCCAGAATTGATGGAGACTCACAGTGTCTTATATCTTGCCCTCTTAAAGTACACTGTGTCAATGATGCTTACATATTGTATAGTGGCATCCCCCAGAGGTAAATACTCAGGGAAGATAGAACCCAATGACCAAGATTCCCTACCCAGGACCTTGGTAAGTTGTGATATGAAAGCAACAAAATAATACACCTGTATGTAAAGAAGTTCCACCTCTATCCTCGGGTAGTTGGAGATGCTGTGTACTACATCAGGGTTTCTTATGGTTCCATATACATTGTTGCCAAATAGCTTTGATCTTATTGAAGTAGACATTTGGTTGATAGAGAGGTATACATCTAAATAGGTATAGATATTGAGGTAGAATAACCATTTTTATAAGTTTACACCTCCTGATCAGGCCCAGATGCAGTCTGTTACATTAATCAAAGACCTATATGGAATGTTTATTGATTTTACCAAAATTTAGCTCGATAATTTCCTCCATCTGCAGGGTCAATTCTGCTCCAAGATATGTTGCTAATTGTACCCATCTTTTGTTTTGGAACAGAGTGGGCACATTCGTTAATTCCTGCATTTTATTGGAATTGACCTCATAGCCTGACACCTGACCAAATTCCATCACCACTGATTCAACTGCCGTTAATGCTGCAGCCGGGATGGAAGTCAAAATGGGCATGTCATCAGTGTAGGCAAGAACTTTGAGATCCAGGTGATGTAGACACAGTGTACTAGTAGAGTCAACAAGCTGTAGGGCTTGGATATATGACTCAATATACAGCACAAAAAGCTGAGCTGAAAGAGGACACCACTGCCGGGGGCCTCTGGCAATTTCAATAGGGTCCGATAGGGTACCAACACAGAGAACCCTTGTCTTCATGTCTCATGTACAGTTGCTTCACCCATGAAATAAATCCCGAACCAATGCCAGTGGTGCCCATGACTGCCCAGAGAAACAGACAGGAGACCTAATCAAATGTCTTTTCTGCATCTAGCATAATCAGTTCCACAGGAGCTTCTGCAACCAAGGCTGCCTTCAGGGTTGCTATTGCCACATTAACGTGAAGTGGTGGTGTGTCCTGGTATAATCCTGATTTCACTCAACCAGGTCAGCGATCACCAAGTGCAGATGTTAGATTCTGCATTAATCAAGGATATCGGGCTGTAGAAATCACAGTTTTTATGAAGAATGACAATATTAGTTCCCCCCCAAGATCATGGCACCCTGCCCTCAAAATAAAAAGAATTAAAAAGATCTTAAAAGACCTTTGTGAGAACTTGTGAAAAGTTCTTGTGGAATTCCAAGGGAATTTGATCAGGCCCATATCCTTTGCCCTTTGCTAATTGGCCTAGTGCTGTTTCAACATCAAGCAAGGTGATAGGTTCCTCCAGCCTTAAATGCTGTTGCTGACTCAATTTGCAGTGCTGACATCTGTTTATAGACATATTAACAGATTCTATAGAGACAACATAATCCTCCTGATACAGTTTTGCTAAAATGTCCTAAATCCATCACTGATTTCCACCTGGTCTATAATTTGTCCCCATTTGTCATTAACAATCTTCTGCATAACGTACCCACTGGCTCTATCTTTAAACCTAAAAGCAAGTACCCAACCCATCTCCTCATTATTCTCAAAACGTAACATTTTTTGGCCAGAATATTTTTATTGGCTCTATCCCATATATTTTTCCTTAAGGCTTTTTGTACAGTTGTCACTTGCTCCGAGAGCTCAGTGAATCTTTGCTCGTTTTGATCAATTATACTTTGTGCCAGTCTTTGCACCATCTGGCTGATGGAAGAACGCATTCAAGCCTTGATGGCATGCCAAGCCTTCCGTTGGCTTATTGAAAAACTCAATGTATGCCCTCTACAAAAAGCCTTGAGTGCATCCCACACATCAGTTGCGTATGCCGAGCCAATATTTTCATCTAAGTAATTTCTTAACTTGTTGTTCATTGACCGTATATGTTTGTCATTGAGTAGCAACTTTAGGTCAGAAGTCCAGCTAAGTGGAATACAAGAGTGGGTAGACCACTCAGAGTTAAGCAGTGAGGTATGGTCCAATGATGTTCTCGGGTTTATGTGAATATTAACATTCGGTTGAAGTGAATGGCTAACAAGAAACATATAGATCTGCAAAAGAGACTTATGTGGTGCACAGTAAAAGGTAAAACCAGACTCCCCCAGCAGATGATATGTGGTTTGAGATTATGTAATTCATCTTTAATTAATTTATATCTGTGGGATGCTTTTATGCCATTAATATTCCAGGAAAGGATGTATAAGTGCTGGCCATCATTCTTTCTATTGTTAGCCTTCATTATTGCTGTAACTCAAAGTGATGCTACATACACTGACTCTTGAACTGCTGGGAAGACTCCCCTGCATCTGTCTACTTGGCTCATTTGTCCACATTTGTAAGCCACCACCCTCATTCCCTCATAAGAAATGTTTAAAATACTACCTAAGTTTGAACCTCAATCCCACCCAACTCTTAGATCCGACCCCCCCAAAGAGATACTCCCCCACCCCCAACATTAAAGCCCATGCAATGGGCCATCAGCCATCTATCCTAATGGATTTATTCCAGCCAACAGGTAGACCACAGAGATTGCTCCCTAGGGGTTTACCATAAGTACCCATGAGAAAAATGAATGCAGCCTTATAAGCTGAGGTAGCGAGCTATACTGGCCATTAAAGACCCGCTCCAGCGTTAAAGGCCAGGGCCTTCAACAAGGTAGCGGGACTTTAATGGCAGGTATTGCCCAGCTACGGAGGGCTGTAAGGCCGTTAGAAAATTCTGCCACTAGAGGGCATAATATTCTAATAAATAAAACAAAGGCCTCACGGAGCCTGAGGGGACTGAAATTACCTTGGAGTACATTAAGCCTTTGTTCACAGCTGTTGCTGTGTGACAAACATTGGAATGTTGCTGTTCCAGGCTTTTACCAGCCATTAGAAGCCCGGAGCACTGCATTGTCTTCAATGGAGCTCCCAACATTCCAATGTTCTAATAAATCTAATAGGCCCGACAGTCACAGAAAGAAAAATAAAAAAAACAAAAGAGGAGGGGGACAAGAGAGATTTTATCCAGAATTTAAGAACAAAAGCAGGTAGGTTTATGATGCAGAATACTGAAGAGACAACATAGTGCCCCACTAAGAAAGATGCACTCAGACAATTAGGTTACTCAAAGCCTTCAAAGGCAAGAAGCCATTTTGCAGACTGTCATTTATGTATCAGCTCTGCAACCTTAATTGCATCTTGGCAGACATATAAATGTCTTTCACAGTTAATCTGCAAGGTAGCTGGATCCATCAGAGAGTGTTGCACCAATGTTCTGTCGTGTGGGGATGTGTTTGCAGAGCTGCCAACGATGCACTACTGACTCATGACAAAAGTCAGACCAAATAAAAAACTCCACAACACAGGCTTTGACCGTGGATAAAGGATAAGCTGCCTGCAAGATCTCTTATTACAAGATGAAATTCCCAACATAGATTAGAATGGCTTAGGGTTAGAGGGCAGCCCACCCTTTACTATGTTGGTGAAATGGAAAACATTGTGAGCTTTGTATCTTGCAGTCCATGTCTCAGTAACCTAGAGCAAGAAAGGGACAAACAACATACCCTCTAGGATCATATCCTTCACAGCCCTCAGGGATACCTAGGACTCAGAGCTTATTCCTTTGAGATCTATTCTACAAATCTTCTACCTTAGATGAAAGACTTTCCAACTGAAAGTCAAGCTTCTGCATAACACACTTGTTTTCTCTAACCGACTCTTGGAGAGTGACCTGACTTGCCTCAACATCTCCTAGGATCCCTGAGGATCCCAAAGCAGGTCTTCCTCAGCAGTGGACATAACAGGGTTGAGATCCCCCTAAACAAAGGCCTTAGTAATCAGTAATCAAGTCTTCCAACTGCATTGCTATTAGGGGTCTAATCCAAGTCTCCGTTGTATTGCTGATGGCTAATTCCCTTCCAGTAGTACTCCCTGGAGCTGGAAAACAACTGAGCCTTGAGACCTTCCCTCAACTACATTGCCTGTACCATCTGAGTAGGGCACTTCATCATCAACATCAAGCAAACTGCTGGACTCGGACAGTTAGTAGAAAGCTTGGGGGGGTTCCTGTGGGTCAGAGCTGGGGGCAGAGTCAAACTGATATCCGTGTCATCCTAAGAGATGATCTTCCCCTGCTGTGATGTCTGTCCTGGAACAGTGGATTAACACTCCAACTCTGGCAAAAGCTCCATCATCCACTTCAGCAGCATCTCCTTTGGCCAAGGTCACCCTGCCTCCAGGCACTCCATCACTCGTCCGATGAAGCATAACTAGTTTCTCTGGGAGAGGCTCATTTAATGTAGGCCTGGAAGATGCAGGAGAGGAAATGCAGTTAGTGACCATCATCCCCCAGCACTCCATCAACAACCCTGATTCTTGGAGCCTATGCTGCTGGATGGATTTGAGAGAAACTCTGAACCACTGAAATAGTATTAGGAGGGCATAAATACTGATCGATAGTTCTTTGAGAGTTAATAGGGAGCTTGCTGTTACCCCTTGAGAAGACGATGATGAGCCAGAATCATGCAGTAGATTGCCCTTTACACTCTGCCTTTCTTCAGCCTGACACCCTCAATTCAAGGATTCAGAACATTCGATGTAGGTGATCCACCAAAAGTATCCAGTTCCAATGACGTCTCGACGTTACTGATGGGCACTCTCTGAGCTGATCATTTCTTACTCTCAGTCCTTTCTGAGATCAGGGAGCTACCAGTGGGAGGTTGTTCACCACACCTCTTGCTGTAGATCTTCTCACCATGCTGGAGGGAGTTAAGCAGCCTGCTGCTATGGAAGAGTGAGTAAAAGCCAGTTCAAAGTAGCCAGTAATTGGCCCGGAAGTCCCTTTATCTGGACGAAGCTCCAGTCATGTTCCCAGAAAAAAAAGTGTCTACCGAACTGAAACTTGCCAAATCATACCTTCAATAATTCTGGGGAAAGCAGCAGAGGATGGAAGTCTCTTCTGTGCTGTGGCAGAGAAGGAGATGATGCACTTGCCAGCCTGAGGCATCCCCGGTCTGTACTGAGTACTGACACAACCAAACGGTCTGCTGTGAGCGTCTCTACTCCGACTAGGGAGCGGCAATGCCCACTGCACCGCTGTGTGGAAAATCATCTGTGCTGTCAACCCGGTTTTTTGCTCTCTTCTGCACCATGCCGCTTCGGCCCTTGATCAGCCAAGGATCCCTCAAAGCCTCAATGTTCCAGCAGCAAACTCAACCCAAGCAAACGTGAAGGCAGTAAGTTGGGTCTCGAAAACAGACAAATCCTAGATGCAGCTAGCGAGGGCTCAGTGTCCACTTGTAGCTAACCCTGACCTGCCATGTTTACCATGTTCACAGCATTTATCATGCAAAGCTCTTTAGTTTGCATCTATCACAACAATCAAGAACTGGGAATCCAAAGCTTTGCAGTTTTGAGATTCAAGTCATCCACAGCATTTCAGAGATGAAGCCTTTCAGTTCACATAAAAAAAAACATAAAACTCTGAATATCCGATTACTTTTATAGTTTGCCCAGGACACTGAGAATGGCTCAGGACAGGGAGACAGATAGAGATGGAGATAAAGACAAAAAGGGAAAGGTAAAAAAAGAGTGGGTGGAGAGAAAGGGAAAGACAACGATAGACAAAGAGAAACAGAACAAAGGAGTTATGAAGGTACAGTGCAGAGAGCTACAGAGAGAGAGAGAGACAGGTAAACATAGAAAGACAAAGAGAGATAAAGAAAATAAGGAAAAGCAAGAGAGAAAGACGGGCAGAAAGATATAAAGATGGAGAGAGAATGTCTGAAAGATAAGAGATGGCAAGAAAAATGATAAGAGTGACAGGAGAGATACAGAAGCCAAAGACAGACGTGGGATAGAGATAAGAAGAGAGAAGGAGAAAGAAAGAGAAATAAAACAGGAAGAGACAGTGAAAAGGCAGGGAAACAAACGGAGAGAGAAAGGCAGGGAGCAATACGTACAGGGGAGAGAGACAGGGCGAGAAATGAGAGAACAAAAATGAAGGGAAAGTAACACAGAAAGACATGAAACCAAAGAAAGAGAAAGACAGGATGGGGAAGGGAAAGATGGGGAATTGAGCCAAGTAGAAACAGAGGAAGAGTCATGCGGAGAAACTGACAGCAAGGAACAGAGAAAGAAATAAACAGAGAAAAGCAGGAAGAGACATAATGAAATGGAGAAATAAGGACACCCTGAACTCCATCTATCTGCTAGGCCTTTTTCTTTGTCTCTGTGTATTTGCTTCTCTCTGTGTTTTAGTCTGTCTCTCTATCCTTCTCTTTGTACTTCCCTTACTCCATTTCTCTTTTTACCCCCTCTTCTTCTGTAGCCGTGTTCTCTGCCTCTCTAAATGTAGAGCCGTTTGATTCACAATCTGACCTGCACTGCAGAGACTCAAGTATGTCCTGAGCGCAAACTGACTCAGCATATGCTGTGGCAGAAGTGCTTTCTTGGCAGAATTAGACCCCACATCTGTGCAGACATCATTCTTTGCTAACACAAAAATAAACACTGTGCACTCTATTTAGTCTAGTACATTAAGAATGATCCAGGGCAGGGAGACAGGAAGAGATGGGGAGAGTGTCAGGGAGAGACAGAGAGATAGGATGATAGATGCAAAGTAAGGTAGGGAAAAAGAGAAGGTGGGGGGAGACTGAGACAGAAAGTAATGCTTAATTTGAGATGGTGGTTTCCTGTACTTGGCACCAGCACTTAATTGTCATTATCTGCACTTATGGCAGTCTGTCACATTGTGGCACACTTGTAGGAGTGTGATGGTTAGTATTTGTGTTGGTTTTGTCATTGGCAGCGCTGGCAGGAGCAGTGGGTGGTGAAAGTTGCAGTGGCCTCGTGAGATGATCCTGACACTTATTTTGCTACAAAGTAAGCACTATGGGAGAGACAGGGAGAGATCTGAGAGACACTGGGACAGCCTGCAGTAAAGAAGCAGAAAGATATAGACAAATAGAAAATGAGAATGTTAGACAACGATAACCACAGGGTGAAAAAAGGAGTGCGAAGTAAACAGTGAGATAAAGAGAAACTGAGGAGAAGAAATAAAGACAGCAACGGATATAGAGATAGGAAGATAGAGCTAAAGGAGCAGGGAAAATAGTCAGAGACAAAGATAGGAAGAGACAGAAAGATGAAGAAAGAGAAAAAGACAAGGAGAACAGAAAAAAGGGGTGATAGATACAAGACAAAGAGCTAGTGAAGGAGAAAGAGAAGGGGAGACAGGCATCCTAAACATCTATCTATCTATCTATCTATCTATCTATCTATCTATCTATCTATCTATCTATCTATTTCCAGAGCGATTTATCTATCTTTGTCTGGAACTATCTGCCCTCTGTCTGAAAGATTTTTCAACTAAGGCCTGATTTATTCTTTTTGGTGCAAAACTGCACTAACGTAGTTTTGCACCTAAAAGTTTAGCACTGGCTTGCACCATTTCTGTGCACCAGCCGGGCCCATATTTATGGAATGGTGCAAGCCGGTGCAAAGGGTAGGCTGGCGTAAAAAAAAATAACGTTAGTCGGGTTGGACTGGGGGTATGGAAGAAGGGGGTTTTGCACCAAAAAATGATTTTAGGCTGGTTAGAGTAAATAAACATGACTCTAACCTGCCTAGAGTCATTTTCTGACGCAAAACCATTGATACCTCATGAATCCTTGTCTTAAAAAAGACAGGAGACATGCCCACCACTCCAATGGCCAGCAGAGGGGACCAGGGTCCCCTGGGCATGGCCACTGCACCCAGTGCCATGTAAGGGGGCCCATTTCAGGGCCCCCAATGGCACTCTAAAAATAAAATAAAATACTTACCTGTACTTACCTATACTTACCTGGGAGGGAGTCCCCCATCCTCCGCTGTCCCTCTGGTGTGGGGGTGGCCCTGGAGCCTGGGGAGGGCACCTGTGGGCTTATTCCATGGTGTTTCACCATGGAAATAGGCCCACAGGTTCCCTAATGCCTGCCCTGACCTAGGCGTTAATAAATGATGTAAAGCAAGCTTAGCACCATTTTTTTGACCCCTCCTCCCTCATGTGCGTGATTTTAGCACGGGGGAATAAATATGGCACTAAGGCCATAGAGTCATTTTTTGCACAGGGACACCTACTTTGCATCTCATTGATGCAAGGTAGGTATCCACATCCAAAAAATGACTTTAACTCCATAAATTTGGCGCTAGACGGGTCTAGCGCCAAAGTATATGTATGGACTTAGTTTTGCACAGAATTTGCATAAAAAACAATTATGCAAATTCGGCACAAAACAAGTATAAATATGCCCCTAAGTTTCACTATTATGATGTTGTGAACTACTAAAGAACTGCACAGGGATTTCTCACTGATCTCCCTTCTGTCTCACAGTGTTTTCTCTGTTAACATTCACAGTTTCCAGGCAGCTGCATCGTAGTACTATTACTAATATTATTTTTAGCAGCAACTCACTTATGTCATATGTACGGCGACACTAGCAGGTCACGTTTCTTATTAGCCATGTCCCATCATGATGCTTCCCCTCCTCTCTTCTCCTGATCACAGTGTGATGAAATGCTTTATCATGGGCGCCTCCATCACTCAAATTCTGACGGAAAGGGACACTGAAAATAATCACAGTTGGCCAAGGTTCAGTGGTGGCTGCCACAAATCTCAAGGATGTCGGTGGGAGGTGGTGAGGGCGACGGAGGCAGGGAAACAAATAAAAAACAAATAAAAACACATACCTGTTCTTGCCGCTGCTGCCGCTCACCTTGTACTCCACTTCCGATTGTGTTGGTGTCTGAGCAGTCCTTGGGACACCAGCACAGGCTCCCCACGCAACCCTGGTGCTGCTCTCATGTTAACCCAGCCGTCTGGTCTGCTGCTCATCACTGCATGGGAGTCTGTGCCGTTTCTCCAACCTGAAGACGACTGGCCAAACTGACCTGTGGACTTAGGGCACTCACTCTACTCCTCCTTCCTCTCCCTCTCCCCCTCCCATGTGCCAGCCCCACCCCTCCCTTTGCACGCCGGCTGGACCAGCAGCTGAAAAATAAAACAATAGAAAGCTATTGTTTTATTTTTCAGCTTGTGGCTCTTAGCCAGGGGGGTGACGGTCCTTCACCATTACGAAAGAGATGCTTCTGCCAAGACTAACTGCAGGATAAGCTGCCATGGGACTATTTATTTTAGAGAGAGCTTGATTTAACCATTTCTGTTTTGTACTGGTGCAAATAATAAGTGGTGTCATTCTGAAAGCCAATGCCACTTAATTTATGATGGTTTGAAGGAGTAAATTCATCCCATTGGGAATCGACCCGCCTGGCTACAGATTTCACATTGATTTCCACAACAGGTGTTGCTGGCCGCAATATACATGAAATGTGTTCTTCCAAGTGAGCCCCTTTCTGCAATGAGGGCTGTGTGGCATCGTAGGCCTTGGCATCCAGATGGCATTCCATTAGGCGGTAATGAATGGTAAAAAAATGTGATAAAGAATGCGCTTGGGAATGCTGGTAGCAAGCAGATGAATGGATATGTAAACCGTAAACTACTGTTAATTAAAACCTAAAATATTAAAAACATTGGGCCTACTTCACAAAGGTAGTTTACATTTTTTGAGTAATCAACAAATTTGCGTGAGTTTATTACTTTTGGCTATTCAGAAAATCCAAGTGCAAATTACTACTTGAAAAACAAATTATAGTAAGTCCAACACCACACATAGCTGACCACTTGTATTGTAATACCCTCCCAATGAAAATATTAGTGGAAGGGAATTAAAATACGACCCCGTGGGATTATTGTTAGATTAAATTATTTAAAATAGTTAAAATGTAAGTAAGTATAATTTTTAAAAAATATATAAGCAATAGTCCATAGTTGCTACTTATTTATAAAATATTTTGATTGCATAGTTTGAAATTAATGCTTAATGTTTATTAAAATATAACTAAAATACTTTAAATTAATTATATACATTATTTTTACTAGATGTTAATGCATAGTAAAAAAGTCTTTAGGTACGAATTCATTTTTTAAACTTAAATATCAGAAAAATAATTTAAAATTAATATATTTTCATTAATCAAAGATTTATTTCAACCTGAAATTAATAGTGTGGTAGCTGTTTGATTGTGTTCTGCATTAAAAATAAATATATTAAATGAACTTGTATAAATTATTGTTATAAAAATATTTGTAACAATGCAAGAAGAATCTCACCCCAGTTCAGAAAAATAGAGTAGAATCTCATAAATGAAAGAAGACCAACATGAAAAAAACCTCAATCAGTAGAACTAGATTTAAGAATTCTAAAAATGCTAAGGGTAAAATGACAACTGTGGCTATCTGGTCAGACGGGGTCGGGAGAAAGTCACAAATTCAGGCCACCACAATGGGGTGCAGGTCAGATATAAGGACCAGGTTTGTCATCTTCTCAGTCCACTGCGAAGAGTCACGTTCGTGGTGGAGGGGGTCCTCAAGTTATAGGGAAGCATTGTGGATGGTCAGTGCTGTAGCACAAAGTTCAGGCTGGGCATGGCAGATGGTCATGACTGTACTGTGAAGATCCTGTTGTCATCATGAGTGGTCGGGCCGGAGCTTCACAGTGGTGGTCCTCATGAGCGGTCAATGCTCTAGCGTGAGGGGGTCGGCTAATGGAACTTTGCGTTGCTGGAATGTGCGAATAACAAGGATTCTGTGCCAATGGGCCCATTCACAGCCAAAGCTCACACCAAGGGTCCAGGACCTGAGAGGCACCACTTGGCTTTGTCTAGCTTACTCTAGCCTGTTATGTCCCTTTGATTTAGAACAAGAAGCCAGCAGACTAGCCGTCCCTTGAAGACAATCTGGGAGTGATGGTTTCAACAGATACAGGTACAATTCTCACCCAGGCAAGATGGCAGCAGGCAGCATGTCAGCACAGCAAGGCAGCAGTCCTTCAGAACAGTAGGTCAGCAGAGTGGGAGCCCTATCAGCAGCACAGCAGTCCTTCTTCCTGTCAGAGAATCCTTAGGTCCAGAAATGTACTGAAAAGTTGGCGTCTGAGGTCCAGTATTTATGCCCAGTTGTGCCTTTGAATTACGAGGGAGGTTTCTAGAGATTTCCCTTTTAAAGTCCCCAGGCATCCTGGCTTCCCTGTACTGGCTCCAAGCTCACTACAGAGGGTATGCAGCCCTTTGTGTGGAGGTAGGACATAGCCTATTCAGGTGTAAGTAGGGATTTGCTCAGCTCTGCCCTCACACCCTGTCAATAATGGCCTGCCCGGGCATACCTGAGCTCACTATTGTGTGTGGTTGTCCTGGAGCACTATGCAAACCCAACTGTCAGTCATGTAATCCAGAGACAGGCTACAAACACTTACTGGCTAAGGCAGGAAAATGCCAACTTTCTAAAATTGGCATTTTCAAAATTGTAATTTAAAAATCTGACTTTACCATTAGTTGGTTGTTTATTACAATTCCAAAGACAGCAAACATGAACTGGCTACCTGCTCCCATTTGTAAATTACAGCTTATTAAAAGTGATAAGGGAGCTCCAATATTATCCAATGGAAGAGGTAGACCTTGCAATAGTGAAAAACAAATGCAAGAGTTTTTCACTATCAGGACATGTACAACTAAAAGTAAATGTCCTACTTTTTAAATACACTGCACCCTGGCCTCTGGGCTGTCCAGGGCCTAGCCACGAGTGACTTGTGTGGATGAAGGTTTGGGCCTGGCAAAAGGATTATTTTGACAGGTTGAAATGACAGTTTAAAACTGCACACACAGGCTGCAATGGCAGGTCTCAGGCACATTTCAAGGGCTACTTGAGTGGGTGGCACAAAAAGTGCTGCATGTCCACTTGTAGCATTTAATGTACAGGCCCTGGGTACACACAGTACCCCTTTACCAGGGACTTATAAGAAAAATAAATATGCCAATTGGGTATAGGCCAATATTACCATGTTTTAAGGAGTGAGCACATGCACTTTAGCACTTGTTAGCAGTGGTAAAGTGCACAGAACCCTAAGGTGAGCAAAACTGCCCTAAGGCTGACAAGTCTAACATTAGTTGAATACATTTGAGCTGTCGGCATCTCCAGCAACCACACCTCCAACTCCCACAATACTCCCACCAATCCCCACGCAACTGTCTGCAACACCTTCCGCCCTCCCCTGAGCATATTCCACCTTAACATAGCATTTGTTATTGCACCCTCTCATTCTACTGTTCCACTGTACTGGTGTGAATCACTTTTAAAAAAAACGTATTTTATTGAGTTTTACAACAAAACCCCTATTAGTACAAAGCATCAATTCATAGTAGTTGACTATGCTTCCATGTTACAGCAAGTATCCAATCCACAAGGAAGGGAGAAATTAGTACATTCAAAACCGGTCCTAGTATACACCCAGCCCTCCCCCTCCAAGTTGTATTCTCATTTAGCCTATGGAGGTATAACCCCTATTGTCCTAGTGCTGTGTAATAAAGAATAGTGATGTGTGGTGCACCAACTCTGTTTGTCACCAATAACAGGGCAGTGGTGCTAGAGGTCAGTCCTCATGCTAGACATGGGCTAGTCTTATATCCCTTTTATGTCTGTGCCCCTACTGATGAGTCTGGCGGTGAGTCAGTTTCTGATGACATCAGGCTGTCTACCATAGCCTCCCAGACTTGTGCAGTCTCTAAAGTACCAATCCCTCGTTTAGCTTCCCTTGTCAGATCCCTCCTCTCACAGCACACCCATTTGATTAACTCTCTATGCCATGTGGAAATGAATGGTCCACCAGGGGTCTTCCAGTTCCTGGTGATCTCACGTTTGGTCAAGAGGTACGCCAAATCTTGGAACCTACTAGTGTCCTTTGTTTTGAGGTGTGGGGAAACCAATGCAGGAGGCAGTGCCCGGGGGTGTATGGTATGCCCTCTCTATGAGTGTCCCTATTATGTCTGTTATTATTTCTCAGTATTCCTGTAGTTGTGGGCAGGACCAAAACATGTGAAGGAAACCAGCTCTAATCTCTCCGTACCTAGGGCGTGCAGCCTCAGCAATCGAGAAATACCTGGTAACCCTTTCCGGTGTCCGGTATGCTCTAAGTAGGACATAAAAATTGATAAGCTTAAAACTGGCATTTCTAGACACTCATGGGGCTCTTTGTAGTAAGATATCCCAGTCTCTCTCTGAGATTGGGACCCCCAAAACGTCTTCCCAGGTGGTCCTCAGTTTCTCCAAACGCTTATGAAGGTCCCCATTGCTCTATAGAGGCATTTGATTGCCTTAAAAGTGCCTGAGGATAGGGTTATGTACTGGCAACAAAAATGCTGGTCTGGAATTATCTGCCCCACTCCCCAATGTTTATGAATGGCTGTTGTTCGATGAAGTAGGAAATGGCCCTGAGGGAGGTCAAATGCTGGACAAGATTCTTCAAAGTGCATGAGTGTACTCTCTAGGAATAGATCCCCAATCACTGTCGCTCCCGCCGGCACCCAGTCCTTCACTCCTCACCAGTCTCCTCCATGTGGGAGCTCTTTCAGCATGGTGATGGGCAGGTCACATATATAGGGTATTTTGATATGGATTTTCTGGAGGCATCGGGCCAGCATTTCGTTATGACCTTGAACTCTTGGGTGTCACCTGTGGTTGTGTGCTTTAATTGTAACAGGACTTTGGTGAGGGCCAATAGACTTGAAACCTGAGGTCCCAGGATTTTACCCGGGTGCGTCTGTCCACTGACCACTGCACAAACCATTGAAGCTGGGCCGACAGATAGTAATTTGCAAGATCAGGCACTGGCAGGCCTCCTTCTCCGTTGGTCATTTCATTGTGGATAATACCACTCTCTTATGGCCCGAGCCCCATATAAAAGTGGTGATCGGGGAGTCAAGTTCTTTAAACATTGCTCCTGGTAATCCAAACCGGCAGGGATCTAAAGAGGTATAAGAGCTGATGGAACGCAGTCATTTTGATTAGTACTATGCGGCCCATCACAGAGATGGGCAAGGTTTTCCAGAAATCCATGTGGGATTTGATTGTCCAGATTTCTTGACCTAGGATACCTTCCAGGATGTCTGATTGAGTATGATAGACCTTAACCCCTGAATACTTTATACATTGAGGCTCCGATATAAGCAGTCCCATTCAATCTGGTGGAGGGTGCTCAGGGGAGAATGGGAATAGTCTGGACTTCTATCAGTTCACTTGTAGCTCTGACAGTAGACAAAATTGTGCTAACATGCTCTTCACCCCCTCAAGCTCCTCGTCTGTGTTTTGCAGGAAAAGTAAGAGGTCATCTGCATAGAGTGCTATCCTATGCCAGTAGCCTCCGATCTGGAGCCCCTGGTAGAGGCCCCCAGACCTTGCACATGCTGCCAGTGGCTCCAAGGCCCGTGCAAAAAGTAAGGGGGAATAGGGTACATCCCTATCCCGTCCCATGGCATACTGCACAGGGGTCAGAAATTATTGTGCCTGTGCGGACCGGAGCAATTGAATCTGTATACAGTAGTTACATCCATGCTATGAAGTTCTCACCCAACTACATGTGACACATCACATCGTATAGATACCCCAATTCTAGGCTGTCAAAGGCCTTTTCCATGTCAACTGTCAACATCGCTGCAGTTTCAGTGTCCTGGTTCTGTGCCTCTAGTATACTCAATAGTCATCTGATTTTGAGTGCCATGTTCCAGCCCGCTATGAAGCCTGCCTGATCAGTGTGTATTAGCTTAGCCATATATTGGAATAATCTAGTCAGGAGGATCTTATTTAGAGTCTTATAGTCGGTGTTTAAAATTGACAGCGGCCTGTACCCTCAGTGTTCATGGGCAGGTTTTCCGGGTTTTAATAGAGGGATCACCAGTGCCTCTTGGGAGGAGGCCGGCAAAAATGCTGAATTCTTGGCTGCATTATAGACAGCCACTAACTTGGGGGTTACCTCTTTTCTGTGGGCC
Source organism: Pleurodeles waltl (assembly GCF_031143425.1). NCBI lineage: Eukaryota > Metazoa > Chordata > Amphibia > Caudata > Salamandridae > Pleurodeles > Pleurodeles waltl. Next base: position 254,149,349 of record NC_090445.1, read on the forward strand.
ACATAGAAGACAGCCGGAAATCCATCTGCACCTGGTGTTTTACCCCGGGCCAAATTTTTAATAGTTCCTTTCACTTCTGGCAGGGGTGCAAGTTATAATTACCTTAGGGCGTGAGTTATAGTCACTTTAAATAACTCTAACTATACCTGCTTAATTTCTATAGTTTTGTACCAGTACATATAGAACCTAACTATAACGTCCCTATAACCTTTGAACCTTTGTTTTTTTTTCTGTGAAAGTATATATATATATATATAGTTCCTATGTATTGAATGTGGGCTGTGCATCAGTTTGCCCTTGTTTGCGCCTAATTGAAATAGGTGTTATTTTAAGTGCAAATCCCAGTCTGGCTACCCTGGTAGATCTGCTTTTCATGAAAACCTATGGGTGTTTTGCTGATCTACTCCAGTATCTCTCCCTTGATGTAAAGCGACAGAGCAACTTTTGTACTGGACATTAAATATTCTGCTCTGGTATGCAGAACTTTACATCGCACCTTTAAATCTGGCACCATGGATGCAATTGTATGCTTCACTGACAGACTGTTAAGAGTGACAGGAGCTGGGGTGATTTGATCTTTGCCCCAGTGCTACAAAAGAGTGTACTGAAGCATTCAGTAGTCGTTGTGAATAATACATCAGGAAATGCGGGGTATGCTCCATAAATTGCCAAAGTAAGTTCAGCTGGCACTACGGGTAGCATCACAAAACATTTTTGGCTGGCAATATTTCATATCCTTTTCGTAAGTAAGGCAGTGCTTGGTGTGAACACCAAACAGATTTCTGTGGGTGGTGATTTTTTTCAAGAATTATTGTGCATATTTGTTTTGCATTTTGTGTGGTAGTGTGGTGCATTTTTTTTTTGTTCTGTTGCATTTTTGTTTTGTTCTGTTGTGTTATTTATTGGAGTATCGCAATGAGATGATGATGTGTTTGACTCAGATTTTTTCTTTCGCGTTTTGACTGTTTTATGTTTTTGTAGAGGCCTATTATGTTTTAATTGTTTGCTTTGTGTATGTTATTGTGTTGTCTACCTTATAAATGCCAAACAATTCCACTATATTTCCACCCAAATGCATCGCATGCCTTCAATGTTCCTGTAGCAAGCAGCCATTTACCACTGTCTTAGGTGGTAAAATACTGATACTCCAGCTTTTCAGCTATTTGAAATATAAGTTAGTCCAAAACTGTCTTAAATTAGCACTTGTAGCACTCACTTTGTGATACGCCTATTTATGGGGAAAGCCGTCCAGTGGAAAACACGTTTAATGGTCCTCACAAGCGAAAATAAATTTTTTACTGCTGCAGCAAGATCCATCAGAAGACCTAGATTTTATCCACAGGCCTCTGGCTCTCTGCAAGGCCCATTTTTAATTAGGGGGTTACGAAGAGCATAAGGATGGATGTCAGGGTCAGATTTAGGGAGGAGCGACTGGTGTGGTCACATTCGGCGCTGACCTGGAAAGAGGACACTAACTAACGATTTAAAAACACCTGCTGCAGAGTTCCTTGTGCATCCAGCTTTCATACGGCAATAAAAATGTCAAGATAACTCTTGTGATTAATGTTCTGTCCCAGAGAGAGAGAGATCTGCTGCAAAGAATAGATCTCTATTTTATGTGGATAGCAGAGTGGATAGGTAAAGCCAACCTTTACTAGCGCTTTAAAAGACATGAAATGTATCTTAGGTAGGGACTATGAAAGATGAGGGGCACTTTTGCTGGGTGACAGTGGGGGAATTCGCAGTGGAGGTCCTGGGGAAGGGATGCCAAAAATGTTTCTCGCACCGGGCGCCACCACCTCTAAAGACGACCCTGATGGATGGATGTTAAACTTTTCAATTCCGATTTCCGGATTAACAATCTAAATTGACCTTGTGAATCTTACACATTTGTAAAATGCTTCTTTAAATACAGCATTAGTGATCAGTCTACCATGCATTATTGTTGACCTTCATGAGAGTTACGAGCCTTAGACTGAAGGCGAGGACCTTAATGAGGGTGAAGGACAACTATCTCTATTTTCACTCCAACTCTATTGTCTACTAAACCTGTATGAATAAGCTTCTGGGGTCACTCGCAGCCACAATCAGCACAATTTCAAGAAGGAAGGAAAAACCAGATGCAGTATGCTGTAGGTTACAGTACACGTAAACAAAAGTGACCATATGTAAGGGAAAATATTGGCGTTTACTCAATCTAGGGCATAGTGCTTGGAACGCAGTCATTCTCAATTGGTACCATACGTCTAAGAATTATGATTAGCTGGATAAACTCCAAGATTCTCCTTTGTTGCTTTGATGCTAGTTCTTCCATTTTCTCAGAATGTTGTGGGACATATTTGGAGATCCTGGAGAGCTTTAGTGACAGTCTGTAGGCATGTTAATTAATCAACTGTGCGCTATTTTCAAGTGTTCTCTTGTGAATACCAAACTTTTCTAATAGTACAAATGGCTGAGTCATGCGAGATTTACAAATGGTAATTATTCCCTTGCACATCTAACCACTGATCTTATGCACTGAATAAATGATGGAAGTAGGACAGAGCAGCGTTAAAATTATAACATGCTCGTACAAGGATCTTTGGACATTATTTAATATTTTACGTTACGCCCTGTCACATTTACGGCCAAATTTCTTTGAACATCATATTCATTTACTTCTTGTTCTGCACAAGTCAGACACAAAATATTCCTAATTAATAGGAAAAGAAAACACCACATCACACCGCCCTGCATTGATCTTATTACATGCATCAGCTATCCGTCCCCAATAGTGTCTTACATGATAGCAACCTCCCAATACACTCCCCACCCCACCAACGGGGCATGCTATGAGTCGTTTGTGCAGGGTGAGGCGGGTCTCTGTTGCAACCACCTGGAGGCCAGCCCTGCGAATGAGTTTGGGAGGGCGGGTGGCCAAGGTGGCCAAGAAGTCCACCCCTCGATCTCTTACCATATAAGTCGTGAAAGCCTTCCGAACTGTTATTTTTATAGTGCTGTGTGATGCCATTCAGTTGCCTCAAAGAGCTTTGCTTGGTAATAATTGGCAAACGGTTTTACCGACTGCCATTCAATTGCCTCAGAGAACTTTGATTGGTAATAATTGGCACATTTGGGGAATGATTTGTTGCTACATGGACATTCAAGGTAGAATCTATCCATGTGTAACTGTAGTGCATGATCAAACTCGATGAAAATGATACATTGATGTTTGAACTCCATGCATCTAAAAATGAGAGGCTTTTGTTTTGGGTGTTGAGTGTTTTTAAATAGAAAACTGCATTCAATAGCAAAATGTGTTTATTTGAGGACACGACTGTATCTCCAAATATATGTCTAAACCATAAATATACATGAGTGACAATCACATGCATGTTTGAACCCCTAATCAGTGAGACTAGTGTAAACGCTCTTGTGTCTGATCCTGTAAGGTCTCTGTAACCTGAGTTACGGCAGTGCTGTAAAAGCCAGTAAAAATCTGTCTAACTCTACAGTGCTACTGTGCTACCAGAATGGAGAATGTGTATCTCCAAAGAGAGAATCATTCACCCCAATTGGTTTAGAATGTACTTGGAAGGGCCGGCGGGAAAATGAGGACTGGGAACACATGTACAAAAAACTGTAGACGGTGTAATAGTAAAAGAAAAGCCATGTGAAACTGCATTTTTCAACTGCCTATATCATTTATGGCTGCTTGGATATTGCACTGAAAAATGTTCAATTTTTCTATAATTTCTGAAAATTATCTTACAGCCTGGAAACTTGCAGCAGATTTGAGGAGAGCTGGGCTTGCTCAACGCACCATGAAAATACTGACGTATGTCATGAGCTCCCTTTGAAAGCCAGTGGAGCTTTAGCAAATGGATGTCAAAATATTGTTGTACAGTGCAATCATTGACCAAATTTAAAAAACAAAAGTCCTCAGTAAAATGTTATCCCAGAACCCTACATAAAGAAATGGGGTTACTGGCTTTCCTTCTTCACTCAATTATTGCCAACCCTCTAATTACAAGATCATAGCCGCCACACCGCAAAAACCGGCCACACCACTGCAGGAAAATATAAACGGGTAAAAAGTGAACTGCACTGGTAGCCCTAAGCAGCTACAGTCGCTGAATAGCAGCAGCATCAGTAGTAGTGTGTATAACACCTTACTAACTCACCAACAGCATCAGCAGAAAGAACATGCAGTTGTACAGACAGAAAGGGCACATCACATAAAGTGAGCATTGGCAGTACTAAGTGAACAAGACACAGACTCGGTTAGTCTTTAGGGCTGACTGGTGTCTCAAGTAATTGACGAGCTGGAGTAACACCACTTCAGTACCTTAGACAGTGGCAAAGGGTTGTCACAGGATCTTCCAAAGCATGTACTCCTTTTGGATGGACACGTAGAAGCATTTGTTGGCCTATCTGGAGGTAATAGCAATAGACAATAGTGTACACCGTTGGAACCGTACAACACAACTAAAACATAACAAGGTGCATTGCAAAAAAGCAATCAAAACAGAATGCATTTCAACGACTGCTATATAATTGCGAATTAACATTGTAATAATGCAGAAAAAGCAGACTAGCACAAAAGCAGCAGAATACATCATCACCATAAGGCATATGCATAAAAAATCATGTCACACGTTACCACCTCCATAATCCAGTTTTCCTACAACGGCAGTAAAAGGGGTTTGGAACAAACACTGCATCAATTTACCAGTGGGTACATGAAATGGCTTCAGTCAGGCCCAAGGCTCTGAAAGAGTCTAGTATGGCTCAGTGTTCCCGATGGACAGCTGAAATTTCACATGTTCTAAATGCTACTGTGCGTCTGGTCTGTTTTTGGCACAATGTTATAATTGAATACTGTGTACTAATTGGTGAATTATTCTGGGAGCAGAGTGCATTTCGAACATTTAACATACTAATTGATTTAATTACGTTTTCTCTTACAAATGTGCATTCATACTCATGCTCCACTCCCAAAGGCATCCCTCTCAAAATGGAATGAAAAGGCTTAAGGGCTGTCTTGTTCCATACCTATGCTCTCTGAATTATGGCTCCCAAAAGAAAGTACCTGGAGATCCTTAATCCTTGTAATCTCTTTCATACACAGACACTGTCCTTTCTCCTAATATTGTATGCCTAGGCATGTACATTGTTTGTTTTCTCTTAGCTTTTGGCTTATTTCAGAATTTCTATTAATGAAAGATTACATGAAGTGTTGCCTGAAATTAGTTTTATTTTATTACCTTCTCTCATGATGATCAATGTTTGATAGAGTGTAAAATTGATAGAGTGCATTTGTACACTAATGCTCCATAGCTGATATTTATATCCTATATTGTGTTCTGTGATGTCTTGCATATTTTAAAGTTTTATAGGTATTATCAGGAATAAACTTTGATTTAAATCCACTAAACCTCCAATTTGCTTTAGTTTTTCTATTCACAATTTATAAATATAAACCAAAGATGATAAAGGTATAACATACAGTTTACAGTAATACCATGCATGTATACCAGAGAATTGAAGGGGTCATTCCGACCCCGGCGGGCGGCAGGCACCGCCCGCCGGGCGGAGACCGCCAAAAGACCGTACCGCGGTCAAATGACCGCGGCGGTCATTTTTACTTTCCCGCTGGGCAGGCGGGCGACCGCCAAAAGGCCGCCCGCCTGCCCAGCGGGAAAGCCCCAGCAACGATGAAGCCGGCTCCGAATGGAGCCGGCGGAGTTGCTGGTGTGCGACGGGTGCAGTGGCACCCGTCGCGATTTTCAGTGTCTGCTTTGCAGACACTGAAAATCTTAATGGGGCCCTGTTAGGCATTGGGCAGTGGCATGGGCACTGCAGGGGCCCCCAGCGGCCCCACGACACCCGTTCCCGCCAGCCTCTTCCTGGCGGTGTAAACCGCCAGGAACAGGCTGGCGGGAAGGGGGTCGGAATCCCCATGGCGGCGCTGCTTGCAGCGCCGCCGTGGAGGATTCCCTGGGGCAGGGGAAAACCGGCGGGAAACCGCCGGTTTCCCTTTTCTGACCGCGGCTTTACCGCCGCAGTCAGAATTGCCCCTGAAGCACCGCCAGCCTGTTGGCGGTGCTTCCTCCGTCCCCGGCCCTGGCGGTCCATGACCGCCAGGGTCGGAATGACCCCCTGAGTCTTTTTATTCCACCAAGCTCCTTTGTCAAAGGCACCCCAAACTGCATTAAAGAATAAGATGGATAGGAAGCTACATGTTTGCTTGCAGGATGTTAGAAATGCGGTCTCTAGTTGGCAGAGGTATTCACCTTTGTCCAAACAGGGATCACAATCCTAGTCAGGGTAAGTCACACACAGTCCAAATTATCCTGTGCACACCCTCTGGTAGCTTGGCACTGAGCAGTCAGGTTTAACTTAGAAGGCAGTGTGTAAAGTATTTGTGCAATAAATCATACAGTAACACAGTGAAAACACCAGAAAAATACACCACACAGGTTTAGAAAAATATATGATATTTATCTGGTTAAATTGAGGTCAAAAGGATAAATATTCAGTAAGCACAAGTTGAGATATCCCATTTGCAAGATTAAAAAGAGTGTTAAATCTTAGAAATCAACAGTTGTCTCTTGGTTTCAAAAAGTACCTGGTTTGAGTCAAAAAGAAAAGGCACAGAGACCGAATAGGAGGAGTTGTGTGGAAAAATAGGGTGTGTGTGTCAGATTTTCCGGCACAACACAGACAATGCTTTGTTTTTTTCCACGCTGCAAGGGGCTTTGCAGCGATTTCTGGAGAGAAGGCTTGGTTCCTCACTGCGATGTGGGGATCTCTTAATGTCCAGGGACGAAGCAAGAAAAAACCTGGGCGTGCAGTATAAAGTCACAGGTGTTGCGTCAATCCAGTAGGTGGTGCGTCAAATTTTCTGTTACACGGCAGCTGCTGTGTCGATTCTTCACTCAGGAAGTCAGGCTGCATCATTCCAGCTCAGCTATGCGTCGATCCGGTAGGGCTTTTCTTGGAATTTCCGGTCGTAACTCAGGCGCTGCGTCGATCTTTGTTTGGGAAGTCGGGCTGTCAAACCAGCCCAGCTGAGACATGAATTGGAGACAGGCTGAAAGGCACAGATGGATTTTAAGTGCAGAGAAATGCTCACGTTCTAAAAGTAGCATTTCTACAATAGTAGTGTAAAATCCAACCTCACCAATAAGCAGGATTTTGCATTACCATTCTGACCATACTAAATATGGCTTGATTACCTCTTTCTACTCAAAATCTACCACTCAGACAGTATATGAGGGTAGCCCTAATGTTATCCTGTGAAGGAGCAGGCCTCACAGTAGTGGATTTAGTAGTGTTCTATTACCAGGACATATACACCACACATGTACATATCCTGCCTTTTAACAACATAGCACCCTGCCCTATGAGTTACCTAAGGCCTACCTTAGGGGTGACTTATATGTAGAAAAAGGGGAGTTTAAGGCTCGGCAAGCACTTTTACTTTCCAAGTCAAAGTGGTGGTGAACCTGCACACACAGGCCTTGCAATGGCAGGCCTGAGACATGGTTAAGGAGCTACTTATGTGGGTGGCACAACCAGTGCTGCAGGCCCACTAGTAGCATCCAATCTATAGGCCCTGGGGACATGTAGTGCATTTTACTAGGGACTTACAAGTAGATCAAATATGCCAATTGGGTATGAACCAATGTTACCACGTTTAAGGGAGAGAGCATATACACTTTAGCAGTGGTAAAGTGCGGCATCCTAAAGCCAGCAAAAACAGTGTCAGAAAAGTGGAGGGAGGCAAGCAAAAAGTTGGGGGATGACCACCCTAAGGCTGTCAGGTCTAACTGAGGATATTTATGGAAAATAATATAGAGGTTAATGAAGTTATTCGGTGCAGATTTGAGACCTGGTTTGGTACTCAAGAAGGGCGGATGCAGGAGGTGTAGTGATGGGAATGCTGATCAGCTTCACATATTGCTAAGTTTTTCAGTGACAAATGAGCTATCTGTGGACGCTTTTGTAGGGTAAATAGGATCTTCTAAAGACCAAATAATTTTTCTGCTTAACAGATTTCCAGACACAGCCTGTTGAATCTGTTTCCACACGACATGGTTGTTGAAAGAAGTCAACCGATTTCCATCTTTTTATAAAAAAAGAAATATGATCTGCTGCTGATATATAGACCAGTAGAGGTGGATACATTTTTAGTTGTGATGTACAGCACCAGTTAACTTAGCTCATGCTTACAGTTCCAGTATGTCTCGCAGATATTCATTATTGAAAGTGGCAACTCAGTGAATTATTAACTTTACAATAAATAACATTGATACATGCTCTAAATGTATTTGTACCAATAGAGATGAGCTATCCATTAACCTGTGCCAATGCTTGATTGGTCTGCTGCAGAACAGCCCCCCCTGTGACTGGCACCCTTTTGATTGAGGGCTGCGTCACATCATGTGACCACTGCTCCTCTCTTCCCCACTAGATCAGGGGCTCCCTCTATATACTATATAGTATAGGTTAGACTTGGCATCCTTGGCGTGGTCTCCCCTAACTTTTTTCCTCTGTTTCCCAGGTTGTTGATGTGTGCTAGACTCTGTTTTTGTTACTCTGTGCACTTTATCACTGCTATCCAGTGCTAAATGGCAAGTGCTCCTATGTCAAATATGTGTATAATTGGCTTCCCATGAATGGCATATTTGATTTACTAGTAAGTCCCTAGTACAGTGCACTAGAGGTGGCCACGGCCTCTAAATCAAATGCTACGAGTGGGCCTTCAGCACTGGTTGTGCCATCCACATTAGTAGCTCTGTAAACATGGCTCAGACCTGCCACTGCAGTGTCTGTGAGTGCAGTTTGAACTGCCAATTCGACTTGGCAAGTGTACCCACTTGCCAAGCCTAAACTTTACCTTTTCGTAGATGTAAGACACCCCTAAGGTTGGCCCTACATAGCCCCACGAGCAGGGTGCAGTGTATATTTAAGGTAGGACATATACTAATGTGTTTTATGTGTCCTGACAGTGAAATACTGCCAAATTCGTTTTTCACTGTTGCAAGGCCTATCTCTCTCATGGGTTAACATGGAGGCTGCCTTTAAATATGATTAAAGCGTAGATTCCCTTTGGGAGCAGATAGACATGTGGAGTTTGGGGTCTCTGAACTCACAATTTAAATATACACCTTTTAGTGAAGTTGGTTTTGAGATTGTGTATTTGAAAATGCCAGTTTTAGAAAGTAGGCATTTTCTTGCTTAAAGCATTCAGTGACTCTCCTTGTTTGTGAATTCTCTGTCTGGGTTAGTTTGACAGGTGGGCTGTTTGCACCTCCTTCTCTAGACAGTGACACAAAGGGAGCTGGAGTGTAGCCTGCATATCCTGATGAGCCATCTGTGCTAGGAGGGAAGGGAGGAGTGGTCACTCACACCTGAAAGGGCTGTGCCTACCCTCATACAATACAGTCTCCAACCCCTTGGTGTGTGTCTGGGGCCTGGCCTGGGCAAGGCAGGATCTCACAAACAAGAGAGACTTTCCTTTGAAGTAGGCCTACTTCAAAGGCAGAAAGGGGTATAAGAAGAGCACCCAAAACCTCTGCAAATTAGATAACTTCTGGAATCAAGAGGAACCTCTGCCAAGGAGAAGAGCTGAGGAGAAGTGCTGCCCTGCCTGTGACTGTGCTTTGTGGAGCTATCCTGCAGTTGCTGCTTCTGCCTGTGAAAGGGGACAAAGACTGGACTTTGTTGTGCATTCCTGCTTGAGAAGAATCTCCAAGGGCTTGAGCAGAGCTTGCCTCCTGTTGTTGAAGTCTCAGGGCCATCAAAGACTTCCCATGCCAGCACCTAGACTCTCTGCTGAGACTCCTGCCCTGCGGTGCCCTATCCAGTTCCTGGGCCTGTGAAAGGTGAAGTTGGAAGACAAGAACAGAAAATCCACGCACAGACCGCCATGCAGGAAATTTTCGATGCACCTTCTGTTACGCGGCTGATAAATGACACTACGCCGGCTTTGCAGCTGAAATCAACGTTCCACTTGCATCGCGGCTGGAAATTTGATGCAACGTGGCTGGAGAAACAACACACAACACCTGCTAATGGAGGCTGAATATGATGCAAACCCCACGCAGCTCAGTTTTGTGATACTGTGCGACTGGATTTTCATTGCAACATCGCTGGGTGCTGAAAATCAACGCAAAGCCTGCCTGGACCTGAGGTGCCTGTCTAGATCGACGTATTGCTCTCTTGCGGGAGAGGAGAAATGACGCATGACATCCCGACCGGAGGAGGAACGATGCATGGTCTCGCTGGCGAGTGAGAAATCAACGCATCGCTGGCCTTTTTTGATGCACACTTGCACGTGCGGGTTTATTTTGACGCAACCCAGGTACTTTTGAGCGCTAACCACGTTCTCACTGTTTTCTTAGGATTAAGACTCTTATTCTTTGAAAATTCATAACTTGACTTGTGTATGTTGGATTTTTGTTGTTTTGATCTTGTTTTGTTTAGATAAATATTACCTTATTTTCTAAACCTGTTCTAAACCTGTGTTGTGTCATTTTGTAGTGTTTTCACTGAATTACTGGTACAAATACTTTTCATATTGCTTCTGAAGTTGAACCTGCCTGCTCGTGCCAAGCTACCAAGGGGGTGAGCAGGGGTTAAATGACAGTGATTCTCCTTTACCCTGATTGGAGTGAGGGTCCTTGCTTGGACAAGGAGTAACTTGACTGCCAACCAAAGTCCCCATTTCTAACAGTTGAGAGGGCATAGCTTATATAATCTATATTAACATAAAATGTTTATGAACTAATGTATAATGATGCTGCATAGAAACTGTATTAATATGTTTTGCTAAAACGGGCACTTGAAATGTGCCCAAGGGGAATGGCCGTCAATGTAAACGGGGACTAATGAAACTGACTAATAATGGTGAAATGTTTTATTAAATTTTGATTTTACATTAATGTTGAAAGTCTAAAAGTATTAGATTCTTGCTAAACAAGCAGTAGGCCTTAGTTAGCATGAGTCGGGGCCTAGCTGCCTGACTCTCATATTAAATGTATTTTTCTAACGTGCAGTGTGCTGACTTGCTAAAGGACATGAACTCTTGTTTTTTCCAAAAGTTAGAACTGTTATGGGATGACAAATTTGATGAGCTAATGTGTTTTTAATTGGTTAAAGATAGTGGGGTGCAACCCCTCGTCCAATTAGATTTTAGGGGAATGTACCACGAAAAGGGGATAAAAACCCTTGTCACCAGGAAGTAAATTAGGAATTGGGGAGCAGGAGACTAGGAGAGGGGGAGATGCTGATGCTATTTGCTCTGACCCAGACACTTTGTCACTTTGCATAGAGACTTTGCTGTTTGGTTCTTAAAACCATTCTGTCCTTTGATTGCCCATTTACACTTTACCTCCTTATGAGGGAAGTGCCACTTTTTTCCTTTTGCTGGAGCAGAATCTCTTTTTATGGCGAATCAACTGATGTCCTGAAGACGAAGACAGAACCTGAGTGCTGACCAAACTTGGAGGGTAACTATATGACAATGAAATTGTGGTTGTCTGTTTGCTTTTCCTTTCTAGGTACCAACTGCTTTTCTTTTGACAAAGACCTTAGCTAGACGTTTTCCAAATTGATGTTACTAAATTGTTTTGCATGAAGCCCAACATGCCAATGCTAATTTGAGGTTAGTTGAGAGAGGTTCACTAAACTGACGTAAATAGGCAAATGACCGAATTTACGCTTTGTTGAATAATGTACTAATAATACACTGCTAAGGATAGCTTATGTTCACGCCGTGCTATATTTTAATGTTTGTGATTCTTGCTTTGATGAAATCTTATCAAAGTTGCCATATTGTGACTATGTTTATGTGTTTTCTGGTTTTGAGATTAATAAACTTGCTAGTAGTATTGTAACTAATAGGGAATAAAATATCACTAAATTCATACTAAACTGGTGTGGTTATTCATGACTGCCAGGTCATGGTGGTGTCTTGAGTTTGATTAATGTCTTTGACTAAGGTGAAATGCATTGTTGTGATAAATATTGATTATATTATTGACGTGTTGATTGACATGTTGATTAGCTATCTCGTCCTAAGGTGTCTCTCAACAGGGTCAAAAGGTTCATTGGCCTAAAACGAGTCCCATGGTGTAATAATTTATCATAAAGGGACGCGTTAGCAGTTCTGGTAGCAGAGCGACAGTTTAGGCCCTTTGGGGCCCCAGGACGGAGAATTATTGTTTAGATTGTTTTTCTGAGATAATGCAAATTGGAGGTATGATGCGTTTGTAAATTCCCCATGACTTTGCCGGGACCTCGGAAGCCTGCCTAAGTGAGTTGGGAATGTTCTCGGCGTTTTAGCATGTGTGGTATAGAATTTGCACTTGCTCAGCTTATGCTTGATGCAGGTGATTTGTGAAGTTTGTGTGGTTTCAGGTCAGGTAATGTTGTTTTAGTAGGAGTGGGCGTACTCCGCAGTATGAGAGTAAGGAATTCGGCAAACTTCATGTGAGTGTGGCACTTTGTGCTAAAAAATATCCACGTGGTTGGTTGATGATGTACGGACCCGTCGTGGTCTAAGACTCCGGAGTATATTGACAAGTGTAGGAGACACTTGGGTTTATGTTGTAATTTGTGCGGTTTAATAGGTCAATCGGGCGTGGTTGACAAGTCGAGTTTGAGTCAAAATTGTGTGTGTGAAACCTTCGATGGAGATTTGGCAAGTTCTAAAGTGCACTAGAACAAACCATTGACAAGTCGAGAGTAGGATTTGCGGGTCGAATTCTGCTTGCGTATGCGGGAACTGAGAAGGGGAGAGTAGCGGCCGAGGCTTCAAGTGAAATCTCTGTAAAGTTCTGAAGCGATTGTGTACCCTTCCAGTAGTAAACCAGCAAATTTGAGTTGTTATTGTTGTTAAAGGTGCTCGCAGTAATTTTGCATTAGTTTGGTGTGAATCCAGTGTAAGGAGGGCAGCTGCAGTGTGTGGGTGTGACGTCAGTGGTGCTGAGCTGGGATAGGTCAGTTGCTGAGAGGGGTCGCGCACGGATTGGCAGCCGTCCGTGAGAGGCTATAGGTTGAGAAAGGCAGGTGAAGAGTGTTCTGGGAATTAAAGTCACTTCCTGATTAGATTCAAAACAAAAATAAAAGACACAAAAATGAATTTTTTCAAATCTTTAAAGAGCGCTCTGAAAGGAGATGCATATATTATGGCGAGTGAAGGGGAGCCTACTCCGCCTGAGGGTACTCCAGCTTATATAGTAATGGAGGAAAAGGGAGTCGCGCCATGTCTATGGATGAAGCAGTGGCGCAAATTAACAGAGAAGGAGGGATGTTTAGCGTTTCCGGAGCATGGAACGTTCAATACAAGAATTTGAGAGAATTTGAGGTGGATGTTGAGTGTACAAAAGCCGCCTCCGAGAGCAGCTCAGTATGAGGCGTTAGCAGTATGGGATTTAATGGCCATACGACAAAGACAGCAAAAACTCGAAAGGAGAATAAAAAGGGCAGAAAAGACTTTAGCCGAGGCTAGATGGGACAATGAGAGCAAAATGTGGAGAAGGGGAATAGTTGACGGACTTAAATTGTTCCCGGCAATTACACAAGAAGATGAGACACAGGGAAAGAAAGCCACCTGTATGACAGACAAGGGCTCTAATAAGTCTAAGGAGACTCAGAGGTCTTGGGTAGACGAAGATGACTCAGACGATGAAGAGTTTCTTAATCAGTTGTTACATGATCGCCCGCCATCATGTGCCATAAATGATACTGCTTCAAGCACTAGTGTGGGTCCTGGGAACCAGACACAGAGTAAGGAAGTTACAAATACAATGCAGACAAGTGATATGGTTTTGATACAGAATGGTGTCAGTGTACCCACTGCACCAGACACGCAAATACAGTTGCAACCTCCTCAACAGATACAGAGGATTTATCCAGACGTCCCAGTACTAGAGACAAACACGAGTCTAATGGTGCCGCCTGATCCGATATATACCAGATCAAAGCTAGTGCAGATTGAGCCAACTCCACAATTGCTGCCTCAGCCACTGCAACAGCTGATTCCGGGTTAAAATCCAGCAGCAGGGCCTCCGTTAGTACCTGCACCAGCTACAGTGAGTCAAGCTTTGGGAGTTACTGCTCCACAGGGTTCGGGACCAGGTCAGACACCAGCTGCCATATCATTACCAATCACTGTTGGTCCCCCAGTACCATTGTATGCACAGGGTAAGCCTGATGTGTGTGATCAGAGCATGAAAACCCTAGAGGTAGTAAGAGGAGAGTTCACAGGAACTCCCCAGCCAATAACATCAAGAGAACAATCAGCAGAAGGACTCCAGTCCTTGTTAGACCTCAGTCCGATTGGGGCTCCTTTGGAGGCAACGAGACAAGCAGGGTTAAGTGTGCTAGCCCCACAAACAATGAGTACAAATACATCACAGTCACCACTTATGCATTCAGGGAACATTTCTTTGCAAGGTTTTTCTGCGCAACAATTAAATGAGTGGTTAGAAAAGACTTATGCTTCCCAAAATACTGCGGTAACTATAGATAAGCCAGAAAAGGAAGAATACCTGAATTTTGTGAGACTAGGCATAGAAGCTGCGGAACTAGTGGAAGGGACAATGGGGGTAAACAGATTAGAGTCATACACAGAAGCAGAATTGAGGTATCTGTGCCCCAAGATCACTAAAGAAGTGGGCAAGGTGCATCAGAGGTTGGCAAACCTGGCAGACAAATACAACATAGACATTGCGAATACTAAACATTTGAAAAGAAGCTACAGATTAGACTTTGATTCTAAAGATTTTGAGCACATGACATCTACCGGAATGAAAGCGCATCTTAAAGAGATACAGCACAGTGCGCAAATCTGGGAAACCTTAGAGAAGTGGGAAGGCAGATGGGCAAAGAAAAGAGATAAAGAGAAGGGCGAAAGTCCGGAAGCAAATCAGACTAAAACCGCACTGGACACGGGGACAGTAAAGATGTTACCAATGAGAGAAACAGCTGGAGGGGTTCTAGTCCAAGTACCGTGGTCCAGGGGAGACATTCTGTCATTCACAAATGATTATCCCAGATTGAGGGAGAAGCCGATAGAATGGTACCAGCAGACAGATAGGTTTGTGAAACTTGCGAAATGTCTCTGGGAGGACTTGAATACCCTGTTTGAGATTATAGTTCCACCCGACTTATGGCTTGAGTGCAAGAGGGGTGTGGACTGGCCGACACAGGAGCCGGCAAGGGATAAGTTGACTGGAGCACCATCTGAGGAGGTGATGAAGTACTATCATAAAGTGATTGAGTTTTTGAAGCAGAAAGTGTCACCGAAAGTGACTGATTGGCAGAAAATCGATCGAACCTCACAGGAGGCTAAAGAGTCTATTCATGCTTACTATGAGAGATTGTTGAAAGCGTTCAAACATTACAGTGGCACGGAGACCATAGAGCCGAAAGACATGAATCATCTTGTGTTTAGGTTTGTTGAGGGGCTGAGACCAGAGATTAGCCAGATGATTAAGAATCATTTAGGGGGTCAGTGCGACCCTGGCAGACGGCGGAGAAGCGGCGGTAAGACCGCCAACAGGCTGGCGGTCAAATTTTTGCAATTATGAACATGGCTGTTACCGCCATGGTCATCCGCCGCTTCTCCGTTCCGCCCGCCTAGGCGGAGACGACCTTTGGGCTGGAGACCTGGGTCTCCAGCCCGGCGGTCGTCACTATACCGCTGGCGGTATTTGGACCCGGCTGACCGCCATGGATTTCATGCGGTTCGGAACCGCCATGAAATCCATGGCGGTAAGCACTATCAGTGCCAGGGAATTCCTTCCCTGGCACTGATAGGGGTCCCCCCCACCCGACTCCCTCCCCTACACCCCCCACCACCCCTGCCACCCCCAAAGGTGGCAGGACCCCCCTCCCCACCCCGACCCCCAACATCACATCACTCATTCACACACGACATGCACGCAGGCACCACCAACACACATACACGCACACACACCGACATACATGCCAACATCCACACACAGAGTCAGACACGCACACCCACATTCAAACATACACGCACACATCCATACAGACATACCAACAGACATACACGCACTCATTCCCAAACACACAACACCCCCACAAGCACACACGCACTCACACACCCCCTCTACATACACACACGCACACCCCCATGCACGCACACAACACCCCCCCCTCCCCTAACGGAGGATCGACTTACCTGGTCCGTCGATCCTCTGGGAGGGGACGGGATCCATGGGAGCTGCTCCGCCGACACCACACCCTCAACAGAACACCGCCACGCCAAATCACAGGACGTGATTCGGTGGGCGGTGTTCTGTTGACGTGGCGGTGGAGGTGGAGCAACCTCCACTTCCCCGCCGACCGCCAGTAAAGGACGGAGAGCTGCCAACAGTCATAATACGCCGAGCAGAAAACCGCCACCACTGCCGGTCTTCAGCACGGTCCCTCGGCGGTCTTGACAAAAGACCGCTGAGGTCAAAATGACCCCCTTAATCTGTTGCCAGGCAAAGCCGATTGATGAGGTGTTGCAGTATGCGAAATACTGTAGTGATGATATTGAGCTGAAGCAGAGAAAGTTAAAGGAGAAAGTGATGGTGAAGCAGATTAGCGCAGGCAGGGATGCAGGGAAATGGAATCCAGCAGATGATACAGCAGCAACCACAAGGAAATGGCATGTTTCAGGCACAACCGAGAGGTCGAGGTCAAGGTTTTGTGAATCGTGGTCCAGACTTGAATACTGTTGTGGTTCAAAAAGATGTACAGGGGATGAAACAGATGTTACCATGTCACGCGTGCGGGGGGAATTGGAAGCGGGAATGCCCAAATGTGGTGCAGGATGGTGTTGTTCAACAAAGCAATGATGACGGTACATTTCAAAATGTGAGGGTTCCAAAGGTGAGGGGCCAAAATCAGAATTTCCAGAATAACATGGTTCAGATGCAGGGGTTACAGCCCATGCAGCAAATACAAATGCTGCATGTTTAACCAGCACAAATGCAGCAGGTACAACAGCAGGTTCCTATGGTACCTAGACAGCAAATGCAATTACCGTTAGCTCCGATGGGACAGCAACAGGTGATGCTTCCTCAGCAGGTCACAGGTCAAACAATGAGTCAAAATAATACAGTACAGCAATTCCCATTGCGTGGTGAGGATGGAATAAATGATGAATGGTCGGATGACAGTTCTGACAGTGAGGAGTGCAGGCTTGCAGCGTCCCTAGAAGTAGATCAGAGGGGACCCTATGTAGAGGGAAAGGTGATGGGACACAAGGTTTCATTTCTGGTTGACACGGGAGCTACACACTCTACAGTCAGAAGTGCAGAGGTTCCGAAATTACCACTTTCAGGACGTACCATAAGGGTGATTGGTGTGGGAAATCAGTACTTGACAAACCCAATTACAGACCCAGTTCAAGTTGAGATTGGCAACTTCCAGGGATTACATAAATTTGCAGTCTGTGATTCTAGACCAGTGTCCCTACTGGGAAGAGAATTACTGTACAAACGAAATGTTCGATTACTTGTTCTAATGAAGGGATTGAAGTGCAGACAAACAGTGATGATGAAGGGGACGATGGACAATTTACAGATCTAGAGACGGAAAGCACAAATGAGTAATACCCTCTGATAACTTTATTCCCAATGTTTACAGTGACTGACTTGCCACCTGAGTTGCAGGGAACAGTGACAGCGAAAGTGTGGGACCTGACAGGAAAAGAAGTAGGACTGATAAAAGGAGTAGAACCGGTTAAGGTACAGGTAAAGCCGAACGCAGTGTTTCCTCAGGTGCCGCAGTACCACATGGCACAAGATGTCTTCATTCAGGTGTCACAGATAATTGCAGACTTTGTAAAGCAAGGAATTCTGAAAGAAGTGATGAGCAGCCCGTGTAATTCACCAATAATGGGTCTGAAAAAGCCCTGTGGGAAGGTTCAAATTGTTCAAGACCTGAGGAAAATCAACAAGATTGTGGTAAAGTGCTGCCCCATAGTGCCGAATCCAGCAGTGATCATGTTTCAGGTTCCGTGTGATGCAGAGTGGTTCACAGTTGTGGACCTGTCTCAAGCATTCTTTTCAGTGCCTCTTCATGAGGACAGCCAATTTCTTTTCAGTTTCAAATTCCTGGATAAGGTGTACAGTTGGTGCAGAATTCCTCAAGGGTTTTCTGAGTCACCGTCCATCTACAATCAAGTATTGAAGATGGATTTGGAGTCATTGGAACTGCCTTTCAGTTCTACTCTGGTACAGTACATTGATGACTTGCTGATTGCATCCAGAACAAAAGATGACTGTAGGTATGACACAATTGCCTTACTGAACCATTTGGGAAAGAATGGACATAAAGGGGGTGATTCTAAGCTTGGCGGGCGGCGGGAGCCGCCCGCCAAGCGGGAACCGCCAGAAGACCGTACCGCGGTCAAAAGACCGTACCGCGGTCAAAAGACCGCGGCGGTCATTCTGGGTTTCCCACTGGGCTGGCGGGCGACCGCCAAAAGGCCGCCCGCCAGCCCAGCGGGAAACACCCTTCCACGAGGAAGCCGGCTCCGAATGGAGCCGGCGGAGTGGAAGGGGTGCGACGGGTGCAGTAGCACCCGTTGCGAATTTCAGTGTCTGCTAAGCAGACACTGAAATTCTAAGTGGGGCCCCAAGGGGCCCCACGATACCCGTTCCCGCCAGCCTGGTTCTGGCGGTCAAAACCGCCAGAACCAGGCTGGCGGAAAGGGGGTCAGAATCCCCATGGCGGCGAGGATTCTGCAGCCCAGGGGAAAACCGGCGGGAAACCGCCGGTTTCCCTTTTCTGACCGCGGCTTTACCGCCGCGGTCAGAATGGGCCTGGATGCACCGCCAGCCTATTGGCGGTGCATCCGCGGTCCCCTACCCTGGCGGTCTCGGACCGTGGTGAAATGCAATGCTCATGTCAAGTCACAAGACTTTGGGGGTCATTCCTACCCTGGCGGTCCGAGACCGCCAGGGTAGGGGACGGAGGAAGCACTGCCAACAGGCTGGCGGTGCTTCTGGGGCTATTCTGACCGCGGCGGTAAAGGCGCGGTCAGAAAAGGGAAGCCGGCGGTTTCCCGCCGGCTTCCCGCTGCCCCTGTGAATCCTCCACGGCGGCGCTGCAAGCAGCGCCGCCATGGGGATTCCGACCCCCTTCCCGCCAGCCTGGTTCTGGCGGTTTTCACCGCCAGAACCTGGCTGGCGGGAACGGGTGTCGTGGGGCCCCTGGGGGCCCCTGCAGTGCCCATGCCAGTGGCATGGGCACTTCAGGGGCCCCCTAACAGGGCCCCACATTGATTTTCAGTGTCTGCTTGGCAGACACTGAAAATCGCGACGGGTGCAACTGCACCCGTCGCACACCAGCAACTCCGCCGGCTCCATTCGGAGCCGGCTTCCTCGTTGCTGGTGCTTTCCCGCTGGGCGGGCGGGCGGCCTTTTGGCGGTCGCCCGCCAGCCCAGCGGGAAAGACAGAATGACCGCCGCGGTCTTTTGACCGCGGTACGGTCTTCTGGCGGTTCCCGCCAGGCGGGCGGCGACCGCCGCCCGCCAAGGTAGGAATGACCGCCTCTGTGTCAATGGGAAACGGCTATGCAGGTCAAGTCGCCAGGTTTTGCGCATTGAACTGTATATCGTTCAAGGAGCAGTGGGAACTACTACCTGAAACTGAAAATGAAACATGTTTGAACTTTGCATTAAGAGTGGTTGATACATTAGATGAGCTAAAATCACTGCAGGGCCGTGCTAGCAGAGAGGAAAAACGCTCCTGGCAAAGAATGCAATGTGTACAGAGGTCTGACAACTTGTGGGTCTCAGAAGAGGGAAAGTTGGTTTTGCCAAACAGTCTTTTGTCACAGTTTGCAAGGCTTTACCATGGTCAGGCACACCTTGAGAGAGATGCAATGATCAGTTTATTCAAAACTGATTGGTTCAATCCGAAATTCAGACAAGCAGCAGAGGTTACCTGTCACAGGTACATCATCTGTCAGCAGATGAATGCAGGAAAAGGGACAGTGGTGACTTTGAGCCACATAGGGAGAGCTGGAGGTCCGTTTAGCAAGATGCAGATGGATTTCATTGAAATGCCTGTGTGTGGAGGCTTGAGGTACGTGTTGGTGACACGTAGAAATGACAGTCTCACAGTAGCAAAGCTGTTGCTTAGAGAATTAATACCACGGTTCGGATTTCCGGTCTCTTTAGAATCAGATAGGGGCAGACACTTTGACAATGAGGTGATTAAGCTCTTGTGTGCTGCATTGGACATTGAGCAGAAGTTGCATTGTAGCTACCGCCCTGAAGCATCAGGACTAGTGGAACAGATGAATGGTACCTTGAAGTTGAGAATGGTAAAAATGTGTGCAGCTACCAATATGAAGTGGCCAGATGCATTGCCCTTAGTGCTGATGTCAATTAGAAACACACCTGATAAGAAGACAGGACTATCCCCCCACGAGATTTTGATGGGCAGAGCTATGAGGTTGCCCGCAGTACCTGCAAATGCTCTTGTGAATTTCACGGATGATATGGTGTTGGAGTACTGCAAGGGTCTGGCTGATGTGGTCCGCTCTTTTTCTCACCAGGTGGAGGCTAACACATTGCCACCGATCAGTGATCCAGGTCACACCCTGAAAGCCGGTGACTGGGTGGTTGTCAAGAAACACGTGAGGAAGTCGTGTTTGGAGCCGCGTTGGAAGGGGCAATATCAAGTAATACTGACAACAACCACTGCTGTGAAATGCGCAGGTGTTCCAAACTGGCTACATGCCAGTCACACAAAGAAGGTGACATGTCCAACTGATGAGGAACTTGAAGTATCCAAAACAACAACTGCAGAGAAGGAGGTCTCAGGGCCGAAGAGTATTCAAAGGGGAACTGAGACTGAAGGAGAGCCCACTGAGGACGGCTTAGTCCCTCAAGCAGTAAACGAATTCGAGAGAGGTGACAGTAAGCCTATCTCAGCGGAGGCAGCAGGAGAACCAAAACAAGGAGAGGTTCCCCCAGAAGTAGACGGATACGGGTTTGAACTTGAGCCCATTACAGATCCTGAAGACGAGGGGGAAGGAACAGAAGGAGGTCAAAGTACATCAACTCCTCCTGAGCCGCTTGCAGGTCCCTCAAGAGAGAGCACCATAGCACAAGAGGAGGGTTCTGTTCAACGTCCTGAAAGGCCAAGCAGAAAGAAAATGCATTAAGGTGATAACTGGCCAAAGAAACAAGCTGCAAGAGAGAAAGTGATCCTGGGTGACACAATAGAGGAAGAAATTGATACAACTAGAAAAGAGGATCTCAGTGAAGGAGAGTTGCAAAGCGAACGCAGACTGAAAAGAAAAAGAGTCGCAAATAGAAGGTACGCAGGTCCCGAATGGGCATATGCAAAGAAATCTGAATGGCAACAAGAATTCTTAGCATTCTGTTTTGATCGAAAGGTACCAGGCCAATACTACGGCACCTGAAATCAACCAGAGAAAGAGACTGTGTTAAATAGTGAAGTTGAAATTGAAAGCTGAAAAGCTGAGAAAAGAGACGGAGAAATTACCGGATGTGACACTGATAACCTGAATTGACTCTGAAAACCGATTATGACAAGCTGTTAACCTGATTTGACAAAAGGGTCCCGGGGTGAGTGAAACGCTGTAAATACTTGCAGAAAGAAAGAGAGACTTTGCATTAAGAAGAAGAAAGAAAAAAAAAGAGCATTAAATCGTCCTCAAATTGATTGTTTGTCTTATTTCTTTTGCTGTCTGATTCTTTACAGATCATGGCTTACAGTAGAGGTAGTAACAAAAGGGGTAGGTTGTGTGGTTGGTTAAGTGCTATCTTAGGTATTGTGTGAGCAATAATAATTATAGGTGTGATTGTGGGAATGTCTTGGTTGGATAAGAAGGTGACTAACAATGCTTCAAAACCTGAAACTGCTACACTAACACCGTGGGAAAAGTTTGAGCAGGATACAAAATACTTACATGAGGGAACTAATTAGAAGGGGGAACTTTCTACTAATGTCTTCTATCGCTTGCTGAATGAGTATGTTGATACTATGGATGCGAGAAACTGTTATATGTGCACAAAGATTCCTTCATCAGTACAAGAAGGGGTCACCTATCATAGTCTGCCTCTAACATATGGGATAAGCTGTAGTTTGCTGCTAACAAACAAGATTCTATGACCAGGAACTTGTGCAATATTTTTATTCTAATTTAGATGTAGTGTTTTCTTTTGTGCCAGTGATTGAGTTCCTGAACAAGTTAGCTAAAGAGCACAGTATAAAATTAGTTAGGGGTTTCTTTGAGCCGACACTAACCTTTGGAACAGCTTATGGACATCGCAATAATTTAACCTGTTTACTAACACCTGTAGTGAAGAGCTTTTTAGATCACACTGATGATAGGCTCAAAGCACTGAAAGAAAGGCTAGAAAAAGGGTTAGAAAAACGCACATATGCAAATGATTATGCTTACACTGCAATAAAGAAACAGGGCAAATTAGCTATAGATGCCTTACATGTAGGTAGGCTTTGTATATACAGGCCAAAATCTGAGCATGACACTTTATTTGTGGGAACGAGTGAATGCAGGCATGTGTTTTTGTTTCAGAGTAAATAGACATTGATGTTAAATGGACAGGATCCAGTGATCCCTGGGATCTATTACATATGTGGGCTTAATGCTTACTGCCGTCTCCCTAAGGGATGGTATGGGACATGTTATTTGGGAATAGTTTTCCCAAAGATTTACCAGATTGATGTCTTAAAACAAGTACCTAAAATGACTGAATTACAACATGCTAGACAAAAGAGAGAGACAACGGCTGCTGTCGTTGGTGACACATTTGGAGCCATAATTCCGTCAGTAGGGGTTATCTTAAACTCCATAAAGATTTGAAAGTTGTCTACTATTGTGGATAACATGCTGTCAAATCTCACAGGGGCTATACTCCTGATGGATACTGAACTTGCTCTGGAAAGAGCTATGACTCTTCAAAACCGGCTTCCTTTAGACATTCTTTTAGCGAAGAGCGGCAGAGTCTGTAAGATGCTTAACAAGCGCCATTGCTGCTCGTTCATACCTGACAGTAGCAAAAAGATTAGAAGTATGCTTACTAACCTAACAAGAGATAGTGCAGATTTAAAGGAGCTGAAGGAACCTGGAGTTTCGGAACACGTTGGGAAAGGAATTACCAAAGTAGGGAATTGGTTTAGTAATATTTGGAATTGGGTACTTGCAAAAATACTAGGGGGTCTACTGATTGTTCTGATTTGCCTATTGGGATTATGGGGAGCATGCAAAATTAATGAAAGAATTAAAAGAAATTTGACAAAATGAAGTAAAAGAAATGAAGAAAATGAAAGGGAGAAAGTGTTCAATGAAATTTGGGAAAGCTCACACAAAGGGCAAGATGTTGAAATGCGCATCATGCGCAAAGTGAAAAATTGAAAGTGAAAGGTTGAAGGGAAAGGTTCATGTGATGACAGGTGTCATCAGAGGAGGGACTGAGAGAGCGTAGCTTATATAATCTATATGAACATGAAATGTTTATGAACTAATGTATAATGATGCCGCATAGAAACTGTGTTAACATGTTTTGCTAAAACGGGCACTTGAAATGTGCCCATGGGGAGTGGCCGCCAATATAAACGGGGACTAATGAAACTGACTAATAATGGTGAAATGTTTTATTAAATTGTGATTTTACATTAATGTTGAAAGGCTAAAAGTATTAGATTCTTGCTAATCAAGCAGTAGGCCTTAGTTAGCATGAGTTGGGGCCTAGCTCCCTGACTCTCATATTAAATGTATTTTTCTAACCATTGTGCTAACTTGCTAAAGGACATGAACTCTTGTTTTTTTTTCCAAAAGTTAGAAGCTGAATGTAACTGTAATAGATCCGTTCTCATGAAATTCACCCTGCCTGTAGTAAAATTTTTAGCTGAATGCAACTGTGTAGATTAATACTATGTACAAGGTCGCCTAAACCGGTACGGACAATGGAGCCACTGACCGAAGATGTGCAAAGGACCACAAGACGATGAAATCATACCGGACATTCCACCTGTTAAAGAAGTCAATCAGAAGCACCAGTAAAATACGTGAGAACTGTTATGGGATGACAAATTTGATGAGCGAATGTGTTTTTAATAGGTTAAAGATAGCGGGGTGCAACCCCTCGTCCAATTGGATTTTAGGTGAATGTACCACGAAAAGGGGATAAAAACCTTTGTCACCAGGAAGTAAATTAGGAATTAGGGAGCAGGAGACTAGGAGAGGCGGAGATGCTGATGCTATTTGCTATGACCCAGACACTTTGTCACCTTGCATAGAGACTTTGCTGTTTGGTTCTTAAAACCATTCTGTCCTTTGATTGCCCATTTACACTTTACCTCCTTATGAGGGAAGTGGTCCCTTTTTTCCTTTTGCTGAGCAGAATCTCTTTTGATGGCGAATGAACTGATGTCCTGAAGACGAAGACAGAACCTGATTGCTGACCAAACTTGGAGGGTAACTATATGACAATGAAATTGTGATTGTCTGTTTGCTTTTCCTTTCTAGGTACCAACTGCTTTTCTTTTGACAGAGACCTTAGCTAGACGTTTTCCAAATTGATGTTACTAAATTGTTTTGCATGAAGCCCAACATGCCAATGCTAATTTGAGGTTAGTTGAGAGGGGTTCACTAAACTGACGTAAATAGACAAATGACCGAATTTACGCTTTGCTGAATAATGTACTAATAATACTCTGCTAAGGATAGCTTATGTTCACGCTGTGCTATATTTTATTGTTTGTGATTCTTGCTTTGATGAAATCTTATCAGAGTTTCCATATTGTGACTATGTTAATGTGTTTTCTGGTTTTGAGATTAATAAACTTGCTAGTAGTATTGTAACTAATAGGGAATAAAATATCACTAAATTCATTCTAAACTGGTGTGGTTATTCATGACTGCCAGGTCATGGTGGTGTCTTGAGTTTGATTAATGTCTTTGACTAAGGTGAAATGCATTGTTGTGATAAATATTGATGATATTATTGATGTATTGATTGACATGTTGATTAGCTATCTCGTCCTAAGGTGTCTTTCAACAGGGTCAAAAGATTCATTGGCCTAAAACGAGTCCCAATGTGTAATAATTTATCATAAAGGGACGCATTAACACAGTATATATAATACACTATTTGTTTACTTGCATGACTAAAGTCAAAGGTGTTGACAGATCTAAGTCAGGTCAAGCACTATTTTTATCCTGTGGCACCTATCTACACCACTAATTCACGTAAACAATCTAACTGAAAGGCATATAGTTCAATGCTAGATCATCTGGTCTTCCCATGGTGCACGTGGAAGGGGCGTGGTGTGAGCATAGAAACTATGTTGCAGTCACTTACTGTTTGGGCTGCTAGAGGTATCTTAGTCCACACCTGAGAGCAGGTCTTTGCCAACTAATTGTGAAGGCATTAGAAAGGAATATAAAATGGAGTGAGCTGCACTAAAATTAAAGTAAGTTGCCTTTTCCTTAACGCATAACCCTGAATCTAAAGGCACAACAAAAGAATACAAAAGCCATGATGATGAGTACTCCTAAGAAACTGGTAGAAGTTCCATGTAGAGGGCGCCATTAGGACACGGGAGAAAAAGGAGGGTTAAAAGAAAGCAAAGCTATAAATACAGGCAACAGTGACTCGCTTAAATGGTGTCAGAGCTCAACCCTTGTTATTTTCTGCCCATTTTCTTATGCTTTTATGAAATTAGTAGCTAAGATTGACTTTTTTTGTAGTAGGAAAATGTGTTGGTACTGCGAGCAAGGATCAAACAGCAGACACATCTGTGTGATAGCTGGTGCGTGAAGGCATCTGCCCAAGACTGGTGAAGTCCAGCCCTATCTTCAGAGCTCTGTCACACCCAGCGTGTGCCTGTTAATATCTTGATGCAACATCCCTGGTATAAGTATCTCCTAGCACTTTTGTCATCAACCCTGCAGTGCCCGAGACTGCATACTAATCGGCCTGTCACCCCACCCAACTCATCACAGAATGAGAAAACGGTGAGGTCAAAAAGCAAGCAGACAAAATCTTGAACATGGGCTGTGTATCAGCTTGGGCTATGCAACACTGGAGGTTATGAAGAACTGCTCAGGCTCCAGCTCTCAGCATCAAGCTTGAGGCAGGAACTCCAAATGATGCACTGGCAGCTGAGGAGCTGAATCGGGATCCACTCAGACAGCGGAGGGTGAAATGCCTTTAAGTTTAGTTGGTGTAATATAATTTTAGCTAGAATTGTATTTTTTATGTATTTTAATGGGGCAATGAGATGAAAAATGATTTTGTACTTTTTACTATCAAAGAAAATTAGAGAAATATGTTAAGCGAGCTATTCTTCAAAAGACTTTCCAATTCGTTACAAACTTATACAAGTTTCAGCATGACTTTTAGAATGTATTTAGATGAGGCCTGTCTACTTTGTTTCTGCACTTCCCCTTCCATATTCAGACAGATGATCTCAGAACGATTCTCTTGAAAACAAGCAGTGCCCTAAAAAATGACTTCTTGTTTATGTGAGATTAATGAAATAGTTATCGCTGACAGTCAACAAAGTTTTGGGGAAGGTTATAAACTGAACTTAAATACATAAAACCAATGGATCATTAGAAGCTCACATTACCAAAAATTACACAAAAATGACTCATTTTCTTGCAATTGCGCATCGGGGATCTCTTAAAAAGACCCTGAATATGCATTTGCACTGGAGTGCAATGCTATGGAGGAGCTGTCGAGAGATCTTGAGACATACGTCAATAGAATGCCAGATACTATTTTGCAAGATCTAGGACCCCATGCTATGGCCAACACATTGGTTAAGTTTCTGAGTACATGTTTCCTTTATTCCACCATGGGCTTCCCTTGTGCCTTCTCCTCCAAGACATTTTTTTAAATGGCTTCTGAATACCAGAAACCTCCAATCCTCAGTCATGGCCCTTAAGAAAACTGATGTCCAAGACTGAACAATCCCAGCCTATCCATCTCAAAAGACTTTGCATTATGTTGTGCTCTGAGCAGAACCATGGGCTTTCAATCTGTTTGTATGTTGAATGAAGGCGATAGATGATTGCATTGTTAACCCACACTTGACTCAAATAGGAACCATCTGCAGCAATTTCCAGTAGAAAACCTTCCAAGATCTTGCTAAAAATTGCCATGCTTCAATGGTGAATGCAGCTGAGTAAGGAATTAATTCAGAATTCCAATTCATATGTGAAGTTCGAAACTGGTGTGAGTATTATTATTCAGTTACATGGGTCTTCGCAATTGTCACTGATGTACTAATTTTCCTATCCTCTTTGTTAAGGGTTGTTCCTTATAAACCTTATGACGCCAGAAAGCAAACCGATTTAGATGGAGAATGAGATTTGGCCTTCAATTTACATATTTAGCCCACTTCCAATTTTTCTCTATTCCTGCTGTCTTTCCTCTTAGAAAGGAGAAGATATTCTCTTATTTCAAGATGCACATATACAACATAAAATATACATACATTAAAACGGGTCATGGGATTTTGCCTAGAGCTTGCTGGAGGATGAGCGGAGTACAAGATCTCGCTCCCAACGCTTTCAAACATCATATGGGCCTCTAATGCCTTTTCAGCAGCTTCCAAATGATGCAGTTTGCGCTTGAACAGCGCACGTGCTAGTATCTTGGAGAAGTGTATTTTTAATTTCGCTGGTCAATTACTGATCTGTCGGAGTATATTTGCATGGGTTATTTATGGGTTTCATTCTTTATGTCTGTAGTTGACAGTGCATTGCCTTATCCTAACTCTCTCGATTTCTAAAATGCATACAATCACTTTTCAGTTTTAGCTTCAGTTATCCACAGGCACATAAAACTCGGTAGGGTTCCCTGTGAATGCTTACAGCTATTTGTCTTGATAACTTTGAAACTTTATTGCATGATTAATTAAAATCGTTGCACAGAATACAATAAAATAAATAAATACATAAATAAATAAACACCCATAAAATACATATAATAAGCCTGGACATATGTTATCCTACACATACACTCACATAAAAACTCATATGAATAAACCGAGTCGTATGTTATCCTAAAATAGACACACACAAAATATATATTAATTAATCCAATGATGTAGCAACCTAAAATTCTACAACCGCAGGAGACAGATTATACACCACCGTTGCCCCTCAATGCATGAGCACTTTTCTGTTTGTTAGTTCATTTGTCCCATGTGCATTGATGTTCTTAATAAACTCCAATCTCTTGGGAATAACATGCAAGTGCTAATTTCCGCATGCCCCACTAACTGAGCACAAAGAAGAGTCCTAATCTGTCTTGATATCATGAGCTCACTAAATTAGACTAGGGACACATTAAACAATAACAAAGGACCATCCCTCCAAATAATACTGCTATGGGCAATTTAACTCTCGGCTCTTTGGACATGTATTAAATCATGGAAGTGCAAGTGCTAACGCCCATATGCCCCTTCAATTTAACCACAGAGTGAAAAGGAACCATCCCAACATGGGGAATTTGACTCTTGATTCTTTGGATACATATAGGATCGCAAAAAGTGCAAATGCCAACATCCATGTGCCCCTTCTATTTAGCCACAGCGTGACGAGGGATAACCTGTTATATCACTACAGTGCCTAAAGCCATGGGGCAAGAGACAGCTCCATCTAGGAGAAAGATTAAGTTAATTAGAAGGTAGGAGCCATTTCGTCAGCAGGGTTTCTTTGTAGTCCTTGCCCCCCCATGCGTTCCCGCACTTATTTGGCCCCGGGCATAGTGTAATGCCTGTCTCACTTTAAGAAAATATTTCCCAAAACAGGCCAATTCCCTGGGGACCACTGCCGTAAATATATATCTTATGGCTTCTTTACATGTTCTCAACCTATGTTTTAAGTACAGGGGTTTTAAAAGTTGACGTCTATCTAAGGCCAGACATGAGCAGCAGCATACAAGATGTGTTATAGATTCAGTGTGATATTTGCAGAGAGTGCATTCCTGCAAATGTCCCTTCGAAGACTTCCATTTACGTCTATAGCCCCAGACAGGAGGAGTTAAGAGATGCATTTGCATGATGCTGTGGAATTCTCGAGCTCCTAATGGTGCTTTCATGTAAGGATGTCCTTTGGTGGTTGCATAGGAATTCGAGTAAACCATCAACCCGCTGATATTTCTAATTGTAGAGTTGTTTTTTTCCTAAGAGGCTTTCACGCCTATCTCTTTCAAGCTTTTCTTCAGCAGGGCCTTCATAACAGAGGGATCTAATATGTAGGCAGGAGCCAGGTTGAACTGTTCCTCGGTCTGTCTTAGATAGATGGCGCAGCTGGTGGATTTGTCTTTAAAAATTGCTTTCAGAGCCCCCCTCAGGCTATCAGTATTAGCCTTGCAAACACTGATAGAACTTGATCATGTTCATTTTGCACATTATGTCCATTTCTACTATATCTAGTTCCAGACGTATCCCTGTGTGCCAACTTGGTCTGGGGATCTGAAATATCCTCTTATAAGCTCTCATCCGGCAATCCTCCAATGGAGTTGTCAATCTGTCGGGGAATGCAAGGTGACCGTAAGAGAGTGCAGGTAATAATTTTGCTTTTAACACTCTCCTTATTGCCTCTGATGTTGGTGCCTTAAGCCGATGATGGAGTTTTGCTAATACATAGGAGATTTTCTCTGCTTTGGCTGTCAATGCCACTACCTAATATGATGTCCTCCCCATATTTGATAGCCAGACTCCAAGGTAATGATACTTGTCTTCCATCTCTATGTTTAGCGGGCTGAGTTTCCAAGCTCTTTGATGTTTTTTACATGATGGCCAAACACCAGAACTTTAGTTTTTGCTGCATTTGCTCTTAGCGCGTTTCTTTCATTATAGCTGTGTAGTATATCCAAACCCCTTTTTAACCATATCTAGGTTTTGGACCAGCAGGACCAGATCATTTGCATATTGTATTATGAGGAGCACAATTCGACCCAGTCTTGGAGGGAACGTATTTCCTCTAAGCAACTCAGCACCCAGATCCGCTGTGTACAGATTAAAAAGGGTGGGGGCAATAACACAGCCCTGATTTAAATCTTTGTTGGTGTAGACCTTCCTGGTTACCCAGGTGTCGGAGTATAGTGCAATTATTGATGGAAGCAGTTTCTTTGGTATCCCCCTGGCCGCCAATTTCTTCCAAAGGATATGGTGCACAACCCCATCGAAGGCCGCACTATAGTCAATAAAACACACAAAGAGCGGCTGGGATCATGGTGTCAATGCTTTTTGACCTAGATATGAAAGTGTGAGGACATTATCTAGGGTAGAGGAACTAGGTCTGAAGCAGGTTTGGTATGTAGGTATACTACCGTTTTCTGATATTCTACTTTCGAGCTCTTGAAGCAAAACCCTTGCCTAAGCTTTGCCGTCTACATCTAGTAAGGCTATCAGCCTATAATTTTCAGGTAGTGTGGTGTCCCCTTTTTGGTAAATAGGATGACGTATTGAGCCTTTCCAGGCCTCTGGGACCACAGATTAGTGTAGGCAGTCATTAAATAGAGCGGTCAGAGGTTCAGCCCAATAAGCTTGATCATCTCTGAATGTTCCCTGCTTACTGGCAGTTTGCCTTCACCTTTGCCTTTTGTTCCAAGTGTGCCTACACTCTGCTACAAAGTTGGGCATGTAGGTCATTGAGCACATGTCCCCATTGGTCAGTTATCTGACTTACCCCAGATTTAAAATGTATAGGGCCATTAACCTCCTTCCATGTCTCATATTTTGCCTTGCAGGCTGTGCTCCATTTAATTCTTTTAGTTAATGGGCATAAATCAGAGCTGAGTTGATAACCACTAGCTTTATAGGACTTGTGTCTCATTGCACCAAGATCAATTTCTATTACCACTGGATTATGGTCACTTTCAGTTCTAATGGTCACCTTATGGCTTGAGCATCTGCACATCAGAGCTGGGCTTAAGAAGATGTAATCTATCGTAGAAATGTTTCTAAATATTGGGATAGGTATGCCCACTGCTTTGTTGCTGCAGTTAGTGGTTCTCAGATCATATTCTTTGAAAAAAGTTTCTAAAGCTAAGCTTGCGGGGTCCTGAGGGGACCCTGTCCCCTGACCAAGATGGCGAATGTTGTAATCTCCTGCAATCAAATATTTGTGTTGTGGATGTTCAAATAAAAATACCTTCAACAAGGACAAAATTGATTTTACCATCACCTGTTTCTTTTCTTGGATGAGGTAAATATATAAATTTACAACTGTTTCCGGGATACTTTTTTTTAGTAAAGGTTTAGCCATATATGGTTATCACATGCATATTGCTTGCTGATTTCTTCCCAGTTACCAGTTTGACAGCTGTTTATAACTTAATGTATATTGCAAGGCTGCCTCTGTGTCATTCAAACAGGTTCTTTTTTGTGCAGGCAACTGAATTGTTGTAAAGCCCGATAAAGTTAGTGGCTCCACCGTCCAGGTTTCTTGAAAGCACATAATAATATACATTGTTTACAAAACTCTCAATGCTGGAGCTGGCTATAAGGGAGGCCAAGCCCGCCACATTCCAACTGATTATTTTGATAGTTTTTTTTGTGTTTTTAAAGGAGGACTTTTATGATTAAATATATGCTTTCCCTTTGGTAGCCAGAGCTGTAGGGAGCCTGTCCCATCCTCGCCCCATCACTTCGCCATGATTGTCTTTTATGCCATCAAACTGAAACTCTCCTTGTGTTCCTTGTCAGCTGTATGGTGATCATCTTATTTATCATCAGTGGTTTTATCGTCGGAGTTCCTCTCAAGGCGCTAAATGTTTTTCTGTCTGGGCATGTTAATTGATTTCCAACAGGCAGAACTTGGGGGTATTGTCCTATGACTGGTTTACTGATTTTTACACACCGCTTTTCCAGCAACCCTTCATGTTCAAAGATTCTAACGATGTTGCTTTATTCAGACCATATATTTGTTCTGGCTGATCCATGTGTAAGTGTTGAAATTGACAGTTACTAAGGGGGTCATTCTGACCCTGGCGGTCCAAGACCGCCAGGGCCACGGATGACTGAAGCACCGCCAACAGGCTGGCGGTGCTTCATTGCCCAATCCGACCACGGCTGTAAAGCCGCGGTCGGAAAACCGGGTCCGGCGGTTTCCCGGCGGATTTCCCCCGGCTGGGTGAATCCTCCATGGCGGCGCTGCAAGGGCAGTGCAGGGGCCCCCTAACAGGGCCCCAGCCTGCTTTTCACTGTCGGCCTAGCAGACAGTGAAAAGCGCGACGGGTGCAACTGCACCCGTCGCACACCTGCAACGCCGCCGGCTCCGTTCGGAGCAGGCTTCTGTGTTGCAGGCCCCTTTCCCGCCGGCCCAGCGGGAAAGTAAGAATGGCCCCAGCGGTCTTTTGACCGCGGGGTGGCCGAATGGCAGTTCCCACTGGGCGGGCGGCGACCGCCGCCCGCCGGGGTCAGAATGACCCCCTAAGTCTTCTTTTGTGAGATTTTCAAATAATGGTATGTGAGGTAATAATCGTAAAATGTTTGATCTGTTGAGTGTATCCCATGGCCCCTGGGAAACATATAATGGAGTAAAAAGTATTGTCAACTGATCAGAATTTTCGTGAGGGTTTGCACACTTTGTTTAGTGCCCTATTGTACTCCTACTCAGACTCAGGTCTATGTATGATAGAATGTTGACATCTTCTTTCTCTGCTCCAAACATTCTCCTGGCCCATCCCTAAACCCTTCTATGGATAGAATTATTTCTTGTGTGACTTTATATTCTTGATGGTCACCATTTTGCTTCCCTTGATTTAATGTTAGCACACTTGCCCCCTGCAACTGCTATTTGCCTCCTGTATTATTTGTTCTCTTTCTCACCCCTGCAGCATTTGTTAATGTAGTCCGCAACACTTCCAACTTAAACACGCACACTCACTCTCACATGTAAGAAGAGGAAAGAGTCCGTGGAGAACTCTATCATCCTTGAAGAAATTGCCAATACTTAGCATCCTATAAGGTAAATAGCATGTGCTTATGCCACAGGTATGCAGATTTATCTCTGTCTTGTCCTGCTGCTGCGGTCCTGCTAATCATCCTACTCACACTGCTATGATCTGCTACGTGCTCCTTCCTGTAAGTGCCACCAGCTGGAAGAAGAACCCTGGAGGAACAGAACGAAAGAGTCCAATGCCCTGGAATCAATGGGCCACTGACGATGCCTTCAACTAAGGCATTTAAAATACAGGAAGCCTCTAGGGAGGGAGAGAAGCAAGTATTGCTTCTCTGTGTTACTGATGCTTCTGTTGTGGTCATTTTGCTACTGTTCTGCAAATGCAAGATATTATTCTGAAAGGTTGTGCCCCGCTGCCAAAACCCATTTTGGGTAAGCATAGCAGGTTGGCAAGTCACTAGAGTATGTGGAACCAACCCTCCGAGGTTGAGGGTTTGCCTCGCCCCCTGCATCGAGGGTGAAGTCAACATTTCCCTCTCGATCCTCCCTCATGAAGCAGAAGGTAATCATGTTATTTTTACAGATTCAGGAGTATCTATACCTAGATGTAGCCCAGGGCTGCAAGTTCTATGAGCAGTATAGTGCGGATGCAGTTATACCATTACAATCCCAGGGATGTCCTTTCCTTTCCTTTAAGACTTTTGACATGCAGCGTGAGGTTGGGCTTCCAGCTCTACAAAAGATCTGAACAAGAGCTCAGCTTGTCTTTTGCTTTTGTCTCTCAAAGCCAGACATGCACCTAGAACAGATTTCTATGTACCTGCCTCTCCCCAAGATGACAGTTGATGGTGACAATAAGTTTTAAAATATGGTGGGTTTTTGGACATACCACCATCAACTCACCTTGGTAGCATCCTCTCCCTAGGTGAGGCGTTGTATATTATTTTATTGATATCAAAGACAATCAGAGCAGGCTGCCCAATCTCAGAGATGTTCACTGGTTAGGGGCCTAGTCACTGGTCCACATAAATACTGGGTAAGAATTGACCTTGAACACTTTTTAACTTCCTATGGTACTGCAGGGTTGACCCCGTCTGTTAATGTAACTCATCAAGAACATCATACTTGTTGCTGAAAGGCTATGGAAGGGTTATTGAACTGAAACTACAGAAAGTTAGAGAACTCTTTATTTCCTGTTCCTGCCACTGCCTTCATGTCTCCTGAAAGCAGGGCTAGCATGAGCTGTGCAAGGGGTAACTCACAGTAAGAATCAACATTCATAATTGTGAGCCTTTTCTAGAAAATGAACTCTGGTATCAACCAAGCTTCTTGCAACTGATTCCCTCCTTTCTGGAAGGCGACTCAAGCAGCGTTTGTAGGTGCTAGTTTTATTCTTTTTATGACAAATCAAGTAACTGCATAGGAGCTACTTTCATAGGACAGTGTGTCACTGTTTGGGACAGACAGAAAAAGTATTCAAGAGCTCATATTAATAGTAATTTAAAATCCAAATTAATGGTCAAATCTGATGTTATATTACTGTGTTGCAAGTGACACTTTCCTGCCTAAAACTTTATTGTGAGTGTCCAGCTGTCATCTGACCCCTGATTGCTCCTCTGTGATAAGATGTGTATTGCTCTCAGACTGTGGATACAGAGTCCTGGGAGTAGGGAGGGAGACTCCTGTATTGACAGGAGGGCCAAGGGTGCTGCCCCTTCCTTAGTTTAAAAGGATGCCTACCTTGTCACTGGCAGATGGGGCTGACACCTAGGCCTTCCTTCCCTTTGTCTCGTTAGCCAGGCTGACACCAAATGCAGTGGGGGTACAGGAACTGTCTTGAACTGATTTAGGGGGTTGAACACAGACTTGCCCTCTACCCACAGGGTGGCACTGAGCATAAAAGTGGACCCCACAGACCTCTCCTCAGAACACTCCCAGACCTGTGAAGAATCAGTAGAAGGACTGCCTTGCCCGGACCCAAGTACCCCAGAAGTAACTCCAGCAGTCAGTTAGCTCACCTCTTGTTTGAGCTAGAAGGACACAACAAGCTTCCAAAGGCCTTTTCTTGCAACTGCACAGCTACCCAGGACCAACTGGACCTGTCTTCGACCCTCCTGCTGTTGTCTGATGAAGTGAGCCCTAACCCCCAAGTCTTGCCTCCAAGGTCCTAAACCCTTGGCTGGTGTTAGAGTGTATTCCTCCTGACCAAACTGCAAAAGCTGGGACTTAAAAAAAAGTTTTTCCAACTTTCTCTTCAGAGAACCCATGTGAGCCCCAGGCTAACATTGGCGTCAAATTACTGGTTGGATTCAACTTGCTGGTTTCGCTCACTGAAGGAGATCTGGCTTCCAGAAAAATGCCGTAGCCTGAACATAGAGGCTTCAGCTCCATTGGGACCGATGTCGAGCAGCAACCCATTGACACTGAATCCTTCCTGGGCACAGGCTTTGACCTTCACCCACTAGGAGCTTTCCTTTCTGCCTTGCTTTGGATGTTGCCTGCAGCTTGCCCCACCACCGACTTTCCGACCACTAACTTCCTCCAGAAAAATGTGTACATCAGAAGGTAAACTTTCCACTGGGATGTTCATGGTCCCTGTATCTGACCTGTGATCCATTGGGGTTGGCCTTAAATCTTGACTTTGACACTGCCTAGCGCTATCAGATAACCTTGTTTTCCGCTTTCTGTGTTTTGGTGCTATTTTTCATTCCAACTTTAAAAATTAAAAATTCATATCTCCAGTTCTACTTATTGGAGTTTTGTCATTTTATGTATCCAAAATTACTCTATTTTTCCAAATTGGTTTTGAAATTGCCTCTAAGTTAAGTCTGACTGCTTTGTGCCATGCGGCCAGAGGTTTAAGCATGGATTTAGTTACTGACTTGTGATTATTTTTTGAGGTGGGTTCTCTCTCCCTCCACTAGCAATACTCCAAATTTCTTTCATGCACTAATTTCTATTTCAAAATTACTGTTACTCTGAGGAAATTGTGTGCAAATCCCCTGCAGAGTGTCAGAGAATGTAAATATGGGGTACAAGAGAGAAGAAAAGTTTTCATCACAAATACCCCATTTGATTTTCAGATTTTGGATTATGGGGGTCATTATGACCCTGGCAGTCATGATAATGTGGCAGTAGTACAGCCAACAGGCTGGCGGTACATACCGCTGCATTATGACATTGGGGAGTTGGCTAATATACTGCACCGACCGCCATGGTGGTAGCAGCCGCCGGACCAGACATAACAATCTCCAGCTCGGTGACTGCTAATGTACCGCCGGCGGCACTTTGACCCTGCCTACCGCCATGGTTTTCATGGAGTTTGTAACGGCACGAAAACCATGGCGGTAGGCCCTACCAGTGACAGGGTATTCCTTCCCTGTCACTGGTAGGAGGTCCATCCCCAACACTCCCCAGACACCCTTCACTCCCCCCTCCATCCACACTCCCACCCCTTCCATTCCCCCACCCCCATACATTCATACACGTACCTCACATTCACACACGCTGAGACGCATTCACATTTCCATTCACACACGTATTCTCACACATGCACACAAACATGCAAACAACACTACACACATGTTTGCATTCACGCACACACTCACACATTCATGCACACACCCTCACATGCACACAACACTCCCCACCCCCTTCCCCTGTCGGAAACCCAACTTACCTGCATCCAGGGGGTCTTCCGGCAGGGAACGGGACGGGGCGCTGCTACCGGCAACAGCGCCCACCAGCAGAACACTGCCAGGCCATATTAAATGTCATAATACAGCTCGCGGAGGTCTACTGGCGTGGCGCTGCTGATGGTAGCAGCGTCACCTTAACACCATCCGCCAGTATGGCCACAGCTGGATTTCTGCCCTTCTTGTGCTGGAAATCCAGCTGTGGTCATAATTTGACAGACGGATGTTAGCCGCGGCGATGGTCTTTTGGCGGCCGTCGCCACGTCGGTAGGTGGCATTACCGCCAATCTCAAAATGAGGGCCAATACTTTCCTCCCAGCTAGTTGCGGGAAAGATTCTTAATATGTAAAGTGGTCATTTTTGATTGTAACATAATATGAAAACCAACATTATAGAAAAGAAAAAGTGAAACTAGATACTTGTGAACTTTTATTTTTATACTAGTTTCAAAACATGAAAAATATACTGCATGAAATCAGCTGAATAATTTCAGCCATGTATATAAATTGTTGTCTGGCATCACACCCCTATACAGTTTCAGGGAAACTGGCCTGCAGTAGACAACTTTATAGGACTGGTCACACAACAGCCAAAAAAGGACAGGGGAGATTCAAGTAATCTGCAAAGTAAAGCATTTGAATTTCTTGCATGTTTTAATTTTATTTAATTCTGCTAATGTCAGACTCATATGGATGTATGTGCCTAATAGGAATTCAGGTTGACAGAACCCCTTTATAGGGCCACAGGGCAAGCAGTTGTTACTGGGCTCAGCCATGAGAGTTAAGGTCTTTTACTCATGATGACCTTTGGACTGACTTAAAATGAGTCCTGAGTAACTGGGCCAAGAGATACCCCTTCAATACTTGATTGTCAGTTGTAGCATGGGTCTAGAAGTCCAGGTTCTTCAAGGGGCAGGGAGGTGTGAGGCACACTGATGTTTAACACTCAAGTTACACATAGTGGCAGCAATAAGGTGATTGTATAGCCAAATACTTGAACTTATGAAAAAATGTATATATCAATGTGATCGCACAAAGCACAGAATCAACACAAAAATCATCACCACAGCCTTATAAGGTCTTCATCATCCTGGGTGCACTAGTAAGGTCGGTTATTTTCCATTCTATACTGGAAACAAGACCCAGATTCAGCCCATGCCAGTACGCACGCAACAAAGTCTATGTCTCAACCTCAGATGTCTCATTGGCAGTGGGCAATGCCAGGAGGACTGGGGCACTCCTTCATGAGTTCCAGTCTCCTGATGCTGAGGACTGCGACCTCTTGCAGTTTTCCCCCATAATGCATCAGCTTCTTCAGTCCTCAGACATCCCAAGTTGGATTTTCTCACCCAGTTCCTGCTGTAATCGAAAAGTGTTCTTAATGGCTGGTACCATGCTCATGTTACTTAATTCCTGGTAAGGGTAGCAGCCTTTTACCTTCACAAGGGTAGAGCTTGGTTTGCCCTGTATAACCATGAAACATGCCTAGGTCATGGCATATACGCATGATCTGTATCCATCCATGACCAAAAATCATTACACAGCGGGGGAATCAGGGCAGGGGGGCATGTCCATCACCATGTAGGAGACTTTTCCATGCAAACACAGGTCCTGCCGGTGAAGGCTGCTGGCCCTTGTAAAGCTTCATTCCACTGATTGAAGGTTGGAGAATGTTTAAATATAAAAGAAGTTGCTGCTTTCTTGGAGAAATGCTGATGTTCCGGAGGACAGAGGAAACTTTTCCTTATTGGGGAGAATTCCAGAGGACTAATTACAGCTGGACATTTTGATGTGGACCCAGAAAAAGAGTTGTGGGAAGTCTCTTTCATCTTGAAACCGTTGATTGGTGTCTGAAGAACCAATTTGGAACATTTGAAAATGTTTGACTCAGTAGCAGGGTCCCAAAACAATTGTCTGCAAAATGTCATCTCTGGTGAGTTGGAATAAGACATAATTTTGGGGATTTCATCATTTTGTTTTTTCTAGTTCAGGCCTGTCACCTTGTGCTTCAAAGGAGTGGACCTCGAAATAATCAAGAAAAGAGAAGGGAAATTCCCTTAGATGCCAAGTGGAGCATTTAGGTTTCAATAGACCTCTCTGGTATATTTCTGTCTGTAACAAAGGGCTCTCAGCTTCATTGGAGTCATGCACTACCCTTGGACTGGGCTAAATGATGTCCCAGGGAGATTTCTTTTGGGCTCAACTTGGATGGCCAGGTATGGGACTGAGAGACAGAAGGCCCAACACTGAGCTAGGAATCAACCATCTTTGATTCTAAATGCAGGGAACGCTGTGATTTGTTTTTGTTACAAGGCCTGGTTATAGGAAAGCAAATGCATCACACTGCTGAACTACAGAATGGACTACGTCTAGGAATTATATTAGGAAAGGCAGAGGATCATCACCTGTCAATTACTGGTTTGTCTTTTATAATACCTTGCTTTGTATATTCTAAAGAGAGAATCTGCTTGTAACTGAAGCGTAGCAACAATTTCCCAGTCTGCGACTGCACTGAAGAATTCCTCCCTGCCTCTCTTAAAAGACTGAGGTTGAACCTCGATCCCTGCATTTTCTCGACTGTTGGTTTGCACTTGTCTCCTTCTGACCACAATGCTAATGGGGACCAAGTCCAACCTGTAAAGATAGGTTGCCCCTGTGTCCTTTCCTCCTGTGACTGGAGGTCACACAATGTGCATAGACTCACGAAGCTAGTACCTACCTGGAGAAATTCCAGTGGGTTAGTTACAGTTGGACATTTCTTCTGCTTGCCTTTGTGGAGCATCCCTACGGAGTCAATTTCAGAGAACCGTTTGGAATTGAACATTTGCTGCAGACCTGAAGAAAGTGATTTTGGAGGCATCCTACAACTAGAACCAAGAATTTTGTTTGAAGAACCAGTCCTGAAGATTTGAGAACCTTTTGTCAAGGGTGGATGAGCTGTAAGAATATTTTATTTTCTGAAATGCAAATTTCTGAATGACTGGACAAAGTTCCAACACTACCTGAAAAAGATGTGACATTGGTGGCTTCTTCTTTTTTTTTCAACCTGAGAGCTTTTTTGAAGGAATATGATCATCCAGGTTCGCCCCACTTAAGATTTTTTTCCGGTTTAGAGCCTAAGTCTAATTATACAAATGTAGGTGGATGAAGTTTGCAAGCTTAGCACTTTACAAAGGTTACAAAGTTTGCAGTGTGCCCATCTTTGCAAAACCTTGCTATGAGAGAGTCCTTGCACAAATCATATAAAAATCCACTTTAAGCATAATACTTCTTCCATTTGAGATTTCAGCTACAGACAGCTTTAGCTGTTAAGTATGCAAGCCTGTTATTTTCAATACACAACACTTAGAGTGAGCTTTACATAAGTCTCTTCCTCATGATTGACTGGCATTGTTGTCTGTCTCAGTTCTCTGTTCTTGATTTAATGACTTTCCACCCTGTTCCTTTTGTCTAGTCCAGGAGCATTTGTATCCTTTCACTGCATGCTTAACATGACACTTTTTTTAGTCTTCAGTACTCCATAGGAGTGAGTATGTTTCTTTGCTTTCTCGCCCAGCTTTTTTCTATGCCCTTATCAGTTGGCTTTGCCAGTCCTTGTTCCTGATGGATCATAGCCCAAAAGCAGGAGAGCTAATGAAGATGTACAAGTTTTGTAACACAAACACTATTTACATCCTGCTTGCTGCTTGAATGGTTTTGTTTCTGCATCGAAAGTGGTTAACCAAAAGTCTATTCTAATAATGAATAAGATGTAGAGATTCAAAGGGCACAGTGGGCACTTTGCTTTGATGAGGATGACTGAATATTCTCTACCAAAAAAAGGTTCCCTGATGTAGATTAAGGTTTAAATTAAAGTAGCAACACACCTACCAAAATATATTTGGACATGAGCCGGTTTACCATGATACATTTGATTTGATCAACTCAACCCAAAAAAAACTGATGCTCGTTCCGGCTGCCATGGCGAAAAAAGGAATACCATTTAAATGTGAATGGTATTGGAATATGCATGTCAACATATCTATGCCTCTTTGGGTCGGAGAGACTATTGTTCTGGTTGCATGCGGTGGTCACAATTTACTATAGGTCTTTTTGAAATCAGAATCTCATTTTGTGAACCAATGTGTGTACTAATTGGTTGGCTTGCAAAATAATGAATTGAAGTGGGTCACAGTCCGAGCTACCTAATTAAAATTAATGTATTTGGTCACAAATTATGACTCACTCCATTTGGCCACAAGCACGGAGATGGTGGTCTACAAGGGTCAACAGACGGAGTGATTGCTGTAAAAAAACTGCTTTAATGAAACATTTTCTTTTGTGGAAACTTGCATCCAGTACAGAAAGAGGAAGGGTGCAAAGGGGTCCCCTTCCGTTTTCAGAATAAGGTACAATCCTATCTTGGGAGTTGGTAACTTTTCAATGAATTGTAACTGGAATTACAGTTGCAAACCATTGATAGACTTGGTACCAATTCTGTATTTGAAAGGGATGACTAAAACTCACTGCTTCCAAATACCAAATCGGTATCAAGTTACACTCACTCAGAAGTGAGTAAAACTCTACTGACTCCTAAAATGGATTTTGTATATGGACAGATCGGAGTGTTTGTGACAGCAAAAATGTCCATACATCTGGCCTCATATGAGTTTAGCACCCACTCCAAAGATCCACCTGTAGCTATATGTATTAACGGTATATGTTCTGTGTTTGTTAAAAGCTTTCATTAATCTGTTTTGGAAATAGCCCTTTCTGCAGGGTTATCCCCAGACTTTTTCCCCGTCTCCTTCTTTTTATCTGACCCTCTTTGTGTTGGCTTCAGGACTCTGGTCACTTAAGCACTGCTAATCAGTGCTAAAGTGTGTGTGGTCTCGCCCCTAAACATGGTATGATTGGCTTAAACCTGTTTGGCATATTTAACTTACCTATAAATCCCTTATAAAGTGGTATACTATATACCCACTTACATTTGTGAAGGCTATGTCCTTCCCTCACACAAAGGGCTGATTTACCCCCTACTGATGTC
Organism: Pleurodeles waltl; assembly: GCF_031143425.1. Taxonomy (NCBI): domain Eukaryota; kingdom Metazoa; phylum Chordata; class Amphibia; order Caudata; family Salamandridae; genus Pleurodeles; species Pleurodeles waltl. The sequence continues at coordinate 254,191,016 of NC_090445.1, forward strand.
TGGAGCCAGGGATGGGTTAAAAGGGGTAGTGTTACACTTAAAAGGGTTCCTTTGATGTCACCCCCTGAACAAATCATTTTCGCCTATAAGTACAGGGACTCTGACCCCATGACTTTTAGAGTACTTTTGGAACTGGGACTGAACGTCTGTCGGAAGGACTGTTGAATTGCACAAATGACACATCTGGACAGTTTTTCTGCTGTTGCTTTGCTGCCTGCTACATGTTGGGTGGCCTAAATGACTCACTGGATTGCTTTTCTGCTTGTTGCTCTACTGCCATCTAGTCCCTGACTTGGTTTCCCTAGGCACTGCTACTTGCTTTATTGTGCCAGCCAGCTTGCCTGCTGAAGAAACTGCCACTCTGCTCAAGGAAACCCATGTGCTGGCCTGCTGCATAACTTCCCTGCTTGGTGCTTAAGTGTTCTCCAAGGGGCCTCAGCGTGAGGTGGGCGTTGTTTTCTGCCCCTTGCCTGCCTAAACTAGAATATGGAGAGTGCTTCTTCTCCATTTTCTAGCAACCTGGTGCACAATGAGCGCTCTTTGATCTTTCAGCACAAGTGGAGTTATTTTTGCCTCACCCTTGGTAAGCGCCTTAAATCTCCTTCAGTGTGGGGCGAACGCATCATGGTTTCTGAGTGCCCCTTGTGCAGGAAGGGAGCGCTCCACCTGGAGGGGCTCAGCGCATCACTCGGTGGGCCACTGAAGCCCCGGGTGTCTCCCTTTCTGTTGTGGCCGAGGGTGGCAGGAAGAGACCTCTATTGTAAGCAGCCACCTGGACAGCCCAGGGCATCTCCTCCCTTACTTATGTCACCAGACAGTGAGCACAGATCCAGCCAGCGGCCTTCTTGCATGACGTGTTGCCTGTACAATGCCTACTTAACCCGGTTTTCACCAACTGGACAGCCATGCAGGAAGTTTGAGGTCCCCAACATGGGCCACCACTGAGCCTGGACCTCTAGTGGCATTGTGTGGTCACCCGGAGAGACCAAAGAAGGTCTCCCTCAGTTACAGTGCGACCACAAGCCCCATGAGTTCTGCAGCTGCCCTGCTTGCCCGCAGGCAGTTGCACTTTACCAAACCCTTCATGTGGGGGACCCAGTAAGGTCTCCCCACAGATTTTACAGTTGGTGCCCTACCCCCACCACTAGGGGATAAAGCAGACCTGGGGAAACTTGTTACCAGGTGAAGGGGGGAAACCTTGACAGAGGTCCCACTCACCCTCAGTACCCTCGCCGTATTCAAGAAGGCGCGGTGGAGGTTTCGTATTCAAGAGTACCATAGGAACTGCAGAAACTCTCCTAGAGGTGCAGATACCCCTGCATCCATGGTTTATTCAAAATATTCAAGGTATTTACTGACCTTGGGATACTGCTTTGCTTTGCATAATCAGAATACTGAACCCCTCTACAAATGATTACATTCCACACAATGTTTATGACTCATGCTGTTCTGGTTTCTTCCTGGTAAGAGGGATGAGTACTTTTTTTCAGAAATGGTATACAATACACAGTGATTAAGGTTCATATGCCTTACTGCTGCATTTCATGGCCTGATGATATGCTGTTTTGGCTTGCATAACTAGGATGATGAGTATTATCCCAGTATTTGCACCATATGCACAGTACTTCTGATCAATGTTGTTTTGGCCTATGAGATATATACACATTATAGAAATATATATTTTTATATAATTCAGTGTGGAGTGTCTTTTGTGGTGTAGTTATTGTGTCACTGGTGTGAGTGTGTTGTGCAGAAGCTTTACACATTGCCTCTGGGGATAAACCTGACTGCTCTGTGCCAAACTACCAGGAGGTGAGCACGGGTTATCTTTGGTGTGTAACTTACATGCTTTGACTAGAGTGGTGAGTACTGCCTGGCTTAGGTGCATACCCTAGCCAACCAGAAACCCTATTTCTAACAGTCTGCCTTGCTGAACGTGTTCTGAAAGGAATGGAAGATTGTACTTGGTGCCTGCTATGAGAGAGGGAAGCTTGCATTGCTGATACCATGCTTCACTTGTTCTGTGAGGAAAGAAAACTTACAATATTGCTGCCTGATTTGTGCATGTCCTGTGATTCGAATATCCTTAGCATCACATGCTTTAGCTATACCAGTCTCTGAAGGAAAGAAGCTTAAATCTTCTTCACCCAAGGAGTACTTGTTCAATGAAGAACAGGTGTTCCAACTGCTGTTGCTCCATTTAATTAGGAAATAACAAAGGTTATATTGAATGTCCTTGCAAAACATGCTCTCTGACCCAGGGACTATCTCACAATATTTTTTGTGAGATATCAAGACCTGTGGTCTTGAGGAAAGCACCTGATCCCATAAGAGCAATATGTGTGCACCAAAAGATATCAGTGGGAAAGAGAAGCAGGGTTCATAGCTCAACCCTCCGGTTTTTAATTTTGTGGTAGGGAGACATCAGTAAAAACATTTTAGCTCACCCACACACACTTTTAAGAGTTCAGCTCACCAAACGGAGAACACAATGTTGACTTAAGAGACATAACCTAACCTAAACTAGGCAACCTAAATTTAGGAGACTGTACAACCAGTGAACAGTAATATGTTTTTGGCTGACTCGCAGTACTAGATGTAGAACGTACTGCTGAAGCACAGGTTATAAGATTCCTTCTAAAATAATAGGACTGCATATTAGGATGACAGAACTTCAGAATGTGGGCGACTAAGTCCGTCCACACTGTCAGAAAATGCTGGCCCAACTCCTGACTATCTCACAGTAACTCACCTACACCCCAACCCTGCTGGGGTGAAAGGTGATTGTGGCAACCTGAACATGGCACTCTGACTCCTCAGGGAAGTCGAGGAAACAGATGTCACCCTTTTGTTGTATTACTCATACATGCCCAGGTGAAATATGAGAGAGATATGAGATTTGCTTTCAATACATTTATTTAAACAATTATAATCTTGCATAGAATAAGACAGATGAAAACATTGTGAACATGGTAAAGATAATGAACAATCCAATCATGGTAAATGAGTTATAGAAATACAAGAGGTTCTAGAGCTTCCTATCTAACCGTAAGGCTATACTGAGAGCACAGCGGGTGCAGCCTTCTGCCTGGCCAAATCGATAGGATTAACCTTAGCCCCATACCTGGAAATGGTGTCAGTAGTCAGCCTGTCATGTGGATGGCAGTCCTCTCAGGAAGCTGTTACATTAGCGCCAGCAGAGATCAGCACAGCATTCGTCCCAGGATAGTCATGACTGGAATACCCTGCTTCCCCTTTCGGGTCAGTGCATCATTTATATAATAAAAACTTCAATGTGTTAAAAGCACAGCTCTAATGCAATGCAATTTTTAGATTTTAGAAGCTGTCTCTTGAATGGGCAACACAATCACTATGATATGATGTACTATTTTCTGAGCCTTCAACAGAATATACTGATTACATGTTGAGGAAAGTCTAACTAAAACAAGCAACTCATACAATATAGTCCTAGAATAATATCATGCAAGAAAAGTGTGTAAAATGGCATTGCTAAAAGCAATGCTAAAATGTGCAAAATATGAAATACAGAACCAAGCTAAAGATGGGGGAATCAACTCGTGTCCAAGAGGTCCTCACAAAAATACCACACTTTGTCGGTGAGGGTTCACTATCCATTCATGACTTTTGGCTATGTTCCTGCTACAAAATACCATATACACGCAAACACAAATGAATGCATGAAAATTCTATCAAGGTTTAGCTGATTGTATTGTACTTCTTGTATGTTTATGCTTGTTTACAGAGAGCGATCAACATTCCTTACAATCCTTTTCCACTCTTTTCAGCCTTTGCTCTCCTCTTCCTCCATCTTTAATGTACTGGCTACCTGGGTTGTACCTTTTCTGTATGCATGAGAGAATCATATGATGTTCATCTTCTGATTGAGGCCTGTTCTATACTTATTTTTTGTGTTAGGGAAAATTGCATTTGCTGTTGTCCTTATCGTACCTTAGTTGTGTTGTGAGGCTTGGTATAAAGATTTTCACTAAAAGCGACACTGTTAGAAGCACAGCTCTGATTCAGTGCTATGTCTATATGTTGGAAGATGTCACTTGAACACAAACACTAGGATATTGGGCACTATGTTCCTAGCCTTGAACAGACTGTATTGAAAACAATATGTTCCTGGAATGATATCATGCAAGACCTATGAGTAAAATATGATTGCTAAAAGTGATGCAGCTAAAAAGTGTAAAATATGAAATATGGAACAAAATCTAAAAACAGGGGATTCAACTCACATTGAAGAAGTCCTCACATTACCCTCCCCTTGCTCGTGAAAGGACAGATTCTAAAAACCCATACTTTAAAAGGATAAAATATTCATTTCAACAACCAAAGCAAAGAAACTAAATAAAAATAAGCCAAATAAAACATAAACAATGTATATAAAAACAAAGGCCAAACTAAAAAGTTAGTGGAGACTTCCAGGATGTCATTCATATTGCCAGGGTCAATGGAATGCAGAATGGATCCCTCTTCCCCAGACGAAAGAACGTCAAGAGTCTCTGTGAGTAAGTTGAACAACAAACCTGGTCAGAGGCCTCCACCACTGCCGAGGTAGTAGAATCCTGTGCAGTGCCCACAGTGGGTGAGTCAGAAGGCAGGACTCTTGAAGTCATAGCATCCATATCCATGTAAAATGGCTCATAAAAGGCATCCTGAAGCAATTGTAGTCTCACAGGACAACTCTGAAAATGAATCCATAATAGGAGCATCAGCAGATTCATGTCCGTAGACAGTACCAATTGCATAGCAAGATGGGTTTTTCTAGTGCACTCTCGAAAGGGCACCATAGACAGCAGAACACAGGCTGCACACAGTAGAACCATACTGGCCGGAAAGACAAAGACAATTTGTCATCCAGTTCCTCCAATAAAGGTAAATCAAAGCACTGAATCATGCGTTCATGACACAGTTGGACGTAGGGTAGTTCCATCATCACTAGGCTTTGAGGTGGGACATCCATTGCAGAGCAACAAAAGCAGAATTATTATACCACCAATTAGGAATAACACAAATGGTATGTCTCCAAATACACTCAAAAACAAAGGGTGTATAAAAGATGGAATCACTCCAAAAATCAGTCTGGAAACTGCTGACAAATCCAGATCCACTCACTTTATAAAAGTGTACAACAGCTGTGGTGTTAGATGCATTAAAGATTTGACTTGCAAATTAATTGAAGTGCCTTGGAAAATTGGTGTTTAACAGCGACTGTATTTTAGAGGATGCCCTTGTAACCTGTATTACAAATGTCTCATGGGCAGATGGAACTGCCATGTGTTTCGGAAACAATAGTACTTTCAGTTGTCTCAGGTTGTTGAACTTAACATTGAAGGTAGGAATAGAAGGCCATAAGCTAACTACCCTAATTTCATGTGCTGGAGTAAAAAGTACGTTACCAGAGCAGGTCACTGTTTGAGAAACAGAAACCACATAGGGCACACATGCTCTCACCCCACAACAACCTTGATAATTCAGTATCAAGTAACTTCCACTTGAAAGTAACTGAAACACTGGGTGAATCAAGGAAACTGGTACTCCCTTCAAGTAACATGCCAACTTGGTAACAGATGCCTTACAGACTCTATGCAATGTCACCTGTTTACAAATCATAGAGTGACTTAGAGAAGTTTCACATTCTTCTCCACTAATAAAAACTTCATTTCCCCCCGCATATATATATAATCAAAGGATAATTCCCACACCTTGTGAATAAAACTGTCCAATAAAACCTCATATCTGCCTTCTGAAAATGTTTCAAGCATGATGTGAACTGAAACGTGGAGACTGGCAGTGAGATGACTCCGTGTATTAAACATACTGCAATGTTTCTACAACTGTGAAAGGGGACTTTTCTAATTTCTCTATGTTAAGGATTGTGTATGCAGCATCTTTCTTTGCCTATTAGTTATTTAGGTGTTAAATTAAAAGGCAAAAACAACTATATTTTGTTCATGTGCTTCCAGGGCACACTGTTCAATTTCAGAACTTGTAACATCCAGCTGCATAATGGGTGTTAATTGACTGTGTCCACGCTGTAACAAAGAAGTCATTTTGTATGATCACAATTGCAGAAGACGCAATGTTATTTAGTGTGTAAATACAAGAGGGCAATGTATTTATTCCTTTATTAACCCCTTCCCCGCCAAGGACGGAATGGTTACATCCGGTGGCGCGGCGCTGAGGCACAACAGACGTAACCATTACGTCCTGGTAGAGGCCCTCTGGGGAAGTGTGGGTGCTCCCAGGGCAGGGTTGGAAGGGGAATCGCTGCCCCTTTCACCCCCGACGCCCTCCACCCTCCGGAAGTGACGTCTGATAACGTCAGTGCGCCAAACACGCGCTGACCTCATCAGAGGTCAACTCTCGTTGTGCTGGAAGCAATGCTTCCAGCGTGATCGAGGAGAAACTGATTAGTTTCTCCTCGGTATGGGGGACATGGGAGGCAGAGAGGCATGAAAAGGGAAGGAAAGGCTTTTCCTTCCCTTTTCATGTCTCTCTGTGCATTCCTGAGGCACGATAGCGATCATGTTGCAGGAAGCCACTAGACACCAGGGATTTTTTTTTTTTGGGGTGGGAAATTGTCAGAAGGGGAGCGGCCCCTTGGGCACCAGGGATTGGTGTGTGTGTATGTGTGTGTTTTGTTTGGGGGGCAGTCCCTTGGGCAAGGGACGCTCCCCATGGGGGCACATTATTGTTGCCATATCTGTCCCCCTTGGGGACAGATGGGCCTATTTTTAGAAGGCCCAGTTGCCCCCAAGGGGGACAGAAAGTCCACCAGAGACCAGTGAAGAATTTATTTTCAAAATAGGAGGGTGGGGGTATGGCCATATCCCCACCCCAAATAAATGGGGCCAAAGTTGTTCTGCCCACCATTGGGCAGATGGGGCAATTACCCCTGATCCACACGCCGGGGGGAGGCAGAAAGTCTACTAGATGCCAGGAAATTAAAAAAAAAAAAAAAATAGTGTGGTGGTAGCTACCAACCAATATGAGCATGGTTATGCGTCCACCCCATCTGAAGGGGGTAACAGTCTTTCAGCTCTCTCCCTGCACACTAAAACATCTTATCCCACGGCAAGCAAGAGGACATTTGATTATTTGGGGTTCTGGTTTTACATTTGGCTAACTCTCAAAATCGTCCCACCAGGAATGGCGAGGGCTGCACTTTTGGACTTTGGGACGCTGCCATGTAGAAAAATCCACAATACCTAGACACATCTGAAAACTAAACATCTGGGTGATTCCAGGGTGGTGTGCTTCACATGCACCCCGCACCATTTTCTTACCCACAATACCCTGCAAACCTCCAACTTTGCTGGAAATCACACATTTTTTCCCCATTTTGTGATGGAACCGTCCGAAATCTGAAGGAATCCACAAAATTCCTACCACCCAGCATTGTCGCATCTACACCGATAAAAATTCTGCCCCACTTGTAAGCCCTGTTTTGGGGCATTTCCTTTCGCGGGCACCAGGCCTACCCGCACAAATGAGGTACCATTTTTATCGGGAGACTTGGAGGAACACTGGGTGGAAGGGAATTTGTGGCTCCGCTCAGATTCCAGAACTTTCAGTCACCAAAATGTGAGGGAAAAGGTGTTTTTTTGGGCCAAATTTTGAGGTTTGCAAAGGAGTCTGGGTAACAGAACCTGGTGAGAGCCCCACAAGTCACCCCATCCTGGGCTCCCCTATGTGTCTAGTTTTAAAAAATGCACAGGTTTGGTAGGTTTCCCTAGGTGCTGGCTGAGCTAGAGTCCAAAATCCACAGTTAGGCACTTTCCAAAAAAACAGCTCTGTTTTCTTTGGGAAAATGTGATGTGTCCACATTGTGTTTTAGGGCATTTCCTGACGCAGGCGCTAGGCCTACCCACACAAGTGAGGTACCATTTTTAACAGGAGACTTGGGTAAACGCTAGGTGGAAGGAAATTTGTGGCTCCTCTCAGATTCAAGAACTTTCTGTCACCAAAATGTGAGGAAAAAGTGTTTTTTTGCCAAATTGTGAGGTTTGCAAATGATTTTGGGTAACAGAACCTGGTTAGAACCCCACAAGCCATCCCATCTTGGATTCCCCTAGGTATCTAGTTTTGAAAAATGCACAGGTTTGGTAGATTTCCCTAGGTGCCGGCTGAGCTAGCGGCCAAACTCTACAGCTAGTCACTTTGCAAAAAACATCAGATTTCAAAGTAATAATTTGATGTGCCATGTTGCGTTTCCTGTCGCGAGCATTAGGCCTACCCACGCAAGTGAGGTACCATTTTTATCGGGAGACTTGGGGGAACATAGAATAGCAAAACAAGTGTTATTGTCCCTTATCTTTCTCTACATTTTTTCCTTCCAAATGTAAGACAATGTGTAAAAAGACATCTGTTTGAGAAATGCCCTGTATTTCACATGCTAGTATGGGCACCCCGGAATTCAGAGATGTGCAAGTAACCGCCGCTTCTCAACACCTTATCTTGTGCCTATTTTGGAAATACAAAGTTTTTCTTGATACCTATTTTTCACTCTTTATATTTCAGCAAATGAATTGCTGTATTCCCGGTATAGAATGAAAAGCCATTGCAAGGTGCAGCTCATTTATTGGCTCAGGGTACCTCTGGTTCTTGAAGAACCTACAAGCCCTATATATCCCAGCAATGAGAAGGGTCCAGCAGATATAAAGGTATATTGCTTTAAAAAATCTGACATCGCAGGAAAAAGTTACAGAGTAAAACGTGGAGAAAAATGGCTGGTTTTTTAACCTCAATTTCAATATTTGTTTATTTCAGCTGTTGTTTTCTGTAGGAAACCCTTGTAGGATCTACACAAATTACCCCTTGCTGAATTAAGAATTGTGTCTACATTCCAGAAATGTTTAGCTTTCCAGGATCCAGCATTGGTTTCACACCCATTTCCATCACTAACTGGAAGGAGGCTGGAAGCACAAAAAATTGTAAAAGTGGGGTTTGTCCCAGTAAAATGCCAAAATTGTGCTGAAAAATTGGGTTTTCTGATTCAAGTCTGCCTGTACCTGAAAGGTGGGAAGATGGTGAGTTTAGCACCGCAAACCCTTTGTTGATGCCATTTTCAGGGAAAAAACCACAAGCCTTCTTTATTCCCATTTGTTTTTAAAAAACGAAATGTTCGCTGTATTTTTGCTAATTTCTTGGTCTCCTTCAGGGGGCCCACAAAGTCTGGGTACCTCTAGTATTCCTAGGATGTTGCAAAAAAAGGACGCAAATTTGGAGTGGGTAGCTTATGTGGACAAAAAGTTATGAGGGCCTAAGCGCGAACTGCCCCAAAAAGCCAAAAAAAGGCTTGGCACCTGATGGGGAAAAGGCCTAGCAGCGAAGGGGTTAACAAAAGCCAATGCTTTCTCCAAATTTGCCTGATTTATTTGCCTTAAACGAGTAGCAACTTCCATTTGAGAAAGTTCTATATTTCATTGCCCTAGGACCTAACCAGAAATCTTGTAAATCCATATCATCAGAGAGGAAAGAGAGGTGCACTTTTCTGACTGATAATGGGGAATGTTGCAACCATTGATGACATAGCTTTCCCACATTCTAAGTAATGACAATCCATGTGTGGTGCAACTATATTTAATGAGGGACCAGTCTGCTTAATTTAAAACACTTCGAAGAGTTTAGAAAACTTGCATGACAGCCATTTGTGTCTACCTGCTGCTTTAATCAATTGTGACCTGAAAGTGTAGAGTTAAGTGTACCATGCTGTACCATGCCATTGAGATGTTCTCCAGTGTAGTTGACTAAATGTTGCCAATTATCTACTCAAGGGATTGAAAGGATACTGGATACATTATTTTTTTAAAGTTTTGCTAGACCTAGACAAGTGGCCTGCTGCACTATGTTGTCAAGAAAAATCATGTCCAATGGAATTAGACATACGTTAGATAAGGCATCCATTCCTGCACTTGCCAAATCCCAAGCCAATTTTAAATCACTTGTATCTTTCCAATATTCATAGCCTTTAGTAGCTAGTTGGGAAACAAATTAATTTTAGTAAAATAATTTTGTGTGGGTCAGTATATCTATCCTTGCTTTTGTACGTGTTGTTTTAAAATAATAAGATACTTCAGATCCTGAAGTATCATCCCCAGAAAAATATGTCAATTTGTCTAAATATGTATTTGAACTACTCACTGGTAGAGTTGGGCAATGTTCCATTGTGTATGATTGAAAATTGTATGTGGGGTATAAGGTCTTTGTAGGTAATAGTGGGCATAGTGATGATAATAAAACATTTCACTTAAATTGGCTGAGTTCATAAACATATCCGAACTTTCAAATGTAGTACAATATTCAAACTCAGAAAGCATTGAAGAAACTGTCTTTACGTCCCAGTCATCAGACATAACTCCCAGTGTTATAACATCGTCAATAGTGACTTTAAGAACATATGGAATTAAAATAATTTATTTAGCACCAAATATATCATAGGGGACCTTATGCTGAACAATCCCACCCAGGACTAGAACAGCAGAAATGTTCACAAGGGACAGATCTCTTCACACTTTGTGAGAAGACAAATTCTGTTTAACACCTCAGCTACCAGTTTCACAGCAGAGCGTTCTGGAAGATAATGCCTAGTTACAATAAAGAAGAAAACTGTTGCAAACCCAATCCATAAGAAGAGAGCAAATATCGTGAGTAGAATCCACAAAAAGGACCATGGACAGATCTGATAAGTGTGTTTCAGCCAGTGAAGACATTTACGTATATCATGAAGTGAAGTGATAGAAGTGTAAGAAGAGAAGTCATCAATGTCTACAGAATAGTTAGAAACGGCCCAGTCTGTGTGAAGAAAGGAGCCTCAGCAGGTGAAAGAGAACTGGTAGACACCTCCAAAGGTGTTTCATCATAAAAAAGTCTGTTGCTTTGAGAAGTAGTAGAAAACTGGAGACTTACGTCTGGTGTCCTTATTGTATTTGCAGCAGTAATTGGAATCAGCAAAAGTTCATACTCTGCACTTCCTAACCTGGGGGAAACAACGTTGTTGTTGTTTAATGCTTGAAGAGTTACTTCCTTTATGGTAGTGAGAGGGGTTAGGAAACTACCCAGTATTCCTCTGGGTCTACTTTGTAGGATTGGCCACATGATGCAATTTTTGGTTGATCATTGGTGACAAAGCATATGTCTTTACAAACAGCAAGCGGTGGCAAAATCACAGTTCAGGTACTTTGAGGTCCAGAGACTGCCACTGGTGCACAGGATGATGGGTCAAGTTTTTTCTTCACCATAGTTTTTTCTCTGATTAAATCCCCAACTTTTGGAATCCAGTCAGTTGGTGCTGTTGCTCCTTCGCTGGCAGCATGTGTTGTGAAATGGTCACCTCGGAAGTTCCTGTAAGACAGCAAGACATTCATTCATGTCAAAAGGTGTGTTTGGCACTACCAGCGATGTGGATTTTAATAAAAATTCTACTTATCCAAGGGACAGGTTTCTTTACAAATGTGCTTGTCCTGTAAAACAATCTAATTGTCCCTTTGGTGCCATGTAGTGCAGCGACAAATTATGGCAGCAGTCTTGTTACATGAGCTCTGATAATAGCCTCACTGATTACAGAAGGGCTCATAATATAGTAGGGTTTAAATACTAGAAATTCCCTTTGGCGCATATTTATTAGGAAAACAAGCAGCATAGCAAGTTACCTTGGTGCGCTGCATGATAGGGAAAGAGTAGGAATGCGCCATATTTAAAATTTGTATGGCACATTCCTGTCTTTTTCCTGTACTGGCGCACAATGTGATGCCTAGCACCAATGCAGACACCCTTGTACCATGGTTCAAGGGTGCCTGCATTGTAAGTAGGATTGTTTTTGTGCTGGAAGGAGCACCTTCCTACAGAAAAAAACAATCCTGGGGCATTTTCCTTTCTCCATGTGTGCTGCAGAATGCAGCACACATACGAAGAGTAAGTAACAAGGAGAAATAAAGATATTTCTCCTCGTTACGCCTTACATGGAGAGGCATAGGATTTTGACACATTACCATGTCTCCCAGTAATGGTAAATCTGGGAATGCGTCAAAGTCTATGGGTGGATGCATGGGAACACCCACGCTCCAACCATGGAACGCCTTCCCAAGGCAGACTAATTAAATAGTGTAATTTGCTTTGCATTGCTCTAGATTTATCAAGCCAGGCAATGCCGCACAAGGTGGCCTTGCGTAGCTTGATAAAGGTAACTTAAGAGTTGTGACTCTCTTGTACCCCATAGCGTTGCGCAATGGAGACGCAACTCTTTTATAAATATGCTCCTTAGTTTGCTACTTTTCTGCAGATTTCATACTTGGGCTGGGAGTAGCGGTAAGCAATAATTCCAGGGTTGGAATACCCTTTTGAGTCTGTGCAAACTTACTTGCATGTTTTAGAGGTTTTCAAAGGTTCTTCTCTAATCTTTTTCCATACCTACAAAGGTTGGAAATGCACTCCTTAAAAGGGCAGAAGTAAGACTTCTTCCATTGTTGAGAGGAAAAAGTAGTTGAAGGGAAAGTGAACTTGTAAAGTCTCAAAAGATTTTCACATGAGCAAATCTACACAAGCATATTTGCTTGTGCTAAAATGCAGTTTACAAATATTTTCTAGGAGTACGATTTCCTGGCCTACTTCTGTAAATTCTTGTGAATCCATGAAAGACGTAAATCTGCACTAAATCAGGGACATCTGCCATAGGTGCACTTTTGTGGCTTTCTTTAAGAGTTGGGCCCCTAATTAGGTCTGGCATTAACCAATACCTTTTGTTTTTATTACATTCTTTCTCTGTCGGATGGCTTTACTGTCAGTGGCAGCATTCTGCTCTATCACAAGGAGCATATTAGTACACACACTCAAAGTACTTTTGTTTAGTGCCATGTACTGCTGTGGCTATGTGTGTTTTTTGAGACCAAAACATATTTTTTTCTTTTGCTGATGTTTGTTATATTGGTGACTGCTCAACAGCTCCTACAACAATAACGGTTTACAAAACCCATGTCAAAACTAGGCACACATTGACAAAACCAAACGTTTGACCATCAATATTGGACCTCTTGGCTTTACCAATGCATGATTATTTTCACACTTCCCATAATCTTGTTGAAACTGGTTACAAGGATTTTCCATTATGAATATTTTCAGTAAAATATTAACATGCATCAACACATTTTACTAGAAATGTTATTTAAAATTTAAGAGGAGTTTATTTAGGAAAACTAGTTGCATATTTTTGTGAACATTTTATTTTGAAATCAAAATCTTGCTTTCAAGCTTCTGCAAATATTTGTGTGTTATTAGAGAACATTCTGGGAGCATTATATGTATCCTTGTAGTGGTAAACTATGTGCATACAAATTTTTATGCTGGAACTGCTCTCAGAAGTGCAATACGAGCTTACATTTTCTTAGTGTGCTCACCACAATAGTAAAGACTTTCGGTTAATGAGCCATAAATACTAGTTCGAACAGCATTAGGATAAGTGCACAAATATTATCTAAACTGCAGACAATAAACTTCCCTTTATACCTAATGTGGTATTGTAAACTGGCAGTCAAAGGGTTTGTGCTGCAGGGATTGGACCTACTTGTCCCAAGAACAAAATAAAAATGAAAACTGGTCCTTGATCCCAAACAATATGTCCTGGGCGTCAGGCTATAGGAATTCCATACCCCTGCACTACTGCACCAGTACCATCAAGATCTGGGACATACATCTGGATGTCAAACAGGACTTCATATGTGGGTCAGCCACCAAAAGATATTAGAGGCACATTAAAGATATTAGAGATTCCATAAAGGTGGTGGATCAAACTGGGACATTAACCTAATACTCTAGCTGTTAAGGATTGCTTTATGTCTCGGTTTTTCCTCTCCACTATGGATTTCCCTCAGGATGATGTGAGAAAGAATAATGCACAGCCACACTCAGCGTTTCCATGGTATCCCTGTACGCCTTGAAGGTGGAAGCAGGGCCTTGGTCCAAGTGGAATGCAGCTACTGCTTATGTCCTGAAAAAGACTTGCAAATCTTTAATAACAGTGCAAGCTTCAGCTGATCAGTGTGGCCATACCCAGAGAAATCCGGAGCAAGAATCTGCAATCAGTACAATATATTTAAATGGACCATCTGAAATTAGAGGACTGCAATGGTCTAGATATACGCACTTCAGTGGTTTAGTTAAGACTAGGAGGGGTGCCTGCTTTGGCAGTGTGATGGTGGAACCTTTAGATTTTTGCCAAATGTAACAACTAAGGGCATACTGCTTTGTCTGTTTGTATAGACCATGCCACCAATAGCACTTTTGTAGCAGGTGTAACCATCTCATGTGCAATTAGTTCTAGCCTGCGGTCATTGTTTGGGATCACTCATGGAATGGTAGGATAAGGGATATTTTGGGCATTTAAGTGGTAGGAATAGTATGCTTTTGAAAATGGAGTGCCATTGCCTGAGGCATTAACAGCAGCCATTATTTCTCCATCCACCCTTGTGTGGGAGTGAGTGATCGCAGCTACAGTAACAGTCTTAACGACAGATTTGTCTGCTTCTCAGCCAGTAAATTCCCTATAACATGTACTCTAACATGTTGGTGACTCAGTGTATGTGTTACATGAGCCCATGGCAGACTATCTTTAAGTTTGGCACTTTTCCCCAAAGCATCTTATGCTTTATGGTATTTCTTTAGAATCTCAAAGTCAATTTAGGCACCAATATTATAAGTTTTCATTAACAGACTGGACACAGTCATACAAACCATACACAAAAAGAGTGGGGAATTCAGGATCTGAATGCTCCAGTGCCAGGATTAAAGCTTTGAGTTCAGCCAGTTGTGCAGTGCAATCACCTAGGGACTGTGTAATTTTTTTTTGAGGGTGGAACTCTTCATATACAGCTGAGCAAGCCGCAGAATATTGATGTTTGGTGCCCACAACAGGCTGCGACGAACCATCAGTATATGTTGGTGGTCGTTATGAACACGGCGGGAAAGACCGCACCGCTGGCAGTAACTAGCGCTATCAGGCTGGCGGTCTGCCAAATAATGAAGCACATGAAAAACAGGCAGTCTGAAAAACACCCACCACCAGCAGAGGAGTGCTGACAATGACAGAAGAGGCCGTCCACAGGCCGACAGAAAGGCCCCGCCCACCCAACAAATAATGAAGCACAAGACAGCCGTCAGTTCCGGGGCGGGAACTACCGCCACCTAAAGCCTGGCAGAAATGAACCAAATAAAAGGAAACACTCACCGTAGGCACACACAACAGGCAGAAGCAGACATGGAGAGAGAATTGGAAATCATGCCAGTGCTGCTCCTTGCCATATACCTCCATGACCATGACCGCCGATGAAGATGACGACAGTAAGTACAGCAACCTACCAAACATGGGAAGAAAGGGCACAGTTACATACCCACACACTCCACCCACCCCGCAAAGACAACCTGCCCAAAGTACACACATGTGCACAACACCCCCCCACAATGAAACGACGAACCACGTATTCGGAGTGTGCCAACACCAACACTGGGCACACAAACTTTATTAAATTCGATGTAACATCAGATTGTCCAAATGAGGCCATTGGTCAGTTTAACTCAAAAAGACTGATGGGCCCAAACGGCCCGAACTTGACTCCCACATGTGCACATGGCACTTCACCATAAAGGGACATCAATGGGGCAGCCAGGCACCTCAGGGAACAGGGGCAAGGGTTGGTGGGGGTCGGGACTTACATCTGGGAGGGGGGGCTTGGGCTTTCGTTTGGGAGGTGGAGGGGGGTTGGGTTTAGCCTTGGAAGGTGGGGGAGTGGGCTTGGACTGGGGGGTGGCAGATGGACCAGGGCCAGCATGGGGCTTCTTGCTCTCTGGGGAAGGGGCACGGGAATGGGAAGGGCGGACAGGGGCGGACTTGGACGTGGAAGGAGTGGACAGGGCAAGGAGGTGTGTACATTTAGGGATGAGACTGGGTGGGCCACTGGGTTCAAAAAAGGTCAAAACAGGATAGGAAACGTTTTTTAGGGACAGTCGGGGTGGACATGGAGGAAGGTGTGGGAGTGGAGGTAGAGGGAGTGGTTGTAAGAGGTGTAGGTGTGCATGATGTGGATGCAGGTGTCTGTACAGTATGCTGAGGTGTGGTGGATGTTTGTTGGGTGGGTGTCTGGGAACATTAGAGTGTCTTAGGGGGAGGGAGGCAGACACAGTGGGACAAGACAGGTTGCCAGTGTAAATGGATCTGTCTGGGTGTCTGCAAGTTTGGTGAGTGTGATGCAAGTGTTACTCAAAGTCATTGTGGTGAGTTCAGGTGTGGTGTCTGGGGTGCATGACAGGATGTCTGATGTTGTGGTGACTGCAAGAATGGGGCCAACGACAGTGAATGAGGGTGCAGTGCTTGTGAGTGTGCATGTAGAGGTGACAGACAGGGATCCGGGAGAGGTGGACACACTGGGGGAAGTGGATGTTCATGTGTGTGCCTTTGTATGTTGGCTGTGTGTATGCCTGTGGTAGGAAGTGTGGTGCTTGTGTTTCTCTGTATGTTTTTTGTGTGTTGAAGTATGTGCATGGCTGTCTGAACATGTGCTTGAGATGGGTGAAGGAAGTGGGGTGCTGGAAGGGGTAGAAGTGCTGGGAGGGGGAATGGAAAGACCATGGACACTGGCTGCTATCAAAGAGGAGGCCAGAGCCTGAAAAGATCTCTGTAGGACAGACATGGCACCGTGAATGCCTTCCAGGTATGCATTGCACTGCTGCATCTGGGATGCTAGCCCCGGATGGCATTCACAATGATGTCTGCCCTACAGAGATGGTCCTCATGAGGTCAGTAGCCTCCTCCATGAGGGCAGCAGGGCTGACTGTGGCAGGGGATGAGGTGCCTGGGGCGAAGGAGACACCCACCCTTCTGGGTGAGTGGGTACGGGCAACTGGGTGGGGCGCAACTGGGAGGGCGGTGATGGTATGGGGGTGGTGGAAGATGTCAAAGATTGAGTGGGCCGACTATGGTCTACCACCACCAGGGAGCTCCCATCGGAGGAGGTATCAGAGCCACTACCTCCAGTGGTAGTATCCTCCCCCGGGGTACTACCCTCGCTCTCCAACCCACTGGTCCCCTTGGCGTCAGTAGACTCTGCCTCCTTGGAATCGTGGGCCGCTGCATCCCCACTCGCCGGTGCTACTGCTCCCTCGCCAGATGATGCTGATATACACAGACAACACAAGAGTACAGAGGTGGGGAGACAAAGCATCTGAATGAATGTACATATTTGGTTCACTCATTCTCCCACCCAGCTAATACACCAACATGCAGTAACTACAGCTATAGTCATGCCTATGCCCCTGACTAGTGGCCACAACCCTAGCATACAACCATCTCCCACATTAAAGAAGGACCCAAGGAACTGCAGACCTACCCCTTATCATCTAATTGCCCATGGGGACCGTATTGCTATTAGACACCAGTCAGAGTCCCTGCCACTAGACAGCATACATACTACAGTACCCTCAGACATCCATCAAGGAGCCTGAAACTGGTCTCGGTACTCACCCCTTTGTGTCTGCTGTGCAGCCTTCAAGTGCCCATCCAAGTCTGAATATGCCACCGCCAGAATGCAGTGCATTAGGGGGGTCAGGGCCCGACGGGCACCTCTTCCTCGTTGGGAGGGCTTCCCTAGCTGGTCCTTGCAGTTCTTCCTGGCCCAGCGCCGCAGGTCCTCCCACCACTTCCTGCAGTGGGTGCTCCGCCGGTTGTAGACCCCCAGGGTCTACACCTACCTGGCGATGACGTGCCAGAGTCCCCTCTTCTGATGGGCGCTGACCTGTAGGGGACACACAGAAAAGTAACATAGAGGTCGGACACTGCCCATTTGAAACCGCTGGCTATACGTCCCCTATGGGACGGACACTTAACAACATCATTCCACCACCCCACTCACTCTGATTGTCAAACATTCAATGCCTGTGCAGTTACAAATCGTGCACACATGCATACAGGCATCCACCAACATAAAATACATCCATGCACCCCATCCGCCTACTCACCTGCACCTCTGGTCGCCTGTATAACTTGGCATACAGGAGTAGGGCCCTGTCCACCAGCTTCTCCAGCTCCTCTGTGGTGAAGGCCAGGGCCCTTTTCCCTGTGACTCGTGCCATTCGAGTAACCAGAGTCAGGACACAGCAGCACACACCGTGGAGTACTTGCATGCATGGAATTCGGGCGTCAAGTGAACCTGGGGTGACGAAATGGCATACGCTCCATGGCGGTGTGCACCGTCACCACTGGCGGCGATCATGATAGGCCCATATTCCCCATTGACATCCATGTTAACCAATGATTGAGTGCACGGTGGTGAACACTGCCTTACACCATTACAACTACCGCTAGCAGTATGAGGCCACTTCCACTGCTACATATCTAAATGACAAGGGGCTGCCATTATGCAAGTACTACACAGATATTTCCTGGTCATGGGCCCCAAGCAGGCCCTATGGACCCCAACCCTCATTCGCATGCCCAAATTACTATTTACTCACCACAACAGTCCAGACACATCATTTAAAACATGTCACTCCAGTTGTAAATCCTACAATGCTTATGTGTAACCTACATGTTGGACAGCAGTGTTTTATACACAACAGGTTGTGCAAATGAATGTGTGTCCCTCACATGTGTTCTCCACTCCTCCTAGGTACAGACCCATGTGGCGAGAGAGGGCCCCATCAGTGTACAGACTTCTTGTTGATTTGGAGACCATGGTGGAACATCACATCATTATCAATTACAGACTCATTTGTGCTACTATCCATGAACTTTGTGCATTACTGGATCCTGTACTGAGACTGGCAAATCGGAATCAGCATGCCATCCCTACTGAAGTGCCCTCTGTACTCCATTTTTTGGCTACGGGGTCATTTCAGGTTACAGTGGGCATGGGTGCAGGGTTCTCACAGTCAATGTTTAGCCTCATCCTGTCCAAATTCCTGGATGCATTTGCACAACACCTGCAGACATATGTGAAGTTTCCCCAAAGTGCTGAACACCCTGCCATCAAGTCAGACTTTTATGCCTTTGCCAACATTCCCCTTGTGATAGGTGCCATCAATGGCACCCACATAGCTCTCATCCCCCTCAAGGGTAAATGAACAGGTGTACAGAAACAGGAAGGTGTGTACTGCAGACCAGTACATTTCACATGTGAGTGCCATGTTCCCTGGATCAGTCCATGATTCATTTGTCCTGAGGTACATTACAGCAGCTGTGTCACACATGATGAAACAACTACAAGAGGACAGAGGATGGCTCATAGGTGAATGTGTTTTACACTCTTTCTGTACATAGCTGACAGCCAGGCTGTCAGCAACTGAGGGTGTTTTCTTACAGTCCTGTTTCACCCACTTTTGCAGGTGATTCTGGCTACCCCAACATGCATTGGCTCCTGACACCAGTGAGGAATCCTAGGACAGATGCTGAAAGGAATTTCAATGAGGCCAATGGATGTACTAGAAGGGTGACAGAGCACACTGTAGGTCTCCTGAAGGCTAAATTCTGTTGCCCAACAATACAAATAGAGGGGTTTAAAAAATGTGGGAGGTTCGGAAACAAAGTTCTGGTCCTGTGCATAGTGCTCCCATCAAACGTATAAATCAAAAAATATATACACAGTTCCACTACCAAAATATGTACTCCTAACTCATAGGTCCTGGAAAGTTCATATATTTGAAGCAAGAGCCCCCACTCACCAGCAGGTGACATGCTTCATCATAGGTCTCTGCTCCTCGCCAGGCCGGCACTGCAACGCCTGGCGGGCTCCACAGGGGGGCTCTTTGCCGGAGCTCTTTTGAAATGGTATCCAGCCGGTCAAGAAGTATATTAGTGTAGGATTGGTATGGAGAAGGAAAAGAAAAAATACTGTTAAAAATGGCTAGAGGTAAAATACAATTTTATTACGATATCCAACCTCTGTCATGATTAAAAACAAGGGTGTGGGGAGAAAATAAAATAAGGTCTAAACTCCCCCGAAAAATCTTTTAATTTCAGGCTTTCACTAGATCCCTTAATCTTAGAATATAGTGACGATAAGCACAGGATTCTCTGCACTCATTCCTGAATTGTGGTCAACAAAAAATTCTGTTGCCTCCATCTCTCTGGGGGATCCCTGTATTGTTGCCCTGAGAAGGTGTGTAGAATAGTGGTGGCCTGCTGCATTTTGCACAACATGGCTGTGAGGAAATATATCCCTCTACTTGAGGAGGGTGCTGTATATCCAGACCAGCTTCCTCTGAGAGGGGATGAGAGTGATGGCGATGATGAAGAGGGGGAAGATGTTCACTCTAGGAACCAACTGATCCAACTATACTTCCAGTGACTATGAGGTACTGTTCACTGATGATGTTGTCTGCACTGCATAATGTCTGTCTGACTTATTCTCTATGGGGATGTGGGGTCTGTAGTCATTGACACTGTTACATGAATTTCAGGTGCCATGTGACATGATAACCAACATGGTGTACATTTCTGTTTACCCCACACAATGCTGTGCGTGGGGTGCCATTCCTGCAATAAAGGTCTGATTTTTAATTTAACTGGCAAATGCATTCACACTTACATTTGATTCAACATAATGACAGGGGACATAGAAATTGGTGTACATGTGTTTTAATAGTTGTCAGGGATACATTGGTGCTCTTTACAGGGGTAGGGAGCAGGCTGATGGTGGACGTCCATACTGTTTACATGGTCTCAGCGATTTGTGGCAGTGGGTATATGTCCATCTGTACCTTGCAAGTTGTTGATTTGGAGTTGGCCGGTGAGTATGGTAGTACAGTGGCACACTTGGGAGACAGTTCATGTCAAAGTCACTTCTTTGAGGGTGCCTTGGTCTTGGCAGGTGTTCCAGTGTCATATCTGGGTCTGAGGGACCGTTTGAGTGTGTGGTGCTGGGCTTTACGGGTAGGGGTGCTGGTCTCCTGTGTGTCCTTAGACAGTGACCCCAGTCCAGTTGCTGCTGCTGATGTTGATGGCTGGTCTGTGTCCTGGGCAGTGGTAGGGGCTTCCTGGTTTGTGGGGGTCTCAGGCTGGGTTGGGTAGTTGTGCTACAGCACCCCTGCAATAGTGGCCATGGTAGCATTGAGTTGTTTCCACTGCTCCATGTTGGGCTATCTGCAGCCTTTGACTCTGCTCCAGGGTGGCCAGGATCTGGCCCATCCTGTCTTGGGTATGGTGGTATGCTCCCAGGAACTCTGAGATCACCTCCTGGGCTGCAGCATCTATCCTTTGGCCTCCCCCCTGGGCCACTGATGCCCTCCCACTGGGCCTAGCCCCCTGTGCCTGTGTCCCCTGCACAGGTCTGGTGGTACCACTTGTACTGGGGCCATCGTCATGCTGCCTGTTGGTAGGTGGGGACTGTGGCCTCTGTAACTGTGTTCCACCAGTCTGTGGCCTGGAAACACTGGTGTGGGGTCGATTGGCATACGCAGATGTTGTTGCCTGGGTGGTAGGGGTGTCAGTGGTGTCCTGGGTGGGGCTGCTGGAGGGTGACAGTCCAGGACTGTGTGACGGACCAGGGTACTCGTCAGTGTCCACAGTTCCCTCTCCAGTGTCCTGAGTGGTGCCTCTGTCTCCATTCGGATGAGAGTGCACACGTCAGGCCTATTTTGTGCAGGTTAACCCCTGTTGGGCCATGCAGGGACCTTTTGAGGGGTTGCCATTGCTTTTTGCATGGGATATGGTGCATTGTGGGTTGTGTAGTGCCATTGTGATACCTGGCAGGGGTGGGTGGCTGTGCACAGGGGGAGGGATGTGGGCCTGTTGGTGGGTTTGTGGGCATGCAAGGTGACTGGATGTAGTGATTGAGGCCAGGGTGGGGTGTGATCCTGGTGGTAGTTGGAGGTCTGGGGTGGTGCATGCATTACAGGTGTGGTGGATATGGGGTAATTGTAGATGACTTACCCGAGTCCATTCCTCCAGTGAGTCCAGTGAGGCCCTCAGGGTGCAGGGTGGCCAGTACCTTTTCCTCCTAGTCGGTGTATTCAGGGGGTGTAGGTGGGGGTCCTCCCCCAGTCTTCTGTACTGCAATGTGGTGCCTTGATGCCATGGACCTCACCTTCCCGCGCAGGTTGTTCCATCTCTTGCAGATGTCGTCCCTTGTGCGTGGAAGGTTTCCCACTGCGTTGACCTTGTTCACTATAGTCTGCCATAACTCCATCTTCCTGGCGATGGGTGTCTGCTAGACCTGTGCCCCGAGGATTTGTGGCTGGACCTTGAGTATCTCATCCACCATTGTTCTTAGCTCCCTTTCTGTGAAGCGTGGGTGCTTAGGGGGTGCCATGATGTGTGTTGTGGATGTTGTGTTGTGTGGATATTGGTGAGCATGCTGTTGTGTGGTTGGGTGTGTGAGTTGTGTGATGTGGAGTTCAGTGTCTGCGTCTAGTGTTGTCAGTCAGGCTTATCCTACTGGCGATGCAAAGGATTGTGGGGTGTGTCTGTGAGTGTTTTATGGTGTTGTGGATGTGTGTCCAGTGTGTGGGTTTCAAACTTGCCAATGTGTTCATTTCTTGCTGTTGGGTCCCATTGCTGGCCGTGGCGGTCTGTACCGCCAATGGTCGTTCGGCTTCCACTAACCGCTGCAGTGATTTGTGCATCATTATTTGGTGGGTGGGGGATTTGTGTGCTTGGCGGTGGCATGGTGGGATGTGCAACCTTTCCGCCAACAAGCCCTGGAGGTGGCTGGTGGTTGCAGAAGTTTTGACAGTTTCTGTTTTTAACATCTTTATATGGCAGGTTTCTGTTCACCGCCAATGGCGGTCTTCTGTTCACCGTCGCCACGGCAGCCGACTGTGTTTACCGCCATGTTCATAATGACCCCCATAATGTATCTATGCCAATCAAGAGGCAAAATGCCAGTGGGCATGGGCAATTCTTGTTTATACTGGAGAAATTCTTGAGTTTGTAGTGTAGGGTCAAAAGCATAACCTTCATCAGTGGCAGTCAAGGAAGTGGCCCATTGTATCCCTCTGGAATGTAAGACTTTCAGGATTGAAATGCTGCCCTTTGTGACAGCCTTTAAGGCTCAAATGGAGTAACAACAGTATTGTGCTTCCCTTGAGCCAGTGGTCTTTCCTTGATGACAGCCATCTGAACTGTAGTCTGTATTTATTCAGTGGACGCAAAACAAATTTCTGCATTTGAATATAAATGCGGCATATGCAATCAGCACTGTGTCATCTTCATTAAATGCAACATAGGGGAATCCTATGGCATCCGGTATTATCCAGATGACCAGGTTTGTTTTATTGACATGGGTATTTAAGTGTTGTGATGCAAGGATATCAGTCTGTAGTGTTCGGAGAATTTGTGTGTGTTCTGGTGTCCAACATTTACTGGAGAAATCTGAGCGAATTGAATTGTACAGTGGTATTATGTGTTGTGCATAGTCTGGGAGATATGGTCTGCCAAAATTGAAGAATTCTAATAAGGATTGTAGTTTTACAATGGTATTTGGAGGTTGTAATTGGGCGCACTTCTCAAGGAAGTGTGGTGCCAGGCTCTTACTCTCATTTGATAACTCATATCCTAAGAATAGGACACTGGGAAAAGCTAATTTAGTTTTCCTGAAGTTAGATGTGTAGCCATGTTCAGAAAATCCCCAAACAATGTGATCTACTGTGGGTAGATGTGTGTTTAGGTCATTGTCTGTTAGGTATTTGTCATTGACATAGGACCATGCTTTTAGTCAATATCATAAAATATTGATGTCACATAGGCAGAGAACAGCCGTGGTCTGTTCTTCTACCCTTGAGGAAGCCAGCAACAATGGTGTGGAGAGCCTAGCGTGGAAAAAACAGTTAGATTCCTGCTTCCAGGCACTATGTCTGGCAGAAAAACCCATTGGAAATATCCAGGGTTGTTTTGTATTTTTTACGAACAATATTGTTCATTAATGCCGTACTAGGTGTGTGGCTGTTTAAATGTCTCTATTCTAAGTCTATTTGTGAGAAACTGGGGCTGATTGCAAGGGCCCCATAACTTTTTGCCCCCATTTTCCACTTTATGCTGGTGTTTTCCTGACTCTGATGGTGCCCTGGGTACTGCTAACCAGTCCCAGGGCCTGTGCTCTGTGTAAAATGGATATGCAAATTAGGCTAATTATAATTGGCTAAGTTAACCTACCTATAAGTCCCTAGTATATGGTAGGGCATGTAGGTTTAGGGACCACAGCATAGGTGGTGCACACCTAGGTGCATTGCTGAGGTGCCCAGTGTCATTTTAAAAGCAAGCCTGCCTTGCTGGCTGCTTTTAAATTAAAGTTATATGCAAATTCGACTTTGGAATTAAAGGTACTTCCAAAGTCTTAAACTACCTTATTTTTACATATAAGTCACCCCTAAGGTGTGCCCTATGTGCCCCTAGGGCTGGGTGCCATGTAACTATAAGCAGGGACTTTATAAAAATAGATTTATAAGCCCTGGTGAGGTAAAAACAGCCAAATTCGTTTTTCCCTCATTGAAGTAAATGGCCTTCATAGGCTAGAATGGGCAGACTTTATTTTAAATTTTAAAGTCTCCTTAAATGTTACATACCAAGAATTTGGTATCAAATTGATTGTTATAATAAATCCCACAACTTCCAGTTGTTGGATTTAATATAACTAGTGCAGGTAAAAAGTTTAGACTTTACCTAAAAAGTTGCCAATTTCAGCTCTGCATTGTTTTTGCTCCTGTGCTCTGATTGGCCAGCCTGCAGCAGCTTCTGCCAGGCTACTTTAATGAGGTGTGAAGTGGCCTGACTTCACACAAAGGAATGTGCTTGGGGGAGAGAATCTCCCCTCAGCAGATGTGGAAGCAGGAAGGGGGAGGGCTGCCAAACTGGTCTTCAAAGGCAGAGAAGGACATCTGGAGCACCCAGCAACACCCCCACATCCTGCAACCCCAGACAGCTAGGTGCCCCCTTGATTAGATTAGGAGAGGGCAGGAGAGGGGTGTGTTTATGATTTTTAGCCACACCAGTGGGTGGGCTCAGCCAGATCTCTCCTCCAAAAATCAGATTCATCCATTTTGGATTTTTAGAGACTATTGCCTTCTGGGATGGATTTTTGCCACACTTCCCAGGAAGTGGTCATCACAGGGGGACGACCCTGTCCCTGATTGGAGGACCAGGGCCCCCCTGCTTTTCACCCAGGAGCAAGGATAAAACTGGCAGACCTGCACCCACGCCTCAGATCCCCACCAAATTTCAAGAAGAAAGAACTACAAGGAGAAGAAGGACTGCCCTGCTGGACCCCTGGCCTGCACCTGGACCCTGCACTCAGAAAGACTGCACCAGCTGCACACTTGGGCTTCACCACAAGAAGGACTTTGCCTGGCTTCCACTGGTTCAAGGAGGGACTCCCTGTTTGCTACAGGTGAAAAATTGCTAACCAGAGTCCCCTGCACCAACTCCTGAAAAAGTGACCAGCTGACCACTGCCCAGTGGCCAAAAAGGAGTTTGCGCCAGGTGCACTCTGGGAGTTGAAGTCCGCACTTCCCAAGGACCATCACAGAACTTCTGGACCCTTGGGGTAAGCTGTGGACCCCAAAAGAACCTTAAAAGAACATCTGGGTGAAGCCCCAGAAGTTTGGAAAAGATTGGAGAAATTTTAGAAAAAAGCTCCATAAAGTGACCGACTCGACGCGGAAATTCTAGCCGGCTTGCCTCAACCGCGACCCGGCCTGACTTCGTGGTTCGTCCCGGTCAAGAAAAACATCCGAAAAAAAGACTAAGTCCGAACGTAAAAAGTTGACCGGGACCTTCCAGCCATCGTATCCGAGAAGGGCTCCACGGACGTCGGATCAAGATCCAGGTTTACCCCGGTCGAAGGATTTTCATCTCGAAAAAACGACTAAGTCCGAAGGTAGAAATCACCACCGAGGAAACCGACTTCGCGTATCCGGACAAGGGCTCCAGGAGGTCGGATCCAACTGGCAGGTTCGTCCCGGTGAAGAAAAACTTCAAAATAAAGACTAAGTCAGAAGGTAACTTTTTAACCGAGGCTTCCCGCGACCTGTATCCGAGCAGGGCTCCATCGCGGTCGGCCTGAAAGTTTGACCTTGTCCCGGTCCTGGTGCAACCAGATGACCCGATTGGCGCTTTTTGTTTCTATGCGCTAGAAAATAATAATACTTTAAAAATTCATATCTCCGGTTCCCCTGAACCGATTTTAATCGTTTTTGTGTCATTTTAAAGATAAAAATATAAGCTATTTTTATAAATTGGTTTTGGATTTTTAAACTGTTTCCTGTGTTTTATTTAATTACTGTTTTGTGATATTTGAATGCTTTACACTTTGTCTCCTAAGTTAAGCCTTGACGCTCGATGCCAAGCTACCAAGGGTAGAGCTGGGATTAATTTACTGAGACCTAACTGTACTTTTGTGGAGGTTTGTGGCTTGTTGCTAGGTGTAGGTACCTACCTGCCCTACCAATAACCCATTTTCCAACACTATTCTAAAGTAATGATTCGGCTTAGCTACTGGAAATAAAGTATTATTCATGGGGGATACACAGGGTTCAATTACTCCCTGGTGCTCAAGTTGTGAGAGAATTTACATTATGTTCTATTGGGTATTGTGGTTCCACTTGCAGGCTAGACCATATGAGTATTAAATGATAAGGTGAGTCCTTATCCCAGCCTATTTAGTTGTGGTATAGTGCAAGGCCTTGTCCAAAAGCCCATTCTGCAGCATAGACTTGTTTAACTTCTTCAGGAACAAGGACTGAGAAAGTTGGTAATATTACATCTTCTCCCTGAGGTAGGACTCTAACAAACTCTGGCGGCCAATCCCTATCAGCCAAGAGAATGTCATTACTAAGTGTTAGTGTTTCCCAGAAAATTACTTTAATTGTGTGTTTTATGTCCACCTCAATCTGTATATTCAATTTATACACTCTAGCTAGAGGGGCGACCCTCCAATCTGGAGTTTCAACTTCAATGTAGTCATTAGTGGCTTTCACATCCTAAAACTCTCCAAGATTCTGGCAAACTAATGTGACTTCTGCCACGCTGTGTAGCAGAGTTACTGCCTTCGAACTGTTCAGAAGGAATGTTCTCAGTATATGTGGCATATTTTGCCAAAAATGCTGCAACCTTCTTATTTTTTAATTTGTTTTTTTTGTGTGGAGGTTTCTCTTTCTTTTTTATGATGATGTCAGATGAGCTTTGTGAGCCACATACTCTTCTTGAATAAGTTCTGACCGCCCTCCTCCCTCAGACCGTTTGTCCAATAAGTACGGAAAGGAACAAAAAGGGCATGTTTCAATGCACTGATACCTGTCCGGTTGTTTTAAAGTATCACGGTTACACAAATTATAATGCTTTTCAGAACTCTCTGGCTGCAGGGATTCTCCCAGTGTTTTAGTTTTCTCTTTCTTCTTTATTTATTTATCCCAGTGTTCCTTACCCTGGTGCTTGCCTGGTGTTAGAAATAGGGTCTTTGGTTGGCAGTCAGGCTACCTCCTGTCCAAGCAAGGACCCTCACTCTAGTCAGGGTAAGAGAGAATCACACTCAGTTAACCCCGCTCACCCCCTTGGTAGGCTTAACTTCAAAGACCAGGTGTAAAGTATTTGTACCAACACACACAGTAATATAGTAAAAACACCACAAAATGACTCAACACAGGTTTAGAAAAATTGCCAATATTTATCTAAACAAGAGAAGTTCAAAACAACAAAAATCCGACTTACACAAGTCGTTATGAATTTTTAAAGATTAAACTCACAAATAGCGCTTAGAAACACAAAATGCTTCGATGAGGTGATAACACGGCGTTGTGACGGAGTAGTTCCCAACAATCAGACGCCAATGGCTCCAGGTGCGGAATCATGCCGACCCCCAGGTACAGTACCTTAGTAAACTGTGAGAACAAGTCGGTGCGCGAAGTCGGGGATCGTGACGTCGCTGGATCTGAGGAGGCATCGATTCCGATGCTGCAGGCGAAGGAGCGGAGGCGTCGGTCCATGCTGTGGAGCAGTGGAGGGGAGGCCTTGTCAGTGCAAAGTGTTGAGTCCGTGCACTTCGGGCGGCGTCGGTCACGACGTGGTGAGGCGACTTCCACGGAGTTGTGGACTTTGGTGGGGCTGCAGCGGTGTCGAGTCTGCGAGGGTCATTGCACTCCAGTGAGAACCACAGAGTCGGTAGCAGGCAGTGTCACAGGATTTGGCAGCGGTGTTGGTCCAGAGTCGTCCGAAGTCATTTTTTCTGGATTTTCACCAGCTTCTCCTTTCAAGGGTCCAGGGACTGGATAGGGCACCACTTGTCGGGGCAGGAGTCTCAGCAGAGACTCCAGGTGCTGGTAGGGGAAGTCTTTGATGGCCCTGAGACTTTAGAACAGGGGGCAAGCTCAGCATGGAGATTCTTCTCAAGCAGGAATATACCACAAAGCCCAGTCTTTGTCCCCTTTCACAGGCAGGAGCAGCAACTGCAGGATATCCCAACAAAGCACAGTCACAGGCAGGGGCAGCACTTCTCCTCAGCTATTCTCCTTGGCAGAGGTTCCTCTTGATTCCAGAAGTGATCTGATCTTCAGGGGTTTTGGGTGCCCTTCGTATACCCATTTCTGCCTTTGAAGTAGACCTACTTCAAAGGAAAGTCTCTATTGTTCGTGAGATCCTTCCTTTCCCAGGCCAGGCCCCAGATACACACCAGGGGGTTGGAGACTGCATTGTGTGAGGGCAAGCACAGCCCTTTCAAGTGTGAGTGACCAGTCCTCCCCTCCTTCCCAGCAGAGATGGCTCATCAGGATATGCAGGCTACACCCCAGCTCCCTTTGTGTCATTGTCTAGAGAGAGGTGAAAACAGCCCAACTGTCAAACTGACCCAAACAAGGAATCCACAAACAGGCAGAGTCACAGAATGGTTTAAGCAAGAACATGCCTACTTTCTAAAAGTGGCATTTTCAAACACACAATCTAAAAACCAACTTCACAAAAAAAAAAAAAAAAAATTGTGAGCTCAGAGACCCTAAACTCCATATTTCCATCTGCTCCCAAAGGGAACCTGCACTTTAATAATATTTAAAGGCAGCCCCCATGTTAACCTATGACAGAGATAGGCCTTGCAACAGTGAAAACCGGATTTGGCAGTATTTCACTGTTAGTACACGAAAAGCACATAAGTACATGTCCCACCTTTAACATACACTGCATCCTGCCCATGGGGCTACCTAGGGCATACCTTAGGGGTGCCTGACATGTATAAAAAGGGAAGGTTTATGCCTGGCAAGTGGGTAAACTTGCCAAGTCAAATTGGCAGTTTAAAACCGCACTCACATACACTGCAGTGGCAGGTGTGAGCCATGTTTACAGGGCTACTAATGTGGGTGGCACAACCAGTGCTGCAGGCCCACTAGTATCATTTGATTTACAGGCCCTGGACACCTCTAGTGCACTGTACTAAGGACTTACTAGTAAATCAAATATACCAATTGTGGAAAGTCAATTACACATATATTTTACATGAGAGCACTTGCACTTTAGCACTGGATAGCAGTGGTAAAGGGCCCAGAGTAACAAAAACAGCAAAACAGAGTCCAGCATACATCAACAACCTGGGAAACAGAGGCAAAAAGTTAGGGGAGACCACGCCAAGGATGCCAAGTTTAACACTTGATATTATACTTTTCAGGATTACCTTTAAGCTATGGCTTATTTGGTCTGGCTCCTAGATTATCCTGACCTATAGATGTATAGGTTTTGACAGTACGTTTTGGTAATTCACACTCCTGATCTGTTAGTGGAACCTGTGCGAGTCATTAGCAAGCTCTCAGTGACGCTGCTACCACTTTAATATTTCACAAGATAATTGAGGCTACTATGGCAAAATTGCCAATTAGTTTCATCCTGAAGTCCAGCGCCAGCGCAACCCCATATTCATTTTGCATCTGTTTAACACAGCTGGTAACACAGCACAAGATGGTGTACCATGAGTTATGGTGTAGATTGCAGCAAAGACTGTACCCAATTTGGCACAGTTGTTTTATATT
Source organism: Pleurodeles waltl (assembly GCF_031143425.1). Classification (NCBI taxonomy): domain Eukaryota; kingdom Metazoa; phylum Chordata; class Amphibia; order Caudata; family Salamandridae; genus Pleurodeles; species Pleurodeles waltl. The sequence continues at coordinate 254,221,022 of NC_090445.1, forward strand.
GAGGGTACTATCCCAAGTGGCAGGCAGATTGTGAGAATTCTATGTTTATCTTGGGGTTCCGCATGGGGAAACATTGTGAGAATTCTATGCTTATCTTGGGGTTCCATGTTGGGGAAACACTGCTTCAAGCTGATTTATCTTTAGAGCAATGCAGAACAGAATTTCATCCTGTGAGGTGGATACTTTACACATGGTAGCATCGATTGATACTGGGTTAATCCCGGGCATAGCCAATTGTGGTTAAACAGCTTGAGGAGCAGCATTCTCTAGGGCAGTTGTTAAAATGAGCATAACAAGCTGTGTTAAACATCTGTATAACCTCATTAGGTTATTACATAAAATATGATGATCGGTCACTGCAAATGTTTGTATTTTTGGATTTGGTGTGTAGCCAGCTAAAACTCGCCATGTGGCCCTCTCATTGATGAGGGGACCAAATCTAACATTGTCTACAATGCGTGGAAAGGAGTCTTAGAACCAATTTCAAAGTTACTGAAATATTAAGGGTTTTTCTAAATGTTGATATGTTCTGGATTGGCCTGGTACATTGGCTGCTGTGTATGTGAGAAATGTATGTGTATTTACATCGACCACAGGAAAAATGACTCAAAAGTAAAAAGTGTCAGTTATGTACGCATTGTGTGCCTCGACCACAAGGTAACAGGTATATCCCGATTAGCAATCCCATTTTGGAGAACATGTCTGCAATTAGCAAGAATATTGATTGGATTAATCATTTTAATAATGTAATTCGGAGAAGGAACATACTAAAGTGGGGTATCCTGTTATGATCCAAACTTCAACAACCTACTGACAAATATAGGTACTTCCCATAATGTTGAGGAGGATATAATCCCTAACACCACTGACTTCTCCACATTACGGTGTATAGGGAACCTTAGGCACGCTAGAGAAAACTACTCAGGAGACCCTTTCAATAACTACCTGAACTATGTACGTTGGTGGCATCATGTTATGCAGTTCCAATTAAAACAATATGACTGCATATTAAGATGACAGAAGTTCAGAATGTGGGAAACTAGGTCCCTCCACACCAATGGAAACCACCAGCCAACTTCTGGCTTTCTCACAGTGTCTCACATACACCCCCAACTTTACAGGGTGAAACATGATTGTGGCAACCTAAACATGACACTCAGACTCCTCGAGGATGTCGTAAAGCAGATTCACTCTTTGTTGTATTACTCATGCATGCCCAGGCGAAACACAGGAGATATATTTGTTAGTTTGCGATATATTTATTGAATAGAGAGAATGAGCTGCTATAATTAGGCAGATGAAAAAGAGCAACATTACCAGCATTATAATAATGGTAAAGATAATGAACAGTCCAACCATGGTAAATAGGTGATATATATTCTATAGGTTCCTACCTAACAATAAGACTATACTGAGAGCATAATGGGTGTACCCTCTTACCTGGCCCAACTTATAGAATTAGTCTTACCCCATATCCGGAAATGGTGTCAGGAGTCAGCCTGTAGCATGGATGGCAATCCTCTTGGGAAGCTGGTAGATTAGCACCAACAGAGCTGCACATTGCACATAGCATTGATCACAGGATGGTCGCAGCTAGAATAACAGTTTGCCCCTTCCAGGTCAGTGCATCATTTATATAATAAAAGCAACACTGTGTTAGAAACACAGCTCTAATGCAATACTATGTCTAGATGTTAGAAGCTGTCTCTTGAACGGGCAGCACAAGCACTAGGATATTGTGTACTATGTGCCTAGCCTTGAGCAGAATGTACTGATTACATGCCAAGGAAAAGCTAACTAAAACAAGCAACAGATACAATATATTCCTAGAATAATATCATGTATTAACAGGTCCAGAAATGTACTGAAGAGTTGGTGTCTGAGGTCAAGTATTTATACATAGGTGTGCTTTTGAAGTGAGGAGAAGCTTCTAGAGGCACACCTTAAAGTGCACCAATGCCCTGCTTTCCTGGCTTTGGCTCCAGACTAATGCAAAGGGTATGCAGCCCTTTGTGTGGAGACAGCACACAGCCTTTTCAAGTGTACGTTGGGCTGGGCCCAGCTCCTCCCATCCTGCCAGTGATGGCCCATCCAGTCACACCTAAGCTCCCCATTGTGTGTGGCTGTCTGGGATGAATACACAAAGCCCAACTGTCAACCACATGCAGTAATGTGACCCAGAGAAAGGCTGTGAGTTGCAAATGAACACTTTTTAAAAGTGGCATTTTCAAAATTGTAATCTAAAATCTAAATTAGCCATAAATTGATATTTAAAATTACAATTCCAGAGACCCCCATGAACTGGTTACCTGATCCCAGTTGGAAATTACACCTATAAAATGTTAGAAATTAATTGTTGGCCTGTACCTCTCTGCAGGGTCACTGCCAAATGTTTTGCCTTTTTCCCTACACTTTTTGCTGAACTCATTTTTGTTGGCCTTAGGGCTCTGTGCACTTTACCACTGCTACCGAGTGCTACAGTACGTGTGCTCTCTCTCCCAAACATGGTTTAATTGGCTTATACACACTATAATTTTCTACAAAAAGCGATTCTTGCTTAATAACCTCTATCAACTTAACATCATGGTTTATCCCCTCTCTCTTCTTCGTCTTTACAGCTTGCTTCTACACTAGTTATCAAGCAGTCTTTCTTACTTTCAGTAGTAATGTTAGACTACGCCATGGAAGTCACAACAAACGATCTTTAGTCTGGGTTGTGGCAACCCAGCACACACTTTAAAATAAAAGTGTATTCTATCAGGTAGTAAATTAATTTTGCCAACCGTGGCATAGTTTTACCACCCCGCTTCGTAGTAAACGCATACATCAAATGTTTGTGGGTTGTCCTCTGTTCAAACTCAGTGCTCCACATAAATGTATTGAGGTGTTTTACTGGCTATCAGCATGCAAGTATCTACCTTTCTCTTACTGTTTAGGACTTTTCTGCACCTTTATTAGTTCGTGAAACAAATGCAACCACCGTTTCATGCCTATTCCGCATCTGCATCAACACATCCCCTAGATCATTTGCACTTGCACAATTCACAATAATAGTATTGTTTCTTTAATAAAAAAGGTATACATTCTGCTGTTTTAAAGCACTTTTCATCACATTGTGAAAGGCCTTCTCACGTTCATCTGTCCTCACAAAACACTCGCTTTTTCTTCATCAGTGGTCTGAACTTACAGGGTGTGTCTGAAAAACAATCTACAAATGTTGCTTAATACTGGGCCATCCCCAGAATTTACCATAAAAGTTCTTTATTTTGGTACCTTGGTGCCATAGTCCTTACCAGTTTCATCTCGGGCTTGATACCTTCCCTCTTGTAGTATGATCCAGAAAATCCACAGCTTCCATTGCAAATCTGTATTTCGCACCCGTATGTCATCAGCACATTTCTCAAAAGCTTATTAAAATCAATTTTGTTTTTCTGCAAACTTTTGTGTCATTTCGGAAATATCTGACCTGATCAGTTCTGTCAAGCAAGTTCAGCACCACTCATTGGAACACAGCTGATGTGGAAGCAAAGACTAAATATCCCCTTTGCTGGTATCAAGTGCTTAGATATGGTATGCAGTTTTTTCTGGTGATACATGTTTGAAAGGTCCAGCATGGAACACGTGCTAGCCCTCCCTTAAAGTAGCCATCAATGTCATCTAGTTGATGTTGGTAAGCTGGTACCTTGCCACCCAAATACATTATACACCTGTTGAGGTCTCTTAATCAATGCATACTCTAATTTTGCCATCAGGCTTCCTCCCAAATATCACCGAGCTCACCCACTTAGTGGCTTCATACACACCATCTCTAAGAATTATGCGACGCATAAACCCTCTCAAGCATTCCTCCACATACTCAAATCATTCCCCCAGGTCAGAACAACCTAGTAAGGATGACTGGGTTTGAGCACAATTCCCAGTGCTTTTTGTTCCTTCCAACCCAACAATCGTTTTCTTTTTTTGCACAACATGCATTTTTTCCTTTGTTTCTCGGTCTTTGCACTTAATATACATATCAAAATATCTAATCAATGGTAACTTGCCCCATGGAGTAATCTACTGGACACACATCTACAGTGGTCGTGTTCACTCCTGAGAATATGAGCGCATTAGGCTAACAGAAGAAATGAGCCCATATATCTACCGCTTTGTTTACTATTGTCACCCTATCATTAGGAGGAATATAACTTTAAAGCACACTGTTCACTTCAGCATGCTTCTTCCCGCACACAGCCAGAACTTCATCATCTTCACTGCTTTCACTCCTTGCACCGTGTTTACACAATCAGTTTTTTTCTACCTTATGTCTACATTGCTGAACAAAATGTCCCATTCTTCTGCATTTAAAGCAACGAAGTTTGAGCTCAGGACAATCACCTGAAGTGGCTATTTGTTTGATAAAACTAGTCTGAAACATTTTACCCTATTATACATGGTAGGCTGTTCTTACCTTTCTGTTTGTCTTTACCAGATTGCATGTCCGATGTTCTCTTCCTGCTAAACATATTTACAGCATCCGCTCTTGTTTTCTTACTCTCACTCTTACCATGCAACCCTATCACATATTTGGTTGTACTTTCAGTCTTTTAGCTATGGCCATACCTTGTCTAATGAGGGCTCATTAACTCGTTTTTCTTGGATTAGCATGTTGCATGATCTACTGATTAACTTGTTTCTCATAATGTCTTCATGTAGAATTCTGAATTTGCAGGCTGACGGCAAAGGACATACGACTGAAAGATATTGTTCAATAGATTCCCCCGACAACTGCCAAATATCTCTTGCCCACAGTTCACTTTGGCTTCATAATTCTCCTTTAAGCTCTCATGGCTTACAAATACCCTTCATTACCTTGCTCATCAAAGTCCATAACATCCCCTGAAACTCTCTGTCTGCTATTGTCAACTGTTTTAAAAGCTTCCTTCCCTTGACTCATGAACTGTGTCACAATGAAGCCTATTTACATGAAGGAATGAACACCTGCCCAACTACCATCCATAGGAAGGTTTCAAATGTATCCCTGAGTGGTGGGCGGAACCCGTGGAGTTTTACTCTGAGGAATTACATAATAAAAACGATGTGAGAATCCGTGGAGTTCCATGAGTGGGCAGAATTGGGCACATTGTGCTACTTGTGCTGATTTTTAGCATCGGAAGCTTCTTTCATGCTGTAAAATCAGAAAGAAAGGCACCATGTGGTGTGTCAGATGGTGCTACTTCTTTCTGCCTCTTAAGTAGATTTTCTACTTAAACAGCAACTTGCTCAACCTGAACGGCTATGACCTGCCACAACCACCCGATTGAGAAACTCACCCAGAGACATTCAAGAACCCGAAAATCATGGTAGGGGATGCAAATTCTCATTCCTGCATGGCAACTTAATGTTGGGAGGCGCATGCGAGAAACAACTCTGTGGCGCTTGGCGGAGTTTTGCCTGAACTCTGTGCTCCAAGCGGAACACGGAGTGGGCAAAACACAGTGAACTCTGCCAGAGAAGTGGAATCCTTTGCCCACCACTGGTATCCTTCCAGTCTTCCCAGCACATTAATGGCTCACCACGGGTCTGGAGAAAAGTGTGTGGCAACACCACTTCTTCCATTTTGCATCCTGAAATGTCTATACCAGTGGTTCCCAACCTGTGGTCCGGGAACACCTGGTGGTCCGCAAAGCCTCCTCAGGGGGTCCGCGACTGCTTAGAAAATTAAATAATATTAAAAAATTAGGTCTCCAGCTTTCAGTAATGACTCAGTGGAGGGGTCGCTGTCTTCCAATGATTCCATGGGGGTCCCGGGTTCTACTAATAATAAAGTGGGGGTCCACAGAAATGAAAAGGTTGGGAACCACTGGTCTGTACATTAGTAGATATAGCCACAATTGTTCTTTGAAGATGGGCTCTTCATGTCCTTTTCTTTCCCCCTTGTGGGTTCAATTAAATGAGTTACTGCATCAACCAATGATATCAGAACTCAAAAATATATATTTTTTGATGAATATTCACTTTGGCAAAATAGTAGGTAGACTATTTATCCTCCATGCACCATCACTTGGCAGTCACTGCATGCTCCTAGTGTGATGATGATGTATCAAGGAAATCACAACACAACACCACCATGCACCAACATCGTGCACACTAAACTACACATTAAAGGTGCTCTAAACCCTAACAGCTAAAGTCCCAGCAAGTTATTCTTTGATTGAGAGTTCACAAGTCATGCTGTCTGATGGACATGCATGCTTATCACAGACACTGCTGTGTCTTACTATGACATCTCTGGCAGGACTCACAGGATCCTGCATATAGCGATGACATCGGTAGAAGGACACACTGACAGCTGCCAAGTTTTCAGTTTGCTCATGTGTGACATTTACTAGTTTTCAGTGCATTTATGAGTGAAATTTCACTGCCTTATATGTGACACTTCATATCAAGTTCAAGAAAGCAGTCATGTAATGAGGTAAATATCAGAAAGGGCCAATTATTTGTAAAATGGGACGAGCTTGAATCTGCCGTAAAACAGAAGCAATGCTCCTCACAATCTGAGGTCACTGTCTCTATCCTTTGTGTCCATAGGCCACTGGGCACCTATTTTACCCAAATGGCACATATTTTACTCACTATATAAATCTGGGCCCTGTGCTGATGAAGGATTTTAGACCAAGATCAATAATTAGTGACATCCTTCCAAAGCAAAAACACTCAGTAGAGTAGCAGTTACTACCTGCAGCAAGGGACCTCCCCACTTGTGGATGTGAACCATTTTCCTTAAACTTTTAATGGCTCATTGGTTTTGTATTGCAAGTACCTTTGGTGCGCCAAACTACTAGAAGTGAACCAAAGAAGTGAAGAAACCCTTTTTTGCCTTTGGCCTTGGGTAGGCCTAAGGCTTTTTTTTTTTATTTTGTCATAATTGGAAATCCTCAGATTTCTGTGGAAAAAATAAAATTTAGAAGAATCCACTGGTGGCATTTCCTTTCTAAGATTTAACCCTAAAAAACGTCTTCCATTTTGCTTCCTGAATCCTGAAATGATGCAAAAAGGAATATTCACCAGGTTCAACAATTTGGTCAGGGAACTGAAGAGTCAGCATTAATACCCACCACTAAATCTGGTTTCTAGAATTTGGGATTACAGGGGAACTTAGATGTGAGACACAATCCAGTCTTGCCTTTTTTGGTAAACACAAGGACTTTCCTGACATTATCCCCTCTTGCTCTTCTGATCCCTTCTTTCAATTTCCCATTTATTTCTCTCTCTCTCTCTCCTTTTGTCATTTCCCTGCCTTCCTTTGGTTCAAGAAAGACTATTTATCTCAAGTGCTTTTTACTGCATGTTCTTAGAACTAGCCTTTCTCCTAATCCAAAGACCACAGTGCAGTCTGAGAAACATTTGACAGCAGCTTTTGCCGATTTTGTTTTTCCCTTATGGAAACCAAAATATATTAAGGTTCCTGGTGTCTGCAGAAGTGGCTACGATTTACCAGTTTATGCCAGGGCCACTCATTAAGAACAGGAATATAACTCTAATGGGTTTAGAATGTCATTAGAGGTAAATGATTGGGCCTCACAATGCCTCCTTAGAGTCATCTGGTTGGTGCTGTGAACATATTTAGCCAATTCAAATATGCAACATTGAGTTTTCATGTGATACAGTGGATTGTAAGGGAAATGAGGTCTCACACCGCTAACTAAACTGTTAATTCAGTATTCAGGTATTTGTAGCTGCATGCATGATGCCTTTCCTCCCTGTCTTGGCGGCATGTCCGGTAAAAGACGTGACCGTGCATAATTGTCGTGCCGTGGAATGTGTTGCCCTATGTTTTTTTTATAACTGTAATTGCAAAATGAAAAAAAAAGATTAAATGATTTGGACAAACAAAGGACAAAGAATATACCGAAAATAATGCGGAGTACTGCTCTGTGGGATATAGTCTATTTTTTACAGACCTGTTAATTATTGCAGCCCCAGGGTGCCAGCTGTTTCCAGCACTGCAGGGCAGGGTGACGTCTAACTTTTATTTTTTTCAATTTGTGAATGGTAGCCTTTACGCAATATACGCACGAGGCACTGAGGTCTCTCGGCACCTGTGTCTGACCGTTACTCAACTGAAACTCCTTCATTGCAGGCCAGGCAAAAGGCATGGCCTCCATAGTCAGGCCTACGCACTGAGTAGCAGTTCAACCTTGCACATGCTGCCTAGCTGCGGCACCCCTGAGAAGAGGGCCCACTCACATCCCAATAAATGAGACCACACTCTTTGGAAAATTAAGGCTGCAGTTTATTGGCTGCTTACACTTGCATATGATTCTTCCATTTCGCTTTGCTTTTTTCTTGAATGAGCAGATAGCTGTGTAGTATTTTCTTCCAGTGAACCGCTCCTTGCAGGGCAGTGCCTCCTCTACCAGCTGACCACTCTATCGTCGCCATAAAGCGCTTTATCTAGTCAGGCATACCAGGTGGCTGTAGAGCTGTGACTGTATGGTAGCCGTGCTCAATCATTCATGACAAAACAAACAGACTGTCTTAACAGTCCATATAGGGACAAAGACAAATGCCTTCAGTTACTCAGCAATAGCTACGTTTCATGCCATCAGGGACTCTGGGTGTCCTTCCAGCTTCACTCACTTCTCTTATAACAGGACCAGTGCTTAATTTGTGCTTGTTTTTCCGGTGCTGAGCACCGGCACTTATTTGTGAGGGCCGGGGCTTATTCTTAAGCCTCAAGCATTTGCTGCCAGCAAAAGATACATATGGGAAATACCGAAGAAGAAAAAACTAAAAAGCGTCATAAAGGGAGAAAGTGGAAAGTTGTAGGATGAGCTGAAGGGGCGGGGTGGCCGTAAATGGATTGAAGAGGCCCCGAGATGGCTTCAGGATTACCTGCCTCAGTATTCAGCGCTGGCAGATTTAATTACAGCAGCCTCGTGTTTAACCCCTTCGCTGCCAGGCCTTTTCCCCCTCCTGTGACAGGCCTTTTTTTGGCTATTTGGGGCAGTTCGCGCTTAGGCCCTCATAACTTTTTGTCCACATAAGCTAGCCAAGCCAAATTTGCATCCTTTTTTACAACATCCTAGGGATTCTAGAGGTACCCAGATTTTGTGGGTTTCCCTGAAGGAGGCCAAGAAATTAGCCAAAATACAGTGAAAAATCAGTTTTTTTCAAAAAAATTGGAAAAAGTGGCTGCAGAAGAAGGGTTGTGTTTTTTTCCCTGAAAATGGCATCAACAAAGGGTTTGCGGTGCTAAAATCACCAGCTTCCCAGCTTTCAGGAACAGGCAGACTTGAATCAGAAAACCCAATTTTTCAACACAAATTTGGCATTTTACTGGGACATACCCCATTTTTACGATTTTTTGTGCTTTCAGCCTCCTTCCAGTCAGTGACAGAAATGGGCGTGAAACCAATGCTGGATCCCAGAAACCTGAATATTTCTGAAAAGTATACAAAATTCTGAATTCAGCAAGGGGTCATTTGTGTAGATCATACAAGGGTTTCCTACAGGAAATAACAACTGAAAAAGAAAAATATTGAAATTGAGGTGAAAAAAAAAGCAATTTTTCTCTACGTTTTACTCTGTAACTTTTTCCTGCAATGTCAGATGTTTGAAAGCAATATAACGATACGTCTGCTGTACTCTTCTGGTTGCGGGGATATATAGGGCTTGTAGGTTCATCAAGAACCCTAGGTACACAGAGCCAATAAATGAGCTGCACCCTGCAGTGCGTTTTCATTCTATACCGGGTATACACCAATTAATTTGCTGAAATATAAAGACTGAAAAATAGCTATCAAGAAAACCTTTGTATTTCCAAAATGGGCACAAGATAAGGTGTTGAGGAGCAGTAGTTATTTGCACATATCTGAATTCTGGGGTGACCATACTAGCATGTGAATTACAGGGCATTTCTCAAAGAGACGTCTTTTTTACACACTCTCTTATATTTGGAAGGAAAAAATGTAGAGAAAGACAAGGGGCAATAACACTTGTTTTGCTATTCTATGTTCCCCCAAGTCTCCCGATAAAAATGAGACCTCACTTGTGTGGGTAGGCCTAGCGCCCGCAACAGGAAATGCCCCAAAACACAACATGGACACATCACAATTTTTGACAGAAAACAGAGGTGTATTTTGCAAAGTGCCTACCTGTAGATTTTGGCCTCTAGCTCAGCCGGCACCTAGGCAAACCTACCAAATCTGTGCATTTTTGTAAAATAGAGACCTAGGGGAATCCAAGATGGGGTGACTTGTGGGGCTCTGACCAGGTTCTGTTAATCAGAATCCTTTGCAAACCTCAACATTTGGCTAAAAAAACACGTTTTCCTCATATTTTGGTGACAGAAAGTTCTGGAATCAGAGAGAAGCCACAAATTCCCTTCCACCCAGCGTTCACCCAAGTCTCCCGATAAAAATGATACCTCACTTGTGTGGGTAGGCCTACTGAGCGCGACAGGAAATGCCCCAAAACGCAACGTGGACACATCACATTTTTTGAAAGAAAACAGAGGTGTTTTTTGCAAAGTGCCTACCTGTAGATTTTGGCCTCTAGCTCAGCCGGCACCTTGGGAAGCCTACCAAACCTGTGCATTTTTTAAAACTAGAGACCTAGGGGAATCCAAGATGGGGTGACTTGTGAGGCTCTGACCAGGTTCTGTTACCCAGAATCCTTTGCAAACCTCAACATTTGGCTAAAAAAACAAGTTTTCCTCACATTTTGGTGACAGAAAGGTTCTGGAATCAGAGAGGAGCCACAAATTTCCTTCCACCCAGCGTTCCCCCAAGTCTCCCGATAAAAAATGATATCTCACTTGTGTGGGTAGGCCTAGTGCCCGCGACAGGAAATGCCCCAAAACACAACATGGACACATCACAATTTTTGACAGAAAACAGAGGTGTCTTTTGCAAAGTGCCTACCTGTAGATTTTGGCCTCTAGCTCAGCCGGCACCTAGGCAAACCTACCAAATCTGTGCATTTTTTTAAACTAGAGACCTAGGGGAATCCAAGATGGGGTGACTTGTTTGGCTCTGACCAGGTTCTGTTAATCAGAATCCTTTGCAAACCTCAACATTTGGCTAAAAAAACACGTTTTCCTCACATATTGGTGACAGAAAGTTCTGGAATCAGAGAGGAGCCACAAATTTCCTTCCACCCAGCGTTCCCCCAAGTTTCCCGATAAAAAATGATACCTCACTTGTGTGGGTAGGCCTAGTGCCCGCGACAGGAAATGCCCCAAAACGCAACGTGGAAACAGCACATTTTTTGAAAGAAAACAGAGGTGTTTTTTGCAAAGTGCCTACCTGTAGATTTTGGCCTCTAGCTCAGCCGGCACCTAGGGAAACCTACCAATCCTGTGCATTTCTGAAAACTAGAGACCTAGGGGAATCCAAGATGGGGTCACTTGTGAGGCTCTGACCAGGTTCTGTTACCCAGAATCCTTTGCAAACCTCAACATTTGGCTAAAAAAACACGTTTTCCTCACATTTTGGTGACAGAAAGTTCTGGAATCAGAGAGGAGCCACAAATTTCCTTCCACCCAGCGTTCCCCCAAGTCTCCCGATAAAAAATGATACCTCACTTGTGTGGGTAGGCCTAGTGCCCGCGACAGGAAATGCCCCAAAACGCAACGTGGACACAGCACATTTTTTGAAAGAAAACAGAGCTGTTTTTTGCAAAGTGCCTACCTGTAGATTTTGGCCTCTAGCTCAGCCGGCACCTAGGGAAACCTACCAAACCTGTGCGTTTTTGAAAACTAGAGACCTAGGGGAATCCAAGATGGGGTGACTTGTAGGGCTCTGACCAGGTTCTGTTACCCAGAATCCTTTGCAAACCTCAAAATTTGGCTAAAAAAACACATTTTCCTCACATTTCGGTGACAGAAAGTTGTGGAATCTGAGAGGAGCCACAAATTTCCCTCCAGCCAGCATTCCCCCAAGTCTCCCGATAAAAATGATACCTCACTTGCGTGGGTGGGCCAGGTGCCTGCAACAGAATAAGGCCAAAAACTTGTAGAGATAGAGGGGTCAGCACAGCGAGTTGATAAGGACATATTCTTCTTTTATACATCTTTAGGCTGACTCTGCTTTGGGGACCCACAGAAGTGAGGTGTCATTTTACTTGGGAGACTGAGGGGAACGCTGGGGAGTAGGAATGTTGTGCTGGAGCGGTGATCGTGCAAACGAAAGTCAGGAAAATATGTTTTTTTAAGCAAATTTTGAGGTTTGCAGAGGAGTCTGGGTAAGAAAATGTTGGGGGATCCACGCAAGCCACATCTCCCTGCACTCCCTGGGGTGTCTAGTTTAAAAAAATGTCCGGGTTTGCTAGTTTTCCCTAGATTAAAGCCGCACCCAGGACCAAAAACATAGGTGGCCCCTCCCCCCCAAACACAGGTAGTTTTGTAATACATCATTTTGATGTGTCCACATACGTCTGTGATGTGGCAAACACTAAAATTGTGAAAAGAAACGCACTTAGGTTATGTGAAAAAGACCCCTCACCCACCAACCAAGTTGGTGGCATGCTTCATCATCGGGCCCCACCTGAGACACCTAGCGTGTCTCAAGTGTGCTGCGACGCATGATTACAGCGGAGCAGGTTTTGTCATTTGTACCACACACACTGGTTGGATTTGGCACGAGGGTGAGTGATGGTTCAGTAGATCAAATTTTATTAACAAGAGATTTCACAAAAGTGAAATGCACTGGTAATAACTGAAATGCCAAAGAAACTGAACCAATGACTCACAGCTTGTGAGCTGTAAAGCCACGGCAAGGCACCAACCGCTTTACAGTCCATTCACACACCTTTCATACATGACATGCACAAGACCATTCACGCCGCCAGCCACGGGCCCAGCACATTACAACACTTGCATCGACAGACAGCGCCAGTCAAGGGCCCATCACTTTCATACGCCCACATGCCTGATACAGCAATCACACCAGCTGATGAGTGTGTGGACTGGCGTTTGGCTGGCACCGCTAGCCAAGCGCCACCCCAAGTACACCACCAGCCAAGCGCCACCCCAAGCACACTGCCAGCCAAGCGCCACCCCACGCACACCGCCAGCCAAGCGCCACCCCACCGCCAGCCAGGCGCCACCCCACCCACACCGCCAGCCAAGTGCCACCCCACCCATACCGCCAGCCAAGCGCCACCCCAAGCACACCGCCAGCCAAGCGCCACCCCACCCATACCGCCAGCCAAGCGCCACCCCAAGCACACCGCCAGCCAAGCGCCACCCCACGCACACCGCCATCACTTTTTTTTTTTATAAACAACAAAGAAACCACTAACTAATTTTAAAATAAGTACAAAACTAGAAACACAAAAGCTCTAACTAAATACATGACAGTGATGCCAACCGTGAAACTCAACATATGAAAATATAAAACAGACAGTTTACGCTCACGGTATTTCCCAAAAGTTTTTCCTTGTGTGGTAACTTCTAAAACAACTGGGCACACACAGCCCAGGCTTTGAAGGGCATTCGGGGCAGTACATCCGGCTCTCCCTCCGGATTAATCTCCGGGCACATACTCTACATTTCTTTGTGGGCAAGTCTTTTCTGGGAGTGGGAGGAATGTGATCTGGAAAGTGCTGATCTTTCAATCTAGCCACATCCTCCACCACTTCTACTCTAGGAACTCTTGTCTGTTCCACCACAATAAGGCTTTCTATCACTGACTCCTGAAATTTAACAAATGTCATCCTTGACTCAGGTGAACAATCCTTGAATACAATAAAAGCATTAAAAGTTGCCAAATGAAATAAATGTAGGGCCAACTTTTTATACCACACGTAAGACTTACGAAGAGCAGTGTAAGGTTCCAGCCTCTGATCTACTCTATCAACACCACCCATGTGCCTATTGTAGTCCAAAATGCACGCAGGTTTGCGCACTTCCGCAACCTGACCCCAAACAGTCACAGGGGAAGTACTCTCATCATGGATGGTAGACAGCATGTACACATCCCTCCTGTCTGAAAATGTCAGAGCTAGCAGCTCATTATTCCGCAAGGCACTGCACTGTCCCCTCTCAAGTTTTTTACAGACAAGCTCCCTTGGATAGCCTTTCCGGTTAGAATGGATTGTGCCACAAGCAACAGTGTCCACTCTAAACAACTCCTTGAACAACTGCACTCCAGTGTAGAAATGATCTACATACAAATGGTGATCTTTGTTAAACAGTCGTCTACCAAGTTCCCACACAATTTTTTCGCTAACTCCAAAAGTGGTCGGACAACCAGGAGGATCAATACTGGAATCCCTACCAGTGTAGACCCGGAAATTATACACATATCCTGTACTGCTTTCTGACAGCATATACAATTTAATCCCATACCGTGCCCTCTTACTAGGAATGTGCTGCTTAAAAACTAAACGCCCCTTGAAAAGGACCAAAGACTTGTCCACACTTATCTCTCTGCCTGGAACATAGACCTCTGAAAACCGATCTACAAAATTATCAAGGACAGGCCTAATCTTAAAAAGACGGTCACAATCAGGGTGATCTCATGGCAAGGCTAAAGCATTGTCTACAAAATGCAGCATACGAAGAAGAAGCAAATAGCGATTACGTGTCATAGTTGCCGGAAATATGGCCGTTGCCATCAAGGGACTAGTAGACCAATAAGAAGCCAGTGACGGCTTCCTGATCAACCCCATCAAAAAAGTCAAACCTAAAAACTTTTTCATCTCTTCCAGATATGTGGGAACCCACTGAGTAGCTCTAGACTGAGGCTTAAGTCTGGCAGCGTTGTCCCTCAAATATTGCTCTGCATACAAATTAGTCTGCTCCACAATCTCTTCCAAAAATACATCATCCATAAACAAGTGAAAGAAATGGACAGGCAAAAAGTTTTCCGTATTGACTCTACACCCTGGGAGACCAGTAAATGCAGGTAACTGTGGCTGCTCCATGTTTGGGGCAATCCAGGTGTCAGGTCTGCTGCACTCTTGGCACATCAATGTCCTCCTCTACAACAGGCCCTTCATCTGCACTGAGAGTAGCTTCCTCATCAGAAGAATACTCTGGGACAGAAAACTCACTGCCAGAATCTCTCACTTCCTCCTCTGCCTCAGATGCGAAGTCAGTCTCATAATCATAGTCTGAAGACGACTCAAAGAGCATGCCAACAACCTGCTGATCGGTCACTCTGCGGCTAGCCATGATCCTCACTAACAACAAATGGATTGCCAACAACAACTAGAACTAAAATAAGTAATAAACAAAGTGCAGCTTTATCACAAAGAGTTATGTACTAAAAAACTATACCACTCACTTGCCTGAAAAAGCTACTCACCAAGCAACTACTCTGCACAGACACAGCAATCACCAATGATATCCCACTAAAAAGAAAAAAGAAAAAAGAAAATTAGACATATGACAACACAAATATCATTGTGCTCAAATCTAAGGACAATTTCACACACAATACTGCATTTAGTACACCACCTACAAACATGTCATTCATGCATGTCAACAATACTCCTTTGGAGTAAATTGCTTTCACTTACCTAAAACATGCAACTATGCAAACCGCAGGACAACTACTGCCAAAACCGCAAGGATCCACAGCAAAGGAAGCAAAAGCTTTGAACTAGAACAAAAAGAAGAAATAAATTGTTATAATCACAAATACAAATACTTCGCCAGTTGACCAACACCCCACCACCAAGAACTTAGAAATAGTCCCTGGTGCCTAAGTGGATTCTGCCACCCTTGGGGGCAGATGGGCGTAAAAGAAATTGGCCGATCTGTCCCCAAGGGGGCAGAAATGGGCAACAGCTCTGTGCCCCCTTTAGGGGGCAACCCTTCCCAAAGGGGGCACCCCCAGCACAAAACAAGAAAAGGGGAAAAAAAAAATCCCTGGCGTATTGGTGGTTTCTGCCCTCCTTGGGGGCAGATGGGCCTACAAAAATAGGCCCATCTGCCCCCAAAGGGGGCAGAGATGGCCAATACGAAATTTCCCCACTTTGGGGGGGCGACCCTTGCCCAAGGGGTGCCCCCAAACACACAAAACATAAACACACACCACACACCCCCTGGTGCCTAGTGTGTTTCGACCCCCCTGGGGGCCAGATCGTCCAAAAACATGGCTGATCTGCCCTCGGGGGGCCGAAACAGAAACAAAAAATAGCCCCCCAGGGTAGCGACCCTTGCCCAAGGGGTCGCCCCCAAAATAAACTTATAAAAGTGAATCCTTGGTGTCTAGTGGTTTTCGCCCCCCCCCGAAAAATCGTCCGATCTGCCCCCGGAAAGGGGGGGGGGTGAAATACTAAATTAAATAGCCCCCCAGGGGAGCGACCCTTGCCCAAGATCGTCCAAAAACATGGCTGATCTGCCCTCGGGGGGCCGAAACAGAAACAAAAAATAGCCCCCCAGGGTAGCGACCCTTGCCCAAGGGGTCGCCCCCAAAATAAACTTATAAAAGTGAATCCTTGGTGTCTAATGGTTTTCGCCCCCCCGAAAAATTGGCCTATCTGCCCCCGGGGTGGGGGGGGTGAAATACTAAATAAAATAGCCCCCCAGGGGAGCGACCCTTGCCCAAGGGGTCGCTCCCAAAAAGATAAAACAAAAAAATCCCTGGTGTCTAGTGGAGATTCCTGCTCCACGATCGCGGGCCCTGCCTGCGATTGTGGAGCAGGAATCCAGTGAAAAAAGGCACAGGGGGGAAGGAAAAACCCTTTCCTTCCCCCCGTGTCTGTTCCCCCCCCCAAACCCCCAAAAAGGGAATGACTTACCAAAGGAAGTCCTCTTCCCTCGACGCGCTGGAAGCAAATGGCTTCCAGCGCGTCCCAGCAATACTTAATGACGTCGGCGCGCTGTGCGCACGCTGATGTCATCAGATTGCTGGGGGGGGTCGAGGGTGGAAGGGGAAGGGCTTCCCCTTCCATCCCTGCCTTGGGGGGTGGGTGGGGTGCACTTGAGGGGAGCGCTAGCGCTCCCCCCAGTTCCCGGGTGTAGGACGAGGAGATCTCGTCCAAGGCACCCGGGAACCAGGAACCAGTGCCTTGGACGAGGTCACCTCGTCCAAGGCACCCTAGGGGTTAAGAGAAGGTCTTTGAGCACCGGCACCTCTTTATTTACAAACTAAGCACTGAACAGGACTAATCTACGGCTTCACTCATTATCTACTCCTGCCTTTTCATTTGCACCGCCTTTCTGCAATCCCACAGTGAGTTTCTGCAAGGCTGTGAGGGTTTACATACACTCTTTCTCCTCCTCTGCCCTACCAGGGACGCGACAAATGGGCTTTGTAGTGGCTGGACATCACAGGAAGTAGGTGAAAATGCTTCCTGTGCATGGGGGAAGCCCACCTTCTTGGCTGGCATCGGAGACCACCTTATCTGGGAGTAGCAATGCCCCACTCCACTAACATTAAAGTGGTAGGTGGGCTTCCCCAGTGGACCCTCGACAATATCCTTGCCCTTTGATCTCCCCTGCGGGGCAGGGCCCAGGGCATAGATGCTAGTACTTCTGCCTCCAGCAATACTTAGTTAAGTTGTTTGCTGGGCTGCTCAGGATGCCGCTGGAGCAGCACATTTAACTCCGTGGCACGGGTTCAGTCAGTACGGTTCCCTGGTCCACAGAGAAATGAACTGTCGGGCGAGAAAGAGTATACCACGTGACGTGAGGTGAATGAGCGCTGGACTGAAAGGCAGCTCCTCTTGCAAATGGAAAAATATAGTTGCACAGTAAACAACTTTGCCAGGCCCAGGGCGATTTCCAAAGCAACCAGTCACCCATCATCGATCTGGGCCCGGCACATACTTCTGCCTGAGGCTGCATCAGGGTACTGACTGCTGCGTTCATGTACTCAAACAACAGCTTTCAGAGTTGTAACACCTTGTTGTGCAAGGACAGGAGCTACCGAATTATGTGTGGCCTTCGCATTTTTAGTGCAGTGATGCGGACAACAGCACTAGAATGCGTAGCTTCGACCTGTGATGGGTAGTATGTAGCAGAGCTGACACATTGAAGTATCACCAAGGCCCAATTCCAACCTTCCCCACTGAATTACAGCCGTGCTCAACATTGGTTTAAATTGACGCAATATTGAAAATTCACTGAGTTACAGTGCTTTTCAGTATGCTTTCCACCTCTGCATTGAATGGTCTTCACTGGGGAAAGCAATGCTACCAGTACTCTTGCTGTTTCCTCTCAATGCTGGAAGCACTGATGAACAATCACCAGTTTTAAACCACCAAATCCAGTGTGCGATTCAATAGTTTATTGCAGTTGACTATTTTCACAGGATGGACACATGCCCCTCAACAGAGAAGTTGAACCTGTTAACGCGTCACGCCCTAGATAATTTGCTTAGTCTGGGACTCGTTTTAGGACAATTAATCTTTTGACCCTGATTGGAGACACCTTAAGACGAGATAACTAATCAGCATGTCAACCAATAGATCGATAACCTCATCAATATTCACAATAACAAATCAATCAAATTAGTTAATGGCATTAATAAGAATCGGAACACACCATGACCTTTCAGTCATGAATAACCACACGTAATTTGTAAGAGTTATGATATTTATTCCTTATTGATTACACTCTACTAGCAAGTTTATTAGTCTCAAAACCATAAAACACATTAGCGCTGTCACAATATGGCAACTCAAATAAGATTTCAGCAAAGCAAAGATCATAAACATTAAAACAAAGCACGACGTCAACATGGATTAACTTTAGCAAAGCATCATTAGCGCATTATTCAACAAAGCATCGATTCAGTCATTTGTCTATTTGCGTCACCCCTTAACTAGCTCGAATTAGCATTGGCATGTTGGGCTTCATGCAAAACAATTTAGCAACACAAATTTAGAAAACATTCATCTATGGTCTCTATCAAAAGAAGCAGTTGGTACCTAGAAAGAAAAGGCAAACAGACAATTTCAATTTCATAATCATATAGTTACCCTCCGTAATGGGTCAGCACACAGAGTCAGCCTTCGTCCTCAGGGCATCAGTTGATTCGCCATCAGCCAGGAAACTCAGCAAAGTTCAGCAAGACAGGCAATAAGGAATACCTCCCTCATAAGGAGGAAAAGTATAGAACGGGCAAGACAAGAGTAAGGATGGTTTGAAGAGTCAAACAGCAAAGTCTTTAAGACAGAGTGACAAAGCGGCTAGGTAATAGCAAAGAATGGCACGTAGTGGCATTAGCAGAGATGGCTCGGAAAGGCTGATTTCTCCTTGTGACACGGGGTTATATCAATCTTGTTGTACAGTCTCCTAATTTCCAATTGGGCAAATTTTTGGTGCATCATTATCTCCAACCAATAATTTGGTGGTCACCTCATTAATGTTTTCACTTTAAAACAGTTCTCACGTAGTTCATTGACTCCTGTAATTTACGTCTCCAATGGGTAGAATGTCAGGTACAAACTTTTATTCTCACAGGCTCAGTCAGTAGTCCCATTGTCTTTACCAGTTCCGGCGACCTTGTACCTGTTGCAAGTTTACACTGTTGCATTCAGCAAGAATGTCTCCTTGAGCAAGTCAGGTCTCATTGTAGAGTGGCCATTTTTAATATAGCTTCATGCACATTAGGTTAACATATTAGGCCTCTGTGCACTTTGCCCTAGATACATTTTATTCAGCCTCGCACTGTTATTTTACAATAACCAGTTTTACGGTCTTGTTTTATTTATTTCTATCACACTGTTTAGCTTAGTTCAGCACTGTGTTCTCAAACAATGCATTCTTCCTCACCCTGTGCTTCAGTCAAGGCTACAGTCTGGTACATTGCCGGTAAACGTGGTAGAAGTTTAGTCTCTAGTGTTTGTAGAAAATACACATTCTTACGTAGGGACATTTTTCTTAGAACGTCTGCGTGTTAGTTATAAAAACACTTTCTAGTCCTAGTACAGGTTAGAGGGAGATTCTGACCAGGAACCTACAACTAGATGCTGACTACCTGTTGCAGATGCTGATGCAGATTACAGGCCTTTGCTCAGATATGAGGGTTGATGTCCTCCCGGGGGAACCTGAAAGGTAGGCTTAGAGCTTTACATGCTGTGCTCAGAATATAACTTAGAGAGAACCTAATCTAGTTGCACTATGATAGCCTTATTCTTGTGCTTCACTCTCATCGTTACTATTTTACTCCTACTGTGTTGTGTAGTTCTGGTTATTGCAGCTCATGCTTTGCTATATAAAATGCAGTCATTTTATTAAACCAACCTTTAAAACTCAAACTGCCTTTGTCATTTATATATGAGACCGCACTGTGTATGAGAGAACCGGTTGTGACCTAAGTGACCACGACTTCCCTGGGAAGTACTAAGATGTCATGCGCTCGGCTACCCAATTGTCTCTTCCCTTCGGGAGAGATGAGGCACTGCTAGTTAGCCGGAGCAAAACCCGGATTTAGAGTGACAAGGGTCCTTCACCGTGGGACAGACTTAGGCCCTCATTCTGACCTTGGCGGGCGGCGGAGGCCGCCCGCCAAAGTCCCGCCGTCAGGTTACCGTTCCGCGGTCGAAAGACCGCGGCGGTAATTCTGACATTCCCGCTGGGCTGGCGGGCGGCCGCCTTCAGGCCGCCCGCCAGCCCAGCGGGAAAGAGGCTTCCACGATGAAGCCGGCTCGGAATCGAGCCGGCGGAGTGAAAGCTGTGCGACGGGTGCAGTTGCACCCGTCGCGTATTTCACTGTCTGCGCAGCAGACAGTGAAATACTTGTAGGGGCCCTCTTACGGGGGCCCCTGCAGTGCCCATGCCAGTGGCATGGGCACTGCAGGGGCCCCCAGGGGCCCCGCGACCCCCCCTACCGCCATCCGGTTCCCGGCGGTCGGACCGCCGGGATCTGGATGGCGGTAGGGGGGGTCGGAATCCCCTCGGCGGCGCAGCAAGCATTGGAGGATTCAATGGGGCGGCGGGACACTGGCGGGAGACCGCCAGTGTTGCCGGTCCGACCGCGGCTTTACCGCCGCGGTCGGAATCCCCATTGGAGCACCGCCGGCCTGTCGGCGGTGATCCCGCAGTCCTCCGCCCTGGCGGTCTTTGACCGCCAGGGTCAGAATGACCGCCTTAGTCCCCCACAGTGTGAACGATCTTGACGCTCAAAAATCCAGTAGTCTCATTAGGATAATGAGAGCCTACGCGACATCATGAGAAAGACTCCACTACGGTTACACACATCTTCTAGCTTCTGGAAAAGTACAGCTACATGCCCTCCAGCAAGTCAGCACATTGCATGTTAGAAAAAACACATTTAATATGAGACCAGCAGCTAGGCCCCGACTCAGGCTAACTAAGGCCTAGTCGTTAATTTTAGCAACATCTTAACATATAACTCTTAACACTAATACAAAATCATACATTAGTACATCGATAATTCATTATTAGTCAACTTCATTTATCATCATATACATTGGTGGCCATTCCCCGTGGGCACATTTCACACGCATGTGTTAAAAGCATATTAATACAATTTCTATGCAGCATTATTATATATTAATTTGCAAACATTTCATGTTAAAATTTGATTATAATAACTACACTCCAACAATCCCTCCTCTGATGACACTTGTCATCACACAAATCCATTCTTTTACAACCCTTTCACCTTTTCATTTCCTTAATTTCGATTTCTTCTTTTTGTTTCACCTTTTCATATTTTGCTCTGAACATTTTGTCCCTTTTCTTTTCTTCCCTCCTCGTTTTATGTTTTGCCCATTTCGCTTTACTTCTTTCGCAAATTTTGCTCAATAACCATAGCCCAAAAAAAGCAAGCCAAAACAATTACTATTCCCTGTATTAATTTTCCCAAGAACACATGCCAAAGACTACTAAACCAACTTCCCACACGCGCAAATCCCTCTCCAACCTTTTCCCAGACTCCCTGGCTCTTTCAATTCCTTCAAATCTGCAATATCTTTTGTTAGGTTAGTAAGCATACTTCTAATCTCATTACTATTGTCAGGTATATAGGCACAACAGTGCCTCTCATTAAGCATCTTACAGAGTCCACCACTTTTTGCTAACAGAATGTCTAAAGCAAGCCTATTTTGAAGAGTCATAGCCCTCTCCGCAGCAAGTTCAGTATCCATCAGGAGTATAGCCCTCTGAAGTTTGTTAGCATGTTATCCACAATAGTAGACAACTTTCGAATCTTTATGGAGTTCAAAACAACTCCCACTGAAGTAATTATTGCTCCAAATATGTCTCCTACTACACCAGCAGCAGTTTCTCTCTTTTGTCTAGCACAAAGTAATTCTGTCACTTTCTAGTTGATAGATCTTTGGAAAAACTATTCCCAAATAACCATCCCTTTGGAAGATGGTTATAAGCACTAAGTCCACAAATGTAATAAACCCCTGGGATTGCTTGATCCATTCCATTTAGCATGAAAGTCCATTTATTCTGAAACAAAAAGACATGCTTACACTCACTCGTTCCCACAAACACATTGTCATAGTATGATTTTGGTCACGTAATGCAAAGCCGACCTACATGTTTCGCATCTAATTCTAGCTTCCCTTGTTCCCTAAACCCTAGCATTATTTGTATTACTAAGAAATAATCGTTGCTGCAAGCCCTTTTCTAATTTTGCCTTTAAAACCCTCCTTCTATCTTCAGTGTGATCTAGAAAACTCTTTTCTACAGATGTAAGCAAGCATGTCAAATTATTGCGGTGCGCATATGAAGTACTAATTGTCTTTCTAGGCTCAAAGAATCCCTTAATCAGCTTTATAGCATAACACTTAGCTACACTATTCAAATCTTCTATGATAGGCACATAAGAAAACACTAAATCGTAGTTCGAATAAAAATATTGCACTTCTTCTTGGTTATAGAAACGCGTTAGTAGCAGACTACAGCTAATCCCGTATGTTAATGGCAAGCTGTGATATGTAACTCCCTCTTGGACTGAAAGAGGAATTTGTGTACACACGTAACAAGCCTTCGCATCCATAGTGTCAACATACTCACTCAGCAAGCGACAGAAAACGTTAGTAGACAGCTGGTGGATGAGAGTGAAGCTAACAATGCTACCGTTTCTGAGACTGCTACACTAACACTGTGGGATCAGTTTGAGCAAGATACAAAGTACTTGCATGGTGAAACTAATACAAAAGGTTTTGTCATGCAAGTACTTTGTATCTCGCTCCAACCACGGTGTTAGTGTTAGTGTAGCAGTCTCAGAAACGGTAGCATTGTTAGCTTCACTCTCATCCACCAAAACGTTTTTCCACAAACAAAGCTACAATGAATATCACACACATAACACCCAAAGCAATACCCAAATATCTACAGCGCTTATTCCCCTCAACGTCATCTCCTGACCTAGGCATGATCTGTAAAGATTCAGAAAGTAAAGTACTATAAATGTACTCAACTAATATGAGGAGGGTTAATAACTTTCTCTCTATATTTTTTTTTCAATAGAGCCAAACAAAAAGTCTTTCTTCAGCAAGTATTTACAGCTTTTTCATTCACTCCCAGGGTCTTGTGTCAATCCAGTTAGCAGCTTGTCACAATCGATTTTTCAAAAGTCAATTCAGGTTAACAGTGTCACATCCGATAATTTATCACTCTCTTTTCTCAGGTTTACTATTCCCTTTATTCAATTTCAGCTTAACACAGTCCCTTTTATTTGTAGCCAACTTCAGGTGCCATAATATTCACCTGGAACTTCACGATCAAAACAGAAAGCCAAGAACTCTTGTTGCCATTCAGCTGAGGTTGCATAAGCCCATTCAAGACCTGCGTATCTTCTGTTTGCTATTCTCTTTCTTTTCAACTTGCGGTCACTCTGAAATTCTCCTTCACTCAGATCTTCTTTCCTTGTGGTATCAACCTCTTCCTCTATTGTTTCATTGATGACCACTTTCCCTTTTTCAGTTTGCAATTCTGGCCACTTATCTCCTCTCAGTATTCTTTTTCCGTTCGGCTTTTCAGGTTGCTGTTCAATGCCCTCCTCTCGTGCTATGGTGTTTTCTCTTGGTGGATCTGCAGGTGGCTCAGGAGGAGTCTGAGCACTTTGACTGTCTTCTGCCTCAACTCCTGCGCCTTCTGGGTCTGTCAGGGGTTCAACTTCAAACCCGTATCAGTCTGCTTCTGGGATAGGCTCACCATCACCCTTCTGGGTCTTGTTTGCTGTTTGAGTGACCAAGCTGTCCTCAACGGGCTCTCCTCCAGTCTCAGTTCCCCTTTGATTACTCTCCGGCCCTGAGACTTCCTTTTCTGTAGCTGTTATTTTCGCCAACTCAAGTTGCTCATCAGTTGGACATGTCACCTTCTTTGCGTAACTGGCATGGATCCAGTTCGGAATTCCCGCAGATTTCACAGCAGTAGTAGTTGTCAGTATCACTTGATACGGTCCCTTCCAACGTGGCTCCAAACACGTCTTCCTCACGTGTTTCTTGACAACCACCCAGTCACCGGCTTTCAGATTGTGACCTGGATCATTTATCGGTGGCAGTGTGGTTGCTTCCACCTGGTGAGAGAAAGAGCGGACCACGTCAGCCAGACCCTTGCAGTAGTCCAACACCATATCATCCGTGATATTCACAAGAGCATTTGCAGGCACTGCGGGCAATCTCATAGCTCGGCCCATGAGAATTTCATGAGGAGACAGTCCTGTTTTCTTGTTGGGTGTATTTCTCATTGACATTAGCACTAAGGGCAATGCATCTGGAAATTTCAAATTGGTAGTTGCGCACATTTTTGCCATTCTCGACTTCAAGGTACCATTCATCTGCTCCACTAGTCCTGAGGCTTCAGGACGGTAGCTACAATGCAGCTTCTGTTCAATGCTGCACACAAGAGCTTAACCACCTCATTGTTGAAGTGACTTCCTCTATCTGATTCTAAAGAGATCGGGAACCTGAAACGTGGTATCAACTCCCTAAGCAGCAACTTTGCTACTGTGAGACTGTCATTCCTACGTGTAGGGTAAGCTTCAATCCAATGACTAAAGATGCGCACAATTACCAGCACATACCTCAGACCTCCACACACAGGCATCTCAATAAAATCCAATTGCATTCTGCTAAATGGACCTCCTGTTCTCCCAATGTGGCTCAAATTCACCACAGTCCCTTTCCCCGCATTCATCTGTTGACAGATGATGCACCTGTGACAGATTACGTCTGCAGCTTGTCTGAATTTTTTATTGAACCAATCGATTTTGAACAATCTGATCATGGCATCTCTCCCAATATGTGCTTGACCATGGTAAAACCTCGCAAACTGTGACAAGAGACTGTTTGGCAAAACCATTTTCCCCTCATCTGAAACCCACAAATCATCAGGTCTTTGTACACATTACATTTTAAGCCAAGAACGTTTCTCCTCTCTGCTGGCACGTCCCTGCAACAAGTTGAACTCTTCCATCGTGTCAACCACCCTCAATGCATAACCTGTGCATGTCTCATTTTCAGTTTCAGGTAACAATTCCCACTGATCTTTGAACGATATACAGTTCAATGCACAAAACCTTGCGACTTGATCTGCATATCCATTTCCCATTGACACAAAGTCTTGTGATTTCACATGAGCGCTGCATTTCACCACGGCAATTTCAAGAGGTAACTGAATCACGTGCAACAACTCCTTAATTCTTTCACCATTTTTCACTGGAGAACCAGAAGAGTTCATGAAACCCCTCTGTGAGCACAACTGGCCAAAATCATGGACAATTCCAAATCCGTATCTGCTATCAGTATCGATAGTGACTTTCAATTTGTCAGCGGCATGGCAAGCCCTAGTAAGAGCCACCAATTCAGCCACTTGAGCAGAGTACACCCTCTCGAGCCAAGATGCTTCCAGGATACCAGTTATTGTACACACAGCATATCCGGCTCTCAGTACTCCTACTGAGTCTCTCAGGCATGAACCATCAACAAAGATAATGTAATCATTTTCTTCTAATTCAGTATCTTTAATGTCAGGTCTCGGTTTGGTGCACAGTTCTGTTACCTCAAGACAATCATGTTCTACTTCCTCAGCATCATCAACATCTGTATTTTCAATAGGAAGCAAAATTGCTGGGTTGAACACAGTACAGCGTTTCAATGACACGTTAGGTGACCCCAGTATAATCGTTTCATATTTGGTCAGACGGGCATTCGTCATAAGCTGCGTCTTGGTTCGGGTGAGTAGTATTTCAACTGAGTGTGGGTCCATTACTGTTAAAGGATGTCCCATCACTATGCCTTCACACTGAGTGAGGCTTTGACCAACTGCTGCAACTGCGCGCAGACAACCCAGTAAGGCTGCTGCAACTGGGTCCAAAGTAGCTGAAAAATATGCTACTGGGCGGTTTGCACCTTCATGGACCTGTGTCAGGACAGATAAAGAACAAGCATCACGTTCATGACAAAACAGGACAAAAGGCTTTGTGTAGTCAGGCATACCTAAAGCTGGAGCCCTGCACATACATTCCCTCAGCTCAATGAACACCCTCATCTCTTTCTCGGACATAGTTAGGGTATCCGGGCCATCCTTAACCTCCTTTACGGTCAACCTCACCAAAGGCTTAGAGATAATTGAGAAGTTTGGAATCCACTGGCGACAGTAGCCCACTATTCCCAAAAACATCCTAACGTCTCTCTTGGATGTCGGGGGACTCATCTGTAATATGGCTGTCACTCTTTCTTTGGATATTCTCCTTGACCCCTTCTCAATCAGGTGGCCTAAGTACTTCACCTCTTTCTGACAGTATTGCAGCTTCTTTGGGGACACTTTGGGGGTCATTCTGACCCTGGCGGTAAAAGGCAGTTACTGCCGGTCAGAAGACCGCCATAACACCGCCGCGGCCGCGGTAACCCACCAGGGTCATTCTGACCCACAACTGCCAAACCGCCAAAAACCCGACCTCCACTGAAGGCCGCCACATCAGCGGTCAGCGATAAACTGGAGATGACCAAACCTCCACCGTCACGCCAACAGAAATACGCCCATGCCATTACAACCCACAAATCCACGCGGCGGTCTTTCAACCGCGGTATCCCATTGGCGGTACACACCGCTGCACTCAAAATACAAACACATCTACAAAACACTGCCACATTGGACAATTCAAAATACACACACCTGATACACATACAAACACCACTCCCACACAATCAATACGATATAAAACACACACCCACATCACCCACAAACCCCCACAAATCGAAATTCAGAGACAAGGCACAATACACAGAGAGAGAGCACAGGGAACGCAAACCACAACACACACAGGAACACAACATCATCCCCCACACTACATCTACGCACAAAACACCACACACCACCACACTCATCACCACAAACACCACCCCACACCTCATCCACACCAAGCCATGGCACCCCAAAGACACCCCAGGTTCTCGGACCAAGAACTAAGGGTCATGGTGGAGGAAATAATTAGGGTAGAGCCCCAGCTCTTCGGCACACAGGTGCAGCACACCACAATAGCCAGGAAGGCGGAGCTATGGCAAAGGATCGTCGTGAGGGTCAACGCTGTGGGACAGCATCCCAGAAATCGGGAAGACATCTGAAAGCGCTGGAACGACCTACGGGGGAAGGTGCGGACGATGGTGTCAAGACACAACATCGCTGTGCAGAAGACTGGCGGCGGACCCCCACCCACTCCACCCGAATTCACAGCATGGGAGCAAGAGGTCTTGAACATCCTGCATCCTGAGGGCCTCGCTGGAGTAGGCGGAGGAATGGACTCTGGTAAGTCTAATCTCAACTACTTCACCCCCCCAACCACCAGCATGCCAACCCACACCCCCACCCTCACCCCCAACCCCCCAGCACATATCCCCCCCTGAATGCCAACACAAACCATGGACACCCATCACCTAAGCATGACCACTGCACATACCCATCCCCCCCCCCCAAACCACCCTCACAACTCCTCCCACAAGGGAATGCCAGCACTGGGGGACAAGGGCACCCACAAATCGCACGCCATGGCACACACAGAAGCAATAACCATACTCTTTTACCCCTGCAGGGCCCGAACGCCAACACACCGGCCCGGAGGGTCCAGAAATGTCCATCCCACCCCAGAACAGGCCCCCAGTGATGACAGCAGCTCTGTCGACCTAGAACCTGATGACCAGCCCGGACCATCGGGGTCCTCTAGACAGTCGGTTCCCCTCAGGCAGCCACAGGCCACAGCAGACCTACCCCCCTCTGGAAACCCCAGCACAGCACCCACTCAGCGGGCCCATGCCTCTGTCTCCAGGACAGGTCAAGCAGCGGTGTGTCTACCACTACAGGGCACCCAGGGCAACCCACCACCCCAACAACAACAGGGACCTGGGGGCAGTGGTAGTGGGCACACCGTCCAGGGGACAGAGGCCCAGGAACAAAGGGGAACTGGGAGGGCTGCTGTGCGACAGAGGGAGGACAGGCCTAGGGAACCCACTGTCCAAGAGGCCCTCACCACCATCATGGGAGCGTACCACCACTCCCAAGAGACGATGGCGACGGTCCTGGCCAGGTTCCAGGAGATCCAGGCCATGCAGGAGGGCCAGTACATGGGGTTCCGGGAAGAACTGCGCAGCATCAGTTCCGCAATGGGTACAATCGTGGTGGCACTCAACCAGATTGTCACCACATTGCGGGACCATGTGGCCCCCCAAAGGGCCCCTGCCACTAGCATGGAGGAAGAACAGCCCACCACCTCCACCGGCACTAGTGGTCAGGAGGCCCCGACACAACAGCAACGGGCCACCCGGACCCCACCCCCTGCAGAACATGAACCACCCCGCAAGAAAGGCCTGAGATCTAGGAAGAAGACAGAGTAGGATGTCAAGACCCCCGCCATGCACGGATCCCCCCGGATGTCATCCCACTGTCCCACTTGTTCACCCTGTCCAACCTTGAACTGCCCCTGTTCCACCTTCCACAGGCATATGGACAATGCAACTGTGCGAACGAGAGTCTGGACTCTGCCATGGACATGCCTCCACCATCACCCATCACCCTTTTTGAACTATACACAAATTTTTGCACTTCAATAAACACAATTATTGCACAAAAACCATCTGGAGTCTGCTATTCATTTTTTTAAACCAAATGTATTCGATATAACCAACCAAAAATGTCCAATTACATTGTGATGACAACATACCAGTGTCACACAGCGGTAGTCCATGGGGGAATAAACCAGAGGGCACTCCGTGGGGACCAGATCACTGAAATAGGAAGGCAAATTCACAACTAAGTTACCATACATTGGGGTGAAAGGTCAGACAGTAGAGAGCCAGTACTGTTACAGATATAATAAAATGCAGGAGTAGATTCTTACCTGTGTGTTACTGGAAATACTGCAGTATCACTCTGTCCCTGTTGTCTGTGTCGTCCTCTTCGTCTTCCTCCTCTTCACTCTCCGCAGGCTCCACAGCGGCCACAACACCACCATCTGGACCATCCTCCTGCAGGAAAGGCACCTGGCGTCGCAAAGCCAGGTTGTGAAGCATGCAGCAGGCCACGATGATATGACACACCTTCTTTGGTGAGTACATTAGGGATCCACCTGTCATATGCAGGCACCTAAACCTGGCCTTCAGGAGGCCGAAGGTCCGCTCGATCACCCTACTAGTACGCCCATGGGCCTCATTGTACCGTTCCTCTGCCCTTGTCCTGGGATTCCTCACTGGGGTCAATAGCCAAGGCAGGTTGGGGTAACCAGAGTCACCAATTAGCCACACACGCTGTCTCTGTAGCTGTTCCGTCACATAAGGGATGCTGCTATTTCGCATGACGTACGCGTCATGCACTGACCCTGGGAACTTGACATTTAAATGGCAGATGTACTGGTCAGCCAAACAGAACACCTGGACATTCATCGAATGATAACTTTTTCGGTTCCTGTACACCTGTTCATTGTCTTTTGGGGGGACTAAAGCCACATGGGTACCATCAATGGCACCAATGATATTGGGAATGTGTCCAAGGGCATAGAAATCACCCTTCACTGTAGGCAAGTTACCCACCTCAGGGAAAATGATGTAGCTCCACATGTATTTCATCAGGGCAGACAACACTCTGGACAAAACCCTTGAAAACATAGGCTGAGACATCCCAGATGAAATGGCCACTGTAGTTTGAAATGATCCACTAGCCAAAAAATTGAGTACTGACAGCACCTGCACTAGAGGCGGAATCCCTGTGGGTTGGCGGATGGGTGACATCAGGTCTGGCTCCAGCTGGGCACACAGTTCCTGTATAGTGGCACTGTTGAGTCTGTAGGTGAGTATGACATGTCGTTCTTCCATTGTCGACAGGTCCACCAGCGGTCTGTACACAGGAACATTCCTCCGTCTCCTCGCAAGTCCCAGCGGACGGTGCCTAGGAAGGACAACATGGAGCACAGAGTCAATCAACCCACAGGTAAGTTCCCACAGCCTGCACAGTACACGAATCTCTCTGGATTGAATGGCTTGTATGAGTGTCGATGCAAGGCCTAGCCATGTGTGACGCAGTAGGAATTAAGCCATGTGGGCCCTTGAAATGGCGGCTGCCTGACCTGTGAAGTGTGACAATGTGAAGTGAGGTCATTACGCTGGCGTGGCACGCCGTGGCGGTAGGCGGTCGAAGACCGCGGCGCAAAGCAGCATTGGTTAACATTGAACCCTATGGGTTTCAGGAGCCAATGACGATGTGCGCCAGCGGTCGCGGTACGCACCGCCGCGGGCGTGACCGCCATTTTCTCTCTGCTTAATCACACGTGACCTGAGCATCCACAGGAGAGGACCTATACTGCAAGTGCTGCTGTGACCTCGGTCTGGAAGTGACAATGGCTGCTGCGACTGGGGAAAGGGCCCCCGCCTTCAGTTCCGAAGAGTTGGAGAAGCTCGTGGACGGGGTCCTCCCCCAGTATGCGCTACTCTACGGTCCTCCAGACCAACAGGTGAGTATACGGGGGCCAATGCATTGTGGGCAATGCCTGTGATGAGTGGGGTGGATGTACGATGGAGGGGAGGGGAGCGAATTACGAATGCATGGCACGACAGATGAGAGCATGTGCCACATGGCAAGTTTGGGGAGGGGGGGCCACTCACATCGAGCATGCAGAAAAGTGATGATGTTTCTTTTCCCCCCCTGTACATGTCACATAGGTCAGCGTCCATCAGAAGATCGATATTTGGCGTGCCATCGCCAAGGACGTCCGGGCCCTGGGGGTCCACAACAGACGGGGCACCCACTGCCGCAAGAGGTGGGAGGAAATCCGCCGCGGGAGCAGGAAGACCGCCGAGGCTCTGCTGGGGATGGCCTCCCAACCTAGGAGGGGTGACAGTCGTACCTTGACCCCCCTGATGTCCCGGATCCTGGCGGTGGCCTACCCCGATTTAGATGGGCGCTTGAGGACATCACAGCAGACACAAAGGTGTGAGTACCAGCACATTCAGCTATATTTGCGCGCAGTGGAGGTGCCTGGGTGGGGGAGGAGGGCTGTGGGTCTCCCTAGGCCAGGACGATTTCTGTAGGCTAGGACCCTCCGTGAGGTATGGTCCTGTGCCCCCGCTCCCCACCTCTGTAGGGTGCCTAGTAACGCTATTCATGGACCTGTGTATTCTGTGTGGGCAGTTGTCGCCCATAGGCTTGTAGGGCATGTCCCAGTGAATGAGTAGTGTACCCCAAGTGCGCAGCGTAGTGCAGGGGGCTTCTGTGTCTGTCCTCTCCGCCAACGGTGTCCCCAATGCATGCACTCAAATTGTCTTTATTTCTCCACCCCCCCCCCATTTTCTTTGTTTTTCTGTGAATGTGTGCATTGGCATCATCAGGCGGAGGAGAAGTGGCATCGGCGCAAGAGGGAGCTGCATCTCACATGGCCCCGGAGGGCCATGCAACGGACTCCGACATGACCAGTGAGACGGAGGGCGAGGGGGGCTCCACCACGGGGACCCGTGCAGACGTCAGTGACACCGACACGTCCTCGGATGGGAGCTCCCTTGCGGTGGCGGCAACATCCGTGCCCACCGATACTACAGGTACAGCCGCCACCCAGTGCACCAGCTCCGCCCTCCCAGCAGCCCCTCGGCCTTCGGCCCGTGCCCGCACGGCCAGGAAGGCGGCCATTTCCTTCGCCCCAGGCACCTCAGGCCCTGCCCCAGTCACCCCTGCTGCCCTCAGTGAGGAGGTCATTGACCTCCTGAGGACCATCATTGTTGGGCAGTCTACCCTTTTGAATGCCATCCAGGGTGTGGAGAGGGAGGTGCATCAAAGCAATGCATACCTGGAGGGCCTTCATTCGGGTCAGGCTGCCCATCAGCGATCGTTCAACGCTCTGGCCTCAGCACTGACGGCAGCGATTGTCCCTGTCTCCAGCCTCCCTCTTCTAACTCCCTCCACCCAGTCCCACTCCCCTGTTCCTCTGCCTATCCCATCCACACCTACAGACCAGCCTGCACACACCTCAACACCCAAGGGAAGCTCGTCCAGACATAAGCACCACAGAACACACAAGCATTCACACAAGCAACATACAGATGCAGACATGCCAACAGCCACTACCTGCTCTGTGTCCCCCACCTCCTCGTCTCCCTCCTCCCTCCCTGTGACATCTACACTCACACCTGCATGCACACCACCATCAGCCAGTACACCCATCACCAGCACACCCTCCAGCCCAGTCCGCACACGTGCAGTCACCACCCCCACTGCCATGTACACGTCCCCTGTGTCCTCTCCCAGTGTGTCTGTCACCCCCGCTTCCAAACCACACAAACGCAGGCAGGCACCCAACCAACAGCCATCCACCTCACGTCAGCCTCCAGCCCAAGCACCTGCACCCAAAGACACCAGACTTGACTCTCCTACAACCACATCCTCTTTCTCCACTCCCATACCCACTCCAGCTACCCTTCCCATTGCTCCTAAAAAAATGTTCCTCTATAAACTGGACCTCTTTTCCTCACCTGACCCACCCCCTCCATCTCGTAAGAGTTCCAAAAACACCTCAGCCACCACCAGCCCAGCAACTCCCAAGAACGTCGTGCCTGGTTTTTGGAGTCCGCCCTTTACTTGGGCAGGGACATCGGCCAGCAGGAAAGGCACAGCCAGCCCCCCACCTGGGAAGAGGAGCAAAAAACGGAAGGGCAGGCGCGACAGGCCTGATACGCCTGCCCCCAAGGTGGGTAGCCTTGCACCGTCACCTGCCACATCGGGTAAGGGAGCCAAGGGCCACGGAGAGTCTGCCAAGGAGGGCAAGGGCAGCAAAGCGCAAAAGGCAGGGTGCAGCCGACCTGGCCATGAGGGCCCCACCAGCCCCATTCCGGGGGTATCGGAGGAGACCCAGGGCCCCAGGACTCCATCACAGGAGGGCCCCGCAACGGAAAGGTCCGATGCTGACTGAGCGGGAAGTATTGGCCAGGTGTGGTTCACTCGAAACACAAGACAGGCACCGCTGAACAGGGCCCCGCCGTGAGAAGCACCGCTGAACAGGGCCCCGCCGTGAGAAGCACCGCTGAACAGGGCCCCGCCGTGAGGAGCACCGCTGAACAGGGCCCCGCCGTGAGAAGCACTGCTGAACAGGGCCCCGCCGTGAGAAGCACAGCTGAACAGGGCCCGCAGTGAGAAGCGCCGCTGAACAGGGCCCCGCCGTGAGAAGCACAGCTAAACAGGGCCCCGCCAAGACAGGCACCGCTCTGCTGGGCCCTCCTGTCAAGCACCGCTCCGCTGGGCCCTCATCTCAAGCACCGCTCCGCTGGGCCATCCTGTCAAGCACTGCTCCACTGGGCCCTCATCTCAAACACCGCTCCGCTGGGCCCTCCTGTCAAGCACCGCTCCGCTGGGCCCTCATCTCAAGCACCGCTCCGCTGGGCCCTCCTGTCAAGCACCGCTCCGCTGGGCCCTCCTGTCAAGCACCGCTCCGCTGGGCCCTCATCTCAAGCACCGCTCCGCTGGGCCCTCCTGTCAAGCACCGCTCCGCTGGGCCCTCATCTCAAGCACCGCTCCGCTGGGCCCTCCTGTCAAGCACCGCTCCGCTGGGCCCTCATCTCAAGCACCGCTCCGCTGGGCCCTCATCTCAAGCACCGCTCCGCTGGGCCCTCCTGTCAAGCACCGCTCCGCTGGGCCCTCCTGTCAAGCACCGCTCCGCTGGGCCCTCATCTCAAGCACCTCTCCGCTGGGCCCTCCTGTCAAGCACCGCTCCGCTGGGCCCTCCTGTCAAGC
This sequence comes from Pleurodeles waltl, assembly GCF_031143425.1. Lineage (NCBI taxonomy): Eukaryota > Metazoa > Chordata > Amphibia > Caudata > Salamandridae > Pleurodeles > Pleurodeles waltl. Next base: position 254,255,151 of record NC_090445.1, read on the forward strand.
ACCGCTGGCCCATTGGCAGGCCCGGTTCTGTGTCGGGCAGGGCTTCACGAGGCACTCTGCCCACCATGCCTCCTCCATGACCAGTGGACTCTGTAATCCACCTGATGGACTGTGGCTTTGCACCCCCCAGGATGGCACAGTGGGCAATCCACCCACTGTAGAGACTTGAGAGACTGTGGCTTTGCACTCCCCAGGATGGCACAGTGGGCAATCCACCCACTGTAGAGACTTGAGAGACTGTGGCTTTGCATTCCCCAGGATAATGCAGTGGTCAAACCACCCACTGGAGATACTTGAGAGACTGTGGCTTTGCACTCCCCAGGATGGCACAGTGGGCATGGAGGCCCTTCGTGGATCTGGCGTTGTGGACTCATGTGGCTGAGGTGCCCCTCCTTCCCTTCCCCCTGAGGTGCCAGTATTTTATTTTTGTGATGCCCCAGCAGTGTTCTCTCCAATGGACTCGATCTCGTGTGTGGGCTTTGCCAATGTGTTGCTGCACATTGGCCCACGGACATTTGAACTTTGCAAAACTGTGCCGGACTTTTGCTACTTGTATATATATAGTTCTAGATGTGTAATAATTCTTTATATATTGCTAAGTTCGCTATACTTAATTATTGCTATAATATAGTTCTATTTTTACAATCATTGCCTTTTGTCTTTGCATTTTTGTTTTGGGGGTTTGGGGGTGTCACTCTGACTTCTTAATCTGCATTTGTGTGTTGGTATTTCGGTGGGGGTGAGGGTGGGGGTGGGTGTGTTGCGTATGTGTGTGCCCGTAACCTTTCCTCCTCCCCCCTCCCCTGTGTCGTAGGTGCAGTACTCACCGTTGTCGTCTGCGGCGACGTTCGTGATCCTGGAAGAAGAGCAGGAAGGCAATGGCTGGGAGGATGTGGAGTTCCGGTTCCATGCTGTCCCGATTCCGCATGGAGTGTGTCGAGGTGAGCGTTTCCCATTGGAAATGTCTGTTTCCGTTGTGTTTTTATCGGCGGGGCTCCCGCCCCGGAAAAGGTGGTGGATTGGTGAGTCGTGATAGGGTGGGCGGTACATTGTCTGCCGCCTGGCTGTTGGCGGTGACCGCCGTGCTGTTTGTTTGTGCCGCCGTGGCGGTCGGAGTGTTAAAGCGGTGGCCTGTGTTGGCGGTTCCCGCCAGGGTCAGAATTCCATTTTTTGGACCGCCAGCCTGTTGGCGGGTTGGCCACTGCTTTAACACTGACCGCCAGGGTCGGAATGACCCCCTTTATGTCTGTTCTTTCCTAAATGATTCAGTAAGGCAATAGTATCATACCTGCAGTCATCTTTCGTTTTGGATGCAATCAACAAATCGTCAATGTACTGTACTAGAGTCGAATTAAAAGGCAGTTCCAATGATTCCAAATCCTTCTTCAATATCCGATTGAAGATGGAAGGCAATTCTGAAAACCCTTGAGGAATTCGACACCAACTGTAAACCTTTTCCAGGAATTTGAAACTGAAGAGAAATTGGCTGTCCCCATGAAGAGGCACAGAAAAGAATTCTTGGGACAAGCCAACGACTGTGAACCACTCTGCATCACATGGGACCTGAAACATGATCACAGCTGGATTTGGCACTATGAGGCAGCATTTTACCACTATCTCATTAATTTTCCTTAGATCTTGGACAATTCGAACTTTCCCACGAGGCTTTCTCAATCCCATTATTGGTGAATTACATGGGCTGCTCATCACTTCTTTTAGGACCCCTTGCTTTACAAAGTCTGCAGTTATCTGCGTCACCTGTATAAGGACATCCTGTGCCATGTGGTACTGCGGTACCTGGGAAAACACGGCATTTGGCTTCACATCTACTTTGACTGGTTCTACTCCTTTTATCAATCCCACTTCCTTTCCTGTCAAGTCCCACACCTTCTCTGTGACTGTTCCCTGTAATTCGGTTGGCAAATCGGTCACTGTGAACATCGGGAAAAAACTTATCAAAGGGTACTCTTCATCTGTGGTCTCCGTCTCAGGCTCTGAGATCTGACCATCATCCCCTTCATCATCACTGTTTGTCTGCACCTCAATTCCTTCATTGGAACAGGTGATCGAACACCTTGTCTTACACAGCAAGTCTCTCCCCAGTAGGGACACAGGACTTGAATCACAGACCACAAACCTATGTAATCCCTGAAAGGTAGCAATCTCAACCTGAACCGGATCTGTAATCGGATTAGTCAGGAGCTGATTTGCTACTCCTACTACCTTTATAGTACGCCCTGAAAGCGGCAATTTCGGAACCTCTGCACTTCTGACTGGTGAGCGTGTAGCTCCTGTGTCAACCAGGAACGAAACATTGTGACCCATCACCTTCCCTTGCACATAAGGTCCTCTCTGATCTACTTCTAGGGACGCTGCAAGCCTGCACTCCTCACTATCCGAACAGTCATCCGACCATTCATCGTTTATTCCATTCTCACCATGCAATGGGAACTGTTGTACTGCATTATTTTGACTCATTGTTTGGCCTGTGACCTGTTGAGGAAGCATCACATGTTGCTGTCCCATCAGAGCTACAGGCAACTGCATTTGCTGTCTAGGTACCACAGGAATCTGCTGTTGCACTTGCTGCACCTGCACTGGTTGTACACGTGGCATTTGCATTTGCTGCATGGGCTGGAGGCCCTGCATCTGAACCATGTTATTCTGGAAGTTCGGATTTGGACCCCTCATTCTTGGACCCCTCACATTTTGAAATGCACTGACATCATTGCTTTGTTGAACAACACCATCCTGCATCATCATCGGACATTCCAGCTTCCAGTGTCCCACGTCCCCGCAAGCATGGCATGGTGACATCCTTTTCATCCCTTGCATGTCATTTTATTCAAATCTGGACCACGGTTCACAAAACCTCCCCAACCTCTGCTTCTCGTTTGCGGCGGAAACATCCTGTGTCCTTGCTGTTGCTGCACCATCCTCTGTACCCATTTCCCTGCATCCCTGCTTGAGCTGCCTTAATTTGCATCACCATCACCTTCTCTTTCAACTTTCTCTGCTTCAACTCAATCTCATCACTACAGTACTTTGCGTACTGCAACACCTCATCAATCGGTTTCGCTTGCCAACAGATCAAATGATTCTTAATCATCTGGCTAATCTCTGGTCTTAATCCTTCAACGAACCTGAACACAAGATGATTCATGTCTTTCGGTTATATGACCTCTGTGCCACTATAGTGCTTGAACGCCTTTAACAACCTCTCAAAGTAAGCATGTATCAACTCTTTGCCTTCTTGTGCAGTTCGATCAATTTTCTGCCAATCAGTAACTTTCAGCGACACCTTCTGCTTCAAAAACTCAATCATTTTATAGTAGTGCTTCATCACCTCAGGAGACGGTGCTCCTGTAGCCCTGTCCCTTGGCAGTTCTGCTGTCGGCAAGTCCACACTCCTCGTGCACTCAAGCCACAAATCAGCTGGGACCATAATCTCAAATAGTGTATTAAAGTCTTCCCAAAGACATTTTGCAAGCTTCACAAACCTATCCGTTTGCTGATACCACTCTATCGGCTTTTCCCGCAACCTGGGATACTCATTTGTGAATGACAAAATGTCACCTCTAGACCATGGTACATGGACTAGAACCCCTCCCGCTGTTTTCCTCATCGCTAACATCTTTATTGTTCCCGCATCTGGCACAGCTTTCACCTGCTGCTGTTCCAGGCAGACACTTTTCCTCTTATCTCTATTCTTCGCCCATCTGCCTTCCCACTTCTCTAAAGCTCCCCAAACTTGAGCACTCTGCAGTATCTCTTTAAGGTGTGCCTTCATTCCAGTAGACCTCATGTGATCAAAATCTTTAGGTTCGAAGTCTAACCTATAACTCCTCTTCAGATGCTTAGTATTGTCTAAGTCTATGCCGCATTTGTCTGCCAAGTTCGCTAACCTCTGGTGCACCTTACTCACCTCCTTGGTTATTTTCGGGCACAGATATCTTAATTCTGCTTCAGTGTATGATTCCAATCTGTTCACTCCCATGCTCCCTTCAACTAGCTCAGTTGCTTCCACTCCCAACCTCACAAAATTCAGGTATTCCTCTCTTTCTGACCGCTCTGCTGTTGCAGGAGTAGTCTGTGGAGTGTTAAGCTTGTCTAACCATTCATTTAACTGGTGCGCTGTCAAGCCTTTCAACAAGATATTTCCAGCTGGCACCATCGGAGTTTGTGACGTATTCGCACTCAGTACCTGTGGAGTCAGTAGGCCCAAGCCTGCTTGTCTCATGGTTTCTAACGGAACCCCAATCGGACTGAAGTCCAATAAGGATCTAGACAACTCCACTGTCTGTTCTCCCGGTGTCATCCCTTGGGAGCTTCCTCAGAACCCTCCTCTTATCACCTCTTGAGTCATTACTCCTTGGTCACACACACTAGGCTTCGCCTGCGCATACGGCGGTACTGGCAGACCAACGGTAATTGGCAAAGATATAGCAGCTCGTGTCTGTCCATTTCCCAATCCCGGTGGGGCATTGACTCCCATAGCTTGATTCATTATAGGTTCTGTAACTGACTGCGGTCCTGTGACCGAAGTGTAATTCGGGACCACCTGTTGCTGCGGCTGGGGCAGCAGTTGTGGAGTTGGCTCAATCTGCACTAACTTTGATCTTGTGTATACTGGATCAAGCGGCACCATCACATTTGTAGTCGTCTCTAATACTGGGACATCAGGGTAGAGCCTCTGAACTGGTGGTGGCTGCAACCGTATCTGCGTCTCGGGTGCAGTGGATACACTAGCACCATTCTATATCGGAGCTGATGTGGTAACATTATTTGCCTGTACTATAATCGAGGTCCCCTGATTCTGTGTTGAACTTACAGGACCTGCACTAGTGCTCGGTCTATTATTGTTTATGGCATATGGTGGTGGTCAATCATGTAACAACTGATTGAGAAACTCATCATCATCCGAATCGTCTGCATCTACCCAAGACTTCTGAGTCTCCTTTTGCCTACTAGAGCCCTTGTCTGTTTTACAAGTGGCCTTTCCTCCCTGCGTATCGGCCTCTTGAGTTATTGCCGGAAACATCCTAACTCCGTCTATTATTTCCCTTCTCCACATCTTCGTCTCACTATCCCATCTAGCCTCCGCTAGAGTTTTTTCTGCTTTTCTCATTCTCCTCTCGAATTTCTGTTGCCTCTGTCGTATGGCCATTAAATCCCAAATTGCTAACGCCTCAAACTGAGCTGGTCTTGGAGGCGACTTTTGCTCATTTAACGCTTTCTGCAAATTCTCTAGAACCCCTATGTTAAAGGTTCCATTCTCTGGAAACGCCAAACACCAATCTTTCTCTGTTAATTTGCACCATTGCTTTAGCCAAAGACATGGCGCGACTCCCTTCTCCTCCATTACGGCATAAGCCGGAGTATACTCTGGTGGTGTAGGCTCCCCCACACTCACGGTAATGTACACATCTCCCCTCAAAGCACTCTTCAAAGCCTTGAAAAACTTAATCTTTACTTCTTTTATTTAGTTTAGAATCTAATCAGGAAGTGACTTTAGTTCCCAGAACACTCTTCGCCTACCTTCTCAACCAATTGCCTCTCACGGACGGCTGCCAATCTGTGCGCGACCCTTCTTACTTGCTGACCTATCCCAGCGAGGCTCCAATGACGTCACACTCACACACACTGCGGCTGACAAAGCCCTGTGGCTCGTCTTCCTCACTCTCTATTCACGAAAACTAACGCAGTATTTTGCGAGCGCCTTAACAACAAACTCAAATTTGCCGGTTTACTACAGGAAAGGTAATACAATCGCTTCAGAACTTTACAGAGATTTCACTTGAAACCTGGGCCGCTACTCTCTCCTTCTCAGATCCCGCACTCGCAAGCAAAATTTGACCCGCAAATTTCACTCTCGACTTGTCAATGGTTCGTCCTAGTGCACTTTAGAACTTACCAAATCTCCATCGAAGGTTTTCACTCACACACTTTGACTCAAACTCGACTCGTCAACCACGCCCAATTGACCTATTAAACCGCACAAATTACAACATAAACCAAGTGTCTCCTACACATATCAATATACTCCAGAGTCTTAGACCACGCCAGGTCCGTACATCACCAACAACCACGTGGACAATTTTTTTTAGCACAAAGCGCCACACTCACATGAAGTTCGCCGACTTCCTTACTCTCACACTGCGGAGTACGCCCACTCCTACTAAAACTTTACCTGGCCTAAATTCTCACAAACCTTCACAATTCATCTGCGATATGCATAAACTGTTGCAAGCGCAAATCCTACTTTACTCATACCATCAATAGAACGCTGAGAACATACCCAAATCACTTCGGCAAGCTCTGAGATTCCGGGAAAGTCATTTGGGACTTAGGGGCACATCATCTCTCCAATTTGCATTATTTCGAAAATATTTCTAAAACAATGGTCCCTCGTCCTAGGGCCCCAAAGGGCCTAAACCCTCCTCTGCTACAATAACTGTTAACGCATCCTACCCTAGATAATTTGCTTAGTCTGGGACTCGTTTTAGGCGAATGAATCTTTTGACCCTGATTGGAGACACCTTAAGACGAGATAACTAATCAGCCTGTCAACCAATAGATCGATAACCTCATCAATATTCACAATAACAAATCAATCAAATTAGTTAATGGCATTAATTAGAATCTGGACACACCATGACCTTTCAGTCATGAATAACCACAAAATATTTGTAAGAGTTATGATATTTATTCCCTATTGATTACACTCTCCTAGCAAGTTTATTAGTCTCAAAACCATTAGACACATTAGCACTGTCACAATATGGCAACTTGAATAAGATTTCAGCAAAGCAAAGATCATAAACATCAGAACAAAGCACGACGTCAACATGGATTAACTTTAGCAAAGCATCATTAGCGCATTATTCAACAAAGCATCGATTCAGTCATTTGTCTATTTGCGTCAGTTTAGTGAACCCATTAACTAGCTCGAAGTAGCATTAGCATGTTGGACTTCATGCAAAATAATTTAACAACACAAATTTAGAAAACATCTATCTATGGTCTCTTTCAAAAGAAGCTGTTGGTACCTAGAAAGAAAAGGCAAACAGACAATTACAATTTCATTATCATATAGTTACCTAGTTACCCTCCGTAATGGGTTAGCATACAGAGTCAGTCTTCGTCCTCAGGACATCAGTTGATTTGCCATCAGCCAGGAAACTCAGCAAAGTTCAGAAAGACAGGCAATAAGGAATACCTCCCTCATAAGGAGGAAAAGTATAGAACGGGCAAGACAAGAGTAAGGATGGTTTGAAGAGTCAAACAGCAAAGTCTTTAAGACAGAGTGACAAAGCGGCTAGGTAATAGCAAAGAATGGCACGTAGTGGCATTAGCCGAGATGGCTCGGAAAGGCTGATTTCTCCTTGTGACATGGGGTTAAAGCAATCTTGTTGTACAGTCTCTTAATTTCCAATTGGGCAAATTTTTGGTGCATCATTATCTCCAACCAATAATTTGGTGGTCACCTCATTAGGGTTTTCACTTTAAAACAGTCCTCACGTAGTTCATTGGCTCCTTTAATTGACGTCTCCAACGGGTAGAATGTCAGATACAAACTTTTATTCTCGCAGGCTCAGTCAGTCAGTCTTTTCCAGTTCAGGCGACCTTTTACCTGTTGCAAGTTTACACTGTTGCATTCAGCAAGAATGTCTCCTTGAGCAAGTCGGGTCTCATGAGAAAGAATTCACTACGGTTACAAACATCTAGCTTCTGGAAAAGTATGGCTACATGCCCTTCAGCAAGTCAGCACATTGCACGTTAGAAAAAACACATTTAATATGAGACCGGCAGCTAGGCCCCGACTCATGCTAACTAAGGCCTAGTCGTTAATTTTAGCAACATCTTAACATATAACTCTTAACACTAATACAAAATCGTACATTAGTACATCGATAATTCATTATTAGTCAACTTAATTTAGCACCATATACATTGGTGGCCATTCCCCGTGGGCACATTTCACACGCGTGTGTTTAAAGCATATTAATACAATTTCTATGTGGCATTATTATACAATAATTTGCAAATATTTCATGTTAAAATTTGATTATCATAACTACACTCCAACAAACCTCAGCAAAATATGCTGAAGTTGTGCAGGTGTAATTTCCGACACCAGTAACATTCAGCAGCACCTGCACATTGTCTGCTTTCTGTTCCAAACAACCACATGCCGGCGGTGAATGCTCTTTCTTATTTTAAGCTTACACCGAGCTCAAAATAAAGGCCTAAGTTAAAAAGCCATCAGCCCTCCTTTTGTTCAAGTATAATCCTGGTTGGGAGGTATGTTGAGCCTCACACCTTCTGCCAATGCAATGGAGGGGAAACAACGGAAACAAAGGCACATAGCTTGTTATCAGTTCACAAGTACTTAAAGGAAAGTACGATTTGGAGGCAAGTGTTTGATTTTGTTGAGTCCCTGTATATCAGTGATATGTATGAACTGTAAAGATGTCAGATGTGCCAGTCTGTATGAGTATTTACATGAATAACAAATTAAATAACACTCTTTGTTTTTATTTATTTTATAGCGCTACTCATTTCAATCTAGGTTGTCAGAATGGTTTTGCATCACATGCACACATTATACATTGTCAGTAAATCAGACAAGTGTTTAAATCAATGTACAGGATGTATTGCATAGGACTATGAGGATTACAAGATATAGGAGCCCCATATGATCCATCCTAGTTCTCTGTGCTATATAAGGTTTGTCATTTATAAACTGAAGTAACAAAACAAGGAACAGATTAATCTTGTTGCAGTTGGACTCTTGCTCTAGGCCAGATTGCTGGTTTAGGGATGACCGCACCTTTGTTTGTAGGCAACTAGGCCAATCCTACAACAAGTCACAACTGTTGGCCCAGCCTTCCCGGGTCACAAGCAGTACCTCACCAAAAACCCAAATAGTAAAAGGTGATTTGTGGCAGCCTTTACACATGGACTCAAGAGTGCGACATCTCAGAGAGGTTGTGGTTAAATGGAGATTACCCCTTTCTCACATGAACAACATGTCTCAGTCACACACAGGCAATGAAAGAGATGCAGTAAAGTTTTCAATAGGTTTTATTAACAAGACTGCAATCTACTGTAAATTGCACGGGCTGCAATGATTAGGATAATGAACAGTGCAAGGAATAGAATGGTTAAAACGAGAGCCATGAATACAAAGACAAGGCCTGTTTCAGGTCCTGAGCTCGCCCCCCACGACCGCAGCACCAACCTGCTGCCTCCTGCCTCTGTCCCCCGACCACGCTGCTGTTTGCGTGTTCGAGGCCCTCCTCCACCCGCAGGCATCCTCCTGCGCCTCATCCCTGGTGTCTAGTGGGCTCTGCCTAGCTCCACTTGACCCGTGTGCCGCTTCCGACGTCCTGTAAGTTGTTTTTCTGATTGTTTTTCCGATTTTTCTGCGCCTCGCCGCTGGCGCTTCTGCCCCCGTTGTGCCCCCCTGATTGCTTTCTCCCCGATCGTGTACTGTGCCATTGCTGTATTTCCTACTGTGTGTTTTTCTATTGTGATTGCCTTTAATTTTGATCGTTTTTTGTGCTTTTTGCCCCTTGTGCGCTCCCCCAAGCGTTCCGATCCCTGCCGCTGCCTCCCTGAGGCCCCGCCCCCCTCGCGCCCCCATTCGCCGCTCCCTCCCGCCTCCCGCCTCCCAGCTGCTCCTCCCTCCCCCCTCCCTTCTTAATGGCTGGCGCTGCGCGTCGCGAGTGAGCGACCTCTGACCTGTTTCAGGTCCTGAGCTCGCCCCCCACGACCGCAGCACCAACCTGCTGCCTCCTGCCTCTGTCCCCCGACCATGCTGCTGTTTGCGTGTTCGAGGCCCTCCTCCACCCGCAGGCATCCTCCTGCGCCTCATCCCTGGTGTCTAGTGGGCTCTGCCTAGCTCCACTTGACCCGTGTGCCGCTTCCGACGTCCTGTAAGTTGTTTTTCTGATTGTTTTTCCGATTTTTCTGCGCCTCGCCGCCGGCGCTTCTGCCCCCGTTGTGCCCCCCTGATTGCTGTCTCCCCGATCGTGTACTGTGCCATTACTGTATTTCCTACTGTGTGTTTTTCTATTGTGATTGCCTTTAATTTTGCTCGTTTTTTGTGCTTTTTGCCCCTTGTGCGCTCCCCCAAGCGTTCCGATCCCTGCCGCTGCCTCCCTGCGGCCCGCCCCCCTCGGGCCCCCATTCGCCGCTCCCTCCCGCCTCCCAGCTGCTCCTCCCTCCCCCCTCCCTTCTTAATGGCTGGCGCTGCGCGTCGCGAGTGAGCGACCTCTGACCTGTTTCAGGTCCTGAGCTCGCCCCCCACGACCGCAGCACCAACCTGCTGCCTCCTGCCTCTGTCCCCCGACCACGCTGCTGTTTGCGTGTTCGAGGCCCTCCTCCACCCGCAGGCATCCTCCTGCGCCTCATCCCTGGTGTCTAGTGGGCTCTGCCTAGCTCCACTTGACCCGTGTGCCGCTTCCGACGTCCTGTAAGTTGTTTTTCTGATTGTTTTTCCGATTTTTCTGCGCCTCGCCGCCGGCGCTTCTGCCCCCGTTGTGCCCCCCTGATTGCTGTCTCCCCGATCGTGTACTGTGCCATTACTGTATTTCCTACTGTGTGTTTTTCTATTGTGATTGCCTTTAATTTTGCTCGTTTTTTGTGCTTTTTGCCCCTTGTGCGCTCCCCCAAGCGTTCCGATCCCTGCCGCTGCCTCCCTGCGGCCCCGCCCCCCTCGTGCCCCCATTCGCCGCTCCCTCCCGCCTCCCAGCTGCTCCTCCTTCCCCCCTCCCTTCTTAATGGCTGGCGCGCCGGAGGCGCGCCAGAGGCAAGCCCGTCTGCGCCCGTCCGCGCCTGGACCATGCCCAGCGCCACCCCCCCTGGTCCTCACGCCCCCCGCATCACCCGCGTCCGCTACTCAACCAACGAACTCCGCGCACTCAACCCCGGCCCCTCCGCAGAGTGCTTCCTTGCAACCCCGAAGCACACAAAAGGACCTTTCTCCTGCCGCACTTGCAACTTCTCCTGCGACAGAACGGCGAAGCCAACAACAAGAACTCCCAACACCAACCACCTGAACTGCATCCTCATCAACACACGCTCCGCACGAAAACACGCCATCGAACTCTGGGACTTACTCGACACCACCGCCCCTGACGTGGCCTTCCTGATCGAAACCTGGTGGAACGACTCCTCGGCCCCGGACATCGCAATCGCCATACCGGAGGGATACAAAATCACCAGAAGAGATCGAACCAACGGAATCGGCGGCGGAATAGCCATCGCCCACAAATCTACCCTCAAAATCCACACCCACACGGACGACACCCTCAAGACAGCCGAACACCTCCACTTCCAGATCCACACGGACCCCAACACGACCCTCAGAGGAACCCTCATATACCCCCCTCCAGGACCAAGAGCCCCCTTCAGCGACACCGTCGCCGACCTCGCGAGCACCCACGCCCTCGCGTCCCCAGACTACATCCTCCTGGGAGATCTAAACTACCACCTGGAAAATAACAACGACGTCAACACCGCATCTCAGACCTCCAACCTCCTCAACCTCGGACTCCGTCCACTGGTCAACACTCCCACCCACATCGCCGGACACACTCTTGACCCCCTCTTCACCTCAAGCAACCACATCTCTTTCAGCCACACCTCCGAACTCCACTGGACCGACCATCACTGCGTCCACTTCTCTTATACGAAAATCACCGAACACCACCGCATCCCTCGACCTCCTCACCGCCGCTGGGGAAAAATCACCCAAGACCAACTAACCAGCACCCTCGTCAAAGACCCTCCACCCGGCTCAACCGACCCAAGCACTGCCGCCATCAACCTCCATCAATGGATCCTCGACTGCGCCAACACCTTAGCCCCACTCAAGAAACCCACCGCCAACCAAGGAAAGAAAAAACCAGCCTGGTTCACAGACGAACTGACCGCCTCCAAAAGCCTCTGCCAGAAGCTCAAGAAGAAGTGGATCTTAGAGCGCACACCCGACAACCTCGCCTCCCTCAAAAATGCCAACCGTGAACACCACCAACGGATCCGAGTCGCCAAGCGCGCCCACTTCACTGAACGCATCAACAACAACGCCCACGACTGCAAAGAACTCTTCGGCATCGTGAAGGAACTCTCAAACCCCAACGCCAACTCCAACGACATCCCGCCCTCCCAGAAACTCTGCGACGACCTCTCCACCTTCTTCCACCAGAAAATCACAACCATCCACAACAGCTTCAACGCCACTCCGCCGCCAGACCTCACCCCTGACATCTCCACAGACGCCTGCCGCCTCACCGCCTGGACCCACGTGGACGACACCGAAACAATAACAACCATGAACACCATCCACTCAGGCTCCCCCACGGACCCATGCCCTCATCACGTGTTCAACAAAGCCAACGCCATCATCGCCCCCAAACTCCGCGAGATCATCAACCTCTCCTTCGACTCCGCCACCTTCCCAGACAGCTGGAAACATGCAGAAATCCAACCCCTCCTCAAGAAACCCAAGGCTGACCCCAACGACCTCAAAAACTTCCGACCGATCTCTCTCCTCCCTTTTCCAGCAAAAGCCATCGAGAAGATCGTCAACACACAGCTCGCCCACTTCCTCAAGGACAACTCCATCCTAGACCCCTCTCAATCCGGTTTCAGACGAAACCACAGCACCGAGACTGCTCTCCTCGCTGCCACAGATGACATCAGAACCCAAATGGACAACAGCGAAACCTCGGCCCTCATCCTCCTCGACCTATCAGCCGCTTTTGACACAGTCTGCCACCGCACCCTACTGACCCGCCTCCATGGAGCCGGCATCCAGGATAAAGCCCTCAACTGGATCTCATCCTTCCTCACCGACAGAACCCAGAGAGTCCGACTCTCCTCTTTCCGCTCCAAAGCCACCAACCTCATCTGCGGCGTCCCCCAAGGATCCTCCCTCAGCCCTACGTTGTTCAACGTCTACATGACCCCCCTCGCCAAACTGGCCCGCCAACATCACCTCAGCATCATCTCCTACGCCGACGACACCCAGCTCGTCCTCTCCCTGACCAAAGACCCACTCACCGCCAAAACCAACCTCCACGAGGGACTAAAAGCCATCGCCGAGTGGATGAACGACAGCCGCCTGAAGCTCAACTCCGACAAGACGGAAGTCCTCATCCTCGGGCGCACCCCTTCGGCCTGGAACGACTCCTGGTGGCCCACCGGTTTCGGACCCCCACCCACCCCAGCCAGCCACGCAAGAAACCTCGGCTTCATCCTGGACTCAGCCCTCACCATGTCCAAACAGGTCAGCGCCGTCTCCTCTTCCTGCTTCAACACCCTTCGAATGCTCCGCAGAATTTTCAAGTGGATCCCAACAGGAACCAGAAAGACGGTGACCCAAGCCCTCGTCAGTAGCAGACTTGACTACGGCAACGCACTCTACACAGGCATCCCAACAAAAGACATCAAACGACTCCAGCGTATCCAAAATGCATCCGCCCGCCTGATCCTTGACATACCCCGCCGATGTCACATCTCCCCTCACCTGAAGGACCTCCACTGGCTCCCCGTGGACAAGAGGATCACATTTAAACTCCTCACCCACGCTCACAAGGCTCTACACAACACCGGACCTACCTACCTCAACTCCAGACTCAACTTTTACGCCCCCACTCGTCAACTCCGCTCTGCCAATCTCGCCCTCGCCATCGTCCCCAGGATCCAGCGCAAGACCGCCGGCGGCAGATCCTTCTCCTTCCTCGCCGCCAAGACCTGGAACTCTCTCCCCACCTCACTGCGCCAGACCCAGGACCTCCTCGCCTTCAGGAGACTCCTCAAGACCTGGCTCTTCGACCGCTAACAGCTCATCCCCCCCCCCCCACCAGCGCCTCGAAACCCTGACGGGTACATAGTGCGCTTTACAAATGTTATGATTGATTGATTGATTGATTGATCTTGCAGTAACTTGAAATATGAAATAGATATGAAATAGGTCCTAATACCCTACCACGGTGAACCTAATCTCTAACCTAAAGAGATCTAGGTGTGTTAAACCTATTTTGTCAGTACCATGCCCATGAGAAGAGGCCCCCCAACCCTCGTTACCTTGGAAGTAGGTCCCTAGATCAGACTCCATGGGGACACAAAGACTGGGTCAGCATCAAGGCGACGTGTAGGATAGATAGCTTTGATGGCATCTGGTGGGAATCCATCTGATTATCTTGTCTGTGTGAGATGTATTTATACAGATCTGGTCGGACCCCTGGCACAGGTATGTTCCCAAACAATAGGTAAGAAGGCATGCTTGGGGCTGAAATTATATAAACAATTCCCTGAAAAGGTACATTATGTTACTATCACGCGAAATTGGGAAAGTACATAATGTGAATACCTCCGTATCTCCTTTATCTTTGACGCTGATAGTGACGCCTTTACAGGGCGGCACTAATAACGTGAAACTAAAACATCCTCCTAACTATAAACACGGCAGCCAACTTGGAAGAAATAATTACATAAATGTGCTAAAACAGAGAAAGCTAGGTAGGTTAAAAGTCACTGGGTGACGGAGGCACAGGCCTGCAAGCCAAAGGCTAAGCTAAACGCCTGATTCTCATTAAAACTAAATAGGATCCACTACACCCTCCCCATTGCCGGAACAAGTATGATGCCATAGTAATGACACCAGAGAAAGTGAATGAACCCAAGCTAAAATGCTCTGGACTAAAACAAGCTAAAACCATATTAAAATATAACTAAAATCTAATTAACCTCTTAGCTGCTGGGCCTCCCCCCCCCCCCAGTGCTGAGCCCTTTTTTGGCTATTTGGGGTAGTTCGTGCTTAGGCCTTCATAACTTTGTGTCCACATAAGCTATCCACGCCAAATTTGCGTCCTTTTTTTCCCAACATCCTAGGGATTCTAATGGTACCCAGAGTTTGTGGTTTCCCCTGGAGGAGACCAAGAAATTAGCCAAAATACAGTGAAAATTTCATTTTTCCAAAAAAATGGGAAAAAAGGGCTGCCGAAGAAGGCTTGTGGTTTTTTCCATGAAAATAGCATCAACAAAGGGTTTCTTGTGCTGAAATCACCATCTTCCAACCTTTCAGGAACAGGCAGACTTGAATCAGAAAACCACTTTTTTCAACACAAATTTGCCATTTTACTGGGACATACCCCATTTTTACTATTTTTGGTGCTTTCAGCCTCCTTCCAGTTAGTGACATGAATGGGTGTGAAACCAATGCTGGATCCTGGAAAGCTAAACATTTCTGAAAACTAGACAAAATTCTAAATTCAGCAAGGGGTCATTTGTGTAGATCCTACAAGGTTTTCCTACAGAAAATAACAGCTGAAATAAAAAATATTGAAATTGAGTTGAAAACAACAGCCATTTTTCTTTCTGTTTTACTCTGTAACTTTTTCCTGCGATGTCAGATTTTTTAAAGCAATATACCGTTATGTCTGCTGGATTCTTCTGGTTGAGGAGATATAAAGGGCTTGTAGGTTCATCAAGAACCCTAGGTACCCAGAGCCAATAAATGAGCTGCACCGAGCAGTTGGTTTTCATTCTATACTGGGTATACAGCAATTCATTTGCTGAAATATGAAGAGTGAAAACCTTTGCATTTCCAAAATGGGCTCAAGATAAGGTTTTGAGGAGCAGTGGTTATTTGCACATCTCTGAATTCCGGGGTGCCCATACTAGCATGTGAATTGCAGGGCATTTCTCAAATAGACGTCTTTTTTACACACTCTCTTATATTTGGAAGGAAAAAATGTAGAGAAAGATAAGGGGCAATAACACTTGTTTTGCTATTCTATGTTACCCCAAGTCTCCCGATAAAAATGATACCTCACTTGTGTGGGAAGGCCTAGCGCCCGCGACAGGAAATGCCCCAAAACACAACGTGGACACATCCCATTTTTTTAACAGAAAACAGAGCTGTTTTTTGCAAAGTGCCTGGCTGTGGATTTTGGTCTCTAGCTCAGCCGGCACCTAGGGAAACCTACCAACCCTGTGCATTTTTTAAAACTAGAGACCTAGGGGAATCCAAGATGGGGTGACTTGTGGGGCTTTGACCAGGTTCTGTTACCCAGAATCCTTTGCAAACCTCAAAATGTGGCTAAAAAAACACGTTTTCCTCTCATTTCGGTGACAGAAAGTTCTGGAATCTGAGAGGAGTCACAAATTTCCTTCCACCCAGCGTTCACCCAAGGCTCCCGATAAAAATGATACCTTACTTGTGTGGGTAGGCCTAGCGCCCGCGACAGGAAATGCCCCAAAACACAACGTGGACACATCCCATTTTTTGACAGAAAACAGAGCTGTTTTTTGCAAAGTGCCTACCTGTAGATTTTGGCCTCTAGCTCAGCCGGCACATAGGGAAACCTACCAAACCTGTGCATTTTTTAAAACTAGAGACCTAGGGGAATCCAAGATGGGGTGACTTGTGGGGCTCTGACCAGGTTCTGTTACCCAGAATCCTTTGTAAACCTCAAAACGTGGCTAAAAAAACACGTTTTCCTCACATTTCAGTGACAGAAAGTTCTGGAATCTGAGAGGAGCCACAAATTTCCTTCCACCCAGCGTTCCCCAAAGTCTCCCGATAAAAATGATACCTCACTTGAGTGGGTAGGCCTAGCGCCTGCGACAGGAAATGCCCCAAAACACAACGTGGACACATCCCATTTTTTGACAGAAAACAGAGCTGTTTTTTGCAAAGTGCCTACCTGTAGATTTTGGCCTCTAGCTCAGCCGGCACCTGGGGAAACCTACTAAACCTGTGCATTTTTTAAAACTAGAGACCTAGGGGAATCCAAGATGGGGTAACTTGTGGGGCTCTGACCAGGTTCTGTTACCCAGAATCCTTTGCAAACCTCAAAACGTGGCTAAAAAAACACGTTTTCCTCTCATTTCAGTGACAGAAAGTTCTGGAATCTGAGAGGAGCCACAAATTTCCTTCCAGCCAGCGTTCCCCCAAGTCTCCCGATAAAAATGATACCTCACTTGTGTGGGTAGGCCTAGCGCCCGCGACAGGAAATGCCCCAAAACACAACGTGGACACATCACATTTTTTCATAGAAAACAGTGCCTACCTGTGGATTTTGGCCTCTAGCTCAGACGGCACCTGGGGAAACCTAGCAAACCAGCGCATTTTTGAAAACTAGAAACCCAGGGGAATCCAAGATGGGGTGACTTGTGGGGCTCTGACCAGGTTCTGTTACCTGGAATCCTTTGCAAACATAAAAATTTGGCCACAAAAACACTTTTTCCTCTCATTTCGGTGACAGAAAATTCTGGAATCTGAGAGGAGCCACAAATTTCCTTCCACCCAGCGTTCCCCCAAGTCTCCCGATAAAAATTATACCTCACTTGAGTGGGTAGGCCTAGCGCCTGCGAGAGGAAATGCCCCAAAACACAACGTGGACACATCCCATTTTTTGACAGAAAACAGAGCTGTTTTTTGCAAAGTGCCTACCTGTAGATTTTGGCCTCTAGCTCAGCCGGCACCTGGGGAAACCTACCAAACCTGTGCATTTTTTAAAACTAGAGACCTAGGGGAATCCAAGATGGGGTAACTTGTGGGGCTCTGACCAGGTTCTGTTACCCAGAATCCTTTGCAAACCTCAAAACGTGGCTAAACAAACACGTTTTCCTCTCATTTCAGTGACAGAAAGTTCTGGAATCTGAGAGGAGCCACAAATTTCCTTCCAGCCAGCGTTCCCCCAAGTCTCCTGATAAAAATGATACCTCACTTGTGTGGGTAGGCCTAGCGCCCGCGACAGGAACTGCCCCAAAACACAACGTGGACACATCACATTTTTTCATAGAAAACAGTGCCTACCTGTGGATTTTGGCCTCTAGCTCAGCCGGCACCTGGGGAAACCTAGCAAACCAGCGCATTTTTGAAAACTAGAAACCCAGGGGAATCCAAGATGGGGTGACTTGTGGGGCTCTGACCAGGTTCTGTTACCTGGAATCCTTTGCAAACATCAAAATTTGGCCACAAAAACACTTTTTCCTCTCATTTCGGTGACAGAAAATTCTGGAATCTGAGAGGAGTCACAAATTTCCTTCCACCCAGCATTCCCACAAGTCTCCCGATAAAAATGGTACCTCACTTGTGTGGGTAGGCCTGGTGCCTGCGACAGGAATAGATCACACAACAGTCAATGTTGGTCCTTACATGAGGCAGCTGTTGACCCTGGGGTGATCCATTCCTGATGCAGGCACTAGGTGTAGGCACTCAAGTGGGGTAGTGTTTTTATCAGGACAGGTGAGGAATCACTGGGTGGTAGGAATTTTGTGGATCCCAGCATATTCCTGTAGTTTGTGTGACAGAAATGCGAGAAAAATAGAGTTTTTATTCAACATTTCAGGTTTGCAGGGTATTCTGCGTAAGAAAAGTTTGGGGAATCCACACAAGTCACACCTCTGTGGACTCCCCCGAATGTCTAGTTTCCAGAAATGTTTGGGTTTAGTGTGTTTCTCTATATGGGCGCCGAACCCAGGACCAAAAACACAGGTGCCTGCCTTACAAAACCAGTTTGTTTTGCGATAGATCATTTTGATGTCTCCACAATACGATTTGGGCGGTGGAATTTGGGGCTGAACTAAATTGGGGAGCTCCCAAGAGAGCACTCTCTCTCTCTCTCTGCTTGCCGCCGCATTCACCTGCTCTCTGGGTTGGGCTAACCCACTATTACCCAGTTGCACAGACTGCTTGCGAAGGGACAGCAGGACTGTCCTCATCACCTCCCTCATAATGTACTGGAAGAGGAGTTATCGAATGGGACTCCTCCGACTGAAAAATCACTCCCAGAGTCTGCGCCATTGTCCTATCCCTCAGATGCTGTCTCAGTATCTGATGTCTCAGTCTCTGATCCTATGTCAGAGCTGTCCTCTATAACCCGAGTGCCGGTAGCAGTCATCCATCAAGATGCCATCTCTGCTATTGGCTAAACTGTTGCTCTAAAACAATAGCCTACGTAGACAGTCACAAAATCGATGGTGTGTGTGAGATACGTGCAACAGTAGAGGCCACCTTATCTGCGCTTCTTCCTCACATACCATTCGTCACAGTCTTTAGCACCTCCTGCGCCCAGTCCAACAATCATTATTGGTGCTCCCACTCCCTCCTCCTCGGATTCCCTCATTACCACCCAGCAAAAGTGCCCTTCATCTCTCCATAGCCGCCCTGCACATACATTTCATTTGTATTATAGCGCAGGTAATGGCTGACTTTACTAATGTACTCAGCTATTGACATAAAATACAGATTTGCTCTTTGCAGTAGGCATATAAACCTTCTGCGCTTCTTTATGGCACTAAAACTGCCACTAGACAAAAGTCTGATCCTTTCGTAGCAGAAACATAATCACAATACTTACTTGACTTTTTTATTGCTGCCTAAAAGCTACAGGTGAAATGCGTCAGTTGAAGTATGTGCATTGCTTTGAAGACGCAAGCTGCAACTGCAAGACAACTGGTGGCAAATCTATATATAAATATATATATATATATATATATAAATATATATATATATATATATATATAATTGCCGCAAATGCTCGAACAGGAACTAAATCGGCCCGAGAGGGGTGGTGCAAGAACCGGCACGAGCAAGCTGGTAATTCATAAGCAAAAATAAACAAAAATAACAGTTGCACACTCAGTACTATAGGAAAAGCAGGAAAAAGTTTAATACACCACAACACGTTTCGGCTGACACAGCAGCCTTGGTCACGTGAATAACAACACATACAGACCTCCCTTACATCCTGTCACAACACAAACATAAAAGTAGGACATTAACAAGTGGTAGTATAAAAAGATACATACACCAAAAAAAAACCTAACACACACAATTCTTTGTAACTAAATAGCCACCATTAAATTATATTATTTCATTTGTAGATAAATCAATATGTAAATATCATAGATATTGTCTGTGTAACAGGAGAGAAAAAAAAATATATATAAGAGAGAAAAGGAAACAGTGCAGTTAAATAGCATTAACATTCACCAGACCATTAAGTTAAATAGTACAATACTATAAATACTGCCTGCTCCAGAATGTAAACCAACAGTAATTAAAACACTGTAACACAATATTATTTTCTCCATCTACACAAAGTATTTGTCAATATATTATTATACTTGAAATAGTCTTATCTGTAAACTCAGCAAGGGGGGTCCCACAACACTAACCTGACATTTAAAAAGAATGATGACAATGGTGACACTAAATTTCCATCCGACCCCTCATACCTGAAAGAAGAATTATATAACAAATATGGATAAATAGAAAAATAAATAGATATATGAGTATAAACCTATAAAATCTCTCTATATATAAATATAAATATAAATATACATATAAATATATATACATAGATAAATAAATATAATATTCATTATCCGGTACCTCAGACTTAATACCTAAACACCCAAAAGCCGGCCATAACAGACCCGATCAGATACTAGAAAAACCTCATTGTAATCAAATGCTCATAAAATCTAGTTTTGCTCAATTTTAGCTAAAAAAAAGGCGGGGGGGAAGAAGAACAAAATAAAGACCATCTGAGGTTCAACACTTCCGACCCTTTCCTAATACTCTATCACCATCAGTAGACCCTCCTAGTTGTCACCTATATGGGTATTCAATTCTTCACCCATATTCAATCCATTTGGGATCTTAGTCTCCAATTCTATAATATACTTTGACTCCTTTTTCCTCAATGTAAGTTCTCTATTACCTCCCCTGTGGCATGGGGAAACATGTTCAATTCCAAAGTAAGATAACTTGGTACAGTCAGAATTATGTTTTTCCTTAAAATGTCTCGCTACAGGGTAATGCTCATCGTTAGTTGTAATCACCCGCCTGTGTTCTAAAATAAGTTTCTTAAAAACTATGTTTAGTACTGCCAACATACCATTTTAAGCATGGGCACTCCAATATATAAATCACAAATGGAGTACTACACGTTATAAATTGGTTAATATATCTCACTTTCCCCGGTTGGCATACAGTATATTGCTTCTGCATAGTGCTGTTACCACAAGCCTTGCAATGTCCACAAGGAAAAAAAACCTGTAGATTATGTTGTCTCAATTGGGGAATTGTAGTTATGTCATTTGATCGTAACATATCATGAAAGTTACGCCCCCTCCTATACGTAATCTGCGGTCTTTGTTGTATATCATCTCCAATAACCGGGTCACTCTTCAGGATTTTCCAATTTTTTGAAATAATTTTGTTGATGTGTTTGTGTCCTCATTATATGTCGTAATAAGTCTAATTCCTTCTTCATCATCCTTATCTAATCTCATGGTATTGTCAAAAAAGGTATCAGTTCTCCTAATCCCTTTTACCTTATCGACTGCCTTTCTGATGACCCATTCCGGGTAACCCCGCTGTTTGAATCTTTTAATCATCTCTACTTGTTCCACTTCAAAAGCTTCCTCATTACTACTGATTCTTTTAGCCCGAAGAATTTCTCCATAAGGGATACTCCACTTAAGACTGTCAGGATGACTGCTAGAGGCATGCAATAAACTATTACCTGAAGTGCTTTTGCGAAACAGTTCAGTGGTGATCTTATCTTCTCTGATCTTAATTAGAACATCCAAAAATTCAATAGAAGTTCTACTCATATTGTACGACAAACCAATATTCACATCATTGTCACCCAGTTGGCCAATGAAATGTAATGCCTCTTCCTCTTTCCCTTTCCAAATAATGTCCATTTATTTTATTTTATTTTTATTTAAAAAAAAATATATATATGTTGCCCCTGGGGGGGCGGGGGCGCGATCGCGCTCCCCCCCTCCCCCCAGGGGCACCTACCTTTTAAAAAAAAAAATATGTCCCCGGGGGGAAGGGCGGCCCGTTTTCCGAGGGGTCCGACCCCCCCAAGTGAAATCCCTGGTGTCTGGTGGTGTTTCCTGGACCTCGATCGCAGCTGTGCTGCGATCGGGGGCCAGGAAACACTTTCAGAAGGTTTCGTAAGAAAGGGGAGACTCTCCCCTTTCTTACGAGGCCTTCCTGAAACTGTGCTGCGATCGGAGCCCAGGAAACACTTTCAGGAAGGCCTCGTAAGAAAGGGGAGACTCTCCCCTTTCTTACGAGGCCTTCCCGAACGTGGGGAAGGCCGTTTTCCCCATTGGAGCAGGAAGCGGCCGCAAGGCTGCTTCCTGCTCCGATGGGGAAATCAACATTGTTACGTCAGCAGCGCAGTGACGTCACAAAGGGGTGGGTGGGGGGAGACACGGAAGAGCTTCCGTGTCTCCCTGGGACCCCAAAAAAAATCCTCGGGTGCGACGCACCCGAGGATTTATTAACCCCCTCCCTGGTGTCGGCCACTGGTCGTGACCCGCACCAGGGAGGTAGTGCGGGCGTCTGCTAGTGGCCGACGCCCGCATTGAAGAGGTTAAAAACTTGTTATAAATAGCTAAAACAAACAAAAAGACATAGGCCCTCATTATAACACTGGCGGTCGGTGTTAAAGCGGCGGTAATACTGCCAACAGGCTGTCGGTAAAAATAATGGAATCACGAGCACAGCGGAAACTGCCAACACAGACAGGCACTTTAACACTCCGACTGCCACGGCGGTAGCAACAAACACCGATGCAGTAACTGCCAATAGACAGCCGGAAGACAATGTACTGCCCACCCCATCACAACCCGCCAATTCGCCAGCTTTTCCAGGGCAGTACCAACGCCATCAAAAGCACGGCAGAAACAGGATACAGAAGGGAAACCACTGACCTCTCGACACTCAACGAAGAACCAGGACGCCATGGAGCCCGAGCTGCAGGTCCTGCCCATGCTGGTCTACCTCCTCATCTACCAGGAATACGAAAGGCGGTGGTGACGACCACGGTGAGTGGGGGAGAAAATAGAGAGTGACACACACACACAGCACGCAGCACACAGCACGCAACACCCCCACCCTCATCCACAACACCATGCACACAAACACATGCAGCAACATTACATTAACACCCTGGAAGAACGCAAGGACAAAAGGAATTGAGTTAAACAGTGATATTTTAGAAATAGGCAGATATACGTAATCAATAGAAAAACAGTATATAAAAAAATATACAATATGTACATAAGACGGTACATTGTCCATTCAAAATGTCCGTGGGCCACAGGGCCAAAAATCATGGGCCAAGCCCATACTTGACTCCTGCCTCAATACGGAGAGAACACTGCAGGGGCATCAGGTCAAAAACACACAGGTACGTCAGAGGGACGGGGAAGGAGGGGCACCTCAATCGTAAGATGGAATAACGCCACTGCTTCTCGAGGGGGCTCCATGCTCACTGCTTGGTCCTGGGGAGTGCAAGGACACAGTCTCACAAGTCTCTCAAGTGGGTGGTTTGCCCACTGTCTGGTCCTGGGGAGTGCAAAGCCACAGTCTCACAAGTCTCTCAAGTGGGTGGTTTGCCCATTGCTTGCTCCTGGGGAGTGCAAAGCTACAGTCTCAGAAGTCTCTCAAGTGGGCGGTTTGCCCACTGCTTGCTCCTGGAGAGTGCACAGCCACAGTCTCTCAAGTGGATGAGTTCTTCCAATGGTCCTGATGGTGTCTTGTGCCCAGCGTGCTTCATCCTGCCAAGGATAGGGTGAGTGGATGCCTTTCTCCACTGGTTCTGGAGGGGGCCTTGTGCCCAGTGTGCTTCATCCTGCCAAGGATAGGGTGAGTGGATGCCTTTCTCCAGTGGTTCTTGGGGGGGCTTGGTGCCCAGTGTGCTTCATCCTGCCAAGAAGGGGGATGAGTGGATGCATTTCTCCACTGGTTCTGGAGGGGGCCTTGTGCCCAGTGTGCTTCATCCTGCCAAGGATAGGGTGAGTGGATGCATATTACCACTGGTTCTGGAGGGGACCTGGTGCCCAGTGTGCTTCATCCTGCCAAGGATAGGGTGAGTGGATGCCTTTCTCCACTGGTTCTGGAGGGGGCCTTGTGCCCACTGTGCTTCATCCTGCCAAAGATAGGGTGAGTGGATGCCTTTCTCCACTGGTTCTGAAGAGGGCCTTGTGCCCAGTCTGCTTCATCCTGCCAAGGATAGGGTGAGTGGATGCCTTTCTCCACTGGTTCTGGAGGGGGCCTTGTGCCCACTGTGCTTCATCCTGCCAAAGATAGGGTGAGTGGATGCCTTTCTCCACTGGTTCTGAAGAGGGCCTTGTGCCCAGTCTGCTTCATCCTGCCAAGGATAGGGTGAGTGGATGCATATCTCCACTGGTTCTGGAGGGGGCTTGGTGCCCAGTGTTCTTCACACTGGCAAGGAGGGGGGTGAGTGGATGCCTTTCTCTACTGGTTCTGGAGTGGGCCTTCTGCCCAGTAATGCAACACTTGGGGTGTGGCAGTTCACAGTCCCTCCCTCACCTGGGTGTCTGAGGCACGAGATTTGCAGGGAACAGGTTGCATGATAGTCCATGGAGGCAGGGCTTAGCTCCATTCTGCGGCGGCTAAGGCTGCAAACTGGTGGTAGTGACGGTGCTTGTGGGGGTGCTGCCAGTGGTGGTGGGAGGCTCCAGCCCTTCTCCTGCAGCCTTGGACAGCTGCCTAATGGGGCTGCTGCTACTGGTAGTGGTCCTACTGTCAGCGGTGCAGGTGGCAGTGCTTGCGGCAGGGCCTGTGGCAGTGCTAGCGGCGGTGCATGTGGCGCTGCTGCCAATGGTGGAGGGAGGCTCCAGCCCTTCTCCAGCAGCTCGGACAGCTGCTCACTGGGGCTGATGCTGCTGACAGTAGTGGTGTTAGCAGCGGTGCAGGTGGTGGTGCTAGCGGCGGGCTGCTGGCAGTGCTGGCCGCAGTGCAGGTGGCGTGGCTGGCGGTTGTGCTGGTAGCCACCAGGCCTTCACCTGCAGCCACCTATGGCTGAAGTGCATGCCTGGTGTTTTCTGCCCCTTCCTCATCTTGGCAGATGGTGGTGTGACCTTGGCTCTGGGAGCTGGAGTTTTTGAGGCGGCCTTTCTGGGTCGTTCTGCCCCTTGGCCTTGCCGCATGCTGCCCCCCTCTTCACCTTGGCAGGTGTTGGATGATTTTGTCCTTTACAGGGGTTGGTGGCACACTGGCTGGGCTGACGGGTGCCCCCTTTGAGCCTCTCTGAGTTGCAGGTACCACAGCGGACATCGACTTGGTGGCTGAGGTGCTGGCCTGGGTTCTGGACACCCTGGCCCGAGGTGAAGGACGGTGGGGAGGGGGAGGGAAGAGGTCAATGTTTGCCAGGAAAAGCTTCTTAGACACACTGGGGCAGGAAGAGGGAGAGGGTTTGGGAGTGGAGGAAGAGGGAGTGGTTGTAGGAGGTGTCTGTCTGCTGTGTTTGGGTGCAGGTGCATGGGCTGGATGCTATTGGGAGGTGGATGGCTGTTGGGTGGGTGGGTTCTTGCGTTTGTGTACTTTGGAAAGATGGGTTACAGACACACTGGGAGAGGACACAGGGGAAGTGTGCATAGATGTGGGGGTGGTGACTGCCAGTGAGGGGTGTGTTGTGATGGGCGTGCTGGTGATGGAGGCAGTGGATGAAGATATAGTCCATGCAGGTGTGAGTGAAGACGGTACTGGGAGGGAGGTGGGCGACAAGAAGGAGGGGGACACAGTGGAGGCAGCGGACTTTGGTGTGTCTGCATGGGTATGGTGAGATGAAGTGTGGTGCTTGTGTTTGCCAGATCCACTTTTGTGTGGTGGTTTGGGTGAATGCTGGTCAGAAGGTGTGCTTGGGATAGGCTGGGGTTGAGGGGACTGGGTCTGGGTAGAGGAAGTTAGAGGGGGAGGCTAGAGACAGGTACAATGGCTACCATCAGGGAGTTGGCCAGCGCCTGAAATGCTCTCTGTTGGGCCGCCACACCAGAGTGAATGCCCTCCAGGTATGCATTTGTTTGTTGCAAATGCCTCTCGGCACCCTGGATGGCATTCAGTATGGTTGACTGCCCAACAGAGAGGAATCTCAGGAGGGCAATAGCCTCCTCACTTAGGTCAGCAGGGCTGACGGGGGCAGGGCCTAAGGTGCCTAGGGCGAAGGAGATGCCCACCCTCCTGGGTGAGCGGGCACGGGAAATACGCTGAGGTGCTGCTGGGAGGGCGGTGCTGGTGGGGGGGAGGCAGCTGTACCTGTTGTTGGGGTGGGCACAGAGGTGTCCGCCACTGCAAGGGAGCTTCCTTCGGAGGAGGCGTCGCTGTCTGTGGTCTCCCCTCCTGTCCCCGTTGTGGTGCTCCCCTCACCCTCATTCCCACTGGTGCCCTCACCCTCAGTGGATTCGGCCTCTAGGCCCATGTGGGATGCAGCTCCCTCCGTCGCCGGTGCCTCTGCTCCTCCACCAGATGATGCTAATGTACACAAGGACAGGGTGACAAAACAAAAAGGGAGGGGAGAGACAGAGGATACACTTGGTCAATGCCAGCAACACCACTACCGTTGGCGTACACAACACACAGGGAGCAGCCCTATACACTAGGCCATGCACTACCAGTTACTAAGATAGCCACCAGCCCATGGGGTACAATGCCTACCACCATTAGCTGCACACCTGAAACCCACAGGACCCTGCCCAGTAGTAGATGCCCACTAACACTATTGGGGTAGGAGTGATTCTGAGCCTGCCCAACAAGGGACCTACCCTGCCATCTTCGCCCTGGCCTAGGGGCACCCATAGCCTACATCCCCCACCCAGGTAACTCTTAACGCACGCAAAGTCAGGATTCTGATTCTGTACTCACCCCCTTGTGGCTGCTGTGATGCCTTCAAGCGTCCATCCAACTCCGGATAGGCCACCGCCAGGATGCAGAACATCAGGGGGTTCATGGTGCGATGGGCACCCCTTCCTCGTTGGGAGGCCAGCCCCAGCTGGGCCTCCGCCGTCTTCTTTGCCCTGTGACGCAGGTCCTCCCACCTTTTGAGGCAATGGGTGCTCCGCCTGTCAAAGACCCCCAGGGTCTGCACTTCCTGAGCGCTGACCTGCAGGGAAAAGACAGCAGATAAAGGATTCGTCACATCGTCCGGACTGTCATACTCATGGCCCACCATTTCCCTCCCACCCCATACACACATACATTGACCACCATACATGCAGCACTCTGGCCAGGACCCCTCTGCCCCCCTACATGTGGCTTACACACACAGCAATCCATACATTCATGGCCCATGCATCATGCTCATAGTGTACTCACCTGTTTGTCTGGAGGACCGTAGAGTAACGTGTACTGGGGTAGGACCCCATCCACCAGTTTCTCCAACTCCTCCAAAGTGAAGGCAGGGGCCCTTTCCCCAGACACATGAGCCATTGTCGCTTCCAGACACAGGTCACAGCAGCACTTGCAGTGTAGGTCCTCTCCTGTTGAAGGTCAGGAAGCAAGTGAGTGAACAGATAGAAAACGGCGATCACGTCCGTGGCGGTGCATACCGTCACCTCCGGCGTACATTGCCATTGGCTCATGGAACCCATAGGGCCCAATGATAACCAATGCGAAGTTGCGCGGCGGTCTTCGACCGCCTACCGCAATGGCACACAACGCCAGCACAATTACCTAATTTCCACTTGTTCCTCCTCACAGGTCAGGAAGCCGCCTTTTCAGGGGGGCACGAGGCATGGCACCTAACTGCGTCACAGCAGACACTGGCACAGCAACTGACTGTCGGATTCACATACTGGTTCTGTGAAGGAACAAAATCATCATTAGTGCAATAGATGTGTTAATATGACCCTCTGCTCACTGTTTTCTTCCAGAGGCTTCAACCGCTGAGGCTGGATATGAGATGGTGACATCCTCCGGTGTACAGACCCCAGGCGGACCTTGCGACAAGGGAGGACAGACACATTATCATAACCTGTAGACTTGATCGGGCCACAATCCAAGAACTGTGTGCCCAATTGGAGCCAGGCCTGATGTCAGCTATCCGCCAGGCAACAGGTATCCCCCCTCTAGTGCAGGTCCTGTCAGTGCTCCATTTCCTGGCAAGTGGTTCCTTCCAAACAACAGTGGCCATGGCACCAGGGATGTCTCAGGCAATGTTCTCCAACGTGTTGACCAGAGTGTTGTCAGCCCTGCTGAAACACATGCACAGCTACATCGTATTCCCCCAAGGGGAGGATTTGGCCACAGTGAAGGCTGACTTTTATGCAATGGGACATATTTCCAACATCTTTGGTGCCACTGATGGTACACATGTGGCATTTGTCCCCCCCCCACCCGAAGAAATGAACAAGTTTTCAGGAATAGAAAAAGTTATCACTCTATGAATGTGCAGATGGTATGATTGACGGACCAATACATCTCCCATGTGAATGCCAAATATCCTGGCTCTGTGCATGACACATTTATCTTGAGGAATAGCAGCATCCCATATGTGATGGGCCAACTCGAGAGGCACTGGGTGTGGCTAATAGGTGAGCCCAAGGTCCCCACCAAGTATAAGTAGGTGTCTGGCGATGGGGTTGTCCCTGAGGGTTAGTGTGTTTCTAACAGTTGTCCCTTGATATTTGCAAGTGACTCTGGTTACCCAAACCTCTCATGGCTACTGACCCCAGTGAGGAATGCCAGGACAAGGGCAGAGGAACGTTACAATGAGGCACATGGGCCTACAAGGAGGATTATTAAAAAGGCCCTTCGGCCTCCTGAAGGCCAGGTTCCGGTGCCTCCATCTGACAGGTGGATCCCTGTACTACTCACCCAAGAAGGTGTGCCAGATCATTGTTGCATGTTGCACTATCTGGCGTTGAGACGCCAGGTGCCTTTTTTGCAGGAAGATGAGCCTGGAGATGGTCTTGTGGCAGCGGTGGAGCCTGTGGACAGTGAGGAAGAGGAGGCAAAGGAAGAAGAGGTTGACAACAGAAGTAATATAATTCAGCAGTACTTCCAGTGACACACAGGTAAGACACTGTAACTTATATTTACTTTC
Organism: Pleurodeles waltl; assembly: GCF_031143425.1. NCBI lineage: Eukaryota > Metazoa > Chordata > Amphibia > Caudata > Salamandridae > Pleurodeles > Pleurodeles waltl. Next base: position 254,284,049 of record NC_090445.1, read on the forward strand.
CAGTTTTATGTTGGACATTGTACATGGCAGCCTGATTTCCCTATGTCTATGGCCACTTACTGTACCCTTTGGCATCTCTATTTTCAGATATCTGTGCCTCCCGCTATGTGTACTGCTGCCCACCAAAGGTCATTCCAAAGTATATTTTACTGTACATATGACTTGCAATGCTTTGATAATGTTTAACTAATACATATTTGAATCATTGGACAGACTCCAGATTTGTATTTGTTCCAAGGGTGTTTATTTAAGTGCTCATAAGTATAGGGGGATGTGCAATGGGCTGGGGTGATGGTGGAGGAAAGTCCAGGGTAGAGTCCAGTCTCTTAGTATCACAGGTGCATTGTCCAATGGGGCATAGGAAGGGGAGTAATGACAGTTCAAACTGGACAGGGTGACAGAGTGGGACAGAAGGGTGACAATCAGGAGAGTCCTATTTCCTGGCAGGGGTCTTGGCAATGTTCTCTGGGTTCTGCCTGGATTGCAGGGACCGTTTGCAGGGTGGTTCACCTTCTGCAGGGGGTGGGGTGCTGGTGGCCTGTGGGTCCTGTGGTGGGACCTCCTGTACACTAGCGCTGGTGGAGGTGGAGGGCTGTTCTTCGGTGTGGCTAGTGTCAGGTACCCGTTGTTGTGCCACTGTCTCCTTCATGGTCTTGCCCATGTCAGCCAGCACCCTGTAATGGTGACTAGGATGGTGTAGATATTTTTGAGGTCCTCCCTGATCCCCAGGTACTGTCCCTCATGCAGCCGCTGGGTCACCTGCAACTTGTACATTAACTGGCCCATGGTCTCCTGGGAATGGTGGAATGCTCCCAGGATGTTGGTGAGGGCCTCCTGGAGAGTGGGTTCCCTGGGCCTGTCCTCCCCCTGTAGCACAGCAGTCCTCCCAGTTTTCCTGTTCTCCTGTGCCTCTGTCCCCAGTGTTGTCCTGTGCCTCTGTCCCCAGTGGCAGTGGGCACACGGGTGCCCACTGCCACTGAACCCAGGTTCCTGATTGTCCTGTGTTTGTGGGGTTGCCTGGGGTCCCTGTAGTTATGGACACTCTGCTGATTGACGTGTCCTGGGGACAGTGGCATGGGCCCGCTGGGTGGGTGTTGTGCTGGTGTTTCCTGAAGGGGAGACTCTGTGGTGGTATGGGAGTGTTGCAGGGTAACCGACTGTCCAGAGGTCCCTGATGGGCCAGGTTGGTCATCGTGATCAAGGCGTGCAGAGCTGCTGTCATCACTGTGGGTCTCCTCTGGGGGGGAATGGATGTTGCTGGCACCTCTTCTCCGGTGACGTTGAGTAGGGGTCCTGTGGGGATGAAAATGCAATGTTATTGTATCTGTGTGTGCCATCTTGTGCATGCGTGTGTTTCCCTGTATGGTTGTGATTGCCCTGTCAGCTTTGCCTTGTGTGCGTGGTGATTTTGTGGGCTAGGTGATTCTCTCTAATGTGCATGCTGTGGTGATGGGTGTCCATCCAGGTCTGTGATGGGGGTCCATGGATTGGTGTTACATGCAGGGCTTGGTTTTGGGATGGGTGGGTTGTGATAGTGGGCCATATGTGAGGTGGTGGAGTGATGGGGGTGAGGGTAGGGGTTGTTGTTTGTGATGGCATGAAGGTAGAGTGGGGGATATAGTAGTAGAGATTTGGCTTACCAGAGTCCAGTCCTCCTGCTACTCCTGCAAGGCCCTCAAGATGCATTATTTCCAAGACTTGCTCCTCCCATGTTGTTAGTTGTGGGGGAGGATGTGGGGGTTCACCGCCAGTCCTCTGTACGTCTACCTCGTGTCTTGCAACCACGGAACGCACCTTCCCTCATAGGTGGTTCCACCTCTTCCTGATGTCATCCCTTGTTCTGGGGTGCTGTCCCACGGCGTTGACCCTGTCCACTATTCTCTGCCGTAGCTCCATCTCCCTTCCAATGGACGTCTGCTGCACCTGTGATCCGAATAGCTGTGGCTCTACCCGGATGATTTCCTCCCCATGACCGTTAGCTCCTCCTCTGAAAACCTGGGGTGTCTTTGGTGTGCCATGGATATGGTGTGAGTGGTATGTGTGAGGATGTGTGGGGTGATGTGTGGGGTATTGTGTTGTGAGGTGCGTGGTGGTGTATGGGTGATGATGTATTGTGCCTCTGATTGACTGGATGCTCCTGGCTTATCTCTCTCTGCTTGCTATCTTTTTTTTCATTGTGAGGGGTTGTGGGTAATGTGGGTGTGTGTTTTATAGTGGTGTGGGTGTGTGGGTGTGGTTTGTGTATGTATATCAGGTGTGTGTAGTTTGAATTGTCCAATGTGGTGGTGTCTTGTAAGTGTGTGTGTATTTTGAGCATGGCGGTGTGTACCACCAATGGTTTACTGCGATTGAAAGACCGCCGCAGTGATTCGTGGGTCGTGATACTGTGGGCGTATTCCTGTTGACGTAATGGTGTGGGTTTTGCTATCGCCAGTTAATCAATTACCTTTGGGTTGGCGGACTTGTGTGGGTGTTTGTAGAGTAACGGATTTCTCTGAGTGGGTCATAATAACTGTAGCAGAATACCGCCGCGATCACGGTATGTTGGTGGCTTTTGGCATGGCGGTAGGTGGCATTTACTGCCAAGGTTGTAATGAGGGCCATAATGTCAATCATGACAAGCACAGCAGCCCAAAGTCAAAGGCAATGTTGGCAAACGTTAAACTTTAGAATAGGCCAATGGTCGAATGATCTAACAGTAGTCATGATCCTGAAGAATGTCTTCAAAGCCATCAAAAGGAAAGGCATAAAAAAAAGAAACCACATCGTTTGATGTTAGATCAATGACAGGATTGGCAGACAGATCCACAGAGCAGTAGTGTAGATGTTCAAACAGGCACCAGGTGCAAAGAAAGACTGGTTGCACACACTATAGGACTGGTCGGAATGACAATGACCAATCATGCTCCAATTCTTCCAGGAACGGAGCACCAAAGAACTTTACCATGCAATCACGGCACAGCTGGGCTGGTGATAGTAGCTCCATCACTCCACTTACCTGGGAAGGAACAACAGCAGCAGTATCGCGCCGATCAGTGCCAAAGTCACAGGAAAGCCACCAAACACACTGGAAAAGAGTGAATGGATGGCTGAAGGAATGACTCCAAAGACAGTCTGGAAGATGGACACAAATCCAGGCCCAACAGCCTCAAAGAAATGGACAATCCCCATAGTGCTCAAAGGGTTGAATATTCTGCATAACAGCTCTCCAAAGTGTTTGGGGAAGTTGGTATTTAATAGGGATTGTATCTCAGCTGATGATCTTGCCATCTGGAGAGTATAGGTCTCTCTAGCCGATGTCAATGCAACTTGTTTCTGGAATGGTAGCACCTTTGGTCTGCTCAGCTTGTCATAATTTACATTGGTAGTATCAATGTGAAGCCACATTTCTGCTACTCTTATCTATTGTGGGTAGGAATAAAACATGTCTGCAACAAGTTACGATCTTAGAGACCAAAATTGCGTAGGCAATTCCTGGTCGCATCCTGCAACAGCTTTGGTCGTTTAGCACCACAAAACTTCCATTCAAAAGTACATGAAATGCTGGAAGAATCAAAGGGACGGGAATAGCCTTCAGAAAACAGGTCAAGTTTGCGATCCCCACAATGCAAAGGCCATGAGGGGACACCCGTTTGCAAATCATTGAAGACTAACAGTAGTCTCACATTCGCTTCTGCTAAGAAAGACCTCTGTTTTGCCATTCAAACATTTATATTCAAAGGGCAACTCCCACTCTTCTTTAATATAGCTATCACCTAGCTGCTCATATCTGCCCACGGCAAGATGTTTCAAGCATTCCAAAAAATGAAAAGTGGAAATGGGCAAATTTATAATGCCATTTATGAGCCACACTGTTGATGGACTCTCTGCAACTGTGAAAGGTAACTTTTCTAGCTTTTCTTTGTGAAACATGGTGAAACTTGCTTCCCTTTTAACCTTTGTCTGTTGTTCCCTGGAAAATTAAAAGCAGCAAACAAGTCACTATGGTTAATGTACTTCCATGGAACGTGGCCATTTTTCAGAATCCGTAGTGTCCAACCTAACTGCATAATGGGGCGCAGCTGACTTTGTCCTTGGTGTAAAAAGGACATGTCATTCGGAATGATGTCAATTGTGGATGACATTATGTTATTTAGGGAGTAAATCCTGTTGGACAGAGTGTTCCTGCCATCATCGAGAAAAGCTAAAGCCTTTTCCAAATTCTCCTTATCTATCTGCCTTAAACGTGCATCAGCTTCTATTTGAGAAAGCTTTCAGATCTCATTGCATATTGCGTAGATTAATCTTTTAGAGCGGGGTTTTCTTGAACCTAGCAAGAAGTCCTGTAAGTCTATATCTTCAAAAAGAGTATTAAGGTGTTCCTTAACTGATGCTAACGTGTTAGTCTGTAACCATTGTTGGCACACCCTGTATGTAATAACTTTACCTGTGTGTTGACCCGAGACAAAGCGTGGGTCCAGCTGGCTAATCTTGAAACCCCCCCTGAGGAATTCACAAAATGCGCCTGACACCTATTCGTGTCCACTGGCCATAATAACCACCAGCCAGGACTGGAAAGTGAAGAATTATAGGTACCAGCATGAACTTTTGCATCCAGTTCTTCCTCTGTGACATTCCGGAAGGACTGCCAATGAGTGAATTTCGTTGGTGTGGGGATACTGGGCACAATCATTTCCTTCATTTTTGCAAACCCCAGGCAGGATGTCTCTTGGATTTAAAAAGAACATTTGAACAGGAATAAGGCACGCTCTAAATAAAGCTTCCCTACCCTAAATTTGCCAATCTTGTGTTCCCCATGCACTCTTTACATCAATAGTGTTCTTCCAGTGTTTGTAACCTTCAATTGCAAGCCGGGAAACAAAGGAATCTGAATAAATCAACTTTGTGTTTGTTAGCAAAATATTCCTAATTTTAGAAGGTGGTAACTTGAAATAGTATGACTCTGCATTTTTAAGGTCATGCCCAGAAAAATAAGTACATTTATCTGAATAATGTTTTGGGCTCCCCACAGGTGGCGTTGAACAGTGTTCCCACTGTGTGTAATCAACTATTATTCTGTGTCTAGTCGCACGGTTCAGGTGGTAATGTCCCCAGTTGTTATAAAAGAACATTTCTCCATAATTCTTTGTGTTAGTGTACATATCATCACTCTCAAAAACAGTGTAATCCTTCATTTTGTCTAACATGGAATCAACTGTTTGGACATCCCTGTCATCAGATACAACACCAGGTGTAATTACATCAGTCATTGAAATTTTGAAAGCATATGGAATCTGAATGACCTCAGTAGGCCCGTATATATAAAATGGAACTTTATCTCACACAATCTCATCAGGAATCGGTACTGCTGAAATGTTCACAAGGGACCCGTTTATTCGGACCTTATACAAGGAAAGATATGGAGTAATAATTATATCCATTGGTCAACAGAGGAGCTTTCAGGAAGGTAATGACCATTTATAAGCAGGAAGAAAACAGTCGCAAAACCAATCCATAGAAAAAATGCAAGGAATGTCAGAAATAACCACAGATCGTTCCATGGATAAATTAAATATTTATTTTTAAGCCATATGTGCAGCTTACGTTTCTTTGAAACAGTTTCAGTAGCAGGTGCGGATGAAGTTGAAGAAAAGTAATCAATGTCGATGAAGTAACCAGAAGCAGTCTCTGCAAACACAGGAGCCAGTGCATTACTTGTAAATAAATCCACTTTGCGTAGAGGCTCATAGTAGATGTCGTCAGTTTGTGTGGTGTTGGAATAGAAGACAGCCATATCTTGGAGTGGTCATTGAAGTGGTCACTGGAATGAGCAAGAGCTCTTTTTCCGCCCTCCCCACACTCGAGGAGGCATTTGTAGCATTGTTGGACATGCTTGTGTAGTCAGAAGTATAGTTGTTTCTTCTTTGAAGAGGTATGTCCTTTTGGGTAGTGAGAGAGTACTGGGAACTACCGAAGGGACCTCTCAGTCTACTGTGCAGGAACGGCCACATGATGGAGTTTGATGTTGTCAATAGAGACAAAACTATTTGCTTTGGGACCAGGCAGCGGTGGTAGGATAATAATTCTGGTACGTTGTATTCCTAGGACTTGGACCAGTGCCCTGTACGATGGGCCAAATTCCTTCTTTACAGCAATCTTCTCACGAAACAGATCCCCAACTTTGGGAATCCAGCCAGTAGAAGTTGTTGGCAAATCCCTCATTTCTAAAGTGGCATCACTGGCAGATGATTTAGCATCACAAAATTCCTGAAGCTCCTGTAAGACAGTGAGACGTTCATTTATGTCAAAAGGTGCATCTTATGCCACCAAACCAGGGCTATCTAGATCTGGGACATACATAGGAATCCCACAGAGAACCTCATAAGGAGTGCGTCCCCCCAAGGACCTTCTTAGCAGATTACTCAGTGCTCTCTGGGCACCATATAGGTGATGAAGTTAACTGCGGTCAGAACCTAATACTCTAGCTGTTAAGGAATGCTTTAGATCTCGATTCCTCCTCACAGCAGGGTGCGAAGTAATGGAATTTAACACCCACTATCCCCATGGTGTCCCTGAAAGATCAGCAAGTCTTTTATTACAGTTTGAGCGTCAGCCTACCGCTGAGGCCATACCCACAGGAATCTAGAAGAAGAATCTGCAGCGACTAAGATGTATTTGTATGCACCATCAGGTTGTAGGGGACCACAATAGTCCAGGTACACACATTGTAGTGGCTTGTTGGACACTAAAAGGGATTTTTGAGGAGGGTGTTTGATGTTTGAGCCCTTCATCTGCTGGCAAATGTCACAGCAAAGGACATATTGCTTGGTCTGTTTGTATAGACCTGGCCACCAGAAGTGTTTCTGTAGGAGTGTTATTGTGGCTGCAATACCAGCATGTGCAGAGGCGACACCCTCATGCACTAGTTTTATTAGCTCTAATCTCTGGTCGTGGTTGGGGATCACTCAATTTACAACCCCAGGAAGTGTTGCATAAGCAACATTTTGTGCACTGGTAAGACTATTTTGTAGGGTATGCTTTTGGGAGAGGCAGCCACATTTTCACTATCCAATCTCATCTGAGAACGAGTCACTGCAGCCACAGAATCCGTAGCTACTGTGGCTTTGGCCACTTTATCAGCCAAAGTGTTGCCAATAACATGTACCCTTACACGTTGGTGGCCCAATGTATGGACTACATGAGCACTCAGTAGCTTATCCTTCAGATTACCCACCCTCCCGCACAGAGTTCTGTGTTTTATGGTGTTCCCTTTGGAGTCTCTGAACCCATTCAATCGCCAATGATTAAGGTAATCACTGTAGGACTGGACGCAGTAATATGATTCATAGACAATCAAAGTGAGTTGTCCTGGGTCCGTATGTTCTAGCGCTAAGATAAGGGCTTTGAGTTCGGCCAGCTGAACTGTGAAGTCCCCCAGGGTCTGCATGTAAGTATTGTGAGGGTGGAATACACCATCCTTCATCACTCCGCTCACGGCTGTGCAAGCGGCTGAGTACTGATGTTTAGTACCTACGACTGGTTGTGCTGAACCATCTGTATAAATGACAGTGTGATAGCTATAAGTGGCAAGACGTCTAGAGGTGTTGGGTACTCCTGTTTGTATTGGAGAAATTATTGTGTCTGAAGTTAATCAACATCGATGGCAGTCAGGGACGTTGCTCATTGAATCTAGCATGGATGTAATGATTTAGCGTTAGGAACGCTTGATTTGGTGACAGCCTCTAGGGCTGGCACCAGGGTAACAACAATAATGGGTTTCACTTGGGCAAGCGGTCTCTCCTTAATGACAGCCATCTGAACAGCAGTCTGAATTTTTTCTGTGGGTGCAAAGCGTTGTTCTGCATTTGAGTATAAATGTGATTTATATGCTATGAGCACCGTGTTAAAGGTGACATAAGTAAACCCAATGGCACAAGCAATTATTCTGAAGGCCAAATTCACTTTGGTATCACAAGTGTGTAAGTGTTTTGCTTCTAGCATATCCTGCTGTAGTCCGCTAAGGATAGGTGCGTGTTCTACTGTCCAGTATCTGATAGAAAAATTATTGTATATTAAGTCATAAAGTGGCTTGATCTGTTGTGCATAGTCAGGAATGTAAGTTCTTCCAAAGTTAAAGAAACCAAGTAAAGACTGCAATTTCTTTATTGTATTCGGGGGCTGGAGTTGAGCATACTTCTTTAAAAAGTGCGGGGACAAGCTCTTGCCTTCATTTGATAGCTCATATCCCAGGAACAGTATGCTGAGAAAGACTAATTTAGTTTTCCTAAAATTGAATTTGTAACCAAGGGCCGAAAATGATCTGATCTACCCTGGCAAGATGAATGTTGAGATCGTCGTCTGTGAGATAGATGTCATCCACGTAAGACAACAGCTCGGGATCAATATCATGCGCTGGGCTGTTCTTGTAGCCTTGGAGCAAACAACAGAAGTGTTTTTGTGAGCCAAAAGAGAATGCACTCAGGTCCCGGCTTTCGTGAGCTACGTTCTGGCAGAGTTTGTATTGCCTATGTGCGTGTATGACTATTTCATTGTCTCTAATCTATGACTATTCTGTAAGAATGGTCGGGTTTTGCAACGGGGAATAACTGATTATTCATTGCAGAGACACATGGCTCTATTCTCCCTGGTACTCAATCTGAGTGAGGATCTCCCTCACTGGAGCTTTGGCTTCGTGTTTAACAGGATACTGTGTCTGAGGCTGGGGTGCAGACGTAATAGGTGTTACATGACAAGGAGAATCCTTGTTCCAACCTACATGGTTGCAGTATAGTGCAGGTGCCTGCGCTAAAGCCCATTGACAGCGTAGGCTTGTTTTACCGCCTCTGGAAAAAGATCAGAGAAAGAAGGCAAAATGACATCTTCCCAATGTGGGAGCTTACGGACGTGCTCAGATGGCCAGTCCTTTTCGGCCAGCAGGATATCATAACCAAGTTCATCCCAGAATATCACACTAATGGTGCGCTCTATGCCTCCCTCAATTTGGATATTTAAATCGTAAACCCTGTCGGGTAGGAGAACGCACCCATCTGCAGTCTCAACTGCAGTAAAGTCACTAGTTGCTGTTGCATCCAGATGACGTTTCAGACTCTGGCGACATATCGTGTCCTCTGCCGCGCTGTCTAGCAAGGTCACTGCTCACGTCTTGGTCTTCATCAATGTTCTGAAGTGTATTGGCATTTTTAATTGACAGCGCTGCCACCTTGTTCTTTTTAAACTGTGGCTTTTGTTGTGGGGACTGATCTTCATTTTTATCTGAAGACTGTGGTGAGTCCTTCTTCTGTTTCACGTAGTGAGGACGTTGCTTTTATCTGAAGACTGTGGTGAGTCCTTCTTCTGTTTCACGTAGTCAGGACGTTGCTTTGACCGGCCTACTTTCTTGCTTCGTCTATCCGGTGTGTCCTGAAAGGAATGGGAGGGATGTGAATCAGTACATTTGTAAGGAGCTTTTATATTTTCTCTATTTCTGAAATTATATCTCCTTTTGGAGTTCTCCAAGTGTGAAAAATCTGCTCTCTGACTTCATTTATCTTTAATTTGTTTCTGTTTATCCCAGCACTTTTAAGAATTCTCCTGTGCTTGTTTAGTACCTTCCTTATGGGTGGTACTCTGTATTTCAGTCTTTTTCGGCGTAGCACCTAAACTATCCCCTCCTAACCTGGTATAGGTATCAGAAATAATTTTTGGTAGCTGTTTCTCCTGTTCCAAGTGTGGAATCTCTCAGAGTAGTAGCCAATTGGTATCCAACAGGTGCTGGTAGTGCTGGACGCGCTGGTGTTGTGTTCAGAGTTCACATTATGAACTGAACAAGTTGTCTATATAATGTTACTAGCTCAAGGTATAGATTGCACAGATCAGCTGCCTGCATGATTTACACCGGAGTGCGGTGTATATGTGGCAGTGGAACGGTACCTCCTCCTCTTCCTAGCTGACCTAGTCTGTCCGCATTCCCAATACCAAGGCAGTACAACAATTGGCTTTTGCCAATACCACAAAAAATAAAAAAGCATTGCTAGCTGCTCGCATAACTGTAACAACTGAAGTGGCCCTAGACCAGTGGCATTCAAACTTGTTAATGCTGCGCCCCCCAGTGGGAAAAAATAAATAATCAGGCCCGCTCAGAATTTTTCATAACCATTCTATTATGTTGGCAATGTTTAAATACGCCTGGTCTTATTCAAACATTGCAATTAAGTTCTATTACCTTTTTACAAATGTAATAAACATTTTTCTGCCTAAAACAAAGCACTATTATCTGCATAAACTTTCTTTTGGCCAGAGCCTGGAGCCCCCCTGGGATCACTTGAGGCCCCCCTAGGGGGGCCCGCCCCCCAGTTTGAAGACCCCTGCCCTAGACTCTATTATGGCAGAACTGAAAAACATCCAAGCATGTGGCAACCTTAGCCCACTTTGGTCCTTCATTAACTGAGGGACCTAATCTCACAGGTTGTATTACGTGTGGTAGGGTGCCATTAAACTAGTTCTGATGTTCTTGATAAGTAATCGGAATTTCATGATACTGGTATGCTTGGTACTGTTGTGGTACGTTTGCAATTCTGTATGTGTGGAATGTATATGATCTCTGGTTTTCCTGAGGAAAGATAACCTAGAAATAAAATGTTTCTGTTTGGTAAGCTTCTCTAGCTTCTACTATAAATGTGACATCCCCACCCTGGTCTGTTAAGGCATGTGCTACTAAGTGCAGTGTTAATGCTTGTATGGCATTCTCAGGAATGTCTATGGCGTTAGGCATTTTGTGTAATGGGTAAAGAGATGGAATACCAAGTGGGGAGAAAGTCCTTTTAGCAGTTTGAGCTCTAACAACCTACAACCTGGTTAGGTGTTCCCTGTTCAGTTGAGGAGGATCTTCCCCAAGACCACAGACGTCTCCATAAAATGGTACTTAGGGTACCTGTCATTTGTGAAAAAGTGATAGTGCCTAAACACCATCGTTGGTGGCGCCATGTCATAGTTGGACTCTTACTTCAGGTAAGACCGCTGGTTTAGGGATGACAGCACTTTTGTTTGTAGGTGACTAGGCCAATCCTAGAACAAGTCGCAACTGTTGGCCCAACCCTCCCGGCTCACAAGCAGTACCTCACCAAAAACCCAAACAGTAAAAGGTGATTTGTGGCAGCCTTCACGCAAGGACTCAAGAGTGCAAGATTTCATGCAGGTCGTGGTTAAACAAAGATTACCTCTTTGTCACATGAACAATATGTTTCAGTCATACACTGGCAATGAAAGAGATGCAGTAAAATTTTCAGTAGGTTTTAGTAACAAGACTTCAATCTACTGTGAATTGCATGGGCTGAAATGATTAGGATAATGAACAATGCAAGGAATAGAATGGTAAACATCTTGCAGTAACGTGAATTATGAAATAGAAGTTAAATAGGTCCTAATACCCTAGCATGATAAACCTAATCTCTAACCTAAAGAGAGCTAGGTGTGTTAAATCTAATCTGGCCGAACCATGTCCGTGAGAAGAGCCCCCAACTCTTGTTTCCTTGGAATGAGGTCCCTAGATCAGACTCTGTGGGGACACGAAGACTGGTTCAGCATCAAGGCGACGTGTAGCATAGATAGCGTTGATGACATCTGGTAGGATTCCCTCTGATTATCTTGTCTGTGTGAGATGCATTTCTACAGATCTGGTAGGACCTCTGGCGCAGGTATGTTCCCAAACAATAGCTTAGAAGGCATGCTTGTGGTGACAATTATATAAACAATTCCCTGAAAAGGTACATTGTTACTGTCACACAAAAGTGGGATAGTACATAATGTGAATTCCTCCGTATCTCATTTATCTTTGACGCTGATAGTGACGCCTTTACAGAGTGGCACTGATAATGTGAAACTAAACCATCTTCCTAGCTATAAACATGGCAGCCATCTTGAAATAAATAATTAAATCAATGTGCTAAAACAGAGCAAGCTAAGTAGGTTAAAAGTCACTGGGTGACGGAGGCACAGGCCTGCAAACCAAAGGCTCTCTACAATCTCTATGTAAAAAAGCAGTAACAAACTTGCCTATCTACATAAAATAATAATCTGTCATCTGCCTATCACAAAATGTGCTTTGCAGCAGACACATTAAACCTATATGCTACTTTGAGTCAAAAGTGTGCCTAGACAAAAGACAGATGTCTCCAGCAAATATGTTAACCACCAGAGCTATCTTACCATTATTATTATTCACTGCGATCTCTGCAGTAGGAGCCTTAACCCCACTAGCTATTTTAAAATGCAGCCTTTGCAACCAATAGGCCAGAAAAGATTTACTGTCACATTTCTTCTTGTCATCACTCTCTCTGTGACAGAGTTTTCAAACAATAAATGTATATGCTGAAGCCCAGATTTACTCAAATTTTGCATCTAGGTTGCATCATTTTTTGGAGCAGCCCCAACACAAAATCTGTTTTGGGATTTACAAAACCATGCAGTTTTGTAAGAAAAAAAGTAATGCAAGTTAGCACTTTGCGCTGCCTTGTGTTACCTTGTGTCAGGTAGGCATTACATTGGTGGTGCATGGGCATCCATCCATGTATTTTGACACAAACCCATCCTTAGAGAGACTGGTAAACATGAATGGTGCACCTACTTGAGGTGAGTGTAATGAGGTGAAATATCTTTACTTCTCCTTGTTGTTTCCTCTTTGCATGCGTGCTGCATTTTGTATTCTGGAGCACACATACAAAGGAAATAGCTACAAAGGATAGTTTTTGTGCAGGAATGTATCCTTTCCTACACAAAAACTATCCTGTTCACTACTCGGGCACCCTTGCACTATGACTCAAGGGTTCCTTCTCTGGAGCTAGACGGCCATGTATGCACAGTGGTAGGAGAGAGCAGAACTGAGCCATATCTTTGGAAATATGCCCCATTTTGCTCTCTCCCTTTCACACAGCACAGTGCAGAAACTTTACATGGTTTGCTGTGTTGCATAACATCTGTGTAAATCTGGGCCTCAATGCCATACTGCTTTTCGTAAATCTGCCCCTCCAGACTCCACCCCCTTTTTTATTGCCACACCTTGACACATTATTTATGGATTCTCCAAATAATGTTTTTACAGTTCCAGCACTGCTGTGAAGATCACACACAGGGCCTTAGGAAGTATGGAAAATCGTTCTGTTGGGAACTTCCTGTGATTTTTCTCAGCATGTCTAGTTTCAGAAGCCTGGGAGAAATCAGCAAGAAGAATATGAAAAAATGTCCATCTTGCAATCAGAAGAAAAATATCTGTTGCACACCCTTTAAAAAAGTAAGCAGACAGAATGCTGATCTTATTGTTCGTGAGCCCCTACACCTGCCTTAGCCCTCTTTCACCTTATCTTCCATTGGAACTGCCCCACATGTTGTACGCAGACAGAAAGAGGTAGAAAGAAGCAAGGCAGATTTCTGATGGAGACGAGTCTGCTATGAACAGGGCTTCATTCCACTACTTGGTAACAAGTACTACACCAGCCAGACTTCACTACATCCCACTGCAAAATAACTAGTCTGATCTTTGTACAAAATGCTGTCTCTGTGTTGCAGTTTCTGCTTGGAATGTAGCCTGGTTACAAGGAAAACTTTCCTACTCCAAAGACTATGCCCAAGGGTACTACCCTGGCTGTCAAAAGCTAGATTCTTTAGAAGTGGGTGAGTGAACAAATTAACAAGGAGAGCCCGTACACCAGCTGTGCCATGAAACTGGCAAGTAATGTATGTAAGAAAATATGCAAAGTCACATCACAAATCAAAAACGTGTATTTCAATAAAACAGAACAGGTCCACCATAGTATTTCAGATGATATCTTAGCATTGCAGGTATTTACTAAAAGTGATACCTTGAATTTAGAGTGAACTTAAAAATATTTATAACCCCACCCCAGCGGCCCGTTTTTATGAGCAACTTGTATGTAGTCAATATTCTTATTGTGCATGACAGTATATTAAATCAACCACAAGAGAAAGATTTGCCTAGGATCAGACATTTTTTTTCAAGCGGGTATGCCGGAATTGATATCAAGTTTTCTGCTTTTGTGTAATTTTGCCAATAGATAGGCATCACTTTATTTCTCTTGTTTTACATCAAAGGTTAATGCGTTGTCTTTAATTCATAATGAATGAGGTTAAAGCGCGACTGACAGATAGAAGCCATACAATAGTCAAGTGCTCCCTATATGTGGCATAGATTTTTATTATATTAAATTACAGTCTATTAAATCAAACACAACAGAGATATTTGTCTGGGAACACACAATTTGGTCAAACTAGGAAGCCAGCATTAATCACAAGGTTTCTGTTTTCACATTATTTATCTTAGCCACTAGATGTACATCTCTGTATTTCTCCTGTTTTACATCAAAGGTTGACGCTTTGTCTTTAATTCTTGGAGCATTGTCTGTGGCAGGCAGAAACCACACACAAGTGAACTGTCTTGTGCACTCTACACACCGCCTAGATGAGTTTTATACATGGAACAAAATTATAGTTTATTAACCCACACAAAAAAGTTCTTTGCCTACCCCTCCTAGCTCAGCCCCATTCCAGCTTCCACTTAATGTTATATGTTTGTGAAAGTGTATAGATTGATGTATGGATGTTACACTTCTCATCTTGAATCAAATATCACCTTTGATCAGTGCCACAGATTAATGCAGATTTATTTCCCAACTTTTAGAAGTCCCATGATCACTTCTTCTGTCATCCATGTTGCAACTGTGTATTTTTGACTTCAAATAATGGCTGTCTTGCAGTAGCGGCCACCACATATGTGAAGGAGGGCGATGGGAGGAGATGATGATGAACAATGGGGGAAACTATTTAAAAAAAAGAAAAAAAACACTTACCTTGCGTCTCCTGTCTCCTGCTGATTTTCACAGGCTCCCCCGCAATCCTGGAGCTACTTACATGAGGATTGGTCTGAGCAGCAGAGACTGCCGCTCAGACACAACCCTGGGCCGTGTGCAGTTTCTCCAGCTCGGCTGGAGAAACCTAAGTGCCCATATGTGTTTGGCCGGCCTGAAACAGCCGGCCAAACATACTTGCACACTTAGTGCACTCTCCCACCTCCCACAGCTCCGTGGCCCAGCCCGCCACTCCCTGCACCTGCTGGCTGAGCCAACAGCTGAAAAATAAAATGATAGCAAGCTATTGTTCTATTCATCACCTGCTAGTTCATCCAGGAGGGTGACGCCCCTCTACGACTGCGGAGGAGCAACCCCTGCTGTCTTGCATAATCCTTTTTGCTCCTCCAAATATTTCAGTTTTGTGCAGAAGTATATAAATAATCAGTCACACCAAAAAATGAATTCCAAATATTTGAAATGATGTGCTTTATTTGCTAATTCCAATCATTAAATGTTAAAGTTCAATTTTCTTGGCCTGGGTGAAATGTTAATGATGCTGGAGTAATCAGAGTATTTTTGGTAATTTTGCATTACTTTTATGATGCAAAATCACTGAACATTGCACAATTACATCCACTTGTGTAATTTAGAGTAATTTGGGGCAGAACTGCCTACTGCAAGAGAGAAACTGAGCGTGTGCGGCAGTTTGCTGCTGCAGTTCATGCTCTGTTGCATTTAGTGCTATTTTCTTATCGTAAATTGCATCCTGGGGTCCATTTTGGAGTTGAGTGTATTTAGTACTGAGAAAATTACTCTAAATGCGGGGTTATGCTTCTAATACTAATTCAGTGTAATACCACATAATTTGGCTGTAATTTCACATAATCTTGCGACAGCCAACTATGCCAGTTACTCCCACCGCTGCTGCTTTCACTGGAAGGAAGAACAGTTGTATTTGTACAGCTGTGGAAATTTAAGAGCATTGGCTATGTATGCATTTTAAAGTTAGCGAAATTGTTACACTACCTAGGCATGACTGGTTCTTTGCCCTTTTCATCCCTACCTACTGCAGCAATTCTGCAAAGTTTATGATGTACTGTATTATAACACAGGCTAGCATTGCCATTATGATGTCCTAAGGTCTGTCAGACTGAAGTAATTCAGAGTTAAGCTGTGTATGAGATGAAAGATCAGGTGTGCTTAAATAGGACTGGTTCTTTCAGGATGTGGTTACAGTGAATGAGCGAGCCCACGGGTCACTGTTACTGTAAACAAGTATGCCTTTTCCAGTGCATAGTGTTGGCAGTGTAACATGCTTAGGATGTGTAAAGTTCTTGTTAGTGAGCGTAGTTTAATGTAGATGTGGCTTACTGGCCATAGTTTGTGGTGTATCTCTCGGTTCCTACATTTCTAAACTTGTGTAGTGTTTCTGAGAACACTAGCAATATTTCCTTGTGAAGGCCAACATTTTATTGAGAGTGGAACTGCATGTGTCCCTTCTTTTGAGTTAACTTTATCACCATTTCATTCTCATCCTTGGTTTCTGGGTGACATACTTATTTGATATGAAGTTGATACCTCTTACTGTGAAATTTAAAGCCCATTTTTTCTGTGGGTACTCTGGTGGTACTGATTCCCGGGTGAGCTGTCCTTTGGTTGCTCCGATGAATATGAGGGTGGTTTAGCTATAGTTCTGACAACAATAAAAAGACAACAGATGTCTACTGCTAAATGTGGATGTGACAACCGTATGGGGGCAGTGTGTAATTTGTAAAAACATAAATAAAGAGCCCCAAACATTTTCTTAGGGTCCCACTGCTGAATACAAGAGCTGCCATTATCTTTTTTGTTCACTGTCTAACACCTACTTTGACTTAAGCTTATTCTTGCAAGTTCTTTTTTATCCCCCCTCTGGTTTCATCATTGTGTTACTATCTCTATTTCTCTTTCTTCCTCAACTTTATGTCTTACTCTCTTGCTCTGGGTAATGGGCTGTTGGTGACAAATGAGCCCTAACCCCATAAAAATGAGTGCAGGTGCACACCACAGATACATTAAATAGTGGGTAGGTCTGTGTGACGGGCTGGCCGTAGCCCGCCCGCACATTAGCCGGACTTGTGCTGACGCTGCCGGGGTTGCTCCGGAACAACCCGGAGTCCCTACCAATGAGTGGCAGGCTTCGAGTCCGACGCGGGAAGAAAGAAGGTCAAAGGGGTCGGCGTCAGCATCAGAAAGGAGAGAGGAAGACGGCGCGAGAGGAGGAGACGGCGAAAGGACGGAGGACGAAGAGACCCAGTGAGACGAGAGGATTTGGAAGGCAGGAGAGTGGTTCCTTCCCAACCGACGGGAAGGGAACAACACAGTGGCAGACGGAGACCCCAGCACCGTGGTAGCCCGGGAAGACGGAGCGCTGGATCCCGCCACGCTTCTGGAGAAGCGTGGCTGTTCCAGGTGTGTGGGGAGACTGCCCTGAGGGTCAGCAGGACGGGAGGAGGGGGGAGGACTAACGGGGACACAATAACTGCACTGGGGAAGGGGGGGTGTATGAAAGAGCACAAAACTGTATAATAGTAACACCAATGCACCGCACACGGAAAAGAGCACTTAAACTATGCAAAAGTAAGAACCAGCCATCACATAAGAAAGAGTACATAGGAGAAGAAGAGAAGTTACCAGGTCACGAGAGGGAAATAAGGAAAGCCCACCCTTAGAAGACAGATCACAGAAGTCAAAAAGAGATTAGAGATGGGAAAGACAGGAAAGACTGAAGCAGAATCAGTGACAGAAAGGGGAAGAGAAGAGGAAATCACCGCAACCCAAGAAAACATAGGAAAGGAAAGGAAAAGACATCAGGAAAGAAAGGAACGCGGCAGAAGAAGAAAAGTCAGGAGGAGATAGAAAAGGGGAAGACAAAAAACGAGTGAATTAGAAGTCACTTACCGTTATCTCTCTGTTTCTCTTCGCATGCGCTTCCCGGGAAACCTATGAGACGAAGGGAAACAAGACGAAGAGTGAGAAGCAAGACCCTGTAGAACATCATCAAACAAAATCCAGAAGAAACAAAGAGGAGAAAACCCTAACCACAAGAACAACAATTCCAAATTATATCTAATAAATACCACATATATACCTGACGACTGATTCCTGCGTAATTACTAACCGTCAATATCGCTACAAGTGGTGTCAGAAGTGGGATCTAGAGGAACGCCACCATGGAAGAGAAACCAACCATGGCAGATATGATAGCCCAGCTGGCTGAGGGGCAGCGACACCTCCAACTTGTGTGGGAGCAACAGATGAAAGAAGCCAAGGAAGAACGTGAGGCGTTACAGACAGCTCTTAAAAGTAAAGCGACAATTATAGTGAACAACCAGCTGGAACACGAAACAGCCCTGGGGAAGCTTACGGACACCATCCCACATACAAAAGTTCACCCAAATGTACCAAGTAGTGTACTACAGCGATATCAGGAACAGGAAGATCCGGACTCTTTCTTCACGATTTTTGAAAGAGTTGCCAGCACAGCAAACTGGCCAGAGGAAAAGTGGGTCCAGTATATAGCACCGCTGCTCCCAGGGCATTTGCAGGCCACCTACCAAGCTATTAACTCCGGTGGCACTCTACCTTACAGAGAAATAAAGAAAACCATCTTGGAACGTGTCGGGCTGGACAGTGAAAGCTACCGCACTAGGTTCCACCAAGTTAAGTGGCAGCATCAAGAGAACCCTCGCACCTTATACTACAGAGTTCAGCATGTAACAGGGAGGTGGTTACATCCGACCGAAAAAAACAGGGAAGAAATGTTTGATACCATAGTCCTGGAACAGTACCTGGATGCCTTGCCTTCCACAACACGCAACTGGGTCAGTCAACATCCTGGACTGACTAACGAGACAGCTGTAGACCTCGCATGTGCATATCATAGAGGCCCAGACTTCCGTGCTACAGCTAGCAGACCTCCGCTTTCCTCCCCTGTCCGACCTACCATAGCGAAAAACACCACCCATCGACCTGTGCCGATCCATGGTCCGGAACGTTCCCAACCAGCAGCAACACCGACTCCCAGCTATCCGGCCACGGGTCCCCAGTGCGACCACTGCTCGGAATGGGGTCATATCGCCAGGCATTGCCCACACAAAAGGGATACTGAAGAACCCATTGAGATTGGATTGACGAGAGGGCGGGTGTTCTGGTCCGGAGGGGAGAAACCAAAGTACACCCTATCTGTCTTCATCAATGAGGTTGAAAGAACAGCATTAATACACTCAGGGTGTAGTCAGAGTGTAATCAGGCAGGCGCTGGTATTACCCGGTCAAGAGGATCCACAGACCCAGGTATTAATCGCATGCGTACATGGCGACCAACGATACTACCCAGTGGCCACCATACGATTAAATTGGAGAAACAAAAACGAGACAATACGGGTGGGTGTACTGTCCCAAATGGGCGAGGATATAATCCTCGGAACTGATTATGAGGACTTCCCCTTTCTCTCAACCAAAGCAGGACAGGAACATACCCTTAGAACCTGGTGGGAGGAGGTACCCATTGAAGCTGGTGTGGAGGAGTCCAAAGAACCCCGTGTGATCCTCAGTAGAAAACAAAAACGGGAACAGCGACAAAACTATACACAGAAAGCTCTGAAACATGATAGTACAGAATCTGCCAGTAGTATTTGTACCGTTACAGGAGATTTTCGACAGAGTCAACGCGAGGACCGCTCTTGGTAACATGCATGGCATCAAGCGTTGACTCCAGATGAACATGTGGTAGGTCCCAGGTTCCTGATACAAAACAACCTACTGTATAGGAGGCCCACTACATCGGGAAGGAAGGACTTACAAATAGTTGTTCCCAAGAGTCATCGACAGCATGTGTTGCACCTAGCTCATGGGGATAACGGGGAAGGGCATCTGGGAAGGGAGAAGACAGAGGAAGCAGTATTACGACGCTTCTATTGCCCTGGGGTGTTTGGGGAGATCTGTAAACATTGCTCAGAGTGTCCAAAATGCCAACACTATAACCCTTCTCCACACAGATCTGTTCCCCTCCAACCCCTTCCTATCATAGACACTCCATTTTCCAGGGTTGGGATGGACATTATCAGGCCCCTCACACCCTCAATCAGGGGACGACAATATGTATTGGTAATGGTGGAATATGCCACCCGGTATCCAGAAGCTATTCCCATACCCAGCATGCACACGAAAGCCATTGCACAAGCGATGATTGAATTCTTTTCCAGGGTGGGATTCCCTAAGGAAATACTAACCGACCAAGGGACCCCCTTTATGTCCAGACGCATGACAGAGGTGAGCCGATCACTCGGGGTGAAACAAATCAGGACATCTGTTTATCACCCTCAAACAGACGGGTTAGTAGAGAGGTACAATAGAACAATTAAGTCCCTCCTCAGAAAAAGCATTTCTAAGGCGGGTAAAGATTGGGAAAAAAAACTAACTCTTGTATTATACGCCATACGTACCCATGTTCAGACCTCCCTGGGACATAGCCCCTTTGAGTTGTTGTTTGGTAGACAACCCCGTACCCTGCTCGAAATGTTGGCTGAACAGTGGAAAGAAACAGAGGAAGACGTAAAGGATCTCTTAACGTATACACGTGACTTAAGGGCAACTCTCCATACGGTGTGGGAAGAAGCCCACACCGCTTTACGAGAAGCCCAGATGAAACAGAAGCAGGTGTATGACGCTAGAAGCGTTTTTCGTAGTTTGAAGGTAGGAGACAAGGCGTTAGTCCTGCTCCCTAGTAGTGAAAACAAACTGTTAGCCCGGTGGCAGGGGCCTTATGATGTTATTGAACAAATCAACCCCACTACTTATAAACTGGCCGTTCCCCAAGGAACCGGAAGGGAGCAGATCTACCATATCAATCTCCTTAAAAAATTTCAAGAACCCTCGTGTGAGCAACCCGTCCGGTACACTACACACAATACCACAGAGGAGATCCCCTAACCCTCCTTCCCCTCCAGGACCCCTTATGGTACTCAGAGCCTATGAATAAACCCCGTACTAACAGAATCCTGTCGTAGACAACTCACCCAATTGATAGACAGGAACACAGACATCTTTTCTAAGGCTCCCGGTAGAACAGATCTAGTACAACACCCCATTCGGCTTAAAATAGATAAGGTATCCCAGCAGCAACCTTATCTTATCCCGGAAGCCAAGAAGGTGATAATAGAACAGGAAGTCCAGTCCATGTTGGAGGCCGGCATTATTGAGCCTTCAGCTAGTCCCTTGTGCTCCCCAGTTGTACTGGTTCCCAAACCGGACTGAAGCACCCGTTTCTGTGTAGATTACAGACGGGTCAATGACCTGACCCACTTTGATGCCTACCCCATGCCACGTATTGATGAACTGATTGAGAGACTAGGCCAAGCCAGGCACCTGTCCACCCTTGACCTAACAAAAGGGTATTGGCAAATACCCATGAGAACAGAAGACAAAGGAAAAACAGCCTTCGCAACCCCTTCCGGACTCTACCAATTCACGGTCCTTCCCTTTGGACTTCACGGAGCACCGGCCACATTCCAAAGACTCATGGACAGAATCCTACGACCTTATTGTCAAAATGCGGCAGCATATCTTGATGACATTGTCATATACCGTAAGACATGGGGAGACCATATGACACATTTAGATGACGTTTTACGGGCATTGAGAACAGCTCAGTTAACCGCGAATCCGGAGAAGTGTCGCTTGGGGCAAACCAGTATCAAATATTTGGGCTATGTCGTTGGGGAAGGCCAGGCCAGACCACAAGTAGAGAAAATAGAGGCCATCATGAACATACCCTTTCCAAGGAAAAAAAGGACATTAGAGCCTTCCTAGGATTGGTAGGCTATTACAGACGTTTCATTCCACAATTTTCCACTTTAGCAGAACCTCTTACCAATCTGTTACAGAAATCGTGTCCCACTAATCTTTCCCCTCCCACTGAGGCAGAACGACAAAGCTTTGATGGACTAAAAGCCACACTAACTTTGGGTCCGGTGTTATGTTGCCCAGACTTTCAGAAGCCCTTCATTTTACAAACTGACGCCTCTGATGTGGGTCTTGGGGCGGTACTTTCCCAGACACAAGGGGATGGGACACAACATCCCCTCCTATATATCAGCAGAAAACTCCTACCAAGGGAAAAACACTATCCCACAATTGAAAACAGGGCTAACGGAGACACAATAACTGCACTGGGAAAGGGGAGGAGGGGTGTAAGAAAGAGCACAAAACTGTATAATAGTAACACCAAGGCACCGCGCACGGAAAAGAGCACTTAAACTATGCAAAAGTAAGAACCAGCCATCACATAAGAAAGAGTACATAGGAGAAGAAGAGAAGTGACCAGGTCACGAGAGGGAAATAGGGAAAGCCCACCCTTAGAAGACAGATCACAGAAGTCGAAAAGAGATTAGAGAAGGGAAAGACAGGAAAGACTGAAGCAGAATCAATGACAGAAAGGGGAAGAGAAGAGGAAATCACTGCAACTCAAGAAAACATAGGAAAGGAAAGGAAAAGACATCAGGAAACAAAGGAATGAAGCAGAAGAAGAAAAGTCAGGAGGAGATTGAAAAGGGGAAGACAAAAAACGAGTGAATTAGAAGTCACTTACCGTTATCTCTCTGTTTCTCTTTGCATGCGCTTCCCGGGAAACCTATGAGATGAAGAGAAACAAGACGAAGAGTGAGAAGCAAGACCCTGTAGAACATCATCAAACAAAATCCAGAAGAAACAAAGAGGAGAAAACCCTAACCACAAGAACAACAATTCCAAATTATATCTAATAAATACCACTTATATACCTGACGACCGATTCCTGCGTAATTACTAACCGTCAATATCGCTACAGTCTGGGTAAGCATACTTTGAATAGGAGAGCTGTCTCACCTATGGAGAGTGTAAGCAGCTAAAGCAATCACATTTACATGGAAATGTGCTGCACATCGTACATTATGCCTGGTGAAGTGGGATGTTGGCTGAGTCAGTTTGATCAATCCTTGGGTAAGGGAGGTTTTACACTGTCAAAAGGCAACATTGCTTTATGTGTAGCTTCAAAAATCACAAGTCTTCTACCTAAAGCAGGAGTGTTAGTGTATATGTTTCTTGTCCCTTGGCTTCAAAAGCCACTTCACAATTTCTGCAAGCATGCTGGATGGTTTCCAAACATAGCAATGATGGAGCTCACTTCATGTCCCATGCCTTGGCCACTGATCTATGTGACACGTCTCAGCACTGTTTTCTGAAGTTGCTAGGGTCTCCAGTCAATGTATCTAACTCATGACATCAATTTTTCACAATGGTGAACATTTGAGGTGGCTATGATTCAAATGAATCTGCGGGCAATGCATGGGTCTCTGCATTAGTAGACATTTAAACAGCTAAATGTTCAATTCACCATCCTGTTAAAAATTTTACTTAACATACTAATATCTATTTTGAAAGTTGAAATGTTCTTTTTGTATTCTTTTACTACTTTTACTTAGGACATTGTAAGGTATGGAATTAAAGCTTAAGGAGGCGTGCTCGCAGAGCATGCACAGATAACTTATGTATGCTCAGCAGGTTCTGGCCGTCCATGTACTTAAGGGCCCTGTCTACACTAATGGCTGCAAAAACACTCTCCTAGCTAGCCCTTGAAACAAATGCACAAGAGAGTCATTGTGAGTATGTGCAGTTTGTGTTAGTTTATATGTAGACCTGTGCAGGAGATTCTCACTTGGTTAGTGCCCTCTTTTCCTTTTGTAAAACGTTTGACCTGGTAATATCATAGTCAGCATCCCAGCTCAGCAGCTACTGAAAACCTCCTGTGTCCCTTTTAACATTCCCCTCCACATTCCAGATACCAGCCACAGAATAAACCATGACACACATATAAGATGTAACATAAATGTCTGAGATTGTAATATCCTTTTAGGGCCACGTGTACAAAGGTTTTTAGTGGTCGCAAACATCCCAATTCACAGAATCGGGCAGTTTGCAACCGCTAAAAAACATTTAAGGATGTAAAAACCCTATTTTGTGATTTGGTAAACAATTACCGAATCGCAAAATAGGTTTGGGATTTGGCATAAAAAGGGGAGTGTTAAGGGGGTCCATTCCTAATAGCAACTTGCTGAGGGATGTATGAATGTTATGCAACCGGAATGCAGTTGCAAAACATTCACAGTTTACCATCAACTTAAAGTTGGTGGTAACCCATTCAAAAATGGGAATGGTTTGCAAGGGACTCCTTTACCTTTGTGAATGTGGGTGCTAACATTTTTTAAGAGCAGGCAGTGGTCCCACAGACCACTGCCTACTCTTACAAAACTTTAAAGAAAACTTTTCATTTTTGTTTTCCCATTTTCCTTTAAGGAAAACGGGATGCATTTCAAAACAAAATAATTGCTTTAGAAGGCAATCAAAGACATGGTGGTCTGCTGGCCCAGCAGGCCACCGTTCCTGTGATTTCAGGCCATTCCCAATGAGTCACAAATTGCAACCTACCCCATGAATATTGATGAGGTAGGTACATTTGTGACCCACTGGAAATTGCTAAATGTGTCTGAGACACATTAGTACATCACTGTTTGCGACTTCCTGATTGCGAGTTACAAAGGTGAGCTTTTGGGAAGTCTCAAACGGAATTCTTTGTACATGTGGCCCTTGGTGCTTAGGGCTGTCAGAGAACTCTGCTGTTTAGCTGAATCTGCAGCCTTCCTTGTGCTCATATTTACCCTTCTGTGCATGATCCTCTAGTGCACAGCTTTGTGTCTGGGTTTTCCGGTGGTATGATAGGTAGGTTAATACATTTACTGATGTCAACCACTTTATTCTCGAATGCATAAATGATCTTCCCATATTCTAAAGGCTGCAGAAACAGCCCAAGAAATAATCATGCTGGAGTTCAGAAGTTGAATGGGCAATAAAGATGCCTTTAAGTTTTATCTCCATCTTGTCACATATCTGTATTTTCAAAGACTGAGGCAAAATGCCAAGCTATATCTTAGGACAAATTACTGCTTGCCAATTTACCATGGATATGGTGTTTCTTTTTCATTCTCTGACTACAAAGTGGAAAGATTTTGAAAAGTGAACTATTTGACAATTTCGCTGCAGTACAGGAAGTGTGAAAGGACACGCTATAAGATGTATGTGCAAATTATTATTTGCTGAAACATAATTTACAACACATTGTCATTTTAGCAGAAAGGATCATGTCTGTACCAATTGAGTGGCCACTTCAATGAAAATATGCTGTCTGCAAACAGCAGTGCTCTACTACACCACGTTTTAGTACTGCATTCACAGTGTGCTCCAATATGCGCCACAGGCTATATACCACACCCTGACCGTTCTCCTGCGGAATGGGTGTGGCTCCTTTGCTGCACTTGTCCTTTGCATGATACTTGGATTTTTCACAATCCCTATTACTTTGGTGATGTAACATTGATGACATCAGCCCCACTCTGAAAGTTGTCCCAGCACCACCGCTTGTGTGCCATATTTTCCACAGTGCTCCTAATAGCTTTTCTGTTTAATGTCAATAATTGTAAAACTTTATACAGCATCTGATAGAACTGCTATATAACTTTCCTGTTTGGGATACAACATTTTAAAAATAAATTTAACATGGAATCTGTATTGCCATCAAATAGGCATTTGCAGCGGTGCGTGTTGCCATAATGTGCCTCTTGTTGTCTTTTCCAGGTCACTGAGGATATTGTGACTAATGAGGCATGTAAGTCTTCTCTCTCTTGAGAAAACATCTCAGTTCTGGAAAATAAGTAGCACTGTTTACGGTCGATTGTCCTGATGCAGTTTTTTTATGTAGGTTTATGTATGTTTATTTTGGCACTAAAGCCTACTGAATTTTATGGGTTGAAAACAACCAACGCGCTGCAGACATTCTTCAACGTTTGAGTACATAAATCAAAAAAATAATTTCCTAGACTCGCTTTTTCCTTTATGCAGCCTGTAGCCTTATTGACATTACAGCAGCAATATCCATATCCACGTTAACTCTCTCTGCAACATTTAATCACAATGGAATGCGGATTCTGTGTTTCCTTTACGAGAGCGAGGGAGACTTATAGTCCCTTTGCCTTACATCTCAGATCTGGAAGCTATTTCTTTGCTTTAATCTTCAAAGGTGACTGCGGTGGGTCCCTGATAAGGGGGACCAGCGGATGCTGCTCTTTTCAAGGTCCAGTAATAGCTGCAACTAGATGTAATCATCAAACCAGAGAAGGGCCCAGCATCACGTTTTCACCGGAGCCCCACGAACAATCTGAGAAGCCTGGATTGCAGCGGGTAATGTATGGCCTTGCACACACGACTAATAGGTCACACAGTTTCAAATCCTGGGCAGGGTCAACTCACTTTTGCATTCTTCAGAGGACGAAAAGTTGAACACCATTAAATGTAGTTATTTCTTGCAATGGGCTCTTTTAACCCCTTCGCTGCCAGGCCTTTTCCCCCTCCTGTGCCAGGCCTTTTTTTGCCTATTTGGGGCAGTTCGCGCTTAGGCCTGCATAACTTTTTGTCCACATAAGCTAACCAAGCCAAATTTGCGTCCTTTTTTTCCAACATCCTAGGGATTCTGGAGGTACCCAGACTTTGTGGGTTCCCCTGAAAGAGGCCAAGAAATTGGCCAAAATACAGGGAAAATTTCGTTTTTTTCAAAACAATTGGAAAAAGTGGCTGCAGAAGAAGGCTTGTGGTTTTTCCCCTGAAAATGGCATCAACAAAGGGTTTGTGGGGCTAAACTCAGCAGCTTCCCAGCTTTCAGGAACAGGCAGACTTGAATCAGAAAACCCAATTTTTCAACACAATTTTGGCATTTTTCTGGGACATACCCCATTTTTGCAATTTTTTGTGCTTTCAGCCTCCTTCCAGTCAGTGACAGAAATGGGCATGAAAACAATGCTGGATCCCAGCAACCTAAATATTTCTGAAACGTAGACAAAATTCTGAATTCAGCAAGGGGTCATTTGTGTAGATCCTACAAGGGTTTCCTACAGAAAATAACAACTGAAAAAGAAAAATATTGAAATTGAGGTGAAAAAAACATAAATCTTTCTCTACGTTTTACTCTGTAACTTTTCCCTGCAATGTCAGATTATCGAAAGCAATATACCGTTACGTCTGCTGGACTCCTCTGGTTGCGGGGATATATAGGGCTTGTAGGTTCATCAAGAACCCGAGGAACCCAGAGCCAATAAATGAGCTGCACCCTGACGTGCATTTTCATTCTATACCGGGTATACAGCAATTAATTTGCTGAAATATAAAGAGTAAAAAATTGCTATCAAGAAAACCTTTGTATTTCCAAAAAGGGCACAAGATAAGGTGTTGAGGAGCAGTGGTTATTTGCACATCTCTGAATTCTGGGGTGACCATACTAGCATGTGAATTACAGGGCGTTTCTCAAAAAGATGTCTTTTTTACACACTCTCCTATATTTGGAAGGAAAAAATGTAGAGAAAGACAAGGGGCAATAACACTTGTTTTGCTATTCTATGTTCCCCCAAGTCTCCCGATAAAAATGATACCTCACTTGTGTGGGTAGGCCTAGCGCCCGCGACAGGAAACGCCCCAAAGTTCAACGTGGACACATCCAAATTTTTGGAAGAAAACAGATGTGTTTTTTGCGAAGTGCCTACCTGTAGATTTTGGCCTCTAGCTCAGCCGGCACCTAAGGAAACCTACCAAACCTGTGCATTTCTGAAAACTAGAGACCTAGGGGAATCCAAGGAGGGATGACTTGCGGGGCTCGGACCAGGTTCTGTTACCCAGAATCCTTTGCAAACCTCAAAATTTGGCTAAAAAAACACATGTTCCTCACACTTCTGTGGCAGAAAGTTCTGCAATCTGAGAGGAGCCAAAAATTTCCTTTCACCCAGCGTTCCCCCAAGTCTCCCGATAAAAATGATACCTCACTTGTGTGGGTAGGCCTAGCGCCAGCGACAGGAAACGCCCCAAAGCGCAACGTGGACACATCCAAATTTTTGGAAGACAACAAAGGTGTTTTTTGCGAAGTGCCTACCTGTAGATTTTGGCCTCTAGCTCAGCCAGCACCTAGGGAAACCTACCAAACCTGTGCATTTCTGAAAACTAGAGACCTAGGGGAATCCAAGGAGGGGTGACTTGCGGGGCTCGGACCAGGTTCTGTTACCCAGAATCCTTTGCAAACCTCAAAATTTGGCTAAAAAAAACACATGTTCCTCACATTTCTGTGGCAGAAAGTTCTGGAATCTGAGAGGAGCCACAAATTTCCTTCCACCCAGCGTTCCCCCAAGTCTCCCGATAAAAATGATACCTCACTTGTGTGGGTAGGACTAGCGCCCGCTACAGGAAACGCCCCAAAGCGCAACGTGGACACATCCAAATTTTTGGAAGAAAACAGAGGTGTTTTTTACGAAGTGCCTACCTGTAGATTTTGGCCTCTAGCTCAGCCGGCACCTAGGGAAACCTACCAAACCTGTGCATTTCTGAAAACTAGAGACCTTGGGGAATCCAAGGAGGGGTGACTTGCGGGGCTCGGACCAGGTTCTGTTACCCAGAATCCTTTGCACACCTCAAAATTTGGCTAAAAAAAACACATGTTTCTCATATTTCTGTGGCAGAAAGTTCGGGAATCTGAGAGGAGCCACGAATTTCCTTCCACCCAGCGTTCCCCCAAGTCTCCCGATAAAAATGATACCTCACTTGTGTGGGTAGGCCTAGCGCCCGCAACAGGAAACGCCCCAAAGCGCAACGTGGACACATCCAAATTTTTGGAAGAAAACAGAGGTGTTTTTTGCGAAGTGCCTACCTATAGATTTTGGCCTCTAGCTCAGCCGGCACCTAGGAAACCTACCAAACCTGTGCATTTCTGAAAACTAGAGACCTAGGGGAATCCAAGGAGGGGTGACTTGCGGGGCTCGGACCAGGTTCTGTTACCCAGAATCCTTTGCAAACCTCAAAATTTGGCTAAAAAAACACATGTTCCTCACATTTCTGTGGCAGAAAGTTCTGGAATCTGAGAGGAGCCAAAAATGTCCTTTCACCCAGCGTTCCCCCAAGTCTCCCGATAAAAATGATACCTCACTTGTGTGGGTAGGCCTAGCGCCAGCGACAGGAAACGCCCCAAAGCGCAACGTGGACACATCCAAATTTTTGGAAGACAACAAAGGTGTTTTTTGCGAAGTGCCTACCTGTAGATTTTGGCCTCTAGCTCAGCCAGCACCTAGGGAAACCTACCAAACCTGTGCATTTCTGAAAACTAGAGACCTAGGGGAATCCAAGGAGGGGTGACTTGCGGGGCTCGGACCAGGTTCTGTTACCCAGAATCCTTTGCAAACCTCAAAATTTGGCTAAAAAAAACACATGTTCCTCACATTTCTGTGGCAGAAAGTTCTGGAATCTGAGAGGAGCCACAAATTTCCTTCCACCCAGCGTTCCCCCAAGTCTCCCGATAAAAATGATACCTCACTTGTGTGGGTAGGACTAGCGCCCGCTACAGGAAACGCCCCAAAGCGCAACGTGGACACATCCAAATTTTTGGAAGAAAACAGAGGTGTTTTTTACGAAGTGCCTACCTGTAGATTTTGGCCTCTAGCTCAGCCGGCACCTAGGGAAACCTACCAAACCTGTGCATTTCTGAAAACTAGAGACCTTGGGGAATCCAAGGAGGGGTGACTTGCGGGGCTCGGACCAGGTTCTGTTACCCAGAATCCTTTGCACACCTCAAAATTTGGCTAAAAAAAACACATGTTTCTCATATTTCTGTGGCAGAAAGTTCGGGAATCTGAGAGGAGCCACGAATTTCCTTCCACCCAGCGTTCCCCCAAGTCTCCCGATAAAAATGATACCTCACTTGTGTGGGTAGGCCTAGCGCCCGCAACAGGAAACGCCCCAAAGCGCAACGTGGACACATCCAAATTTTTGGAAGAAAACAGAGGTGTTTTTTGCGAAGTGCCTACCTATAGATTTTGGCCTCTAGCTCAGCCGGCACCTAGGAAACCTACCAAACCTGTGCATTTCTGAAAACTAGAGACCTAGGGGAATCCAAGGAGGGGTGACTTGCGGGGCTCGGACCAGGTTCTGTTACCCAGAATCCTTTGCAAACCTCAAAATTTGGCTAAAAAAACACATGTTCCTCACATTTCTGTGGCAGAAAGTTCGGGAATCTGAGAGGAGCCACAAATTTCCTTCCACCCAGCATTCCCCCAAGTCTCCCGATAAAAATGATACCTCACTTGTGTGGGTAGGCCTAGCGCCCGCGACAGGAAACACCCCAAAGCGCAACGTGGACACATCCAAATTTTTGGAAGAAAACAGAGGTGTTTTTTGCGAAGTGCCTACCTGTAGATTTTGGCCTCTAGCTCAGCCGGCACCTAGGGAAACCTACCAAACCTGTGCATTTTTGAAAACTAGAGACCTAGGGGAATCCAGGATGGGGTGACTTGTGGGGCTCTGACCAGGTTCTGTTACCCAGAATCCTTTGCAAACCTCAAAATTTGGCTAAAAAAACATATTTTCCTCACATTTCTGTGGCAGAAAGTTCGGGAATCTGAGAGGAGCCACAAATTTCCTTCCACCCAGCGTTCCCCCAAGTCTCCCGATAAAAATGATACCTCACTTGTGTGGGTAGGCCTAGCGCCCGCGACAGGAAACACCCCAAAGCGCAACGTGGACACATCCAAATTTTTGGAAGAAAACAGAGGTGTTTTTTGCGAAGTGCTTACCTGTAGATTTTGGCCTCTAGCTCAGCCGGCACCTAGGGAAACCTACCAAACCTGTGCATTTTTGAAAACTAGAGACCTAGGGGAATCCAGGATGGGGTGACTTGTGGGGCTCTGACCAGGTTCTGTTACCCAGAATCCTTTGCAAACCTCAAAATTTGGCTAAAAAAACATATTTTCCTCACATTTCGGTGACAGAAAGTTCTGGAATCTAAGAGGAGCCACAAATTTCCTTCCACCCAGCGTTCCCCCAAGTCTCCCGATATAAATGGTACCTCACTTGTGTGGTTAGGCCCAGCGCCCGCGACAGGATATGCCCCAAAACACAACGTGGACACATCACAGAAAACAGAGCTGTTTTTTGCAAAGTGCCTACTTGTAGATATTGGCCTCTAGCTCAGCCGGCACCTAGGGAAACCTACCAAACCTGTGAATTTTTGAAAACTAGAGACCTAGGGGAATCCAAGATGGGGTGACTTGTGGGGATCTGACCATGTTCTGTTACCCAGAATCCTTTGCAAACCTCAAATTTTGCCTAAAAAAACACATTTTCCTCATATTTCGGTGACAGAAAGTTCTGGAATCTGAGAGGAGCCACAAATTTCCTTCCACCCAGCGTTCCCCCAAGTCTCCCCATAAAAATGATACCTCACTTATGTGGGTAGGCCTAGCGCCCGCGACAGGAAATGGCCCAAAACACAACCTGGACACATCACATTTTTTCATAGAAAACAGGGCCTACCTGTGGATTTTGGCCTCTAGCTCAGCCGGCACCTGGGGAAACCTAGCAAACCAGCGCATTTTTGAAAACTAGAAACCAAGGGGAATCCAAGATGGGGTGAATTGTGGGGCTCTGACCAGGTTCTGTTACCCAGAATCCTTTGCAAACCTCAAAATTTGGCTAAAAAAACATGTTTTCCTCACATTTCAGTGACAGAAAGTTCTGGAATCTGAGAGGAGCCACAAATTTCCTTCCACCTAGCGTTCCCCCAAGTCTCCCGATAAAAATGATACCTCACTGGTGAGGGTAGGCCTAGCGCCCGCGACAGGAAATGGCCCAAAACACAACGTGGACACATCACATTTTTTCATAGAAACAGTGGCTACCTGTGGATTTTGGCCTCTAGCTCAGCCGGCCCCAGGAGGGGCAGAAATGGCCTAAAATAAATTTGTCCCCAACCCCCCTGCCCCCCCGGGAGCGACCCTTGCCTATGGGGTCGCTCCCCCTGCGTGACATTGGTGCCAAAAAAAAAATCCCCGGTGCCTAGTGGTTTCTGCCCCCCTTGGGGGCAGATTGACCTACAATCGGCCAATCTGCCCCCAAGGGAGGCAGAAATGGTCTAAATACAATTTGCCCCCCAGGGGAGCGACCCTTGCCTAATGGGTCGCTCCCCATCTCTACAAAAACAAACAAACAAAAAAAAAACCACAAAAAAAACAATTTGCCCTGGCGCCTAGAGGTTTCTGCCCCCCCTGGGGGCAGATCGGCCTAATACCAATAGGCCGATCTGCCCCCACGGGGGGCAGAAATGGCCTAAAATAAATTTGCCCCCCTCACCCCCCCCCCGGGGAGCGACCCTTGCCTACAAGGTCGCTCCCTTTGCGTGACGGCGCAAAAAAATGATCCCTGGTGCCTAGTGGTTTCTGCCCCCCTTGTGGGCAGATTGACCTAAAATCGGCCAATCTGCCCCCAAAGCGGGCAGAAATGGCCTAAATACAATTTGCCCCTCCAGGGGAGCGACCCTTGCCTAAGGGGACGCTCCCCATCTGTAAAACACAACAACAACAAAAATCCCTGGTGCCTAGTGGTTTCTGCCCCCCGTGGGGGCAGATCGGCCTAATAAAAATAGGCTGATCTGCCCCCAGGGGGGGGCAGAAATGGCCTAAAATAAATTTGCCCCCCCACCCCGGGGAGCGACCCTTGCCTACAAGGTCACTCCCCTTGCATGACGGCGCAAAAAAAAAGATCCCTGGTGCCTAGTGGTTTCTGCCCCCTTGGGGGCAGATTGACCTACAATCGGCCAATCTGCCCCCAAGGGGGGCAGAAATGGGCTAAATACAATTTGCCCCTCAGGGGAGCGACCCTTGCCTAATGGGTCGCTCCCAATCTCTACAAAAACAAACAAACAAAAAAAAACCCACAAAAAAAACAATTTGCCCTGGCGCCTAGAGGTTTCTGCCCCCCCTGGGGGCAGATCGGCCTAATACCAATAGGCCGATCTGCCCCCAGGGGGGGCAGAAATGGCCTAAAATAAATTTGCCTCCCCACCCCCCCGGGGAGCGACCCTTGCCTACAAGGTCGCTCCCCTTGCGTGACGGCGCAAAAAAAAGATCCCTGGTGCCTAGTGGTTTCTGCCCCCTTGGGGGCAGATTGACCTACAATCGTCCAATCTGCCCTCAAGGGGGGCAGAAATGGGCTAAATACAATTTGCCCCTCAGGGGAGCGACCTTTGCCTAATGGGTCGCTCCCAATCTCTAAAAAAACAAAGAAATAAAAAAAAAAACACAAAAAAAACAATTTGCCCTGGTGCCTAGAGGTTTCTGCCCCCCCGGGGGCAGATCGGCCTAATACCAATAGGCCGATCTGCCCTCAGGGGGGGCAGAAATGGCCTAAAATAAATTTGCCCCCCCACCCCGGGGAGCGGCCCTTGCCTACAAGGTCGCTCCCCTTGCGTGACGGCGCAAAAAAAAAGATCCCTGGTGCCTAGTGGTTTCTGCCCCCTTGGGGGCAGATTGACCTACAATCTGCCAATCTGCCCCCAAGGGGGGCAGAAATGGGCTAAATACAATTTGCCCCTCAGGGGAGCGACCCTTGCCTAATGGGTCGCTCCCAATCTCTAAAAAAACAAACAAACAAAAAAAAAACACACACAAAAAAAAAATTGCCCTGGCGCCTAAAGGTTTCTGCCCCCCCTGGGGGCAGATCGGCCTAATACCAATAGGCCGATCTGCCACCAGGGGGGGCAGAAATGGCCTAAAATAAATTTGCCCCCCTCAGCCCCCCCCCCCCGGGGAGCGACCCTTGCCTACAAGGTCGCTCCCTTTGCGTGACGGGGCAAAAAAAAGATCCCTGGTGCCTAGTGGTTTCTGCCCCCCTTGTGGGCAGTTTGACCTAAAATCGGCCAATCTGCCCCCAAAGCGGGCAGAAATGGCCTAAATACAATTTGCCCCTCCAGGGGAGCGACCCTTGCCTAAGGGGACGCTCCCCATCTGTAAAACACAACAACAACAAAAATCCCTGGTGCCTAGTGGTTTCTGCCCCCCGTGGGGGCAGATCGGCCTAATAAAAATAGGCTGATCTGCCCCCATGGGGGGCAGAAATGGCCTAAAATAAATTTGCCCCCCAAGGGAACGACCCTTGCCTAAGGGGTCGCTCCCCTTACGTGAAAAACAAACAAACAAAAAAAACTCCCTGGTGTCTAGTGGTTTCTGCCCCCCTTGGGGGCAGATTGGCCTC
This sequence comes from Pleurodeles waltl, assembly GCF_031143425.1. Taxonomy (NCBI): domain Eukaryota; kingdom Metazoa; phylum Chordata; class Amphibia; order Caudata; family Salamandridae; genus Pleurodeles; species Pleurodeles waltl. Next base: position 254,318,067 of record NC_090445.1, read on the forward strand.
ATAAAAATAAGCCAATCTGCCCCCAAAGGGGGCAGAAATGGCCTAAATATAATTTCCCCCCTATGGGAGCGACCCTTGCCTAAGGGGTCGCTCCCCACACCTAAAACACAAAAGAAAACAAATAAAAAAACTAAAAAAACAAAAGTATCCCTGGTGTCTAGAGGTTTCTGCCCCCACTGGGGGCAGAAAAGGCCTAATAATAGGCCGATCTGCCCCCAGAGGGGGCAGAAAAGGCCTTAAAAAAAATGACCCCCTGGGAGCGACCCTTGCCCAAGGGGTCGCTCCCTTCTGTCAATTTCATATAATAAAAAAAAACATCCCTGGTGTCTAGTGGGGTTTCAAAAGCCGGATTGCAAGCAATACGGCTTTTGAAGCCCCTCCGGCCTCCCCCACGTGATCGAAAGAGAAATGCTGAGCATTTCTCTTTCTTCCAGCGCGATGGGGGAGGTTGTGTGATTGTCAGCGCGCACTCGCGCGCTGACGTCACAGGCGGGGGGGGGGGGTCGGGGTTGAAGGGGAAGGGATTCCCCTGTGAGCCCTGACCTGGGGGGTGGGGGGGCGGCCCTCGGGGGGAGCGCTAGCGCTTCTCCCGAGGGCAGCATTCAGGACGTAATGGTTACGTCCATGGCGCCACACGGGCGCTGCCATGGACGTAACCATTACATCCGTGCCGGGAAGGGGTTAAAATGACCAGTTATAAAGACCAGCATCACATGATCCAAAAAGATTTCCCGTGTCTAAAATTGCGCATCTTTGTAGTGGAGGCACCATCCTTTCCATTATCTTTATCTGTCTCCAGAACCTACAAATTGAGAGGCATATTTTCAAGGAATTGCCATAGGGCAGCGCCACAAGTCTTTTTGCTTCATTGCCCTCTGCCAATTTGAAAGGGCAGAAATGCACCATATTTACATGATATGGTGAATTTCTGTCCTTTCCCCCTGCTCTGGCACACACTTTACTGCCTAGTACCTAATGCACTATGGTTGCAAGGGTATCTGTATTGTTGGCAGGTTTGTTTTGTGCAGGAAGGTGCACCTTCCTGAACAAAAGCAATCCCAAGAGAGATTTTCCTCTTCCTCTTTCCATGTGAGCTGCAGAATGCAGCACACATGGCAAGAGGAAAAGACGAGGAGAAATTAAAATATTTCTCATCGTTGCACCTGCCCTGGGGAGGTGTACAGTTTTGACACATTTCCAGCTTTACAGATCCTTGTAAATGCGTCAAATCCCATGGGTGTTGGTTGGGAACACACACCACAATGCCCAGGGAATGTCTCCCTGAAGCAGAATAAGGCAATGCAGAGACTTGCACTGAGTTGCCTTACACCATACCTAACGAGGCCATGAAAAGCCTTGTAAAGTGGCTTTGCATGGCCTTGTAGATATGGATCTGCACCGCTGGAGCATCATAAAAAGTGATGCACTGGCGGCGCCAAGGACTTGAAATTATGCCCCTCTAGTTCCAAAGCTATTCTAATGCTTTATGTTTCTAACTATCAGGGCTGTATTGTTTGCATAACGTTGGCAAGCTTTTCATTCTAGGAATGCTCTTATGAAGTGATGCTATGAATGCATATATCTCATACAGGTGAATGCAAAAGAACCAATGACCTATAGACACCTATGTGAGCCCACAGACGACACTGGTGTATTTAATTTCCACCATGGATCAGCTAGATCAATGTTTAAATCTGCAATTATGTATATTCTGGCCAGGCACCCAATAGCTCTTCAAGTAATGCCACTACTAGGATTACTTGAGATTATACTAGCTACTTCCACTGGATGTAGATCCACATCTCCAACCATGGACCCTGGCCCACCCCAGCCTTCTCATTAGGTCTCTCCTATGCAAAAAACACCGAGTTGTAGCATTAGGAGTTGAAAGTGCTGGTGTGCAGCCCAATAGTTGCTTGGACTTACAGGAGTGGTAGATGCCGAAGGCACAGGTGATGATATTTACAGTCACTTTGATTAAAAAATCTTTGTTCGGACCATCAACATAGGTTATACAAGAACAAATATGTAAAAACATTACATCATAAAAACAAGATCGAAACATTTAAACTATTCATTCAAGGCTTGGCATCATGCACACATAAAACAGTACTACACTTCATGAAGAAAACTTTTCCTAATGTGTATTGCTTCCCAAGTATAAGAACCAACACTGAAACATGTTTCATGGGCCTCCATGATACATAGAACGCACATTGCAGCCTTATGAGCCATAATACTATGTGCAATAAAAATTAGTTTTCAGAAAGAGCTTACTTAAGTCAAAATAAAATTGGCAAAAAAGCATAAAGTGCTGAGGGTCCTGTTTTGAGGTACAGTTACAGGGGCAAGGAACCATTGCCCTATGCCATTAGTGAATGATGGGGAAAGTGACGAGGTGATGTGCTATACCCAGCTGCAATCTTGTTAGAACAAAGCGTTGCTGGGTATTTGTCACTAACAGGTACCTTTGAAAACCCTAAGGGAGGGCATACAACATAACCATAGGTATCCTAGCTTCAGCAAGAACTCTTTTCTCCCCCATGACACCAAGAAAAAAGGCCTTAACTCAGACTTCTGGGGAACTAGAATTCTGGAAGGATCCTGGAGCCCGAGGAAGCCAAACCGCAATTAAAGAGTATCACTGATATGGGACAGCCACGGAATGTTGAAAGCATAATCTACCTCTAGGCAGTCCAGAATAATTGCTTTAGTAAATTCTGTCTCAGGTTAAGCCCATATTGAATGCCACAGTAAAATAGTTTTAAGTGACAACAGATCCTCCAAGTGGGTTAACCCCACTTCCTTGTGAACAATAGAGGATGATGTTGAACAAGTGCACAAAAAATCCCTTAAAAAGGCATTTTCCTCCACATGTAAAGGGCTACTAAGAGTATAACCTGATACACCCCACCATACATTGCAGCTGACAATGCTCTCACTTTATAGATGGTAATTATTTCCATAATGGGGTGACATCCAAGTTTACAAGAAAACCTAAACACACCCTCACACACTGTATTCATTTCAGACCTGGCATTCTCTATATGTTGAATCCATAAGTCATTGCTAGTGAAAAGAATGACCATATAGCAAAATGAATTGACCTTTGCAATAGGTGTACCTTCGCTAAAAAAAGGTCCTGTCCTTCTGAATTGTTTTCCCACAGGACATTATGAATGTCTTAGACCTATTGAGCTTTAGTTTCCTGGACTCCTTAAATCTAGCAAAGGTATCCATAAGTCTCTGTAGGTTGATGGTGGTCCTAGACATTAGCAATGTTGTGCTGGGAGACTGCAGGGTGGTCAGGTTTTCCTAGCTCCCGACTTCTTTGCCGCTTAATGGAGGGGCTGCTATTATGAGGTTAAATAGGGAGCAGTCCTATGAATCGGTCCGGGGTCAACAGACATCATTAGAAGATGATGGCACTAAGAACAGCCCATGTGCAGAATTCTTAACAGATTCATCCAGAGCATGTGTGCCACACTCCCCCGAAGCAATGGGCCCGGACCCAATTCCTCCAGGCAAGATACTAGAGATGCGATGCTCCGCGTGCTCTATTTCCTTCTTTAAAACACCCATTGCTCATTTAATGTAATCATCCAGGGCAGAAGAGGGGCAGTTAGCTTTAGCAGGAACAGATATTTTGTGCTTCCCCATTGTGGCCAGGAATTCAATAATCAGACAGAAGAGCTCTACAGATCCCTAAAGACTTCAAAAAGGTATCAGCCAAGGGGGATGGCCCAGTCCAGCCTCCTCCGGGTGCAGACACTCTTGCTCTTGCTCCAGTGTTTGCCCCGGGTGCATCCTACAGGAATTTCAGAGCGCTTTTAAGCTCTGTTGCAGCATTCTGTGGCATGTCCCTCCTCCTTGGAGCAAGGTGTTTGCTGGAGGAAGAAGTCCCACCAGCAGAGTGAAAGAGCAGTGTTGCTTGGGCCCCCAATGTTTACAGTCAATGTTGTGTGAATGCATGAATGCATGAAGCAAAAGAATCCCCAAAAGGTCCTGAACATGGGACAAAGTTTTTCGCCAACAAAGTGAGGTACAAAACATCCTCACCAAAAGATTGACCAGTATTGCTTCCTCGCTATCATTACATTATCCAGGAGATGAACATGGCATTGGTACCAGAGGCTCGTACAACAAACTAACTAAAGTGGCCAGGTAATAGAAAAGTGCACTCACACATTATTAAACATGCCCACCAACACTGCCAGACTTCCTAGTTATACTCCCAACATCATACCCATGACTTGCATGCAGTCAGTGTTCAGCATTTCTGGCAGGAAGCTAAAGACACTGGTTACCTCTTAATAAGGGTCCAGTAGAGGAAAGAAAGGCTGGGGGTCATCACAGTGTATCAACGTTCTGTGGACTAAGGGCCTAATTACGAGTTTGGCGGTCTTGAGACCGCCAAACTCATGGTGGCGGTCAGACCACTGCACTCCTGGTGGCCGACTGCCAGATTAGGATCCTGGCGGTCGGACCTCCAGGGGACCCCAGCTGGGATCAGGAACCTCAATGGGTTGGCAGCGGTCAAAGTTGAGGTCAACCTTGGCAGTGCCAAGTTCAGCACTGCAGTGTTGATCACAACTTCCCTTTCCGGCAGTTTTTTCATGGCGGGGTTGCCGGCATGAAAAGGCTGGCTGGGGGGTCACAGTGGAAACATCGTAATACAGTGATGGTGAGGCTTCTGGCTTGATGGCTGCCTTACCACTGCTGTAGGTGTGGCAGTTCAACTGGCCAACTCGTAATAAGGCCCTAAGTCTGCACACATGTGGAGTACACACTAAGTTGCAGCATCAGACGATGAAGTACAACTGCCAGCAGACCTTGAACTTAGGCATATTTTGGAGAGACAGTCATCAACTTGGATATCTGGCTATAATTTTGCTTGTGTCCCGCAGTGTCTTTGCTATGTAATCATGATACAAAGCTTCGGCAGCCAGGACCTTGCTACACAGAGCTCAGTTACCCTATTGTTTCTTATGGATTTGCACTGATTGATATAGGGAATACAGAGAAGTATGCAGCAAGTTGTTTTGTTGATGAAAACATTTTTGAACTATTCCTTGAACATTTCTTTGAACTCTTCCAACATCGGGAATGATACATTTTACTAGACTTATAATTGATGGAATCGGAATGATTCCTAGATTGGACTATGTTGCACATGCATATATGATTGTCACACATAAGGGATTAGAGTGTGGGTATGCACTTAAAAATTGTCAATATTACGGTACAACAGAATATTAACATTATTTGTTACCACTTCTGTTTTACTGAAATTTGCAGAAACTATAACTCATCTTGAACTAGTTATTCAAGTCAAAGGGATAATAGGGGGAAGTACTAAGATATATAAATTCACCGGTTTTGGTCAGTAAACTAACTATCACTTGCACATTAGTTAAACTGTTGAATGCTGTGGGGTAAATTGTGACTACTCTACTGAGCTCTTTCTAAGTGCTCTCTCACTTGATGTTTACCCTACCGTTCATCAATAATGTAATATTAGCAATAAAATGTAAGAGGCACCTCTTAGAATCCAGAATACATTTTCAATTTAGAACATTAATTTTTATTTTATTACCATAAACATATAATACAATACACAAATTCGAATTGAATGTATACATCTCTTTAAGTTGTAGCTATTTCATTACAACTTATAATACTTGAATTGTATATAGTGAATATTCATTAAATAAGAAAAAGAAACTCACAGACAATGTTCACTAAATCTATAAAGGGAAATGGACAATTTAAATTGCCAGATGTTTGTAAAAATAGTGAAGTCGTGGGACAGCTGACACGTGTTTCTTGACCCCTGTCACTTTTTAAAGGCTTCAAGAAAAGACGAAAATATTTATACATCATAAATGGCAACCATTCATCCAAATTTCAAAAGTGCAAATTCCTGGCTAAAAAACAATTCTGTATCAATGTAACAATTGAATTCCTCTAAGTCTATTAATATTTCAAAATATGTTATCTAATATTGAATACATAAACATGAATGCAGACTAGTAAGTTAATACAGTACATAGTCAATAAAGAAAAGAACCTAAAGGTACAGGAAGAAGACTTATTATATATAATTGAATTTACCTTAAAAAAATAAATGAGTAAAAACGTTGTCATACTCATGATTATCAAATTTATTACCAATTAATTTGGAGCTCTTCAGCAAACTGGAAAGGTATGTGTTATCCAATTCTAAATAACAAAGGTCAAGATAAAACAAAAACTGGCAATGGTTGATCCTAAAAGAGAAAAGAAAAAGATACAAAGCATATGCCATTGTGGATCAGAAGTAAATAATACGAGCCAAACATATTTTCTAAATCAAAAAAGCCAAAACAATTATTCTCTAAATCTTATTTAAGAAAGACCCACTCCAACTTAAATATGAAAAGTGAAACATCGAAAAAGGAGTTATTGGTACAATATAACTGTAATCACCCAGAAACAACTCTGTATCTCTATATGAGAATAAAAGTGGCAACACGTGATAACTGCACGGTGGTCCTAGATTATAACCACCAAGATATACAATTCACTAGGACTTTTTCCTGTGAAGCAATACATCAAGAAACACAATATCTGCAACAACCAGCAATATGACTAATTCAAATACGTATTTACTTGTTCTATAACATATATAACAAATACAATTCTCCCACAATTAGTCATTATTGCTGTTTATACTGTTATATAGTATCAACAAACTGATGAACATTATGTTGCAATTGTATTTGTGAGCATATCAGTCTTACAGGATAAAAAAATAATATTATACTTCCATGATAAAGCATAATTAAATGCATAGCAATTCCATGAGTCCAATTTTCCATGAGTAAAAATCGATTGAAACACAAACCAAATATACCTTACTTTAACCAAATACAATTTAAAGGGTCAATGTAATGCAAAATAATGCATCATGTGTTATTAATGACACTTAATTCACTGAACTGCCCCTACAATATATCTATAATAGGCCAATTTCAAAACAAACTATAAGTGTAGTCTTCAAGTACCTGATAATCCATGCATATAATTAAGTATTGATGATAACCCAATTTTAGAGTGCAAAGTCCAAAGAAATAAATAACATATTTGTTAATTACATTATAAGATGAGATCTGACTATCTGAAACAGAAGCAGCTACTGATCAATTTGAGCAAACCCTCCATAAGGTCGGAATCATAAAAAAATGCATTAGCATTGAAAAGACCTTTGAAAAGGACAGACATCAATAGCAAATTATAAGAATTTTAATTAGTTAACTCTAATCCTTAAAATACAATACTTAAAAAATATAATGATTCAGGATACTGGTGCATCTGGTTTAACGACAGAGTGAGTTGAATGAGATTGCGAACCAAGCCCTGACTTTACAGGTGCACCCTTTAAATACTTTTCAACAACCTTAAAGATGCTGTGCTTTGTAAAAGGACAACAGCTCAACCATGTTTGCTATGCACCATCTTGAATGTAAACCGTTGATAGTTTATCAAAAGTCAAGTTCCTTCATGCTACTCATTACCATAAATGTTCTCATTGAAAATAGCAATTCAGTGTTCCCCTCAAACCTGATACTTAAATGTAAGGTTTCCAGAGATATGCTGTTAGAAACAGGGTCAATAGTTGATAGTGGTTTGCACCCTTTCCAAGTAGGGACCTGCACTCAAGTCAGGGTAAGGAAGCCACACAGCTAAGATAACCCCTACTTACCCCCTTGGTAACTTGGCACGAGCAGTCAGTCTTATCTCAGAGGCAACGTGTAAAGTATTTGTACACAGACACACACACACACACACACACAAACACACAGTGAAAAAACAACAAACATACTCCACACCAGTGTAAAAAATAGCCAATATTTATCTGAATTAAACAAGACCAAATCAACAAAAATCAGACATACACAAGTAAAGATATCATTTTTTTAAACTGGAAATGAGTCTTAATCCATAGGAATCAATGATTGTATCTTTTTATCACAAAGTACCTGGAATGTGTCAAAAACAAAGATGATGCGGGCTGCAGCGGAGGTGAGGCGTCGCAATGCAAAGCAAGTTGTCGGTTCCTCACTGCATAGGGAAGGTGAGGCGTTGATTCGTTCATAGCAGGAGAGGTGATGCATTGGTTCCTTACTGGCAGGGAAGTGATGTGCCGATTCTTTCTCACAATAAAGGTGATGCGTTGATTTCCGGACATGTAGCCTCGGTTCCTTACAGCGGTGCGGGTTAGATGAGAAATTGACACCCTGGCCATGATGCATGGAAAATCCAGATGTGCTGTGTTGATGGAGCCGCAGTGAAACAGGTGCTGCCTCGATTCTGCAGCCGCGGGGCATGCACTGAGTCGTTTTTTCTGCTGCAACACGTCAGTGCACGGATTTTCTTCTTTGAATCACTAGCTTACACTTCCAAGGGCCCAGGGACTGGAGTTGGCACCGCCTGACAAGTCGGGATTTAGCAGAAGAGCCCAGGCACTGGCAAGTGAAGTCTTTGTTCTTCACTGTACAACTTCGAAGGGAATGGACTAGTCGCGAGGGTCAACAAATTTGCAAAATATACAATTTAATTAGCATGTAATGCTGGAATGTCTGTGAATGATACAATCAAGGAGATGCTGTTGGCATATCACACCACAATTAACACCGGTACAGGAAAACCCCTTTTTCAAATTATAGAAGGCAGACAAGCAGGAACTAAATTAGTTCTGTTTTGGATGCGGGAAGGAATTGAAAAAAAAAAAGAGGGAGATGCTCCAAAAGACATTTTTTTTAAAAGCTTTACTGATGCGGGAGACTGGGACAAAGTTAAGCCTGGTGTAATTGGGAAAGGTTTGACCGAGTTTCGAGGTCCTCACAAGGTCAAGTCTGTTGGTGGAAACTGGGTCAAATTAGACAATGGACAAACTTGGAATCTTAGGGGGTATAGCTCTGTACCAATGACAAGGTGAGGTGAAGACGAAGTCAGGGGAAGAGGAAGGACATATTTTCCTTGATTGTTGACAAAGAATTTACAAACTGTCAGGATGGAGGCAGGTATCAGGAAATCCAGATTAGGCCGGGTAGAGGGGAATAGTCAGTAACTTCACTAAATAGGAAGGAGGTTAGGGTGAGGAGACTCCCAGGTTATTTGGGGGACTGTGTGTGTAACTAAGTTAGTTCTATCAGTTCAGTTCTATGTTGCTGTAATTGTATTGATTACATTGGATATCAAGTTGTTTACATTGTTTCTTTTGTGGGTTCATGTTGTATTGTATGGGGGTTATGTTTGATGTATGTTATGTATGTAGATTTTGTTGTAGGATGTGTAGACTCAATTGGTCATTGTTTTAATTACTTTATTTCCCAAGAAAAGGAGATGGGTTATGATGTGCTTAGCCAACTTTAGCCAGACTGAAGCTGCAGACCTATTATGACATAATACCATTCCATGATGACACATGGGTGCTGGATTTTTAAGTCATGCAGGTCAGTTGCTAGCTGTGCCTGGCATGACTGTGGTGTGGGAATATTGTCTCTGTTATATTAAACTACTATTAAGGCAACATCTTGTGGAAGACGTTATTCACTACAACAATACCACAGCCCTGCACTGTTATTTCCTTCTTCATATGAAACTCTGAATCGGATGCAAAAGCCACCTGGTGTAATAACATTCCTCTGGGCATATAGTTTGCTCCCAACTTACTCAGAATAAAGGGACTAGCCTTTTGTTGTGCGTTTCATAATGTATGTAGTCAAGTGAATATACTCCGGCATGGCAAGAAGTGTTTAGGTGAGCTTCAAGCTAAGGTATACTTACGGATGTGTGTGCGCCACATTCTGTCTTTCCTTGGGTGGCGTTCTGTTTTTATTAGCTTCCCTTTTACTAGGAATGAGCTTTGCCACAGGGACATTGTAAGGATTTGGGGGGCTCTGGCAGTAGCTGCTGCTGCCAGGAAGGGGTGGGGGGCAGCATGTGGGGTGGGGTACAATAAAGAGAATCCTTACCTGCTGGCTCAGTGTTCCGCTGCTCCCGCCGCCTCTGTAAAATCTTCTTTTCTTCCTCCCCCTCCCGACCCAATCCAACACTTCTCTCAAGCTGTAATTCAGCATGAGAGAAGTCTTCGCCTTGGCTCCGAGCAGGCTGAAATGCCAGTCAGGGAGGGAATAGGAGACTGCGCTTGGTCTCCACCCGGCTGTGCAATACAGTCGGGTGGAGAGTTCTAAGTGCGCATGTCAGTTTGGCCGGCCTCAGACAGCCAGACCCACTAAGATGTGCACTTAGAAGTGCACACACCACTCATCCCTGTGCTGACACGGACAATACTGGCCCTGACCCGCCCTAAGAAAGTGGAAAAATAAAGTGATAATAAAATACTTTTATTATCACTTTATTTTTCTGCATTCAGCAGTGGGGTGACACTCCTCGGTCATAGCAGAGGGGACGCCTGTTATGATGTAAGCTTGGCAGATGAAGCTTCTATGTAAGTTTGGCACAAGATGATTCTATTTAGATTGAAGGTGGAGTGAAATTCCAGGGTGGTCAGTTGCTGCTGTCTCCTTGGTGTGGATCAATGCCAGGTCGTATACTGGATTAAAACTTGAAGTGAAACTTACCAATGCAACCTTGTTGTTAATGGTTATGCTCGCAAAACTGGCACTGGGCGAAACGTATTTTGGGGGCACTTGTTCAGAACAGATTTGAACTTAGGATCCAGTTTCAGTTCTTCCATGCCATCTTTACCAGGTCACTGCCAGTGCACAGGCACACTCATACAAATTCTAAATGTGTTTACATCTAATATTTAGGGATAGTGACGAGGGTTTTCAATATCATACCAGCAGCAGCTCACCTACATTACAGCAAATAGTCTCTGTGACACCCTCCCATGTCGCACAGTAAGTCCTTTTTTAATCTAAAAGAAAGTTATTTTATGGATGTTAAATGAAACATAAACACACATTCCTCTGCAAAATTTCTACAATAGATTTTCACACATCATCACACCAAAAATAAATGAAAGTAAAACAGCATTTAAAACAATACTTTTGAGAATTTTAAAAGGTAATCAGATAAAAACTATCTGCAGAACGGAGCTGAGTCTTTCAGGCAGTGCTTAATTTAGACATAAAAAGGTGCTTGTGGTCAAAGCCCTCCTCTTAAACATGCGGCTGCTGCAATTAAATGTGCGAACACTGAATACTCCAGCAGGGTAATCTTTAGTTGATTTAGAGCCCTCCCCATCCCTTCAGCTCACTCTTGCAGCTTTCTGATTTCTCCTATTGTGATGCTTTTTTGTTTTTCTCTTCCTACGTCTTTCCAATATGTGTCTTTTGCTCGTAGTAAAAGCTCAAGGCAGAAAAATGAAGGGTCCTGCGGACAGGAGACTTGGTCTAGTCTCTCTGTGGATCATTCAGAGAAGGGGAAGTGATGCAGAGGGACAGGGATTGGAGGTAAGGTACGTGGGGGAGGCATAAGTAGTGGGTGGGAAAAGGGGACCGGCCTCTTCCACGCCAGCTCACTCACGGAAAATACGTTTTGTCGGTCCCCTGGGAAGTAGGTAGGAGGCGTGCCACTATCATGGCTCAAGGCCACGATGCCGCCGCGGTGAGGGCCATGCTTCGCCTGATAGGTGAGATCAGCCACGTGGATCTACTCAGGCCTGACGTCCTAGACCAAGCCTGGATGGGAATGTTCCGTTCTACCCGCGTGGCGTCTGGGGGCGTGGTGGGCGTGATCGTGGCCTACACATCGCCCGAGCAGCCCAAAAAGCGGCACTCTGCCGGGGGGAAGGGACACAGCACGTCCACCCCCGGGTGCAAACAACACTGTGGGCCCCGCGGGGCCTTAAGCCAGCATGTTAGTGGGAGGGGGGGCAGGGATTTTATACGCTGCTGGTGGTGCAGCATGCCTGGAGCCTGCTCCTCTTGTACAGGGGCAGGCCCCAGCTGTGGCAGATAATTTGGGGTCTGGCCCTAGTGACATGGGCAGCTCCCCAGGCACACTAGATGGGGCAGGGCCTAGCGACCCTGCCATTGAGGGCATGGGTGGGGCCCCTGGTTCTGGGCAAGCGGTGGGGCAAGGCACCCTTTCCGTGCAGATGGTACCAAGTGACAGGGTGTGGGCTGGACAAGGAGAGGATGATCAGGGCCAGGTGGGGCTCCCTGTGGGCCAGAAAGGGCCCCACATTTTGGTGGTGCAGAAGAATATTTTGAGCCCAGAAGTGCCCCAGGACTGGTCCTCTGTGGATATTGAGGCCAGGATCCGCTAGCAAAGGAAGGCAGTTGCGGAGATAGAGGAGAGGTGGGCTAAGCTGTGCAGGGACAGAGAGATGGCTTTGGAGAGGGGGAGGCAGCCAAAAAGGAAGGTGGGGGTATGAGGATAGCCAACAGTGCATCTCTTGGGGAGGATTTAGGGAGTTAGGTTTGAGTCCCCAAGGAGAGAGGGGGCAGGCAAGAGGCCTATGTGGCTGAGGTGTCTCCAAGTGGAGCTGGCACGAGTGGCGCATACGGCCATGAGAGGCATGGAGATTACAAGCCAGCGAAGGGGGCTGGCAGTAGGAAGGCGACACCAACGGGGTGCACCACGGCCTCAGGACGTTGGTCTGAAGCAATAGAGGGGCCTTCGGTGGCCTTCTCTACATCGTGGGACCACGCAGACAGCAGAGGTGGTAGGCGCTACGTGGGAAGGGACTAGGACGAATAGAGTGAGGTGATGGAAGAGAGAGATGCGGAGGACGAGTGTGCTATGGACGATGAGGTGGTTGTGGAATTGGACTATGATGAGGAGTTGGATGAGTGGGAAGAAGGAGAGATTCATGAAGGCAAAGTGAGCAAGGTGACAGCGGGGTAAAGGGACGCAGGAGCGGCGTAACCCCCTCTTCTACTTCTGTTTTACAGGTGTCAATTTTGGTTGGCACGTCGCAAGTACGGCACAGAAAGCAGACTGTGGGCGTCAAGTCCTGATGACACCGCACAGGGCTGTGCCCAGAGTTCAAGGTAAAGGAGAATGGTGGCCGGTATTGGGGTAGTGGGCAGGCTACGACTGTGTCAAAGACGCACAAGTCTATTGGGGTAGGTGATCATACTGTTCACAAGACAGCGGTGTCAAGTGCGAAGGTAAGACAGGGGGCCTGCCAGAAGCGCCTGGTGTAGATAAAAGTGCGAGCACAATGACGCAGGAAAAAAGACGGTGAGGATAAAGTGGAAGGGCATAAGAAAAGGCTTCCTTATATGGGTTTGGCAATGCCGTTGGGTTTGCATGTGGTGGACAAGACGAAGGCCCAGATTTGAAAGCATGAGTATGTTGATGTTTTTAGGCTCTTGTATAGGATATTCAAGCGAAGGAAGTGTCCAAGGAGGAGGAATGGGAGTTAGCTAGGCGACCTCGGGTGCTGGTAACTATGGATAATTGGACTTCTGCCTTTTTGATATATGCTAGCATATACTGTGAGAAGTTTCCTGACAGGGTCATAGCACTCTTTAACCCCTTCGCTGCCAGGCCCTTTACCCTTCTGTGCCGAGCCTTTTTTTGGCTATTTGGGGCAGTTCACACTTAGGCCCTCATAACTTTTTCTCTACATATGCCAAATTTGCATCCTTTTTTTCCAACATCCTAGGGACTCTAGAGGTACCCAGACTTTGTGGGTTACCCTGAAGGAGACCAAGAAATTAGCCATAATAAAGCTAAAATTTCATTTTTTTTTTAAATAGGAAAAAAGGGCTGCAGACGAAGGCTTGTGTTTTTTTCCCTGGAAATGGCATCAACAAAGGGTTTGCAGTGGTAAAATCACCATCTTCCCAGCTTTCAGGAACAGGCAGACTTGATTAGAAAACCCTATTTTTGAACACAATTTTGACATTTTACTGGGACATGCCCCATTTTTACTATTTTTTGTGCTTTCAGCCTCCTTCCAGTTAGTGACAGAAATCGGTGAGAAACCAATGCTCGATCCCAGAAAGCTAAACATTTCTGAAAAGTAGACAAAATTATGAATTCAGAAAATGGTCATTTGTGTAGATCCTGCAAGTGTTTCCTACAGAACATAGCAGCTGAAATAAAAGAATATTGAAATTAAGGTGAAAAAAGCAGCCATTTTTCTCCATGTTTTCTCAGTAACTTTTTCCTGCGATGTCAGATTTTTTAAAGCAATATACCGTTACATCTGCTGGACTTTTCTGGTTGTGGGGATATATAGGGCTCGTAGGTTCATCAAGAACCCTAGGTACCCAGAGCCAATAAATGAGCTGCATCTTGCAATGGGTTTTTATTCTATACAGGGTATACAGCAATTAATTTAGGTATCAAGAAAACGTTTGTATTTCCAAAATGGCCACAAGATAAGGTGTTGAGAAGCAGTGGTTATTTGCACATCTCTGAATTCCGGGGTGCCCATACTAGCATGTGAATTACAGGGCATTTCTCAAATAAACGTCTTTTTTACACACTGTCTTACATTTAGAAGGCAAAAATGTAGAGAAAGACAAGGGGCAATAACACATGTTTTGCTATTCTGTGTTCCCCAGGTCTCCCGATAAAAATGGTACCTCACTTGCATGGGTAGGCCTAGAGCCCGCGACAGGAAAAGCCCCAAAACACAACATGGACACATCATATTTTCACAAAGAAAACAGAGCTGTTTTTTGCAAAGTGCCTAGCTGTGGATTTTGGCATCTAGCTCAGCCGGCACCTAGGGAAACGTAACAAACCTGCGCAGTTTTGAAAACTAGACACCTAGGGGAATCCAAGATGGGGTGACTTGTGGGGCTTTGACCAGGTTCTGTTACCCAGAATCGTTTGCAAACATCAAAATTTGCCCAAAAAAACACTTTCTCCTCTCATTTCGGTGACAGAAAGTTTTAGAATCAAAGAGGAGCCACAAATTTCCTTCCACTCAGTGTTCCCCCAAGTCTCCCGATAAAAATGGTACCTCACTTGTGTGGGTAGGCCTAGCGCCCACAAGAGGAAATGCCCCAAAACACAACGTGGACACATCACATTTTCCCAAAGAAAACAGAGCTGTTTTTTGCAAAGTGCCCAGCTGTGGATTTTGGCCTCGAGCTCAGCTGGCACCTAGGGAAACCTAGCAAAACTGTGCAGTTTTGAAAACAAGAGACCTAGGGGAATCCAAGATGGGGTGACTTGTGGAGACCTGACCTGGTTCTGTTACCCAGAATCCTGTGCAAACCTCAAAATTTGGCCAAAAAAACACTTTTTCTTCTCATTTCGGTGACAGAAAGTTCTGGAATCAGAGAGGAGCCACAAATTTCCTTCCACCCAGTGTTTCCCCAAGTCTCCTGATAAAAATGTTACCTCTCTTTTGTGGGTAGGCCTAATGCCGACGAAAGGAAATGCCCCAAAACACTATCTGGACACATCAAAATTATCAAATACAAAACTACCTGTTTTTGTGGGGGGCAGGGGCACCTGCCTTTTGGTCCTGGGCTCAGCAGCCATCTAGGGAAACCTACCAAACCCAGCCATTTCTGAAAACTAGACACCCGAGGGAGTCCAGGGAGGTGTGACTTGCGTGGATCCCCCAATGTTTTCTTACCCAGAATCCTCAGCAAACCTCAAATTTAGCTAAAAAAATCAAATTTTTCTCCCATTTCCGTGTGGGATCACCGCACCAGGACAAATTTCATACCACTCAACGTTTCCCTCAGTCTCCCTGTAAAAATGATACCTCATTTCTGTAGGTGGGTCAAGTGCTTGTGACAGGGAAGAGCCAAAAACATGTTGAAATTGAGTGGGGGACCAAAGCGGGTCCAAAAAGGCAGTTTGAAAAAAAAAAAATTCGGCTGACAAGTGCAACAGAATTTTTATCGGTATAGATGAGACAATGCTGAGTGGTAGTAATTTTGTGGTTTCCTGCAGATTCCGGAAGGTTCTATTACAAAAATGTGGGAAAAATGTGTGATTTCCAGCACAGTTGGAGGTTTGGAGGGCATTGTGGGTAAGAAAATGGTGCGGGGTGCATGTGAAACACACCACCCTGGAATCACCCGGATGTTTAGTTTTCAGATGTGTCTAGGTCTTGTGGATTTTTCTACATGGCATCGTCCCAAAGTCCATAAAATGCAGCCCTTACCATGCCAACTGGGATGATTTCTCATCTCCTAAATGTAAAACCAAAACCCCAAATAATCAAATGTCTTCTTGCTTACTGTGGGATAAGATGTTTTAGTGTGTGGGGGGAGAGCTGAAACACTGTTTCCCCCTTCAGTTGGGGTAGGGGCATAACCAGGCCCATACTGGTTGGTAGCTACAACCCCACTTTTTTTTTTTTTATTCCCTGGCATCTAGTAGACTTTCTGCCGTCCCCCAGGGTGTGGATCAGGGGTATTTGCCACATCTGCCCACTGGTGGGCAGAACAACTTTGGCACCATTTATTTTGGGTGGGGGTATGGCCATACCTCCACCCTCTTATTTTGGAAAAAAACCTTCCCTAGTCTCTGGTGGGCTTTTTGCCCCACCTTGGGGGCAGATGGGCCTTCTAAAAATAGGCCAATCTGCCCCCATATGGGGCAGATATGGCCAACAGTAATGTGCCCCCATGGGGAGCGATCCTTACTCAATGAGCTGCCCCTCAAAGAAAACACACACACGAATCCCTGGTGCTAAGTGGTTTCTGCCCCCTTGGGGGCAGTTCAGCCTAATAGAAATACACCGATCTGCCCCCAAGGGGAGCAGAAATGGCATAAAATAAATCCCCCCCCACCAGGGGAGCGACCCTTGCCTAAAGGGTCGCTCCGCTTGCATGAAATTGGCAAAAAAAAAGAAATCCCTGGTGCCCAGTGGTTTCTGACCCCCTTAAGGGCATATTGGCCTAACAAAAATTGGCCGATCTGCCCCTAAGGGGGGCAGAAATGGTCTAAATACAATTTCCCCCACAGGGGAGCGACCCTTGCCTAAGGGGTCACTCCCCTTCTGTGAATTCGCCATAAAAAAAAATCCCTGGTGTCTAGCGATTTCTGCCCCCCTTGGGGGCAGATTGGCTTCATAAAAAATAGGCCGATCTTCCCCCAAGGGGGCAGAAATGGCATAAATATAACTTGCCCCTTACGGGAGAGACCCTTGCCTAAGGGGTCGCTCCCCACCTCTAAAACAAAAAAAGATCCCTGGCGCCTAGAGGTTTCTGCCTCCCCTAATACCAATAGGCCGATCTGCCCCCGAGGGCAGAAGAGGCCTTGAAAAACATTGCCCCCCTGGGGAGTGACCCTTGCCCAAGAGGTCACTCCCCTTATGCCCAAGAGGTCACTCCCCTTATGCCAATTTCCTTTTCATAATAAATCCCTGGTGTCTAGTGGGCATTTCAGAAGCCGGATCGCTTCACAATTCGGCTTCTGAAATGCTCTGAGAGACTTCAAAGGGAAGGAAATTCCTTTCCTTCCCTTTGAAGCGTCTCAGGCCCCCATCACATGATCAGAAGAGAAATGATGAGCATTTCTCTTCCCATTGCACTGGAAGCTGAGCTTCCAGCACGATGGGGAAGTGGTCTCTGATGAGGTCAGCACGCAAATGCACGCTGATGTCATCAGACGTCACTGGGGGGGTCGGGGTGAAAGGGGAAGGGCTTCCCCTTCCATCCCTGCCTTGGGAGGGTGGGAGGGAATCCTGCTCCCTCCGAGCTCCAGGCCGAGGACGTAATGGTTAGGTCCTCGGCACAGGAGCACTGTGCTGGTGGACGTAACCATTCTGTCCCCGGCACAGAAGGGGTTAAATATATGGACATTATTAGTAAGGCCCAGATGCATTTTGGGTGTTTTGCATGGCTCAATTATGATGAGGAGTTTCGGGTGAGGGTTAGTAGGAATCCTGACAAAGCCTGGGAGATATGGACTCAGAGCTTTGGATGCAGTGGATGGCATCTTCACAGTCAGTGGCCTCCACTCATACGGCAAGTGGGCTCTCGGTACTTTATAAACCCTTTCAGTCCCGTCCCGCCTTGGCCGGGGTGGGGATGGGACAGCGATCACAGGAACTTACCACAGGGGCATGCTGGAATTTTAATAAAGGCTTTTATTCCAGACACCCCTGAAAATTCAAGCACGAGTGCTCCAAATGCGGGGGGAAGCACCCAGTCACTCAATGTTTTTCCCTCAATATCCCTGCAGAACAGTGGAGGGCGATTAGTGGTAGAGGGGCGCAAGGCGCTCCTGGGCCAAAGGGTGCCTACACCAATTAAGTTAGAGGTATTGCGCCCCTGGCTGCGCATGTACCCTGAGAGGGACATAGCTAACAAGCTGGAATGGAATTTTTGGAGGGGTTTCGGATAGGTTACCAAGGTCCAAGACACAGGAGATGGGCAGACAATTTGCAGTCTGCCAAAGACATGCATTTGGTGGTAGCAGAAAAATTGGAAAAAGAAGTTGCAAAAGGTAGGATCGTGAGCCCCTTTTTTGATTGGCCTATGGATGATCTGATGATCTTTCCTCTGGGCGTGGTCCGCAAAAAAGTGGCAGGGGAGTTTCGTCTTATTCATCATCTGTCTTGGCCGGAGGGAGCGTCGGTGAATGATTTCATTGCTCCTGAAGACACAAGAGTGGTCTACGCATCTGTTGACGATGCAATTCGCCTAGTGCAAGGCTGTGGGAAAGGGTCCCAGTTGGCAAAATGCGACATTAAGGCAGCTTTCAGGCTGTTGCACATTCACCCGGAGGATTTCAGTTTGCTTGACATGCAGTTGGATGGGGCAATTTTCGTGGACAGGGTCCTCCCGATGGGATGTGCTCTTTCTTGTGTACTCTTTGATATGTTTAGCACATTCCTACAGTGAGTTTTGTTTTAGGTATCTGGACACAGGGAGGTGACTCGTTATCTGGATGATTTCTTGTTCAATGGGAGATCGGACTCACGCGACTGAGGAAGGGCACTGGCATGTTTTGAGGGGTTGGCTAGAGAGACGAGGGTTCCATTGGCCCCTGAGAAGACCGAAGGCCCAAGTTGTGTTTTGACATTTTTGGGTATTAAACTGGACATGGTTAACCTGGTGGCTCGTTTGCCACAAGGTAAGGTGGTGGAGATGTTGGACTTTTTGCTGCAAGTACGATCCTTACATAAGATTGAGAAACGTAGGGCGCAGCAGTTGTTGGGTTACCTGAATTTTGCAGGTAGGGTCGTGAAAGGGGGCAGGACTTTTTGCAGGTGTCTGGGCATGGCCATGTCAGGCGCTTCCCTTCCTCATCACAGGATCCGAGTATCGATAGGTCTACGATAGGTCTACAGGAGGACGTCAAGGTGTGGGAAACTTTTTTGACACAGTTCAACGGGGTCTTCATGATGTTTCGGTAAGAGGACACGGTTTGGCAGGTACAAATTTTCTCAGATGCGGCGATAGCCATGGGTTTTGTTCTTTTTTTGGGATGGACGTGGGTGTGCGGAACAGTGGCCGACACGCTGGTTGCACCAAGGCAGGAGCATTGCTTTCTTTGAGTATTTTATCCTGTTAGTGGCCTTGTCCATGTGGGGGTATGAACTGGCAAACAGGACAGTGGTGTTCCACGTGGACAACATGACAGTGGAGAATTTAGTGAACAGACAAAGGGCGAGGGATGTGAGAGTGTTGTGTCTCTTGAGATACTTCATGCTCAAATGTTTATCACTGAATCTAGTATTCAAAGCGGTGCACATTCCGGAAGTCAATAATGCTATCGTGGATTCCCTGTCTCGTTCAAAGTGGCACCGTTTTCAGAGTTTGGCACCAGCGGCAGAACGACACAAGATGGCGGTCCTGGCCGACATTTGGAAATGAGGGGCGTGAGAATCATTGAACTGGTAGAGATGACGCTAGCGGATTCCACTCAGAAAAATTACTGGCTGGCATGGTTGGAGTTTCAGAATTTTTAGAATGTTGCGAGGAATTTTTGGGAGCAGAATGAGGCAGTGCTGCAAGCTCATATGATGCGTTTTGTTTTGTTTTTGATCACTAAGGGTTTGTCGCTGGCAACTATTGGGGGCAAATTGGCAGGTGTTTCCTTTTACGGAAAGTTGTTTTTCGGTTGGGAACCAGCACGGGATGACATCCTAGGGAAAATGTTAAAAGGCTGCGGCAGGACTAGGGGGTGTGTAGGGAAAACGGCCAGGGAACCCATCACGTTTGAGTTGTTGTTGGAATTGTTGCATGTTTTGCCAGTATTTTGTTATGACGCGCATGAGCTGGCGCTGTTTCACCTGTGAAGGTGTGGATGTTTTTTGGGGCTTTCCGTGTCTCTGAGCTTTAGGGAGTGGGGAAGGCAGTCGGAGTGAAAGTGTCTGAGGTGTGTTTGAGCAGTGAACGATTGGGAATATGGCTGCGTAAGTCCAAGACAGACCAAATGGGACGGGGTAAGTGGGTTTGGTTGGAAATGGGGGAAATGCGGCGGCCTGTCTGGTGAGGGAGTGGTGTGTTTTTCAAACACAGATGCATACAGACAGCGATGTAGTTTTTAGGCATGCCAATGGTGAGAAGGTGGCGGCTTTTCAGCTGTTGGCAGTGTTGTGGACTGTGCTGCGTCGGGTAGGCAGAAGGGCACAGTGCTATGGGACGTGTTCTTTCCGGATAGGTGCAGCTACGGCTGAACACTTGGGGTGGGACTGGGCTCAGATTAAGTGGATTGGCAGGTGGAAGTCTCGATGTTGTGAACATTATGTGCGACCCTGAGTTGGGTAGGGGAGTGGGACAGCAAAATGTTTAGCTATTACAAGTGTTTTGTGGTAAGTCGAGTTGACATTTATTCTGTTTCAGGTTGCGTTGAGGGCCCCTGAGTGGGAAAATGGTCACCTGGATGGTGGGCCACTCATTTGTGCATTGGGCAGAAAAGTATGATCTATGGACGATCTTTGGGACTTCCGAGCTGCAGACATGAAGTGGTATGGTGGGGAAAGAGTGGCATGCGGTGGGATAACCTCCTTCCTTTTTTTACATCCATCACGCCAAGCTGGGGTTGTCCGGATTTGCTGATATTGCACTTGGGGGAAAATGATTTGGTAAAACTATCAGGGTTCACCTTCCTGCAACAGATGCATGGTACGTGGCACGTGGTACAAGGAAATGGCGGGGTGCAGTCAAGCATGGGGCTATTGACAGGGCCCAGAGGAAGCTCAGTAGAGCAATGAGGGTTTTCTGCTGGACACACTGTATTAAAGTACTGAGACATGAGGGCATTATTGAAGGAGAATCTGGTCTTTTTTGGGCTGATGTAGTGCATCTTTCAGAGCTGGGTAATGCTTACTAATGGAATTGTGCCTGATTGTGGGTGATCTTTTGGGGGAAAGAATGTGGCTCAGAGAAGCTGTATGAGTTATTGCAATGTTGCAGTTGGTTCACTGGTGGGGCAGCACAACGCCTAAGGGGTTGTGCTGGGGTGCAATAGATGGGGGAGGGTGGAGAGTCAGATGAGGGCCTGGCCACACTTCCAGCGGGGAGAAAGAAGCAAGTGATGGATGATAGCGTGAGGGATGCCCGAAGCATGTTGGGGATGAAAGGAAAGGGGAAGGTGTAGGTGAATTGAAGTGAAAGATGAGTGAACAGAGGCATAGTGAAAGGATGAAAGGGAAGAAGGGTGGAGAGAAGTTCAAAGGGTGGAGGGGTTGTTAAAGCTAACAGTTTGAATTTCAGTATATATAATGTTGATGTATGACATGCAATCCTGTCCTAATAAATGTCCTTTTGCACTAAGTACCAGTGTGTCAGTGATTATGTCCCGATGAAGGGTACCGTGGAGAGCAGACTCGGTCTAGTCTCTCCGCGGGATCATTCAGGGCAGGGGAAGTGATGCAGAGGGACAGGGATTGGTAAGGTACGTGGGGAAGGGAGTTAGGGGAGGTATAGGTAGGGGGTGGGAAAAGGGGACCGGCCTCTTCCACGCCAGCTCACTCGCGGGAAGGAAGTTTAGTCCCCCCGCCTACCCTACATGAGAAAAGGGTTTTTTGACCTTTGCAGTTGGGGAGGTTCGGGGGGATCGCCAGTTAGGGCAGGTTGCAGTCGGGGTTTAGGTGGAAGTAGATGAGGGAGGGTGAAGAGTCAGATGCAGGCCTGGCCACCCTTCCAGGGGGGAGAAAGAAGCAGGTGATGGATGATAGCGTGGGGGATGCCCGAAGCAAGTTGGAGATGAAAGGAAAGGGGAAAGTGTAGGTGAATTGAAGTGAAAGATGAGTGAACAGAGGCATAGTGGACGGATGAAAGGGAAGAAGGGTGGAGAGAAGTTCAAAGGGTGGGGGGTTTGTTAAAGTTAACAGTTTGAATTTCAGTATACATAATGTTAATGTATGACATGCAATCCTGCCCTAATAAATGGCTTTTTGCACTAAGTACCAGTATCATGTCAGTGATCATGTCCCGATAAGCGCCGGCCCTCAAAAATAAGTGCCGGTGCTCCGCACAGGAAACAACAAGCACACATTAAGCACTGCTTTCAGGGGATCCCTGAAAGGCTTTGGGCCCTGGGCCAGAGCCCACTTAGCACATGCCTTAAAACGTCCCTGCTTTGCCATCCATCTTTTTTCTTGGTCGATGCAAGTCTGCTATTAAGCTCTTCAAATTTACTTGGTGGAGTTAATCTTTGGAAGTTAGGTATAGTTCTACTCTTGTTACCAGGCCTTTGCTTGTTTTTCTTCAAACTTTCATGTTAGTTGATGAAAAGGGCTACTGTGTTGGATACATTTGTCAGGCATTCTGGCGTCACAGTGACCAAATTAATTTAGGTGCGCACTGTACTCCTTGAATTCTGGAGGTGCTGCTGCTCAATGCAATACATTAGTCAAATGTAATCCTCCTACTCATCAAACTCTAAATCTGGCTCTTAGAGTTCCATATCCTCTGACATGCAGATGTGAATTGAGATCATAAAGGTGTTACTGTGAATAAAGAGCACGACGTTTGAATGTTTTGTGAGTTAAACAAGTATCTGGGAACATTGATTTGCCTTGTTAAAAAGACAATGTTATATTTTAAAATGCATAGAGAAATAGATACGAATGATAATTGTCAGCAATCGTGTCATTATTTTGGGAGGACCCATGACAATTTAATAAACAAATTTGGGTTAGGCTGTGATACATTTCTCAGAGAACATCTGCTCAACCTTTGGTAGTTATGGCTGAATCAGCAGGCAACTCCCAAGAGAAATGAGTGTGAAGTTCATACAGTGACAATAATTTTAAAGCCAAAAACAATGAAATGAGATTCTGAAATCAATGTGGGTAATAGAGAAACATTTATTAAGCGAAAAGGTGCCAAATGAAAAGATTATACTACAGCTCAACATACTTAGAAATCTCTGTCTGCCTGCTGACACTGGACATGCGGATGAGGGAGTGTTGTTCAAAGTATGACGGGCCGAGCTAAATAAGCCAATACCAGTAATTAGTGGCCCCAAATCCCACTCTGTATGTACTGTGTACATTAGGTCTTTGACAATAAACACTAAAGCTGCTTGGAAGGTGAGACCTAAAAAGGGCAGAGTGTGGCCTAACTGGATGTCAACAAATGATTTTTTCAACTACCAGAGAAAGATGGCGATCGGGACACAATCATCGACACACTGGTTACTTAGTTCAAAAGGCCATTTACTTAGGAATGGATTGCATGTCATACATAAATATTATATATACTGAAATTCAAACTGTTAACTTTAAACAAAACCCCCCACTCTTTGAACATCTCTCCATTCCTCTTCCCCTTCATTCTTTCACTATGGCTCTGTTCACTCATCTTCCACTTTAATTCACCTACACCTTCCCCTTTTCCTTTCATCCCCTGCTTGCTTTGGGCATCCCCCATGCTATAATCCTTCACCTGCTTCTTTCTCCCCCCTGGAAAGGTGGCCAGGCCTGCACCTGACTCTCCGCCCTCCCCTTCTACTGCCACCGAGCACAACCCGTTAGGCGTTTTGCTGCCCCACCAGCGAACCAACTGCAACATTGCAAAACTCATACTGCTTCTTTGAGCCACATCTTTTTCCCCCAACAAATCCTCCACAATCAGACACAGTTCTATCAGATAGTAAGAATTATCCAGCTCTGAAAGATGCACACCATTGGCCCGAAAAAGACCGGGTTCCCCTTCTATAATGCCTTCATGTCTCAGCACTCTAATACCGTGTGTCCAGCAGAAAACCCTCATTGAGTTTTCTCCGAGCCCTGTCAATAGCCCCATGCACGACTGCACCTCGCCATTTCCTTCTGGGTACAAACTCCGTCCAGACTAAGCAAGTACCGTGCAACTGCTGCCCAATCAGCTCCAAATCCTGTTGCATATGTTGCAGTAAGGTGAGCCCAGAAATCCTTACCAAATCATTTTCCCCCAGATGCAGTATCTTTTTCTCCACTATACCACTTCATGTCGGCAACTCAGAAGTCCCAAAGACCGTCCATAGATCTTCTGTTCGGCATACTTCGCTGCCCAATGTACAAATGAGTGGCCCATCATCCAAATGACCATTTTCCCACTCCTGTGGCCCTCAAGGCAACCTGCAAGAAGAATAAATGTCAACTGGACTTGCAACAAAACACTTGCAATAATAATCATTGTTTCCCCCCCACCCTGACTCAGGGTCGCACATATCGCTCGCAACATCTAGACCTCCACTTGCCGTTCCACTTGATCTGAGCTCAGTCCCAACCCAATTGAACAGCCGCCGTAGCTGCGCCTATCCGGAAAGAATGTGCCCCATAGCACTATGCCCTTCTTCCTACCCCACGTAGCGCTGTCCGCAACACCGCCAACAATTGAAAGGCCGTCACCTTCTCACCATTGGCATGCCTAAAGACTACATCTATGTCCCTATACATCTGTGCTTGAAAGAAATACCACTCCCTCACCGGACACGCCGCTATATTCCCCCCGTCTCCAACCAAACCCACTTATCCCGACCCATCTGGTCAGTTTTAGATTTCTGCAGCCATATGCCTAAACGTTATCCGCTCAAACATACCTCAGACGCTCTCACTCCTACCGCTTTCCCCACTCCCAAAAACTCAGAGATGTGGAAAGCCCCCAAAAACATCCACACCGTGGACAAGTGAAACAACGCCAGCTCATGCGCATCAAAGCAACACACTAGCAAAACATGCAACAATTCCAACAATAAATCAAATGTGATGGGTGCCCTTGCCTCTTTCCCTACACACCCCCTGGTCCTACCCCACTCTTTCAACATTCTCCCTAGGATATCGTCCTTTGCTGGATCCCAACCAAAAAAGAACTTTCCGTAAAAGGAAACACCTGCCACCTTGCCCAGTTGTTGCAGGCGACAAACCCTTACTGATTAACAGTGGAAAAACCTCAAAGAAAGCAATGCTCCTGCCTTGTTGCAACCAGCGTGCCGGCCACTGTTCTGCACACCATCTTCCATCCCAAAAAAGACCAAAACTTGTAGCTCCTGCAGCATCTGAGAAAATTTGTACCTGCCAGACCGTATCCTCTTCCTGAAACATCATGGAGACCCAATTGAATTATGTCAAAAAGGTTTCCCACACTCTGACATCATCCCATAAGCCCATCGACACTCGGATCCTGTGATGAGGGAGGGAAGCACCTGCCATGGCCAGGCCAAAACGTCTGCAAAAGTCCTGCCCCCTTTTACTACCCTGCATGCAAAATTGAGGTAGCCCAACAACTGCTGCGCCCTACGTAGTTCAATCTTATGCAGTGATTGCACTTGACTAAAAAAGTCCAAAATCTCCGCAACCTTTCCACTTGGCAAACAAGCCACCAGGCTGACCATGTCCAGTTCAATACCCAAAAACGTCAAAACACAACTTGGTCCTTCAGTCTTCTGGGGGGCCAATGGAACACCCATTTCCCCGGCCAATTTCTCAAAACATGCCAAAGCCCTTCTACAATCTTCCGAGCCTGCTCTTCCTACGAACAGGAAATCATCCAGATAATGAGTCATCTTCTGATGTCCGCACACTTTCACAAAGACCCACTGCAGGAAAGTGCTAAACATCTCAAAAAGTGCACAAAAAATAGCGCATCCCATCGGGAGGACTCTGTCCACGAAAGTCGCCCCATCCATCTGCATACCCACCAAACCGAAATCCTTCGGGTGAATGGACAAAAGCCTGAAAACTGCCTTAATGTCACATTATGCTTACTGGGACCCCTTTCCACATCCCAGCAAAAGCCGAATTGCATTGTCAACTGACCAATAAACCACCCGCGTATCTTCAGGAACAATTAAATCATTCACCGACGCTCCCTCTGGCCATGACAAATGATGAATAAAACTAAACTCCCCCGCCGCTTTCTTGGGGACCACTCCCAGATGGGAGATCATCAACTCATCCATAGGCCAATCAAAAAAGGGGCCCGCAATTCTACCTTCAGCTACTTCCTTTCTCAATTTGTCCGCTACCACCAATGACATGTCCTTGGCGGATGGCAAATTGTCTGCCCATCTCCTGTGTCTCGGACCTTAGTAAGCTATCCGAAACCCCTCCAGAAAACCCCATTCCAGCTTGTTTGCTATGTCCCTGTCAGGGTACATGCGAAGCCAGGACCTCAATACCTCTAGCTTAATTGGCGTAGGTGTCCTTTGACCCAGGAGCGCTTTGCATCCCTCTACCCCTGGTCGACCTCCACTGTTTCGCTGGGCTATGGCGGGAAAAGCATTGAGTGACCGGGTGCTTCCCCCCGCATTTGCAGAACTCATGCTTGAATTTGCATGGATGTCTGGAACAAAAGCCTTAATTGAAATTCCAGCATGCCCCTGATGTGGGCCCCTGAGGTCACTGTCCCATCCCCGCCCCGGCCGAGGCAGGGCAGGACTGAAAGGGCTTATAAGTACCGGGAGGCCTCTTGCAGTATGAGTCGAGGCCGCTGACTGTGAGGACGCCCTCCACTGCATCCAAAGCTTGGAGTCCACATCCCCCCAGGGCTTTTCTGGATGCACACTAACCCTTGCCGGAAACTCCTCATCATAATTGAGCCAGGCAAATCCCCCAAAATGCATCTGAGCCTTCCTAATGATGTCCATATATTTGAAGAGTGCCATGGCCCTGTCAGGGAACCTCTCACAATATATGCTAGCATATATTAGAAAGGCAGAAGTCTAATTATCCATAGTAACGGGCACCCGGGGTTGCCTAGCTAACTCCCATTCCTCTTCTTTTGACCCTTCCTTCGCTTGAATGTCCCTGTGCAATAGTTTAAAAACATCGACATACTCGTGCTTCCAAATCTGAGCCTTCGTCTTGTCTGCCACATGTGAACCCAAGGGCATCGCCAACCCCATATAGGGAAGCCTTTTCTTACGCCCCTCCACTTTATCCTCACCATCTTTGTCCTGCGACATTGTGCTCACACTTTTCCCCATACCAATAGCTTCTAATATGTCCACCGTCTTACCATCCCCTGCCTGTGTCTCACTTGACACTGGTGTCTCGTTAACAGAATGATCACCTACTCCAGTGGACTTGTGCATTTTTAACACAGCCATAGCCTGCCCACTACCCCATACCGACCACCATTCACCTTTACCTTGAACTCAGGGCACGGCCCTGTGTGCAACTGTCGAGACCTGACGCCCTCGCTCTTCTTTCCGTGCCGCTCCTTGCGACGTTCCAACCGTCGTTGATGCCTGTAAAACAGAAGTACAAGAGGGGGTTGCGCCACTTCTGTGCCCCTTTTCTCCCTTGTCACCCTGCTCACCTCACCTTTGCAAATCTCTCCTTCCTCCCACTCATCAGACTCTTCATCATAATCAAATTCCACAACCATCTCGTCGTCCATAGCACACTCGTCCTCCACACCTCTCTCGTCCATTACCTCACTCCATCCGTCCTGTTCCTGTCGTGGCGCCTACCACCTATGCTGCCTGCATGGTCCTGTGATGTAGAGAAGGCTGCTGAAGACCCCTCCAGTGCATCAGACCAACGTCCCAAGGCCGTGTTGCGCCCGGTTGGTGTCACCTTCCTACTGCCAGCCCCCTTTGCTGGCTTGTACTCCTGCCCTCTCTTTCCTTGGGGACCAACACCCAACTCCCTAGCTTCGCTATGAGCTGTGACTCCCCACCTTCCTTTTTGGCTGCCGCCCCCTCTCTAAAGCGGCTTCCCTGTCCCTGCACAACTGGGCCCACCTCTCCTCCGTCTCCGCCACTGCCTTCCTTTGTTCGCATATCTTGACCTCAATATCCACAGAGGACCAGTCCTCGGGCGCTTCTAGGCTCGGAAATCTCATTTGAACAACCAAAGTACAGGGCCCCACCTGGACCCCTTAGGGCCCCACCTGGTCCTGGCCTGCTTCTCCCTGTTCAGTGCCTACACTAACCCCTGGCTACACCTTATGGGGCTTGCTGCCATGGCCCACCCCTTTCAGAGAACCAGGGGCCCTAATTGGCCCCTCAGTTGCAGGGGTACTGGGCCCTGCCCCATCATCTGGGCTTGGGGGGCTGCCCAAACCACTAGGGCCAGCCCCCAAACAAGCTGTCAAATCTGGAGCCTGCCCATGGGCAGGCTCCAATCCTGCTGTATCTCTGGTGGCATGTGGAGGCCCTACCCACCTCCCTCCACCATGTCCCCATGAGGCCCAGCAGGGGTCGTATTGTGTTTATTAGCCGGGGGACGGACGCACCGTGTCCTCTCCCCCTAGTCGAGCGCTGCTTTTTAGGCTTCTCTGGTGAAGTACAGGCTGCGATCACAGCCGCCACACTCCTGCCACCCACCCGGACGCCGCGCACATAGAGCATGACATCCCCACCCAGGCCTGGTCCAGGACACCAGGCCTGAGTAAATCGGCGCGGCTGACTTCGCAAATAGGGTGAAGCGTGGCCCACACCGCAGCTGCATCATGGCCCTGTGCCATGAAAAATAAATTCTTGAGTTCCTACCTAACTGCCCTGGGGACCGGCCAAAGACTTCCCTCCACGCGTGCAAGCTGGCGCGGAAGAGGCTGGTCCCCTTTTCCCACCCCCTATTTAAACCACCCCGTACTCCCTCCCCCATGTACCCTGCATCCAGTCCCTGTCCCTATGTGTCACTTCTTATGCCCTGAATTATCCAGCGGAGAGACTAGAGCGTGTCTGCTCTCCGCAGGACCTTCCATTGAAAAGGAGAATGATGGGGTGATAGAAAAGGGATTTGAAAGCTGAGAAAAACAAAGAAAAGAAGAGTTGGAAAGAAAGCAGTTGAGAACAACGGGAAGGGCTGATTCAGAGGGAGACTGGCACAGAAAGGAAAGCATAAGATGAGGTGGGAGCGTGACATGCTGTTATGTTGATAATATTGAACGTGTCTACATGTAGAAATGTACCGTGTTGTACGGTGAGTTATCAAATGCTGCCTCTACTATGTAGACTACCTTGAAATTGATGGGAGGGCTGAAAACAATGGCAATAAACAATGAAAAATGATTTCAGGTGCGGGTGGTGGGAGCTTGGCTTCCGCCCTCTCCTGTAGACACATTTCTTTTTAGGTTGGAAAGAACAGCACAAAATGACCTCCTGGGAATGAATAATGTAAAAGCTATTTATAATTTGCCTTTCCTAGCCACATTTATGTCCTGAACAAGTTGCAATAAGTAGCTGCATTTCCATTTTCAGAAAATTAGACCTGAAGCGAGAGTTTGATAAAATGATCAAGGGAGGGAACGCACAACGCCAGAGAGAAGACATCGCAGACTGGACGGAACAAGCTTGGCGCTAGATGCCTGTGGGTGCAGATGAGTGGTGGTGTGGGAACGGGGGGATGGGAGAGATTGCAGTGTATTTATACAAACAGGGTCTTGGAGTCGGAGAGAGGGGCAATGTTCATACAGACGAGGTCTTGAAAACCGAAAGAGCAGCATATTTTTTTGCAAGGGATGGGATAATCGTTCGTATTGGTGAGATCTTGAAACGGGAGAGGCTGAAGGTCTGTGAAGGCAGTGGGGGCTCTGTTCTTACAGGCAGGTGTTTACAACAGGAGATCACAGTCTCTGAACAGGAGAGTGCTGCATGTCTACAAGCAGTAGGCACAGAGTTCATTCAGATAGGATCTTTTAAAAGAACAGCGCTGCATGCCTGTGCAGGCATAGGGGGCACTACTCCTACAAACTGGGTCTCCGAAGCACAAAAGCCCTGGTTTTTAGGGTCGAGCGTGCATAGCGCTCTATCCCTGGGGTACTTTCGCTATGCTTTTAACCACACCCATCAGTTTGATTGGTTTGCGTGGGCTTGCCTTTTAAAATTCGCTAGATTTCATTTGTGCAAGGCATGCGTACGTCATGCCTTTTCCGGTGTTTAGCCCTCCTCGAGCACACCGGCCAACTAATGAAACATACGAGTCTCCATGTTTTCTGTATGGTTTCTGGACTACTTTTTCTTTTTATTTCGTAGTCTGCGCGATCTCGTTAGACACTAATCGAGCGCTTTGCATGACATCGACTCTGTTACATGGATAATTGCACTTTTGCCAGTTACTTGGATAATTGCAGTTTGGACGATACTTGCGAACTTCGGTTTTCTTTTGTGTGTCTGCTTCGCGCTCATGGCGGCCGTCGACTCATTTATTTTTGCTCATGGACGCTGTTGCGAAAAGATGAAAATTAACTTGTTTGAAATGTGCAAAACCTATTGCATTGCAAATGCTTCTTATATGTGTTAGTGCTCTGAAGTTGTAAAATGACAATCAGTGCTTTTTTTCCCCTACGTGTTAGCACTTCGACGTGATAACAAGGCGCTTTTCATAGCACCTAAATAAATAAAACATGGACAAATAATTGTTGCCTTTCTGAGTGAAGTGAAGGCTGTGTGAAGAGGCACACACCAGTGTGCCTCGAGGCTATATGTGAGCTTTAGCCCAGAGAGGCGCCTCAGGAGTTCTGGTGTTTTACCGCTGTAATTCCCTGTTTATTCACTGAGTTAGGCGCTACATCCACACAATGCCTCTTTACATTGAGAGATATATTTATTCGCTTCTGAGGCTGAAAATACTGTGTGTTTTGACCGTGGACAAGGGTTCTCGTTGTTTTTCTGATGTGTTTATTTAAAAGAAACAGAATAAACATAACTATTGTGACTATTTATGGGGCACGATGACATCTCTGGACTCTTTCCACTGTGTCAGTTCTTCTCTGGAATATTTTCATTGCGGTCTCTGGTGGGGAGGTGATGCTGAGCGACAGCCCTCTTCACACCTTGAAAGTGCCCGCTCGCGTTTCTGTCTTGATTCGCCGTCTTCCAGAAAACCTGCGGCTTCGAGGCACCACAGCAACACAGTGTCAGAAAGGTGCTCTGCTTATATTAGGATCCGGAGGCCTCCAGACAGCCCACACTCCCCTCCCAGCAATACACGGACCGACAATCTTATTTGTTGGAAGAGGTTTTTATTTAACACCTTTTTATCTTTATAGCATAAAATCATAAATCAATTATCAAGAACATTCCATAAATATTTACAAGTCATGAGAATTAGTGACCATAAATCTTTTCTCAGCGTTGTTATGAGTCCCTGGTACATGTTTAGCCCTGAAAGTAATGTTGTGTTGTAGACATGACAAAATTAAATGCTTTAACAGGCATAGGACCAGTGGGCATGTAGCTCCTTGGCGATTAATGACTTCTACTACCGCCATGTTATCAGACCAAAAGATTACAACTCTATTCTTAAATTCCTCAGCCCAGATAGTGATTGCCACCACAATAGGGAAGAGCTCTAGAAAAGCTATGTTCTTTGTCCAGCCCCAGCTAACCCATTCAGATGGCCAGTCTGCCCTGCACCACAGAGGGCCCAAGATTGCGCCAAAACCTATGCTACCTGCAGCATCAGTGTATAGGCCCAGCGTAGGGCTGGAAATCACCTGGTGAGGCCAAATAACAGCCCCATTAAAATCTTGCAGAAAAACCTCCCACAACTTTAAATCCTCCCTAACCTCCAGAGACAACCGAGTATGGTGATGTTTCTCGGTTAGCCCGGCCATTGACAGAGCGATGGATCTAGAAAAGGGGCGGGCCATGGGAATGATCCTAAGCGAAAAGTTCAGCTGACTCACTAGCACCTGGAGCTGGTGGAGGGTAACTTTTTCTGCGACAACATTGTTTGAATGGACTCCTTGAATACCTGTAGCTTAACCTGAGGCAAGTGACACCCCTCTGCCACAGAATCAATCTCTATCCCGAGGAAGGTGATGCAAGTAGAGGGACCGTTAGTCCTGTCTGGGGCCAAACGGACCCCGAATTCCTCAAACATTGTGATCAACGCCTGGAGCACGCACTCACATTTTGCTGAATTGGAGGGCCTAAAACTAAGAAATCATCCAAGTTAATGAATGACGTCGAGGTGACCAGTGCGAAGTGAAAAAGCCCACTGAAGCAATGTGCTGAACTGCTCAAAATAGCTGCATGATATACTACATCCCCTGGGCATGCATTTATCATAGAAGTACTCCCCCTGGAATTGAAAACCCAGTAGGTGGTAATCCTCGGGGTGGACAGGAAGAAGTCCGAAGGCTGACTCAATGTCGGTTTTTGCTAACAAAGCTCCATGGCCTAAGGCCCTGACCTTTTCTAATGCGTTGTCAACAGACGCATAGCGGACCGAGCACAGCTGAGGATCAATGGCATCATTTACCAATGACCCCCGAGGGGCAGATAAATTATGAATCAGCCTGAATTGCCCCGGCTCCCTCTTCGGAACCACCCCCAAAGGAGAACAGACAAAGCCTTCCAAAGGCGGGCCCAGGAATGGGCCCGCTAGCCTGCCCAGCGCACATTCTTTAGCTAACTTCTTGGGAACCAGACGGGTTCCGCAAAGCGGAGATTAAGTTTTTACAATGATTCACTGGTGAGACATTAAGGGCAGGAATCCTAAAGCCAGAGGAAAAACCTTGAAGTAGTATCTTTGCAGAACCTGACGCAGGGTAAGCCTGTAACCACAGTAGCAGGGTGTGTAACTTAATATGGGTCCGCAAGGAGGGGTCAGTTAGAGGGCTTGCTTGCATCTCTGCCTTTTTCCCTAGATTTTTTGATGCATTTAAATTCTGGGTGGCAAGGGTGCCCACAAAAGGAACAGTTGTGCCTGAACTTGCAGGACCCGGCGGGGCGCAAACATAACTTCCTATTGAATGCCCAACAGGATCCCTTCTTCTTACCTGAGAATTGGGTCCGAAAGGGCTGCCTCCCTGGGACTTTGTTATTAACGCATTCCAACCAAACGTTAACCTCCGTTTGATCCCAACCAATAGATGGATCTTCCACTTTAGCCCAACGGAAATCCCTATCATATTCCAACCAGGCAGACCCCCCATAAGTGTGCTGCGCCTTCAATATCTTGTTTGCATAGTAAATCAATGAAGTGCCCAAATCCGGCCAACACAGACATGAATACATTAAAAACCAAACAACCAGTTTGTAATGTTCTCCTCCACTTTTGGTTTCCTGTCCCCAGAGGAGGATGACTTAGCCTCTTTATCCTTAGTATCCACTTCCCTTCTTTTTGCCCTAATTTACGAAAATATGTCCACAAATTCCCCTTTCCAATTTTTTTCCTTTACCTCTGCACTAACGTGTGCTGTCAGCTTACCTGGTCAAAATCAGTTCTTTGTAAACTACTACCTTACACAGATGAAACCCCCCTTCATCCCCAACACACTAAGGGCCATATGTACGAACACATTTTCCCATTGACACAGAATGGGAAACCCTTTGCTACATCTGGCCCTAAGTTCTTCCATTATTAACCCCAAGCCAGGCCTGTTGGCTTTGACAGTGCCTGTTGTTCTTGTCTGCCCTATTGGTTTGTCAGCACCCAGCTGTGATTCACAGAACCAGTTCTTCTGGGCTGCTGGCGAGTCAGGAAGCATTTGTTATTTTATTACAATCGTGTCTTTAGGGAGGTGCTTAGCTTCTTGCTGCGGTTAATATGACACAAACAGGATTAATGTTCCATGCTGACATAAGGCTAACTCTGTTCTACTTTCATTTAGAACAGGAGGTTAAAATGTGAGGTAACAAGGGTACGCACTTTTTCTAGCTGCCTTGTCATAATTACAGGGATAAGTCAGGTAAATATTGTAAATTATTGCCGAGGGTTAAAGGCTGGTCGAAAACAACTTGAAAAGAGGCAGAATTTACATTCAGTATCCCCTTTAGCGTTGAGTATTCCTAATCTTTTCAGGAATTCTCTAAATACAACAGTAATGTTATTACCACTGTAATATCATTGGTAAATGCTTTATTTTTGTCCCTCTTTGGGGCGGTTTTGTTACCGCCTTGGACACTGACCCTGTTACATGGATAACTTGTACGTTTGCCGATACGTTTCAATGCGAGCTAACTTCTTTTTCCTTTTGTGTCTTTCTTTTGCGCTCATGCTCATGGCAGCCTTGACACTGTGAATCAGCTCACTTAATCAACTGTTTTACGTTTCATTTTCAATTTAAGTGGCAAGAAAACTCCAGTTCGAAATTTACTCGAGCACACTTGAAACCCATTGCATTGCAAATGCTTGTAATGCAGATGGGGTCTTGAAGAAGGACAGCTCGGCATGACTGTGCAGGCAAAGGGGGGCATCATTCATGCAGACAGGCCATATTTACATGTTTATGAAGGTGTAGGGTTCTGTGTTCGATGGAGTTGCATGTCTGTTTAGGTGGAGGGGATGTGTTAATATAGACAGCGGCTTGAGGGCATTGGACATCTGTTTGTGTAAGTGAAGTATGCTCTGTGTTTTATACAGTTGGGCTTAAAGCAGTTCACAGACCTGAACCTAGCAAGAGTCCACGGCAAAAAAAAATTAATGAATTAGCTGTATTTAGACCACTATATTTGACCAGGAATGTACCCTAACCTGGTACCCACCTGAGCAGACCACAGTGGTTTGGGCAGCATTTGGGGCATGTGTGGACCAGTGGATATACATGCTCATCTTTGGCGGTTGCATCCTCTAAGTCAGTTCAGTCAACTCCTCACAGGTGAACACCACTGGTAAGCAGCGCAACCTCAGTCCTTTGGGGCCTGCGGAGAGAATGTTGGACTCCATGTTAACATTCTGATTACAACACAACAGACAACAATTTGGCTCACTCAGTCCTTGGTGTTGGAGTTCCATTCTTTCTGATACAGGTCCACTGTGTCTGAGCTTAATAAAGGTCCAGGTAGAAAAAAGTGGAGAGACCTGTCAGAACCTCCCTCTGACCAGGATGGCCACTCGCCTGGGCTCATTCAGTGCAAACCCTGAACCATGATTCACCTACAGCATAGGGTTCCATGCTTTGTGCTGCAGCTCCACCATGGCCCATGGTCTGCAGGGATGAAGTGAGCACCTTACGTCAGCTGGTCCTTGCCCCATGACTGAGCCCATTGAGCACTTTACCCTTACCACGGCCTAAAGTTTGATACCAACAAGAAGGGTCTGGGTAAAACCAAAGCCTGGAATCTGTCTCGATCAGGCAATACAAAACAACGGGAGAAGTTAACAGTGGGATTCTTCTTTATTGCTTCTTCTGTACAAGAGGAGAAATGTATATGAGGAAAAAACATTTTCTTTTTAGGGATAAAGCTTTGTCAACAAAGGTCTTGAAAACGTGTACCTACCTCCAAAATAAAGTATGGATGAGGACAAGAAAGGTGATGAGGAAATATCAGCTGTTCTAAGTGTTACGCTATCTGCTCTCTGAACAATCTAGACACCCTGAATAAATGATTGACAATCTCTTTAGTATTACACTGATTCATAATGTTTTTATGATAAGCCCCCATTACCTCAAAGGGGCTACTCTAGTGGGACTCTAAATCAATATTACTATATATCAATGTTACAGATACAGAAAATGCCACCACATCGATTTCAGTAAGCACAATAGCACCTAATCAAAGTTAGTTGTATTTTAATTCAATCAAGGTGTAAGTAATGTCATTGATATGATTATAAATAAAGTTTGGGATGTCATGTATAATTTAATGTACTTTGAATTAGTTAAAATTAGCTAACAGTGAGTCTGAGCACCACGTTGTTAGCATTCTTTGGGCTGGAGCACTGGCCCACTGGTTCAACCACCAGAAGAAGGACACAATGAAGACGAAGATGAGTCCATCATCTCTGCTGTTGATCAAAGGTGTTAACGCGTAAGAGCCTTAATAAGTAAACTTACAAGGAGACGCGTCTAGGTCGACAAACCTTTGGACCACGTTTGGAGACTTCCCAGTACAAAGTATTTTTCCCTCACAAATCATCAATCCACAATATCAATGAATAATCAATAATTACAATCACTAATTAATGAACAATCAATAAGAATCAAAATTAGAACGCACCATGACCTTTCAGTCATGAATAACCACACCTGATAAGTTAGTGTTAGGATGTTTATTTCCCTATTTGTTACAATCTAATATCATGTCAATTAATCTCAATAACAATAAACTCATCAGAAAACACTACCAATTAGTAATCAGAGCACAACTCAATCAATGCATCAGCTATATTCATTCAATATTTAGGCACATCATTAATCTGAATCAATTTAGCAGCGTCTCATTAGTACATGAATCAACAAAGCAAGATCTCAATCATTTGTCTAGTTGCACAAGGTATTAGTGAACGCCTTCACTAACCACAAATTAGCATTAGCATGTTGGGCTTCATGCAAAACATTTAGTGAACAGGAATTTGGAAAGCATCTAAACTAAAGGCCTCTATCAAAATAGCAGTTGGTACCTAGAAAGAAAAGGCAAACAGACAATCACAATTTGCATCAGATAGTTACCAATCCAACAGATCAGCAAGCAGCGTCAGTCTTCATCTTCAGGACATCAGTCGATTCACCATCAGTAGAGATAGGACGGGGCAAAGTCTCAAGATAGCATAGCTAAGGAACGGATTACTTCCCTCAGATGGAGGAGAAGTAGCATCAGGCAAGAATGGGGTAGAGAATGGTTTAAAGTTACAGGACAACTAAACTATTATATGGCAACTAGCAAAAGTACTGTGGCAAAAAGGAATGGCAAATGGCAATGGTAAGAGTCAAAATGTAAGTGGAAGAAAAGTGTTTGAAAGTGGCTCTCGTTTTCCTCGGGTCACGCCGTTAAATCAAAACTGTCTAACTATTCCCTAATTCCTCACTGGATAAAGTTTGGTGCATCATTATCTCTGACCAATAATTTGGTAAGCACCTTGCTAGAATTTTCCACAGTTTACAGTTCTCACATAACGGATTGGTCCATGTTATTGACGTCTTCAACGGTTGGAATGTCAGGTAGAAACTGTTACACTTTGCGCTCCAGTCAGTGTCTTCATTGTCTTCTCCTAGTATGGTTAACCTTGCACCTGTTACAAATTACACTGTTGCATCTAGCAAGAACATCGCCTTGAGAAAGCCGGTTTTCATGAGAAAGAATTTACAATGGTTACACACAAATAACTCTTGGAAAAATACAGCTTTGTGTCCTTTAGGAAAAACAGCACACTACACGTTTAAAAAATGCAATTCAATATCAGGCCAGGCAGCTAGGCCCAAGCCCTCGCTAAGTTATAAAGCAAATTCTTAACACATAACCCTAATTATGATATACTAATACAAATTCAAACATTATTGCATAATAATTCAGAATTAACAAGCCTTTTCATTAGACTTCTTATACATTGGTGACCAGTCCCCGTGGGCACATTTCAAAGGAGTGCATTATTTTCAATGTTAACACATTTTCTATGCAACTTCATCACACAATATATTGCAAGCTTTTCATATTAATATTGCTTTTAAAAGGCACACTCCAACAATCCCTCCTCTGATGACTCTTGTCATCACACAAACCTTTCCCACAAATGTTACATCACTTAAAATTCTATCATTTCAATCTCTTCCCTTATTGGCTTTCCTTTGAATTTTTCCCTAAACAATTTTTCCCTTTCCTTTTCTTCCCTCCTCTTATTATTTTTCGCCTTATTCAATTTTATTCTTTTGCTAATTTTACATGCTACCCACAATCCATATAGGGAAGCTATAACAATCAATATCCCCTGTATTATTTTAGACAATATCCCATGCCAAATGTTACTAAGCCAGTTCCCCACTGAAGCAAAACCCTTTCCAACCCTTTCCCAAACACCAGGTTCTTTCAACTCCTTCAAGTCTGTGCTATCCTTAGTCAAGTTAGTAAGCATACTTCTAATCTCATTACTATTATCTGGTATATGCACAACAATGATTCTCATTAAGCATCCTACAAACTCCGCCATTTTTCGCTAAAAGAATGTCTAAAGCAAGCCTGTTTTGAAGAGTCATAACCCTCTCTGCAGCAAGTCCAGTATCTATTAGGAGTATAGCTCCTGAAAAATTTGTCAGCATGTTATCTACAATAGTAGACAACTTTCGAATCTTTATCGAGTTTAAAATAACTCCTACTGAAGGAATTATTGCCCCAAATATGTCTCCCACTACACCAGCAGCGGTCTCTCTCATCTGTCTAGTATGATGTAAATCAGACAATCTCGGAAACTTCTTTAAGTCATATAATTGATGTATTTTTGGGAAACCTATCCCCAAATAACATGTCCCATACCATCCCTTTGAAAGACGGTAATAAACATTAAGCCCACATATATAGTAGATCCCTGGAATCACCGGATCCTATCTATTTAACATGAACTTCCATTTACTCTGAAATAAAAACACATGCTTACATTCACTCATTCCCACAAACACATTGTTATAATATGATTTTGGCCTAGATATACAAAGTTTCCCTATGTGTAATGCATCTAAAGCTAACTTCCCTTGCTCTCTAACTGCACCATAACCTTCACTACTAGCAAAAGCTCGCTGCTGTAATCCTTTTTCTAATTTACCCTTTAATTTCCTCCTTCTATCATCCATGTGATCTAAAAAGCTCTTCTCTACAGATGCAAGCAAGCATGTCAAGTTATTGCGGTGTGCATAAGATGTACTAATTTCCAGTTTCGCCTCAAAGAATCCTTTAACTAACTTTATACTATGGTATCTAGCTACACCACTCAAATCCTCTATTATAGGCACATAACAAAACACAAAGTCATGATTAGAATAAAAGTACTGGATCTCCTCCTGGGTATAAAATCTCGTTAGTAGCAGGCCACAACTTATCCCAAAGGTTAGTGGCAAGCTATGATAGGTAACCCTTTCTTGTATGGAGACAGGAATCTGTGTACACACAAAGCAATCCCTCGCACCCATTGTAGCAACATATTCACTTAGCAGACGATAGAAAACGTTAGTAGAAAGTTCCCCCTTTGCATTAGTTCCCTCATGTAAGTATCTCTGATCCAGCTCAAACCTCTCCCAAGCTGTTAGTGCAGTAGTTGTTTCAGGAACTGAAGCGTTGTTAGTCCCACTCTTATCCATTAGCGCCATACCCACAATCACAACCACAATGAAAACCACACATACAATGCCTAGACCAACACCCAAGTATTTATAACGCCGACTCCCTCTATTCTCCTGCCTAGTATTATCCATGATCTGTAAAGAATCAGAAAGTGAAGAATGGTTATCTAAACAACAACAGAGGATAGTTAATAATTTTCTTCTGCAGCAAAGTCAAAACAAGCAAAATCTTCTTTCAGCAATTATTTACAGCTTTCAGTCTCACTCCCAGGATCCCTTGTCAATTCAGGTTAGCAGTTTGTCAAAATCGGTTTCAAAAAGTCAATTCAAGTTCTCAAAGTCTCATCCGGTAAATTTCTCAGTCTCTTTTTCTCAATTTCAATCTTGTCTCAAATCTTTACACCAATTTCAATTTCCTTCAGCCAGACTCAGGTGCCAAAGTATTGACCTGGGACTTCTCGATCAAAACAAAATGCCAAGAACTCCTGTTGCCATTCGGCTGTAGTTGCATACGCCCATTCAGGACCTGTGTACCTTCTATTTGCTACTCTCTTCCTTTTCAACTTGCGATCACCTTGCAACTCTCCTTCACTTAGATCTTCTCTCCTTGCTGTATCTACTTCTTCCTCTATAGCATCTTCGACAACCACTACTCTCCTCTTTACTTGTAACTCTGGCCACTTGTCTCCTTTCAGTGTCTCTTCAGCCTTTGATCTTTCCTGTGGCACACCCCTTCTTTCTGTCTTTGCCCTATGATGTCTTCGCTTGATGGACCTGCAATCTGCTCAGGAGGAGTCTGGACACTCTGACTCTCTTCCGCCTCAACTCCTTCGCTTTCTGGGTCTGTCAAGTGCTCTTGTTCATTCTCAAAATCGTGTACTTCTGGGAGAACCTTCCTCTGCTAGGCTCCCCTGTTGCCTCAGTTGACATAGGCTCACGGTCACCCCTTTGGATCTCTTCTTCCTCGTCTCTTACTGGAGTGACCAAGCCGCCCTCAACGGGCTCTTCTTCTGTCTCAGTTCCCCTTTGATCACTCTCCGGCCCTAAGACATCCCTGTCAGTTGTTGGTACTTTCAACAACTCAACTTCCTCATCAGTTGGACATGTCACCTTTTTCATGTGACTGGCATGGATCCAGTTCGGAATTCCTGCACACTTCACAGCAGTGGTGGTCGTTAGTATCACTTGGTAAGGACCCTTCCAACGTGGCTCCAAGCAAGTCTTCCTTACGTGTTTCTTGATGACAACCCAGTCACCAGCTTTCAGGTTGTGTCCGGGATCATGAATCAGTGGCAGGGTGGTAGCTTCCACCTGGTGAGAAAAAGAGCGGACCACAACAGCCAGACCCTTGCAGTAGTCCAATACCTTACCATCCGTGATATTCACAAGAGCATTTGCAGGCACTGCGGGCAGTCTCATAGCTCGACCCATGAGAATCTCATGCGGAGACAGTCCTATCTTCTTGTTAGGTGTATTTCTCATTGACATTAACACTAAAGGTAATGCGTCAGGCCATTTCAAATTCATGGCTGCACACATTTTTGCCATTCTCGACTTCAGGGTACCATTCATCTGTTCCACTAGTCCTGATGCTTCAGGGCGATAGCTACAATGCAACTTTTGCTCAATGTTCAATGCTGCACACAGTAACTGAACCACCTCATTGTTGAAGTGACTTCCCCTATCTGATTCTAAAGAGATCGGGAAACCAAAACGCGGTATCAGTTCCCTAAGCAACAACTTTGCTACTGTGAGGCTGTCATTTCTACGTGTAGGGTAAGCTTCAATCCAATGGCTAAAGACACACACAATCACCAACACATACCTTGGACCTCCACATACAGGCATCTCAATGAAATCTAAATGCATTCTGCTAAATGGACCTCCAGCTCTTCCAATGTGGCTCATATTCACCACTGTCCCTTTCCCCGCGTTCATCTGTTGGCAGATGACGCAACGATGGCAAATCACCTCTGCAGCTTGTCTAATGTTTGGGTTAAACCAGTCAATCTTGAACAACCTGATCATGGCACCCCTTCCAATGTGTGCTTGGCCATGATAAAACCTCGCAAACTGTGACAAAAGACTGTTCGGCAAGACCATTTTCCCTTCGTCTGAAACCCACAAATCATCTGGTCTTTGCATGCATTGCATTCTAACCCAAGAACGTTTCTCATCTTTGCTGACACGGTCCTGCAACAATTTCAACTCTTCTAACGTGTCGATCACCCTCAATGCATAGCCTGTGCACGTCTCATCTTCTTTTTCAGGTGACAATTCCTATTGTTCCTTAAACGATATACAGTTCAATGCGCAAAACTTTGCGACTTGATCCGCATATCCATTTCCCATTGAAACAAAGTCTTGTGATTTGAGATGTGCACTGCATTTCACCACGGCAATTTCATGAGGTAACTGAATCACATGCAGTAACTCCTTAATTCTTTCACCATTTTTCACTGGCGAACCAGAAGATGTCAAATAACCCCTCTGTGACCATAGTTGGCCAAAATCATGAACAATTCCAAATCCATATCGACTATCAGTATAGATAGTAGTGACCCTCATCTAAGCAGCGACATGGCAAGCCCTGGTAAGAGCTACCAACTCAGCTACTTGAGCAGAATACGCTCCTTGAAGCCAGGACGCTTCCAGGATACCGAAAATCGTGCATACAGCATATCCGACTCTCAGCACTCCTACTGAGTCTCTTAAACATGAGCCATCAACAAAGATAATTTGGTAATTTTCTTCCAATTGGGTATCTTTAATATCAGGTCTCGGTTTGGTGCACATTTCTGTTACCTCAAGACAATCATGTTCTACATCTTCCATATTTTCAACCTCTGTATTTTCACTTGGGAGCAAAGTTGCCAGGTTCAACACTATACATCTCTTTAATGTTACATTTGGTGACCCCAATATAATCGTTTCATATTTGGTCAATCTCGCATTTGTCATATGCTGTGTTTTTGTTCGGGTTAGGAGGATCTCAACTGAGTGAGGGAGCATGACAGTTAAAGGATGTCCCATCACTATGCCTTCACACTGTGTGAGGCTTTGTCCAACTGCTGCTACTGCATGCAAACAACCCGGTAAGGCTGCTGAAACTGGGTCCAAAGTAGCTGAAAAATATGCTACTGGTCGGTTTATACCTCCATGGACCTGTGTCAAGACAGACAAAGAATATGCATCATGTTCATGACAAAACAGAACAAAAGACTTTGTGTAATCAGGCATACCTAAAGCTGGAGCCCTACACATGCTCTCCCTTAACTCAGTAAACGTTCTCATTTCCTTCTCTCCCAAAACTATGGCATCTGGACTCTCTTTGACCGTCAGCCTCTGTAATGGCTTGGAATAACTGAGAAATTCGGGATCCACTGGCAACAGTAACCCACCATTGATAGAAACATCCTAACATCTCTCCGTGTCGTGGGGGGATTCATCTGTAACACTGCAGTTATTCTTTCTCTGGATAACTTTCTTGACCCTTTCTCAATTTGATGACCCAAATACTTCACTTCTTTCTGGCAATATTGCAATTTCTTGGGGGACACCTTGTGCCCATTCTTCCCCAAGTGATTCTGTAAGGCAATCGAATCATACTTGCACTCGTCTCTTGTTTTGGATGCAATAAACAAATCATCAATGTACTGCACTAGAGTTGATTGGAAAGGCAGCTCCAATGACTCCAAATTCTTCTTCAGTATCTGATTGAATATGGAAGGCGATTCCGAAAACCCTTGAGGAATTCGACACCAACTGTAAACCTTGTCCAAGAATTTAAAACAGAAAAGAAACTGGCTGCCCTCATGAAGAGGCACAGAAAAGAATGCTTGAGACAGAACAATTACTGTGAACCATTCTGCCTCACATGGAATCTGAAACTTAATCACAGCCGGATTTGACACCACTGGGCAACATTTCACCACTATGTCATTTATCTTTCTCAAATCTTGGACAATCCGAACCTTCCCACAAGGCTTTCTCAGTCCCATTATTGGTGAGTTACATGGACTGCTCAACACCTCTTTCAAGACTCCATGCTTCACAAATTCTGCAATGATTTGCGCAACCTTTATAAGGACATCTTGCGCCATATGATGTTGCGGTACCTGGGGAAACACAGCGTTTGTCTTCACACGGACTTTTTTTGGCTCTACTCCTTTTATCAACCCTACTTCCTTCCCTGTCAAATCCCACACTGTCTCTTGAACTGTTCCCTGCAAGTCTGCCGGAAGATCAGCCACTGTGAACATTGGAAAGAAATTAATCAGAGGATATTCCTCATCTGTGGTCTCGATTTCAGGCTCTGAAACCTGTTCCTCCCCTTCATCATCACTGTTTGTCTGGTCCTCAATTCCCTCATTGGAACAGGTGATTGAACACCTCGTCTTGCACAATAAGTCTCTTCCCAATAGGGATACGGGACTTGAATCGCAAACCACAAATCTGTGTAATCCTTGGAAGGTGCCAAACTCAACCTGAACCGGACCGGTGATTGGGTTAGTCAGGAGTTGGTTTGCTACTCCTACTACCTTAACTGCCTGTCCCTAAAGGGCCAGTTTCGGAACCTCTGCACTTCTGACTATGGAGCGCGTAGCTCCTGTGTCAACCAAGAATGAAACCTTATGACCCATAACCTTCCCCTGAACATAGGGTTCTCTCTGATCTACCTCTAAGGATGCTGCAAGCCTGCACTCTTCTCCATCTGAACTCTCATCCGACCATTCATCGTTTATTCCATTCTCACCACACAATGGGTATTGTTGCACTGTATGATTCTGACTCATTCTTTGACCCGTGACCTGTTGAGGAAGCATCACCTGTTGCTGTTCCGTTGGTGCTAAAGGCACTTGCATTTGCTGTCTAGGTACCATGGGGACCTGCTTTTGCAATTGTTGTAATTGTATTGGCTGTATACGTGGCATCTGCACCTGCTGCATGGATTGAAAACCTTGCATTTGATTCACATTATTCTGAAAATTTGGATTTGGACCTCTCGATCTTGGTCCTCTCATATTTTGGAATGAACTGACATAATTGCTTTGTTGAATAACACCCTCCTGCACCATCATTGGGCACTCCCGCTTCCATTGTCCAGCGACACCACAAGCAAGACAAGGTAACAGCTTCTTCATTCCCTGTGCATTGTTTTGAACTACTACAGTATTCAAGTCTGGACCGCGGTTCACAATACCTCCTCGACTTCTACCTCTCACCTGTGCCTGAAACATCCCGTTTCCCTGCGGCTGCTGTATCACCTTCTGTAGAAAACCTCCCTGCATCCCTGACTGTACTGCCTTAATTTGCATCACCATCGCCTTCTCTTTCAACTTTCTCTGCTTCAACTCAATCTCATCGCTACAGTACTTTGCATACTGCAACACCTCATCAATCGGCTTTGCTTGCCAGCAAATCAAATGATTCTTAATCATCTGGCCAA
The DNA here is from genome assembly GCF_031143425.1 of Pleurodeles waltl. NCBI lineage: Eukaryota > Metazoa > Chordata > Amphibia > Caudata > Salamandridae > Pleurodeles > Pleurodeles waltl. The sequence goes on from NC_090445.1 coordinate 254,362,788, forward strand.
TCTCAGGTCTCAACCCTTCCACGAATCTGAACACAAGATGGTTCATGTCCTTCGCCTCATTAACCTCTGTGCCGCTGTAATGTTTAAACGCCTTCAACAACCTCTCATAACAGGCATGTATCGACTCCTTGACTTCCTGAGCCGTTCGATCAATCCTTTGCCAATCAATATTCTTCGGCAAAACTCTTGTTTTCAGTAACTCAATCACCTTATAATAATACTTCATCACATCAGGAGATGGTGCACCTGTGCTTCTGTCCCTTGCTGGTTCCTGAGTCCGCCAATCTACACTCCTTTTGCACTCAATCCACAAATCAGCAGGAACTATGATCTCAAAGAGAGTATTCAGGTCTTCCCAAAGACACTTCTCAAGCTTCACAAACCTGTCTGTCTGCTGATACCACTCTATTGGTTTCTCCCTCAGCCTGGGGAAATCATTAGTAAATGACAGAATATCACCTTTAGTCCATGGTACATGGACAAGAACCCCTCCGGCAGTCTCTCTCATTGGTAACATCTTTACCGTATTTTGTATCCGGTACTGTTTTAGCTGACTGTTCTATACAATCACTCTTCCTCTTATCTCTTTTCTTCGCCCATCTGCCTTCCCACTTCTCTAAGGCTCCCCAAACTTGTGCACTTTGCAGTATCTCCTTGAGGTGCGCTTTCGTCCCAGTAGTCCTCATGTGTTCAAAATCCTTATGCTCAAAATCTAATCTGTAACTCCTCTTCAAATGTTTGGTATTCTCTAAGTCTATACCATACTTATCTGCCAAATTTGCCAACCTCTGTTGCACTCTGCTCACTTCCCTAGTTATCTTTGGGCACAAGTACCTCAACTCTGCTTCCGTGTATGACTCTAGCCTGTTCACACCCATGCTCTCTTCAACAAGTTCATTGGCTTCCATACCCAACCTCATATGGTTAAGGTACTCCTCTCCTTCCGCTCTCCCTGCTGCTACAGGAGCAGTCTGTGGAGTATTAAGCTTGTATAAACAGTCGGCCAGCTGCTGTGCTGTTAAACCTTGCAATGAGATATTCCCAGCTTGCACTAAAGGTGTCTGTGGCACATTCGCATTCTACATCTGTAGTGTCAGCAGTCTCGAGCCTGACTGTCTCATGGCATCTGGAGGAGCCCCAATCGGACTGAAATCTAACAAAGATCTAGATCCTTCAAATGTCGGTTCCACTGGAATCGTCTCTTGGGAACTTCCTACGAACCCTCCTCTTGTCTATCTTGTGTCATTACCTCTTGATCGCATACTCTAGGCTTTGCCTGCGCATACAATGGTACTGGTGGACCAACTGTCGAATAGGCTGTCGAATAGGCAACGATATGGCATCTGGTGTCTGCCTGTTTCCCAAAACCTGTGGAAGACTAACTCCCATATTCTGGCTCATCACTGGTGGCATGTCTGACTGCGGTCCTGTGACCGAAGTGTATGTTGGGATCATTTGCGGCTGCATCTGGGGCAGTAAAAGTGGAGTCGGTTCAGTCTGAATCAACTTTGGTCTCGCACATACCGACTCTGTTGGCTCCATCAGATTAGTGGCAGTTTCCAAAATGGGTACATCAGGGTAAAGCCTCTGAACTGGTGGCGGTTGTAACTGAGGTTGCATAACCTGTGGGTTGGGCATGCCAAAACTACTCTGCATCGGAACTTGTGTGGAGACAGGACTAACCATTGTCACCTTCTCTTGCATCGAACCTGTAGGACATGCACAGGTACTCGGGCCATTTCCATCTGCCACATATGGTGGTGCATGATCATTCAGTAACTGATTAAGGAATTCATCATCATCTGAATCCTCTGTCCCTATCGAGGACTTTCTAGCCTCTTTGTCGCTGGAAGGACTTTTGTCAGTCTTATGAGTAGCTTTCCTCCCTTTGCCTTCACCCTCTTGGGCTATCACAGGAAACAGCCTAACCCCTTCTAATGTCTCTCTTCTCCAAACTCTCTGTACACAATCCCATCTAGCCTCCGCTAATGTCTTTTCTGCTTTTCTCATTCTCCTCTCAAATTTCTGTTGCTGTTGCTGTCTTGCCATTAGCTCCCAGATTGCTAACGCCTCAAACTGTGCTGGTCTCGGAGGTTGTTTCAGATCATATAGCACCCTCCGCAAATTTTCCAAAATCCTCAAATTGAACGTCCCATTTTCAGGAAACGCTAGGCTCCCACTTTTCTCTGTCGCTTTGCACCATTGTTTTAGCCAATAACATGGCGCAACACCCTTTTCCCCCATTACAATGTAAGCCGGTGTACCTTCGGTCGGTTTAACCTCCCCTACACTCACGGTAATATATACGTCTCGTCTCAAAGCGCTCTTTAAGGCCTTGAAAAATTGAATCTTTTCGTCTTTTATTTTGTCCACCATCAAATCAGGAAGTGACTTTAATTTCCCAGAACTCTCTTCGCCTACCTTCTCAACCAATTGCCTCTCACGGACGGCTGCCAATCCGTGTGCGACCCTTCTCACTAACCAACCTATCCCAGCGCGGCTCCAATGACGTCACACTCACACGTACTGCGGCTGACAAAGTCTAGCAGCTTGTCTTCCCACTCACACAAAACTAACGCAATATATTGCGAGCACCAACCAAAATAAAACTCAAATTTGGCGGTTTACTACAGGAAGGGTAACACAATCGCTTCAGAACTTTACAGAGATTTTGCTTAGCCTCGGCCGCTACTCTCTCCTTCTCAGATCCCGCACTCCCAAGCAAAATTTGACCTGCAAATTCTACTCTGACTTGTCAATGGATTATTGTTCTAGTGCACTTTAGAAATCACCAAATCTCCATCAAAGTTTTCATTCACTCACTTTGACTCAAACTCGACTCGTCAACTTCACTATCAACCTATTAAACCACGCAAATCACAACATAAACCAAGTGTCTCATACACTTATCAATATACACCGGAGTCTTAGACCACTCAGGGTCTGTACATCATCAACAACAACATGGACAATTTTGAGCACAAAGCGCCACACTCACGTGAAGTTCGCCGACTTCCCTGCTCTCATACTGCGGAGTACGGCCAGTCTTACTAAAACATCATCATCTGGCCTAAAATCCTCACAAACATCACAATTCACCTGCGATATGCATAAGCTGTGCAAGCGCAAAACCTACTTCATTCACACTATCACTAGAACGCCAAGAACATACTCAAACTCCCTTCAGCAAGCTCCAAGATTCCTGGAAAGTCATTTGGGACTTAGGGACACATCATCCCTCCAATTTGCCTCATTGAAAAGAAAAAAAAAACACAAAACCCAATTTGTTCGGTACACCTTGGCTACCACCAAACCCTCCGTACCAGGACCTCAAAAGACCAACCCCATCAATCTCTACCAAACTGTTAACCGGGGCTGTACTGCTACAAAACTGTTAATTCTCACACCCCGTGATCCTTTGTAATGGGGCCCCAAAGGCCAAACCATCACCTCTGCTACCAAAAACTGTTAGAACAGCAGAGCCTTAATAAATAAACTTACAAGGAGACACGACTAGGTCGACAAACCTTTGGACCACGTTTGGAGACTTCCCAGTACAAAGTATTTTTCCCTCACAAATCATCAATCCACAATATCAATGAATAATCAATAATGACAATCACTAATCAACGAACAATCAATAAGAATCAAAATTAGAATGCACCATGAGCCTTTCAGTCATGAATAACCACACCAGTTTAAGTTAGTGTTAGGATGTTTATTTCACTATTTGTTACAATCTAATATCATGTCAATTAATCTCAATAGCAATAAACTCACCAAAAAACACTACCAATTAGTAATCAGAGCATAACTTAATCAATGCATCAGCTATATTCATTCAATATTTAGGCACATCATTAATCTGAATCAACTTAGCAGCATTTCATTAGTACATGAATCAACAAAGCAGGATCTCAATCATTTGTCTATTTGCACAAGGTATTAGTGAATGCCTTAACTAACCACGAATTAGCATTAGCATGTTGGGCTTCATGCAAAACATTTAGTGAACACGAATTTTGAAAACATCTAAACTAAGGCCTCTATAAAAATAGCAGTTGGTACCTAGAAAGAAAAGGCAAACAGACAGTCACAATTTGCATCAGATAGTTACCAATCCAACAGATCAGCAAGCAGCGTCAGTCTTCGTCCTCAGGACATCAGTCGATTCACTATCAGCAGAGATAGGACGGGGCAAAGTCTCAAAATAGCATAGCTAAGGAACGGATTACTTCCCTCAGATGGAGGAGAAGTGGCATCAGGCAAGAATGAGGTAGAGGATGATTTAAAGTAACAGGACAACTAAACTGTTGTATGGCAACTAGCAAAAGTACTATAGCAAAAAGGAATGGCAAATGGCAATTGTAAGAGTCAAAATGTAAGTGGAAGAAAAAGTGTTGGAAAGTGGCTCTCGTTTTCCTCGGGTCACGCTGTTAAATCAAAACTGTCTGACTATTCACTAATTCCTCATTGGATAAAGTTTGGTGCATCATTATCTCTGACCAATAATTTGGTAAGCACCTTCCTAGAATTTTCCACAGTTTACAGTTCTCACATCACGGATTGGTCCAAGTTATTGATGTCTTCAACGGTTGGAATGTCAGGTAGAAACTGTTACACTTTGCGCTCCAGTCAGTGTCTTCATTGTCTTCTAGTACGGTTAACCTTGCACCTGTTACAAATTACACTGTTGCATCTAGCAAGAACATTGCCTTGAGCGAGCTGGTTCTCATGAGAAATAATTTACTACGGTTACACACATATAAATCCTGGAAAAATACAGCTTTGTGTCCTTCAGGAAAAACAGCACACTACACGTTTAGAAAATGCAATTCATTATGAGGCCAGGCAGCTAGGCCTAAGCCCTCGTTAAGTTAATAAAGCAAATTCATAACACATAACCCTAATTATGATATACTAATACAAATTCAAACATTATTGCATAATAATTCAGAATTAACAAGCCTTTTCATTAGTCTTCATATACATTGGTGACCACTCCCTGTGGGCACATTTCAAACGTGTGCATTATTTTCTATGTTAACACATTTTCTATGAAACTTCATCACACAATATATTGCAAGCTTTTCGTATTAATATTGCTTTTAAAAGGTGCACTCCAACAAAGGTCAAGAAACAAACATCCACCCACCCCTCAAGTGTAAAGCTGTCATCAATGGAACAGAGATCACAGCCACGATACAATTTGACCAACTCTGGTGCTTAATTTGAGCAGGTGCTTGCTGGTGGGGTCTACTGGCACTTATTTTTGGAGACTGGCACTTACTTTTCCTTATAAGACACTGACCAAGTTCAAGAGAGAGAAAAACAAACAAAGTGAAAAGACAAGAGAAGAGAAAGACAGAAAAAACATGGAAAATTGAGAAAGCAGAAACCCGCTAGAAAAAGAGATAAAGGGAAGGGCGTGTTTGGCAGAAGATTAAACAGGCAAAGGTGGATTTAAGAATATGCATTTGGCGCGCAGACATTTAAAAGCATCTGTCGTGGATGTCTGAGCAGAGCATTCAGGACAGGTTCTCATTCTTTTACAAATTAAGCACAGACCAACTCAGAACCCGCCCCTTGCTTCATACAACCAGATCCGACATGTTTGCTTATCACAACCAAGATTCATCACTCATTACTGGCATTCTCAGCAGCCCCCATACAGCATGATGACTGAATGGTGACAAAGTTCTTAGGCCCATATTTATACTCTGCTTGCGCCGCATTTGCGTCATTGTTTTTGATGCAAATTCGGTGCAAAGCTAACACCAAATTTATACTTTGACGCTAGACCCGTCTAACGTCAAAATATCTCAGTGTGCGTCATTTTCTGGATGCGTGAAACCGCCTTGCGTTAATGAGATGCAAGTTAGGCGTCCCCATCCCAATAATGACTTAAACACCTGTGCGCCATATTTATCCAACCGTGCAAAAATGCAGCACGGCTGGGAGGCGGAGTCAGAAAATGGCGCAAATCCTGATTTGCACCAAAAATTAACGCCTGGGTCAGGGCAGGCATGAAAATGGGGCAAACACACCAGAACTGAAGGAAAACCCAGACAAGCAACATCAGAGCTCCAAAAGGAAGACATGGAGGTGCTATTCATCCAGCATGCACAAAGACACAGAGCACAGGAGCAACAGCAGCAGCTTCCACCACACCAACAGGGACCCCAAAGGCAATGCCGAAGGCAGGAGAGGATATTCCAGACCAGGACAACCGTTCAGGGTCTCAGGGAACATGACATCATCCAGAGGTACAGACTAAAGTGGCAAGCCATACAGCAGCTGCTGCGCCACATTGAACCACAGTTGGCACCCAGCTTGCAGACACCCCACATCATTCCACCAGAGACCAAGATGCAAGCTGTCCTGCACATGTTGACAAGTAGCTCTTTTCAAACCACTGGTGCCCTGGTTGCTGGGATCTCACAGCCCTCATTCCCTGCCTTCCTCCCCAAGGTACTGGATGCCATCATCTCCCTCACACCCCACCACATCAGCTTCCCCAAGACACAGCAGAAGCAGCAGGAGACCAAACAGGGCTTCTATCAAATCAATGGCTTCCCACACATGCTTGGTGCCATTGACTGCACACATGTACGGATTGTGCCACCTGCGGCAACGGAGCATCTATACTGCAACAGGAAGCACACACACTCCATCAATGTGCAGGCCATTGTGGATCACCGGGGATTGATCACCAACATCATGGATGAATCTTCCAATATCACATCAATAACACTCAATTACACACCCTTCCAAGCAATATGTACTGTGTGAGGGGTGTGTAATGTGTTGTGCTGCAGGTCAAACACCATGAGACACATAGCATGATGATGCTGACTCGAATGAAGGTGACATGGAATCATTGAGGCAGTACCAACATCTCACATCTCTCCTGGGGTGAGATTGCCCACTAGCAATAAGGAAGTGAACTGTGCTATGAACACATATTGATGTGGCACTAATGCAAAGTGCACAGTGCTACACATACAGATTGAGACAATTACACATATACATAACAAATGTACAGGCACATGGGCCTTCTGACACTAAAACCTTCACCCCCACAACCAAGTTATCCAGCTTAACTGGAGCAGGTTCAGTACTGTGGGTTTCTCGTTTGCACATGAGCCAACTCGGTGAGGGCACAAAAATAGGTTTGCATAGAACTTGTCACACATGGGATATTTGTTTATTGTCAATTGTGAACACTTCAGTGCTTCCAGCTAATAGAGATATGTTGTACGTTGTCACCTAGCCAAAGCATAGGGCCTCAATGTTGTATTTCACATGCTATTACATATGTTGAATTGGATGGGATTTTCAGGCCATATAGTGCAACCGTGTTACCACCACAGTGGAATCGATTGTGTGTGTGGAAGTATCATGTCACCTCCAGTGAAGGCACATGGACACTTCATTCACATGACATAATGCACGGGAGATACACAAAGAGCATAAAGTTTACAAATAAACTGCTGATATCAGGTCAATCAGCCAAACACCAGTTTTGATAATCAAAGCAGAAAGAACATCCTAGAAGCCTAGGATCCCACACATTAACACAAACACAGTTGAGTCACAGACGACACAAGATAACAACTGCCATGCAAAGTGATAATCAAGGTGCAACCAACATCTAAATATTTACACTCATTTTCTCTTTCAGCTGATCAGGGTTACGGGATCCAGCCATGGATAATGACCCTATTTGCCAACCTAAGCACAGCAGCAGAGCGTGCCTATAATGAGGCACATCGGACGACACACACCATAGTTGAGAGGACTTTTGACATCCTGAAGTCCAGATTCACGTGCCTCGACATCACTGGAGGCAGCCTCCTATATTCACCTGAAATGGTCTGCAAGATCATTTTGACCTGTGCCACCCTGCACAACATTTGTGTAAGGAGGAACATTCCCCTCTATCAACTAGACCCACAAATGCCTGAACGGGAGGAAGAGGAGGATGCTGTCGGTGAAAATGAGGGGGACCATCCAAACACTGCAGCAGGATTGCGTCGGAGACTATAGTCACCTTCACCACTTTGTTATCATATGTCATTAAACACCTACCTTCATCACTCAATCATGCTCTGGGTAATTTGTATGCATCACATGATCCCTAGGGATCATAATCAGAGTTTAGCCTCATGGAGCATGGCAGAAATACAGATTAGGATACTGAAAAAGGCAATTCACATTTGATGGGTGTGAATGTACAGCCAACATCACACACAGTGCAAATTACATATATCCTGTCTATTTAACATGTGAAGGGCAATATCAGAGGACCACAGCTATGAGACACATCCATGTTGCCAACATGGTCCATTGCAGCACATGACACACAACTAAGACACCATCAATCATAAGGAATAAAAGTGTCTCATACATGACGCAGTGGATGTGCTATTGCATTGGTAACAGGAATGTCTGACCAGACCTTTGACAGTAGCAAGTGTGGCATCAGCTATCTCTGCAAGGAGCATGTGTGACAAGAAGTCCAGCTAGTCTGAAAATGGATAGCACGAGTGCCCAAGCATGACAAGCATTGCTCACAAAACATGCCCTGCACAGTCCATCCCAGGTAATAAGTCCTGCCACTGCCATGTTTTAAGTCTCTCTCCACACTTTTCTAGGGGGCCCTGTAAATGGACTATCTGTACCCTGAGATTCCTCAGCTACACACACCCAGACTCCCATTATGACTCCTGTGTGCTTCCCACTTCCGGATGGCATGCCATAGTCATAGTTCATCAGTCTGCATGGACTTCAGGTCAAAGAATGCACTGCCTGATAGTCGGTAGACCTGTAATCAGCTGTCCATTGCTTCCCATGTGAAAGGTCTACTTGGCCCTTTAAACTTGATTCTCAACACCACAACTTGTGAGAGACTGAAGCTGCACACACCTGTGAGCACTACCATGCAGATCAGGCATTTGACTCTGCCCTGCCCTTGCTGCTGCCTGGAACTGCTTAGAAGCTGCCATTTTCTAAATCTCCTTGTTCTGCATTGGCGTAGAAATCAGTTGTGTACCAGAGCCCTTGGGGGATGGTGTAACAGTGCAGACCACAGCAGAAACAGTTTTTTGTTCCCACAGTGTTGTTCCTGCTTGTCCCAGTCAGAGTCTGCTCACTGTGTATTTGCCTTGTTCATGTTTGTTCCTGACAGAGTCTGCATCCTGTTAGCCAGACTGGTTCCAGTCTTTGCGTTAACCATAGAGCTTCCCTGTGGCTATATTTGTCTCATAGTTGCTTTCCATGCCCTCTGTTTCCTCCTGGGGTATTGTCTCTGGTAGGTCTACAATGAATCCTCAAATGTACAGTATAGTTTAATAATTTTAGTTATTGTATTCTGTTCTGGGACATGTCTGCAAATGGCCTACTCCAGCCCCCATCCCATGTCTGGTTTTGCATGTATTCATTAGTGCCAAACAGTGACAGTGTGCTATGGCTGTATGCATGGATTAGGTATGGTGCCTACAGCACAACAAACAAGGTTTGCTAATGTGTATGTAAGGACAAAACATGTGTGTGCCCTGACGGTCCAGACACAGATTCACTTCTGCCGCCACCTTCTGATGGGGCTTGCGTGGTGACTAGCTGTGAGATTAATCTGCACAGAAGCACTGATGTTCCCTGATGCAGTGGGAATTTTAGAGCCCACCCTGTGTACAAATGTTGTGAAGAAACATGCCTGTTTCAGATTACTGATCCATAACGTATTTGAGCACACCAAGGTTGGTCTGTCGTCAGCCTTCTAAAAGCTCTGCTTTGCCATAGCTGGGCTATCACCATGCGTGTTGTAAGTTTATCTTTGGTTTTTAGAGCAAATCTGCTTTGAAGGATACTCTGTTAATTGAGGGAATGGCTCTACAGGCTCATGACTAGCCCTGCACCTAACTATGACAACATGGAGGCCAATACTGACACAGGGTACACATGGCCACACACTTGAACTGGATACCTTTGTGCAATATACCATTGGAACTATGTGAACACATGCAGCATGGTCTGCTGGTCCTCCACAGCCACAGGAGAAACACAGGTCATTTACATGACTCAAACTGTGGGGTACCAAAACCTTTTTGGATTGGAGTTGTGACTCTGTGTCACAAACACTGTACCTACCTAGCATGTTCAAATGCCTGACTCTTGGGTAGTATACACACAAGTGACCATGAAGTGGTATCCAACATTCCATTACATGTGATGGCTTACATTTTTTACATTGCCATTATCAACCGTCCTCTATCTATCCTGTGTATAGTTTGTCATGGGAGATGTTTTGTCCCCAAAGTCAGGGACATTCACACAGCATAAGTCCCAACAGATATGACAAACACATATCATGACTGATGTACCTCAATGAATGGCATCTGATGGTTATCCACAATACCAACACATGCATACAAGCACAATATGCAAAACGCAATAGCAAATTAACAGACATTAACACACAGGCCATGATTGAATTGTTTAAGTTGCGTAGCCTTGTTATCCTCTATTGATGCAACACCTGCTGAAACTAGGAAATACCAATTTTAATTCCAAAAATTTGTGTTGCTGTTGCGTCAGTCAAGAGTGCTAATCCGGCACAACAAAATGAGTATTATGATCCGCAGTAGTGTGGTCTGCCACATGTGCCCAAACACTAGAACACACACAGCAGGCCCTAACAGCCTATCTTTGTTTAGTTATAGCCTTCATGTATGTTACAAAAGAGAAAAATGACACAAACACAGTTATAGAGAGATATTGTGACGCACAAGCATAACAAAGACACATATGCGTCAAAATATGACACATATGCGTTTAAAAATGACGCTCACGCCCATTGTACATCGATTGGTCCCTAGCGGTTATTCCAACACTGCACCCCATGAAATTGATTATCCATGAAAAATATATTGATCCTTGAATGCAGGGGAATTTTTAAGTATATGCGTAAAGAATTGTGACGCAAAGCCTGTAAGCATCATAAAATTCCACACATCATAATAAAAATGCACCTCATTTGAGACAGGAAGTGATGTAAAAGGATATCCAGTTTACAGAAATGGTACAGTGGGTGTACTTTCACTTTCACTTTGCAGTCTGTGATTCTTCTACATTGTGTGGCTGTGTAGAGAATTGTGTCTGTCAATATTGTGCTTTTGTCTCCTGTGTGCCATTTCCATTGTCATATGTTGTTTTTGTAAGTGTCTCTGTAAATCATTGTAAGTGTGTTTTTGTCATTTTTTGTGTTTAATTTTTTCTCTTTGTACTGTTGGGAGTGTGTAGTGGGTATTGTTAGTTGGGGTATTGTTGGGCTGTTTGTGGGTTCCTTAAGTTTTATTTCCGTACCTCCTTTCCCTGTATTTCCCTCTTTTCCCTTTCCTATCCCTATTATTTTTGTGATGTTGGGAAGGCCACGTCTGGGGAGAATAGGTGAGGAGGAGCTGGGGGCTTTTATTTGGCTGGTGTGCCACTTCTTCCCCCTGATGTTACAGGCTGGTGGCAGGGTGATACAGGGGTATCACACCGAGGCAAGAAGGCTCAGGTGTTCCACGTGAAGAGAGTGTTCAACAGCCAGTGCAACGACCACCAACCTAAACATCGCTGGGCTGACCTGGTGGCCAGAGAGCAAGACCTGCTGGACCACATGGGTGTGGTGATTGGTGGCCCTGTTGGTGAGTACCAATTAGACTAATGTGTACAGTAAAACGCTCTGTAGTGACAGTAGCAGTTTTGTGACATGCTGCATGCAATGTTTGTAGACATGTGGAATGCAAGTTGAACATACAGTGGCCCTGATTTATACAATTTTTGCCACGCATTACCGTCATTTGTTGATGCAAAAGCTGCACAAACTTACAAAAGACAACTTGATCTTGTAAATTAGTGCTGCTTTGACATTAGTAGATGATGGTAATGCAGCACAAACAAAAGTATTATTCAGGGCCTGTGAGTGTACCAGGAATGAGATGTATTTCACATGCTGATGCAAGGAACCAATGTAGTCTCCACTTTTTTTAAAACATGTCTGAACAGTATTCATGGCCATACGTACAAAGATCTTCCTAACCTCTGGTAATATCTTAGGCTGATATTTCGACTTGGTTTGTGCAGCATTTAAAATAATTATTGATGCCAAACTAATGCACACTTGATAATATCTAAATATTTTGTGCTACTTTCCACAGCTGTAGCGTGAACAAATGCAGCAAATGCCACATATAAAAAAATTAACATCTGGCCCTGTGATCATTGTTCCTATGTGTTTTATTTTACCTTGGGCACAATTGCTGGTACAGAGCTGATGCATTTGCCATCTGTGTCACTTTATAGCCAAAGAATTTGCTAAAGTTAATGGCTCATCATGGGAACCCTGAACTTTGTGAATGCATGGTCACAAATTACTTATTTGCATGACATTGTGCAAGGGACACCTTACTGCTTCCATTATACATTTAAAGTGACAAAATAGTTTGGTAGTTTACGTTTAGTGCACCCCGTCTGATCTAGTGCAGCATATGTACAATTGTTAAGTTCTCAGGATGAAGGCTATCACAGACATCGGTGTATGCTAAGATTAGCAGGCCAGCATTCCTGTGAGTTCTGCCATTCCCAAAGTGCATACAAAGTGAGACCTACGTCATCAAGATTGCTAAAGTAGGACATTTGCTAAACCATGTTTCAATTAGGGGACAGTGTCAGTTTGTTGTATAACCACAGATCACCCAACTTAGCAAATGTAAGATAATGAATGTGGCTAACTGTGATCTACAATACCTGATATAGGTACACTGGACCCTGAGTAACACATTTCAGGTGCAATGACTATACCTATGTGTAGTATCTTAATAGCAGCGGTTGCCGCTGCGCGTGTCGATCAGCTTTTCCTGCACGCGCTGCCGAGCTGCTCACACGCGGCTGTATTTCATGGTTCGGGGTTCCTTTCCGCGTTACGAGCGCGAGGAACGCCGAACATTCGAAAACGTCAACGGCAGGCAGCACAGTTGAAACTGAGAAGAGGAGAGCCGTTTATGCTGTGCACTGGGGTGATTTAATGGAAAGAGATTAAACTGAAATAAATTCAACCTGATTTCAACAACGTGGTGTCTGGAGGTTTGTTCCCAGCTTACTTTACTATGCCCATGCATTCTGTCACGAATGATCAAATTAGACACTGTCAGTATATATTTCTTTGTTGTTTTGATTTAGATAAATGGCCAATCCATGTTTAGCGTAACATTGTCATCAAGTAACACACAGGATCCCTGCCATCATGGTGTCATAGGGGGCATATACGGCTCTGGGTACACTGCCAATGTGGCATATGTATCCTACATACAACACAGGCACACATATAATGGACCATAGAAAGCACAATAATTCCTGAACTAAACTCAACCCACATGAGAATCACACAATACCTCATTGTCTCTTGATGCACAAGCCACAATACCTGAGTGACTGGTATTGCAGTGCACCAGGAAGGTGGCTTTGCATGTCTCTCATAACAACAAATGAAGAAATGGAGTACCCTCTAGAAATAAATCTGCACTAAATTGAGTGATCATGTTTGGCACCACATGATTGTTAGGGCCAGTGCATGTGTACATGTGTGTCTATCACTCACTGGAGTGACAGGCTCAATGCATGTTTGCAGTATTATGTCTGTTGGGGTGTCTACATGTCTGAGGTGCTGCTCTATCATATAAAATGTCACACACAGTGATTTGTTGTTCCAAGTTTTGTACAGTGAGCAGACATTGAGCACATTTCACCCTTCCATGTATTACAGGTGGACCATCCCGCTACAAAATTGGCGAAGTGGCTAAATTTGCGGACCTAGACATATCCAGTAAATGTTGATATGTTAGTCCTGTATTGTGTTTGCAGCTGGTGTGTGATTGACTCCTGTGTGTTGGACACATTGCAAGGTATGACATGCTGGCACATGATCTGATATGTGGTTTGACTGGAGTTTGACATTTTGTTCCATGTTTGAGTGGGACAATCAGTGGCGGAGAGTCATATATTGGGATTCTAGTGCTGCGCTATAAGCATGGGCAGGTGAACAGGTTGATATTTGTTGCTACATGTGTTTTTTCTGTGGGTGGGTGGGTGGGGATGATGTTGGGGTTTATGTGTCTAAAAAAAAATTTATATATATATATGTATATATATATAAACACATATATATATACATCTATATATATATATATTTCTTTAGGATAAGATAGTGTATGTGTTTAGGTTAGTATATGTTGTCCTACATGTGTTGCGTCATATAAGGGGGGTGGAGGTTCAGAGTGTTTAGTTAAATGTGACAGGTAAGGTTAGATTAGGGTAGTTAGGGCCAGTTGTGGGTAATGTGTAGTTAGGATAGGTTAGGTTAGTTAAGGTGTTTCCCCTAGTTTTATTATCCTTTATTACTGTTAAATAAATATTTAGGTACTCCTTTACAGTATGTGTCATATGGTTAGGGATCTGGGCATTGGTATGGGTGAACAGTGTCAATTTAGTAATTGCATTTGTGTTCCATCCTGCATCCGAAACCCATTATTGACATGGTTATTCACAATTCCTAATGTGCAGTCACATTGGCAGCTACACCAAAGCTACTTCTCAATTCATCTGCCATACATTGCACCCACCACTCAAGGTTACTATGGTTCCCAATGTGTTGTGAAGCTTGGATGTGTTTTTAAATCTGTTATCGTTTGAGACCTGATTTGGAATCTTGGGCACTGTGGTACGTCTGCCTGCAGCCTGATGTTCATGTGAACCCTGACAAGCTGAGTGATGTTATAATCTTATATAACTCACACCTATCATTTCTGACATTGTACTCCCAGGTTACATATTTGTTCATACACTCGTCCACATCCATTCCTGCTGTATGGTGTGTGTGATGAAAGTTTATAGTCAGATGTCACATACATAAAGATTGTCTTGAAGGGAATGTTGGCCACATTGATTTTCAGCTTATACAGACGTTGAAGCAGACTTTTTCAGTCCAATACAGCATTATACTGTTAGTTTTCAATTTACTTCAGAAATGAGCCTCGGGAAGCGCAGATGATGATACTATCCAGAAGCCAGTGCATAATTATCAGCCCACAATCTTTCAACGCTGTTGTATTGACATTCAATGGCCATTGACATGTGACATACATCACTAATCTCCTACACAGTTGATGTGTCACATTAATTGTGTGAGTGCTATTTATTTTAAAGTGCTGTAGTGCAATAACTACATAGTACAGGATTGTGAGTCCATTAGTGTGACACCTTCTGTTGTGATGCAACACACGTGCAAAGGGACATGCCATTGGACATGCTGGGGTGAAGTGTCATACAGTGCAGAGGAACATGAATTGCCAATGAGTTAGTGAGAGACAATCACAGAGCATAGTGTCAAGGTAAACAGTGTGCTGGAGAACAGTGCATGTGACCAACTGCTGCAAGACTGGCATGTTAACAAGCACAGGACCTAGGATATCAGTGCCCATGTGGCATGGACTGGTGCTTCCGGATACTCCTACGGGTGAAGGTGATCTGTTCCTCGTCTTCATCTTCTGATGTGTGTGTCGTCTCCTCTGCCCTTGGTGGTGGTGGGTTTGAAGGGACTTCATTGTCTGAAGACGTGGAGTCAGAATTCCGGGTAGTTGCCAACTCTGGGGCTATTAAGGGCATTACTGCAGCAAGGAGGAGCTGGTGGCTCTTTAGCATAGCAGCTACATCACTGTGGTAGGCAGCCAGGTCGGCCCTGAGGGGGTCATGATTGCATTCGTGCACGCAGTAAAGGGTTTGGGATGCCAGGTGTTGTGGCAACTCCCTTACTGCAATGGTGAATTCTCTTACACTTTGTTGTAATCCTTGCAGGATGGATGTTAGCGCTTTCATGGCTGCTGCCTGTTCTTCAGATGACATCCTGAACGTACGCATCCCCTCAAGGCTGGCTGCCACATTTGTAATCCCCACCCGCACCTCCTTGGCCAGCTCATGCTGTACTCCAACTTCAGTCCTCTCAAAGGTGGTACCAGTGTCCTCAGAGTACTCAGCTGAGTTGGGGCTGGCAGGTCGTACTATGTGCTGACTACACATAGTACTGCTACTTCTGTGCTCCTCCTTGCGACTGAAGGTGGGGTCCTGGTCATTGTTCCTGATCAGCATTCTCACAGTCCTATGCCCCACCTGCATGTCACATGTAGTGTGGGCAATTTGGGGAATTGTCTGCGTCACATCCTCTAGGTGTAGGTTCTGTCCAAATTGTATGTTGCCACCTTCTTGTCCTACTCAACCCTCCCTCTACTTCCATTATCATGGTGAGGCCTTGCACTGGATGGGGGTGTTCTGATGGCACTTGCACCACACTTAACAATCTGGAACTGACCAAGTCTCTGATATTTCACATCCACCTATATGTTGCTGAGACCTAGCATATACTATGTATAGCATTGGCATGGCACGATACAGGTGTCAGCATTGGTAGTGTGTACTGCTGATGTTGGGGAATGTGTGATACATTGGATTTCACTGATGGTCCTTGCGGTGTTCAATTTCCTCTTATGACTGTGCCAGTGTGTTTCACTAGCTAGACACATATGTCCTCACCCTCAATGCTGTCTTAGCAGTATGACAGTCGGGATGTTGCAAGGTGGCATTGCAGCTATTGTAACACTGGCACGGGGTTGACCCTGAAATGTGCAGCATGGGTATGACATGACTGCTGTGTACATCATAATGTTAATAACAATACCTGATGTTTATTGTGCTTATAGACATGAGCATTTGACAGGATTTGCACATTGTTAGTAATTATAGGGGATTGATAACGTCGTCATCCTGAACCCTCTATTTTGTGTGTGTTTGATCCATGGGCACGTAACTGCCATTGGCTACTGGACCTGCACACACAGCACAGGTGGTAGTGGCAACTGTTGTCAATGGTAAATACCACTTGCGGATATGGCCTGAGACTGGTAATTGAGCCCTAGGTCATGTAGCGACAATACCAGCTGTCGTCTGACAGCAGGCCAGTTTTACGTTGTACCCTACCATCCTGGACTGGCTTTGCCTTTCCAACAGCCTTGGCATGGCAGAGTACTCCCATGCAAAGGCTGTTGGTGTAGTGTTGTGCTGTGCCCCAGGTTTCCCCTGCACAGCCCATGCACCTGTGCCGTGCCCCTTTGCCCTTTCCACGACCCGATTATCATGGCTGACATGCATTGTGTGGTAGGTATGTCCCCCGCTGCTTGCAGTTAACAATTAGGCATTTTTGTCCCCCATGCAACTTACCCTGCATCTGTGTTGTTTCCTGGTAGTCTGAGCTGTCCTGTCCTTGAAACCCTGTGACAATCTCCTCAGGGATGACGGCTGCCACCATCTCCTCCATGTGGTCCAGGGCCTACTGCGGTGCTGAACTCCCAACTCCAGTCTGCAGTGCTGCCTTCCTGTTCCTTGCCATCTTTTCCTTGGTCCTGCGCTTGCAGTCATGCCAGCGTTTCTTGCACTCAGTGACTGCTCTCTGTACTTCTGCCACACTGTTGATCTTAACGACAATTTGTTGCCAAATTGCCTCTCTCCTCCCAATTGGCAATTTTGAGTTGACAAAAAGTTGATGCTGGTGTTCTGTCACCTCTTTCACCAGTATTTCCTGCTGCTCCTCTGCACTGAATCAGCACTTCCTTTTCTTCTTCTCCCTCTCCTGGGTCTTGTCTGGGTCCTCCTGGCTGGTTCCTGGTTGGGTGTAGTCTTCCTGGGGTCTCTCATGGCTTCTGGGATCCATTCTGGGTCTCCTTTGCACATTTTGCTATGTTTGCGCCGCTTTTTGATGCTATTGCGGCAGAAAAAGGCACGTATCCGGTTTGCGACGTCGTAAACCTGATAAAAGTCATTTTCGTTGCGTTAGCGTCAATTTTCTTTACGATGTGATGCAATGGTTTGAGTTAAAAAAAAAATGACTCTAACCCGTGGTTTGCGCCACGGCACGTGAAAGTATAAATTTGATGCCCGGGTGGCGCAAAGAAATGCCGTTAGTCGGCTCCACCACCACAGAGACACTAAGGCCCTCATTACAACCCTGGCGGTTGGTGTTAAAGCGGCGGTAATACCGCCAACAGGTCGGCGATAAAAAAATGGGATCACGACCACGGCGGAAACCGCCAACATAGACAGCCACTTTAACACTCCGACCGCCACGGCGTTAGCAACCAACACCGCGGCGTCACCGCCAACAGACAGGTGGAAGACAATGTACCGTCCACTCCATTACTACCCGCCAATCCGCAACAGAACACAGAAGGGAAACCACTTACCTCCCGACACTCAAGGAAGAACCAGTATGCCATGAAGCCCGACCTGCAGGTGTTCCCCATGCTGGTCTACCTCCTCATACACCAGGAATATCAAAGGCGGCGGCGATGACCACAGTGAGTACTGCACCTAGCACACAGGGGAGAGGGGGAGGAAAAAGAGAGTGACACACATATGCAACATGCAACACCCCCAACCCCACACTCACCCACAACACCATACACACAAACACATGCATCAAGATTAAATTTACACCCCGTAACCCCCTGAAAGAACGTAAGGACAAAAGGTATTGAGTCCAATCAGTGATATTTTAGAAATAGGCAGATATACGTAACAAATCTAAAAATAGTATTTACAAAAATATACAATATCTACATAGGGCCGTACATTGTCCTTTGTAAATGTCCATGGGCCACACTGCCAAAAATCATGGGCCAAGCCCACACTTTACTCCTGCCTCAATACGGAGAGAACACAGCAGGGGACTCAGGTCGTAAGCACACAGGCACCTCAGGGGGATGGGGAAGGAGTGGCACCTCAGCCGGAAGATGGTACTATTCCACTGCTCCCGGAGGGGGCTCCATGCCCACAGCAATGTCCTGGGGAGTGCATAGCCACAGTCTCTCAAGTGGGTGGTTTGCCCACTGCTTGCTCCTGGGGAGTGCAAGGCCACAGTCTCTCAAGGGGGTGGTTTGCCCACTGCTTGGTCATGGGGAGAGCAAGGCCACAGTCTCTCAAGTCTCTCACGTGGGTGGTTTACACACTGCTTGGTACTCGGGAGTGCAAGGCCACAGTCTCTCAAGTGGATGCCTTCTTCCACTGGTTCTGGAAGGGGTCTTGTGCCCAGTCTGCTTCATCCTGCCAAAGAAAGGGTGAGTGGATGCATATCTCCACTGGTTCTGGAGGGGGCCTTGTGCCCAGTGATGCAGTACTTGGGGTGTGGCAGTTCACATTCTCTCACCTGAGTGTCTGAGGCACAAGATTTGCAGGGACCAGGTAGCATGAAAGTCCATGGAGGCAGGGCCAGACTCCATTCTGCGGCGACTCAGGCTGCAAACTGGTGGTTGTGCCGGTGCTGGTGGGGATGCTGCCAGTGGCGGTGGGCGGCTCCAGCCCGTCTCCTGCAGCCTCGGACGGACGCACACTGGGGCTGCTGGTAGTGGTCCTACTGTCAGTGGTGCAGGTGGCGGTGCTTGAGGCGGTGCTTGCGCGGGAATGCTGATGGTGCTGGCCGTGGTGCAGGTGCCGGTGCTGCCAGTGGTGGAGGGAGGCACCAGCCCTTCTCCTGCAGCCTTGGATGGCTGGCCACTGGGGATGCTGCTGCTGACAGTATTGGTGGCAGCGGCGGTGCAGGTGGCAGTGCAGGTGGCGGTGCTTGCGGAGAGGATGCTGGCAGTGCTGCCCGCGATGCAGGTAGCGGGGCTGTCGGTTCTGATGGTGGCCACCAGACCCTCACCTGCAGCCTCCGACGCCTGAAGTGCCTTGCCTGGGCTTTATTGCCCCTTCCTCATCTTGGCAGATGCTGTTGTGGCATTGGCTCTGGCAGCTGGAGTTTTGGAGGAGGCCTTGCTGGGTGGGTCAAGCTCCTTGCCCTTGCTGCATGCTGTCCCCTTCTTCACCTTGGCAGGTGGCGGAATAGTTTGGTCCTTTGCAGGGGTTGGTGGCACACTGGCTGGCCTGACGGGTGCCCCCTTAGAGCCTTTGGGAGTTACAGGTACCACAGCAGACTCCGACTTGGTGGCTGAGGTGCTGGCCTGAGTTCTGGACACCCTGGCCCAAAGGGAAGGACGGGGGTAGGGAACAGGTCAATGTTTGCCAGGAAAAGTGTTTTAGACACACTGGGGCGGGAAGAAGGAGAGGGTTTGGGAGTGGAGGAAGAGGGAGTGGTTGTAGGAGGTGTCTGTCTGCTGAGTTTGGGTGAAGGTGCATGGGCTGGATGCTGTTGTGAGGTGGATGGCTGTTGGGTGGGTGGGTGCTTGTGTTTGTGTACTTTGGGAGAAGGGGTCACAGACACACTGGCAGAGGACACAGGGGACATGTGCATGGTTGTGGGGGTGGTGACTGCTCGTGAGGGGAGTGTTGTGATGGGCGTGTTGGTAATGAAGGTAGGGGATGAGGATGTAGTGCATGCAAGTGTGAGTGGAGACCCTACTGGGAGGGAGGTGGACGAAGAGGAGGAGGGGGACAAAGTGGAGGCAGCGGATGTTGGTGTGTTTGCATGGTGGTGCTTGTGTGAGTGCCTGTGAGATGAAGTATGGTTCTTATGTTTGCCTGAGCCACTTTTGTGTGGTGATTTGGGTGAATGCTCGTCTGAAGGTGTGCTTCAGGCTGGGGTCGAGGGGATTGGGTCTGGGTAGAGGAAGTTGGAGGGGGGAGGCTAGAGATAGGGACAATGGCTGCCATCAGTGCGGGGGTCAGAGCCTGAAATGCTCTCTGTTGGGCCACCCCCCAGAGTGAATGCCCTCCAAGTATGCATTTGTTTGTTGCAAATGCCTCTCGACACCCTGGATGGCATTCAGTATGTCTGACTGCCCAACAGTGAGGGATCTCAGGAGGTCAATAGCAGGGCTGACTGGGGCAGGGCCTGACGTGCCTGGGGCAAAGGAGATGCCCACCCTCCTGGGTGAGCGGGCACGGGAAACACGCTGAGGGGCTGCTGAGAGGGTGGTGCTGGTGGGGGGTGGCGGCTGAACCTGTTGTTGGGGTGGGACAGTGGTGTCCACCACCACCAGGGAGCTTCCATCAGAGGAGGAGTCGCTGTCTGTGGTCTCCCCTCCTGTCCCCTTTGTGGTGCTTCCCTCGCCCTCCGTCCCACTAGTCCCTTCACCCTCGGTGGATTCAGCCTCCAGGCCCATGTGGGATGCAGCTCCCTGCGTCGCCGGTGCCTCTACTCCTCTGCCAGATGGTGCTAATGCACATAAGGACAAGGTGACAAAACAAAAAGGGGGGGAAGAGACAGAGGATACACTTGGTCAATGCCAGCAACACCACTACCGTTGGCGTAAACAACACACAGGGAGCAGCCCTACGCACTAGGCCATGCCCAACCATTTACTAAGACAGTGACCAGCCCATAGGGTTCAATGCCTAACGCCATTAGCTGCACACCTGAAACCCACAGGACCCTGCCCAGTAGTAGATGCCTGCCAACACTATTGGGGTAGGAGTGCTCCAGAGCCTGCCCAACAAGGGATCTACCCTGCCATGTTTGCCCTGGCTTAGGGGTACCCACAGCCCACATCCCCCACCCAGGTACCTCCTAATGTGCACAAAGTCAGCTTTCAGATTCTGTACTCACCCCCTCGTGGCTGGCTGTGATGCCTTCAAGTGCCCATCCAACTCTGGATAGGCCATCGCCGGGATGAGGAACATCAGGGGGTTCATGGTGCGACGGGCACCCCTTCCTCGTTGGGAGGCCAGCCCCAGCTGGGCCTCCACCGTCTTCTTTGCCCAGCGGCGCAGGTCCTCCCACCTCTTGCCGCAGTGGGTGCTACGCCTGTCAAAGACCCCCAGGGTCCGCACCTTCTTGGCGATGGCACGCCAAATACCCTTTTTCTGGTGAATGCTAACTTGCAAAGAAAAGACAGCAGAAAAGGAAATTAGTCACCCGTCCGGACCATCAGACTCATTGCCCACCAGATCCCACCCATACCCTGACGCACATACATTGACCACCTTATATGCTGCACTCTGGCCAGGACCCCTCTTTCCCCCCTACATGTGGCTTACACACACAGCACTCCATACGTTCATGGCCTACGCATCATGCTCACAGTGTACTTACCTGTTTGTCTGGAGGACAGTAGTGTAACGTGTACTGGGGTACAACCCCATCCACCAGTTTCTCTGACTCCTCTGCAGTGAAGGCAGGGGTCCGTTCCCCAGACACATATGCCATGGTCGGTTCCAGACGCAGGTCACAGCAGCACTTGCAGTGTAGGTCCTCTCCTGTTGAAGCTCAGGTAACAAGTATGTGATTAGATAGAAAATGGTTGTGAAGTCTGCAGTGGTGCGTACCGTCACCGCCAGCGTACATCACCATTGGCTCCTGAAACCCATAGGGCCCAATGATAACCAATGCGATTTTGCGCGGCGGTCATCGACTGCCTACCACAATGGCACACAACGCCAGCGCAATTACCTCATTTCCACTTGTAACTCCTCACAGGTCAGGCAGCCACCCTTTCAGGGGGCCACAAGGAATGGCACCTAACTGCATCACAGCAGACATTGGCACATCAACTGACTCTGAAGTTCACATACTGTTTCTGTAAAGTAATCAAATCATCATTAGTGCAAATGTATGTGTGAATATGACCCTCTGCTCACCGTTCTCTTCCATAGGCATCAACCGCTGAGGCAGAATATGAGATGGCGTCATCCTCCGGTGTACTGACCCCTGGTGGACCTTGCGACAATGGAGGACAGACACATTATCATTACCTACAGACTTGATCGTGCCACAATCTAAGAACTGTGTGCCCAATTGGAGCTAGACCTGATGTCAGCTATCCGCCAGCCCAAAAGGTATCCCCCCTCTAGTGCAGGTCCTGTCAGTGCTCCATTTCCTGGCAAGTGGTTCCTTTCAAACAACATTGGCCATGGCATCAGGGATGTCTCAGCCAATGTTCTCTAACGTGTTGACCAGAGTGTTGTCTGCACTGTTGAAACACTTGCGCAGCTACATCGTGTTCCCCCAGGTGGAGTATTTGGCCACAGTGAAGGCTGACCTTTATGCCCTGGGACATATCCCCAACATCATTGGTGCCATCACCACCATCGCTGATATCGATGCTGCACGTCTTCTTGACGCTGACCCAGTCTTCGTGTCCCTGTGGAGTCTGAGATAGCGACCTCTTTCCAAGGTAACGAGGGTTGGTGGCTCCTCTCATGGACATGGGATTGGCAGATTAGGTTTAGCAAACCCAGCTCTCCTTTCGGTAGGAGGTTAGGCCTCTCACATTAGGGCATTAGGGCACATTACATCTCGTATGTCTTTCTTATGCATTGCAAGATGGTGGGGGTCTTCGTAATAATGACTCTCATCTTCACAATTCTGTTTCTTGAATTATTCATTATCCGAATCATTGCAGCCCATGCAATTTATCGCAAATTGCAGTCATTTTAAATAAAAACTGTCAAAACTTTACTGCATCTTTGTCATTGCCTGTGTTTGTATGAGACATGATATATCTGTGAGAAAGGGGTAATCTCCGTTTAACCACGACACTCCCTGAGAGGTCCTATTCTCGAGTCCATGCGTAAAGACTGCCACAAATCACCTTTTACTATTGTGTTTTTGGTGAGGTGCTGCTAGTGAGCCGCTAAGGTTGGGACAAAGTTGCGATTTGTTGTAGGATAGGCATAGTCACCTACAGACAAAAGTACTGTCATCCTTTAACCAGCAGTCTTACCCAGAGCAAGAGTCCAAACTATGACATGGCATCGCAGTCTTCGTGTCCCTGCGAAGTCTGAGATAGAGACCTCGTTCTGAGGTGATGAGGGTTGGGGGCTCCTCCCAACCACAGTAGTGAGCAGTACTTTCTGGTGTAAAGTCATTCATTGCAGTGCCCTTGTCCATGGTAGAACTCAAAACGGAAGGCTCATAGGTGGCCTCGCGGAGCAACCTCAGTCTCAAGGGGCATGACCGTGCATGAACCCTCATGGGGGACATCAGCAGTTCATGGTCCACAGGAGATGTTGGTGCAACAGCAAGACAGACCATAGGCAGATGTTCAAAGAGGCACCATATGCAGAGGAAGACTGGTTGGACGCACCAGAGAAGGGGCCGAAATGACAACGACCAGTCATGCTCCAATTCCACCAGCAAGGGTGCACCGAAGATCCGAACCATGCGTTCACGGCACAGTGGAGTTGGTGGGAGCGGCTCCATTGCTCTGCGTAGCTGGAAAGAAAAAACCACTGCAAATCAGAAGAAATAGCAGCAGTAGTCCGCCAATCAAAGCCAAAATAATTGGAAAGCCACCAAACACACTTGAAAAGAGCGAATGGATGGCTGACGGGATGACTCCGAAGACAGTCTGGAACATGGACACGAAACCAGACCCAGCAGCCTTAAAGAAATGAACAATCCCAGTGGTGCTCGAAGCATTGAATATTCTGGACACCAGTTCTTCTCAGTGCTTGGGGAAGTTGGTATTTAATAGGGATTGTATCTCGGCTGATGATCTCGCAATCTGGAGAGCATACGTCTCCTTTGCGGATGTCAAGGCGACCTGTTTTTGAGACAATAGCGCCTTTAGCCTGCTCAGCTTGTCATAGTTCACCTTAATAGTATCTATGTGGGGCCACATGTCAGATACTGTTATCTCTTGTGTGGGGGGAACAAAACATGTCCACAACACGTAACGACCTTCGAGACCGAGATTTCGTAGGCAATTCCTGGTCGCATGCTGCAACAACTTTGATCCTTCAGTACCACATAACTTCCATTGGAAAGTACATGAAATACCGGGCGAATCAAAGGGACGGGAGTACCCTTCAGCAAACAGGCCAAATTCGCGACCCCGCATTGCAAAGACCGTGAAGGGACACTTGCTTACATATCATGGAATGACTAACAGCAGTCTCACATTAGCTTCCGCTAAGAAAGACCTCTGTTTCGCCGTTCAGACATTTATAGTCAAAGGGCAACTCCCACTCTTCCTTAATGTAGCTATCTCCTATTTGCTCGTACCTTCACACTGCAAGATGTTTCAGGCAGCTTGAGAAACGAAAGGTCAAAATGGGTAAATTAATTATGCCATGTAAGAGCCAGATAGTTGAAGGACTCTCTGCTACCGTGAAGGGCAACTTATCTAACTTTTATACATGTTACATGGTGAAACTAGCCTCCCTTTTATCCATTGTCTGTTGTTCTCTGGAGAAATTAAAAGCAGTGAAGAATTCACTCCCGTTAATATACTTCCATGGAATGCAGCCATTTTTCAGTGTCTGTAAAGTCCATCCCAGCTGCATGATGGAACGTAGCTGTGTTTGCCCATGATATAACCGGGACAAGTCTGTCTGAGTGATATCAATAGCAGACAACACTATATTTGATAGTGAATAAATCCTGTTGGACATAGTATTCATGCCGTTGTCGACAACTGCTAATGCCTTTTCTAAATTTTCCTTATCCTATTGCCTTAAATGCGCAGCAGCCTCAATCTGTGAAAGTTTCCAAATTTCATTGTACATAGCATATAGAAACCTTTTTGAGCGCTGTTTTCTAGGACCCGGCAGAAAAACCTGCAAGTCTACATCTTCAGAAAGAGTGTTCAGGTGTTTCTTAGCTGCAGCTAACGTGTTGGTCTGTACCCATTGCTGGCACAGTTTACCCACACTGTATGTTGTAACTATACCTGTGTGTTGATCCGATACAAAGCGAGGGTCTGGCCTGTTAATTGAAAAGCACCCTGAAGAGTTAAAAAAACACGCTTGACACTCATTTGTGTCAGTGGGCCATATTAACCACCCGGCAGGACTGGAAATTGAAGAATTATAGGTACCAGCCTCAACCATTGTGTCTAGTCTGTCCTCAGTGATATTAAGGAAGCATTGCCAATCTTTAAACCTTGCCGGAGTACGGATATTGGGCGTGTTCAAGTCTTTAATTTTTGCTAACCCCAGACAGGATGTCTGCTGAATTGCGTCATTTAAGAAAATAATTTGCACAGGAATCAGGCATTCTCGAAATAAAGCCTCCCTACCCTGTATCTGCCAATCTTGTGTTCCCCATTCACTTTTCAAATCAATAGTGCTCTTCCAGTATTCGTAACCTTCAACTGCCAGCCGGGAAACAAAGAGATCTGAATAAATCAGGTTTGTATCAGTTAGCAAAATGTTTCTAATTTGTGCCGGAGATATTTTGAAATAATACGACTCTGCTTTTTTGTGTCATGCCAAGAAAAGTATGTACATTTATCACTATAGTACTTTGGACTCCCCACCGGTGGTGTAGAACAGTGTTTCTACTGTGTGTAGTTTAATACTGGCCTGTATCTAGTGGCACGGTGTAGGTAGCAATGTCCCCAATTGTTATAGCAGAACATTTCCCCATAATTCATTGTATGTTCATATACATCATCACTTTCAAAAGCGGAAAAGTCCTTCATTTCATCTAGCATGGAATCTTTTATTTGGACATCCCAATCATCAGAGACAACATCAGGTGTAATTACATCTGTCATAGAAATTTTTAACACGTATGGTATTTGAATAATTTCTGTAGCCCCGTATATATCAAATGGAACTTTGTCCCACACAATCCCATCAGAAATCAGTATTGCTGTAACATTTACAGGGGACAAGTCTCTTCGGACCTTATGTGAAGAATGATGTGGAGTTAAAACTTCATCAACAGGCTCCACAGAGGAGCGATCAGGAATATAGTGACCATTTATAAGCAAAAAGAAAACAGTCAAAAAACCAATCCATAAAAATAATGCAAAAAATGTCAAACAGAACCATAAATTGTTCCATGGGTATTTCAAATAGTACTTTTTAAGCCATTGATCAGCTTACTTCTTTTTGAAACATTGTCAATCACAGTAGTGGATGAGTCTGAAGAAAAATCATCAATGTCAATGAAATAACCAGAAGCAGTCTCTGCAAACACAGGAGCTGGTGCACCATTTGTACTTTGGTCCACTTCACGTGGAGGCTATTGGTAGACAGTGTCATTAGTCTGTGATGTGTTTGTGTAAAAAACAGCTAAATCTTGGACCGGGGTGGTCACTGAAGTAGTGAAAGGAACTAGCAAGAGTTCATTTTCCGCCGTCCCCATGGTCGCGGAGGTGCCTGGAACAGCATTGGACATTGTTGCATAGTCCGTAGTAGTGTTGTTCATTCTACTGTGTAGATGTATGTCCTGTTTGGTAGTGAGAGGGGATCGGGAACCACCCAAGGGACCTCTTGGCCTACTGTGAAGGATCGGCCACATGGTGGAATTTGATGTCATCAATGGAGATGAATCTGTTCGTTCTAGAGCCAGACAGCAGTGGTAAGATGACAGTCCTGGTGCCTTGAATTCCCAAGACCGGTACAGGTGCTCTGTATGATGGACCGAACTCCTTCTTCACTGCGATCTTCTCACGAACCAGATCCCCAACTTTAGGAATCCAGCCAGTCGAAGTTTTCGCTAAATACCTTATTCCTAAGGTGGCAGCACTTGCAGATGATTTATCATCATGAAATTGCTGAAGCTCACGTAAAACAGTGAGACGTTCATTTATGTCAAATGGTGTTTCTGCTGCCACCATACCAGGGGCATCAAGATCTGGGACATACATAGGTATCCCAAAGAGAACCTCATATGGAGTGCGTCCCCCCGGAGAACTGAACAAGTTTACAGGAATAGAAAAAGCTATCACTCTAGGAATGTGCAGATGGTGTGTTTGGCAGACCAGTAGATCTCCCATGTGAATGCCAAATATCCTGGCTCTTTTATTATCCGTGTGTGACATCCTGGTGCTCTCCATCCTCTTACTATTAACCCAGTCAAAGAGTATCCGAACTCTGGAACACTTAGGGGAGGGCCGACGTGAAATAATGGGTGTATTAGTTTGTTAGGAATGTTTGTAATTAAGTCTATCTGATGAACCTGCGGAGAGACGGGGGGAACACCACTGCGATGTTGTTGCACTGCTTTATTATTATGTTAACCAGTAGGAGATATCTCAGTTTTATTGCATCGTGATCAGATGTTATTGTACTAGTATACCCGTGTGTTCTAGTGCTTCTGAGTGCATTTAGTTTGTGATGCTCATTTAGTTCAGATACAGACATGCAGTTTCAAAGATCCTTAAAATGCTAGCATATTTCTGATTGTCACTCTTTCTCATTCTGCTTGTTCTTTTTACTTTGCGGGATGCTCTCAATTTTTTACGGTGTAAGTTGTACAGACATTCTGATGGTTGGTTATTTACCTTTGTTTGTTGTTCTGATATATGGAAATAAAAAAATTACAACACAAATATCCTGGCTTTGTGCAAAACGCCTTTATCTTGAGGCATAGCAGCATTCCATATGTGATGGGCCAACTCCAGAGGCACCGGGTGTGGCTAATAGGTAAGCCAAAGGTCCCCACACAGTATGAGTAGGTGCCTGGGTATGGGGTTGTCCCTTAGGGTTAGTGTGTGTCTAACAGTTGTCCCTCGATATTTGCAGGTGACTCTGGTTACCCCAACCTCTCATGGCTACTGACCCCAATGAGGAATGCCAGAACAAGGGCAGAGGAACGTTACAATGAGGCACATGGGTGTACAAGGAGGATTATAGAAAGGACCTTCAGCCTCCTGAAGGCCAGGTTCCCGTGCCTCCATCTGACAGGTGGATTCCTGTACTACTCACCCAAGAAGGTTTGCCAGATCATCGTTGCATGTTGCATGTTGCTCAACCTGGCCTTGAGACGCCAAGTGCCTTTTCTGCAGGAGGATGTGCCTGGAAATGGTCTTGTAGCAGCGGTGGAGCCTGTGGACAGTGAGGAAGAGGAAGCAAAGGAAGAAGATGTTGACAACAAAACCAATAATACTCGGCAGTACTTCCAGTGACACACAGGTAAAACACTGTAACTTCACTTAACATTTCAGTTATCTGTTGGACATTGTACAAGGCAGCCTGTTTCCCTATGTCTGTGGCCACTGACTGTACCCTTTGGCATCTCTATTTTCAGATCTCTGTATCCCACTCTGACTCATGCTATGTGTACTGCTGCCCACCAAAGGTCATCCTAAAGTATATTTCACTGTGCTTTTGAGTTGCTATGCTTTTAAAATGTTGTACTAATACATTTATGAATCATTTGACAGACTCCAGATTTGTATTTGTTCCAAGGGTGTTTTTTTAGGTGCTCATAAGTAGAGGGGGATGTGCAAGGGGCTGGGCTGATGGTGGAGGAAAGTTCAGAGTAGAGTCCAGTCTTTTGGTATCACAGGTGAATTGTTCAATGGGGCATAGGAAGGGGAGTAATGGCAGTTCAAGGTGGACAGGGTGATAGTGTGGGACAGAAGGGTGACAATCAGGAGAGTCTTATTTCCTGGCGGGGGTCTTGGCAATGTTTTCTGGCTTCTGCCTGGATCGCTGGGATCATTTGCGGGGTGGTTCTCCTTCTGCAGGGGGTAGGGTGCTAGTGGCCTGTTGGTCCTGTGGTGGGGCCTCCTGTCCACTAGCGCCGGTGAAGGTGGAAGGCTGTTCCTCGGTTTGGCTAGTGTCAGGCGCCCGTTGTTATGACACTGCCTCCCTCATGATCTTGCCCATGTCAGCCAGCACCCCTGCAATGGTGACCAGGATGGTGTAGATTTTTGTTAGGTCATCCCTGATCCCCAGGTACTGTCCGTCCTGCAGCCACTGGGTCTCCTGCAGCTTGGCCAGTATCTGGCCCATCATCTCCTGGGAATGGTGGTATGCTCCCAGGATGTTGGAGAGTGCCTTGTGGAGAGTGGGTTCCCTGGGCCTGTCCTCCCCCTGTGGCACAGCAGTCCTCACAGCTTCCCTGTTGTCCTGTGCCTCTGTCCCCTGAACTGTGTGCCCACTGCCACTGACCCCAGGTCCCTGATTGTCCTGGGTTTGTGGGGTTGCCTGGGGTCCCTGTAGTGGTGGACGCACTGCTGATTGATGTGTCCTGGGGACAGTGGCATGGGTCTGCTGGGTGGGTGCTGTGCTGGTGTTTCCTGAGGGGGGAGGCTCTGTGGTGGGTTGGGACTGTGGCAGGGGAACTGACTGTCCAGATGTCACAGATGGGCCAGGTTGGTCATCGAGATCCAGGCGTGCAGAGCTGCTGTTGTCACTGTGGTCCTCATCTGTGGGGGGACTGGATGTAGCTGGCGCCTCCTCTCCGGTGATATTGAGTATGGGTTCTGTGGGGATGAAAATGCAGTGTTAGTGTATCTGCATGTGCCATCTTGTGCATGGGTGTGTTTCCCTGTATGATTGTGATTTCCCTGTCAGCTTGGCCTTGTGTGAGTGGTGATTTTATGGGCTAGGTGAGTCTCTCTACTGGGCATGCTGTGGTGATGGGTGTCCATGCAGGTCTGTTATGGGGGTCCATGCATTGGTGTTGCATGTAGAGCTTGGGATTGGGATGGGTGGGTTGTGATGGTGGGGTATATGTGAGGTGATGGAGTGATGGGAGTGAGGGTAAGGGTGGGTGTATGTGATGGCATGCAGGTAGGGTGGGGGATACAGTAATTAAGATTTGAATTACAAGAGTCCAGTCCTCCTTGTCCTCCTGCGAGGCCCTCAGGATGCATGATCGCCAAGACTTGCTCCTCCCATGTTGTTAGTTGTGGGGGAGGAGGGCGGTCCACCGCCAGTCCTCTGTACTGCTACCTGGTGTCTTGCTACCCCGGAATGCACCTTCCCACGTAGGTCGTTCCACCTCTTCCTGATGTCATCCCTGGTTCTTGGGTGCTGTCCCACGGCATTGACCCTGTCCACGATTCTCCGCCATAGCTCCATCTTCCTTGCAATGGACGTCTGCTGCACCTGTGATCCAAATAGCTGTGGCTCTACCCGGATGATTTCCTCCACCATGGCCCTTAGCTCTTCCTCAGAAAACCTGGGGTGTCTTTGAGGTGCCATGGATGTGGTGCGAGTGATATGTGTGAGAATGTGTGGGGTGATGTGTGGGGTGATGTGTTGGGGTGTATGCTGTGATGTGCGTGGATGGTGTATGGGTGATGGTGTTCTGTGCCTCTGATTGAGTGGGTGCTCATGGCTTGTCTCTCTCTGTGTGCTATCTTTTTTTTGCTGTAAGGGGTTGTGGGTAATGTGTGTGTGTGTTTTATAGTGGTGTGAGTGTGTGCGTGTGGTGTGTGTATATGTGTCAGGTGTGTGTAGTTTGAATTGTCCAATGTGGTGTTGTTTTGTAAGTGTGTGGGTATTTTGAGCGCGGCGGTGTGTACCACCAATGATTTACCGCCTTCGAAAGACCGCCGCAGTGATTCATGGGTCATGATACTGTGGGCGTATTCCTGTTGGCGTAACGGTGTGAGTTTTGCTATCGCCAGTTTATCACTGACCTTTGGGCTGGCGGACTTGTGTGGGTGTCTGTATTGTGGCAGAATTCTCAGTGTGGGTCATAGTACCCATGGCGGAATACCACCGCGGGGACGGTATGTTGGTGGCCGACAGCACGGCGGTAGGCGGCATTCACCACCACGGTTGAAATGAGGGCCAAAGTCTGATCTTGATTACCTGATGCAGAAACACAATTGAGGTTGATGAGATTGTCCATTACTTTTGAGAACTCTTTGTGTGACTGTGATGCTTAAAAGGGAAACCAGTTAAACTCTACATCAACAAAACCATCAAGCCAGTCGTCATGAGTCACAGGTTGGCTCTTTTCCATCTGAGACTAACAGTAGAATGTGAACTGCAGCTCCTTGAACAGCTGGGGGTAGCCATGAAAGTAACAGGGCCCACAAATTTGGTTTCTGCCACGGTGGTAACAAGGGTTGTACGAAATTTGCATAACATGTTTTCAAGTA
Organism: Pleurodeles waltl; assembly: GCF_031143425.1. Lineage (NCBI taxonomy): Eukaryota > Metazoa > Chordata > Amphibia > Caudata > Salamandridae > Pleurodeles > Pleurodeles waltl. Next base: position 254,394,608 of record NC_090445.1, read on the forward strand.
ATTACATAAAATTTTGGCAAAATTCTGCAAAATTACATGCAATAGGCATAGGCAGTCAACACATAATCAAATTTTTCCTACACGTTGGGCTGTGGTTATATAAAAAACTGAATTTCAGTATCTCGTCAGCCGCTGATGTCTTCCAAAATGCAATATGGGAGACCTTTGAACAGACTGATGGGTGCCATAAATCTGAGCAACAAGATCCTCCTCCATGTCCAGCCACAAGGGGAACACAACAAAGACCTACTAGACCCCCTCCAAATGAGAAGCAGGGCCAACTCCCCGTAAGGACAAATGAGTGTTCTTAAAAAAGAGTATCAAGTTCTTTAACAACGTATTCTCCAGCAAAGGTCTCAGCTTAGACACCTGTAAAGCCAAAGACATCAAACAAGCAGCACAGCCCAAGTCAGCCTAGGGAACCAGAATTTCCCTACGTACAGTAAACTACTGTGGCTGTTTTATTCCAAATGGGACCACATGTCTTTACCCTGGTGCTCTAATGGACATGCAACCATTTCCACCTCCACCTTCTTGGAAGATATTTCACAGTCATAACGAACTACAAGCTAATTGTGTCACCTCGAAAGGAGCCCTACAAAATACCTCACCATGTATCAAAAAGTGAGTGTAACACCTGCAAAGACTGACATCCTTAGCATTATATTCTTCCAGACATTTGGCTTTCACCCCCCTGTTTTTGCTGGACTCATTTTTGTTGGCATTATGACTCTGTGTACTTTACCTAACCAAAGATAAGGTGCTTGTGCTCTCTCTCTTAATTGTGGTAAGATTGGCCTACACCTGATTGGTACATTTAATTTACTTATAAGTCCCTAGTAAATGGTACTGCGTGTACATGTACCCAGGACCTGTAAAATAAATGATACTAGTGGGTTGCAGCACTTATTGTGCCACTCACTAAAGTACCCAGTAAAGCATGTCACAGGTCTGCCACTGCAGCTTATAATGTATAGTTTTAAAATGCCATTTCCACATGGAAAAATATACTTTTTGCAAGGCCTAAACCTTTCTTTTTAATACTTATAAGTCACCACTGAGATAGGTTCTAGCAACCCCTAGGTGCAAGAGTAGGACATTTGTATCTACGTTTTACATGCCCTGACGTGAAGAACTCCTAAAGTCATTTTTCATTGTTGGAGGGCTCCCTCTGCCTTAGACCATTACCCCCTTATTACACTTAATAAATAATAGCTTCAGTTCAGCTTGGCAACGGATAGAAAAATGCTTTTTCCGCTCATTTGAATTGTAATAAAAAAATTACTTTAATGATGAAGTCGGATTTTAAGTTACTATTCTGCAAATGCCACTTTTAATAAGTTATTTTTCTGCCTATACTAAATGTACCTTTAAGCCAGTATCATAGGACAGATGACTGTGAATGTCTCTCCTATGGTGTGTTATGTATTCCTTTCAGACCCAGGGACAAAAGGGCCTTGAATGTGGGCAGGGCGTTCCTCTCCCCGTGCATGATGTGCATGATGTGCATGATGTGCATGATGTGCTGGGGTTGCACCCAGCCTTATAGAGCTTTAAATAGCAGCTTAGGGCTGTGCCCACCTCTTTCCTGACTTCTAAAGGCTATCTGCCCTGCCACTGACAAATGTAGCTCACACCTAGGCCTGCCTTCCCTTTTTACACAGGAAGGCAGAAGGGTTAGACAAAGGGGACATACCACACTTACAGACTGGCACTGTTTATAAAATAGCACCCTCTGAACCGCTCATCAGAATAGTCCTGGACCTGTGGAATATTCAAAAGAAGGTCTGCCATGCTGTCTGAAGATTGGACCTGCTTGCCTAAAGTGACTCAAGAGGTTTGTCGGCTAACCTATTTTAGCTACAGGGACACAACAAGCTTACAGATGCCTCCCTGCAACTGCCCAGCTGACCAGCACCAATTGGACCTGCCTTAGCCCTACTGTTGGCCTCCGTAATGACGAGGAGGCGAGATCAAGTTCACACCTTTTTTTCTCTAAAGTACAACACCAAATGCCATGAATGGTCTCTGCTCCTCCTGCCCGTTCCCAACATTGTAGAACCAGCATGTGGCTTCCCACATGCATTTACACAAGAGGGAGGACAGGAAGGGAACATGAAGACTGAGGAAAGAGGACATTAACAAATATAACATTACAGATTATTACATCTTCTCCCTTTCATCGAGATCAGTACATAGGTGGTCATTATGAACATGGCAGTCTGGACCACCACGCCAGCAGTGGCGGTCATTACTGCCAACGGCATGGCAGTCCAGGCAGCCACATTCAGAACACAATATTGAACTGGCTGCAAAGCAGCCAGTTCACTGCCACCCACCGCCAGGCCAGATTCGACTGCCGGGCCGACTGTGGGCACATTTGACCCAGCGATGGAGGCTGGACAGGCGGTAGGATTATGATCCCATTTCCACCAGGGATTCCCTGGCGAGTTACCCTGCCAGGTAATCCCTGGTAGAAAGCATGCGGGTGACAGGAATAATCATTCCTGTCACCTTTATGTGACACACCAGGCCCCTTCTCCCCTTTCCAGTATACCTACCCACCCCCCCCACCCCCTGAACCCGAAAACTGACCCCCCTACCCTCTACCCCCAAAACCCCATGTAGGTCCCCCAACCCAACCCTCACCATCTCCCACCCCCCACCCCTACACACAGGTCCCCCCAAACTCCAACCTCCCACATCCACATGCACCCATTCACTTACATGCACACACGCATACATGCACTCAGACACACATCCCCCACACACACTCACGCACACCCTCATCCACTCACACACACACCCTTTCCCCTTTCCCTCTCGGACAGTGCTTACCTCTTCCCTCACGCTGCTCCGGGTGGGAACGGGCTCCCTGGATGCTGCTCTGCCACCATCCCTGCCTCTCCATACACCGCCACGCCTATAACTGCTTCATTATAGGCGTGGCGGTGTATGGTCTGACGTGGGGGTGAGGGTGGAGCAGCATCCACCCCTGTCACCAACCACCAGCAAGGCGCATAGCGGCCCTCACCGTCATCAAAGGCGGTGAGGCTCCATGCGTCATTATTTGGCAGGATGCCGGCCGCCAACACTGGCTGTCTTTCATTGACCGTCAGCACAATTGGCAGCGGGGCATCCCATTGATTTCATAATGCGGGCCATAGTCTTTAAATCAAATAAGTGGAGTAATGGTTCTACCGGTCAAAACTTTGTTAGTGGGGGTGGTTTCATTCTTAGATAAGGAAACATTGATGAAACCTTCACCATTTACACATGCATGTTACCTTGCTGTCTTCCATTCACTTGACAAACAAATACTGTTATGCAATTCCTAATATAGTAACAGGACTGCATGTTGAGGTTGGCAGAATGGCAGAGTGTGGGAGTCTGAGTCCATTTACACTATTAGAAACTGTCGGCCTAACTTTTGGCTAGTTCACAGTGCCTCACCCGAACCCCCAAACCTGCTGGGGTGGAAGATGATTATGGCAACTTGAAAATAACACTCTGACTCCCTAGGAAAGCCATGGAAACAGATCTTGTCCCTTTCAGATTATTACTCATACATGCAATGTTGAAACAAAAGATGCAAGATAAGTTTTCAATGCATTTATTGAAACAGTCGCAATCTTGCATATAAGGAGTGAGCTGCAATAAATAGGCATATGAAACAAAACAAGGGAATCAGCATTACAGCATAGTAAAGAAGATAATTTAACCGTGGTGTATGTAGTTTTAGATGTTCTAGTGGTTCCTACCAAACTCTATGTCTGCCCTGAGAGCATAGCTGGTGTATCCTTCTGCTTGGCTAGATATAAGGGATCAGCCCCAACCCCCTACCTGGAAACAGTGTCAGGAGTTGGTCTGTGATATAGATGGCAATCCCCTCAGGAAGCTGGTAGATCGGTGCCAGCCGAGTTGCATGTCACACAGCATGCGTCCCAGGATAATCATGGCTGGAATGCCCTCTGTCCCCTCTGGTCAGTGCACCGTTTATATAATAAACCATAATGTGTTGGAAGTACACTTCCAAAGCAATGATGTGTCTAGGTATTAGAAGCTGTCTCCTAAACTGACAACACAAAATAGCAAATCATGTGCAGTGTTCTTAAGCCTTAGAGGGAAAGTACTGATTACATGTTGCGCAAAAGCTAACTAAACAAGCAGCTTGTTTCCCTAGAATAAAAGGAAGCTGATAAAAATATGTAAAATCATTGCTAAACACAGCCTTACTCAAGTGAATACATTTTAAACTGTAAACAAAGCTAAAACAGGGGTAACCAGCTCGGGTTCTAGAGATCCTCACATCACCCTCCTCTTGCCAGTTGGGGAAGATAGATTCTACTAACCCATCTAAAATACTAAAACAATAAACAATAAAATGTCTAAAATCTTAAAGGCAATACAATGTTCACAGCAAATTGCAGAGCATACAAGAAAGAAGCCAATTAAAAATTGATTTATTTAAAGACAAAGGCCAAATTTAATAGTCATCTGAGGCAGCCAAGATGCCATTCAACACATCAGTGGGAAGGGAGTCCAAGGAGGATCCCGCATCCGCAGGCAAAAGAACCATCAAAGCCTCAGTGAGAAAATTGAAGGAACATACATGATCCAAAGCCTCAGACTCCACTGAGGAAGTAGCATCCTGCACAATGCCCACAGTTGTTGAGCCAGATGAAAACATAATTGGAGTTGTGGCATCCATATCTATATAGAATGGCACATAAAAGGCATCTTGAAGCAACCGTAGTCTGAAAAGACACATCAAAAAATGAACCCTCAACAGTAAAATCACAAGATCCATGTCCGTAGATAATACCAATTGCTGTGCAAGACACACATCCAGTGCATGCTCAAAAGGGCACCAAAGACAGCTGATTACAAGCTGTATGGAGTAGAACCATATTGGTCAAAAAGACAAAAACCAGTTGTCATTTAGTTCCTCCTACAAAGATACTCTAAAGTGCTATATCATGCATTTACGACACAGCTGAAGTTGCAGTAATTTTATCACCATTTGGCTTTGAAATGGGACATCCATTGTGGACCAAAAGTAATAATAGTAAAATGCTACCAATTAATACCAATGCAAATGATATGCCTCCAAAAACACTTGAAAACGGGGAGTGTATAAAGGATGGAATTGCTCCAAAGACAGTCTGAAAAGTGCTGACAAAACCAGACCCTGTCACTTTAAAAAAGTGCATGACACCTGTGGTGTTGGAAGCATTAAAAATGCAGCTCAGAAGTTCATCTAAGTGTTTCGTAAAGTTGGGATTTAAAAGTGTCTGTATCTCGGCAGATGACCTCGCCACTTGCAATTCGAATGTTTTACTGGTAGATGTAAGTACCATGTGTTTTTGAAACAATAGTGCTTCTAGTTGGCTGGGCTTGTCGAAGTTAACCTTAAACGTAGGACTGGAAGGCCACAAATTATCTACCCTAATCTCATGCATTGGGGAAATAATACGTTAGCACTGCAGGCCACTATTTGAGAAATAGAAATCATATACAGGACACCTGCTCTCATCCCACAGCAGCCTTGATCACTCAACATTAAGTAACTTCCATTCAAGCGTAACTGAAACATTGGATGAACCAAGGGGACGGAAACTCCCTTCAAGTAACAAGCTATGTTAGCCACGACGCATTAAATACCCGTGCAATGTCACCTGTTTACAAATCATTGAGTGACTTACAGAAGTGTCACAATTGCTACGACTGAGAAACACTTCCTTTTCTCTGCTCAATCGAAAGGCAATTACCCCACCTCATGTATAAAACTCTCCCATAGACTTCAATTCTGCCTAATGGAAAAGGTTTCAAACATGATGTGAATTGAAACATGGAGATTGGCTGGGAGATAACTCCATGTACTAATCATACTGCTGATGGTGTCTCAGCCACTGTGAAAGGCAACCTTTGTAACGTTTCCATATTAAGAATAGTGTATGTTGCTTCCTTGTTGGAAAATGGCCCTCTCTGAAGGGTCACACCAAACTTTTTTCCTTCTCCCTCCTCTTTTTCCGACCTTGTTTTTGTTGGCTTTAGAACTCTGTGCACTTTCTCACTGCAAAGCAGTGCTAAAGTGCATATGTTCTCTCCCCTAAAAATAGTTACATTGCCTCATACCCAACTTCAATATTTAAATTACTTATAAGTCCTTATTGAAGTGCACTACATGTGCCCAGTGCCTGTAAATTAAATGCTACCAGTGGGCCTGTAGCACTGATTGTGCCCCCCCACCTAGGTTGCCCTTTAACCATATCTCAGGCCTGCCATTGCAGAGCCAGTGTGTGCAGTTTTGCACTACCATGTCGACCTGGCAAGGTAAATCTCTTGCCAGGCCTACAACTTCCCTTTTTATACATGTAAGACACCCCTAAGGTAGACGTCATATGACCCATAGGGCAGGGTGCAATGTAGTTAACAGTGAGGACATGCAAGTTTTACATGCCTTGGTAGTGAAAATCTCCCAAATTCATTTTTCACTACTATGAAACCTATGTCTCTCATCGAATACCATTTTGATTACTTTATTACATCTTTTAAGCGTAATTCCCTATCTGGAAAAGATAAGTTTGTTGAGTTTGGTGTCCCTCGACTCACGATTTAAAATCACAACTTATGGTAAAGTCAGATTTTATGTTGCAAGTCTAAAAATGCCACTTTTAAAAAGTGATTATTTTCCTTATCTAAACCATTCTGTGCTGTCTGCCTGATTTCAATACACGCTTGGTGTGGGTGACAGATGGGCTTTGTGCATACCCTCCAGATGGCCACAGACAAAGGGAGCCTTGGTGTGCCTGATGGGCCATTCCCTACCTGATGGTCCATTACCAAGCTGAGGGGTCTTCCTGGGTTGGATAGGAGGGAGGGGCTGACACTTGCACCTGAAAGGACTGAGCCTGTCGCCACATAAAGAGCTGCATACCCCCGTGCAATGAGTCTGGAGCTAGGGCAGGAAGCATTTCTTTGAAGTCACTCCTACTTCAAAGACACCACTGGGTATAAGAACTGGACTTTCAACACTCCTGTTACAGCTCCTGGGCCCGTCTTCAGTCAGAGCCTGACCCCCAAGAGGCACCTCTCCAGTCCTGGGTTTTTTTTGCTCCAGAAATCTAGCTTTTGGGCTCTTTGTGACCACAAATAGGTTTGCTTGCACCAAAACCGTGCTGTTTCCATGAAGAATCAGCGCAAGACACTGCAAGTTTATCTCTTATCACAGCCAGCATCACCGCTTATGACTGTGAGGCTCCAGTCCACCCGTTTGCGATGTCCGGCCACTTCCTTGTGCCCCCGGACCACCGCCAGCAATGCTCTCCTTGCACCAGGTGAACTTCTACCCCATGAGCGGGATTCTTGGCTTAACTTTGAGAAGGTAAAATTTCAGCAGGACTTACCTGAGACTGTATCTGACACATGCTCCATCGCGGTCGGCCTGAACTTTTGGACTTATCCTCTGCTTCTAAGCTTTGTAACTGGATTTTAATCTTTAAAAATGAATAAGCATTCTACTTATTGGATTTTTGTCGTTTTGGTCTTGTTTTGTCAATTAAATTAAGATCTATTTTTATAACTTGGTGTGGGTTATGTCTCTGTGGTGTTTTCACCACTTGTACTGCTTTAAGTGTTACACAAATACTTTACACATTGCCTCTTAAGTTAAGCCTGCCCATGTTATTTGCTGAGCTTCTAGAGGGTGAACACAGGTTCATTGATGGGGTCTATCTGATTAGGATTGTGGTTCCTTCTTGGACAGGGTGCATACCTCTGACATTCAGAAACCGAATTTCTAACAATCCTTCATTGCCCTTTTCTGTTGATTTTAGGACCTGTAATGTCCACCTCAGTTGCATTGTGGATCTAGGCTGACTCTGACCAAGTTGTAAAAATCACATGTCATTTTGTTTAATATCAATTGCAGATGACACGAAGTTGTTAAGTCTGTAAATACGAGTGGACAATGTATTCATCCCATTATCAACAACAGCTAACCTTTTCTCTGAATTGGCCTGATCAATTTGACTTAAATGAGCAGCAACATCCATTTGAGAAAGCATCCATATTTTATTTTATATTGCAATCCATTTCATCCAAGAGGAGAGGGAGGTGATCTTTTACGGCTGTCAAGGTGGAATATTGCAACCATTGCTGACATAACTTCCCTGCATTGTAAGTAGTGACAATCCCTGCATGCTGTGACTTGTTATAACGGGGGTCCAGTCTGTTTGCTTTAAAACCCTGCGTAGAGTTAATAAAACATGCACCACAATAACCATGCATTGGAACCTGAAAGTGTTGAATTAAATGTACCATTTCTGACACACACCATTGAGCTGATCTTCTGTGTAATTTACCAGACTTTGCCAATCGTCAAGCTTTGCAATGGAAGGAAAATTGGGCATATTCATGATTTAATCTTTGCTAACCTAGGCAGGATGTATGCTGAATAGTGCCATTAAAAAATATCATCTGTAAAAGAACCAGACATGCTTTAAATAAGGCATCCATGCTCTGTACTTGCCGCCAATCTTCTATTCCCCAAAATGATTTCAAGTCAATTGTTTCTTTCCAATAATCATAACTTGTAATGGCTAGCCTGGCAACAAATGCATTTAAATAAATTAATTTAGTAACAGTCAGAATGTTTTGCTCACTTTTGTTGCTGGTAATTTGAAATAATAAGAAACTGGATCATTAATATCATGCCCAGAGAAATATGTGAATTTATCTGAATATGTATTAGAACTCCTCAGTGGTGGAGTCAGTCAAAGTTCCCTTTGTGTAAATTAGACACTGTACAGAAATTAATAGCTCTATGTAGGTGATGGTGGGCATAAATGTTCACATGCATATCTTCACTTTCAAATAAAGTATAATATTCAAGCTTAGAAAGCATTAATAAAACTGTTCTCACATCCCAATCATCAGACACAACAGCGGGTGTTATGATATTTTCAATAGACATTTTGAAAACATAAGGGTTCTGAATAGTCTCTGTAGGACCAAGTATATCATATGGAACATATCCCAATCAATCCCATCAGGAACTGGAAAAGCAGAAATGTTCACTAGGGACACTTCTCTTCACATTTTGTGGGAAGACAAATGAGGCTTCAGAACCTCATCTACTTGTTTAACAGCAGGAAAGTGTTCAGGAAGATAGTGCCCATTCATAAGCAAAAAGAAGACAATCACAAATCCAATCCATAAAAAGAGAGCAAGTGGTGTAGGACTCTCACCATAGAGATGAGACTGCTAGTTTTGGGTGACAGGACCACCTCATGTAGGGGACTGAGTCAAACCCATTCTGTCTGGAAGCTGTCAGCTTAACCCTTTGGACTAGCTAGCAGCACCTCACGCAAGCCTAAGAAGTAAAGATGATTTGTAGCAGCCTAACACACGACACTCAGACTCCTCAAGGAAGTTGTGGTAGAACAGAGCTTGCCCCTTCCTCTCATTCATAAATGGTCTCATAGGCAAGACAGACAGAGAAATGCAGGACAGGTTTGAATATATTTTATTGAAATAAAGCATTAATTGTGATAATTATGACGAACAGTACGACTATTATTGTGACCAAGAGTGTGAAAAGTCCCAGCATCCAATCACACTAGTGAATCTAAATCCCTACCCACACTTCTAGCTTCTACCTGAGAGCATAATAGTGTTAGCCCTAATCAGTATGTACTAGTCTCTGGATGAAAGTCCCAGCCCCATACCTGAAAGTACGGGTCATTTGCCTGTTGTCTGCTGTCAGTCCTTCCAAGTGGCTGGAGCGACGAGGCCAAGTTTAGAAGAGCTGTGAAGACACAATAAAGCATAAGATGTCTGGCTGGAATGTCCCTGCTAACCTAATTTGTGCCAGCATGGTATTTTCACAATAAACCATGTTGTTTTAGAAGAACAGGCTTGACGTGATAATTGGTCTTTTCTGTATAAAGGAGTCTACATACTCTTGGACAGCAATACTTGGTAGATTATCATATACAGCCTAGAGCAGAGCACAAGATAAGTCTGCTGTGCAAAAGCAACTAATAACAATCTTGCGTGAAAAGCAACTGTTAAAAAAATACTAAAATAATAAAAGGGCACAGGCCACAAGGCCAAAGCTAAAATAGGAGGGCCCAAGCAATGCGCTAAAATCCATACATGACACAAGCAGGGTAAGTGTAATCACAAATGGGACCATGGACGAATCATATAAGTGTGTTTAAGCCAGTGAAAAAGGTTTCGTATACCATGAAGAGAAGCTTCAGTAGAGTCTGAAGAAAAGTTGTCAATGCCGACAAAGTACCCAGAAGCAGCCTGTGTGAAGACTGGAGTAGCTACAGGTGAAAGGGAACTGGTGGACAACTCTTAAGGTGTTTCATCATAAAGATTTCCTTTGTTTTGGGAAGTAGATGAAGACCGTACACTTAGTTCTGATGCATTGCTTGTGCTTGTAGTGGTAATCGGAATTAACAAAAGCTCATTCTCTGCCCTTGCCAGCCTATGGAAAATAATGTCAGTAATTTTTAATACTTGAAGAGGTATTTCCTGTATGGTAGTGAGAGGGCATAGAGAACTACCCAGGAACCCTTGAGGCCTACTGTGTAGTTACATAAGGAATGTTTGGGCACTTAAATACTGTGAATATTTTTCTGGATATGCTTTCGGTAAAGGGGTGCCATCAGCCAAGGCATTCAGGCAACCAGTATTTCTTCATCCACATTCGTAAGGGGAATGAGTAATTACAGCTACAGTTGCAATAATAACTGCTGATTTGGCTGCTTCATCAGGAAGTGAATTCCCTACAATGTGTGTTCCAACACAATGATGACTCAATTTATGTATTATATGAGCCCGTTACAGTTTGCCTTTGAGTTTTGCTACCTTTCCCCAAAGCACTTCATGCTTGATAGTGTTTCCTTTAGAGTCTCTTAATCCATAGAGGCGCCAGTAATGCAGATTCTCATTGAAAGACTGGACACAATAGTACAAATTGTACACTATGAGTGCCACGAGTTTAGGATCAGTATGTTCCAGGGCCAAAATCAATGTTTTTTGCTCAGCTAATTGTGCAGTGCAGTCCCCAAGGGATTGTGTAAATGTTTGTTGAGGATTGAATTCTCCATCTCCCATCACTCCATAAACAGCTGCGCAAGCCATGGGGTATTGATGTTTGGTATCTACAGTAGTTCAATTATATATTTATACTGATCAAGAGGCATAATGTTAGTCAGCATGGGGTACTCCAGTTCATATTGGAGAAACACTTGCGATTGCATAGTTTACATCAGTGACAATCAAGGAAGTGGCCTACTGCATCCATCTGGGATGTAAGGCTTTTCCATTTGGAATGCTAGCCTTTGTGGCAACCTCTGAGGCTGGAATTGAGGTTACGACAATAATGCTTTTTTCCTGAGCCAGTGGTCTTTCCTTAATGACAGCCATCTGAACTGAAGTCAGTTTTTTTCAATGGATGCAAAACGCATTTCAGCTTTGATGTATAAGTGTGATTTACATGCAATCTACACTGTGGCCCTCATTTGGAGACTGGCGGTTAAAACTGCCTACCGCCGCGGCGAAGGCCGCCAAAAGACCGTCACCGCAGCTACCAGCCGTCCGCCGTATTATGACCACAGATGGATTTCCGCCACAAGAATGGTGGAAATCCGGCTGTGGCCATGCCGGCGGATGGTGGTAAGGTGGCAGCAGCAGCGCCATGCCAGTAGACCACAGCCAGCCGTATTATAACCCATAATACAGCCTGGCAGTGTTCTGCTGGCGGGTGCTGCTGGTGGCAGCAGTGCCCCGTCCCATCTCCTGCTGGAGGAACCCTGAACATAGGTAAGTCGGGTCTTCAACAGGGGAAGGGGTGGGGGCCGTTGTCTGTGTGTGTGTGTGGGGGGGTGAATGTTTGTGTGTGCGTGGATGTGGGTGTGTGTTGCGTGTTGAATGCAGGTGTGCATGTATGGAGGTGTGAGTGCGTGTATGTTGTGTCATGTGAATGCGTATCTGTATGAAAGTGTGTGCGGATGTGTGTGTGAATAAATGTATGCATGCGTGGATGCATGTGGTAATGGGTGTGTGTATGCGTGTGTGTGTGTGTGTGTGTGAAGGGGGTGTGAATGTAGGGAGGGTGGGGGGGCTTAGGAGAGGTTAACTGGAGAGGGTGGAGAGACCCCTATCAGTGACAGGGAAGGAATTCCTTGTCAATGATAGTGCCTAGCACCTTGGTTTTTGTGGCATTAAGAAAGCCACAAAAACCATGTTGTTAGGCAAGGTCATAATCCCGCAGGCGGAACAGTGACGGCCGCCGGGCTGGAGATGGATATCTCCAGGCCAATATCTCCAGCCCAGCGGCTGTTACCGCTGTGGCGGTCGGAGTGGTAGATTGGCGGGATGGCTTCAGCCAACCCGCCAATGTCATAATATGATTGTGAGTACCGCCAGCCTGTTGGCAGTACTTACTGCCATATTAATGCCGACCGCCGGGGTCATAATGACCCCCTGTGTCACTTTCATTGAATGTGAAATGCGTAAAGCCAAGAGCACTCCGAATTATATGGATGACTAAATTTGTTTTGTTTTCAAATGTGCAAATGTTTTGCCTCAAGCATGTCAGTCTGTAGTGATCTGAGTATTGTGTGTGTTCTTATGTCCAATGGTTGTTAACAAAATCTGGATGAAATAAATCAAAAAGTGGTTTTATGTGCTGTGCATAATCTGGTATGTATGTTCTGCCAAAATTAAAGAATCCTAATATGAATTATAGTTTTTTTAATGTGTTTGGTTGTTGTATATATGCACACTTCTCAAGGAACTGGCATGCCAGACTCTACCCCTCATTTCAAAGGTCACATCTCCAAAGTAGGACACTGTATTTTTGTTTTCTTAAAGTTGAATTTGTAGCCATGTTAAGCAAATCCCAAAACAATCTGATCTTTCCATTCCTAAGGTGTGCTTAAGTCATCATCCATCAGATATGTGTCATAAACATAGGACAATGCTTTTGGATCAATAGCATGCAAAATTGCATTTACCTGAGCAGAGAACAGCCCTGGACTGTTCTAATACTGTGGGGAAGTCAGCAAAATCGGGGATGGGAGCAGAGCATTGAAAAAGCAGTTAGACCCCTGCTTTCAGGTGCTCTATTTTGGCAGAAGAAACTGTTGGAAATATCCGGGGTTGGTTTGTATTTTTCAGCCAATGTTATTTATTAGTGCTGTACTGTGTTGGTTTTGTATTGTAAATGTGTGTGTCTGACTAGTTAAGCATCTATAATCTAAGTCTATTCTATAGAAATGGTACACCTTAGCTACTGGGAACAAAGGGTTGTTCATAGGAAATACTCAGGGTTCAATTACTCCCTGGTATTCAAGTTGTGAGAGAATCTCCCACACAGGAGCTTTTTCTTCATGTTTTATGGGGTATTGTGGTTGCACTTGCGGACTGGTCCTTATGGGTATTACAGGATAAGCAGGAATCCTTGTCTCAGCCCACATGGTTGCTGTTTAGTGTTGGGGCTTGTGCAAGAGCCCAATCTGCAGCCTATGCTCGATTTAGTTGTTCTGGAATGAGGACTGAGAAAGACGGTATAATCACATCTTCCCCTTGTAGGAGGGTTCTAATGAACACCAGTGGCCAGTCTTTTTCATCCAAGTGAATGTCACAGTTAACTGTTAATCATACCCTGAAAATTACTTAAATTGTGTGCGTTATGTCTCCCTCAATTTGTATGTTTAGGTTAAAGACTCGGTCCGGAGGGGTGACGCGTCTATCTTGGGTTTTGACTTCTATGTAGTTATTAGTTTCTTTCACATCCGGAAACTCTTGAAGGTTCTGGCAAACTATTATGACTTCTGCTGTGCTGTCCAGCAGGGTCACTGTCCACGTCCTGTTACGTGGGAACATTCTCAATATGTGCGGTATGTTTTGCCAAAATTCCCACAACTTTTTTTTTTTTTTTATTTGGGTTTTGTTGAGGAAGTTTCTCTTGCTTCTTTATGTTGATGTCAGATGAGCTTTGTGAGTCCTTTTTTGGTTTCACGTAATCCTCTTGTCTGCGCCCTGAACACCATGCTCCCTTCGACCGTTTGTCTGAGTCCTGAAAGGAACGAGAAGGGCGTGTATCAGTACACTGTACTGATACCTGTCAGGCTGTTTCAAATGATCATGGTTACATAAATTATAATGTTTTTCAGACCTCTCCAGCCGCTGAGATACTCCCCATGATTTCATTTTATCTTTATTTGATTTATGTTTGTCCCAGCATTTTTTGGAAGACTATTGTTCTTGCTTGACATTATCCTTTTCAGGATTACCATTAAGCCATGGCTTATTTGGTCTGAACCTATAATATTTCGACCTATACAAGTATATGTCTTTACAATTATTTTTGGTAACACGCGCTCCTGATCTATTAAAGAAACGTACAATAGACATTGGCATACCATCAATGCTGCTGCTTCCCCTTTTTTTGTTTCCTTAAATAATTGAGGATACTGTGGTAAAAGTGCCAGTGAATTTCATCTCCAAGTCCAAGGCAGGGACTGTCTCATATTCATTTTGTATTTGTTTTAACATCTCCTATAAAACCGCAAGCAATGGTGTACCATGAGTTATGGGATATATGGCAGCAAAATGTGTGCCCCAGTTAGGACAACTATGAATAGAGGGTACCATCTCACGTGGCAAGCACACTATGAGAACTCTATGTTTATCTTGGGGTCGCGTATAGCGAAACACTTTCCAGCTGATATGTTTTTTGAGCAAACCAAAACAGAATAGCCTCACGTTTGATGTGTACTTTACCCATAATAGCATTAATAGTCACTGGGATAGTCCCAGGTGTAGCCAATTGTTTTTGGACAGCTGGATCAGCCCTTGATGGGGCAGTGTTCAATGTGCACATTACAAATTGTGTAATGTGTCTATTTAATCTTACTAGATTATTATATAGTGGTGGCAGAACTACTACTGTTAAATTTTGTATATTTGGATATGGGGTACACCCTGCTAGAACTGGCCATGTGGCCCCATCATTACTGAGGAGACCCAATCTAACCTTTTCAACAATGTATGGTAGGGCATCTTGGAACCAATTTTGATGTTCCTGATATGTCAGAAGTATTTCTAAATGGTTATATGCTCTGCATTGTTGTCGAATGTTGGCTGCTATGTATGTATGAAATGTATTTGTGTTGGCATCGACTGCAGGAACATTGACCAATGAGTGAAATGCTTCAGTACTGTACACATTGTGTGTTTTTACCACAAACCTAACATCTCCACCCCATTCAGTAGACCATTTAGAAGTAAATGTTGTGGGACAGCATGTCTACAATTTGCTGGAATAACGACTGGATTTGCCATTTTAAAAAAGAAATTCAGAGGAGGAAACATTAAGTGGGGTATCCTTTTAGAGGATCCAGTTTACACAACCTACAGACAAATATAGGTGCTACCCAGTGCTTAATTTGTGCTTGTTGTTTCCGGTGCGGAGCACCAGCACTTATTTTTGAGAGCTCATTTTCTGCCTCAACCATTTACTGCGAGCAAAAGACACATATGGAAAAGACGGAGGAAGAGAAAAACGAAAAATCTTCACAAAGGGAGCAAGCAGAAAGCTGCAGGATTGATCTGAAGGGGCAGGGAGTGGCTGTAATGGGTTTAAAGAGGCCTAAAATGGCTTCAAGATTTTGCTGCCTTAGTATTCCGTGTTTGCACATTTATTTGCAGCAGCCGCATGTTTAAGAGGAGGTCTTTGGGCTCCGGCATGTTTTTATTTACATATTAAGCACTGATACTACCTATGCCGCTGAGGAGGATATTTCTCTAACACCACAGACATGTCTGTATAAAGGTGAATAGGGCAGGCATTCCTACATGACCTTCATGTGCTAAGGCTATCAACATTCTCCTCAAAGATGTGGGCACAATCAAGGTGTTCCCACGGAGAATGACGTCATGAACTATAGAAATGTCATCTCATATTTTCGAAAATAGCACAAGAGCTTCATTTAACATTTTTTAATGCCTAAGGTGTCAAGAGATCTGTTAAATAAGTGCCTGGCCTTGATATGTTATGCTATGCCACGTTATGCGGCTCCTCCTATAGTAATAGGACTGCATGTTTAGGATGGCAGAGTGTGGGAGACTGAGTATATCCACACCATTAGTAACTATTGGCCTAACTCCTGGCTAGCACACAGTGCCTCATCCGAACCCCCAAACCTACTGGGATGGAAGGTAATCATGGCAACCTAAACATGACCCTCCGGCTCCTCAGGGAAGCTGTGAAAACAGATCTTGCCCCTTTCTTATTATTACTCATGCATACCGAGATGAAAAACAAAAGATGCAGGATGCATTTATTGGAACAGTCATACTCTTGAATATAAAGAGTGAGCCACGATAATTAGGCAGATTAAACAAAACAAGATAATCAGCATTACAAATATGATAAAGAAGATAAATAATCCAGCCATGGTGAATGTAGTTGTAGATGTTCTGGTGGTTCCTACCTAACCCTATGTCTAAGCTGAGAGCATAGCCGGCATAACCCTTCTGCCTGGCCAGATCCAAGGGATTAGCCCCAACTCGATAACTAGAATCAGTGTGAGGAGTTGGTCTGTGATGTAGATGGCAATCCCCTCAGGAGGCTAATGGATCAGAACCAGCTGAGCTGCATGTCGCGCAACATGTGTCCATAATAGCTGTGGCCAGAATACCCTCTGCCCCCTCTGGGTCAGTGCACCATTTATATATTAAACCATACTGTGTTGGAAGTATAGTTCTGATGCAAAGCTGTGTCTAGGTGTTAGAAGCTGTCTCCTAAACTGGCACCACAAACTAGCATATCATGTACAGTGTTCTTTAGCCCTGGAAAGAAAGTATTAACTACATGTCAATCAAAGGCTAACTAAACAAGCAGCTTGTTCCTTGTTTTCCAAGAATAAAAGCAAGGTGACAAAAATATATTAAATCATTGCTAAAAGCAGCCTTGCTAAATGGAATAAAATATGAACTGTAAATGAAGCTAAAACAGGGGTTACCAACACGGGTTTTAAATGTCCTCATGTGAATACTGGTACACTATCTTGAACAGTTTCACTGTTGCTCAAAGGCTCTGAGTTTTTAACACTAACAAAGTCGACCCATTCCACCATTGACCATTATGTAAAAAAACAGCCGTACCTATGGTTTTGACCACACGTCTAGGTTCTCTGTGCTTGCTCATATTCTCTCATTTTTTCCAAATATCTTACTCTCAACATGTCACCAGCAGACACAGACATTCTCTTGACAGAATTCTTTGCATCATAGTTACTGTGCATGCACCCTTGACATATTTTTCTTCTTCATCATTGTTTTCCCATTTCTTCCATGTAAAGAACAGAATGGCTGCAATTGTGTAATAGCTAACCTACTTCTGAGTAATTCAAAGGGGGTTCTACATGTGGTGTTGTGGGGAGTAGTGCAGTATAATCACAATGTGGTTCTAAGGGGTGCTTCTACCTGGATGTGTGACTTTAATGCCATTTGAATAGCCTCCTTAACTAAATGATTTCCACATTTGACATGGCCATTGCTTTGGGATGGTGTAGGGATGACCTTACATGTTTTATTCCATTAATATGCAGGAAAGTAACTAAGCGCCTGATTTAGAACTCGGTGCCGGGTTACTTCGTCACAACAGTGACAGATATCCTGTCTGCTGAAACTGAAATCCCATTATATTCTATTATTTTTCTTCTTCATCATTGTTTTCCCATTTCTTCCATGTAAAGACCAGAATGGCTGCAATTGTGTAATAGCTAACCTACCTCCGAGTAATTCAAAGGGGGTTCTACATGTGGTGTTGTGGGGAGTAGTGCAGTATAATCACAATCTGGTTCTAAGGGGTGCTTCTACCTGGATGTGTGACTTTAATGCCATTTGAATAGCCTCCTTAACTAAATGATTTCCTCATTTAACATGGCCATTGCTTTGGGATGGTATATGGATGACCTTACATGTTTTATTCCATTAATATGCAGGAAAGTAACTAAGCGCCTGATTTAGAACTCGGTGACGGGTTACTTCGTCACAACAGTGACAGATATCCTGTCTGCTGAAATTGAAATCCCATTATATTCTATGGGATTTAGATTTCGGCAGATGAGATATCTGTCACTGTATGATGGAGTAACCCGTATGCTGAGTTCTAAATCAGTCCCTATTTCTTGGGATACAAATTGTACCCCATTATCACTGACTAATTGTTGTCAAAACCTTTCCCTGCAGAATAATGCCTTCCAGAATTCACAGTGGATGTAGTGGGTTGGAGTACAAATTTGACTTAATTTCATTTGCCAGAGTAATCAATCACAATTGCATGACCCATGTCAAGGGATAAAGCATTCATGGGTCCAATAAAGTTCATCCTGACCTTTAGCCAGAGACCCCTAGGTAACTCAACAGAAGCCATGGGACACTGATGTGTAATCATAGTTTTATCGGCATTATTGCAGATGGAACAGAGATTGACATACATGTCAATGTCACGATCCATAGAGGGCCCCCAATACTTTTCTCTTAAGTTCTGTCTTGTTCCAGTCATTCCTACATGGGCTCAGGCTATCAACCTTCCCCTCAAAGATGTAGGTACAAACAAAACAAGATAATCAGCATTACAAATATGATAAAGAAGACAAATGGAGAATAACTTTATCAACTAGAGTAATGTCCTCTCTTATTTTTGAAAATACCTGAGAGCTTTATTTAATAATTTTTAATGGGCCATCTCTTGATAATGTGTCTCCTAGATTCTGGTAACACATATTGTTTTCTAACAGCCATCTTCTGGTCATTTTTTGTAATGAGGCCTTTGGAGGCATCGCAGTGAAAAAAATGCAACTAACTAATCATCATCATCCTTATTATTCATGACAGGTAATTAGCAGAAACCATCCTGCCAGAGATATTCTCCATTCTGATTAGATTCTAGCTTAGTCCAAAGACATCATCATTTCGTTTATCAAGAGTAATGTCTGGCAGTCCACTACATCATTGAGCCATTTTTCTTTTTCCCCAATGACTAATGGTGAAAGCCATTCTGAAGTATTAACTTTTTCACAATGTCTCCTGGTGAATGCCATTCTGAAGTATTAATTGGGTCTATTATTACATTGGTACACCATTTCTCCAGTATGGCTTTAACCTCAGTGTAGGCCTAAATGGGTATATTCCTGACATTACCTTAATGTTAAAGAGACTTTTGAAGCACAAACAAATACCCGGAG
Organism: Pleurodeles waltl; assembly: GCF_031143425.1. NCBI lineage: Eukaryota > Metazoa > Chordata > Amphibia > Caudata > Salamandridae > Pleurodeles > Pleurodeles waltl. The sequence goes on from NC_090445.1 coordinate 254,413,888, forward strand.
GTGTCAAGGTGCTAGCTCTGAGTGAGACAAGCATTGAAATTACCTTAACTGGATAATAACCAGGTTTCTATTTCCTTGACATTGCTTGTCAGGATGTGAGTTTGCTTTTGGATTATTTTGTGCTTGAAAGTCTTTAGGATTCCAGCTTCTCAGTGAATACCCCTTTGCATTCCTCAAGAATGGTTTCTAGACTGTCTTCTTGAACACTGAACATATAAGGTGGTTGACATGGATTTATCATCATTCTCAGTTTTTGTTGTTCCAGCCATCCAGGGATGTTAATATTGTTATCCACCACAAAGAGGTTTGTCAAAACACTCTTCTCCTTTAACGACAAATCTACTTTAAATATTCCATCGAGTTTTATTTTGTGGCCATCATAAGCTCCTGGAATGATCCTACTGGCTTCTAGTGCTGCCTTGCATTCCAGAATAGTGTCCTTTGATAGTATAGTAACTCTTGGCCCGATGTCACCAAGCATTTCAACACCTTTCTAATTTACTTGAACACAACACTTAAGTTCATTCAGTACTTCTTCCTTATTAATGATGGCCACAAGTAAAACCAAATTCCCCATTAGTTCATTTTCATCAGAAACTTCCTCTTGTTCTGAATATTCCACTGTGAGCTCTTTCTTCATGTGGTTCCTCATACCTTATGAAAGTGGCCTTTCTGACCACACCTCTTACATATCTTGACTTGAGCAGGACACTCCTTGTTGGATGCTAAGTGGGTATTGGACCCACAATAATAACCACAATAATGCTGGTTTGGTGTTGTGAAAATTTGGATTATTCTTTTTACTTAATTTGCTTGACTGACTGTTGGAAACTTCTCCTTCTTTACAAATTAATTTGACGTCAACATGATGATTGTCAGGTTTGTGCAACAATGTCATGCCTCTGGCAGACTTTTCAATACTTTTTATGTTGAAATCACTTTTTCTAGGCTGGAGTATCAGGTGATATAACAGTTTTTCTTGCATCTAAACACACATGGTGTGCATGATCACCTGGTATCGAATAATCCATGTCCCTAAAGGAACATGTTGTGGCCAACATCCTTAGAGTCACATCATAAGGCTCAATTGATTCATCTGGTGGCTGGTAACGGTAGTAGAAATGAAATCTTTCCGTTATGACACTCATGGTTGTGTCAAAACAATATTTCATTCTAGTTTTAGCTTCAATGGATACATCCCATTCTTGGTTCTCCTCCTGCCTCAAGAGGGGTTATGTGATCAAATACACCTCTCCCTTCCACTTCCAAGAATTGTACATCATTGCTTGTTTTCTAGTAGGGCTGTAATTAGTTCCATCAAAAGCTTCTAAGTGCTTTTCAAAGTACCTGACCTGTTGGGTCTAACTTTCAGCAGGTTGTCCTGCTACATCTAGGAAGGTACTGGGCATAGCCACTGCATTCATTACTCCTGACAGGACAATACAATTCCACAAGGATTAAGCAAGTACTGGCGAAAATCTTTTTAGATGTTCAAACTTTGACAACATTGTTTTAATACCAGTAGAGGTAAGTATAGTAAATTGTTTTAAACTGCAATAAAAAAATTGCCTCCCTCTGGTGGTCACAGCAAGTAAAGGTCCTCTAGAATTATCAGTGGATTTAATGAGTTAATCCACTCATGTGTGCTATAGTTTTGCTTCTCCTCAAGGCCAGCTATGCGCAGGGACGTGTGTGGTAAAGAAGCCGGGGCCGATAACAGCAAGGGGTCAGTGTGAGCATATGAGCAAGGGCCTACCAATGGGATTTGCTAGACACTCTTCCTACCTCATCACACAAGAGAGGAGTCCCACTAATCCAGAAGGCAGACGAGGCTGTTGGCTAAGTCTTGCCGCATGTGACTGCCCCAATGAGCCGTACAATGGTGGAGTACTGCTGGGAAAATCCTACACTCGTTGTCAAATCTTCCCTATGTAATGATGAGGGTAGATCAAGCTCTCATCTTTATTTCTCACAGGTACAACACTGAATGCTGTTGGCGCTCCCTGCTCCTAATGCTCACTTTCAACACTCTAAAATTCTGTTTATTGGTATTGGCTTCAAAACCAAACAACTAAAGAAAAGAATGAAAACAGAATATTATGCACTGCTTTGCACTGATTGTAATAGAAAAAACAATGATCCTTTATCCCTCGAACCCCTATATGCATCTTGTGACTCACTCCCACTTCCGTCCATTACTTTCCGATAAACTATTTTGATCAACAGACAGCAAATCAAAGACAGTCCTGTTAGATACTGTACATGGGTTGCCTCTTTATGCATTCCAATGTCCCCATATCTTTTTCCATTTTGGGGGCATCCTCTCCCCTCATATACCACCTTTTCTGCCAACATGCACCAATCCATATCTGGTTTGCAGTCACTCAGTTGTGATGGCAACTCTACCCTCCATAATCGTGCAATATTGCGCTTAGCTACCATCAGCCCCAGAGTGACCCAATTTGTTCCATGCGGTTCAGGTCATAAGTATCCCAAACATCAAGGAGACATCATTTGGAATTGAGTTCCATATTACGGCCACAAACAGTACTCATACAACTAATCACAATGACCCAGTATTGTTGCAGTACCAGGCAATTCCATAATATATGAAAAAAAGTATCAACCTGTCCACAGCATCTGCGACATTGCTCTTCTACAGCTCTACCCATTTTCACCAATCTAGTACTCAAGAAACACCATAAACACATCGACACTGCACACAAACACCACAAAACAACCAACACACATAACAAAGCACCCCAACCTCATCAAACACCTGACACTGCACCCTTGCACACAACACCCACCTTCCACTCACAACACAACCACCATGTCCCATCAAAACACTAATGCTTCACAGACGAAGAGTTGAGGGTCATGGTTGATTAAATTGTTATGATAGAGTCACAACTGTTAGGAGCACAGGTCCAGCAAACATCCATAGCCAGAAAAATTAAGTTATGGCAGAGGATCGCCGACAGTGTCAACTCAGTGGACAACCATCCACGCACGGGGGAGGGCATCAGGAAGAGATGGAACGATCTTCCGGGGAAGGTGTGTTCCATGGCATTACGACATCAGATGCATCAACAAAACTGGCAGTGGGCCCCCACCTCAACCTCCAGAATTCGCATTGTGGGAGGAGAAGGTTTTGGCCATCTTGAGGGCCTTACTGGAATAACTGGAGGACTGGACTCTGGTAAGTCCACAACACTCGCCACACTCCAAGTACTCCTGTCCAGCATGGATTCCTACTACCCATCACTCCCCAAGTCACCCTATCTCCCACTTCACTTCCCACCCAATCGCCAAATGGCCCTCAACAGCATGACAGCATGCCACTCCACCACTCAGCCACTATCCCCACACAGTCCCTGCCCAGTGCATGGATACCACAACCAAGAACCATCACTACAAGTCCAACAATGCACCTGCACAGCCACATAACAACCTGAAATATCCATGTCAAAGTTCAACACCTGCATGGCTACACCTACTGCATGCGACTAATGAGGACCACTACATGGCAATTGCAGCAATGCAATCTTGATTCCTCAAATTGGAACGGAACATGGTACCCATTTCTGTATCCATGACTATATCAACAGTGCTGCATCTGTCATTGCCAACACTGGGATATAAGTCAAGCCACAGTATGCATCACACAATGTCAATACCAATCACACCTCGACTATGTAACTCTCTCTCACACTATCCACAGGTTCCCCTGCCACTGCCACCGTGCAGAGGTTGCCTGAGACGGCCAGCCACCCCCAGGGATGAAGGCCTCAGTGAGAACTACGTCACTGGATGTCTGGACAGTGATGACTGATCTGGTCCATCTGGGACTACTGGTCAGTCCACCACTATCAGCTTCACTCTGTCCACATCAGATCCCCCCACCCTGTGGCATCAACAGCACAGCCAACCCCTCGTCCTCAGACCTGTGTCACAAAGACTGTTCAATCAGCAGTGTGCCCCACAGTACAGGGACCAGAGTCGACCCCTCATACCCAAGACAATAAAGGTCCTGATGTAACTGGGAGTGGGCACACTGTGCCAGAGGCACATGCACAGGTGATCAGGGTGCGTGGGAGGGATGCTGTAGGCCAGAGGATGGGACCCCAAAGGCACTCAACTGACCAGGAAACCATCTCTCAAGTCCCAGTAGTTTGCCAGCAATCCCAGGACAATATGGGTCAGTGACTCACCATCTTGGAGGAAAACCAGAGGCTGCATAGTGAAAACCACCAGGAGGCCATGCAGCAGTCGTAGGCTCACAATTCCACCATGGCCTCCATTTCAGGGGTGCTGAAGGAACTTACCACCATCCTGCATGCAACCTCCACCCACCAGCAGGCCCATTCCATAAGCCAAATACCAACGGAGCCTTCAACATCTGCCGCGGCTAGTGGAATGGAGGCCCTGCCTGAGGAACCACAAGCCAATGGCACCCCTCCCTCTGTAGCTGAGGACCCCCCGCCCCGAAAATGTGGTCATCTACTCAGACATCCTGCAGGAGCTGATGCCAAGACCAAATCCACTGCCAGGAAGTGATTATCACCTGAACATTTTCCCTTGTGTGCCACTGAGACACCCTGTTGACTGTCCAATGTCATGTCTCCATTATTCCATTGGCCCTTGGACACTGGACCTGTACTACCTACAGCTGGGCCACCTACTCTGATGATTTCATCCACCATGCCCCCACTCCTCATCTATTGGACACTAAATGCACAATAAACACCATAGAACACAGCAAATGTATTCACGTCTTTCTTGTAACATGTTCCAATGTGTGTTCACCAGAAAGTAATGTGTGTCAATCCACATTCACCATAAGGCTGTTACATGGACAGGATAGGGAGGATTAACCACCAGGTTACACTGTACTTCAAACATATCCCAAAATCCATTTGGTAAGGGAGACACTATTTTTTGACAGACACCAAAGTAGCTCCACTAAACCGACCTGCAAATAGACCAAGACAGCGACAGCCATCAGGATAGGATTCGTAGTGGCATGCAAAACACATATGCAGTACATTGTAGTCGGTCCCAGTGTGATTTGTCAAGTGGCATAGGAACACAGTATACCATGCCAAATTCACATTCTCCGGAAACACATTGCCGTTGCTCACTAACTCAGAGCTGATATGAGCCAACAAAAGTCACATACAACTTTTAGGAAAGGCCAGTGTCCATGAATGGCAATGAGAACAGTCAGGATAAGGAGTGATATACACTACTCAATACATAATTGTTAAAACATCTGCTCTGGAGTTTGCAGGACTGAGAACACACCACATGCCTGTACATAGGAGATGTCATCCTACAAACCTGAATTAGCAACACATGTCATGCTTGTGATGAGTAAGGCATCTCCTGATGGGCAATATGTCTCCCACCAGAAGCCACACAGAGGGACAGGTACACTGGACACCTCCACTGATGTAAATGACCAGGAGAAGCAACATTAGAAGGCAGATAGGCAATCAGAGACCTGACAATACACATTATACATACCTGAATGTCACTGGAAGTACTGGTTGATATGCTCAGTCCTCAAGTCAACTGCACTATCATCATCATCATCTGCATCATCACTTCATATGTCACCATCATCAGCCTCTGGTCCAGCTGCCACCTCTTCATCATTCAGTAATGGTATGTGACATCTCTGGGCCAAATTGTGTATCATGCAGCAGACAACAATGATCTGACAGACCTCTTGTGGAGTGTAGAGCATGGCACCTCCAGATATGTGGAAGCACTTGAATCGGGCTTTCAGTAGCCCAAACGTCCTTTCTATTACACGCCTCGTCCTGCCCTGTGCCTCATTGAAATGGTGTTCCCCATCCATAGTAGGATATCTCACTGGTGTCAACAGCCAGGGAAGATTAGGATAGCCAGAGTCACGTGTGTGCACAGAGGTAGGACCTGTCACCATACTGATTTTTAAACAGGGTAGAATGGGATGACATGTGACATCACAGTTGCACACGTTATACTGCATATGTACCAATTATCCAGTCCCTCTCTCTCCGAAGTTGTGCCATCATGTGTGGGACATCGCTGTTCCGTAGAATGTGGGAGTCATGCACAGATCTAAGAAACTTGGCTGTAACGTGGGAGATATACTGGTCCGTGAGACACACCACCTGGACACTGATGGAGTAAAACATTTTCCTGTTCCTGTACTGTGGGAGGAATGGCATAGGGATTACGTGTGGCAGCCAATAGATCCAGCCCCAACTGATTACACAGTTCCATGATGGTCTGATGATTCAGATGATAGGTGTGTATGTTGTGCCTCTCCTCCAGGGTAGCAAGGTCGACTAGGGGGTGGTAAAGCCATGCATTTCTCATTCTCCCCATTGTACAGTATCTCGGACATAGAGAGGAAAATGTACAAATTGCTGTACACTATATACATGCTAGCTAACACTAAACATGTAGCACACAATAAGTACTGTAGACATCGTGCCAAAGTTTACACATACCATATAGGGCATGTTGACAGACCATGTATGCCATCCTAGCTGCCCATTACAGCCCTGGACCAACAGCATGTCACACACAAACCATGTGTAATCCTCCATGTTACAGCAGCCTATTTACCCAGAACGGAACGTCTTTGTACCTATTTCAGTGCAATATATTGTTAACCCGGCAATGAGGCATCAATTAGCTGCACATGCACTGGAATTCACAGCCACACATCTAACTCCACTGTGTCATTTATGGCGCATGTATGGGCCCAGTCATGAGGGCAAAACATAGGCCAACTCTGCATGATGAACAAAAGGCCGGCATGACACACTTATTTTTGCTCTACAAGCCATGAAATGTGTTTAAAATGGCAGCTGCCTATCCTGCATGCACAGGACACATGGAAATGACCTAATTCGGAGTATGTCGTCATGGTGGTAGGCGGTCGCAACTGCCGTGCAACTCCTCATTGGGTAACATTGTTGCCAATGGGAGACTGGGGCCAATGATGGGGCCAATGATGATCACCGCTGGCAGTGACAGTCATGTACGCGGCAGCCGTGACTGCCATTTTCTGCTGCCTAGCTCACTTCACTCATGCAAGCAAGACCTCCACTATGTGAGCTGCTGTGTACTGTCTCTGGGAGCCATCATGCCACATCCTGCAGGTGATAGTGCCCCAGCCTTCACTCAGGAGTTGGAGAAACTTGTGGATGGGGTCCTACAGCTGTATGGGGCACCAGAGGAGAGCGTGAGCCCAATTCCATTGTCCTGTGTGATAGAGGTTTTTTACAGTAGCTGGCATGGACTGATTGTGGGGGTGGCATCAGGGGTCCACTACATGTATGGCCTCACTGGAACAGGATTTTGGGCATGGTAGCTTACCATGCTGACATATGTTGGCTTAAGAGTATAGGAGATATGTAGGGAAACAACCATAGCATTCTGCTACATGTGACTCTAGCTGGGCAAATAGCACAGCAACATCTATTTTTGAAGCTATGATTCTGTGGACTTGCCTTTCCAACAATGGTATGGTACTAGATGTGGTAAGTCCCCTGTGAGGTTCCTCGAGTTTAATCATAATGTTTACATGTTATGAATGACATTGCTTTGGCAATTACAATGCTGCTATGCAGTGTTTCAGTCTTTACCAGTTCTCTAAGTCAAAATGTTCCCATAATATCAGGTTTTTAACCATTGCGTCTTGATTTACCCAAAATGTATTTTCTGAAATGCAGTGTTATTGTCATGGCATGGCCTACCATAATGTATATAAAACAATGTACATGTTGACCTGTGTAAATGGCAGATATGTATTGACCCTTTTGCACCCTATCTTTCTCTCTCTCTCTCTCTCTCTCACCCTCCCTCCCTCTCTTCCTCTGTCTTTGTGTGCATCAGCATCATCAGGCAAATGAGAAGGGGCACTGGTGAGTGGGGAAGCAGCAGCCACAGGATACCAGCGGAGCCGAGGGGACCAGTGGGACAGAGAGCGAGGGTAGTGGTTCGTGGGAGACCGTATCATCTACATCATCTTTGGATTCCTCCTCCGGTGGATGCTCCCTGGCGTTGGTGGACCCATCTAGAACCAGCCCAGCACCATCCTTTTCCACCAGCCCCCTTACCCGCACCGCCCTCCCTGTTGCTCCTCACCCAGGTGCTGATGGCCGCCCTCCCAGGAGGGTGGACGTCTCCTCCACCGCAGGCACCTCTGCCCCTGCCCCAGTCAGCCCTGCTGCACTCAATGAGGAGGCTATTGACCTCCTGAGGTCCCTCTTCGTGGGTCAGACAACCATTGTGAATGCTATCCAGGGACTGGCAGCTCAGGTACAACAGAGCAATGCCTACCTGGAAAGCATTCTCGGGGCCCTTATTGGTCTGCAGAGATCCTTTCAGGCTCTGGCCTCCTCGCTGATGGCAGCCAGTGTCCCTTTGTCTTCCGTCCCCCCCCCCAGCTACCTCAGCCCAGTCCCATACCCCTCTACCCACACCCATCCAGAGCACACAGTCAAACCGCCATTCATCCACCTCAACAGACATGGTTTGCAGTGACAAACACAAGCACCACAAGACCCACCACTGGCATGCACACAGATAACACCCACCTGCACACACAATAACACCCATTCCTTACACTGACCCCCCACACCACCCCCTCCTTAACACACACTACACCACTCACACATGCTGGCATGACACCAACACTCCCTGATCCAGCCACAAGTTGCATCATGCCCACAGTCACCACACTTTCAGACCCGCATACCTCCACCCCATTCACCACATGCACACTCCCCACAACTACTAATACCCCCACATGCAGCACATCCACCTTACCTGCAGGCACCACCCCAACATTCAGTCACCCATCCACCATGTCATCTCCCTGCACCTCATCCCCCCTTCCTCCCAAAACACATATCCCCGACATTTACCGTCCCAACAGACACCCAGCACAACCCATGCACCTGCACCCAAGACACCTACCTGAACACACCTTACAACCACTCCCTCTCCCTCCATTCCTAAATGTTTTTCCCATGACTGCCCTTGTGTCCCTAAGAAAAGATTCCTGTATGAGTTTTCCCCCTCCCCTGCCATCCCTCCCACCACGTGGGTCCCTGAAGCTCCCTTGTGTCCCTCCCCAAGCAAAGCCCTTCCACCTCTCAGACCCCCCCTGCCAGCCCTGGTGTTGCCCATGCCGCTCCCACTGCAAACATATCACCCCCCCCCAAATCCAAGGTCACCCCTCCCAAGCCCAAAGTGAAGGTGCCGCCCCCAAAAACTAAACGGAAACCAAAGCCCCCCACCAAAACCCAAGGCCACTCCCAAGCCCAAGGACCACCTCCCAAGCCATAACCCCCACCTCAGCCATCCCCTCTCATATCTGAGGTGCCTGCCTGCTCCCTTGATGCCCCTACAATGTGGAAGCCAGTTTGCAGTGAGGAGTCAAGTTGGAGCAATGACAAGTCCTGTATGAGCCTGGGGCACTTGAACATATTGGACTGGCCAATTGGCCTGTTTTGTATATAGTTTTGCAGATTTTTTTTCTGCCTAATACATATGGGCCAACCGCATGCTGGTTTCAATGGTGACATACTGGTCCTGCCTTTCCTTCAACATGGATGTGTTGTATTTGTGCGATTTGGTTTGTGTGTGTTATGTGTATGTGATGTGATTGTGTTGCAGCATGAGTTATGTGCTAACTTGTGCATTATACTTGGTGTGATGTGTTGTGATGGTGCTGTGTGGCATTATGTGGGTGTTGTCTGTGCGTCTGTGTGTGTGGTAATGGATATGTCATGTGCGTTGTGTGGACGTGGTGTGACATCTGACACGTTGTATGGCAGTGTTCTGTATTGATTGGTTGTGTGCGGTTGTTACGTGTTGCTGTTGTATGTGTTGTCATGTGGAGGTGTGCAGTGTTCTTCCTTGCCAATGCGTTTGTGTGGTTGCGGTAATATTATTGTTGTGTGACTCAGTGGTGTTGTGTATGCTTGTGTCAGACAGTGGCGGTGATGTGTGCGTGCGAGGTGGTGTGTGTATGGAACATGCATGTTGGCCGTGGTGTGTGTAGTTTGTGTGTGTATGTTGGTGTGTGTGTGTGCTGGTACTGGTGTTTGTTTGTGTGTGTGTGGCCGTCGCTACCTGTTCCGGCTATGTGTGTTGTGTCTGCGTGTCTACTGATGGCCTTCCCTCCAGTGTGTGCTAGTTGGCTGTACTTACGGTTATTGTCTTCGGCACTGGTTCTGGAGTCATAGTGCCATCAGAGCAGTGGGAAGTCTTCAAGTTAAGGTTCCATGGTGGCTCTGGACATGTCTGTGTTCCTGAAGGTGAGTGTCTCCTTTTATACTGTTCGTTTCCACCAGGGTTTTGGTGTAATCTGACCACCCCAGAAATCCTGGTGGTGTGCAACCTCATAATATGATCAGCGGTAACATGATCCCCGCATACTGGAGATGCTTGCCCACGTCTGCATTGGTCCGTCCGCATTGACGGTACTGGCGGTGTATTGGCTGTGTTCCGTTGGGAACACTGCCATGGTCATAGTTTAGCGGTCTTCTCCCCCGAACTAGTAGCACCAAACTCGTAACGAGGGCCTCAATGTCTAGGGCCCCAAAATGACCGCTATGATCATGTGTGCAGCCAGCTAAGGAGGAAGCTGAACAATGACAAGGTATCTCAGAAGAGAACAGCTGTTATACCAGACATACACACTAGAGCTCAAGAACTGGTCAGAGACCGGTATACGGGCAGCAAATTCAGGAATCCATATGAGAGGAATCCCTGGGTGGCCACTAACACAAAAGGTTAATGTTCTTTGCCAGGCAAGGTGCCGGAACTGTCACACGGAAGGTGTCCATGTTAAAAAATGTGGCACCATCAAGAAGTGGGGTACTGCCCCATGGGGCTTTTGGGAGGAGAAGACCTGCAATGGGATGAAGATAAGTCCATTACGACTCAAGCATCCTGGCGACCTAGGGCATCTGTGTGGACATGCCCAGGACATCAGGCAGAGCCCCCGAAGGGAAGGAGGAACTGCCCCTGTCTCGCGTCGCCAGAGGACCAGGTATGCACCTAGAGGCAATCTAAGATAATTAGTGAGAATGAAAGACTTTGCACATTACTGAGAGCCTACACCGACTGTTTTATACTCTGGTTTATTTTGTGAATCTATGGTTGGTAAGGGATGTAGCGTGCCACACCAGCACTAAATGATTTATGTACGCATAAGCGTAGATATGTGTCTACGTCAGCAGGTTAAGGAATGGGATCGAAGCATTGAGCCAGAGTCCGAGAACACTGATTTGTAACTCAGTGTGTCTGGTTAACTTGTGCTGCCGTATCACATATGGGAGCTTGCGAGATGTTTGCACTACTGCCGTCTGGTGTGATGGATGAAAGGCGTGCATCAGTCAGCCATTTTCTCAATCTGGCAATTTTAAACCAGTACTGAAGCTATCCAGATATTATACAGTGGTTATTTTTTCTTGGTGGTTTCCGGTGATGGGCACCGGCAATAATTTTTGAGGGCCGGCATTTATTTGTCTGCCTCAAGCATTTACTGTGAGCAAAAGACACATATGGATGGAGGAAGAGAAAAACGAAAAAGCGTCACAAAGGGAGAAAGCAGAAAGGTGCAAGAGTGAGCTGAAGGGGGAGGGAGTGGCTGTAAATGGATTAAAGATGCCCGAGATTGCTTCAGGATTACACGACCTCAGTATTACGTGGTCGCACATTCAATTGCAGCACATGTGTGTTTCTGAGGAGAGCTTTGGGCACCAGCATGTTTTTATTTACAAATTAACCTCTGGATATTTATATGATTTGAAAAAAAAACTTAGGTTAAAAAAATGGGTGTTATGTTAAGTAGATGTTTAACTTTATGGGAGTACACACATGTTGAGGTGTCCGATGTTACTATTTTGAAAAGGACTCCCAAATAGTGACAAACCTGTGAGCGCTTGAGAGAATGTGTGGCTGCCTGCGAGTGAAAGGCTTTTGCTGCGTGGGCCCAAATACATTTGCATGTTCCCACCGCCCCCACCCCCGCTGTGATAATAGTTTGCTGGTAACAATGGTGGTCGTATCTTGCATGCTGAGAAGAAACCGTCTTTGCTTAAAAACTGCACAGAAATTGAATTGCTTCCCTGGCTAATAGCTCACAGGATGGCCGGATGCACGAAGAGCTTGCTTCAAGAAAGCAGAGCTGTTGATTGTCTCAGGCTATTTTCAGCTTCCAGGGGGCCCAGTTCCTGCTTTATTGTTCATTTCGTTATGTTCATTTTCTTTAAATTATAAGGGCGTTAATCAGCATAGTTACAAGAACAACTGAAAAATTAAGTGGCAGGGAAGAATCAGGACAGACAGTTGACAGAGATGGTTTTAAGATGGACATAAATAGGAACAAAAAATAAACTGTGCATAAGAGTCGGAGGAGAGAAAGTGGTTCCGGGGCAGACGTCTCCAACCTTTTCAGCAAGAAGAGCTTCATATGTTCAATAAAAATGATCCTGAACTACTAAAATTAGACCTTTAATAGTGAGCACATCAAAATGATTACAGTAGTGGCCACAATAAACAAGATTACCAACAGTGACCACCTCGATAAATAAAGCACAGTTGCCAGCAGTAATGCAAAAAAACATGTTTTCAATGTTCCACGAATAATGCATAATATCCATAGCTGAAATGCCCCTGGCACCAAGTTAATAATATTAGTAACAATTCTCGCCAAAGCCACATAATTTCAGTCAAATAGCAGCTTTAAATATATATTTGATATTCAATCATTTCTCTGCAAACACCACTTAATGACTTCTAAGAATAGGCACACATTTTTGTTTTGCACAAGTTTTAATTTTTGTGTACATATATTGATTCATTCAAGCAAACGTTTCTAACTTAGTAGTCTGAGGTGCATCTACGAGAGCTACTCTCAGGTGGCCAGAGAGCTGCCAGTAGCTCACGATCTCCTCGTTGGAGAAGCCTGTTCCAGAGATTCGGTGCCTGAAACCAAAAAGAAAAAATAAGAGGTACAAGTAAAGTGGAAACTCTGGGCTGTCTACTTTGTGTTGTGGCACTGCACAGGACTGTCTGCATTGAGCATTGCCGCACTACTTTCGGCTTTGTGGATTGCATGTTACAGTAATGCTTTGTAGTCTGTATTCTGTGTTGTGGCACTAAATGTTGCAGCACTGCTCTGAGCAAAGAGAATATGTGCCACAACATTGTTCTGGATTTTCTGGTATATGTGCTGTGACATTGATATGTGGGGTGTTTGGATCGTTCATTGCAGTACTGCTATGTGCCATTGTGATTATGTATTATGGCACTGATCTAGGTGGTCTGGAATGTGTGCACTGCCCTGGGTTGCCAGAAGTGTGCAGTGTAGCATATTTTTGGGCTGTCTGTACTGTGCATTGCAGCACTGCTTTGGACTGGCAACAAGCCCAAAAAAAACAGAAGTGGAGGTGCTAACCAAGTTAGGTGGTATGCAAATGACATCATGGTGTGTGACATCATTATGTGTGACAGGTGTATCATAACACAGTGATATCACAAAGGACCTCACAAGAAATGACATCACAAGAAGTAACAGCAGATCTTAAGACATCATACATATGTTTAGCAGGTCTATCATGAGTACATTTAAGAGCATTACAAGATTTATCAAGTGAAAGTTGATCAATAATAGAGCATGTGACTTGAGTTCTTTGTTGAAGAGAATTAGCAGCTCAAATGTGGATGAAGTTTGGTGTCTGATTAACTACAGCAGCCAAATCACTAAAGGCCTGATTCCGACCTTGGCGGATGGGATACTACAATTGTTAATATCAACGCTATAACATTTAATAAAATACCAAACATACCAACATTGTATGTACTGACAATCTAGCATATTTTGACCATTATCAAACAAAAAGCAAGTTGCACACCTCATTTGGTATTCTTACCATGGGAAACTATATTCCTTATGAAAGATACAGTTATAAATGGATATTCTGCTCATATATTATTTCAGCTCATTATGGATCATGCTATATTGCCACAGGATATTTAACTATAATAAATGAGTAATTATTGAGACGTTTTACATCATTGAATTCCTAAAATGTAGGTAACAGAATCACTTAAAAAAAATCCCATGCATCTGTGTATCTTTTATTCTGTTGGGCTGTAGGAGCTACTTTCCTAGACTGAGCACCATCCAAATGGGGATAAGCAGTAAGTAAACTGTTAACATGTGGCAATGCACAGGTGTTGTGAACCCCCTGCTTTAGCTGCTACAGTGGGGGTGGCATTCTAAATGGGCCTCTTCTGTCTGCAACTTTGCACAGACAAAGGCTCATAACTAAAGTGAATGAGTGGGTGGTCGAGTGAAAGGATTTATGGATGGAAGGATGGATGGATGAGTGAAAGAATGGATATAAGGATGGGTGAGTGAAAGAATTGGAGGATGAGTGAAATAATGGATGGATGAGTGAAAGAGTGCTTGGATGATGAAAGAAAGAATGGATCAGTGAGTGAAATGATGGACAGATGAGTAAAAGGGTAAAAATAGATGAGTGAATAGATGGATAGATAGGCGGAAGCATGGGTGCATGAGTGAAAGTAGAGACAGGTGAGTGAAAGGGAGAATGGATGGATGGAGTAGAAGGGTGGATGAATGGACGGAGTGAAAGGATGGATGGATAGCTGACCGAAAGAATGGATGGCTGAATGAAAGGATGGATTGATGAGTGAAAGGATGGATGTAATTATGGGTGAGTGAAAGTATGTCTGGATGAGTGACAGGCAGAGTGGATGGCTGAATGAAGAGGTGGATGGATGGATGAGTGAAAGGATGACTGGATGGATAGATGAATGAAACAGTGGATAGATGGAGGCACAAGTGAAAGGATGGATGGATGAGTGAGAGGAATATGGATAGATGTATGAATGAAAGGATGGAGGTAAGGATGAATGAGTGAAAAGGTGAAGGGATGGAAGGAGTGAAAGGGTGGATGAATGAGCAAAAGGGTGGATGGATGGAAGGAGTTAAAGGATGGATGGATGAGTGAAGGAATGGATAGATTGGTAAAGGATGGATCTAAGGGTGGATAAGTGAAAGAATGGATTGATAAGTGAAAGGATGAGCGTGGATAAAAGGATGAATGGATCGATGGGTGAGCGAAAGGGTGAATGAGTGGACAGATGAGTGAAAGGATGTATGAATGAGTAAAGGGACGATGGATAAGTAAAAGGGTAAATGGATAGATGCGTGGAAGGGTGCATGGATGAGTGAATGAATGGATGGCTGAGTGAAAGGGTGGATGGATGAATACGTGAAAGAGAGGATGGATGGAGTGACAGGGTGGATGGATGGAGTGAAAGGGTGGATGTATGTATGAGTGAAAGGATGAATTGGTGGTTGATTGAAAGGATTATGGAAAGGATGAATAAAGGATGAATGGATGTAAGGGTGGACCGAGGGATGAGTGAGTGGATGGATTGATGGGTTTGGAGATAGATGGATAGCTTTGGATATGGATGGGCAGACAGATGAAAGGATGGATTGGTGAAAGACAATGATGAATGAAAGAATGAATAGATGACATAATGTAAAGATGAAACAGTGGCTATCATTGGATGAATGAAAGGATGAATGGTTAGGTGCCTGGTTGGAAGAAACATGGGAGTTCTGCTGGAGAGGGACACAATGACTACCTTTGCTCACTTGCTGCTATAAGAACTTTGGTTCAAAGTGGGAGGTATTTAAATTACCTAGCTACTCCCTTGTGGCAAGGTAGTCCAAAGAGCCGATGGAGGTCCAAGAGATCTAAGAACATTACTGAAGAAAGATATACAATACCAAGACATTTTTGTATGGGTGACATAATCTAGCGCATGGAGCAGAAACCCATTTTGCAGTGCTTATTGCCATCAAAATAGGTTGCAAGTATATCTGTGATCTCATTCCCACCATTGTAATGATAGTATCTGAAACCAATTGCGATGAGTTTATAGTTAAGAGAAACTCTCCTGCACAGGTTTATACACTAATACAAACCACTCTAAAATCACTCTCTTGCACATTTATTTCAGGCGCTTATTTGGAGGGTGTTTCTGCAGTTGTTAGTGTTGCCAGGGTCCTTACGTACATGGACAGCAAGCACTTGCCGAACATGCATAAGTTACCCTTGCATGCTCTGTGAGTACAACTCCTTCAGCTCTAACCCCCCACCTTACAATGCCCTAAGAAAAAGTAGAAAAAGAATACTGGAAAACCATTTCTGCATCCAAAAATCAAGTGGTTGCCATCAGTAAAGAAAATAAGTAAAAAGTGGGGATTTTTAAATCCCTAAAAGGCTTAAATATACAAGGTAAACTATTGCCAGAGTGGTGAACTGATTCTTTAGCTGTTTGGGTTAAATGTGTACTACTGCAGAGTCCTGCGTGGCTACATTTGAATCATATTACCTCCGCCTTGAACTGTCACCATTATGGAAAATTCATGTAACTAGAACCGCAAAGTTGAATTAGGAACATCTGTTGTTATAAGAAAGGTACATTGACTGGATGGATTGAGACCCTAGTAACTACAGAAAACAGTGCTGAAATGAGTTGAACACATCAGTCGCCAAGACGTGGGATACTAAGTGAGCACCGTCCATCCTTGCCATGCTTGGAAACCATCTAGCATGCTTACAGAAATTGCAAAGTTGTTTATGAAATCAAAGGATAAGAAATATATATGCCAACACTCATGATTTAAAATCATAGAACACGTGGTCCATGGGTCTCAATTAAGGTAACCCATGAGGTTGAAATACAAAGAGAACATAATCAAAACGTATTGTTCTTCTAACAAGGTACTCGACAACAAATCAATAAAGTGTAGGTGGTGCAGTGCTCATAAGTGCGATAGTGAAATTATCAGTCGGATACCACATCTGAAGCAGTTGTGGTTAGAGCTCTTAAATACGAAAAAAGAGTAGACTGCTGATTACAGCGGCCATATTGGGAACCTGGCATCTAATCCCCAACTGGCCTATAATCATCATCTTGTTCTAGAAAAACAAATAATAGACCACTTCCCTCGGTGGCCATATTAGACACCCGGTGGGTAATCCTCATCCTAACTATACATAATCTATAGGTAGAATGCTTCATGGACTGTGCTTAAAAATCAAACTATTAAACCCAGCTGGTAAATGAATATCCTAGAATAAGGGTGGGGGTTGTAATCACATATTCCTGATGATCCCGGAAGACTAGACCGTAACACTAGTAGTCATTAAGTGGGTTTCAGTACGCTCAATGTTGTAATCACAATCACAAGGGTCTGTGAGGGCTCCTGAGTGGATGGATTTCATGGTTGTGGCGGTGGTGTCCTGGGTGGAGAAGTGGTTCCAGGTCAACAGTCTGTGGTTGGTGTTGGTTGTGGTGGTGATGTCTTTCTCACTGAAGTCTGTGGGGGAGGTTTCTCTATATGGTTGCAATCTTGTCATGAAAGAAGTTGGCGAGGTTGTCGCACAGCTCCTGTGAGGGTGTGATGTTGTTTTCGCTATCAGCTGGGTTGGAGAATTACTTAATGATGCTAAAGAGTTGCTTGGGGTCATTGCCACTAGTGTTGATACATGTGGGAAATACCACTCAGTTCATCCTATATGCCCCTCTACCAATGCCATTAGCTGGTTCCTTTGCTGGGCCTGTTGTATAGTCATGCCCTAATGCAGGTGCTCCTGGTTTAGGTAGAAGATGACTCAAGCGTTTGTGAGCTACATGTAAAATAAGGCTGCCTTTTGTCAGTGTGAAACCTCCTTTACCCAAGCATTGCACATACTAACTCTGTCACCAGTCAACCTACTCCACCAGAAGTACTATTCCATGTGGAGCACATTTCCATGTTGTTGAACTGCTTTAGCTGCCTGCACTCTCCAGAGGTGAGCTCCCCCTCCTATGTGAAGTATGCTTTCCTGGCTTTACCCACCACTTAATGTGTCTGTAGTGTGTCCCTTCACTAATTTTAGGAAATTGGGGCTTATTTTTCTCCAACATACCATGACCCAAAGCAAGGGAGAAAGACAAAAAGGGGAAAAGGAGGAGACAGGGCTGTTAGGAAAACAGTGATGAAGGCAGAATGTGGAGGAAAAAAGAACTTGCAAGAATACTTAGATTTTTGATCCAGGCTGGTAAAAAGCTCAAACAAACTTGACATTTGTCAGAATCACGTTCCAATGGTTCACAAAATGTATGATTCTTTTTGGAAAATAACAAGCATGGGTATAACATTGCAATGCATATATTTTCCTTTTAACTTGCTTATTGGACACTAGATTACATAATTTTAAGATGTTTAAATAATATTCTTTATGTGAAAATCGAATGCAATGATTTTAATTAAATATGCATTAACTAAATAAATAAAAAACTTGCAAGAACAAGATTAATTTAAAGCAAGTGTAGGATAGTGAAAGAAAAAGATAAAGGCAACCTTGGCATTCAGCAATAGGCCTCGAAGAAAACATTTTGGGCTCTGTATTTTTGCAAATGTTGTCACTTTCTTATTAGCAGCAGACATTTCTCATGTTCTTATAGTTGGCATAACTATATTGAAACCACCCTCACATTCCCCTGCATAACTGAATGGCAGCTTCTCCTAGAATGATTACCACCAGTGTACTCACACAAAGAATGGACCATGAATTTCACAGTAAGAGGTATCAGCTTCACATCAAAATATTTGAAAGTGTACTCACTAGAAAATCACACATGCAGTTCCAGTCCCAACTAGCATGTTCAAGAAAATACTGGTCTTTGCAAGGAAATATTTCTGGTTTGCAGAGAAAGACTGCCCAAGGGTGGTGATGCAAGAATAGTGAGAGACACCACAAACCACGATCAGTAGTCAGAATCTAATGAGAACTTTGCACATCCTAGACATGTTACACTGCCGACGTGCTACACTAGAGAAGGCCTACTTGTTTACAGTAACACTAACCTGTGGGTTTGCCTATTCACTGTAACCTCAACCTGAATGCCACTGCCCTAAGGAAACACATGATCTTTCATCTCATATTTAGCATAACTCTGAATTACTTCAGCTTGCAGACCTGGGAGCATTATAACACCAAAAGTACCCTGTGTTATTGTATTATGATACAGTGTCGTAAACTCTGCAGCACTGCTGCAGTGGGCAGGGTTCAGAAGGGCAACCAACAAGACCAGCCATACCCAAGCAGGGTAACAACTTGAAAAGCTTTAACATAGTCGTATCCATAGCTCTCAAATCTCCAGAGCTATAAATAAAGAATTTGTCTTCCTTTAAATTAAAACAGCTCTTCAACATTTAGCGATTGGAACTGGTAAATTAAGCAAGTCATTTCAAATATCTGGAAATTGTTATTGTAGTGGTGGGTCAGATTTAGATACTTCTACATAAAACTGAAATATGTTGGTAATGGAGGAGCAAGCAGGATTATACAAGACAGCTCCTATTTGATGGTAAAAATGCACATTCACAGCATGGATTAGCAAAAAAATGAGCACACGATTTCTACAAGTTGACAAATAAGTGCGATATCAATCTATGGTGTTAACGAAACATGAAACAATCTGTTCAAATTGACAAGTGTGACATACATACATTGGTGTATGAACTTTCACAAACATACAGCAATAAGATGAAGCTGAACTGGAGCTTAGCTGTGAGTGTTAGGCAGATAAATCTGAGTGATTTATTAAACTATAATGTTGCTCCACGTATAATCAGAATCATGGCCATATATAAGGTGCAGATGGCAAATGACTCACATGTGGCTTTTGCCTTTTACTTCCGCTCTACTCTCATGCACATTAAGAAAAATATTAACCTTGGATGTAAAACTAAATACATATAATGATGCCCATTTATTGGAAAAATTACACAATGTGAAAGCAGAAAACCTGGGATCAATCCTGGCTTTCCCACTTGAGAAAATTGTGTGATCCTAGCAAATCTTTCTCTTGTGTTTGATTTAACAGACTATAACGTTGCTCCACGTACAATAAGAATCTAAACAAATAGGGAGCTCATGACAAATCAACATGCATTCTAGTTCATTAATAGCATTGTTGTCAGGGCAGAGTAGGCACCAATGTTTCTACATTCACAATAAATTCTAGCTATCACTTTTATTACATGCCTGTCATTGCAGTGATATAATCTGAAATACTATGGTGAAACATTTTGTTATCTAAGTGAAATGCACTTTTTTGAATTGTGAAGAGACTGCACATTTTGTTGCAAACATTTCTTGTCAGTTTCATAACTCAGCTTGTGTACGGGTTCTTCCTGCAAATTTGCTAGCTCTCCCACTTTAAAAAAAGCTAGCATTTGAAAGCAAGGCTGGGGCCTGGGTGATGGAGTCAGATTCATTTTCTTGGAATCGGGCCACATGGCAAGTAGGTAGCACATCACAGGGGCAGCATTTTGTCTAAAGATAAGATACAATATTTCTTTTGGAATGTGATGGGTTGAAGTTGGGTTGCAGTAGTAGTACTTACCAAGAGAGCTCCTCCAGCAATCTCTGTCTCATTTCTTACTTCCTCTTTCTGTTTGTGTGCTCCAGCTCCAATAAAAGGCACGGTGCAAAAGGGCTAAGGCATGTGTATGGGCTTAGGAACAAAAAAACAATATTTTAGCTGCTTACTTTCTTAAACGGTGTGCAGCGAAAATTGATCATCCAACTTCCTGGTGCGCTGCATTCTGGGAGAATCGCAGGGTGGACGTTTTTCTATGTTTTTCCTGCTGATTTCTTCTGGGTGTCTGGCACTGGGCTTGCTGAGAAAAACACAGGCAGGACACAAGACAGGCTTGAAACAGTTTTACAGCCTTGCTGCTGCCGTGTGTGATCCTTACGTATATGAGTGCTGGAATTGAACTTTACTCCAGGAACCCATAAATTGGGGGTCAAGGTGGGGCAATGGAAAGGTGATGGAGTCATGAGGAGCAGAATAATGGAAAACAGTCTAGAAGTTAACTTACATTTATTTTGTTTAAAAAAAAACTGTGCTACAAAAAAATTGGCTACAAGGAGAAAGATCATATTAAGGGGGTCATTTTGAGTTTGGTGGATGGAAAACTCCGTCCGCCAAACTCTCAACAGGGTGGCCCCTGCCACAGTGACGGCCTACCTGCCGGAGTCATTAAGAGTTTCCTGCTAGCTCGGCAGGCGGAAACCTAAGTTTCCGCCCACGGGCCTAGCGAGAAACAGGGTACAGCATTGTCTCTGGATCGTAATCGAGTCGGTGGCAATGCTGTCGCCTGCAGGGTGCACCAGACAGTGAAGATTGCGAGGGTGCTGGGCAGGGGAGGCCCTGCACTGCCCATGCCAAGTGCATGGACAGTGCAGGGCCATCCCTGTACCTATTCTCCACCAGGCTTTTCATGGCAGTATTACCACCATGAAAAGGCTGGCGGAGAACGAGGTCATATTCCCCAGGGCTGCGCTTTTGCAGTGCTGCCCTGGTGGATTAGTATCTCCGCCACCGGGAGACCGCCGGGTTTAAAGATACAGTGTAGCTGGTGGTTCCCGGCGGTCCCACTGCCAGGGTTGTAATGTGGCAGTCGGACTGCCGCATTGGCGGCAGCCCTGACCATCACCGGGGTTTGAAGTCCACCCCACACATAATGACCCCCTAACTGTGTTCTGGCATAATTGGTTTCAAAGGCTGCATTTGAAAATATCTACTGGGGTTAAGGCACCTTCTGCATAGATCTTTGTGTGCCCAGTAAATCTCGGGAAATAATAATAAAGGTATGATAACTATAGTAAATGATGCATTTGCTGGAGATATCTGTTTAGTGTCTCCTTGCAGTTTTGACTCAAAGTAGCATAAAGGACTAATGTGCTTTCTGCAAAGCATATTGCCTAACATGTAGATGACAGATTTTTATTTTACATACGTAGGTAAGTGAGTTACTGCTTTTAACTCCGAGATCTTTTTGTTACTTGCAGTTCATACATTGTAATCCTTACAATCCAGCATAGAGAGCTATGAAGGGTAAGATATGACTCTTACACATTGTAAACCTTACTGTCTTATTTAAGTTCTCCTGTACATTATTTTACCCAATTGTATGATTTACTGGCAATGTATAATGTGTGCATTTGAAGTAAAGCGCTCTGACACCCTACACTGGGGTAAGCAGCGGTATAAAAGAATTTAAAAAATGGATATTTAAATTATTGCTTGTGTAAATACTCCTACAGTCGGATACATCTGACATTCTTAAAGAGAAAGCATATCTCTTTTACATAGCAATTGAACAATGTCAAAAGCTGCTTTCAAATTGTAGTTTCTCTTAAGTATTTGTGAAGTAATAAAAAGCTGTATCCATTTGTTTTCCTCCCATTGCTCTACCATATAAGTGTGAGGCTCTAGATAGCTCCAACACAGAACTGTATGCAAACACAAAGAGGGCTGCTGGCCCTTCAAATCAAGCCTTTGGCTTAGACCCAGCCAGAGGTGAAAATAAAAAAGCTACTCCATTTTCTGCATGTTGCTGCTTACAACAGAAAGCAGACAATGTACAGGTGCTGCTGAATGTGTCCCGGTATCAGAAAATTGCAGCAGGACAAGTTCAGCTTATGACTTTGGGACCAAACGTTTTGAAGGAGTGACAGCGTCCACACTGTAAAAAAATAGTGGTTGAACACCATTTACCCCTGTTTACCACCACTTGTGCTTTGGGTACCACTAAGGGCTGACTGGATAGTTTATTGTGTCACTACTTTGAGCTGCCTTCATAGCACAGCATAGCATAGCATTTGCAGCACTGTTCTGAGCTGCCTGCACTGTGCGATGCGTACTGCCATGGGCTGCCTGAAGGTTGTGCTGTGGCACTGCTCTAGGATGTCTGGTTTGTGTATTGCAATACTGCTCTGGGATGTCTTATGTATATGCATTGGCATTACTTTGGACTGACTGGAATGCATCATTGCTTCGGGATGGCTGGTGTATATGCTTGGCTGCTGTGGAACTGATTTCAGATGTTTGCATTGTGTGCTGCAGCATTTCTCTAGGCTACCTTCATTGTACATCATGACTCTTTGTCTCAGCTCTCTGCAGTATGTGGCATGGCACTGCTCTTGGCAGGTTGCATTGCAGCACTGTTCTGGGATGGCTAGAATCGTGGTACTTCAGAGGGATGTCTGGAGTGTGCATTATGACACTTCTAAGGACTGTGTGCATTGTGGCATTGCTGCAATGCTTTGAGTGGTCTGGAGTGTGTGCCCTGTCACTGTTCTGTGCTGTCTGCATTGTGTTTTGGGGCACTGCTCTGGTATGTCTATGGCGTGCACTGCACCACTCCTCCAGATTGTCTGGAGTGGGTGCTATGGCTCTGCTCTGGGCTGTTAGGAGTGTGAGATGAAGTCAGGAGTTTATGCTATGGAACTGCTATGCTTTATCTGGAGTCTGTGCTGTTGCACTGTTCTGGGCTGTCAAGATTGTGCATTGTAGGCCAGTTCAACTTTTCAAATTTTGCTATGCTATTATGGCACTGCTCTGCTTTATCTGGAGTCTGTGCTGTTGTGCTGTTCTGAGATGTCAGAATTGTGCATTGAAGGCCAGTTCAACTTTTCAAATTTTATTCAGGCCAGTAATGTTCAGAGGCATAGGTTGGTCAGTGAGATTCAGCGTTTTGGGGTGATTTGTCTTCAGTTAACCAACTAAAACAACAGTGGCCCACAGGGTGAAGGGGTGAGATGACCAAGGTTCAAGGTGAACTAGTCCCATGAGAAGCAGGGCCAGTACTGATTTGCCTTAAGTGGCCTCTGGGGCTGAAATACTCCACTGCAATGGCTACAGAGTATCCAGTCTGTCAAACTCAAGGCCCACCTGCCCGATTTTGAGTTGGACAGACCACAAATTTTACAACAACTCCATTAGTGTAAAGCTTTCACTGTGAACTCAACGGAGTAGGTGCCTTTGGAAGTCAGCAATCCAACCTTCTACCCTATTGAGTAGACGGTTGATATTTTTTTTACTGTCAGTCACTGCTAAGTATAACCTGCCAGTGATGGACATTAAAAAAGGAAAAATGACCCCTACACCATTGCAGGAATCTCCCATGGTGTGGGGGCCCTTTGTTTTATTGGTAAAACAAAACAAACTTTGGAAACCATCATGTTTTACTGAGCTGGCCTTTAAACATTTACAGTTTTCTCTTTTTGACTTGGTTATGCTTCAAATATTATTAATGACCCCACTTGTTGTATTAAAATCTTTCTTATTTACCACCCCGGGCAGATCTGCTCCATTCCACCCCTCTTTGCAGGACACAGTCATTTCATTATGCCACAGATCTAGCAACCTTATCATGTTAAATTCATAAAAATGACAAGCCAGCAGTCAATACTATCACCATTGTCTCAAAAATTGGAAAAACCGCACAAGAGAAGGGAAAGGGCCTTTACTACACAGACTAAACAATGGAGGACCTGAACACGCAGTCTGAACAATGGGTAAATAGGAACAACGCATGCTTTTTCCACGTATGCATGTACAACGTGATCCCCTGAACAATGTATGCCTGAAACACGCATTTTGATAAATATATATATGTTATATGTTTGATAAATGTTTTTATGGTTTACATATTTATTGATATATATATATATAGGTATAGTTACTTATATGTTGTGTAACTATATATATATATATGTATATATATACATATATATATATATATATATATATATATATATATAGAGAGAGAGAGAGAGAGAGAGAGATTTACATAGATTATCTATAGGATGGAAGGTAAATGGAAAGGGAAGTGCACTTATACTCAGGTGTAATACATTTTGTATTTATCTCTAATGATGGAAACTGTATTTATTTAGAATTTTGCAATAACATTAATTATTTATTGAAAATCTGTAATACTCAACTTTAGGGACAGGAATGGAGGGATATAGGGGTTATGGGTGGAGAAGTGTATTAATTCTCAGGTATTAAATTTAATACTTGAGCATTCATTTTTAATTATATCAATGTTTTTAAATTTAATTTTACAATTCAGCGAAACTATTCTTTTTAAATTATGTTGCACCCTTCTTTAGGGGCAGGATGCAAGTGATATAGGGGCTATGGGTGGGGAAGTGCATTAATACTCCGGTATTAATTTTATAACTTGAACATTCATTTGTAAAGGCAGAAATGTATTCAAATTAAATTTAATTTTATAATTTTGCTAAATTAATTTTAAAAATCATGTAATCATGTAACACCCTCCTTTAGGGACAAGATGAAAGGGATATAGAGGTAATATGTGGGGAAGTGTATCAATCCAGTGTTATTCATTTTAATACCTCAGTATTAATTTTAAAGGAAGAAATATATTTAAACTTAATTTATAACTTAACTAAATTAATTTTAAAAATCCTATAACACTGTCTTTTACGGACAGGATGCAAGGGACATAAGGAATATGGGCGGGGAAGTGTATCAATACTCAGTTACTGACTTTAATACCTGATTATTAATTCCTATCATTTATTTTATATTTTTAGGTTCTTAGATAGGGAGGTAATATTTAGGGAATATCTGTAAAAAATATTTAAACATTTAAAAAAAATGTATCATAGTATAAAATATTTTTTACATAAATATATATTTTATTTTATTGTAACTACTGTGACAAAAATAAAGACCCATTTTTTAATGTAATAATTTATTAGCAATTAAAAAAATATGTAAACATTTATTAAAAATATGTTTTCATGCACAATAATAATAATAATTTTAAAAATGTGTTTTGAGTTTTGTACATTTATTTATTTTAAAAAAAATTACTTTAAGGTGCTTTCCCACACTTCCCGATTGGTTTCAATGGCGAAAACTGTCTTTCCTTTATTTCCACAGGTTTCGTTTACTTAATCGGTTGTGCGTTTGTTTAAATAGTCGGTGGAGCATTGCGGTCAAGATCCGAAGGAAGGGAGAGCTTCTTCCAGGTAAGCGCAATCTAACTTTTCTTTTTAAGTGTATGGATGGCTATCTCTATTGTAAGGATAGATGTGGGAGGTAGTTAGATGGTACGTAGTATGAATGTGAATGTACATGTTGTTTTAACCAAATTTTCGTTCCCATACAGGCTGCTTTCACATTCCCATGTTGGGACCGTTGATTTTTATTCAGAAATAGATTTTAAATAATGCTTAAAAAATAACTATCACTATTTCAATCTTCTTAGAATAAAAGTATAATTTAAAGTGTTTTTCGAGCAGTAGCAGCACCCCCCCTCTATGCCCTCTCATTAGCGCCTTGAGTCCCTCACGGGTGAGTAGTGCTCTTTACAAATTCCTGATTGATTGATTGAAAATGTCACCATGTGTTGAAAGAAAGAATACTGCTTCAGGTAGGAATCCCTAACTTCCTTTAATTAACTTAAAAAATGTGAAAACATTTCAAACGAATTGTGGTGTGATTTAAAAAGTGGAAAGTAATGCAGGTAGTGTTTAGTAAGGGTTAAAAATGTAATATGTAAGCAACACTGCAAGGTAGTCTAAAGATACCATCAATTAAAATTTTTGACTTTTTCCTAATAGTCTTTCAGGCATTTCTTTACTTTTTTTGATGATCATGGGCTCAGACTAACTGACTGTGATTACACAAGCCTCATTTCTTTGAAACTTTGGGTCTAATTAGGATATTGGCGGATGGGAAGACCTGTCTGCCAAACTTCCGACGGGGAGGTTGCCACCAAGCTGGCTACCTCCCCGTCAGACCGATTAAGACTTTCCTGCTAGGCTGACTGGTGGAAACCAAGGCTTCTGCCATTCAGCCTAGCGGGTAAGTGGCTACAGCACTGTCCCCGGCTCATAACTGAACCGGCTGCAATGCTGTCGCCTGCCGGGTGCACCAGCTCCCTCACAATTTTCACTGTCTGCATAGCAAACAGTGAACATTGCAAGGGTGCTGGGCAGTAGGATCCCTGCACTGCCCATGCCAAGTGCATGGGCAGTGCAGAGGCCCGCCTCTGGCCTCCTGCACCTGTTCTCTGCCAGCCTTTTCATGGTGGTAAAGCCGCCATGTAAAGGCTGGCAGAGAACCAGGTCGTAATCAGCAGGGTGGCGCTGCATGCAGCGCCGCCCTGGCTGATTCTGACCTCAGCCACCGTCAGCCCATATGGATCGCTGATCCCAGCAGAGACAGCAGTACCCTGGTAGTCTGACCACCAGGGTCTTAGTGTGGAGGTTGGACCACAACAGCAGCGGCAGTCCTGACCACCACCGCGAGGCTGGCTGTCTTAAGACCTCCAGCTTTGTAATGAGACTCTTTGTTCGTTCTTCAAAATTTCCTTAAAATGATAGAGGTTAGGGTGATGGAATTGTGCCACACTCAATGGCATTGTTAGTTTTGCACTACCTTCTAAACAGGTTGTGTAGCAGGAGTTTCTGACCCAGCAGAAAATCTCCAAATTGCAGAAAGATATCAGGAGATTTGACCAAGAAAAAGTCTATCCTTATATCAAGGAAGATTTTGAGGCTGATGTCCAATCTCGTTCGTCAGATGAGTCCACTGTGTCTAACAAAAAGACACGGAACTACAGTAGCAGTTCTTCATCGGATGGATGGAGCACTGATGACAGTATGACACAACCCCTTTTTAATCTTCCACAATATCCCACTAATCAACCTTTTTTCTGGCAACCTCCATACCTGTTTTTTGAACCCCGCCTAATGTTACCCTATGTGCCTTTTTTAGGCCAAGGCCAGGGCAGAGGAAGAGCCAGAAGGAGAGGCAGAGGCAGACGAGTCCACTGGAGCAGAGGGGAACCACAAATGGTCACCCGGAGTCAGGGCAAGACTCCCCCACAGAGGACCTAGTGGTCAATTTTTCCTGTAGACAACTTTCGGTACATGAATCCAGAGCCCTGAACAGGGGCCTAGGCTTTGTACCCACTCCAACTGAGGACTTCTTCCATTTGAACTGTGAGCTCTCCCAGTTCTTTAGGAAAATCCGTCTTCATTTTTTCTTTATGGACCGACCATTGGCTCCCGCAATTGAGGCCACTGGTTTAAGGAATCCTTCCACTTTTGTTCCTCCGTCTCAATCTCTCCCATGCGAGGTTCTGGCATTTGAAAAAGCTGTTATGTCAGACCTTGAAAAAGTACGTCCCAAACAACCATTTATCAACCTACCGACACTTGAAAGGGAGGCACTGAAAACTCTATCTACAGATCAATCAATTGTGATAAAACCAGCCGATAAGGGAGAGGCCATAGTCATGAATACCTCTGACTATAGCCACGAATGCCTCCGCCTCCTAAGTGACACTACATACTATGCACCATTAGTTTGTGATCCTACTAATGATTTACAGTCACAGATTAGGAGTATGATCGAGGAGGCGCGTAACAATTCTTGGATCCCCCCCAAAGAAGCAGACTTCCTTGACGCAGCGCACCCTCACACTCCTTATTTTTTTTGCCTTCCCAAGATACACAAGGGCACCTCTCCCCCTCCTGGCCACCCTATTGTATCAGGTATCGGCTCGGTCTTAGAACCTCTGTCTGTGTTTTGTGATTTTTTCCTACAATCCCTGGTAAAAGATTCCAGCACCTTTTCACAGGACACTAAGCATGTTCTTAATTTGATTGAAACTATTAATTTGAGTACCTATGTCCATGCCTTAATTACTTTGGATGTAGAGGCTCTCTATACAAACATCCCTCAAGAAGCTACCCTACAAGTTGTGGAGTCGGCCCTCCTCCAGAGTTCTTGGTGAATGCAATGTGTGACTTTAGCCATGAAAATATATTTTTTTCAATTTGAGGACTCCTTGTTCCACCAGATTCGGGGTACCTCTATGGGCAGCACGTTCGCACCGAGTCTGGCCTGTCTGTACATGTACCACTTTGAAAAGATGTTTATTTTACCTACATCCAATCCTTTTCATGACAACATCAAACTGTGGCGAAGATATATTGATGACATTCTCATCATTTGGCAGGGCCCGTTCCAGGATATCGATCTTTTTACTAGCTGGGTCAATACCTTGGACTCTTTTTTGAAATTCACCGCCCATGCTTCATCCACACAAGTGACCTTTTTTGGACCTATTGATTAAGATTGACAATGGGAATCTGGTGACTGACACTTACCATAAAAGTACTGACCGTAACAACTTACTTCTGTACGATAGCCACCATCCCAAGGCCCTGCGTGATAACCTTCCTTTTGGCCAGTTTCTCAGGTTTACGTCGCAATTGCAGCTCGGTCCAGTCTTTTGACACTCAGGCTTTTGACCTCAAACGTAAACTATCCAATCGCCACTATCCTAGGAATATCATTAATCCAGCCTACAAGAGGGCCCGCAATAACCACAGAGATGCGCTATTGGCACCTGTGGTTAAGGAACCAGATATGCGTTTGACATGTGTTTCCACGTTTACTCCCCTGTCCAACACTGTGAAAAAACGTATAAGAAAGCGTTGGAATATCTTACAGAGCGGTGGTACTCAGATCTCTAGACCCCTGTTTGCGTTTAAAAGATCTCCCAACATGAGGGATCTGATTGTCCTTACACGTCCTCGCCCACAACTGGACACAGTAAGACAGACCACTTTATGGAATCTGCCTCCAGTCACTGGATACCACCCATGTGGTTCCTGTAACATCTGCCCCCTTACAAAACTAATTGACCGACTCGACTTGAAATATGTCGGTACTTGGCACCTCAATAGACATACTAATTGTAACACGCGACAATGTATTTATATGATTTCATGTCCTTGTAATCTATTATACATCGGCATGACGACCAGATCAGTCAAACTGAGGATCAATGAACACCGGAGCAACATTCGGTGCTCCCGCATCACTACCAAACTAAGTTCGCACTTTCTGGAAGCCAATCATGGCACGGACGATTTGTGGTGGATCGTTCTGCAGGTGCCGAGACACAATAATAATGATCCAAAATATCTATTCAGAATAGAACAACGGTGGGTGTTTAGACTTAAGAGATCCAGCAAGTGTTTGAATGATGAGATCCCGTGGAGTACTCTAACACCCTATTTGGATCATATCCGTTTGATCTCAACTACCCTGACCCGCTCCTGTGATTAAAGCTTCAACTGATCATTGCATGTGGGCTCCTGATTTAATTACATACTTCCTCTATAACCACAGTTTTGATGGTTGGTTACATTGCCATTAATTACATTTTTACTCCATTACTTTCCTTTATACCACCTTAGATTGAGCATTTTGAGCACAGTGGCTCTCTTCTCGTATCTTTTTGAGAAGTTGCATATTATCCTTTTCCTATTTTTGCTGCCCACTATTGGTGAACTTTTCTACACTCAAGATGGCCGCCACTGTCCCTGTCTCACCATACAGTTCCTGACTGGACTTAAAAGCTTACTAGTAAGATGGCCACCGCTTGTTTCCAATTGTGAGTCCTACCTTGATGTTCATTGCCCTTTTATATTAGTACTCTTCGACGACTTCGTCTAGCTACAGACGTGTTTTACCGCACTTCAAGACTGAAGTTGACCAGGACCTGACAGGTGCTGGTTCGCGGTTCTTATTTTGCACATTGGACCCGATAGAGTTTTACCAAAGGTCCGTTTTTGATGAAAGGCTGCAGCTTGCTGAATGCCTATTGCGATGAGTAAGATGGCCCCCAGGGTAACGCGAGTCTGTGTTTAATTTTTAGCTGCTTGTCTAAACAACTTTCTCCTGTTGCCACTTCCTGATTCGAGCGCAATCGAGCGCGCACTCGTATTCTTGTACATTAGGAGTTCCCTCGCGCCACTTTAATGTCTTCAGGCACGCAGCTGAGGGCAGGTTGCTGACAAACCAAGGCTAGAACAAAGTAAGTCCTCCTTGGATATAAAGGGGTTTTTACATTATACTTCACTCTTTTTGACATTATTGCTGTTTGTGTGAATCTTGGTACCTGGTTTTTGACAATAAGCAGTTCCTTTGCTAGAGGTTGAAAGGGGACCTCTTGCTGTATTTTTTGTGACAATTTTCTTTGGGATTACTTTGACTGGCTACATGACTATTTTTACTATCTCATATGTCATGTTCCTTCCCTTATTTTATAATTATGAATGTGTCAGTGTTTACTAGAACTGAACATTACTATGTTGTTTTTATATTTAGTAATTCTCCTTTGGTTGAGGCTTGCGCGTTCCTAGGATGCCTATACTCTACTATGGGATGGTAAGCCCCCCTTTTTTTGTTATTTCCGTTTGTGCCACTTTGGGGACCTGGTTGCTTGTTATTGTACCACATTGTGTGTCCCCTACCACCTTTTCACTATTATACCTTTATGTTCCCACTCTTATGCAGGACGAATGATTGACCAATCAACGTTGACAAGTAGTCTTCATTCAGTAAGTGACTGTTAAGCACTTGCTTTCATTTTTTATAATAGGAGAAGTAGTGTTTACGGTCCTGATGAAGCGTCATGGGATCACTTGTTGACCATCAAGATGCGAAACATGTTGACCATTTTACTCTAGGATTAGGTACACTACCTTTTTCCTCCGTGTAGAGTGTAGCGGGACATTATCCCCGTAGTCACTCCCTGTGTTTATCTTTTAATCTTAGCCTGGACCTTTTTCTGATTCATTAAAGTGATGTTTAAAGGCTCAGAGCTAATTTTAATTCCTTCAGTCTCTCCTACACTGTTTTGTCTTTAGTCAGTATTTGTTCCAGACCCTATTCAACTTTTGTATACATTCCTCGGTACTGTACCATCCCTATAATAAGGGGTGGTCTGCCAGACATTGCAGCACCGATCTGATGAGGGGACTGCCCAGTGATGAAACTTGGCATCCCTTTGGGTGTTTGAGGGCTCTCCTGATATTACTGACTCATTCTGATCCTGCATCACTATATTATCTTTTGGAACAGTGTACCATTTCTATTTTTCTGTGTAGCAGTTCCACCATTCAATGGGAAATCTTGGCTTCCTCCTGCACCTCGACCTGCTTAGGCGGCCAATCCACGTATCTTCAAAATAATTTAGTAATTACGCCAATTTCTCTTTGTTTTGGATAAAAAATTCAGATTCTGTAATTGCAGTGTGGAACTCATCTACACTGTCATGTGGTACAAAACAAAACGGAGTTCATTTTTGTAATTCAAATTGCAATTTACTGCTTGACAAATATTCCTCAACCAAGGATTTTACACCAATATGCCTGAGAAAAGTGAAAAAAACACCCTTGAATTTGGGTCTTGTGGTATAATTTGGTTATTGTATTAATCATTGGCATTTCAAAATTGATTATTACTTTTCTAGGACTTTTATTCATGGTTTTTGTTTTGATTACTGTTAAAATTCAGTGTGAGTTGGGGAATGTTTGTCAAGGAGTAAGGCATACTCTAGCGGGATAGTTGTTTTATTTTTGCTGGCATGGATAGTATAAATTTGAGTGAATGGATGGAGGGGTTGATTTAAAAGTACCATCCATCATCCAAATTGGACTATTCTATAGGGTAACTAGGTTATGGGTAGTACTAAAAATTAAGGGCCTCATTACGAGTTTGGCAGCAATGCGACTGCCATATTACGACTCACACAACAAAGTCTGCAGATATCCAGCCAACGTTCCTAAACCGCAGGGCACTGGAGGGTGGGAAAGAGGAGGTGCCACCACTAGCACCGCCAGCCCACCAAAAAAACCTCAGATCCAATTACGACCCACAAATCACAATAGAGGTTCTTCCATGGCGGAAAACCAATGGCAGTGCGAACCGCGGCGGTCGGCAGTCACCACAGAACTACACCACACCACATTGGCTAGTTTGAAAAGCCCACATCTGACACATCCACACACCCAATGCGCCTCCAAACTGCACTATAAAACACAGCCCTTCACACCCCACAATCCTTTGCATCTAAAATGACTATCCCAAATCCACAGAGGCCACACAAAAAATAAACAGGATTTATAAAATAGGCTCCCCTGCACTCATCACTGGGCACTCACTCATCCCACACCTGCACAACACACCCAATACAGATACATTTCCACCCCACACCTAACACACCACCACTCAACCACTCACATCACGGCACCCACACCTCATCACCAATTTTCTTATTTTCTTATTTTTCTTCACCGTCACACTCACCACTATCATGTCCCCACAAAAACATCCCTGTTTCACAGATAATGAATTAAGGGTCATGGTTGATGAAATAATCAAAGCAGAGCCGCACCTATTTGGAGCCCAAGTCCAGCAAACATCTATCACCAGGAAAATCGAAATGTGGCAAAGAATCGTCGACAGGGTGAATGCTATAGGTACCGATCCATGACGAGGAGAGGACATCGGGAAGAGGTAGAATGACCTCAGGGGGAAAGTCTGTGCCATGGCTGCCAGGCACTAGCTGGCGGTCCTCAAGATTGGCGGTGCGCCCCACCTCCTGCCCCTACTTTCACATCATGGTAGGAGAAGATCTTGGACATCCTGCATCCTGAGGGCTCTCAGGAATACCTTGGGGAGTTGAGTCGGACAAGTCACAATACAATACCTGTATCAAACTGCAATGTCCTAAATGCTCACTGATCACCTCTGGCCACCTTAACAGCGAACCCACTCACCACCCATGTGTCCAAATGTCCATATACACCTCTCTAGCATACCACATGTCAACTAAACCCACCTGGAGGCACACTGTCTGTGTATGGCATGGGTAGCACAGGGAGCTGAGAGCACTACAACTCCCAGCAGGCACTATTCCACCTGTAAGAAATCCAGAACAGTGTAGTACAAGTTAAATACCCTTGCATGTCAAACTAACAATCAAGTCAACCCACCTGACTTCTCCACTATTGTACAGTCTATGGCCATGACATCAATGCTATGGCCATCTGCCAGTACTATTTGAAGGCTGTGTACCCCACTAAACTGGCCTTTAACTTTAAGTCACCATCCAAACAATGTAATGTATTCACCCGGGGGAAAGGGGAACGGGTAGCACCAATATAGGAAGCTGGATGTTCTTGCAGTGCAACCATACAGAGGCCCATGTATAATGGTTACTCTGATACTGTTGGCCAGCTCTGTTTCCATAGTACATTGTGCAGCTGTGAGTTGACACAGTGATGATAAAAACCTAACTTGGAGATCACCTTAAAATGTAAACTCAACAAACTGACAATATGTGAGTCAATGAACAATCATCTAATCACCAAGATACTCAACATCATGTAGCAAGGCGTATGCAATTGGAAATCTCTTTTTCCCACATAGCTCTAATCCAGATTTGGAAGCAGGTGTCATTGTCATATCAGGGGATCAAGTAAAGGATTTGTGTGCATGTCACATAGCATATCTACTGGTCACAGTTTGATATCACTTGTTTCATCATTTTCAGTAACTGTGTGTTTCACATCTCCTACAGATAACCTAGCCAGTGTCACCATGGAAAAGACACCAGAGACTGGCACTTCCCCTCTGGATGAAGCCCTCAGTGAGGAAATTGACTTTCATTGACTTGAAAGAGTAGATATACTACCTGTGGTTGTGTGTGAGTAAATGCTCTGAGCTTTTTAGGCCTTTATATAAGTGCCATACTTTGTTTTCAGCAGGACAATGACTTAGATGCTTTGGTCCACAAAGTATGTACAGTCCTTTCCATCATCACTATTGGTACATGTGTAGGTGACGTGTTCTGACTCTTTCATCTTCTGATATTTGGTTATGCCAATTAAAGTAGTTGCATGATTGCATATATCAGTTGTGAAGCTTGTGAGCTCAGAGACATGAAGTGGGTATGGCCTGTGTACAACAGGCTGTCTTGTGTTAACAATACAATATGTTGCCTTGCCAGGTACATGATATCAGGCCAGATTGGTAGTATGTGTTGAGCTTGTGTATGAAATCTATGTTACCTCTATTTACTATAGCTTGGATGTTGGATGACTATGTTGCTGTGGATAGGGACCCAGTATCATGTGGCCAAGTCACCTTGTCATGGAATGGCTAGTGTGATAGCTATACTGGTATATTCCTCATTGAAAGGGATATTCAAAGGCAGTCTGTGTATGGCTACTTGCACCAACTTGTATCTTCACCCTGCTTGTATTGGTATTGTGTATGTGGACATGACATTCTCTTCTTGTCTGTGTGATCCATGGAGGTCAACGCCCATCAGAAAAAGGGGATTTGGTGTGCCAAACTTTGTAGGTGCAAAGTTTGTAGGTGTGAGATGGGCAGCTTTGCTGGTGTGTAACTATTTTTTTTAGGGGAAGGTACTTTGGTACTACCTGGGGTGTTGTAAAACTAGATGTGATGTTACTGTTGTGTACAGTGTAATGGATGTGGTATGTAAAGAATGTGATCACCCTACCTCACTTTGTTTTTCAGCATCACCGGATGAAGGGGACTGGGCACAGCTGAGTGGGGAAGCTTTGGGCCACAGGACCTCCAGTCACGAGAACACTGACACTGAGGAACCCAGTGGCCTGGAGGGTGAGTGGAGTGCCAAGTGGGAGCCTAGATCCAGTTCATCATCTTTGGAATCCTCCTCCAGTGGACACTCCGTGGTGGTGGTGGACACATCTGGGACCACCCTAGCACCATCTCTGTCCTCCACCACCTTACTATCACTGCCCTCCCTGTATCGCCCCACGCAGTTGGCAGTGCCCACCCATCCAAGAGGTTGGGCGTCTCCTTTGCCACAGGCACCTCTGCCCCAGTCCCTGGTAGCCCTGCTGCCCTCAGTGGCGAGGCTATTGATCTCCTGAGATCGATCTCTTTAGTCAGTTGACCATCGTGAATGCCATCCAGGGACTAGCAACTCAGATACAACAGAGTAATGCGTTCCTGGAGGGCATTTACGTTTCACTGGCTGTCCTACAGAGATAATTTCAGGCTCTGACCTCCACACTGACAGCAGCCAGTCATCCTTTGTCTACCGTCCCCCCTCCACCTTCCTCTTCCCAAACCCAATCCCCCCCTTCCCTGGCCCAGCCAAAGGACACAAACAGACAGGTATGCATCTACCTCAACATCCAAGGAAAGTGCAGACAAATCACAGCACCACAGGATACACCGCCGGCATACACACAAACAACATACACCTGCACACACAGCAACAGTCAAGACCTGCCCTGACACTCCCACCACCCCAGCATCACAGACACAACACCTGACACACCTGCAGACACCACACCAACATTCATTGATCCAGCCATCATACCTATCCTACCCACCCGACCTCCCCTGCAGACCCTCAGTTATCCACCTCAGTCACCAAACCCACAGACACCACAACCAC
Source organism: Pleurodeles waltl (assembly GCF_031143425.1). Taxonomy (NCBI): domain Eukaryota; kingdom Metazoa; phylum Chordata; class Amphibia; order Caudata; family Salamandridae; genus Pleurodeles; species Pleurodeles waltl. Next base: position 254,450,174 of record NC_090445.1, read on the forward strand.
TTACACGCCTACATACAGCACATCCACCATGCCTGTAGTCATCACCCCAACAGACAGGAATCCCTCTGCCCAAGACACATAAAAGCCCTCATTCACCCACCCACTAGACACCCACAGCCCACAAAAATACCTCCCACAGACACACACTCAAGGCATCCACACCAACACCTCATACAGCCACTCCCTCTCTCCACACCCAAACCCGTTTGTTATGACCGTCCCTGTGTTTTACCTTTTCCGTACTCCTCATCTCCCTTTGACACCACTAAATGATCTGTTTCCCTCCCCACAGCTATCCCTTCCTCCTCCAAAACATCCCCTACTCCCCTGCAAGCACCCATACCCCTTCCCTGACAAGACAAGAAGTTGACCCCTCCCAAGAAAGCCCAACCCTCCACGAAGCCTAAGCCCAAACCGCCCCAGCCTAAGCCCAAACCTCCCCAAACCTCCAAATCATCCCTGAGGTTCCTGCCTGCCCCCTTGATACCCCTACCTGTGGAGGTTACATGGCAGTCAGGAGTCAAGTTGGGACACCATATTGTGCCTTTGGCGCTCCATCTATTATGTGTCATGGACTGGCCAATGGCCTTTGAATTTTCTATTTTCTGTGACTACAATATATTCAGACCAACCAGTTGTTTGTTTTCTGGTTACATCTTTGTCCTGCTTTTCTTTTCCTAGGTTTGAATTTTTCTTGGCTGACATTGGTTGTGTGTGAGTATTTGTGTGTGTTGTGCTTGTGCTTCCTGTATTATTTGGGCAGTATGTGAGGTTGTGTGCAGTGTTTATTTCCCCCAGGGATGGGGACTGTGTTGTGTGATGGACATGCGTATGCTGCTGAGATGTTGTTGTGATGGTATTGTGTAGCATTTGTGTTGACATGTGCTTCTTGTTGTGTTGTGTGGCTTCGTGTGGTCTGACTGTGTATTGTGCATGGTATGATATGTACGATGTGGTGTGTGTGTGTGATTTGTTTGTCAATTGCTAAGATGTATGATTGTGTAATAGTATGTATTCATTCCCTGTTGGTTGTACATTGTGTTGTATGTGTGTTGAGTCTCTGGCCAGAGTCGGTTGTTAGTGAGTGACAGTGTGTTTGTGATGGTGCGGTTGTGGTATGGTTGAGATGTCAGTATGTTGTATGCAATTGTGTGAGCCTGGGCCTGTGCTGTGTTACCATGCGTGTGTGTTCTTGATGTGTGTATGTGTGGGTGTCTTTGTTGTTGTATGTGAATGTGTGTGTCAGTGTACTTTTATGTGTCTGTGTTTGCCCTCGCAGCCCCCTCCCTATGGTATGTTATGCAGCGATGATTCTGTTGGCTTTCGGTGAGCAGCAGGATGACGTCTAGTTGTGGTTCCATGATGGCTCTGGACAAGTATGGCTTCCTGGAGGTGAGTGTCTCCTTTTATCTAGTTTATTTCTGCCTGGGTTTCCATGGTAATCCAACCGCAGCGGAAATATTGGCGGTTTCAGACTCATAATAAGTCCAATGGAAACATGGTCTCCGCTAGCCTGTTGGTGGCTCCAGTTGTCCACAGCGGTCTGATTGCACTGGCGGTGCCGGCGTTGCTTTGGCTGTATTCCGTTGGCATCACTGCTACACTCATAATTTGGCAGTCCTCTAAACCAGCCTGTTGGTGGTCTGACTGCCACCTCCAATATGTGGTCCTTGGACCGCCAAAGTTGTAACGAGGCCCTAAGATTCTTTTTTGAGGGTTTTCATTGTCAAGGTTCATTGGAGAAAGTGGCATTTAGTTGAGGGGGGATGTTAATACATGCTTAGGTTTGGGGTCTTACACTGTGGGGATTATTTGACAGTTTGTGCTTCTGGACCATTCTTCTAAGATTGGGTATGGCGGACATGCTGCTAACGTGTATGGGAATGTTTTGTGCTACCTACTCCTAATACTGCACCACAGGGTTCATTGAAGATACGTGCAAGAAGTTTACTTTATTGTACATTTTCTTATACTCCTTTTTCCATTGCAGAGGCAGAGTGGTTATGCTCTGTTGTCCTAACAACGGTATCTTCCAGAGTAACTGCTCTACTTGTGCAGTAGGAAGAGAAATATTGCAAACTTCTCCAATTACTCCTGGGTTCAGTCAAAGTCTCTTTACAGTAGTCATAGCAACCATATTTGAGAAACTTGTTTCCTGTTCGGGATCTAACATAACTTGCTTGGCGTTGTGATGCTATTGTTGGTAAACCTGTTGAAGAAAAGAGAAACAAACAAATGTATTTTTTTAATTTTCATAGCGATCACTTGTCTTTTATTGTCTGCAAAGAAAAAGAGATGTATTTATTATTTGTTGTAGTGGGTGGAGAAAAGGAACAGTTAAAAAACCTATTGCTTGGTTTTGTCATTTTTTTACTCTATGGGTTGAGGTCTTGAATTTTAAATCTCTTTTTAGTTACCTGCAAGTGGTATTTGGGACCTGATTACGAGTTTGGCGGTCAGAAAACCTGACTGCCAGACATGTGGTAAGGAGACTGTCGTTGAAGTGGCAGTCTCCCCACCAGCCCTATTACAACTTTCCCACCGGGCTGAACCAAGGTTCTCACCCGTCAACCCAGTGGGAAAGGTGCAGCAGCATTGTTCCAGGCTCATAATGGAGCTGGCGACAATACTGCCACACGCAAGGTGAACTAGCACCCTGAAATTGAGCAGACAGTGCACATTTCAAGGGTGCTGGGCTGGGCACTGCCCATGAAGTGGGCAGTGCAAGAGCCCCCCTGCGGCCTCCTGCACTTGTTCTCTGCCAGACTTTTCTAGGTCATGGAACCACCATGAAAAGACTGGTGGACAACAAGGTTGTAATCAGCAGGACTGCGCTGAATTCAGCACCGCCCTGGCTGATTACAACCAGGACCACTGTTAGCCTGTCGTGGCCACTGATCCTGGTGGAGGCTGCGGTAGGTTGGCGAGTCTGCCCGTCAACCTTATAATGTGGCAGTCGGACTGCCACAGCTGTGGCGGTCTGACCGCTGCTGCAAGGCTGGCAGTCTTTGGACTGCCAGCCTCGTAATAAGGCCCTTGGTCTCTTGGATGAATGGAGTATATGTTTCTTCTCCTAGACAATTGCACAGAAGATGAAGAATCTGTCAGTTTTGGATATCTTATATTTCTGCGGGACAAGAGAGACATGCAATGTAATTTTATGAAATTGTAAAACATTGTATAGTTGTTTTGTTTCCAAGCACATTGTTTGTTTCTGCACTTACCTTGTAATTTTGAACTTTTGTTGCAAGAGTTGACTGCATCTCTAGAATGAATCTCTATTGGTTTTTGCAAGGAAAACTCTGTGTGGGTAAATAAAAATGGCAATAATTACCAGTCAGTGTCAAACACCTGCCCTGAGGTAAGTACCCAGTGCAATAGGAATAGTAATTTTGCCCCGTAGTCAATGTCCAGCATCTGCCCTCAGGAAAGTACCCGGCAGAGTAGTATTAGTAATTTTGCCCCCAGTCACTGTTCAGCACCTTCCGTGAGTTATATCCCCTGTGGTGCAGGAATAGTAATTTTGCCCTCAGCCACTGTCCATCACCTTATCCGTGATATGCTCCCAGCGGAGTTACAATAACAATTTTGACCTCCAGTTACTGTCAAGCGCCTGCCTTGATGCAAGTACCCAGCAGAGCAGTTATAGTCATTTTGCCCTCCACTCACTGTCCAGCACCTGCAATGAGGTAAATAACCGGCGAAGTAGGAATAGTAATTTTGCACACCAGTCAGTGTCCAGCACCTGTCCTGAGGTAAATACCTGGCAGAGTAGGAATAGTAATTTTGCCCCCCCAATCAATGTCCAGCATCTGCACTGAGCTAAGTACCCGGCAGAGCAGGAAGAGTAATTTTGCTCCTCATTCACATTCAGCACCTGCCCTAAGGTAAGTACCTGGCCAAGTAGGAATAGCAATTTTGCGCCCCAGCCACTGTCCAGCACCCACTCTGAGGTAAGTACCCAGTACAAATAGTAACTTTGCCCCCCGTAATTGTCCACTACCAGTCCTGAGGTAAGTACCCAGTGGAGTAGGGATAGTAATTTAGCCCCCCAGTCACTGTTCAGTATCTGCCCTGAGGTAAGTACCCAGTGGCATAGGAATTACAATTTTGGTCCCGATCACTGCTCAGCTCCTGCCCTAAGGTAAGTACCCTGCAGAGTAGGAATAGTAATTTTGCACCCTAGTCACTGTGCAGCACCTACTCTGAGGTAAGTACCGGCGTAATAGGAATAGTAATTTTGCCCCCCCAGTCACTGTTCAGCATCTGCCTTGAGGAAAGTACCCGGCAAAGTAGAAATTGTAATTTTGCCCCCCCCCGTCACTGTGAGGCGCCTGCCCTAAGGTAAGTACCCAGCAGAGTAGGAATAGCAATTTTGCACGCCAGTCACGGTCCAGCATCTACTCTGACGTAAGTACCCAGCGGAGTAGGAATAGTAAGTTTGCCCCCAGTCACTGTCCAGCATCTGACTTAGGGTTAGTACCCAGTGGGCTAGGAATAGTAATTTTGCACCCCAGTCACTGCCCAGCTCCTACTCTGAGGTAAGTATCCAGCGGAGTATGAATAGTAATTTTACCTCCAGTAACTGTCCGGCACCTGCTCTGAGGTAAGTACCCGGTGGAGCAGGAATAGCAATTTTACCCCCGAGTCACTGTCCAGCAGCTGCCCTGAGTTATACCCCTGGTGGAGTTCGAATAGTAATTTTGACCCCCAGTCACTATCCAGCACCTGCTCTGAGGTAAATACCCAATAGAGTTAGAATAGTCTTTTTTTCAGTCCGGTCACTGTCCTGCACCTGCCCTGAGGTATGTACCCAGTGGAGTAGGAATAGTAATTTTGTCCCCAAGTCACTGTCCAGCACCTACCTGACCCCAGCTGAGTTGGAAATAGTAATTTTGTCCCCCAGACACTGTCCAGCACTTGCCCTGAGGTACGTAGCTGGTGGAGCAGGAATAGCAGTTTTGCCCCCAAGTCACTGTCCAGCATCTGCCCTGAGTTAATCACCTGGTGGAGTTAGAATAGTCATTTTGACTGCCAGTCACTGTATAGCACCTGCTCCGAGGAAAATAACCCAGTGGAGTTAGAATAGTCTTTTTTCAGTCCAGTCCCTGACCTGCGCCTGCCCTGAGGTATGTACCTGTTGGAGTAGGCATAATGATTTTGCCCCCTGAGTCACTGTCCAGTACCTGCCCTTAGGTTAGAACCCAGCGGAGTTGGAATAGTAATTCTGTCCCAAGTACCCAGAAGAGTAGGACCCCCGCCCCCGCCACTGTCCAGAACCTGCCCTGAGTTACATCCCCAGTGGAGTCAGAATAATAATTTTGAACCCAGTGACTGTCCAGCATCTGAACTGAGGTAAGTACCTGGGGGAGTAGGAATAGTAATTTTGCCCCAGTCACTGTCCAGCACCTTCCCTGAGTTATGCCCACAGTGGAGTTAGAATACTAATTTTGTTCCCTAGTCAATATCCAGCGCTTGCCCTGAGGTAAGTGTGCAGTGGACTAGGAACAGCTAGTTTGCCCCAGTCACTGTCCAGTATCTGCTTCGAGGTAATCAAGTGTTTTACATTTGCTCTGTTGACATAAAAAATGTAAATAACTATTTTTGCTTTACAAAAATAAAAAAAACATTTTATTTGCAGGCATTGCAATAACTTCCAGTTTATTTACCTTCCGGTTTTGAGGTTCAGTGTAGGGAACTAACTAGAGGTCACCACTGAACTAATTTTTCCCAAAGTCTGCAATAAAGTTTAAAATAATCTTTCTAAATACATAATTTTGAATTAATGGATTTTTGCTTTAGAGTTAATATTTCTGTAGTTTTACCTTTTCCAGTAAGTAGATGACAGCATTTTACATATTATGTGGGTCTCAGCTTTCTGCTTGTAACATTGCGTGTGGTTATGAAGGGATTCAATCTACAAAATGGTGGACAACAGTTTATGTATGTTTTTGAGTGGTGTTCCATAATTTAAACCAAAACATATTCTCAGCATCGTTTTTACAGTGTATTTTGTTTCTGACAAAACATGTATTTATTTTGTGCTGTTAAAAAGTGTTTTTATTCGCCCTCCAGCCTTAGAATGTCAGCCATTTTATAGAGGCAGTATATCTAATGGATCGTGGAAAAAGAGGAAGCACTATCTTGTTAACTTAACAGTTAACGAGATATCTTGAAACCCGTTTTATTTTTTCAAAGTGTTTTCCACACGGTTTCTTTGAAATTTTCTCTTTGAAAACATTGTGTTGGGCAAATAATTTATGTTTGCATTTTGTACAAATGTCATTTTTTCTTTAAAAAAATAAAAAAACTTTCTTTATTCTTATCAAAATGCATCTTCACTGTGCTCTGGTGTATGTTTGTCATAGTATGCGTGGTAATGGTATGTGTGGTTTAGGCATGTTTAATGTGTTTAGTGTATTTGTGCGGTACAGACATGCGTGATTTAGACTTGTGTTGATCAGGAATGGTCGTTGTTTCGCATGCTTGTAAAGGCATGCGTGGTTTAGGCAGTCGTTGTTCCATCATACAACTGGTCTCAAATCATCCACTGACCCTAAATTCTCGCCCTGCTCCCTCTTTCTCTTTTTTTCACATATTATTCTTCCACTGAGATTCTATCAAAAATGCAGATCAATTTCTTTAGGGTCCCTTCTTAACCCTTGCACATCCAAGCTCATCAAAAATCTCCAGACTGTTTTTGTCCCACTTTGACGAACTTACATGATGTCCTGTTGGCTACAGGCATAGTACAAAGGACTGGAAAAAACATTATTAATTTCACTACTCAAGAAACCGACCAAAGACCCCAAAGAGCGTTCCAACTATCACTTCATCTGCCAAATTAATTTGCTGCAAAGATCTCTGATTTTTCAACCAGCACCTCTTGTTGTAAGTCGAATCCAACAATACTCTGTCTCCCTTCCAAAAGGGCCTCTTACCTTTTCAAAGCACAGAGACTACTCTTGTGTCTGCCACGGAGGACATCTACCATGCAGTGGATGAGGGAGGGGTCAACTGCCCTTATTTTATTAGGCCTCATGTCATCATTAGACACAGTCATCATTCCACTTACATCTTTCTCCTCAAACAAATAGGCATATCTGGTTTTGCATTTAACTGGATTTTCCACTTGGCTGAGTGTCAACAGGCAGTCTTCATCCCCACTTTCCAATCTTAATTCAAACCACTTCCAAGGCACATCATAACTCACTACTGAATATCCAGGATACTTGGGGCCTCATTAGCAAGAATCTGATGCATCGGGTCCAATAGGTCAGATTTCCTGCGCTGCCTTGCGCCCACCCTAACGACGCTATTGATGTACTTTATTTACAATACAGAGCTCCATTACGCACGTTGTCACTGATGCATCAGAAATTCTGAGCCATCTGTGGCACTTAAGTCATGCATTGCTGGACTAGCATCAAAAAAGTGATGCCACTCCAGCAATGCCAGGAAGGCTCTCATATTAAAAATCCCTGCGTCAGTTTAACGGCAGCTTTGAGCAGGCATTAAAATTCTGATGCAGTGAAGTCGCAGAAAGCCGCAGTGAAATGTTGTAAATTTCACTGTGCCGGTTCTGCTTGGCTTTTTAAGTGGGAACGCCTACCTGCCATACATTATACCTGGCACAGGAATGATCTCCCTCCTCTTCCTCCCTATCCTTGCTCTATTAGCTACCTCTTTTGCAGTAATTTGAAGGTTCATTTCTTTGTAAATTAACGGTTCTTTCTGTAGCTTAGTACTCTGCCATTGCCAGGACACCCTTTTCCTGGGTAACAGCTCACCTTATAACAACTTTAATTAAATAAATCACCTCACTTACTTTAAAACTCTAACGTGAGCCCGTCAAAATTCCCAGGGATGGCAAGGCTTAGAAAGTTAAAATAGCATTTATCGTGCATGTTGATGGACAATACTCATTCTTTAAGAAGGATGACTTTTCCCCCTTAATCAACATATTCACATCAAAAAGCACCTGTGCATAATTTTTCCACAATATTGCTATTTTATATGGAAAATCTAACAATAAATAGTTTTTGTAGCTTATGCATCATATGCAATTCAAAAAGAGGCATGAATTTAATGTGGAGAAAGAGGACAAATATGAAATCAAGGAGCATTTATAAAAATAAGTCAATTCTGTTCTGATGTAAGATTTTTTAGGGATTTTCAGTTTTTCATAAATCACTGAGTGGTACTACACATCCACTGGTACTGGATTTCACTGCTGTCACAAATGTAAAAATGTCGGGTTGTTGGCTGACAGGTGGGGCAGCCCCACTAAGGCAAAAACCACACTCCTTCTCAGAGTCAACCACAAAAGTCACTCAATTAACCTATGTGTAACCCTCTGGTAGCTTGATAAAGAGCAGCCAGGCTTAAAACAGTAGTAATTTCAAAATACAACACAAGAAAAATCTCAAACAAATTTAGCTAACTAGAACAACACATTTTCATAAATAAAATAGCACCACAATGAACAAAATCCAAGCATTATAACTGGAGATATTAAATTTTTAAGCTTCTAGTGAATATAGCACCAAGAAGCAGAAAGAGACACTGAGGCAAAAAGATCCTTGGAAAGGAAAAATGCTGAGGCAGAGAAGATTTGGCCAAAGAGAGAGCTAAGATAGAGAGAGTCTTGGCCAAGGAGAAAACTGGAGCAGAAAGGGCCTTGGCAGAGAAGAAAACTACTATGCACTCATGAGATGGGCCAGAAGGAGCTTGACCTCAAAGCCATACAGCAAGTGTAACAGTAGAAACTATTTGTCCAAAGGAGTTAAGAGGGTCAACATACCCAAACATCTGGGGCCTCATTATGAGTTTGGTGGGCAGAAAAGGCCGCCTGCCAAACTCCCACGTTCAGGAGACTGCCAGTGCAGTCTCCTTTCCGCTGACCATATTATGAGTTTCCCTCTGGGTCAGCGGGCAGAAAAACAGTTTCCACCCGTTGGCCCAGTAGGAAACGCACAGCAACATTGATGCCGGCTTGTAATACAGCCAGCAGCAATGTTGTTGTGCATCCTGTGCACCAGCACCTGTCTCACAAATCATTGTCTGAAAAGCAGATAGTGATTTGCGCGACGAGTCTGGCAAGAGGAGCCCCCGCACTGCCCATGCCAAGTGCATGGTCAGTGCTGGGGGCCCCCGTCTCTGTTAGCCTTTACATGGTGGTGAAACCGCCATGTAAACGCCGGCAGTGAGAGGGGTTGTAATCCCCAGGGCAGGGCTGCACGCAGTTCTGCCCTGGCGGATTGGGACTACCAGCACCATCAGGCTGCCAAAAGGTGGCAGTGCTGGCAGTCCAACCATGGTCGAACCACCACGGTCAAAATGTGGCAGTCTGACCGCTGATTTGGTGGTGGTCAGACTGCCACCGCTAGTCTGGCGCACCCAAGACAGCCAGAGTCGTAATTAGAGCACTGGTGCCTAACTTTGTGGTGGGGGAATATTTAAACACGTGGTTTGAGGCCTATGAGGTAGCTCTGGAGAGACATAGGGTTGCTGAGGAGGACTGGAGAGCCAGTCTGTGGAGGCATACGCCTAATTAAGGGAAGGATTTACTGCTAGCCCTAGAGAAGGGTGACAGGATAAAATACCCACTCATGAAAGAAGCCCTTATGAGAAAATATGGTCTGACTCTGACTAGTACACTTTGAAGTTTAGGGAAAGAAAATGTCAGTCCTGGGTGAATTCCATGCATTACTTCAAGAAGACATTGGACTGTTGGGTGAAGGGCAAAAATGTGAGTGGTTATGATGAGCTGTGGAAACTAATTCTCACAGAGCACATGTTCAGTCATTATTTTGCAGGCTGCAGCATCGGCCTAGGGGGAAACAGGCTGCAGCCTTGTCTTCGCCTCATAATCGAGCTGGAAGCAATGGTGTTGCCCGCAGTTACATAGCGACGGTGCTGGGCAGGGGCACCCCTGCACCTCCCATGCCATGTGCATGGGCAGTGCAGGGGCCCCCCTGTGGCCCCAACACCTGTTCTCTGCCAGCCTTTTCATGGCGAAACTGCCATTAAAAGGCTGGCAGAGAACGAGGTCGTAATCCGCAGCGCTGCATGCAGCGCTGCCCTGGCGGATTACGATCTCCACCTGCCGTCAACCTGTCGGGTCATCCCGGCGGGGACAGTGGAACCCTGCCTGTCTGACTGCCAGGGTCTTAATTTGGTGGTCGGACTGTCTCAGCAGGGGCAGTCCTGACCGTCACAGCAGCGACGATCTTGACCTCCACCACGGGGATAGCCTGGTAATGAGGCCCTCAGTATCTACAGTGAGCTTGCCAAGCACGCAGACCTATTGCTCAGCACCAAGGCCCATAGATGGTACATGGGGAGGGGGACCAGAAGGAGCACTATGTGCCCCCGCAGAATGTTCTCAAGGGGGAAGGATTCCCAGACTTTCCTCAATCAAAAGAAAGGTGGTTTTCGTGGGAAGAAGCCCTCAGGTCACTGTAAACCTAAAATTACACCTAAGAGCTACAGGTACAGGCATTCTAAGGGAGATCCTAACTGTCTGAAAATGCAGCAACCCTCCACTGGTGGGCAGGCCCCAGGGATGGTGTGTAGTGCTCGGGGAGGAGGTTACCCCAGTTAGTGGGAGTGCAGAGGTTAACATAGTGTCCTCGTGTGGCGGAGAGATGGTACCAAAGGCTCTCATGCCTAGCAATGCTAAACGGTATAGCCCCCCTTTAATGGGCAGAGCGTGGAGGCTCTGGGAGAACAGGAGCCAGCATGAACACTGTAAGGTGTCATATGGTGTCAAAGCAGGTGAGTCTTAATGTAGGCCACTGTTAGACTTGGCCCTTTCTGCAGGGTCATCCCCAAACTTTTTGTCTTTACCATCCTGTTTTCTGAATCCATTTCTGTTGGCTTTTAGGACTCTAGACACTTTATTGCTCCTATCCAGTGCTAAAGGGCTTAAGCTTTGTCCTTATAAAATGGTAGAATTGGCGTATATCTAATTGGCATATTCAACTTAGTTGCAAGTCCCTAGTACAGTGGCACTACTTGTGCTTCCTTTAAAATAAATGCTAATAATGGGCCTGCAGCACTGATTGTGCCCCTCATGTAAGTAGTTCTTGAAACATGTTTCAGGACTACCATTGCAGGCTGTATGAACAGTTTTAATCTGCCATGTGGACCTTGCAAAATAAAACTTTTGCCACGCACAACCCTTCCTTTTGAATACATATAAGTCACCCCTCGGGTAGGCCCTGGATAGCCCAGAGAGCAGGGTGCATTGTATTAAAGAAGTAGGACATGTCCTGGTAGTGAAAAACAAATAAATTGTTTTTTCACTATTGCAAGGCCTGTCACTCACACAGTGATCGGTATACACTACTTCCATATCGCAGACCATTAGACCCCAACGTACTAGTTTGAATTTTCTCTTTTTATAGCTTATGAGTTTGATTCACAATCATGTCTCAGTCTGGAAAGCCATCAGTTGGAGATGTAGAGTTGGTGTTCAAGTAGGAGATATTGGAGACCTATTCAGTGCCTCAGCTCAAAACATTCTGCAAGGAGATCAAATATCCTATTAAAGGCCTCACTTAAAAGGAGGAGCTGCAAAAGGCGTTGAGGGCCTGATTGGCAGCAATGGAGGCCGATGAACACACAGGGGAGGAGAATGCTATTGTGGTTGAAGAGGAGCAGAACCTGCATTATGATGTTGTGGAGACTAAGGATCTGCTAGGGAGGAAGCAGCAGTGTTTTCTCAAGAGGACTGAACACCCAGGAGATGAAGGACAGGTGGGAGGCTAGGAGGCTCTGAATGGAGCTGGAGAAGCTCAAGCTGAAAAGTGAGAGGGAGCTCCAGTTGGAACTAGTGAGGTTCAAAAAAGAGGCAGAGAAAGAGAAAATTGCCACGGAGGAGAAGAAAATGCTCTTAGCTCAAAAGCTGAGCTTGAAGGAGCTGGATCTAAAGAGCAGACCCAGCACAGATGGTGGCAGCACTTCTCCAGTGCGGTCTGAGTGGAAAGTACATATACCTAAGGATGTGGTAAAGGATTTTGTTGTGGGGGTTGACATAGAGCAGTGGTTCAGGGGTTATGAGGTGGCACGGAGGATGAACAGGATCCCTGAGAGAAATTGGGGAGACAGGCCTGTGGAAGTACTTCTCAGTGGAGGGAAGGGACACCTTGTTGGCATTAGATCCAGAGTATCAGATGAGGTACCCTGCCATGAAAGAAGCCCTGACCAGGAAATAAGGTCTCACCCCAGAAAGCTACTGGGTAAGGTTTCGGGAGAGTGCTAAACGTGGTTCTCAGACTTGTGTGGAGTAAGTCAATTCTTTCTGCAGAGCACTGGATGGTTGGGTGAAGGGCAGCAAGATAACAGACTATCAGGGGCTGTACAACTCGATTGCTTGGGAGCACTTGTCTAGTCATTGTTTCCAGAGCTGTGCCAGCACTTGACTGACAGCAAGCTTACAGACTCCATGAAGCTTGCCAAGGAGGTGGACCCCTGGCTCAGCACCAGGGTCCAAGAGAAGTTGTACATGGGAGACTCAGCCATGGGTGGGCAGATAGGTTCCTGGAAAAGGGGGGACAAAAAGGTTCCCATGTCCCTTCTGACGGAAAGGGAGGAGGTTCTGGTGGGTGGTGGCCCAGAGGACCACATTTCTAACCGTGTAGCTATGAATACTCCCAGCTAGGACACAAGAAAGGGGACTCTGTCTGTCCTTAGAAACCACCCACTGGTGGTCCCTCTACAGGGGTGGCCAATGTGGCCTTAAGGGGAGGTAATCCCCAGGGGCAAGTCATAGACTATGCTGTTATCTCCCTTAGTTGCGAGGTGAATTCGGAGAGTTAGCTGGTGATCCCAGAGGGTGGGAGTCATTACTTCCACTAGGTAAAGGTGGAGGGGGTCCCAGTCACTGCTCTGAGGGATACTGGGGCTAGCCGGGCCATGGTTGTTGAATGGCTAGTTTCCCCAGAGCAGTACACCGGCCAGGTGTGTAGAGTTACTCCAGCCCATGGTCAGGACATATTCTGCCTTATGACTCTGGTGTCCCTCAGGTGGGGTGGGAGGTGACCAGAGAAGGGGATCTAAACATTTGGTTTAACAAACCCAATATGCCCCATCCAAAAGCTATCACCACTGGCCTACTCGCATTGAACCTACATCAGATTGTACACAATCCCACACACATCGCTGGTCACATCCTAGATGTCATTTTTGCTAAGCCTGAACTCGTTACTATTCATAGCATCACACCAACCACCTGGTCAGACCACCATATGATAACTTTCCGACATACAACTCCGCAAATCAACGCACCCCACAACTACTTACATACATACACCTATCGACCATGGAGCAAACTCAATTTGGACCACTTAGAAACACAAATAACAGCAAACACAGATCTAGATACTATTAATTCTGTACCAAAACTTTCTGAATGGCTACAGGAAGCTTTTGATGTCCTAATACCACTCAGAAAAACTAAACACGACAAAAGAAAACCAACACCTTGGAGAAACACAGAACTTAACAAGATAAAGCAACAAATCAGAAAGTTGCAGCGGACCTGGCTCAAAACAAACAACAGTCAAGACAAACTGCAGCTACACAAACTTAACAGAATATACAAATCATCAATCAAAAAAGCTAAAAAAAGATACTACTCTGACAGAATTCAAAATGCTCAATCTACAACCAAGGAATCTTACAAAATGCTCAATGAATTTCGAAAACCTACATACATGGAAAGAAGTCATCCCACCTCTCAAGATTTCACAAACAAATTGGCAACTCACTACACAACCAAGGCAGACACACTAGACTCCTATTTAAAACAGAAGAAAACCATCAGCACCAACCCCTTTACTAAAATACCCTCTAAGAATAAACTATCCCAACCTCTACAGTCCTTCAAACAAATATCCCAGGATGAATTTACGGATTTGGTCAAAGCAAGCAGACCTTCTGGTTGCCATTCTGACCCTTGCCCACCACAAATCTTCAAGAACATCCTGCTCTCTACTTCTGCTTCCACACCTGTAAGAAGAATCATCAACAACTCTTTAACTTCAGGAACTTTTCCTGCAGACCTGAAAAAGGCATTCATACGACCATTATTAAAGAAAACAAACCTAGACCCGCAAGACCCCAACAACTACAGACCAATCACAAATGGACCTTTCCTGGGCAAATTAATAGAAAGAGCAGCATTCGCCCAGATATCACAATTCATTGAAGACAATTCTATACTTTCAGACTTCCAGACTGGCTTCCGCCCAGGAAGAAGCACTGAATCGGCACTCATGGCCATCTGGGACGATCTTAAAAACACAGTCGACCGAAATGGAGTTGCTGCACTACTTCTCTTGGACCTCTCAGCTGCCTTTGATATGGTTGACCATGACACCCTAACTCAAAGACTCCACGAAGCCGGCATACAAGGGATTGCTCTCGACTGGATTACTTCCTATCTCCAAAAAAGAGTGAATATCATACACTTGCCCCCCTTCTCGTCCGATCCCTACCTCACAAAAGCAGGGGTCCACCAAGGGTCAATCATCTCACCTTTGCTTTTCAACATCTACATGTTATCTTTACCAGAACTGATCAATGATTTCCATCTCACATGCTACAACTATGCAGATGACACACAAATACTACTTAAATTAGAAGACCCCAAAAACATTGAAAACTCACAAATCTCCAGTTGCCTCAGAGCCGTTGATCAGTGGATGACCTGGAGCCATCTCAAACTAAACACCTCCAAAACAGAAATACTCAGATGTGGAAACATGATGACCCTCTGTGCGTCTGGCCTGACGATCTCGGACCACCTCCTCAATTATCCAAGGAAGTGAAAAACCTAGGAATCACCATGGATTCCAAGCTAACTATGAATGCCCAAGTAGACAAATTAGCACGCACAAGCTTCATCACCTGAAGGACTTTACGACGCATCTTCCCCCACCTCGGATTTCCACACAAGGTGCAAGCTACTACCTCGCTTGTACTATCCAAACTGGATTAGGCCAATAGCCTCTACCATGGATCATCTCTATCTGTTATGAAAAAACTACAACGTATCCAGAATTCCGCAGCCAGGCTACTACTACTTATAAAGCCGCAAGCCCACATCTCCCCTGCCTTGAGAGCACTACACTGGTTACCCGTTGCCAGACGATGCACTTTCAAGCTGCTTTGTATCACCCACAAAGCTATACATGGTACAGGACCGCTTTTTATCAGAAAGAAAATTACCAAATACATCCAACAAAGAACCCTCCGCTCAAGACTGGCACCCCGCCTTAGAACACCACCATACAAGAAAAAGACTATAGGTGGTACATCCTTCTCCGTCCAAGCAGCCAAAATATGGAATTCATTACCCCCAACTATAAGAGCCACAGATAACTTTCTGGTCTTCAGAAAACTACTCAAGAGTTGGCTCTTTCCTTCATAACCACCTTTTTCAAACAACTATGAACTGCATATGTCTATGTGGATAAAAAAAAAAATCAGATTATTTGTATATTTCTATTTATTGATAGTTTCTTTGGAAAATATGTATTGCTACTGTCATAACAATAAAATACACACACACTCTTTAAACCGGTCGGACTAAGTATTTTTTACCCATGATTCTAATTATGTATTGTATGTGCATATGTGTGTGTATTCATGTATGTGTGTGTGTGTATATGTGTATATATATATATAAATGTGTATGTATGTGTATATGTTGTTTCTGTGCTTGGCATGTTCGTGGATCATTGCATGGCTCCGGGTTTTTGGGTTGTTATACTAGATATCTATGAATTCCTGCTCTCATCTTATCACACTTATCTACTCATCACTCTTATATCATGTCTCTATCAAACTATCCTCCATTCTCACTCTGACTCACCCCTTCTACCACTGTAATCTCCTAAATATCTCTGCCTACGCTCTTCCCTCCAGCTCCACATCTAACTCACCAAACCTCACTCTACCTCTGTGACCTCCCACACAACCCTACTAAATTCTCCTGCATTCATCTCACCCTGCTACTATGCTCTCCCTAACCCTTCCACATACTCTTCCCCCTCTGCCCCCTTTATTCATCCCAAGCCTCTGGGTTGAGTAAATGAAGGATATACTCCCAATTAACACTTCTGGATTTCTTTCCTCCTCCACCCCTCCATTACTCCAGTCAATCTAACTAACAAACTCTCATATCCGCAGCTCAAATTAACTCATAATAATACTAAAACTGTACTCATTATTAAACTATACTAATCCATCACTAATTCTTGTTGGGTTCCAGAGTAGCGTGCTACTCATCGAAAAGCGCTTCAACGCCTCGTCAGGGGTAGTAAGCGCTATATAAATACGATTACAATTACAATAGTTCAATCACAGTTCATAAATCAAATGCTGCTAGTGGGCCTGCAGCACTGATTGTGCCACCCATATGATTAGACCTGTAAACATGTTTCAGACCTGCCACTGCGGTGTCTGTGTGGGAAGTTTTAAACAATCATTTCAACCTGGCAAGTGCACCCACTTGCTAGGCCTAAACCTTCCTTTTTATTACATGTACGTCACTCCTAAGGTAGGCCCAAGGAAGCCCCATGATCAAGGTGCAGTGTATGTAAAAGGTAGGGCATGTACTGGTGTGATTTACATGTCCTGAAAGTGAAATACTGCTATCTTCGTTTTTCACTTTTGCAAGGCCTATCTCTCCCATAGGATAACATGGGGACTGCCTTCAAATGTCTTTTAAGCGTAATTTCCTGTTGGGAGCAGATACAGACATGGAGTTTGGGGTCTTTGAGCTCACAATTTAAAAATATATTTTTGGTGCGGTTGGTTTTGAAAATATAAGTTTGAAAATACCACTTTTAGAAAGTGAGCATTTTCTTGCTTAACCATTCTGTGCCTTTGCCTGTCTGTGGAATATACATCTGGGTCAGGATGGCAGTTGGGCCGTTTGTGAATTCACTCTAGACAGTTGTAGTGATGGTAATAGAATGTCGTGGGAGTAGGTGGAGTGGAATCCTGCTACAAGGGTTCTGATGTGTGTCATTGAAATGTGGGGGTTGATTCATTAGGAGGGAGTTAACGGTGCTGGTTGTACTCCATTGTACCTCTGCAATGCAGTGTATCTTATCTTATGTTAACTGAAATAAACTTGGAATTAAGAAGCAGTGAAGTATCGGAGTCCTTCACTACAGAATTTGGCGACGAGCAGGATCATTGAAGACTGTGTTACCAGGGGCTGTGTTGCTGTTTTACGCATCGTATGATTTCAAGACTACACGCTTCATGAACTCTGGGCAAGTTGACAACCTGTGGGTTTTTTTTTAAGTCGACCATTTTTTTGTTGTTTTTCTTCTTCTGCTTCATTATATATGACTTCGCCTGTCTACTACTTACCGCACAAATTGACCGTTAGACTGCCGCGAGGGCTGAGATCATTGGAGGTGTGCGACCAACTCTCTGGTCAATGAACAACCCTGCACATTCAGCACACTGGTACGTGCTGAATAAGCCCTATTTCCTATGGAAACAGCACATTACAGCACGCACGGCGACCATTGCTGCACGTCAGCTAAACAAGCCCTAATTAATGTGAAAAAGTCACGCTGGATGACTCACATGGCCATTTTATATGGTTGGGTACGTTTCTATTACCCAGTACTGAGAACACGTTGTAAAAGTGTAATTATACATGTGGCAGCTATTTTTGTTCAGTTTTTGTTGTTTTCGTCGGCAATCGGATGTACAAAGCAGCAGTTTAAACTGATAAACTTTCTTTTTATGTGTTTTCTCATGAGGAATACCAGCACTTTGGACTGAAATGCAGAGGTACAGGAAGTACAGTCAATGGCTTTGTACAGTTGTATGTTAAAATGTTTTTCTTTTAAGTGCGTGGCAATTGGTGTAGTATGTCATCAAGTGGAAATTCGGCAAATGCAGGGATGATGCATTCTCTTCATTTGAGCCCTCCAAAATAATATTGGGCATCGCCAGGAGAACCAGCTGTACAGTGGAGTGAATGGAAGGAGTATTTTTTAAATTATATTGCTAATTTGGAAGATTGTAATGGTTCATTCACTGCAGAGAGGAAAAAAGGATCCTTATGCACTGTTTAGTTCCGAAAGGTTTGCGTATCTACAATCAATTACAAAAACTTGATAGAAGTGACTTAGATGTGTTTAAAGATGCCATTCAAAATTTAAATGATCATTTGTCTCCTGCAGTGTGCATTGCCTTACGTGTCATGCTTTTTTCCAGAGAAAACAAGAAAAGCATGAAGACATAGAAAGTTATGTTTCTGCTTTAAAACAGTTGGCAAGAACATATAGGTTTGGTGGTTTGCATCACAAACTGGTTCATGATCAAATAGTTATATATACTAAGACCAAAACTAAGCAGGAAAGGCTGTGGGTAGAAGGTGAAGCTAATGTTAAAGATATTATTTCTAAGGTAAAGAAAGCTGAACTATCAGAATGATGTGCCAAAGCTACATTGGCACAGGATAAGAAGATGGTGGAAGTTGTCGGCAAAGTGAGTGATGGAAAGCAGAAGAAAGGATTTACGGGAAGACGTGAAGACGAGCTAAGGAAGAAAAGAAAGATTAGACTTGTCAGATCAAACAAGAAATGTGTGTTTTTGTTGTGGGAGTGCGTTCCACACTGCGAAGTTTGAAGGATGTCCGGCTAAAAATGCAAAATGTTTAGACTGTAGAATAGTAGGTCATTTTGTGAGGGTTTGCAGAACGAGGCAACAAAATAACTGCAGTAACAAAGTGGCATGTGTTAAAGAACTTGAGGAAGAATTATCGAAGGAGAGTGAAGAGGAAGCAGAAAGTACTAAGCAGTTGAGGCGAGAAACTGTGGTGCTGATATTGCTGGGAATGGTTGAAACAAACCTATGTGTTGGGTATCTTTTGGTGGAATCACGCTGCAAGTTGCAACTCGGGAGTACATTGCAAAAATATTTTGTGAATAGTATTGGGAATCATTTGGAACCTCTAGACATAACTCCTGAGAGTTACACAGGAGACAGAATAGACATGGGTGGATTCAGACTGTTAGTTTTTAAGTTTAAGCACAGGCAGGCAATGTGTAAGGATCGAAAGAGGTTACATATAGTTTTGGATCCTAATAGTGTAGAGCAGGTGTTATTGATGTGTGATGTAGAAGATACTAAAAAATGGGTGTTACAAGAACTTCCTGGAGTTTTTCAAGGGAATGTGGGTCAGCTGAAAGGATTTACACATCACATTTGTCTTAAGGAAGGAGCTAAGCCTAAAATGATTAAAGTACGTAACATTCCGTTTATTGTAAGAGAGGAGGTGAAGAGGGAATTGGAAAAATTACAAGATTCTCAAATTATAGAACCGGTGGAAACATCAGAAAGGGTTTCACCATTGGTAGTGGCACGCAAAGCTAATGACAAGATGCGTTTATGTGTAGATTTAAGAGGTTTGAGTGACAATATCATTGTGGATCAATTTCCTTTACCTCGAATTGATGAGATGTTGACCTCAACTAGAGAAGCCAAGTGGTTTTCTACATTGGATTTATCATCTGCGTATCATGTGTTGGATTATTGGAGAAGGCATTTAACAGCATTCTGTGCACCCTGGGGGTTGTTTTCATTTCAAGCGTATGTCGTTTGGCTGGGTGTCAGCAGCAGATTTGTTTCAAAGATTAATGACGAAATTATTTGGACCTTTACCAAATGATACATTTTTTCAGGATGATATTTTAGCTATGGGAAAGAGCAGAAAACATCATGATTGTTAGAAATGGGGTCTTTGGTTGGCAGTCAGGTTACTCCCTGTCCAAGCAAGGACCCTCACTCCAGTCAGGGTAAAAGAGAATCACCCTCAGCTAACCCCTGCTTACCACCTTGGTAGCTTGGCACGAGCAGTAGGATTAATTACAGAGTGCTAGATGTAAAATATTTGTACCAACACACACAGTAACTTAATGAAAACACTACAAAATGACACAACAGAGGTTTAGGAAAATAGGGAATATTTATCTAAACAAAACGAGACCAAAACGACAAAAATCCACAAAACACAAGTCAAGTTATAAATTAAAAAGCACAAAGAGTCTTCATGTAGTTTTAAACTCACACTAACACTGTTAGCGTGAAAATGTACCTTGGGTGTGTCAAAAATAACCCTGCACAAGCGAGTGTGCATCAAAAGGGGCTTGTGATGCGTCGATTTCACTCACGAGCGAGACCTTGCATCGTTTCTCCTTTGGTCAGGTTGGGCGCGTCGTTTCTTCTCTCTGCAGGGGAGCGATGCGTCAATCCGGTCAGCACTCTCGGGTCTGGGCAGGCCTTGCATTGTTTTTGCATGCCTATCGGTACTTGAATCGGAAATCCAGCCGCGCGATGATCCGAAAACAACGCAGCACGGGTTGCGATCTCCCAGCCTCCATCAGCGATGCTGCGCGTCATTTTGCAAGCTCCGTGCGTTGATTCTTCGGTCGCGTTGCAGGCGAGCATCGATTTTCAGCCGCAAAGCCGGCGGCGTGTCGATTTTCAGCCGCAGATCGGAGTTGCGTCGATCTTTTCCCAGCACGGCATTCTGTGTGTGGATTTCTTCCTCTTAGGCTGCCAGCTTCTCCTTTCAGGGTCCCAGGAACTGGATGGGCACCACAGGGCAGAGTAGGACTCTCTACAGAGACTCCAGGTGCTGGCAGAGAGAAGTCTTTGCTGTCCCTGAGACTTCAAACAACAAGAGGCAAGCTCTAAATCAAGCCCTTGGAGATCTTCACAAGATGGAAGGCACACAAAGTCCAGGCTTTGCCCTCCTACTCTCGCACAAGCAGCAACTGCAGGATAGCTCCACAGAGCACAGTCACAGGCAGAGCAGCTCTTCTTCCTCAGCTCTTGTCCAGGCAGAGGTTCCTCTTGGTTTCCAGAAGTGTTCTAAAGTCTGTGGTTTTGGGTGTTCTTCTTATACCCAATTTCTCCTCTGAAGTAGGCCTACTTCAAAGTAAAGTCTCTTTTGATTGTGAAATCCTGCCTCGCCCAGGCCAGGCCCCAGACACTCACCAGGGGGTCGGAGACTGCACTGTGTGAGGGCAGGCACAGCTCTTTCAGGTGTGAGTGACCACTCCTTCCCTCCCTCCTAGCACAGATGGCTCATCAGGAAATGCAGACTACACCCCAGCTCCCTTTGTGTCACTGTCTAGTGTGAGGTGCAACCAGCCCAACTGTCAAACTGACCCAGACAGCGAATCCACAAACAGACAGAAATGGTATAAGCCAGAAAATGCTCACACAATCTCAAAATCAACTTTACTAAAAGATGTATTTTTAAATTGGGAGCTCAGAGACCCCAAACTCTACATGTCCATCCGCTCCCAAAGGGAATCTACACTTTAATCAGATTTAAAGGTAGCCCCCATGTTCACCTATGAGAGGGACAGGCTTTGCAATAGTGGAAAACAAATTTAGCAATATTTCACTGTCAGGACATATAAAACACATTACTATATGTCCTACCTTAACCATACACTGCACCCTGACTAGGGTGTTTGGGCTACCTAGGGGTGCCTTTCATGTAAGAAAAGGGAAGGTTTAGGCCTGGCAAGTGGGTACACTTGCCAAGTCGAATTTACAGTTAAAACTGCACACACAGACACTGCAATGGCAGGTCTGAGACATGATCACAGGGCTACTAATGTGGGTGGCACAACCAGTGCTGCAGGCCCACTAGTAGCATTTGGTTTACAGGCCCAGGCACTTCTAGTGCACTTTACTAGGGACTTACTAGTAAATCGAATATGCCAATTAACCATACAATTTACACAGAGAGCATATGCACTTTATCACTAGGTAGCAGTGGTAAGGTGCTCAGAGTTTAAAAAAAACAGTAACAGGCCACAAAAAATAGGAGGCAAAAAGTTTGGGGATGACCCTGTGAAAACTCAAAAATCTAACAATGATGAAAGTTTTAAGTTGGAAAAAATGGTTGACATCAGAGAGCAGCAAATGTAAGCTTGCACAAAGAAAAGTTACTTATCTGGCCATAAGATCAATCAGGAGGGGAATAAACCTACAAATAAATTAGTGGAAGCTATTGTGAATGCTCCATCACCTAAATCCAAGGATGAATTAAGATTCTTTTGGGGATTGGCAGAGTTCTATTCAAAATTTGTTAAGAATTTTTCACATAGAATTCATCAAATGAGAACATTAATTAAGAACAAAGTCAAATTTGAATGGAGTGATAGATGCCAAAAAACTTTTCAAGATGTAAAGAATGCAATTGCCAATGCTCCGGTGTTAAAAGGTTTTGATCCAAAAGCATGTTCTATTGTCACTTTTGATGATAGTAGTAAAGGACTGGGAAGTGTGTTAACACAAAGGGATGAAAGTGGTGAAGAATATGTGGTTGTGTTTGCTTCCCGTTCGTTATCTCCCACAGAGGAAAATTATTTAGTAATAGAGAGGGAAACTTTAGCATGTGTGTGGGTTTTAGAGCATTTTCAAATGTTTATTTGGGGACAAAAATTTATTTTAAGGTCGGACCATAAACCTCTCACAAAATTGTTGACTCAAGGATTATTTAGAGCACCTGCTAGAATAGCAAGGTTATCTATGAGACTGCAGGATTTTTTGAATGAGGTGCAATATGTACCTGGAGTTAAAAATGTTACTGCTGATTTTTTTAGCAGAATGTCAATGCCTTTGAGGAAATTGGTTCTAGATCCTTGGAATGAATGGTGTGAAGCAGGTGTATTTACAGACGATATTGGAGGTGAATTACAAAAAGAAGAATGGATGCAAGAGTATGATAAAGATGAAGTTTTGAAAGAAGTTAAGAGTAAAGTAGTGCATGGATGGAGTGAGGACAAGATATTAAAAATCAAGGATGAAATGAAAGCATTTTTAGGAGGTGACAGACAAATTAAGAATGAAGGATGAGTTGGTATGTAGAGGTGGGAAAATTCTTCCTCCGTATGGAATCAGACAGAAGCTCATCTCTATTGGTCATGGAAGGGCATTTGGGCATTGCTCGCACAAAAAGGGGCATCAAAGTACTCTATTGATAGATGTGGCAATTGAAAGGTCTTTACGAGAATGTATGGATTGTGAGAATTTTGACAAAGCCCAGAAAACATTGAATCCACCCATGTCATCGTTAGGTTGTCCCGAATTGCTGTGGGGTGAAGTTGCATTGGACATTATGGGCCCAATTACGTGGAATGATGGTACGTGTAGATATATAGTAGTTTTGATGGATTTGTTTTCCAGATAGATTGAAATTCCAATAATTCCGGGATTAATACCAGGGCAGTTGACAGAATTCCTGGAGGAAATATTTTTGAGGTAAGGATTTCCAAGGATCATATTGACAGACAATGGCGTCCAATTTAAGTTGGAGGAAATGAAAATTTTTGTAAGGTTAGCTGGTATAGAATAGAGGTTTACAGCATTATATCACCCCAGGGGGAACTCTGTAGTTGAATGTGTAAATAGTAAATAGTATTCAAGGGTATTATTCAAATGGCCAGTAAAAGAGGTAAGAATACGGAAAATGAGCTTAAAAGGATGTTATGGGCGTGTAGAGTGAAAATTCTGTAGTGAAGGACTATGATACTTCACTGCTTCTTAATTCCAAGTTTATTGCAGTTAACATAAGATAAGATACACTGCATTGCAGAGATACAACGAAGTACAACAGCACCAGTAACTCCCTCCTAATGAATTAACCTCCACATTCCAATGACACACAGCAGAACCCTTGCAGCAGGGTTCCACTCCACCTGCTCCCATAACATTCTATTACCATCACTACAATAGTCACACAAAGGAGGCTGGGGTGTGCCCTGCATGTCCTGATGGATATTCCTGAGCTAGGGAGGTGGGGAGAGCTGACACTTGCACCTAAATAGGGTTCTGCCCATCCTTACACAAAACAATCTCCAACCTCCTGGAGTGTGTCTAAGGCCAGGGCAGGAAAGGCAGGGTCTTGTGCACCTCAAATACTTTTCTTTGAACTTTGCCTTCTTCAAAGGCAAAAATGGGCGTAAATACTGAACCTCTGATCCCACAAAGTTAGAATCCTTCTGGACTGAGGACAGTCTACCAGGAGGAAGAGCTGGATTCTGTAGAAGGGACTACCATGCTGCCTGTTGCTTTGCTGTGCTGGCCTGCTGCTTGCTGTTTCTGTCCTGGGAGTGAAAAGACTGGACATTGATTTCTACATCCTGCTTTCAGTGGTTCTCCGAAGGCTTGGACTAAGATTGTCTCCTATTAAGAAGTCTCAGGGACATCAAGGCCTTCATCTGCCAGCACCTGGGCTCTCTTGCTGAGAGTCCAGACTTGCCAAGTGGTGCCAAATCTAGTTCCTGGGCCATTGGGAGTGAGTTCTGGTGCAATCCAGAAGAAGCCAAGTACATCAACTCCAGAGTGACTTTGTAACTGGCACTGCTGTCTGACTCAACACTGCTGCCTGTGGTCCCTTATGAGTGCAACAACTGTGACTGACGCTGCAGGGCCGACGACACCACAGCACCTCCAAAGCCCCACCACACCATGAGTTCCGAGTGCCGTGTCACCAACACCCATTGCACCCAACTCTCCTGCAGCACCTGTGGCCCCGTGGTGTGATTGCAACACTGTGAAGTTGATGCCTTGCATCTTGACCTGCTGGATTCATCGACCCTGCCAGGTTGTCAAGAACCAACGCCTCGCCACCGACTCCACATCGCCTACCCTCCAACCGTAAGGAACCAAGGCCTCACCTCATCAGCCTAGCAGTAAGGAACCAATGCCTCACCTCTCTGGTAGCAGTAAGGAACCAACACTGCATCAGCTCTGGTGACGCCTCACCTCCTCAACTGTGTGCAACGTCTTTGTTTCCTCCTCGTTTTCAAAGTTACTGTATCTGGGGTCTGTGTGACTCTGTGACCGGCCCGCACTCCCTCACAAGTGGCTTAGGACTGTTATGAACAACTCCATCAAGACAATGTGATAGCCCCTTTTGGAGCTATTGTGTTTCTAAGTGCAATACTAATATTTAATCTTTGAAAATTCATATCTTTGCTTGTGTAGGTTAGATTTCTGTCATTTTGTTCTTGTTTATCTCAGATAAATATTGGCTATTTTTCTAAACTGGTGTGGGGTCCTTTTGTAGTGTTTTCACTGTGTTACTGTGTGTGTGTTTGTGTGTGTACAAATTCTTTACACATTGCCTCTGAGATAAGCTAAACTGCTTGTGCCAAGCTACCAAGGGGTGAGCAGCGGTTATCTTAGCTGTGAGACTCCCTTACCCTGACTAGACTGAGGATCCCCACTTGGACAGGGTGCAAGACACTGTCAACTAGAGACCCAATTTCTAACAGTGGGCCATGCCACTCAGACCACAGAGGCCATACCTCTGAGGACAGTGGTTGTGCTTTCAGAGGTCAGGGCACAAATAGGGATTTTAACCCAGGTGGGTTTCTCCAAATAGGAGGTGTCTGTCTCCAGCATCAACTTCATGTATAAATACATGAAGTTAATGTAGGATGAGTGTGGGGTACTGTTAGAAATGGGGTTTTTGGTTGGCAGTCAGGTTGCCCTCTGTCCAAGCAAGAACCCTCACTCTAGTCAGGGTAAGTCACACACAATCCAAAATCAGCCTGTGCTCACCCTCCAGTAGCTTGGCACGAGCAGTCAGGCTTAACTTAGAAGGCAATGTGTAAAGCATTTGTGCAATAAATCATACAACACCATAGCATAACACCACAAAAATACACCACACAGTGTTTAGAAAAATATATAATATTTATCTGGGTATCTTCAGGTCAAAACGATCAAAGTTGCAATATGAATTTGTAAAGATATCACTGAAAAGTGATATAAAGTGTCTTAAGTCTTTAGAAAGTAAACAAAGTCTCTTTCAAACACAAAGTACCTGGTTTCTGGTGGAAAATCTCCTCAGAGGGCCACAGGAGAAGAGGTACGTGGAAAACTGGTGTGTGCGTCGATTTCTCCTCAGCACACACGGACCTCCGTCGTTATTTTCCACGCAGGGAGTCGTGCGTCGTTTTCCAGCGCGCGGACAGTCTGTCTGTGGTTCGCGGGGAGTACCAGATGTCCCGGGTCTGTGCGTGGATTTTCCTGCTTGTTTTCCGGCTGCGCGTCGTTCTGCGGGGCTGCGCGTCGAAGTTTCGATCTCACGGCAGGCATCGCGTCGATTTCTCCTGGGGAGTCGGGCGGCGTTGTCCTTGCGAGGCCGTGCGTCAAAGTTTTGATCTCACAGCAGGCGTCGCGTCGATTTCTCCTGGAAAGTCGGGCGGCGTTGTCCTTGCGAGGCCGTGCGTCAAAGTTTCGATCTCACGGCAGGCGTCGCGTCGATTTCTCCCGGGAAGTCGGGCGGCATTGTCCTTGCGAGGCCGTGCGTCAAAGTTTCGGTCGTCCCGAAGGCGTCGCGTCGATCAGCGTCGGTGTGCGGCGTTTTTCTTGCAGCGGAACAAGCTGTGCATTGAAAATTTCGGCGCACGGAGCGTCCAAGAGGAAGAGAGAAGTCTTTTTGGTCCTGAGACTTCAGGGAACAGGAGGCAAGCTCTATCCAAGCCCTTGGAGAGCACTTTTACAGCCAGACAAGAGTTCAGCAAGGCAGCAGGCCAACAGCAAGGCAGCAGTCCTTTGTAGAAAAGCAGACAGGTGAGTCCTTTGAGCAGCCAGGCAGTTCAGCAAGGCAGCAGGCCAACAGCAAGGCAGCAGTCCTTTGTAGAAAAGCAGACAGGTGAGTCCTTTGAGCAGCCAGGCAGTTCTTCTTGGCAGGATGTAGTTTCTGGTTCAGGTTTCTTCTCCAGCAAGTATCTCCTGAGGTAAGGCAGAGGCCCTGTTTTATACTAAGTTGTGCCTTTGAAGTGGGGGTGACTTCAAAGAGTGTCTAAGAAATGCACCAAGCCCCCTTTCAGTTCAATCCTGTCTGCCAGAGTCCCAGTAGGGGGTGTGGCAGTCCTTTGTGTGAGGGCAGGCCCTCCACCCTCCCAGCCCAGGAAGACCCATTCAAAATGCAGATGTATGCAAGTGAGGCTGAGTACCCTGTGTTTGGGGTGTGTCTGAGTGAATGCACAAGGAGCTGTCAACTAAACCTAGCCAGACGTGGATTGAAGGGCACAACAAGATTTTAGTGCAAAGAAATGCTCACTTTCTAAAAGTGGCATTTCTAGAATAGTAATATTAAGGGCCGTATTTATACTCTGGTTGCGCCGAATTTGCGTCGTTTTTTTCGACGCAAATTCAACGATAAACTAACGCAAACTAACGCCATATTTATACTATGGCGTTAGACGCTTCGGGCGCCAAAGTGCCCGGAGTGGGCGTCATTTTTTAGCGTGAACCCCTTCCTTGCGTTAATGATATGCAAGGGAGGCGTTCCCGTCTTAAAAAATGACTCCCAGGCCTTTACGTGGTATTTATACTCCCGGGCAAAAATGACGCCCGGGAGTGGGCGTGGCCAAAAACGGCGCATTTGCGCCGCTTTTTAACGCCTGGGTCAGGCATGGCGTTAAGGGACAAGTGGGCTCAAAATGAGCCCAGAGTGCCCTCCCCTGCCCCCAGGGACCCCCCCTGCCACCCTTGCCCACCCCAGGAGGACACCCAAGGACGGAGGGACCCACACCAGGGACATTCAGGTAAGTTCAGGTAAGTATTTTTTTTTTTTTTTTTAATAATTTTTTTTGGCATAGGGGGGCCTGATTTGTGCCCCCCTACATGCCACTATGCCCAATGACCATGCCCAGGGGACAGAAGTCCCCTGGGCATGGCCATTGGGCAAGGGGGCATGACTCCTATCTTTACAATGATAGGAGTCATGTTGATGGGGGATGGGCGTCGTTAAAAAATGGCGCAAGTCGGGTTAAGACGATTTTTTTGCCTCAACCTGACTTGCCCCATTTTAAGACGCCCTAACGTCATTTTTGCCCAACGCCGGCGCTGCCTGGTCTACGTGGTTTTTTTCCACGCACACCAGGCAGCGCCGGTCTGCTTGCGCCGGCTAACGCCATTCCATAAATACGGCGCCCGCATGGCGCTTCAGAATGGCGTTAGACGGCGCAAAATTTTTTGACGCTAAACTGCGTTAGCGCAGTTTAGCGTCAAAAAGTATAAATATGGCCCTAAATCCGACTTCACCAGTCAGCAGGACTTTATATCACCATTCTGGCCATACTAAATATGACCTTCCTGCTCCTTTCAGATCAGCAGCTGCCACTTCAACAGTGTATGAGGGCTGCCCCAATGTTAGCCTATGAAGGGAGCAGGCCTCACAGTAGTGTAAAAACGAATTTAGGAGTTTTACACTACCAGGACATATAACTACACAGGTACATGTCCTGCCTTTTACCTACACAGCACCCTGCTCTACGGGTTACCTAGGGCACACATTAGGGATGACTTATATGTAGAAAAAGGCAAGTACTTTTAAATGCCAAGTCGAAGTGGCAGTGAAACTGCACACACAGGCCTTGCAATGGCAGGCCTGAGACAGGGTTAAGGGGCTACTGAAGTGGGTGGCACAACCAGTGCTGCAGGCCCACTAGCAGCATTTAATATACAGGCCCTAGGCACATATAGTGCACTCTACTAGGGACTTATAAGTAAATTAAATAGCCAATCATGGATAAACCAATCAATAGTACCATTTACACAGAGAGCATATGCACTTTAGCACTGGTTAGCAGTGGTAAAGTGCCCAGAGGTCAAAAGCCAACAAACAACAGGTCAGAAAACATAGGAGGAAGGAGGCAAAAAGTTTGGGGATGACCCTGTCAAAAAGCCAGGTCCAACAGGTACCCTATACGTTCTTCACACCCTACAATCTCCAGACCAATGGGATTGTTGAGAGGTTCAACAAGACCCTCAAAAGCATGATCACGGGCCTATCAGAGCCCCTGAGGCTTAAGTGGGATGTCCTCTTGTCATACCTCTTGTTTGCTTAGCAGGAAGTGCTGCAGAAGCGATTAGGGTTTAGCCCCTTTGAACTTCTGTATGCCCACATGGTCAGAGGTCCTCTTAGCCTTGTAACCACTTGTCGCAAAAGTTCCCGTCCCTCTTCTCACTTACCCCCTGGTGTACCATGATATTAGCAATGGGGACAGCATGCCTGCCAAAAACAAAATTTACAGGCTGTCTGATAAAGTAAAGGTTGACAGAGCCTGTTGCAAACTGTGTGTATGTGGTCCCCTCAATGCTACAGGGCACTCCTACTGGATTTGGCTCATGATGTATCCCTGCAGGACATGTGGGGGAAGGCCACTTACTTTGAAAAGATGGTCACCCACTTCTATTGGTCCTGTATGAGAGTGACATCAGATGCATTCTTCAGGTCCCGTCCCACCTGCCAAGGCAGTGGGAATTGAAGTAGAGGGAAAGCAGAAGGCTCCCCAAGTTCCTCTTCCTGTCGTATGCATCACCGTTGGGAGGGTGGCATCAACATTGTTGGGCCCCTGCACTCCAAGACTGTCCAGGCAAAAACTTCATCTTGGTTATGTTGGTTCATACCACTTGGTAACCCAGAGGCTATACCTCTGAGGACAGTAACTGTGCCTGTAGTGGCCAAGGCACTGGTGATGATCTTTACCCAGGTGGGCTTCCCTAAAGAGGTGGTGTCTGTCCAGGGCACCACCTTCATGTCTGCATACATGAAGTTAATATAGGATGATTGTGGAGAAATCTATAAGTTCTTCACACCCTACCAACCCCCAGACCAATGGGCTTGTTGAGAGGTTCATCAAGATCCTCAAAAGTATGGTCATTGACCTATCAGAGCCCTTGAGGCAGAAGTGGGATGTCCTCTTGCCATACCTCTTGTTTGCATACCGGGAGGTGCTGTAGAAGAGATTAGTGTTCAGCCCCTTTGAACTTCTCTATGGCCACCTGGTCAGAAGGCCTCTTAGCCTTGTGACTTTTTGTTGGAAAAGTCCACCTACCTCTTCTCACTTACCCCAGGGCTTACCACCTGGTGTACCCATGATATTGACACTGGGGGACAGCATGCCTGTCATGAATACCATTTATAGGCTGTCTGATAAAGTGAATGCTGGCATCAAGGAAGACAGGTCCAAGAGGCTGGAGCAAGAGGTGACTGAGCTCTCCAACAACCCTTGTTCCGGTTCAGTAGTTCTGGTACTCAAGGGCACCTCATGGATGCCATACAAGAACGTCTGTTCTGTGTGGATGGTAAAGAGCTCAACTCAGTCACTATGACTAATGCTTCCCCCATCTCCTGAGTGCATTGATCGTTTGAGAGCTGCCAACTTCCTGAACATCTTTGATTTAGTATTAGGGTGGTTGCAGATTGCCTTGACCGAGGGGGCTAAGAAGTCTGCATTCTCCACCCTAGGGGGCCACTTCTAGTTTTGGGTGATGCCTTGTGAGCTAAAGAATCCCTCTGCCACCTTCCAGAGTTTGGTCAATCAGGTTCTAGCTGAGCTGGAGGACTTCAGTGCAGCCTGCTTAGATGACATTGCAGTCTTCAGGTCCAGTTGGGATGACCACCTGCAGCGCCTCCGGGCAGTGCTTCAAGGCCAGCAGGTGCCACTATGGGAGGGTTCTCTGTTGTGAATTCAATATCCAAACAGATGCATCTGAGCATAACATTAGGTTGCTCACTTGAAGATGAACGATGAGGGCTTGGACCAACCTGTAGCCTTCATCAGCAGGAGGCTACTGGCCAGGGATAGGAGGGGGATTGCCATAGAAAGGAAAGCCTTTGTGGTGTTTGGGCACTGCAGAATTTCAGACCATACTTTTTTGGGACTCACTTTCGGGTTCAGATAAACCAAGGACCCCTAAGATGGTTCATTTAGATGAGGGGTAAGAATCCCAAACTGTTGAGGTAGTCCATTTCCCTACAGAAAATGGAAGATCACCATATGACTGAGGACACCAATGCTAATGATCTTTCCAGGTTTTTCCGCCTTGGCAATGAGAGCCCTTATGTGGATACGTAGTTATAACTGCATTTTGCTGGGGAGATACATGTTAATCTTAACATCCTTAGTGTGTGATTCTCCCAAAATGTGTGCCTTCACTCCCCTACTGTGCCAAACTCATTTTGTTGGCAATGGAATTCTGTGCACTTTACCCTTGCCAGTCAGTGCTAAAGTCCTTGTGCTCCCCCTTAAACCATGGTAAAATTGGGCCACACCTAATTGGGACATTTAATTTACTTTTAAGTCCCTAGTAAAAGCACACAGGACTGTAATTTAATACTACTAGTAGATTGAGACACTCATTGTGCCACTCACTAAAGTAGCCTTTTAAAACATGTATCAGTTCTACTAGTGCAGTTTTTAACTGCCATTTTACCTTGGCAAAATGCACCTTTTGCCTGGCCTAAACCTTCCACTTTATGACTTATAAGCAAACCCTAGGGTAGGCCCTAGGGTAGGGTACATAGTATTTATTGTATTTCAATTCTTTATTGAGTTTTTCCATGACCAAAACAAGAGTACAACTGCAGAAATCACAGTCTGGTCACAGTGCAAAGTGATAAAACTGACAATGATATGCAAACCTATAATCAAGCAATATACCAGGCCTCCATTAAGAGGCCTGCAATAATGTAGAAAACTACAAACGGAAAGCAAAGTGTGGATCTCAAAGAACAGATGAAGCAGATGGCTGAGAAGGTATCAATTGGTGTAAAGGGGACAGACCCTCTCATTGGGGAGCAGGGGTGAGGGCAAGTCCACCTTTGGCTCGTCCAGGTCCAGCTCAGCTATAGGCCGAAATAAGGTGGCCGGTGAGCTCTGGTGCCAGGTCAGTTTGCAGGGGTCACTCACAGTGGGACAGAGAGCAAAGTACCCCCACCTAACAAAGGTAGACAGTGGTGTGGGCCAATAACTGGGGAACTACTGGGGGCACAAGGATGGTATGAAGTAGGCCTGTATAGAAGAGAAAACAATGCGATGTACTCAAAATGCCCCTGGTTATGCAGGTGTGTATGTATCCTCAGTCCTTAAAGAAAATGCCCATGACCTACTCAAAGTTATGCAATATATCATTTAATTTGTAGATAAGTTGTTTAAAGCATGCATGTCGCACATTTTGTCCAATCAGGTCTGGAAGATGGGAGTCAGTGTTGTTTTCCAGTGGCCACCTTAGCTACCCCTAAGGCTGTGGAGAGCCACCTATCAACATGTTGGATCACAGAAGAGAGGTCAGAATTATTGTGCAGGAGCACCAGCCGGGTTGTGAAAGGTCTATTCACCTGTAGTTCCTTCTTCACATGGTCCCATATATGCAACCAAAAGGCATTAGGCTGGTCACATTCCCAAAAGATATGGACTATGAAGCATTCTACCATACCATATTTCTAACACTGAGAATCTGTGCTGAGGCGGGCACTGTGTAACCTCGCTGGGGGCCAGTGCCAGCAGTGAGGAATCTTAAAAACTATACTTGAGGAATGCAGCTCACAGTCCTTATTATAATCAGCCAGGAGGTTTTCCCAATCATCAGGTGCATGGTACTTAAAAAGTTGTACATATGTGTTTACGTTTTACATGTCCTGACAATGACAAACTCATAAAGTTGTTTTTCCCTGTTGTTAGGTCTATCTATCCCATAGACTAAGACTGAGTTGGCTTATTACAGATAATCAGTGTTAACTGCAAAATGAGAAGAGATAGGAAAATGCTGTTTACACTAAACATTTTGAAAATGCCACTTCTAGAAAGTTGGCAATTTCCTGACTAGAGTTTCTGAGGCCTTTCTAGAAGTTACCAGCCACCTGGACCTGTTAATGTGTTCCCCAACAAGAATGTGTAAAAGGGCCCGACTGTCAACAATAGGACCTGGGTGTAGCTTGGAGAGGGTCTTCATGGCAGGATAACTGGAGAAGAGCTGTATGCTGTCCTGATTACATCTTAAAGGACCTTGCCTGCAGCACACAGTATGGAACCTTACCGTTGGCCTGCTCTTGCCTTTGTCACCCCAGAAAGTTTGGAACCAGGTTAAGGGGAAGAGGAAGAACTGATAGGGTTTTGGAGGTAGGCCAGGGAATTCCCCCCACAAAAGCTGACACCAGATATAAAAAAAAGAGGATCCTCTGGTCCACTCAAGAACAATTCTGGACTTAGAAGAAGGGCTCTCCTACTGCCAGAGGATTGTCCTGCTGCTTGAAGGGCTGTCTTGCTATCTATAGAAGGAATATTGTATCTGCTTGCCTTGTTTCTGGCTCCACAGAGTTGGCTGATCGTCTGTGTAAGCTACAGGGACACAACAAGCTTTCAGAGGCTTCCCTGCAACTCCCCAGCAGAAGAGCACCAGTCTGGACTGTTCCTGAGCTCTCCTGCTGGCCTCTGCTAGAGAGAGTCCCCAAGAAGTAACCCCCTAGGTCCTGGAGCCTTGGTTGGCATCAGTGAGAGCTCCTAAACAAGACAAATATGAAACCCTCCCTCTTCTCACTTTGGGCTCCTCGTGATTGCAAAGAAGTCCATACACACCAAAAATATGCTGCCCAAAACGGCTGCCAACACAAAGCTCCAATAAGACCAGCTCTTTGCTCCAACAGTGGCTGTCTGCAGTGACCGGACAACACAAAACCTGCACCTTGCGCTTACAGAGACTGTCTGTGATGATACAACCAAAATGAAGCTCCAGCAATAACCAGCTCTTACATTAAAGATCATCCATGATACCTGACCTGCTCTTGGTGCTAAAACCCTCCTGCTCACGTCCTCCTCCAACGTGAACTGAACTCTTCATCCTGGAATGAAAAGGTAACTTTTCAGCAGGACTCGCCTGGGCCCTGTATCTGGCCCATGCTCCATCGCGGTTGGCCAGAACTTGTGACTTTCCCCTGGTCCAGTGCAACCAGATAATCACAAGTGACACTTTATGCTTCTTGACACTATTTTCGCTACATTATTTAAGATTAAATATCTCCTGTTCTACTTATTGGATTGTGTCCGTTTTGGTGTCATTTGTATTTATTAAAATGTACTCTATTTTTCCAAATTGGCTTGGGATTTTTCTTGTGTTCCTTTTTCACTTTTCTTTTCTATTCATGTGCTGCAAATAAATACTTGGCACATTGCCTCTAAGTTAGGCCTGACCTTTTTGTGCCAAGGTAGAAGAGGATTAAGCACAGGTTACTTTAGTGACTTTTGTATTTCACCTTGACAGGAATTGTGGTTGTTACTTGAGTGGGGCTTCCCCTCTCTCAACCAACAACTCAATTTCATATATGCAGGGTGTTGGACTTTTTTGCCTATGCAGGGTCATCCCCAATCTTTTTGCCTACTGCCTCCTATTTTTTCTGACCTGTTGCTGTTGGCTTTTGAACTCTGAGCACTTTACCACTGCTAACCAGTGTTAAAGTGCATATGCTCTCTGTGCAAATTGTATAGTTTATTGGTTTATCCATGATTGGCACATTTGATTTACTAGTAAGTCCCTAGTAAAGTGCACTAGAGGTGCCAGGGCCTGTAAATCAGATGCTACTAGTGGGCCTGCATCACTGGTTGTGCCACCCACATTAGTAGCTCTGTAATTGTGTCTCAGACCTGCCACTGCAGTGTCTGTGTGTGCAGTTTTACCTGTAATTTCGACTTGGCAAGTGTTCCCACTTGCTAGGCCTAAACCTTCCCTTTACTTACATGTAAGGCACCCCTAAGGTAGGCCCTAGGTAGCCTCAAGGGCAGGGTGCAGTTCTAACCCTGGCGGTAAAAACCGCCAGGGAGAATGACCGCGGTAGCACCGCCAACAGGCTGGCGGTGCACCGCTGGGCATTCAGACCGCGGCGGTTCAGCCGCGGCCAGAAACGGAAAGTCGGCGGTGTACCGCCGACTTTCCGCTGCCCTTGAGAATCCTCCATGGCGGCGGAGCGCGCTCCGCCGCCATGGGGATTCTGACACCCCCTACCGCCATCCTGTTCCTGGCGGGTCTCCCGCCAGGAACAGGATGGCGGTAGGGGGTGCCGTGGGGCCCCTGGGGGCCCCTGCAGTGCCCATGCCAAAGGCATGGGCACTGCAGGGGCCCCCATAAGAGGGCCCCAAAAAGAATTTCAGTGTCTGCCTTCATCGTTGCTGGGTCTTTCCCGCTGTGCTGGCGGGCGGCCTTTTGGCGGTCGCCCGCCAGCACAGCGGGAAAGCCAGAATGGCCACCGCGGTCTTGTGACCGCGGTGCGGTCATTTGGCGGTAACCGCATGGCGGGCGGCGACCGCCGCCCGCCGCGGTTAGAATCACCGCCATAGTAATGTGTTTTATATGTCCTGACAGTGAAATATAGCTAAATTCGTTTTTCACTGTTGCAAAGCCTGTCCCTCTCATAGGTTAATATGGGGGCCACCTTTAAATCTGATTAAAGTGTAGATTCCCTTTGGGAGCGGATGGACATGTGGACTTTGGGGTCTCTGAGCTTACAATTTAAAAATACATCTTTTGGTAAAGTTGATTTTAAGATTGTGTGTTTGAAAATGCCACTTTTAGAAAGTAAGCATTTTCTGGCTTATACCATTTCTGTGACTCTGCCTGTTTGTGGATTCACTGTCTGGGTCACTTTGACAGTTGGGCTGGTTGTACCTCACACTAGACAGTGACACAAAGGAAGTTGGGGTGTAGTCTGCATTTCCTGATGAGCCATCTGTGCTAGGAGGAAGGGGAGGAGTGGTCACTTACACCTGAAAGGGCAGTGCCTGTCCTCACACAATGCATTCTCCGACCCCCTGGTGAGTGCCTGGGGCCTGGCCTGGGCAAGGCAGGATTTCACATTCAAAAGAGACTTTACTTTGAAGTAGGCCTACTTCAAATGAGACATTGGGTATGAGAAGGGCACCCAAAACCACAGGCTTTAGGAACACTTCTGGAAACAAGAGGAACCTCTGCCTGGAGAAGAACTGAAGAACTGAGGAAGAACCTGCCCTGCCTGTGACTGTGCTTTGTGGAGCTATCCTGCAGTTGCTGCTTCTGCCAGAGTAAGAGGGCAAAGACTGGACTTTGTGGGCCTTCCATCTTGTGAAGAAATCTCCAAGGGCTTGATTTAGAGCTTGCCTCCTGTTGTTTGAAGTCTCAGGGACAGCAAAGACTTCTCTCTACCCCCACCTGGAGTCTCTGGAGAGACTCCTGCTCCGACAAGTGGTGCCCTATCCAGTCCCTGGGCCCTTGAAAGGAAAGCTGGTAAAAATCCAAGGAAATCGACTTCGGACCGACACCGCTGCTGAATCCGGTGACGCCGCCTGCACCCAAGTCCGTGATCTTCGCTGGAACACGACCACCTTCGCAGGCCCGACATCGCTGCAGCCCCGCTGAAGTCCGCGACTCCGTGTAAGTAGCCGCACCACGTCATGACCAACGCTGCTCGAAGTGCGCTGATTCAACGTTTCGCACAGACGCCTCGATCCCCGACTTCACGCATCGGCTTGTTTTCATTTCTTCACCAAGGTACTGTACCTGGGGGTCTACGCGACTCCGTGTCCGGCGCCGCTGGTGTCGGATTGGTGGGAACGGCTCCTTTACGATGCCGTGTTAACACCTCATCGAAGCATTTTGTGTTTGTAAGTGCTATTTTTGAGTTTAATCTTTAAAAATTCATAACTTGACTTGTGTATGTTGAATTTTTGTCGTTTTGGTCTTGTTTTGTTTAGATAAATATGTCCTATTTTTGTAAACTGGTGTTGTGTCATTTTGTAGTGTTTTCATTAAGTTACTGTGTGTGTTGGTACAAATACTTTATACCTAGCACTCTGACTTAAGCCTACTGCTCTGCCAAGCTACCAAGGGGGTAAGTAGGGGTTAGCTGAGGGTGATTCTCTTTTACCCTGACTAGAGTGGGGGTCCTTGCTTGAACAGGGGGTAACCTGACTGTCAACCAAAGACCCCATTTCTAACACAGGGAATATTGCTACAGGAATGCTCTTGTTGTACTCTTATATGTCTCTGTGAATCACCCTTTCAGTCTCCAGTCCCTTATTAATAAAAAATACAAAACGGTCACAGTCCTTTTCTTTTTTATGAACTGTACATAAACGTTCCCATTTTATATTGAAGTCCAACACACAAAGGCACGCATGAGTACATTTACGAGTGCTGCAGGTGTACTCCAAAATGATGTTTTGAAGAGGACACTTAACCTCTGCTGGCTAAACGAACACAGTGTGCCCAGAGAAGGGAAGACTCGCGAGAATAGCTAGGGATTGGCTGCATCAGGCTAATTGAAGGCGCCACCGTTTTCAAACCTGATTAGGAGATCGAGTCGGCAGGCGGCCCCCTCTCTCCAGTGCCCTTGCAATTCAATCTATTTCTTGCCGGTGAAGAAAAAAAAAACTCATCAGCACTTGAAGAGTGTGTGGGCCACAAATTGCTATGCTCATGACGGTAAATTAGGTCCTTCTGAGGAATTTGTGTGAAGGGTGACAGTCGGCGAGCTGTTTACCTGAAGTTTCAGATGAATAAAGCAGAAGGCAAGATCTCAAACCCTATCCATCATACCTTTTAACAGCAGGCATAAAGTTGCAAAAGGTTCCTGTTGAAACTGAGCTCATGAGCTAAAATGTACGTGTTGTGGATTTCCCTTAATGAAGCTTTGTAGAAGTGGCACAAAGACGTTTGAACCCACCACTACACAGAATCGTAAAATGCATTTGCGTACGTATTGGGTATAGACAGTGTAATTGACAAAGGTTATTTCTGCTGATTTCATTTAGAAATTCCTAATCGGAGTGCTGTGTATTGTAAGAGCATTCATGTGTAAAATGAAATATGATGCAAAGTGATGCTGCATGAAAACGAGAGCTAACTAAAGGGTGTCTGTCATACTTGACATAAGTGGTCGTTTAGCAGTTATTCGATTTGACAATGTACTGGTTTTGATTTGAGTGTAGCCCCACAAAAGGGTTTGCTGATTTACTAAAAGGAGCGAAATTGCAGCACCACGTGTGTAGAGGCCATGACATCACACTTATTTTGAAAACGTTCATGAACGGCAATTCACCAAAATGCCAGGAGTAGCGGAAGTGACATCACGTGCCCTTTCACTTTCAGTTTCACTGACACATAAACGCACAGTCACACTTACACACACTCTCTCACGTCAACACGCACTCCCCCACAAGCTCGCAAAGCACACACATTTAAACACATTTTAATCTTGCTTCAGATGACAGGGAAGGTCATATTCCAGATAAATGCACTTGACTTTTTTATTACACTAATAGTGAATAAGGAAATAGTATTCTCTATTAGTGTAATAACAAAATGAGAGAAAACAGAGAATGGAGCCCCAACCAACATCCATAAGGGCGCGCTGTCACTCTACTCCTGGTACTGATTTTGCCACCTTTGAGGCCAGGGTTTGCAAAGCAAGTGGAAGGGTTCGCAAAGGGCAAGCCAAGGGTCGCAGCTGATACCCCTGGTGACCCCTAAATGATGTCCATGAGTACCATGAGTATTTGTAAAATTATAACTTTGCACCATAGTGAGTTGTGGTGGCTCCGTCCATGTGCTTTCTGAAACCATGTGAATTAGAAGATATACAAATAAACTGCAAATGTGTAGTGTACAGCCTGTTTTTTTTCTATACAATGTTAAGCAACATTGCATTACCAAGTTTGTACTCTGCCTACTGATAACACTTTCAGTATGTCAAAAGGTTGGGTGTGCAGAACCTATGTGTTTATTTTGAAGTAATTAATGTTATGACGCGCTTTCACAACAGAAAAAATTGAAGATGATGTCAAGAAGGAATTGATGCTCAATAGGAGGCCAGCTCATGCAATAAATTGGTTGATTGGTTAAATATATTGTGAGCATTCGGTGACATTTCAAAATTACTCACAAAAAGCCATGAGTTAGTGCAGTCATTGGGGAAACATACGTTTCTACTTGTGAGCAGCACAGCTACTTATCAAACTTAATGCTGCCATGATCACACTAGAGAATAAACTGCACACCCTTTCAGATGAAGCCAATAAGCATTCACAGAATCCGACTAAACCATTATCTGCAGAGTCAAACCACCAGCGTACAGGGGAGAGGGGATGCACACATCAACAAATCATTACACTATCTGACAGTTTAAAACACACAAATTGTTTATTAGGCTAGTGTATAAAAAGTAGGTACTGGAACACATTTCCATGAATGAGGTTTCACGCCCATTACCAGTGGCATTGCATTTCCTGCACCAGAAAACTGAGTATCCCTCGCACAAAACTTTAAAAGGATTTTAAAAGTACTTCAGTGAACATAGTTGCCTTTGGCAATGATGTCAAATGCAATTTTGGCAACTCCATTGATTACCAATCTCACCCTATTTCTACACCGTAATGCCAGACTGAAAATTCTGCTTGTCAACTGCAAATGACGCCCACACTGACAATTAAACACTTTATGAAACCAGTCCTGCAATTTGCATGCAATGTGAGGGGGTAAATTCGGTGTTTATGCTCAAGTTATGGTGTCATGTTTAGATGTTTTTGTGCTGTATTCGTATCGGCCTTAACTGATTCATTGTCCCCTAAACATAGAGGGTAACTTGGTTTTGTGTCGTGTCGATTACCTTTACAGTTGGGGGATCCTACAGATTAGCTGCACAAGTGAAGATAAGTGTTAGCTCAGCTGTTAAGCAGAATAATCTTTTTAGTTGGCTGCACTACCTCCTGTTATACAGGCGAGCACCATTTCGAATTTCCGCTGCATTTGTGAGGTACCTGCACTTACCTACTTGGGTATGTCCAAGGCCTTCTCAGTGACACTAAGACAGATAGAACAAAAGTCGTTCCACTACCCTGTTTTGGCAGGCAGTGAGGCACTTAGAGATCACCAGGTAGACAGACCCGGTAAGGTGACCGGGAAAACTGTGAGGTGTGCAGAGGCGACGGACAGGGAGCAAGAGAATGGCCACATGCGGGTAGAAGGAAGCGACATTGATACATCGGGACATACAGGCGTGACACTCTTGTTGGTGTAAAAGGTCATTTATTAGAACAGGTTTTAAACATCATTACTCAAAACTTAAATATATTTCCTTTAACAGATTTTAACTTAAACAATTCCTTTTCTTTTATTTCCTCCTTAAAATATCTCCCTTCAATTTCCCTACCGTATCTACTCCCCTATTCTTCCCATGCCTTCCCTCCCTGTAGCCTACCCCTCCCCGTTCTGATCCTTCAAATCCTTGTTTTTCCCCCTGGAAGGGTGGACAAACCCGCACCTGGCTCTCCACCCTCCCCCATCTCCTGCCATCCCTTCGAATTCACCTGTCCTAAATGACTATTAACCGCCCCTACTTACCCCTTCCTGCCTACCTACGATCTCCTCCTTCTGTCTTCCTAAGCTGGGTGGGTGGGTGGTCCTAACTAAACTCCTTCCTAACTAGCGTCGGCGCGGTGAAAGAGGCCGACCCCACCCTCCTTATATAACCTACCTAAGACCCACCCCCACCTACCTCTCTACCAATAAGGCGCCTTGCGCGC
This sequence comes from Pleurodeles waltl, assembly GCF_031143425.1. Lineage (NCBI taxonomy): Eukaryota > Metazoa > Chordata > Amphibia > Caudata > Salamandridae > Pleurodeles > Pleurodeles waltl. Next base: position 254,490,589 of record NC_090445.1, read on the forward strand.
CACTTCCCTTCCCGAAAATGCCCGCGGAGAGACTAGACTGCGTCTCTTCCTCTCCGCGGGCCCCTCCATAGTGAGTATAAAATAAGATACATGATAATTTGAGAGAAATGTTGAAATCTTATTGGCATGGATGGGGATCTGAAGGAAGAGCTAATGGGGCCATGAAAGTGTAATTCATTATTGAATTTAAAATGGAGACTACTTGAGAATGCTGTCTTGTCAGTGTGAGCTTTCAAGCCTCCTTGTTCAGGTTCAAGCCTAGGTCAGGACACCAGGTTATGGAGGGGAGGGAAACACGACGAGTAAAGCCCCTAAGTCAGTCTTCCTTCCTTGAATTAAAGGGCACTGCTGCTGGTGAGCAAGCGGAGTCCCAATCTTCAGACTGGTGATAGAAGCTCTCCAGTACACCTCCAGATCGTGAAGTTTTGTTATTGGTAGTGCAGGCGCTGAATGACGAGTTTTTGCAGTTGTGGTGACAAAAACTAGCACCATTGTTTCCAAGGACTTGAGTGTTTGCTTGTGCTGCTCCGACCCTACATTAATGTCACATTTGGCTAGGATTAATATGTCATTTTTTCAGCTCCTACTGATGGTATTTCAAAATATTTTGTGTTGTGTAGAGACCCTATTTGATTCGAGCCAAAAACAGATTCTCTTTTCCCCCCTGTACCTCATGTATATCTAACTATTTTTTTCGGGCGAATAACTAATTGCAAACCAGTCAACATCCCACAAGATAGCACTGCTGATATGCCAGACTTTCTTTTGGTAGCCCAAAGCCGCATTCATTAAAAGGACTAGTTGAGTCTTTCTTTCACACAGAGACGACAGTGTCCTGCGTTGCACAAAGTACAAGGTGTCACGCATAGCTGTTGAAAACACCCGGCAAATCTACTGGGCCTGCGTCAGGTGCCTGCCATTGTCCCTCTCCTTTGACTCACTCTATACACTTAGGAGATGATGCAGGAGGCGCGCCGTGGGCAAATTATTTATACATTGAATGTGGGCATCAGGCGACTCCAGCAGTGATGTTGTTTGATGTACTCTAAGAAAACATTATGTTTTATAACGGATTACGCACTGGCTAATATTTACATAAGAATTGTGATTTTGTACAGGTATGGTACACCTCTTTTGTGCGACATAAGCACAAACGCCACAATTACTTGCTGGTAATAGCCATTTCTTAGAGTCCTACTCTTCCTTGTCAGAGTACTTGCTAAAAGGTTTGCCTCATCCAGCAGAACTGATCTATGTTTCCACCCAAACAACATTGAGCCATAACTGTATGACTATCAACCTTTTTCTGGGCATAAATAGGAGCCTCATACATAAAGGGTCTAGCTACTTAGCTCTTCCTTATGTCAACCTACAGGAAAGGTCAGGTAGAGACTGCACCCATGACTGTGACAAATAGGATTAGGACTAGGTGTAATGAAGATTATAAATAAGTAATCCAGGCATTACCTAACCATCCAGCTTCCTTGCCCCTTTCCTTAGTAAGCAAATATCAGCCAAAGCGAGAAACCATTAAGCACAGATAGCAGATAAAGATACAATGGGCATAAACTCAGCACCAAGTAAATGTAGTAAAACAGAAAACACACTGAATACGAATCAGAGAGAAAGACACAAGAGCAAAATTCACATGAGTGATCATCATACAACGTCAACCCATAAAAGGATGTAGCGCTTTGTGGAGAAACTCAGTTGACCACATTTCATCTATCATTCAGAGAAACCAACTGAAGCCCACCTAAGAGGCAGATATGTCCCTTGTTGTAGGACCTTAGACCTGATAGCAAAGGTATGGCGTATAGACTTAGTATGTCAAAGAGATTACCAAGCAAACCCAACAACTTATCAATGCAGAAGGTCTATTCCCGTGACCAGAATGTGCAAAGGTAAGAAAAAGAGATTTGACATCTTGGAAGGAAGCACTCCTGAAAAGGTAAGTGGAAAGGACCAAGTGGACATTCAGTGAATGGAGCCAGACCTCCTCATATGAGGCAGGGGCTGAAAAAATGCAGGAAGTAAGCCTGTGCACAATGGAAACTAGAAGAGACATTTAAATAGCAAACCAGGTATTGGCCGCAAGACTAACAAACTAGAAAAAAACGGTTCAACACAAAATACCACCTTTACACAGACTGTAATCCAAGGAGGTAGCCACCAAACAAAGCACTTTACTGATAATAAAGCTGAAATCCACATGTTCAAACGTGCATAAGGAGCCCACTGCAGCCTAAGAGCATCAGAGGCAAATTCCACTGGTAGGTTACTAGAACAGCATGCCCTAAATACTGTCTGCCAAATACATAGTCTCTGAAATATGTCTTTAAAAAATTGCCCCATTAAAGTTAATAATAGAAAATCTACACCAATTGGAGTCATACAGTACTTTGTAAAAAAAAAAATTACAATCATAATTACGGATCATTATGATCAAAGTTATAGCTGTCAGCAGGATCCTTCTTGAGATAGTGAGGGAAAGAAGATATCGACACTTTGAAGCCTAATTCATTGCTTTTTAAGAGGCACCAATCTTGAAGGAGAGTTGATTGACCAATGGCTTGGCCACAGGAGAGCCACAGGATAGTGAAAGGTAGTGGACTTCATGTTCTCAAACTAATGCAATGGGCAATTATGCCAATGTAGCAGTGCATACCCTGGTGCAGGACTCTAGCATCTAACTTGTCTACTCCAAACCACAGATGCTAGCTGTTAACTCTCAGCATTCTGTGGGGAATAAAACTGAGGCAGATAAAATTTAGATTGTTTTCCTTTGTTGTGACCATCTAGAAGGTTGCTGTGATGTAAATGTCTGTTTGGGCTAGAAAACAAGGTGCAGTGACTGCAGACCTACAACACTATTTCCTACAATGGAATCCTGGAGGTTTGGTTTGTGGATTCTGAGAGGAGATCTTGAAATAAATATGTAAGGCAATTGGGCCTGCCTGAGGGTGTTGGCGGCCTGCAATGGAGTTATTTCTCCAGGATTGGCTGCAAACAAATAGGTTTTTCTCTGTACAATGAACGCATAGGCCTCTGTCTAAAGGGTCCCATTATGCTACCTTAGGAAATAGTGATGGAATGCTTGTTCCATTACAGTATGCCATACAGTTTGGGATACATACGATATAAATCAGTTGTGGTATCCATCTAATCCGTTATATTGCTGTGGTATAACAGGCATGGAGGTAAGGTGGAGGAACTTGAAATTAAGAATATGCTGATTTTCACAGCAAAACTCTAGTGGCCGTGAAATATATCTCAAAGCTTTTATCTAAGGAATAAATGCAATGAGCCTGCAGACCCCCCTTGATGAGCCTCAGAATATAGTGATATTATGCTTGTTCAGTTGCAGAGACAAGGATGTTATACTGCGGTAAGCCATAAAGTTGAGAGACATACTGTTCAAAATTACCATCTTTTGCGTGGTATTCCCCCAGAGGTTTGTCTTCTTTTGCTGAGCCTGTTTTTATTGACCCGTAGACTTTACTTCTGCTAACCAGTGAAAATGTGCTTGCGCTGTTCCTTTTTCACCTCGTAAAATTGGTATGTTTAATTTATTTATAAGCCCCTAATATATGGTACTGCCTGTACCCAGGGCCTGTAAATTAAATGCTACCAGAGGGCTGCAGCACTTATTGTGCCACTCACTAAAGGAGTACTGTAAAATATGTTGCCAGGCCTGCCAGTGCAGCCAGATTGTGCAGTGTTAAAACTGCCATTTCGACGTGGCAAAACAAACTTTTTGCCTGGCTCAACTTTCCCTTTTCTGATTATTTATCACCCCAAAGGTAGGCCCTAAATGCCCATTGGGCAAGATGCATGGCATTTAAAAAGTAGGGTATGTACATTTAATGTTTCACATACCCTGACAGTAAAAAACCTCCAAAGCCTTTTTTCCTTGTGGCAAGGCTGGCTCTCACAGGGAACCGGTGGATAACACTATAACATTTCATAGTACTTAATTTCAGTGTGGGAGCAGCTATGAAAATGGTTCAAGTACTTATTTTAATAGTTATACAAAAAACAACTAATGCTTCAATTTCTTACACACACAATATGAGACCATTGCAGTATCCTTCGACTTGGATTAAACTATTGTGATACGACCAGCATGGAGGTAAGCGGAAGGAAGATGGAAATATCTATGTATTGTTTTTGTCAGAAAAACTGTACATTATTGCTGGAAATGAGAACTGATTGGACTGACGACTGGAAGACCTTTCCTCATAGAGCTGGGAATAGTACAATTGACACCCTTATTAACTCAGAGAGGCTCACTCAGAGGCAATGAAGCAAATCGAAATAAAGAAGCAAATTGCTACTGCAAACAAAGGGTGTTCATTAATGATGCTGGATTGCTAGACATCGCTATCGATCCTATAGTTGAGGAAGGGTGACTGTGGCTGGAGGCTTCCTGATGTTTTATCTGGGGTTACTCACTCTGCTTCTTCTGATTATGTGCTAATTGGACAATAATATAGGAGAGGTTTCCTTGGGAGAGCACTAGACTTCTATGGTTAAGTGATTACATACCTGCCAGTTATACATTTGTTTGGGAACTGATATATGTGTTCTTGAATGGGTGCTTTATGCCACACACACTCTCTGATAGACGTCATGTGATTACTCACCCTTCTTGCTTTGGAATTTGGTTTTACGGGTTGTCTAATTGGTACATCTTGGTTTGGTCATGCATCATGGATTAAACTGTGCACATGATTATTTATTGTTAATGTTTTGTGGTGATGTAAGTCACACCAGGATATACATGTTGTTGACTGAGAAGAATAATATGCAGAAGGTCTAAAAAAAAATCTTCTAATACTAGGATACCAGACAGAAACTCCAGAACTCCACTGCAAACCAGCTGAGCCAAGAGTTAAGAAGGTAATTCTGAGGATACCCACGAGTGTTGAGCACAAACAAATATACACCAGGAAAGAGAGACTAGAGAGAAACCTAACACAAGGGAATTGCGAAGGGAAAAAACAACAAATGCAAGGGCCAAGTGAATGGGTGAAAACTGGTACGAACCGGAGAGCCACAAACACACACATTTCCAGGCACATATTCTATATCAAAATGGCTTGCCACTTACGACCTAGAAAAGTACCAGGAACTAGAAAGTGAGAGTGAGTGTCTAAGTATATCAGTCAATTAGCAGGTTAGTGTTCATAATCTATTTAGTTTCCCTTATCTTGTTCCCCGTTATTCCCAGCTGGCCTTGCTCCTGATTTCCTGTTTGCTCAGCAAGAATCCTGATGGAGAAAACGATAACCAGATTCATGACTTCATACTGGGAGCTGGAGTAGTTTTGACACATGCTGATAAAGGTGGAGTGGGCTTCTTGCTACACAGGATGGATGCCATTAGGAAAAGGGTCAATGGGAAGTCTCTTCACATTGATAGTTTGCTAGTTGACATATATGTTCATTTTGATAACTTGTAACCCCCAGGATGCTGCTAGATTTTGAAGAAACACTTGCGAAGGGCACAGTACCTGCTTCCATGCCTGTGGTGCTAATGTTATTAGCTACCATACCCAAATAACCCGGAGCAATGTGTGTTATACACACTCCTGTCACTCATTAATGTGCATGCCAAAATCATGGTCAAGGTAACCAACCAACGTAGCCCTTCTGTTTGCTATATAGTTACATCTGTACCAATCTGGATTCCTTCCAGGTCACAACACAATTACCACCATCAGAACGTTGTCCTAATTATTTGAATATCATACCATGGAGGGTCATAATTGGTCATTGTCAGTCTAGACATGCAGAAGGATTTTTACACTATAGACTGGAGGTACAGGGTGTAGTCTTTAGATAAGTTTGAATGAGGTGCGAGTTCCTTAAATGGGTGAACCTTTTATGTACGTCTCCCCTACCATAAATGAAATCTAACAGTTGATACATTCTTTAATACAAATTTCACAGGGCATGCTTCAACTTTTTACCCCACCCTCATTGATATTTGTCCTACTGCAGAACCAGAACCTTTAGCCTGTGCTGTCGGGGGTAGGTTTCACATATAAAGTATTGATTTCTATGGAGTCCTGCAAGTAATATACCGTGATACACAGATCATGTATTTTTATATGTCAGTGAACCATTGATAGTGCTCTTGGAGACTCTCAAGTTGATTGAGGACTTTGGTATGACTTCGTGATTAAATGCAAATTTGGATGAATTGCTAAAGCACCCACTTTCTGGCGATGATAAACGGATGTCCCTGGGTGTGCATGTTAAAGTATGGTGAGAATCCTTTCCTTATATAAGAATTTGGGTGACTCTGAGCCTGGAAGAACTATACAACAGAAATGTGGCAGGAGACATACAGTAAATCTGTTTTAATGGACGTCTGGGGCAATTCTCCAATGCCACTCACTGCTTGAATTTCCCTTTAGAGCGTATTTCCCTCCTTCAACTGGACTAAAAGTACAGGTAAGCTTGCCTTCAACAAGTTGGTTTTTATAGTTACTGACAATACTGTGCCTCTGTCCATTATTCCCGATTATGCCTCTCAAGGTGTCAGTGACCTTACTTGGACTAAATAGAAAAGTGTTGACTAATGCAGCTCCGAGCTGAAGGAGAAGCCTATGCACATTGTTGACTGCATTTTTTTGGGATAATGTGGTCTTTATAGGTGTAAATTTGTCACACAGTCCAATCAGTCTGGGGCAAACTGACAATGTCAACTGACAATGTCATGAGAATTGTGGTTTCATCACATTCGACAGCTTTACATTTAAAATGCCTATTGAAGGCCTATTTGACTCCCTTTGTGGTCCATAAATGAACTGCAATTGTGTTTTTCCTGTATGCCCACCATGTTCTGCTTTAGTGGCAAATTCATGATTGATGTGATGGCAATGGTGAAGTGATATTACAATTTTGGGATGCTATGGGGACACACTTGGCTGATTCCACAGGATAGCATCTGGTAAAATCATCCAGACTCTGCCTTTAAGTTTGAAAAAGAGGTTTATTAAAGAGTATTGCAACAAGTATTACATGTTTACATTAAACGTTGAGTAAGCAGTATTAACAATATGAAGTTTCTAAGTAAACATCACCACTTAATGAGAGTAGATAATGTTGCAAATGAAGAATATGCAAAATAAGAAGGGAGGAAAGAAAGGAAAAGAATAAGTAATGGCAATAGCTGATGAACGATCAAAAGGAAGAGTGTGAGAAGATACAAGTGTAAGCTTAAAACTTCAGTAGTATATCATCAATAAAATTCATAAAACGAGAATATACAGAGAAAATAAAATAACACATTTCATGGATGTTTGGGAAAGACCTTTAAGAGAGGTTGGTGACAATTTTTTAGTGCAATTGTCTAAAAAGAAAATAACAGGTGTCCATATAACATCTCTCTTAATATCTTAATAAGGAGCTAAATGGGGTGACATTTCTCTATCTAATAGATGACTGTAACATACATTATACCACCAGGCTTGAAAAGAAACTTGTGAGGACTGTTTCCAGTTTTTAGTTATTTGCGGAAAGGCAACTGCAATTAATAAATCAACTATTACAGTATTAGAAGTGTTGATTTGACAAACATCAGATAGACTTCCAAGAAAAATATTTGAAAATAAAAAAATCTGTATGAAAAATGGTGTGGATTTGAGATCATACTTTCAACCAAAATTGATGAGTGAACAGGCGTGAAAAAAGTAAATGATATAAATCTGCAGAGGGAGCATTACATGACAACAATTAACATGGATTCTGGGTTAAATTTATGTAAATTAGCTGGGGTGATCATAATTCTGCTGTATATAAAAAAATAAACTTTGAGAAGTGTTTGTGCATTTTGAGGTTTTGCATGTTTTAACCATAATTTATCCCAAAGTGTGATAGGCCATGACATTTGAAAATCTTGTTTCCATTGTAATTCCACCTCTGATTCATCTCTGTTGTCTGTGGATTTAGTAAGTATTTTGTATATAGAGGAGGCATTGTGTTTATGATGTAATATTGGAAGAATGTGATGGAGTAGGAAAATGACAATAATGAATTGAAGGTGTAATGGTTTGAATTAAAATATGAATTTATCATTGTATGACAGTGGTAGATTATGTAGTAATTGTGCCTGAAAAAAGTAATGAAAGAGTCATTTGATCGGAATTGGTGAACCCAACTGTCTTATCCAGGTGGCTGGTTGACACCTGTTCGGTATAAGTCAATAAGGACGCTCAATGAAGGACCACACGCCAATTATGAATACAATTTAGCTTTACTAGAATTTCAGGTAAATGCAAGCATTTAGCACATCAACAATAGTGGAATAAGAATAGCAATAAAAAAAGCATCTATTTATATATAAGTACACTACAAAGAGCATCTATGTATAAATCTGAGCAAAGAGTTCATTGACAGATATAAACTTGGAATAACTGTATACCACAATGTGATACACTACGATGTTCAGGGAGCAGAATATAAACGAGTTGAATATTTCAGATAAGCTTTGATTTACTGCACACTAAAATGCATATTTCAATTACTGTAGCAGACTCACACTACGATGTTCAGTAAGAAAAAAACTATAAACAAGCTGAATTTCTCACATTATAAACACAGTGCAAGCATAATAATCAATCATAATAATAGAGCAGAGAAACAAAAGCCTTTCATCCCTGGGTGGAACTTAACTTAGTCCACGAAATGCTGGGAAGCCCTCTACCGCCCGCTTGGACCTCTCTCCCCCTCGAGCGTCACGGTCTTGAAACAGCAAAACAGGGAGGCAGCTCTGGGTCTGAAGATGACAGTTTCACAACTCCATCTGCGAGCTTCAATTCCCTCACCCACCTTTCAGTGTTTAAATAACCTGAAGCTTGAATTCTATCCCCTTCCAGTATTTTCTAGCTATGTTATCAGTACATGTCTCTTGGCTGCCTTGCCATTCCCTGGCCATTGTTGTCATTCCATCTTTTACTGTGGTCTCGTTCTCAAGGTTGAGACTGAATCTCCTTCACAGCCTGTTTCTCACACATGCAGCTGCGAATAAGTTTATCTACAGAATGTCAAAAGAAAACAAGCTTGAAAGCGAACATCGTGAATTTCTTCCACGTTGCTCTGGCTTCAGCAAGCATCACGCTCATCTACACTGTCCAAGCTAATTAACCCTTTGCGTCACAATGTCTTTCGCACCTTTCCCTATACTGATCACTCCACCCCTTAGATGAGCGCGATGCTTGTCGAAACCAGAAGTATTTATTGTAACACTTCGCTAGCTAGATTGCTACGAATACTTGTTATCATTATTCTAAGCGCCTGCATTTTAGTATAAAGCTGGTTTGTGCGTACATATATTCTACATAGTATAATCATTAGCGTGACACAGACAATCAATAACCAGATTAGCGGATGTAACACTATATTTAGCGTCTTCGTAGTTCCTGGTGCCCAACCTAAGAAGATGTCATACCAATGGTGCTCAGTTACTTGCTGGATAGACGAAGCAGTGTGCATAAGCTGTTTGGCGTCTATGGTCATCTGTATGGCGGTATCCTTGGTATATTTAGCTGCCATGTCGAATTTAGCAAATGTGATTTGTGCGTAGCACCTGATTGCCTCTAGTCTAGGTAGCTTCACAACAAGCGGGATGTTCCATTCTAACCGTGCTTGCATTTGCGTCTGTAATGTGGTTGTGGTGAACTTAGTCGGTAGGTATAGGATGTGAGTACTTATGTCAATAATGCTGGTAATATTGCACATATACATTACCTGCTCTCCGGTGGTTTGTACAAACCCGTTAATAAGTAAGGGATGATTAGTAACATAACATATACTCTCTGTTCCTATCTGATATAAGTCTTTGCCATTAATAGGATAAGGTAACCATTCACATTCTCCTGGTATTGGGTGAAGGCATGGATCTAGCGCCCGTCCAGTGTGGGTACATACCCACCCCTTAGACCAATCTGCACATCTAGTGGGATCTACGGTGTGATTTGTTTGATCAACCCATTTTTTGTCAGTGTGAGGTATCCACTATTCTTCACCTATTACTACAGGGAGCAATATAAAGGGACACCATATTTCAGGAGGAAGATCACTTCTAGCTATATCAAAATGAGCATAACACATCTCTCCCTCACAATGAAATTGTATGGGCTTTACCCATATTTCCTCAGGCAAATGCAATTGTTGTCTCCAATATTCACCTTGAAGCTGTCCCCATTCCGCTTTGAAGTCTACATACTGTTGATTAACAATGCTTTGCCATAGTATGCACTGAATTCCTTTGGACATTGTTTGGGTGCTTTGAAAGCTTTTTCCAAATTTTTCATAAGTGAAATTATGCCATTGCCAATCACGATACAACCCACGCAGAACCTTCCATACTTCTTGTGAGTGTGTGGGCCCCCATTGTGAAATTACTTTTATGGCCTCCCCTGTACTATATCCTGTAGAAGATAGCTTATTCCTGATGGCTTCAATATCAAAAGCGTTCAGGGTCCCTACCCCAATTCCGGTGGCCCCGGCTATCATGGATCCTAGATCTCTTCTGATGCGTAACTTCGGCAAGGGCCATAACTGTAGTGTCCATGGTGTGCATAATAGATCATACTTAGAGACATTCCCCTTGGCAATAGTTATCTGTAACACAATATGGTTAATTATGCTTGCATGCAAAGCTTGCTTACATCCTATTCTATATCGAACTATGGAAACGTTGCCTAAATTGCTGACCATGCGTCTTTCGGCTACATAAAACATAAAGGCAGGCGGTTTGGAGTATCGAACTCCTTTAGTTCTATTAGTCATTGTAACAACAACCATATGTCCTGGTAAAATATATTGTTTGTTAGAACAATCATAAGATCTACATGGATACGTCTGTACTGGTGTAAAAGGTACAATGGTATCACAATATTTACATATCATGTTTAGCGTATAATTCAAAGCCTGTACCGTTGCGGGCATTCCCTGCAACCAGTTCAGTCCGTTGGCATGTCGGATTTGCTGTCCAGTTAACTTCCAGGTTACAGCTTTGGCAGCCATCCGCTTGCCTCCAGGTACCTTCACGTTGCAAAGTGAAACATTTCCCTGGTCATCAGTTACATTAGCGGCTTGAGGTGCACAAGTGACATGAAGGTCCGTGATGACATTCTCTGCCACATTTGGTCGGACTAATATACTTTTTCCGGTTATAATCATGACCGCAAACAGGAACCACATCATCGATGCAGATGTCATCATTTACGACCGTGGGGTAAGTCTCACTGCAGGTACAAATACAGGTACATTAGAATTCTTTAAAAATACAATATACGTACTCCCCACCCCTTGACTCAATATCTCTCCTGCCTCTGGCTTTTTCCCTGGATGATGCACCCATACTCTTCTTCCTGTGCTTCCAAATCCTCCTTCACCTCTCTGAGTGTTATCTGGGTGGGCAGATCTTTCTTCAATGTGGGGGGTATACGCTTGTTCACAAATCAATTGGGCAAGTCTGTCATGTGCTTGATACGATACAGTAGTATCTCCTTAGTCAGTAATACTACTTTAACCTCTCCTCTAAAATCTGGGTCTATGACTCCCCCTAGCACCGACACTCCCTTGATGGCTAGGCTGGATCGAGGGGCAATTCTACCATATGTTCCAGGTGGTACTCTCACTCCTATTCCTTCACCTGTCCTACGGGTATTTCTCCATCCTCTGGAGCAAACAGGTCAATCATTGTGTGGGTGATTTCTTTATCATGCCCTTTCATCCGAATGAAAGGAGTCTGCTGCCCAACTGGTCTATTGTTCAATTCGAACAAGGCTTTGTCTAAATTACTACTCCATCCTTTTAGAGTCTGATGTGTTGATAACTTTTTTAGCTGTTCTTTCAACAATCCGTTATATCTCTCAATCATGCCTGCAGCTTGTGGATAATAACTAAGGTGTAAAATCCACCGAATTCCCTGTTCCTGCGCCCAATCCTGCACTGTTTTCCCTGAAAAGTGTGTACCCCTATCTGTTTGGATTTCATCAGGTACCCCATAATGTTTTATCAGGTAGTTTAGCCCTTGCAAAGTGGACTTTTGGTCTGCAGACTTACAGGGCATACCCAACATAAGGCCAGAGTAGGTGTCCACCATGGTCAATACGTAGCTTTTTCCTCCTTCCTTTGGTAGCGGCCCGATATAGTCCAATTGCCACACTGTAGCGGCTGCGGTTCCTCTTCTGATATGGCCGCTAGGCTTCTTTTGCAGGGGCATTTGTCTTATCTGGTTGCATGTGGGGCACTCTTTTATTGCTTGGTGGACCAGTTCTTTAGTAACTGGAATCTGTCGTTGCTGTGCCCATGCATAAGTGCCATTCTCTCCTAGATGTCCCTATGTTGCATGGGCCCAGTTTGCTAGAGCAGCTTCATCCTCCTAATTGATGATCACTTTTCGTGTTTTGGCCATCTGATCTACGGTGTTGTTGAATAGAGATGCAAGTGAGGTGTCTGATGGGCAATGGGCGTCCACATGTCCCACATAGATTTGTCATTTTTGCCCTTTCTCCCACATCTCTTCCCATAGCTGCTCGCCTCCCCAAATGGGGGTGCCTTTGATTTTCCATCCATCCTTGCGCCAAGTCGGGGCCCAGCTTACTAGTCCTTGGTAGGTGGCCCAGCTGTCAGTGTACACAAATGTTTTCTCTCCGATGGGGGCTTGTTCGATCACTGCTGCTACCCCCTGCAGTTCTGCAAGCTGACTTGATCCATTATTTCCTCCTCGCAGCAACAGCGTTTCTGTTTCTGTAGCAGGCTGGAATGCGACTGTTTGCCATTGTCTTTTTCCATGACGATACCGGGCGGTACCATCTGTGAACCATGCATTTTGCTGTTCTTCTTTTGTGAGCTGTTCAAAAGGTCGGGCTGTTTTAAATGGTGAGGACTCCATCTCAGATGGCTCTGGCGAGGGGACCATTGCTTGTAAGTCCACTGCCCCCAGCATATCTTCTTGTAACTTCGATACTCCTACTGGCCCCGGTTTTGGCCTCTGCTGCAGATACCATTTCCACTTTACGATGGTAGACTCCTGCGCCCTGCCTACTTTAGTGCCAACCCCTCCTTCTCTTATCCAGCCTAGTAAGGGGACCCGTGTTCTTAAGGTAACCGGCCGGTCACCAGTTATGCGCTCTGTTTCTACTAACGCCCCATATGCTCCTGCTAGTTCTTTTTCTAACGGGGTATAATTGCTCATGGATGGAGTTAATCTCTTTGACCAAAATCTTGTGGCACTTTCTTTTTTCCTTGCCTCTGCCATAAACTCCACATCACTACATCATCCTGTACTATCATTTCCAGCTCAAACGGGTCTCCTTCTGTGACGGGACCTAACGCAAAATAATTCTGTAATGCATCTTTTGCTCCCTCAAAGGCCTCTTGCTGTTCAGGTCCCCATTGGAAAGGGTGCTTTTTTCGTGTAACTTGATATAATGGTCTCAATATTAATCCTAAGTGAGGGATATGTTGTCTCCAGAATCCCATCAAACCAATAAATCGTTGTGCTTCTGCCTTAGTTGAAGGAATCTTTAGCTGCTGTACCGTATCAATCACTTTCTGTGGTATTCTTTTTACTGGTCCTGACCAAATAGCGCCCAGGAATTTCACCTCTTGTACAGGGCCTTGGACCTTTTTTGGGTTAATAGCCCATAGCCTCTGCTGTAAGTATTCAATTAATTTTTCCAGCATGTCTGAGACTTGCTCTTTAGTGTCCCCAGTGATCATGATGTCATCAATGTAATGTGCAAGTCGGGTGTTGCCATCCGAGAAGTTGGCTAAATCTCTGGCTATTAGCCCATGACACAATGTGGGACTATGCACGTACCCCTGGGGCAACTTCCTGAATGTGAATTGTCTTTCCTGCCAGCATATTGCAAATTGGTCTTGACTGGCCTCATCAATATCAATTGAAAAGAAGGCGTTTGCTAGATCAATCACGGCATGCCATTCCCCCACATCTTTACTCAACTGTTCCACCAGTGTGATGATGTCTGGGACGGTGGCTGCCAAAGGTGGAGCCACTTTATTCAGTTGTCGATAGTCGACAGTCATTCGATATGTATCATCTGCTTTCTTCACGGGCCATATAGGAGAGTTAAATGGGCTCACAGCTGGCCTTAACACACCTGCATCTAGCAACCCCTGTATGGTTTCTGAAATCTCTTTATGACCTCCGGGTACGCGGTACTGTTTAATGCACACCGGCTCCTTTGGAGGAGGCACATGTAATGGACTCCACTTTGCATGCCCAACCAGAACTGTTCTAGATTTCTTTATGTGTATGCTCCTCACACCAAAAGTAAATGTTCCTCTTTGCGTATCAATAGTTTTGCCTAGTAACAAATCCATGCCAATAATGTATTCTGGTACTTCAGCTATTAAAACTTCTGCAGTGAACGGGGGTCCTTTACCGATTGACAATTTAAGCTTAACAGGTTTGGCCTCTGTCTCTGCACCCCCGTAACCATTAATAATCACACCCTTCCCTGGCAGCCTCTTAGGGTTTCCATTTATCAAAGTTACTTCCGCGCCTGTATCGAGCAGTGCCATAACATGTTGTGTTCCTTTGTGCCAATAAATGATGAGAGGTACATATGGCCGCCTGTCCCCGGGGCTTACCTCTTGCACTGCTCTGACCCCCGGGGTTTGGCCTGACCTTCATAATAAGGGGTCTGGGACTTCCCAGCCATCGCTGGACAAGTCGGGATATAGAGTTGAGACAGGCACCTTCCTATTTTTCCCTGATTCAGTTTTTTCCTTCTCAGACTCTTCCATGGGTGGTGCTGAGGGCTGTTTCTCATCAAATGCCTCTTTCTCTTTCTGTCTATGCTGCACTGCTTTCCATTTATTAAGCAGATAAGGGGTAGGCTTTCCATCTATCTCCTCTTTCTTCACCCCAGCATTCAACAAATCTATCCACATTTGTCGTCTGGTCACTTTTATTGTAGATTCTCCTCCCTTATACTTATTGTCCTGCCCCACTGCTCTTGCTGATTTTTGTCTATCAAGCCCTTCTAATTGTGCCATTAATAATACCACATCCCCCACTGGTCTTCCCTGAGCGGGTCCTAGAAGGGCCAACAAGGCACCTTTCATATGCGGAGGGGCATTTCTGATTAACCGTGCCCTGATCCCTGCTGTCACGGGTTCAACATCAGGTCCTAAAACCTGTTGGGAGTACACTGCGTTCTGCATCCCCATTTCTCGCAGTTGTTCATTTGCCGCTGAAATCGTATGCCTAGGACCCCAACTCTCCTCCACATCTATAGCAGTTGGGCACAATTGCTTCACTCCTTCCATCAACCAACCCATTAGAGAGAAAGCTTGTTGCCCCTGTGCACCTCGTAACCGTTGCCCTAACATAGCATGTCTAGTTACTGATCCCATTTTCAAAAGTTCGGTTGGCGACAAATATGTACCATCTGCTCCAGTGTCCCACAATCTCACCAACCATTTAAACAAGGGCTCTGCAGGCATCTGTCTAAACATACGAGTTATCTCTAACAATTCACTCTGTCTATAATCTCTTACCAAACGTGAATTCTGTATTTGCCCACCATTCACTCCCTTTGATTTATTCTGCACGAGTGGGCGAACCTCCATTACACTTCCCCTTTCACCTTCAACTTCACCTACACGTCCTTCTCCACTTTCAACTCCACCTAGTTCTGCTACACGTACTTCAACCTCATCCTCCCAATTCCAGTCATCATCATTATCCGAGACCGGTCCATCCCAAGTATAAGGATCCCAGTTTTCTTTGCGTACCAATGCCATCACTTGCACAGCTGAGGGTATTTTAGGCTTCTGTCTACTCTTCTGTTTTGCTACTCGTACTGCTAATGCGGTGCACCTTGCCTCCATTTGATCACCCCTAGTCACTGCACTTTCTATAGTTTCTTTCATAAGTAACTGCCTTTCCTGCAAGGATGCAACCTCATCCCGCAGTTTTCTTATCTCTGCATCTTGTGTTAATGTTTTCCTGTATACCGTACGGAGCGCAGACAGGAAAAGTCATCCCACTTGCCCTGCTGCTTTCAGCTCCAGCTTCACCCTTCTTAGCTTCACACTCTCAACCGCATCTTCCACTAAAAGGGGAGTCACTTTCTCATCTAATGCCTCCAATAACACCGGCGCTGCCCACCGGTTCAGGAGCCCTGCCACACCAGAGAACGGGTCAGGTGCTAACCACCCGGGAATGGATCTGGCTTCTGCCCCATGCTGTCTTCCGCTCTCTGCCTCACTTTTCTTACGTCCCCAAAGAGGCATTATTGACTTATGCCCCACTTCTGGTACCAAATGTCTTATCCAGGTGGCTGGTTGACACCTGTTCGGTATAAGTCAATAAGGACGCTCAATGAAGGACCACACACCAATTATGAATACAATTTAGCTTTACTAGAATTTCAGGTAAATGCAGGCATTTAGCACATCAACAATAGTGGAATAAGAATAGCAATAAAAAAAGCATATATTTATATATAAGTACACTACAAAGAGCATCTATGTATACATCTGAGCAAAGAGTTCATTGACAGATATCAACTTGGAATAACTGTATACCAAAATGTGATACACTACGATGTTCAGGGAGCAGAATATAAACGAGTTGAATATTTCAGATAAGCTTTGATTTACTGCACACTAAAATGCATATTTCAATTACTGTAGCAGACTCACACTACGATGTTCAGTAAGAAAAAAACTATAAACGAGCTGAATTTCTCAGATTATAAACACAGTGCAAGCATAATAATCAATCATAATAATAGAGCAGAGAAACAAAAGCCTTTCATCCCTGGGTGGAACTTAACTTAGTCCACGAAATGCTGGGAAGCCCTCTAACGCCCGCTTGGACCTCTCTCCCCCTCGAGCGTCACGGTCTTGGAACAGCAAAAAAGAGGCAGCTCTGGGTCTGAAGATGACAGTTTCACAACTCCATCTGCGAGCTTCAATTCCCTCACCCACCTTTCAGTGGTTAAATAACCTGAAACTTGGATTCTATCCCCTTCCAGTATTTTCTAGCTATGTTATCAGTACATGTCTCTTGGCTGCCTTGCCATTCCCTGGCCATTGTTTTCATTCCATCCTTCACTGTGGTCTCGTTCTCAAGGTTGAGACTGAATCTCCTTCACAGCCTGTTTCTCACACATGCAGCTGCGAATAAGTTTATCTACGGAATGTCAAAAGAAAACAAGCTTGAAAGCGAACATCGTGAATTTCTTCCACGTTGCTCTGGCTTCAGCAAGCATCACGCTCATCTACACTGTCCAAGCTAATTAACCCTTTGCGTCACAATGTCTTTCGCACCTTTCCCTATACTGATCACTCAACCCCTTAGATGAGCGCGATGCTTGTCGAAACCAGAAGTATTTATTGTAACACTTCGCTAGCTAGATTGCTACGAATACTTGTTAGCATTATTCTAAGCGCCTGCATTTTAGTATAAAGCTGGTTTGTGCGTACATATATTCTACATAGTATAATCATTAGCGTGACACAGACAATCAATAACCAGATTAGCGGATGTAACACTATATTTAGCGTCTTCGTAGTTCCTGGTGCCCAACCTAAGAAGATGTCATACCAATGGTGCTCAGTTACTTGCTGGATAGACGAAGCAGTGTGCATAAGCTGTTTGGCGTCTATGGTCATCTGTATGGCGGTATCCTTGGTATATTTAGCTGCCATGTCGAATTTAGCAAATGTGATTTGTGCGTAGCACCTGATTGCCTCTAGTCTAGGTAGCTTCACAACAAGCGGGATGTTCCATTCTAACCGTGCTTGCATTTGCGTCTGTAATGTGGTTGTGGTGAACTTAGTCGGTAGGTATAGGATGTGAGTACTTATGTCAATAATGCTGGTAATATTGCACATATACATTACCTGCTCTCCGGTGGTTTGTACAAACCCGTTAATAAGTAAGGGATGATTAGTAACATAACATATACTCTCTGTTCCTATCTGATATAAGTCTTTGCCATTAATAGGATAAGGTAACCATTCACATTCTCCTGGTATTGGGTGAAGGCATGGATCTAGCGCCCGTCCAGTGTGGGTACATACCCACCCCTTAGACCAATCTGCACATCTAGTGGGATCTACGGTGTGATTTGTTTGATCAACCCATTTTTAGTCAGTGTGAGGTATCCACTATTCTTCACCTATTACTACAGGGAGCAATATAAAGGGACACCATATTTCAGGAGGAAGATCACTTCTAGCTATATCAAAATGAGCATAACACATCTCTCCCTCACAATGAAATTGTATGGGCTTTACCCATATTTCCTCAGGCAAATGCAATTGTTGTCTCCAATATTCACCTTGAAGCTGTCCCCATTCCGCTTTGAAGTCTACATACTGTTGATTAACAATGCTTTGCCATAGTATGCACTGAATTCCTTTGGACATTGTTTGGGTGCTTTGAAAGCTTTTTCCAAATTTTTCATAAGTGAAATTATGCCATTGCCAATCACGATACAACCCACGCAGAACCTTCCATACTTCTTGTGAGTGTGTGGGCCCCCATTGTGAAATTACTTTTATGGCCTCCCCTGTACTATATCCTGTAGAAGATAGCTTATTCCTGATGGCTTCAATATCAAAAGCGTTCAGGGTCCCTACCCCAATTCCGGTGGCCCCGGCTATCATGGATCCTAGATCTCTTCTGATGCGTAACTTCGGCAAGGGCCATAACTGTAGTGTCCATGGTGTGCATAATAGATCATACTTAGAGACATTCCCCTTGGCAATAGTTATCTGTAACACAATATGGTTAATTATGCTTGCATGCAAAGCTTGCTTACATCCTATTCTATATCGAACTATGGAAACGTTGCCTAAATTGCTGACCATGCGTCTTTCGGCTACATAAAACATAAAGGCAGGCGGTTTGGAGTATCGAACTCCTTTAGTTCTATTAGTCATTGTAACAACAACCATATGTCCTGGTAAAATATATTGTTTGTTAGAACAATCATAAGATCTACATGGATACGTCTGTACTGGTGTAAAAGGTACAATGGTATCACAATATTTACATATCATGTTTAGCGTATAATTCAAAGCCTGTACCGTTGCGGGCATTCCCTGCAACCAGTTCAGTCCGTTGGCATGTCGGATTTGCTGTCCAGTTAACTTCCAGGTTACAGCTTTGGCAGCCATCCGCTTGCCTCCAGGTACCTTCACGTTGCAAAGTGAAACATTTCCCTGGTCATCAGTTACATTAGCGGCTTGAGGTGCACAAGTGACATGAAGGTCCGTGATGACATTCTCTGCCACATTTGGTCGGACTAATATACTTTTTCCGGTTATAATCATGACCGCAAACAGGAACCACATCATCGATGCAGATGTCATCATTTACGACCGTGGGGTAAGTCTCACTGCAGGTACAAATACAGGTACATTAGAATTCTTTAAAAATACAATATACGTACTCCCCACCCCTTGACTCAATATCTCTCCTGCCTCTGGCTTTTTCCCTGGATGATGCACCCATACTCTTCTTCCTGTGCTTCCAAATCCTCCTTCACCTCTCTGAGTGTTATCTGGGTGGGCAGATCTTTCTTCAATGTGGGGGGTATACGCTTGTTCACAAATCAATTGGGCAAGTCTGTCATGTGCTTGATACGATACAGTAGTATCTCCTTAGTCAGTAATACTACTTTAACCTCTCCTCTAAAATCTGGGTCTATGACTCCCCCTAGCACCGACACTCCCTTGATGGCTAGGCTGGATCGAGGGGCAATTCTACCATATGTTCCAGGTGGTACTCTCACTCCTATTCCTTCACCTGTCCTACGGGTATTTCTCCATCCTCTGGAGCAAACAGGTCAATCATTGTGTGGGTGATTTCTTTATCATGCCCTTTCATCCGAATGAAAGGAGTCTGCTGCCCAACTGGTCTATTGTTCAATTCGAACAAGGCTTTGTCTAAATTACTACTCCATCCTTTTAGAGTCTGATGTGTTGATAACTTTTTTAGCTGTTCTTTCAACAATCCGTTATATCTCTCAATCATGCCTGCAGCTTGTGGATAATAACTAAGGTGTAAAATCCACCGAATTCCCTGTTCCTGCGCCCAATCCTGCACTGTTTTCCCTGAAAAGTGTGTACCCCTATCTGTTTGGATTTCATCAGGTACCCCATAATGTTTTATCAGGTAGTTTAGCCCTTGCAAAGTGGACTTTTGGTCTGCAGACTTACAGGGCATACCCAACATAAGGCCAGAGTAGGTGTCCACCATGGTCAATACGTAGCTTTTTCCTCCTTCCTTTGGTAGCGGCCCGATATAGTCCAATTGCCACACTGTAGCGGCTGCGGTTCCTCTTCTGATATGGCCGCTAGGCTTCTTTTGCAGGGGCATTTGTCTTATCTGGTTGCATGTGGGGCACTCTTTTATTGCTTGGTGGACCAGTTCTTTAGTAACTGGAATCTGTCGTTGCTGTGCCCATGCATAAGTGCCATTCTCTCCTAGATGTCCCTATGTTGCATGGGCCCAGTTTGCTAGAGCAGCTTCATCCTCCTAATTGATGATCACTTTTCGTGTTTTGGCCATCTGATCTACGGTGTTGTTGAATAGAGATGCAAGTGAGGTGTCTGATGGGCAATGGGCGTCCACATGTCCCACATAGATTTGTCATTTTTGCCCTTTCTCCCACATCTCTTCCCATAGCTGCTCGCCTCCCCAAATGGGGGTGCCTTTGATTTTCCATCCATCCTTGCGCCAAGTCGGGGCCCAGCTTACTAGTCCTTGGTAGGTGGCCCAGCTGTCAGTGTACACAAATGTTTTCTCTCCGATGGGGGCTTGTTCGATCACTGCTGCTACCCCCTGCAGTTCTGCAAGCTGACTTGATCCATTATTTCCTCCTCGCAGCAACAGCGTTTCTGTTTCTGTAGCAGGCTGGAATGCGACTGTTTGCCATTGTCTTTTTCCATGACGATACCGGGCGGTACCATCTGTGAACCATGCATTTTGCTGTTCTTCTTTTGTGAGCTGTTCAAAAGGTCGGGCTGTTTTAAATGGTGAGGACTCCATCTCAGATGGCTCTGGCGAGGGGACCATTGCTTGTAAGTCCACTGCCCCCAGCATATCTTCTTGTAACTTCGATACTCCTACTGGCCCCGGTTTTGGCCTCTGCTGCAGATACCATTTCCACTTTACGATGGTAGACTCCTGCGCCCTGCCTACTTTAGTGCCAACCCCTCCTTCTCTTATCCAGCCTAGTAAGGGGACCCGTGTTCTTAAGGTAACCGGCCGGTCACCAGTTATGCGCTCTGTTTCTACTAACGCCCCATATGCTCCTGCTAGTTCTTTTTCTAACGGGGTATAATTGCTCATGGATGGAGTTAATCTCTTTGACCAAAATCTTGTGGCACTTTCTTTTTTCCTTGCCTCTGCCATAAACTCCACATCACTACATCATCCTGTACTATCATTTCCAGCTCAAACGGGTCTCCTTCTGTGACGGGACCTAACGCAAAATAATTCTGTAATGCATCTTTTGCTCCCTCAAAGGCCTCTTGCTGTTCAGGTCCCCATTGGAAAGGGTGCTTTTTTCGTGTAACTTGATATAATGGTCTCAATATTAATCCTAAGTGAGGGATATGTTGTCTCCAGAATCCCATCAAACCAATAAATCGTTGTGCTTCTGCCTTAGTTGAAGGAATCTTTAGCTGCTGTACCGTATCAATCACTTTCTGTGGTATTCTTTTTACTGGTCCTGACCAAATAGCGCCCAGGAATTTCACCTCTTGTACAGGGCCTTGGACCTTTTTTGGGTTAATAGCCCATAGCCTCTGCTGTAAGTATTCAATTAATTTTTCCAGCATGTCTGAGACTTGCTCTTTAGTGTCCCCAGTGATCATGATGTCATCAATGTAATGTGCAAGTCGGGTGTTGCCATCCGAGAAGTTGGCTAAATCTCTGGCTATTAGCCCATGACACAATGTGGGACTATGCACGTACCCCTGGGGCAACTTCCTGAATGTGAATTGTCTTTCCTGCCAGCATATTGCAAATTGGTCTTGACTGGCCTCATCAATATCAATTGAAAAGAAGGCGTTTGCTAGATCAATCACGGCATGCCATTCCCCCACATCTTTACTCAACTGTTCCACCAGTGTGATGATGTCTGGGACGGTGGCTGCCAAAGGTGGAGCCACTTTATTCAGTTGTCGATAGTCGACAGTCATTCGATATGTATCATCTGCTTTCTTCACGGGCCATATAGGAGAGTTAAATGGGCTCACAGCTGGCCTTAACACACCTGCATCTAGCAACCCCTGTATGGTTTCTGAAATCTCTTTATGACCTCCGGGTACGCGGTACTGTTTAATGCACACCGGCTCCTTTGGAGGAGGCACATGTAATGGACTCCACTTTGCATGCCCAACCAGAACTGTTCTAGATTTCTTTATGTGTATGCTCCTCACACCAAAAGTAAATGTTCCTCTTTGCGTATCAATAGTTTTGCCTAGTAACAAATCCATGCCAATAATGTATTCTGGTACTTCAGCTATTAAAACTTCTGCAGTGAACGGGGGTCCTTTACCGATTGACAATTTAAGCTTAACAGGTTTGGCCTCTGTCTCTGCACCCCCGTAACCATTAATAATCACACCCTTCCCTGGCAGCCTCTTAGGGTTTCCATTTATCAAAGTTACTTCCGCGCCTGTATCGAGCAGTGCCATAACATGTTGTGTTCCTTTGTGCCAATAAATGATGAGAGGTACATATGGCCGCCTGTCCCCGGGGCTTACCTCTTGCACTGCTCTGACCCCCGGGGTTTGGCCTGACCTTCATAATAAGGGGTCTGGGACTTCCCAGCCATCGCTGGACAAGTCGGGATATAGAGTTGAGACAGGCACCTTCCTATTTTTCCCTGATTCAGTTTTTTCCTTCTCAGACTCTTCCATGGGTGGTGCTGAGGGCTGTTTCTCATCAAATGCCTCTTTCTCTTTCTGTCTATGCTGCACTGCTTTCCATTTATTAAGCAGATAAGGGGTAGGCTTTCCATCTATCTCCTCTTTCTTCACCCCAGCATTCAACAAATCTATCCACATTTGTCGTCTGGTCACTTTTATTGTAGATTCTCCTCCCTTATACTTATTGTCCTGCCCCACTGCTCTTGCTGATTTTTGTCTATCAAGCCCTTCTAATTGTGCCATTAATAATACCACATCCCCCACTGGTCTTCCCTGAGCGGGTCCTAGAAGGGCCAACAAGGCACCTTTCATATGCGGAGGGGCATTTCTGATTAACCGTGCCCTGATCCCTGCTGTCACGGGTTCAACATCAGGTCCTAAAAACTGTTGGGAGTACACTGCGTTCTGCATCCCCATTTCTCGCAGTTGTTCATTTGCCGCTGAAATCGTATGCCTAGGACCCCAACTCTCCTCCACATCTATAGCAGTTGGGCACAATTGCTTCACTCCTTCCATCAACCAACCCATTAGAGAGAAAGCTTGTTGCCCCTGTGCACCTCGTAACCGTTGCCCTAACATAGCATGTCTAGTTACTGATCCCATTTTCAAAAGTTCGGTTGGCGACAAATATGTACCATCTGCTCCAGTGTCCCACAATCTCACCAACCATTTAAACAAGGGCTCTGCAGGCATCTGTCTAAACATACGAGTTATCTCTAACAATTCACTCTGTCTATAATCTCTTACCAAACGTGAATTCTGTATTTGCCCACCATTCACTCCCTTTGATTTATTCTGCACGAGTGGGCGAACCTCCATTACACTTCCCCTTTCACCTTCAACTTCACCTACACGTCCTTCTCCACTTTCAACTCCACCTAGTTCTGCTACACGTACTTCAACCTCATCCTCCCAATTCCAGTCATCATCATTATCCGAGACCGGTCCATCCCAAGTATAAGGATCCCAGTTTTCTTTGCGTACCAATGCCATCACTTGCACAGCTGAGGGTATTTTAGGCTTCTGTCTACTCTTCTGTTTTGCTACTCGTACTGCTAATGCGGTGCACCTTGCCTCCATTTGATCACCCCTAGTCACTGCACTTTCTATAGTTTCTTTCATAAGTAACTGCCTTTCCTGCAAGGATGCAACCTCATCCCGCAGTTTTCTTATCTCTGCATCTTGTGTTAATGTTTTCCTGTATACCGTACGGAGCGCAGACAGGAAAAGTCATCCCACTTGCCCTGCTGCTTTCAGCTCCAGCTTCACCCTTCTTAGCTTCACACTCTCAACCGCATCTTCCACTAAAAGGGGAGTCACTTTCTCATCTAATGCCTCCAATAACACCGGCGCTGCCCACCGGTTCAGGAGCCCTGCCACACCAGAGAACGGGTCAGGTGCTAACCACCCGGGAATGGATCTGGCTTCTGCCCCATGCTGTCTTCCGCTCTCTGCCTCACTTTTCTTACGTCCCCAAAGAGGCATTATTGACTTATGCCCCACTTCTGGTACCAAATGTCTTATCCAGGTGGCTGGTTGACACCTGTTCGGTATAAGTCAATAAGGACGCTCAATGAAGGACCACACACCAATTATGAATACAATTTAGCTTTACTAGAATTTCAGGTAAATGCAGGCATTTAGCACATCAACAATAGTGGAATAAGAATAGCAATAAAAAAAGCATATATTTATATATAAGTACACTACAAAGAGCATCTATGTATACATCTGAGCAAAGAGTTCATTGACAGATATCAACTTGGAATAACTGTATACCAAAATGTGATACACTACGATGTTCAGGGAGCAGAATATAAACGAGTTGAATATTTCAGATAAGCTTTGATTTACTGCACACTAAAATGCATATTTCAATTACTGTAGCAGACTCACACTACGATGTTCAGTAAGAAAAAAACTATAAACGAGCTGAATTTCTCAGATTATAAACACAGTGCAAGCATAATAATCAATCATAATAATAGAGCAGAGAAACAAAAGCCTTTCATCCCTGGGTGGAACTTAACTTAGTCCACGAAATGCTGGGAAGCCCTCTAACGCCCGCTTGGACCTCTCTCCCCCTCGAGCGTCACGGTCTTGGAACAGCAAAAAAGAGGCAGCTCTGGGTCTGAAGATGACAGTTTCACAACTCCATCTGCGAGCTTCAATTCCCTCACCCACCTTTCAGTGGTTAAATAACCTGAAACTTGGATTCTATCCCCTTCCAGTATTTTCTAGCTATGTTATCAGTACATGTCTCTTGGCTGCCTTGCCATTCCCTGGCCATTGTTTTCATTCCATCCTTCACTGTGGTCTCGTTCTCAAGGTTGAGACTGAATCTCCTTCACAGCCTGTTTCTCACACATGCAGCTGCGAATAAGTTTATCTACGGAATGTCAAAAGAAAACAAGCTTGAAAGCGAACATCGTGAATTTCTTCCACGTTGCTCTGGCTTCGGCAGGCATCACGCTCATCTACACTGTTCAAGCTAATTAACCCTTCGTGTCACAATGTCTTCCGCACCTTTCCCTATACTGATCACCAACGTAAACCCTTATCTCTCCATGTTTTACCAAAATTGGTCCATTGTTGATTTTTATATAGGTATTATCCGAAATAGAGGATTGAAGAAATTGTTCTCTGTCTGAGAGATGTGAGAGAAGTATTGGTGTGTGTAATCTATGAGCGGTTTTATGAAATGAGTCTTTTGAGAAAAAGTGAGGAATTCTTTAAACGAAAAGGGAGATAAAAAGGATAACTCAATATTTGTCCAAAGGGGGAAGAACTCCGACTCCGCTAAGCAATTGGAAAGGTGTTTGAGTATAAATGCCATATGATAAGATTGAAAGTCAGAGAAATTCACGCAGCCTTGGTATTTACTACGCTTAAGTTTGAGTAGGGTCATACAGGGTTTTTTTCATGTTCCATAGAAATGAGGTAAGTATAAAATACATTATTTTAAAAGGATGTAGGAATAGTAAGAGGAATAGCAGATATAGGCCCTCATTACAACCCTGGCGGTCGGTGTTAAAGCAGTGGTAATACCGCAAACAGGCAGGCGGAAAAAAAAATGGGATTACGACCGTGGCTGAAAACCGCCAACATAGACAGCCACTTTAACACTCCGACCGCCACGGTGGTAGAAACAAACACCACGCTGGTAACCGCCAACAGACAGGCGGAAGACAAAGTACCACCCACCGTATTTCAAGACCCCTATCCGCCACCTTTTCCGGGGCGGAACCAACACTATCAAAAGCATGGCGGAAACAGTACACAGAAGGGAAAACACTCACCTCTCAACACCCAACGAGGAACCGGGACGCCATGGAGCCCGTACGTCAGGTGTTACCCATGTTGGTTTATCTCCTCTTCTACCAGGAGTACGAACGGCGGCGGCGGCGACTATGGTGAGTACTGCACCTACAACACAGGGGGGGGGGGAGGAAAGAGAGTGAGACACACACGCAACACCCCCACCTTCACCCTCACACACAACACCATACACACAAATACATGCAGCAACATTACATATACACCACCCCACCCCCTGGAAGAACGCAAGGACAAAAGGAAATTATTGTAATAATTGTAATCATTAAAAGTCCAGTAGTCAAAATTCAAAATTCTGTATATACAAATATGTACACCAACTACACAAGTCTGGATAGTGTACCAATCATTGTCCGTGGACCACTGGGCCCAAAATGCATGGGCAAAGCCCACACATGATACCTGACTGTAAACGGAGAGAACACTGCTGGGTCTTCAGATCGAAAATACACAGGCACCCCAGGGGGAGGGGGGCACCTCAGCCTGATGAACGCACGACGCCACTGCTCTACGAGGGGGCTCCATGCCCACTCCTAGGGAGTGCAAAGCCACAGTCTCTCAAGTCTCTCCAGTGGGTGGTTTGACCACTGCTTTATCCTGGGGAGTGCAAAGCCACAGTCTCTCAAGTCTTTCCAGTGGGTGGTTTGCCCACTGCTTTATCCTGGGGAGTGCAAAGCCACAGTCTCTCAAGTCTCTCCAGTGGGTGGTTTGCCCACTGCTTTATCCTGGAGAGTGCAAAGCCACAGTCTCTCAAGCCTCTCCATTGGGTGGTTTGCCCACTGCTTTATCCTGGGGAGTGCAAAGCCACAGTCTCTCAAGTCTCTCCAATGGGTGGTTTGGGTTTGTACCAAAATCTAGCTTCTACATCTCGCTGTCTCTCGAGTGGATAACAGTCTCCACTGGTTCTGGAGGGGGCCTGGTGCCCAGAGTGCTTCATCTTGCCAAGGACTGAGGTAGTGGATGTATCTCTCCACTGGTTCTGGAGGGGGCCTGGTGCCCAGAGTGCTTCATCCTGCCAAGGACTGAGGTAGTGGATGTGATACTCCACTGGTTCTGGAGGGGGCCTGGTGCCCAGAGTGCTTCATCCTGCCAAGGACTGAGGAAGTGGATGTGATACTCCACTGGTTCTGGAGGGGGCCTGGTGCCCAGAGTGCTTAATCCTGCCATGAACTGAGGTAGTGGATGTGATACTCCACTGGTTCTGGAGGGAGCCTGGTGCCCAGAGTGCTACACGTGCAGGGTGGCCGGTACAATTCCCTCACCTGGGTGTGCGTGCCACGAGATTGGCGAGGATCAGGTAGCATGATACGCCATGGAGGCAGCGACATACCCCACACTGCTGCGGCTTCTCATTCCACCTGCAGGTGCAAACAGTGATGGAAGTCATGCCTCATGGAAGCTGCCCAGGGTCCACGAACTCACCTCCAGCCTCAGACGACTGACCACTGGGGATGGTAGCCATGTCAGCGGTGGTGCCAGTGTCCGAGGATGCAGCGGGGCCGGTGACGGTGCTTGCGGCTGTGTCTGTGGCGGCGGTACTGGCGGCAGTGAATGGGTCAGCACCTGCTGAGGGACAAAGCAGGACGTCTCCTGCAGCCTCGGACGGCCTGCCCACTGGGGAAGAGGCTGGGGACTGTTGCTGAGGCTGTAGACGTGCCGGGGGCGGTGCAGGTGGCGGTGCAGGTAGCGGTTGTGGTGGCGGGGCAGCTAGCAGTGTTCGCTGCCGTACAGGTTGGCATGGTCGTGGCCAGAAGGTGTGACACTGGTCCCTCAGTTGGTGCCACCATGCCCTCTCCTGGCCTGCTCTTGTGCATTTGGCCCTTCCCCACCTTTGATGGTGCCGCAGTTGTCTTGCCACTATCCCCTTTTGTTTTTGCTGAGCCCTTGGTGGCTGGTAGTTTCGGCTTCTCCCTCAGGGATGTGGGCACCTTTTTCACCTTGGCAGGTGGCGGAATGTCCTTGCCCTCGCTACGTGGCACACTGGCAGCCCTGATGAGTGGTGCACTTGATGACCCGCAGTTGCTGGCACCACTGTGCCTGGGGATTTGGTGGCTGAGGTGCTGGGCTGGGACCTGGAAAGCCTGGCCCTAGAGGAAGGACGGTGGGGGGAGGTGAAGGGCTTGCCAGGAAAAGTTTTTTAGACACACTGGGATGGGAAGATGGAGGGGGTTTGGGAGTGGAGGTAGAGGTAGTGGTTGTAGGAGGTGTATGTCTACTGGATTTGGGTGAAGGTGCATGGGCCGGAGGCTGTTGTGAGGTGGATGGCTGTTGAATGGGTGTGTGCCTGCGTTTGTGTACTTTGGGAGGAGGGCTCACTGACACACTGGGAGAGGACACTGGGGATGTAGTGGGGGTGGTGAGTGCACGTGAGCGGTGTATGGAGATGGGCGTGCTGGTGATGGATGTACGGCTGAGGATGTAGTGCATGCAGGTGTGAATGGAGACGAGACAGGGAGGGAGGAAGAGGACGTGGAAGAGGGAGACACAGTGGAGGCAGTGGATGTTGCTGTGTCTGCATGGGGATGGTGCTTGTGTGAGTGCCTGTGGGATGTGTGGTGCTTATGTTTGCCATGTCTACTCTTGTGTGTTGATGTGTGTGCATGCTGGTCTGATGGTGTGCTTGGGATAGGCTGAGGTACAGGGGATTGGGTCTGGGTGGAGGAAGTTGGAGTGGGGAGGCTGGACACAGGGACAATGGCTGCCATCAGTGCTGAGGCCAGAGCCTGAAATGCTCTCTGTTGGGCTGCCTGGCCAGAATGAATGCCCTCCAGGTATGCATTTGTTTGTTGCAAATGCCTCTCTACACCCTGGATGGCATTCACAATGGTAGATTGCCCAACAGTGAGGGATCTCAGGAGGTCAACAGCCTCCTCACTGAGGGCAGCAGGGGTGACTGGGGCAGGGCCTGAGGTGCCTGGGCGAAGGAGATGCCCACCCTCCTGGGTGAGCGGGCACGGGACACATGCTGAGCTGCTGCTGGGAGGGTGGTGCTGGTAGGGGTGGGTGGCGGCTGTACCTGTTGATGCGGTGGGCACACAGGTGCCCACCACCGCAAGGGAGCTCCCATCAGAGGAGGAGTCGCTGTCACTGCTGTATGCTCCTGTCCCCGCCGTGGAGCTCCCCTGCCCTCCATCCCACTGGTGGCTTCAGACTCCGTTGTTTCACCCTCCAGGGCCAAGTGGGTTGCAGCTCCCTCCTGCTCCGGTGCCAATGCTCCTCCGCCTGATGATGCTATTGCACACAAGAACAGGGAGACCACAAAAAAGGGGGGGAGACAGAAGAAAGACATGTTCAGTGCATGCAACACCACTACAGTTGGCGGACAAAACACACATGGAGCAGCCCTCTGCATTACGCCATGCACTGACAGTTCCTAGAAATTTCAGCTGACCATGCGGTATGAGGCCTAAGACAAATTGCTGCACAACTGGAAGTCACAGGAGCCTGACTAGGTGTAAATGGCTCTTTCCACTGGTGGGGTTGGGGTGCCACATAGCCTGCCTCACAAGGGACCTTGCCTACTAAGTTCGCCCTGGCCTAGGGGAACCCACTGCCCACCTCCCCCACCCAGACACCCCGTAATGCGCGCAGAGTCAGCTGAATGAGAGTGTACTCACACCTTTGTGGCTGCTGTGGTGCCTTCAAGCGCCCATCCAACTCTGCACAGGCCACCGCCAGGATCCGGAACATCAAGGGGGTCATGGTGTGACGGGCACCCCTGCCACATTGGGAGGCCATCCCCAGCTGGGCCTCTGCCGTCTTCTTGCTCCAGCGGCGCAGGTCCTCCCATCTTTTACGGCAGTGGGTGCTCCGTCTGTGGTAGACCCCCAGGGTCCAGACGTCCTTGGCGATGGCACGCCAAATACCCTTCTTCTGGTGGGTGCTGACCTAGAGGAATGGTACAGGAGTAAAGGAAATTACTTACCTCTCTGAACCGTCAAACTTATTGCCCACCAGTTCCCACACATGCCCTGATGCACATACACTCACCATCCGCACATGCATGCCTCAGCCCCCCCATGTATCTTCCATCCACACCACTCAAAACAGGCATTGCCCATGCAGCATGATCACAGTGTACTCACCTGTTTGTCTGGAGGACCGTACAGTTGTGTGTACTGGGGGAGGACCCCATCCACTAGTTTTTCCAACTCCTCTGAAGTGAAGGCAGGGGCCCTTTCCCCAGACACTGTAGCCATCGTCGCTTCCAGAAACAGGTCACAGCAGCACTTGCAGTGTAGGTCCTCGCCTGTTGAAGGTCAGGTATCAAGTGAGGGAACAGACAGAAAATAGCGGTCACGTCCACAGCGGTGTGTACCGTCACCACCGGTGTACGTCATCATTGGCTCCTGGGACCCATAGGGCCCAATGTTAACCAATGCAGAATTGCACCGCGGTCTTCGACCGCCCACCGCCACGGTGTACAATGCCAGCACAGTTACCTCATATCCCCTTGTCCCACCTTACAGGTCAGGCAGCCGCCATTTCAGGAGGCCACATGGGATGAATGTTAACTGCATCACACCTATCTCGGCCGGGAATATAGACAGATACCGGCACATTGCGGATTAATAACATTTCTGCAAATAACAAATTGTGATACCTCAGTGTTAGATGACTCTCTGCTCGCTGTTCTCCTCCATAGGGCACGTCTGCTGGGGCAGGTGATGAGATGGCGGCATCTTCCGGTGGACCTGTCGACAATGGAAGAGAGACCCATCCTAGTCACATACAGGCTTGATTGTGCAACAATCCTGGAACTGTGTGCCCAGTTGGAGCCAGACCTGATTTCAGCTATCCGCCATCCCACAGGAATCCCCCCTCTAGTGCAGGTTCTCTCTGTACTCCATTTCCTGGCCAGTGGGTCTTTTCAAACAACAGTGGCCATGGCATCAGGGATGTCCCAGCTAATGTTCTCTAACGTGTTGTCCAGAGTGTTATCTGCCCTGCTGGAACACATGCGCAGCTACATCGTTTTCGCTCAGGTGGAGGATTTGCCTACAATGAAAGGTGACTTCTATGCCCTGGGACATATCCCCAACATCATTGGTGCCATTGATGGGACACATGTGGCATTTGTACCCCCCGCAGGAAAGAACAGGTGTATAGAAACCGGAAGAGGTACCATTTGATGAATGTGCAGATGGTGTGTTTGGCAGACCAGTACATCTCCCATGTCAATGCCAAGTATCCTGGCTCTGTGCATGACGCTTACATTTTGAGAAATAGCAGCATCCCTTATGTGATAGGGCAGCTCCAGAGGCACCGTGTGTGGCTAATAGGTGAGGGCAAGGTCACAATACAGTTGACATAGGTGTCTGGGTATGGGGCTGTCCCTAAGGGTTAGTGTGTGTCTAACAGATATCCCTCGACATTTGCAGGTGACTCTGGTTACCCCAACCTGTCATGGGTACTGACCCCAGTGAGGAATCCCAGGACAAGGGCAGAGGAACGCTACAATGAGGCACATGGGCGAACTAGGAGGGTGATCGAACGCACCTTTGGCCTCCTGAAGGCCAGATTCTGGTGCCTCCATCTGACAGGTGGCTCCCTATACTACTCACCGAAGAAGGTGTGCCAGATAATTGTGGCCTGCTGTATGCTGCACAACCTGGCTTTGCGATGCCAGGTGCCTTTTCTGCAGGAGGATAGGCCAGATGGTGGTCTTGTGGCAGCTGTGGAGCCTGTGGGCAGTGAAGAAGAGGAGGCCGAAGAAGAGGATTTCGACAACCAAAACAACATCATCATGCAATACTTCCAGTGAGACACAGGTAAGAAGATGTAACTGCTTCCCACATCTCATACTGTTGTTTGAGCTAGCATAAGTCTGTCATTTTCACTCAGTGTATGGACCCTGACTTGTCACTTTGACTTTCCATTTCACAGATCTGGGTCCCACTTTGTGCCCTCTGCTTGGTTAACTCCCGGCCTACAGCTGTGTTACATTGGTATGTGAATAAGTACTTTGATATTGCTATATTCCATAGTTATTGCAGTTGCACATTTGTGAAAGCACAGACTGACTCCAGATTGTTTTGTGATTGAAGTGTGTTTATTCCTGTGCAAATAAGTGGAGGTGGGTTGTAAAATGGGCTGGGGTGATGGTGGAGGAATGTCCATGGCAGAGTCCAGTCTATTTGTTTCACAGGTGCATTGTCCAAAGGGGCATATGAAGTGGAGCAATGGCAGTTTAAGGATGGACAGGGTCACATAGTGGGACAGAAGGGTGACAATCAGGGGGGTCTCATTTCCTGGTGGGGTCTTGGCAATGTTCTCTGTCTTGTTCCTGGATCTCAGGGACCTTTTGCGGGGTGGTTCTCCATCTGCAGGGGGTGGGGTGCTGGTGTCCTGTTGTTCCTGTGGCGGTGCCTCCTGTCCACTGGCGCCGGAGGAGGTGGAGGGCTGTTCATCGTCCAGGCTAGTGTCAGGGGCCCTTTGTTGTGCCACTGTGTCCCTCCTGGTATTGAGAAGGTCTGCCAGCACCCCTGCAATGGTGACCAGGGTGGTGTTAATGGACTTCAAGTCCTCCTTGATCCCCAGGTAGTGTTCCTCCTGCAGCCACTGGGTCTCCTGAAACTTGGCCAGTACCGTTGCCATGGTCTCCTGGGAATGATGGTAAGCTCCCATGATGTTGGAGAGTGCCTCGTGGAGTGTCGGTCTCTGGGCCTTCCCCCCGTCGCACAGCAGTCCTCCCAGTTTCCGTGTGCCCACTGCCACTACCCCCAGGTCCCTGATCGTCCTGTGTTAGTGGGGTTGCCTGGGTTCCCTGTAGTGGTGGACACACTGCTGATTGACGTGTCTTGGGGACAGAGGTATGGGCCCGCTGGGTGGGTGCTGTGCTGGTGTTTCCTGAGGGGGGAGGCTCTGTGGTGGCTTGTGACAGTGGCAGGGGAACCGACTGTCCCGAGGTCCCAGATGGGCCGGGCTGGTCATCTTGATCCAGGCGTGCAGAGCTGCTGTCATCACTGTGTGCCTCTTCTGTGGGGGACTGAATATGTCTGGCACCTCCTGTCTGGTGACGTTGGGTAGGGGTCCTGTTGGGGTGTAAATGCATAGTTATTGTATCTGTGTGTGCCATCGTGTGCAATGGGTGAGTGACCCTCTACTCCAGTGCATGCATTATTGGCTTGGTCCTTGTGTGATTGGTGATTTTGGGGCGTGAGTGAGTCTCTGTACTGGACATGCTTGGGTGATGGGTGTCCATGCATTGGTGTTACATGCAGGGCTTGGTTTTGGGATGTGGGTTGTGTTGGAGGGGTATCTGTGGGTTGTTGGGGTGATGGGTGTGAGGGTAAGGGTGGGAGTATGTGATGGCATGCAGGTGGGGTGGGGGGATAAGGTAGTAAAGATCTGTCTTACCAGGGTCCAGTCCTCCTGCTACTCCTGCGAGGCCCTCAGGATGCATGATTGCCAAGACTTGCTCCTCCCATGTTGTTAGTTGTGGGGGAGGAGGTGGGGGTCCACCGCCAGTCCTCCGTACAGCAATCTGGTGTCTGGATACGACGGAACGCTCCTTCCCCCGTAGGTCGTTCCACCTCTTCCTGATGTCATCCTGTGTTCTTGGATGCTGTCCCACTGCGTTTATCCTGTCGACAATTCTTCGCCATAGCTCCATCTTCCTTGCAATGGATGTCTGCTGCACCTGTGATCCGAATAGCTGTGGCTCTACCCGGATGATTTCCTCCACCATGACCCTGAGCTCCTCCTCAGAGAACCTGGGGTATCTTTGAGGTGCCATGATGTGGTGTGGGTGATGTGGTGATGTGTGAGGTGGTGTCTGTTGTGATGTGTGAGGGGATGTGTTGATGTGTGTTGTTTGAGGTGCATGGATGTTGTGTAGGTGATGGTGTTGTGTGTCTGTGGATGCTGGTGTTGTTTTTGGTGGTGTCTCTCTCTGGCCTGGTTTCAACTTTCTGGCAGTAAGGGTTTGTGGGTAATGTGGGTGTGTGTTTTATATTGAATTGGGTGTGTGGGAGTGGTGTGTGTATGTGCATCAGGTGTGTGTAGTTTGACTTGTCCAATGTGGTTGTGCTTTGTTAGTGTGTGTATTTTGAGCGCTTGGGTCATGATAGTGTGGGCATATTCTTGTTGGCGTGATGGTGTCGGTTTTGGTATCGCCAGTTTATCACTGACCTTTGTGTGGCGGACTTGTGTGGGTGTCTGTATTGTGGCGGATTCCGAGCTGTGGGTCGTAATACCTGTAGCGAATTTCCGCGGCCGCAGCAGTATGTTGGTGGTCTTCTGCATGGTGGTAAGCGGGATTTACCGCCAGGGTTGTAATGAGGGCCATAGTGTAAATAATGATAGGTGTAATCATCATTTTAATAGTGTCAAGTCTACCCCACCATGATAAATAAAGAGGGTGCCATCTAGCAGTGGAAGTGGATAAAGCGTTGATAACTGCATTCAGGTTCAGGGATATAAGGCCTGATTACGGCTTTGGTGGTCGGAATTACCCGACAGCCATAGCCGTGGGGGGAGGCAGGCATCATACTGGCTGCCTTGCCCCCAGTTGTATTATGATGTTCCAGCAGGGCTGATGGGCAGAAACATCATATTATGACATTCCTGACTGTCAGCCCAGCAGGAACAGTGCTACGGTATTGCCATAGCACACCAGCACCCTCGGAATGCGCAGTGTGCATTCTGAGGGGGCTGGGCAGGGGGGGCCCTGCACTGCCAATGCCATAGGCAGTGTTGGGGCCTCCCATAGCACCCTGCGCTGTGTTTCTGTCAGCCTTTTCATAACAGGCTCTCCAACATGAAAAATCTGGACCCGTGATCAGTGCAGCAGTACTGAGGTCAGCGCCGCCGAGACTGACCACAACCCTGACCACCATCAGCCCATTGGGAACCATGTTCCTGATGGGTAGGGTGGTCCCCTGGGATTCAGATGACCAGGGTCACAATATGGCGGTTGGACCACCTGGAGTGTGGAGGTCTCACTGCCACTATGGCATTGGCAGTCCGAGGACCACGAACGTCGTAAATAGGCCCATAGTATATTTGAATGAAGGTGAAAACCAGAGTCCTAGGTGTTTAATTTTGTGAGGATTCCATGGAACATTAGATTGAGAAAAATCATGTTTGAAACCTACAATATTTAAAAATGTTGCACTTATAATTCTTTAATTTATAACCACAAAGATCCGGGAAAGATATAACTTCCCTATGGAAGGCTGGGAGGGAAGTTTAAGGTTTGAATAAGAGCAAAAGTATATCAACGGCGTAAACACAAACTTTAGTATGATTATTCCCATTTTGAAAACCAACAATATGGGGAATTAGTCTAAATTTTGTAAGAAAAGGTTTCAGTACGAGGATAAATAGAAGTGAAGAGAGGGGTCATCCCTGTCTTACACCCCTCTTTAAAGAGAAAGAAGAAGAGATGAGACCATTTGCGAAAATAACAGCTGTTGGAGCACAATACAACAGCGAGATGTAGAAGCTAGATTTTGGTACAAACCCAAACCAAAAAAATTTGGGAAAACAAAAGACCAATCCATGCAGTCAAAAGCTCTTTCAGCATCAAGGGAAATAGCTTCTAGTGGATAAAAATATTTGTTGGATTTACTAAGTATATTAAAGGAAACTCTAGTATTATAAGAGATATGTGTGCCTTTAACAAAACCAGATTGTTCTTTACCTATATGAGTGATAAAAAAGGATCTAATCAAAAAGCTAGAATTTTAGTGAAATTCTTATAGTCAGAATTGACTAAGGAAATCGGCCTATAATTTTTACACAAGT
Organism: Pleurodeles waltl; assembly: GCF_031143425.1. Classification (NCBI taxonomy): domain Eukaryota; kingdom Metazoa; phylum Chordata; class Amphibia; order Caudata; family Salamandridae; genus Pleurodeles; species Pleurodeles waltl. Next base: position 254,526,627 of record NC_090445.1, read on the forward strand.
GTGAGTCTCTTCCATCTTTAGGGAGGAGTCAGAGAAGCGTTTCTTGAAAGGTACCATATGATGACTTGGAAGAGCTAAAAGTGAGAAAATAAAAGATGGAATTTTGGAAGCAAACGTTTAGAAAAATGATGTGAATAAAATTCATTAGGGAAGCAACCCAGCTCAGGAGCTTTTCCTGTTTGAATTCATTGAATTGCTTGAGGGAAATATTTAAGAGAAATATATGCTTCTAAGGAGGAAAGATCTATGTTGGTATCAAAGTATTTCTGGATAGAAGAAAGGTAGTGATGTATGACCTCCGAATCTGGAGTAGATTCAGGGGTGTAAAGTGAAATATGGTATGTTTGAATTCATTTAGAATTTCTGCATCTTTATAAACAGGTTGGAGCATTGAATTTAGAATAGATTTAATTGTTGTTCATTCTTTTTTCATTTTAAGGCAAGTAGCAAGTAGTTTACCTGCTTTATTTTGACCTCCATAATATCTAGTGCTTCCTTTAAGGAGATAGGAGGCAGCGTTTTAGGTAGAAATTTGTTTTGTTTTTTAATTTTTCTACGATGAGGTTTTTAAGGTGAATCTTGGAATTTGTGGTAGTGTAAAGAGTTTCTAAATGTTTAATATGCTTCAAAATATCAAGTGCTTTTTGGGTATTCAATTTTTTGTTCTTGGAAACATAGGAGATAATGAAGTCTCTAGCTGATGCTTTAAATGAGTCATAGACAACATTAAAACTGATACTGCAAGATAAGTTAAGGGTGAAGAATTCAGTAATGATGTTTGAAAAAGTGGAAGTAAAAAACTGGTCCGATAACAAAGAAGTATTGAGGTGCCATCTTCTATTATCTGTATTAATAGGAACAAATTCTAAATCTAATTTTACTAGTGCATGGTCTGAAGCTGATATTGAACCAATGTCTGCATGTACAATATGTCTTGATAATGATTTAGAAACAAATAGATAATCAATTTGGGATTGGGATAGGTGAGTGGGTGAGAAAAAAGTATATTCTTGTATTTGTGGATTACATAATCTCCAGGAGTCAACAAGAGGTCGTTGGTCAATAAGTGCAGAAAATTACTGGTGCATGGTAGTTGGAACAAAAGTTGTTGTAAATGTTTAATCTATAAATGAATCTAAGATTAAATTACAGCCACCACTAAAAATTACATCTTCTGTAGAAATAGACATCAGTTTAGCAGAAACATCAGACCAGAACGCATTATCAATTTTAGTAGGTGCATATAAATTAAAGAGAGTGATGGGTATATTATTGACTCAAAGGTGTATAATCACCCATCTTCCTTCATCATCTGATTCCTGGCAAAGGAGTGAAACATGGAGCTTGTATGACAAAGAAAAAAAACACCATACCCTTTCACAGAACCAGGGGAAGAAAATACATTCCCTACCCATTGGCATTTGAGTTTTTGGGCTTCTGAATCAATTACACATGATTCTTGAAAAGTACAACATCAGCTTTAAGCTTAGATAAGTGATTAAGGACTCGCCTTTTGATAGGTGAACCCAAATCTTGAACAGTCCAAGATATAACGCTTAACGTCATTTAACAATGCTTATGGTTATTAAATAGAAAGTATAGTAAACTTGATTAGTTAAAAACATAATAAAAATAAAATATGAAAAAAACACTTTCAGAAAACGAGGAAAGATTGAAATGGGAATGAAAAGGAATGTATGGAAGGATAAGATAGAGGAAGAGGAGACGGGAAAAGAACGGAAAGAGAAAAAAGACAGCTAGCTGGACTCAATATATAAAATAAACAAAGTAACATACCAAAGACACAAGTATGAATCAAGGGTGGTGTAGCCACATTGAGAAGGCGACATGACTGATTCAAACTCCAGGGCAGGTCAGAAGGAAGGGCAGACCTTACAAATGGACGAGGGATGACGATGACCAAATATGAACACAAAGAGAGAAGAAACAATTATTATTTAGAACATTACATTAAACAGTAGTTAACAATTACAATAACAAAATATTTTTTAGCATTTGTAAAGGGTAATCAAGTAGTAGACAGTTGTGCACCTTCCATTTCGTCTTCCTTGCAATTGTCTAAAAATCATTGCGGCAAAGCAGGATCCTCATAAATTGTAGTTTTATTTTTGTAGTCCACTTTAAAAAGACAAGGATGGAAAAGACCAAATCTGGTGTTGAGGGTGCACGGCACTGGTCCCACATCTAAAAATGTATTTCTTTTATCTGCTGTGGGTTTTGCATAGTCTTAGGAGAAGGAAAAAATTGATCCTTGCCATGAGATACGACATTTTCATTTAGCTGCTTGTAGGACTTTAGTCAGTATACCCCAAGAAGTGCAAGATGACACCTCTTAGTTTTTATGAAGAAGATAGATGATGTGGATTATGACATAGTCTGTGAGCAGATTGAATGTGCAGTATTGGTGTTTCTGGTAAACCAAGTGTTTTTGGTAAAAAATGAGATAGGATTGGAACCTCCTAGAACTTCGGCTACACCATAAGATTGTTAGGCCTACTGCAATTTTCAAGGTCTCTGACTTTTTTTTAAGATGAGAAAATTCCAGTTATAAAGAAGGAAGTTGTCGAGCAACAGACTATATTGATTATACTTTATGTTTTATTTGCATGACTTTATTATTCATGGCAGACCATTTATCATCAAGGTGTTGAATATGCCTGTTCGTCTCTTTCACATATGGTTTGAGAGCTTGTATCTCCTCTAGAAGCATTTCCATAGATGTAGGTGGAGATTTAGGGCCAGATGTAGCAAAGGTTTGCGAGTCGCAAATGGCCCGAATCGCTATTTGCGACTGCGTAAAATCGGAAATGGGATGCAAAAATCCCATTTCCGACTCGCAAAAAGCGATGCGAGCCGTTACCGACTCGCAAAATGTGCTACCCCATTTTGCGACCCGCAAATAGGAAGTCGCAATTTGCGAGTCGCAAACCATATGCAATTGCAACTTGCAAATTGCGACCAGTCGCAAAAAGCCCAGTTTGCATGTCCCATTTACCACTAACTCAGAGCAGGTGGTAATCATTACCAAAGTATAAAAGGAGACCCAGAAGGCATCTGGATTACTCAAGATGGCAGAGATATACCTGATAGCAGTGAGGAGGAGGGTCCACGCAGCCCAGCAGAGGAGGAGGAGGAGCCAGAGACAGGAGAAGATTTACAGAACAAGGCAGACTCTTTTTCAGCAAACTGAGGAAGAAAGCACGGTTCAGATGCCTCAACCGAAGTGGAGGTGCCCTCCAGTATACCCCCATTACGGCATTCAAAATTGTTGTCGCATGCGCTATCCTGCACAATATTGCCACCCGACGTGGGCTACCTCTCACCCCTGCAGACCCAGATTCTGAGGATGAAGAGCAAGAGCAACCACATCGCCATCATGGGGATCGGAGCATGGCAAATCAAGGCAGACTGAGACGGCAACACATCGCAACCCAATACTTTGGAAGGTACGTGTCAACTTCAACCATACTCACCTATTGACCAAAAACTCCATTTGTTAAGTGGAACAAAAAAAACTATTTAATATGTGCAGAAATTGAACTATTTACAATGACAAACTGTGCAGGGAGTTCAGAAAGCCAACCATGCATGGGGCACATTGGCGTCATGTGCCCCAACATTAGGGACAGTGTTTAGTTTATGACCTACGGCGGCCTCTGTCAGCCTGGCTGGTCCCAGGTTGTTCAGCAGTGCTCTGCCTCGTACTCCCACTCCGGAGCACCCTGGTGTCACCAGCAGTGACACTTCTCACAGTGGAGCCCTCTTCGCTGTCCTGTGGGGTGTCCCCTGTACCCCTGGACACATGCCGTGCCTCCATTAGATCGATCACATGGGTGATCCGGCCCAGGCCTCTTGTCACATCCCCTGCAAAGTGGCCCATTTCCACTTGGAGGCCGACTGTCCTTCTTGACAGCCCAGTGGTGTTGACTGCCAGTCTGCTAATTGATGAGGCCATCCTGTCCAGCCTCTGGAGCAGCTGGCGGTCCCTGCGCCGCCCACCCTCGCTCTGTGACAGCAGTCCAGCCACCAGTTCCCGCATGGACAGGGCTAGGTCCCCAGTGTTGTTGCCTATGACGTCCAATTGTGCATGGAGCTGCTGCATGCTGTTCTCATTGCTCCTTACAAAGTGGTGCAGAACCCCACTAATCCTCCCTAACATTTGGTTCTGCAGGCGCTGACCACGTAGCAATTGTGCCTCGGTCATGGTGGTGGATGGACGCCCGGACTCTGCCTGAAGCCCTGCTCTCCTCAACCTGCGTCGCCTGCGCAGCGGTGGATGCCCTGTGAGATGTACCGTGGCACTCCTGGCTGTTGCTGGTGCAGCCTCCGGAACCACTGTTGCAGCAGGTGTTGTCATCAAGGGGATGGTGTTGGTGGTGCAGGTGGGAGTGGTGGCAGCTCCTGTGCTTTCCTCATGGGGCTGTCTGACTGTTGGCACCTGGCTGCTGTGGCTGGTGGTGGGGTCTTGTGGGAGACCTGTGGGACATGGGGAACAGACTGTCAGTGTCTACTATCTGTTGCACACTTCCTAATAAACATTTGCCTATTGACTGCCTACTTGACTACATTGCCCATAATGCATCATTCTGGTGTTTGCTACCCTGAAATGGAGCTATCTTGGTTGTGCATGCCCCTGTGTACATGGTGGGTGGGGGTATGGCATTGATGGGGGTACAGGCATATCACATGGTACTCACCGGTTGATGTTGTGGGCTCAGAGGTGTCCAGATCTCCGAATCCTGTAACAGCCTCCTGCTCCAGGGTCTTCTCCACCCTTTCTTCCAGGGGTGTGGGTGGTGGTATGGATGATGGTCCCCCTCCTGTGCCTCTCATCTCCCGGAGCCTTTCTGCCACCCTCTCCTTGGTCCGGGAGCGGAGGTCATACCACCTCTTCTTTATTTCATCCACACTCCTGTGGCTGACCCCCAGGGAGTTCACCTTTTCCTGAATATCCAGCCAAATTTGTTTTTTAGTTGAGTCTGGCACATTGAGGACTGCCTTCCCAAAAAAGATCATCATAGTGCTGACAGCATTCCTCTGTCACCACCTCCAGCTCCTTCTCAGAAAATTTCAATTTCCTCTTTCAGGGAGTGTCTGCCATTGTTGCTGTAGCTGTATTTGCAGTTCTGATGTTAAAAAGGGTGTGGTCCTCCCTCCTTCGAGGTGTATTAGTAAACTTCCTGGCTGTGATGTCATCATCATGTGCCAGGAAGTGTTTCCAGAGTGTTCTGGAGTGGTTTCTGGAGTGTTCTGCATCACCTGCAATCAATTTACATGATATTCGCAATTTGCGACACCCACTCGCAAATTGCATGTCCGTTTTTTGCGCGGTCGCAAAAAGCGACCTCGCGGACAGCGGACTCGCTATCTGCGTTGCGACTCCGGGTGCGAGCCGCAGTTTGTCCCCGGATATTGTACCTGCATTCCTATTAGCGACGCGCAATTTGCAAGTCACACATGCTCGCAAATTGCGAGTCGCGAATTTTTTTGTACCTACATCTGGCCCTTAGTTAGGTGATGGAGGGTCTTTTTTCAGTCATTTGTTTGATGACAGCATTGAAGAATTAGCCAATTGAGAAGCATGTTTGGTAATTGAAGGGGGAATATTAGATACTGTTGCTCCCGAGGAGGAAGGAGGCTTGTCTTGATCTGGGTCAGCCATATCTTCTCGTAGGATAGAAAATGAAGTAGAATCCACCAAAACATGAGTCTTAGCGTGTATTGCTGAAGAGACAGAATTATTTCTGGAAAACCTTGTTTTCCCCATAAACAGGTGAGTATTTGAAGGTGTTCTAACACCACGTGGGAGAGGTGCATATCTCAGTATGCAGAGAGGGGTTACATTAAAGAGGAAAAACCTAAGAATTTGCCAATAATAGTCAATACTGGAGAATATAGAAGAGAGATGCTCCAATGAAAGATATCAAGTTTGTGGTTATCAAAAGTAATTAGGTAATATCACAAAAATCACAAAACAGAAGAATGAAGTTCTCTGCAATGTTTAATTGTTCATAGTTGAATGTGTAAATGATGTAAAACAGTGCAATATAAAATATCTCTTCAGAAAACATCAAGTTTGGCTTTAATCAACATACAGATCCGTTATAAATTGAAAGTAGTGCTGTATAAACCCATGCAATTCATCTTGCATATGGCGAAATGCATCAAAAACTGTTACGTGTATTGTCCCAATGAAATTCAGATGAATAGGGTTAATTTCTAGCTTAGAAGAGGTGACATTACCATTAATGGCATGAGAATGAGAAGTATTATTGGTCACAGATAAAGGGTGTCAGCAAAATATATTTAAGAAAAGTTTTTTTGGGCTAACGTCAAAATGAAGTCAAGGGTAACATTAGCAAATGTTTGCTACGCTGCTGGTAATGTGCTGTGTACCACAGCTGAAGAGATGCAGGAGTGGCAAAAATCAAGATGGTAGGCATGATTACTGTCAGAGGAAATGCACTGGTCGAAGAGTTTATGAAACACTGTGTTTACCGCTTACTGGAGCGTTTTGACGGCATATTTGAAGTCAGGAAGCCAGTCTTCATTGTTTAAATAATCCTGCGCAGGAAGGTGCATGGAAGAGATGTCCAGAAGGAGAGAGTTGACCCTCCAAAAGCACTGCGGAGCTGTGTTAGCAGGCCGCCATCTTCGTCGGCGTCAAGCCACGCCCCTCAGGCTCGCCCTTTAATATTGTCGGTAAAAAAGAAAGCCCAATCTCGACTTACATTTCTGGGGTTGGTTCTGTCTAAACATTGTATTGCCATGAAATGGATAGAGATGCATCGCCCTAACAGACCTTGTGCCACCTAGATGTGAGGAAATAAAGGAGCATGGATAAAATACAGAAGGTGATTTTTGGATGAATCAAATTAGAATGGGCTAGTGTATAATGTACACTTATGTTGAGGCCTACAACGGTAACACATCTTACATCCTTCTGAGTAATGGCGATTGTTGGGTGGGGGGACCCACTTTCTGTGATTATGAATATGTTTGGGTATAGAGATATCTACTGAAGTGTTACTGTGTATACATCTTTGACTACACACTGTAAGAAGAGATGGAGATGTGTATTGCTTCATGCTGTCTTTTAGGGCCACACTATTTACACAACTACACTAGTTAGAATAATGTAGTATGTCCTGAAGCCCATTGTGTAGCATGTCTCATGTGATTCTTGTTTTATTTTTGTGTACTATGTAACACGATCTGTTCAATATATTTTTTTAAATAGAGTTTGGAAGCCACGAATTCTTTCCATTTTGTCCTGCCCATGGGAAACTTTGCATTTCCAGTGTCTATAAACTGCTGCTGTCTATATACTAGATGCATTGTGGCAGGGAATCTCATATTCTGTGATTTTATATTGTGTGATAGGGTTGTGCGTGGCCAAAGAACTTCGTTTAAATATCTTCAAATGTGACTTTGTGGAGGGCTCCTTGTTCTGCCCGTGGATGTCCCAACTTCTCAAATTTCCTGTGAAAAGACGAGTATTTCATATTTGAGTATTTTATCTTTGGTGACGATTGGCATTTTACGAACATACAAGTCTTGTTTTTGTGGACTTCATGGGTGCAGGGACACAGCTTGTAGAGCTGGTGCTAATGGTGTAATATGTGGAATTTATGGCCACATGTATAGTTTCTGAAGTCTGAGTGGAAGCTTGCACTTTGATCACACTTTGTGTTTAGGCACTGGGAGGTCAAAGGTAGGACCTTGGGATGTCAAAGTATGCTGCTGGAATCACTGTGATGGATGGTTCCGGTGCTTGGATGGTACCAAGTTGCTGGTTGTGGGAGTTATAACTTTCCCTTGGGATTGAGCAATGTGCTGTTTAATTAGGTTTATCTTGGCTTTGACAGCTCAACTAAGGCTGGAATGTGGCTCTCAGCAACAACTGGCATGATGCAGTTTTGACAATTTGTGCACATCTGCACCCCTGGGTGGTTAAGTATTACTTTAACGTGGGTTCACTTTGTTCCAGAGTAATGGTATTGGAGGGATATGATTTTGGTATCGTGTATTTGACCCCATTATTATATTTAAGCATGTGTTCCTACACAATGAGATTTTATTAGTTGCTGCAGTTCTTTCTGACAGGATGGGCTCAGATTTGTTTGCCAATGCCGTAGATGCTGTTGTTTTGGTTTATTCTCAGTGGTATGTTTGTAGATGGGTCATTGACTGATTACTGGGACTTTGCTAGAGTTTTGCAATTTTCATGCGGGCATCATGTGGCCTTTGACATCTCTTTCTTAGTTTTATTGTCTTATGCCAAGATTAGCACTTTGGCCCTCGTGTGGCAAGATCATCATTTTTTTGCCGGATGGTCTCATATGAAGGTTTATCACTGGTCGATTAGGCCCCTTGTTTCCAGTTCTGCAGGCATTCATTTACCTACTAATCAGTCTGAAGCACCCCTGATAAGAATGATTGGAAGGAAACATCAAAACTTCAAACGTTGTGCCATTCTGAGGTGGAGAGATCGGATGACCCTGCATATCGTTGGGGCAAAGAGTAATGGACGTATACATTGGCCTCATTCTCCCTTTGCAGTATATATGAGCTTAGTTTGGAGCTCGCTGCTTCTCTGTTCTCTAGTTCATGGTCTACACGGTATCACATTGCTGCTTATCCCCATTAATGAGCTCTCCCGAGACGTCATTAGCTCTAGGAATGAGTTGACATTGATTATTGTTAATAATGTTGGAATGTGTCAGCGTTCCAATAAATGTTGGTCAATTCAAGACGCAGTAATTTGATTCTAAAGACATGTTCTACCATTTCCTTTTTCAAAATAACATGTATTTGTTAAAGGTCACTGATTCTACAAACTACGTTTCTGTTCCAGTCGGCCAAAGCTGCTATTTTCTGTTCAAATAATGTGTATTTTTCAATGCAGGAATTCAGCTTTCTTCTGTTGAAACATGAATTTTCTAAGAGCCACTGTGGCTATTGTTTACATCATGTACATTACTTAATAATTTGGTCGAAATATTAATATGTTATATTTACTTAGTAGGCTTATGCTGCAAATATAATTGTCTTCAGGCGCCCCTAATTTAAGTAAAATTTAGAAATTCTTTTGAAATTCTTAAATGTCAATGTCTGGCCCACGTAGCAGATAATTAAGTGAAAAGATCACGGAGCACATTGAAGCTTTACTGGAGCTAATTATTAGGGCGTCTTTATATGTTATCTGAAAATCGTTTCTAAATCCTAGGTCCAAGCCGTCAAAATCTATCCCCCCACCCCTGCCGGTGAAATTGAATTCTTGAGCTCTCAGCAGCATCCAAGTATCTGACCTTAATCAATGACTGGACAGGCAAACCACACAAATTCAGTGGTGCTGAAATAAATAGTGGAGAATGTGAAAAATCCCACGCAAAGAACAAGTGTAACAAATGTGCCACGCGCATTCGGCAGGAGAGTGATAAGGGCGTGGGATGTAGCTGGTGGTGCATTTTGGTGCACTGGTGTGGTAGTGCATTGTTATTTACAGACAGCACACTTTCCATTGAAATGGTCACTAAATTTGTGAAGACATGCAGTTTCACTGATAAAACTATATTAATTAGATAGCGCAGAGCTGAGTCGAACCTGGACAAAAATTCAACCCGGGAGCTAAAATAAAAGCGTCCACATAACCAAACCAGAAAGATAAAAAAGTGGCCCACATTAAGGCCAGTTTTGAGCCTGAAAGAACACGCTGTCTTGGTATTTGGTAAGGTATGGGAAAGTGCATGCATTTGTGTTTCCCGCAGGCACTATATATGGTAAAGTCAGGGAAAACATGGCCCACCTGGCCATAAAACAGGCCCACAGACTTCTAAAAAAAATAACACACAGTTATTTGGCAGGCCAGTCCAGGAGGCACTGCCTGATTGCCAGTACGACCCTGGTGCACAAACAATGATGTGTGGAAATTGGGATTCAGTGAATATTTCTCATTTGCACATAGCCAAATCTAGGGCATCATTACGAGGCTGGCGCTCTTAAGACAGCCAGCCTCACTCTGGTGGTCCAACTGCCACATAATGACCCTGATGGTCAGACTGCCAGGATTCTGCCGTTTACGCCGGGATCGGTGATCCAGACGGGTTGACGGTGGTTGAAGGTCGCAATCTGGATGCAGCGCTGACCTGCTCATTACAACCTCGATCTCCACCAGCCTTTTCATGGTGGTATCACCGCCAGGAAAAGGCTGGCAGAGAACAGGTGCAGGGGACACAGGGGGGCCCCTGCGCTGCCCATGCAATTGGCATAGGCAGTGCAGGGTCCCTCTGCCCAGCACCATCTGTGCAGACAGTGAACATTGTGAAGGTGCAGGAGCACCCTACGGTGGCAGCATTGCTGCCGGCTTGATTTTGAGCCGGAGACAATGCAGGCAGAAACCTTGGTTTCCGCCTGCCACACCTGCGGGAAACTCATAATGGATCTGGCATGGAGGTAGCCAGTGTGGCTGCAACCTCCCCGTCGGAAGGTCAGCAGACGGTACAAACTGTCCGCCAAACTCCTAATGAGGCCCATAGTGTCTTGAATCATCTTGATCATATTAAAATCTTTGTTTCAATAGCACTTCAGAATTACCCAAAAATGTGCTTCATTTGTGCTTTCCAAATTGCTTATATATTTTGAAATCTGTATATTTCACTGAAAGGTATTTAATTGCTGTTTTGTGTTAGAAAAAAATTACATCCTGCAGCCTTTTCTTCACTCCCTGTACACCAAGAAGATTGTCACCTAGGTCACTTTTACAAAATCATCTCCCTTAGCAGTTAGAGAAAGAAAAGTATACACTAGTTTCCGAGTTAAAAGTATAAACAGTAATTTGTCAGAACACTTATCATGACATTGGACCTGTGTTTTTAACTCAGAGCAAATGGTACAAGATAAACACAAAATAAATGTAAAGGCATCTTTATTCCTCATTCACCTTCTGAACTCCAGCATGGTGGTTTGGAAGGTGATACAGTGGCTCCACATACCTACTTCCAGGCAGAAAACATTTGGGACAGGTCTGGTCATCATGTTTAAACATGATTTATATTTTATTTGGGAAATGGTGCCCATATGCAGGACCACTAGTGTGACATCAGCATGATCAATTTTGAATGGATGAGGGAGCCAGCTACACTTTTAAATACATTGTATCCAGACGTGGTAGCATTTACTTTAACTCTCTGAGACGGAAGAATGCTCAAATAACCTAGCAACGTGTATGAACTTAAAAATCAAGTTTAACACTTCTACATTTTTAGATGGTTTTGCAGAGATTGTTTGGTGAGCGAACACTACTTGTTCTCCCAACCAAACCCCCAATGAAATTGATGCCATAATTGGGTTCTTTATAAAATAAATAAATGAAAATAAAGTTAGTAGGTAGGCCAATTAGCCTTGTATGTCTTTAAGATTATGGCAATTCCACAGCCTAAGGTACATCTCATTAACAGCACCTCCTTCTCATTGAACTTCACATCTTGCTGGTTCATCCAGCATCATTGAAACCACCCTCTGGGCCTTTGAGATGCAGACAGAACTGGTGTCGTCTGCATTGAAGTGATAATAAAGCCCTGTGGCTTTGATGACAGAAAACAGTTGAATGTTAAAGATGTTTAATAGGAGTGGTGACAGAGGGGAGAAATATGGAGACCAAGCTTGATAATTTGGCCATTGTCTCGAGGTCTCCAGAGTTAACTGTGGGAATATCGGAGTGACAGAATCAAAATCTCTGCATTACTCCCCAAAATGGGAATAAGACGCAGATCATGGAATGCTAGTTCCAAGTTTGCATGTTTTCCCTATTTTGGAGAATGCAACATGTCAAAACCCAAAATCATTTACCATCTGCTACAAGCAGGTGGTACATTGATGCAAAAGTTGTGAAGTGAGAGGGTAGGAAATGTTTATAATAAGTGTCAGGAAAACTAGAGGGAATTTGCAACCCTCCCCCCATTATACACAAGCAAAGTGGGAGGGGAATAATCACAGCAATAGCTGCCTCCACAGCTCCTCATCCTGGTTCACGATTACTGGGTCTAGTATTTTCAGACTACTCTGAATGTCCTACAGTGGTATTGCACATGTGATACCTCATAATGAGGGCCTTTGTGTGCATTTATCTAGGAAAAATGTAAGGGAGGGCTGGGGGAGGGAATAAATGAAATAAAATAAAAAAACTTACAGTTCATCTCCGCCACTGTCCTCTCCTACCGCCTCACTCGTCCTCCTTTCATGTTCTGGTGTCCCAGCATTCACGAGGACACAAGAAAAGGCTCCCCATCAATCCTGGGGCTGCTTACATGCCAAGCATAGCATGTAAGCAGCGTCAAGATTGGTCTGAGCAGCAGTGACTACCGCTCAGACACAACTCTGGGGCCTGTGCAGTTTCTCCAGCCTGTGTACACAGCGGGCTGGAGAATCCTATGTGTGCATGTGTGTTTGGACGGCCATCTTAGGTCGTCCAAACACACATGTGCACTTAGTGCACACAATTGGTCATACCCGCTCCCACCTCCCGTGGTACAGCCCAGCCCCTCTCTGCACCTGCTGGCTGAGCCAGCAGCAGAAAAATAAAATGATATTCAATATCATTTTATTTTCCTGCTACAAGCTCTTAGCCAGTGGGGCGACGCTCCTCTGCCATTGCGGAGGACCCTCCCCAGAGGGCCAGATGAGCCAAAGGGGGTATCACCACTCTGACACAGCAGCTCCCGAGACCACCTTATTATCTATGCTGTAATATTAATTAAAACCACATGTATATCTTTTTCATGGGCTGATACATAATTTCCGCTCCAATCCTGTTCATCTCATAGATAGCTAGAAAGGTTAATCTTCTTTCGATACAACCTGTAAAGGACTACATTGACACATTGAAAATCCTCCATTTAGATTTTTCCAATCTAGCTGTTTGCGCCGTGATAGATGTTGTTTTTGTACTTTTTCCTAATGCCAAAGCCTCTGGTGGGGAGATTAGGTACCAGACATGTTTTTGCATATTTTTCAAAAACACATAACATAAACCAGTAAATAAAAAATCTATATGGATAGATTATATAACCTGTTAGTATACTTGTATTTCATTGGTACCACCATAGAAGTTATAACTTGTTCATTTTTATTCCACATATTGCTACACCAACAGAAGTTATCTGTTGGTATCACACAGAGATGCCAAAGGAAGCTGTGGCACATTGTCTTTATTTGACTTTTTTCTGCCCTTCCATAAAGCGGGAAATTTGTGAGCGTATTCCAGGCGCTTGTGTTTCTTTAAGGTTTCAATAGCAGAGCACGTGCGCTGCTGGCTCACGATGCAATCAAAATATAATGCATACACAGTCGAGACAGGGTGGAAAATCTAAAATTATACAAATCTGACCATTATAGGTCTTTTACACCAGAGCAAGACACTTGACGTGATTGCAGTATTTCCTGTTAGGTACCAAGGTCAGCAATGAGCCTTCAAACTCAGCAAGAACTGTTACTCAAACACCTTTACGTATAATTCAAACATGGAATAATTTTGACCCCAAATATGTTTTTCAGTTACCAAAAGTATGCAGACTTCTCACTTTGGATGAATAAACTCAATTCCCCCGAATAAAAGCTTTTAATTTTCACAAGATAAAAACGGTTTTTGTCCCAAAGTATGAATTTAAATTTTTGGTAAATACACTTTTGGTATTTCTGCAGAAGCTTGTTACGAACGAATGGCACACAGGGTCAGATTTCACCATCTTAGACTCTTAATTATCCTTAATCATCGAATGCAAGAATGTTTATCCTGGGGCAGTATTTTCAACACCATTTTGGCAAACTAACCTGACTATATGTGGGGTTTACATATAGGCAGTAACAGAAGGCCGAGGGCTATTTGACAAACAGTAAAAAAAAAAAAAAAAAAACAATACAGTGTGAAGATATAGTACAGTATGTGCTATAGCACAATTGTGAATATACAGGAGCAATACGCCTTGGATAAAACAGGAATACGATCGGCACTCCAGTGTGGAAACTGGAATGGGAAGGGAAACACTGATGTCCTGAGTGGCAGGAGGGCTCTCATCTAGTGCTGTTTCTATGTGCATGTTTCAATGTGGGCTTTTTCTTCCAGACTCCTGTCAGAATTGCCTTCTACCCAATGAAGAGTAGTATAGGTCAGCACAATGAGCTGACAAACTGTCTTCCCTTCAGTATTCTTAAAGCTTAATAATCCATCCCCTGACTACCTCTTTCTTCAGTTACTATTTCCTCCGTTACTTGGGAATACACTAACACCTACAGAAAGGCTACCCTACCAGGGCTAAGAAGAAGTTTGACCCACCTTCCTCTTCCCATGTCTAGTAATGTTTGCAACTTATTCTTCTTGCTTCCTGTGGACGGATGTTGTTTCACATTCTGTGCCAGGACAGTCATTCATTCATACTTTTCTTCTGAAATTCTTGTCATCATTTTGCAAATTACACAACTGTCTCTCTTGTGAGTCTTGGTTACACAGGAGTTTTCCTTGTGTCTCTCTAATGCTGCTTGAGTCTGCAATATTGCACCCTGTAAAAAGACTCGTCAGAGGCAGCGGTGTGGTCTTTTAGCTTCACATCTACTCAGTGGAAGACAGTGCATGAATGCAATCGCAGCCCATCTTTTAGGGTGGAGGGGTCATGCCCCCCCACCTTTTGCCCCTCATGAAGAGTGCCTGTCAGGCTGAGCAAAGGTCAGCCTGACAGACACTCTTTGTTTTCAGAGAAGGCAGCCAGGAGCAAGACATGCGTGATTTGTGCAGACTCCTGGCTGTCTGAGCTGAACTTTGCTGGGCTCAAGAGGTCACAGCTCCTATGGGCGTGACCTCCTCAGCTCAGCAAAGGTGCCTTGAGGCCCTTCCCCTCGGTGATAAGGCAAAGCGTCACCCATTGACTCCGACCTGGGCACTTCAGATTTAAGCCCTGAAGCATCCAAGGCAAGTGTCAATCAGTGACACCTCGTCACAGAGTGGGGTGGGGTCAGCAGTCACACTGACCCCATCCCACTCTGTGACAAAGTTGGGAGTGCTGCCTTCCCTCATTGGCTGACGAGGTCTCCTCCCTTCTAAAATTACCGGTCGCCACTGCATGAATGATACATGAGTTCGTGAGCAGCAATGATGCTGCTCCCTCTCCGCTCAGTCAGTGTCAATGTTTCAGTGGCTGCGGCAGCTTTGGAGGTTCTAGGCACAGGACAGAGTTGAAGAATTGGCTGATGAGGCTTGGGAGCACGTAGGAATAGAAGGATGTTAAATATAAGGTTATTTTACTTATGCCTGCTCCCACAAGGAAATGCCATTCTCTAGAAGAAGTAGACCTGATTGGCATATCTATACTAATCAAAGACAACCACTTTTCCAGTGCCTGTTGTTAGTTTTCCAGTTCAACCTTTTTTATATTATGTAGGTTCGTGCTTAGGCCACATAAAAGGAGGTTTTAGACACAGAAGGATCTGTTGTAGCACTTCTATTCCCTAGTTTGCTTCACATTCATCATCCTCTTATATGCCTTTTGTCCTTAATTGTAGCTCCCAGGTTCTGCAGTAATCTTCTTTATTGGATTTCCTCCACTGAAAAAATGTATGCCAGGGTCTTTCTCAAACATGACTGAGGGTAGTGGTGGTGCCTTGAATATCAACACCTGTGCTAATCCTCATCTACAACCAAGACCTACCACCATTGCCAAGGAGGTTTTTTTCTGCCTTTTTTTCTCCTAACGCGGAATCTGTCAAGGAGACACTTGACACATTTGTGAAAATCTAGAATGCAGTTAGGAAAAGTGTCTGACTCCAGCTTGTGTAGACCATGTGCCTGCACCACTACAGAACACAGCAGGATTGACATTAGATATTGTAAAATGGTATTTTTCTGAACTTGACTTTCCTGTACGGTGAGGACTCTTAGGCAAGATGCCCACTGTGTTCTGGTCTCAGACATCTAGCTGCATTTCTAGATTAAATTAATTGTGGAAAGAATGTTGTTTCTTTCTTGTTATTCCTATCAACTCTGACAGGATACACTTTCAAATATTTCTCATGAATGCTTCTTGTTTCTCTGTCTGCAGTAGACATTTCCATTTCCTGAGGAAGGTAACCATGCTTAGTGATGAACTTTTAGACATGATCTGGCTGAGGCTGGCTTAAGATGTCATTTCACCTGTAATAAAATGCTTCATTCTCAAACAATCTACCATCTGAGAGTGTTTTATTAATTGCGCTTTGGATCTCATTTGAAAACGGAACAGCGTCACCTGATACAAAGTTACCAGCAGGACTTTCAAGCAGGTAACAATTATGTAGCAGTTGGAGTAAGCAGAGACATGTCAAGATCTGATGGACGAACAAAAACTATGTGAGAAAGTAATGTGACCAGGTTAAACGCAGTGACAGAAATGATATGCGGGTGCAGCGAGAATGTTAAACTAGTACCGCACAGCCAGAGATCCCTTACAGCTGACTGTGACCACAAAGTCTGTACTGAGCACGCCGTAAATGGAGATGGAGGAGACAGAACAGTGCCCAGGTCGCTTCAGGTAAGGGCTACACAACCAACTTCTTCCTCCTTCACACAAAACTTTCAACCAATCTGCCAACTACATAATATTTTCACTATGGTATTGATGCAGCCTCGATATTAAAAGGGCTTGGAGGTCCATGTCTACAAAAATAGATTCAAAATAATTACAGCAACTTTGTGAGTTTTGGAAAGAGTGTGTTAACAGTTTATGATGGAAGCGCAAATGGCAAAATGGGCTCAAAAAGCTGCAACCTTATTCTCGACCTCCCAGCCTACTAACTTGCTGGATAATAAAAGTAATGCACATAAACAATCGACTGATAAACAATTGCTGTTTTTTCAATTGAAAAATTATGTTGGAAAAAGATAACAAAAAGTTGGGAAATTTTGACTCTACAAAAATATGTGGAAATGGCAAGAGTACCGAGGGGACTCCGTATATTTACACTACCACACCATCCTGATATTAGACCTTAACTGTTATTGGAATGGGGAGAAAATGATATGGCCTGTTCACGAGACATGATGTTAATTCTAATTAAGTATGCCAAAATGGATGTGGAGACAATAACAATCTCAGTGAAAGAAATTGAAGAACAATTGAATACATTGCACAACAAGGATGAAGCAATCAAACTGAAGCAGAGGTTGAGGCACGCAAACAGAGGAAATTACACAGAGACAAAAATGATTAAAAAAATGGCACAGTATTGTCATTTGCTAAATGATTTGATGGAATAAAACAACAATTTGTATCAGGATCTAAAATTGATAGCCCCACCACATCGGAGGTGATCAGTGAATCAGATGTTGGATCAAGTGAGAATGAAGACAACAGTGAACCAAGGATTAAAATCACACTGCTAGAAGAAATGCAAATCATGTATCGGGATCAACAAACATCAAAAGGCAAGGACCGAGGACGTGGTTGGGGCAGAGGCCAGCCAAAACCTCAACAACCAAACATAGAAAAGTTAGGAGATGGAGAGGGAAGAAGAAATTACCCTCTTCGCAGCAAACAAAAGAAATGAATGCAGAGACAAACATTGAAGAAAATTTGGTAATTAATCTATCGTACTATATTTTAACAGAGTTTTAAACAAAGGCCTTTCTTTCTGCCCTGAACATCATTTTGACAAGGTTGAAACCAAGATTGATACACACAAATTTGTGAGGAAGATCAAGCTAGCAAAATATTTTGCCAAGCATCCTGTCAGGGAAAAGCCAATTGTGATACCACACACAGATACGGAACTAATAACTGATCAAATACAATATGTAAAAGTATGTTATGACCTAATGCTCAGTTTGGAAGATGAGGAAGTTACCTCATTGGGAGTATTGGATCAGTTAGGTATTTCAATCAATAATCACGTGTACAGTCATTTCAAATCTAAGTCTAAATTTTGCCCTGTCCTAAATCTGGGCAACAAAATTGATCTATTCTATGAGGCTGTTATAATTGATTTGGAAACTTTGAAGTACATAAAATATCAGAGAAGGAAAATGTAAGCCTGGATGAGAGAAAGGCACTAAATCAGTTGATGCCTAATAATAACATCGTTATCAAACCGGCGGATAAAGGTGGCAACGTGGTGATTCAAAATCGCAAAGATTATGTCAAGGAGGCAAAAAGACAACTTAATGACATACAAAGTTACCAGAAACTAGACACAAAGCCCATCAATGAGATACTACATATAATTAATATTAAATTGAAGAACTGGCATCAAGAGTTATTGATCAATGAAGAGGAGCTCAACGTTTTACAACAAGAGCATCCCATTATGCCTACCACCTATTTCCTCCCCAAAATCCACAGAACATTAAAGAATCCCCCAGGGAGACCCATTGCTTTAGGCTGTGAACTTCTACCTTGCCCCAGTGGTAACTTCACTTATCTCTTACGTTAAAGACACTAGAGATTTCTTAAGGGCCATATCAGACATAACATGGCAATCCAGTTATCATCTAGTTACTCTAGATGTAGTATCATTATACACGTCCATTCAACATGACATAGGTCTACAGGCCCTGGCATATTTCCTAAGACAAAGACACATATGCAAGACCACACATTCAATGATGCTCTTAGAGATGGGGCAAATGTGTCTTCAAAATCATATTTTCCTGTTGAATCATCCAATCTATTAACAGCTACGCGGAACTGCCATGGGAATTTCTCTATCTCCAAGTTATGCAAACCTCACCATGGGGTGGTGGGAGAGAGAAGTGGCCTGGCAAGATGACTATCAAGAACATCTCAATAGGATCAATCTATGGCTTTGTTACATAGATGACCTATTCATCATATGGAATGGCTCAAACACAGAATTTGACACATTTTCTTGAAGTTGAATCTAAATTATTGTGGTCTTCAGTTTACTTTCAACATTAACGCTACACAAATAAACTTTTTAGACATCAGAGTCTAATTGGGGAACAACCAACTACATACAACTATGCACAGAAAAGAAACTGCCACAAACAACATTTTACATGGGACAAGTTTTCATTCAAAATTGTTACTTAAAAGCATCCCATACGGGGAGTTTTTAGGAACCAGAAGACATTGCTCAAATGATAATGAGATAGAATCTCATTTTCGAAATGTAAAACAACAATTTCTTCGGAGAGGATACCCCAAATCTCATATCGAATTAGGAACGAAGAAAGCGAGAGGAAAAAAAAGGCAACAACATCTAATTGACAAACCACACACCACTACAGAGACAGAAAAGGAAGCTCCTCGCCTAATACTCACCTACAGAAAAGAGAGCAAAATGATTGTGAATATTTTAAAAAATATTCGAAAATACTGAGGAGTAAGCACGACATTGCACCAGTAATAGGTATGCGACCACATGTACCATATATGACATCACATACAATCAAAGACATGCTGGTGAAGAGTCTTTTTTCCACACAACCAACATGAAACTGGCTGGTCAAGGGTTCTACAGGCTTCTACAAATGCAGTAAGCGCAAGGACTGCTCAATAGCCAGCGCTGTCAAAACCTTTAAGAACTACAAGGGGAAAGAAATTATAATTTCACAAAGAATAACATGCAGCAGTCAGTTTGTTGTTTATTTAATTGAATGTAAATGTGGCCTACAATACATAGGAGCACAATTTGTCCCTTGAAAAAGAGGATAACACGTTACGGCAAAAAAACACCGGGATCAGAGCTATGCAGTAGCGAGACATCATAATAAACATCATATGACAGATTGGAAAAGTTTAACATTATTTAGTCTTTCTCAGGTTAGTAAAAATTAATGTGGTGGAGACAGGACTCTGAAATTGCGGCAACTTTAAAGTAAATATATAATTCAACTCCGGATCAAGACACCCTATGGATTGAATATGGACGAGGAACATTATGTTCCTATGTGAATGATAAAACACCACAGCTCAAAAACAAAGGTATAGAAATTAGATTTGCCTGAATGTCATTATTATCAGGTGCACCAAACTAATAGAAGAGTAGCTGGGCAACCAATCAGTTTAGAAAATATACAAAATATGTCTCAGATGTATAATCAATGGACACTTATGACTTTAATTGATGTGAAGCTAATGGTACAAGGTTTGTTTCCTTGGTAAAGATTATAACTCTAATAATTAGATGCACTTAGCTAAGACTTTACATGACACCTATATAAACTAAAGAGATGTGACATTACCGAATATAATATCTTATCGGCACTTAGCCAACAGTGATTGAACAATTGTACTTAGTACTGTCTCCTGTCAAAATCATGAAGACATGATATTGTTGAACAAAACATCTTATCGGCACTTAGCCCACAATGATTGAATGATTGCACAAAAAAGTTCTTCTTGTGAATGTCACATTCTACTTATATGAGATATTTACATAAATTTAGGAGATATGACATTACCGTACATAATATATAATTGGCAATTAGCCAATATTGTTTGAATCAACTGTACTAAGAATTGTTCTCTGTTTAACAGATAGAGATGTATGTACTAGCTGTAGTTCAACAAGACATGACAATCATTTAGCGATATCATCTATAGAGCACTTAAAAGGTCGATACATATTATGAATGATACCACATGACATAGTATTGAATAATGGCTTCAGCTGAATCCAGAAATACTTTGTGGGTTACACCCATTATAACTTGTCACAAAGCAGTTTATAATGTTATATTATTTGTTTGTGTTTTATATAAAGCACAAGGTCCAGAATGCCTCATTAAGGGCTAAACGGACTCTCCACTATTTAATGAGAATAGTAGAAGGACTCACTAACCGTGAGCAAGACTCTAAATGAGTTGAAATGCGTTGATGGTTGCTGAAACATTCTAATGAAGAAAATGAATTGATACCTCCTTGGGTGCGGAAAATTACTTTTGTTACAATTATTGTTCTGAGGGTGGTCTCCTTCGTCACCTGCACTAGCAGTTCAGTGCGCAGATCGAAAGCTGTTCAGACAGTGTGTATCACATATATATATTGTTAGACCTGGCATCCTTGGCGTGGTCTCCTGTCTTTTTTGCCTCTGCTTCCCATGTTTTGACTGTGTTGGACTCTGCTGACCAGTGCTAAAGTGCAAGTGCTCCTGTGTAAAATGTATGTGTAATTGGCTTTCCATGATTGGCATATTTGATTTACTAGTTAGTCACTAGTAAAGTGCACTAGAGGTGCCCAGGGCCTGTAAATCACATGCTACTAGTGGGCCTGCAGCACTGGTTGTGCCACCCACATGAGTAGCCCTGTAAACATGGCTCGGACCTGCCACTGCAGTGTCTATGTGTGCAGTTTTAGCCTGCCAATTCGTCTTGGCAAGTGTACCCACTTGCCAGGCCCAAACCTTCCCTTTTTATACATGTAAGGAACCCCTAAGGTAGGTCCTAGGTAGCCCCATGGGCAGGGTGCAGTGTATGTTAAAGGTGGGACATGTACTTATGTGTTTTACATGTCCTAACAGTGAAATACTGCTAAATTTGTTTTTCACTTTTGCAAGGCCTATCTCTCTCATAGATTAACATGGGGGCTGCCTTTAAATAATTTTAAAGTGCATATTCCCTTTGGTAGCAGATAGAAATGTAGAGTATGATGTCTCTGAGCTCACAATTTAAAAATTCATATTTTTGTAAAGTTGTTTTTTAAATTGTTAGTTTGAAAATGCCACTTTTAGATAGTAGTAAGGGACAACGAGGCAATACCCCCTAACCCTTGTGACCAGGGTAATGAACAAAAGTAAACATTATGGTCAAGAAAGGGGGAAGTATTCTTAGACTTCCATGGTGAATTATTGATTAAGCAATTATGTATGTCCAATCTCTGTTGCTTCAATTGTGCTTTATTGCTTTCATAATTGTTTTTGAAAGATTTTCAGCAGTATGTATTATACATTTTTGCAACAACAATTTTTTTTTTAACTTGTGGTGGTAGGTGCTCCTGATAATAAAAACACAGTGAAAGTGAATACTGTGCGAAGAAGTGATGGTGATACATACAATATGTACAGAAGGTGATTTAAGAATAATATGGACTTCTAATGGCTCCTTCAATCCAGGAGGCCCTAAAGTCACATAACATTTTTTTACAATTTTAATCCACATTCAAAATCATGTCGACGTTTCGACCCCATTTGTAGACATAAATCAA
The DNA here is from genome assembly GCF_031143425.1 of Pleurodeles waltl. NCBI lineage: Eukaryota > Metazoa > Chordata > Amphibia > Caudata > Salamandridae > Pleurodeles > Pleurodeles waltl. The sequence continues at coordinate 254,548,835 of NC_090445.1, forward strand.
TAGTGGGTCATCATCGGGACTGGGGATATTCTGTTCGGTAGCACCTATGGATTCCAGTGAGGGATCAGGGTCTTCTAATCAGATAGGTCTTCAAATCTATGGTTCACTGTAAATCATCGTTGAAGTGCCGAAGCCTGGTCAGAGGCTGTCTATTCAGCATGTGCAGTTTGAATCAATCTTAAATCAGCCGAGCAAAAATAGGGGTGGAGGCTCACGGTATTTGTCTTTTTAATCTTTTTAGTCAGCGGGCGTATACTCGTGTAGCAGGGATCGAGTATTTCACAAGAATTGCATGCCCATTTCTTGTGAAATACTCGGTCCCGGCTGGCGATACCAAAACCGACACCGTCACGCCAACAAGAATACACCCACACTATCACGACCCACGAATCAACGCGGCGGTCTTTCAACCGCGGAAAACCATTGGCGTTACACACCGCCGCGCTCAAAATACACACACACTTGCAAAACACAACCACATTGGACAATTCAAAATACACACACCTGATACAAAAACACTCACCACTCCCACACACCCAATCCAATATGAAATACACACCCACATTACCCACAAACCCTTACTACCACAAATGTGAAAGTAGGCCAGAGAGAGACACTACCAAAAACAACACCAGCATCCACAGACACACAGCACCATCACCTACACAACATCCACGCACCTCAAACAACACACACCAACACATCCCCTCACACATCACAACAGACACCACCTCACACATCACCCACACCACATCATGGCACCTCAAAGACACCCCAGGTTCTCTGAGGAGGAGCTCAGGGTCATGGTGGAGGAAATCCTCCGGGTAGAGCCACAGCTATTCGTATAACAGGTGCAGCAGACATCCATTGCAAGGAAGATGGAGCTATGGCGAAGAATTGTCGACAGGATAAACGCAGTGGGACAGCATCCAAGAACACGGGATGACATCAGGAAGAGGTGGAACGACCTACGGGGGAAGGTGCGTTCCGTGGTATCCAGACACCAGATTGCTGTACAGAGGACTGGCAGCGGACTCCTCTCCCACAACTAACAACATGGGAGGAGCAAGTCTTGGCAATTATGCATCCTGAGGGCCTGGCAGGAGTAGCAGGAGGACTGGACTCTGGTAAGGCAAATCTTTACTACCTTATCACCCCACCCCACCTGTATGCCACCACATACTCCCACCCTTACCCTCACACCCATCACCCCAATAACCCACAGATACCCCACCAACACAACCCACACATCCCAAAATCAAGCCCCGCATGTAACACCAATGCATGGACACCCATCACCCAAGCATGTCCAGTACAGAGACTCACTAATGCCCCAAAATCACCAATCACACAAGGACCAAGCCAATAATGCAAGCACTGGAGTAGAGGGTCACTCACCCATTGCACACGATGGCACAGACAGATATAATAACTATGCATTTACACCCCAACAGGACCCCTACCCAACGTCACCGGACAGGAGGTGCCAGACATATCCAGTCCCCCCACAGAAGAGGCCCACAGTGATGACAGCAGCTCTGCACGCCTGGATCAAGATGACCAGCCCGGCCCATCTGGGACCTTGGGACAGTCGGTTCCCCTGCCACTGTCACAAGCCACCACAGAGCCTCCCCCCTCAGGAAACACCAGCACAGCACCCACCCAGCTGGCCCATCCCTCTGTCCCCAGGACACGTCAATCAGCAGTGTGTCCACCACTACAGGGAACCCAGGCAACCCCACTAACACAGGACGATCAGGGTCTTGGGGCAGTGGCAGTGGGCACACGGTTCAGGGGACAGAGGCACAGAATAACAGGGAAACTGGGAGGACTTCTGTGCGACAGGGGGGACACGCCCAGGGAACTGACACTCCACGAGGCACTCTCCAACATCATGGGAGATTACCATCATTCCCAGGGGACCATGGCAACGGTACTGGCCAAGTTTCAGGAGACCCAGGGGCTGCAGGAGGAACACTACCTGGGAATCAGGGAGGGCTTGAAGTCCATTAACACCACCCTTGTCACCATTGCAGGGGTGCTGGCAGACCTTCTCAACACCAGGAGGGACACAGTGGCACAACAAGGGGCCCCTGACACTAGCCTGGACGATGAACAGCCTTCCACCTACGCCGGCGCTAGTGGACAGGAGGCACTGCCACAGGAAAAACAGGACACCGGCACCCCACCCCCTGCAGATGGAGAACCACCCCGCAAACGGTCCCTGAGATCCAGGAACAAGACAGAGAACATTGCCAAGACCCCCACCAGGAAATGAGACCCCCCTGAATGTCACCCTTCTGTCCCACTATGTCACGCTGTCCATCCTTAAACTGCCATTGCTCCACTTCCTATGCCCCTTTGGACAATGCACCTGTGAAACAAATAGACTGGACTCTGCCGTGGACATTCCTCTACCATCACCCCAGCCCATTTTACAACCCACCTCCACTTATTTGCACAGGAATAAACATACTTCAATCACAAAACAATCTGGAGTCAGTCTGTGCTTTCACAAATGTGTAATTGCAATAACTATGGAATATAGCAATGTCAATGTACTTGTTCACATACCAATGTAACACCGCTGTAGGCCAGGAGTAAACAGAGCAGAGGGCACAAAGTGGGACCCAGATCTGTGAAACGGAAAGTCAAAGTGACAAGTCAGGGTCCATACACAGAGTGAAAATGACAGACTTATGCTAGCTCAAACAACAGTAAGAGATGTGGGAAGCAGTTACATCTTCTTACCTGTGTCTCACTGGAAGTATTGCATGATGATGCTGTTTCGGTTGTCGATATCCTCTTCTTCTGCCTCCTCTTCTTCACTGTCCACAGGCTCCACAGCTGCCACAAGACCACCATCTGGCCCATCCTCCTACAAAAAAGGCACCTGCCGTCGCAAAGCCAGGTTGTGCAGCATACAGCAGGTCACGATTATCTGGCACACCTTCTTCGGTGAGTAGTATAGGGAGCCACCTGTCAGATGGAGGCACCGGAATCTGGCCTTCAGGAGGCTGAAGGTGCATTCGATCACCCTCCTAGTTCGCCCATGTGCCTCATTGTAGCGTTCCTCTGCCCTTGTCCTGGGATTCCTCACTGGGGTCAGTACCCATGACAGGTTGGGGTAACCAGAGTCACTTACAAATGTCGAGGGATATCTGTTAGAAACACACTAACCCTTAGGGACAGCCTCATACCCAGACAACTCTGTCAACTGTATTGGGACCTTGGCCTCACCTATGAGCCACACACTGTGCCTCAGGAGTTGCCCCGTCACATAAGGGATGCTGCTATTTCTCAAAATGTAAGCGTCATGCACAGAGTCAGGATACTTGGCATTGACATGGGAGATGTACTGGTCTGCCAAACACACAATCTGCACATTCATCGAATCGTAGCTCTTCGGGTTTCTATACACCTGTTCATTCCTGTGGGGGGGTACAAATGCCACATGTGTCCCATCAGTGGCACCAATGATGTTGGGGATATGTCCCAGGGCATAGAAGTCAGCTTTCACTGTGGGCAAATCCTTCACCTGAGGGAAAACGATGTAGCTGCGCATGTGTTTCAGCAGGGCAGATAACACTCTGGACAACACGTTAGAGAGCATTGGCTGGGACATCCCTGATGCCATGGCCACTGTTGTTTGAAAAGACCCACTGGCCAGGAAATGGAGTACAGACAGAACCTGCACTAGAGGGGGGATTCCTGTGGGATGGAGGGTAGCTGAAATCAGGTCTGGCTCCAACTGGGCACACAGTTCCAGGATTGTTGCACGATCAAGCCTGTATGTGACTAGGATGTGTCTCTCTTCCATTGTCGACAGGTCCACCTGGGGTCTGTACACCGGAGGATGCCGCCATCTCATCACCTGCCCCAGCAGACGTGCCCTATGGAGGAGAACAGCGAGCAGAGAGTCATCCAACACTGAGGTATCACAATTTGTTATTTGCAGAAACTTTATTAATCCGCAATGTGCCGGTATCTGTCTATATTCCAGGCCCAGATAGGTGTGACGCAGTTAACATTCATCCCACGTGGTCCCACGTGGCCTCCTGAAATGGCGGCTGCCTGACCTGTAAGGTGGGACAAGGGGATATGAGGTAACTGCGCTGGCGCTGTACACCGTATCGGTGGGCGGTCGAAGACCGCGGTGCAATTCTGCATTGGTTAACATTGGGCCCTATGGGTCCCAGGAGCCAATGATGATGTACACCGGCGGTGACGGTACACAGCCGTGGACGTGACCGCTATTTTCTGTCTGTTCCCTCACTTGATACCTGACCTTCAACAGGAGAGGACCTACACTGCAAGTGCTGCTGTGACCTGTGACTGAAAGCGACGATGGCTACAGTGTCTGGGGAAAGGGCCCCTGCCTTCACTTCAGAGGAGTTGGGGAAACTAGTGGAAGGGGCCCTCCCCCAGTACACGCAACTGTACGGTCCTCCAGACAAAGAGGTGAGTAAACTGTGAGCATGCTGCATGGGCAATGCCTGTTTTGAGTGGTGTGGATGGAAGATACATTGGGGGGCTGAGGCCTGCATGTGCGGATGGTGAGTGTATGTGCGTCAGGGCATGGGTGGGAACTGGTGGGCAATGAGTATGATGGTCCGGACGGGTAAGTATTTTCCTTTCCCCCTGTACCATTCCTCCAGGTCAGCGCCCACCAGAAGAAGGGTATTTGGTGTGCCATCGCCAAGGACGTCTTGACCCTGGGGGTCTACCACAGACGGAGCACCCACTGCCGTAAAAAATGGGAGGACCTGGCCGCTGGAGCAAGAAGACGGCGGAGGCCCAGCTGGGGATGGCATCCCAACGTGGGAGGGGTGCCCGTCGCACCATGAGCCCCCTGATGTGCCAGATCCACTCTCATTCAGCTGACTCTGCACGCATTACGAGGTGTCTGGGTGGGGGAGGTGGGCAGTGGGTTCCCCTAGGCCAGGACAAACTTGGTAGGCAAGGTCCCTTGTGAGGCAGGCTATGTGGCACCCCAACCCCACCAGTGGTAAGAGCCATCTACACCTAGTCAGGCTCCTGTGACTTCCAGGTGTGCAGCAATTGGTCTTAGGCCTCGTACCCCATGGTCAGCTGAAATTTCTAGGAACTGTCAGTGCATGGCGTAGTACAGAGGGCTACTCCATGTGTGTTGTGTCCACCAACAGTAGTGGTGTTGCATGCATTGAACATGTCTTTCTTTTGTCTCCCCCCCCTTTTTGTGGTCTCCCTGTTCTTGTGTGCAATAGCATCATCAGGCGGAGGAGCATTGGCACCGGAGCAGGAGGGAGCTGCAACCTACTTGGCCCAGGAGGGTGAAGCAACAGAGTCTGAAGCCACCAGTGGGACAGAGGGCGAGGGGAGCTCCACGGCAGGGACAGGAGCAGACAGCAGTGACAGTGACTCCTCCTCTGATGGGAGATCTCTTGCGGTGGCGGGCACCTCTGTGCCCACCGCATCAACAGGTACAGCCGCCCCCCCCTACCAGCACCGCCCACCCAGCAGCCTCTCAGTGTGTGTCCTGTGCCCACTCACCCAGGAGAGTGGGCATCTCCTTCGCCCCAGGCACCTCAGGCCCTGCCCCAGTCAGCCCTGCTGCCCTCAGTGAGGAGGCTATTGACCTCCTGAGATCCCTCACTGTTGGGAAATCTACCATTGTGAATGCCATCCAGGGTGTAGAGAGGCATTTGCAACAAACAAATGCATACCTGGAGGGCATTCATTCTGGGCAGGCAGCCCTCAGAGAGCATTTCAGGCTCTGGCCTCAGCACTGATGGCAGCCATTGTCCTTGTGTCCAGCCTCCCCCCTCCAACTTCCTCCACCCAGACCCAATCCCCTGTACCTCAGCCTATCCCAAGCACACCATCAGACCAGCATGCACACACATCAACACACAAGAGTGGACATGGCAAACATAAGCACCACACATCCCACAGGCACTCACACAAGCACCATCCCCATGCAGGCACAGCAACATCCACTGCCTCCACTGTGTCCCCTCCTCCACGTCCTCCTCCTCCCTCCCTGTCTCGTCTCCACTCACACCTGCATGCACTACATCCTCAGCATCTACCTCCATCACCAGCATGCCCATCTCCACACACCCCTCACGTGCACTCACCACCCCCACTACCATTCACACATCCCCAGTGTCCTCTCCCAGTGTGCCAGTGAGCCCTCCTCCCAAAGTATACAAACGCAGGCACACACCCACCCAACAGCCATCCACCTCACAACAGCCTCCGGACCATGCACCTTCACCCAAATCCAGCAGACGTACACCTCCTACAACCACTACCTCTACCTCCACTCCCAAACCCGCTCCATCTTCCCGTCCCAGTGTGTCTAAAAAACTCTTCCTGGCTAACATTGACCTCTTCCCTACACCTCCCCACCCATCCTTCACCTAGGGCCAGGCTTTCCAGGTCCCAGTCCAGCACCTCAGCCACCAAATCCCCAGGCACAGTGGTGCCAGCAACTGCGGGGTCATTGAGTGCGCAACCCATCAGGGCTACCAGTGTGCCACATAGCGAGGGCAAGGAAATTCTGCCACCTGCCAAGGTGAAAAAGGTGCCCACATCCCGGAGGGAGAAGCCGAAACTACCAGACACGAAGGGCTCAGCAAAAACAAAAGGGGATAGTGGCAAGACAACTATGGCACCATCAAAGGTGGGGAAGGGTCAAAAGCAGAAGAGCAGGTCAGAAGAGGGCATGGTGGCACCGACTGAGGGACCAGTGTCACACATTCTGTCCACGACCACGCCAACCTGTACGGCAGCGAACACCGCTAGCTGCCCCGCCAACAGAAGCGCCACCTGCACTGCCACCTGCACCGTCACCTGCACTGCCCCGGCACGTCTACAGCCTCAGCGACAGTCCCCAGCCTCTTCCCCAGTGGGCAGCCGTCCGAGGCTGCAGGAGACGTCCTGCTTTGTCCCTCAGCAGGTGCTGACCCATGCACCGCCGCCAGCACCGCTGCCAGCACCGTCACCACAGTCACTGCCGCAAGCACTGCCGCCACAGACACCGCCGCAAGCACCGCCACCGGCCCTGCGGCATCATCGAACACTGGCACCACCGCTGACATGGCTACCATCCCCAGTGGTCAGTCGTCTGAGGCTGGAGGTGAGTTCGTGGACCCTGGGCAGCTTCCATGAGGCATGACTTCCATCACTGTTTTCACCCGCAGGTGTAATGCGAAGCCGCAGCAGTGTGGGGTATGTCGCTGCCTCCATGGCGTATCATGCTACCTGAACCTCGCCAATCTTGTCACACGCACACCCAGGTGAGGGAATTGTACCAGACACAGTGCACATGTAGCACTCTGGGCACCAGGCCCCCTCTAGAACCAGTGGAGTATCACATCTAATACCTCAGTCCTTGGCAGGATGAAGCACTCTGGGCACCAGACTCCCTCCAGAACCAGTGGAGTATCACATCTACTACCTCAGTCCTTGGCAGGATGAAGCACTCTGGGCACCAGGCCCCCTCCAGAACCAGTGGAGACTGTCATCCACTTGAGAGACTGTGGCTTTGCACTCCCCAGGATAAAGCAGTGGGCAAACCACCCACTGGAGAGACTTGAGAGTCTGTGGCTTTGCACACCCCAGGATAAAGCAGTGGGCAAACCACCCACTGGAGAGACTTGAGAGACTGTGGCTTTGCACTCCCCAGGATACAGCAGTGGGCAAACCATCCACTGGAGAGACTTGAGAGACTGTGGGTTTGCACTCCCCAGGATAAAGCAGTGGGCAAACCACCCACTGGAGAGACTTGAGAGACTGTGGCTTTGCACTCCCCAGGATACAGCAATGGGCATGGAGCCCCCTCGTACAGTAGTGGCGTTGTGCATTCATCAGGCTGAGGTGCCCCCCTCCCCCTGAGGTGCCTGTGTATTTTCGATCTGATGCCCCAGCAGTGTTCTCTCTGTTTCGAGTCAGAAAACATGCATTTTGGGCCCAGTGGGCCACGGACAACGATTGGTACACTATCCGGACTTGTGTAGTTGGTGTACATATTTGGATATACTGAATTTTGACTTTTGACTAATGGATTTTTAATGATTACAATCGTTACAATCATTTCCTTTTGTCCTTGCATTCTTCCAGGGGGCGGCGGGGTTTATATGTAATGTTTATGCATGTATTTGTGTGTATGTTGTTGTGTGTGATGGTAAGGGTGGGGGTGTTGCGTATGTATGTCACTCTCTTCCCTCCCCCCTCCCCTGTGTTGTGGGTGCAGTACTCACCATAGTCGCCGCTGCCGCTGTTCGTACTCCTGGTAGAAGAGGAGATAAACCAACATGGGTAACACCTGAAGTTGGGCTCCATGGCATCCTGGTTCCTCGTTGGGTGTCGAGAGGTGAGTGTTTTCCCTTCTGTGTACTGTTTCCACCATGCTTTTGATAGTGTTGGTTCCGCCCCGGAAAAGGTGGTGGATAGGCGTCTTGAAATACAGTGGGCGGTACTTTGTCTTCCGCCTGTCTGTTGGCGGTTACCGCCGGGTTGTTTGTTTCTACCGCCGTTGCGGTCGGAGTGTTAAAGTGGCTGTCTATGTTGGCGGTTTCCGATACGGTCTTATCCCAATTTTTTTTCCGCCGGCCTGTTTGCGGTATTACCGCTGCTTTAACACCGACCGGCAGGGTTGTAATGAGGGCCACTGTGTGTAGATGACAATATGTTAACACATCATGGTTTAGTAATATATTTATTAAAATTGAGTGTTTAAACAAACTGAGAAACACTCCTTCCCTGATGGCAATGTTGTTAGTAAACTAAAAGAAGTCCTCATGGGTATGTGGGCTAGATTCTTGTGATGCTTGCAGCAAACTTTAGTCTACTCAATCAAACAAAAGAGGTTTTTTGTACTGTGAGAATTAAGAAAAAGGCGACACTGTAGACTATTTGCCTAGGATCACATAATTTGAGACCCGTTTATGGGTCAAGTACATTACACTTTGGTCGAGTAGATTATTAACATCTACATTAACATCTAGTAACATTTTTATGATTTTTCGAGCCCTGCTGTATTACTGTGTGTGTTGGTACAAATACTTTACACATTACTTCTGGGATAAGCCTGCCTGCTCGTGCTAAGCTACCAAGGGGGAGAGTGGGGGTTAACCAGGTGTGTTTCTCCTTTGCCCTGACTAGAATAAGGGTACTTGCTTGGACAGGGGGTAACCTGACTGTCAACCAAAGACCCCATTTATAACATATGTGTGTGTGTGTGTGTATATATATAATATAAATATATATATATATGTATATATATATATATATATATATATATATATATATATATATACACATAGATATATGTATGTATAATATACATACAATTTAGTTTACATGAATAATGAAAAATATTTTTTGATGTATTTTTATCTATATTATTATCTTAAACTTTGTAATTAAATATCATCTAATGTGATATATATATGTGTATATATATATATATATATATATATATCCAATGCAGTCAGACTGAATGATGCGCTCTACAGCTGGTGCTTGTGCCGGGTGGGGTAGACCGAAACCCTCATTAAGTTCACAGTCCAAAAAAAGTTTGCACCTTACTCCATGAACTCTTAAGCTCTTTATTATTTCAGCAACTGCACCAACGTGTTTCAACCAAACTGGTCTTTTTCACAGTTAGTGAGTCCTATCACTACGTTTCCCTTTTGTACTTAAGGTCACAATCACCCACTATGGTGCATTATGGGACCTGTAGTATATAATTAAAACCACAACATAATAGATAAAATAAAATAAAAATGACATGCCAATTTGTTCATAATCAAATCAATATGAGAAAATATTCATAACACAGTTTGCATAGACTTCACTGGTGCATTCCTCGATCCCTATATATCATTATGAAAATCCATAATAATTTCCAACTAATATCTAAAAAATCGCAAATTTCTGTTATAATACCACAACTCTAAAATACAATATCAATTGTCACTTTATTATATATAATATCCTTGAATGCCAGTTTTTATGATCTCACACTCGTGATAACAACATTTGTATGCAGCTATTCTATAATGCTTACATCAATTAATTTACAAATAAACATAAAGCCCCTCTTCATAATTCAATCCAGAAGGACTCTTACTCCTTAATTGAATATCAATGCATCCAAATGCACTCAGCATTGCCATTACAGGCTGAGGCCCTCATTACAAGTTTGGCGGTCTTTCAGCAAGACCGCTGCAGTTGTGGGTGCCAAAAGACCACCCGTGTTGACGGTATCCCGCCCGCCGTATTAAGAGTCTGCAAAGTATTCCACCCCCAAAAAAACACAAGTCCCACAATGCCAGGATGACTGAAGGCGGGATAGAGCCGGTCCCACCACCAGCACTGCCACGCAGAACAAACACCGCCCTCCATATTACGACCCACAAATCAGCACAGCGGTCATTGCACGGCGGAAAACCATTGGTGGTGTGAGCCGCTCAGCCAAAAACACACCTATACCAGAACACAGCACTACATTAGACAAATCGAATACCCAACACCTGAAACACATACACACATTAGACACACACACCCCTATAAAACACCCCCCACACAACCCACAAACTTATGCAACCAAAACAAAATACACTGACAGAGAGGACCACACAAACAAAAGACACTGCACATGTACACAATATGCACTATCACACACAACACTCAGCACACACCACACAACTGCACCTTTGACACAATACACACATCGTCACAGCACAAAAACACCACAAACAACCAGCACACACAACCAAGCCCCCCCACTCCACCAAGCACCCTACTCTGCACACTTGCACACTACACACACCCCCACTCAACACAACCACCATGTCATATCAGAAAAACCCACGCTTCACAGATGATAAGTTGAGGGTCATGGTTGATGAAATTGTAAGGGTAGAGCCACAACTGCTCGGAGCACAGGTCCAGCAAACATCCATAGCCAAGAAAATTGAGTTACAGCAGAGAATCGTCGACAGGGTCAACTCAGTGGGCAACCATCCATGCACAAGGGAGGAACTCTGGAAGAGGTGGAATGACCTACGGGGGAAGGTGCGTTCCATGGCGTCTAGGCACCAAATTGCAGTGATGCCCACTGGCGGTGGGCTCCCACCTCCTCACCCCAGAGTTTGCATCATGCAAGGAGAAGGTCTTGGACATCCTGCAACCTGAGGGCCTTACTGGAATACCTGGAGGACTGGACACTGGTAATATACCCACATGCCCCTAGCACTAATTCGTCCCTCCAGCATGCTACCCTACCACCCTATCACTCCCTAAGTCACCCTTTCTTCCACTACACCTCCCACACTGTCACCTAAAGCCCCGCCCCTGCATACCACCCCACCACCCAGCCACAACATCCAGACAGTCCCTGGCCACTGCACGGATAGAACGGCCAAACACCATCACTACGACTCCCACAATGCACCTGCGCATCCATATGACAAACTGATCTGTGCACGTCACAGTGCAACACCTGCATGTACAACTATTGCACCTGCAACACCAACAGGATGCTACAACTGAGGACCTATGCATGGCAATGACAGAAATGCAATCCTCATAAAGAAACCCTCAATGGAACATGCTACTCATTTCGCTGTACATTACTCACAAACAATATCTGTAGTTCTGCATCTGTCATTGCCATAACTCGGAATAAGGCTAAGCCACTGTATGCATCAGACACAGAGACCAACAATTATATATCCATTATGTGATACTCTCCCACTTAATTCACAGGTACCCCTGCCACTGCCACCATGGAGAGGATGCCAGAGACAGACAGACCCCCCCTCAGGATGAAGGCCCTAATGATGACAATGCCACAGGATGTCTGTACATAGACGACTTACTTGGCCTATCTGGGACACCTGAGATGTCCACCACTCCCAGCCTCACCCTGCCATCAGCCAAACCCCCCCAACCTCTGTCATCTACATCTCAGCCAAACCGTGCTCCCCAAACCTGTGCCCCAGGGACTGGTCAATCAGCAGTGTGCCCCACAGAACAGAGACCTGGGTCTACCCCTAACACCCAAGACAATGACTGTCGTAAGGTAACTGGGAGTGGGCGCACCGTGCCAGGGGCACAGGCACAGGGGGTCAGGGGCTGTGGGAGGGCACCTGTGGGTCAGGGGATGGGCCCCCAAGGGACTCAACTGGCCAGGAAAGCATCTCCCAAGTTCTGGGACCATACCAGCAATCCCAGGGCAAGATAGGCCAAATACTCACCATTCTGGAGGAAAACCAAAGGCCGCAAAGGCAATACCACCAGGAGGCCATGCAGCAGTGACAGGCCCACAATGCAACCATGTCCTCCATTGCAGGGGTGCTCAAGGAGCTCACAACCATTCTCCGTGCCACCAACCAGCCAGATACCAACTGAGCCATCAACATCAGTCTCAGATAGTGGAATGGAGGCCCTGCCAGAGGAACCACAGGCCACTGCCACCCTACCCTCTGCAGCTGAAGAACCCCCACGGAAACCTGGTTGTCCAACCAGACATCCTGCAGGAGCAGATTCGAAGACCAAACCCACGGCCAAGAAGTGACCCTTTTCTGAAAATTCTCCCTTGTGTGTCACTGAGATACCCTGTTGTCTGTTCAATGTCATTACTCCATTTTCACATGGCCCGTGGTTACTGGACCTGTACTGGCTACAGCTAGGCCACCTACTCTGATTACTCCAACCATGACCCCATTCATCAACTTGTCCACACTTTGTGCACAATAAACACCATAGAACACAGGAACTGTCTGTGTCTTTATTGTCACATGTACGAATGTCAGTCCTAGAGAAATGTAATGTGTGGTAATTCCCCTTCACCAAAAGTATGTCACATAGACAGCAGCAGGAGCCATTCCCTGCAGGTGACACCCTACACCATACAGGGTCCAAATTCCAGTTGCAAGGGAGTCACTAGCCCAGCCATTTACAGGAGTAGATCCACAAATCCAACCTGCAAATAGATCAAGACAGGGACTCACATCAGGATAGTAAGTATGATGGGAGCCATTGCACATATGCAGTACATTATTGTTGTGCACAGTGTGGATTTGCGACTACACAGGGGACAACAGAAGACAATGTCATACCCACAAGATGAGCAACTGGTTCAAGGAGGGACTCCCTGTCTACTACAGGTGAAAAATTCCCAATCAGAGTCCTCTGCACCAACTCCTGAGGAAATCAACCAGCTGACCCCTGCCCAGTGGCCAAAAAGGAGTTTGTGCCAGGTGCATTCTGGGAGTTGTAGTCCACAACCCCAAGGATCATCTCAGAGCTTCTGGACCCTTGGGTTGAGCTGTGGACACCAAAAAAACCTTAAAGGAACATCCGGGAGAAGATCCAGAAGTTTGAAGAAGTTTGCAGAACTTTTTAAAAAAAGCTCCATAGAGGGACCGACCTGCGCGGCAACTCTAGCCGGCTTGCCTCAACCGCGACCCGGCCTGACTTGCAGGTTCGTCCCGGTAAAGAAAATCTCCAAAAAAGAGACTAAGGGGGTCATTCCGACCCTGGCGGTCATGGACCGCCAGGGCCGGGGTTGGAGGATGCACCGCCAACAGGCTGGCGGTGCATCAAGGGCAATTCTGACCGCGGCGGTAAAGCCGCGGTCAGAAAAGGGAAACCGGCGGTTTCCCGACGGTTTTCCCCTGCCCCTGTGAATCCTCCACGGCGGCGCTGCAAGCAGCGCCGCCATGGGGATTCCGACCCCCTTCCCGCCAGCCTGGTTCTGGCGGTTTTCACCGCCAGAACCAGGATGGCGGGAACGGGTGTCGTGGGGCACCTGGGGGCCCCTGCAGGGACCCACATTGATTTTCAGTGTCTGCCTGGCAGACACTGAAAATCGCGACGGGTGCAACTTCCTCGTTGCTGGTGCTTTCCCTCTGGGCGGGCGGGCGGCCTTTTGGCGGTCGCCCGCCAGCCCAGCGGGAAAGTCAGAATGACCGCCGCGGTCTTTTGACCGCGGTAGAGTCTTCTGGCAGTTCCCGCCAGGCGGGCGGCTTCCGCCGCTGGCGGGGGTCAGAATGACCCCCTAAGTCTGAACATACAAAGTTCAGTGGCAGTGGGCACACAGTTCAGAGGCACAGGATAACAGGGAAACTGTCAGGACTTCTGTGCGACGGGGGGGACACGCCCAACACACGCCCAGGGAACTGACACTTCACGAGGCACTCTCCAATATCATGGGAGCTTACCATCATTCCCAGGGGACCATGGCAACTATACTGGCCAAGTTTCAGGAGACCCAGGGGCTGCAGGAGGAACACTACCTGGGGATCAGGGAGGACCTGAAGTCCATTAACACCACCCTTGTCACCATTGCAGGGGTGCTGGCAGACCTTCTCAACACCAGGAGGGACGCAGAGGCACAACAAGGGGCCCCTGACACTAGCCTGGACAATGAACAGCCCTCCACCTACGCCGGCGCTAGTGGACAGGAGGCACTGCCACAGGAACAACAGGACATTGACACCCCACCCCCTGCAGATGGAGAACCACCCCGCTAACGGTCCCTGAGATCCAGGAACAAGACAGAGAACATTGCCAAGACCCCCACCAGGAAATGAGACCCCCCTGAATGTCACCCTTCTGTCCCACTATGTCACCCTGTCCATCCTTAAACTGCCATTGCTCCACTTCCTATGCCCCTTTGGACAATGCACCTGTGAAACAAATAGACTGGACTCTGCCGTGGACATTCCTCTACCATCACCCCAGCCCATTTTACCACCCACCTCCACTTATTTGCACAGGAATAATCATACTTCAATCACAAAACAATCTGAAGTCAGTCTGTGCTTTCACAAATGTGTAATTGCAATAACTATGGAATATAGCAATGTCAATGTTCTTGTTCACATATCAATCTAACACCGCTGTAGGCCAGGAGTAAACAGAGCAGAGGGCACAAAGTGGGGCCCAGATCTGTGAAACGGAAAGTCAAAGTGACAAGTCAGGGTCCATACACAGAGTGAAAATGACAGACTTATGCTAGCTCAAACAACAGTATGAGATGTGGGAAGCAGTTACATCTTCTTATCTGTGTCTCACTGGAAGTATTGCATGATGATGTTGTTTCGGTTGTCAATATCCTCCTCTTCTGCCTCCTCTTCTTCACTGTCCACAGGCTCCACAGCTGCCACAAGACCACCATCTGGCCCATCCTCCTACAAAAAAGGCACCTGCCGTTGCAAAGCCAGGTTGTGCAGCATACAGCAGGTCACGATTATCTGGCACACCTTCTTTGGTGAGTAGTATAGGGAGCCACCTGTCAGATGGAGGCACCCGAATCTGGCCTTCAGGAGGCTGAAGGTGTGTTCGATCACCCTCCTAGTTCGCCCATGTGCCTCAGTGTAGCGTTCCTCTGCCCTTGTCCTGGGATTCCTCACTGGGGTCAGTAGCCATGACAGATTGGGGTAACCAGAGTCACTTGCAAATGTCGAGGGATATCTGTTAGAAACACACTAACCCTTAGGGACAGCCTCATACCCAGACACCTCTGTCAACTGTATTGGGACCTTGGCCTCACCTATGAGCCACACACGGTGCCTCAGGAGTTGCCCCGTCACATAAGGGATGCTGCTATTTCTCAAAATGTAAGCGTCATGCACAGAGTCAGGATACGTGGCATTGACATGGGAGATGTACTGGTCTGCCAAACACACCATCTGCACATTCATCGAATGGTAGCTCTTCCGGTTTCTATACACCTGTTCATTCCTGTGGGGGGGTACAAATGCCACATGTGTCCCATCAGTGGCACCAATGATGTTGGGGATATGTCCCAGGGCATAGAAGTCACCTTTCACTGTGGGCAAATCCTCCACCTGAGGGAAAATGATGTAGCTGCGCATGTGTTTCAGCAGGGCAGATAACACTCTGAACAACACGTTAGAGAGCATTGGCTGGGACATCCCTGATGCCATGGCCGCTGTTGTTTGAAAAGACCTACTGGCCAGGAAATGGAGTACAGACAGAACCTGCACTAGAGGGGGGATTCCTGTGGGATGGAGGATAGCTGAAATCAGGTCTGACTCCAACTGGGCACGCAGTTCCAGGATTGTTGCACGATCAAGCATGTATGTGACTAGGATGTGTCTCTCTTCCATTGTCGACAGGTCCACCTGGGGTCTGTATACCGGAGGATGCCGCCATCTCATCACCTGCCACAGCAGACGTGCCCTATGGAGGAGAACAGCGAGCAGAGAGTCATCCAACACTGAGGTATCACAATTTGTTATTTGCAGAAACGTTATTAATCCGCAATGTGCCGGTATCTGTCTATATTCCCGGCCCAGATAGATGTGACGCAGTTAACATTCATCCAATGTGGCCTCCTGAAATGGCGGCTGCCTGACCTGTAAGGTGGGACAAGGGGATATGAGGTAACTGCGCTGGCGTTGTACACCATTGCGGTGGGAGGTCGAAGACCGTGGTGCAATTCTGCATTGGTTAACATTGGGCCCTATGGGTCCCAGGAGCCAATGATGATGTACACCGGTGGTGACGGTACACACCGCCGTGGACGTGACCGCTATTTTCTGTCTGTTCCCTCACTTGATACCTGACCTTCAACAGGAGAGGACCTACTCTGCAAGTGCTGCTGTGACCTGTGACTGAAAGCGACGATGGGTACAGTGTCTGGGGAAAGGGCCCCTGCCTTCACTTTGGAGGAGTTGGGGAAACTAGTGGATGGGGTCCTCCCCCAGTACACGCAACTGTACGGTCCTCCAGACAAAGAGGTGAGTACACTGTGAGCATGCTGCATGGGCAATGCCTGTTTTGAGTGGTGTGGATGGAAGATACATTGGGGGGCTGAGGCCTGCATGTGCGGATGGTGAGTGTATGTGCGTCAGGGCATGGGTGGGAACTGGTGGGCAATGAGTATGATGGTCCGGACGGGTAAGTATTTTTCTTTCCCCCTGTACCATTCCTCCAGGTCAGCGCCCACCAGAAGAAGGGTATTTGGTGTGCCATCGCCAAGGACGTCCGGACCCTGGGGGTCTACCACAGACGGTGCACCCACTGGCGTAAAAAATGGGAGGACCTGGTCGCTGGAGCAAGAAGACGGCGGAGGCCCAGCTGGGGATGGCATCCCAATGTGGGAGCGGTGCCCGTCGCACCATGACGCCCCTGATGTGCCAGATCCACTCTCATTCAGCTGACTCTGCGCGCATTACGAGGTGTCTGGGTGGGGGAGGTGGGCAGTGGGTTCCCCTAGGCCAGGACGAACTTGGTAGGCAAGATCCCTTGTGAGGCAGGCTATGTGGCACCCCAACCCCACCAGTGGTAAGAGCCATCTACACCTAGTCAGGCTCCTGTGACTTCCAGGTGTGCAGCAATTGGTCTTAGGCCTCGTACCCCATGGTCAGCTGAAATTTCTAGGAACTGTGAGTGCATGGCGTAGTGCAGAGGGCTACTCCATGTGTGTTGTGTCCACCAACAGTAGTGGTGTTGCATGCATTGAACATGTCTTTCTTTTGTCTCCCCCCCCTTTTTGTGGTCTCCCTGTTCTTGTGTGCAATAGCATCATCAGGCGGAGGAGCATTGGCACCGGAGCAGGAGGGAGCTGCAACCTACTTGGCCCAGGAGGGTGAAGCAACAGAGTCTGAAGCCACCAGTGGGACGGAGGGCGAGGGGAGCTCCAAGGCGGGGACAGGAGCACACAGCAGTGACAGTGACTCCTCCTCTGATGGGAGATCTCTTGCGGTGGTGGGCACCTCTGTGCCCACCGCATCAACAGGTGGAGCTGCCACCCCCCTTACCAGCACTGCCCTCCCAGCAGCCTCTCAGTGTGTGTCCTGTGCCCGCTCACCCATGAGGGTGGGCATCTCCTTCGCCCCAGGCACCTCAGGCCCTGCCCCAGTCAGCCCTGCTGCCCTCAGTGAGGAGGCTATTGACCTCCTGAGATCCCTCACTGTTGGGCAATCTACCATTGTGAATGCCATCCAGGGTGTAGAGAGGCATTTGCAACAAACAAATGCATACCTGGATGGCATTCATTCTGGGCAGGCAGCCCAACAGAGAGCATTTCAGGCTCTGGCCTCAGCACTGATGGCAGCCATTGTCCTTGTGTCCAGCCTCCCCCCTCCAAATTCCTCCACCCAGACCCAATCCCCTGTACCTCAGCCTATCCCAAGCATACCATCAGACCAGCATGCACACACATCAACACACAAGAGTGGACATGGCAAACATAAGCACCACACATCCCACAGGCACACACACAAGCACCATCCCCATGCAGACACAGCAGCATCCACTGCCTCCACTGTGTCCCCCTCCTCCACGTCCTCCTCCTCCCTCCCTGTCTCATCTCCACTCACACCTGCATGCACTACATCCTCAGCATCTACCTCCATCACCAGCATGCCCATCTCCACACACCCCTCACGTGCACTCACCACCCCCACTACCATTCACACATCCCCAGTGTCCTCTCCCAGTGTGTCAGTGAGCCCTCCTCCCAAAGTATACAAACGCAGGCACACATCCACCTCACAACAGCCTCCGGACCATGCACCTTCACCCAAATCCAGCAGACGTACACCTCCTACAACCACTACCTCTACCTCCATTCCCAAACCCGCTCCATCTTCCCGTCCCAGTGTGTCTAAAAAACTCTTCCTGGCTAACATTGACCTCTTCCCTACACCTCCCCACCCATCCTTCACCTAGGGCCAGGCTTTCCAGGTCCCAGCCCAGCATCTCAGCCACCAAATCCCCAGGCACAGTGGTGCCAGCAACTGCGGGGTCATTGAGTGCGCAACCCATCAGGGCTACCAGTGTGCCACATAGCGAGGGTAAGGAAATTCTGCCACCTGCCAAGGTGAAAAAGGTGCCCACATCCCGGAGGGAGAAGCCGAAACTACCAGACACCAAGGGCTCAGCAAAAAAAAAAGGGGATAGTGGCAAGACAACTGCGGCACCATCAAAGGTGGGGAAGGGTCAAAAGCAGAAGAGCAGGTCAGGAGAGGGCATGGTGGCACCGACAGAGGGACCAGTGTCACACCTTCTGTCCACGACCACGCCAACCTGTATGGTAGCGAACACCGCTAGCTGCCCCGCCACCACAAGCGCCACCTGCACTGCCACCTGCACCGTCACCTGCACCGCCCGGCATGTCTCCAGCCTCAGCGATAGTCCCCAGCCTCTTCCCCAGTGGGCAGCCGTCCGAGGCTGCAGGAGACGTCCTGCTTTGACCCTCAGCTGGTGCTGACCCATGCACCGCCGCCAGCACCGCCGCCAGCACCGTCACCACAGACACTGCCGCAAGCACCGCCGCCACAGACACCGCCGCAAGCACTGCCACCGGCCCGCGGCATCCTCGAACACTGGCACCACCGCTGACATGGCTACCATCCCCAGTGGTCGGTCGTCTGAGGCTAGAGGTGAGTTCGTGGACCCTGGGCAGCTTCCATGAGGCATGACTTCCATCACTGTTTTCACCCACAGGTGGAATGCGAAGCCGCAGCAGTGTGGGGTATGTCGCTGCCTCCATGGCGTATCATGCTACCTGAACCTCGCCAATTTTGTGACACGCACACCCAGGTGAGGGAATTGTACCGGCCACAGTGCACGTGTAGCACTCTGGGCACCAGGCCCCCTCTAGAAACAGTGGAGTATCATATCCTCTACCTCAGTCCTTGGCAGGACGAAGCACTCTGGGCACCAGACCCCCTCCAGAACCAGTGGAGTATCACATCTACTACCTCAGTCCTTGGCAGGATGAAGCACTCTGGGCACCAGGCCCCCTCCAGAACCAGTGGAGACTGTCATCCACTTGAGAGACTGTGGCTTTGCACTCCCCAGGATAAAGCAGTGGGCAAACCACCCACTGGAGAGACTTGAGAGTCTGTGGCTTTGCACTCCCCAGGATAAAGCAGTGGGCAAACCACCCACTGGAGAGACTGGAGAGACTGTGGCTTTGCACTCCCCAGGATACAGCAGTGGGCAAACCATCCACTGGAGAGACTTGAGAGACTGTGGGTTTGCACTCCCCAGGATAAAGCAGTGGGCAAACCACCCACTGGAGAGACTTGAGAGACTGTGGCTTTGCACTCCCCAGGATACAGCAATGGGCATTGAGCCCCCTCGTACAGTAGTGGCGTTGTGCATTCATCAGGCTGAGGTGCCCCCCTCCCCCTGAGGTGCCTGTGTATTTTCGATCTGATGCCCCAGCAGTGTTCTCTCTGTTTCGAGTCAGGTATCATGTGTGGGCTTCGCCCATGCATTTTGGGCCCAGTGGGCCACGGACAATGATTGGTACACTATCCGGACTTGTGTAGTTGGTGTACATATTTGGATATACTGAATTTTGACTTTTGTCTAATGTATTGTTAATGATTACAATCGTTACAATCATTTCCTTTTGTCCTTGCGTTCTTCCAGGGGGCGGGTGGGTTTATTTGAAATGTTGATGCATGTATTTGTGTGTATGTTGTTGTGTGTGAGGGTAAGGGTGGTGGTGTTGCATGTTGCGTGTGTATGTCACTCTCTTCCCTGCCCCCTCCCCTGTGTTGTAGGTGCAGTATTCACCATAGTCGCCGCTGCCGCCGTTCGTACTCCTGGTAGAAGAGGAGATAAACCAACATGGGTAACACCTGAAGTTTTGGCTCCATGGCATCCTGGTTCCTCGTTGGGTGTCGAGAGGTGAGTGTTTTTTCTGTGTACTGTTTCCGCCATGCTTTTGATAGTGTTGGTTCCGCCACGGAAACGGTGGCGGATAGGCGTCTTGAAATACGGTGGTCGGTACTTTATCTCCCGCCTGTCTGTTGGCGGTTACCTCCGGGGTGTTTGTTTCTACCGCCGTTGCGGTCGGAGTGTTAAAGTGGCTATGTTGGCGGTTTCCGCCACGGTCTTATCCCAATTTTGTTTCCGCCGGCCTGTTTGCGGTATTACCGCTGCTTTAACACCGACCGGCAGGGTTGTAATGAGGGCCACTGTGTGTAGATGACAATATGTTACCACATCATGGTTTAGTAATATATTGATTAAAATTGATTGTTTAAACAAACTGAGAAACACTCCTTCCCTGATGGCAATGTTGTTAGTAAACTAAAAGAAGTCCTCATGGGTATGTGGGTTAGATTCTTGTGATGCATGCAGCAAACTTTAGTCTACTCAATCAAACAAAAGAGGTTTTTTGTACTGTGAGAATTAAGAAAAAGGCGACTCTGTAAACTATTTGCCTAGGATCACATAATTTGAGACCCGTTTATGGGTCAAGTACATTACACTTTGGTCGAGTAGATTATTAACATCTACATTAACATCTAGTAACATTTTTATGATTTTTCGAGCCCTGCTGTATTACTGTGTGTGTTGGTACAAATATTTTACACATTATTTCTGGGATAAGCCTGCCTGCTCGTGCCAAGCTACCAAGGGGGAGAGTGGGGGTTAACCAGGTGTGTTTCTCCTTTGCCCTGACTAGAATAAGGGTACTTGCTTGGACAGGGGGTAACCTGACTGTCAACCAAAGACCCCATTTATAACATATGTGTGTATGTGTGTATAATATAAATATATATATATATATATATATGTATGTATATATATATATATATATATATATATATATACACACACACATAGATACATGTATGTATAATATACATACAATTTAGTTTACATGATAATGAAAAATATTTTTTGATGTATTTTTATCTATATTATTATCTTAAACTTTGTAATTAAATATCATCTAATGTGATATATATATATATATATATATGTATATATATATATATATATATATATTTATATCCAATGCAGTCAGACTGAATGATGCGCTCTACAGCTGGTGCTTGTGCCGGGTGGGGTAGACCGAATCCCTCATTAAGTTCACAATCCAAAAAAGGTTTGCACCTTACTCCATGAACTCTTAAGCTCTTTATTATTTCAGCACGTTGCAACTGCACCAACGTGTTTCAACCAAACTGGTCTTTTTCACGGTTAGTGAGTCCTATCACTACGTTTCCCTTTTGTACTTAAGGTCAAAATCACCCACTATGGGGCATTATGGGACCTGTAGTATATAATTAAAACCACAACATAATAGATAAAATAAAAAAAAAATGACATGCCAATTTGTTCATAATCAAATCAATATGAGAAAATATTCATAACACAGTTTGCATAGACTTCACTGGTGCATTCCTCGATCCCTATATATCATTATGAAAATCCATAATAATTTCCAACTAATATCAAAAAAATCGCAAATTTCTGGTATAATACCACAACTCTAATATACAGTATCAATTGTCACTTTATTATATATAATATCCTTGAATGCCAGTTTTTATGATCTCACACTCGTGATAACAACATTTGTATATGGCTATTCTATAATGCTTACATCAATTAATTTACAAATAAACATAAAGCCCCTCTTCATAATTCAATCCAGAAGGACTCTTAGTCCTTAATTGAATATCAGTGCATCCAAATGCACTCAGCATTGCTGTCTCAGGCTGAGGCCCTCATTACAAGTTTGGCGGTCTTTCAGCAAGACCGCTGCAGTTGTGGGTGCCTAAAGACCACCCGTGTTGACGGTATCCCGCCCGCAGTATTAAGAGTCTGCAAAGTATTCCACCCCCAAAAAAACACAAGTCCCTCAATGCCAGGATGACTGAGGGCGGGATAGAGCCGGTCCCACCACCAGCACTGCCACGCAGAACAAACACCGCCCTCCATATTACGACCAACAAATCAGCACAGCGGTCATTGCACGGCGGAAAACCATTGGTGGTGTGAGCCGCTCAGCCAAAAACACACCTATACCAGAACACAGCCATACATTAGACAAATCGAATACCCAACACCTGAAACACATACACACATTAGACACACACACCCCTATAAAACACCCCCCACACAACCCACATACTTATGCAACCAAAACAAAATACACTGACAGAGAGGACCACACAAACGAAAGACACTGCACATGTATACCATATGCACTATCACACACAACACTCAGCACACACCACACAACTGCACCACTGACACAATACACACATCGTCACAGCACAAAAACACCACAAACAACCAGCACACACAACCAAGCCCCCCCACTCCATCAAGCACCCTATACTGCACCCTTGCACACTACACACACCCTCACTCACAACCCAACCACCATGTCATCTCAGAAAAACCCATGCTTCACAGATGATAAGTTGAGGGTCATGGTTGATGAAATTGTAAGGGTAGAGCCACAACTGCTCAGAGCACAGGTCCAGCAAACATCCATAGCCAGGAAAATTGAGTTACAGCAGAGAATCGTCGACAGGGTCAGCTCAGTGGGCAACCATCCATGCACAAGGGAGGAAATCTGGAAGAGGTGGAATGACCTACGGGGGAAGGTGCGTTCCATGGCGTCTAGGCACCAAATTGCAGAGATGAGGACTGGCGGTGGGCTCCCACCTCCTCACCCCAGAGTTTGCATCATGCAAGGAGAAGGTCTTGGACATCCTGCAACCTGAGGGCCTTACTGGAATATCTGGGGGACTGGACACTGGTAATATACCCACATGCCCCTAGCACTAATTCGGCCCTCCAGCATGCTACCCTACCACCCTATCCCTCCCTAAGTCACCCTTTCTTCCACTACACCTCCCACACTGTCACCTAAAGCCCCGTCCCTGCATGCCACCCCACCACCCAGCCACAACATCCAGACAGTCCCTGGCCACTGCACAGATAGAACGGCCAAACACCATCACTACGACTCCCACAATGCACCTGCGCATCCATATGACAAACTGATCTGTGCACGTCACAGGGCAACACCTGCATGTACAGCTATTGCACCTGCAACACCAACAGGATGCTACAACTGAGGACCTATGCATGGCAATGACAGAAATGCAATCCTCATAAAGAAACCCTCAATGGAACATGCTACTCATTTCACTGTACATTACTCACAAACAATATCTGTAGTTCTGCATCTGTCATTGCCATAACTCGGAATCAGGCTAAGCCACTGTATGCATCAGACACAGAGACCAACAATTATATATCCATTATGTGATACTCTCCCACTTAATTCACAGGTACCCCTGCCACTGCCACCATGGAGAGGATGCCAGAGACAGACAGACCCCCCTCAGGATGAAGGCCCTAGTGATGACAAAGCCACAGGATGTCTGTACATAGACGACTTACTTGGCCCATCTGGGACACCTGAGTAGTCCACCACTCCCAGCCTCACCCTGCCAACATCCAAACCCCCCCAACCTCTGTCATCTACATCTCAGCCAAACCGTGCTCCCCAAACCTGTGCCCCAGGGACTGGTCAATCAGCAGTGTGCCCCACAGAACAGGGACCTGGGTCTACCCCTAACACCCAAGACAATGACTGTCGTAAGGTAACTGGGAGTGGGTGCACCGTGCCAGGGGCACAGGCACAGGGGGTCAGGGGCTGTGGGAGGGCACCTGTGGGTCAGGGGATGGGCCCCCAAGGGACTCAACTGGCCAGGAAAGTATCTCCCAAGTCCTGGGACCATACCAGCAATCCCAGTGCAAGATGGTACAAATACTCACCATTCTGGAGGAAAACCAAAGGCCGCAAAGGCAATACCACCAGGAGGCCATGCAGCAGTGACAGGCCCACAATGCAACCATGTCCTCCAATGCAGGGGTACTCAAGGAGCTCACAACCATCCTCCGTGCCACCAACCAGCCAGATACCAACTGAGCCATCAACATCAGTCTCAGAGAGTGGAATGGAGGCCCTGCCAGAGGAACCACAGGCCACTGCCACCCTACCCCTGCAGCTGAAGAACCCCCACGGAAACCTGGTCGTCCAACCAGACATCCTGCAGGAGCAGATTCGAAGACCAAACCCACAGCCAAGAAGTGACCCTTTTCTGAAAATTCTCCCTTGTGTGTCACTGAGATACCCTGTTGTCTGTTCAATGTCATTACTCCATTTTCACATGGCCCGTGGATACTGGACCTGTACTGGCTACAGCTAGGCCACCTACTCTGATTACTCCAACCATGACCCCATTCATCAACTTGTCCACACTTTGTGCACAATAAACACCATAGAACACAGGAACTGTCTGTGTCTTTATTGTCACATGTACGAATGTCAGTCCTAGAGAAATGTAATGTGTGGTAATTC
The DNA here is from genome assembly GCF_031143425.1 of Pleurodeles waltl. Classification (NCBI taxonomy): domain Eukaryota; kingdom Metazoa; phylum Chordata; class Amphibia; order Caudata; family Salamandridae; genus Pleurodeles; species Pleurodeles waltl. Next base: position 254,574,003 of record NC_090445.1, read on the forward strand.
CCCTTCACCAAAAGTATGTCACATAGACAGCAGCAGGAGCCATTCCCTGCAGGTGACACCCTACACCATACAGGGTCCAAATTCCAGTTGCAAGGGAGTCACTAGCCCAGCCATTTACAGGAGTAGATCCACAAATCCAACCTGCAAATAGACCAAGATAGGGACTCACATCAGGATAGTAAGTATGATGGGAGCCATTGCACATATGCAGTACATTATTGTTGTGCACAGTGTGGATTTGCGACTACACAGGGGACAACAGAAGACAATGTCATACCCACAAGATGAGCAACTGGTTCAAGGAGGGACTCCCTGTCTACTACAGGTGAAAAATTCCTAATCAGAGTCCTCTGCACCAACTCCTGAGGAAATCAACCAGCTGACCCCTGCCCAGTGGCCAAAAAGGTGTTTGTGCCAGGTGTATTCTGGGAGTTGTAGTCCACACCCCCCAAGGATCATCTCAGAGCTTCTGGACCCTTGGGTTGAGCTGTGGACCCCAAAAAAACCTTAAAGGAACATCCAGGAGAAGATCCAGAAGTTTGAAGAAGTTTGGAGATCTCCACCGAGGGCTCCCGAGACGCGTATCCAGAGAAGAGTTCCAGGAGGTCGGATTGGACTGGCAGGTTCGTCCTGCTGAAGAAAATCTTCAGAAAAACGACTAAGTGCGAAGGTAAACTTTTGACCAAGGCCTACCGCGGCCTGTAGCTGAGCCGGGCTCCATCGCGGTCGGTGTTAAACTTTGACTTTGCCCCGGTCGAGGTACAACCAGATGACCTGATTGGCGCTTTTTGTTCTTAGGTGCTAAAAAAACAATAATTCTTTAAAAATTCATATCTCCGGTTCCCCTTATCCAATTTTATTTGTTTTTGTGTCATTATTATAAAGATAAAAATATAATCTATTTTTCTAAATTGGTTTTGGACTTTTACCTTGTTTCCTGTGTTTTATTTAATTACTGTTTTGTGATATTTGAATACTTTACACTCTGTCTCTGTAGTGCTTTCCTCTTATCTAGTTTCTAAGCACTAACATAAACCACTAGAAATGCACTTCTGAGTTCAAAGAAGACTTTTATTGTTGTTAATTCTTCCCCAACCACAATTTTTATGTATGACGAATTAGTAGCTTTCAAGCCCGCGTTAATCAAACAAAATATATCAGTTTGCAATATACACAGCAGGTTATATTTATAAGATATTGAATGCAAAGCAAAACAAATACTTCACTGTGTGGGAAACTATTTACAGCTTCATCTTTCTAAGGTCTGCAAGCTGATGACCCCCTGTCAGCCGTGAGAAAGAGATTCATCTACCCACACGGGATTGCTGGCAGCTGGCGCCAAGCTCCAGCACGAGGTCCGGCAGATTCGAATCTGACCCTCTGCAGCCTGTTACATTTGTTACAACGGTGTGCCCCCTCCTCTCAGACCTGGGAAACTGAGCAAGCCTTTTGGTGACTGGCCAGGTCTCCAAGACTACTCCTGTTCCCAAGCTCAAGCGAAGAAAAACAACACCCATGTACTCTCTCTTATCATGTCTAGTCTACTGTGAGAAAAACATCTTGGTTCTCTGGTGCAAAAACACAGCTTGGAAAAATACAGCTTGGATTCTCAACTGCAAGATCTAACTCCACGTTAAAGGCAATAGGCAGCTAACCTAAGTATCAAATGCAATGTCTAGTGTCATGTCAAAGCCAATAGGCAGCTGAGCTGAATACAAAATGCAATATATAATATCATGTCAAAGCCAATAGGCAGTTAAGCTGAATATAAAATACAATGTATTATATCATGTCAAAGCCAATAGGCAGCTGAGCTGATCATGTCAAAGCCAATAGGCAGTTAAGCTGAATACAAAATGCAATATATAAAATCATGTCAAAGCCCATAGGCAGAATATCTAATAGCATGTCAAAGTCAATAGGCAGCTAAATTGAATACATCATGTCAAAGCCAATAGGAATGCAATGTCAAAGCCAATAGGCGGCTAGACTGGATACAGCATGTCAAAGCCAATAGGCAGAACACAGAATGTAATGGCTAATGCAATGTCAAAGCCCATAGGCGGCTAAACTGAATACAGAAAGTAATGGCTAATGCAATGTCAAAGCCCATAGGCGGCTAAACTGAACAAAACATACAATGTGAACATTGAGCAACTAATATGCGCAGTGGTGAAACACAAAGTCATTGGTCAAAACAAAACTTATCAAATGGCAGTACAGTACAGTCTCCTAAGTTAAGCCTTGTCGCTCGTTGCCAAGCTACCAAGGGTTGAGCTGGGTTTAATTTACTGAGACCAAATTGGACCTAAGTGGAGGTTAGTTGCCTATTGCTAAGTGTAGGTACTTACCTGCCCTTACCAATAACCCATTTTCCAACAGTGACTCTACTATGACTGAGGCTATCTCTATCTTGCACAGTAGCTGCCATGGACTGATTGTGGTGGTGGCATCAGGAGTCCTCAACATGGATGGCATCAATGGGACAGTATTCTGGACATGATTCCTTACCATGCTGACATATGTTGACCTAAGAGTGTAGGATATGTATAGGGAAACAAGCATACCATTCTGCTACATGTGACTCTATGTGGGCAAATAATACAGCAAAATCTATCATAGCAGCTATCATTCTTTGGTCTAGCCTTTCCAACTATGGTATGGTAAGTAGATGTGGTAAGTCCCTTGGGAGGTCCCTGGAGTCTAACCCTGTTGTTTAAATGTTGTGCATAACACCGCCCTGGCAATCACAATTCTGCTATGCAGTGTTTCAGCTTTGACCAATTCACTAAGTCAAAATGTTCCCACAATACCTGGTTTATGAGCACGGCATCTTGCAATTCACAATGTGTATTTTCTGAAATGCAGTGTCATTGTAATCGCGTGGCATGCCATAATGTAATTATGTAATTAGTGAGATGCACATGTTGATCTGTTTTAACGGTATTGATCCTTTTCCACCCTATCTCTCTCTCTCTCCCTCCCTCCCTCCCTCTCCTCCTCTGTGTTTGTGTGCATCATCATCAGGCAAAGAAGAAGGGGCATCAGCGAGTGGGGAAGCAGCAGCCCATGGGACCCAGGAGGCGGAAACCAGCAGAGCTGAGGGGACCAGTGGCATGGAGGGCGAGGGGAGTGCCACGGGGGAGACAGAATCACCTGCATCATCTACGGATTCCTCCTTTGATGGAAGCTCTCTGGCACTGGTGGACCCATCTTGGACCGGCCCAGCACCATCCTTGTCCTCCACATCCCTTACCAGCACTGCCCTCCCTGTTGCTCCCCACCCAGTTGCCCGTTGCTGCTCCCCCAGGAGGGTGGGTGTCTCCTTCGCTGCAGGCACCTCTACCCCTGATTCAGTCAGCCCGCTGCCCTCAATAAGGAGGCTATTGACCTCCTGAGGTCCATCTCTGTGCGTCAGTCAACCGTCAATAATGCCATCCAGGGACTGGCAGCTCAGGTACAGCAGAGCAATGTGTTCCTGGAAGGCATTCATGGTGCCCTGGCTGGCCTGCAGAGATCCTCTCAGGCTCTGGCCTCCTCGCTGATGGCAGCCAGTGTCTCTTTTTCTTCTTCCCCCCCTCCAGCTTCCTCTGCCCAATCCCATACCCCTCTCCCCACCCCCATCCAGAGCATACAGTCAGACTGCCATTCATTCGCCTCAACAGACATGGTTTGCAGTGACAAACACAGCCACCACAAGGCCCACCGCCGGCATGCACAGAGGCAACATCCACCTGCACACACAACATCCACTTCCTACACTGACCCCCACACCACCCCCTCCTTCACAGACACCATACCACTCACACCTGCTGGCATGACAACAACACTCCCGGATCCAGCCACTAGTCCCATTTTACCCATAGTCACCACAGTTCCAGCCCCGGATACATCCACCACACTCACCACATGCGCACTCACAACAACCACCAACACCTTCACATGCAGCACATCCACCTTACCTGCAGACACCAACCCAACAGACAGTCACTCATCCACCATGGCATCTCCCTGCACCTCCTCCCCCCTCCTCCCAAGACACGCCAGCACTCATACACCAAACAGACACCCAGCACACACATGCCTTCCACCCACGCACCTGCACCCAAGACACCTACACAGACACACCTCACAACCACTCCCTCTCCCTCCACTCCCAAACGCTTTTCCCATGACTGCCGTGGTATCCATAAGAAAAGATTCTTATATGAGTTTTCCCTCTTCCCTACCACTCTCCCACCCTGTGATTCCCCAAAGCACACTGTGTCCCTCCCCAACCCCAGCCCTTCCACCTCCCAGTCCTCCCTTGTCCCCCCCCCCAGTGTTGCCCATGCCCCTCTCCGTGCCAAAAAATCAACCTCCCAAAATCCAAGCTACCCCCCTCCCAAGGACAAACCTGAAGAGCCTCCAACTAAAGCTAAAGCCAAGCCCAAGCTCTCCCCCCAAACCCAAGGACCCCCTTCGGAATTCCCCTCGACCACCAACCCATCACCCCCTAGGTGCCTGCCTGACCCTTTGACTCCCCTATCATGTGGAGGACACTTTGCAGTCAGGAGTCAAGTTAGGGCATTCACAAGCCTGGTGGCATTTGGACTGTATGGACTGGACAGTTGGCCCATTACATTCATATTGAATGTTTTTTATATGCATGCCTAATATATATGGGCCAACCGCTTGTTGGTCTTGATGGAGATATACTTGTCCTGCCTTTCCTTCATGATGGGTGTGTTGTATTAGTGCAATTTGGTTTGTGTTTGTTTTGTGTATGTGAAGTGATTGTGTTGCAGCATGTGTTGTGTGGTTTCCTTTTACATTATAATCAATGTGATGTGTTGTGATGGTGTTGTGTGGCATTGTGTGTGAGTGTGGGTGGTGGTGGATTTGTCATGCATTGTGTGTTGTGTGGACATGGTGTGACCTTTGACACTTTGTGTGGCAGTGTTTTGGTATAAATTGGCTGTGTGTGGTTGTTATGTGTTGCTGTCAGTATGTGTTTTCAAGTGGAGGTGTGCAGTGTTGTTCCTTGCCAATGCCTTTGTGTGTTTGCAGTAGTGATGTCATTGTGTGAGTCGGTGGTGTTGTGTATGTTTGGTTTAGACATTGGTGGTGATGTGTGTGTGGGGGGTGGATGGCACGTGGATGTTGACTGTGGTGTGTGTAGTTTATGTTGCCTATGCTGGTGTGTGTATGTGTGTTGGTACAGGTGTTTGTTTGCATGTGTGTAGCCGTCGCTAGCCATCCCTGATGTGTGTGTTGTGTGTGGGTGTGTACTAATGCCTCTCCCACCAGCGTGTGCTAGGTGGGTGTACTTACAGTTGTTGTCTTAGTCGCTGTCTCTGGTTCTGGAGTGGTAGGATCATCAGGAGCAGTGGGAAGACTTCAAGTTCAGGTTCCATGGCAGTTTCTGTCTCCTTTTATACTGTTCGTTTCCGCCAGGGTTTTGGTGGCAGTCTGACCGCGCCGGAAATCCTGGCGGTGTGCAACCTAGTACTATGCTCGGCAGTAACATGGTCCCTGCCAGACTAGAGATGCCGGCTACGGTGGTCCATCCGTACTGGCGGTACCGGGGGTCTATTGACTGTGTCCCGTTGGGAACACCGCCATGGTCATAATATGGTGGTCTTCTCCGCCGAGCCTGCAGTGGTCGTCAAACTCGTAATAAGTGTGACGCCGCGATTAACTGCGGCGTCTCTTTTGCCAGCCATGGTCGGGTCGCCACTCTGAGTATCAGAGCACCGTCCTTACTGCGGCCCGCATTTTTGTATTTCTTTGACGGCGCGTTTCAGGAAGCACATTTCGTGCATCTGGTCACGCCGCCCTTATAGCCTGTCTCCCTGAAGTATCTTCTTTCTCTACCTGGTGGGGGGGGACTCCTCTTCTTTTCTTCTTTTTCTCTGTTCACTTCGCCTTTTTTTTCTTCTGGTCTCCATGTTGTCTTCTTTGTGTTCCTTTTTTCCCAGCATGCTCTTTTCTTTTATACTGCTACCTTTTTTCCTATTCTTTCTATTGGCCTTTCCCAATCCAAGATGGTGTTGCTCTCTTTTCCTGTTTTGTCACTACCTATTTCCTGGTATATAAGTCATTCAGTCCTGGTCTTCTTTGCGTTGGAAACACTTCCGTTTCGTGGTGATACTCGCTCCTGTTTCATCGTACCTTTCTCCAGTTCCTGCTGCTTTTGATTGAGATTTTCCATTTTTTCCCTTTTTTTTATTCTTTGTTTTTCCTCTTTTTCAGGAGTTCCTGTGTAGAGGTTTTCCCCACATTTTTTTTTTTTCCTCTGGGACTCCTTCTGGAGGGTACGGTCTGCTTAGGTGTTCCCTGTCAAGCAGCATTGTGGCTACTAGAAAGGGTCGCCCTTATCTTGGTCAGTCCAGAACCAGCAGAAGACCAGGTGAGAAGCATCGTGCAGACCATGACAAATAAGGGCCTGAGTGTCATGGTGCAATCCTACAAAGCAAACATGACATGGCACACCACCTGTATGACCTATCCACTACACATTGCATGCAAAATAGGCAAGCCACCCCTCTGGCAGGCCTTCCAGCCCTAAGGCAGGGTGCACTTTACTGCATGTGTGGGCATAGGTGCTAGAGCAATATGCCCCTACTGTTTCCTTGCCAAACCTGGGACATAGTAAGTGTACTGTTAGGGTTTGTACACAGCAAAGAGCATGTCCCCTCTCACTGCACTAGTGGGTTCTGTAATAGCTCCCTTTTAAACTTACTATTGAAAGCCTTTCTTGTTATCTCACCTTCCTCCCCCCCTAGGCTTCTGTGTATGTTGTTTAATGTGCTGTTTTGTTTACACATTGGGCCTTGCTTTTACCAAGGCTTCTTTAAAATACTCCTCCCTAGGCCATGTGTTAATCCAACTCATTTGCATAATAACTGAAACTCTGCACACCTTTCAAGAACATGTGCAGCATGTGAGGACCACACCCAGCTCTTCAAACCACACCCAGCTCTGCACACCTTCCAAGAACATGTGCAGCATGTGAGGACCACACCCAGCCCTTCAAACCACACCCAGCCCTGTCAATAAAAAAGGCATCCCCGAGCCTCACCCAGTGCTTGTGCTCGTCTACCTCCCGCTTACCTGAGAACAGATCCCTCGGCGCTGGCACTCCTGCTCTTTACAGACTTTCATTGACTTCAATGGGCGCAGCTTCTGGCTCTTCCTTCTTCCGGTTTCCGGTTCCTCCTTGCTTCAGCCTCTCTCCTATGAGTAACCTGCAAAAGAGAAAGAAGTCAAGGTTAGACTGATCAGTATCTCTTGCCAGCAGCAAGTAAGTGCAAAACCTTTTATTACCTGAAAGAACTTTGACAACAATTTTTGGATTCCTGTATAGACAATTTGAAACGAAATACCTTCCACGAACATTGTGATTCAAACTCTTTGTTACAAGAATATTTTGCAGAACTTTGTGAAGCAAACATTGTTTTTTCTCATGGAACTTTTAAGAATCGAACAGTGGAAACCATTAACAGCAAGGCAAACAGTAAATCAAAGACTTGCACAAATTGCATGCTGTATTTTGATGTAAAAGTACAGTATTTGTTTTATAAAAGATTCTGGAAATATGGGAAAAGTGAGTCTGCTATTGGGAATTTAGGCTTTAGTTATATTATGATGAATGTTTGATATTGGTAATTCTGATAACGGTATTTGTTTAATGTTTTAGAAGCTTTACAGTAATAGAAAACACATCCCAGAGCAGTAACACATTCCAAACCTGGAAACTAGAGACCAGGATCCAAGAGGTACTTTTAGAAGAGAATTTCTAATAAATAAAGGGATAGTCAGGAACCCATTTAGGAATAGGTTGCACTTATCTGTTCTTTGTTTATGTTTCATTAGGCGCCAGTTTCTACAGAAGTCAGAAAGGGCCGCAGATTTGTGCAGCACTTCAACAGTGGAAACGCAAGAACGGTGTTGTCTCTTTTTTTATTTTATCCACTTCCCCCCTTCCCTTGAGCTTCTGTTCTTAGTGCACTGTTTTAAAAACTAGTGTGCTGGAACAAGCAGTTTCAGGGTGGGGTCGGATTGTCTTCAACCTCCATCAGAACTGAACAAGAACTCAGGTGAGCTGGGCTTTGACATGTACAGAGCAGCCATTTTAAATGCATGTGGTGGACACTGGTCAATACGAGTTGCTGACTTTGCTACATTCCATAATGACCAGTTGTGAGTGCGCTTTTGTTCAGGACAACTCATTCTTGTATACATTTAATGGCCTGTCCAGCCGTGAAGGCAGCACCACTGCACAAAGGAGCAGTTCTGTGTGACTTTATGGATGGTCACTTTCAGAGCAGCAGGTTGGAACATTGGCAGCAAAAAAGGTTTTCTTACTTTGAATTTGCCCACTGGGGTAATGAACTGTGTTTTATTATTTTTTTTGGCTTCAGCAACCCACTTGGGATATAATTTTACAATTTTTAAATGTGCAGGACTACCTTTACCAGGATGCACTTTGCAGCTCACTTGAGGTCCACTGGGACAAAATTGGTATTCAACTGATATCAGGTGCCTGCAATTAAATCTGCTGAGCAGCCAGGCAGTTGGACTTTGAAAAGGGAAGGAAATGTTTGTTCTCCTCTGATGAAGGGTTTAACCCAGAAACACGTGTCCAGAGATGTTTGAAAGTACAAGGTCTGACCTGTTGTGAGTGCGCTTTTGTTCAGGACAACTCTCTCTTATATACATATATATATATATATTTCAGTTTACTCACCTTTCCTTTGATTATATTTTTGTTTGCAATTTCTATTTCCAATATTTTTATACTTTAGATACAAAGTATGAAACTTGATATGTTTGTTAAAAATATTTTTAACACTATATTACTGTAACATTACATTTTTGTCACCAATATTTTGTCCTTGAACCAAAGATTAAATCTCATTTCTATTCAGTTTTGCAGCATTGTGATCAAATTATATGCTCCTGTGAGATTTTACTTTGCATCTAGCAAGGATTACTGCATTGAGGCATTTTTGGATAAACTGTAGAGTATTGATTGCTGATCATGCTAGCATTACTGTGTCTATCTTTAGAACACAGTCTCAATTTGGCTGTGCTTTTCTTAGAAATAAATAAAATAGCACTCCATGATGAGGAGCTACATTGGTAAATGCTCTCTTTTATTAATCAGACTTTTAACACAGCAGAATGACAGGAAAGAAAAACAATTTGCAGTATGATAACTCAAAGGCAACCAAAGCGAGAAAACAATAAGCCGTGATAGGAATTATAAATGCTACCAAGCAAAATCCCACTAATTTTTTGTAAGCTACCTGTGGTTCTGAAAACAACAGAAACAAGGTAGGGAGTGAGGTGGATACTTAGGTAAGTCTCAGTTCCTCCCAAGTCAATATAACTCAATATACAGAAATTGAAAACAGTATGTGAAGTTCCAGGTAAAGGTGCTCAAAGTGTGACTTTGCCCTTGAAACACAGAATACCAGGTCCAACGGATACCCTCTGCAGGATGCACTGACACTTACCAATCAAAGTGGCATGCTTCATCAACAGGTTATGCTCCACGTTAGGTGGGGTGTGAAATACCAAAGTAGCTCAGTAAGAAGCTCAATTTGGGGATCATTTTGGAGTGAGATAAAAGGACCATTGATTTTGGTTACCCTTATATCTTTTTATTGGTATTTTTATGTTCTTAGATCGGGTGGAGTTCACTCACATTAAAAATATCTGTGGTTAGACATGTTAATAGTGTCTTTTTTAACAGGTTGCACTAGCCACAGTCAGGATAAAAAAGAAGAAGAACTTGTGGGAAACAATCACTCCATAAGACTATGGCTATATAATGTTGGTTGTTATTTTTATTGCCTGGCTGCCCCAAACGAGTTTATGGCATGCATCAAGATATATATGTATATATCCTGATGAATGCCATCGGCCAAAAGATCAAATCAAATCATTAACATTTATAAAGCGCGCTACTCACCCGTGCGGGTCTCAAGGCGCTAGGGGGAAGGGGGGGTTACTGCTGCTCGAAAAGCCAGGTTTTGAGGAGTCTCTGGAATGCGGAGTGGTCCTGGGTGGTCCTGAGGCTGGTGGGGAGGGTGTTCCAGGTCTTGGCTGCCAGGAAGGAGAAGGACCTCCCACCCGCCGTGGAGCGGCGGATGCGAACGACGGCAGCGTGCGCGAGGCCAGAGGAACGGAGGAGACGGGTGGGGGTGTAGAAGCTGAGGCGACGGTTGAGGTATTCCGGTCCCTTGTTTTGGAGGGCTTTGTGTGCGTGGGTGAGAAGTCGGAAGGTGATCCTTTTGCTGACTGGGAGCCAATGCAGGTGTCTCAGGTGTGCGGAGATGTGGCTGTTGCGGGATACGTCGAGGATGAGGCGGGCTGAGGCATTTTGAATACGTTGCAGGTGTTTTTGGAGTTTATCGGTGGTCCCAGCATAGAGGGTGTTGCCGTAGTCCAGGCGGCTCGTGACGAGGGCGTGGGTCACGGTTTTTCTAGTGTCGGCGGGGATCCAGCGGAAGATCTTGCGGAGCATGCGGAGGGTGAGGAAGCAGGCAGAGGACACGGCGTTGACGTGCTTGGTCATGGTGAGAAGAGGGTCCAAGATGAAGCCGAGGTTGCGGGCGTGGTCTGAGGGGGTCGGTGCGGTGCCAAGGGCCGTGGGCCACCAGGAGTCTTCTCAAGTGGACGGGGTGTTGCCGAGGATGAGGACCTCCGTTTTGTCAGAGTTCAGCTTTAGGCGGCTGAGCCTCATCCAATCTGCGACGTCCTTCATGCCCTCTTGTAGGTTGGTCTTGGCGCTGGCGGGGTCCTTAGTGAGGGAGAGTATAAGTTGGGTGTCGTCGGCGTAGGAGGTGATGATGATGTTGTGCTTGCGTACGATGTCGGCGAGGGGGCTCATGTAGACATTGAAGAGTGTCGGGCTGAGCGATGAGCCTTGAGGTACGCCGCAGATGATCTTGGTGGGGTCTGAGCAAAACGGTGGGAGGTAAACTCTTTGAGAGCGGTTTGAGAGGAAGGAGGCAATCCAGTCCAGGGCCTGTCCTTGGATCCCGGTGGAGCGGAGGTGGGTTATTAGGGTGCAGTGACAGACAGTGTCGAAGGCAGCCGAGAGGTCGAGGAGGATGAGGGCGACTGTTTCACCGTTGTCCATCAGGGTTCTGATGTCGTCTGTGACTGAGATGAGGGCGGTTTCAGTGCTGTGGTTGGTTCGGAATCCGGTTTGTGAGGGGTCGAGCAGGTTGTTGTCTTCCAGGAAGGTGGTAAGCTGTTTGTTAGCGCCTTGAGACCCGCACGGGTGAGTAGCGCGCTTTATAAATGTTAATGATTTGATTTTGATTTGATTTGATTTGTTGACGGTCTTCTCTATTACCTTGGCAGGGAAGGGGAGGAGCGAGATGGGGTGGAAGTTTATCAGGTCGCTAGGGTCAGCCGTAGGTTTCTTTAGTAGGGCGTTGACTTCGGCGTGTTTCCAGCTTTCGGGGAAGGTAGCAGAAGAAAATGAAGAGTTGATGATGGCCTGGAGGTGCGGGGCGATGATGTCGTCGGCTTTATTGAAGATGAAGAGAGGGCAGGGGTCCGATGGGGCGCCGGAGTGGATAGAGTTCATGGTGGTTTTGGTTTCTTCAGTGTTGACGTGGGTCCAGGCGTTGAGGGTGATGGCCGGGGGTGTGGGTTCGGTGATGCTTGGTAGGGTCTGGTGTCCGAAGCTGTCATGGAGGTCGCTGATCTTGCGATGGAAGAAGGTGGCGAGGGAGTTGCACAAGTCTTGTGAGGGCGTGACGGCGTTGGCGTTGGGGTTGGAGAACTCTTTGACGATGCTGAAAAGTTCTCTGCCGTTGTGGCTGTTTTTGTCCAGTCTGCCGGTGAAAAAGTTCCTTTTGGCTGCGCGGATCAGGTGGTGGTGTTCGCGGGTTGCGTTTTTGAGGGGGGTCATGTTGTCGGCGGTGTGGTCCTTGCGCCAGGCCTTCTCGAGGGCGCGACATGTTTTCTTTGATTCTTTGAGGGTGTCAGAGAACCAGAGAGGTTTTTTGGTGATGGCCTGTTGATGCGTGCGTCTGAGGGGAGCAAGGTTGTCTGCGCAGTTGGAGATCCAGTTCGAGAGGCTGAGGGCTGCGTCGTTGGGGTCGGTGGTGAGGTTAGGTTGGTTGACGGCGAGTGCGGAGAAGAGTTGCTCTTCGGGGATTTTGTTCCACTGTCGACGAGGGATGGGTTGAGTGTGGAGGTGGCGGGTCTCGCGTCGGAATGTGAAATGGACACAGCTGTGGTCGGTCCAGTGTAGAGCAGAGGTGTGGCTGAAGGAGACGAGTTTGCTGGCGGAGAAGATAGGGTCAAGCGTGTGTCCGGCGATGTGGGTGGCGGTGTTCACCAGTTGCTTGAGGCCGAGGTTGGCGAGGTTGTCGAGCAGGGCGGTGGTGTTGGGGTCGTTGTTTTGTTCCAGATGGAAGTTGAGGTCGCCTAGGAGGATGTAGTCCGGCGAGGCGCGGGCGTGCGGGGAGACGAAGTCGGCGATGGAGTCGCTGAAAGGGGCGCGCGGTCCGGGGGGACGGTAGACGAGAGATCCTCTGATGGTGGTCCTGGGGTCGGTGCAAATCTGAAAATGCAGATGTTCAGCGGCGAGAGGGGTGTCTTCGGTGGAGGTGGTGACGCTGATGGAGTCTTTGAAGACGATGGCGATACCTCCTCCTATTTGGTTGGTGCGGTCTTTTCTGGAGTTCTTGTAGCCTTCGGGGATGGCAGTGGCGATGTCTGGGACCGAAGAGGCGTTCAACCAGGTCTCCGTGATGAAGGCGACGTCTGGTGCTGTGGAGTCCAGGAGGTCCCAGAGTTCAACGGCGTGCTTGTGGACAGATCGAGCGTTGACCAGGATGCACTTGAGGTGGTTGATGGCGCGTGGGCTGGTGGTCGAGGTTGTTGCGAGGTGGAAGATGCGTTTGCAGGAGTTGCAGGCGAATGGACCATGGGTGCGTTTGGGGTGAGCTTGGAAGCAGGTGTTGGAGCGCCCTGGGTTGAGGGCGTGGAGGGTGGTGGGGTCGTAGCGGAGCAGCGGGGTTTGGGAGAGCTGGGGACCAGGGGTCGTGGCGCTGGGTGCGGGCCAGGCGCGGACAGGCGCAGACGGACAGCACAGTGGCCGCAATAGGAGGGAGGAGGGGGGGGAGGGGTCAGCTGGGGGCGAATGGGAGCTGGGGGGTGGGGGCGTGCAGGAGGTCGCGGCGGGAAAGCGGGAGGGGGGGACAGGTAGAGTGAGAAGAGCTGGGGGAGGGGGGTTTAAGTGTGGAGGGGGTGAGTGTTAGGAAGTTTAGGAGATTAGGGAGAGAGATAGGAGTAGGGTTGGGAAGATAGGGGAGGGGGGTTGTAGAGGTGGGTGAGGGTGAGAGGTAGAGTGAGAGGATAGGAAGATAGGTAACAGAGGGGGTGGCGGGAGGGGGGAGAGGTAGAGAAATAGGTAGATAGGTGGTGAGTGAGGTAGATAGATAGTGAGATAGAGAGATAGGTAGATTGGTAGATAGGAGGAGTGAGGGAGGCAGATAGCGAACGGGGTAGATAGGGGTGATAGAGAGGGGGAGGCGAGTGAGGGAGAGAGATGAGACAGGAGCAGGAGGGCAGGCGCGGGAAGAACAGAAGACGGAGGACAAAGAAAACAGAAGAACAGAAGATAGAAGAACAGAAGAACAGAAGACAGAAGAACAGAAGAACAGAAGACAGAAGAACAGAAGAACAGGAGACAGAAGAACAGAAGAACAGGAGACAGAAGAGCAGAAGAACAGAAGACAGAAGACAGAGGACGAAGAATCAGAAGACAGAAGATCACAGAAGAAGATACAGAAGACGAAGAACAGAAGGCAGAAAACCACAGAAGAAGATGAAGAAGAAGAGAGGCGACAGGAGAGGCTGAGAAGCTCACAGATGAAGAGAGATGACGGGGAAAAGAAGAGTACAGAAGAAGATTACAGAAGAGGAGCGAGGAGGAAGAACAGAGAGGAAGTAAAGAAGCAGGAGCAGGAGAGAGTGTGAGTAGCGCGGGGCAGGGCAAGGGGCTGGGAGGTGGGGGGTACTTACTGTGAGGTAGCTGGGGGGTCTCAGGAACCTGGAGGAGCTGGAGGAGCTGCAGCGGCAGGGGGAGCGACCTACCCTTGGGTCAAGGGTCGCTACCACTGTCGCGCAGCGGCCGCCATAAGAGGGAGGAGGGGGGGAGGGGTCAGCTGGGGGCGAATGGGAGCTGGGGGGCGGGGGCGTGCAGGAGGTCGCGGCGGGAAAGCGGGAGGGAGGGGGGGGACAGGTAGAGTGAGAAGAGCTGGGGGAGGGGGGTTTAAGGGTGGAGGGGGGTGAGTGTTAGGAAGTTTAGGAGATTAGGGAGAGAGATAGGAGTAGGGTTGGGAAGATAGGGGAGGGGGGTTGTAGAGGTGGGTGAGGGTGAGAGGTAGAGTGAGAGGATAGGAAGATAGGTAACAGAGGGGGTGGCGGGAGGGGGGGAGAGGTAGAGAAATAGGTAGATAGGTGGTGAGTGAGGGAGATAGATAGTGAGATAGAGAGATAGGTAGATTGGTAGATAGGAGGAGTGAGGGAGGCAGATAGCGAACGGGGTAGATAGGGGTGACAGAGAGGGGAGGCGAGTGAGGGAGAGAGATGAGACAGGAGCAGGAGGGCAGGCGCGGGAAGAACAGAAGACGGAGGACGAAGAAAACAGAAGAACAGAAGACAGAAGAATAGAAGAACAGAAGACAGAAGAACAGAAGAACAGGAGACAGAAGAACAGAAGAACAGAAGACAGAAGAACAGAAGAACAGGAGACAGAAGAACAGAAGAACAGGAGACAGAAGAGCAGAAGAACAGAAGACAGAAGATGAAGAACAGAAGACAGAAGACAGAGGACGAAGAAGCAGAAGACAGAAGATCACAGAAGAAGATACAGAAGACGAAGAACAGAAGGCAGAAGACCACAGAAGAAGAAGAAGAGAGGCGACAGGAGAGGTTGAGAAGCACACAGATGAAGAGAGAAGACGGGGAAAAGAAGAGTACAGAAGAAGATTACAGAAGAGGAGTGAGGAGGAAGAACAGAGAGGAAGTAAAGAAGCAGGAGCAGGAGAGAGGGTGAGTAGCGCGGGGCAGGGCGAGGGGCTGGGAGGTGGGGGGTACTTACTGTGAGGTAGCTGGGTGGTCTCAGGAACCTGGAGGAGCTGGAGGAGCTGCCACGGCAGGGGGAGCGACCTACCCTTGGGTCAAGGGTCGCTACCACTGTCGCACAGCGGCCGCCATTAGAGGGAGGGGGGGGAGGGGTCAGCTGGGAGCGAATGAGAGCTGGGGGGCGGGGGCGTGCAGGAGGTCGCGGCGGGAAAGCGGGAGGGAGGGGGGGACAGGTAGAGTGAGAAGAGCTGCGGGAGGGGGGTTTAAGGGTGGAGGGGGGTGAGTGTTAGGAAGTTTAGGAGATTAGGGAGAGAGATAGGAGTAGGGTTGGGAAGATAGGGGAGGGGGGGTTGTAGAGGTGGGTGAGGGTGAGAGGTAGAGTGAGAGGATAGGAAGATAGGTAACAGAGGGGGTGGCGGGAGGGGGGAGAGGTAGAGAAATAGGTAGATAGGTGGTGAGTGAGGGAGATAGATAGTGAGATAGAGAGATAGGTAGATTGGTAGATAGGAGGAGTGAGGGAGGCAGATAGCGAATGGGGTAGATAGGGGTGATAGAGAGGGGGAGGCGAGTGAGGGAGAGAGATGAGACAGGAGCAGGAGGGCAGGCGCGGGAAGAACAGAAGACGGAGGACGAAGAAAACAGAAGAACAGAAGACAGAAGAACAGAAGAACAGAAGACAGAAGAACAGAAGAACAGGAGACAGAAGAACAGAAGAACAGGAGACAGAAGAGCAGAAGAGCAGAAGAACAGAAGACAGAAGATGAAGAACAGAAGACAGAGGACGAAGGAGCAGAAGACAGAAGATCACAGAAGAAGATACAGAAGACGAAGAACAGAAGGCAGAAGACCACAGAAGAAGATGAAGAAGAAGAGAGGCGACAGGAGAGGCTGAGAAGCACACAGATGAAGAGAGAAGACGGGGAAAAGAAGAGTACAGAAGAAGATTACAGAAGAGGAGCGAGGAGGAAGAACAGAGAGGAAGTAAAGAAGCAGGAACAGGAGAGAGGGTGAGTAGCGCGGGGCAGGGCGAGGTGCTGGGAGGTGGGGGGTACTTACTGTGAGGTAGCTGGGCGGTCTCAGGAACCTGGAGGAGCTGGAGGAGCTGCACCGGCAGGGGGAGCGACCTACCCTTGGGTCAAGGGTCGCTACCACTGTCGCGCAGTGACCGCCATAAGAGGGAGGAGGGGGGGGAGGGGTCAGCTGGGGGCGAATGGGAGCTGGGGGGCGGGGGCGTGCAGGAGGTCGCGGCGGGAAAGCAGGAGGGGGGGACAGGTAGAGTGAGAAGAGCTGGGGGAGGTGGGTTGAAGGGTGGAGGGGGGTGAGTGTTAGGAAGTTTAGGAGATTAGGGAGAGAGATAGGAGTAGGGTTGGGAAGATAGGGGAGGGGGGGTTGTAGAGGTGGGTAAGGGTGAGAGGTAGAGTGAGAGGATAGGAAGATAGGTAACAGAGGGGGTGGCGGGAGGGGGGAGAGGTAGAGAAATAGGTAGATAAGTGGTGAGTGAGGGAGATAGATAGTGAGATAGAGAGATAGGTAGATTGGTAGATAGGAGGAGTGAGGGAGGCAGATAGCGAACGGGGTAGATAGGGGTGATAGAGAGGGGGAGGCGAGTGAGGGAGAGAGATGAGACAGGAGCAGGAGGGCAGGCGCGGGAAGAACAGAAGACAGAGGACGAAGAAAACAGAAGAACAGAAAACAGAAGAACAGAAGAACAGAAGACAGAAGAACAGAAGAACAGGAGACAGAAGAACAGGAGAACAGAAGACAGAAGAACAGAAGAACAGGAGACAGAAGAACAGAAGAACAGAAGAACAGGAGACAGAAGAGCAGAAGAACAGAAGACAGAAGATGAAGAACGGAAGACAGAGGACGAAGAAGCAGAAGACAGAAGATCACAGAAGAAGATACAGAAGACGAAGAACAGAAGGCAGAAGACCACAGATGAAGATGAAGAAGAAGACAGGTGACAGGAGAGGCTGAGAAGCACACAGATGAAGAGAGAAGACGGGGAAAAGAAGAGTACAGAAGAAGAAGATTACAGAAGAGGAGCGAGGAGGAAGAACAGAGAGGAAGTAAAGAAGCAGGAACAGGAGAGAGGGTGAGTCGCGGGGGCAGGGCGAGGGGCTGGGAGGTGGGGGGTACTTACTGTGAGGTAGCTGGGCGGTCTCAGGAACCTGGAGGAGCTGGAGGAGCTGCACCGGCAGGGGGAGCGACCTACCCTTGGGTCAAGGGTCGCTACCACTGTCGCGCAGCGGCCGCCATAAGAGGGAGGAGGGGGGGGAGGGGTCAGCTGGGGGCGAATGGGAGCTGGGGGGCGGGGGCGTGCAGGAGGTCGCGGCGGGCAAGCGGGAGGGAGGGGGGGGACAGGTAGAGTGAGAAGAGCTGGGGGAGGGGGGTTTAAGGGTTGAGGGGGGTGAGTGTTAGGAAGTTTAGGAGATTAATGAGAGAGATAGGAGTAGGGTTGGGAAGATAGGGGAGGGGGGGTTGTAGAGGTGGGTGAGGGTGAGAGGTAGATTGAGAGGATAGGAAGATAGGTAACAGAGGGGGTGGCGGGAGGGGGGAGAGGTAGAGAAATAGGTAGATAGGTGGTGAGTGAGGGAGATAGACAGTGAGATAGAGAGATAGGTAGATTGGTAGATAGGAGGAGTGAGGGAGGCAGATAGCAAATGGGGTAGATAGGGGTGATAGAGAGGGGGAGGTGAGTGAGGGAGAGAGATGAGACAGGAGCAGGAGGGCAGGCGCGGGAAGAACAGAAGACGGAGGACGAAGAAAACAGAAGAACAGAAGACAGAAGAACAGAAGAACAGAAGACAGAAGAACAGAAGAACAGAAGAACAGGAGACAGAAGAACAGAAGAACAGAAGACAGAAGAACAGAAGAACAGGAGACAGAAGAACAGAAGAACAGGAGACAGAAGAGCAGAAGAACAGAAGACAGAAGATGAAGAACAGAAGACAGAGGACGAAGAAGCAGAAGACAGAAGATCACAGAAGAAGATACAGAAGACGAAGAACAGAAGGCAGAAGACCACAGAAGAAGATGAAGAAGAAGAGAGGCTGAGAAGCACACAGATGAAGAGAGAAGACGGGGAAAAGAAGAGTACAGAAGAAGAAGATTACAGAAGAGGAGCGAGGAGGAAGAACAGAGAGGAAGTAAAGAAGCAGGAACAGGAGAGAGGGTGAGTAGCGCGGGCAGGGCGAGGGGCTGGGAGGTGGGGGGTACTTACTGTGAGGTAGCTGGGCGGTCTCAGGAACCTGGAGGAGCTGGAGGAGCTGCACTGGCAGGGGGAGCGACCTACCCTTGGGTCAAGGGTCGCTACCACTGTCGCGCAGCGGCCACCATAAGAGGGAGGAGGGGGGGGAGGGGTCAGCTGGGGGCGAATGGGAGCTGGGGGGCGGGGGCGTGCAGGAGGTCGCGGCGGGAAAGCGGGAGGGAGGGGGGGACAGGTAGAGTGAGAAGAGCTGGGGGAAGCGGGTTTAAGGGTGGAGGGGGGTGAGTGTTAGGAAGTGTAGGAGATTAGGGAGAGAGATAGGAGTAGGGTTGGGAAGATAGGGGAGGGGGGGTTGTAGAGGTGGGTAAGGATGAGAGGTAGAGTGAGAGGATAGGAAGATAGGTAACAGAGGGGGTGGCGGGAGGGGGGGAGAGGTAGAGAAATAGGTAGATAGGTGATGAGTGAGGGAGATAGATAGTGAGATAGAGAGATAGGTAGATTGGTAGATAGGAGGAGTGAGGGAGGCAGATAGCGAACGGGGTAGATAGGGGTGATAGAGAGGGGGAGGCGAGTGAGGGAGAGAGATGAGACAGGAGCCGGAGGGCAGGCGCGGGAAGAACAGAAGACAGAGGACGAAGAAAACAGAAGAACAGAAGAACAGAAGACAGAAGAACAGAAGAACAGGAGACAGAAGAACAGGAGAACAGAAGACAGAAGAACAGAAGAACAGGAGACAGAAGAACAGAAGAACAGGAGACAGAAGAGCAGAAGAACAGAAGACAGAAGATGAAGAACAGAAGACAGAAGACAGAGCACGAAGAAGCAGAAGACAGAAGATCACAGAAGAAGATACAGAAGACGAAGAACAGAAGGCAGAAAACCACATAAGAAGATGAAGAAGAAGAGAGGCGACAGGAGAGGCTGAGAAGCACACAGATGAAGAGAGAAGACGGGGAAAAGAAGAGTACAGAAGAAGATTACAGAAGAGGAGCGAGGAGGAAGAACAGAGAGGAAGTAAAGAAGCAGGAGCAGGAGAGAGGGTGAGTAGCGCGGGGCAGGGCGAGGGGCTGGGAGGTGGGGTGTACTTACTGTGAGGTAGCTGGGCGGTCTCAGGAACCTGAAGGAGCTGGAGGAGCTGCAGCGGCAGGGGGAGCGACCTACCGTTGGGTCAAGGGTCGCTACCACTGTCGCGCAGCGGCCGCCATAAGAGGGAGGGGGGGGAGGGGTCATCTGGGGGCGAATGGGAGCTGGGGGGCGGGGGCGTGCAGGAGGTCGCGGCGGGAAAGCGGGAGGGAGGGGGGGACAGGTAGAGTGAGAAGAGCTGGGGGAAGTGGGTTTAAGGGTGGAGGGGGGTGAGTGTTAGGAAGTTTAGGAGATTAGGGAGAGAGATAGGAGTAGGGTTGGGAAGATAGGGGAGGGGGGTTGTAGAGGTGGGTGAGGGTGAGAGGTAGAGTGAGAGAATAGGAAGATAGGTAACAGAGGGGGTGGCGGGAGGGGGGAGAGGTAGAGAAATAGGTAGATAGGTGGTGAGTGAGGGAGATAGATAGCGAGATAGAGAGATAGGTAGATTGGTAGATAGGAGGAGTGAGGGAGGCAGATAGCGAACGGGGTAGATAGGGGTGATAGAGAGGGGGAGGCGAGTGAGGGAGAGAGATGAGACAGGAGCAGGAGGGCAGGCGCGGGAAGAACAGAAGACGGAGGACGAAGAAAACAGAAGAACAGAAGACAGAAGAACAGAAGAACAGAAGACAGAAGAACAGAAGAACAGAAGACAGAAGAACAGAAGACAGAAGAACAGAAGACAGAAGAACAGAAGAACAGAAGACAGAAGAACAGAAGAACAGGAGACAGAAGAACAGAAGAACAGGAGACAGAAGAGCAGAAGAACAGAAGACAGAAGATGAAGAACAGAAGACAGAAGACAGAGGACGAAGAAGCAGAAGACAGAAGATCACAGAAGAAGATACAGAAGACGAAGCACAGAAGGCAGTTACATTACCCTAATTTAAATAGTCAGCCCACTAATGTATTCAGGTTTGAGTAGTAGGGCCCACAGTCAAATATAACCACAATTATGTGAGTAACGTTTACAATGGACCTAACATGTTGTGTTTTTTCTTTGGTTCTTCAAGAAAACAAAGTATCTGAATGTTCCACAAATAACATTTTTCAACCAAACAAATGTGTATCAATGTCAGCACATGTGGAAACAGCAAACCTTTTTTTAAAATTTGACTAAAATAGTGAACTATCCATATCATGAGCATAAAACACCAGGCCAAAGGTAGAACTTCATATCCAATATTATCATTATACATTTATTGGTGTGTGTATTGTGGGTGTGGTGGGTAATTTTGCCCTGTCCAAGATTGGACAGGGCCCCATGATGCTCTGAAAGTGTGCCACAAAAATGTGATCCATTGTCTATGTGGCCCTGAGGGCAGCCCTCTAGACAGGTGAGGGGGGGGGCATAGACACTCACTGCACCTACCTGCAGGGGGATATCTTCCCTTCTTCAAGTGCAGGTGGGTTGATGCCTGTGCACAGAAACATAGAGCAGCTTTGAAGCGTGAGTTTGTGGCTGGGGACAGCCCATTCATTGTAATAGGATTCACCGTCCCTATCTGCACCTGGCATTCCTATTTAAAGGTGCACCATGGTGCAAACAAAGTCAGTAAGGCCTATCACTAATACAGGCTCTGAAGTTCTTTTAGTCAAATTTTGTGGGATGCATATCAAGAACTGCGATGATTACCTCCTAGTTGGCAACATTTAATTAGAAGAAACCCACTGCATCTTGAGGATACACCTGCTGTGCTCCTATATTTGCAAGTGTGCTCCTCCCCATTTGTGGAGACAAAATTGTGTTCCTGCATGTTAAATAGAGGGTATTGGTATGCCATGCTTCCGGGGTGCCACCCATCCAGCTTCCCCTCTGTTTGGTAGCATGCCATGTCAGTGTGAGATGTGCCGCATCAGCATGTGACATTTATACATATCTAGTATTGTTGTCGTCATATTCATTGACAAAACTTGGGGACATAATGTGGCAGCATATGACATGCCATGTGTGAATTTGTTGTCACTTATTTGCTGTATCTAGGCATTCTGGCGTGGATGCATTTTTCATCCTTCGCAGGAATCAAATGTGCAATGAGGTGGACGGACCTTTGGACCAAGAAAGATGTATGGTGAACCATCAAAAATATTTCAGCACCACACCAACAATTTAGATACTATGACCAAATTGGCTATGGAAGGAAAACTACAATCACAAATAAAGTTAAAAGATTTATTACAAACACAAGCTCAAAGTCATGTAGACAATGCGCAAAACCAACATTTAAAGATACACAATCACCAAGGGGTGCCCAAGGCATCTAAATAAATTCAGATTAACTAACATTAATAAAACTAGGCTTCAAGAATAATAATACATGAAGTCAACAATTATATCTGAGACACAGATATTACACAATGCTCAGAATTTGTAATCATTAGGCAATTGAAACTTAGAAGAGCCAATAATGTTTGGCTGGGCACAGGTCAACCCTACAGCTAATTCCATCAGGGAAATACATGTGTGAGAAGGAACACATGTGGGCAAAATACAATAAGTGCAAAAAGGCCAAACATAATTTGGAAACAGATAATCTTGGACTGAAGGACATTAACTACGTCCATTAGGAGCCGGCTCCTGTGTTGCGGCCTCATTCCCACTGGGCCGGCGGGCGCAAACTTGGTTTGCGCCCGCCGGCCCAGCGGGAATGTTGGAATGGGGGTCGCGTGAGTGCGGCCGCATGGCAGTTTCCGCCTGGCGGGCGGCAGTAGCCGCCCGCCAAGGTTGGAATGACCCCCATAATATGCAAACTTATAAATGTAATATTAATAGTATTTCATCAATATGAGTAATACATTTCATATAAATGGAAAAATGTATTAATGAAAATCATTAAGTATAACAGAAGGATATTTATTTCATTGTGCATGCATTTTCAAATTGATTAATCATTAATTAATCACAAGAAATTCAATATTGTTTCTATATGCACTGTTAGTTTAGAGTCAAAGTTACATTTTAACATCAGTTTTATCCTTCTAACATATGATTTAATTCAAAAGGCACCTAAGTCGAACTTTGAAATACAGGCAATTGCACATTTAAAATGTGTATCAGTGCAGCTTTTCTACATTAATGTTTCCACTCTTTTACTTTCATGAACTAAAACTTATCACATTCTGATGACTTTTGTGGCACAGGGACAGTACAAAAAAGTATGCTCTATCACTGGTATATTCAGTTATAGGAACCTTGAGTTCCTTCTTTAGTTTTGCAGATCCAATCTCCCTGTCTATTGTGTCATGTCTCAGCTATTACAAGCCATTTGGGACACAGGTAGTGAAGATGGAATCACAATTTCCACACTGTTTCTTTATCAAGGTAATACTTAGAGACAAACACATTTCACCCCTGGAAGTTATGAGTAGGAGATATAGTCAGCTCACTATATAAGTGAAACAACCATTGCTTTATGGGCTATATTTGGTTATTTCACTAGTCAAAAATACATTTCCACAGTAATTCATAAGCCTCGATTTTCTGTCATCAATTCCTTCTTGATTACACTATGGTGTACACATTAATGTGTCATGTGGTGACTGTGGTCGCCCTCCTGCCTACACTAATTCACATCAATTTTTTTGCCAAGTGTGACCACAGTATGTTATCATTCGGGCTAATTAAGTGGGTCTTGAGTTTAAACACCCATTGTCATCCCTTCTCAACAACTCTTTAGTGCAATTTTGTCTTATTTTTTAATGATTCCCAAACAACTCAAGTATAATCCTTGGCATTATGGTCCATTTCCACAAAATGCCCTATCAGTTTGGTGGTACTATGTTGGCAGGGAATACAATTACAATTTTCTTAATGTTATTTGAAATCAGGGAAAATGTTGTCACACAGATGTTCCCCTGATTTCTGGATTGTGAAACAGTTTCTAAAGGAACTTCACGGTTATTGTCTTGATCTTGTCTTATTGCCTTGTTGATTACTCTCTGGATATTTTTTATTCTTTCATTTTCAATTCAGTTCTTCTCTTTGGCAGGTGCGTAGCTTCAACGGGTGGTGTTTGAGGTGTTACACCCCCCCAAATAAGTGTATTTTCTGAGAAATAGTTGGGTGCAGGGGCGTTTAGTATGGTATAGTGAGATGTCTGTCGGATTCCACAAGGATTTTTTATACACACACCGACAAAGTCGCACACACTCTTTACCTCTGTTTTGAAAGTTGTAAAAGAATGTTATTTTACAAAATATTATTCTTTCCCTCACTTAGTACTCTTACCAATCCACATTCCTCTCCCCTTCCACTGCCCATCTAGCCCCTCTCATTAACCCTGCTTGTTGCATAATGTATTTTAACATTATATGCCAGCATGATTGTTAGAAAATGGGAAGCTCGCACTCACCAAGCTATTCCCCTGCTGTTTGGATATCAAAGATATCAGATTTGCTCCAGTTCACCCTCAAACATTAAAATTGGTCATATGGAAGATTTTTCTGTATTGCTTCGGGATTAAAGTTGTCAAATCTCAGCAGGTTATTACGATCCGTTGATTTTTGGGTAGTGCTCATCATTAGTTTCCATCAGTGGCAATGACGGCTTATGACTTTTGAAAGTGGATGGTCATTAAGGTTCTTTCCAACTATCACTGCTCGACCAAGCAGCTACACAGTGTCAAGGTCTGAACTGCATAATGTAAAAGCAGAAATCCTCTGCCCAATTCCAGCTTCCCCACTTGACCAAACTGTGTGATCCTAGGCAAATATTTGATTTCACCAAGCCTCACTTTTCTTCATTCTTACATATGAGTGCACCTTAAAATATGCAAGTTCATGATATGATCTGTACAAAGACATCTTATGTTTGATTTCTTAGAACATAATGCTGCTTAAGGTATGATAAGAAACTAGGCAACATATATGATGTACAGCTTACAAATAGCAGTGACGTTAGGGATAGGGTGACCACCCGTCCGTAAATTTCACGGACTGTCCGTAATTTCGCCCTGCTGTCCGTTGTCCGTGATGAAAGCTTTAACGGACGGCATTTGTCCGTAATTTTAGGGCAACGGAGGCAGGGTGAAATTACGGGCAGAGGAGTTTCCCCAGCTGGGTGGAAGGCAGGGGGTCTCCTGTGCTCTGAGGGAGCGAGGGGCAGACAAATAAGTAAAGGCCTTCTTGCCAGGGGGTCTCCTTCCCTAAAGACATGCAAATGTGGGCAACTGGTAAATCTGCAAATACAAAGGGGCTTGAAAACCTGCATTGACTTTACTAAAAGGAGTCACTTGAAGTTTTCTGGTGGCAAAGATATTTATTTCAGAGAGGTATTGTAATGGTGTTCCAAGTTGAGCTGTGGAGTGTATGGTTTTAATGTAGTGTTATACTTTTTTTAGCACTAGGTATAAACTGTATATTATTCAAATCTGTATTTGAGAAGCACTTTTTTTTTTTTAACCGAAATGTATTTGCGCATTTTGTAGCAGCCTTTATTATGATGTAATTGTATTTTTTACAGTTGTTTCAGGTACTTCGGTACCTCATAGTACTAACAAACAATGGCAAAGCAATAGGTCTCATCTACGAAAGAGTTATTGGCTTTGCTAATGTGTTTTAGCCATTAGCCATGTTATACACCAGAGTAGCTGCAGTTCAGCATGGCTTAAAGCTAGTGGCATAGTGGTGTGGAGTGGAGTAGAGTAGCATAGGAGCAGTGGCGTAGAGCCCAGTGGTGCAAAGTACAGTGCTGTGGGGTACAGTGCAGTTGTTTAGAGTGCTTTAGCGTAGAGTGCAGTGGTTTAGAGTGCAGTGGCATGGAGTGGCATGGGACAGAGTAGAGTGGCATAGAGTGCAGTGGAGTAGAGTGGCATACAATAGAGTGGCAGAGAGAGCAGTAGTGTAGAGTGGTGCAGTGGCATAGATTGCAGAGTAGACTCACGTTGCAGGGAGTGCAGTGGTGTAGTGTAGAGTGGTGCAAAGTAGGGCAAAGTGCTGTAGAGTGGAGTGATGCAGAGTAGAGTGGCATAGAGTGCAGTGGTATAGAATGCAGTAGTACATAGTACATTGGTGTATAGTACGGTGGTGGAGAGTGCAACACTGCAGAGTAGAGTGTCAGTGCAGTGATGCTGTGTGGAGTAGAGTGGCACAGAGCAGTGGCGTAGAGTACAGTGGTACAGAGTAGAGGGCAGTGGCGTACAGTGCAGTTTAGAGTGCATTGGCGCAGAGTGCAGTGGCATGGGGTAGAGTTACATAGAGTGCAGTGGAGTAGAGTGGCATACAATAGAGTAGCAGAGAGTGCAGTAATGCAGAGTGGTGCAATGTCATAGAGTGCAGAGTAGACTCATGTGGCATAGAGTGTAGTGGTGTAGAGTGGTGCAGAGTGGAGTATTGTAGAGTGGTGTAGAGTAGAGTATAGTGCCTAGAGTGCAGTGGCATAGAGTAGAGTGGTGTAGAGTGCAGAGTTGCAGAGTAGAGTGTCAGTGCAGTGGTGTAGAGTGGTACAGAGAACAGTGGCATAGAGTACAGTGGTGCAGAGTAGTTGTTTAGAGTCCACTGGTGTAGAGTGCAGTTGCATAGAGTGGCATTGGGCAGAGTAGAGTGCCATAGAATGCAGTGGAATAGAGTATACTGGTGCAAAATGCAGTAGTACAGAGCAGAATGGTGTAGAGTATAGTGGCTGCCAGAGCAGTGTTGCAGTGTCAGCTTGCAGTGGTGTAGAGTGCATTGAACTAAAGTGCAGTGGTCAGAGTTGTATAGAGTACAGTGGCGTAGAACAGATTGTTTCAGAGTAGAGTGCAGTTGCATAGAGTGGAGAGGTGCAGGGTAGAGTGCAGTGGCATAAAGTAGATTATTTACCAATAGAGTGAGGTGGCTTAGAGTGGAGAAGTGCAGGTTAGAGTGGAGGTGCATAAAGTGGCATAGAGTGTGATGGCATAGAGTAAAGCAGTGTAGAGTGCCGTGGCATAGAGTGCAGAGGTGCAGAGTAGATTAGAATGATGTACAGTGTATTGATGTAGAGTGCAGGGGCATAGAGTTGAGTGTTACAGAGGAAAGTGCATTAGCATAGAGTGTATTAGCTTAGAGTGCAGTGGCGTACAGTGCAGCTTTGCAGAGTGGCAGAGAGTGGAGTTGTGCGGATTAGATTGGTGTTGCCTAGACTGGAGTGGTATGGCGTGCAGACGAGCAGAGCGCAGTGGTGTAGAGAGGCGTAAAGTGCAGTGGCTTAGAGTAGAGTAGTACAGAGTAGAGTAGAGAGGCATAGTGTGAAGTAGCATAGAGAGCAGTGGCATAATGTGGAGTGGTTCCGAATGGAGAAGAGTGCAGTGGCATGGAGTGGCGTAAAGTGGAGTGATACAGAGTAGGGTGCAGTGGTATGGAGTGGTGCAAAGCAGAGTGGAGTGGAGCATGCATGGTGTGGTAACACACTGCCATTACAGACAACACATTTTTGATTGAAATGACCATTACATTTGCACAGATATACAGTTTTTCAAATCAAACTATATTGTGCACAGACGATGATGTGTGGAAATTGCATCACCTAATGCAATGATTTGTTTTAATTATGTAAAGGTATTTGTTTCCAGCACAGTTCAGAATTAACAAAAATGTGCTTGATTTGTACTTCTAATTCTGATATATTCTGAAGTCTATTTAAATGTTGTCATGTGATAGAAAAAACTATTTCCTAACCCCAGTATCCAGCAAGATTGGCGCA
This sequence comes from Pleurodeles waltl, assembly GCF_031143425.1. Taxonomy (NCBI): domain Eukaryota; kingdom Metazoa; phylum Chordata; class Amphibia; order Caudata; family Salamandridae; genus Pleurodeles; species Pleurodeles waltl. The sequence goes on from NC_090445.1 coordinate 254,601,095, forward strand.
TAAATCCTCTCACTTTGAAGTCAGAGAAAGGGAAGTAAACACTAAGTTCCCACCGAAGACAGAGCCTGACATTTGACTTTGTTCTTTGAATGCACAGCAAATATGGTAAGATAAGAACAAGATTTATAGGCCTGTTTACAGAAAGGGAGCACTCAGCAGGATACTGTAAACAAGGTTTTGGCAAGGGAAGGGACGAAGACCTGGAGTGGTTTCCATGTTGCAGGATAGGTCTGTACACCCATTACATCAGTTTGCCACCATTTCCTATGGTGCAGAGCTTCTGGCACACCTCTTGTAGGGTTAGTGCTAGGTAGCAGACATGAAATAGGGCATTTAATGATTATTTAAGGTGGTTGTAAGTAAGGAGTTGACCGGGGTGAAGATGGTAGTCTGCCACAAGGGTTTGGAAATTTAGTAGCTCACTGTTCAGAAACAAAGTCCCCAATTTTAAGACACCTGCAACATGCCACTGATGGAATTTCTCTGAGCACAGCCATCCTGTGCGAGTGGGAAGGCTTAGCAAAGGTAGTGCAGGAGCATAGGGTTTCTTCGTTAGCGCAGTTTTGCGTCAAAAAGTATAAATATGGGCCTATGTGTACTTGACACTTAGGGATAACCCAGATCTCTAGTTTGGCTTTTGCTCAATTTCAAAACCATATAAAGACATGGACTAAGCGGGCAATTGCCTTGCACAACCTTGCAAGGGGTCTGGCCCCTGCTCACCCTTCAGAAGCACTAACAGCGAACCATTGCACCAGAACAGTTTGCCAAGGTGGATGGGTGTTGATTGTTCAACCACTTGACAGTGCCCATTCTGTTTCGCTCCTGTGTGCAGACAACTCCCCAGGTACCCAATACCTTCAAATAGTCTTGGTGGACCCATCTTGTCTGATTTTAGGAATCGTCCCACCTTGTTCTTATCTTCTTTATTTATCCAGTTGTTAGCAACAACCCTTTGAATTACTTGCCGTGGTCCCCCCTTTTGATCTCGATTTCATCCTACTCTTTTATTATCTTTGATTGGTAGTCCGGGCTCCCATTTCTAAGATAAATGTAGAGTCCCAAACATACACTCTAGTGCAGTGAAACTACAGTCAAGTTATGGGTACATCACATCCTGTCATTAGGTGTGAGACTGTCACCCACACCATCTGCCCTGCCTCTTTAAAAAAAATGAGGTTGAAAGTCCATGGGCGGTTGGGGTAAGCCAGATGTTTTTGTTCAATTTGTTTAAACTAGCATAAGGTTAATTACCTCAATGTTTCCCAAACTGTTTGCCAGGGGTTTTGAAATGTTCAGTAACATAATAAAAATTTTGCTGTTGCTTTCTCTTCAGGAAAGATCGGGTAGATTTGGGTAGGGGTGATGGCCTTGCTGTGAAGGGCATTAATTTACTACTGAACAAGGACGTAATGTGACACCTGAATGTAGTACACCAGGAGGCACTCACAAAAGGTCCACAGTGAATAGTGCTATGTTAAAAAAGAGTAAATAAATGCACTGACAACATAGTGAGGCATGGCCTCTCTTGCGTGTGTCTGTAAAACTGATGTTTGTTCTTGAATTTTTGTCCTGAATTTTGACCCTTTGTCCTGAATTTTTGTCCTGAATTTTGACCCTTTGTCCTGAATTTTTTACAGTCCTGTCCAGAATTTGCCTCAGTGCCAGGTGGTCACCCTAGTTAGGGTGAGGGCACAAGAATGTTTCTAAATTCATATTTCAAAATAAAATGTTTAATAACAGCAGCCACACATATTGCTTGTATGACATTCAATGGAGAGGGGACGGGGATGTGGCGCAACAAGAATAAAATCTACCGACAGACATAACCCCACTCCCCAACCTGCAAACCCCCTTCCCAGTGCTTTAAATAGGCCGGTACTGTCCGGTACTGAGTACGGGCACTTTTTTATTTTGAGAGGGAGAGTACCGGCACATCTCAAGAAAACCGTAATACTTTTAACTGGAGAGTACCGGCACTTCTCAGAAACAAGCAGGTACCCTGGCACAGAGTACCTGCACTTTATTTTTTCCATTTCAAGCACTGCCCCTTCCTCATATAGGCAAAGCAGTATAAACACGTGTTTCTTTATTTTCGCTCACCTCTGGTGCAGTTGCAGCTTAGTTTGTGTAAGACCGAGGACGCCAACCACAGAGGCCAAAGTCTTACTGGCCGCTTTGTGGGTGCTGCGCTTTCCGGCTCCTCTCCACTGCTCCTGGCCTCACTCACTGCCCGCAGTCGCCATGTCGAAGCCCGACGCCATCGCTTCTTCTCCTCACCCCAGCACCCCTGCTCTCTTCGCCTCCTCTTCCCACGGCATGCCTGACATACACCATTGTTCTGAACTAAAAAACAATCCCGTCAATGTAAACGGGAAAAGGGAATGCTAATTCCCTTTCAGACACAATGAGCGATTGAAGATTACAGGTAAATGAATTTCCCTGGCAATAAGATGTCATGAAATTTAAATGAGATTAGCAAGGTTCCGAAGAACAAACGGTTTTGTAAAAGTATTCCAGCCTAAAAAAACAGAGGTTTTGCATTTTGGCCAGTGCTCTGATGGTATGCTGCTCGACTGTAACATTTTAGAAGAATTGACAATAACTTTAGGGCTGATTGCAGCAAGCTGCAGTTCAATTTGTACCTTGCCCATCTTGAATTCCGAGTAAATATTGGACTATGATTTATCTTAAGCTCTTTTTCTGACCACACTGAGCAGGGTGTTCCATTCCCTCTAACTGCCTCATGTTAATAAAATAAAATATTCCAAAATTAGCAACATGCCTGCTGACCCTCTCTTTGCAAGATGAGTTTTTAACTTAAAGGGCTCGGAACCTGCGAGTTAACCCTGGCACCGCAGAACGGCAGCATGCCTGCCTCCAGGTAGCACTTGGAATCACAACAGCCCCGTGAACACTGCGGGCGATGTGCGTCCACGAGGTGGTAACCTTGGGTTGTGAACAGAAGGACACTGGGCTGGGGCTCTGACTATGAAAACGCATCAGGAACGCGGACCTTTAGAGACAAGCTACCACTGGGAGATGGCACATGTGTTGGCATTTAAACATGTAAGGTGTCTCAGCGGGTTAATGCATCTACGAGATAAGTGAGCTCCTAGCAGGTTCCACGTAGTGGGCCCAGTCAGCCTTTCATTTCTCCTGAGGTTGATATCATGGAGTCCTGGATCGAACCTATGAACTCATTTAGAATCAGGGGTTTGATAGCATGGAGTCCTGGAGCGAACCTGTGAACTCATTTAGAATCAGGGGTCTGTACCCCTCCCCGGAGTCAGGTTACACTTACCGAAATACATGATGTTTCCCATCCTCCGAGCTGCGGGCTCCAACATCAGCCCCTCCGGCACACGGCTTGTGTACAGGGCTCTCATTCCAAAGTGTCTGGTCTAATCCATAGCATGCAGTGTCCGTGTCCCTGTGATCTGAGGGCGCACTGAGGCAATCACATAGGCCTAATAAAATGGCATATATTGTTTCGGTGCACAGCCTTAAGCCCGGAGTACCAATGGTAACATACTTTTCCTGGAGCAGATACCTGTGCTCCGCTGGCTAAGGCTGCATGGGTGGAAGAAGCTGCTGGCCACCAAGACGCACTGGGCGGCCCTGCAGGCTTTCCTAGACTGACCAGAGCTAGCTTGATGCTGCTGGCGATTATCCTAGTGGGACATCTGATCGTGGCGGCAGATCACTTCCGACCCGGTGGCAAGAGCAAGAAGGGGAAGAGCCCCTGAGTCTGGCGGAGTCGTGGGAGCAGCTGCTGACAGGGGAAAATCTCATGGCGGCTGGAAGTGCAGGCAGAGGCTGGTGCGTCCCGAAATGGCATCAGGGCTGATCGGGCTTTGCTGCTGGGCCACAGTAAAGAGAAGGAACAGGAGGTGGTTCAGGTTGATTTCTTTCAACCAACTCGAACCTAACCAATTCCGGAGCTGCTCTCATGAGAGCAGCAGCAGGATTGGTTTGAGCAGGCTAACCCAGCACTCCTTTGGAGCCTATGGCCCTCATTCTGACCTTGGCGGGCGGCGGAGGCCGCCCGCCAAAGTCCCGCCGTCAGGTTACCGTTCCGCGGTCAAAAGACCGCGGCGGTAATTCTGACTTTCCCGCTGGGCTGACGGGCGGTCGCCTTCAGACCGCCCGCCAGCCCAGCGGGAAAGAGGCTTCCACGATGAAGCCGGCTCGGAATCGAGCCAGCAGAGTGGAAGCTGTGCGACGGGTGCAGTTGCACCCGTCGCGTATTTCACTGTCTGCGCAGCAGACAGTGAAATACATGTAGGGGCCCTCTTACGGGGGCCCCTGCAATGCCCATGCCAGTGGCATGGGCACTGCAGGGGCCCCCAGGGGCCCCGCGACCCCCCCTACCGCCATCCGGATCCCGGCGGTCGGACCGCCGGGATCTGGATGGCGGTAGGGGGGGTCGGAATCCCCGCGGCGGTGCAGCAAGCTGCGCCGCCGTGGAGGATTCAATGGGGCGGCGGTACACTGGCGGGAGCCCGCCAGTGGTGCCGGTCCGACCGCGGCTTTACCGCCGCGGTCGGAATCCCCATTGGAGCACCGCCGGCCTGTCGGCGGTGCTCCCGCGGTCCTCCGCCCTGGCGGTCTTTGACCGCCAGGGTCAGAATGAGGGCCTATGTGCCTTTGCCTGCAATCTCCAGCAGGTTAACACCGCCGGTAGTTGTGCATTCTGTAGTGCGCATGTCTGGCTAGCCGTGGCAAGACAGCCGCCAATCCAACATGCGCACTCCGAACTGGCAGACAATTCACAAAGGTCGTCTTGATCCTGCTGCTGGTCATCCTACAGCCCCCCCCCGCCCTCATACTCTGACACTAGCGCCAGAACATCACGAGCACCTGGCTGTAATTACATTGTAATAATTAATGACCAGTTCATTACATGTACCTGCTGAGCTAGCAGCAGGCGTGGCGACGCTCCTCCATCCTCCAGGAGGAACCGCCTCTGATCAGTGGTTATAATTTTTAGATACAAGTAGGAAATCTTGGTTTCTGAATAAACTGAGGTAATTTAAGAAATAGATTTTTTCAGTTAATCCATTAGTCTGTTTAGGTAGATTTTTACTGCCTTTTCAAACGAGGAAAATGCAACTTGTAATGGTGTCAGTATTAAGGAAACAAAGTTACATGACTCATCATGCGTAGGCTCGGGTAAAGTATCTGTAATGTAGGCGTTATCTCATGTAATTTCAGTAATCTTGCAATATTCTTTTTAGTGAAATGCCTGAAATTACACTATTATACCACGTAATTACTCATATTTCCACATCATCTTTCAAAAATTTCACGCATTTAAGCCAAAGCAAATCACACCTCTTTGAGGTTAACTCCGAGTCACTGAAATTAGGACCAACACTGGAATATAAAACTAATAAAGCCTTAACTGCAGCACGAAACGTCGAGCATGAATGCATCAGTGCTGCTATATGTTATTTGGGCAGCAAAAATGCTGTAAAGACAATTCATTCTACACTTAACTTTTTAAAACTTTGACTATAATGTAATGTAGCCCATTCAACACTGAAAGAAGGCTGTGAGCCGGCAAACCAATGGGAAAATGCCAGAATGGCAAAAAGGCCAGTATGCCTTGGGCCTCCCTGCAACCGTCACTTGCTACAAATTGAACCGTAACATATTGTACTGGTGGGCGATTTTTTTTAATAGGCCTTAAAATGTTGCCCCACTAAGGGGCTCAGTCTGAGTTCCGCAGTAAAATCATGCAATAACATTACACTGGGTGCGATAATTAATGGGTGTGGAATTTATCAGCACAAGAAGTCCCACTAGAATTAAGACATGCCATGCAGAACTGGTGTTTTGCACACCAATTTCTGCATGTGCTACATCTTCCAAATTAGTTTTCTCTGTTTAGACTCCCTCAGTTTTTTCCCTGCAACATGTCAACAGGGTAAAAGAATACATATAAGCATTTTCCAGCACAGTTCATTGTTCTGCTTTGATTGAAACTCATACCCAATCTTGATTACAGTAGTACTCAGGTGGAGGCTATGCATGGGCTGGACTTTGCAGGCAGTATGTTATACAAAAAGCCCATGACACTTTTTAAGTGTCGTCTAACAGTGTTTACTGACCAAATCCCAGTTCCATTTACTTTATACACTTTCACAAGTTCAAACTTTAACTAAACTCACATACTAATAATATTCTATCCTTCTTTTTTTTAAAAAATAATCTTGAGAAGTCTTGTGTTTGCCCAATTAGGAAATATTCTTTTCACTGCTTAAACTTTAGATTTCCCATTGCCCTCACTGGACTTTGAAACTTCTTTGGGTTCAGGTTCCAACTTTTTCATTGTATCATCTATGAATTCTTTGCAGGTTTTGTGATGCCACTTTAAAACAAGTATCAATGTCTCAATGTTCAATTTCCATTCTCACAACATATCAAGTCTCAATATTCCATGACGACAAGCTACCTTGGATAAACATGTGCCATGTTATTGCCTTTGTTTGTTCTAAATTAGAAGTATTTTTTACTCATATGTTATTTCTGTATTACATTATTTCTTTTCTACTCATCTGTTATTTCTTTATTACATTATTTCTTTATTTCTTTATTTCTTAGCTGCAGAGTACCACGACCTAGATCCTGGTTGACTGCTTAGTAAGTATTCAGAGAAGCCTTTGAAGCCTCAGGATACTGGCTGGAGACTTCTTCTCTTGTTGCACACTACCAAGTAGGTTGTGGTAGAGAAGGTGTGGTTTAAATAACTTGCCTTCCAAAATGGACACTGAGATTGCATAAGCTTGTGTAACATTGCCTATGGATTTTTAGAGATTTCCACAATGTTCTGAAAGTTTCCACAATGTTCTGGAAATGTCTACAATATTATGGACATTTCTACAATATTCTGGATAGGGATACCTTCCCAAAGGACCTGGCAACGCATGACAAGGTTTTGGAAGCTTCCATAAGGTTCTTGATAGGAAACACTTTCCCAACAGATCTTGTACCACATGTCCATAGACTTTGCTGCCCAAACTGGCCCAAACTGTAGCTGTCCAATTGTATATACAGTGGTTACCCAGGTGGTAACTGTTAGAAATGGGGTTTTTGATTGGCAGTCAGGTTACCCTCTGTCCAAGCAAAAGCCCTCACTCTAGTCAGGGTAAGTCACACACTATCCAAGATTATCCTGTGCCCACCCTCTGGTAGCTTGGCACGAGCAGTCAGGCTTAACTTAGAAGGCAATGTGTAAAGTATTTGTGCAATAAATCATACAATACCACCATATAGCACCACAAAAACACACCACACAGTGTTTAGAAAAATATATAATATTTATCAGGATAATTGTAGGTCAAAAAGAATAAAGTTGCAAATGGAAAATTGTAGAAATATCACAGGGAAGTGATATAAAGTGTCTTAAGTCTTTAGAATGCAATAAAGTGTCTTTCAAGCACAAAGTACCTGGTTTCTGGTGGAAAATCTCCTCAGAGGGCCACAGGTGAAGAGATGCGTGGAAAAAGGGGTGTGTGCGTCGATTTCCTCTCAGCACACACAGACTTGCGTCGTTCTTTTCCACGCGGGGAAGTCGGGCGTCGTTTTCCGGCGCGCAGACAGTCTCTTTTTTGTGGATCGCGGGTATTACCAGATGTCCCGGGTCTGTGCGTGGATTCTCCTGCTTGTTTTCCGGCTGCGCGTCGTTCTGCGGGGCTGCGCGTCGAAGTTTCGATCTCACGGTAGGCGTCGCGTCGATTTCTCCTTGGAAGTCGGGCGGCGTTGTCCTTGCGAGGCCGTGCGTCGAAAGTTTGGTCTCACGGCAGGCGTCGCGTCGATTTCTCCTTGGAAGTCGGGCGGCGTTGTCCTTGCGAGGCCGTGCGTCAAAGTTTCGCACTCACGGTAGGCGTCGCGTCGATTTCTCCTGGAAAGTCGGGCGGCTTTGTCCTTGCGAGGTTGTGCGTCGAAGTCTCGATCGTCCCGAGGGCGTCGCGTCGATCAGCGTCGGTGTGCAGCGTTTTTCTCGCCGCGAAACAAGCTGTGCGTCGAAATTTTCGGCGCACGGAGCGTCCAAGTGAAAGGAAGAAGTCTTTTTGGTCCTGAGACTTCAAGGAACAGGAGGCAAGCTCTATCCAAGCCCTTGGAGAGCACTTTCACAGCCAGACAAGAGTTCAGCAAGGCAGCAGGGCAACAGCAAGACAGCAGTCCTTTGTAGAAAGCAGACAGGTGAGTCCTTTGAGCAGCCAGGCAGTTCTTCTTGGCAGGATGTAGTTTCTGGTTCAGGTTTCTTCTCCAGCAAGTGTCTGATGAGGTAGGGCAGAGGCCCTGTTTTATACCCAAATGTGCCTTTGAAGTGGGGGAGACTTCAAAGAGTGGCTAAGAAGTGCACCAGGTCCCCTTTCAGTTTACTCCTATCTGCCAGGGTCCCAGTAGGGGGTGTGGCAGTCCTTTGTGTGAGAGCAGACCCTCCACCCTCCCAGCCCAGGAAGACCCATTCAAAATGCAGATGTATGCAAGTGAGGCTGAGTACCCTGTGTTTGGGGTGTGTCTGAGTGAATGCACAAGGAGCTGTCAACCAAGCCCAGCCAGACGTGGATTGTAAGGCACAGAAGGATTTAAGTGCAAAGAAATGCTCACTTTCTAAAAGCGGCATTTCTAGAATAGTAATATTAAATCCGACTTCACCAGTCAGTAGGACTTTGTATTACCATTCTGGCCATACTAAATATGACCTCCCTGCTCCTTTCAGATCAGCAGCTGCCACTTCCACAGTGTATGAGGGCAGCCCTAATGTTAGCCTATGAAGGGAGCAGGCCTCTCAGTAGTGTGAAAACGAATTTAGGAGTTTTACACTACCAGGACATATAACTACACAGGTACATGTCCTGCCTTTTACCTACACAGCACCCTGCCCTAGGGGTTACCTAGGGCACACCTTAAGGGTGACTTATATGTAGAAAAAGGGGAGTTCTAGGCTTGGCAAGTACTTTTAAATGCCAAGTCGAGGTGGCAGTGAAACTGCACACACAGGCCTTGCAATGGCAGGCCTGAGACAAGGAAAAAGGGGCTACTTAAGTGGGTGGCACAACCAGTGCTGCAGGCCCACTAGTAGCATTTAATTTACCAGCCCTGTGCACATAAAGTGCACCTTACTAGGGACTTATAAGTAAATTAATAGTCCAATCAGATAGGATTCCAGGTTACCATGTTTTAAGGGAGAGAGCATATGCACTTTAGCACTGGTTAGCAGTGGTAAAGTGCGCAGAGTCTATAAACCAGCAAAAACAGTGTCCAAAAAAATGGAGGGAGGCAGGCAAAAAGTTAGGGGTGATTACCCTAAGGCTGTCAGGTCTAACATGTGTCCCCCCCAGCTGAAAGTGGGGAGAGCTACCCGACCTCCTGGGAGCTCTCATCGCTAAGGCGGAAGTACCTGGAGAAACCATCAGCATTGGCGTGGTCAACCCCTGGGCGATGTTCCACCGTAAAGTCCATCCCCTGTAGGGAAATGGACCACCTCAAGAGTTTTGGATTCTCACCCCTCATCTGCATGAGCCATCTGAGGGGCCTGTGGTCTGTCTGAACCAGGAAGTGAGTCCCAAACAGGTAGGGTCTTAGCTTCTTCAGTGCCCAGACCACAGCAAAAGCTTCTCGTTCAATAGCACTCCACCTCTGTTCCCGTGGTAATAGCCTTCTGCTAATAAAGACTACCGGTTGATCTCTGCCCTCCTCATTCAGCTGTGCTAGGACTGCCCCTATGCCATGCTCTGAAGCGTCTGTCTGCACGATAAATTCCTGGGAGTAGTCAGGGGCCATGAGTACGGGGGCCGTGCACATGGCTTCCTTCAGGGCGTCAAAGGCTTTCTGACAAGCCTCTGTCCAATTCACCAACTTAGGTTGCTTCTTGGAAGTGAGTTCTGTCAAGGGTGTTACAATGGTACCATAGCCCTTGACAAATCGGCGGTAGTATCCTGTGAGGCCTAGAAAGGCTCTCACCTCCGTCTGTGTTCGGGGTGGTTGCCAAGCATTGATAGTTTCAATCTTGGCCTGGAGTGGCTGCACCTTGCCACCACCCACTAGGTGTCCTAAGTACACCACGGAACCCTGCCCAATCTGGCACTTACTGGCCTTGATGGTCAGGCCTGCCTGTTGCAGGGCCTGAAGCACCTCCTTGAGGTGAAGCAGGTGTTCCTCCCAGCTGGAACTGTAGACAGCTATGTCATCCAGGTAGGCTGCACAGAAGGCATCCTTGCCAGCTAGGACCCCGTTAACCAACCGTTGGAAGGTAGCGGGGGCATTTTTCAACCCAAACGGCATCACCCGGAACTGGTAATGGCCATCCGGGGTTGAAAATGCGGATCTTTCCTTGGCCCCCTCAGTTAGGCCGATCTGCCAGTACCCTGAAGTAAGATCAAACGTACTCAGGAACTTGGCAGCGCCTAGCCTGTCCACGAGCTCATCAGCTCGGGGGATGGGGTGAGCATCAGTCCGTGTGACTGAGTTGAGACCCCGGTAGTCCACACAGAACCGGAGTTCTGGCTTCGCACCTGGGGCAGTAGCCTTAGGGACCAATACCACTGGGCTGGCCCAGGGACTACTGGATTTCTCAATGACCCCTAGAGTCAACATCTTGGAGACCTCCTCCTTGATGCTGGCCTTCACCTTATCCGACAACCTGTAAATTTTGTTTTTCACAGGGAGACTGTCACCGGTGTCAATATCATGAACACAGAGGTGGGTCAGCCCAGGAGTAAGGGAGAACAGGGGGGAGAACTGCTCCAACAGCTCATAACAGTCTCCTTTCTGATTTAGAGTCAGGGAGTCAGACAGAATGACCCCGCTTACTGACCCATCACCTTCTTGGGCAGAGAGGAGGTCGGGGAGAGGTTCACTCTCCTCTTCCGTTCCTTCATCTGTGACCAGAAGCATGTTGATCTCCGACCTCTCAAAATGAGCTTTTAGTCGGTTCACATGGAGCACCCTTAGGGGATTCCTAGGGGTTTTGAGGTCCACTAGGTAAGTGGCCTCCCCTTTCCGCTCCTTTATTTCAAATGGGCCAGACCAGCGGTCCTGGAGAGCTCTGGGCTCTACTGGCTCCATTACCCACACTTTGTCTCCAGGTTGAAACTCTACCAGGGTGGCCTTCTGGTCATACCATTGTTTCATCACCTCTTGACTGGCCTCAAGGTTATCTTGGGCTTCTTTCCAGAAGCGGGTCATCTGGTTGCGGAGGGCCAACATATAGCTGACCACATCCTGAGGGGGTGTCTTTGGAGCTTTCTCCAATCCCTCCTGGACAATGCTTAAGGGTCCCCTGACAGGGTACCCATAGAGAAGTTCAAAGGGACTGAACCCTACCCCTCTCTGGGGGACCTCTCTGTAAGCAAAGAGAAGGCATGGTAAGAGGACGTCCCACTTACGCCTCATGGCCTCAGGGAGGCCACCAATCATGCCTTTCAGGGTCTTGTTGAATCTCTCCACAAGACCGTTCGTCTGGGGGTGATAGGGTGTGGTGAACTTGTAAGTTACACCACACGCATCCCACAGAGACTTCATGTATGCAGACATGAAGTTAGTGCCTCTGTCAGCCACTATTTCCTTGGGGAATCCCACACGGGTAAATATCCCCATCAGGGTTCTGGCCACCACCGGTGCAGTTACTGTCCTTAGAGGGATTGCCTCTGGGTAACGGGTGGCATGGTCCACCGAAACCAGGATGAACCTGTTGCCTAAGGCAGTTTTGGGGTCCAAGGGACCAACAATGTCGATGCCCACCCTTTCAAAGGGGGTGCCAACGACAGGAAGTGGAATCAGGGGGGTTTTAACCCTTTTTCCTGCTTTACCACTGGCCTGGCAGGTAGGACAGGATCTGCAGAACTTGTCTGAGTGTGTCCTCATTTTGGGCCAATAAAAGTGGGTGACAAGCCTGTTAAAGGTCTTGCCCTGCCCCAAATGTCCTGCCAGGGGAATGTCGTGAGCCAGACCCAGTAGGAAGGTTCGGTAACATTGGGGGACCACCAGCACACGTGCTGCCCCAAAGCCCGGAACCTTAGGCTCACTGTAGAGGAGATCATTCTCCCAATATAGGTGGTGATCGCCAGAGGCGTCGCCGGCTGCCTGGTTTGAGGCTTGTTTCCTCAACCCCTCTAGAGTGGGACATTCTTTCTGCGCCTTGCAGAATTCCTCCCTGGTGGGTCCACCCTCAACTTGCCAGCCAGCAAGCTCAGGTAAGTCACCTAGGGCGGCGATGTCTTCCCCAGTTGGCTCGGAAGCCTCCTCCTCAGGAGCCCCGTCAGCCACTGTGGGAACAGCGGGGGCCGGTTTCCCGCACCCCTGGTCCTTCCTCCTGGCAGCTCTCTGGGCCATCGTTCCAGGCTCCAGATGCCCTTGACTTCCCTCTCGGTCAGCCATGGACCGTGTGGTCATGCAGACCCACTCAGGTAACCCTAACATCTCCAGGTGAGACCTGAGCTCCACTTCTTTCCAAGCAGTGTGCTCAAGGTCATTGCCTAACAGACAATCTACAGGCATGGCAGGACTCACAGCTACTTTCAGAGTACCAGAGACCCCCCCCCACTCAAAGGGAACCAGAGCCACCGGTAGGTGACTCTCGCGATTGTCAGCGACTCTGACCTGGTGGAATGTATTAGGTACTATCTGCTCTGCTGACACCAGCTGACTCTTGATAGTAGTCATACTGGCTCCTGTGTCACGCAGATCCTCCACCCTCTGCCCATCAATGGTGACCCACTGCCGGTACTTGGAAGTATTTCTGGGCATGTGGGCCTTGGGCACCATTTCTCCTTCTCCCAGGGACACTAGGGAAATCTCTACCTGCTCCCCAAAGCTAGTTGGGTCCATCTCCCCCCCGAGTGCTACACTAGTCAACCCAGGTGCCTGTCCGGTAGTGGACGGTGCCCTCTTGGGGCACTGTGGATCGCCTTTGTAGTGACCATATTGGTAACACTCCATGCATTTGGGGCTAGATTTTCCTGACTTGTCAAATGTCCCTGGCTTTTTCCCAAATTTGGAAAAGGAAGGGTTGCCACCCCCTCCCTGGGAATTCTTTTGGGGGCCTTTAGAGAGTTCCTTATCTGTAAGTTTATCTCCCCCCTCTTTCTTCTGTTGGGAACCCTGACCACCTTTGTGGGAGTCCCCCCCGGTACCTTTTTGGACACTCTGGTGCTAACCCAGAGGTCCGCCTCCTCAGCAAGCTTCCTGGGATCAGTCAGTTTACTATCCACTAGGTGCTGGCGCAAATCTGTATAAGTAACATTAAGCATATGCTCTCTCAGGATCAAGTCATATAAACCTTTATAATCTGCTACTTTGTTGCCCCGCACCCATCCATTCAGTGCCTTACTAGAGAAATCAAAGAAATCTACCCATGTTTGTGTGGTTTGTTTGGTGCTGTCCCTGAACCTCTGACGGTATCCCTCAGGGGTCAGCCCAAACTTGGCAAGTAAAGTGGCTTTCTGGAGTGGGTATGTGTTTTGATCCGGTGGATCCAATGTGAGAAGTGTGTCCCTCCCCAATGGCGGCACATAACCCCACATAGCTACCCCCCATTGCCCTTCAGGAACCTCATGAGCCCTTAGTGCAACTTCATAAGCAGCTAACCATTTATCTATGTCATCTCCCACCACAAAACTGGGCACCACATTTTTTGGTATACGAACCTTCTTTTCTCCAGCAGGTCCTGTCTGTATGCTGCCACCATTATTGCTGGATTCAGACTGTCTTGCCTTGATCTCCAGCTCCTTGAGACTCAGTTCATGAGCCAACAATAGTTTCTTTTCAGCCAAAGCTCTTTCAGCTTCCACTTGTTTGGCTGCTCTTTCAGCTTCTGCTTGTTTGGCTGCCCTTTCAGCTTCTGCTTGAATCTGTTTGGCTGTCCTTTCAGCTTCAATCTGTTTGGCTGCTCTTTCAGCCTCAGCTTGTTTGGCTTCTCTTTCTGCCCTCCTCTCCTCCTGTTGCACCTCAATTTTCAGTTTTGCCATTTGCAATTGGAACTCCCTTTCCTCTCTCCTTTCCTCTGCGGTCAGGCTTTGCATGGAGACACTGCTCCCTGGTCTGGAAGGGTGCACAATTGCAGTGGTAACACCATCCATAGATAGTGAAAATCCTTCTGAGGGGCCATTTTCTGGCTCCCCTTCCTCATCATCCTCTAAATGGGCTTCTGCCCAGGCCCTCAGCGCCACTTGAAAGTCCTCCTTTCTGGAGGCCCCTTGGGTGGGTACCCTTAATGCCCTGCAGAATCCTCTTAGTTGTTTGACCGTGTATGTATCCAACTGGACTAGGTCAAAGTCCCCTGTCTGAGACCCAGTCAGAGACATGTTGAGTGAGGATTTAGTCTTTGAAAATTGTCAGGAAAAAACGGATTTTCAAAAAGAGATAAAAACCAAGTTGACCTTCAACTGTGGGTAGGTAGTGAGATACTTAGCTACTGTATGTCACTGCACAAATACAAGTCCTATCCTCACCGCTGATCACCAATGTTAGAAATGGGGTTTTTGATTGGCAGTCAGGTTACCCTCTGTCCAAGCAAAAGCCCTCACTCTAGTCAGGGTAAGTCACACACTATCCAAGATTATCCTGTGCCCACCCTCTGGTAGCTTGGCACGAGCAGTCAGGCTTAACTTAGAAGGCAATGTGTAAAGTATTTGTGCAATAAATCATACAATACCACCATATAGCACCACAAAAATACACCACACAGTGTTTAGAAAAATATATAATATTTATCAGGATAATTGTAGGTCAAAAAGAATAAAGTTGCAAATGGAAAATTGTAGAAATATCACAGGGAAGTGATATAAAGTGTCTTAAGTCTTTAGAATGCAATAAAGTGTCTTTCAAGCACAAAGTACCTGGTTTCTGGTGGAAAATCTCCTCAGAGGGCCACAGGTGAAGAGATGCGTGGAAAAAGGGGTGTGTGCGTCGATTTCCTCTCAGCACACACAGACTTGCGTCGTTCTTTTCCACGCGGGGAAGTCGGGCGTCGTTTTCCGGCGCGCAGACAGTCTCTTTTTTGTGGATCGCGGGGATTACCAGATGTCCCGGGTCTGTGCGTGGATTCTCCTGCTTGTTTTCCGGCTGCGCGTCGTTCTGCGGGGCTGCGCGTCGAAGTTTCGATCTCACGGTAGGCGTCGCGTCGATTTCTCCTTGGAAGTCGGGCGGCGTTGTCCTTGCGAGGCCGTGCGTCGAAAGTTTGGTCTCACGGCAGGCGTCGCGTCGATTTCTCCTTGGAAGTCGGGCGGCGTTGTCCTTGCGAGGCCGTGCGTCAAAGTTTCGCACTCACGGTAGGCGTCGCGTCGATTTCTCCTGGAAAGTCGGGCGGCTTTGTCCTTGCGAGGTTGTGCGTCGAAGTCTCGATCGTCCCGAGGGCGTCGCGTCGATCAGCGTCGGTGTGCGGCATTTTCTCGCCGCGAAACAAGCTGTGCGTCGAAATTTTCGGCGCACGGAGCGTCCAAGTGAAAGGAAGAAGTCTTTTTGGTCCTGAGACTTCAAGGAACAGGAGGCAAGCTCTATCCAAGCCCTTGGAGAGCACTTTCACAGCCAGACAAGAGTTCAGCAAGGCAGCAGGGCAACAGCAAGACAGCAGTCCTTTGTAGAAAGCAGACAGGTGAGTCCTTTGAGCAGCCAGGCAGTTCTTCTTGGCAGGATGTAGTTTCTGGTTCAGGTTTCTTCTCCAGCAAGTGTCTGATGAGGTAGGGCAGAGGCCCTGTTTTATACCCAAATGTGCCTTTGAAGTGGGGGAGACTTCAAAGAGTGGCTAAGAAGTGCACCAGGTCCCCTTTCAGTTTACTCCTGTCTGCCAGGGTCCCAGTAGGGGGTGTGGCAGTCCTTTGTGTGAGAGCAGACCCTCCACCCTCCCAGCCCAGGAAGACCCATTCAAAATGCAGATGTATGCAAGTGAGGCTGAGTACCCTGTGTTTGGGGTGTGTCTGAGTGAATGCACAAGGAGCTGTCAACCAAGCCCAGCCAGACGTGGATTGTAAGGCACAGAAGGATTTAAGTGCAAAGAAATGCTCACTTTCTAAAAGCGGCATTTCTAGAATAGTAATATTAAATCCGACTTCACCAGTCAGTAGGACTTTGTATTACCATTCTGGCCATACTAAATATGACCTCCCTGCTCCTTTCAGATCAGCAGCTGCCACTTCCACAGTGTATGAGGGCAGCCCTAATGTTAGCCTATGAAGGGAGCAGGCCTCTCAGTAGTGTGAAAACGAATTTAGGAGTTTTACACTACCAGGACATATAACTACACAGGTACATGTCCTGCCTTTTACCTACACAGCACCCTGCCCTAGGGGTTACCTAGGGCACACCTTAAGGGTGACTTATATGTAGAAAAAGGGGAGTTCTAGGCTTGGCAAGTACTTTTAAATGCCAAGTCGAGGTGGCAGTGAAACTGCACACACAGGCCTTGCAATGGCAGGCCTGAGACAAGGAAAAAGGGGCTACTTAAGTGGGTGGCACAACCAGTGCTGCAGGCCCACTAGTAGCATTTAATTTACCAGCCCTGTGCACATAAAGTGCACCTTACTAGGGACTTATAAGTAAATTAATAGTCCAATCAGGTAGGATTCCAGGTTACCATGTTTTAAGGGAGAGAGCATATGCACTTTAGCACTGGTTAGCAGTGGTAAAGTGCGCAGAGTCTATAAACCAGCAAAAACAGTGTCCAAAAAAATGGAGGGAGGCAGGCAAAAAGTTAGGGGTGACTACCCTAAGGCTGTCAGGTCTAACAGTAACCATGACGGTTTAGGGGCACATATGTTCCTTTACTACTTCTACTATGGGTGGCCATGACATTGTGTCAGACAGTGCTTCTCATTGGTTTCCTTTTATCTGAATCACATTTGCTTTCATCTTATTCAATTACTTTCCTTCTTGTGTTTGTATTTCTCCAGGAGTAAAGCTGTTTTACAGTGTTTCCAATTGTCTGAGCTGTACCTTTCCACTGCTTATAATTATGGAACCTCTTTTTTCTTTTTCTTTCCGCACTCCACAGGAGTGCACATGCTTTTCCTCTCTCCTCCTTATGTGCTTATTTTGTTTTTCATTTCCTCCCTTTACTTTCAGCCAAATGCAGAACAAAGTTACTTTTAGATCACACTAATGTACACATGTAATGCATTACTAAAACAACAGCCTTGTCTACTCTTTTCACAGCGCTTCATTTCCTTTAACAACATAATCCCCACCAGGGCTTTTCCATGGCTCCTTCACCTCTCCCCATCTAGTGCTTCATTATTTTTTACATATATTTCTCTCTGGTGTTGCTTATGTGAGGGTCAGGCTACTACATACTGCTGTGCCACTCTCTTGTCCTTCAATTTCTCAATGCTCCCCATCTGCTCTCCTTTCCTGCTCCCTCTTCCTTTTTTTTCTTTTTTTCTTTTCCCCCCGATCACTCAGCAGGTACGTATTGCTACCTGTCTGCTTGCTTCTTAATTTTAAAGCTCCTGCACTCTTTATATTTTTTTAGTTTACCATCCTAAAATTGCCACAGGCATTAAAATTAAACATGCCAAAATGGCCACCTGTGCATCATGAGGCTTGAACAAGCATGCACATGCATCAGTGAACATCTTGATATTGCTTTTCTTTATTAAAAACCCATTGCAAGATGGCTGCGCACACAGGCTGCCATTTTGGAAATCATTTATGCCAATGCAAATAAGCAAAGGCGAGGCCTACCGTCTTTACCAGTGCTTGTTTTACTTCAATTAAAAACAAAGAAGTTAAAAAACTCTTTGATGAGTTCTGCCTTCAATTTGCATCTTGTACTTTAAAGACCCTAATGAGGCGATAAGTGCACTTCATTAAAAGAGGCATTTTCAGGGCCACATTCACTTTCAGAAATAGTAATTCTGCCTGTCCCCATTCCTACTCGTGAACAACCAGATAACATTACTATTTGAAACTGAACGAGCAATAAAGAAGACATTTGTAATTAACTACAGTTGTAATGAGCTGAGAGCAGAGCAATTAACCTTTTGTGAGAAAAAGGCTTACAGCAATGTAGCCTGCACCAGTTTTTATTGTGAATGCTTTGGGATTATTGTGCAGTCATGGAAAAGTATTATCTTGTCTTCATTTACCATTCCCTTGCTACCTCATTAAAATAGAACAGTATTCTCAGCCGTTCAATCAGCTTAAATGAGATAGTGGTCTCAGGCCAGTTCTTAATGATCAGGTGGCCAACCAGTAAAACTTTCAAGTAAGTACTGGAGTGAATTGGAAATATATGCATAGATTGGTGGCTGGGTACATTCATACTAATTAAAGGGGCAAGATGATAGAGGAATGGTTAAATGCGTTGAAGGGCAAACTGATGGGTGGATAAAGAGAATAGTTGATGACGGTAGGAACACATAGGTGGGTTCATTTGTAAGAGAAGAGCTAGATGGGCAGTTGAGATGCACTCATTTCCGCACAGAGATGGCTGGTTGACTATATTGGTGGCAAATCAGAGAAACGTGTAGACGAGCGAGAGTGTGGGGACAATGCAAATTGTAACAATAAAGCAATTTTGGGCCAAGTAGTATGGCTCATGAAATGGGTGGAAGGTAATGTAAATGGTGACTAATAGAGTGGATGGCTAAATCGCTCTGCTGAAAGATATTGGAAGATGTACAAAGATGACAAACCGCAATTGTTGCTTAGGTTTAGTAGGTGGAGGATGTGCGGTAGACAGCTGGCCAATGTCAGTGAATATATAATTGAATCCGGGTATCGACATAATGAATTTACAAGTGTATGAGTGAGTTGGAAAATTCAACATTTGTGAGGTAGATGGGAGGTATTGATTGATATGATGACTGATGGTAGGGTAGGTGTTTGGATTGCTATGGGTGACTTTATATTTGGTCCGAAGGCCTATGAGGTCTATAGGTAGGGTGAAAAGGAGTGTGAGTTGGATGGGATGGACTTTTTATATTTGTGTAAGTTAGACAGATTGAAAAATCAGTCCACTATGAGGTATGTGTAGTGTGGGGGACATTTGAGTGGGAGCGAAGTAGTTGTGAACACCAGGGTAATTATGAAACCTGTTTAGTAACTAGAGTTGTGTGAGTTAAGAGAGGAATTGAATGATAGGGAGGTAGACAGGGTAGACACTTGCAAAGAAAAATGCATGAGCTCTTAGATTGATATAATGTTCTTGTGTTGGAAAGTTTAAATCATGGAGTCACAATGGGTGGATTACTGGATAGATATGAGGGGCTGCTAGTTTGTGTAGGTGGTATGCTGAGTTGTAAAGGTGTAATGTAAGTAAGGTTTTCAAATAGATCAGTGCAAGGTATGTGGGTGCACAGCTGAATGTGTTTTGGATAGGTGAAGTGCATTAATATATGTTGGAGATATGTGTGATGGAGGACTGGGTAGCTGTGAGTTCGGTGGAGTCAGGGCCGGCTTTAGGATGGTGGTGCCCTGTGCGACAGTTTATTGTGGTGCCCCCACCCCTTGACCTACTCCTCGGTTTCACACACTACCTCCGGCAAATGTGCCCCTCATCTCTCCATCACTCCCGTTTTACACACATTCATGTGTTTTAAAACACTTGTAAAGACTGGCTTTACTAATCCACTCAGCTAGCCACATAAAATATAGAGGCATATGTAAGAGCCGCTAGCGCCATTCTAACGCCACATTATTGTCATTTTTTTAAAACTAATGTGGAATTAGAAGGCCAAAAACGCTGTGCCATATTTACCAGGAGGCGCAATGCATGCATTGCGCCACTTTGTAACCCTTTACGCTATATTATGCCAGTGCCAGGCATAATATATGCAAAGGGGGCATCCGCCTATTAGGGGGGCCAAAATAATTATGCAAAGAAATCTGTCAGATTTCTTTGCATCATTTTTTCTGGCACTTTTAACGCCTACTTAGAGCAAGCATTAAAAGGATGCTTCCATTGGTTACAATGGGCCTCTGGGTGCTTTGCAAGATTAGCGTCAACATTTTTTACGCTAATCCTGCAAAGTGCTGGACTAGTGTAAAAAATTCTGACCCTCGTCCCCTAACTACCGCCATGGTGCGCCATATTTTAAATATGACGCACACATGGTGGCGTTAGGGGGCGCTAAGGGATGAAGAAAAGTGGCGCTGCACTGTATGCAGTGCCACTTTTCTTAAATATGCCCCATAGTTCTGTTTTTTGCAGTAGGCATATTAACCCTCTATGCTACTTTATGTTGAGTCAAAGCTGCCACTAGGCAAAACTCCGATTTCTCTCTTTAGCAGGAACATTAATCACAAGAGGTATCTTGGCATTTTAATTGTTTCTTGAAGGCTAAACGCACAAGGAACTTTTCAGCAGGTGCTTTTAAATCACAAGTTTCATAAGTAATTGCTAAACACAGCGCCCCCCTGAGGTCAGCGCCCGGTGCGGTCGCCCCGCCCAAAGGCTGGCCCTGGTTGGAATGAACCATTGAACAGGTATGAGCCAGAGGCATTGAACAAATAGATGAATGTGAAGAAGGTAGTACACAGCTCATGGGTGAATGTAATGCAGTTTAGATTTGAATAATGTTAATTTTATGGGTACGTTTATAGTATTAGGAGTGAACAGTTGTTGTTTGGGGGGGCTAGTTGAAGGCAGATCCATGGGTATGACATGTGTGAAGGAAATGGTAAGGTTGTCCGGTGGGTGGGATGAACAAATGGGGTGGAGTTAGGTGGCTGAAATTGATTATTGAGTCCCTGTGAGTAATTTAGTGGGAGAACTGTGGCAAGGATATTAAAATGGGTGTGAAATGGGTCTGACAAAAAGCTAAATATGAGCAAAGTGGAGTCTAATATAGGATTGGTGTAAGGTATCTAGGTGGGAAAATGAGTGGATCTAGTATAAGGGCTATTAGATGGGTCTACTGTAAGTCTGATAGGGCGAGGTTGTGGCGGACAGATAATTGGAACAAGCTAGCAATGGTAAAAGAACTGAGAAAGGCAAGGTGGATACCTGCATGGGTCTACGTAGGTAAGATGGTCATTATGAAACCAATGCACTATCAATAGGAGATACTGGTAATGCTAGATCCTGGTGAAGAATTATAGGAGTCTCCAGATGAAAAATTCCTAATCTGCAGAGCAACCAGGGCCAGTATCTCCTGTTACTGGTCACATTGGTACTTAGGGCAATCTCATTATTAGGTGGTTTATGGTAGAAGATAGGATTGATTTGCATTGGATAAGATGTTATACAGCAATACAACAATTTAAGTGATCAGTTTTAATTCACAGGGAGTTCTTTACATTTCATTTCTACAGCAATAATTATATACTATATTTTTTTATCCAAATTGTTACTATAAACAAATGCATAAAAACATATTGTTAGAAATGGGGTCTTTGATTTCAGTCAGGTTACCACCTGTCCAAGCAAGGACCCTCACTCTAGTCAGTGTAAAGGAGAATCACCCACCAGGGCGTTGGGGACTGCGTTGTGTGAGGGCAGACACAGCCCATTCAGGTGTAAGTGACCACCCCTCCCCTCCCCTCAGCCCAGATGGCCCATCAGGATATGCAGGCTACAGCCCAGCTCCCTTTGTGTCACTGTCGAGAGAGATGCAAACAGCCCAGCTGTCAAACTGACCCAGACAAGTAATCCACAAACAAGCAGAGCCACAGAATGGCTTAAGCAAGAAAATGCCTACTTTCTAAAAGTGCCATTTTCAAATACAGATTCTAAAAAACAACTTCACTAAAAGATGTATTTTTAAATTGTGAGTTCAGAGACCTCAAACTCCACACATCTATCTGCTCCCAAAGGGAATCTGCGTTTTAATCATATTTAAAGGAAGCCCCCTTGTTAACCTATGAGAGAGATAGGTTGTGCAACAGTTAAAACCGAATTTGGCAGTATTTCACCCTCAGGACACGTAAAACACATAAGTACATGTCCCACCTTTAACATACACTGAACCCTACCCATGGGGCTACCTAGGGCCTACCTTAGGGGTGCCTTACATGTATAGAGAGGGATGGTTCAGGCCTGACAAGCGGGTACACTTGCCTAGTCGAATTGGCAGTTTGAAACTGAACACACCCACACTGCAGTGGCAGGTCTGAGCCATGTTTACAGGGCTCCTAATGTGGGTGGCACAACCAGTGCTGCCGGCCCACTAGTAGCATTTGATTTACAGGCTCTGGGCACCTCTAGTGAACTTTACTAGGGACTTACTGGTAAATCAAATTTGCCAATCATAGATATCCAATGTACACATACAATTTATACAGGGAACACTTACACTTTAGCACTGGTCAGCAGCGGTAACAGTGTCCAGAGCAAACAAAAACAGGCAAAACAGAGTCCAGCACACAGAAACAACTTGGGAAATAGAAGCAAAAAGTTAGGGGAGACCATGCCATTGATGCCAAGTCTAACACATACTTTCTTAAATTGGTTGCTATTTAACATCAAGAAAACAATTCCAGTTTATAATATTTAAAGATTTTTGAAGATCATGTATCAAAAACCAACATGTTGAATACAGCTTCAGCCAACATATGTTTTGCTGAACTGTTCCTATGGGGCACAAGTTCCAGACTGATCTGCATATGGCTGGGTCCAAACTGGGGTGGCATGGTGAGCAAAACAATTGGGGATTAAGCCCAGATCTGTGACTGGGGTGAATTCTTGATTTGTTTAACATTCTGTCCATCATCTGTTTATTTATTTTTTTGCTTAACACGTGTTTCGCAACCCAAACAGCTATTTCTTCCCATCTGCATGTTAATGGTAAATATGGTTGCATTGGGTTCCATTATATATTAAATATTTTGCTAAATCACCAGTATAACTTATGGATTCCCACAGAGCAAGAATTACTTGTATTCGATCATCATCACATCCGTTTCTGTCTCAGGTATATCATACAAACATGCATTACAGAGACTTTGATCCTCGTGAAATCACAAGAAGTTGGAAAAATAATGTCAGGTTCATGCCGAGGGGTGTACCTCTCATGAATGTTGCAGCCATTGATCATTGACTCTGATAATTACATTGCTGGGCCCTGTGAGCCGCTGAAAAATGTAAATAATACCAAAAGAATAAAGTCCCTGGAACATTTTCCTCTGATAATCCACCACACCATCATGGAGATGTCAGAGGCTTCTTCCACAAGACAAGGAAAATGTTCTAGGGCAAGCAGCTGTTTGTGCTGCAAAACATGTGGAGTAGGCAATTTAGACTCCATCCTTTACACCTTATCATTGTGCAGTTTTGCATTTATTTTTGACATTACATTTACTGTGTGCCTTAAATAATATTTACATGTGTGAACATTTAACGCATTAATGAAATGTAACTGTTAAGAAACTGAAGCTTTATAAACATGTGCACTGTTAATTTAAATTGCCTTCATGTATTCATTATTCATGTTCATATTTACACTTTGAGGTGTATTTTCAGAAGTATCATGTTTCTTTTGTTCATGTTTTGCATTTGAAATGGACATTAATTCTTTAGTTAAAGTTAGCCTGACTAAAGGCTTTCATTTTGAAATGTATTTTATTTGGTTAGCGTGTTCTTTCTTTTGCAGGTGCGTTCTCATGATTTCATTATCTCATTCATCTCCGATCATACCGCCAGGGTGGTCAGATCAGCTGGGCCGGTGATGAGCATTTCTGACCTGGTGGTCCACAGCAGACCGCCGGCAGTATTGGGAGCCGTCTTTCCATCAGGGTTTCCGCGGTAGTAGCACCGCCACGGAAACCCTCGCAGAAAGGCTACTGGTGGCAGGGAATCTCTTCCCTGTCACCGGCAGATGACTCAACAAACCAACCCCTGAGCAAGCACAATCGCCCCAAAACCCCCACCCGCCACCCCCTCAAGGTAGATCACCCTCACCCCCCTTCTAGGTAGATCACATACGCATGCACATATTCATGCACACACGCACACAACACCCACTCACACATGCACACCCACACGCACCCCGCATTCACCAACACTTACATACACACATTCACCAACACGCATGCATACACTCATTTACTCGCACTAACAGACACGCATTCACACAAACATACACAACACCACCTTCCCTGTCGAATGATCCACTTACCTTGTCCGGGGAGGAGGTCATCCGGCAGGGAACAGGCGCTTCCACCTCCGGGAGCGCCCCACCAGCAGGACACCACCAGGTCATATTATTTCACATAATACAGTGGGCGGTGTCCTTCTGGTGGGGTGAGGCCAGCGGTGGATCGGCCCCAGCACCTCTGCCTGACAGCACGACTACTGCTGGATTTCTGCTAAAAAATTGCGGAAATCCAGCAGTACCCGTGATATGGTGGGCGGAAGACCAGGTCTTCTGGGGTCTGTGGCTTTGTGTTCTTGCAAAAAGTCCGTCAAAGTCATAAGGAGGGGTAATTTGTGCTTTTGCAGAGGCCTAAACATGATTTAGAATTAGAAAGTAATATACCTTAGCAATGTCCCTATATAACTAACTCTATACTTTGACAGGTTATCCCTATTCCCTAAAATCAAGCATAAAGGAACATAAATATATTACTCAATACTGCCTTAGACTGTGTTACTATCAGCTCTTTGGTGGAAGATTAGTATAGTTTCTGTGAAACTGGAAAATAAGGAACATCATTATACACAAAGATTATAAATTGAATACACTTTGTTCATTAGCATTCAAACACACTTAAAATAACAAGAGCTCTTAGGCAAACCCTTCTCAAACACTTTTTGGGGCAGTAATTCTCTCTCAGCGAAATTTTTATTTTTTACTCCACCATTTTCAGACATCACCAGCCACCACTGGAGGTCACCTTAAAAATCATTTGCAGAGCTGAGCACTGCGGGTTACTCTTTTCTCTCCAGTAGCATAGAACTCGGCCGGGAAGTCGGGGTTTCCTGTGTTTTTGGAAGGAGGCAAATGAACGCGCGAAAAAAAAAACAGAATGGACAACTTGCAGGGCTAATGGAAACAACACAAGGATGGAAAAGCTCAGGCTTTGTCTGCTCATATTGTTTTTTGCCGATACTTCAACCCTTTCACGAATGCATTTCTTTAGACTCCATCTCATTCACTTGAAAAAGCACTGTTATAATATGCTGGCAAAAAGAGAAAACGAGAAACGCAACCACTCTAAAAATAAATAATATACAAAAATACGCTGTCCCTATCGCACTCTCGTCAAGAGATTCGAACAAAGGCAAGCGGTGAAGCTGTGGCCATGCGAAATACAGCTTTTTTAATTATATGTTGGCAAGCAAAAACTCTGATTTATGTAATAATTTTAAGATCGTGCCATTTTAAGTGCGACCTTACTAGCAAAAGACACACACCTTTCAAATAATTAAAGTAAATGGGAAACCAGCTGATCGTGACAACTGTAGTCTGTTAAGCAAGACTTCAATGCCAGGAAAAATACTTGAACAAATGCTGTGATAAATCATACGGATGCATCTGAAAAAGGGTAATTTAATACCAAGGCGCCAACATAGCTTTGTGAAAAATATACGTGTCAAACAAATAAGATTACCTTCTTTGAGAACATCTAGACAAAGGGGCTCGCTTTACATCATTTTTCCGTGTAATTGTCCGTCCTAAACATGTATCCTAATGCTCGACATTTTTCTCCTGTTTTGTTCTCACTCTACCTATATTTCTACTCACTGTCATACTATTTTACAGGGAGGAATTCTGATGCTTTCTGTTGCCGACATGATCAGAAACGGTGCACAGCTTCCTGTCTTTAAGGGACCTTCGCTCGATGCCAAATTACAAAACAGGCTTCTCATATTAGGAAAGGCACACCATCACAGCTGTTAAAGGTGCAATTTATTAAATCAAAGCTGGGACTTGACATGTTTCGGCTACTTCCATAGCCTTACTCACAACATGCCATACTGTCCGATCAGTTTGGAACTCAGCCAGGCTGGACTGGAAATGTTTCTGTGCTCAAGGTCATTGCATAGCAGAAGGCACTGAGGAGATAGTTTAGTTAGATATTGGTGTTTACAGGGCATAACTCCCAAAAATCAGGACATGGCCATCCACCACCACCTCTCAGTTCCCCTGTATATTTAAGGGAGGGGCAAACATATTTTCAATAAAAATTCTCACAAAATTTTGTAAACTTAAATGCACAGAAAGAGCTCATGCCATTACTCAAGAACTCACTGACAAACTGGCAAGTCATTTCACAACCAAAGCAGACAGGTTGGACTCTGATTTAAAACAAAGAAAAAACACCAGCACCAACCCATTTCCAATAAACCCCTACAAGAGTGGTCTGATGCAGCCTCTGCATTCCTTCAAACAAATATCAGAAAGTGAAATTATGGATCTGGTCAAAGCAAGCAGATCAGCCTGTTGCCTTCTGACCCTTGCCTACCACAGATCTTCAAAAACTATTTTTACTTCCTCAGCTGTCATACCAGTAAGAAGAATCATCAATAATTCTTTAACTATGGGAATCTTCCTTGAAGACCTCAAAAAGGCATAATTATAATCATTATTATAGAAAACAAACATGGACCCGCATGACCCCAACATCTACAGACAGATTACAAATGGAGTTTTCCTGGGCAAACGGATAGAAAGAGCAGCATTCACCCTGATATCACAATTCATTGAAGATAGCACCATACTTTCAGACTACCAAACAGGGTCCCGCCCAGGAAGAGGCACAGAATCCACCTTTATCACCATCTGGGATGACCTTGAAAACACAGTAGACACAAAAGGGGTCACTGCACTACTTCTCTTGGACCTCGCAGCTGCCTTCGATACAATTGACAATGCCACTTCTTATACCAAGATGCCTGGTCTTACCTGGGCATTTTTTGAGCCTTATTTCAGTGCTCAAAGGCATTTTGGAGACAGGTTCTCCCTGGCCGTGATTACTGCCAGTTCGCCTCCCAATAGCACCTGAGCGGACACCATCTTTGATGACGATCCAGCTCTTTTTTGTTTCCCAGCAAGCACTGCTTAATTAGGCCCAGTGTGCGGCATCGCAGCAGATGCACTGATGGCGTGCCAAAGTTGTGCCAAAGGCATACCTGTCTGCGCCTGTCCATGGTCGGCCGGGGCCAGAAGACAAGGGCCAGAAACCTTGGTCCCGCCATGGGAATTGGCTACATTACACCTTTGAGGAATTAAAAAGCCTCATGCAGCCATCCAAGGAAGTATGCCATCATTCCCTGCACAAGACCTCTCTACCAAGTAAGTGTTCATATTGTAACCATTCATTTGATCGTATCTATGATAAAATACCTCACGAGGTTCATATCATGAAAATTTGCAAGTTCTAAACAGCCCTGGCATGAATGGCAATTGTGCCTTGTAAATTGTGGCTCGCTCCCTAAACACAGGTTTGAGCTATTCACTTTACTGGAAGAACAAAGCCCAGGTTCCCTCTTTCTAACTGAAACTTGGTAGAGGGAGGACAGGGGGGCAGATATTGCAGTAACTCTTCCATCTGGATATGCAATCACCAGAAATGACTGACTCTGTTAAAAAAGGGGGAGGAGTAGCAATTATTTTCAAAGACCACTTCAAATGCAAATCATCTTCCATCATTATTGTAGGGTGTGAAAATCTGGGTTTCTCATTAAAACTCACGCATACATTTACCTTCTCAGGAAAGCTTGTATACCAAACTCCAGGGACTGCAGCAAAATTTGCCCAGGATTTACCTAAAATTGTTGTAGCGCACAGTCTTGTGTTAGCCAATATCATGCTAAGTAAGGGATCTAAATATCCACTTTGATGGCAGTTCATGCACTCTGGCCAACGATCTTATACAAGATCTATCGGCATTACAGTTTAACTAATTGGTGGATAATCCCACTCACTCTAAGGGTCATCAATTGGACCTCATTTTCTCAAATATTACATCTATGAAGACATCGACCCCTTTACCAATATTATGGTCTGGTCACATGTTAGTACATTTCTCTACCCCTAAAACAGCAACACTGATGCCGGCAGAGGCTCTGTAAAATACCTAAGGCAATGGTCGAAACTGGATACTATGAGCTGGCAAACAGCTCTGAGCAAGTCCATCCCTAGACTAGATGGTGATGTGTGCACATCTTATCTCACATTTAGGGACTGGATACACTCTACAGTTGAGACCGTGGTTCCCAATGGTACTGTTAGACTGTCGCATAGGCTCTCATTATCCTAATGAGACTACTGGATTTTGAGCAGCAGAATCGTCCGCGTGTGGGAGACTGAGTCTGACCCACTGCAGGTGATACCTGTCGCTCTAATCCGGGTTTTGCTCCGGCTAACTAGCAGTGCCTCATCCCTACCACAGGTAAGTGATGATTGGGCAGCTAAACGCATGACATACTAGGCTTCTCAGGGAAGTCGTGGTCACTCAGGTCTCATCCGGTTCTCTCTCATTTACAACTTAGTCTCATATATAAATGACAAACAGAAGCATTATATGTTTCAATGATTAGTTTAATAAAACAACTGCATCTTAGGTAGCAAAGCGTGAGCTGCAATAACCAGGACGACACAACATGACAGTATTAAAATTGTGACAAGAGTGAAGCATAAAAACAAAGCTATCATATTGTCACTATAATCGAAGGACTAGTTCATATCTAAGGTATAATTTGAGCACAGCATGTTAAGCTCTAATTCTGTCTTTCAGGTTCCCTTGGGGAGACATCAACCCCCTTACCTGAGCAAAGGCCTGTGGTCTGCGTTAACATCTGTAGCGAAGCATTCAGCAATCAGCATACAGTCGTGGTTCCCTGGCTGGAATCTCCCTCTAACGTGTAAGGGACAAGGAAGTGTTTATATAATAACACAGCTGATGTTCTGAGAAAATGTCCCTACGTAAGGATATGTATTGTCTACGAATGTTGGAGACTAAACTTCTACCACGTTCACCAGCAATGTACCGAACTGCAGCCTTGAATGAAGCATAGAGTGCTCAAGAATGTCTTGTTTAAGAACAGAGTGCTGGCCTAGGCAAAAACAGTTAGATAGGTGAAAATAAACAAGACCGTAAAAATGGTTAGTATAATAAAAATAATAAAGTGAAGCTGATTCAAATATATCTAGGTTAAAGTGCACAGCTGCCTAGTGTGTTAAAATAATGTGCATGGAACTATAACTAAAATGGCTACACAACACCCTCCCCTTGTCGGTTGAAAATGGTTCAAAGCCAAAGCTAAAATCCCATCGCTAAAGGAGGCCAACCTAAGATATATGTATAAAAGCAAAGCCAATTCGGACAAGTTGAAGGGACACATAAGCATCCTACATGACAATTTAAAACATGAGCATGTGGCATAAAACCGAATTCGAAGGGCATCTCAATTTAGAAAGTTCCAATCTAATTCTGAGTCATGGAGAATAGGAGATCTTCCACTTCGGCCGATGTTAAAATCGGAAACTCCTCACCACAAAGGATCAAGGAGCAGATGTGTTCTGTAGCCCCAGTCTCAACCAAGGCAGCATCCTGTGGTGTGCCCAGTGATGAGTCGTGAACAACTTTCTCCAGGAAGGGTAACTCATAAGTAGCTTCACGCAGCAAACGCAACCTCAATGCACATGTCCGGTAATGAACCCTCAGTGAGAACATCAACAGATCAGCGTCCACTGCAGGCAAGCGCTGCTGCGAAAGACAGATTTCCAGTGCATGTTCGAAAAGAGCACCAGAGGCACCAAAACACGGGCTGCACACAATGCAAATCCAGTCTGAATGACAAAGACCAGCCACACTCCAATTGCTCCAGGAGTGATGCTCCAAAATACTGCATCATACGTTCACGACACAGCTGCGCTGATGGGAGCGCCGTCATTTCTCCTTGTTGTGGCGGTACAGCCATTGCGCATAAAAAACAGCAACAGCAGGATGCCAGCTAATAAAGCCGAATGTATCGGAAATCCCCCCAAAATACTAGAGAAAATTGAGTGGATAGCTGAAGGTATCAAACCGAATACAGAGGAGAAGGTGTGAATGAAACCAGAACCAACAGCTTTGAAAAAATGTGCAATTCCAGTTGTACTGGACGCATAAAATATTCGTCCCACGAGTTCACCAAAGTGTCTCGGAAAGTTTGTATTTAACAGGGACTGTATTTTTGCAGATGACCTTGCCACTTGAAGTGCGTAGGTCTCGCGCGCAGATGCAAGGGGCACATGCTTCTGAAACAGTAAAACCTTGAGTCAGCTCAACTTGTCAAAATTCACGTTTGAAGTAGCAATGTGAGGCCAAATATCAGCTACCTCCTTAATTTTAGTGGGGGGAAATAGTACGTTCCCGCAGTATGTAACCACCTTAGAGACCGAAACAACGTAAACTATTCCGGCCCGCATGCCACAGCAGTCTTCACCATTGAGGAGGACATAGCTGTTGTTTTAAAGCACCTGAAACGCAGGTCTAATAAAGGGGACTGGAACTCCCTTCAAATAACAAGGCAAGTTCGCAGCAGAGGTGTTACACACCCCATGCAAGGACAGCTATTTACAAACTATTGAATGGCTGCCCGAAGTCTCGCATTCACTACAGCTAAGAAAGACTTCTTTCATGCCATTGAAGCATTTGTACGAGAAGGGAAGCTCCCACACCTCATGGATGTAACTATCTCCCAGCTTTTCATATCTCCCTTCCGGAATGTGTTTTAAACAGGAGGTGGATTGAAGTGTTGAAATAGGCAGATTAATAACCCCATGTATTAACCATTCACCAGATGGTATTTCGGCCACAGTAAAAGGCAACTTTTCTAATTTCTCGATATTAAGCATGACATAAGTCGATTCCTTCTTAGCCATTAGTTGTTGTTGTCGCGTTAGATTAAAGGGAAAAATATTTCCCTTGCACTGACATACTGCGAGGGAACGCAACCCATCTTCAATGTTTGAAGCGTCCAGCCCAACTGCATAATGGACCTGATCTGACTTTGTCCATGGTGTATAGAAGACATATCTGATTGTATAATGTCTATAACAGAAGAGACAATATTATTTATGGTATATATCCGGTCGGAAAAGGTTTTAATCCCATTATCCACAACAGCTAATGCCTTTTTAAAATTTTCCTGATCTATTTGCCTTAACCGGGCAAAAGCATCTTGTTGGGAAAGCTTCCAAATTTAATTATAAACAGCATATAAGAAACACTTCCTACGTGGTGTTCTGGGGTCTAACAGGAAGTCTTGTAAATCAGTGGTGTTAGACAGGAGACTGAGGTGTTCTCTAACCGCATTTAGTGAGGATGATTTTAACCATTGTTGGCACAATTTTCCCACACTATGGGGGTCAATCTGACCCTGGCGGTCATGGACCGCCAGGGCCAACTACCACGGAAGCACCGCCAACAGGCTGGCGGTGCTTCCGGCGGCATTCTGACCGCGGCGGTAAAGCCGCGGTCAGAAAAGGGAAGCCGGCGGTTTCCCGCCGGCTTCCCGCTGCCCCAGGGAATCCTCCACGGCGGCGCTGCAAGCAGCGCCGCCATGGGGATTCCGACCCCCTTCCCGCCAGCCTGGTTCTGGCGGTTCTCACCGCCAGAACCTAGCTGGCGGGAACAGGTGTCGTGGGGCCCCATGCCAGTGGCATGGGCACTGCAGGGGCCCCCTAACAGGGCCCCACATTGATTTTCAGTGTCTACGTGGCAGACACTGAAAATCGCGACGGGTGCAAATGCACCCGTCGCACACCAGCAACTCCGCCGGCTCAATTCGGAGCCGGCTTCCTCGTTGCTGGTGCTTTCCCGCTGGGCGGGCGGGCGGTCGCCCGCCAGCCCAGCGGGAAAGTCAGAATGACCGCCGCGGTCTTCTGACCGCAGTACGGTCTTCTGGCGGTTCCCGCCAGGCCGGCGGCTTCTGCCGCCGGCGGGGGTCAGAATGACCCCCTATATGTTGTAACTATACCCGCATGTTCGTTGATATATAGCAAGGGTCTGGCCTACTCGTCCTAAAACCCCTGAGAAGTTAATAAAATGTTGATGACACCCGTTGGTTTCTATTGGCCACAATAACCACCCGCCAGGACATGTCAGTGATGCATTAGACGTACCATCCTGGACCCATTCGTCAAGCTGACTCTCAGTTGCATTTGTATATTTTTGCCATTTATAAAACTTTGCAGGGGCAGGTATACTGAGCATATTTAATTCCTTAATTTTAGCTAAGCCCAAACAACTTGTCTGTTGTACTGTTTCATTTAAAAAGATCATTTGTACAGGAATAAGGCATTCTCTAAACAAAACTTCCTTTCCCTTAATTTTTCCCCACACACTTTTCAGATCAATCGTTTTCAGCCAATATCCATTGCCTTCTATTGATAGCCGGGAAACAAAGTATTCCCAATATATAAATTTTGTATTGGTCATTAATATATGTATATCTTTAGTAGATGGTACTTTAAAATAAAATGACTCAGCATTTTTCACATTGTGCCCAGAAAAATATGCAAACTTTTCAGAGTATGTTTTGGAACTCCCCTGTGGTGGTGGCGGGCAATGTTCCCATTGCGTATAATTAAAAACAGTTCTGGGGCTGCTCACTCTATGTATGAAATGGTGCCCATATTAATTATAGCAAAACATATCACCACAATTTTCTTTAAATTGGTAAACAGCTTTGTTTTCAAAGACAGTATAATATTGCAATTCAGTCATCATAGAATCAACTCTTTTCACATCCCAATCATCAGAAACAATGCCTGGTATTACAATATAATTCATTGATAGTTTGAATACATACGGTATTTGAATAACTTCCGTGGGACCATATATCTCAAACATTACTTTTTCCCAAACAATCTGATCAGGAATTGGTACTGCGGAAATGTTCACAAAGTATAAGTCTATTCGGACTTTATGTGATGAAAAATGTGGCTTTAAAACCTCCTCCACCAGTTCAACTGTTGATCTTTCATGAAAGTGACCATGTATTAATAAGAAAAAGGTCATGACAAAACCAATCCAAAGTACAAAGGCTAATACAGTCAAAGAGAGCAATAGATAGCTCCATGGAAAGATAACATATGTTTCTTTAAGCCAGTTTTTTAGCTTACGTGCACTTGACCAGTCAGCTGTCGAAGAGGCGAATGAGTCTGAGAAGTCATCGTTGAAGTCGGCAAAATATCCAGAGGCAGTTCATGCAAATGGCGGAGCCGTTGTCAGTGGTGGAGCTGGTGTTTCCCGTGGTGGCACACTATAGATATAACCATCTGTCTGTGTTGGAGTTGAGTCAACTTGGTCAAATATTTCTAAATTATTTGATGTTAGTAGAACTAATGCAAGATCATCTTCCACCCTCCCCAAGCTCGGAGAGGTGTCGGTGTTCGTATAAACAACATGTAGAGGAACTTCTTCGCCAGTAGTGAGAGGGATTCAGGAGCTACTGGATGTTCCTCTTGGTCGGCTGTGTAGGATCGGCCACATGGTGTAGTTTGGCATTGTCGATGGAGACAAAACGATTTTCTTTGGCACCTGCTAACGGTGGTAGAATTACAGTTCTGGTACCGTGTATCCCTAGTACTGGGACTGGTGCTCGATAAGAAGGGCCAAATTCCTTTTTCACAGCGACTTTCCCACGTACAAGATCCCCAACTTTGGGAATCCAGCCGGTAGATGTTACAGGCACATCCTTGATTCCTGTGGAGGCGGCACTGTTGGAAGAATTATCATCACAGAACTGTTGCAATTCCTGTAAGGCAGTGACACATTCATTTATGTCAAAAGGTGTTTCTGCTGCCTCCACGCCAGGACCATCAAGATCCGGAACATACACACGAGTTCCGAACAGGCACTCATATGAAGTACGACCCCCCAGGCATCTTCTAGGCAGATTATTTAGTGCTCTCTGGACTCCATATAGGGGATTAAGCCATCTATGACCCGTACATAAGACTCCTGCTGTTAAGGATTGCTTTAAATCGGTTTAATCGCTCCACGACACTATTTCCCTCGGGATGAAATGGAGACGAGTACTGGAGTTGGACCCCCAATGAAGCCATGGCGTCCCTGGATGCCCTTGAGGCAAAAGCAAGGCCCTGGTCTGAATGGAAGGCTGCAGCCGCATATGTACTGATAAAGACTCGCAAATCTTTAATAGCAGTCCGAGCATCGGCCGAGTCTTGTGGCCACACCCATAAAAATCTGGAGCATGAATCAACAGCTACTAAAATATATTTGTATGCACTATCAAGTGTTAGGGGACCATAGTGGTCCAAGTACACACATTGTAATGGTTTGTTAGAAATTAAGAGGGGTGTCTGTGGTGGGCGCTTGGCAGTGGCAACTTTAATTTGTTGACAAATGTCACAACAAAGGACATACTGCTTGGTCTCTTTGTAGAGACTTGGCCACCAATAACGGGCCTGCAGGATCGAAATTGTAGCCTCTACGCCAGCATGTGCAGATGCCACCTCCTCATGTGCTGCTTTAATCAACCCTGGTCTTATGTCTTTGTTGGGAATGTCCCTTATGCCTACACCTGGTATTCTAACTTCAGCGTTCAGGTGATCTCCCATTCGGTAGGAATATTTATTAGGAAATCCTTCAGGATAGGGCTTACCACCAGCTGTAGCTGTCACGGCAGCCCAAATGTCTGCGTCTGGTTTGGAACTCAAACGAGTCACTGCAGCTACAGCGGCCACTGCCACTGCTGACTTTGTGGCTTCATCAGCCAATGTATTTCCAGCAACGTGTATCCCAACATGCTGGTGTCCAAGTGTGTGTACAATGTGGACATTTGGTAGCGTTTCTTTCAGATCTGCTACTTTCCCCCACAGAAGTCTGTGTTTGATAGTGTTGCCTTTGGAATCTCTGAACCCATTCTGGCACCAATAATGCAGGTATTCATTAAAAGGACTGGACACAATAATATGAATCACAAACAATATGTGTAGGCTATGCAGGATCTGTGTGTTCCAGTGCCATCAGCAGAGCTTTTAGTTCTGCCAATTGTGTTGTGCAATCCCTTAGGGTTTGCGTAAAAGTATGAAAAGGACAAAATGTATCGCCCTCCATGTAGCCATCACTATACATGACTCTATGATATTGTTCAATAGGCAATGTATTTGCTGGAACTGGGTATTCTATTTCGTATTGTAAGAATTCTTGAGCTTGTAACTTTGGGTCAAAAATGTAGTCTACATCAGCGGCTGACAGAGATGTAGCCCATTGTATCCAACGTGGATGTAATGCTTTTGCGTTTGGAGCACTGGATTTTGTAACAGCCTTTAGGGCTGGGATCGGAGAAACAACATTAATGTGTTTTCCTTGGGCAAGAGGTCTTTCCTTAATGACAGCCATCTGCACGGCAAAGCGTTGTTCTGCTGCTGAATATAAGTGTGATTTGTATGCAATCGGGACTGTCTCACCTTCATTGAATGTCACATAGATGAAACTGATGGCCTCAGCTATTATTCTGATGACCAAATGTGTTTTGTTGTCCCTCATGTGTAGGTGTTGTGCTGCAAGCATGTCTGTTTGCAACTCTTGAAGAATGCGTGTATGTTCAATTGTCCAGAATTTACTTGAAAAATCAGGACGTATTAGATTGTATAAAGGTTTTATGCGTGTAGCATAATCTGGAATGTAAATTCTGCCAAAATTTAAGAAACCCAGTAAAGATTGAAGTTTTTTAATAATATTTGGTGGTTGTAACTGCACATTTCTCTAGGAATTGTGGGGCTATGCTCTTTCCTTCACTTACAGCTCATATCCCAGGAACAGGACGCTGAGGAAGGCAATCTTTGTTTTTTTTAAGTTGAATTTGTAACCAAATTCAGTAAATCCGACAACAATGCAGGCTACCTGTCTTAAATGTTGTAGCAATTGATCATCAATAAAATAGATATCATCTACGTAGGACAATGCTGCAGGGTCAATCTCGTGCAAAATTAAAGTAACACGAGCTGCAAACAGTCCTGGACTGTTCTTATACACCTGAGGTAAGCAACAGAAATTTTTCTGGGAGCCTAGTGCACTGAAACTTGTTAAGTCTCTACTCTCAGGTGCTACATTCTGGCAGAAAAAAACATTCCAAATGTCCAGTGTTGTTTTGTATTTCTTACGCACTGTGTTGTTCATTAGTGCTGTGCGAGTTTTGGATAGCATAAGTGCATGTGCGACTGTTTAAATGTCTGTAGTCCAAGACTATTCTATATTAATGGTCTGGCTTAGCTACTGGGAATAATGGATTATTCATTGGTGAAACACAGGGTTCAATTACGCCCTGGTACTCTAATTGCGTGAGTATTTCTCTCACCGGTGCTTTTGCTTCGTATTTTATAGGATACTGTGGTTGCGGTTGAGGTTCTCTTTCAA
Organism: Pleurodeles waltl; assembly: GCF_031143425.1. Lineage (NCBI taxonomy): Eukaryota > Metazoa > Chordata > Amphibia > Caudata > Salamandridae > Pleurodeles > Pleurodeles waltl. Next base: position 254,637,362 of record NC_090445.1, read on the forward strand.
TTGGGATTACATGGTAGGGGGATTCTTTATCCCATCCTACGTGATTTCTATATATTGCGGGTGCTTGTGCCAAAGCCCTTTCAATGGAATAGGATTCGGCGAGTTCCTCTGGAGCAAGGGGCGAGAAGGAAGGCTAAATGACTTCTCCAGATGGGCAGGTACGGACAAATTCAGGTGGCAAATCTTGTTCGGCCAACAAAACATCATATATGTTTACTACGCGATCCCAAAAGATTGTGTCTATTATGCGTTCAATCTCTCTTTCTATCTGTAGCGTTACTTTATACACCCTATCAGGCGTGGAGACACGCATGTCCGCAGTTTCTACTTGAATAAAGTCATCAGCTGCTTTCACCTCCAGATGCTCTAGAAGATTTCGGCGAACTATTGTGACCTCTGCTGCACTGTCTAGCAGTGCTAGAGCCAATTTCTTGTTCTTCAAGAGGACCCTCTTCCTGAGTGGCATGTCAGACTGTGACTGCTGCCACTTTTTTCTTTTTGAATTGTTGTTTTTGTTGGGCGGGTTTCTCTTCCTTTTTAACAGAAAACTCGGAAGAGTGTTGTGATTCCTGTCTCGGTTTCACATACTCTGTCCTTCGCTCTGATCGCCCACCTCTCTCATTTCATTTTTCCAATGAGTCCTAAAAGGAACGAGATTGGCATGTGTCAGTATATTGTTCTCTATCAGGTGTTTTTATATTATCTCTGTTTCTGAGATTATATCTATTCTGCGGGGTCTCCGTACGTGGAGATTCTCCCCTCTCTTTTTTAGGAGTTTGATGCTTATTATCCCAGCATTTCGTATTACCCTCTGGTGCTTGGTTATGGGGAATCTTTCCTTGATTTACCCTGAAATTGTGGTTTTTGTGGTCTGGCCCCTAGACTATCTTGACCAATGCTTGAATAGGTCTCTGCGATTATTTTAGGCAGCTCTCATTCCTGATCCTGTTGTGGAACATCACGGAGCCACATGCACACTGCAAGCGTCACTGCTTCCCCTTTAAGATTACTTAAAATGATTGAGGATACTGTGCCAAAATTGCCGATCAATTGCATCCCTAAATCTAGGGCTGGGGCAGCCCCGTATTCATCTTGAATTTGTTTCAACGACTCCGGTAAACTGACAAGTGTTGGTGTTCCATGTGCGGTTGTATAGAGCACGGCAAACACCGTGCCCCAGGTATTACAGTTATCTACTGTAGGGACCATCCCAAAGGGCAAGCGCATTGTTAATATTCTATGTTTATCCTGAGGTCCCGTATGGGGAAATACTGCCTCCAACGCATTAATCTTTTGTACTAACCAAAATGGAGTTTCCTCTCATTAGGCGGATACTTTACCCATAATTGAATGTACAGTTGCAGGATTTATACCTGGTGTTGCTGCATGTGGATGTGCTGGAGCAGCACGTGCTGGGTTTGTATTTAATGTTTGCATTACAAATTGTACTAATCGTCTATATATCGCTGTTAGTTCAGTATATAAACGACGAACCTCAGCTACCGCTAAATTAGCAACTGCAGGATGTGGTGTATAAGTGGCCAATAAAGGCCAGGTAGGTCCGTCATTAATTAGAGGACCTAACCTTACTAGTAATATTGGGTGGGGTAGGGCGCCATCAAGCCAATTATTATGTTCTTGATAAGATAGAGGTATTTCTAAATATGCGTATACTCTGTATTGTCTAGGCGCATTTTCAGGTGTACATTGGTGAAATGTATTTGTGATCCCGTCAACTGCTGGAAATGTGACCCAAGAATAAAAAAGTTCTGTTCTATAAGCTGCCTGGGCATCCACCATAAATGTGACTGGACCTCCCTCCGCCATTAGGCCATTCTCTAATATATGTGTAGTTAGAGGTTGTCTCATATTAACCGCTATTTGTACTTGCTGTGGATTCACCACTGTCGTGTAACTATAAGTTCAGAGAAGGCACACCAAATTTGGCTTTCCTTTTAAAGTTCAAACTTGAACAACCTCCAGCTGCAAATAGGATAGCCTACGCAGCTGGGATGGAAATCCTCAGTACCACGGACGTCTCCGTACACGGTATTGAGAAGTCATTATATATAATGAGACAGAGATACTCCGGAGGATCCGAAAATTAGAGCCTGTCCAAATGTTGGCGGCGCCATGTCACATAGGCTTTCATTATCCTAATGAGACTACTGGATTTTGAGCAGCAGAATCATCCGCGGTGTGGGAGACTGCGTCTGACCCACTGCGGGTGACACCTGTCACTCTAATCCGGGTTTTGCTCCGGTCAACTAGCAGTGCCTCATCCCTACAACAGGATAGTGATGATTGGGCAGCCGAGCGCATGTCATACTAGACTTCTCAGGGAACTCGTGGTCACTCAGGTCGCATCCGGTTCTCTCTCATTTACAAGTTAGTCTCATATATAAATGACAAACAGAAGCATTATATGTTTCAATGATTAGTTTAATAAAACAACTGCATCTTAGATAGCAAAGCGTAAGCTGCAATAACCAGGACGACACACCATGACAGTATTAAAATTGTGACAAGAAGAGTGAAGCATAAAAACTAAGCTATCATATTGTCACTATAATTGAAGGACTATTTCCTATCTAAGGTATAATTTGAGCACAGCATGTTAAGCTCTAATTCTGCCTTTCAGGTTCCCCTGGGAAGACATCAACCCCCATACCTGAGCAAAGACCTGTGGTCTGCGTTAGCATCTGTAGCGAAGCATTCAGCAATCAGCATACAGTTGTGGTTCCCTGGCTGGAATCACCCTCTAACGTGTAAGGGACAAGGAAGTGTTTATGTAATAACACAGCTGATGTTCTGAGAAAATGGCCTTATGTAAGGATGTGTATTTTCTATGAATGTTGGAGACTAAACTTCTACCACGTTCACCCGCCCACACTATCACGACCCACAAATCAACGCGGCGGACATCCACTGGCAATGTACCAAACTGCAGCCTTGAATGAAGCACAGAGTGATCAAGAATATCTTGTTTAAGAACAGAGTGCTGGCCTAGGCGAAACCAGTTAGATAGGTGAAAATGACCGCCGTGCTGACAGCCGCCAACATACCGTGTCTGCGGCGGAAATCCGCTACCGGTATTATGACCCACACTTAGAAATCCTCCACAATATAGACACCCACACAAGTACGCCACACCAAAAGTCAGTGCTAAACTGGTGATAGTAAAACCCGCACTGTTATGCCAACAGGAATACGCCCACACTATCACGACCCACGAATCAACGTGGCAGACATTCAACTGCGGTAAACCATTGGTGGTACACACTGCTGCGCTCAAAATACACACACATTTACAAAACACAACCACATTGGACAATTCAAAATACACACACCTGACACACATATACACACACCACACCAACACACTCACAACACTATAAAACACACACCCACATTACCCACAACCCCTTAAAATGACATTTTTGGAAGAAGCAGAGAGACAGAAAAGCTAGGACATCACCAGCATCCAGAGGCACACAACATCATCACTCATACACCATTCACACACAAAAAACCACACACCCCAACACATCACCCCACACATCACATCAACCATCCCCTCACACATCACTCACACCACATCATGGCACCTCAAAGACACCCCAGTTTTCTGAGGAGGAGCTCAGGGTCATGGTGGAGGACATCATCTGGGACGAGCCACAGCTATTCGGATCACAGGTGCAGCAGACGTCTATTGCAAGGAAGATGGAGCTATGGCAGGGAATTGTCGACAGGGTCAACACCGTGGAACAGCACCCAAGAACACAGGATGACATCAGGAAGAGGTGGAACGACCTATGGGGAAGGTATGTTCCATGGTATCCAGACACCAGGTAGCCGTACAGAGAACTGGCAGTGGACCCCCACCTCCTCCCCCACAACTAACAACATGGGAGGAGCAAGTCTTGCTGATCATGCATCCTGAGGGCCTCGCAGGAGTAGCAGGAGGACTGGACTCTGGTAAATCATATCTTTACTACTATATCCCCCACCCTACCTGCATGCCATCATAAACCTCTACCCCTACCCTCACCCCCATCACCCCAACACCTCACAGATACCCCACTATCACAACCCACACATCCCAATACCAAGCCCTGCATGTGACAACAATGCATGGACACCACTCACAGACCTGCATGGACACCCATCACCAAAGCATGTCCAAGGGGGAGACTCACCCAGTGCACACAATCACCACTCACAAAAGGGCCAAGGCGATATTGCAAGCACAGTAGTAGAGGGAAACACCCATTGAACAAGATGGCACACACAGATAGAATAACAATGCATTTACACACCAACAGGACCCCTACATAATGTCACCGGACAGGAGGTGCCAGCCATATACAGTCACCCCACAGAAGAGGCCTTCAGTGACGACAGCAGCTCAGCACGCCTGGATCAAGATGACCAGTCCGGCCCATCAGGGACCTCTGGACAGTCGGTTTCCCTGCCACAGTCCCAAACCACCACAGAACCTCCCCCCTCAGGAAACACCACCACAGCACCCACCCAGTGGGCCCATGCCACTGTCCCCAGAACACATCAATCAGCAGTGTGTCCACCACTACAGGGACCCCAGACAACCCCACTAACCCAGGATGATCAGGGACGTGGGGTTAATGGCAGTGGGCACACGGTTCAAGGGACAGAGGCACAGGATAACAGGGAAGCTGGGAGGACTGCTGTGCAACAGGGGGAGGACAGGCCCAGGGAACCGACCATCCACGAGGCAATATCAAACATCATAGGAGCATACCACCATTCCCAGGAGACCATGGGTACAGTACTTGCCAAGTTTCAGGAGACCCAGCGGCTGCAGGCGGGACAGTACCTGGGGATCAGGGAGGACTTGAAGTCCATTGACACCACCCTGGTCACTATTGCAGGGGTGCTGACAGACATGGCCAACACCATGAGGAAGGCAGTGGCACACCACAAGGCCCCTGACACCAGCCCAAACGATGACCAGCCTTCCACGTCCGCCGGTGCTAGTGGACAGGAGGTCCCTCCACAGGACCAACAGGCCACCAGCACCCCACCCCCTGCAGAAGGAGAACCACCCCGCAAACGATCCATGTGACAGAGAACATTACCAAGACCCTGCCAGGAAATAAGACTCTCCTGATTGTCACCCTTCTGTCCCACTATGTTACCCTGTCCACCTTGAACTACCATTGCTCCACTACCTATGCCCCATTGGACAATGCACCTGTGATACAAAGAGACTGGACACTACCATGGATATTCCTCCACCATCACCCCAGCCCATTGCACATCCCCCTCTAATCATTAGCACTAAAATAAACACCCTTGAATCACAACAAAATCTGGAGTCAGTCTGTACTTTCACAAAGGTATTATTACAACTTCTTCGACAAATATCAATGTAAATGTTCTGTTGCACATACCAAAGTATGACAGTTGTTGGGCAGCAGTAAACATAGCAGAAAGCAGAATGAGGTACCCAGATCTGTGAAAAGGATAGCCAAAGTGAACTGTCAGGGTCCATACACAGAGGTTAAAAGGCTGACTCATACAATGTCCTACAGTAATTAGATATGAGATGAGCAGTGCCAGTCTCTTACCTGTGTGTCACTGGAAGTACTGAATGATGATGTTGTTTCGGTTGTCAATATCTTCTTCCTCTGCCTCCTCTTCCTCACTGTCCACAGGCTCCACAGCTGCCACAAGGCCAACATCAGGCCCATCCTCCTGCAGAAAAGGCACCTGGCGTCGCAAAGCCAGGTTGTGCAACATACAGCATGCCACGATGATCTGGCACGCCTTCTTCGATGAGTAGTATAGGCAGCCACCTGTTAGATGGAGGCACCAGAATCTGGCCTTCAAGAGGCCGAAAGTCTGCTCAATAATACGCCTAGTTCACCTTTGTGCCTCATTGTAGCATTCCTCTGCCCTTGTGTGGCATTCCTCACTGGGGTCAGTAGCCATGAGAGGCTGAGGTAACCTGAGTCACCTGCAAATGTCAAGGGATATCTGTTAGACACACACCAACCCTTAGGGACTACCCCATACCCAGACACCTATTCATACTGTGTGGGGACCTTGGGCTCACCTATTAGCCACACCCAGTGCCTCTGGAGTTGCCCCATCACATAAGGGATGCTGCTATTCCTCAAAATGTAAGTGTCATGCATAGAGCCAGGATACTTGGCATTCACATGAGAGATGTACTGGTCGGCCACATACATCATCTGCACATTCACTGAATGGTAGCTTTTACGGTTTCTGTACACCTGACCATTCCTGCAGAGGGGGACAAATGCCACATGTGTTCCATCAATGGCACCAATGATGCTGGGGATATGTCCCAGAGCATAGAAGTCAGCTTTCACTGTGGCCAAATCGTCCACCTGGGGGAAAACGATGTAGCTACGCATGTGTTTCAGCAGGGCAGATAACACTCTGGTCAACACGTTAGAGAACATTGGCTGAGACATCCCTGATGCCATGGCCACTGTTGTTTGAAAGGAACCACTGGCCAGGAAATGGAGCACTGACATGACCTGCACTAGAGGGGAGATACCTGTGGGATGGCGGATAGCTGACATCAGGTCTGGCTCCAATTGGGCACACAGTTCTTGGACTGTGGCACGATCAAGTCTGTAGGTGATAATGATGTGTCTGTCTTCCATTGTTGACAGGTCCACCAGGGGTCTGTACACCGGAAGATGACGCAATCTCATCATCTGCCCCAGCGAATGCGCCCTCTAGAGGAGAATGGTGAGCAGAGGGTCATGTACCACATAGGTTGCACAAGTGGTTTTTGCACTAATGTGAGTAAATCCATGTGTGGCATTGTCTGTCCGTATTTCTGCCCAAATGTGCTGTGACGCAGTTAGGTGCCCTGCCATGTGCCACCCTGAAATGGCGGCTGCCTGACCTGTAAGGAGGGAAAAGGGGAAATGAAGTAACTGTGCTGCCGTTGTGCAGCGTTGTGGTAGGCGGTCAAAGACCGCCGCGCAATTCAGCATTGGTTATCATTGGGTCCTATGGGTTCCAGGAGCCAATGACGATGTACGCCGGCGGTGACGGTACGCACCGCCACCGACTGACCGCATTTTCAATCTGTTCACTCATTGGATACCTGACCTTCAACAGGAGAGGACCTACACTGCAAGTGCTGCTGTGACCTGTGCCTGGAAGCGACAATGGCTCGAGTGTCTGGGGAAAGGGCCCCTGCATTCACTTTGGAGGAGTTGGAGAGACTAGTGGATGGGGTCCTTCCCCAGTACAAGCTACTGTACGGTCCTCCAGACAAACAGGTGAGTAAACTGTGAGCACGATGCGTGGGACATGAATGTATGGAGTGGTGAGGATGCAAGATACATGGGGGTGGAGCTGAGGCCTGCATGTGAGGGTGGTGAGTATATGTGTGTCAAGGCATGGGTGGGAACTGCTGGGAAATGAGTATGACGAACCAGACTGGGGAGTAATTTCCTTTCATCCTGTGCCTTTCCTCTAGGTCAGCGCCCACCAGAAGAAGGGTCTTTGGCGTGCATTCGCCAAGGAAGCGCGGACCCTGGGGATCTATCATAGACGGAGCACCCACTGCCGCAAGAGATGGGAGGACCTGCGCCACTGGAGCAAGAAGAAAGCAGAGGCCCAGCCATTGTCCCTGTGTCCAGCCTCCCACTTCCAACTTCCACTACCCAGAACCAATCCCCTCTACCTGATCCTATCCCAAGCACATCATCTGACCAGCATGCACTCATCAACACACAAAAGTGGCTCAGGCAAACATAAGCACCACACATCCCACAGGCACTCACACAAGCACCATCCCCTTGCAGACATACCAACATCCACTGCCTCCCTTGTGTCCCCCTCATCCCCGTCCTCCACCTCCCTCCCTGTCCCGTCTCCACTCACACCTTCATGCACTACATCCTCAGCCACTACCTCCATCACAAGCACGCCCATCACTACACACCGCTCACGTGGAATCACCACCCCCACTACCATTCACACGTCCCCTGTGTCCTCTCCCAGTGTGTCTGTGAGCCCTCCTCCCAACGTACACAAACACCGGCACACACCCACTCCAAAGCCATCAACCTCACAACAGCCTCCAACCCATGCACCTTCACCCAAACTCAGCAGACGTACACCTCCACCAACCACTACCTCTTCCTCCACTCCCAAACCCCCTCAATCTTCCCGTCCCAGTGTGTCTAAAACACTTTTCCTGGCTAGCATTGACCTCTTCCCTACACCTCCCCCACGTCCTTCACCTAGGGCCAGGATCTCTAGAGCCCAGACCAGCACCTCAGCCATCAAATTGTCATCCACTGTGGTCCCAGCAAGTCCGGGAGGATCGAAGGGGGCACCCATCAGGCTGCCAGTGTGCCACCTACTGAAGCCAAGGGCCACCCAATTCCTCCACCTGCCAAGGTAAAGAAGGGGCCAGCATGCAGAAGTGAAAAGCTGCACATCCCACCCAGCAAGGCCTCACCCAGAACCAAAGAGGACAGTGCCACGGTCCCAGCAGCGACTACCAAGCTGGGTAAGGGACACAAAAGCAAGGGAAAGTCACCTCATGGCACGGAGCTTATGGGTGAGGGACTGGTGATCCCCACTTCTCAGGACAATCCAGCAACCTATACCACGGTGAGCACCGCCACCTGCACCGCCACCTGCCCCGCCACCTGCCCCGCCACCTGCCCCGCCACCTGCACCGCCATCTGCACCGTCACCTGCACGGCAGCTGCCACAACTACAGTCAGCAGCAGCATCCCCAGTGGGCAGCCATTTGAGGCTGCTGGAGACGGCCTGGTGTCTCCCTCCACTACTACAGACACCTGCACCACGGGCAGCACCGCCAGCATCTCTGCCGCAGACACCGCTGCAGCCGCCGCCACCTGCCCCGCGACGTGCCCAGCCAGTGCCACTACAGCGGACATCACCAGCATCCCCAGTAGGCAGCCGTCCGAGGCTGCAGGAGACATCCTGGACCCTGCACACACTACATGAGGCACCACCACTAGCATTGGCACTACCAGCAGTTTGCAGCCTAAGTTGTTGCAAGGTGGAGTGTGGCTCTGCCTTCATGAAGTATTATGCTACCTGTTCCCTGAAAATCTCATGGCTCAGACACCCAGGTGAGGGAATGGGAACTGCCACACCCCAGGTGTGGCATCACTGGGCACCAAGCCCCCTCCAGAACCAGTGGAGAAAAGCATCCATTAACACAGTCCTTGGCAGGATGAAGCACTCTGGGCACCAACCCTCTCCATAACCAGTGGAACATGTCACAGACGTGAGAGACTGTGGCTTTGTACTCCCCAGGACCAAGCAGTGGGCATCCCACCCACTTGAGAGACTTGAGAGACTGTGGCTTTGCACTCCTCAGGACCAAGCATTGGGCATCCCACCCACTTGAGAGACTTGAGAGATAGTGGCTTTGCACTCCCCAGGACCAAGCAGTGGGCAAACCACCCACTTGAGAGACTTGAGAGACTGTGGCTTTGCACTCCCCAGGACCAAGCAGTGGGCATCCCACCCACTTGAGAGACTGTGGCTTTGCACTCCCCAGGACCAAGCAGTGGGCATTCCCCACTTGAAAGACTTGAGAGACTGTGGCATTGCCCTCCCCAGGACCAAGCAGTGGGCATCCCACCCACTTGAGAGACTTGAGAGATAGTGGCTTTGCACTCCCCAGGACCAAGCAGAGGGCAAACCACCCACTTGAGAGACTTGAGAGACTGTGGCTTTGCACTCCTCAGGACCAAGCAGTGGGCAAACCACCAACTTGAGTGACTTGAGAGCCTGTGGCTTTGCACTCCCCAGGACATCGCAGTGGGCATGGAGCCCCCTCGAGGAGCAGCGGTGTCGTCCCATCATCCAGCTGAGGTGCCCCCCTCACTTCCCCCTGAGGTGCCTGTGTTTTTTTGACCTGATGCCCCTGCAGTGTTCTCTCCGTTTTGAGGCAGGTGTCATGTGTGGGCTTTGCCCATGCTTTTTGGGACCACTGGTCCACGGACATTTGATGAGACAGTGTACGGACTTGTGTACTTGCTGTAAATATTTGTATATACTGATTATTTACTGTTATCCTGGGCTATCTGATTGTTAGAATATTACACTCGTTAAACTCATTTTGTTTGGTCCTTTTGTTCTTCCAGGGGATGACGGGGTGTATCTGTGATGTGATTGGATATGTGTGTGTGTTGTTATGGGTGGGGGGTGGGGATGTTGCGTGTGTGTGTGTCACTCTCTTTTCCCTACTCCCCTCCCCTGTGTGCTAGGTGCAGTACTCACCTTGGTCGTTGCCGCCGTCCCTCGTACTTCTGGTAGATGAGAAGATACACCAACCTTGGTAACACCTGTAGTTCGGGCTCCATGGCGTCCTGGTTCCTCGTTGGGTGTCGAGAGGTGAGTGGTTTCCCTTCTGTGTACTGTTTACGCCGTGCTTTTGATGGCGTTGGTACCGGCCCGGAAAAGCTGGGGGATTGGTCCCTGGTAGTAGTGTAGGCAGTACATTGTGTTTCGCCTGTCTGTTGGCGGTTACCGCCGCGGTGTTTGTTTCTACCGCCGTGGCGGTCGGAGTGTGAAAGTGGCTGTCTGTGTTGGCGGTTTCTGCCATGGTCGAAATTCCAATTTTTTTACCGCCGGCCTGTTGGCGGTATTACCGTCACTTTATCACCGACCACCAGGGTTGTAATGAGGGCCATAGTCCCTAGAGCACTGATATCAAATGACCTCTCCCTTCTGGATGTCCCCAGAATTGAGAGAGCAGGAAGAGGTGGTTATTCATTTGCTTACTTCATCACTAAACTGTGGAACACCCTCCCTGTTCAGCTCAGGTCGAACAACAATCTGTTTTACAAAGCAATTAAAAATACTGATTTAGAAAATTATAGCAATACATCTTTCAGAGAACCCTGAGTTTCAATCAGCTGCTTCTGTCAGCGCCAGGAAACCCGTTTTGGGTAGTTGTTGCACTCTACAAGACTATTTAACATAACATAACAAAGACTCATAGAGGGAACTGCTCTCAATTGGATAACATCCTACCTTTAAAACAGAACAAATGTCATAAATACTCCCCTTTCTCATCCAAACTGTACTTAACAAAAGCAGGGGCCTCTCAGGGACTATAATTTCACCCATGCTTTTTAACATCTACATGAGGTCATCACCAACAATGATTAGCTAATTTCAACTCACATTCTATAACTAAGCAGATGACACACATATACTCCTGAAACTGGAAAGCCCCAAAGACACTGGAAGCTCAAAATTCTTCAGTTGCTTTAGAGCCATTGATCAGTGGATGACATGGAGCCACCTCAAAATGAGGGTTTCCAAAAATGAAATACTCAAAGGTGGCAACTGGAAAATTATGACACACTCTGCGCTTGGCCTGACGATCTGGGACCACCTCCTAAAGTATCTAAGGAAGTAAGAAACCTTAGAATTATCATGGACTCCAAGTTTTCAATGAATGCCAAGGGGACACATTTGCAAGATCAAGCTTCATTACCCTAAAAACTCTGCAATGCATCTTCCCCCACTTGGGATTTCAATGCGAGGTCCAGCCTGTTATGTTTCTTGTACTGTCTTAATTGGATTATGCCAATGGCCTCTACCACAGATCATCTTTATCAACTATGAAAAGACTACAACAGATTCAGAACTGTACTGCCAGGAAACTTCTACATGTAAGGACACAAACCCACATCTCCCCCCACATTGGTTACAGGTCGCTAGAAGATCCACCTTCAAGCTGCTTTGTATGACCCACAAAGCAATACATGGAACAGGACTGCTTTTCATCATGAATGAAATCACCAAATACATTTAAGCAAAGGAACGTCCGATCCAGACTGGCATTTCGCCTCAAAATCCCACCATACAAGAAAAAAACATAGGTGGTACATCTTTCTCTGTTGAAGCAGCAACACTATGGAATTCATTACCCCAAAAAATAAGATCCACGGATAACTATCTTACCTTCAGACTTAACTACTCAAGAATTGTCTCTTTCCTATATAACCACCATACTCAAAAACAAATATACAGCATATCCCTGTCTATATAAACATTTACAATTTGATTAAATGTATGTATCTAGATGTGTGGGGGAGAGGGTGCTGCGTAATGGCCTGAGCTTCTGATTTCGGAGCTTGGAGAACCATTTTCAAGTCACTGCGTCAGCTCAATGTCCTGTGATTCAAGGCGAAATCATTTAATATCCCCTTGCCTACATTTCAACGCCTTGATACCCTCGCAGATGATTTGCCACACTTTACAAATCCTGGGTTTATTTTATTTATGTGTATTTCTTTGTACAAATATGTATAATAATTATGTTTTTTAAAATATAAAGATATTGTTTAGATCTGCTTAGGAAATGTATACATTACTTATGGTTAAATATATATATATAAATATAAAAATGCATATATATATATATATATATGTACACACACATATATGTATATAATTCTATGCTTAACATTTATATAGGTCACTGCATAGTTTTCTTATAAGTTGTTTTATTAGCTGCTCATGGGTCTCTGTTTTATTTATCTATCACAATATTTAAATATTATCATAACTATTTGATCTACAAGTGCTTCACTATTAAAATATTGAGGAAAACAAAAAATATTGAAAAAACAAAGTATAAAAATACATAAATAAATTAGCTTACAGTGTAGCAGCACTTGAAAGTTAATAATTACAACTTTAAGTCTTGATATATTATCTTTCTCATACATGTATACCCTCTCTATTACCTATGTATCTGTTAGACCTGACAGGCTTCGGGTGGTCATCCCCCAACTTTTTGCCTGCCTCCTTCCACTTTTCTGACACTGTTTTTGCTGGTTTTAGGACTTTGCGCACTTTACCATTGCTAACCAGTACTAAAATGCATATGTTCTCTCCATTAAACCTGGTAACATTGGTTCATCCCAAATTGGCATATTTGATTGACTTATAAGTCCCTAGTAAAATGAACTACATGTGCCTAGGGCCTGGAAATGTAATGCTACTAGTAGGCCTGCAGCACTGATCGTGGCACCCACATAACTAGTCCCTTAACCATGTCTCAGGTCTGCCATTGTAAGGCTTGTGTGTGCAGTTTTACTGCCACTTCAACTTGGCATTTAAAAGTACTTGCCAAGCCTTAAACTCCCTTTTTTATACATACAAGTCACCCCTAACGTAGGCCCTAGGTAACCCATAGGGCAGGGTGCTATTTAGGCAAAAGGCAGGACATGTGCATATGTGTTTTACATGTCCTTGTAGTGAAAAACGTCTAAATTAATTTTATACTACTGTGAAGCCTGCTCCTCGGATAGACTAGCATTAGGACTGCCTTATCTATTTTTGAGTGCTAGATTCTGATCTGAATGGTGTAACCAGGTCATATTTAGTATGGCCAGAATAGTGATAGAAAATCCTGCTTAATGGTGAGGTTAGATGTTGTATTATTATTTTTGAAATGCCACTTTGAGAAAGTGAGCTTTTCTCTGCACTTAAAACCATCTGTGCCCTACAGCCTGTCTCCAATCCATGTCTGGTCTGTGCTGGTTGATAACTCCATTGTGCATTTCACCCAGACAACCTCAAACACAGGACACTCAGGCGGTGATTCTAACCGCGGCGGGCGGCAGTCGCCGCCCGCCATGCGGTTACCGCCAAATGACCGCACCGCGGTCACAAGACCGCGGCGGCCATTCTGGCTTTCCCGCTGTGCTGGCGGGCGACCGCCAAAAGGCCGCCCGCCAGCACAGCGGGAAAGACCCAGCAACGATGAAGCCGGCTCCGAATGGAGCCGGCGGAGTTGCTGGAGTGCGACGGGTGCAGTAGCACCCGTCGCGAATTTCAGTGTCTGCTAGGCAGACACTGAAATTCCTTTTGGGGCCCTCTTATGGGGGCCCCTGCAGTGCCCATGCCATATGCATGGGCACTGCAGGGGCCCCGCGGCACCCCCTACCGCCATCCTGTTCCTGGCGGGAGACCCGCCAGGAACAGGATGGCGGTAGGGGTTGTCAGAATCCCCATGGCGGCGGAGCGTGCTCCGCCGCCATGGAGGATTCTCAAGGGCAGCGGAAAGTCGGCGGGACACCGCCGACTTTCCGTTTCTGGCCGCGGCTGAACCGCCGCGGTCAGAATGCCCAAAGGAGCACCGCCAGCCTGTTGGCGGTGCTACCGCGGTCATTCGCCCTGGCGGTTTTTACCGCCAGGGTTAGAATGACCCCCTCAGTCACATTTGCATTCATCTGCATATTGAATGGTTCTTCCTGGGCTGGAAGGGTGGAAGGCCTGACCCATTTCACAGGTCAGTGGCCTGCCCTCACGCAATGGACTGCTAAACCCACTACTGGGACCCTGGCAGACAGGACTAAACTGAAAGGGGAACTTGTGCACTTCATAACCACTCTTTGAAGTCTCCCCCACTTCAAAGGCATTTTTGGGTATATAAACTGGGTCTCTGACCCCACCAAACCAGACACTTCTGGACCATCCTGTCAAGAAGGAACCGCCTGGCTGCCCAAAGGACTCACCTGGACTGCTTGGCTGAGAAGGACTGCTGCACTGTTTCTGCCCTGCTGCCCTATTGGCCTCTGAATTTGCTGAGAAGGATTCTGCCTTCCCCAAAAGTGCTCTCCAAGGGCTTGGATTGAGAGTGCCTCCTGTTTACTGAAGTCTCAGGGCCAGACTTTGGTGGTCATTATGACACTGGCGGTGACTGTTAAAGTGACGGTAATACCGCCAACAGGCTGGCGGTAATTACCGCCAAATTATGACCATGGCCGTGATAACTCCCAGAGACAGCCAATGTACCACACCATCTATCAGGGTGTAAACATCACACACCACAGCGGTAGTCATCAACGCCGCCATGGAACTGTAACTTCAAGTCTTCCTGATGCTCTTCAGTGCCATGCTGCACCTGTAACACTAACGCCAATGGAGACGAAGACGGTGAGTACAGCCGTCTAGCACATAAGAGAGGGAGGGAGCAAAAGGAAAGTGACACACACGCAAGGCACACACCGGAGGCACACACACCATACACACAACCAGCTGCAGACGTAAACCAATAGCACACAACACACAGCATAACAATACAAGGACTAGAGATCGGAAGTACTGAAAATGGATTTACAAGGCAAAAGCCGCCATATGAACCAATTTTGAACGGATAGTCTCTAAACAATTGTCCAGAAAGGGCCAATGCCCAATCCAAAGTACATAAGGCCCACATGGCCACAGTTCAAGCCCCAACTTGATCCTGACTAACTACGCATAAAAATGTGCAGGGGCATCAGCACGGAAGTAGACAGGCACCTCAGAGGGAAGAGAGGTGGGGGGCACCTTGGCTGAAGTCAGGAATTTTCCCACTGGTTCTGGAGGGGGCTCCATGCCCATTTCCCAGTGCTGGGGAGTGCAAGGTCACAGTCACTGAGATGGAGAACTTGCCCACTGATCCTGGAAGGGGCTCCATGCCCATGTCCCAATGCTGGACAGTGCAAGGTCACAGTCACTGAGGTGGGGAACTTGCCCACTGATCCTGGAGGGGGTCCATACCTATTTCCCAATGCTGGGGAGTCCAAGGTCACAGTCACTGAGGTGGGGATCGTGCCCATTGATTCTGGAGGGGGCTCTATGCCCATTTCCCAATGCTGGGGAGTGCAAGGACACAGTCACTGAGGTGGGGAACTTGCCCACTGATCCTGCTGGGGAATCCATGCCCATTTCCCAATGCTGGAGAGTGCAAGGTCACAGTCACTGAGGGGGGGAATGTGCCCACTGATCCTTGTACAAAAGTCCCTGGAGGGTGGCCTACATGCCCTCTGCTGGGGGTGAGGGCTGCTGTATCTCAGCTGGAGGTGAGGGCTGCATGGTCTCTGCCGAGGGAGGTATCACCTGGGCCGCCTCTGCTGGAGGTAAGGGCTGCTGTGCACCAGCTGGACGTGAGGGCTTCTTGCCTGACTGGTGGTTGAGTGGGAACCTTTTCCTGCATTAGTGGTTGAGTGGGAACCTTTTCTTGTATTGGTGGTTGAGTGGGATCTGATGCTGTCATTGGTGGTTGAGTAGGAACATTTTCTTGCATTGGTGGTTGAGTGGGAACCTTTTGTTGCATTGGTGGTTGAGTGGGAACCTTACCACTCCTGGCTGGTGGAGTGGGAACCTTATCCAACCTGGCTGGCGGAGTGGGATCCTTCCCTTTCCTGGCTGGTGGAGTGGGATCCTTCCCTTTCGTGGCTGGTGGAGTGGGATCCTTCTTTTTCCTGGCTGGTGGAGGGGGATTCTTCACTGTCTTGCGTCCACAGCTAGGAGGTTCCTCCACTGTCCCTGTGGACTGTTTGTCTGAGGTGCTGGACTGGGTTGTTGGGACCCTGCTCTTACGGGCAGGACGGGGAGGGTGAGGGGGAGGGAAGAGGTCAAGGTGAGCAAGGAAAAGCTTCTTAGGGACAGTGGGGCAGGATGAGGGAGGAGGGATGGGAGTGGAGTGGAGGTTGAGGGAGTGGTTGTTGGAGGAGAACGTCTGCTGGACTTGGGTGCAGGTGCATTGGCAGTGTGCTGATGCGAGGTGGATGACTTTTGGGTGTCTGAGTGCCTGCGTTTGTGCCCTTTCGGAAGAAGGGGACAGACAGGATGGGAGAGGACACAGGGGACTCATGGATGGATGTTGTGGAGGTGTCTGCTAGTGAGGTGTGTGTGCTGCTTGGTGTGGTGATGCTGGTGGTGGATGTTGAAGCAGTGCATGCAGGTGTGAGTGTGGATGTGACTGTGAGGTAGACAGACGAGGAGGAGGAGGGGGAGACAGTGGAGGCAGTCAATGTGGATGTGTGTGCAACTGTCTGTTGTTTGTGTGAGTACTTGTGGTCTGAAGTGTGGTGCCTGTGTTTGACTGTGCCACTCTTGTGTGATGTCTTGTGTGCATGCTCATCTGTATGTGTGCATGGGATGGGTTGGGGTTGAGGAGATTGGGACTGGAAAGTGGTAGTTGGAGAGGGGATGGTAGGAACAGGGACAATGGCTGCCATCAGAGAGAAGGCCAGAGCTTGAATCGATCTCCGTTGGGCCACAAATCCACTGTGGATGCTCTCCAGGAATGCATTGCATTGCTGCATTTGGGATGCCATCCACTGGATGGCATTCACAATGGTTGACTGCCCTACAGCAGGCTCACTGGGGCAGGGCCTGAGGTGCCTGGGGCGAAGGAGATGTCCACCCTCCTGGGTGAGCGGGCACCGGCAACTCGCTGAGGGGCTACTGGGAGGGTGGTGCTGGTACAAAGGGTGGCGGCTGTACCTGCAGCTGGGGTGGTCACAGAGGTGTCTGCCACCACCAGTGAGCTTCCATCGGAGGAGGTATCTGAGTCAGTGTTGTTACCTCCTGTCTCCGCTGTGGTGCTCCCTTCGCCCTCCATCCCACTGGTTCTCTCGGCATCAGTGGACTCTGCCTCCTGGGTCCTGTGGGATGCAGCTCCCTCTGTCATTCCTCCATCAGATGATGCTAATGCACAGATGGACAGGACGACAGAAGGAGAAAGGGGTGGAGGGAGAGAAAGAGAGCACTGGGTCAATAACAGCACCAACACCACAGTTGGCATACACAGCACTGTCACACACAGGAATCAGGATTGAGCACTATGCACTGCACTGGCATTGAATTGGCTGGATGTCACAGGAAGATGAGGGTCAAACGCCATCAACTGCACACTTCCTGGGACCCACAAAGCCCTGACTGACATGGAATGCAAATGAGCTAGGTTACCTGCATTTGCCATACACCCATTACCCTTGAGCTGGATCACGCTAAAATGTCTGTCCTGGCATTAAGGGGCACCCACTAACTCACACCCACCACCAGGATCCCATGCCACTTACCAATTATTGTAGTAATGCCCACTGTACTCACCCCCTTGTGGCTGCTGTGATGCCCTTAAGCGCCCATTCAGCTCTGGGTAGGCCACCGCCAGTAAGCGGGCCATCAGGGGGCTCAGGTTCTGAAGGGCACCCCTTCTTTGTTGGGAGGCCATCCCCAGCTGGGCCTCCGCGATCTTCCGTGCCCAGCGTCTCAGGCCCTCCCACCATTTCCTGCAGTGGGTGCTCCACCTGCTGTAGACCGCCAGGGTCTGCACGTCCTTGGCGATGGCACGCCACAATCCCTTCTTTTAATGGGCACTGACCTGCAGAGGGAATGCAGACAGGAGGATACCATTACACATACTCACCTGTTGGTCTGAAGGCCCATGCAGCTGTCCATAATTGGGTAGGACCCCATCCGCCAAGCTCTCCAACTCCTCTGAAGTGAAGGCAGGGGCCCTTTCCCTGGTCACGTGGGGCATGGTAGGTTCCAGACACAGGTCACGGAAGCACACGCAGTGTAGATGTTCTCCTGTGGAAAGTCAGGAATCAGGTGAAGGTCATAGACAGAAAATGGCGCTCATGTCCGCAGCGGTGTACACCTTCATTACCAACGCTAATCCCCATCAGCCACTGAACTCCATAGAGACCTATATAAGCCAATGAGGAATTGCATGGCGGTGCGAGACCGCCTTCCGCCACGACACCCAACGTTGGACAGAGTTACATCACTTCCACCTGTCCCTAGGTACAGAATAGGTGGTCGCCATGTCATGGTGGTGGAGTACAAACAGACCTTCCATAACTGCGTCATTGCCAAAAATTGCACATACATTGCCATTCCCACTGTCACATCACATTAATGCTGTATGCACACTGAGGTGGTGGTTCCATTGTTCAAATTGTGATGGCCTGCTCACTTTTGTGTCCCTTAGATACCTACCACTGCAGATGAATAGGAGAAGGTGTCAAACCCCCGGGTACAGGCCACTTGTGGACTTGGCTACACTAGAGGGAAGGCACATTATACTCACCTATATACTGGACAGGGCCACAATCACAGAGCTGTGTGCACAATTGGAGCCTTACCTGATATCAGCTATTCGTCATCCCACTGTGATCCCCCTCTTGTGCAGGTTCTATAAGTGCTCCATTTCCTGGTAACTGGTTCTTTCCAAGTGACAGTAGGCTTGGCAGCAGGAATGTCACAGCCAATCTTCTCAATCGTGCTGGCAAGGGTATTGTCTGCCTTGGTGAAACACATGTGCAGCTACATTTCTTTCTCCCAGGTGGAAGATTTGGCCACAGTGAAGGCCGGATTCTTTGCAATGGGACATATACCCAATATTATTGGGGTAACTGACGGTACACATATTGTGTTTGTTCCCCCCGCCAGAATTAACAGGTGTTCAGGAATCGCAAGAGTTTCCACTCACTGAATGTGCAAATGGTGTGCCTGGCGGACCAGTACATCTCCCATGTCACTGCCAAGTATCCTAGGTGGGTGCATGATGCCTTCATTCTGAGGAATACCAGCATCCCAAACATGATGGCCCAACTACAGAGGCACAGGGTGTGGCCAATAGGTGAGCCAGAGCCCCCACCCACTGTAGGTCAGTGTATGCCTTCAAGTGTTTTCCCCATAGGATTGTGTAAGGCTACATTTTGTCACTCACTATTTGCATGTGACTCTGGCTACCCAAACCTATTGTGGCTCCAGACCCCTGTGAGGAATGCCAGGACAGGGGCTGAGAACCGTTATAATGATGCACATGGGCGAACCAGGAGAATAATCAAGAGGACCTTCGGCCTTCTCAAGGCCAGGTTCAGATACCTACATCTGACAGGTGAATCCCTGTGCTACTCACCCGAGAAGGTCTGCCAGATGTGCCTATTCTGCAGGAGTAGGGGACTGGAGATGCCCCTGTGGCAGCAGTAGACCCTGAGGACAGTGAGGGTGAGGAGGGAGAGGATGAAGATGTGGACAACAGAACATCATTTATATGTCAATACTTCCAATGACACACAGGTGAGACAGTGCAACTGACCATTACTCTGACTATTGATGTTTTCTGTGTGGCTGTAGCATGAAGGCATTCACGTCCTTTGCATTTCAACTTACTGTCACCTATGGCTTGTCCTTCTACAGATGTTGGTGATATGACAACAGTGTCCTGATGTGTTTACTGCAGAGAGCTACAGGTCATTATTTGTATGCTATCACAGTGTTCAGATCATTTGCACTAGATGTGACTATTCCCATAAATGCACATTTTCAACACATAAAACAGTGTCACTCAAATTTTGTTCAAGGGTGCTTATTGTAGTGCAAATAATTGTATGAAAAGTGCAGTGGAATGGTGTAATGGTAGAGGAAAGTCCAGGGTATTGTTCCAGTCTGTTTGTAGCACAGGTCCAGTTTCCAAGGGGCCATAGGAAGGGGAGCAAAGGCAGTTCAAAGTGGACAAGGTAACAGGGTGGGACACAAGGGGGACAATCAGGAGAGTCTCATTTCCTGGCGGTGGCCTTGGTCTTGGCAAGTGTCTCTGGCTTCTGTCTGGGTCGCAGGGAACGTTTGCCGGATAGTTCACCTTCTGCAGGGGGAGGGGTGCTGGTGGCCTATTGGTCCTGTGGCAGGGCCTCCTGCCCACTAGCTGCAGCAGAAGTGGACGGCTGGTCAATAGACTGGCTAGCGGTAGGAGACCGCTGGTGTGCTGTTGATTCCCTCATGATGTTGGCCATGTCTGCCAGCACCCCTGCTTTGGAGATCATGGTGGTGTTGAGAGCCTGCAAGTCCTCAGTGATCTCTTGATGGTGTTCCTCCTATAGCCACTAGGTCTCCTGCATGTTGTTAAGGATCTGGCTCATTGTGTCCCGGGATTGTTGGTAGGCCCCCAGGACATTGATGAATGCGTCCTGGAGAGTCAGTTCCCTGGGCCTGTCGTCCCCCTGGCGCACAGCGGCCCTCTCAGTTTCCCTGTTGCCCTGTGCCTGTGTCCCCTGAACAGTGCGACCACTGCCACTGACTCCAGGTCCCTGATTGTCTTGGGTGTGAGGTATGGACTGGGGTCCCTGTACAGGTGGGCACGCTGCTGATTGAAGTGTCCTGGGGACAGAGGTGTAGGGATGCTGAGTGGGTGCTGTGGTGTTGGATACTGATGGGGGAGGCTCTGTGTATGACTGGGAGTGGGCTGGGGTGACCGACTGACCAGTGGTCCCAGATGGGCCAGGTAGTTCATCCAGATGCTGAAGTCCAGAGTTACTGTCATCACTGGGAGCATCTTCTGTTGGGGGACTGGTTAGTCGTGGAACCTCCTCTCCACGGAGATTGGCTGGGGCACCTGTGGAGATGTAAGTGATGTATTATGCGTCATATCTGTGACATACTATACATCCCTACCTTCCCCTCTATCGTTGCTGTTGCCCTGCCACCTTTGTTTGTGTATGGTGATGTATTGTGAGATTGTTAGTTCTCCGTGCTGTGCATGCTTTGGTGATGGGTGTACATGTAGGGCTGGGAGGGCTGTCCATGCATTGGTATAGCATGCAAGGCTTGGCATTAGGGTTAGTCATCTGTGTAGGTGCAGTGTGTGGGATGGAGTGGAGTGATGGGAGTGAGGGTGAGGGTGTGAGATGGCATGCAGGTATGGGGGGTGATAAGTAGTAAATGGTGACTCACCAGTGTCCAGTCCTCCGGCAACTCCAGTGAGTCCCTTAGGATGCAGTAATGCCAAGACTTGCTCTTCCCATGATGTGAGCTGTGGGGGAGGACGTGAGGGTCCACCGCCAGTTCTCTGTATAGCGAGCTGGTCCCTTGCTGCCACGGAACGTACCTTCCCCCGTAGGTCATACCAACTCTTCCTGATGTCATCCCTTGTACAGGGATGTTGTCCTACAGCATTCACTCAGTCCACGATTCTCCCCCATAGCTCCATTTTCCTGGCAATGGATATTTGCTGTACCTGTGCTCCAAACAGCTCTACCCTGATTATTTCCTCCACCATGACCCGCAACTCCTTATATGTGAAACGGGGGGGGGTGTTTGTGGGGACATGGGTGTTTCTTAGTGTGTGTGGGTGTTGGGTACTGTGGTAAGGTGTGTGAAGTGGGGTGAGTGAGGGATGTATGGATGTGTGTGTGTAGTTGTTGCAGTGGTCTTGATGTCAGACTGGTGGCAATAATTTGTATTCATAAAGGTGTGTGTTTAATAGTGCTGTGGGTGTGTGGTGTGTGTATGAGTGTCAAGTGTGTGTATTTGGTATTGGCCAATGTTGTGTAGTTTAGTATTTTCATGTCCATTCTGAGCACGCCGGTGTGTACTGCAAATGGTTTACCGCCATTGAATGTCCCCCGTGATGATTCATGGGTCATGATGTGGTGTGCGTTGTTTTGTTGGCGTAATGGTATGGATGTTGGTACCGCCACTTTAGCACTGACCTTTGGGCTGGCTGATTTGTGTATGTGGCAATATTCTTTCGGATTGGTGGTGGCTGCCACCGTGGCGGTAAGCAGGATTTACCACCAATGTCATGATGAGCGTCTTCATCTCTTCAGGAAACTCCTTGTGTGTTGAAAATTGACGCACCACCTGCCGAAATCGTCGCAAATCCTACATTGCGACCAAGAAATAATTGGACAGCCGACCAGAACGACGCAGCCCGATTACCCAACTGGAAATTCAACACAGCTCCTGCCTTGTGATGGAAAATTAGGTGCATTACCTACCGGATCGACGCAGCGCCCGTGCCTTCTTCCAGCATGTCATCCCTGGCCATCAAAATATCCCCACACCACAGTGAGGAACCAAGACTGTGTGCCGAAAAACGATGCAAACCCGTTGCAGTGTGGAAAAAAACAATGCTTCTTCTGTGTTGCGCCAGGAAATTCGACACAACACCCTGTTTTTCCAGGCATCTCCTCCTCTGCAGTCTCCGTGAGTCGTTATTTTTGGTGAACACCAGGTACCTAGTGTAACAAAGAGACAAATGTTTATTTCTAAGGATTAAGGCCCTCATTCTGACCTTGGCGGTCTTTTCGCAAGACCGCCGAGTTACCGCCGCGGTAAAGACCGCCGACCGCGGCGGTATGCCGCTGCGCGTATTCCGACCGCTGGGAGCGTTCCGCCAGAATACCGCCAGCAGCCACAGTGGCGGTCGGCGGGAAAGTGGAGACTGGTCAACCTCCACCGCCACGCCAGCAGAACACCGCCCCCAGAATTACGACCCACATTTCTGTGTGGCGGTCTTCTGTTGGCGGTCTTCTGTTGGCGGTCACGTCCCTATGGCTCCCGTCGCCTCCCGGAGGACCAACGCACAAGGTAAGTTGATCGTCCATGAGGGGAGGGGGTGGGGGGGTGTTGTGTGATGTGTGCGTGCATGGGGGTGTGCGTGTGAGTGTGTAGAGGGGGTGTGTGAGTGCGTGCATGCGGGCGGGGATTGCTGCTGTGCCTATGGGCAATGTGTGTAGTTCGGCGGGTGCGCATGTCGGCATGTATGTGTGCGGGTATGTGTCCCCGTTGTGTATGTGTGTGTGTAGGGGGTGTGTATATGTGCATGTTGGGGGTGTGTGCATGTCGGGGTGCGTGTATGTGCATGTCGGGGTGGGGGTGGGGAGGGGGTTCGTACCACCTCTGGGGGGTGGCAGGGGGGTGGAGGGTGTGGGGGGAGGACTCGGGGGGGCAGTGGGGGGTGGGGGAGACCCCTATCAGTGCCAGGGAAGGAATTCCCTGGCCCCGATAGTGCCTACCGCCATGGTTCGCATGGCGGTTCCCGAACGCAAGAAACCGCGGCGGTAAGCAGGGTCATGATAGCGTTGGCGGTCTTGGGTCGACCGCCGGACCGGAGTGCGCAGACTCCAGCCCGTCGGTCATGACCGCCGTGGCTGTCGGAGTGGGGAAGTGGCGGTCGGTCGCGGCGGGGACCGCCGCGGTCAGAATGCCATTTTTAATACCGCCGGTCTGTTCGCGGTCCGACCGCCGCCTCTCCGCCGACCGCCAAGGTCAGAATGAGGGCCTAAGACTCCTTTAAACCTTTTAAAAGTGATATTTCAACTTGTGCTGATTGGATCTTTGTTGTTTTGACCTTTTTTTATTCTGATAAATATTATCTGTTAGAAATGGGGTCTTTGGTTGGCAGTCAGGTAACCCCTGTCCAAGCAAGGACCCTCATTCTAGTCAGGGTAAGTCGCACACAATCCAAATGATCCTGTCCCACCCTCTGGTAGCTTGGCACTGAGCAGTCAGGCTTAACTTAGAAGGCAATGTGTAAAGTATTTGTGCAATAAATCATACAATAACACAATATAGCACCACAAAAATACACCACACAGTGTTTAGAAAAATATATAATATTTATCTGGATATTTGCAGGTCAAAACGATCAAAGATGCAGTAAGTAAATGTAAAGATATCACTGAAAAGTGGTATAAAGGCCCTCATTCTGACCCTGGCGGTCCTAAACCGCCAGGGTCACGGGCAACGGAAGCACCGCCAACAGGCTGGCGGTGCTTCAGTGCCCATTCAGACTGCGGCGGTAAAGCCGCGGTCAGAAAAAGGGATCCGGCGGTTTCCCGCCGGATTTCCCCTGGGCCAGAGAATCCTCCATGGTGGCACTGCTTGCAGCGCCGCCATGGGGATTCCGACCCCCTTCCCGCCATCCTGTTCCTGGCGGTAAAACACGTCTCACCCCTGCAACTCCGCCGGCTCCATTCGGAGCCGGCTTCCTCGTTGCAGGGGCTTTCCCGCTGGGCCGGCGGGTGATCTTCTGGCGATCGCCCGCCGGCCCAGCGGGAAAATCAAAATGACCCCCACGGTCTATTGACGGTGCGGTCTTTTGGCGGTTAGCCCCAAAGTGTCCTAAGTCTTTTAGAAGCAAACAAAGTCTCTTTTTAGCACAAAGTACCTTGTTATCGTGAAAAATCTCCGCAATGGACCGCAGAGGAGTAGAAGTGTGGAAACAAAGGCGGCATGCGTTGATTTCTCGGGTCACACACGGTGATGCGTTGTTTAGTTTACACGCAGGGACGGCTGTGTGTCGCTTTCCGGTGCTCGGTCATGGATCCTCTTCGGGTTGCGGGGTTTTCAGATGCTCCTGGGTCTGTGCGTGGAATCCTTGGCTTGTGGAGCGGAGTCACAAGCCATGCGTCGTTCTGGTAGGCGTTACGTGGACATTTCTTCCGCATGGCAGGTTTTGCGTCAGTTTCCCCTCTGGAAGTCGGGCCGTGTCGTCCCAGGTCGGCTGTGCGTCGATCCGGTGGGCCGTGCGTCGAAGTTCCGGTCGCAACACAGGCGTTGCGTCTATCTTCTTCTTGCGAAGTCGGGCTGCGTCGTTCTGGTTCCGTGTGCGGTGAATTTCTCACCACGGGGCAGGCTGTGCATCGTTTTTAGCAAGCTGTGCCTCAAATTTTTGCCGCACAAGGAGTCCAGTTGCAAGAGAGAAGTCTTTTTGGTCCTGAGACTTCAGGGAACAGGAGGCAAGCTCTATCCAAGCCCTTGGAGAGCACTCCTTCACCACAGCCAGGAAGCAGTAAGGCAGCAGGGCAACAGCAAGGCAGCAATCCTTTACAGAAAGCAGTCAGGTGAATCCTTTGGACAGCCAGGCAGTTCTTCTTGGCAGGATGCAGGTTCTGGTTACAAGTTTCTTCTTCAGGAAGTGTCTGAGTTGGAAGGGGCAGAGGCCCTGTTTATATACCCAAATGGGCCTTTGAAGTGGGGGAGACTTCAAAGAGTGGCTTAGAAGTGCACCAGGTCCCCTGTCAGTTCAATCCTGTCTGCCTGGGTCCCAGTAGGGGGTGTGGCAGTCCTTTGTGTGAGAGCAGGCCCTCCACCCTCCCAGCCCAGGAAGACCCATTCAAAATGCAGATGTATGCAAATGAGGCTGAGTATCCTGTGTTTGGGGTGTGTCTGAGTGAATGCAAAAGGAGCTGTCAACTAAATCCAGCCAAGCGTGGATTGTAAGGCACAGAAAGATTTAAGTGCATAGACATGCTCACTTTTTAAAAGTGACAATTCTAAAATAGTAATATTAAATCCGACTTCACCAGTCAGCAGGATTTTATATCACCATTCTGGCCATACTAAATATGATCAGCAGCTACCACTCAAAAAATATATGAGGACAGCCCCAATGTTAGCCTATGAAGGGAGCAGGCCTCACAGCAGTGTAAAAATGAATTTGGGAGTTTTACACTACCAGGATATGTACTCTACATAGGTATATGTCCTGCCTTTTGCCTACACAGTACCCTGCCCTATGGGTTACCTAGGGCATACCTTAGGGGTGTCTTATATGTAGAAAAAGGGGAGATTAGGCTTGGCAAGTACTTTTAAATGCAAGTTGAATTGGCAGTGAAACTGTACACACAGGCCTTGCAATGGCAGGCCTGAGACAAGGTTAAGGGGCTACTTAAGTGGGTGGCACAACCAGTGCTGCAGGCCCACTAGTAGCATTTATTCTACAGGCCCTGGGGACATATAGTGCACAGTACTAGGGACTTATAAGTAAATTAAATAGTCCAATTGGGTATGATCCAATGTCACCATGGTTAAAGGGAGAGAGCATATGCACTTTAGCACTGGTTAGCAGTGAGAAAGCGTGCAGAGTCTAAAAAAACAGCAAAAACTGTGTCCAAAAAGTGGAGGGAGGCAGGCAAAAATGTTAGGGGTGACCACCCTAAGGCTGTCAGGTCTAACATTATCTATTTTTCTAAATCTTTGTAGTGTAGTTTTGTGGTGTTTTCACTGTGTTACTATGGGCCAGATGTAGGTAAAACAAATTAGCGACTCGCAATTTGTGAGTATGTGCGACTCGCAAATTGCGTGTCGCTAATAGGAATGCAGGTACAATGTCCGTGTACAATTTGCGACTCGCACCTGGAGTCGCAACGCAGATACCGAGTCTGCTGTTTGCGAGGTCGCTTTTTGCGACCTCTCAAAAAACGAACTCGCAATTTGCGAGTGGGTGTCGCAAATTGCGAGTACCATGTAAATTGCTTGCAGGTGCTGCAGAACACTCCAGAAACCACTCCAGAACACTCTGGAAACACTTCCTGGCACATGATGATGA
The DNA here is from genome assembly GCF_031143425.1 of Pleurodeles waltl. Lineage (NCBI taxonomy): Eukaryota > Metazoa > Chordata > Amphibia > Caudata > Salamandridae > Pleurodeles > Pleurodeles waltl. The sequence goes on from NC_090445.1 coordinate 254,664,300, forward strand.
CATCACAGCCAGGAAGTTTACAAATACACCTGGGAGGAGGGAGGACCACACCCATTTTAAACTGCTGAACTGCAAACAGGAGGAACAGCAGCTACAATGGCTGAAACACCGAGAAAACGAAAACTCAAATTCTCTGAGAAGGAGCTGGAGGTGCTGACAGAAGAATGCTGTCAGCACTATGATGAACTCTCCAGAAGCCACCAAAAAACAACTCTGGCTGGAGATCCAAGAAAAAGTGAACTCCCTGGGGGTGAGCCACAGGAGTGTGGAAGAGATAAAAAAAACGGTGGTATGACCTCCGCTCTCGGACCAAGGAGAGGGTGGCAGAAAGGCTCCGGGAGATGAGAGTCACAGGAGGGGGACCACCATCCGTACCACTACCCACATCCCTGGAAGAAAGGGTGGAAGAGACCCTGGAGCAGGAGGCAGTGACAGGAATAGGAGATCTGGACACCTCTGAGCCCACTACATCAACCGGTGAGTTCCATGTGATATGCCTGTACCCCCATCAATTCCATACCCCCACCCACCATGTACACAGGGGCATGCACAACCAAGATAGCTCCATTACAGGGTAGCAAACACCAGAATGATGCATTATGGGAAATGTAGTCAAATAGCCAGTTCATAGGCAAATGTTTATTAGGAAGTGTGCAACAGATAGTAGACACTGACAGTCTGTTCCCCATGTCCCACAGGTCTCCCACAAGACACCACCCCAAGCCACAGCAGCCAGCCCCATGAGGACAGCACAGGAGCTGCCACCACTCCCACCTGTACGACCAACACCATCCCTGTGATGTCCACACCTGCTGCAACTGTGTTTCAGGAGGCTGCGCCAGCAACAGGCAGGAGTGCCACAGTAGAGCACACAGGGCATCCACCGCTGCACAGGCGACGCAGGTACAGGAGAGCAGGGCTGCAGGCTGCGTCCGGCCGTCCATCTACCACCAACAGCGAGGCACAGCTGCTCCGTGGTCAGCGCCTGCAAAACAATATATTAGGGCGTATTAGTGGGGTGCTGCACCGCTTTGTGAGAAACGAGGCCAGCATGCAGCAGCTCCATTCCCGATTGGACGTCATTGCCACAAACACTGGGGACCTAGCCCTGTCCATGAGGGATCTGGTGGCAAGACTACTGGCACAGGGCGAGGGTGGGCGGCGCAGGGACCGTCAGCTGCTACAGAGGCTTGACAGGATGGCCACATCAATTGGCAGACTGGCTGTTAACACCACTGGCCTGTCGAGAAGGACAGTTGGCCTCCAAGTAGAAATGGGCCATTTTGCAGGGGATGTGGCTAGAGGCCTGGGCCGGATCACACATGTGATTGATTTAATGGAGGCACGGCATCTGTCCAGGGGCACAGGGGACACACCCCAGGACAGCGAGGAGGGCTCTACAATGAGCAGTGTCTCTGTAAGTGACACTAGGGTGCTCCGAAGTGGGAGTACCAGGCAGAGCACTGCAGAACCACCAGGGACCAGCCAGGCTGGCAGAGGCTGCCGTAGGACATAGACAGAACCCTGTCCCTGATGTTGGGGCACATGACAGCAATGTGCCCCATGCATGGTTTGCATTTAGATGAACATGAACAGTTAGTAATTGTAAATAGTTGTATTTCTGCACATATTAAATAGTTTTGTTGTTCCACTTAACAAATTGAGTTTTTGGTCAATAGGTGAGTATGGTTGAAGTTGACACGTACCTTCCAAAGTATTGGGTTGCGATGTGTTCCCGTCTCAGTCTGCCTTGATTTGCTGTACTCCGATCCCCATGATGGCGATGTGGTTGCTCTTGCTCTTCATCCTCAGAATCTGGGTCTGCAGGGGTGAGAGGTAGCCCACGTCGGGTGGCAATATTGTGCAGGATGGCGCATGCGACAACAATTTTGAATGCTGTAATAGGGGTATACTGGAGGGCACCTCACACTGCGTTGGAGGCATCTGAACCTTGCTTTCAGTAATCCGAAGGTGCGTTCTATGATGTTCCTGGTCCTCTTATGTGCACTGTTGTATCGCCTCTCTGAATCATTGCTGGGTGTTAAGAAAGGAGTCATTATCCCTGGCCGTAGAGCATATGCACTGTCACCTGTTGGGCACAAACATTACACTGTTAGAAAGTCCTGGTTGGTGTGCACAGTGACCTGTGTGTATGTCTGCAAGGTGTATGCAGCTCTACCTAGGAGGTATCCGTCTCCAAACTCCCCACGTTCCAGGCGTTGGTGTATCCCACTGTGCCTAAAAATGTAGGAGTCATGGGTACTGCCTGGAAATTTTGCAACAATGTCGGTGATGACATAATGGGCGTCACAAACAACCTGAATATTGAGTGAGTGGGTACACTTTCTGTTGCGGAACAGATGTTCCAGGTTTGTAGGGGGGCCTATTTGAATATGTGTTCTATCTACACATCCTATGACATGGGGAAAGTTGGCAATCCGGTAAAAGTCCAGCTTGGTGCTGTTAATTTCTGCCTCATTCCTGGGTTGGTATATGAAGTGAGACATGTGTGTGAGTAAGGCATCTAGGAATGCCCTGAGGAACCTTGATTGTGCACTTTGTGATACCCCACCTGCCACAGCAATAACCCCCTGATAGCTCCCTGAGACCAAGAGGTGCAGTGAGCATAGCACTTGCACATGCGTAGGGATGGCGCAGCCGCGCAGAGTCTGGCGTTCTAGCTGTGGTTTTAGTAATTCAATTAATTCTAGTATGGCTGCGCTGCTAAGGCGGTATTTATCATATATCTCTTCCTCAGTTTGCTGAAAAAGAGTCTGCCTTGTTCTATAGATCTTCTCCTGTCTGTGGCTCCTCCTCCTCCTCTGCTGGGCTGCGTGGACTCTCCTCCTCACTGCTATCAGGTGTATCTCCGCCATCTTGAGTAACCCAGATGCCTTCTGGGTCTCCTTTTATACTTTGATAATGATTACCACCTGCTCTGAGTTAGTGGTAAATGGGACATGCAAACTGGGCTTTTTGCGACTAGTCGCAATTTGCGAGTTGCAATTGCATATGGTTTGCGACTCGCAAATTGCGACTTCCTAGTTGCGGGTCGCAAAATGGGGTCACAAATTTTGCGAGTCGGTAACGGCTCGCATCGCTTTTTGCGAGTCGGAAATGGGATTTTTGCATCCCATTTCCGATTTTGCACAGTCGCAAATAGCGATTCGGGCCATTTGCGACTCGCAAAACTTTGCTACATCTGGCCCTATATGATTTATTGAACAAATACTTTACACATTGCCTTCTAAGTGAAGCCTGACTGCTCAGTGCCAAGCTACCAGAGTGTGGGCACAGGATAATTTTGATTGTCTGTGATTTACTCTGACTAGGATTGTGGTCCCTACTTGGACAAGGGTGTGTGTGTGTGTGTATATATATATATATATATATATATATATATATATATATGTACATATAGATATATAGATATAGATATATAGATATAGATATATAGATAGAGATATATAGATATCTTTACTCTTGGTATAGAAGAAACCTTTGACTTTCTCCAATGCACTACTCTATGTCTTACCCTATATCTCTCTCAATATATCCTCTACTTCCACTCTCTGACTCATCCCAACCCTCATTCTACTACTATGATTTCCAAAAGAACCCTTTCAGGACTCTTCCCTTCTCTTTCCCTCCTTGGCTCACCCAAATCTTATTTTACTCTTACCATCTCCCCAGCAACCATTTCTAAATTCTTCTCTCATGTATCCCTCCTTTGACTCATGACAAACCTCATTTTACTACTATGATCTCCTTAATCCATCTCTAGAGACCCATCCTTCCTTATTCTCTCATTTTACTCATCCCAAACCTCATCTTACTACTATGATCTCCCACATAACAATTTCTAGACTCTTACCTCTTCTATGCCTCCATTATCCTGTTTCAATCCAACTAACAGACTTGCATGTCCACCACTCAGGTTAGCTGACGTATCCGGATACTAATCTACTACTAATCCTTTTTGGGTTCTGGAGTAGCGTGCTACTCACCAAAAAGTGCTTTGACGCCTCATAAGGGGTAGAAAGTGCTATAGAATTACAATTACAAATACAATTACTTCTGGACAGTTATAAACCGTGCTAATGTTAATTGTCAAATCAGGGTGTCATGGGTATTTACACCACTTGCATATATGATAAAACATCTTTCTTCCAGGAGTACCACTGTCCTCTAGGCTGCAGTTTAAATGAAATTTAGTGACTCAAGGCAGGGAAAAATACCCTTTCCATGTAGGAAAAGCCTATTTTTATATGCTCATGTTAACGCCCTAAAATGGACTTGTACGCCCACTGGGCAGGGTGCTAATATGTGAAAATATGGCACACTTCATATTGGGGGCAGTGTGCCATCACAAAATAAAATTAAAAGCTGTTTCACTATGTAGGCTTGCCTGTGCATTTTCCTAGAAGGCCTATGTGTGATTAAGGGCCAGATGTAGCAAAGGGTTTTTCCCATTCTGTGTCAATGGGAAAATGTGTTCGTACATATGGCCCTAAAATCTTTATTTTGCACCTCTGCTTACGAAAGAACTAGGAAAATACTTGAGAATTATTTCCTGCTGGTTAGTTTTTTTTTTTTTTAAACCTGACCTAATGGTGAAATCAGATTTTTTGTAATTTAAGTTGAAAAGTAACTTTGAGAAAATGTACTTTTGGCTTCCTGAACCTTAACCGTCTTAAAGCTAGTTCTGCCATCTCCTGTGCGAATTCTCATCTTTGGCTGGGAAACTTAACAAATCTCCTTCAGAGGGCAATGACCATGTAAAAATGGTATGTATGGAGTTACTAGGAAAAACCTTATGTAAATACTGATTGTATCCCTTGTTTGACTGGAATTGAAAAAAGCTTCAAAGAAAAGTGTGGCAAAGCAGTACATGTGAGTATGAAAAAGTGACACAAGATAAGTAATAACAATTCAAATTGGATAACAAACTAGTGGCTTCTATATGCACTATTCATATTGAAGGACGATTGTGTTACCTGTTATTAATCCTTGAGATGCATACTAAATACAAAGCAGTCCAAAAGTATTACATTAGTTGATATTTCAACACAAGAGCAACTAATTTGAAAGAGTCTTCATCAATGCAAAATTTATTAAGCACTCTCCATCTTTGTGGGAGTAAATGCCACAAAAACTAGATGGAGAAAGGGATATGAATCATTAATGGGGACCAAACCTAGGTATACTTACATCAAGTTTACAATTTTTAAACTCAGGATTACTGACGGTTTGTGAGACTAAATGGATTACATTCTATAACAGAAATGGAAAAAAGAAAGAAAAATCTGAATTAGGAAAACAATTCCTGGAGGCATAGTGCATAAGGTATACAAATGTATTTAGCATCAGTATACCACCTACATGAGAGAGTAGGGGGAAGTGTTATGCATGATATATTAAAGTGCAACAATATGGAAGAAAAAATAATAGCAGTGTTATGGTAGAGCAATCTAGTAATGGGTGAGCATGAAAAACTCATGCATAATAGGCATAAACTTGGTTTACCTGCTCTAAGGACCTGATTGAATAAAAAAAAACAATCGGCAATTATTATTAAAGAAAAACATTATTACACGGATTGCATAACTTGATATAAAAGATATTCAATAATAAACCAAAAATGAGCAAGAAATGCCCACAAGTGGCAAAATGCAGCATTTACCATGCTCTCCAACACCAACAAGTGTATTCCACGATGCATGCACACAGACTTTCAGGTTAGGTAGAGGAGCTTATAATTTTCCCGTGACTCTCCTAGATAGCCCGCCTCTAGTCACAGTAGCTAGAAAAAAGAGTGCTGTCACCCATCACTTTCAAATCTGGAATACACATCTTTGCCTGGAAGAGTTAACAACTCTGGCTCAGAGGACATTGGCTTGTCTCTGTGCCCTGGAAAGTCCAATTGGTGATAATCACTTACCAGGGATTAGTTATGTGAGAGTGAGCAGGAACAGCTGACAAAACAAAAGGTAGCTCTAGCACTATTTATTTTGACTGAGGGGTGTCAAGGAGGACATCTATTTATCTTTAGGACCTTCTAAGACATGTTCTAGCTAAAGTAGTAGGGAAAACCAGTTTTAACCTTTCAGGTAGGGGAGTGGCAAGGGAGCTGAAGACAGACCTGCCTGGTGGCAGCTGGGTCCCACCATCTTAAAAGAGGGGTAGTTTTAAAGTAATGAAAAGAAGTGCTAAAAATAGGATGGGAACTGTGAAAAAATTGTTATGATTGGGAGGTAGAATTATTCCAATCACTGGCAGGTGCACAAAATATGTCTAGAACCACCACTACCACCTCCTCATAATATATTTGGACCTGGGAAGACTCCATTTGAAAAAGGCAACCCAGTTGGAAGATTAATCCTTTCTCCTGTGTGAAGAAGAAGACTCATACAAGTACTCTAGAACTCTACTGGCACCCCGGGACAGGAACTGCTCTTCAAGGGGCAACTTGTTTACCTGCTTTAGGGACACAAAAAGTAGAAGGTCCCTGGCCCAGATTTGGTGTTGGTGGACCTTTACTGTGAGGCATCTCCTTGTTGTTCCAAAATACTCACCAAAGTGTTCAATGCAGCCATGGTGGGGAACATAGTACTGCAGTCCTGGCATTCTGCTGTCATTGTTCCGATTTATAAGAAGGGTGATCGAGGATGCTCTGCCAACTACCGGCCGATCTCTTTGCTAGACGGGGCCGGGAAGGTCCTAGGGAAAATTCTGCTCAATCGCCTCCAGGGGTGGGTTGATGCCCAGGGTGTGTTAACAGAAGTGCAAGCGGGCTTTCATCCCCGAATTGGAACCATCGACCAGATTATACGTCTCTACCTGATTTCATATAAATTTACTGTAATCAAGCAGTGCTTGTTGTATCTGGTCTTCATAAATCTGAAAGCCGCCTTTGATTCAGTACACAGGGGTAAACTATGGAGGTCACTGCTAAGACTGGGGGTTGATGCCTCCCTAGTGAAAGCTGTAGCATCTCTGCATATGGACAACACGGTTAGTGTAAGGTATGGGATGGGTGGGGAATGCACAGACCCCTTCCAGGTACAAAAGGGCATGTGGCAGGGCTACCTCCTGGCACCCCTACTCTTTAGCGTTTTTTTTATTAATCTGACTCAGTTCCTCTTAGCGGAGCAGTTAGATGTCCCCCTTGTAGCAGGTAATAGGGGGCCAATATTGTTGCCTGCAGACGATGCAGTTCTTATGGCACGCACTGAAAATGCGGCCATAGGCTACTTGACTGCTTTGTGAAATACTGCGAGGGAAAATCATTAACCATTAATTCCATCAAGACCATGGGGATGACCTTACGGCCCTCTCCTAGCCTATGGAGGAAGCTAATGATTAACCTTGCCCCCAATTGAGGTTACCAAGCACTTTGATTATCTAGGGGTGTGGTTCTCTGAGAACTTAAGTTGGGACTGCAGAGTTCGGAAGGCAGCCATAGCCCTTAAACAAGCGGCTGGGGCAATATTGAGATTTAAGTATAAGGCGGGAGGCCATAGTGTTAGCATCTTCTGGGATATATATGCTAGAAAAGCAGTGGCTGCAGCACTCTATGGAGCGGAACTCTGGGGATTCACAAATGTTAGAGTGCTGCAGGTTGCTGAGAATAATTTTCTGAGAACCTTATTGGGGCTGGGACTGGGAACCCCCCTGAAAGCTCTTTATGCACAACTAAATTTGACACCGATTTCGGAACCAGCAGCAATAAAGCCATTTTTTTACTGGGCAAGAGTAGTGCCCAACCCTAGGGTAGCAGTGTACTTAGAAACTTTGGAGGAAGCCATTGTTTATGGTGGTTCTGGGGGGTGTTCCTAGGGAGTTTTTGTTAAAAAGACTCTAGGGTGGATCCGAGTAGAGTTAACAAGGATATGGTGGGCCTGATAAAAGATCGATACTGTGAACTCAGTAAGATGAGGGTGCACCAGGAACTCAGTCTTGACTCAATTATGCACTATTATTTCAATAATGTCTATGACCCAGCTCCCCAGGATTACTTGGATATGTTGTATCCTGAATTGAAGCAGACTCTCTATATAATACAGGCTGGGAGTGCTGCCCCTAAGAGGCTACCTGGTCCGCACCCATAGGCTGACGGTAGGTTTGGAGTTTTGTGACTGCACCTCTGGGGAGGTGGATAATGCGGCTCACTTCACCCTGGCCTGTAAGAAATTTGATGAGGCAAAGCGGCGATGGCTTCATCCACTTTTTAAGGCTAGTGGAGCAAATTGCACGAAAATTGCACTCACACTTTGCTCAAGGCCGGGTAATATGAGCAAACATAACCTGGTCGCCGCATTTAGATGGGCTTTAGGAAAGTACCATCTTGCCTAGCACGTTACCCCCATTTTACTTGTATGTATGTTTGTTTTTGCCTGTGTCACTGGGATCCTGCTAGGCAGTGCCCAGTGCTCATAAAGTGTGCCCTGTATGTGTTCCCTGTGTTGTGCCTCACTGTATCACTGAGGCTCTGTGTAGGAGGCTGGCCTGGTTTGTAGTGGGTACCAAGGGGTACTTACACTATGTACCAGGTCCAGTTATCCCTTATTAGTGTAGAAGAGGTGTTTCTAGCAGCTTAGGCTGAACTAGGAGACATGCAAAGCTCCTACTATACCACTGGTGTCATATGCACAATATCATAAGAAAACACAATACACAGATATACTAAAAATAAAGGTACTTTATTTTTATGACAATATGCCAAAAGTATCTCAGTGAATACCCTCAGTATGAGGATGCCAAATATACACAAGATGTATGTACACAATACCAAAAATATGCAGTAATAGTAAAAGAAAGTAATGCAAGCAATGTAAAGTTGCAGTGGATTGCAATAGTAGCACATAGGTATAGGGGCAACACAAACCATATACTCCAAAAGTGGAATGCGAACCACAAATGGACCCCAAACCTATGTGAGCTTGTAGAGGGTCGCTGGGACTGTAAGAAAACAGTGAGGGTTAGAAAAATACCCCACCCCAAGACCCTGAAAAGTAGGTGTAAAGTGCACCTATAACCCCCAGAGAGCACAGAAGTCGTGATAGGGGGTTTCTGCAAGGAAGACCAACACCAGCCAAGCAACAACAGTGGATTTCCAGACCTGAGTACCTCTGGAACAAGGGGACCAGGTCCAAGAGTTGCGACAATGTCGAGAGTGGGCAGATGCCCAGGAAATGCCAGCTGAGGGTGCAAAGATGCTGCCACCGGATGGAAGAAGCTTTGGTTTCTGCAAGAACGAAGAGGACTAGAAACTTCCCCTTTGGAGGATGGATGTCCTACGTCGTGAAGAAGCTTGCAGAGGTGTTCCCACGCAGAAAGACCGCAAACAAGCCTTGCTAGCTGCAAGGGTCGCGGTTAGGGTTTTTGGATGCTGCTATGGCCCAGGAGGGACCAGGATGTCGCCATTTGGATGAGGAGACAGAAGGGGCACCCAGCAAGTCAGGAAGCCCTCACAGAAGCAGGCGGCACCCGCAGAAGTACCAGAACAGGCACTTAGAAGAGGAGTGAACTGGAGTCCACCCGAAGTCACAGAAGGGAGTCCCACGACGCCGGAGGACAACTCAGAAGGTTGTGCACTGCAGGTTAGAGTGTCGGGGACCCAGGCTTGGCTGGGCACAAAGGAAATCCTGGAAGAGTGCACAGGAGCCGGAGCAGCTGCAAATCACGCGGTACCCAGCAATGCAGTCTAGCGTGGGGAGGCAAGGACTTACCTCCACCAAATTTGGACTGAAGAGTCACTGGACTGTGGGAGTCACTTGGACAGAGTTGCTGAGTTCCAGGGACCACGCTCGTCGTGCTGAGAGGGGACCCAGAGGACCAGTGATGCAGTCTTTTGTTGCCTGCGGTTGCAGGGGGAAGATTCAGTCGACCCACTGGAGATTTCTTCAGAGCTCCTGGTGCAAGAAGGAGGCAGGCTACCCCCAGAGCATGCACCACCAGGAAACAGTCGAGAAAGCTGGCAGGATGAAGCGATACAAGGTTGCAGTAGTCTTCTTTGCTACTTTGTTGCGGTTTTGCAGGCGTCCTGAGCAGTCAGCGGTCGATCCTTTGGCAGAAGGTGAAGAGGGAGATGCAGAGGAACTCTGATGAGCTCTTGCATTCAGTATCTGAAGAATTCCCCAAAGCAGAGACCCTAAATAGCCAGAAAAGGAGGTTTGGCTACCTAGGAAGGAGGATAGGCTAGTAACACAGGTAAGAGCCTATCAGAAGGAGTCTCTGACGTCACCTGCTGGCCCTGGTCACTCAGAGCAGTCCAGTGTGCCAGCACACCTTTGAATCCAAGATGGCAGAGGTCTGGGGCACGCTGGAGGAGCTCTGGGCACCTCTCCTGGGAGGTGCAGGTCAGGGGAGTGGTCACTCCCCTTTCCTTTGTCCAGTTTCGCGCCAGAGCAGGGCTGGGGGATCCCTGAACCTGTGTAGACTGGCTTATGCAGAGATGGGCACCATCTGTGCCCATCAAAGCATTTCCAGAGTCTGGGGGAGGCTACTCCTCCCCAGCCCTGACACCTTTTACCAAAGGGAGAGGGTGTAACACCCTCTCTCTGAGGAAGTCCTTTGTTCTGCCTTCCTGGTCCAGGCCTGGCTGGACCCCAGGAGGGCAGAAACCTGTCTGAGGGGTTGGAAGCAGCAGCAGCTGCAGTGAAACCCCGGGAAAGGCAGTTTGGCAGTACCCGGGTCTGTGCTAGAGACTCGGGGATCATGGAATTGTCTCCGCAATGCCAGAATGGCATTGGGGTGACAATTCCATGATCTTAGACATGTTACATGGCCATGTTCGGAGTTACCATTGTGATGCTATACATAGTTAGTGACCTATGTATAGTGCATGCCTGAAATGGTGTCCCCGCACTCACAAAGTCCAGGGAATTTGCCCTGAACGATGTGGGGGCACCTTGGCTAGTGCCAGGGTGCCCACACACTAAGTAACTTTGCACCCAACCTTCACCAGGTGAAGGTTAGACATATAGGTGACTTATAAGTTACCTAAGTGCAGTGGTCAATGGCTGTGAAATAACGTGGACGTTATTTCACTCAGGCTGCAGTGGCAGGCCTGTGTAAGAATTGTCAGAGCTCCCTATGGGTGGCAAAAGAAATGCTGCAGCCCATAGGGATCTCCTGGAACCCCAATACCTCAGTAGCATATACTAGGGAATTATAAGGGTGTTCCAGTATGCCAATGTGAATTGGTGAAATTGGTCACTAGCCTGTTAGTGACAATTTGGAAAGCAGAGAGAGCATAACCACTGAGGTTCTGGTTAGCAGAGCCTCAGTGAGACAGTTAGGCATCACACAGGGAACACATACATATAGGCCACAAACTTATGAGCACTGGGGTCCTGGCTAGCAGGGTCCCAGTGACACATAACAAACATACTGAAAACATAGGGTTTTCACTATGAGCATTGGGCCCTAGCTAGCAGGATCCCAGTGAGACAGTGAAAACACCCTGACATATACTCACAAATAGGCCAAAAGTGGGGGTAATAAGGTTAGAAAGAGGCTACTTTTTCACACTCTGCTAACCCGAACCTCAGTGTTTATGCTCTCTCTGCTTTTAAAATTGTCACTGGAGGCTAGTGACTAATTTTACCAATTCTGATTGGCACACTGGAACACCCTTATAATTCCCTAGTATATGGTACCTAGGTACCCAGGAAACTGGGGTTCAGGAGATCCTTATGGGCTGCAGCATTTCTTTTGCCACCCATAGGGAGCTCAGACAATTCTTACACAGGACTGCCACTGCAGCCTGAGTGAAATAACTTTCACGTTATTTCACAACCATTTTACACTGCACTTAAGTAACTTATAAGTCACCTATATGTCTAACCCTCACTTAGTGAAGGTTAGGTGCAAAGTTGCTTACTGTGAGGGCACCCTGGCACTAGCCAAGGTGCCCCCACATTGTTCGGGGCAATTTCCCCGGACTTTGTGAGTGCGGGGACGCCATTACACGTGTGAACTACATATAGGTCAATACCTATATGTAGCGTCACAATGGTAACTCCGAACATGGCCATGTAACATGTCTAGGATCGTGGTATTGGGGGGACAATTCAATGCATCCCCGGGGCTCCAGCATAGAGCCCAGGTACTGCCAAACTAACTCTCTGGGGTTTTCTCTGCAGCTACCGCTGCTGCCAACCCTCAGACAGGTTTCTGCCTCCCAGGGGCCTGGGCAGCCCAGTCCCAGGAAGGCAGAACAAAGGATTTCCTCTGAGAGAGGGTGTTATACCCCCTCCCTTTGGAAATAGGTGTTAAGGGCCTGAGATTAGTAGCCTCTCCTGGCCTCTGGAAATGCTTTGAAGGGCACAGATGGTGCCCTCCTTGCATAAGCCAGTCTACACCGGTTCAGGGATCCCCCAGCCCTGCTCTGGCGCAAAACTGGACTCAGGAAAGGGGAGTGACCACTCCCCTGACCAGCACCTCCCAAGGGGAGGTGCCCAGAGCTCCTCCAGTGTGTCCCTGACCTCTGCCATCTTGGATGCAGAGGTGTGAGGGCACAATGGAGGCCTCTGTTGGCCAGTGCCATCAGGTGATGTCATAGACCCCTCCTGATAGGTGCCTACCTCTCTCTGTAGCCAATCCTCCTCTGAGGGCTATTTAGGGTCTCTCCGGTGGGTTTCGCATCAGATAATGAATGCAAGAGCTCACCAGAGTTCCTCTGCACCTTTCTCTTTGACTTCTGCCAAGGATCAACCGCTGACTGCTCCAGGACGCCTGCAAAACCACAACAAAGTAGCAAGAAGACTACCAGCAACATTGTAACGCCTCATCCTGCTGGCTTTCTTGACTGTTTCCTGGTGGTGCATGCTCTGAGGGCTGTCTGCCTTCACCCTGCACTGGAAGCCAAGAAGAAATCTCCTGTGGGTCGATGGAATCTTCCCTCTGCTAACGCAGGCACCAAACTTCTGCATCACCAGTCCTCTGGGTCCCCTCTCATCTTGACGAGCGTAGTCCCTGGAACACAGGAGCTAGATACAAGTGTCCCCGACAGTCCAGTGGCCCTTCTGTCCAAATTTGGTGGAGGTAAGTCCTTGCCTCCCCACACCAGACAGTAATCCTGTGTACTGAGTGAACTGCAGCTGCTAGGGCTTCTGTTCACTTTTGCAAGACTTCCTTTGTGCACAGCCTAGCCCAGGTCCCCAGCACTCCGCCCTGCATTGCCCAACTCGCTGAGTTGGACTCCGACTTCGAGGGGCCCTCTTTTGTTGTGCTGAGACAACCGCTGGGCTCAGATCTTCTGCATGCCTGTTCAGGTACTTCTGTGGGTGCCGCCTGCTTCTGCGTGGCCTCTCTATGTTGCTGAATGCCCCTTCTGTCTTCTCCTCGAAGGGGCAACCTCTTGGTCCTTCCTGGGCCCTGGCAGCAACCAAAATCTTTAACTGTGACTCTTGCAGCTAGCAAGGCTTGTTTGCGCTCTTTCTGCGTGGAAACAAGTCTGCATCCTCCAGCACGCAGTGGGGCATCTTCTATCCAAAGGAGAAGTTCCTGGCACCTTCCGATGTTGCAGAATCTTTGGCTTCTTCCACCCAGAGGCAGCCCTTTTGCACCTTCATCCGGGGTTTAGTGGGCTCCTGCTCCCCCTGGACACTTGCGTGACTCTTGGACATGGTCCCCTTCCTTTACAGGTCCTCAGGTCCAAGAATCCGTCTTCAGTGCTTTGCAGTCAGTTGTTGTCTTTGCAGAATCTCCTATCTCGACTTTACTGTCTTTCTGGGGTAGTAGGTTAAGTTTACTCCTACTTTTCAGGGTCTTGGGGTGGGGTATCTTGGACACCCTTAGTGTTTTCTTACACTCCCAGCGACCCCCTACACACTACACTAGGCCTGGGGTCCATTTGTGGTTCGCATTCCACTTTTGGTGTATATGGTTTGTGTTGCCCCCTAGGCCTATTGTCTCCTATTGCATTCTAGTGTGTTCTACAGTGTTTGCACTACTTTTCTAACTGTTTACTTACCTGATTTTGGTTTGTGTGTATATTTTGTGTATTTTACTTTCCTCCTATAGGCGTATATCCTCTGAGATACTTTTGGCATATTGTCACTAAAATAAAGTACCTTTATTTTTAGTAACTCTGAGTATTGTGTTTCTTATGATATAGTGCTAAGTGATAAAAGTGGTATAGTAGGAGCTTTGCATGTCTCCTAGTTCAGCCTAAGCTGCTCTGCTATAGCTACCTCTATCAGCCTAAGTTGCTAGAACACCTCTAATCTACTAATAAGGGATAACTGGACATGGCACAAGGTGTAAGTACCACAAGGTACCCACTATAAGCCAGGCCAGCCTCCTACATGGGCCACTTAGCTCAGGCTAAGGGAATTTCTAGCAAAACTAGGGGTGGCTGATTTTTAAAGCTTTTAACATTTTATAAGATCTAATATGGCCCTAAGCAATAGCGATAAGATTAAATAATGGTTTGCACCACGCTAACGTTAGGGTCCCTCTTTCACCTCTAAAAGACCCTGTAGCTATGTGAGTTATTACTGCCAATATAAAATACTATGAGCACAAGCACTTTGCCTCCAGGTTCCCCCACGAGTAGAGGATAGGTACTGACAATGGGCTGCCTTTCTTCCAAGATGTGGATGGGGAAGTGGGTAGTCGTTCTTAATTTAATTGTTTGGGGATATGTGACTTTTTATGAATAGAGTGATTGTTGCCACTATGTTTTAAATTTTAAATTGCGATTATGGGGCTATTATGAATTTTTTGTCTTCTATGATGTGTACTTTTTATATTATTGTAAGGTTTGTTGCTGATACAATTTAATAAAAAATTGAAGGACTCCTCATTCCAAGTGGGATCAGCTGACTAAAGAGGTCTTGACACTGCAGGAGATCTGGCTAGAAAGAGAGATGAAAAGGAACTGTAGTACTGACCAGAAGAAGATTCAGCGACAGCTGGAGACCGAGCCACACAAGCTTTGACCAGGGCAACTTACTCTCTGTATCTCACCTCCACTCCATTGCAGTTAGCTTGAAATTACGCCTAGGTCTGAGGCCACCATGAGTAATTGTTTTCTGTAGTGCTTGTCTGGTTTTTTAGATGCTTTTTGCCTTACAAGTTTGAAAATCCATATCTCCGGTTCCCTGTAAAACTATTTTTTCAGTGTTGTCTTTTTTGATCATTGCATTTGTCTAAATTGGTTTATGAACTTTCTTGTATTGTGTGCTGTACCTTGAAATTGTAGTAACTCTACAATGTAACACACTTTTCTGGGAATTGCGTGCTTGTGTCATTGCAAACACAGATTGCAGAAATTCACCCCGAACTGTGTTATTACCTAACCAGAGTGTGTTAATTATGTTGGCTGATGGGTGCCAATTCTAAACACTAATTCTAACTTTAGGGATCTCAGTGTATGACTTGGTGACTCTAAATATGGCAGGGTTGTCATCACACAGCTGGTAGAGACGAGTCTTCCTTGCTTCAGCATAGTGGCCTAAATGAGCTCTGCAGAAGCAGTTTGTTGAAACTTCGGTAAGATTCAATGTTTTCCATAGACCTTTGTGTATGACCAAAACATATGTTTTCTACTTTACACACCTCTAAGGTGTCAGGCACAGAATGGCATCTGATTTTCGGCTCACACGAAATAGCTGTGAGCATATTAACCATTGCTCCAAAATGTTGCTACAAACCGTTGTGTTTCATGATAGCAGCCATATTTTATTTTGTATTTCTTTATTACAACAAGACCCGTACTGCCTTCACCCTCTACACCGCGATGCCATATCATCCCCTCGTTTTGTGTTTCAGCTAATTTATGGGTATACTGCACTCTTGATCAAACCCAAGCTAATCTGCGGCACAGAAGTATTTGGCGCATGCGCCACTGTCCAGTCAAGAAAAGTCGCCATGGCAAAAAAAGTTTTAACAGTCCGCGAATCCAACTGGGTAAATCAGGGATGGAACCCATTTTTTGTGGCACAGTGCCAAAAAACTAACCCCCACCATCCGTTTCTCAACTAGCATTTCTGATCAAACTCACTGAAAAGAAAACACGTCAACAACAACAAAGACCTCTTGTCATGCAAGACGTTTCCCACGTGACTTCGAACTCGGAACTGTCACGAAATCCTTGAATTCCGACAACTCCCCAGTTGCTTTTTGATAAATTATTCTCCTGCTAACTCGTGACAGCCTGGAAGCCTCCATGAAGTGGGACACAGCTCTCCAGGGCAAGTCTGTAGAATGTTTTATGAACTAAACACAAATACAATTATTAACACTTTCTTTGCTTCTCTCGCGAAGTCTGTCAAGGTGGAAGAAAAAGATGGATGAGTTTGACAAAGTTTTGAAAACTGTTTCAGATTGCACGACTATTGACGGAGCCAAACATGGTGAGTGAAGCCCATATATTTCCAATCTGCTTAAACGGGCCATTTAGTGTAGAGAAAATATATAATTATATATGGTTTATTGTGAACAAAGAGGTTAGAGTGACATCTAACATGGACTTAGCTCCCATTGGGGCAGCAGATGCAGTGGATCTGAGGCCCTGAGCCCTGAGGGGGCATTTAACCCTGAATTTCTGCATTTTGTTATCCCAACAGCAACCACAGGGGCTATTTTCCTTACTTGCACCATGGCCCACGGCGTCCTTCCTATGCTACCGACACCAAATAAGAGAACTGCAACTCAGTGCTTTAAATGGGCCGGTACTGTCCGGTACTGAGTACCGGCACTTTTTTATTTTGAGAGGGAGAGTACCGGCACATCTCAAGAAA
The DNA here is from genome assembly GCF_031143425.1 of Pleurodeles waltl. Taxonomy (NCBI): domain Eukaryota; kingdom Metazoa; phylum Chordata; class Amphibia; order Caudata; family Salamandridae; genus Pleurodeles; species Pleurodeles waltl. The sequence goes on from NC_090445.1 coordinate 254,681,054, forward strand.
AACGGAATACTTTTAATTGGAGAGTACCGGCACTTCTCGGAAACAAGCAGGTACTCTGGCACAGAGTACCTGCACTTTAATTTTTCCATTTCAAGCACTGGATATCACTCAGAACACAATAGTGAAAAACATTCCCTCTATTCATGATTATGCATATACATAGCCACAGGAATTATGCGGGAAAACCAAATTGTGCATCAGGGTTAATTAAATGATGCAGCAAGAAAAGGCAAATTATGCGGTGTAATGCTTCACATACTGTGATAGTATCTTAAATACTGTGTTTTTCACATATGTTAACACTGTCTGGGCAACCGTTTTACATACTTAGTACCAGTTTAACGCCTTCGACTCCGAGCAATAAAACGTGTCACTCAACGTTTAGTAATTTTTGGATCCGTTTCAGCTTGCAACATTTTGTTGTTAAAATCTGCAGCTTAAGCAGTTAGTAATGCGCTGTGTGGCACCTGCGCCACATCCATGACTTGCAGAAAATCCTGCGGCCATGAAATGGGGTAATTTCAGGGGCCCTGAAGTGTCCCTGACTATATGCAATGTTTTATTGTATATGGGTTCCAACCTATTTAATAGAAATACATTACTACTCCCTACACTGGGAGCAGAGAGCTGACATTGCACTAGCTGTGGTTGCTTTCTCCCTCCTACCATTTCGAGTCCATATTGACTGGGGTGAAAATCCCTCAGGTCTGTGGAGAGGCAGGAGAAGGCAGATGAGACCACTAAGTGCCTCCTGTGGGTCTTCACTGAAGCGAGCCTGGTGGAGTAACAAAGGTGGAAGCGAACACTTCCCCTGGGTGACAAAACAGTGGTTAACCATTTTGGTTATCACAGCAGTAAATTACTGAATTCTGATCGGATTGTTTACGCTGATGGCTTCCAACTGAAGAGGTATACAACATATAGGCCCTCATTACACTCCTGGCAGTTGGTGTTAAAGTGGTGGTAATATCACCAACAGGCCGGCGGTAATTACTGCCAAATTATGACCATGGCGGTGTTATATCCGATAGACAGCCAATCTACCACACCGACCGCCAGGGCGGAAACAACAGCCACAGAGGTAGCCGCCTACAGACAGGCGGAAGTCAATGTTCTGCCAACCATATTAAGACACACGATTCCGCCACCTTTTCCGGAGCGGTACCAGTGACATCAAAAGCCTGGCGGAAACACTGCACAGAAGTGAAAGGACTCACCATTGGAGACACAGGGAACGACCACGTCGCCATGGAGCCTGAAGTGCATGTCTTCCCCATGATTTTCTATGTGCTGCTCCACCACGAACACCAATGCCGGCGAAGACGACGACGGTGAGTACAGACGCCTAGCACACAAGGGAGGGAGGAAAAAGAGAGTGACACCCAACGCCATACACAAATTCAGCTGCATTGCCAAAACATTTGTACCCCATATTTCGGATGAATAATGCAAGGACAAAACGATTTTGAGAAAGTGAATGTAATGAGAGAAAAACATAAAGATAAATAAGTGACGCAAGACAAGAGATATATACATATGTACACAAGAAGGGACACAGCACATTCCACAATGTATGTAGTCCACATGGCCACAGGCCAAAGTCCAAGGCCAAACATGGCACCTGCCTCAACACAGAGAGTACACTGCAGGGGCATCTGTTGGTAAATAAGCAGGCACCTCAGGGGGATGGGGGCACCTCAGCCGGGAGATGAAACAACACCACTGGTTGTGAAGGGGGCAACATGCTCTGTGCTTGGTCCTGGGAAGTGCAAGGCCACAGTCTTTCGAGGGGGTGTCTTCCCCACTGGTTCTGGAGTGGGCAACATGCCCTGTGCTTGGTCCCAGGGAGCGTAAGGCCACAGTCTCTCGAGTGGGTGACTTGCCCACTGGTTCTGGAGGGGGCATCGTGCCCTTTGCTCTTGATCCTGGGGAGTCTGGGGTAGGTGTGTGTCTTACCTACTGGTTCTGGAGAGGGCATCGTGCCCTGTGCTCTTGATCCTGGGGGGTCTGGGGTAGGTAAGTGTCTTACCTACTGGTTCTGGAGGGGGCATCTTGCTCATGATCCTGGGGAGTGCAAGGCCACAGTCTCTCAGGTGGGTGTCATACCCACTGGATTTGCAGGGGGCAGGCCCCACCACAGCCCATGGAGGCAGGATTACATACTGTCCACAGGTGGTGACAACAGCTCACTGGAGGTGGTAGTGGTGGTGCTGCTGGTGGGGGGAGGCTCCTGCCCATTCCCTGCAACCTCGGACGGCTGCTCACTGGAGGTGGTGGTGGTGCTGCTGCTGTTGGGGGAGGCTCCTGCCCATCCCCTGAAACCTCAGACAGCTGTTCAAACATGGTTGGTAGTGGGGGCTCCATCACAGTTCCTGCCCCAGGCCTCTTGCTCTTCCTGCCTGTTGGTGCAGGCTCCTTTGTCTTCCTGACAGCTGCTTAGGCGGGCTCCTTTTCCTTCGTTGCAGCAGCTAGGGCAGGCTCCTTTCCCTTCTTGGCAGTAGCTTGGGCAGGCTCCTTCACCCTCAGGACATGTGCCCTGGATCCTTTTCCACCATGAGTGGGTGTGATGACGACTGGGCCCATGGACTGGGTGGCTGAGGTGCTTGGCTGGGTTCTTCCCACCCTGGCCAGACGGGGTGGAGGGGGTAGGGGAGAGGTCAGTTGTTGATAGGAACAGTTTTTAGGGACACTGGGGTGGGAAGAGGGATACGGTTTGGGAGTGGAGGAAGAGGGAATGGTTGTTGGAGGTGTCTGTATGCTGATTTTAGGTGCAGGTGCATGGGCAGGATGCTGTTGTGAGGTGGATGGCTGTTGGGTGTCTGAGTGCTTGCGTTTGTGTACCTTAGGAGGGGGGGCAGACACAGTGGGAGAGGACACAGGGGACGTGTACATGGCTGTTGTAGAGGTGTCTGCCAGTAAGATGTGTGTTCTGCTTGGTGTGGTGGTGATGCTGGTAGTGGATGATGATGTAGTGCATGCAGGTGTGAGTGTTGACGGAACTGGGGGGAGATGGAGGAGGAGGCCAAGGGGGAGACAGTGGAAATAGTGGATTTTGGTATGTCTGCATCTGGATGGTGTGTGTGAGTGCCTGTGGGATGAAGTGTGGTGCTTGTGTTTCCCTGTACCACTCTTGTGTGTGGTCTTGTGTGCATGCTCGTCTTCCTGTGTGCTTGGGATGGGTTGGGGTTGAACAGAATGGGACTGGGAAGTGGAAGTTGGAGGGGGGAGGGTAGAAATAGGGACAATGGCTGCCATCACAGAGGAGGCCAGAGCCTGGATCGATCTCTGTTGGGCCGCCAATCCAGTGTGAATGCCCTCCAGGAATGCATTAGTCTGCTGCATCTGGGCTGCCAGCCCCTGGATGGCATTCACAATGGTTGACTGCCCTACAGAGATGCATCTCAGGAGGTCAATAGCCTCCTCACTCAGGGCAGCAGGGCTCAATGGGGCAGGGCCTGAGGTGCCTGGGGCGAAGGAGATGCCCACCCTCAGGGGTAGCGGGCACGGGCAACTCAATGAGGGGCTGCTGGGAGTGCGGTGCTGGTACAGAGGGTGGTGGATGTACCTGTAGCTGGGGTGGTCAAAGAGGTGTCTGCCACCACCAGGGAGCTTCCATCGGAGGAGGTATCTGTGTCAGAATTGTTCTCTCCAGTCTCCGCCGTGGTGCTCCCCTTGCCCTCAGTCACACTGGTGCCCTCAGCGTCTGTGGACTCTGCCTCCTGGGTCCTGTGGGATGCAGCTCCCTCCGTCGCTGGTGCCTCTGCTCCTACGCCAGATGATGCCAATGCACATAAGGACAGTATGACAAAACAATAAGGGGGGGAAGAGACAAAGGATACACTTGGTCAATGGCTGCACCAACACCACTGTTGGCATTCAAAGCACCCTCACACACAGGGAACAGGCCTACGCAATATGCCATAGCACTACCAGAGAAAAAGTTAGAATCCAAGGCATGGGGAGGTGCACACACCGCCAAATGCAGCACACCTGGGACCCACGCAGCCCTGACCAGTAGTGGATACTTACAAGCTAGGTACCAGGACTATCCCCTCAGATCCCTAGCCACCAGGGAACCTACGCTGCAATGTCTGGGCTGGCCTAGGGGCACCTACTGACACACATCCCCACCCGATACCACCCTGCCATGCGTAAGTTGTAATGATGGGCCCTGTACTAATCCCCTTGTGGTTCCTGTAATGCCCTCAAGCACCCATCCAGAGGGGTCAGGGTTCGACAGGCACCCCTTCCTCGTTGGGAGGCCATCCCCAGCTGGGCCTCCGCCGTCTTCCGTGCCCAAAGTCTCAGGTCCTCCCACCGTTTCCGACAGTGGGTGCTCCGCCTGCCATAGACCCCAGGGGTCCGCAGGTGCTTGGCGATGGCACGCCATATACCATTCTTTTGATGGGCGGTGACTTGCAGAGGAAATACACACAGGAAAATTGTATTAGTCAAACAGTCCTGCCTGTTACACTTATCGCCCACCATACCCCTTCACATCACCATTTACACACACATGGCCCAGTACACAACCAATACGCCACCCAGAGGACATCCACCCACCCCCTTAGCAGAGGCCTTCACACACAACTCCATGCATTCATGCCACATGCATCATGCCCACAGTGTACTCACCTGTTGGTCTGGAGGACCATACAGCAGTCCGTACTAGGCTAGGACCCCATCCACCAGTCTCTCCAACTCCGACAAAGTGAAGGCAGGGGCCCTTTCCTCAGTCACACGGGCCATGGTAGGTTCCAGACACAGGTCACAGCAGCACATGCAGTGTAGGTCCTCTCATGTAGATGATCAGGTAGCAAGTGAGGAATCAGATAGGAAATGGTGGTCACGTCCGCGGCAGTGCATACCGTCATCACTGGCATAGATCACCATTGGCCACTGTACCTCTTAGGGCCCAATGTTACCAAATGAGGAGTTGCTCGGCGATTCCTGACCACCTCCCACAACGGCGCACAATGTTTGGAGAATTTCCTCACTTCCACCTGTCCCTCCACACAGGACAGGCGGACGCCATTTCGGGGGGGGATGCAGGCCCTGGATATTTGCTGCGTCACTGTCGAAATTTGGACATACAGTACAAATCACACTTATACATTACAAGTTAACAGCATGCAAAGTTCTATTGTAGCCCCATTGTTCAGTTTATGACCGGCTCCTCACTCTTTATCCCCATAGATTGCTACCTCTGCAGATGAATAGGAGATGGAGACATACCCCCGAGTACAGACCCCTGGTGGACTTGGCAATAATGGAGGAGAGGTATATCATCCTCACCTATAGACTTGACAGGGCCACAATCACAGAGCTGTGTGCCAAATTGGAGCCTGACCTGATATCTGCTATCCGTCACCCCACTGGAATCCCCCCTCTTGTGCAAGTTCTATCAGTGCTCCATTTCCTGGCAACTGGTCCTTTCTAAGTGACCGTAGGCTTGGCAGCAGGAATGTCACAGCCAATGTTCTCAATAGTGCTGACCAGAGTGTTGTCTGATTAAATGCCCTGATTAAACACATGTGCAGCTACATTGTTTTACCCCAGGTTGAAGATTTGGGCACAGTGAAGGCCGAGTTCTATGCAATGGGACATATCCCCAACATAATTGGGGCAATTGATGGAACACATTTTGCATTAGTCCCTCCCGTCAAAATGAACAGGTGTTGAGAAATCGTAAGAGTTTCCACTCTATGAATGTACAGCTGGTGTGCTTGGCGGACCCGTACATCTCCCACGTCAATGCTAAGTATCCTGGGTCGGTGCATGATGCCTTTGTCCTGAGGAATAGCAGCATCCCAAATGTGATGGGCCAACTACAGAGGCACAGGGTGTGGCTAATAGGTGAGCCCTTGTCCCCACCCAGTATATGTTGGTGTATGGTGTGGGCCACATAGGATAGTGTGTGGCTAAATGTTGTCCCCCAATATTGCAGGTGGCTCTGGTTACCCAAACCTCTCATGGCTGCTGACCCCTGTAAGGAATGCCAGAACAGGGGCAGAAGAATATTATAATGAGGCACATTGGCGAACCAAAAGGATAATAGAGAGGACCTTTGGCCTCCTGAAGGCCAGGTTCAGGTGCCTCCATCTAACAGGTCCCTGTGCTACTCACCCAAGAAGGTCTGCCAGATTATAGTGGCATGCTGCACGTTGCACAACCTTGCCATGAGATGCCATGTACCTTTTCTGCAGGAGGAGGAGGCTGGAGATGGCCGTGTGGCAGCAGTGAACCCTGTGGACAGTGAGGATGAGGAGGCAGAGGATGAGGACAACAGAATATCAGTCATCAGACAATACGTCCAATGACACACAGGTAGGACAGTGTTACTTCACATTTCAATGACATTTGTTTGTATTTCTCTGGCACTGGCATGCTGATATTTCCCACTTCTATGCCCACTAACTGTTCCCTCTGGCAAATCGTTTTGCAGGTGTTGGTGACCTCACATACACTCCTGCTGTGATCACTGGAGCCAGCCACAGGTCATTAATCTATGCTCATTTTCTGTACAGTTGAATTGCAATGTTTGTACCTGTATCAATGATTACATAATTGAAAAACATGACATACTCCAAACTTCTTTTTTTCCAAGGGTGTTTATTGAAGTGCTAAAATATAGAAGGGCAAGTGCAATGGGCTGGGGTGATGATGGAGGGAAGTCCAGGGTATTGTTCCAGTCTGTTTGTAGCACAGGTGCAGTGTCCAAGGGGACATTGGAAGGGGAGCAATGGCAGTTCAAGGTGAACTCCAAGAAAGGCGATAACCAACGTAGGAGTACCCAGTTTGAAATAAATAGTTATGCTTCAAGTCCAGTTCTTTCAATTCAAGTGCATTTATTAGTGACAGTTGTGCGTAAAAATCTTTAAATGTCCTGTTCTGTATGGAGAATTTGAAGATAAAGAGGAAGAGTAGCCGACACGTGTTTCGCCCCCTTGTGGTAGGTTCACCTGGGGCTTCTTCAAGGCTGCAAATGGTAAGTAATGATTAGAGAGCACTGTGAGATTGTGAGAAAGGTGGCAGGACCCCCCTCCCCACTCCAACCCCCAACATGCACATACACACACCCCCTCCCCACCCGCACCCCAAACATGCACATACACACACCCCTACACTCACACATACACTACAAAAACACATACAAACAGGCATGCACACATATCGACCCGCACACATTTCCCATACACAAAACACCCCCCGCATTCATACACGCACTCTCACAGCTCCTCTACATACTCACACGCACACCCCCATGAACGCACACAACACACAACATCCCCCACCCCTTTCCCCTAACGGACGATCAACTTACCTTGTCCGTTGATCCTCCGGGAGGGGACGGGATCCATGGGGGCTGCTCCGCCGCCAGCACCCCGTCACCAGAACACCGCCACGCCGAATTATGGATCGTGATTTGGTGGGCGGTGTTCTGATGACGGGCGGTGGAGGTGGAGCAGCCTCCACTTCCCCGCCGACCGGCAGTATGGCTGCCAGCAGTCATAATACGCTGCGCTGAAAACCACCTGCACTGCCGGTCTTTAGTGCGGCAGTACCTCGGCGGTCTTTGAAAAAGACCGCTGAGGTCTAAATGAGGGCCTGGATGTACACATTTACTACTACACTTTGTAGTAACTTCACTAAAGTGTAGACTTACATGCCCCACCCCTTAAAGAAGGGATGGAGTCAGAAAAAATCATCATATAAAACCAAATAATTATTATTCGTTACTTTACAATTAGTAGTAATTTTACAACAGTATTTGACATCCCGCATACTTGGTAGAGACTGCTTCAGTCAGTCATCAGTGGTAAAGCATGGGGAAAATTTAAAAAGTTGATTAAAGTTTAGAAAATGTTAAAATATTTGTAAGTTGAATGTAAATTAATTCAGATTGAGAAAAGTTTATTAAACTATTTAATGCAATACTGTTTTTAATGTACAGTTCATATATTTTTTTGGGGGAAGTTTCTTTAGATACATTTATTTTACCATTATTTTCTATAGCGTTTTAAGTCCCTACCTTCATTATTTTATATGGGAAGTATTACAGTACCTTTGAGTTGCCTTGATGGTGCAGCACTTCATCGAACTCTGAGAGGTTGTACATTTACAATTGTTTTGGTTCCATTTTGGCTGCAATAACTGTAGAAGTCCAATTTGAGAATAGGAAGGGGTTTTTGAGGGTGAGTTAATATCCCTACCTAAACCTCTCACTATCCATCCCTTAAACCTTCCTTACTCCTCTCCGAACTTTAAAGATAAGAGGCAGAGACCTGCACACAGATTTGTAAATAGCAGTTTTTTTGTACACTATTAGTGCTGTAATATTACTAAACTTACTGAAAAATGCATTTTGTGAATAGGCCACACCATATTAATTCACGGGCAAGTAAAAACGTTTTTTAATAAACTAATACCATGGCCCTCAGAGGCAGTAAATACACAGGGAGGAAATCCGTTTGTTTTGCTTTGGACATATTGCACAGGTAGGAAATCTATTTGTTTTGCTTTGGACGTTCGGTATGTATAACTTTCCTACTGCTGTATTGCAGATGTCCTGACAGGGAGATGTGGAATTTTGTCTCCCTTCAGCTTTTTCTTCTTTAATCTCTGGGAGTAAGAGGTAAGAACTAGTGATGGTAACGTCTTTCTGACCATTAAAGAGACAGATTTCAAGGTCCTGTCATTGAGCTTTGAGGGTCCCAGTAGAATTTCTCTCCTATGTCTGACAAGTACAGAGGTGGATTGAAACAAAGGAAGCTGAGGATGTTTGCAAGAAAATCAGTGCACCATCTACAACTGACGTTTCCCCCTGTCCGTTCCTGAAGAAACTGTTAGGTTATTGCTGCATGTATGTATGTAGCATTTCTGAACCACAAACCTAGCCAAAAGGCACTGAGTGCTGTACATGGTCAAATACATGCATACGTTTAATTAGCTATAGGAGAGGAAGCTGGGCTGTGGACCATTAATGAATTGTGAAGTACTGTTCTTTAAAGATGTGAGTCTTCAACTCTTTCCTACATTGGAGAAGAATTGGGGCAGTTCTGATGGGTACAGAGATGTGGTTCCAGAAACTGGTTACATAGAATGAAAATACCTGCTGTTTTCTTTTTTTCACTCTTCAATTCTTAGTGTGCATTCTGATGGTGTCCTAGCATCGAGTTTCCCCAGATACACCTGAGATAGAGAGCTTGTCCACATGGTAATAAGAGGTGCTGATTGTGATAGCTTTGTAAATGAAGCAGCTGGTTTTGAAAATGGTGCAGACCTGCAAGGGAAGCAAAAGGAGCCCTAGCAGGGTGAGGGTCATGTGATCATATTTCTTCAGGCCCTGGATGACATTTACTGTAGTATGTAGGATGCCCCTAAAGTGTCCCAGTGTAGAGTCTAGTAGGGCGTGGAGTAGGGCATTACTTCTAACAAGATGTGAGCGTGCAAGAGCTTGAATAGCAGTTCTTCAGTTGCTTTCTGGAAGAAACTGTTTGACTTTCTTTAAAAGAGAGAGCTGGTACTAGGGTGTATTTATCTTATTTTGGCAATGTGCTGCTGCATCTTAGTACCAAAAGCAAATACACTGCTAACTCCAGAAGTCATTCTGATAAAATAATTGATCAGAGAGACTGGAGAAATATGTTTTTCTCAAGATATCTCAGTTTGTTTCTGATATTACACATGCTCCTTACATCAGATTTCCTTTATTTTTGTGGCATTATTTTAGCTATATGTTTTGCGTTGTTTTGGCACAAGTACCAGGCACAGCTTGTAAGATGAAAGCCTTACTATGTTAGCTTAGAGAGCAATGGGGAACCAATGATTCCTCACAGAAAACAATTTTCCTTTCAGTAATTAGATTTATTGGACTTAGTAAAAGTTCTTAACTCCGTCCTCCATAGATTAACAGTAGCAGTAATGGTCTGATTTCCTTCAGACATCCATGGAGTGCTGCAGTCTCTCAAGTATTACACTCTTAGCTCATTTATCCCCTAATGTTTTCACTCACATGGGAGGTTATAGATGTTTGTTCAAAAATGTTAATAGCATTTTGTTGAACAAAAACTAACACTGTAAGTTCAATGAAATTCAACAATGTATCAACAATCAAAAATATCAACAAGTTATCAAACATATTTCAAAGTTTTCTAGTTCATATATTCATAGTCTAAGTCAATATTTCAAAGCAAGGCCAAACAATCATACTTACAGGAGCATATATGGAAGGTGATAACATCATTTCCTAATGGGTTTGTGTAGCAATGAAGTATTAATGAACATTTGTTTGTGGTGAGTGGGAGATCTTTGGAAATGTGTCAAGTAAAAATCAAGTTCTGTTAATCCTGCTTTTTAACCATAAAGGTCAGGATCTGCCATTGTCTACAGCAGAAGCATTGTTTTCAGATAGTGTGTGTGCAGCTCATACATTGTTAATGTGCAAACTGAACATCGACAAACTTCAGTGTTCAGTAGCTGTGGAGTTCAGAAACACCCCAACATTTTGAGGGAGGAGGCCCAAAATTCAACAGGGCCCAGATAAACTTTTTGTTGCACTATGTGGAGGATGGCAGTTTACCTCTGTAAGTTGTGAGCCTCATCCACATTCTTCTTTTCATCCTACAACTGTTTCAGACCTGTCACTTTAAGCAATGTCTAGCTCCTTCCTAAGGAGAGTTTTGCATACGAAAGTCTTACTGGCAAAATCTGGCACAAACAGAGAATACATCCATGCCATCCCAATGTTATCACATCCTCATGCTTAGTTGGGCTTGACATATTTTGAAAGCTTTGATCTGATCAGTCTTGGGATGCACCTCATTAGCCAATATGGCATAACACACATAGCTCAATTCCTGACAACCAAGCTTACATTTCTTCACTTTAATTGTAAACACATGTTCCTTCAGTACTTTTAGTACCTCCTTTAATCTGGACATATGTTCTTCCGAGATGCTTCCGAATACTAAAAGGTCATCCTAGAAAAACATTATTCCAAGACTGTCTCCTGAGAAGTTGGTCATTAATCTTTGGAACACTGAGGCTGCTGAACAAATGACATGACATTAAAACATAATCTGCAGAATGGTATAGTAAAACAGCTGAGATCCTTGGGATCTTCATTTAGTTTGATCTGGTGGTAGGCTGATGTGATGTTAAGGGTGGTAAAATCCTTAATTCCAGTCGGCATACTTACTAGTTTGGCTATGTCACTTAGAGGAAATCTATCTTCAATGACTCTCTTGTTTAATTCTTTATGGTTGATAAATGTGCTGATCTCATCCCTGCTTTACTCACCATTATAACAGGCACCAACCAATCAGCAGCTTCAGCTTGTTCACTGATTGTCTCAGCACAAAAATGATTGAACTGAGCTTTAAATGCATTTCTACAGGGAATATTATTCACCTTACGTATTGAAGGAACAAATTCTTCTTTAAGTTGAATTCAATGAATATACCCCCTTTAAGCAACCTACTTTCTCCAATGCAAAACTCTTAGAACTCCTTAAACAACTCTCTTTGTATGCCTAGAATGGTGTTGAATTGAACTTGCAGAGAAGTATTGGAGCTAAGCGACATGCCTAGCAGTTTTTGATGAGGCCAAATCAAGACGATATTTCCCTCCAATGGGGCATATATCTTTTCTTCATCTTTGTTGCATCTGAACATTTGAGCATCAAAATGACCAGTCAGCACTATTGGCTTTCTCCTATAACCATAGGGTCTCACATCAGGTTTCTTCAATGTCATTATCCGCTTGAACTTTAAATCATTATGACTCTAGCTGTCACCAGACTGCCAGCGTCACGGTCGCGTTCAGACCGCCGCCAAAGTGGAGTTCCAACTGCGACATTACGACTGTGGTGAAAGCACCATGGTCAGTCCGCTGGCACCGCCAGGTTGCCGCCAGTCCACAGCCTGGCAGTCTCGGCAGTTGTAATCCACCAGGACAGTGCTTCTTGCAGCGCTGCCTCTGCGGCTTAAGAGTCCCCTTTCCGCCAGCCTTTGCATGGCAGTAGCCCCGCCATGCAAAGGCTGGCAGAAAGGGGGCACTGGGGGCCCCATGGGAACCCCTGCACTGCCCATGCACTTGGCATGGGCAGTGCAGGGGCCCCTATGGACAGCCCCTATGCGCTTTCCACTGCCTGAATTAAGGGCAGTGGAAAGCTCGTGGCACCGGCTCAATTACAAGGTGGCATCAATGTGAAGGCCCTGTTCACCGCAGGGTATGATGGGCGGAAACACTGTTTCCACCCGTCGGCCTTGTGGTGAACTAGTAATAGGGCCGGTGGTGATCTGGCCGCACAGGCGGCCTGATGGCAGTATGAGTTTGGAGGACGGTCTCTGCCGCCTGTCAGCCTCGTAATGGGGGACATAATCTTTATCAGAAAATAAAGTGAGACAAGCACCAAAATCCATCATCATTCTTGTCTGAATCTTATTTAATGAATACAAATCTGATGGATGTTCCCGCCTGTCATCCAATTTTTATGACTTGCAGCACAATCCCTTCACATCCCTCCTCCACTATCAATCACAAATTATTGTTTTGATTTATGCTTCTGCAACATTTAGCAAAATGACCTTGTTTTTCTCACAATATGCAAATTAATTTGATTGCAGGATTATCTTATTGATTTGCCTTGTGAACTGTGTTGTCACAACTGAAACAAAAGCCTCAACTCAAACCTTTGAGTGCCTATGGATTTGATAATGGTTTTAGATTTGGTATCTACAGTTTGTATATTAGCAGTTGAAACTGTATCCCTGCTACATTTGTCCACACAGCCTAAAAAAATGTTCCAATTGTCAAAAGACAACACCTATTTTAACTTTGGAATAAACTCAAGCAGCAATTCTTGCCTACTATAGCATTTTTACAATCTAGCATCCCTTATATGGTAATCCGATGTATTCCCAAATTTACATGTAGAGGCTAATTTACGTAGAGATATAACATATTCCTTAACAGAGTCACTTAATCTTTGACTACATGTGCTAAAATGATATCTTTCCAATACCGTAGACATCTTGTGATATTTGGCAAGTTTTTGATACATGTTTCATATTCATTTAAACCTGTTGCCACATCCAGTTCTTCTTTATCTGTTACCCCCAGAAGGTTTCTAAACAATCTTTGGTCCCTAAGGCGTAAATACAATAATAAAAGTGATGCCTCTTTTCCAGCAGTTACATTTGGTCAACATACCCTGAAATATTGGAGAAATCTTTGTTTCACTTAGACTACCTAATCCCAGGTTCATAAAGTGAAACTAAGAAGAAAGAAGGTGGGATGATTTTTTTGCACATTAAATTCAATGAAAGCCTACTTGCTACTTGAAATTAATGCAGAAAACTGTGTAATTATCTTCGTAAATGTGTTGTTCCAAAAACAAATTACTCACATTAAGCAATTTAGATTTTCTCTGGATGATGACCGTCAATGGTACATGGTATTGTAACTGATTTTTTTAAATACTTTAAAAACATGCATTGGCAAAGGCAATAGGTCTGGTGGTGGCTGTCAGCCTTTTGGCAAATCTTCTTTTGTTTTGTCAGTTTTTCTGCAAATCTTTTTGTTCAATAAGCTGCTGGAAAATGTTATTTTAGTCTCAAAAAAGTGCACATTACCATAGGGCTCCCTGGCACTGAGGGGAATTAGTTTGTGTGAGGATTGCCCCTTGTGAGAGGGCAGGAGGCCAGCCAGTGGCTGAAATGGGCTTATGCAGAACTCCACGAAGTACCAAAAAAATTCCACCGAGCTACGCAGAGTTCCAGGAGTGGTGGAGTTTGGATAAGTCATGCTGTTTGTGCTGATTTCCAGCACCAGGAGTTTCTCCCGTGCAGTAAATCAGCATGAACGGCATCACATTGAGCACCGGGCTTCTTTCTGCCACTCAAGTACATTTTCTATTTGAACGGCAGCTTCCTAAACGCAAGTGGTAGCTTTCTCAACATAGGCGGACGTGTCCTGTTGTGACCGGTAGCGTTCAGAGACCTTGCTCATGCTCACCAACACAGCAACTTCTCTTTAACAGGACCAGATACTCGTCCACTGAAATATCTTGACATGGAACATAGATCTCGGAGAAACAATCAAATAAATGGTGAAGGGCACATCACATTTTGAAGAGACAGTCAAAATCAAGGTGATCTCTTGTTAATGCTGTAGCTTTCTCCACAACATGAGCATTCGCTGCAGAAGCAGATTCCTATCTCGACTCATGGTTGCTAGAATAATAGCAGTTGCCATCAAGGGACTAGTTGACCAATACTGGCTTCCTTAGCGATCCCATCAGAAAGGTTAAACTCCAGATCTGCTTTAATTCATGGAGATTTGTAGATTACCAGGTAGCTCTAGAGTGGGTTGTAAGCGTGGCACGGTTGACTCTCAAGTTCTGTTTTGCATACAAATTTATCTGCCCAACAATATCATCCAAAAATACATCATCAAAAGAGAGTTGGAATAAATAGATAAGGAAAGCGTTCTCTGTATTAATTCCACACCCTGCAACACCATTACCGGCATGCAAAACAGGCCGCACCACATTTGGGAGAATCAAGAGTTCAGCACTTCCAAAGGGAAGCCTTCCAACCCCTGTCTGCAATCCTGTTTATGCTACACTACAAGCACATCCTTATCCTACTCTCATCAAGGCATATCGTTAACATTAACAGTGAATGTATCTTCAGATGATTTTTCTGGGACAGAAAGTTCACTGCCAGAATCTGGCACTTGATCCTCTGCCTCAGATGCAGAGTCAGTCTCGGAGCTATGTTCAGCGGCATATTCAAAAAGCAAACTAACAACCTTGCTAGGCTGGTGAGCCTGCGACCATGCGGAGCCGCCGGCAATGTCCTGGCCAGGCATTCTGCTGGGCCGGCGGGCCGAAACAATGTTTCCGCCCGCCGGGCCACTGCCATGTTCATAATGAGGGCCATAGTTCTTCTACCTACGCTATGCTAGAGCACAGCATAATAAGCCGAATCAGACCTTCAGGTTTCCCCATGGGAAAACGTCACCCCTCATACCTTAGTAAAGAAGCCTGTAGTCAAGAAAGACACCTTGTAGGTCAGGGGCTCAGCCATCTAAGCAATCAGCTGTAGTGAGGCAATCAGCATGCAATCATGGTTATCTGGCTGGAATCTTCCTCTAACGTGTATGGGACAAAAGAGTGTTTCTATAATAAAATAGATGACATTCTATGTCATGTTTCTGTGAATGTTGGAGACACAGCGTACCACTTTTACCAGCAACCCATCTGACTGTAGCCTTGAAGAAAGCACAAAGTGGAATGAATGTCCTACTGAGAATGTATTGCTTTCCTGAGTGAAAGAACAATTAGATAGAGAGAAATAAAACAACAACCCAAATGTGGCTAGTGCTAGAAAAATAAAGCAATGCTGAATAAAATGTAACTGGGCTAAAGTGCACAATGGCAGGCCTAGTTTGCTAAAATCATTTGTCTAAAATATGGCTAAAATAGCTATACAACACCCTCCCCTTGCTGGTTCAAAGGTGGTTCTAAAGCTCAAAATAAAACAAAGCCTAATAAAATCTGTCAATAAAAGCATGTAAACACAAATGTCCATGGTGACAAGCTAAAAGACACTTGAGCAGGAATAAGAAGGACAATTGAAAAGCCAATAGGGGCACCAAAAAATGCCAAATTCAAAGTTCAATGTCATTCTTGAAAATCACCAATTATATCCGGGACAGTTGGAGCCAGGAAATGTTCCACTTCGGCAGGTGGTAAAATATCCAGCTCTTTTCCAAGGACAACCACAGAGCACTCTTGTTCCAAAGCCTCCGCTCCAGCCGAGGAAACAGCATACTGTGTTGTGCCCAATGTTGAGTTAAGAGTTGCATTATCCACAAAGGGCAACTCATAGACGGCTTGCCGTAGGAAACGTACCCTCAACATGCATGTCTGATAATGAGCCCTCAGCGAGAACATCAACAGATCAGTGTCCAATGAAAGTAAGCGTTGCGTATAAAGACAGACTTTCAATGCACATTCTAAGAAGCACCAAAGGCTGCACACAATCCAAAACCGGTCTGAATGACAGGGACCATCCACACTCCAATTGTTCCTGGAGTGGTGCTGCAAAATACTGCACCACGTGTTCACGACACAGTTGCGCTGGTGGAAACGCTTTCAGTCCTCTTTGCTGCAAAGGGACAGCCATTGCACAGAAAAAGTAGCAACAGAAAAATGCCACATTTTATAGCCAAAGTAATTGGAAATCCCATGAAAATACTAAAAAATATTGAGTGTATGGCTGAAGGTATTAAGCCAAATATAGAGGAAAAGGTGTGAGCGAAGCTAGAACCAACAGCCTTAAAGAAATGGGCGTTTCCAATAGTACTGGACATGATGAATATTCATCCCACGAGTTCACCAAAGTGTCTCAGAAAAATTGTGCTTAAAAGGGACTGAATCTCTGCTGAAGTCCTCGCAACCTGAAGAGCATAGGTCTCGCATGCAGATGTAATCACCACATGTTTTTGAAACAATAAAGCCTTGAGTCTGCTCAATTTGTCAAAATTCACATCAGAAGTAGCAATATGAGGCCAAATGTCTGCTACTACTTTCAGTTGCATAGGGGGAAAAGGACATTCCCACAACATGTAACAATTTGGGAGACCGAAACAACATAAGCTATTCTGGCTTGCATTCCACAGCATCTCTCACTGTTAAGGTGCACATAGCTACCATTTCAGAGCACCTGGAACGCAGGTCTAATCAAGGGAACTGGAACTCCCTTCAGATAACAAGCCAAATTTGCTGCTGCAAGGACAGCTGTTTACAAACCATTGAATGGCTCACAGAAGTCTTGCATTCACTACCGCTAAGAAAGACCTCTTTCATTCCATTGAAACATTTGCACAAAAAGGGAAGCTCCCACACCTCGTGTATATAGATAGCTCTCTAAGCCTTTAATATCAGTCTACTGGAATGTGTTTCAAATAGGATGTGAATTGAAGTGTTGAAATAGGCAGATTATATCCCTGTGTATTAGCCATTCAGCAGATAGTATTTCAGCCACAGTAAAAGGCAAATTCTTGAATTTCTTGATGTTTAGCATGACGTATGTTGCTTCCTTGTGAGCCATTATTTGTACTACCCAGGAGTCCCCTAGGTCTGCTGTGCAGGATAGGCCACATGGTGTAGCTTGACATTGTCGATGGAGACAAAGCGATTTTCTTTAGAACTAGTTCTGGTACCGTGTATTCCCAGGTCTGGAACCAGTGCACGATAAGAAGGACCAAGCTCCTTTTCACAGCAATCTGTTCACACACTAGATCCCCAAGTTTTGGAATCCAGCCAGTAGATGTTACTAGTACATCCCTTATTCCCAAGGAGGCAGCAGTGGCAGATTCGTTGTCATCACAAAACTGTTGTAAGTCCTGCAAGACAGTGACACATTCATTTATGTCAAAAGGTGTATCTGCCGCCTCCACAGCAGGACCCTCAAGATCTGGTACATACATTCATGTTCCAAATAAGCATTCGTATGAAGTATGCCCCCCAGGGACCTTCCAAGCAGAATATTTAGTGCTTTCCGGTCTTCATACAGGTGTTTAAGCCAACTATGACCTGCGCCTGACACCCTGGCTGTTAAGGATTGGTTTTATCGCTGCACAAAACTTTCCTCCGGGATGAAATGGAGACAAGTAATGCCGTTGGACCCCTAATGAAGCCATGGCATCCCTGAAAGCCCTTGAGGCAAAAGCAGGGCCCTGGTCCGAGTGGAAAGCCGCAACAGCATATGTGCTGATAAAGACTTGCACATCTTTAATAACAGTTCAAGCGTCAGCAGAGTGTTGAGGCCAAACACATAGAAATCTGGAGCATGAATCAACAGTGACAAAGTTGTATTTGTATGCACTATCAGGTGTTAGGAGACCACAATGGTCCAATTACACACAGTATAATGGTTTGTTGGATATAAGGAGGGGTGTCTGTGGTGAGCATTTGACGGTGGATCCTTTAATTTGCTGGCAGATGTCACAACAAAGGACATACTGCTTGGTCTGTTTATAGAGAGCTGGCCACCAGTAATGTGCTTGTAGCAATGAAATTGTAGCCGCCACACCAGCATGGGCAGATGCAACTCCCTCATGCACTGCTTTAATTAATTCTGGTCTTTGTTCTTTATTGGGAATCACATGATTTCCCACCCCTGGTATTACTAGTAGGGCTGTATTGAGGCATGAGATGCAGTGGGGGTATTTAGCAGGATATGCTTTTGGTAAGGGCGGGCCATCAGTCGAAGCTTTGACAGCTGCCAGTGTTTTATCGTCCAATTTCATTTTACAACGAGTTACTGCAGCAACAGAAGCCGTAGCTACTGCTGATTTGGCTGCTTCATCAGCCAAGGTATTGCCTGCAATGTGTATTCCAACATTCTGATGTTCTAGTGTATGTACAACATGGACGGTGGATAGCGTTGGCTTCAGATCCGCTACTTTCCCCCACAGAAGTCCGTGTTTAATGGTGTGTACTTTGGAATCTGGTGCCAGAAATGTAGATATTCATTGAAGGGCTGGACACAATAGTACGAATCACAGACAATCATTGTCATCTGTTCGGGATCTGTATGTTCCAGTGTCATCACCAGAGCCTTGAGCTCTGCAAGTTCTGCAGTGCAGTCCCCTAGGGTCTGCCCATAAGTATGTTGTGGATAGAACTTGCCATCCTTCATGTATCCACTTACGACTGTGCAAGCGGCGGAGTATTGATGTTTGGTGCCTATGGCTAGTTGGGCTGAACCATCAGTGTACAACATTTTCTGATGTTGTTTAATAGGCAATGAGTTTGCTGGAACTGGCTATTCAAGTTCAAATTGCAAAAACTCTTTGGTTTGTAATTTTGAGGCAAAGTTATAATCAACATCAGTGGCCATCAGAGACGTTGCCCATTGAATCCAACATGGATGTAATGCTTTAGTGTTAGGAACACTAGCTTTGATAACAGCCTCCAGGGCTTGAATGGGGATACAACAATGATACGTTTCCCCTGGGCCAGAGGTCTCTCTTTAATGATAGCCATCTGTATAGCAGTGAGAATTTTCTCAGTGGGAGCAAAGTGTTGTTCAGCTGTACAATATAAATGTGAGTTGTATGCAATCAGGACAGTCTCATCTTCATTGAATGTCACGTAGGTGAAACCAATGGCACCAGCAATTACTCTGATGGCCAGATGTTTTTTGTTGTCCCTTGCATGTAGGTATCTTGCTTCAAGCATGCCTTTTTTGTAATGCTCTGAGGATGTGTGTGTGTTCGACTGTCCAGTATTTGCTGATAAAGTCAGGACGTATTAAGGCACACAATGGTTTAATGCATTGTGCTTGATCTGGAATGTATGTTCTGCCAAAATTTTAAAATCGCAATAAAGACTTTATTTATTGTGTTGGCAGTTGGTGTTTGGTGGTTGTAATTTTTCTAAAAATTAGGGTGCCAGGCTCTTGCCTTCATCTGACAGTTTGTATCCTAAAACAGGACACTAAGAAAGGCTATTTTTGATTTTTTGAAATTGAATTTGTAGCCTATAACACAATAGAACAACTACTACAATAACCCTGTAACCCACAAATTAAAATAACAAAACCCCTAAGTAGTCTATACACTACAAATTACACACAAAAACACAGTATGGATCAACCTACAGTACATATCAACATCAACCTTTTCTCACTCTCAAACACAAAATCAGAAAGCTACTTAGGTAGTTTAATTTTTCTTCTATGTTTACTCTCTTCACTAGTGGTCCCATCGCAGTTTTGTCCAAAAACTTAATTCAGAATGCCAGTCTGAAAATTTGAGTCAAGAGCATATCCGTCAGCTTGATGAAAATGTAACCGTAAATTTTCCTCTTCTACATTCAATTTATTAGGTTGAACTTGTTTCAAATTATCATCCTCCTCACTCAAACTCCTATTTATGTAATCAGAACAATTCCATTAAATTCAACAGAATTATTAACACTATGAGAGTCCTCATCTAAATTTCACACATTAGATCAAACAGATCCCTGTTCAACAAGATTGTTGTCATACTATTCACTATTACTCTTTAAAATAGCAATTCTCTTTAGAGTCTGTATTCTACCATCACTCAACATAACAGCATTATGCAAAACCTTAATAATCTTCAAAGGTTCTGAGAATATACTTTCACCCTTCCTTACTTTCAAAGGTATCTTCACCTTAACTCTCATGCTATCCTTTGTGACCAGGTCCTTTGATCAGCTTTTAGTATCATATATCTCCTTTTATTTGACATGCATATTTCTAATCCTCCCCTCACTTCTTCCATAGGAATGTTGGTACACACGGATTCTAATAACGACTCAGGATTTCATTTAGTTCTTGCCCCTCTTTGTCTCATGACCTCAAGGGGTGTTACTCCCAAGGCATTATGGATAGTAGTTCTGTACATCCATACAGTCTTCAAAAGTTGCATTTTCCAAACCTCATTGTTCTAAATGTTCATTGTTTGCCAATTGCTCTACATTCTTGATTACCCTATTGAACCGTTCAATCATACCATTGCCACTAAGATTATTAATAACGATATAGTCCAGTGTTTAACACCAATCCAATCAAAATAGTTCCTAACTGTATTGGAGGTAAACAGTACTCCATTATCACTTATTATTTGGATTGTCAAATCTTCGTCCATGAACACTTTATCAAAGAACAATAATACAGAATCCGTATCCACCCTATCAACTATTTTAAGCACAGGCCACCTAAAAAAACATCAGTTGAAGCTATGATGTACTTAGACTGACAGCAGAATGACCCCACAATTTCTATTGTAACTGTGGCCCATGGTTTCTTGGGAATGGTAGGTTCTCACATATTAGTATTTTTTAGTCCTTAAAGATTTATCAGACCATACACCAAACAATTCCTTACAGTTCTCTCAACTGGTAACTCGATCCTTGGCCACCAAAACCATTTCTTCACTCTTTGATTTGTTTTTTCAATACCACCATTTCCTTCATAAAAAAGTTTAACAACACAATTCCTCAGGTGAGATTGCTCTAACACCTCTACTAATTGCATCCTTTAGGACATATAGGACATATAGGGGGTCATTCTGACCCTGGCGGTAGACTACCGCCAGGGCCAACGACCGCGCCAAGAGGCTGGCGGTGCTCCCATGGGCATTCTGACCGCGGCGGTACAGCCGCGGTCAGATACGGGAAACCGGCGGTGTCCCGCCAGTTTCCCGCTGCCCAGGGGAATCCGACCCCCTTACCGCCAGCCTGGTTCTGGCGGTTTTGACCGCCAGAACCTGGCTGGCGGTAACGGGTGTCGTGGGGCCCCCTAACAGGCCCCCACCACGATTTTCAGTGTCTGACAAGCAGACACTGAAAATCGCGACGGGTGCAACTGCACCCGTCGCACCCCTTCCACTCCGCCGGCTCCATTCGGAGCCGGCATCCTCATGGAAGGGGGTTTCCCGCTGGGCTGGCGGGCGGCCTTCTGGCGGTCGCCCGCCAGCCCAGCGGGAAACTCAGAATTACCGCGGCGGTCTTCTGACCGCGTAGCGGTATTCTGCCGGCGGGACTTTGGCGGGCGGCCTCCGCCACCCGCCAAAGTCAGAATCACCCCCATAATTCCTTCCTCACTTTCCATAGTTTCTTTAAGTCAGAGCTCATCCTGGATTTGATGATTTGCTTGGCCATCCTCGTTACATTGGCCCTAATTATAACTTTGACAGTAATAACCGTCTACCGCCACGGTGACGGCCTCCAACATACCACTGCAGCGGTGACCATCCATCTGCCAGATTATGAGCACTGCCTGACGTCCGCCACAATAAGAGCGGAAAGTGTTCATACTGGCAGATGGTGGTGACCTGGCGCTGCTAACACCAGCACTGCCCCGCCAGTAGAACGCCACCAGCCATATTTTGAGCAGCAATACAGCCTGGCGGTGTTCTGCCGGCAGGGCGCTGCTGAGGCAGCAGCGTGCCCCTGCCCGTTTCCTGCCAGACGACCTCCTCGCCGGAAAATGTAAGTCTGACGTCTGACAGGGGAGGGGGGTGGGAAGGTGGGAGTGTTGTGTGTGTGTGTCTGAGTGTGTGAATGCATGTGTGAATGTGCCTGTCTGTGTTGTGTTGTATGCGTGGTTGTATGCGTGTGAGTGAATGCGTGTAAGAATGGTGAAGTGAGTGCGTGTCTGCATGTCAGTGTGTCTGTGTGTGAGTTTGTCTGGACGAATGAATATGTGAATGTGTGTATGCCAGTGAATGTGTGTATGCTGGTGTACGTGAGTGGATGTATGTGTGGTGCATGTGGGTGTATGTGTGCGTGTATGCGTGGATGGGGGTGTGGGATGAGGGGCGCTGTGACTGCAGGGGGGCAGGTAAAAGGGGGGTAATGTGTGTGTGCGTTTATGGGGAGGTGGGGGTTGAATGTGTGTATTGGAGGGGGTGGGGGTGTTTGAATCGGGGGATTTGTTTGGATGGAGGGGATGTGGGGGTGTCAGGTGAGTGTTGGGGTGGTGGGGAAGCTGCCTACTGCCATGGTTTTCGTGGCGTTGCTAACACCACCGAAACCATGGCAGTAGGCCAGCTCATAATGCCGCCAGCAGTACTCTGTGGGACGCCGGGTCGGAGATTGACATCTCCGGCCTGGCAGCTCATACAACCATGGCGGTATGAGTGGAGAAATGTCCACACTCATAATATGGCGGTATGCACCACCAGCCTGTTGGCAGTGATACCACATTAACGCCTCATTAACCCTGGTGGTCAGAAGACCGTCAGGGACATAATTGGACATAATGAGGGCCATAGGGCCTCATTACAACATTGGCGGGCGGCTACAGCCGCCCGCCAAGCTGTAACTGCCGTGCGGGCGCCAATGCGGCCGCACTCCCACGGTGCCCATGTGGACATCCCCGCTGGGCCGGCAGGCGGAAAACAAGTTTCTGCCCGCCGGCCCAGCGGGGATGTGGGCCGCAACATGGGAGCCTGCTCCAAATGGAGCCGGTGGTGTTGCGGCCGTGCGACAGGTGCAGTTGCACCCATCACGCTTTTCACTGTCTGCACAGCAGACAGTGAAAAGCCGCATGGGGCCCTGTCAGGGGGCCCCTGCACTGCCCCACCCCCAGGGGCCCCACGACTCCCCGTACCGCCAGCCTTTTCCTGGTGGTTCAGACCGCCAGAAAAAGGCTGGCGGTCGGGGACTCGTAATCACCTGGGCAGCGCTGCAAGCAGCGCTGCCCTGGCGTATTACAACCGCCGGGGCCATTGTGGCGGAAAACCGCTGGCCCCGGTGGTGCGACCCAAAATACACCGGGAGGCACCGCCAGCCTGTTGGCGGTGCTCCCGTCGTCTTGGGCCTGGCGTTGTAATACCGCTAGGGTCATAATGACCACCATAGTGTCTTCTAAGTCTAAATCTTTTTTGTACTCATCATTCCATATCGTTTCCTTAATTGCTGGCTGCCTTGGTCATGGATCAACACAATCTGATACTCTTTCAATTTGTTTTCTCCACTTTCAGAAATATCTCCAGGCCTTCTAGACAAGAAGTCTGCTAAAACATTATTTTTCCATGGTACATATTACATGTTATAGACAAAATTTTGTAACCTCTTTGACATCCTAGCAATCCTAGAATAAGCATTAAAGCTTTAAACATGCCCTCAGTAGTTAACCTAACTAAAAGTTTGTGATCGCTTCTTACAATACATGGTTTTCCCCAAGTGAAAGGTCTAAAATGTTCTAAAGCACCAACACATGCCAGTGTCTCATTTTATTTTCTATAACTCAGAACTTCTCTTCAACCACTGATAATGGCCTAGATGCTAGAACGTTATTGCTAGCATTTGCTGTTATAATGTTTTGTAAGTTAGGATCAAATATTTTCAGAGCTGTAGCTTTAACAGTGGTGTCCTTGATACCCTCAAACTCCCTCTGACAATCTAGAGACCACTGAAACTTGGTTTTGTTTTAAAAAGTTGTCGCACATTGTACACTTTCCGTGCAAACCCCTTAACAAATTTGCCATAAAATTCCACAAGGCCCATAAATTACCTAACGTCATCTTTGTTAGATGGGGAGGGTGCATTTTGAATTCTTTTCATAAGCTCAGGTTTAGGAATAACACCATCCTCACACAACACATGACCCAAATAAGTAACTGACCGCACTGCAAATGTGCATTTTGAGTACTCTATTGTCAACCCTTTATTTTAAAATATTCAAAAGGATTTCCAAACTATAATTGTGTTCCTTGTTGTCCTGAAAGCATTACAAATTTTTCACTTTACCAAATAACTGATACATTCATCTCTGAGAAACAGTGGCTACTGATGCTAATACAAAAGGTGTCCTTTTATACTGCATATAGCATCCAATATGGGTAATAAAAGCTAAGTATGTCTTATTATCTGCATGTAGAGAAATATGATGGCAAGCTGCAGGCAGATCTATCGTAGTGAACCGTTTTGCATCTTCAATCCAAGTCCAGTATTTCTGATATCTTATTGAGATGGAAACATGTTGACAATATGTGATCAGGCGATCCACACACCTGGGGTACAAATAAAGGAAACCTTTTTACCACACTGAGGAGGTGGGACTCAAATTTTGACCCCGGAGGCAGGACCAAAACAAAATGAAGCAGGAATACCTGGATGGCATGTCGCTGGAAGGGGAGGAGTCATGAAAGCATGTTCTGCCGAAGGAAAGCCCAGAAGACGCTGACGGGGAAGGAGCTGGGAACTCAGTAGCAGTTTCAGTGCAGCAAGGAACAGAGATGACAGCCATGGCTTCAGAATAAGGTGGAGATGACTTGGAGCAGCCAACCAGCAGTGAGGGAGCCAATTTCGGTACACAGAGAAGCCGTTTGCTGAAGAAGAACCAGCTGGTGTGCCAGCTGTCCCAGTCAATGTCCAGGAAGAATGTGGCTCCTGCAGGTTGGTGATTGGGTTCGGTTGTGGGGAATATGGGCAGGTAATATAAATGGAGAGGAGACCATGAATTACTATCAATCGTGGTCAAAGTCATAAATATTCCTTTTCACCTTTCTGTAGTGGTGGCTACGCTATTAAGGAAAGTCTTACAAACGCTTTTGCAGCAAAAATTCTGGGCTTCTTGACAAATTCCCCTCTATTTTTGACTAAAAGCACATATTGAGGACTGTTCTATCCATCCCAGAGTAAGTGGGCTAATACACTATAAAGGACGGTGAAGGTGGTAGTTCACAAATATAAAGAATAGGTAACTTACTTGCATGTCATTTACTTTCCTCCCAAGGGACCAGCGAGGAGATTCCTGGTTCTTGCCCCGAAAAAGAAAAAAGAGAGAGCGGTTAATTCTACAGTTCCTACCTGCTTCAAAAACTGTATATAAATAAATAAAAATTCAATCTTGCAGCTATAGGGCCTGGTTTAGATCTTGGCGGATGGAATACTCCATCACAAACGTGACGGATATCTTGTCCGCTATATTAAATCCCATTATATCCTATGGGGATCATAATATAGTGGATAGGATATCCATCATATTTGTGATGGCGTATTTCATCTGCCAAGATCTAAATCACACCCATAACATTACTCCTTTGGCCTTTTTTTATAACCCAGAAAAGTGAGGGCCTTACACAGTAATATTGCTTGACCCGTTCTGTGCCGGGGACGTAACGGTTACGACCACTGGCACAGTGCTCCTATGCCGAGGACGTAACCATTACGTCCTCAGCACTGAGCTCAGAGGGAGCGTTAGCGCTCCCTCTGTGGACTTTCCTCCCACCCCCCCAAGGCAGGGATGGAAGGGGAAGCCCTTCCCCTTCCACCCCCGCCCCCTCGACCCTCCCTAATGACGTCAGCGCACAAAGCCATTTGTTTCCAGTGCGACTTAGGAAAAACAGATGAGTTTCTCCTTCGGCGGGTGGGGGGTTTCAATCAAAGAGGCACCGGGGGGAAAGGAAAGGGTTTTCCTTTCCCCCAGTGTCTCTTTGAGCATTCCTGCTGCAATCGGGCATCAGGAATGCCCACTAGATGCCAAGGATTTTTTTTTTTGTTTGTTTTAGATGTACTTTGTGTCGGGGAGTGGCCTCTTGGGCAAGGGTTGCTCCCATGTGGGGGCATGTTTGCTGTGGCCATTTCTGCCCACCCTTGGGGGCAGATCAACCTATTATTTTTAGGCTGATCTGCCCCCAAAGGGGGCAGAAACCACTAGAACACCGGGGATTTTTGTTCATATGTTTACTTATGTGGGAGGGATTTATTTTTTTGTTTGTTTTAGATGTATTCTGTGTCGGGGAGCAGCCCCTTGGGCAAGGGGTGCTCCCCCAAGGGAGGCATTGAACTGTTGGCCATTTCTGCTTCCCTTGGGGCAGATGGGCCTATTTTGTTTTCGCAGAAGCCACTTAGGCACCAGAGATAGTCTGTGTGTGTGTGTGTTTGGTGGATGGGAGGGGTGGCCCCTTGGGCAAGGGTCGCTCCCCTTTGAGGGGCATGTGTTTTATGGCCATTTCTGCCCCCCTTGGAGGCAGATCTGCCTATTACTTTTTAGGCTGATGGGGGCAGAAACCACTGGAACGCCAGGGATGTTTTTTTATTTGTTTATTTATGTGGGGGGCACCCCCCCAAGGGGGCATAGAACTGTTGGCCTTGGCCAAGGGGGCAGAAGCCACTTAGGCACCAGGGATAGTGTGTGTGTGTGTTTCTTTTGTTTGGGGGTGGCCCCTTGGGCAAGGGACGCTCCCCATGGGGACACACTTCTAATTGTAATTTCTGCCCCCCTTGGGGCAGATAGGCCTATTTTTTAGGAGGCCCATCTGCCCCTATAGGGGGGGCAGAATCCACTTAGGCACCAATTTCTAAATGCTTGATGGTGGGGTGTTTGTCAACTGGCGAAGGGTTTGCATTTGTGATAAAAATAACAAATTCTCCTTTTTGTTCTAATCCAAAGCTTTTTCTTTCTTTGCTGTGACTCCTTGCGGTTTTGGCAGGGGTTGACCTGCGGTTTGCATAGTTGCCTGTTTTATGTAAGTAAAAACTATTTACTCCAAAGGAGTATTGTTGTCATGCACGAATTACATGTTTGTAGGTGGTGTATTTAATGCAGGATTGTGTGTGAAATTGTCCTTAGATTTGTGCACAATGATATTTGTGTTGTCTTATTTCTAATTTGCTTTTCTTTCTTTCTTTCTTTCTTTTTAGTGATATATCATTGGTGATTGCTGTGTCTGTGCAGAGTAGTTGCTGGTGAGTCAAGCTTTTTCAGGCAAGTGTGAGGTATAGTTTTTGAGTTTATAACTCTTACTGATAACGCTACACTTTATTACTTATCTTACACAGTGCTGGTTGTTGGTGGTGCATTTGTCCAATTACTTTTTGTAGGAAAGATCATGGCTAGCCGCAGGATGACCACTCAGCAGGTGGTTGGTATGCTTCTTGAGTCTGATCATGATTATGAGACGGACTCTGCATCTGAGGCAGAGGAGGAAGTGAGAGATTCTGGCAGTGAAGTTTCTGTCGGAGAGGAATCTTCTGATGAGGAAGCCACTCTCAGTGCAGATAAAGGGCCTGTTTTAGAGAAGGACACTGATGTGCTAATAGTGCAGCAATCTTCCCATTAGAAGACCTGAACTCTGGGTTGCCCCAAACATGGAGCAGCCACAGTTGCCTCCCTTTACTGGTCTCCCGGGGTGTAGAGTCAATACAGAGAACTTTTTGCCTGTCAATTTCTTTGAGTTATTTGTGGGTGATGTGTTTTTGGAAGAGATTGTTGAGCAGACTAATTTGTATGCGGAGCAGTATTTGAGGGACAACGCTGCTAGACTTAAGCCACACTCTAGAGCTACCCAGTGGATTCCCACAAATTTGGAGGAGATGAAAACGTTTTTGGGTTTGACTCTTTTGATGGGGTTGATAAGAAAGCTGTCACTGGCTTCTTCTTGGTCTACTAGTCCCATGATGGCAACAGCTATATTTCCTGCAACCATGAGTTGTAATCAGTATTTGCTTCTACTGAGGATGCTGCATTTTGTTGACAATGCATTAGCCTTGCCACGAGATCACCCTGATTCTGACCATCTTTTTAAGATTAGGCCCGTCCTTGATCATTTTGTAGATCGGTTTTCAGAGGTCTGTGTGCCAGGCAAAGAAATAGCTGTGGACGAGTCTTTGGTCCTCTTCAAGGGTCGTTTGATTTATAGGCAGTACATTCCTAGCAAGAGGACACAGTATGGAATTAAATTGTATATGCTGTCTGAAAGTAGTACAGGATATGTGTATAGTTTCCGTGTCTACACTGGTAGGGATTCCAGTATTGAACCCCCTGGTTGTCCTCCCACTTTTGGAGTTTCTGAGAAAATTGTGTGGGAACTTGGTAGACAACTGTTCAACAAAGGTCACCATTTTTATGTAGATAACTTATACACTGGAGTGCAGTTGTTCAAGGAATTGTTTAGAGTGGACACTGTTGCTTGTGGCACAATTTTTTGTAACCGGAAAGGCTATCCAAGGGAGCTTGTCTGTAAAAAAGTTGAGAGGGGACAGTGCAGTGCCTTGCGGAATGATGAGCTGCTAGCTTTGATATTTTCAGACAAGAGAGATGTCTACATGCTAAATACCATCCATGATGAGAGTACTGTTGACTGACTGATGACTGTTTGGGGCCAGGTTGTTGAAGTGCGCAAAACCGTGTGCATTTTAGATTATAATAAGCACATGGGAAGTGTAGATAGAGTTGATCAGAGGTTGGAACCTTATACTGCTATTCGTAAGTCTTACGTTTGGTATAAGAAGTTAGCAATTCACCTCTTTCACTTGGCAACTTTTAATGCTTTTATTGTGTTTAAGGAGAGGTCTCCAGAGTCAAAGATGACATTTGTGAAATTTCAGGAGTCAGTGATAGAGAGCCTTATTGTGATAGAACAGGCAGGAGTTCCTAGAGAAGCAGTGGTGGAATATGTAGCTAGATTGAAAGATCGCCACTTTGCTGAGCACATTCCTCCCAAGCCCAAAAATGACTTTCTAGCTAGGAAATGTAGAGTCTGTGCTCGAAGAGGTATCCGGAGGGAGACTCGAATGTACATGCCCAGATTGTCTTTCAAAGCCTGGGCTGTGTGTGGGTGGTTGTTTAAAGAATTATCACACCCAGAAGAATTACTGGGAACTACCATGAGTGTAAACTGCCTGTTTTATATTTTCATGTGTACAGTTTTATGGTTGGCATTTCTGTCATGTACTTAGTTAGAGCTTTTGTGTTTGTAGTTTTGTAATTATTTCTAATTAGTTAGTGGTTTCTTTCTTTAAAAAAAAAAAAAGAAAGTGATGCCATTTTGTGTGGAGTGGCGCTTGGAAGACGGTGTACATATTGACTTGCTGTTGGTTACTGCAACACACTGCCAGCCAAACACCAGTCCACACACTCCCATCAGCTGGTGTAATTGCTGTATCAGGCATGTGGGCGTATGTAAGTGATGGGCCCTTGAGTGGCGCTGTCTGTCGATGTGAGTGTTGTAATGTGCTGGGCCCGTGGCTGGTGGCATGAATGGTCTTGTGCATGTCATGTATGAAAGGTGTGTGAATGGACTGTAAAGCGGTTGGTGCCTTGCCGTGGCTTTACAGCTCACGAGCTGTGAGTCATTGGATCAGTTTTTTGGCCTTTGTTATTAACAGTGCATTTAATTTTTGTGAAATCTCTTGTTAATAAAATTTGATCCACTGAACCATCACTCACCCTCATGCCAAATCCAACCAGTATGTGTGGTAAAAATGACAAAACCTGCTCTGCTGTAATCAGGCGTCGCAGCACACCTGTGGCAAGCTACGTGTCTTGGGTGGGACCCCGATGATGAAGCATGCCACCAACTTGGTTGGTGGGTGTGGGGTCTTTTTAACTTAACCTAAGTGTGTTTCTTTTCATAATTGTAGTGTTTGGAACATCACATAAGTATGTGGACACACCAAAATGATCTATTGCAAAACTACCTGTTTTGTGGGGGGGGCACCTATGTTTTCAGTCCAGGGTGCGGCCTTCATCTAGGGAAACCTACCAAACCCAGACATGTTGTAAAAATAGACACCCAAAGGAGTCCAAGAAGGTGTGGCTTGCCTGGATCCCCCAAAATTTTCTTACCCAGACCCCTTGGCAAACCTCAAAATGTACTTAAAAAATCATATTTTCCTCACTTTTCTTTGTAGGATCACCGCTGTGGCACACATTTCCTGCCACCCAGCATTCCCCCCAGTCTTCCAAGTAAAATGATATCTCACTTGTGTGGGTCCCCAAAGCAGAGTCACCCTAAATGATGTATAAAAGGAAAATATGTGCTTATCAACTCGCTGTGCTATCCCTTCAATCTCTGCAGGTTGTTGGCATTTTTCAGTTGCAGGCATCTGGGCCACCCACACAAGTGAGGTATAATTTTTATTGGGAGACTTGGGGGAATGCAGGGTGGAAGGAAATTTGTGGCTCCTCTGAGATTCCACAACTTTCTGTCACTGAAATGAGAGGAAAATGTGATTTTTTGGCCAAATTTTCAGGTTAGCAAAGGATTCTGTGTAACAGAACTGGTCAGAGCCCCACAAGTTACCTCATCTTGGATTCCCCTAGGTGTCTAGTTTTCAAAGATGTGCAAGTTTGCTAGGTTTCCCAGGTGCCAGCTGAGCTAGAGGTTAAAATCCACAGCTAGGAACTTTGTAAAAAACAGCTCTGTTTTCTTTGTGAAAATGTGGTGTGTCCACGTTGTGTTTTGGGGCATTTTTTGTTGTGGTCCCTAGGCCTACCCACACAAGTTAGGTACCATTTTTATCAGAGACTTGGGGGGATGCTGGGTGGAAGGAAATTTGTGGCTCCTCTCAGATTCCAGAACTTTCTGTCACCGAAATGAGAGGAAAAAGTGTTTTTGTGGCCAAATTTTGAGGTTTGCAGAGGATTCTGTGTAACAGAACCTGGTCAGAGCCCCACAAGTCACCCCATCATGGATTCTCCTAGGTGTCTAGTTTTCAAAACTGTGCAGGTTTGCTAGGATTCCGTAGGTGCCAGCTGAGCTAGAGGCCAAAATCCACAGCTAGGCACTGTAAACACAGCTCTGTTTTTTTTGTGAAAATGTGATGTGTCCATTTTGTGTTTCGTGTCACGGACGCTAGGCCTACCCACGCAGTTAAGGTGCCATTTTTATTGGGAGACTTAGGGGAAGACAGAATACCAAAACAAGTGTTATTGCCCCTTGTCTTTCTCTACATTTTTTCCTTCCAAATGTAAGACAGTGTGTAAAAAAGACGTCCATTTGAGAAATGCCCTGTAATTCACATGCTAGTATAGGCACCCCGGAATTCAGAGATATGCAAATAACCACTGCTTCTCAACATATCTTTTTTTCTTGATCCCTATTTTTAACTTTTTATATTTCAGCAAATGAATTGCTGTGTGCCCTGTATAGAATGAAAACTCATTGCAAGGTGCAGCTCATTTATTGGCTCTGGGTACCTAGGGTTCTTGATGAACCTAGAAACCCTATATATCCCCGCAACCAGAAGAGTAAAGTTGACGTAACGGTATATTGCTTTCAAAAATCTGACATCACAGGAAAAAGTTACAGAGTAAAACGTGGAGAAAAATGGCTGTTTTTTCACCTCAATTTCAACATTCTTTTATTTCAGCTGTTATTTTCTGTAGGAAACACTTGAAAGATCTACACAAATGACCCCTTGCTGATTTAGAATTGGTCTACTTTTCAGAAATGTTTAGCTTTCTGGGATCCAGCATTGGTTTCTTACTCATTTCTGTCACTAACTGGAAGAAGGCTGAAAGCACAAAAAATAGTAAAAATGGGGTATGTCCCAGTAAAATGTCACAATTCTGTTGAAAAAAAGGGGTTTCTAATTCAAGTTTGCCTGTTCCTGAAAGCTGGGAAGATGGTGATTTTATTACTGCAAACTCTTTGTTGATGCCATTTTCAGGGAATAAACCACCAGCCTTCTTCTGAAATTCTTTTTTCCAATGTTTTTGAAAAAAATGAATTTTTTGCTGTATTTTGGCTAATTTCTTGGTCTCCTTCAGGACAAAGTCTGGGTACTTCTGGAATCCCTAGGATGTTGGGAAAAAAGGACAAACATTTGGCGTGGGTAGCTTATGTGAACAAAAAGTTATGAGGGCCTAAGCACAAACTGCCCCAAATAGCCAAAAAAGGCTGGCACAGGAGGGGAAAAGGCCTGGCAGTGACGGGGTTAAATAACATAAGGCTCTGGAGTCTTATTTTCCCGTTGCTATATTTAGCAACCACCACCTGGGGAAATCCACTCTGATGTCTCCACCATTTTAAACATATCCTCAGCTATAATTTTCTTTAATTCTTTATCTACTTCATCCCTCAAAAGGACACAAATATCCCTAACCTTATGGATCTTGGACAAGCATCATTTCTTTAACACAATTTTATGTTGAAATCTGTGAGGGCTCCTACTTTCCCGCTGAAAAGATTAGGACATTTCTTAAGCATCAAATTCCCCATGTTTTCACCATCATCAACAATTATAACAGGTTCAGGACTACTCAGGTTTAATACACATGAAGTTGCCCTCATCATGGCATCCTAGAACAAAAAGATCTTTTTGCAGTATATAATTTACCATCTGTTTTCCTATTTTTTAATCTGAAAACTAGTGGTCTAAAGCCCTACTTATCAACCCTCTCATGTGAAACCCGCAGGGTGAATAATTTAATTTTAGGATCTTCTTCATTAATGTTCAAGACAAATGAATCTTTAGACTCAAATATATTGTGAACTTGTACTTCTTCCTACCTAGAAATGCCTTCTTCGACACAAAATATATTGTGAACTTGTACTTCTTCCTCCCTAGAAATGCCTTCTTCGACACATTTAACCTTATCATTTTTCCTCCTTCTACATACCTATGAGAAATGACCAAGCAGCCCTCAAGACTTATATTTCTGTTTCATGGCTGCACAAGATTACCTATAAACCTGATGTGATTTACTGTCACATTTAGAGCACCCAAGATGTTCTTTAGCTTGATCTTTGCCTTTAACATAGGTTTTTCGAAATTTTGTTGATTCTTTGTCTTTGACATTTCCCAATTGTTCATCTTGAAAACATTTTTGTTTCAAATATTATAGCTTTGGTTTTTCTACAAGAGAATCTAGCCTTTCTCACAGTTCCCAAAATCTCCTTGAGTTCTGCATTACCATTAATCCACAATCCTTCTTGGATTGTGGGGTCTCTAGTGTGCATCCTCTAGTAAATGTCCAAACTTGCAATCCAAAGATCATTTTCAAAGGAAAGCTACATACTCATCAACAGTCTCTGAAAAAAACATAAACCTAACAATTCCAATACATGCATTAGGTGCAAAGTAACAATCAAAATGTGTAATAGCCTTATTAAACACATTAACGTCCCCACCCTCTGTATCCTTAGGGACGTGCTCATAAACAGTGGCAGGGGAACCGACTGTCCAGAGGTCCCTGATGGGCCGGGCTGGTCATCTTGATACAGGCACGCAGAGCTGCTGTCGTCACTGTGGGCCTCTTTTGTGGGGGGACTGGATATGGCTGGCACTTCCGGTCCGGTGACGTTGTGTAGGGGTCCTGTTGGGGTGTAAATGCATTGTTATTGTATCTGTGTGTGCCATATTGTGCAATGGGTGTGTTTCCCTCTACTACTGTGTTAGCAATATCGCCTTGGCCCTTGTGTGAGGGGTGATTGTGTGCCCTGGGTGAGTCTCTCTCCGTTGGACATGCTTTGGTGATGGGTGTCCATGCAGGTCTGTGATGGGTGTCCATGCATTGTTGTCACATGCAGGGCTTGGTATTGGGATCTGTGGGTTGTGATAGTGGGGTATATGTGAGGTGTTGGGGTGATGGCGGTGAGGGTAGGGGTTGGGGTCTGGGATGGCATGCAGGTAGGGTGGAGGGATATTATACTAGACATATGACTTACCAGAGTCCAGTCCTCCTGCTACTCCTGCGAGGCCCTCAGGATGCATGATCACCAAGACTTGCTCCTCCCATGTTGTTAGTTGTGGGGGAGGAGTCCACCACCAGTCCTCTGTACGGCTACCTGGTGTCTGGATACCACAGAACGTACCTTCCCTCGTAGGTCGTGCCACCTCTTCCTGATGTCATCCCGTGTTCTTGGATGCTGACATCCTCCTGAGCCCGTATGTGATTGTGCCCTTGTTGACAGCACCATATGTAGAATCTCTTCCACTTAAGACTTAGATCTCCAGGAAGTAATATAGTGTATCCATACAGTGTAAGAAAAGAACCAGTTATGCAGAAAATTAGGATGATGAAAAAGCACAGCCTAAATCCTGATAAATGGGAAGCACTGACAATCTGACCGGCGAGCCAAGGTCGAATCCTAAATCTATTGCTCCCACAATCATAGAGACGATCTAACAACAGCTCTGCAATTTTTATTGCAACCAGCCAAGTAATGCAACCTGCAATATGACCTTTACCCAGCATCTCTTGGGCAACACAAACTTACCCAGGAAGTGCTCAGAGCTCACGGACAGAGCTGCACATGAAAACACAGAGCTCAGTGTCATACAGAGCAATTTGAAAGACGTGCCTCGAACTGTAAACTCTAGCTCTCAATAAGAGTAAACAAATCACTGCTGCCTTTGAGAATATTGACCTCGTAGTCATGTTGCTTTGTATATAATACATTTCCTGAATCTTGAAGCTTTAGTTTTAAAGAAAGACTGAGCCCCACCCTTTTCAAATGTTACATGGCACCTCTGGCCAGCATCACAAAAACCCACAGACTGCACATCACATCTTATGCCAACGACACACATCTCATTCTTTCCCTCTCCGAAGACACCTCCAACACCAAGACCAACTTCCACAACTGCATGACTAAGGTCACTAACTAGATAAAGGACAACTGCCTGAAGCTCAACACCGACAAGACAGAAGACAGAGTGCTCCCCAGGGGATGCATCCTGGTAGCCCTCAGAGCTCAAACCTACTCCTACCCCCAAAGACCGCACTAGAAACCTAGGCATCATTCTGGACAACAAGCTACAAGAGTCCAAACACTTCTGCAGATGACTGGAATGGAAATGGAGGAGCAGCAAATCAACCAATGACTGCATAGCCTACAAGAACGCAGTCACCATGCACCACCAGAACATCAGAGCCACCAAAAAAGTCATAATTCAAGAACACCTCAGCACCAGCGCCCACAGTGACAAGAAGCTCTTCGCCATCGTCAAACAGTTTATGAACGCCGGGACAGACACCTTATCTATCCCTTCCTCCCCAGACCTCTGTGAAGACCTTGCCACCTTCTTCCACCTGGAAAATTCAGGACCTATACAAAGGCTTCAAGAAGCATGACCCGTCCGTACCACCCACAAATACCACCACATCAGATCCTGAACTCCTGGACCCTCATCACCACAGAGGATACCCAAAGACTCATGAACTCCATCCAATCGCGAGCACCCTCTGATCTGTGCCCTCATCACATCTTCAAACTGGCCAGCGCCACAAAAGCACCTGAGCTCTGCCAAACTATCAATTTGATCCTTCAAGACCACCACCTTTCCATCAGACTGGAAGCACATCGAGATCAACCAGCTACTCAAGAAACCCACCAAAGACCCATGGAAGCTGAAAAACTACAGATCCATCTCTCTGCTCCCATTTCCAGCCAAAGTAACAGAAAAGGCCGTAAACCAGCAACTCACCAAATTCCTCGAGACACACCAAATGCTAGACCCCTCCCAGTCCGGATTCATGAGCAACCACAGCACCAAAACAGCACTTCTAGCAGTCACCGACAACATACGCACCATACTAGACCATGGAGACACCCTGCACTCATCCTCCTCGACCTCTCTGTCACATTCAACACCGTCTCCCACTCCACCCTCTGTGCTAGACTCCACGACGCCGGCATTCTCAGTGAAACACTGGAATGGATCAGATCCTTCCTCACTGGAAGAACATAGAGTGTCAGACTATCGCTGTTCACATCAGAACCCAAAGAAACATGCTGTGGAGTGCCCAAAGGATCATCACTCAGCGCGACGCTCTTCAACATCTACATGGCCCTGCTTATCAACATCAAATGGCAACTGCTAAACAGTGTATCCTACCCAGACGATACCCAACTGATCTTCTCCGTGTCCGAAGACCCTGTAAAGGCCAAGACAAACTTCCACAATGGGATGAGATCAGTTGCAGACTGGATGGAAGCCAGCTGCCTTAAATTCAACTCTGAGAAGAAAGAGATTCCCATAATCAGCTCCACCCCCTCCACCTGGAATGACTCATGGTGGCCTACCACATTGGGAAACTCTCCCACTCCCACAGACCACGCACGCAATGTGGGCATCATCCTGGACTCCTCTCTGTCCTGACCCACCGAGTCAACGCTGCTTCGTCATCAAGTTTCCACACCCTCCGACTCCTTTGAAAGATCTTCAAGAGGATCCCCATTGACAGGACAGTTACCCATGCACTTGTCAGAAGCAAACTGGACTATGGCAACGCACTCTATGCCGGCATCACCAAGAAACCACAATCAAGACTACAAAGAATCCAAAATGCAGCAGCTAGGCTCATCCTGGACATCCCCCGATACAGCCACATCTCCTCTCACCTCAGAGACCTACATTGGCTCCCAGTCAACAAGTGCTTTACATACAAACTTCTCATTCACCCCTACAAGGCATTACACAACATAGGACCGGCCTACCTCAACCACCGCCTCACCTTCTAGGTACCCAAAAGACAACCCTGTTCTTCCCAGCTCGCCCTCTCAGCCATTCCCAAGATCCGAAAAAGCACAGTAGGAGGAAGATCCTTCTACCTCTCAGCCCGGACATGGAACATGCTACCTCTCAAACTCAGACAGACCGCATCACTGAAGCAGTTCAGGAACGACCTCAAGACCTGGCTTTTCGAATGATCAGCACATCCACAAACAGTGCCTTGAGACCCAATAGGTGATTAGCTGCTCTATAGATATATTAATTGATTGAGGTCAACTTTGTCTGTTCCTCCTGCTTCTTCATTCTCCGCATGCTTCATAGGATATTGAAATGGCTACCCTAAAGCTCTAGACGCACCATCTCCTAGGACCTCATCTCGAGTAGGCTAGACTATGGCAACTCTCTCTACACAGGGATTGCAGCTCACCTCTGTCGACAACTCATCCTGAATCTGCCTAGACCAACTCACATCACTCCCTACCTCAGGGAACTGCACTTGCTCCTTGTACAGAAAATAAGCCAGTTCTAGCTCCTGACCCATGTACACAAGGCCCTACACAACTGCAGACCTGACTACTTGAACCTCTGCTTGGACTTTCATCCGCCCACCAGATACCTCTGCTTCACATCCCTTTTTCTAACCCTCACTCCCCACATTTGACGTAGCAGATGCTGAGGTTGCTTCTTCTCCTACCTAGCAGTGAAGACATGTAGTGAGATACCCTTTCATCTATGGACCTTCCCATCTCTTCCAGAGTTCTGAAAGCCCCTGAACTTCTGGCTATTCGGCTAATCAACTGGACCTTGCCAGCACCTGGATTCCCTCATGGGTGACATGTACATATCTACTGACTAATTGATTGATTGATTGAGGATTTTGAATATTCAGTGACAGAGCTGCACATAGAAACAAGGAGCTCATTGTTGAACTGAACACCTTAAGAGACTCAGGGCCTCATTACGGCCCTGGTGGGCAGCGGTACACTGGCGGTAACACCGCCAACAGGCTGGTGGTGTACCAGCAGTGTTTTATGACCGTGGCGCATTAGCCACGGCCATACCGAAGGCCCCTCCACTTGACCGCCAGGCAGTCATAATCCCCAGGGCAGTGGTGCAAGCAGCTCTGCCCTGGGGATTATGAGTCCCCAACCGCCAGCCTGTCCATGGCGGTAAACACCTCCATGGAAAGGCTGGCGATAAGGGGGACTTGGGTGCCCCTGGGGGCTCCTGCACTGCCCATGCCCTTGGCCCTTGGCATGGGCAGTGCAGGGGCTCTTAGGCACAGCCCCATCGAGCATTTCACTGCCTGAATTTCGGGCAGTGAAATGCACAAGGGGTGCTGCTGCACCCGCTGCACATCAACATTGCCGCCGGCTCAATTATGAGCCAGCGGCAATGTTGATGTGACTTTTCTCCTGGGCCAGTGGACAGAAATGCTGTTTACGTCCGCTAGCCCAGTGGAAAAGTCATAATAGGGAGCCACATATACCGCCAGCACTGGTGGTATAGTGGCGCCCGCGGCTTCGGCGGTCTTTTAGTAAGACTGACGAAGTGGTAATGAGGGCCTCATTCTCCACCATAGACAATAATGTGTATTAATCAAATAATAACTCATAAAATGTCTAAATTTGTAGTGCAGTAGCATTCTCCAAGTCCTTTTCCAACCAATTTCATGTGCACTTCAAGAAGACTGCTGCATGGTTCTGTGGTGCTCCAGAATCTTGTCACCAATTTGTAAAGTATAATCCTTTTTAACAGAAGACATTTACAATACTTATTCAAGAACTGGAACACCAGGGCTGGAGTTCTAATTAAGAACAACAGCTCCAACCACTCGCCTTCAGCAACTGCCTCCAGGGCATTTCATACCACGGTTCTGGAAATTTAGAGGGCTTCCAATAACAGTGCATGATACATACATGAAACCTACAATCAAATAATAACAATGAAACAGAAACTGAAACAGAAACTTCATAAAAAGGCATACT
The DNA here is from genome assembly GCF_031143425.1 of Pleurodeles waltl. Lineage (NCBI taxonomy): Eukaryota > Metazoa > Chordata > Amphibia > Caudata > Salamandridae > Pleurodeles > Pleurodeles waltl. Next base: position 254,719,787 of record NC_090445.1, read on the forward strand.
ATGCTCTGCGGGCCTGCCATTTCTACAACCTTAGAGAAAAAGAGTTGTCTGCCTGTCTCAGATCTCCTGTGATATACCAAGGGACCTGTATAATCCCTTGAATCTCATGGAAGAATTTGACATGTTCTACAGGTCTTAAAAAAGATTCATGCTAGGTCTAGGTTAAGGAGTGAGAAGTGTGCTAGATTGAGAATTGAATTTAACAAGCCATTTTTCTGATGTTTCAACACACAAGTGCCCTAAAATGTATTTGTCTTTTAGTATTGATTTCATGACACTATCCATTGTGTTTATTAGTTTTACAGTGCAACCTCAAGGACATCATGGGCAATGACAAAAACACAAATGAAAGAGAGCAACAGGAAGAGACAGAGATGAAACCAATGTAGAATTTAGCAAAAGAAAAAATATTTTTAATTTCCAACAAAATGAAAAATAAAGATCTGCTGCAAGCCAAACTGAATGGCACTGCATATTTCAGGGCCAATACCCTCAATCAGCATTCTTTAGTATATAGTGTGATGTTAAGCAACAATGAAATCCTGATCTGAATGAAATCCTGATCTCCCTATTTTCAGGGCTTTTGTGCTCTTTGGTCTACTGCCGGCTACGGAAATTTGATGCAGAGAGAGCCTGCCCACGTCATCCTCACTTCCTTTGGGCCAATAGACTGCTGCTATTTTGGCATGTCAGCAGTCTAGACTCTGGGCCTGCTGTTTTAGGGAACTTCATTTAAACGAGGCAGAGTGCGGATGTGCAGCGCTGCAGAGCTACTTGCAGTTGTTGACACTTTGCCATATCTTTTAATTTTTGCCACATTTTTATTTGTTTTTTAAATTGTGCATTCATTTGTTTTTAAAATTGTGCATCTTATCCTCCCCGAATGCACCCCTAAGGCAAATCCGTCTGTGCCCGTCCAGATGACACCCAGCACAGGCCCCTCTGTTAATTTTTCCCAGCAAGATTTATTAGAATGGCACTTTGCTGCAATAGGGATCAATTGTTGATGCTTCTCTCTTTGGGTAATAACAATGAATGCCATTCATTTGGTCCTCTTATGCTTGAGGCCAGAGTAAAATGCACAGGCTGTGACGTTAGGTTCTTTAACTCCAAAGTCAGCTCAGAAGTAGCAGCTGAGATGCTTAAAACTCAACTACTGATCAAAAAACAACTTCATAGGGCACTCATTCATGCCAGGTCACTGATTAAATTAAACAAGTCAAGCCGGAATTCTGTGAATTTCTTCTGGCTCAGAAGCTGGATCTGATTTTTGTTTCTGAAACCTGGGCAGATGCCAACTCAGGCCCAGACCCATATTAGCCAGGCCTGATGGTTATGCAATCTGCTGGCATGACAGAACAATCAAGAAGGGCGGGGGACTTGTGATTGTTTATCGCAACACTTTATCTTCTGCTTTTACACCAGTCAGTTGCACCTCAAACTGTGACTTCATTTCTTTCAATTTTGTTCAATGGAACCCTGATTTATCTTCTGCCAGGCCAGAGGGCTCCTTTTATTCACTCAGTTAGTGATTGGTCGGATACTCAAATTAACTTTTCTAACTATACTATTCTAGGTGACTTTAATTTTTACTTAGAAAATAACCTTGATAGAGATTTTAAAACCCTATAGACCTGATGAACAGTTTAAGGCTAAAATAGCTGATTAGCATTCACATCCCCTCAGCCGGACAAAGACTGGATGGGATTTTTTCAGACAACACATCAATGTCGTTCACAGATTTGTTGGCGCTTACTAGGTCAGACCATCACGCCGTGCTGTTTGAAATTGCGACCTCAGTCTACCTCTCTAAGTCCACAACCAAGTCATCATCTAGGAGATCTCGTCCTTAGTATTAACTGGATCTTGTTAAACCAGCAGAACCTTTGGAGGCCTCCATTCCTCCCTCTGCCTCACTTAATTATCACCCATGGCTAGGCTCTACACTAAAAGAGCTAGCCCCCAAAAAAATCAGCACTAACAAGAGAGACTTGTCAACACTGCCCTGGTTCTCAAACAAATTGAAAGAGTGCAAGCAAGCTTGTAGGCAACAGGAGCATAGATGGGGGGGGGGCTTAAGTATGACAGCATGAAAAAAAGACTGTCATAAATTAAAAATCAACTAATACAAAGCCCTGATAATGGTAGAAAAACTGCATAAATCAGATCAAAACGGCACAAAACTCAACAAAGGAACTTTTTAATACTGTGAGTAAACTATCAATTTGGAATGACACATAATTGTGAGTAATCAAGCATTGTGCGATTCTGTTGCATTCTTCTTTGTATCGGTTAGCGCGTCTGGTCCTTAGTAAGTAAACTTACAAGGGGAGGCGTATAGGCCGATGAACCTTTTGGATCGCATGAAATCCTAGCCATGTAGTGATCAGTGTTACTAAGATGTACTATAGCTAATCGATAATCACTAAGAGAAGCATTAGTTAATAGACAACTAGATCAACATTTCCACGAATGACCACAACTCAATATACGTTTTAACAATTTTATTTCCCTATAAATTACAATTCTAATGCATCAGTTAATTCAAACATTATTCAATCCACTCAAAATTAGTTTATAAGCAACCACCAATAACATAATCTAGTCAGAACTTGAGAAAACACATGCTCTAATGCTTCAGCATAAACTGGCAACAAAAAGAAAATATGTCAACATCAATAGCAGAGTTCAGCAATCAGTTCGTCAATCATTTGTCAGTGTCAATGTCACCCAAAGAATCCTTACCTAACCCAGATTAGCATATAGCATGTGGGACTTCATGCAAAAACAATTTAGAACATGATTTGGGAAAAAACATCTAACTAAGAGAAAAAGAAAAAAAAATATTTAAACAGCGCAGTTGGTACCTAGAAAGAAAGGCACAAACGTTAATCAGTCACATTGTCATAGCTACCTATCCACGGAATGGATCAGCAACAAAGTCAGTCTTTATCTTCAGGTCATCAATTGATCAGTAATGCATCAGGCTCTCAGCACATAAGCCCAATGACAGAATCTTAAATCGCATCTCCTGACGTCATCAATTCTCGCCTCACATCTGCATCTCATATCTGAATCCCGCATTCCGCATCTCATCTGAAGATTTAGCCCCTTGTCATGACTTTTTATTAGAGTTTTTCAGTCCATACCCCTAATTCCTAATTGGTCAATTAATCACCAGTTATGACTCTATCCAGTAATATTATTTGTGCAAATCTATTAATTCTAATATTTTGACGCTCTCAGTTCATTGATTGGTTCACTGTACGATGTCCTCATCATCCAGCTCATCGGGTATCGAAAATGTTGCATCTTCTTCTCCTGTCAGTGTCTCTATTGTTTGAGTCCTTGGAAAGTACATTGAGTCTGCCTTACACCAAATTGTAAAATATTTTGTTCCATCGTCTCCTGTCTATCGGTACATTGCAGAGAACTCTAGCAAAGCAAATTTTATTAAGCAGCAAACAGTTCATGGTCAGTTCAATGCACCAGCAACTTCTACATTGTGCGTTTATTAATTCAGCTCCTGCATGAGGCCCGGAAAGACTAGGCCACAACTTCGCTAAGTTAACTCTACAATATAATGCAAAATATAGGTATACATCTTAATATGACACATTATTGATACATATTTCCATTATTTCACGCACTTTTAATAATTTTAGTACAAGTTCGTATAAACTGGCTGTCACTCTCCGTGGGCACATTTTCAAACTTGCACATTCATTTTTCTACAATAAATTTTTCTATGAATTTTTTGTTAATCAAAACACATAAACATTAATTAATAATTTCCAATTAGCATATCTGCTTCAACAGTCCCTCCTCTGATGACTAAATATGTCATCACACCTTTCTTTTCACCATCATTTCACAATTCAGTTTCTGCTGTATTTTGTCTCCTTCTCAGATCTTCCCTGTAGATTCTTTCCCTGTTTCGCTCTTCCCTCCTCTGATTATTTTTAGATCTTTTCAATTTTATCTTTTAGCATAATTTACACGAACCCCATATTCCTATTCCTGTTCACAATTAATATTCCTTGCATGATTTTTAATAATACCCCATTCCAAATTTGACTAAAGCAATTTCCCACTGAAGCAAATCCATTTCCAGTTTGAGTTAGTCAAGTTAGTAAGTAAGAGCCATATGTATGAACACTTTTTGCTACATCTGGCCCTAAGTCTCTTATTTCCCTACTGTTATTAGGTATGTAAGAACAACAATGCCTAGAATTAATCATCTTACAGACTCCACCGTCTTTCGCTAAAAGAATGTCTAAAGCAAGCCTATTTTGAAGCGTCATAGCTCTATCCGCGGCTAATTCAGTATTTATCAGGAGTATTGCCCCTGTAAAATTTGTCAGCATGTTATCCACAATAGTAGACAATTTTCGTATCGTGATCGAATTCAGAATGACTACCACTGAAGGAATCACTGCACCAAAGATATCTCCTACAATTGCAGAAGAGGTTTCCCTCCTCTGTCACTTATGATGTAATTCAGTCAATTTCAGAACCTTCTTTAAGTCATATATCTAAATTTTAAGGAAAACTATCCCCAAATAACACGTCCCATACCATCTTCTTGGAAAACGGTAATAAGGGTTTAATCCACAAATATAATAAATCCCAGGAATCGCAGGGTCCTGACCATTCAACATAAAAGTCCACTTACTCTGAAACAAAAACACATGCTTACATTCACTTGTTCCCACAAATAAAGTGTCAGTGCGTGATTTTGGCCTATGTATACAAAGCTTCCCTACATGTAATGCATCTAATGCCAATTTCCCTTGCGTTTTATTAGCAGTGTAAGCATAATCATTCTTGTAAGTCCTTTTCTGTAAACCTTTTTCTAATTTCTCTTTTAATGCTTTTCTCCTATCATCAGTATGCCCTGTGAAGCTCCTCTCTAATGGCGTAAGCAAGCATGTTAGCTTGTTCCGATGCACATAGGCTGTCCCAAATGTTAGTGTAGGCTCAAAGAATCCTCTAACTAGTACTATATCATGCTCTCTAGCTATTTTACTCAGGTATCTCAATCAATCAAACAAATCTGCTTTATTTCGGTAAAAATATACCATAAAAGCACAGTGCAAAATGTTTAGGAAAAATAAAACATAAAATCATTAGCTTTAGAATAAAACATTACAATACAGTAAAATTTTAAAAACAAAACGGGGTGCGAGTTAATTCGAATAAATATGCAGATGTAGTCGGGAGCTTGCGATGATTGCTATACAATGATGCATTGTCTGAAGTATATTATTAATCGCAAGTTATGTCAGACAAATTATGAAATTGCATTGCCCACTAACAATGTCTGTAGCTGAAATTTGCCATTTAAAATTCCAAGTCGAAAATGCCAAATGGATTCGAAGAATTTCGCTAGGGATATGCCAATGGCACAGATGGGTCCGATTTAAGTATCCTCAAAGCTGGTAAACAGTTCCTAAAGCTCATAGATTTACATAGAGGGATAATTCAGCGAGCCCTCTGGATAGAATATGCGGGCATTGGAAAAGAACATGCATGATAGAATCTTCATTCCCGCAACCCATTGGGCATGACTTGGACTTGTTAACTGAACTGGGCCATTTATACGTTAACATACACAAGGGGAGGGACCCTATTCTGAATCTAATGTACAAAGCACATGCAAGTGGAGAAAGTATTGTGTCCATGTAGTGCTCGAATTCGTAATGTCATTTAATTTGTAAGAAGGTACCCCTCATGGTAGAGGGGGACGCTTCATCTAGATGCAATGTTTGGACATTTACCCAGTGAGAATCCTTCAAGATCTGGGTGGAATTTTCCGGGATGGAAAGAGGGTCTGTCCAATTGTTCCCCAGCCCAAGGATGGAAAAGATCTGCTCCACATAGCTACACCACTTAATTTTAGTAGTGGAGCTGGTGCTTGCCAAGTTACTCAGCCCAATTCTGTAAGGAGTAAGGGAATCTGATGACCAGATCCGAATCCAATACAGAAGTGGCCTTAGGGCGGCGATATGGATAAAGGAAAAGAGATTTAAATCCATTCGGATTGGCAGGGTCAGAGTACTGGTGGGAACCCTTAGCAACATCTTTCAGAAGGAGTTTTCATCTTTTTCTAAGTCCTTCAAATTGCAATGGCCCCATAATTCAGCTCCATATAGGGCCCCCCTTGCATGAGATTTATATATTTCTATGGCGGGGTGATGGCAAAATTGGGGGAACTAGCTGCAAATCTCACAATGCCGCCCGCCCTTTACTTCAGGCACATCAATGATGTCTGCAGGTGGGCATGCCATTTGTGAGAATCTTCCAATTTTAACCCTAGATAGTCAAAAGTACCCACTCTTTCCAGTGTAACACCCTCCAAGCAAATACGTCTCCTCATTTTGTACCTTGTGTCCCCAAATACCATATATTTAGTTTTGGTTGAGTTGATTTCTAGGCCATGGTCTTTGCAAAAGGCCACAAACATTGTGAGCAGATTGGAGAGACCAATGGCCGTTTGTGATATTAACAGGGTGTCATCTGCAACTAACAGGCATGGGATCTTTTGCCCTCCCAGTCTAGGAGTGTCATTGGAACATTCCAAGAGATAAGGGATGCAAGCATTTATAAATAAGAGGAAGAGTGTGGGGGCCAGCACACATCCCTGCCCCACACCACGATGTGTGTGAATCTCCGATGTTAATTCACCTTTTGGGCCCCAAAGGATTCTGGCACAATTGCCAGTATGAAGATCCCTGATTATGTTTATCATGGGACCAGGAACCCCCACTTTGCTCATAATTTCCCATAGCTTTTGGTGTGGAACAAGGTCAAAAGCCTATTTCAAATCTACAAATGTCACAAAAAGGTGGCCTGAGTCCACGTAAACTGTTTAATGGAGAGAAAGCGGAATGCCTAGTCAATTGTGCTTACTTTGTCTCTAAACCCCGCCTGAAGATGGCTAAGCGCTTGGTTGTCTTCTATCCATTATTTGAGCCTGCTTAATAACTGGTGGCAAAAACGTTTTTGCAAGTTGTCTAGGAGGCTGATAGGTCTGTAATTCCCTGGGATTCCCCTCTCCCCTTTTTTATGTATGGGCACGATGGTTGCTTCCTTCCATGACCGGGGATAAGATCTGCTTGCCAGGACAGCGTTTGAGACCCTGTTTACATACGGGCCCCATTTGTTCAGGTCTGATTTGTACATGTCCGAGGGAATGCCATGTGGCCCTGGTGCCTTCCCTGGTTTTTGGGCTGTAATGGCAAGCTCTGATTCCTTTAGTGAAAAGGGTATCAGGGTAGCAGGGGACAAATCTGAATATGGTATTTCCCCATGGGTCGCAAATTCCCAATCGGATGGGGAGCCATACAAATCCCTGGAGTGGATACTCAGGTATCTAATAATAGGAACAAATGAAAGCACAACTTTGTAGTTTGAATAAAAATACTGTATGTACTCTTGGTTATAGAACCTTGTTAGTAGCAAGCTACAGCTTATTCCATAGGTTAAAGGTAAGCTATGGTACATAACTCCTTCCTCTACTGAAAAAGGAATTTGCGTACACACAAGACAGTTCCTCGCATCCATTGTTTCAAAATACTCACTCAAAAAGCAATAGAAGACACTAGAAGAAAGCTCTCCTTGTGCATTAGTATAATCATGTATATACTTCTCATCTAATTTAAACTTCTCTAAAGATGTTAGTGTAGTAGTTTCAGGAGCAGAAGTAAAAGTAGCTCTTCTCATATCACGAATAGACATTCCCAAAATCATTACTATAAACAAGATTCCACACAAAACTGCCAATCCAACAGTCATATATCTACAGCGCCTAGCAATTCTATCTTGATTATTTAGCTCAGCCATGATCTGTAAAGAATCAGAAAGCAGAAGTAACTCTTATCTAAAGTGCAATAAAAATCAAAAATGAAGAAAAATTCTTCTCTCACAGTTCAGTTTCACATCCAGGAACCGTTTTCCTTTGTCAAAATCGATTAGCAGCTTGTCACCTCCGGTTTTATGTCAACTTAGGTTATCAATGTCTCTTTTAGTTTTATTTTCAACAGTCTCTTTTATGTTTTTCTCCAGATCAGCTCAACAATTCAACTCTCTGATCACCTTCAGGTTACATCAAAAGACTTCTCTATCAAAACAAAAAGACAGAAACTCTTGTTGCCATTCATTGGTAGTTGCATATGCCCATTCAGGACCTGCGTAGCGTCGACTTGCTATTCTCTTTCTTTTCAACCTTCGATCACCACTTAATTCTCCTTCACTCAATTCGTCTTTTCTCATAGTATCCACTTCTTCCTCTATTGTTTCATTTATGACCAATTCCTTTTTCTTTCCTATCTGCGATTCAGGCCAATTATCTCCTTTTCTTGATCCTTCTGTCAATATTCTTCTCAGGATTGGACTCTTCTCTTTCTCTTTCTTTATGGTGTTTTCTCTTGAAGGACCTGTAATGGGCTCAAGAGGAGTCGGATCACTTTGACTTTGATCTGTCGCAACTCTTTCCCCTTCTTGGTTTGGCACTTGCTCCATCTGCTTCTGGGAGAACCTCTGCTGCATTGGGCTCTCCTGCTGTATCAGTTGAGATAGATTCTTCCGCTCCCTCTTTCACTCTCGTCTCTTACAGGGGTAATAGACCCATCTTCCACAAGCTCTGGTTCGACCTCAGGCTCTATTGGCTCTTTTTCTGGCTCACGTGGGGCGACCTGTTTCACTTTTGTTGGTGCTTTAAACAATGCTTCTTCATGATCTGGTGGACATACTTTGTATGGCTCGCGTGTATCCAGTTTGGGAGTCCTGCACACTTCACAGCTGTCCAAGTTGTTAACACCACCTGATAAGGACCCCTCCAAAGCGGTTCCAAGCTGGTCTTGCAAACATGCTTTCTGACAACGACCCAGTCACCGGCTATCAGGTTGTGTCCTGGATCATGGATGGGTGGCAAGGTGGTGGCCTGCACCTGCTGAGAGAAAGAGCGAACCACATCAGCCATATCCTTGCAGTAGTCCAACACCATATCATCTGTAATGTTTACAAGTGCATTGGCTGGAACTGCTGGTAATCTCATTGCTCTGCCCATGAGGATCTCATGGGGTGACAGCCCTGTCTTCCTGTCAGTTGTGTTCCTCCTTGACATCAACACCAAAGGCAATTAATCTGGCCATTTCAGATTTGTGGCTGCACACATCTTTGCATTTCTTGATTTCAAAGTACCATTCATCTTTTCCACCAGTCCTGATGCTTCAGGGCGATAGCTACAATGCAACTTTTGCTCGATATTTAATGCTGCACATAAGAGTTTAATCACCTCGTTGTTGAAGTGAGTTCCCCTATCTGATTCTAAAGAGATCGGAAACCCAAAACCTGGTATCAACTCCCTAAGCAACAACTTTGCTATTGTGAGACTGTCATTCCTCCTTGTAGGGTATGCTTCAATCCAGTGACTAAAAACACACACTATCACCAAAACATACTTCAAACCTCCACATGCAGGCATCTGAATGAAATCCAACTGCATTCTGCTAAATGGACCTCCTGCTCTTCCAATGTGGCTCAAGTTCACCGCTGTCCCTTTTTCCATATTTAGTTGCTTACAAACTATACAGCGATGACACACTGCCTCTGCTGCCTGCCTAAACTTAGGATTGACCAGTCGATTTTGAACAATCAAACCATGGCATCCCTCCCAATGTGTGCCTGACCATGGTAGTAACAGGCCATTTGTGACAATAAAGTATTGGGCAGGACCATCTGACCCTCCTCAGCAACCCAAATCTCATCAGGACGTTGGACACATTTAAATTTGGACCACAGTAAGTTCTCTTCTTTGTCAACATCATTTTGCAATGTTTTCAACTCTTCAAGAGTATCGATCACCTTCAATGCAAAACTTGTACATGTGTTATCTTCTTCTGACATCAATTCCCATTTGTCTTTGAACGATATACAGTTCAATGCGCAAAACCTTGCAACTTCATCCACATATATATTTCCCAGTGAGATGTAATCCTGTGCCTTTTGATGTGCACTGCATTTCACCGCAGCAAATTCTTCAGGCAACTGTATTGCATACAACAATTCTTTTTTCTTATTGCCATTTCTTACAGGTGTACCAGCAAAGGGCAGGAAATCTATTTGCGACCACAATTGACCAAAATCATGAACAATTCCAAATCCATATTGTCTGTCAGTATAGATTGTGAATCTTAGTCTCGCAGAAACATGGCATGTTCTAGTAAGAGCTACCAATTCTGCTACTTGTGCAGAATATACACCGTGTAGCCTGGAAGCTTCTAATGTACCTGTGATTTTGCATGCAGCAAATCCTGCTCTCAATGTCCCTGTTCCATCTCTGAGACATGAGCCATCAACAAAGACAATTTGGTCATGTTCTTCCAATCTTTTATCTCTGATATCAGGTCTAGGTTTTGTGCACAATTCAGTCACCTCAAGACAATCATGCTCAATATCTTCCTTCTTTTCAAATTCAACAGTATCACTTGGAAGTAATGTTGCCGGGTTCAGCACTGTACATCTTTTTAATGTTACATTTGGAGCACCTAGTATGCTCGTCTCATACCTTGCCAGTCTTGCACCATTCAAATACTTTGTTTTTGTCCTTGTCAGTAAAATCTCAACAGAGCGAGGTACCATTACCGTCAAAGGGTATCCCATCACTACTCCCTCACATTGTGAAAGGCTTTGACCAACTGCGGCAACTGCATGCAGACAACCTGGTAAAGCTGCTACGACTGGGTCGAAGGTAGCTGAATAATAGGCCTCTGGGCGATAAGCACCTCCATGGACCTGTGTCAAAACAGACAAAGAACAAGCATCACAGTCATGACAAAACAATGTGAATGGCTTCATGTAATCAGGCATTCCCAACGCTGGAGCTCTACACAAACTCTCTCTCAACTCAGTGAATGCTTTCATCTGATCCTCATCTAAGGTTATGGGGTCAGTAACCGCCTTATGTGTCAGCTGCTGCAATGGTTTGGCAATCTCAGCAAAATTTGGAATCCACTGATGACAATAACCTTCCATTCCCAGAAACATTCTGACATCTCTCTGTGAAATCGGAGGACTTCTCTGCAGTATCATTGGAATCCTTTCTCTGGAAATTCTCCTCAACCCTTTCTCAATCTGGTGTCCCAAGTATTTCACTGACTTCTGACAGTACTGCAATTTCAAAGGTGACACTTTATGTCCAAATTTTCCCCAGTGACTCAACAGGGCAATTGAGTAGTACTTACACTCGTCCTTTGGTCTGGACGCAATTAGCAAATCATCAATGTACTTCACTAGAGTCAATTGATACAGTAGTTCCAATGACTCCAGATTCTGCTTCAAAATCTGATTGAACAGAGACGGTGACTCCGTGTACCCTTGAGGAAGCCTGCACCAGCTGTAGACTCTGTCTAGGAATTTGAAACTAAAAAGAAACTGACTATCCTCGTGAAGAGTCACAGAAAAGAAATCTTGTGACAAGTCAACCACTGTGAACCACTCTGCAACGTATGGAATCTGAAACAGCATCACTGCTGGGTTCAGCACTACAGGACAACACTTGACCACCATGTCATTCACTTTTCTCAAGTCCTACACAATGCGCACTTTCCCACATGGCTTCTTCAAGCCCCTTATTGGTGAATTACATGGACTGCTCAACACTTCTTTCAAAACCCCTTGTTTCAGAAAATCTCCAATTATCTGTGCCACTTTCATCAGAACATCTTGTGCCATGTCATACTGTGGAAGCTGCGGAAACACTACATCCTGCTTCAAAGTAATCTTCATCGGCTCCACTCCCTTGATCAAGCCCGCTTCTTTACCTGTCAGGTCTCACACGTTCTCCTGTACTGTTCCCTGGAAGTCTGCATGCAATTCTTTCACAGTAAACATCGGGAAAAACTCAATCAATGGGTACTCTTCATTAATATTTTCCTTCTCAATTTTAAGTGTCTGTTCTTCCTCATCATCACCATTAGTCTGAACCTCTATTCCTGCAGTCGAACAACTAATGGAACATTTGGTCTTGCAAAACAAGTCCCTTCCCAGTAGAGATACTGGACATGAGTCACAAACTACAAACTTATGTAGTCCCTGGAAGTTGCCAATCTCAACCTGTACTGGATTTGTGATCGGATTTGTCAACTGTCTGTTTGCTACTTCCAGAACCTGAACTGTTCTGCGTGAAAGGGGTAAATTTGGCACTTCTGCACTCCTCACTGTAGAGTGTGTGGCTCCCGTGGCCACTAAGAATGAGACTCTGTGACCCATTACCTTTCCTTTCAAAAGAATCCTCATTGATCTACCTCTAATGAAGCTGCAAGCATACATGGCTCTTTATCCAAACTAATACTCATCCATTCATCGTTTATTTCATTCTCACTGTGTAATGGGAATTGATGCACTGTCATTATTTCTGTCTTGTCTCTGACCTGTGAACTACTGAGTAAGCATCATCTGTTGCTGATCTATTGGGGCTTGAGGTATCTGCATTTGCTGTATAGGTATCACAGAAACCTGCTGCTGTATTGGTTGTAACTGTGTTACTTGTGCCTCCCGCACTTGCACCTGCTGCATGGGTTGAAAATTCTGCACTTGATTCTGAAGATTCGGATTGAGTCCTCTCATTCTAGGGACTTTCACAGTTTGAAATGTATTGACATCACTTTGCTGAACAACACCATCCTGCACCATCAACGGACACTCCCGCTTCCAGTGTCCCATGTTTCCGCACAAATGGCATGGCAACATCTTTTTCATCCCTTGTACATCATTCTGAACCACTACAGTACTCAAATCCGGACCACGATTCATATTGATTCCCTGACCCCTACCTCTCATCTGAGGTTGAACATTACAGTTCCCTGCTGCTGTGGTATCTGTTGCATTAAAGCTCCTTGCACTCCTGTCTGAGCTGCCTCAATTTGCATCACCATTGCTTTCTCCTTCAACTTTTTCTGCTTCAACTCAATCTCATCACTGCAGTATTTTGCATACTGCAACACCTCATCAATCGGCTTTGCTTGCCAACAGATCATATTGCTCTTAATCATCTGCCCTACTTGAGGTCTCAATCCTTCTACAAACATGAACACAAAGTGCATCATGTCTTTTGGCTCAATTGCTTCTTTACCACTGTACTCCTTGAACGCTTTCAGCAATCTCTCATAATAGGTGTGTATCGACTCCTTCACCTCCTCCACTGTCCTGTCAATCCTCTGCCAGTCAAACATTTTAGGCGAGATTCTCGTTTTCAGGAACTCAATCATCCTATAATAATGTTTCATCACTTCAGGTGATGGTGCAGCTGTGACTCTATCCCTTTCCGGTTCACTCATCGGCCAATCCACTGCTCTTTGCACTCAACCCACAAGTCAGCTAGAACCACTATTTCCAACAAGGTATTCAAGTCTTCCCACAGACATTTAGAAAGTTTAACAAATCTATCTGTCTACTGGTACCACTCAACCAGTTTCTCTCTCAGTTTTGGATAATTATTTGTCAGAATATCACTCCTGTGCCAAGGAACATGAACAAACTGCCCTCCTGGAATCGGTAACATTTTTACTGGATCCCTTTCTTTCTGAACACCTTCAGACCTTTCTTGTGAATCTCGTTTCCGTTTATCTTTCTTCTTTGCCCATCTGCCTTCCCACTTTTCTAATGCTCCCCAAATCTGAGCACTCTGCAATAATTATTTTAGATGCACTTTCATCCCTGCTGACCTCATGTGTTCAAAATCCTTTGCCTCAAAGTCTAATCTGTATTTCCTTTTCAAGTGCTTTGTTCTTTCAATCTCTATGTCATGTTTGTCTGCCAAATCAGCTAATTTCTGATGTATCTTGCCCACTTCTCGTGTAATCCTCAGACAAAAGTACCTCAGCTCTTCTTCTGTATAGGATTCTAATCTATTCACTCCCATTGTTTCCTCAACTAGCTCGGTTATTTCGGTAGCCAGATTTATCTACTCTTCACCCTGGGATGCATTTCGAGGAGTATTTAAAGTACCCAACCACTCATTCAATTGCTGTGCTGGCAATCCCAGTAACGAGATGTTACTCGCATTCGGCATTGGCACATGTTGTACCACTTCACCTGGAGTCTGCGGTGTCAAAAGCTGCAAGCTCTGACTTGCACTCAGACCATTTACCACATCTGGAAGCACAACCAGTGGACTAAGATCCATTAAAGGTCTATATCCATCAAAGGTCTGACCCATGGACGATATCCCCTGCACATGATCTCTCACTCCCCTCCTTACGAGGCTCTGTGACATTTTCACCCTGTTCTCCTGCAATCGACTTCTTTTGTGCATATAATGGTACCGCTGAACCAACAGTAATCGGCAGCGATATTGCATCTGGTGCTGTTCTGCCACTAGCATTTTGTGGAAGGGCTACTCCTATATTCTGATTCATCACTTGTGTCACATCTGACTGTGTCCCTGTCATTGGCGTGAACTTCGGCAAACCCTGTGGCTATGCTTGAGGCAACAATATTGGAGTCAGCTCGGTCTGAACTAGCATTGGCCTCGGAACCACTTGCTCTGACGGCACCACTAAGGTCGAAGTTGTCGCAAGAATTGGTACATCTGGATAAATTCTCTGTATCAATGGTGGGTTCATCTACACTTGGACTACCGAAGAATTCACTGCATTAGGAGTACTCTGAACTACCCCTTGTACCTGTCCATTATCTGTCTGCACTGGTCCCACTGTTCCCGTCACTTGAGCTGGAGCAGTCAGAATAGAACTAGTACTTGAACCTTCTTCATGCGCTGCATATGGCGGAGGTCGAGCACTCAATATCTGTGTGATAAGATCCTCAACATCTGAATCTTCTTCTACATAAGTCTTTTTCTTTTTTTTATCTCCTGAACCCTTATCACTCTTGCCAGCATCTTCTTTTTCTTCTGACTCATCTTTCTCTGCAATAGCAGGAAACAACCTAACACCCTGTAACGTTGCCATTCTCCACTTCTTCTGTTCCCAATCCCATCTTGCTTCTGCTAAGGACTTCTCTACCTTCCTTACTCTCCTTTGGAACTTCATATCTTGCTGCTGTCTGGCTACGAGCTCCCAAACTGCTGAAGCCTCAAACTATCATTCGCAACTGATCCAGAATTCTCAAATTAAATGTTCCATGCTCTGGAAACTCCAAGGCTTCCTGTTTCTCTGTCAATTTGCACCATTGCTTTAACCAAAAACATAGTGCAACACCTCGCTCCTCCATCACAATGAATGCCGGAGAATTTTCCGGTGGGCTAGGCTCCCCAACTGTTGCCTTAATGTAAGAATCACCCTTCGTGGCACTTCTGAACGCTTTGAAAAACTTCAGCTTTGCTATCTTTTGTGTGTTGCTTCAATGAGGAAATTACTTTTACTCCCAAGATTCCTTTCACCTGCTTACTCAACCAATTGCCTCTTGCGGACGGCTGCCAGTCCTCTTGCGACTCTTCTTACTAACCAACCTATCCCAGAGCGGCTCTCTCTTACGTCATACTCACTCACTGCAGCTGACAAAGTCTTGCGGTTTGGCCTCCTAAACTTCAATTCACACGAAACGAATACAAAATTTATTGCGAGCACTAACCAAAACCCAATAACCAAAAACAAATCAGCTTGTTTACTACAGGAATGTACACAATCGCTTCAGAAACCTTATAGATTTCCCTGATGGCCCTTTCACTCATGCAGCTATTCCTCTTTCTCAGTCTCCCACATTCGCAAGCTCAATTCGACCCGCAAATTTCAAACTCAACTGATCAATTGGTCTGTCCTGGTGCACATAGGACTCACCAAATCTCAGTCGAAAAATGTCTCCTACTCACTTAACTTACACACCGACTTGTTGACCACGCCCGATCAACCTATTAAACAAGACAGATTACAACATATAACCAAGTGTCTCCTACACTTGTCTATATACTCCGGAGTATTAGACCATGCAGGGTCCGTACATCACCTACAATCACATGGACAATTTTTTAGCACAAAGTGCTACATACACATGTGAAGTTCGACGACTTCCCTACTCTCATACTGTGGAGTACGCACAATCCTGCTAAACTTTACCTGGAGTACGCAAACTCCCTACTTTTCTCACATTCGTCACAATTCACCTGCAATTTGCAGAAGCCGTGCAAGCACAACCTACCACTTTCACACTCTCTCTTAAAACACGCCAAGAACATCCAGGGTCTGAGAAAGTCATTTCTGGGCTTAAGGGAACACCATTCTTGCTACAATTGCCATTATGAAAAACAAAAATTCAAACCTCATAAAATGAACAACTAACCCTAACTTGAACTACCACCATCCACTAATCACCATATAACTAGTTCTCCAAGGAAACTAACCATCCTCTGCTACCAAGAACTGTTAGCGCACCTGGTCCTTAGTAAGTAAACTTACAAGGCGACTCGTATAGGCCGATGAACCTTTTGGATCGCATGAAGTAGCCTAGCCATGTAGTGACCAGTGTTACTAAGATGTAATATAACCAATCGATAATCACTAAGAGAAACATTAGTTAATAGACAACTAGATCAACATTTCCATGAATTACCATAACTCTATATACATTTTAACAATTTTGATTCCCTATTAGTTACAATTTTAATGCATCAGTTAATTCAAACTTTATTCAATCAACTCAGAATTAGTTTATAAGCAACCACCAATAACATAATCTAGTCAGAACTTTAGAAAACATATGCTCTAATGCTTCAGCATAAACTAGCAAAAAAAAAAAATATGTCAACATCAATAGCAGAGTTCAGCAATCAGTTTGTTAATCCTTTGTCACTGTCAACGTCACCCAAAGGATCCTTACCTAACCCAGATTAGCATTTAGCATGTGAGAATTCATGCGAAAACAATTTAGAACATGAATTGGGAAAAACATCTAACTAAGAGAAAAAAATATATATATTTAAACAGCGCAGTTGGTACCTAGACAGAAAGGCACAAAAGTTAATCAGTCACATTGTCATAGCTACCCATCTATGGAATGGATCAGCAAGAAAGTCAGTCTTCGTCTTCAGTTCATCAATTGACCAGCAACGCATCGGGCTCTTAGCGCATAAGCCCAATGACAGAATCGTGTCTTCTGACGTCATCAGTTCTCCCCTCACATCTGCATATCACATCTGAATCCCGCATTCCTGCAAATCTATGAATTCTAATACTTCGCCGTTCTCAGTTCATTGGTTGGTTCACTGTACGATGTCCTCATCATCGAGCTCATCAGGTATCGAAAATGTTGCATCTTCTTCTCCAGTTAATGTCTCTATTGTTTGAGTCCTGGGAACCTTTGCCTTACACCAAATTGTAACATTTTTAGTTCCATCATCTCCTGTCCATCGGTACATTGCAGAAAACTCTAGCAAAGCAAATTTTATTAAGCAGCAAACAGTTCATGGTCAGTTCAGTGCACCAGTAATTTCTACATTGTGCGTTTATTAATTCAGCTCCTGCATGAGGCCTGGAAAGACTAGGCCACAACGTCAGCTAAGTTAACTCTACAATATAATGCAAAACATAGGTTATACATCTTAATATGACACATTATTACATTATTAATACATATTTCCATCGTGTCATGCATTTTTTATTGTTTTAATACAAGTTTGTATCAGCTGGCTGTCATTCTCCGTGGACACATTTTCAAACGTGCACATTAATTTTTCTACAATTAATTTTTCTATGAACTTTTTGTTAATCAAAACACATAAACATTCATTAATAATTTCTAATTAGCATATCTGCTTCAACATATCTAAGGTCAAAGACATCTATAATGGCCTCACAGTAACAAGTACTTCAAAGTCCTCTATCCCAGAACACACTAAAAGTGAGGATGATTTAAAAAACCCACCTGGCTCCCTTAGTAGGAACAACGAGACTGGCTTTTCTCCTACACTTGTTTCATCATTCCTCTGGTCATGTCTGGGACCTCCTTCCATCAATTTACTCAAGCTCTACACTGGCCCCCTCCCCCAGAGGATTATGCATTTGGCCCCTAAGGTGCTTACCAATCAACTGGCAATTATATTTAATGAAATGATCCACCAAAGCTACTTCCCTAAAGTCTGGAATATAGCGTCCATCCTTCCCTTTCAGACCCTCTGAACTTTCAGCCAATCTCTCACCTTCCTTTTCCTGCTAAGATCATTGAAAAGCTCTTAACAAGGAATTGGTCAAAGTTCTGCGGACCAACGGCCTGCTGGACCATGCTCAGTTTGGCTTTAGGTCTGAACACAGCACTGAGTCAGCTCTAATAGTGGCTTCAGAAGAACTGAGAACCATCCTTGATGAGGGATCAAATGCAGCCTAGATCTCTCGGCTGCATTAGATATGGTCAACCATATGATTCTGGTAGACGGACTTCACTCCTTGGGCATCAGGGATGCTGTGTTGGCCTTTAAAAAACCCTTCCTATTAGGCAGAGTGCAATTTGTGACGCTGGAAAACTTTTCTTCAAACTTCTTTAAACTACCATGTGAAGTCCCACAGGGCTCTTCTTTGAGCCCTGCGGTGTTCAATATTTATATTACTCCTCTGATTATATTGATTAAACTGATAGGTTTCTCTGTCATCAGTTATGCAGATGGTACAGAGATAATTGTCTCAGTGTCTAGTAACCCAGAAGTTTCAGCCAACAGATTTCTTAGATGCATGTGTGTTATCAACAATTGAATGTCCAATAATTGCCTATAGCTCAGTTCCGGGACAACAGAAGTACTTTGCTTGGGCAACAATACTTCCTTCTGGTCTCCCGCTTGGTGGCTACAAGAATAAGGCACCTTACTCACTCCTTGGTCCAAAGTCATAAATCTTGGCATTATTTTTTATGACAAATTGACCTTTGGGAAAACAATCAATGCATTGACATCCTCTTCCTTTTCATCTTAAAGAGGCTGAGGAAGATCTTTCTCTTCATTCCTCACAATTTACAAAAACTGGTGGTTGCCGCCCTCATGCTCTCAGAGTTAGATTATTGCAATGCACTTTTTTATCAACCTGCAGAAGAAACTCTTAAAACAGGCTGAAGGTTTTGCAAAATACCTCTGCTTGCATGGTGCTCAGAACTCCCAAATACTATTCAGGCTGAAGCGCTATAGGCTAGCTTCACTGGTTGCCAATACACAAGCGCATAGTTTTAAAATCCCTTTGCATCACCTTTAAATCTCTGAGTGCTATTGGCCCTAAATACCTGAAACTAAAATTCATCGGGTACAATCTATCCAGAAGCTTCCACTCTTTATCAGCATGCAATGATATTGTTCCCAAAATCAAAAAAGTTAAGTGGGGCTGCAAACAGTTTGTTTACTTTATAGTAAAAAGATTAAACTCTATCCCTCTTTTCCTTAAGGCCTGATCAAACCTTCATGCTTTCAGAAAGGGTCTGAAAACATGGCTTTTTAATCTATGGTCTTTCATGATGGACCTCTGCTTGGCACTGTTGGCTCTTTGCAAGTGGTGCCTAGAAGCCCTCGGGCAGTAGTTGTGCTATGTAAATAACAATTTAATTTCATCTGATGGATCTAGTGGGGACTTTGGGTGCCTAGAGGTGAGAACACATCTTGGGCCCAGAGAGATGATATGCTCAGTGCACCAGGGAAAGGGCCTTAAAATAGATACCTGAAGGAAAAATATGGCTCTCAGGTCCAGTAATTAACTCCTTTTATTGCAGTTCCACAGCCGAGGTTGGAATGCCTCTCCATAACTGCTGCAAACATCACAGACAGGTTGAAAAACACACATTCTACTACAGCCAGATTTATGTATGCGCTATCAGGGGGAAATACAAAAAAGAAAGGGAAAAGAAAGAGAAAATATGGTTCAGAGACACATCCAACCTTGACAGAGAAGACATAGCCATCATGGCCTCTTCCACCCTAACTGCGATTACACCTCTTCTTGACATCAACAAGGCCACCTACAAGTTCAACTCCTGCATGGAATCCCATATTGACAAATGGGCACCACTGAAGTGCAAATTATCCAGATGAAAACCTTGTAGACCCTGGTTCTCTAAAGAGCCTTATGAAGAATTAAAGCTTATCAGAAAGTATGAGAAAGATTGGAGAAAAGCACCATCTTTCCTCAGTATGACTAGGCTGTGCGAATCAAGAAAACAATAGAAAAAACAAATACTCAGAGCCAAATCTTCGCATATCAGAGCCCACGTTAATTTTGCCAAGATTAGACGGAAGCACCTTTTCTAATTTATTGGACAGTCTACTAACCCCTCTAGCACTTCAGCTCCCAAGCCTTCTGTGGCCCGTTGCAACGATTCAGTGGATTTAATTGATAAAAAAGTTAGAGACATCCATATGTTGCTTCCCATCAATGACTCCCTTCAAACGGTTGAGTCTCTACCATGCAAGTCACTACAATCATGGTCAACTTTCTCTCCAGTCTCCGAGCAGGACCTACAACAAACTATCTCCAAAGTAAAACCCTGAAACCATCATCAGGATGTTATTCCAGGCTCTATCAGCAAATCTCTTGCCACACACCTACTCCCCATATGGACCACAATGGTCAGTTCCTCTCCCAACATTAGCATTACAAAAGGATGATGAACGGAGTCCTGAAACATTTCACACACTCACCCGAAACCACAGATCTGGGCTAAATCCATTGTTCTTTTGCTCACCATGCCCCCCGTTTGAACCCAGACATATGCAAATCAGTCTTGACCCTGCACCCCATGGGAACAGTCCAGCCCAAACTGTCAGGCCAGGTCCTCCGTGGGTTGGAAACAAGCATCCTGGCACCGGTTTAGTGGTATCACCCCTCATCAGCCAGGCTAGCCTGAATGCAGTGGCACAATGAGCAAATGACCCATGTCTGGGCATACCATGGCTACTTAGGGCCACTTTAGCAACACAAAAGGATGATGGACAGAGTGCTGAAACTTTTCAAACACTCATCCCTGTCACAGATATGGGCTAAATACATCATTCTTTTGCTCCCCATGCCATCCCAGTTTGGACCCAGCCATATGCAAATCAGTTTTTGACCCGGCTCCTCATGGGAACCGTTGAGCCCAAACTGCCAGGCCAGGTCCTCCCAGGACCATAAACAAGCATCCTGGGACCTGTTTAGGGGTATCACCCTTTATCAGCTAGGCTAGCCTGGAATTCAGTGGCAGAATGAGCAAGGGACCCTTGTCTTGGCATACCCACTTAGGACAACTTTAGCAACACAAAATGATGAAGGGCCGAGTGCTGAAACTATTCAGTCACTCACCCCGGTGATAGATCTGGGTTAAATTCATTGTTCTTTTACTTCCCATGCCACCCCAGTTTGATCCAGCCACATGCAAATCAGTCTTGCCCTGCTCCTTATGGGATCAGTCCAGCCTGAACTGCTAGGCCAGGTCCTCCCTGGACCGAAAACAAGCAATCTGGGCCCTTTTTGGGGGTATTACCCCTCATCAGCCAGGCTAGCCTGAATCCTTTGGCACAATGAGCAAGGGACCCACATCTGGGCATACTCTGGCCACATAGGGCAACTTTAGCAACACAAAAGGATGACATACGGAGTGCTGAAACCTTTCAATCACTCACCCACAGTCATAGGTCTGGGTTAAATTTATTGTTCTTTTGCTGGCACAGTGAGCAAGGGACCTATGTCTGGGATTCCCCTGGCCAAGCAACACAAAAAGATGATGGACAGACTGCTGAAACTTTTCTAACACTTACCCCAAGTCACAGATCTGGGTAAATCCATTATTCCTTTGTTCACCATGCCTCCCCAGTTGGGACCCAGCCATATGCTAATCAGCCTTGATCCTGCTCCCCATGGGAACAGTCCAAGAACAGTCCAACCTGAACTGCCAGGCCAGGTCCTCCCTTGACTGAAAACAAGTATTCTGGGACTGGTTTCGGGGTATCACTCCTCATCCGCCAGGCTAGCCTGAATCCAGTAGCACAGTGAGCTAGAGACCCATGTCTGGGTGTACCCTAGCCACTTAGGGCACCTTTAGCAACACAAAAGATGATGGTCAGAGCGCTGAAACTTTTCTAACACCCCAAGTCTCAGATGTGGGTTAAATCCAATATTCTTTTGCTCACCATGCCACCCCATTATGGACACAGCCATTTGCAAATCCGTCTTGACTCTGCTCCCCTTGGGAGCAGTCCAGCCCCAACTGCCTTTCCCAAACAGGGCTTCTTCCCTGAACGACTAAAAATGGGTCAAATCACTCGGCTCTTAAAAAACAACATCTTGATCCAGAGAACCTGAACAACTACCGCCCTGTCTCCACTCTCAAATTATTAGGCAAAGTCATCAAAAGTTGCGTAGCATCCCAACTAGCTTCACACATCCAAACAAACAACCTTCTACACTCTCTCCAATCAGGTTTCTGCTAGGGTCACAGTACATAAATTGCAATCCTCCAAATAGTTGATGACTCCATTAGAAGCCTTGACTCTAGCAACTCCTGCCTCCTGGGCTTCCTGGATTTATCTGCCACATTCAACACTGTCAACCATCATGACCTTCATATTCTTGAACTGCGCATGGGATGTGGTGGCACTGTCCTACCTATCCAACCTTTCTCAAATTGTAAAAATGGGCAACTAGTTCTCTAGACCAGTCTGTGTTCACTAAGGTGTCCCTCAAGCCTCGAGCCTCTCTCCAACGCTCTTCAACCTCAACCTAAAAAAACTATGTTTGATTTGCAGAAAGTCAGGGATTCTCTTCCACCTCTACGCTGACGATACTCAAATATACTTGAAAATCTCATTCCCAAGGGACGTTGCCCTGCTTTCAAAGTCTTAAAGATGAAAAACTGGATATCCAACCAACATTTGAAACTCTACCCAATTAAACAGAATTTCTATTGATCTCACCCCAAATGCAAAAACGCCAGTAAAAGAATGGATGGACAACTTTCCTGCTTTCAAAAGATGCACTGCCATTGTCACATGGTCAGATCACTCTGTATCACCGTTGATATTCATGTTGATCTTCACAGCCACATAGCAGCCCTGGCCAACAGCAAACGCCACCATTTTAGGCAGCTCTGGGGTATCACACAATTGATTTTGGAACAAGTCCTCAAAATAGTGGTGCAATCTCTCGCTCTCTCTAGATTAGACTATGGAATCACCCTTCTCACTGACATTTCCCGAGTTCACCTAGGACCACTGAGAGCTACATTACATGCTGCAGCATGCGTCATCTTAGGTCTCAATAAATTTGACCACATTTCCGCTGCCCTGCTAACCCTCCAATGGATCCCCATTGAAGCGTGGGCCCAATTCAAAATCTATTGCGTTACCCACAGAGCGCTGCACCCCTCCTCACCCTCTAGCTAAATAGGGAACTGAAAATCTCCGGAGCAAATACGGGTTCTATAAATGCCCAACCACTGTTCCTGGAGCCATCCACCTTTAGAATCTGGAACTCTCTACCTTCCTCATTCCGTCTAACCACCTGCCTAGCAACCTTCCAAAAGGACCTCAACCTCCTGCGATTTGACTGACATTGTGGTTAATTCCCCCTCAGCTAGACTTATTTAATTTCTCCACTGTGCCCCTGATCTGCCGTTGTTTAACTGTTCATGTCCTCTGCCCTATTGTTCTAACTATTTCTTTTGGCAAATACTATATACATACACTGATGTAAACGTCCAGGTTTAACTACTATATATGTAACCTGCTGTAACCCTGTATCCGGTATGTTGTAAAGCGGTCTAATGCCTTCGGGCTAGATTTGCGCTATATAAAATTGTAAAAGTAAATAAAAAAATAAATAGATGAGAGAATGGGGACTAGACACAGATGTTTAACTTGAGCTGAGAGGCAACAAGAGATGTAAAGGCAAAGACAAACAAATGAAAAACACAAAATCATATAAGGCAAATTCATCAGATATTATTGCTTACAACTGCCCTCCAATTATGGACCGGCTGACAAACCTAGGAGGCACAAATCTAGTTCCTTGAATCAGTAGCGGCCCGTGAACCTTGAAAGTGAAAGCTGCCCCTATTTTCACTGAGTGAGCAAGTCAAGCGAGCAACCTCCTCTTTCCCCAGGTATTTTCCTTATTCTCCAGCAAACAAGCTTTTCTTGGGCTCAGCAATATCTCTATGCCAGCTGGCCTCTATACGCTTGAATTTCATGCTATTCAGAGCATGAATTAGCTCATTTTTAAAAACATTAAAACGCGCGCACTCAAACACTCATAAAGGAGCAAGCATTCACTGTTCACAAACAAAACATGTAGGCTTTGGCAGACAAACAGTAGGGGCATCCGCAACAGGACCCTGCTTCCAATGTACCTGCATACCGGTGTTTTCACAGTGCTTCCACAAGTGACAAAACGGACCCCCTACGCAAAATTGCCCTTAGCTGCAGGGTAGCAATATGCAGAGAGGCAATGGTGGTTGATGGTGGCTGAGATGTGAGCTTCAAATCTCCCGCTGTGACTTGAGGTCTTGTGGAGGCTGGAGGAGGACAAAAAAGACACCAGAGAAGGGTAGACCAGGGCAGCATTGAAATAAGCTACAGGGCAGCCACTATGTCTGCCACATGCACACGTGTACATGCGTCAAGGAAAACGCCTGCCTAGCTGCCTGACCCTTGCATATTGAGATAGTCAGTATGATGCCAGCACTGAAGGTAGGCGCTGGCAATACGGCGTCGGGAGTCTACCACGTACATTTTCCTGCTTTATGTGCCATCCACACTGATAATTCAATAATCACAATACACAGCATGCAAAGTGATTATTTCTTTACCAATGTGAATGGACCTAAAGTAGATCCGCTCAACGCCCAAAGAACAAAAGAAAGAAAGTAGCCATTGTTGTCTTGAATCACAACTTCACCTTCCACATTTAATTAATTCTTCATTTTCAAAAATATTGCAACTTAAAATATTCTAAGTGCTGATTCACAATATCAGTGAACCAGCACTAGCTGTTGGAACACTCAATGCTAAATTCACTTGATTTTTAACTTTTTCTTTAATACATTTTCTGTAATTCAACAAGCAGTGGATAGGACATGTGGTTTAAACTGAAACTCAAGATAGCTGTCTATATTGGTGGAAGAACGTGATAAGTCCTTAGGAAGGTGGTATATAAACTGAGGTACAGTAATAAACTGACTTCACTAAATCTGTGTGCTTACCATCCGATATTGTTCTAAGAGAGCACAATGAAATCTCCAAGCTTTTAGCTATTTCAACTGTAAGGTAATTTTGACAGCAGCTATTTCCGACATTTCATGTTGAAACTTTGAACGATAATTTAATCTTTAATTTCTAATTTCACAGTACCATCAAATTCACACTAGAGACAGGAATAATTAACGTAGCAACAAAAGATTCAGTGGCCTCATTGGACAAGTGTAAACAATTGTTGATCCATGACAATGTGAGGATCCTCAAGAAAAAGTATTTTCCGTGTGTTAGCCTCTTATATTCACTCTAATCACTCACTGCCATGCCCGTAGGTGTAGCGAAGGAGGCACATGTTCAAAGACATTTTGAGCTTCTATATCCAGTAAATTCCTCAAGGCTTCCTTGTTTCCATTATCAACATTTTTTCCGTCAATAGCAATAAAATAATAATTTAATGGTTTGAGCAAGCGCTCCCTTTTCTCGATGGTTCCCCCAGAGACTATAAAAAGCAGGGGTTGGTCACAATATTTAATATTAAACAGTATCTGATCAAAAAAAGAAATACAAGCTGCAGAATTGGACAGAGGAGAGTTTAAGATAAGTTTTCAGCTGGTTTATTTGAGTTTACTTTGAATACTTAGAAAGCTCAAACATATGCTTCCCTTTGCTCTCTTAAGGAGAAACAGAGGTAGTGGCTATTGTGAGGAGAGGAAGGATATGAGTTTTTTTCTGACAATAGCGAGATATAAATTTCAATTCTGAAACCATTGATCCTGAGTCAGAATAGTAAAAGATTCCCCTCCTAAGGACTGCGACTTACTGAAACAAGGAAAAGCAAGCAAGTTAAAGAAACTAGAGAGTCTATGAGGGAATGCATTTAATCATCAATACATTTGATATCTTGAAGATAAACATGAAAAGGATGACAAGCTCTAAGTGGAAAATAGAGGTAATTCTCAGGGAGGGTTCAAATGACCTTAAAAGACATGCAGTGCCTAACCATCAGGAATTTGCAATGTCCCGGCTTAGGCTACAGTAAGGCCCAATATCAGAAACAAGGAGAGGGAGAGGTTGCTTCCATGTGATCCAGCATGTATGGATTTTTTTTTCCCAAGAGGGGTAGAAACAGAAGATGTAAAGGCATTCGAAGAAAGTGAGTACTGTCACTATTTCAGGCTTTTTGCAAGAAAACATAGGAGGGAGGATAAAGGAATTTTACAGTAATTGAGTAAAGATTACAAAGGATCCATGGGTTTTGAATACTATAAGAGGATACAGCATAGAGTTCTCAGAGGTTCACAAGGAACCAAAGGAGTGAATGGGTTATTTAGAGTGTGCTGTTCATTGTGCTTCGGCATGGATGTGGAGGAGTACACAACCTGCCAAACTGACTCATGTTGCTGCTGGCGTTGTTCGCACTGGTTCTGTCGGCAGAAATGTTAGCGCAGCAACCTGTTGGACTTCAAGCAGTTGAACTAAGTACCTCAGACATCCGCCTATTTTTTGGGGGGGAGAATGAAATGTGGCAGCTAGGTGGTCATTATGACATTGGTGGTGACTGTTAAAGAGGCGGTAATACCGCCAACAGGCTGGCGGTAATTACCACCAAATTGTGACCATGGCGGTGATACCTCCCATAGACAGCCAATGTACCACACCACCCGCCACTGATCACGGCGGGAGCCATCAACAGCCAGGCGGAAGACAGGGTACTGCCCACCATATTATGACATAGCAAACCGCCACGATTTCCAGGGCGGTACCAACGCCATCAAAAGAGTGGCAGAAACACTTCACAGACAACGAAGGACTCACCATCAGAGACACAGAGAAGACCACCGCCGCCATGGAACCCGAACTTCAAGTCTTACCGATGCTCTTCTATGCCATGGTCCACCAGGAAAACCAACGCTGATGAAGATGACAATGGTGACTACAGCCACCTAGCACACAAGGGAGCGAGGGAGGAAAAGGAGAGTGACACACACACGCACAACACACACCATTTACACACACACCATACACACAACCAGCTGCAGAGTAAAACTAATGTCACAGGACCGACATCTAACTAAAACAAGGACCACATTGAGGTTTAACTGATACTGTAATATGATGCCAACATCCACCATATTGTCCATGCGATAACAAAAACAGGCGTCAATGTCTAGAAAGGGCCAATGGCCAGTCCAAAGTACAAAAGGCCTACATGGCCACAGGGAATAGTCCAAGCCCCAACTTGATTCATGACAGTATCCAGACTCCACTATACAGGGTCATCATGTTAGAAATGGGCAGGCACCTCAGGGGGATGGGCAGTGGGTGTGGGGGGCACCTCAGCTGAAGTAGGTAACGTGCCTCTGGAAATGCTTTGATGGGCACAGATGGTGCCCATCTCTGCATAAGCCAGTCTACACCGGTTCAGGGATCCCCCAGCCCTGCTCTGGCGCGAAACTGGGCAAAGGAAAGGGGAGTGACCACTCCCCTGACCTGCACCTCCCAGGGGAGGTGCCCAGAGCTCCTCCAGTGTGCTCCAGACCTCTGCCATCTTGGAAACAAAGGTGTTGCTGGCACACTGGACTGCTCTGAGTGGCCAGTGCCATCAGGTGACGTCAGAGACTCCTTCTGATAGGCTCTTACCTGTGTTACTAGCCTATCCTCCTTCCTAGGTAGCCAAACCTCCTTTTCTGGCTATTTAGGGTCTCTGCTTTGGGGAATTCTTCAGATACCAAATGCAAGAGCTCATCAGAGTTCCTCTGCATCTCTCTCTTCACCTTCTGCCAAAGGATCGACCGCTGACTGCTCAGGACGCCTGCAAAACCGCAACAAAGTAGCAAAGACGACTACTGCAACCTTGTATCGCTGATCCTGCCGCCTTCTCGACTGTTTCCTGGTGGTGCATGCTCTGGGGGTAGCCTGCCTCCTTTCTGCACCAGGAGCTCTGAAGAAATCTCCAGTGGGTCGACGGAATTTTCCCCCTGCAACTGCAGGCAACAAAAGACTGCATCATTGCTTGCATTACTTCCTTTTGCTATTACTGCATATTTTTGGTATTGTGTACATTTATCTTGTGTATATTTGGCATCCTCATACTGAGGGTACTCACTGAGATACTTTTGGCATATTGTCATAAAAATAAAGTACCTTTATTTTTAGTATATCTGTGTATTGTGTTTTCTTATGATATTGTGCATATGACACCAGTGGTATAATAGGAGCTTTGCATGTCTCCTAGTTCAGCCTAAGCTGCTCTGCTATAGCTACTTTCTATCAGCCTAAGCTGCTAGAAACACCTCTTCTACACTAATAACGGATAACTGGACCTGGTACAGAGTGTAAGTACCCCTTGGTACCCACTACAAGCAAGGCCAGCCTCCTACAGTCGCCCCCGGGCCAATGAACAGGTGTTCAGGAATCATAAGAGTTTCCACTCACTGTATTGTTATTTGAGTATTGACCACTGATGTCGTGTCACACCGCTTTGCACCTGGCCTATTGTCACTTTAGTGGTCACTGGTTACAGACTCCATTTTGTATTCAGTCTAGACTCCATTTTGCGTTCAGCTTAGCTTTGCCTCCGCGTTAAAATATTTTTCTGTGTAAACATGTTATGCAATGTCTTTTTCTACTTCTACGTGTTTTTCTTCTCACCGAAGAGCCAGGGCTGGTACACGACAATAAGGCCGTAACAAGCTAGTGTTTATCATAGGCAAGAGAACAGTTTGACTTTGAAAGGCATGTCTCGGAACAATGGCCAGCTCCCGACACATTCCTGTCAAGGTTTACCTAAACAAGCCAGCGTTTTTTTATAATTCCTCTCTGAGAGGGAGGGCTTTCTAGAATGTTCTCTTATGATTGTTTATGATATAAAAAGATGGCTCTGCTCAGTAGCGATGAATTCCGAGACCTCTGTCAGGATTGGACGTCAAATGCCTGACATTTTCCCGTGAGGATCTCTTTCTCGCAGTTGAACAGGGGTCATCTTGTTGCTGGCGTGAGAAAGACGAAGTGTCTGGCAGGCCCTACTACAGTGATTAATTTTGTATTAATTATTTGCTTTGCATTGTATATGAATATATATCTATATATCAATATGTAGGTGTTTATATCCTTGAATGTATATATTTGCTGTTTACAGATTGAATACTTTTTATACATAGTCTCACGTTGTTGTTGCACATTTTGGAAGTACACTATTTACTAATCAAACCTTCCTTCATGAACCTTGCAAAAAGCTATAATAAACGTCTTCTTCAGATTAAGAAGTGCATTCCAGAGAATCTTTTTGACTCCTTTCAGTGTGTATATCTTGGCTCAGTCGAAAGTAAAGCAAAACACTCACTCAATTTGCAAATGGTGTGCCTGGCTGACCAGTACATCTCCCACGTGACGCCTTCATCCTGAGGAATAGCAGCAACCCAAATGTGATGGCACATCCACAGAGGCACAGGGTGTTGCTAATAGGTGAGCCAGAGTCCCCACCCAATTTATGACAGAGTATGCCTTCAGGAGTTATCACCATACCATTGTGAAAGGCTAATGTTTGTACCTCAATACTCGCAGGTGACTCTGGCTACCCAAACCTATTGTGGCTCCTCACCCCTGTGAGGAATGCCAGATCAGGGCCTGAGATTCGGTATAATGATGCACATGGGCGAACCAGGCGAATCATAGAACGTACCTTCGGCCTCCTGAAGGCCAGGTTCAGATGCCTCCATCTGACAGGAGGATCCCTGTGCTACTCCCCTGAGAAGGTATGCCAGATAGTAGTAGCATGCTGCATGTTGCACAACCTGGCCCTCAGACGACATGGCCTTATCTGCAGGAGGAGGAGATTGGAAATGCCCCTATGGCAGCAGTGGACCCTGAGGACAGTGAGGATGAGGATGTGGACAACAGAACATCAGTTATACGTCAATACATCCAATGACACACAGGTGAAACAGTGGGACTTCCAGTCCTCTGATTATTTATGTTTTCAGTGTGGCTGTAGCAGGATAGTATTCACTTCCTTTGCATCTCAACTGACTGTCACCTATGCCTTCTCATTTTGCAGATGTTGGTGTTGTGACAACTGTGTACTGATGTGTTTACTACAGACAGATACAGGTCATTATTTGCATGCTATCAAGGTGTTCAGGTCACTTGCACAAGATGTGAGTATTTACATATTAGCCCATTTTCATCACATAAAACACTATTACTCAAGTTGTGTTCAAGGGTGTTTATTGTAGTGAAATTTATAGACGGAAAAGTGCAAAGGAATGGGGTGATGGTAGTGGTAAGTCCAGGGTATTGGTCCAGTCTGTTTGTTGCACAGGTACAGTGTCCAAGGGGCCATAGGAAGGGGAGCAAAGGCAATTCAAAGTGGACAAGGTGACAGGGTGGGACACAAGGGTGACATTCGGGAGGGTCTCATTTCCTGGCGGTGGTCTTGGTCTTGGCTAGTGTCTCTGGCTTCTGTCTGGGTCACAGGGAATGTTTGCGG
Source organism: Pleurodeles waltl (assembly GCF_031143425.1). Lineage (NCBI taxonomy): Eukaryota > Metazoa > Chordata > Amphibia > Caudata > Salamandridae > Pleurodeles > Pleurodeles waltl. The sequence continues at coordinate 254,750,425 of NC_090445.1, forward strand.
GGTGGTTCACCTTCTGCGGGGGGAGGGGTGCTTGAGGCCAGTGGGTCCTGTGGCAGGGCCTCCTGTCCACTAGCTGCAGCAGATGTGGACGGCTGTTCAGTTGACTGGCTAGTGGAAGGGACACGCTGGTTTGCTGTCCATTCTCTCATGATGTTGGCCATATCAGCCAACACCCCTGCTATGGAGACCATGGTGGTGTTGAGGGCCTGCAAATCTTCTCTGATCTCTTGATGATGTACCTCCTGCAGCAGCTTGTTCTCCTGCATATTGTTAAGGATCTGGCCCATCTTGTCCTGGGATTGTTGGTAAGCCCCAAAGACATTAGTGAGTGCCTCCTGGAGAGTCAGTTCCCTGGGCCTGTCCTCCCCCTGGCGCACAGCTGTCCTCCGTGTGTCCCTGTCCCCCTGTGCCTGTGTCCCCTGAATGGTGTGCCCACTGACACCAGGACCCTGATTGTCTTGGCTGTGAGGTGTGGACTGGGGTCCCTGTACAACTGGGCACACTGCTGATTGACGTGTCCTGGGGACAGAGGTGTGAGGATGTTGGATGGGTGCTGTGGTGTTGGATACTGATGGGGGAGGCCTTGTGGTGGACTGGAAGTGGGCTGGGGTGGCCGACTGACCAGTGGTCCCTGATGGGCCAGGTAGTTCATCCAGATCCTGAAGTCCAGAGTTACTGTCATCACTGGAGGCATCTTCTGTTGGGGGACTGGATGGTCATGGCACCTCCTTGCTGCTGGAATTGGCTGGGGCACCTGCGGGGATGTAAATGATTATTATGCTTCATGTCTGTGACATATTGTACATCCCTAGCTTATCCTATTATGGTTGCTGTTTCCCTACCACCTTTGTTTGTGTATGGTGATGTATTGGGGGATTGTTAGTTCTCCATTCTGTGCATGCTTTAGTGTTGGGTGGTCCATGCAGGGCTGGGAGGGCTGTACATGCATTGGTATGGCACTGTGGTTAGTCACATGTGTAGGTGCACTGTGTGGGATGGAGTGGAGTGATGGGAGTCAGGGTGTGAGATGGCATGCAGATATGGGGGATGATAAGTAGCAAATATTAACTCACCAGTGTCCAGTCCTCCAGCTAGTCCTGTGAGTCCCTCAGGATGCAGGATTGCCAAGGCTTGCTCCTCCCATGCTGTCAGCTGTGGAGGAGGAGGAGGCAGGGGTCTACCGCCACTTCTCTGGATGGTGAGCTTGTGCCTTGCTGCCACGGAACATACCTTCCCTCTTAGGTCGTTCCACCTCTTCCTGATGTCGTTCCTTGTTCTTGGATGCTGTCCCATGGCGTTCACCCTGGCCACGATTCTCCGCCATAGCTCCATCTTCCTGGCAATGGATATTTGCTGTACCTGTGCTCCAAACAGCTGTAGTTCTACCCTGACTATTTCCTCTACCATGACCCGCAACTCCTCATCTGTGAAATGGGGTGCCTTAGTGGGGACATGGGTAATGTGTGGTGTGTGTTGTGCAGAGGATTTTGCATAATGTGGTGGGGTGTGGGATGTGGGGTGCGTGACGCATAAATGGGTGTTTGTGGTGTGTATATAGTTGTCTCTGTGATTTGCGTGGCTAGCTATTGCAGTCTTTTCATTTTCGTAAACAAATGTGTGTAATGTGGGTGTGTGTTTTATAGTGCTGTGGGTGGGTGGGTGGCTGTGTGTGAGTGTCAGGTGGGTGATTTTTGTTTTGTCCAGTGTTGTGTTGTTTTGTATTTGGGTGGCCAATCTGACCGTGCCGGTGTGCACCGCCAATGGTTTACCGCCGTTGAATGTCTGCCGTGGTGATTCGTGGGTCATAATGTGGTGGGCGTAGTTTTGATGGTGTAATGATGTGGGTGTTCGTACCAACACTTTACCACTTACCTTTGGTTGAGCGGATATGTGTTTGTGGCAGTATTCTGTCGGTTTAGTGTGTGTGTCATAATATGGCAAATGGATATTCGCCTCCATGACGGTATGTTGGCGGTTGTCACTGCGGCGGTAAGCGGGATTTATCACCAGTGTCATAATGAGGGCCACAGTGCCTTCAGAGGATCCAGTTGCAGTGGATCTTATGAAGGCACAGAGGTTTCTACCAGGTAGGTGGAGAACTCTAACTGTGATGGGCTGCAGGCTACAGTTTGCCACAAACAAAATAACCCCTTTAAGTTCAAACAAAAGAGTCAAGGAAAGTTGGTGGACTCAGAGGTGAATCAAATGCTACACACTGACTCAATAACGAGAATTAACAATGTACAAATTAATGAAAGTGCAATATGCTTGGGGAAAAAAAGACAATAGTTGGAACTCAGTGATACATTTTAGAAATGTGCATGGTTACCGAGTGTACATAAATTTCAAGATGGAAGAAATCAAATTTTTTAGGCAAATATTGTTATTGAAACTGGATCTGAAGTATGCTTATTTTACGACCTATTTTATGGTGGGCAGTCAAATTTATATTCAGTTTAGACAAAGATGTCAACTTTACTGGTTTCTCTGTTTATCATTTGATCGAGCATTGGTTCCATTTTCTTTTACCAAATGTTTTACACCTAGTAGTCGCACATTTGAGTAAAAGAGGTGTGAAATTGATATTTACGTGAACAGCATTTTCTTAATGATTCAGGTGTTTAGAACAAGTTTTGGTAGACATGACCAATGCAAGGACCTTGTTGGAAAATCTGGTATTAGTTATCAATGTAGTCAAAATGATTTTAGATCCAGGCAAGAATGTGAAATTTTTCAACAGTACATGTTGATACTAGAAACCTTGAATTTGCGAGGAAGAATAGTAAGGTTGATGAGGATGAAAATTCAACATAAGCTGAGCGAAAAATGAGTGACACTGAGGGATCTGGCAAGCAAGATTGGACTATTGCCCTAGTCAGCCACTACAGTTTCTAGACTGAAGGCGGGTGAAGGTCGAGACCTGAGAGCAGGCTTATTGTATATGGACAAAATTGTTTTGACAAGTGAATGAGCAGTGAGTATGGTGGTTCAAGAATTTAGAAGCCTAGAAGGGGCACACGATCTTTGTAATGAGTCCAGTTTGTCTGTTGCAATCGGATTTAAGCAATTTAAGATGAGGGGAGGGTGGCTTAATTAGATTGTGCCATGGAAAATGTATGGAGAGAAAAGAAAAATGCACTTAAATGGAGGTGGAATCAGGCTTGCTTCCACTGAACAGTTTCAAGGGCCAGGTGTGTAGTTGTTCAGTACGTTTGAGCATGAAGTGTGCCCCATCTGTAAGATACATAAACTAGATGGGAGAAAGGGAGTACATTAGGAGGAAGCAGTTTGAAGCAGTTGATGAAATTGGCAAACAAGGAGTTGTATTATTGCTTGGAGCACAAAATAGTACTGAAAGCAGAATCTTTGCTGGGCAAGGCGAACAGTATAGTGAATTGGTTGCAAGATATTTGAAAGGTTAAACCTGGTGAAAGCTAAACAAAGAGGTATTTCAGAAGGTATATCAAGCCTCGGGGACATTGGAAGTGGATTTGTTTGTAAGCAGAAGAACATTTCAATGATCTCATAATTAAAATTTGAGGTCAGATCTTGAAGCTTTGACAGTGGATGCTTTTCAGCAAGATTGGAGGTAGATAACTAGTTATGCTTTTCCTTTTTGTTTTGCGATGATTTAGAAACTTTCGATTAATGTGAACAGTTTCAAGTGCCAGCTGTGGAGTTGTTGAGTACTTTTGAGCATGAAGTGTGCCTCATCTGTAAGTTAAATAAACTAGATGGGAGGAAGGGAGCACATTAGGAGGAAGAAGTCTAAAGCAGTTGATGGAATTGGCAGAAAAGGTGTCGGATTATTACCTGGAGTGCAAATAGTACTGAATGCAGAATCTTTGCTGGGCAAGGCAAACAGTATAGTGAATAGGTTGCTAGATATTTGAAAGATTAAACCTAGTGGAAGCTAAACAAAGAGATATTTCAGAAGGTATATTAAGCCTCAGGGACATTGGAAGTGGATTTGTTTGTAAGCAGAAGAACATTTCAATTATCTCATGGTTAACATTTGAGGTCAGATCCTGAAGCTTTGACAGTGGATGCTTTTCAGCAAGATTGGAGGTCGATAACAGTTATGCTTTTCCTTTTTTTTGTGATGATTTAGAAACTTTTGAATAATGTGAGGAGAGGAGAGAGAAGTGACTCTTTTTGGGTGACTCGCTTATGGTTTCCAGGAGTTATACAGCTGGCTGTCGAAAAACCCTTTTTAGTACAAGTGAGAGAGGATCTGAGAATAGGTTAGGAAGAGTAGGAAAATTCTTTATTGATGGCAGGTATTCTCAGCCTTCTTGTTTGGAAGAGATCAGGGGTTTCAGAAGCTATTCAGAGCTTTCCCTGAAAGCTATATAGCTCCTTAAGGAGACATGGCTTTAAGAAATATATTGATGGGTGGAAAAGGGGCTTGAATCCTGTGGAAGCATCAGTTGTAGGAATAGCTAATTTGTTAAGAAGATTGGTTTAAAAAGGATTGAACTATAAGACGTTAATTGCTAGTAAAGTGAGCCAAACTCTGGGAATCATTGCGACTTCGGCAGTTGGAAAGCCCATCTGCTGAAGTCCTGACGGGTAGGTTGTCGCTAGTGCGGCCGCCTCCACGCTGGCCCCATTACAAGTTTCCCAATGGCCCAGCGGGAAACAGCCTATAGCATTGTCTCCGGCCTGTAATAGAGCCGGCTGCAATGCTGTAGTGCGTAGGGTGCACCTGCACCTGTCGCAAAGTTCACTCTCTGCAAAGCATACAGTGAATTTTGCAAGAGGGATGGCCAGGGGGGCCCCTGCACTGCCCATGCCAAGTGCATGGGCAGTGCAGGCCCCCCCCTGGGCACCTTGCATCCCGTCTCCGCCAGCCTTTTCATGGCGGTGCTACTGCCATGAAAGAGCTGGCAAAGGGGGTCGTAATCACCAGGGCGGCATGTTGATGTGTGGGATAATGAAAATAATGACTTTGAATCAGCCCCTGAGAGCAAGAAACTATTTTATGTAGGGTATTGGTTTGATTATCAGATTGAGACATGGCTGGAAAATCAGGAGAACCCAGAGCTTTGTGGGCTGAGTTTTTTCCAGGAGAATGAGCGTGCATACTGGAAAACAAAGCTAAGGCTGTAGATCAGTTGCTGATTTCTTAAATTAAAATACTTAAGGCAGTAAAACTACAATTGCTAGGTGTGTGAAATCAATGAGCAAACTCAGGAAGCTGGTATGGATACATATTTATTAAAGATGTATTCCACTAGGGGAGCAATTGTGAGTCAGGTCTTTGAATCTGGCGGTAGACTAGAGGAGATTTTGAAAGCATTGGACTTATCTAGTGCAGAATGTGGTTACAAAATCTTAGTGTAGACCACTGAAACATGTGGAAAGATGAGTTTTTCTTTTTGAAGAAAGGATTTAAACATGCATGATGCTAACCACCGTTCTTGCAATAAATTGTCCATTCTTCATGTGTCAGGACAATTTAGACTTTAGCATTATCCCTGCTATTGTGTTCACCCTTGATATTGAAGGCAGATAATCAATAATACTAAATATCAAAGACAAAATATCAAGAGTATCATTATAGTGAGGTAGACATTATTGTTGGTAAGTATATAGTTTTTCTATTTTATACACTAATATCAAAGTTTTAAATATCTAAAACTTAAATATTGTATAGCAATTTAATTTCAGTGTTTTTAATGTATGATTTGTAAATGTTATACAGTTTCTCTGAACATTAACTGTATTTATATACTTTTGAATCTGTTTGTTATAGGAAATATATATATGTGTGTGTTATTTTTTTAGATACATTGTTAAAGTATTTTTTTTTAAATAATGTGTTGTTTGTTTTGGGGTGTGAGTATTGTAAGGGGTAAAGTGGGTAGTGTATTAAATATAGATTTGTGTCTTAATATTTACATTTATTTTAGTTGTATTAACTGTCTTTTGTTTATCATTGTTATTTATTATTCAGTTAAATTAACTAATTAACATATATATAAAAATATATATATATATATATACAAATATATATATATATTTATATATAAATATATATAAATATATATATATATATATAGAGAGAGAGAGAGAGAGAGTGAGAGATAGAGAGAGAGGGGGAGAGAGAGAGAGTGATGTTATTTTAGATAGAAATGTATATTTTTGTAATGTATTGGTTGGGTTTTGGGTTTCTTGTGGGTTTTTTATGTGGGTACTGTATTACTACATTTTTTATTTAAGTTTTTTAGAAATTTTAATTTTTTGAAAGTTGAATTAATTATTTGTAAACTATTTACAAAAATAAATAACAGTAAACAGTTAGGAGGGATCCCTGCTTCATTTTTTGCATACTGTATGCATCAATCTAACCCTGAATGGGTATTGTCTAAACTTACACTGGGTCCTCCCTTGTGTTGGAACCAAGCAATACCTCTTTGTGTCAGGGGTTGCTTTTATATATTACAGATCAGCTTGGATGGTATTTTACCATTCTAAAGCTGTACTAGTTTGCCTGGACTGATAAAGGATTTTGTCACTTTTCAGCATAGTGTGGATGGCTAAACCTATGTTCAAATACTTTGCTGTAAAAGTGGCAAAAGCCTTTGTCACTTTCTAGTTTGCCGTGGATGGCACTGTGCTAATCTTATGATTTAAAACACTACTACAAAAGTGGATGTTTGAGGGAGGTGAGCAGATTCAGAGTGTCGGTGGTATTGTAGGTTGCTCCAAATAAAGGAGCTAATCTTCCCTAAACTTGGGAACTACCTAGATTTGCCTGCAGATAATTCTAGGTAGTTCCCAAGTTTAAGGGAGAACTGTTAATTTATGTGGAGCACCCTACAACATATACACATATATACTATATTAAATGAAGTTTAATTTATTCTATCTATACAACCTAAACGATACAAAGATTAAAAAATCTAAAGTTATAGTGTTATAGTTATATATTTTATTCATGATTTACTCTTTCTATAATAACTCAACTTAAACTAGACAGATATTAGAAATTCTAAACTTGTAATTATAACTTAAATTTATAATTTATGCAACACCTTCAAAATACTACATGTATCAACCCTCTATACAGAGTGTTGTCAACCCACTTGTCACACCTCATTAACTATACCTTATCACTTTACTATGCACAACTCTGTTTTACATGCGTAATGTGGAGTGGCCAAAACTCCACGAATTCCACCGGCAGAGCAGAATTTATTACACACGTCTGGGTCAGATCATAGAATCGAGTGTGGTCGAGTCGAGCATCGTATAGTACTGAGGAGGAGAGTGAAGTACAGTGGAGCGGCATAGCATAGAGTTTAGTAAAGTGTCATAGAGTGGAGTGGCATGTTGTAGACTAGAGTGGCGTGGCATTTCATAGAGTGGCATCTCATAGAGTGTTTTAAAGTGGAGAGTCATGGAGTGTAGTGGTGTGTCGTAAAGTGGAGTGGCATGTCATAGAGTGGAGTGCCGTGCTTTAGAGTGGAGTGGCATGTTGTCTAGTGTCATAGAGTGAAGTAGAGTGATTAGAGTGTAGGGGCATAGAGCAGAATAGAGTTCACTGGCATAGAGTATGTGGCATCTTGTACAGAAGAGTGGAGTGTAATAGTGTGGCATGTAGTACAGTGTATTAGATTAGAGGGGCACAGAGTGGAGTAGATTGTTGATGAGTGGAGTGGCATAGAGTTGGGTGGCATCTCATGGAGTACAGTGAAGTGGCATGTCATAGAGTGGCATGTTCTACAGTGGTGTAGAGTGGAGTAGAGTTGAGTAGAGTACAGTGGAGTAGATTGGCACTGAGGGAGTTGTGAAGAGTGTTAAGCTGTGGAGTACAGTGTTGCAGAGTGGCATACAGTAGAGTAGAGTGCAGTAGAGCAGAGGTCACAGAGTGGAGTAGAGTGGCAAAAAGTGGAGTGGCATGGACTGGCATGTCCTAGAGTAGCGGGGTGGCATTTCATTCAGTGGACTGGCAGTGGATTGGCATTTTGCAGAGTGCACTGATGTGGATTGTAGTGCCCTGCAGTGGTATAGTGTGGAGTTGTGTGTCATTAAATGGAGTACTTTGGAGTGGCACACAGTTTAGTGGCATTGAGTGGAGTATCATACAGTGTGGTATCTTTGAGTATTGTGGCATAGAGGGTTGTGGCACACAGTGCCATTGTGTAGAGGGGAGGGCTGTAGAATGGAGTGTCATACAATGGAATGGGATAGAGTGGAGTGGTGTACAGTTGAGTGGCATGTCAGAGAGTGAAGTGGAGTGTCATAGAGGGGAGTTGCATGTCGTAGAACAAAGTGACGTGATACAGTGGAGTGACATGTCGTAGAGTGTCATACAGTGGAGGAGAATAGAGTGGAAAAGAGTGTTGTAGAGTGGAGTGGCGTAAAGTGGAGTGGTGTGTTGTATAGTGTGTTAAAGTGGAGTGGTCTAGACTGTTGTATAGTAGAGTGACATACAGTGGTGTAGATACAATAGTGAAGTATAGTGTAGTAGTGTGTGATACAGTATAATGTAGTAAAGTCACATGGGGTGTCATAGAGGGAGTTGCACAGAGTGTTGTACAGTAGAGTACAGTATTGTAGAGTGTGATGGCATGTCACAGAGTGGAGGGGCATGCATTGGAGTTGTATAGAGTGGAGTGGTGTGTCATGAGTGATGTGGAGTGGCATGTCATAGAGTGGAGTGGGGTGTCATAGAGTGGAGTAGTGTGTCATACAATGTCCTAGAGTGGAGCAGAGTGGTGTAGAGTGTTGGACATAGAATGGAGTAGAGTGCTGTAGAGTGCAGTAACATAGAGTGGAATAGTGTTTTGTAGAGTGGGGTGGTGTGTTATGGAGTAGATGCACATAGAGTGGACACATACAGTGGAGTAGGGTAGGGTTGAGTAGAGTGGAGTGGTGCATCATGCAGTAGAGTGCAGTGGTGTGTTATAGAGGGGCGTGTTCTACAGTAGTATAGAGAGAGTTGCGTAGAGTGTCGTAGACTGGAGTACAGTGTTGCGCACTGGCATAGAGTGGAGGGGAGAGGTGTAGAGTAGAGTACAGTGGAGTGTCATGGAGTGGAGCATTGTAGAATATTGTGTCATACAGTGCCATGACCTAGAGTGTTGAGGCATACAGTGTCATAGCATACAGTGGAGAGACAGGCATACAGTGGAGTGGCATGTCATAGAGAGGGGTAGTGGTTAGGGGCATACAGTGGGGTGGTGTGTCATTGAGTAGATAGTAGTGTTGGACAGTGTGGTGGCATATTCTGGGGTGATGTGTCATAAAGTAGCGTGTCATTGAGTGTGATAAAGTGGAGGGCCATAAAGTGAAGTGACATATCATAGGGTGGAATGGTGTGTCATAGAGTGGAGTAGCTTATCATAGAGTGCAGTAGTGTGGAGTGCTGTTCAGTGCAGTGGAGTGTCGTACAGTGCTTTAGCATATGGTACAGTTGAGTGGCATCTGATAGAGTGGATGGGCATGTCGTTAAATGGAGTACAGAGAAGTGGCATACAGTTGAGGGGCATACAGTGAAATCTTAAACAATGTTGTGTTGAGTCTTGTGGTGTACAGTGTTGTGGTGTGCAGTGTTGTGGTGTGCAGTGTTGTTTAGTAAAGTCACATGAAGTACAGTGTTGTGGCATAGATTGGTGTGGCATACACTGGAGTGGCATTGAGTGGAGTGGTGCATAGTTGAGTGGTGTATAGTAGAATGGAGTGGTGTAGAGTGTCCTAGAGTGGAGTGTTTTAGAGTGGAGTTGTGTGTTGTAGATTGAAGTGTCATGTTGTGGAGTGGCTTGGCGTGTTGTACGGTGTCATAGAGTCATACAGCAGAATAGAGTGATGTACAGTGGAGGATCATAGAGGGACAGAATGGAGTGGCATAGAGTGGAATAGTGTAGTACAGTGGAGTATAGTCAGGACCACTGGAGTTATGTGATAGTGCTGTTGCAGCATTTTCTGCATAATTATAGATTTGACGCATTTGCCACATAATCCATCATCTGCTGCATAATCTGCAGACTTTCACAAAAAAATTGTTTTTTAGCTCAAACGGTTCAAAAGTTACTAAACATTCAGCAACACATAGAAGGCCCTTTGCAAAGGTTGATTGGTCACCTTTCTGTTGCTGATTACTATATTGCTATGTTAGACTGGTACTAATGAGGTGCAACCAATGCCTAGACAGTCTATACAACAGACTCTGGGGCTGAGGCAAATATCGCCTTACCTTTTCTTTAAGTCATATGAATAATACGTATCAATAATTGTGGACAAATAGTGCACGAGTCTTGAAGGTCAGCCCCCTAATCCCCAATCACCAAAATACAAGGTGCTACAATTGAACAGCGAGACTCAGCACATATATACATCCACCTGTAGAAGAAGGAAAAATCTCCTTATATATCTTCACATCGTTCTGCAGCACCATATATATAAATTATCTCATCAACCACGTCTTCTTTTAACATAGTTAATTTATTAGCTCATTTGTGGTTATCCATATCTCACTTCCTGTACAGTGAAAATAGCCATAGCCAACGCGTTTCGTCCCAAAGGACTTCTTCAGGGCTAAAAACATACAAATATGAATAACCATAATTTAGTAAAAAAAGAAAAAAAGATTTATGCAAAGAAAAATTGAATAACCCTGAAAGCTATTACATAAATACAACTATAATAATAATTCAGGGCTAAAAACATACAAATATGAATAACCATAATTTAGTAAAAAAAGAAAAAAAGATTTATGCAAAGAAAAATTGAATAACCCTGAAAGCTATTACATAAATACAACTATAATAATCAAATGTTTGTCATATTCACATGTCGCCTTAATATTTATTTACAGAGTCCGTATTTTTTGGAGTTCATCCCCATAAGTTCATAAATGTTTCTCTCTAATTTATTCTTGTCGATTTTTTGAATATAATTTTTTATTTTATATTTATTATGACCCAAAGCCGCTGATGGCACAATGACAAGAAATTAATCGAATTTCCATAATATTTACAATTCTAATCAACTCAAATAACATCCTTATTACTGTATTTTATTTTGACTCAAAACCGATAGAGGAGAAATAGCAAGAAATTAATTAAACCTCCATCAAATTTACAATTCCAATACACCCAAATAGTAATGTCTTTAATAAATAATAAATAAACATGTATCTATCCATTGATTTTAGCGGTATTATTCTCTCTTATCATTAAAAACCCAAACTATCTACCAAAATCTGGAACACTCATTACAATCGAGACATGATATTAAATAGTGTCACAGAAAAATATCTGCTAAAAGAGTGATACTCACCAAGCTAGAATGTTTGTTTTTTATTATTTGTGACACAGTGACCACAGATTTTGTTTTTTGGAGAAGCAACCTTATTGCATTAGAACACAGTCATGGACCTCATAAGCATGCTTTCAGAGCATGTCTGACATACATAATCTTTAAACTAAAATATTTGCTTATTATTTATAACCCGACAACCTAATTGAAAAAATGCCATAATAGATCCAATACATACAATGCTTGAATATATCCAGCATTATTACATCACAAACATTAAGTGACAAAATTAATCGCAAAACCTTTTTAACGTGGCGGCCATATTGATTTAGATCACCACAATGGATCTCATAGGCGGATTACATGAAAACATTTAAAACGGGTGACTTTCAACTAATTTAATATGAACCTAATCATGTTAAACTTAATCAATCAATACCGGAATATCTTATTTCTTTTATTAAAAACGGACTCCGATGAAACGTTGTTTATATATATTTCATATATAATGACCTGAATAGATTCCTACCTCGCAGATCAAACAGAATGTTCCTTCAACTGCAAATTGAAGTGTGGTGTTGTAGAATGGAGTGGGTGTTGAAGAGTGGAATGGCATGTTGTAGAAGTGAGTAGAGTGGTGTACAGTGAAGGGACATACAGTGGAGTAGAGTCATGTGTAGTAGTATAGAGTGTAGTTGCATGTCATGCAGTAGAGTGGAGTGGAGAACCATGGAGCAGTATGTCATTTATTGTCTTAGAGGGAGGTGAGTAGATTGAAGTGGCATGGAGTGAAGTGGGATGTAGTAGAGTGGAGTGGCATAGAGTGAAGTACGAGTCATACAGTGGTGTGGAGTGGCATGGAACAGAGTGGCATATCGTAGAGTGGGGTGTAGTAGACTGGAGTGGCATGTCATAGAGTGGACTGGCATGGCATGGACTGGCGTAGAGTGTCATACACTGGAGTGGAGTGGACTGCTGGAGAGTGGAGTGGAGTGTGGTACAGTGTCTTAGAGTGGAGGAGTGTAGAGGAGAGTGACATACTGTGGAGGGCCATGTCTTGTAGTGGAGTAGCATAAGGTACAGTGGAGAGGCATGTCGTGGAGTTGAGTGGCATGGAGTGTGATAGAGTGGAGTGGTTTGTCATCAAGTGGAGTGCCGTGTGGTAGACTAGAGTAAGGTGTCGACCGGTGAAGAGGCTTATCATAGAGTTGAGTAGCAGGTGTGTAATAGAGTGGACTAGACTGTTGTAGCATGGAATATGGTGTTGTATAGTAAAGTGACGTGCCATAGAATGGGTAGCATGTCGTACAGTGGTGTGAAGTGACATGCCGTAGAGTATTGTTTATATATATAGTTTTTTACATTTGTTTTCCTGTTTTGTAATTTTTTAAAGTACACTGTACTATACTATATTTCCTCTTAAAACCAATAACACAGACTAAGGGCCTGATTACAAGGCTGGCGTTCCAAAGACTGCCAGCCTCGAGGTGCCTTTCGGGCCATCACAGCTGCGGTGGTCCAAGCGCCACATTACGAGGTTGGCAGGCGGACTCGCCAACCTACTGCCATCCCTGCCAGGTTCCCAGATCCCACAGGGATGATGGTGGTGCAGGTTGTAATCAGCCAGGGCAGCGCTGACCATGTCTCCAACCCTGATCCTGGCAGTGGTCCCCTGGCGATTTGACTGCCAGGGTTGTCATCTGGTGGTCAGATCACCAGAAGTGCACCAGTCCAACTTTTAGCAGACTGTGCCTCTTAAAATGAGTTAGTGGTAAAAATATAAATCATCACAGGAATAGCGGAAATATGGCAACTGACAACTTCCTATCTTTGTGCTGTTGGTGGCCACAGTAGGTGACAGGCCAAGTAGAATTATGGACTATGCTGTTGAGCAGGTTTACTTCAGTAGTGACTCTCTAGCCAAAAAAGATAGGCTTGTTTGTTTATAATGATGTTCAAAAGCATATATACATGTTATAAGGTCTAGAGTGACTGGGGACAATGATAAGCAGAGCTGTAAGATACATAACGAAAAGTAAGCTGGTAGACCACACTATGGTTGCAAATAGTTGCTAAAACAGAAAATACATTGCAGCAAAGATATACAAGGAAGAGGAATTGTGGTTTGTGAAAGCTGAACACCAAAAGGATTCTCTGCAGTGAGACCCCTGGCTGGGCTCTTGAAAGAGCAGAGTTCATTTTGCAATAGCTTAGCACAGGCTATAGGTTCAAGGGTTGTTCTTTGGTGGGTAGACCTCTGACTGTGTTGTTAGAGATGCCACAATTTATTTTTGTGCCCAGCCTTGACCAGAAAGAGAAAATTAAGAGATTTTACAGGAGAACATGTGCTGTGTAAAAACAATGCAGCATGCACAGTCTTGATGTGAAGGCAGCTGTCTTTGGCTTCCAAGTTAGAAAGGGTGTAGTGTAAAACAGACCAAAGCAGCACTCTTTAGGCTTGTAGCACAAGCATGTATGAAGGGCTGGGTACTATATATGGAGAGGACAGAATCATTACATCTCAATCTGAATGATCCTTTGTTACATGAATTTCACCTACCCATAAAATTAATGATGAGGTAACCACCCAAGCAAACTGTTGGGAAGAACAGGGTGCTCGGCCCAGTAAGGAGCAAGCACACCACATACAGAACTTTCAACTCTTCACCCACTTGCAGTGCTGCCCTGCCATCTAACAAGAGGAGTTAAATGAGACATAGCACCTGTGGTGAATCCATTTTAGTTCTTATTGAGACTCAGGAGTTTAGCGTAGTGTTAAGGTCACTGAAATCGCGTTCATTTCTTTTCTTTTCCTTAGTTTCTTCTGGTGACATCTCTAGCAGAGCTCCTCCACTCTTCATCTTTCTTTTTCCTCTCCCCATTCCATATGACTGCAATGCTTACCTCACTACTTTCCAATCCCCCATCGTCATTGAACACAATTGACATAAGATATCTTCACACACCTCCCCCTTATATTATTATTAAGAAGAATCAATAAACTAAAACATACATAATAACATGTCTAGCAATGTCTAAACCAAAACATTCATATTAAAAATGACTGGCAATATCTAAGAGGGAAACATAAAAGTTTTAAGAACATAATAACATTCATATCAAATACATTTCACATAAGGCTCTTTTCCAATTCTCCTACACGTTTTTTTCCCATGGGTTCTTCTCATATACAAGTATTTATCACCAATTAATCTTGCATATATTATCCGTACTCCACGTTACTCTATCCTCCAAAATCACTACATTATGTCCAACCTCCTTCACTTTATGTGGAATATAGTATTTGCTATCCCCTTTTTGAATGATACTTCCTTTCTTCATAACAACCCAATCACCACTTTGACATAGCATTGTTTTACCCCTTTCCTATTGCTGTAATGCCAGATATTTTTCTCCTGCATCTCTTTAACTTTCACCTTTATCCGTTTTCAATCCACTTCTACATCTCTTTACTCTCTCAACCATATTGGACATTCTTTCACTCCTGGTTCCCTTCCTTTCAGTGACACAAATGGTAATATCCCTGTTACAGAATGAGGAGTAGTTCTACATGCCCATATCTTTCTCCTCAGCTCTCTCATCCATGGAAGATGATTAGCTAATAAACAGTGCATGTTTTCCATCACAACCAGGTTTATTCTTTCCACTTGACCATTTGATTGTGGTCGGGACAGAGCAACCCTTTGATGAATTATTCCCATCCTAGCTAGAAAGTTAGTCATTTCTCTAGATACAAATTGCACCCACTATTGGACACAGTCGTTTTAGGTATCCCTTCCTCCATGAAAGCCTCTTCTAAAAACTCATTCACCCTTGATGTGTTTACTTGTTCCACTGCTTTTATCATGAATCACTTAGTATGATAATCTACTAACACTTTTATATCCCTACTTCTCAAACCTAGTCTTGAGACTGGTCCAATAAAATCTATAGCCAATTTTTCCCAAGGCTTACCAGGAAAATCCATTGCTGCCAATGGAGGTTGCCTCTATACTTTAGTCTTATCACTATTCGCACATGCTACACAATTTTTTCACTGCCTTTTCTACCTCACGATCCATGCCCGGCCACCAGAATGATTGCCTCACCTTCCTCTTCATCATTCCCCGACCTAAGTGTCCCTCATGTGTAATGCCAACGCCTTCTGGAGGAACAAGCTAACTTCTCCTCATTAATTTTCCATCTAGTATACTCAATTGATCTCTAATTTTAAAATAATCAGCCATTCACTCCATCCTCATTCTTCCATCCAAGCACAGCTCTTTCTTCAACCTTCCTCATGACCAGGTCATTTTCTTTTGCAACATCCCATTCTTCCACATTTATTGCTACATCGCCCTGAATATCACCTACTCGTCCCACAGTTACATTTTCCTCAACCTCCTCTACTTCAATTGGCATCCTTGACAAATAATCTGCTATCACATTCCTTCTACCTCTCAAAAAATCTATTTCAAATTTATAATCCATCACAGTTAATAACCATCTAGAAATGTGTAATGTAATATTTCCTTCCTAGCCCCTTCCCCTTTAAAAATGTACATCAAGGGTTTATGATCTGTCCTTACTTTGAAAGGTATTCCTCACACATAGAATCTGAAATGATTGATTCTCCAGCAGCATACCAAGGCCTCACTCTCTATTACAGAATACAATGTTTCCGTACCTTGCAATCTTCTGGATGCAAATCCAATTACATATTACTATTTTTCTTTTACTTGTGTCAGAATCACTCCAACACCTACACTACTTGCATCAATAGCCCTTGCTGTTACATCAAAATGTCCCAACGTAGGTGCTTTCATAGTACACCTTTTTATGCCTTCAAAAGCATTCTTACAGTCTTCATACCACACATATTCTATTCCTTTTTTCATTAATTTTCTTAGGAGCTCTACCACTTTCGTAGAATTCTTTACAAATTTTGAGCAATATTCCGCAAGACCAAGGAACTATTTCAATTCAACCTTGTTACACGGCTCAGGTGCATTTTCTATTACTGTCACTATACTTTTCTTTTGCCTGAATCCACTGCTATTTATAACATGCCCTAAATATGTCACCTCTTGTTTTTTTAATCTGACACTTCTCTTTCTTAATGGTCAATCCATGTTTTTCCAGCCTTCTCATAACTTCTTCAAATAAGACATCATGCTCAGTCACACTTTTTCCTACAATATGTATGTCATCCTGAAAACACAATACAGGAGTTGTATCCCCAGAAATGTTCTTCATTATCCTTTGAAACACCGCAGAGGCTGAAGCTAGGCCAAAAGGCATTCTTTTATAACGGAAAGCCCCAAATGGTGTAACAAAGGATGTCATAGGTTTAGATTGTTCATGCTAATGCATTTGATGATATGCCGATGACATATCAAGAACACTAAATACAAGCCCTTTCCCTTCCGTTGTTAACATTTCAGAAATATTTGGAATAGGTTGTCTATCAACCCATATGCTTTTGTTCGAATCTCAAAGATCAATGCACAGCAAAAATGTTCCTCCTTCTTTTGGCACTACACCATTTGGTGCAAGTCACTCAGAAGCTTCAATAGGTTCGAATATATCCTTTAGTAACAGTTTGTCTAGTTCTTGTTTCAGAGGTTCCTTCATCATATTAGGAATATTTCTTACTTTGTGAGCTACCAGTTTTGCACCTTTTTTCAATATTATTTTATGAGAGAAACCCTTTAGCAAAACTAGTTTACTTGAAAATACTTTAGGATACTTTTCAACTAAATTATTTTGATACTCAACGTTTAGTTCTCCAAATTCTTCGTTCTCGGTTAGCATTACCGGTTCCTTCGTGTTAGGATTTAATATTATACCTTGAGATGAGGAAACAGCTCTTCCTTTACAAGTGACTGTCATCCATTCTATTCTCAACATTTCTATTCTTTTCCCGTAGAACCAACTGCCTTCATATCCGATTTGATTAGCTGAAAATCTTTGACACATGCCCACCCAGATTCATAAGTTTCCTTTGATATGAGGGTGAAGTAATTTCCTGAGTCTATCAAAATTTTAATTGGTACATTGTTCAAAAATATTCGTCCATGCGGCTTCTCCAGTTTATCAGTACTTTCCATTTTCATTTGCTGTCCTTGTGTCATCACCTTAGTTGAGCATGGAATATCCTTCTTTTATCCACTACTAAAACTACCTTGTGAATGTTCTCGCAAAATCATGAATCTCTTAATCTACAACCTGAATTCTTTTGTCGCTTCCTTCTCCAAATTTGAATCTGCAAACTTTTGCAAAATGTTCTCTTTTCTCACAATTTCTACAAATTGCATTTTTCACTGCACACATCTTACTACACGCAAAATGTCCTGGGGCATCACACCAATAACACTTAACGTCTCTCCACCCAGGTCTTTCTGCCTTTCTTCTCCTCCTATTCTCATTTTAGGCCTCTACACATTGGCCCTCATTCTGACCTTGGCGGTCTTTTCGCAAGACCACTGAGTTACCGCCGCGGTGAAGACCGCCGACCGCGGCGGTATGCCGCTGTGCGCATTCTGACCGCTGGGAGCGTTCCGCCGGAAAACCGCCAGCAGCCACACTGGCGGTCGGCGGGAAAGTGGAGACTGGTCAACCTCCACCGCCACGCCAGCAGAACACCGCCCACAGAATTACGACCCACATTTCTGTGTGGCGGTCTTCTGTTGGCGGTCTTCTGTTGGCGGTCACCTCCCCATGGCTCCTGTCACCTCCCGGAGGACCAACGCACAAGGTAAGTTGACCGTCCGTGAGGGGAGGGGGTGGGGGGGTGTTGTGTGATGTGGGCGTGCATGGGGGTGTGCGTGTGAGTGTGTAGAGGGGGTGTGTGAGTGCGTGTATGCGGGCGGGGGGTGCTGCTGTGTCTATGGGTAATGTGTGCTGTTCGGCAGGTGCGCATGTCTGCATGTATGTGTGCGGGTATGTGTCCCCGTTGTGTATGTGTGTGTAGGGGGTGTGTATATGTGCATGTTGGGGGTGTGTGCATGTCGGGGTGCATGTATGTGCATGTCGGGGTGGGGGTGGGGAGGGGGTTCGTACCACCTCTGGGGGGTGGCAGGGGGGTGGAGGGTGTGGGGGGAGGACTCGGGTGGGTAGTGGGGGGTGGGGGAGACCCCTATCAGTGCCAGGGAAGGAATTCCCTGGCCCCGATAGTGCTTACCGCCATGGTTAGCACGGCGGTTCCCGCCCGCAAGAATCCGCGGCGGTAGGCAGGGTCATAATACCGTTGGCGGTCTTGGGACGACCGCCGGAGTGCGCAAACTCCAGCCCGGCGGTCATGACCGCCGTGGCGGTCGGAGTGGAGAAGTGGCGGTCGGTCGCGGCGGGGACCGCCGCGGTCAGAATGCCATTTTTAATACCGCCGGTCTGTTCGCGGTCCGACCGCCGTCTCTCCGCCGACCGCCAGGGTCAGAATGAGGGCCATTGTCTCTTAAATTTAAATTTTTCTCCACATTCATCTCTAACCCTCTTTTATTTTCAATTTAGTTAATATTACTATTTCTTCCTTCACTATTTGGCTTATCAATTACCAAACAACTGTGTGCTCCATTCTTTTAGCTATTTGTATAGCTTTCTCTAAGCTAGGGTCTTTCATTATTAGTTTATCTTTCATCTTTTTCCTATATGGGCATCTTACTAGCTAATCCCTTTTTTTTTTTTTTCTTTTTTTTTTTTTAAAGTTTCAAAAGTTTTATTAAGAATATATAAGGCGATACATACAGCATATAAACAAACTGTTTAGCTTTCAAAACATTGTTTTTGTTCTTTTACCACAATTATTTCCATTGTGAGCATATATGCATGTACTGTCAGGTAAGTAAGAATTCCCAGTTGCATAATTGAGTTTTGTACCCTTATTTTGAAGAAAAGTGGAGAACAGGTGGGGGGGTGGTAAAGGGGGGGAGCAAGGATAGGGTTGTGTGGGAGGGGTTGATCTTGGTATAGGGGAGAGACGAAATAGTCATATGAAATGGGGAGGGGGAGAGAAGGGGAAGAAAGAGGAAGAAAGAGGAAGGGTAATCCCGGGGGAATGTAGAATGAAGAGACTCGAGATAGTCTTTGTATCCTGAGACTAGCTTGTTCAGGCCTAAGAGTAGATCGTTCTGTACTGCTCCGTCTGTAGCAAGTTATTATCTAGGGGTAGATAGTATGTATGTTAGATATGGTAAGGTCGGTTAGAGAGTGTCTACGTCTTATGTGAGTTGATTTCTCAGTCCTTGTTTGTGTTAGGAAGCGACTTGTATTACTATGTTGGGTAGTTCAGGGTCTCGTGCATATGGCAAAATTAGAGGCCTGTGGATTGATAGAGAGAGAGAAAAAAGAGAGAAAGGGGAGAGGATAGCGTAGCTAGGGAGAGAGAGAGGGGACAGTAGGAGATTAAATGTGTTTCCGGAGTCTAGGATTCTCAGAGGGTGATTGGTAATTGATATTCCCTAATCATTGATCATTGAACATTGATCATCCGTTGGTCATCCACCAGCCGCTTCATGGTCTCTTCAAGAATGGGCGCCAGACCTCCTCAAATTGTTCTGCTTGGTCCTGTAGGTTATAAATCACTTGTTCATGGGTAGCCGTTTGATACATGGCTGTCATCCATTCTATGGGTGTGGGGGCAATGCTAGATCTCCAGTGCCGGAGTATGCATATTTTGGCCGTGGCAAGCGCCGTGTGGATTAATCGTTTATGTGCCCGCGATAGGGAGGGATACGGACGAATGTCATGTAGAATGATAAATGCTGGTGGGGTCGGTTTTGGTATCTGTATGAAGTCCGATAAGGCGAGGCGTACCGCGTCCCATAGTGACTGTACCGTTGGACAGTGGCATAAAATATGGAGTTGGTCACAATATGGCTCTGTGCATCTCCAACAGTTCGCGTGAGGTATCAGCCCTGCCCTGAAGAGTTTAACGGGGGTCCAGTACCACCCCTGAAGGATTTTAAATAGGAAAAATTTCAGGCGTGCTGCACGTACGCCCCTGTCGAGGGCTTCTAGTATGTCTGGCCATTCTTCGTCCGTGTAGGTTATCTCTAGTATATCCTGCCACTTTAAGCGTAGTCGTTCAAGTAAAGGCTGAGAGTAAAGGTGGTTAGTTAATTCAGCATAGAGGCCAACCAAGACGCCTTTTTGTCGGCCCCATTTCTGAAGATAGGTGACGATGGGTGAGGTTTTGAGCATCCACGGGGGGGTTCCTAATGTTCTCCGCATACAGTGTTTGAGCTGTAGATATCGCCACTCCTGGTTACTTTGGATGCCGAATTCTTCCTGGAGGGAGGCGAATGTGCGGAAGCTATCTCCATCTATTATGTGAGATATATTGTGGATACCTGCCTCGGACCATTGGGGCCATCTGAGAATATTCCCTCCTATTTTAATGCTTTTATTCCCTGCTATGGGAGCCTGATTATGCAGGGAGGGGTGTACTCCTAGTAGTCGATGGGCTCTGCACCACGCTGTGTTTGTAGCCTTGAGGATGGAGTTAGCTAAGGGAACATGGTCGGCGTATGTTCCTCCCATCTCCGTATACTGTCCATATAGGAGTTTCTCTGTGATCACCCATTGCGGTGGATCGGCTATATCCGGAAGTGTATATATTAGCTGTGAGAGTTGTAGGGCCAGAGAGTATTGTTCTACCGAGGGTAGTCCTAATCCTCCGTAGAGCCGTCGTGCCAGTATTATTGCAGGTTTCAGTCTTGGGCGTGAGGAGCCCCAGACGAAGGCCCTTATGGATGCGTCTATTAATCGGAGTGAGGAAAGAGGTATCTGTAGGGGGAGCATGCCTAGCACGTATGTGAAGCGTGGTAAGGTGACCATTCTGACCGCCTGTGTCCTGCCCCACATGGACAGGCCTAGTAGGGACCATTTGGCAAAGTCTTGTTTCATTTTAGATATAAGGGGGTCTATGTTGTCCCTGACCATATGTTCTAGACCTCTGTTAATGAACGTTCCTAAATATTTAAGGCGGGTCGGGGTCCATTTGAATTGGAGGCCATGTATCGCTGCCCTCGTCGTTATGCGGGATAATGGTAGTGCCTCACTTTTATCCCAATTTACCCGATATCCGGATAGGGATGCGAAGTCTTCTATAGTGGAAAGTAGTGCTGGGAGCGAGGTTTCTAGATCGGACATTGTTAACAGAATGTCGTCTGCGTAGAGATATATTTTGGATATGCCCCCGGTGATATGGATCCCTTTTATTTGGTGAGAATTTCGTATGGTGGCAGCTAGGGGTTCCATAGCCAATAAAAATAGAAGTGGCGACAAGGGGCATCCCTGGCGTGTGCCCCTTCCGATAGGGAATGGGTCTGACATGAGGCCCCCACAGTTAACCTGTGCTGTGGGATGGTCATATAATAAACGCACTTTAGAGATAAATTGTTCCCCCAGCCCAAAATGCTTCATGGTTGTGAATAGGTAGGACCACTCAATGCGGTCGAATGCTTTCTCCGCGTCTAGGGACAGGGCTAGGGCTTCGTCAGGTAATTGTATGGATTCTAACAGTGTATGGCAAAGAGTTTGCATATGATTTCTGGAGGTACGGCCTGGTACAAATCCTACTTGGGCATTGTGAATCAATGATGGTATCACCTTGCGTAGCCGCGCTGCTAGAACACTGGCTAGGAGTTTGACATCCCCATTCAAAAGGGAGATAGGACGGTAACTGCCGCAAAGAAGGGGGTCTCTCCCTGGCTTAGGCAAGATGACAATCGTGGCTTTATTGGATAGAGCGCCCAGGGAGCCTTCTTGACATGCTTCCGTCAGTGCTTCATGTACTGCGGTTATTGCCTCTTCCCCAGCCCATTTATAGAATTCCGCAGGGAATCCGTCCTCTCCTGGTGATTTATGGTAGGGGAGGTTTGTTATAACTTGGGTTATCTCTTCTTTGCTTATGTTACCGTCCAAGAGGGCCCTGTCTGCCTCAGACAGACAGGGCAGATTGGCCGCGATAAGGAATGTCTCCATTTGTGTTTGATCTGTCGTTGTTTCAGGAGTGTACAAATGTCGGTAGTACTTGGCGAACTCGTTTACAATGTCTTGTGGGCGAGTTAGCACTGCTCCTGAAGAAGATGTGATGGCCGCAATGGCAGAGGCTGCCTCTCTTTGTCGGAGCTGTGCCGCTAGGAGGCAACCTGCTTTTTCCCCTTGTTCGTAATGGCGGCCTAGCAATTTTTGCAGTGCGTATTCCGCCTGAGATGTATAGAGTTCATTGTGTGCCATGCGGGTCTGTTCTAAGGCGTGTCGCAGCCTAGGGGATGGTTGGGCGGTATATTGTTTAGTGAGGTCCTGTATCGTGGTCTCTAAGGTGGTTTGGCGGGCTATTCTGTCTTTGTTGGCCAGTGCTGCATCTCGCATCATATTCCCTCTTAGGGTTGCTTTTGCTGCCGCCCATAGGATCCTTTTTGAGGATACAGTGCCTGTATTCTCGGCCATGTATGTAGCTACATGAGCTTTTAATTGTTCCTTCCCTTGGGGAGAGCGATATCTGTGTACAGCCAATCGCCATGGTTTACGACCAGAGAAGGAGAGTCCCACCTGGATCCGGATTAGTATTGGGGAGTGATCTGAGAGCCCGCTATCTAGGATGCAGGTGTCTTGTATATGAGGGATTACAGCGTGTGATACTAAGAAATAATCCAGACGCGATTGGGTGCCATGGACGGTGGATAGGAAAGTATATTCTTTATCTTTCGGGTGTTGTATTCTCCAGCAGTCCACCAGACCGACGTCGGTGGTCAGGTCTGTCAGAAGCGCTCTGTCGTGATTGTTACATATATCAACAGGGCCTGTCCTATCCATTATGGCGTCTTGGACGAGATTCCAGTCTCCCCCGATTATGTATCGAGTAGTTCCGATTTCTGTCAGGAGGCGATTTAGCTGGAGAAGGAATGGGCGTTTTGGGCCGGTTGGTGCGTAAATGGATCCCACGCATAAAACAGTGTCCCCTAGTTTTAGTTTAGCAAATATATACCTTCCTTCCGTATCATTCCAGGTTTTAATGATAGTGACTGGGAGGGATTTACGTACTAGTATCGCCACTCCACATTTGCGGGGTCCGTTACTTCCAGATTCCTGACTCGTCGGACGGCAGCTGAAGGCAACCCTCCCTACCCAATCCCGTTTAAGTTTACTGGATTCCAGAGTGTCAAGGTGAGTCTCTTGAATCAGAGCTATATCTGTTTTTTTGGATTGAAGATAGGACAGTATCTTTTTCCGCTTAACATAGCTCGTCATGCCATGTACATTCCAAGAGAGTATGCATAATGGTCGCGTCGCTTGAGGGTGGGATTTCGACATATTGGATAATTGTGAGTAAGCACCCTCGTTCCGGGGTTGGTGCTGGTGGGGAGGGGAGGGAGGGTGGGAGATATTGACTTAGTTGGTAGAGTGGGAGTTGTGTTTCGATGTGATACAGTGTTTTATTTTATACGAGGGTTAGCGGCTGGTGGAGGCCAAGGGAGTCCTCTGGAGAAGAAAGTGAAGAGAGAGGAGAGGGTGAAGGAAGAGAGGCAATATAAGTAGGATGAGAGCCAGATGGAGGGGAAATATGAGGGGAAAAGAAGACAAGGAGAAATGAGAGGGAGAAGAAAAGAGGGAGAAGGAGGGGGAAGGGATGGATGCGTGTGCTGAAGTTGAGATTGAGAGTATAGCAAGAGAGCGTGCAATTTGGGGGAAGAAGTGAAGAAGGATAGGGATGAGGGAGGTTAGGAGTCCAACCTCCTTCGTTCGTTAGGTCTGTAAACGGCGGGACCGATTTCTCTCGGAGCTCTCGTGCCGTCGGGCGATCTCGATCGGGGGGGGCGAGGGGGGAAATAACAGACAGCCAGTTATCGATATGTCGGTGATAAGGAGGGGTGGGGGGGTACACAGCAGTGCTTATGTTTATGTTTATGTATCGGGAAGTGGGTCTGTTCATCAGTGGTTAGTGGCTAGTGTATTAGTTATATAACTAAAGTGTATATTGGCAGAAGTAATGGTCGGTTAATAACTATAGTACCTGGGCGGCGCTGGAGAGGAGGGGGGGTGTCGGGTGTTGATGGGGTATGGTGTTTAGGATGTTGTGCCTAGTACTTGAGGTTGTATGGTATCGTAGGGTGTTTAGGAGTTCATAAGATAGGGTCGTAAATTAAAGTAGGGACTGGGCAGACAGAAAGACCGAGACCGGCTGGCGAGGGGGGGGTAGGGCGAAGGAGGGGGGGAAAGAGCTCAAACAGAGTATTACAGTTCTCGCGTATGCATGGGTACATAAAGATACCAATATACAGTATAATATAATACTTCCTGAGCATTTCTATTCAACTATAACACTGCCTCGTCTCGTCTCGCCTTACAACTTTTCAATGACATATTAGGTTGATCAACATAACATATCCTGGTATCTTATCACATTATCATGTTAGGAGCCATTATGCCAAGCGTCTCTCTATTAATCGTAGGATAGGTAATGAGTGTAGCTGAGCCCCGGGTTACGCGAGGATAATGCGTATCTCGTCCTATTACTAACTCCTTGCTGTGTATTATTACATCATAATACTGACCTACTAAGGTCTTACTTGGTATGTGCCACATCATAGTCGTTCTATTGTAGATGGTAGGTTAAGATAGTAATAATGATTAGGATGGGGGTAGGTACGAACATCTGGGGAAAGGAATAGCTAATAGTTTATAATTTACATTGTGATGTTATAATGTGGTGCGGAGTGGCAGTGTAGAATGTCATATTATTTTGCTTCGTTATGCGGTATTATGTTGTATTATGTCCTCTTGTTCTATTTTTTTTTTTTTTCCCCAGTTACTTATTGTAGAATAAAGTAAAGTCAAGTAATGGGAGCTTTGATATGTCTCAGGTTATATCATATTGTGTGTCCCTGTATTGGAGTTAATTTATCTTTACGCGGTCTAGTCCTATCCCTTGGGGTGATAATGGGGGCTAAACGGTTCTAATGTCAGCGCTGGTCGAGTGTGGTGTGTATTAGGGAGGTTTCACATACTTTGTTATTTACTACCATGAGATATTTTGTAGTGTGTGGAATATAAGGTAAGTTCCATGATAGTTAATTAGTGTTTATTTTTGTTATCTGTTTAATGCCCCTGTTACCTTGTTACCTTGTTATAGGGTTATAGGGTCGGGACCGGGCCCTTATTCAACATACAGGGAGTTGGTGGGGTCTGATCCCTGTTCTAATAATCATCATCTGTTGTGTACTGAGGGCAAAAAATGATTTACTGGTAGTTTTCCATTATAGGGCCTCGGCTCTAGTCATAAAGAGCATAAGTATTTTCATGTATCTGGTTTTAACATTGATACTATCAGTCTTAGACAATTACAATAGTAAAACAATATGATCACATATGATCTGGAAAGGTACTCATCCTTCCGCAGAGTCTATAGTTGTTATTTTCGACTCTCTAGCGATAGTCCCACAAGTCGTCTTGTTGCGTTACCTTCTCAAGAAGACCCAGTTGTAGGCTTTAAAGGGGAGCGGGATTTGTCTCTTTCCGATAGTTGGGTGTGGGTTACTACTGCGTGTAAAATCTGACCCCTGTCATCATATGATCTGGTTAGTCTCTCCATGTCTCTACCTCTATGACTGGCTCCGGTGTCGTGTAGAGCCGTCTTCACCTTTTCTATTCCCGAGTGGGGGGTTTCGGCCCTATCACTGCCTCCTACAATGTCATGCTCACTGTCTGTGTTGAGAGAGTCCATAGGCTGGGATTGGAAAGAGTCAAGGAAGAGTCTCAATTCGTCGGGGTTATAAAAGTCCTTGGATACTCCATTTTTGGTAACCCACATTCTTGCAGGGTCAAAGAGACCGTATTTCATCTCTAGTTTGCGAAGCCGGGGTCGTAGGGCTAGGAAAGCCTTTCTACGTTCGTTGGTTTCCTTGGAGTAATCGGTGGTTATTCGGATCTCGTGCTGGTCTATTCGGAAAGGGCTGTGGTTGCGTGCTACTTGGAGTATTTGTCGGGTTTGATTATGCCGCAACAAGCATGCGATGATTGGGCGGGGCCTTGAGGAGTTGTCAGAGCGTTTTGGGCCTATCCTGTGTGCCTGTTGGAATTCTAGTGGCGGGTCAAAGTCCAATGAAATCATTTTTGGAAGAGTGGAGGTCAGAAAAGCCTGCATATTCGAGCCTTCTTCGTTTTCCGGGATCCCAAGTACGCGGATATTGTCTCTCCGGCTCCTGTCCTCCATGTCCGTTAGTTTGCTCCTGAGGTAGATGAAGTCTTGTTCTCGCTCCTGAGACGCGTTGATCTGCGTCTCTAGTGATCCCATGCGTTGCTCTAGCCCTGTCACTCTAGATTGAAAGCCTGCAATGTCAGATCGCATGGATTTGGTTTCTAGTGTCAATGAAGTTATAGAGACGTCCATCCCCTCTATGCGGCGGCTGACGGTTGTGATCTCTTGTAGTATACTGTCCATAGTTGTGGATTGATCTTTATCAGACATCGCGGTGGACTCGTTTAAAGGTGGAGATGTTTGAGGGTTTATCTTCGTGGGGGTTAGGCGTTTGTGTTGTAGCGCTTCTGAGAATAGTAGTTGTCGTGCGGGCTTGCTGACAGGTTTATGGTTCGGTTTGTTGCCGGGCATCGCCTCAATTGTCCACAGAGTCTGGCCACGTGGGGCCCGAGATTCTCTCCGTGGATTCTGATAAGGATATAGATGTTCGGTGGCTTACACTGGTGCCAATCCTCTCCCTTCTCCTGTATCTCTGTTCTCTTGGCTCCCTCTGGCTCTCATCATCTCCGATGCCCCTCCAGTCGCTCACCCCCCCGTCTCCTCGCCCCCACGTGCCTCCCGTCGTGCCCCTCTGCCCTCCTCAGTATTATTTGTCTGGAGGGAGGGGGGCAAAAGTTTATTATCCCAGCGGGAGGGTTTTTGTTGTCCCTCTGTGATGGAAAAGAGGGGAGAAGTCGTGCCTCTGCCTCCAGCGATGCCGTTCTTAGTTTGGAGAGATTTGATCCTACCTCTCTGACCGGGTTTCTCTCCCGGCTGTCGAAGGGGCCGCACCCCTTTGCTGCGTCTCCCTGTCTCCCTGTGGGGGGACGAAGGTCCACGGGTGTTTGTTGGCGTTGTAGGGAGATGGATGCGGGTCGTCACGGCTCCCGCAGTCCCTGCGGCCTGTTCAGCTTGCTCCTTGCCGCTGCGTGCACGCCGTCCCCGGTCTTCCGGAGACGCGACTCTGCCCCTTTTGTCAGGCCTTATCGGCCTGGGGCGAGTCGCGAGTTTCCTGCCTTGCGTCCCGCTCCTACGGGGTCCCCGGACATGATTCCGTGTCGCCGCTGTTGTAGGGGTGGAGGGGCACCGAACCCGGTGTGTTGTCCGGCTGTCTTCTCGCCCCCCTCGCCCCTCCGGGACCGCCTCGGCACGGAGCTCTCGCTCTAAGCGGCCATCTTGTTTCGTGGCCCGGCCACCAGCTAATCCCTTATTAATGAATCAGGTAACTGTTCAAATCGATAAGATAATGCACGCCCCCTTAATGCTGCTACGTGTGACGCAATATCCTTGTCTACTCTATGGGCTCTTGAGAAAAACCTTTGACGTTCCAAGACTAAATTCATTTTTGGAGTATACTGGATGTCTACCATTGGCATAGACATGTCAAAGACATTCGTAGGCTGTCCATCTCCCGTTCCCAAAGATACTTTATGTAAATCCTCATAAATCCTTCTTCCTTCGATTTCCAAATGATGCAGAAGGATGGCTTGCCTTCTATGTGGTCCACAACGATCACCACCAAAAACACAAATAACCTGTGTGTTACACATATGTTATAGTTTTCAGATATGCCTCCTTTCAGAAAACCAGGGAATTTCTTGATAGGTCAGTGTCTGTTTTGCCGTTTAGGGCTGAGGTAACATCAGGTATGTATCATGGTTAAATTTAAAGGAAGACCAAGGTGGTCATTATGACTTCAACAGTATTTTTCAAAGAACGCCAAAGCCGCTGCCACCAAAAGACCACCAGTGCTGGCGGTCCAAAGACTGCCATATTTTGAGTTAGGTAGGATTTCCACACGTGTATGGGTGGAAATCCGACCCCGTCAGCCTGGACGATGGAGGAAGAGAGGAGGTTTCACCACCAGCACCGCCACATCAACAAAACTCCATCTGCTGTATTACGGTACGTAATATGGCGTGACAGAGTCCTGTCGGTGGTGTGGTAGTGGAAAACACCAGGACCCATCCCCTCTCGGACGACCACCTTGTCAGAAAAGGTCGGCTGATCGTCCAAAAGGCGGGGGTGTTAGGTGCGTGTGTGTGGTCTGGGTGTGTGTATGTGTGCAAATGGAGGTGTCTGGGTGTGTGCATGAATGTGAATGGGGTGTCTGGTTGCATGAATGGATGTAGTGTCTGGGTGTGTGTGTTTGTGCGCATGGGGGTGTCTGGGTGTGTGCATGAATGCAAAAGATGTCTGGGTGCATGAATGGATGCGGTGTCTAGGTATGTGTATGTGTGTGAATGGGGGTGTCTGGGTGTGTGCATGATTGAGAATGGGGTGTCTGGGTGCGTGAATGGATGCGGTGTCTGGGTGTGTGTATGTGTGCGAATGGGGGTGTCTGGGTATGTGCATGAATGAAAAATGGGGATGTCTGGATGCATGAATGGATATGATTTCGAGGTGTGTGCATGAATGTGGAGTGGTGGAGTGGGTGAATGAATGCAGAGAGGTGGAGTGCGTGAATGAATGTGGAGAGGTAGAGTGCATGAATGAATGCAGAGAGGTGGAGTGCGTGAATGAATGCGGAACAGTGGAGTGCATGAATGGATGCAGTGGGGGTATGCGTGATTGCAGAGGGAGGTGCGTATGTGTGAGTGCGAGTGTGGGTGTGTGTATGGTTGTGTGGAGTTAGGTGGGGAGGGTGCGTGAATGTGTGTGGAAGTGGGGGGAGGGTGTGTGAATGTGTGTGGAAGTGGTAGAAGGTGTTTGCATGTGTGTGGAAGTGGGGTGAGGGTGTGTGCATGCGTGTGGATGCAGGGTGAGGGTGTTGGCGACAGGAATGGAGATTCCTGTCACTGGGTGCATAACCGCAAAGGTTTGCATGGCAGTGCAACCACCACAGAAAGCCTGGCGGTCTGTTGGGTCATTACACTGCCAGTGGTCTATTGGTTGGTGTGTTGACCCCAAACCCAATTAGTTTCCTTCGACCACTGACACAAGCTCATACATTTTAAATTCCTCCATAGGGCCTACACAACATCCGCTGACCTGGCACATATTGACCCATCCCACTCTTCACATTGCCCTAAATGGCACGCACATATGGCCGGTTTCCCACATATGACTTAGATATGCAGCGGCATTACCCCATTTTGGACCGATTTGTTTACCCGTCTCTCACAGATGGTAGGCATTGTGCTCCAGTCAGACCCGCTACTGGCTTTAATGGGTTTTATGGGAAATGTCCCTAAAGGTGTGAGGCACTTTACTGCCATAGCCCGGCTCCTGGATAAAGGGAAATAGCACTACAGTGGGGCAGCAGACAGCCGCCCACAATGCAGGTGTGACTGCAGAGCCTCATTTGCTGCGATAACACCACCATCTCTCCAACCACTTTCATCCAGGCCTAAGGATATTTGGCAACCTCTGAGGGTCACTTACTCACCTTGGATGATTCGCAACCTGGAATGTAGCGTCTATGACTCCTTTTGATGTGGTCTACATCTGCACTAATTCTTACATCATGCTCAAACACCACCCATATGATTGGTGTAGATGTGCTTGTCTTCCTATTTCCTACCAGAACATGTGACACTATGCTTGTCTTGATTTCCGCCCTTGTATGTCAATAATGTTCATTGCTGCACTGTACACTGCCCTCACATAGGGCTATGAAGTCATGATAAAATACCTATATGATATGAAAAATTAATAAATAAAGTTCTTAAAAAATAACTTATGATGTGGTCCATGCAGGAGTCATAATGAACTAGCATCAGTGCTTAATTTGAGCCGGTGGTTGCCAATGGGGAGCACAGCACTTATTTTTTGGGGCTGGCACTTATTTTTCTGTATCCAGCATTTACTGCGAGCAAAAGACACATATGTGAAATGTGGAGGAAGAGAAGTACGGAAAAGAATCACAAAGAGACAAAGTAGAAAGCTGAAAGGGTGAGCATAAGGGGCAGGGGGTAGCTGTAAATGGATTAAGGAGGCCTGAGATGGCTTTAGGATTAGAAATACATCACAATGCCCATCGTTGGCAGTGAAAGTAGTTTGGTTACTCCTAGGAGCAGAAAAGGACATATTTATGTTATCTCTGTGGCCTTCACATGGATATAATGACTCGGGACACACAGTTAGATATAAAACATGTAAACAGATATATAATAATCCCCACCTGGTGTTATAATGGTGATTAGCCCAGCCTTTGGCCTCTACTTGATGGATCAACAATCAAATATGCAACACATGCATGGAGCAGAGAACATACAACTCTAACATGATGCAGCATATTTGCACTTATGGTACAAGCTACATTTGAGCAGATGGACCTTTAGTTCCACACAGAGGGGTGACATCATCAAACCGGCAACACATTAGTGACTTTAAAGCACATTAGGCCCCAAATGGATGACACTGAGTAGTAGAAATCAGGAAACTTGTGAAAGAAATCAGACAGAAGGTGTCAGCAAGGAAAGCCTTTGAAAGACAGAATCAAATAAAGATTTAAACGGGTAAATGAGAATGGATTTGCTCAGGAGTCTTAACTATTTGAGCTGGAGCAAAGAAGAGAAATCTTAGCCATAGTGCCAGCCACAGGAAAAGATCAAACCAAGGTCAATGAGAGCTCTTGTTTGGGGACTCCCGTTGACCTCAGTTTGATCCATTCCTCCCGCGAGCATTAGGCTCAGCCTTTATAAGTGCTATATCGGTTTTATCGGCACAAGTGGGGTACTGCTAGAAGATACAGATGTTGTGAATTTCTGCCGATCCTGTAAGTTTAAATCACAAAAATGTAAGGAAAATGTGTGATTTTAGGCAAAGTTTGAGATGTGCAGGGCATTGTAGGTAAGACAACCTCATGGAATTCATGCAAGGCATACCACTCTGGAATCCCCTGGTTGTCTACTTTAAAAAATGTCTGTAGTTCATAGGTTTACATGGGTTGCACCACAGCACTGTCCCAAATACCACAGCTACCCCTATTTCTTATCTACCAACATAGGGCATAGGGTCACTCTGGAGAGTCTGTGTTGAAGCCACACAGGCATGATCTTCCTTCTTAAACAATAAGGCAGTCCTTCAAGCAGCAGGGCAATTCGCTTGCAGGAAGGCAGTCCTCCTTCTGTAACTTCCACAAGTCCAGGAGTTTTCTGAAGAGTGGCCCTGGAGGTCTAATGTTTATATCTTATTGCCACTCCTTGCGTGGGGGCACTTCCTGACCTACCCCCACCCTATGTGGTTTTAGAAAGTTCTTCCCCTGCCAAGGCTCCAAACTGTCAGGTGTGGCAAAATGCAAGGCAGGCCTGGTGTCACGTTAATTTTTGTGTGCAGGATGCAAAGCCCTTTAAAGTGTAAATGAGGCTGCGTACAGTCCCTCAGCAGCCATCTTGTCAGGATGGCTCATCCTGCCCACACATAAGGCTTACTTTGTGTCACAGTCTGGAAGCAACACACAAACTTCAACAGCAGAACCATCCACAGTCATGTGATCCAGGACACTGACAGAAAGCCACATGGACAAGAAAATAAAATGCCAACTTTCTAAAAGTGTCACTTTCAGAACTGTAACTTAAAACCGAACTTTACAATTAAAGGGGACTTTAAATTACAGTGGTAATGGCTTTGAAATCAAGATTACTTTGAAAGTTCCATCATGTGCACCAGGAGGGGTTTCTTCTAAAAATGGATAAATAACTTTTGTACATTTCCAAGGATCAGACCAGCACATTTCTCTTCCCCCATTGTTGAGCAGTTTCATCGACTGTGTAGTACCTCTTGGTTTTTTCCTCTGATAAAATTGTTTCCCCTGAACCCGCATCTCCAGTAAGGCTTGATGGTGGACAATGTCTTGTAAATCTCAGGAGGTCCCTCTGGAGTCTACTGCTTTCTGACACTTACAATGAAAAAGTCATCAAACTGCATCAAACAGGGTTTAACCTCCACATTAAAAGGTTCATATACCTCTCCTGGGCATGGAAAGAACTCCTGCAGATGTAGAACATTACCTCATTATACAATTGCTGAAGGAACCTACTCCTACTAATCCTGGCAATAACTAACCAATCATTGCTAAATCGTGTATGGCAAAATTCTTGGCAACCACAATGACCAAAAAGCTCTCAAAGCACAAACAGCTCATGCTTAACCGGAGTCACTTGCTGTTTGGCTTCTGCCCATGAAAATGAGTGGCATCTGCCCTAAAGAAAATCAAGGAATAACTTATTACTTCATTCGACCAGAAAAATACCTGTACCCTCCAAGATATCTTTAGTCACTGTTAGGGGCAATCACCATTTGGAATCCTCAGTCCAAGCTGTGCTCCCGTATGAGTGCAACCTTGTGCTAGGCTCGCACTCCAAAGAGTCCCATGGATCTCCTAAGCTCTCCAGAGCCTTCCTTCTTGAACCACAGTACTGGTCAAATACAGGGACCTTTACTCTGTAGCGATTACGCACTCACAAATATATACTACCATTGAGACCAGGAGTGGCCACATGTAACTGTGATATATGTACAGCAAACAATCATCCTGTGAGAAAAACTCTTCAAATCCTACCAAACCCACCAGATTCTAGTCTCCACCTTTCAGGAATGTGTCAGCAATACCTCAGCATTGTCAGTATCTCAATTGTTGCAATATGTTTTATCCAATAAATAAAAAATGCTAGCCCCACGCACCCTCGTGTCTCCCTTTTATGTTCTAGGTAATGTAAAAATACCCAAATAATGGTTCAGTACTCAAGAATTATCTTCCTTTTAAACCATTTTCCCCTGTTTCTAGAAGCAGAGGTAAGGGTATTGTTATTTCTGCTTCTACTGTTCAGCATACATCCATCTGAATTGCTGACTACAGCATGAAAAGACTTAAAGTCACAGGCTGCAGCATAAATATAACAAGCTACAGGGCCCCTACAGCTTCACAGGAAGGGAGGGCATAATTTTCTCCTCGAACACAGGGACTGCCAAAAGGCACGATGTGAGACATGATTAAGTTACTCAGATACTGCAATTATTCTTATAAATTATATATACCTACTTCACAATCATTTTCAGCGAAGTGCAGTACACAGAAGATGAACAATGTGAATGTATGAACATTTTCCATATTTGCAGGCGCTGGGTACGCCTGCCATTACATATGTTAGAGAACGTTTGATTGATAAACAATATTTGCTTAGTAAGGTGCATTATTTGCATTAAAAACGACAATACTGCACTTTACAAAGCTAAGGTTTTCTGGCATTGGCCGACGTAGGCACAGACTCCATCTTGAATGTCAACCTTGGCCATCTTTAATTTTCTCATTCTGATGTCGCATGAAGCAAAATGTGCACTACACTTTGAACAGACACATCATTCTTGGCGACCTTTGGAAAGAAACTGTCTTATAACTGTACCTATTCAAGGTCCACCTTGTGTTACTGAGGGCCCATTCTTTTTATGAGTTTGTTAGTGTTTTGTTTGTAATTAGATTTGTACCATCACACCTGGATCTAAAATGAGATCTCGAATATTTATTTAGGGGATAGTGTTAGGTGATGATGTCTAAATCCTGTGATTTGTTGAACCAATGATATATTTTGCTCACATTATGCTGACTATACGACTTACTTTTTTATTGTATTATAAAAGGGACTTAATTTGGAGGTGAGCTAGTCTTCTTTTGACTCAGACTTTAAAGTTCAGACGTATGCCAGTCTGTCTAATGCATGGGATCTAGAATAGTTTGTTAGCGTTTAT
The DNA here is from genome assembly GCF_031143425.1 of Pleurodeles waltl. Taxonomy (NCBI): domain Eukaryota; kingdom Metazoa; phylum Chordata; class Amphibia; order Caudata; family Salamandridae; genus Pleurodeles; species Pleurodeles waltl. The sequence continues at coordinate 254,784,620 of NC_090445.1, forward strand.
GCTGCATTTGACTGATCCTTCTGCTAATTCCTTATATGGACGACTAATTACATTTTTGCATTCTGAAATGAATTTTTATAATTTATTAATTCTACAAGGCTTCTCACTTTTACCTGTCTCGAGAAGGCTTTTTAAATTGAAAATGCTGCTTCACATATTTAATTTATTGCATAGATGTTGAAACTGTTAAGTGCACATTAATTCATTTTTTCTTGAGCATAACACCGCCTAGATCCTGCGATTATTAGATAGCCAAATGTCGCGCCTGCACTCCTTCTACCACAGTCAATCATCTCTATTACACATTAAGGTGGTCATTACAACCCTGGCGGTCAATGTTAAAGCGGCGGTAAGACCGCAAACAGGCCGGCGGAAAAAATTGGAATCACGACTGTGGCGGAAACCGCCAACAAAGACAGCCACTTTAATCCTCCGACTGCCACGGCGGTACAAACAAACAGCGCGGCGGTCACCGCCAACAGACAGGCGGAGGACAATGTACCGCCCACAGTATCACAACCTACCAATCCGCCACCTTTTCCGGGGCGGATTCCCAGCGAACAAAAACACGGCGGAAACAGGACTTTGAAGGGAAAACGCTCACCTCTACACACCCCACGAGGAATCAGGATGCCATGGAGCCCGAGCTCCAGATCCTGCCAGCCCTTATCTTCTTGCTCCTCTATCAGGCGCACGAACGCCGGCGGCGAAGACCATGGTGAGTACTGCACAGGGGAGGGGGAGGGAAAAAACAGGGACACATACACGCAATACGCAACACCTCCACCCCCACCCTCACCCACGACAACACACACACTAATACATATTGATACATTACAGTTACACCCCCTAACCCCCCCGGAAGAATGCAAAGGCAAAAGGAAATGAGTGTAATCATTGTAATATATTCAAATCCAGGACGCAAAAATATATATATACACTATAAACAAAATATACACCAAGAATAGTAGTCCAGGTAGTGCTCCATTGAAGTCCGTGGAACACTGGGCCCCCACAGTATGGGCGAGGCCCACACTCAATCCCCGAACATGACGGAGAGAACACTTCAGGGGCATCAGATAGCAATAAAACAGGCACCTCATGGGGAAGGGAAAGGGGGGGCACCTCAGCCGGTTGAGTGCACGACGCCAAATCCACGAGGGGGCCACATGCCCACTGTTCCATCCTGGAGAGTGCAAAGCCACAGTCTCTCAAGTCTCTACAGTTGGTGGTTTGCCCACTGTACCATCCAGGGGAGTGCAAAGCCACAGTCTCTCAAGTCTCTACAGTGGGTGGGTTGCCCACTGTTCCATCCTGGGGAGTGCAAAGCCACAGTCTCTACATTGGGTGGGTTGCCCACTGTTCCATCCTGGGGAGTGCAAAGCCACAGTCTCTCAAGTCTCACAAGTGGGTGGTTTGCCCACTGTACCATCCTGGGGAGTGCAAAGCCACAGTCTCTCAAGTCTCACAAGTGGGTGGTTTGCTGACTGCTTTATCCTGGGGAGTGCAAAGCCACAGTCTCTCAAGTCTCTACTGTGGGTCGGTTGCCCACTGCTCCATCCTGGGGAGTGCAAAGCCACAGTCTCTCAAGTCTCTACAATGGGTGGGTTGCCCACTGTTCCATCCTGGGGAGTGCAAAGCCACAGTCTCCCAAGTCCAACAAGTGGGTGGTTTGCCCACTGTTCCATCCCGAGGAGTGCAAAGCCACAGTCTCTCAAGTGGATGCCTTTCTCCACTGGTTCTGGAGGGGGCTTTGTGCCCAGAGTGCTTCATCCTGCCAAAGACAGAGGTAGTGGATGCCTGTAGGAAAGTCCTTTTTTTTTGCCTGATCACCCCCACTCTTTCTGGATAGGTACTGGTGGTTACTGACTCTTGGCTGTGCCCTGGGTACTGCTTACCAGTCCCAGGGCCAGTGCTCTGTGTAAAATGGATATGCAAATTAGGCTAATTATAATTGGCTAAGTTAACCTACCTATAAGTCCCTAGTATATGGTAGGGCATGTAGGTTTAGGGACCACAGCATAGGTGGTGCACACCTAGGTGCATTGCTGAGGTGCCCAGTGTCATTTTAAAAGCAAGCCTGCCTTGCTGGCTGCTTTTAAATTAAAGTTATATGCAAATTCGACTTTGGAATTAAAGGTACTTCCAAAGTTTTAAACTACCTTATTTTTACATATAAGTCACCCCTAAGGTGTGCCCTATGTGCCCCTAGGGCTGGGTGCCATGTAACTATAAGCAGGGACTTTATAAACATAGATTTATAAGCCCTGGTGAGGTAAAAACAGCCAAATTCGTTTTTCCCTCATTGAAGTAAATGGCCTTCATAGGCTAGAATGGGCAGACTTTATTTTAAATTTTAAAGTCTCCTTAAATGTTACATACCAAGAATTTGGTATCAAATTGATTGTTATAATAAATCCCACAACTTCCAGTTGTTGGATTTAATATAACTAGTGCAGGTAAAAAGTTTAGACTTTACCTAAAAAGTTGCCAATTTCAGCTCTGCATTGTTTTTGCTGCTGTGCTCTGATTGGCCAGCCTGCAGCAGCTTCTGCCAGGCTACTTTAATGAGGTGTGAAGTGGCCTGACTTCACACAAAGGAATGTGCTTGGGGGAGAGAATCTCCCCTCAGCAGATGGGAAAGCAGGAAGGGGGAGGGCTGCCAAACTGGTCTTCAAAGGCAGAGAAGGACATCTGGAGCACCCAGCAACACCCCCACATCCTGCAACCCCAGACAGCTAGGTGCCCCCTTGATTAGATTAGGAGAGGGCAGGAGAGGGGTGTGTTTATGATTTTTAGCCACACCAGTGGGTGGGCTCAGCCAGATCTCTCCTCCAAAAATCAGATTCATCCATTTTGGATTTTTAGAGACTATTGCCTTCTGGGATGGATTTTTGCCACACTTCCCAGGAAGTGGTCATCACAGGGGGACGACCCTGTCCCTGATTGGAGGACCAGGGCCCCCCTGCTTTTCACCCAGGAGCAAGGATAAAACTGGCAGACCTGCACCCACGCCTCAGATCCCCACCAAATTTCAAGAAGAAGGAACTACAAGAAGAAGAAGGACTGCCCTGCTGGACCCCTGGCCTGCACCTGGACCCTGCACTCAGAAAGACTGCACCAGCTGCACACTTGGGCTTCACCACAAGAAGGACTTTGCCTGGCTTCCACTGGTTCAAGGAGGGACTCCCTGTTTGCTACAGGTGAAAAATTGCTAACCAGAGTCCCCTGCACCAACTCCTGAAAAAGTGACCAGCTGACCACTGCCCAGTGGCCAAAAAGGAGTTTGCGCCAGGTGCACTCTGGGAATTGAAGTCCGCACTTCCCAAGGACCATCACAGAACTTCTGGACCCTTGGGGTGAGCTGTGGACCCCAAAAGAACCTCAAAAGAACATCTGGGTGAAGCCCCAGAAGTTTGGAAAAGATTGGAGAAATTTTAGAAAAAAGCTCCATAAAGTGACCGACTCGACGCGGAAATTCTAGCCGGCTTGCCTCAACCGCGACCCGGCCTGACTTCGTGGTTCGTCCCGGTCAAGAAAAACATCCGAAAAAAAGACTAAGTCCGAACGTAAAAAGTTGACCGGGACCTTCCAGCCATCTTATCCGAGAAGGGCTCCACGGACGTCGGATCAAGATCCAGGTTTACCCCGGTCGAAGGATTTTCATCTCGAAAAAACGACTAAGTCCGAAGGTAGAAATCACCACTGAGGAAACCGACTTCGCGTATCCGGACAAGGGCTCCAGGAGGTCGGATCCAACTGGCAGGTTCGTCCCGGTGAAGAAAAACATCGAAAAAGAGACTAAGTCAGAAGGTAACTTTTTAACCGAGGCCTCCCGCGACCTGTAGCCGAGCAGGGCTCCATCGCGGTCGGCCTGAAAGTTTGACTTTGTCCCGGTCCTGGTGCAACCAGATGACCCGATTGGCGCTTTTCGTTTCTGGGCGCTAGAAAATAATAATACTTTAAAAATTCATATCTCCGGTTCCCCTGAACCGATTTTAATCGTTTTTGTGTCATTTTAAAGATAAAAATATAAGCTATTTTTATAAATTGGTTTTGGATTTTTAAACTGTTTCCTGTGTTTTATTTAATTACTGTTTTGTGATATTTGAATGCTTTACACTTTGTCTCCTAAATTAAGCCTTGACGCTCGATGCTAAGCTACCAAGGGTAGAGCTGGGATTAATTTACTGAGACCTAACTGTACTTTTGTGGAGGTTTGTGGCTTGTTGCTAGGTGTAGGTACCTACCTGCCCTATCAATAACCCATTTTCCAACATAATTGGAAGCAGCGACGGGATCCTGTACTTGTGTTCAATATCACGTTACAGTTTTAGATAAAACAAATTAAAAATCCTTTAAATTGTCCTAGTGCAAAAATTGTTTTTAATTTTTAATTTTAAATTTTTTTTAAAAATTAATTTGGATTAATTTCAATTATTGAATTTTTGTAATTTTTCTAAATTCTTGTTTCCAATTTTTGCAAAAAGTTTTTGTTGACACAAAACTAGGGAACCATGGAGCTTGATCTGGCTAGCCTACCCACACTGACAGTAGTCCATCTTAGGGGGTTGTGTATTGAGAGGGGGTTGCCTGCAACCCCTAATCTCAGGAAGGAAATCCTGATTAAATCCCTGACAGCATGGGCTGAGGCCCAAGAGGTAGAGACAGAGGAAGCTCCAGAGGAGGAACCAAAAGAGGATGATGCTAACTCTAACCACTCAGGGGAGGAAAGGCATCAGACCCCAAGTGAGGAAGAGGAGGAACGGTCCTCACTGGACACAGTCACTAGGGGCAGACCCAAAGCTAGTGGTAGGAAGAGGGTCCTTTCAGGAGGAGAGAACCCATCCATCAGGGAGAGAGAGCTGGAAGCCCAGCTAGCCTACATAGCTTTGGAGGCAGATAAGCTTGCCCTAGAAAAAAAGAAGTGGGCAAGCAAAGAAAAAAAAGATGGAAGCAGCGAGAAAGAAACTGAGGTGTCCCTGGGTGGGGGTTTTGCCCCCAGATTACCCAAAGCGGTGGTTCCTGCCTATGTAGAGGGGGATGACATCGATAAGTGGCTGGGGGCCTTTGAGAGGGCCCTCCAGATGAGGAAAGTCAAGCCTCAGTACTGGGGTTCACTCCTTTGGGAGTTAGTTCCCAACTCTGGGAGGGATAGGCTCCTAACCATGAGTGGGGAGGATGCAGACTCATACCCCAGTATGAAGAGATGCTTGACTAAAAAGTTTGGTCTAACCCCAGAGCAGTATAGACTTAAGTTTAGGGACACCCAAAAGACAAGCACCCAGTCCTGGGTGGACTTTGTGGACATTTCAGTGAAAGCACTGGAGGGCTGGATACAGGGCAACAGGGTAAGTACCTTTGAGGGGCTGTACAATTTGATTATGAGGGAGCACCTTCTAACTAATTGTGTCCAAGAGAGGCTCCGCCAGTATCTAGTAGACTCTAGGTTGACCAACCCCAGAGAGCTGGGGGAGGCAGCAGATGACTGGTTAAGAACTAGAGTTAACCAGAGACCCCCAGGGGGTGATCAGAAAAAGGGAGGACATGGTTCTTCTCAGGGGAAGAACCAAGGGAAAGATGACAAAAAACCCAAAGAGTCCTCACAAGAGTCCCCAAAAACTTCTCAGGGAGGGGGAGCCCCGAGCCAATTCACTTCTAAAGGGAAAGGGTATCAGGGAAAGAATTTTGATCCTGCTAAAGCAGGAAGGTTTCAGGTGCTTGCTAAGGCCGGCAAGTGTTTTGACTGTTATCAGCCAGGACATAAAAGAGGAGATGCTATCTGCACCAAGAAGCCCCCCACTGGTGGGCAATCCCAGGGGATTGCTAGTGTAGGGTTGGGGGTGGAAGTTGGCCCAGGGGTGGAATCAGGGTACACTGAAGTCACCTTAGTATCCGTGGGTGGGGTGGACATTGCAACTATGGCCACCTTACCTCCCATCATGCAGAGGTATAGGCAGAGGCCTAAAGTCAATGGGACTGAAGTGGAAGCTCTGAGAGATACAGGAGCCAGTGTGACAATGGTCACAGAAAAGCTGGTTTCTCCAGAGCAGGTCTTACCTGGTGTCTTCCACCAGGTGACTTATGCAGATAGCAGAACCAAACTCCATCCCATGGCTATGGTGAGTCTGGAATGGGGAGGTGTGACTGGCCCTAAAAAAGTAGCTGTAGCTCCTGCCCTCCCAGTAGAGTGTCTGCTGGGAAATGATCTTGAAGCATCTGAATGGTCAGAAGTGGAGAGAAGGGTCCATGCACAGATGCTGGACCTCCCTGAATGGGTGTGTGCTGTGACCAGGTCACAGGCAGCACAACAGGGAAATGCTGGACACTTGGACCCTGGAACAATGGGCCAAGCCTCCAAGAAAAAGAGAAAGAGCACTGGGTCTGGCTTGCCAGCCCCAACAAGTACAGAGGGTCAGGAAGAATCCAACCCTGAGGGGGAGGATCTGAACTCTGAGGGAGGGACACCTTCCCTGCAAACTCTGCCTGACTTGGCAGAACTGCAAGGGGCAGGTGGGCCCACCAGAGAAGATTTGTGCCAGGGACAAAGAGAGTGTCCCACTCTTGAGGGCCTGAGGCAGACTGCTGCCAGGCAAGAACAAGGGGATACCAGTGGTACCCACAAGGTTTACTGGGAGGATGGAGTTCTCTACACTGAGGCTAGGACCCTTAAAGAAGGGGCTACTAGGAGAGTAGTGGTCCCCCAAAAGTATAGAGAATTCCTCCTTACCTTAAGCCATGATATCCCCTTAGCTGGTCATTTGGGACAGACCAAGACCTGGAACAGGCTGGTCAACCATTTTTTTTGGCCAGAAATGTCAGAAAAAGTCAGGGAGTTTTGCAGCTCCTGTGTCACCTGTCAAGCCAGTGGCAAGACAGGGGGCAAGCCAAAGGCTCCCTTAATTCCACTGCCAGTGGTTGGGACTCCCTTTGAGAGGGTGGGGATCGACATTGTTGGTCCCCTAGACCCACCGACTGCTTCAGGTAACAGGTACATTGTGGTGGTAGTGGACCATGCCACCAGGTACCCTGAGGCAATACCCCTCCGGACAATCACTGCACCCACAGTGGCTAGCGCCCTACTTGGTGTGTTCACCAGAGTGGGATTCCCAAAGGAGGTGGTCTCAGATAGGGGCACAAACTTTATGTCAGCCTATCTGAAAGCCATGTGGGAGGAGTGTGGTGTTACTTATAAGTTCAGCGCACCCTACCATCCACAGACCAATGGTCTAGTGGAAAGATTCAATAAGACCCTGAAGGGCATGATCATGGGTTTGTCTGACAAACTCAGGAGGAGGTAGGATGTCCTCCTCCCATGCCTGCTGTTTGCCTACAGGGAGGTGCCACAGAAGGGGGTTGGATTCAGCCCCTTTGAGTTACTGTTTGGGCACCCTGTAAGAGGCCCATTGTGCTTGGTGAGAGAGTCTTGGGAAAAGCCTCTCAAGGAAGCCAAGGAGAATGTGCTGGATTATGTACTAGGCCTGCGGTCTCGCATGGCTGAGTATATGAAGAAGGCAAGCAGGAACCTGGAGGCCAGTCAGGAGCTCATGAAGCTCTGGCATGATCAAAAGGCTACCATGCCTGAGTATCACCCAGGACAGCTGGTGTGGGTTTTGGAGCCCATGGCTCCTAGGGCACTACAGGCCAAATGGACTGGGCCCTATCCAATCCTAGAAAAAAAAGGTGAGGTCACCTATTTGGTGGACCTTGGCACCCCCAGGAATCCTCACAGGGTCCTGCATGTTAATAGGATGAAACCCCACCAGGACAGGGCAGACATGACCATGCTGATGGTCACTGATGAAGGGAAGGAGGAGGAGGGTGAACCTCTGCCAGACCTCCTGTCCTCAAAGGAAAAAGATGGGTCAGTGGAGGGAGTGGTACTCTCTCCCAAACTGACAGATCAGCAACAACAGGACTGTAAGCAAGTCTTGGGACAGTTTGCTAGTCTGTTCTCCCTGACCCCTGGACTCACCAATTGGTGTGTCCATGATGTTGACACTGGTGACAGCTTGCCTGTCAAGAACAAGCTGTACAGGCTGTCTGACCAGGTCAAGGCCAACATCAAAGCTGAAGTGGCTAAGATGTTGGACCTGAAGGTAATTGAGCCCTCTGATAGTCCTTGGTCCAGTCCAGTGGTACTGGTACCCAAAGCTAATCCCCAAGGTGGGAAGAAAGAATTAAGATTCTGTGTGGACTACAGAGGTCTAAATGCAGTCACTAGGACTGATGCTCACCCCATACCTAGAGCTGATGAGCTCATTGACAGGTTGGGGGCTGCCAAATTCCTGAGCACATTTGATCTGACCTCAGGATATTGGCAGATTGCCTTAAGTCCAAGAGCTAAGGAGAGGTCAGCATTTTCCACACCAGAGGGCCACTTTCAGTTCAAGGTGATGCCCTTTGGGATGAAAAATGCTCCTGCCACCTTCCAACGGTTGGTGAATAGAGTCCTATCCGGGTTGGAATCTTTTAGTGCAGCTTATCTGGATGATATAGCTGTATTTAGTTCCACCTGGAGGGACCACCTGGTCCACCTGAAGGAAGTGCTTCAGGCCCTGCTTCAAGCAGGCCTGACTATCAAGGCAAGCAAGTGCCAGATAGGGCAAAGTTCTGTTGTGTACCTGGGCCACCTTGTTGGTGGAGGCCGTGTACAACCTCTCCAGCCCAAAATCCAGACTATCCTGGATTGGGAGGCTCCAAAAACCCAGACTCAGGTCAGGGCCTTTCTTGGCCTGACTGGGTATTACAGGAGGTTTGTTCAGAATTTTGGGACCATAGTGGCCCCTCTGACTGAGCTTACCTCCAAGAAACAACCCAAGAAGGTCATTTGGACCCCAGAGTGTCAGAAAGCTTTTGACACCCTAAAACAGGCTATGTGTTCAGCACCAGTGTTACTGGCCCCTGACTATAGCAAGGAGTTTGTAGTGCAAACAGATGCTTCAGAGGAAGGGATTGGGGCAGTGTTAGCACAAGTTAATGAAGAGGGCCATGATCACCCAGTTGCCTTCATCAGCAGGCGACTACTCCCCAGAGAGAAAAAATGGAGTGCCATTGAGAGGGAGGCCTTTGCTGTGGTTTGGTCCCTGAAGAAGTTGAGGCCTTACTTGTTTGGCACTCACTTCCGTGTACAAACTGACCACAGACCTCTCAGATGGTTGATGCAGATGAGGGGGGAGAACCCAAAACTGTTAAGGTGGTCCATTTCCCTACAGGGGATGGACTTCACAGTGGAGCACAGACCTGGGACTGCTCATGCCAATGCAGATGGCCTTTCCAGGTTTTTCCACTTAGCTGATGAGGACTACCAGGGTGTAGGTTAGTACCCATCACCTTTCATCTGGGGGGGGGGCAGTGTAGGAAAGTCCTTTTTTTTTGCCTGATCACCCCCACTCTTTCTGGATAGGTACTGGTGGTTACTGACTCTTGGCTGTGCCCTGGGTACTGCTTACCAGTCCCAGGGCCAGTGCTCTGTGTAAAATGGATATGCAAATTAGGCTAATTATAATTGGCTAAGTTAACCTACCTATAAGTCCCTAGTATATGGTAGGGCATGTAGGTTTAGGGACCACAGCATAGGTGGTGCACACCTAGGTGCATTGCTGAGGTGCCCAGTGTCATTTTAAAAGCAAGCCTGCCTTGCTGGCTGCTTTTAAATTAAAGTTATATGCAAATTCGACTTTGGAATTAAAGGTACTTCCAAAGTTTTAAACTACCTTATTTTTAGATATAAGTCACCCCTAAGGTGTGCCCTATGTGCCCCTAGGGCTGGGTGCCATGTAACTATAAGCAGGGACTTTATAAACATAGATTTATAAGCCCTGGTGAGGTAAAAACAGCCAAATTCGTTTTTCCCTCATTGAAGTAAATGGCCTTCATAGGCTAGAATGGGCAGACTTTATTTTAAATTTTAAAGTCTCCTTAAATGTTACATACCAAGAATTTGGTATCAAATTGATTGTTATAATAAATCCCACAACTTCCAGTTGTTGGATTTAATATAACTAGTGCAGGTAAAAAGTTTAGACTTTACCTAAAAAGTTGCCAATTTCAGCTCTGCATTGTTTTTGCTGCTGTGCTCTGATTGGCCAGCCTGCAGCAGCTTCTGCCAGGCTACTTTAATGAGGTGTGAAGTGGCCTGACTTCACACAAAGGAATGTGCTTGGGGGAGAGAATCTCCCCTCAGCAGATGGGAAAGCAGGAAGGGGGAGGGCTGCCAAACTGGTCTTCAAAGGCAGAGAAGGACATCTGGAGCACCCAGCAACACCCCCACATCCTGCAACCCCAGACAGCTAGGTGCCCCCTTGATTAGATTAGGAGAGGGCAGGAGAGGGGTGTGTTTATGATTTTTAGCCACACCAGTGGGTGGGCTCAGCCAGATCTCTCCTCCAAAAATCAGATTAATCCATTTTGGATTTTTAGAGACTATTGCCTTCTGGGATGGATTTTTGCCACACTTCCCAGGAAGTGGTCATCACAGGGGGACGACCCTGTCCCTGATTGGAGGACCAGGGCCCCCCTGCTTTTCACCCAGGAGCAAGGATAAAACTGGCAGACCTGCACCCACGCCTCAGATCCCCACCAAATTTCAAGAAGAAGGAACTACAAGAAGAAGAAGGACTGCCCTGCTGGACCCCTGGCCTGCACCTGGACCCTGCACTCAGAAAGACTGCACCAGCTGCACACTTGGGCTTCACCACAAGAAGGACTTTGCCTGGCTTCCACTGGTTCAAGGAGGGACTCCCTGTTTGCTACAGGTGAAAAATTGCTAACCAGAGTCCCCTGCACCAACTCCTGAAAAAGTGACCAGCTGACCACTGCCCAGTGGCCAAAAAGGAGTTTGCGCCAGGTGCACTCTGGGAATTGAAGTCCGCACTTCCCAAGGACCATCACAGAACTTCTGGACCCTTGGGGTGAGCTGTGGACCCCAAAAGAACCTCAAAAGAACATCTGGGTGAAGCCCCAGAAGTTTGGAAAAGATTGGAGAAATTTTAGAAAAAAGCTCCATAAAGTGACCGACTCGACGCGGAAATTCTAGCCGGCTTGCCTCAACCGCGACCCGGCCTGACTTCGTGGTTCGTCCCGGTCAAGAAAAACATCCGAAAAAAAGACTAAGTCCGAACGTAAAAAGTTGACCGGGACCTTCCAGCCATCGTATCCGAGAAGGGCTCCACGGACGTCGGATCAAGATCCAGGTTTACCCCGGTCGAAGGATTTTCATCTCGAAAAAAACGACTAAGTCCGAAGGTAGAAATCACCACCGAGGAAACCGACTTCGCGTATCCGGACAAGGGCTCCAGGAGGTCGGATCCAACTGGCAGGTTCGTCCCGGTGAAGAAAAACATCGAAAAAGAGACTAAGTCAGAAGGTAACTTTTTAACCGAGGCCTCCCGCGACCTGTAGCCGAGCAGGGCTCCATCGCGGTCGGCCTGAAAGTTTGACTTTGTCCCGGTCCTGGTGCAACCAGATGACCCGATTGGCGCTTTTCGTTTCTGGGCGCTAGAAAATAATAATACTTTAAAAATTCATATCTCCGGTTCCCCTGAACCGATTTTAATCGTTTTTGTGTCATTTTAAAGATAAAAATATAAGCTATTTTTATAAATTGGTTTTGGATTTTTAAACTGTTTCCTGTGTTTTATTTAATTACTGTTTTGTGATATTTGAATGCTTTACACTTTGTCTCCTAAGTTAAGCCTTGACGCTCGATGCTAAGCTACCAAGGGTAGAGCTGGGATTAATTTACTGAGACCTAACTGTACTTTTGTGGAGGTTTGTGGCTTGTTGCTAGGTGTAGGTACCTACCTGCCCTATCAATAACCCATTTTCCAACAATGCCTTTCTCCACTAGTTCTGGAGGGGGCTTTGTGCCCAGAGTGCTTCATCCTGCCAAGGACAGAGGTAGTGGATGGCAATATCCACTGGTTCTGGAGGGGGCTTGGGTCCCAGAGTGCTTCATCCTGCCAAGGACTGAGGTAGTGGATGTATCTCTCCACTGGTTCTGGAGGGGCTTTGTTCCCAGAGTGCTTCATCCTGCCAAGGACAGAGGCAGTGGATGGCAATATACACTGGTTCTGGAGGGGGCTTGATGCCCAGAGTGCTTCATCCTGCCAGGACTGAGGTAGTGGATGCCTTTCTCCACTGGTTCTGGAGGGGACTTTGTGCCCAGAGTGCTTCATCCTGCCAAGGACTGAGGTAGTGGATGCCTTTCTCCACTGGTTCTGGAGGGGGCTTTGTGCCCAGAGTGCTTCATCCTGCCAAGGACAGAGGTACTGGATGGCAATATCCACTGGTTTCCTCTAGGGGGCTTGGTGCCCAGAGTGCCTCATCCTGCCAAGGACTGAGTTAGTGGATGCCTTTCTCCACTGGTTCTGGAGGGGGCTTGGTGCCCAGAGTGCCTCATCCTGCCAAGGACTGAGGTAGTGGATGCCTTTCTCCACTGGTTCTGGAGGGGGCTTTGTGCCCAGAGTGCTTCATCCTGCCAAGGACAGAGGTAGTGGATGGCAATATCCACTGGTTCTGGAGAGGGATTGGTGCCCAGAGTGCTTCATCCTGCCAAGGACTGAGGTAGTGGATGCCTTTCTCCACTGGTTCTGGAGGGGGCTTTGTGCCCAGAGTGCTTCATCCTGCCAAGGACAGAGGTAGTGGATGCCTTTCTCCACCGGTTCTGGAGGGGGCTTGGTGCCCAGAGTGCTTCATCCTGCCAAGGACTGAGGTAGTGGATGCCTTTCTCCACTGGTTCTGGAGGGGGCTTTGTGCCCAGAGTGCTTCATCCTGCCAAGGACAGAGGTAGTGGATGGCAATATCCACTGGTTCTGGAGGGGGCTTGATGCCCAGAGTGCTTCATCCTGCCAAGGACTAAGGTAGTGGATGCCTTTCTCCACTGGTTCTGGAGGGGGCTTTGTGCCCAGAGTGCTTCATCCTGCCATGGACAGAGGTAGTGGATGGCAATATCCACTGGTTCTGGAGGGGGCTTGGTGCCCAGAGTGCTTCATCCTGCTCGTGACGGACTCAGTAGCGTCAGTGCCCTTGGCGCTCATGGGCCAGCGGTGCTAGAGGCGGCGGAGCCCTGTTCAGCGGTGCTTGAGGCGGCGGTGCCCTGTTCAGTGGTGCTTGTGGCGGTGGTGTCCTGTGCAGCGGTGCTTGTGGTGGCGGTGCCCTGTTCAGCGGTGCTTGTGGCGGCGGTGCCCTGTGCAGTTGTGCTAGTGGCGGCGGTGCCCTGTTCAGCGGTGCTTGTTGCGGCGGGGTCCTTTGCAGTGACTCAGCTGATGGCGGTCCTGTCTGGCCCACTGGGGCTGGTGCTGGCGGGCCTGTCTGGCCCAGCGGCGCTGGTGCTGGCGGTCCTTCATGGCCCAGCGGCCTGGTGCTGGCGGTCCTGTCTGGCCCAGCGGGGCTGGTGCTGGCGGTCCTGTCTGGACCAGCCGGGCTGGTGCTGGCAGAGGCCTCCTGGGCAGCTGTGCCGGCGGCGTTGGCCTCCTGGGTAGCAGGGCTGGTGGCGGTCACCTCCTGGGCAGCAGGGCTGGTGCTGGCGGTGGCCTCCTGGGCAGCAGGGCTGGTGCTGGCGGTGGCCTCCTGGACAGCGGGGATGATGGCGGTGGCCTCCTGGGCAGCAGGGCTGGTGGCGGCTGCCTCCTGGGCAGCAGGGATGATGTTGGTGGTCTCCTGGGCAGCAGGGCTGGTCGCAGTCACCTCCTGGGCAGCAGGGCTGGTGCTGGCGGAGGCCTCCTGGGCAGCAGGGCTGGTGGCGGTGGCCTCCTGGGCAGCGGAGATGATGGCGGTCTTCTCCGCCGTGCTACTCTTCCCAGCCTTGCTGACTTTCTTGTGGCCCTTCCCCACCTTGGAAGGCGTCACAGCTGAATCCACACTCCCACCTGTACCCCTGGGAGAGGCTTTGGTGGCTGGAGTTTTCCCCCTCTCCCGCTGGGCACTGGCCAACTTTTGATGCTTGACAGGTGGGGGACTGTCCGTGCTGTGGCTCTGTGCCACACTGGCTGCCCTGGTGGCTGGTGCACTCCAGATTCCGGTGACTACAGGCACCACTGGTCCCGGAGATGTTGTGGCTGAGGTGGTAGGTTGGGACCTGGAGAGTCGGGTCCCAGGAGACGGACGGAGTGGTGGAGGTGTGGGAAAGAGGTCAAGGTTGGACAGGAAAGGTTTTTGGGGAACACTGGGACGGGTAGCTGGAGGGGGTTTGGGAGTGGAGGAAGAGGTTGTGGTTGTAGGAGGTGTTCGTTTGGTGACTTTGGGTGAAGGTGCCTGGGCTGGAGGCTGTCGTGAGGTGGATGGCTGTTGGGTGGGTGTGTGCCTGCGTTTGTGTATCTTAGGAGGGGGCGTCACAGACACACTGGGAGAGGACACAGGAGATGTGTGAATGGCAGTGGGGGTGGTGACTACACATGAGCGGGGTGTGGTGGTGGGTGTGCTGGTGATGGAAGTAGGGGCTGTAGATGTAGTGCATGCAGGTGTGAGTGTAGACGAGACAGGGAGGGAGAAGGGAGACGAGGAGGAGGGGGACCCAGTGGAAGCAGTGGATGTTGGTGTGTCTGCATGTGTGTGATGCTTGCGTGAGTGCCTTTGGGATGTGTGGTGCTTATGTTTGCCAGAGCTTCCCTTGTGTGTTGACGTGTGTGCATGCTGGTCTGAAGGTGTGCTTGGGATAGGCTGAAGTAGAGGGGATTGGGTCTGGGTGGAGGAAGTTGGAGAGGGGAGGCTAGAGACAGGGACAACGGCTGACATCAGTGCTGAGTCTAGAGTCTGAAGAGCTCGCTGAAGGGCCACCTAACCAGAACGAATGCCCTCCAGGAATGCATTTGTTTGTTGCAACTGCCTTTCTACACCCTGGATGGTATTCAAAATGGTAGACTGCCCAACAGTGAGGGACCTGAGGAGGTCAACGTCCTCCTCACTGAGGGCAGCAGGGGTGACTGTGGCAGGCCCTGAGGTGCCTGGGGCGAAGGTGATGCCCACCCTCCTGGGTGAGCTGGCACGGGGCAAAGGCTGAGGGTTTGCTGGGAGGGCGGTGCTGGTAGGGGGGGTGGTGGCTGTACCTGTAGATGTGGGGGGCACAGATGTTGCCGCACACCACAACGGAGCTCCCATCAGAGGATGAGTCCGGGTCACTGGTGTCAGCTCCTGTCCCCACCGTGGAGCTCCCCTCACCCTCCGTCCCACGGGTGAACTCTGAGTCCGTAGTGTCGCCCTCCAGGGCCATGTGGGATGCAGCTCCCTCCTGCTCTGGTGCCACTGCTCCTCCGCCTGATGATGCTAATGCACACAAGAACAGGGAGACCACAAAAAGGGCGGGATGACAGAA
Organism: Pleurodeles waltl; assembly: GCF_031143425.1. Lineage (NCBI taxonomy): Eukaryota > Metazoa > Chordata > Amphibia > Caudata > Salamandridae > Pleurodeles > Pleurodeles waltl. Next base: position 254,799,933 of record NC_090445.1, read on the forward strand.
GAAAGACATGTTAAGTGCATGCATTACCGCTACTGTTGGCGGACACGACAGACACAGAAGCCCCCTGCACTACGCCGCAGACTTGGCCTCCACTGTTCAATCCCTGGGACATGGCCTACAAGGCTATGGACGACATCTGCACACATGGGTGACACAGGAGCCTGACTAGGTGTACTTGGCACTGTACACAGGTGGGTTTGGGGTGCCACAGGGTCTGCCAGAACAAGGAGACCTAACTAGCACACTCGCCCTGGCCTAGGGAAACCCAAATGGCGGTCCTGTCTGGCCCACTGGGGCTGGTGCTGGCGGGCCTGTCTGGCCCAGCGGCGCTGGTGCTGGCGGTCCTTCATGGCCCAGCGGCCTGGTGCTGGCGGTCCTGTTTGGCCCAGCGGGGCTGGTGCTGGCGGTCCTGTCTGGACCAGCTGGGCTGGTGCTGGCAGAGGCCTCCTGGGCAGCTGTGCCGGCGGCGTTGGTCTCCTGGGTAGCAGGGCTGGTGGCGGTCACCTCCTGGGCAGCAGGGCTGGTGCTGGCGGTGGCCTCCTGGGCAGCAGGGCTGGTGCTGGCGGTGGCCTCCTGGACAGTGGGGATGATGGCGGTGGCCTCCTGGGCAGCAGGGCTGGTGGCGGCTGCCTCCTGGGCAGCAGGGCTGGTGCTGGCGGTGGCCTCCTGGGCAGCGGGGATGATGTCGGTGGTCTCCTGGGCAGCAGGGCTGGTCGCGGTCACCTCCTGGGCAGCAAGACTGGTGCTGGCGGAGGCCTCCTGGGCAGCAGGGCTGGTGGCGGTGGCCTCCTGGGCAGCGGAGATGATGGCGGTCTTCTCCGCCGTGATACTCTTCCCAGCCTTGCTGACTTTCTTCTGGCCCTTCCCCACCTTGGAAGGTGTCGCAGCTGAATCCACACTCCCACCTGTACCCCTGGGAGCGGCTTTGGTGGCTGGAGTTTTCCCCCTCTCCCGCTGGGCACTGGCCAACTTTTGATGCTTGACAGGTGGGGGACTGTCCGTGCTGTGGCTCCGTGCCACACTGGCTGCCCTGGTGGCTGGTGCACTCCAGATTCCGGTGACTACAGGCACCACTGGTACCGGAGATGTTGTGGCTGAGGTGGTAGGTTGGGACCTGGAGAGTCGGGTCCCAGGAGACAGACGAGGTGGGGGAGGTGTGGGAAAGAGGTCAAGGTTGGACAGAAAAGGTTTTTGGGGAACACTGGGACGGGTAGCTGGAGGGGTTTTGGGAGTGGAGGAAGAGGTTGTGGTTGTAGGAGGTGTTCGTTTGGTGACTTTGGGTGAAGGTGCCTGCGCTGGAGGCTGTCGTGAGTTGGATGGCTGTTGGGTGGGTGAGTGCCTGCGTTTGTGTATCTTAGGAGGGGGCGCCACAGACACACTGGGAGAGGACACAGGAGATGTGTGAATGGCAGTGGGGGTGGTGACTGCACGTGAGCGGGGTGTGGTGGTGGGTGTGCTGGTGATGGAAGTAGTGGCTGTAGATGTAGTGCATGCAGGTGTGAGTGTAGACGAGACAGGGAGGGAGAAGGGAGACGAGGAGGAGGGGGACACAGTGGAAGCAGTGGATGTTGGTGTGTCTGCATGTGTGTGATGCTTGCGTGAGTGCCTTTGGGATGTGTGGTGCTTATGTTTGCCAGAGCTTCCCTTGTGTGTTGACGTGTGTGCATGCTGGTCTGAAGGTGTGCTTGGGATAGGCTGAAGTAGAGGGGATTGGGTCTGGGTGGAGGAAGTTGGAGAGGGGAGGCTAGAGACAGGGACAACGGCTGACATCAGTGCTGAGTCTAGAGTCTGAAGAGCTCGCTGAAGGGCCACCTAACCAGAACGAATGCCCTCCAGGAATGCATTTGTTTGTTGCAACTGCCTTTCTACACCCTGGATGGTATTCAAAATGGTAGACTGCCCAACAGTGAGGGACCTGAGGAGGTCAACATCCTCCTCACTGAGGGCAGCAGGGGTGACTGTGGCAGGCCCTGAGGTGCCTGGGGCGAAGGTGATGCCCACCCTCCTGGGTGAGCTGGCACGGGGTAAAGGCCGAGGGTTTGCTGGGAGGGCGGTGCTGGTAGGGGGGGTGGCGGCTGTACCTGTAGATGTGGGGGGCACAGATGTTGCCGCACACCACAACGGAGCTCCCATCAGAGGATGAGTCCGGGTCACTGGTGTCAGCTCCTGTCCCCACCGTGGAGCTCCCCTCACCCTCCGTCCCACGGGTGAACTCTGAGTCCGTAGTGTCGCTCTCCAGGGCCATGTGGGATGCAGCTCCCTCCTGCTCTGGTGCCACTGCTCCTCCGCCTGATGATGCTAATGCTCACAAGAACAGGGAGACCACAAAAAGGGCGGGATGACAGAAGAAAGACATGTTAAGTGCATGCATTACCGCTACCGTTGGCAGACACAACAGACACAGAAGCCCCCTGCACTACGCCGCAGACTTGGCCTCCACTGTTCAATCCCTGGGACATGGCCTACAAGGCTATGGACGACATCTGCACACATGGGTGACACAGGAGCCTGACTAGGTGTACTTGGCACTGTACACAGGTGGGTTTGGGGTGCCACAGGGTCTGCCAGAACAAGGAGACCTAACTAGCACACTCGCCCTGGCCTAGGGAAACCCAAAGCCCACCTCCCCCTGCCCAGACACCTCCACTGGGCGCAAAATCAGCAGAATGAGAGTGTACTCACCCCCTTGTGGCTGCTGTGATGTCCTCAAGCACCCATCCAACTCTGGGTACGCCACCGCCAGGATCCTGAACATCAGGGGGGCCATGGTGCGACGAGCACCCCTCCCACGTTGGGAGGCCATCCCCAGCTAGGCCTCCGCCGTCTTCTTGCTCCAGCGGCGAATGTCCTCCCATCTCTTACGGCAGTGGGTGCTCCGGCTGTGGTAGACCCCCAGGGTCCGGACGTCCTTGGCGATGGCACGCCAAATATCTTTTTTCTGGTGAGCGCTGACCTACAAGAATTGTAAAGGGGAAAAAGAAAAGTTATTACCAAATGCACCGTCACAGTCATTGGCCCCCATCCCTACCCTTGCCATGATGCACATGCACTCACCGTCGTTTCATGCACGCCTGAATCTCCCCCCCATCTTTCATCCACCCCACACAGGCATAGCCCATACAGCATGCTCCCAGTGTATTTACCTGTTTGTCTGGAGGACCGTACAGTAGCGTGTACTGGGAGAGGACCCCATCCATGAGTTTCTCCAACTCCTCCGATGTGAAGGCAGGGGCCCTTTCCCCAGACGCACAAGCCATTGTCTCTTCTAAACCGAGGTCACAGCAGCACTTGCAGTGTAGGTCCTCTTCTGTCGAAGATCAGGTATCGAGTGATTGAACAGATAGAAAATGGTGGTCACGTCCGCAGCAGTGCGTACTGTCACCGCCGGTGTACATTTTCATTGGCTCCTGGGACCCATAGGGTTCAATGTTAACCAATGCAGCATTGCGCCGCGGTCTTCGACCGCCTACCGCGACGCTGTACAACGTCAGCGCAGTTACCTCACATCCCATTGTCCCACTTTACAGGTCAGGCAGCCGCCATTTCAGGGGCCCACATGGCTTAATTTTTAACTGCATCACACATACCTAAGCCTTGCCTCAACACTCATACAGGCCAAATATCGGATTATGATTCGTGTTCTGTGTAAGCTGTGGGTACGTACCTCTGAGTTGGTTGACTCTGTGCTCACTATTGTCATTCATAGGCACCGTCCGCTGGGACATGTGAGGAGATGGCGGCATCCTCCGGTGTACAGACCGCTGGTGGACCTGTCGACAATGGAGGAAAGACATGTGATCATCACCTACAGGCTTGACCGTGCCACAATCCTGGAACTGTGTGCCCAGCTGGAGCCAGACCTGATTTCAGCTATCCGCCAACCCACAGGAATCCCCCCTCAATTGCAGGTGCTGTCAGTACTCCATTTCCTTGCAAGTGGGTAATTTCAATCAACAGTGGCCATAGCATCAGGGATGTCCCAGCCTATGTTTTCCAACGTGTTGTCCAGAGTGTTGTCTGCCATGCTGAAACACATGCGTAGCTACATAGTTTTCCCTCAGGTGGAGGATTTGCCTACAGTAAAAGGAGACTACTATGCCCTGGGACATATACCCAACATCATGGGTGCCATTGATGGGACCCATGTGGCTTTGGTACCCCCCCCACCGCAGGAGTGAACAGGTGTATAGAAACCGGAAGAGTTATCATTCCATGAATGTGCAGATGGTGTGTTTGGCAGACCAGTACATCTCCCATGTTAATGCCAAGTTCCCTGGCTCAGTGCTTGACGCTTACATCCTGCGGAATAGCAGCATCCCTTATGTGATTGGTCAACTCCAGAGGCACCGTGTGTGGCTATTAGGTGAGCACCTGGAAGCAAGTCTGTGGGAATGGTTGTCTGGGCCTGGGGATATCCCTACAGGTTAGTGCGTGTCCCTCGCCATTTGCAGGTGACTCTGGTTACCCCAACCTGTCATGGCTACTGACCCCAGTGAGGAATCCCAGGACAAGGGTAGAGGAACGTTACAATTAGGCCCATGGGCGAACTCGGCGGATAATAGAGCGGACCTTCGGCCTCCTGAAGGCCAGGTTCAGGTGCCTCTATATGACAGGTGGATCCCTATTCTGCTCACCAAAGAAGGTGTGCCAGATCATCGTGGCCTGCAGTATGCTTCACAATTTAGCTTTGCGACAACAGGTGCCTTTTCTGCAGGAGGATGGTCCAGATGGCGCTGTTGTTGCAGCTGTGGAACCTGTGGACAGTGAAGACGTGGAAGCAGAAGAAGAGGACATCGACCACAGGAACTCGGTGATCCTGCAATATTTACAGTGAGACACAGGTAAGAATACAAATCTGCCTACTACATGTACTTTAACTCTACTACCTCTCTACTGTCTGTTGTTTTCACCCAGTGTATGGTCAGTGAGTTGTCACTTTCCCTCACGATTTCACAGATGTGGGTCCCACTGTGTGACATCTGCTTTGTTTCCTCATGGACTACAGCTGTGTGACATAGGTATGTTGACATTACATATGAAAGAGCATTTTGACACTGTAATTGCTAATACACTATTTTGAAATTACAGACTGACTCCAGATTGTTTTGTGCTTCAAGGGTGTTTATTTAAGTGCTCAATATTGGAGGGAGTTTTAAAATGGTGAGGAGTGATGGTGGAGGAATGTCCATGGCAGAGTCAAGTCTATTAGTCTCACATGTGCATTGCCCAAATGGGCATAGGAAGTGGAGCTGGGGCAGTTTGAGGATGGACAGGATAACAAAGTGGGACAGACAGATGACATTCAGGGTGGTCTCATTTCTTGGCGGGGGTCTTGGCATCATTATCTGTCTTTGTCCTGGATCTCAGGGACCGCTTGCGAGGTGGTTCTCCCTCTGCAGGGGGTGGGGTGCTGGTGTGGTGGTCCTGTGGCGGTGCCTCCTGTCCTGTCCACTAGCGCCGGCGGAGGTGGTGGGCAGTTCATCGTCCAGTCTAGTGTCAGGGGCCCCTTGTTGTGCCACAGTGTCCCTCCTGGTGTTGAGTACTTCCTTCAGCACCCCTACGATGGTGCCCAGGGTGGAATTTATGGCTCTGAGTTCCTCCCTGAAGCCCAAATACTGTTCCTCCTACAGGCACTGGGTCTCCTGAAACTTGGCCAGTACCGTTGCCATCGTCTCCTGGGAGTGGTGGTAGGCTCATCGCCCCATGATGTTAGAGAGGGCCTCGTGAAGAGTGGGTTCCCTTGGCCAGTCCTCCCCCATCGCACAGCAGCCCTCCAAGTTCCCCTGTGTTCCTGGGCCTCCGTCCCCTGGACCGTGTGCCCACTACCACTGCCCCCAGGTCCCTGTTGTTGTTGGGGTGGTGGGTTAGCCTGGGTTCCCTGTAGTGGTGGACACACAGCTGATTGACGTGTCCTAGGGACAGAGGTATGGGCCTTCTGTTGGTGGTGTGGACATGTGTGGACCCTCCTGTCCGGTGACTTTGGGTAGGGGACCTGCAGGGGTATAAAAGGATGTTTATTACATCTGTGTGTGCCATGGTGTGCAATAGGTGGGTGACCGTGTACCTCAGTGCTTGCATTCCTGTGTGGGACCTTGTGTGATGGTGGTTTAGGGGGTGTATGGGTATGTGCAGTGGCCATGCTTTGGTGATGAGTGTTCATGCTTTGTTGTTGCATGCAGGGCTTGGTGTTGGGATGGGTGGTTTGTGATGTTGGGACATTTGTGAGGAGTTGGGGTGATGGGGGTGAGGGTGGGGGTATGTGATGGCATGCAGGTAGGGTGGGGGATGTAACAGTTAAGATTTGACTTACCAGAGTCCATTCCGCCATCTAATCCTGCGAGGCCCTCAGGATGCAGAATCGCCAAGACCTGCTCCTCCCATGTTGTTAGTTGTGGGGGAGAGGGTGGGGGTTCGCCGCCAGTCCGCTGAACCACAAGGTGGTGTCTTGAGACTACGGACCGCACCTTCCCCCGTAGGTCGTTCCACCTCTTCCTGATGTAATCCCGATTTCTTGGGTGCTGTCCCACTGTGTTCACCCTGTCTACTATTCTGCGCCATAGCTCCACCTTCCTAGCTATGGAGATGTGCTGCACCTGTGATCCGAATTGCTGTGGCTCTACCCGGACGATTTCCTCCACCATGACCCTGAGCTCCTCCTCAGACAACCTGGGGTGTCTTTGCCGTTTCATGGGGTGGTGTGGGTGATGTGTGGGGTTGTGTGTGTAGTGATAAGTGGGGTGTTGTGTGAGGTGCGTGGAAGTTCTGTGGGTGATGGTATTGTGTGTCTGTGGATGCTTGGTAGTTGTTTGTGGCCTTCTCTCAGTAATTGTGGTCGTAGGGGTTTGTGGATGATGTGGGTGTGTGTTTTATATTGTAATGGGTGTGTGTGAGTGGTGCGTGTATGTGTATCAGGAGTGTGTGTTTCAAATTGTCCAATGTGGCTGTGTTTTGTAAATGTGTGTGTATTTTGAGCACAGCGGTGTGTACCGCCAATGGAATACCGCGGTTGGAAGACCACCGCGTGGATTTGTGTGTTGTGATAGTGTGGGCGTATTTCTGTTGGCGTGACGATGGAGGTGTTTGTTTTCGCCAGTTTATCAGTGACCTTTGGTGTGGCGGACATTTTGTGTGGGTGTCTGAATTTTGGCAGATTCCGAGCTGTGGCTCATAATAGCTGTGGCGGATTTTCCGCGGCCGCGGCGGTGTATTGGTGGTCTTCTGCAAGGCGGTAAGCGGCTTTTACCGCCAATGTTGTAATGAGGGCCTAAGTGTGTCATGGGTTCTAATGCAAGCAGGGAAAGGGGCGTGCTATACTATCTCCTTAAGTACTAAAAGGAAGTTATAGTTTGGATGTTTTTGTACCATCAACCCCCAGGTTCCAAAATCGGAATGTTTTTTTGTCTGCGCTGGTAGGTGCAAGTCAATGATGAGGATTTGTCCCTAATTACCAGCTCCTGGCCGTAAACTGCGGGCCCACAGACTTGGACGTGCACAGCACCCTCAGGCCAATCGTCTTAGGCTGCTGTCCGATCCTCACAGGGGGGCCTATAAGCCGCTAATGACCTGCACCGCCAGCGACACAGCAGTCTGCCGACACACCAGGCTGCACTCCACAGCGCTGCCCCCCGGCCCACCGCGCGGAGCCAGCTAGGCCATGCCACGAGCACAAAACAGAAAGGCCACGGCAGCCAGAATGTGGGATATGTATGAGCCAAAAGTTCGATTGTCTGCCTCCCGTGGACTTCTGGGCCCGTGGGGCACACTATGCGTCAGCACTGCATTAAACCAGTCTCCACAATGCTGCGGGCCCTTGCTCGATCCAGCAGTGATTCGGTGGTGTGCCACTGGGCAACAGCTGTCCCCTCAGAGTCCCGGCTTTGTGGAAACCCTATGCCGCTGTAATTAAATGATAGATGGCACACGGTAAGACGAATTATTGAGGATTTCCGAAGTCGGCTGGCCTAGCCCTCTAAAGAACAGCCATTTTGCAGCCACTTGTCCCATTGGAACTTTTACCACACTCCAGTTATTCATATTCACATCTGAGGTAGCCAAAAGTTTCCTTTCATTAAATCTCAACTTCATCTCATGCTATTTCTCAACCTTTTTTCTCTTTCCTTTACCCTCTCTCTTGATATTTGCTCAGTCAATCTATTTCATCCACCTTGGGCAAACATATGAGTTTTTTCCATTTGAACATTTGACATAGATGGGTAGAATGCGAGGTTAGCCTGTACGCAATGATTCTGTCAAGTAATTCTGGTTTTCATCTCAACCTATTGCTTCTTGCTAATTTGATTCCTTCCTTGATGATCATATTACATTTTGTAATCATCACCTGGACTTTGTATTATAGAAAGTTTTCTTAAATTGAATCCCTCTTTTAGGCCAAATAACTCTCCTTGCCCAATTGTCAGTAAGAACTTAAGTAGAATCCGATCTCTCTGAAAATAGTATCCAAAAATCGAACAGCACGACTTATGTTTATCTCAACAACTTATTTAATATTCGGCCAGCTATAGAATGAAACAATTAAAACAAGAATATTTGGTCTTCTACTTTCTCTAGCAAGTTGAACATTTACATAAAATGCCACCTTTTCCCCTGGACCCAAAAGTAGCAACTTATATACCTTTGAACCCTGTTGCTTTGAAGATGCTCAATACAATCACAAACAACTCTTTCAACATCCAGTCTAAACACGGCCACCAAATTTTAACTGTTAAAATAAATGTGTTAGTTATATCTTTACCTTTGGCCTTCTGTGCCAGCACTAAGCCGTTCGTATTTTACTCTCATCAGTAATTGTATTGCTTCTATATCTTGGATCAAAGCTATTCAAGCAGAAAGTATTTTTCTTTACAATGATCTCAAGGTGGAGGGTTTGCTGAGAAAACGAGAGGTGTGCCTCTTTATTGTCTGCAAATGATACCTGCATGGTAGTCTTTATTAGTCACCCTTTGTTCTGACATAGGGCCTGATTTAGAACTCGGCGGACAGGTTTTTCCATCACAGTGGTGATAGTTATCTCATCTGCTGAGTTCTAAATCAGGCCCATAGTCTTTTGTAATTAAACACCCTGGATAGTCAATCTCTGTGTTCCCAGTTTTGTGCTATTCTACTTTAGGAGAAAACAAATGCCTTTGAATAACCTAATTATTTCTCTCACCCTATCATTGTGTTCTTTCCAGTTACTTATTGTTAGACTTTTCATCCTTGGCGTGGTCTCCCTTAACGTTTTGCCTCTGTTCCCTAGGTTGTTGATGTGTGCTGGACTCTGGTTTTACTGTTTCTGTTACTCTGGGGACTTTACCACTGCTAACCAGTGCTAAAGTGCAAGTGCTCCTTTACAAAATGTGTATGTAATTGGGTTATCCGTGATTGGCATATTTGATTCATTAGTAAGTCCTTAGTACAGTGCACTAGAGGTGCCCAGGGCCTGTAAATGCTACTAGTGGGCCTGCAGCACTGGTTGTGCCACCAACAGAGGTAGCTTTGTAATCATGTCTCAGACCTGCCATTGCAGTGTCTGTATGTGCAGTTTTAACTGTAAATTCGACTTTGCAAGTGTACCCACTTGCCAGGCCTAAACCTTCCCTTTTCTTACATGTTAGACATCCCAAAGGTAGGCCCTAGGTAGCCCCAAGGGCAGGGTGCAGTGTATGGTTTAGGTAGGACATATAGGGGGTCATTCCGACCCTGGCGGTCAAAGACCGCCAGGACCGCGAATGGAGGAAGCACCGCCAACAGGCTGGCGGTGCTTCCCTGCCCATTCTGACCGTGGCGGTAAAGCCGCGGTCAGAAAACCGGGTCCGGCGGATTCCCGCCGGATTTCCCCCAGCTGGGCAAATCCACCAGGGCAGCGCTGCAAGCAGCGCTGCCCAGGGGATTCTGACCCCCTTCCAGCGAGCCTGTTTCTGGCGGTTTACACCGCCAGGAAGAGGCTGGCGGGAACGGGTGTCCTGGGGCCCCTGGGGGCCCCTGCACTGCCCATGCCATGCCACTGGCATTGGCAGTGCAGGGGCCCCCTAACAGGGCCCCATTAAGCTTTTCACTGTCTGCTTAGCAGACAGTGAAAAGCACGACGGGTGCAACTGCACCCGTCGCACCCCCGCAACACCGCCGGCTCCATTCGGAGCCGGCTTCTGTGTTGCAGGGCTCCTTCCCGCTGGGCCGGCGGACGCTACCTTGGGTAGCGCCCGCCGTCCCAGCGGGAAGGTCTGAATGGCACCAGCGGTCTTCACTGGTGCAAGGCCTGTCCCTCTCATAGGTTAATGGGGGCTACCTTTAAATCTGATAAAAGTGTAGATTCCCTTTGGGAGCGGATGGAAATGTGGAGTTTGGGGTCACTGGGCTCACAATTTAAAAATACATCTTTTAGCAAATTTGATTTCAAGATTGTGTGTTTAAAAATGCCACTTTTAGAAAGTGAGCATTTTCTTGCTTATACCCTTTCTGTGACTCTGTCTGTTTGTGGATTCCCTGTCTGGGTCAGTTTGACAGTTGGCTGGTTGCACCTCACACTAGACAGTGACACAAAGGGAGCTGGTGTGCAGCCTGCATATCCTGATGAGCCAGCTGTGCTAGGAGGGAGGGGAGGAGTGGTCACTCACACCTGAAAGGGCTATGCCTGTCCTCACACAATGCAGCCTCCAACCCCCTGGTGAGTGTCTGGGGCCTGGTCTGGGCAAGGCAGGATTTCACATTCAAAAGGGACTTTACTTTGAAGTAGGCCTACTTCAAAGGAGAAATTGGGTATAAGAAGGGCACCCAAAACCACAGACTTTAGAAACACTTCTGGAAACAAGAGGAACCTCTTCCTGGAGAAGAACTGAAGAGCTGAGGAAGAAGAGCTGCCCTGCCAGTGACTGTGCTTTGTGGAGCTATCCTGCAGTTGCTGCTTCTGCCAGAGTACGAGGGCAAAGACTGGATTTTGTGTGCCTTCCATCTTGTGAAGAAATCTCCAAGGGCTTGATCTAGAGCTTGCCTCCTGTTGTTTGAATTCTCAGGGACAGCAAAGCCTTCTCTCTGCCAGCACCTGGAGTCTTTGGAGAGACTCATACTCTGCCCTGTGGTGCCCATCCAGTTCCTGGGACCCTGAAAGGAGAAGCTGGCAGCCTAACAGACAAGGAAATCCATGCACAGAGCGCCGTGCGGGAAAAGATCGACGCAATTCCGATCTGTGACTGAAGAAACAACGCGCCGCCGGCTATGCAGCTGAGAATCGACACTCGCAGGAAACGCGACCGAAGAGTCAACGCATGGAGTAGGAGAAACGACGCGCTGCTTGCTTCATCGTGCAGCTGGATTTCCGACTCAAGTACTGCTAGGTGTGGAAAAACAATGCAAGGCCTGCCAGGATCTGAGAGTGCTGACCGGATCGGCGCATCACTCTCCTGCGGAGAGAAGAAACGTCACGCCCGACCCAGCGAAAGGAGAAACAATGCAATGTTCCACTGGTGAGTGGAATCAATGCTTCACTAGCCCTTTTTGACGCGCACTCGCCCGTGCCAGATTATTTTTGACGCACCCAAGGTACTTTTTCACACTAACCGCGTTAGTGTGTGTTTGAAACTACTCAAAGACTCTTTTTGCATTTTTATTGATAATATGACTGTTGTTTTGGTCTTGTTTTGTTTAGATAAATATTTCCTATTTTTCTAAACTGGTGTTGTGTCATTTTGTAGTGTTTTCATTAAGTTACTGCGTGTGTTGTAAGAAATACTTTACACCTAGCACTCTGAAGTTAAGCCTACTGCTCTGCCAAGCTACCAAGGGAGTAAGCAGGGGTTAGTTGAGAGGTGATTCTCTTTTACCCTGACTAGAGTGAGGGTCCTTGCTTGAACAGGGGGTAACCTGATTGTCAACCAAAGACCCCATTTCTAACACGTATGCACACTAGAACATCATCTTGGAGGAACTGTACACATTCTTAACCCTCTTAACATCTTCTGATAACTGATGGGGTGGACACTAATCCATAAGGTATATGTATAAATCTGTAGGTCCCCTATGTGTAATGAACATTGTTAGATCCATTAATTCATCATTCATGTTATCTGATGTTAAATGGATTCAAGGTCATACACCTAGCGTGTTGTAGCATAGGAACCATTTACGCTATGTTTGGAAGGGGAAACTCATCAACAATTATACACATATTTAGTTCTCTCAAATTAATACACAAACAAATATCCCAACCATGCTTATTTGTCGCCACAATAAGAGCCAATCATTCTGTAGTTTCTTCTGCTTCAATCCTTGCACAATCTCACCAATTCTACAGTTACTGAATATATAAGGTTCCTTACTGTATTTGCTACTGGCTTGGAATTAGTCCAGAGTTGAATCTTGTGTAGGTAGGTTTTCAAATAGCCTAAAATACTGTTGAATATCTTTAGAAATGTTTTTAATTCTACTGTTTTATCAGTCACCTTCTGTATCGGAGTGCAAGCATCTCCTAACATTTCCTGATGTGGCCAACTAAGAATATAATTACCCTTCACAGACACATAGACATTTCTCAACACAAATCACACCTTTCACGTGCGACAGAGCACATCATACCCAGCAGGTTGTCCATTATAAACATCCCTAGATATGTTTGTTACATTAGAAAATAAATCAAAACGCATGTCGGTATTAGTGCTCTATACTATTACCCACCCTTTAAATTACTATCTCCTCCTACTTGTAAACTAATTTCATTACTCCCATCCTTAATCCCTCTCACCTTCTCTTCTAAACATGTTTTACAACTTTTTGCTAAATTTTGGCCTTTACTTTTAGATGCTGGTTTCTTACCTTCAACCTTCTGAACAATTCCCATAATAATTGTTATCTCTTCTACACAAACCTTTGTGTGATCTACTGTCTTAGGGCCAGATGTATCAAGCTCACGGTTTGCATTTCTTAAATAGCAAATTTTAAGAAATTGCTATTTTAGAAATGCAAAATGGGATGCATGAAAACTGCGAGTTGGTAATAGCGATTTTCTAAAATTTGCAATCGCAATTTGCGAGTAGCAAATACCGAATTGCAAAAAAATAGCGAATTAGTATTTGCAAATCGCACATTGCTAAAACAGCAAGCCGGAACATTCTGATGACATCACAACCAGGAAGTGAGTCAGCTATTGCTATTTCCAGAAGCCCCACCCACAGGAGCAGGCAGAGAGACACAGCCCAAGCACCAGGGAGGCAGCATTGAGAGCCAGCCAGGACCAAACAGGAACATGTCTACTGACGGGAATGTGAAGGAGAAAGGTGACAGGAAGCGCAAGCTCAAATTCAATGAGCAGGAATTGGAGGTGCTCACGGAGGAGGTGATCAGGAACCACAACAAACTTTTTGGGAAGAACTCACTCCAGGTGAAAGTGAGAAGAGGAAACTGTGGTCAGACATCCAGACCAAAATATGCGCAGTGGGTGTTGCGCAGCGCTCTGTCGAGGAGATACGTAAGCGATGGTACGACTTGCGTTCATGTGCCAAAGAGCGGGTAGCCAGCAGGCTAAAGGAGGCAAGGAGCACTGGAGGAGGACCACCCACCCAGACACTGTCCACACCTATGGAAGACATGGTGGAGTCGACACTGCTTCCTGAAGCTGTCAGTGGTGTCACTGACATTGACACCTCAAGCACACCCAGCACAAGCAAAGGTAAGGGCAGTAATGATGTGTCTCCCCATATGTTGATTTACAAATGCCCCTTAGAAAATAGCCATTGGCACTTTGCAGTGTGATAATTAGTCGATGCCACGTCGTACATACAACACAACAATGCCTTATGGGAGTGGTAGTATACACACCTAAAGTGCAAATACCACATAAATATCAAGATAATGTTAAACCACCAAATAGAGAAACAACACAAAAGACTCTTAGTGATACTATGCCAGTGTACATTTAATACCATTATGCAACTTTTTGAGTATTAATCTAAAATGACATGCTGCACATTGTTGTTGCAGATGTTCCTGGCCCTGACGTCGCAGAAGGTGGAAATGTTGGGGATAGCGAAACTCAACCACAGTCCGACCCAAACACCAGTGAGTCCTTTATACATGCACCAACAAGACGCAGGGCAAAAGTGCAACCTCTCCCTGAGTATGACCTGGACTCTGATGAAATGCCGGATGAAGCACCCAATCCACCCCTAGAGGCTAGAAGCACTGCCAGACAGCATTCCCTGCCCCAGCGTCCATTCACTCCCCTCAGGAGGCGTCGCAAAGCAGGCAGACAGTGCACAGAGGGAGGTGAGGGCCCATCACTGTTTGGTGGCATTGAGGCTTCCATGCTGAAAGTGCAGCGCCTGCAATATAAACACATGCGGTCAATGCACAGGCAGTGGTTGTCAATCACTCATAACATGGGCGCAATGCACAGGCAGTTTGAGTTTTTACAGTGAAAACATGGGATCAATGCACAAGCAGTTCAAGTCTCTCAATGAAAACACGGGATAAATGCACAAGCAGTTCGAGTCTCTTAATAAAAACATGTGCAAGCTGCATGAGGGACAGCAAACAGCAGCAGAAAATGCAAAGGAGATAACAAAAGCCATTAGGGAACTCTGCACTGTGATGCAGCAGGAGCATGTCAGCCACCGTAGGCGCCATCACCAATTGATGGGCAGGTTGGATGGGTTCTGCAGATCTGTCAATCGGCTCAGTACCACAACTGCCTTGATATCACGACGTGCTGTGGGCATACAAGTGGAAATGGACCATTGCAGTCGGGACATTGCATGAGGATTGGTGCAAATGACCAATGTTTTGGAGACCTTCAGGAGACTCCTCAAGACGTGGCTCTTCGACCGATAGCATCTGCCCCCCCCCCAGCGCCTTGAAACCCTAACGGGTACATAGTGCGCTTTATAAGTTTAATGATTGATTGATTGATTGATTGATTGAGACAATGCAGACAGCACAGAGTGCTACAAACAGCGAACTGGGTGGTGGGGATAGTGAGGAGCTCTCTAGCTTCAGGAGTCTCATAGCCCCTGTGATGGATCCTTAGCGTTGCAGTACCAGACACAGTACTGTCTTTGAACCCGCTACAAGAAGTGCCACTGAGGCCACTGAGCACTCAAGTGGAGTGCGTGGACGTAGGAAGTAATGTTGAGGGCTACAGGAGAATAGCTTAACATGTAGCAAAGCAGTTATACTATGATGTTAATAGTGTGACACTGTTAGTCGCACCTGTTTGTGTATAGTGCATAGCTATGTCCTAATCACACATATATTACCTGAAGTCAAAGCAATAAAGATGCTACCTACAGCAATACATAAAATAGATGTGGTATTGTTATTACTTACATCAGAAATAGTTGCACATGATCTCAGCACGCCTTTGTCTGCCCTCTGCTGCACTGCTTCTGTCTGCTGGGTGAAGGGGTGGCAAGGGATTATCATCCTCATCTGAGTCCGGCTCGGTGGGTTCTACAGGTGTGCCCCTTATTGTAGCAATGTTGTGCAACATAGCACATGTAGCCACAATTTTGCATGTTGTTTCGGGGCTGTATTGTAGTGCACCACCACTCTTCTGTATGCATCTGAAGCGGCTCCTCAGCAGGCCAAAGGTCCTCTCCACAATGCTGCGGGTTGTCCTGTGAGCAGCATTATGAGGGTCATTCCGACCTTGGTGGCCAGGCGGAAACCGCCATGCGGCCACACTCACGCGGCCCCCATTCCGACATTCCTGCTGGGCCGGCGGGAATGAGGCCGCAACACAGGAGCCGGCTCCTAATGGAGCTGGCGGTGTTGCAGCCGTGCGACGGGTGCAGTTGCACCTGTCGCGCTTTTCACTGTCTGCTATGCAGACAGTGAAAAGCTGGCTGGGGCCCTGTTAGGGGGCCCCTGCACTGCCCGGCCCCAGGACACCCCTTACCAACAGCCTCTCCCTGGCGGTGCAAACCGCCAGAAACAGGCTGGTGGTAAGGGGGTCATAATCCCCAGGGCAGCGCTGCTTGCAGCGCTGCCCTGGCGGATTATCACCGCCGGGGCATAAACGGCGGGAAACCGCCGGCCCCGGCGGTACCGCCGCGGTCAGAATAGGGAAGAAAGCACCGCCAGCCTGTTGGCGGTGCTTTTGTCATTTTTGCCCTGGCGGTCTCGGACCGCCAGGGTCAGAATGACCCCCTATATCTTCTTTCAGCTGGCATTGCAAGACTCAGATTGGGCGTCAGTATGAATGACCGCATGGTGTAGACACTGTCTCTTGGAATGACAGGAGAGTAAAATAAGTAATTGTTATCCGTGACATCACATATACATCAATGTGACATTGTCGACTATTACATTACCCAGTAGGTATCCTTTGCCAAACTCCCCAGCAAGTAGTCTTGTGTAAATTCCACTGTGCCGAAAGATGTAGGAGTCATGTGTGCTAGCTGGGTATCTGGCCACGAGATCAGTTATAATGTTGGAGGCATTGCTAATTACTTGTATGTTCATGGGATGTGTACTTTAGCGGTTACGATAAACCTACTCTGTCGCCGATGGTGTCCCATCAATGGTGCCTATTACATGTGGGAATTGGGCAATCTGGTAGAAATCAAATTTTGTCTATAGTAATTCCTGTGGGGTGTTGGGAATCTTATGTGCTGTTGAATTTTGCTCAGCATGGCAAATCGTAAGAGAGCCTCAAGCTGCTGCTATGACCTCTTAATAGCTCCCTCAGGCTAATAGGTGCAGGAAGCATAATACCTTCACATGGGTGGGTATGCTATTGGTCCTGTGTGTGTTGCGCTGCAGTATGGGTTGTAGATCAGCTATCAGGTCAAGTATCATGGATGAGCTTAACCTGTACTTATCGTCCTGTGTCTGGTCAAAAAGGGTAATGCGCACTCTAAAAATGCACTCCTGTCTCCTCCTCCCTCTCCTCAAAACATGCCAGGATCCTCATCCTCCTCACCATCACGTAGAGTGCAGCCATTGTGGAAAAGAGGCTGAGTCATTCTGGGCCTCTTTATATAGCTTGCACCTGTTTACCACCTGATTTCACTTTGTGGTAAATTACACGCGCAAAAGGCCATTCTGCAAACATTTGCTATTTGCGGATTGTTGATACATTTCATTGCGACCTGGATTTGCGAATTGCATTCTGTGTATTGCAAATAGCGACATGATTTTGTGATTTGCATTGTGTGATTCGCAAATCCAGGTTACAATTTGCGATTCCCAGAATGCGATTTGAAAATTCATGTCGCTATTTGCGATACACAGAATGCGACCCGCAAATTCATGTCACAGTTGCAAGGAATCCCTATTTTAGCGATTGCTTATATTTTCACTGTGAATGCCTTTCATACATCGTGAAAGGCGATTTTGCATTCCCAAACGGTGAAATTTACCGATTCGCACCGTTTGCGAATGCAAAAACCTTTGATACATCTGGCCCAAAGTAACATTCAAATCTTATTTTTCACATGAGGGTCATCTTTTAGCCAAACTTTTAGTCAAACTTCTTCCCATATTCTATCACTTGCACACGTAATCATGAATTAATACTGAATTACCTCATCCAATTTATTCAAATTTACATGAGATTGCTAGTTTTCTCAATTGAACAACACATTCTTCCATCGTCTCACGATCTAGCTGTGCTCTCATGCCAAAATCGTACCTTTTGAATAATTAATTTGATTCCAGCAAACTCACAAATTTTCTTGCCCTTTGCTCATAAACAGTGTAGCAATAAAGATCTAGGGCCAGATGTAGCAAAGGTTTTTACCCATTCTGTGTCTATGGGGAAAAAGGGTTCGTACATATGGCCCCTATTTCTTTACATTCATAATTATTCAAAGTGTTTTTCGAACATAATTGCATGTTGGAAAAATACTTTTTTCCACTTAGCCCACTTTCTTGTTTGGCCCACCATGGCTAGTTAGAACATTGAGGTGCTGTTACATCCTGCATTTTTTAAACCCCAAAAAAATAAATCAGAAATGAAAAATTGAAACACAACAGTATTGGTCCATTTACCCAAATCTCTAAAATTTCTCATATCTCCAAAGTTTGACTGAATGCCTCCGATTTTTCTAAACTTAGAAGCTTTGTTAAAATACTGAACAAGAATTACTTTTTAGTACTAACCCCAACTATTATTACGTTTTATTTAATGTAAAAAGGGTGTAGTTCTTCCTCACTACTCCTGGCTCGTGTGAATTTGTTTGTCTTACGATTTTACACCCTCTTTTGATGAATCCCTTCTGTGAGTGTGTGCTGCTCCTACTGCCACTCAGTGGCGGCTGGTGAGGTTTGTGAGTGGTGGGGCTGGGCTCGGCAGCGTGGCGGGGGATGGGCGTGCGCATTTAAAAAAAATGAAATCGCATTCGCAGCCCATGGTAACAGATTAGAACACATGCCTATCAGCAACAACTTCCCCTGACTTAAGGTTTGCAATAATATCTGCAGTAATATTTTCCTTTTAACTAGCCCTCCACCTACTCTTGCCTCACAAAGACTATTTTAAGGCTAAGGCTTTACGAGGCTCAGGCCTCAGGACGCGTGTGAAATTAATCTGGCGCTGTATTTGGAATAAATCACATATTGCCTTAGATATGCCCTGTGCTTCGTTTACGGCGTTGTTCAAGTGTTAACCGACTCAGAGGATTGTTTTTAAGAACCCTTCACCTCACCTGCCTTCAAAGCACTGAAACGTTTGGCGCCTGTGCTGTACATTTCACACTTTTGGTGCACTGAATGTCCCCGAGTTTTTTTTACTAGCCCAGACTCTAATTAAACGTTCCGTTAAAGAAACTGTTATTTTTTCATTGTACTACTAAACTAGTCCAAGATCTCTGCAAGAATTAAATACATTTCAGAAAGAGTTCAGGTTTTAATCTCAATCCCAGCTGTGATCGAACCTTACCTTTCCTTGGTAAATAACCCCTAGCGTGGATTTTATTTAACTAATTGATCGAACATGGCACATTTTTGTGTAAATTCCTTATTGCGGTTGACGTATCCTATGCTGCCCCTGTGACTGCAGTCCTTGCAAAGCACATTGCTCTTTATATTGCTTTGTGAATGTTACGTGGTGTCTAGAAAGGGACATCCTGCCGGCCCGAGACCAAACGAGAACCAATCAGCGCTTGATTTAGTTGAGACATTTATGGTATATTATTTAATATTCAATATTCACTAATTCACATACCTGATTTTCGGTAAACTCAATCCATCAAACGTTCGATGCACTGCAGCACTGTGTGAAAAATTGCCACCTGCCACATCCACACCCTTTCCCAATTCCCAGCTCGTCACAGGGTTAGAGGTCCCACCCACGCCCTCTGGGAAGTTGGGAAAGGGTGGAGTGAATGATCTCCACTCCCTGATTGACGTGGAGGCTAAGCGCTTCAGGGCTTGAAATAAAATGCCCGGGGCTAACTTGGCCTCCGCGTCATCAGAGGGTGGAGACAAGGCCTTTATGATGGGTCTTTGCTGAAGCTGATGACCTCACAGGCCTCAGGGCTGTGAGATTATCAGCCCGGCAAATAGAGTCACTTTGGGCCTGCATTTGAAGTGAGCATGTGACGTCAGTCACGTCACTTCACTTGTCGAGCAACATTAATGCTCGACACTCGGTGAGTGGCTGTTTTATAATGTTTTTATAAAATTACAACAGGGTATTATAATAATTTTTTTATTTTAAAAACAATCGCTTTTTTTGATCGTTTTGTGAAGGAGGGCGGAGCCCCGACGCCCATGTAGAGAAACCACCACTGCTGCCACTCCTTCTTTGTGCCACAAAGGATATTATATTACTCCTGATCGTCAGGCCCTCAATGCTTTTTCCTATGTTTGAACAGTGCTTAGAGTCCCACAGCTTCAGCACGTGCAATCCCTCTTTTGAAAATAGACTCACTGATAGATTATTTTCATGGATGATGACCATCATTTTAGGTAGGGTCAACTTAATTTGCTCTGTAGTGTAAACGCTCTTGCTATTGTAATCCTCAAAGATTTCACGATGTAAGACTCTTACTATTGTGTTTCACATATAGTTCACAATGTCCTCCTACTGCATTTGGCAAGGGGTTAGATATTGTGTCCTTGTGAACAATCAATTACTTATGACACATACAAATATTTCATAGGTGGGATAAGAGAATTGTTGTCTAATCAAATGCTCATAAGTAAGATCAACAAAGGAGTGGAGCCATATCCCTGAGACCCCCTTACCATACAGCCAGAACCGACCACCAAGTGCACCTCGTTAGCACTTGACTCTCATAGTGGTGAGGAAAAGCAGTCCAAGATTTACTCAGGCAGGTGTTGTGAGTTAGAAGTCCAGACCTCTGCAAAGCACACAAAATCAATTCATTTACCCTATCTGAACCATTGATAACCAATAACCCTGCTTTAGCACTCCTTTCTAAATTGACAATTCTTGTACAATTCTTGTAATCCATAACTAGATGCATTGCTGCCGATTTTAAGGAATAACAAGGAGTTTATAATATTTTCATGAAGAGTATTAGCAACAATCTCATTGTCTCTCAGCAGATTTTAACCAATGATTGAAAATCAGATTTTGAAATATATTTCTTTTCTTTAGTTTATGACGTTTTTGAGGGTTATGTTTTTGTGAGAGGGAAGGGTTTTCCAGGTCCCATTTATTTAAAGCGTATATAAGGGGTATAAAGTATTCGCCCCTCTGTTTCCTTCTTCACATGGGTGCAGATTTACACTTTTTTAGAATTTACCAAGGTTTCCAAGAGTACTTCGGAAAACCTGCAAGACTGACAGATTTCCAAGAGTGATCTTGGAAGGTTTTGCAAATTCTTAATTAAGCTCATGTATAATTTCATAATGCATACCTGCACATGCAAAAATGCCTTTGCATTGGTTATATTGAACTTTTTTTCTCCACACAAGTGTGCCCTTCACTTTCCCCCTTTGGACACTGATTTACTCTTGACTTTTGCCATTATGAATGTCCAACTGTTCTAGCAAGGGATTGGATCATAGAGACGTTTGTTGGTACCCATGCTGTGCACCCTCCTGGAAGAAAAGCTTTCATGCCTAATATCACACTGTATCGGTGTGATATCAGGTATGAGTAACTTCCTTTGTAAGTAAAGGTTCACGTTCGGTGAATTTCAAAATTCAAAACTCAAGCCTAATGAGCATATAAGTTCAACTTAAAGGAGAACATCAGGCCCCTGTTTTTGGATACTATTACAGCTCTTAATGTGGGCAGTGGAACTCACTATGGAAGTTCAGGAATAGTGTTGAACTGACCTGTTAGGCAGTCTAGCACTATGGCAGTGCCATATGCACCAGCTCAAAAGGACCAGCATGTGTGCCATTTTTTTCTGGTCCTTTGAGCTGTGACTTGATGACTAAAAATGCCTACATGCTGGCCCTTTCAAGCCTGCCCATTTCGCAGTGTCAGACTGCTCGACAGGCTAGTTCAACACTGTGGAAGAAGCAGGAAAACGCTCTTTCCAGATACCTCAAATTGTAGTGGTTACAAATGATGGAGCAAAGTTCAACACTGTGCAAGAAGCAGGAAAACGCTCTTTCCAGAGACCTCAAATTGTAGTGGTTACAAATGATGGAGCAAAGCACAAGGAAAACAATGTGGAGTATATCTGCTGAAACTCTTGATTTGAATGGAGTTTCCCTGGCATTCTATTCAAGTATTCTAAATAGTTGAGATGATGCAGCTGGTGTTGTTGTGTTGTGTCCCACGTTGTACCTGAGTTAGGGAAATAAAGGATTTGAATTCATCAGAATGCTTCTCGTATTTATTAATACGGCCTCAAGCCCAGAACCCACCAGTCATGGCTCGTGGCAGGGCAAAGTGATGGGGTGGGGGTGAGGGGCAGCGAACAAAACAAAACCACCCCCCCCAAAAAAACTTACCTCAATCACGCCCTGCGGCCAATCCCAACGCTTGTCTAATCTTGCTGTAATTAGGATTGGCCTGAGCGCCCTGGCTTTGCGCTCCTAAGCAGACTGAAAGCCTGTGCCCACTGTCTCCAGCCGGCAACACAGTTCAGGTTGGAGAGAGCTTGGTGTGCATGTGGGTTTGGTCGGCCTGAGATGGCCGGCCAAACACACATGCATACTGAGGGGAGTGCAGACCACTCCCCCTCCATGGCTGTCATCCCACATGGCCCAGCCCCCTAGAAAAATAAAACAATAATAAACATTGTTTAATATTGTTTTATTTTCAAAGATTTGCAGCTGCTGCAGCAAGGGAGCGATACTCCTCCTCCATAGTGGAGGAGTCGCCACTGAACCCACATCCACTGGAAAGAAGGAAAACACTGGAAAACCCTTTTAGTGCTAAGATTTTGAGGGACTAATGAAGATAGCAGGGGCATAGCTTCAGGTAGGGTGTTTGTGGTGTTACACCCCCCAAAACATGTATTTTCTTATAAAATGTTGGGTACAAGTGCTTTCAGTTGGGTATGGTGAGGTGTCTGTCAGATTTCAGCAGGTATTTTTACATACACACAGACAAAAAATGCACACACACTCCATGTGAAAGTCCTCAAAAATGTTGGTTATTTTACAGAATATAGGCCCTCATTATGTCTTTGGTGGTAAAAAGCGCCTACTGCCGCAGCGATGGCTGCCAAAACACTGTCGCCACTGCTACCTACCGTCCGCCATATTATGACCGTATGGCGGCAGATGGCGGTGAGGTGGCGCTGCTGCCAGCAGCAGTGCCACGCCAGTAGACGCCGCAGACCATATCATGATCCATGATACGGCCTGGCGGTGTTCTGCTAGCGGACGCTGCTGCTGGCAGCAGTGCCACGTCCCGTCTCCTGCCGGAGGACCCTCTGCAAGCAGGTAAGTCAGGTGCTCCAACATGGGAGGGGGTGTTGTGTGTGTGTGTGGGGGTGTGGGTGTATGTGTCTGTGTGCATGCATGTGGGTGTGTGGTGTGTGGAATGTGTGTGTGCATGAATGGGTGTGAGTGTGCGTGTATGTTGTGTTGTGTGAATGCGTGTGTGCTTGTATTTATGTCAGTGTGTGTGTGGATGTGTGTGTGAATGTATGTATGCATGCGTGGGTGAGTGTGTGTATGCGTGTGTATGTTGGTGCAAAACTGTGCGTGTATGTTATGTGGGGGGTCAGGAGGGGCATTGGGAGGGTGGGGGAGGACTCCGGGGAGGGGGCGAGGGCGGAGGAGACCCCTATGAGTGTCAGGGAAGGAATTCCCTGCCACTGATAGTGCCTACCGCCATGGTTTTCGTGGAGGTAAGGAAGCCACGAAAACCATGACAGTAGGCGGGGTCATAATCCAGCGGGTGGGACAGTGACGGCCGCCTGGCAGGAGACTGAAGTCTCCAGCCCGGCGGCTATTACCGCCCTGGTGGACAGAGTGGTACATTGATGGTTTGAATGTCATATTTTGGGAAAAGGTAACGCCAGCCTGTTGGCAGTACCTTTCTCCGTAATACCACCGTCCGCCAGGGTTGTAATGAGGGCCTTAGTACTCCTACCAAACCACATTCCTCTCATTTCCCACTGCCCCTTATGTGCCACTCATGCACCCTACTTGTCCTATAATGTATTTAAGCATTATGGCCCTCATTACAACCCTGGCGGACGGCGCTATAATGTGCCACTCCGTCCGCCAGGGCATTAACAGCCGCTGGGCTGGAGACTTCAGTCTCCAGTCCCACGGCTGTCACTGTCCCACCCGCTGGATTATGACCCCGTCTACTGCCATAGTTTTCGTGGCTTCCTTACCGCCACAAAAACCATGGATCAGTGCCAGATAATTCCTTCCTTCCCTAACACTGATAGGGGTCTCTCCTGCCCCTGCCCCTCCTCAGAGTCCTCCCCCACCCTCCATCTCCCAACCTCCCCACGACATACACACACAGTCATGCACCAACATACACACGCATACACACACTCATACCCACATTCACTCACGCCTGCATACATACATTCACACACACCTCCATACACACTGACATACAGACAAGCACACACGCATTCACACAACACAACATACACGCACACTCACACCCATTTATGCGCACACACATTCCACATGCCACACACCTGCATGCACGCACACAGACACATATACCCACAACCCCACACACAACACCACCCTCCCCAGTCGGAGCACCCGACTTACCTGCTTGCAGGGAGTCCTCCGGCAGGAGATGGGACGTGGCGTTACTGCCAGCAGCAGCGTCCGCCAGCAGAACACCGACAGGCTGTATCATGAATCATGATACGGTCTGCGGCGGTCTCCTGGCGTGGTGCTGATGCTGGAAGCAGCGCCACTTTACCGCTGTCTGCTGCCATGACCGTAGCCGGAATTTGGCCAGCCTTCTGGCAGAATTCCGGCTACGGTCATAATATGGCAGATGGAAGGTAGCCCTGGTGACGGTGTTTTGGCAGCCGTCGCCGCCGCGGTCGGCGGTTTTGACCACCAAAGACATAATGAGGGCCTACATGTCAGCTAGATTGCTGGAAAATCAGAAGCTCATCCCCCCCAAATATTACTGACCAAGCTACGCCCCTAAAGGAAAGCAACATACAGTAGGCACAATCTCCAAACAGAGCTTCCACAGAGTTAATGAAAATACAGCAGAATTATGGTACACTTTTTCTGAAGTTCCTGCTTTTTCAATGGTTAAACCGCTGTACGGACAGAGGTGCATGCCTCGTCTCCAGGGTGTACCGAGAAGCTGTGGCGTTCAGCACCGAACAATGTGAGTGATCTCTTATTCATGTCGGTGGGATGCATCCTCCTAGAATTTGCTATTATGCAGGTCAAACTGTTGATCTTGCATGACATGACCTTGGTTTGGACAACACTGCAAGGTAGACAGAATTGCACAATTTTGGTTTATACATACAACATGATTTGTGTAATCCACACAAAACTGAAGCTCTGGCGTGGTGCTCAGTGTGGCTTTGGGTATCAGTCTGACTAGACAAGACCAGGGACTAAAGGAGGGCTAAATCATACCCAACTCCTTGGGGAAACCCACATGGGCATTGGCCACCACAGATTCAGTAACTGACCCCTGGTGTATGAGTATTAGGGTACCAGGCGGCATGATCCACCAACACTAGGTTAAACCTGTCTCCTTAGGCTGTCTTGGGGTCTAGGGGCCTCACCATGTTGATACCTATCCTTTCAAGCTCTTTCAAAGGGGGTTCCTATGAAAGGAAATGGAACAGGGGAGCCTTCCATCTCACCTCTGATTTCCTACGGGCCTGGCAGGCAGCACAGGACCTACAGAATGCATCTGTGTGGATACTTCTCAAAGGCCAATGAAGTGTGTGATCAGCCGGTCAAAGATTTTAGCCTGCCCCAGATGCCCTGCTAGAAGTGTGTCATGAGCCAAGCCCTCAAGAGTGGGACGTCCCTTCTGTATCTGGCAAAACTCTGATTCGGAGGGTCCTTCTTCAGCTTGCCAGCCCTCATGGTCAGCGTCTTCCAGGACTGTGGGAACATCCAAGGCAGGTTTCCTGCACACCCTGTCCTTCCATTTGCTGGCAGGGACCTGGGCCATGTTTTCTGGCTCCAGGCCCCTCTGACTCCCCTGACAGAGTGCTGAGGGCAGTCTGGTCAGACACACCCACTCAGGCAATCCTATCATCCCCAAGTGAGAGTTGAGCTCCACCTCTTTCCAGATGGTCTGCTCTAAGTCATTTCCCGCACTGAACAAAGCAAGACCTTCTTTCACCGTCAATTATCACATGGTTATTCAACAATAGTAATGCAGACCTACTTCATCATGTATGTTTCATTAAACATTCATTAATAGCTTATCAGTATCGCAGGTATCATGAAATGCTTCCGAAACACAAATTAACTATACCATTTGGTGAAATCGTAAACAAATCATAAATAATCCCAATCCTAACCTAATCAATAAGTATGAAAAGACAAGGAATACTTTATCTATAACATGAACAGTAAAATAGAGTGGTTTCAACAATCAAACCCAACTATATTTCATGCACCACCACATGTGTGCTATTTGGTGTTGTATAGTCCAACATTTATGGGTTCAGTCTTTTTTCTGAATCACACCCAAACACTCTAAATGGCATGCCTATGCCTTTTGATCTTCTTTGGGGATTTAGGGCCTGATTGTAACTTTGGATGACGGTGTTAAACCGTCCCAAAAGTGGCGGATATACCACCTACCGTATTACGAGTCCATTATATCCTATGGAACTCGTAATAAGGTAGGTGGTATATCCGCCACTTTTGGGACGGTTTAACACCATCCTCCAAAGTTAGAATCAGGCCCTTAATTTGCTGAGATCTTCCACTGGGCCATCCAATTTAAAAAATAGTAAGTATAGTAATCGCAATGTTCAATGTTGAGCATTTCTGCAAAAAAAAAGTTTTACACAACCTTTTTAAAGAAACATTAACATTAACCCCTACGGTGTCTGGGATGAGCTGGTCTCACCCTCGGCCATGTTTGCCATGTGCCGAGGACGAGACCAGCTCATCCTGCCCCGGGCAGTGGGGGAGCGCTAGCGAACCCCCCATGAGCCTGGGCAGGGATGGAATGGGAATCGCTTCCCCTTCCACCCTCGACCCCCACCACTCCATCAGTGACATTTGATGACATCAGCGTGCAAATCACACACTGACCTCATGAAGGGTCACCTCCGATCAAAAGCATTTCTCTTCCGACTGGGAGGTGGGACGGGAGAGACATCAAAGGAAAGGAAAGGCCTTTCCATTCCTTTGATGTCTCTCTCAGCATTTCTGCTGCTCGATCGCAAAGACACCACAGATTTATTTTTGTATGTATTTCAATAAGGGGAGTGACCCCTTAGGCAAGGGTCGCTCCCCTTGGGGGCAGATCGACCTATTTCTATTAGGCCAATCTGCCCCCAAGGGGGGCAGACACCACTAGATAGAAGGGGAGTGACCCCTTGGGAAAGGGTCACTCCTTAGGGGGGAAATTGTTCTTTAATGCGTTTTCTGCCCCCCAGGGGCAAATCGGCCCACTATAATTATGGCAAAACCACTAGGCACCAGTTTTTTTTTTTACAGATGGGGAGCAACCCCTTAGGCAAGGGTCGCTCCCCTGGGAAGAAAATATTGGGGTGGTGGCTACCAACCAGTATGGGCATGGTTATGCCTCCACCCCCGCTGAAGGGGGTAACAGTCTTTCAGCTCTCCCCTGCACACTAAAACATGTTATCTCACTGCAAGCAAGAGGACATTTGAATATTTTGGGTTTTGGTTTTACATTTGGGCCATGAGAGCTTGTCTAACTCTCAAAATTGTCCCACTTGGAATGGTGTGGGATGCACTTTTTGTACTTTGGGAACCTGCCATGTAGAAAAATCCACAAGATCTAGACACATCTGAAAACTAAACATCTGGGTGAGTCCGAGGTGTTGTGCTTCACATGCACCCCACACCATTTTCTTACCCACAATGCCCTGCAAACCTCCAACTTTGCTGGAAATCACAAATTTTCCCCACATTTTTGCGATGGAACCTTTCAGAATCAGCAAGAATCCACAAAATTCCTACCACCCATTATTGTCACATCTATACCGATAAAAATTCTGCCCACTTGTCAGCCTAAACATTTTTTTTTTCAAACTGCCCTTTTGGACCAGCTTTGGTTCCCCCTCAATTTCGACATGTTTTTTGGCTCTTCCCTGTCAGAGGCACTTGGCCCACCTACACAAGTGAGGTATCAGTTTTACCGGGAGACTGAGGGGAACATTGGGAGGTAGGAAATTCATCCCGGTGCAGTGATCCCACACAGAAATGTGGGAAAAATGTGAATTTATTAGCTACATTTGAGGTTTGCTGAGGATTCTGGTAAGAAAACACTGGGGGATCCAAGCAAGTCACACCTCCGTTGGGTGTCTAGTTTTCAGAAATATTTGGGTTTGGCAGGTTTCCCTATATGGCTGCTGAGCCCAGGACCAAAAACCCAGATGCCCCCCCCCCAAAAAAAACCAGGTAGTTTTGTATTTGATAATTTTGATGTGTCCACATAGGCCCTCATTCTGACCTTGGCGGTCTTTTCGCGAGACCGCCGAGTTACCGCCGCGGTGAAGACCGCCGACCGCGGCGGTATGCCGCTGTGCGCATTCCGACCGCTGGGAGCGTTCCGCCGGGAAACCGCCAGCAGCCACACTGGCGGTCGGCGGAAAAGTGGAGACTGGTCAACCTCCACCGCCACGCCAGCAGAACACCGCCCACAGAATTACGACCCACATATCTGTGTGGCGGTCTTCTGTTGGCGGTGTTCTGTTGGCGGTCACCTCCCCATGGCTCCCGTCGCCTCCCGGAGGACCAACGCACAAGGTAAGTTGACCGTCCGTGAGGGGAGGGGGAGAGGGGGTGTTGTGTGATGAGGGCGTGCATGGGGGTGTGCGTGTGAGTGTGTAGAGGGGGTGTGTGAGTGCGTGTATGCGGGCGGGGGGTGCTGCTGTGTCTATGGGTAATGTGTGCTGTTCGGCAGGTGCGCATGTCTGCATGTATGTGTGCGGGTATGTGTCCCCGTTGTGTATGTGTGTGTAGGGGGTGTGTATATGTGCATGTTGGGGGTGTGTGCATGTCGGGGTGCATGTATGTGCATGTCGGGGTGGGGGTGGGGAGGGGGTTCGTACCACCTCTGGGGGGTGGCAGGGGGGTGGAGGGTGTGGGGGGAGGACTCGGGTGGGTAGTGGGGGGTGGGGGAGACCCCTATCAGTGCCAGGGAAGGAATTCCCTGGCCCCGATAGTGCTTACCGCCATGGTTCGCATGGCGGTTCCCGACCGCCAGAAACCGCGGCGGTAGGCAGGGTCATGATACCGTTGGCGGTCTTGGGACGACCGCCGGGCCGGAGTGCGCAAACTCCAGCCCGGCGGTCATGACCGCCGTGGCGGTCGGAGTGGGGAAGTGGCGGTCGATCGCGGCGGTGACCGCCGTGGTCAGAATGCCATTTTTCTGACCGCCGGTCTGTTCGCGGTCCGACCGCCGCCTCTCCGCCGACCGCCAAGGTCAGAATGAGGGCCATAGTGTTTTGGGGCATTTCCTTTCGGGGGCACTAGGCCTACCCACACAAGTGAGGTACCATTTTTATTGGGAGACATGGAACGCTGGGTGGAAGGAAATTTGTGGCTCCTCTCACATTCCAGAACTTTCTGTTGCCTAAATGTGTGGAAAAAGTACTTTTTCATGCCAAATTGTGAAGTTTTCTAAGGATTCTGGGTAACAGAACCTGGTGAGAGCCCCACATGTCACCCCATCTTGGATTCCCCTAGGTGTCTAGTTTTCAAAAACTGCACAGGTTTGGTAGGTTTCCAGAGGTGCCGGCTGACCTAGAGGCCAAAATCCACAGCTAGGCACTTTGCAAAAAACAGCTCTGTTTTCTTTGGGAAAATGTGATGTGTCTACGTTGTGTTTCGGGCATTTCCTGTCACGGGCACTAGGCCTACCCACACAAGTGAGGTACCATTTTTATTTTTCTGTCCCCGAAATTTTACGAAAAAGTGTTTTTTTGGCCACATTTTAAGGTTTGCAAAGGGTTCTGGGTAACAGAACCTGGTGAGAGCCCCACAAGTCACCCCATCTTGGATTCCCCTAGGTGTCTAGTTTTAAAAAATGCACAGGTTTGGTAGGTTTCCATAGGTTCCAGCACTTTGCAAAAAACAACTGTTTTCTTTGGGAAAGTGTGATGTGTCCATGTTGTGTTTTGGGGCATTTCCTGTTGCGGGCACTAGGCCTATCCACACAAGTGACGTACAGTTTTTATCGGGAGACTTGGGGGAACCCTAGGTAGAATTTCATGCTCATTTCTGTCACTAACTGTAAGGAGGCTAAAAGCACAACAAATATTAAAAATGGGTTACGTCCCAGTAAAATGCCAAAATTGTGTTGGAAAATGTGGTTTTCTGATTCAAGTCTGCCTGTTCCTGAAAGCTGGGTAGATGGTGATTTTAGCACAGCAAACCCTTTGTTAATGCCATTTTCAAGTAAAAAACTACAAGCCTTCTTCTGCAGCCCTTTGTCCCATTTTTTTCAAAAGAACAAAATTTCTGCTGAATTTTGGCTAATTTCTTTGTCTCTTTCAGGGGAACACACAAACTCTGGGTACCTCTAGAATCCCTAGAATGTTGGGAAAAAAGGATGCAAATTTGACATGGGTAGCTTATGAGGACAAAAAATTAAATTATGAGGGCCTAAGCGCGAACTGTCCTAAATAGCTAAAAAAAGGCCTGGCATCTGAGGGGGAAAAGGCCTGGCAGCGAAGGGGCTAAGGGGGGGCTACCTATGATATTGATAAGCTATTAATTCATGTGTATTAAAACAGACATGATGAAATAGATCTGCATGTCTAAGATTGAATAACCATGTGATCACTGATTGTGAATAATGGTCTTGCTTTGCTCTGTATATTTAGGTACCCCTACCCTCATTATCCTAAATTGGGTAAAGTCCCATGTCTTCTAAGTTATTTCCCAGCACACAGTCAACAGGCATGGATTGAAGTGACAGCTACCTTAAAGGAACCTGAGAACCCCCCCACCACCCAATCAAAGGGAACCAAAACCACTATGTAGTAGCTTACCTGGCTCGCAGCTGTCATATTCTGGTGGACTATATTAAGTACTATTTGCTCTAACAACACCAGTGTTTGTCCTACTGCCTCCTGTGTCTCTCAGAGACTCCACCCTCTGTCCATTGATGGTTAACCACTTGGTGTACTTCTTTGTGTTGTCATTCATGTGAGCTTTAGGCACTAACTCCTTGTCACCAAGGCTCAGGAGGGTAACCTCTGCATTCTTTCCAAACTAACTGGGACAGTCTCCTCCCCCAGCACTGGAAATAGCCAGGGTTGGCCCACCAATGGCAGGCTGCTATGAGGGCAGATGACACCCCCCTTTCTGTACCCAAGCTGGTAGCACTTAAAGCAATTGGACTGGAAAATGCCCTGGGGTTTCTTCATATGAATCCCTCAAATTTTATGGTCAGGATTACACTGGGATTCCTTCTACTGACAACTGCCTTTAAAGAACTACTTTTGGATTTACCTACCCCCTCTCCTCTTTCTGCTGGTGGTAACCCTGTCCACCTTCCTTCAGGTCAGCCCACATACTATTTTGAGCACTCTGGAACCAATCAAAATGTCAGCCTCCTTTGTAAGGAGGGTACAGTGAGCTTGGAGACAATAAGGTGCTGGTGCAGCTATAAAAAATAATTAGTGAACAGTGCTCTTGCATAAACAGATTGTACATCCCATCGTAGAAGCTCATTTTGCTTTCCTTTACCCAGTCATCGATTGCCTTTGTGGGAGTAATTCACAAAATCAACTAAGGACAGGTCTGCTTTTGGCTATACCTAAACATAAGCAGTATTTCTATGGGGCCAGACCAAATGTAACCATAAGGGCGTCCTTTGTGGGGGCATACCTCATCCTATTTGCCTTATCCAGGGCCAAAGGGTATTCCTCCCAGTGACTGGTAAATCCTTCTAGGGACTACCCTCTCAATCTTTCTCTGTGACCCTCTGCATGCACAAACCCACCTCATACACCTCAAAAGACGTGTCAATTACATTACCCACCAGGCCTTTGGGGATGTGGGTCTTTTTTACTTCCTCTACATATTTTTTTTTTAACTTTCTCTAAGCACCTCTGCGTTGCTGCCTCCATCTCCACTGCACTCTGAGGCCTGTCTCACCTTCAGATCCAGCTCTATTTGACTCACTTCAGGAACATTTTCTTCACCTTGAGGACCTGTCTCTTTTCATCCAGGGCTGTGAGTCCCTCGGCTTTCTTCTCCTCCATAGCCATTTTGTTCTCCAGGGTCAGGATAGCTAGTTCCAACTTTAGGGGCTTCTCAGCTTTCCTGCCCTAAGTCTGAGGGGGTCAGGTTGATGAAGGAAGCAGAGCTCCCAGCCACAGACAATGTAGGTTGATCTCATCCTTGTGGGTGCTTCTTCCTCCTCTTCTGACCCTGTGGCCACTGCCAAGTAATTACCTTCTTCTTCATCCTCCTTATTCTCATTATCCTCAGTTTCATCCTCTTGGTATTTTGCGGTAGCTTGCAACAGGCAGCTCTCCTCCCAGACTCTCAGGGCTATTTAATAGTTTACCTTTGTTGTCCCCTTTCTCAACCACAGCCCTCTCTTTACACAACTTCCTCCACTTCACCATGGTGAAGACCTCAATTCTGTCATGCTCTACCTCCATGCTTGTAAAGCATTACAGTCGAAAAAATATGAAAGGAATGGAATTTTAAAAAAATCATAAAAATGACTAAAAATCAAGGACTATTTCAAAATCAAAATGTAGCTCAACAGTAGTTCAAGAAACTGAGTTAAATTTAGGAATCCTCATGAGAAGGTAAGGAAGGAAGAGGGCCAAGGTCTTGAGGCCACCAGGAAGGCTTGCAAAAGGAAATATCATCTCTAAGCAAAAGGACCTTGGTTTTTGTCCGATTTTATTTTGAGACAGGTATCTCTCATCCATCTAACTACCTCAGTCATGCAGTTGTTAAAGTGTTTTGCAACCTCACCAGGATCACTTGAAATTGCAAATTCAATATGAGTATAATCTGCATAGGAAACGGTGTAAAATCCAAAAGATCAAATCTGTTTGGCCAATGGTGTTAGGTATATATTATAATAATATGAGACATGCTGTAACTGCTACTGACAGCTCATTCCATCCTTTGTTCAATTATTCTGACCATTCTGGTGACAAATGAGCTTCCTGCGGGAGAACAATTTCAGGGCACTTTCCATCCATATGATGTTGGATTTTCTATCTCTTAACTAAATGTGAGAGACAATTAACATTCAATGATGATACTCACAGGTGTGGGCTCTTGCAGGCCATGGCAAAACAATACCACTTCTGTATATGCAGAGGCAGTGGGTCAGTGTGAGGAGCCATGGGTCTGGGCCTAACCACCCCAACTCTGGATGGAAGAGGAAGGATTCAAAACCATCCTAAGGTATCTTTAGAAGGACAAGTGGGGTTCAGTTGTAATTTGGAAAAATCAATATCTTGGGAAAAGGACTTGGATGAGTTGGGAAACTAAGCGAATGGGAAGACCAACCAACTTGGGGAGGGCAAAGGACCAAGGAGTGGGGCATGAGCATTTAAAGGTTGTGTGAAGCCAAACTCTGGCACTGCTGGTCACCCCTCAGTCATTTGCACACAGTAGGAGCCAGAATTCGATAATAGGATTTCGTTGTATGCACGGAGGAGTGAAGGTACTTATAGATGCAAACGAGGATACTTCAAAGTCTTATCCAACATCTACAAAGAGCAAAATAATGGTTACGCAAAGGGTAAAGGTTGAAATTAAAGAAACTATTGGATAGTAATGTCAGGAAGAAAACAGACAATATGCCTAGCATGTTTTGTGTGTAGGAGATTAAATACCATGCGCTCCTATGGATGTGAATAGTCTAACGCTAAAAGCACCCTTTGAGGAAGTAGAGGGAGCCACTAATCATAAAATTCAACATGACAACATAGTAACCTTGAAAAGTATTGTATTTAATTTGTATTCAGGTATTTCAAAAGGGCAAACTTTGTTGGCTAGCTATGGTGCTCCAAGCAGGAGAGAAGCCCTAGTGGATGATACATGGAGGGGAGGGGACCAAGGAAGGAGGTAGATCTAGTAGAAGAGATGAGAAGTCAGTTTAGCTGAGATAGTGTTCCTTGAATAGGTGAAAAGGTCACCTGAAAAGGTTCTCCCTCAAATGTAGGAGGATTGGTGCTGTTCTGAAGTCAGAGGGTATAGGCTGAGAAGTACTGTATTCTTGTTTTCTCCTTCTGGTAGGGCTTAAACTCTAATTTGGCAATTTTGGGGCTTGTCATTTGCGGTTCACCTCCAGATATTGCTATTTTGTCAGCTAAGTAGACAGGGGTTTTTGTGGTAGTGGTGTAAGTGATTCACCTGATCTTGAAAATGATCAGGGCTTGCAGGGGCAGCCAGTTTAGGTCCCTTTAAAGTGAGCATAATCTCGCTGGAGTTCTCCATTGATAAGCATTGCTGATATGTGAAAGATGCCTTCAAGGGGAGTGAGGGAGGTCTCTGGGATACCATTAATCAGGGCATTTCGTCCATCTAGGTAGAGAGAAATAGGGCTTCAACTGTCATTTTGAAATCTTCTCCAGAGAGAACGTTTTTTAAAAATTTTTTAGGAGAGAGAGTAGGAACCATTCTACAGGGACGTCATTATCCTCACTTTCTCACAGCTTGAGTATGGGGAGGGTGTCAATGGGCAATTCTGTGCAATATGAAACATTCAAGTTGTTTTTTTATGGCTCCTTTAGCTTGTTTCCAAGAAGCTCATAAAAATAAACCTCTTGTAGATGAAGTAGGAAGTGAGGAAATGTGGGAGAGATGGAGAGAAGGATGAGCAAGGATAAATGGATGTGGAAATAGATGGAGAGGTGCAAGAATGCAGAGATAAATGGAGAGAGAGATGGGGAATAGATAGAATGTTGGATGGAATATGGGTGCAAGGAGAGAAGGATCAATTGGTGGAGAGAAAAGATAGAGTCAATGACAGAAAGAAGGAAGGTTGGATGGATGCATTTTTGGATAGATGGGTAGATCATTAAAGAGAAGGAAGGATGAAGGATTGTTAGACCTGTCAGCCTTAGGGTGATCTTCCTCCTAACTGTACACCTTCCTTCTCCATTTGTTCTAACCTCGTGGCTTTAGGACTCTGCATTTTACTACTGCTAACCAGTGCTAATGTGCTTGTGCTCTCCCCTCTAAACATGGTAATATTGGCTTAGCCCCAATTAGCACGTTTAATTTACTTATAACACCTTAGTAAAGTAGCACTACACATGCTTATGGCCTGTAAATTAAATGCTACTAGTGGGCCTGCAGCACTGATTGTGCCACCCAATTCAGCAGCCCTTTAAACATGTTGTGGGCCTGCCATTGCAGAGCCTGTGTGTGCAGTTTTAACTGCAATTCCGACCTAGCAATACAAACCTGTTGCCAGGCCCAAACCCTTTTTTTAAATACATATAAGATACCCCTATGTTTGGCCCTGGACAGCATAGAGCACAGGGTACAATGGCCCTCATTACAACATTGGCGGTAAATCCCGCTTACCGCCGTGCAGAACACCGCCAACACACCGCTGCGGCGGTGGAATTCCGCTACAGCTATTACGATCCACAGCCCGGAATCTGCCAAAATCCAGACACCCACACAAGTCCGCCACACCAAAGGTCAGTGATAAACTGGCGATACCAAAACCTCCACCATCATGCCAACAGGAATACGCCCACTCTATCACGACCCACGAATCCACGCAGCGGTCTTTCAACCGCGGTAAGCCATTGGCGATACACACCACCGCGCTCAAAATACACTCACACTTGCAAAACACAACAACATTGGACAATTCAAAATACACACACCTGATACACACACACCACTCCCACACACCCAATACAATATAAAACACACACCCACATCACCCACAAACCCTTACAGCCAAAATTGAGAAATAAGCCCAGAGAGAGACACCACTAGAAACAACACGAGCATCCACAGGCACGCAACACCATCACACACACACCATCCACGCACATCAGACAACACACACAAACACATCCCCTCACACATCACAACCGACACCACCTCACACATAACCCACACTACATCATGGCACCGCAACGACACCCCAGGTTCTCTGAGGAGGAGCTCAGGGTCATGGTGGACGAAATCGTCCGGGTACAGCCACAGCTATTCGTATCACAGGTGCAGCACACCTCCATTGCTAGGAAGATGGAGCTATGGCGCAGAATCGTAGACAGGGTCAACACAGTGGGACAGCATCCAAGAACATGGGATGACATCAGGAAGAAGTGGAACGACCTACTGGGGAAGGTGCGTTCCATGGTATCAAGACACCAGATTGCAGTACAGAGGACTGGTGGCGGACCCCCACCTCCTCCCCCACAACTAACAACATGAGAGAAGCAAGTCTTGGCTATACTGCATCCTGAAGGCCTTGCAGGAGTAGCAGGAGGAATGGACTCTGGTAAGTCAAATCTTAACTATTACATCCCCCACCCTACCTGCATGCCATCACATACCCCACCCTCACCTCTATCACTCCAACACCTCACATATATCCCACTATCACAACCCACCCATCCCAACACCAAGCCCTGCATGCAACACCAAAGCATGGACACCCATCACCAAAGCATGTCCACTACAGATACACACACAGACCCCAAACTAATCATCACACAAGGTCCTAGACAAGAATGCAAGCATTGAAGTACAGGGTCACCTACCCATTTCACACGATGGCACACACAGATGCAATAATCATGGAGGGACACTGTGGCACAACAAGGGGCCCCTGACATTAGCCTGGATGATGAACAGCCCACCACCTCCACCGGCGCTAGTGGACAGGAGGCACCGCCACAGGACCACAACACCACCACCCCACCCCCTGCAGGTAGAGAACCACCCCGCAAACGGTCCCTGAGATCCAGGACAAAGACAGAGAACAATGCCAAGACCCCCGCTAGGAAAGGAGACCGCCCTGAATGTCATCCTTCTGTCCCACTTTGTCACCCTGTCCATCCATCAACTGCCCTAGCTCCACTTCCTATGCCCCTTTGGACAATGCACCTGTGAAACAAATGGACTGGACTCTGCCATGGACATTCCTCCACCATCACCCCCGACCATTTTACAACCCCCTCCACTTATTTGCAAAGACATAAACACCCTTGAATCACAAAACAATCTGGAGTCAGTCTGTGCTTTCACAAATGTGTATTTACAATAACTATGGAATATAGCAATGTCAATTGTATTGTCAACATACCGATGTAACACAGCTCTAGTCCATGAGGTAAGATAGCAGAGGTCACAAAGTGGGACCCACATCTGTGAAATGGAAAGGCAAAGTGACAAGTCAGGGTCCATACACTGGGTGAAACTGACAGACTCATGCTAGCTCAAACAATAGTATGAGATGTGTGAGGCAGTGACATCTTCTTACCTGTGTCTCACTGGAAGTATTGCTGGATAACGTTGTTTCTGTTGTCGAAATCCTCTTATTCTGCCGCCTCTTCTTCACTGTCCACAGGCTCCACAGCTGCCATAAGACCTCCAGCTGGACCATCCTCCTGCAGAAAAGGCACCTGTCGTCACAAAGCCAGGTTGTGTAGCATACAGCAGGCCACAATGATCTGGCACACCTTCTTTGGTGACTAGTAGAGAGAACCACCTGTCATATGGAGGCACCAGAACCTGGCCTTCAGGAGGCCTAAGGTCCTTTAAATCACTCTCCTAGTTTGCCCATGTGCCTCATTGTAGCATTCCTCTGCCCTTGTCCTGGGATTTCACACTGGGTTCAGTAGCCATGACAGGTTGGGGTACCCAGAGTCACCTGCATATGTCGAGGGACAACTGTTAGACACACACTAACCCTTAGGGACAACCCCAGACCCAGACAACTATTCACAGGGTATGGGGTCCTTGTCCTCACCTTTTAGCCACACACAGTGCCTCTGGATTTGCCCCATCACATAAGGGATGCTGCTATTCCTCAGAATGTAAGCGTCATGCACTCATCCAGGAAACTTGGTATTCACATGGGAGATGTACTGGTCGGCCAAACACACCATCTGCACATTTATAGAATGGTAGCTCTTCCGGTTTCTGTACACCTGTTCACTCATGCGGGTGGGTACCAAGGCCACATGTGTCCCATCAATGACACCTATGATGTTGGGGATATGTCCCAGGGCATAGAAGTCACCTTTCACTGTGGGCAAATCCTCCACCTGAGAGAACACGATGTAGCTGCGCATGTGTTTCAGCAGGGCAGACAACACTCTGGACAACATGTTTGAGAACATAGGCTGGGACATCCCTGATGCAATGGCCACTGTAGTTTGAAAAGACCCACTTGCCAGGAAATGGAGTACTGACAGGACCTGCACTAGATTGGGGATCCTTGTGGGATGGAGGATTGCTGACATCAGGTCTGGCTCCAACTGGGCACACAGTTCATGGATTGTTGCACGATCAAGTCTGTATGTGACAATTACGTGTCTCTCTTCCATTGTCGACAGGTCCACCAGCGGTCTGTACACCGGAAGATGCCGCCATCTCATCACCTGCCCCAGCCGAAGTGCCCTGTGGACGAGAACAGCGAGCAGAGAGTCAGCTAACACTTAGGTATTACAAAAATTTAATTTGCACACATTTGTTCATCCGCAATGTGCCTGTCACTGTATGTATGCAAGGCCTTGATAGGTGTGACGCAGTTATTATTAATTTAATGTGGCCCCATGAAATGGCGGCTGTCTGACCTGTAAGGTGGGACAAGGGGATATGCGGTAACTGCGCTGGCGTTGTACACCGTCGCGGTAGGCGGTCGAAGACCACAGCACAATCCTGCATTGGTTAACGTTGGACCCTATGGGTCCCAGGAGCCTGTGAAGATGTATGCCGGTGGTGACGGTACACACCGCCGTGGACGTGACTGCCATTTTCTGTCTGTTCACTCACTTGATACCTGACCTTCGACAGGAGAGGACCTACACTGGAAGTGCTGTTGTGACCTCAGTCTGGAAATGACAATGGCTCATGCGCCTGGGGAAAGGTCCCCTGCCTTTATTTCGGAGGAGTTGGAGAAGTTAGTGGATGGGGTCCTCCCCCAGTAAACGCTACTCTATGGTCCTCCAGACAAACAGGTGAGTACACTGTGATCATGCTGTATGGGCAATGCCTGTTTGGAGTTTTGTGGATGGAAGATAGGGGGGGGACTGAGTCCTGCATGAGCAGACGGTGAGTGTATGTGCGTCAGGGCAAGGCTGGGAATGTGGGCCAATGAATGTGACGGTCCGGACGGTTAAAGATTTTCCTTTTCCCCTGTACTATTCCTGTAGGTCAGCTCCCACCAGAAGAAGGATATTTGGTGTGCCATCGCCAAGGATGTCCGGACCCTGGGGGTCCACCACAGACAGAGCACCTTCTGCTGGAAAAGATGGGAGGACATTCGCCGCTGGAGCAAGA
Source organism: Pleurodeles waltl (assembly GCF_031143425.1). NCBI lineage: Eukaryota > Metazoa > Chordata > Amphibia > Caudata > Salamandridae > Pleurodeles > Pleurodeles waltl. The sequence continues at coordinate 254,838,939 of NC_090445.1, forward strand.
AGACAGCAGAGGCCCAGCTGGGGATGGCCTCCCAATGTGGGAGGGGTGCCCGTCGCACCATGACCCCCCTGATGTACCGGATCCTCGCGGTGGCGTATCCAGAGTTGGATGGGCGCTTGAAGGCATCACAGCAGCCACAAGGGGGTGAGTTCAGTCACATCCATCTGACTTTGTGCGCATTACTAGGTGTCTGGGTGGAGGAGGTGGGCAGTGGGTTACCTTAGGCCAGGGCGAGCTTTGTAGGCAAGGTCCCTTTGTGAGGCAGGCTATGTGGCACCCCAACCCCACCAGTGGTAAGAGCCATCTTCCATGTGTGCAGCAATCGGGCATAGGCCTTGTACCCCATAGCCCTGTGAATAATCTAGGAACTCTTAGTGCATGGTGTAGTGCAGAGGGCTGCTGTGTCTGTAGTGTCCGCCAACGGTAGTGATATTTCATGCACTGAACATGTCTTTCTTCTGTCTCCCCCCCCTTTTTTTGTGGTCTCCCTGTTCTTGTGTGCAATAGTATCATCAGGCGGAGGAGCAGTGGCACTGGAGCAGGAGGGAGCTGCATCCCACTTGGGCATGGAGGGCGAGACAACAGAGTCAGAAGCCACCAGGGGGACGGAGGGTGAGGGGAGCTCCACGGCGGGGACAGGAGGTGACAGCACTGACACCGACTCCTCCTCTGATGGGAACTCCCTTGTGGTGGTGGGTCCCTCTGTGCCCCCCGCATCAAGAGGTACAGCCGCCAACCCCCTACCAGCACCGCCCTCCCAGCAGCCCCTCAGCGTGTGTTCCATGGCCGCTCAGCCAGGAGGGTGGGCATCTCCTTCGACCTAGGCACGTCAGGCCCTGCCCCAGTCAGCCCTGCTGCCCTCAGTGAGGAGGCTATTGACCGCCTGAGGTCCCTCACAGTTGGGCAATTAACTATTCTGAATGCCATCCAGGGTGTTGAGGGGCATTTGCAACAAACAAATGCATACCTGGAGGGCATTCATTCTGGCGTGGCAGCCCCACAGAGAGCATTTCAGGCTCTGGCCTCAGCACTGATGGCAGCCATTGTCCCTGTGTCCAGCCTCCCCCTCCAACCTCCTCCACCCAGACCCAATCTTCTGTACCTAAGCCTATCCCAAACACACCATCAGACAAGCATGCACACACCTCAACACACAAGGGTGGCTCAGGCAAACATAAGCACCACACATCCCACAGGCACTCACACAAGCATCACACCCATGCAGACATACCAACATCCACTGCCCCCACTATGTCCCCCTCCTCCACGTCCTCCTCCTCCCTCCCTGTCTCGTCTCCACTCACACCTGCATGCACTACATCCTCAGCCACTACCTCCATCATCTCCACGCCCATCACCACACACCGCTCACGTGCACTCACCACCCCCACTACCATTCACACATGCCCTGTGTCCTCTCCCTGTGTGTCTGTGAGCCCTCCTCCCAAAGCACACAAACGCAGGCACACACCCACCCAACAGCCATCCACCTCACAACAGCCTCCAGCCCATGCACCTTCACCCAAATTCAGCAAACGTACACCTCCTACAACCACTGCCTCTTCCTCCACTCCCAAACCTCCTCCATCTACCCGTCCCAGTGTGTCTAAAAAAATGTCCTAGCTAATATTGACCTCTTCCCTACACCTCCCCCCCACCATCCTTCCCCTAGGGCCAGGCTTCCCAGGTCCCAACCCAGCACCTCAGCCACCACATCACCAGGCACAGTGGTGCCAGCAACTGCGGGCTATTGGAGTGCGCCAACCAACAGGGCTGCCAGTGTGCCACAGAGCGAGGGCAAGGACATTCCGCCACCTGCAAAAGTCAAAAAGTTGGCCACATCCCGGAGGGAGAAGCATAAAACATCTGCCACCAAGGGCTCAGGGAAAACGAAAGGGAATGGTGGCAAGACAGCTGCGCCATCATCCAAGGTGGGGAAGGGCCAGAAAATAAAGGGCAGGTCAGGAGAGGACATGGTGGCACCGACAATTGGACCAGTGTCACACCTTCAGTCCACTGCACCGCCACCTGCACCGCCACCAGCACCACTGTCATTGAGGCCGCCACTAGCACCGCAGTCACTGAGCCCTCCACCAGCACCGCAGTCACTGAGCCTGCCGCCAGCACCACAGTCACTGAGCCCACGACCAGCACCACCACCACAGAGGCCGCCGCAAGCACCGCCGCCACAGAGCCCGCCGCCAGCACTGATGCCACAGAGGCCGCCGTCAGCACCACTGCCACAGAGCCTGCCGCCAGCACCGATGCCACGGAGGCCGGCGCCAGCACCTCCGCCACAGAGGCCGCCACCAGCACCGCTGCCACAGTGGCTGCTGCCAGCACCGATGCCACAGAGGCGGCTGCAGGCACCGCCGCCACAGAGGCCGCCGCCAGCACCGATCCCACAGAGGTCGCCACCAGCAAAGATGCCAAAGAGGCCGCCGCCAGCACTGCCGTGAATGAACCCGCCGCAAGCACCGCCAGCGGCCCTGCGACATCCTGAGCCTGTGGCACCACCGCAGACATGGCTGCCATCACCAGTGATCAGTCGTCCGAGGCTGGTGGTCAGTTCCAGGAGCCTGGGCAGCTTCCATGATGCACGACTTTCTGTGGAGAAATGCATCCACTACCTCTGTCCTTGGCAGGATGAAGCACTCTGGGCACAAAGCCCCATCCAGAACTAGTGGAGAAAGGCATCCAGTACCTCTGTCCTTGGCAGGATGAAGCACTCTGGGCACAAAGCCCCCTCCAGAACCAGTGGAGAAAGGCATCCCCTTGAGAGACTGTGGCTTTGCACTCCCCAGGATAAAGCAGTGGGCAACCCACCCACTGGAAAGACTTGAGAGACTGTGGCTTTGCGCTCCCCAGGATAAAGCAGTGGGCAAACCACCCACTGGAGAGACTTGAGAGACTGTGGCTTTGCACTCCCCAGGATTAAGCAGTGGGCAAACCACCCACTGGAGAGATTTGAGAGACTGTGGCTTTGCACTTCCCAGGATAAAGCAGTGGGCAAACCACCCACTGGAGAGACTTGAGAGACTGTGGCTTTGCACTCCCCAGGATTAAGCAGTGGGCAAACCACCCACTGGAGAGACTTAAGATACTGTGGCTTTGCACTCCCCAGGATACATCAATGGGCATGGAGCCCCCTCGTGGAGCAGTGGCATTGTGCATTCATCTGGCTGAGGTGCCCCCCTCCCCCTGAGGTGCCTGTTTCATTCTGATCTGATGCCCCTGCAGTGTTCTCTCCGTTTGAAGTTTGGTGTCATGTGTGGGCCTCGCCCATGCATTTTGGGCCCAGAGGTCCACGGACAATAATTGGTGCACTACCCGAACTTGTGTATTTGTTGTACATAATTGTATATACTGTATTTAGATTTTTGAGTACTGGATTTTTATTGATTACAATTGTTCATATCATTTCCTTTTGTCCTTGCTTTCTTCCAGAGGGGGTGGGGGTGTATATGTATTGTTGCAGCATGTATTTGTGTGTATGGTGTTGTGGGTGAGGGTGGGGTGGGGGTGTTGCATGTTGTGTGTGTGTGTCACTCTCTTTTCCCTCCCCCCTCTCCTGTGTTGTAGGTGCAGTACTCACCGTGGTCGTCCCCGCCGTCTTTGGTGCTCTATCGCAGGGAGGATCTGGAGTTCTGGCTCCATGGCGTCCTGGTTCTTCGTGGGGTGTGGTGAGGTGAGTGTTTCCGCTGTGTTTTTGATCGCGTTGGTTCCGCCCCGGAAAAAGTGGCGGATTGCCGTGTTGTGATAGGGTGGGCGGTACATTGTCTTCTGCCTGTCTGTTGACGGTGACCGCCGCGCTGTTTGTTTGTACCGCCGTGGCGGTCGGAGTGTTAAAGTGGCTGTCTATGTTGGCGGTTTCCGTCATGCTCGTGATTCCACACTGCTGCCAGGCTTAGCTCTACCCTAGGAAAACATTGGAGGTGCAGTGCTACACTTTATAAGTGTAATTTCCGAATGGGAAGAGATAACCACTTCATGTTTGGTGTCTCTGGAATCCTAATTCAAAATCCTAACTTATGGTGAAGTCAGATTTTAAATTACAATTCTGAAAGTGCCACTTTTGGAAAGTTGGCATTTTCGTGCCTTAAACATTTGGTACCTGCAGACTCTCTCTGGTCACATGACTGGGTGTTGTTAGCAATTGGGCTTTGCATAGTTCTCCTAGACAGCCACACACAATAGGAGCTTAGGTGTGACTGAATGGGCCAACATTGGCAGGATGGGAGAGAGGCGCTGGGCACAGCCTCACTTACACCTAAGTAAGCTGGACTGTATACCCCTTGTAATTTGTCTTGCTCCAGGGCAGGGAAGGCAGGGCATTTGTGCACTCCAAAGGCGTGCCTCTAGAAGCTTCTAAGCACTTTATAGGCACAACTGGGTATAAATACTGAACCTCAAATATTAACTCTTCAGTACACTTCTGTACATCTGGATATTCTGCCAGAAAAAAGGAATGATGTTTTTCTGGAAGATTGCACTGTGCTGTACTCCTGCTTTGTTGTGCTGACATGCTGTCTGCTGTGCTCGTGCCTTGGTGAGAAGGGCTGCATCTGCATCTCTTGAACCCAGAGTGACTTCAAGGGCTAGTTGGCTAGCTTACTGATCTGAAGCTTCAGGGACATAACAGGCTACACTCTTTCGTCTGCACAACGACTCTACTATCTGTGAGTCTACCCTGCCACGTGATGCCACCCTTGTCTTGGACCCTTGGAAGTGGGCTTAAGGTAGTTATCTCCCTCTGTGTATTCAGCGGAACTGATGAATCTCCTTTGCTGCATGGTGCAACCCCAAGCCGCATCTCTGCTGCTTTGTGGATTAGGCCTGTTGCAAATACTCTCATGACCACCGCAGCCCGCATCGCCTTCGTATCCGCCACTGCGCAATGCATCTTTGGTGCAGCTCTTCAGAACTGAGGCATTGCCGAGACTGGGAGCCCTGCCCCCAGACTTTACATTGCAAGCCCAGTCGACAGGATCCTCGATGCGGCCACAACAGGACCTCACACCGCAGCCTCACCACATTTCAGAACTGACACATTGCTCTGGCTGCATGACGCATCTTCAATGCAGAAACACGCAATGCTCTGTCACCCAGTAATTAGAGTACTCTGTTCAGTGAGTTTATTCGGGTTCCTGTAGCTGGCCTGCGCTGCATCCCGTTCAGCCTCAACTTGAGACTGTCCCAGTTTGGCATGACCAGATATCCACAGTTGCTACTTTACGCTTTTTGGTGCTATTTTCTCTAAAAACTTTAAAAGTTTAAAATTCACTGTCTCTGGTCCTACTAATTGGATTTTTGCCATTTTGGTCTTGTTTCTTGTGGTGTACTGTGTTACTGTTTGAAGTGTTGCACAAATACGTTACACATTGTCTCTCAGTTAAGGCTGTTTGTTTGCTTGTGCATTACCCTGACAAGGATTATGGTTACTGTTTGACCAGGGCTCACATCCCAGACAAGCAACAACTCAGTTTGTTACAACGATGGGTGGAAAAGGGAAGGAAGGAAAAGACAAAGAAGCATGGAGAAAAGAATGGATAAAAAGAAAGCAAAGAGAATTAATAGAGAGATGGAAAAGACAGAAAAAGATGGCTAAATTGCTTGATAGCTGAGAAGCTGGTTGGGTAGGAAAATGTACAGAAAGAATAATAAGAGGAAGACAATCAAGATGGAAACGAAAGAGAGAACAAAAAAGAGCTTGAAAGACAAATATTGAAATAACACTGGAGATAAAGAAGGAAAGAAATTTAAGAAATTCAGAATTCTCACAGGAGGAGCACACTCCGAACAACTTCTGGATACGCTTGCCTCACTTCTTCACTCAGAGATATTTGGCTTATGGTTGAAGGAGGGTATATTCTATTTTTAAGGCTACTCTCGTTCCAAGCTCTTTCGGTCTTTTTTGCCAGTGCACAACTTGAGTGAGAGGTTTGAATGAAGGGTGATTGCAAGGCGTTGGCCTTTTCTGTCATCAAGGCTGTGAAGCCCATTAGGTGTAAGTTGGAGCCATGACTGAATCAGAGAATGATTAGCATTGTTGGCAAACAGGAAGAATTTTGTCTTTGTGGGGTTTAGCACTAACTAGTTTATTAACATCCAGGTCACCTGGTGTTCCAGGCAGGCTTTGACTCTCTGTATATCATTGGTTGAGGAGCTTTTGAGACAGAGTTGGGTGTTGTCAGCATAATGGTGAGTCTTGATGATGCTGTCTGCAATGATGGCTCCCCAGGGTTCCTTATAAAGGTTGAAATAATGGGTGAGAGGATGATTTATTGGGGGATTCCACAGGTGATGGAGAGATTCTGGGATCTGGAAAGTTCCTAACTGAATGGGCTGCTGTCAGTTGGTGAAGTAGAATGTGAATCAATTATTGATGGTCAGTGGCATTGAAAGCTGCATAGGCTTGACCAGGAGTAGGAGGCAAGGGTTGATTTTGTTGTGGAAAAAGTAGGAATTGGTTGACTACTTGGAATGTAACTGTTCCAATACTGCACCATGGTCTGAACCCCAATTGATAGTCTTGAAGTAGGCTATTCTTGCTGATGTGCTCCTGTAGCTGCATCTCAGATGCTTTTTACAATATGTTTTCCAACAAATGGAAGGAGTGTTTTAATCCGGGAGTTGACAAGGTTGGTTGTATCTACTGTACACCTTTTCAACATGGGGAAGATGTGCCTAGTCTTGAGACTGTCAGGGAAGGTGGTGGGATAGCGAGGCTTTGACAATGTGTAAAAGGTGTTTGAGGGCATGTTCTTGCAGAAAGCTGAAGATGGAGGAGGCCAAAGGTGCGCTCAATAATTCTTCTTGTACGCCCATGTGTCTCATTGTAATGTTCCTCTGCCCTTGTCCTAGCATTCCTCAATGGGGTCAGTAGACATGAGAGGTTGGGGTAACCAGAGTCACCTGCAAATATCTAGGGATACCTGTTAGTCACACACTCACCCTTAGGGCCAACCCCACACCCATATACCAACAGACACTAGGTGGGGACCATGGGCTCACCTATTAGCCCGACCTGATGCCTCTGGAGTTGAGCCATTACATATGGGATGCTGCCATTCCTCAGGATAAAGGCATCATGCATTGACCCAGGATACTTAGCATTGACGTGGGAGGTGTACTAGTCCGCAAGGCACACCATCTGTACATTCATAGAGTGGAAAATCTTCAGATTCCTGAGCACCTGTTCATTTTGACGGGGGTGGACTAATGCAATATATGTTCCATCAAGCGCCCCAATTATGTTGGGGATATGTCCCATTGCATAGAACTCGGCCTTCGCTGTGGCCAAATCTTCAACCTGGGGGAAAACAATGTAGCTGCACATGTGTTTAATCAGGCCAGACAACACTCTGGTCAGCACTATTGAGAACATTGTCTGTGACATTCCTGCTGCCAAGCCCACTGTCACCTGGAAAGAACCAGTTGCCAGGAAATGGAGCACTTGAGGGGGGATCCCAGTGGGGTGACGGATAGCAGATATCAGTTCAGGCTCCAATTGGGCACACAGCTCTGTGATTGTGGCCCTGTCAAGTCTATAGGTGAGGATGATGTGCCTGTCCTCCACTGTTGCCAAGTCCACCAGGGGTCGGTACACGGGGGTATGTCTCCATCTCCTATTCATCCGCAGCGGTAGCAATCTATGTAGCAAAAGAGTGAGGAGCCGGTCACAAACTGAACAATGAGGCTACAACAGAACTTTGCATGCTGTTAACTTGTAATGTATAAGTGTGATTTGTGTAGTAAGTCCAAATTTCAATGGTGATGCAGCAAATATCAAGGGCCTGCCTCTCCCCCTGAAATGAGATCCACCTGTCCTGTGTGGAGGGACAGGTGGAAGTGAGGTAATTTCGCTGACGTTGTGCGCCGTTGCAGGAGGCCGTCGGGAACCACAGTGCAACTCCTCATTGGGTAACATTGGGCCCTATGGGGTACAGTGGACAATGGTGATCTACGCCGGTGGTGACGGTATGCACCGCCGTGGATGTGACCGCCATTTTCTATCATATTCCTCACTTGCTACCTGATCACCCACAGGAGAGGACCTACACTGCAGGTGCTGCTGTGACCTGTGTCTGGAACCTACCATGGCATGCATAGGCCTGTTCCCTGTGTGTGAGGGTGCTTTGTAGGCCAACTGTGGTGTTGGTACAGCCATTGACCAAGTGTATCCTTTGTTTCTCCCCCCCCTTTTTGTTTTGTCATCCTGTCCTTATGTGCATTAGCATCATTTGGTGGAGGAGCAGGGGCACCGGCGACGGAGGGAGCTGCATCCCACAGGACCCAGGAGGCTGAGACCACCGATGCTGAGGGCACCAGTGCGATGGAGGGCAAGGGGAGCACCACAGCGGAGACTGGAAGGGACAGTTCTGACACAGATACCTCCTCAGTACTTGGCAATCAATCAATCAATCAATCAATCATTCGCATTTATAAAGCGCGCTACTCACCCATAAAGGGTCTCAAGGCGCTGGGGGGGGGTCAGTGCTTGAAGAGCCAGGTCTTGAGCTGCCTTCTGAAGGAGAGGTGTTCAGGTATGGCGCGAAGGTGGCTGGGCAGAGAGTTCCAGGTCTTTGCTGCCAGGAAAGAGAAGGATCTTCCTCCGGCGGTGGCTTTGCGGATGCGGGGTACGGCTGCCAGGGCCTGTCCGGCGGATCGTAGAGTGCGCGGAGGAGTGTAGAAGGAGACGCGGTTGTTGATGAGTTTGGGTCCGAGGTTGTGAAGGGCTTTGTGTGCGTGGATGAGGAGTCGGAAGGTGATCCTCTTGTTGACGGGGAGCCAATGGAGTTTTTTCAAGTGTCCTGAGATGTGGGGGTGGCGAGGGATGTCCAGGATGAGTCTTGCGGCAGCGTTCTGGATCCGTTGGAGTTTCCTCAGCAGCTTGGTGGTGATGCCCGCGTACAGGGTGTTCCCGTAGTCCAAGCGACTGGTGACGAGGGCGTGGGTGACAGTCTTCCTGGTGTCGGTGGGGATCCAGCGGAAGATCTTGCGGAGCATGCGTAGGGTGTTGAAGCATGCTGAGGTCACCGAGTTCACCTGTCTGGTCATGGTGAGGGATGAGTCCAGGATGAAGCCGAGGTTGCGTGCGTGGTCAGTGGGTTGGGGAGTGCTGCCTAGGGCGGGGGGCCACCAGGAGTCATCCCATGCGGTGGGGGTGGGGCCGAGGATGAGGACCTCCGTCTTGTCGGCGTTCAGTTTCAGGCGGCTGTCTGTCATCCAGTTCGCCACTTCCTTCATTCCTTCATGCAATCTGGTTCTAGCTGAGGTGGGGTTGTTTGTGAGGGATAAGATGAGCTGGGTGTCGTCGGCGTATGATATTAGGTCGAGTCCGTGTTTGCGTGCGATGTTCGCCAGGGGGGTCATGTAGATGTTGAAGAGAGTGGGGCTGAGGGAGGATCCTTGAGGTACGCCGCAGATGATCTCCGTGGCTGTGGATCTGAAGGGGGGCAGGCGGACTCTCTGAGTCCTTCCGGAGAGGAAGGAGATGATCCATTCGAGGGCCTTGCCTCTGATGCCGGCGTTGCTGAGGCGTCGTATCAGGGTGTGGTGGCAGACCGTGTCGAAGGCTGCGGAGAGGTCCAGGAGTACGAGGGCCACGGTCTCACCCTTGTCGGTCAGGGCTCTGATGTTGTCCGTGGCTGCGATGAGGGCGGTTTCGGTGCTGTGGTTGGTCCTGAAACCGAACTGTGTGGGATCGAGGGAGTCGTTGGTTTCCAGGGCGTTGGTGAGTTGAGTGTTGACAATTTTCTCAATCACTTTGGCGGGGAACGGCAGGAGAGAGATGGGCCGGAAGTTTTTGAGTTCGGTGGGGTCTGCTGTGGGTTTCTTTAAGAGGGCGTTGAGCTCTGCGTGTTTCCAGCTCTCCGGGAAGGTGGCGGTGGTGAGGGAGGCGTTGATGATATCTCGGAGGTGCGGTGCGATGATGTCGTCGGCTTTGTTGTAGATGTGGTGCGAGCAGGGGTCCGATGGGGATCCGGAGTGGATCGAGTTCATGACGCGGGTGGTCTCCTCAGTGGTGGTTGGGCTCCAGGTGAGGATGGTGGCGATGTCGGTAGCGGGTTCCGGGGGGGGGTTCGCGTCGGTGGTCGGGAAGCTGTTGTATATGTCGGTGATCTTGTGGTGGAAGAAACAACCAAACAACAAAGGAAACCTCCACTTGCAGGAAGTGATAGCTGCTTGACAGCTCTCACTTCATCTGAGCGGAGTGTTTGCTCTGACTTGGTAGGAGATCTCAAAGATCCCACCAAGTAGGAGCAAACAGCTATGTCCTGAGTGTGGGCACCCCAGGACATAGCAGGAGCCGGCCCTAGGGGGTGGCGGTCACCAGGACCATCAGGGGCTTCTCAGAATTTCAATTAAGCCCCGGGGAGCTGGCAGTCCCCGGGACTGTGGAGGAGGGCTAAGTGGCCCCACCACACTGAATTTGAATTAAGCCCCTGGGAGGAGGTGGCCTCCGGGACTGTAGCGTGCCAAGTGCCTCCCTCTCAGTGAATTTGAATTAAGCCCCAGGGAGGTGGCGGTCCCAGGGCTGAGGAGGGTGATGCTCACCCCCCCACCTTGAATTTCAATTAAGCCCCAGGGACATGGCAGTCCCCTAGGCTGCAGTGGGGCCACATGGCGCAATGCATTAAAAGTGAATTAAGCTCCTGAGAGGTGGTGGTCCCCGGGGCTGCGGGGAGGGGGCAAGCACCCCCCCCCATTCATTTTCAATGAAGCCCCTCAGAGGTGGCGGTCCCCAGGGCAGTGGGGGTGTAGGCGGCCCCCCACATTTGCTTTGACAGAAACCCCGGGGAGGTAGCAGCCCGCAGGGCAACAGGGAGGCCCCTGCATCAAAATATCAAAGCATCTGGGACCGGGCCCACCCGAGGACCTCATAGAACAAGCTTAGGAGCGCATGCTTGTTTTTTGTTTTTCAGCGGATTTGCTCAATGTCTGCTGAAAACTAAAAAAAAGTGCTTTTGTGCTCTGGGGGCAGGGTGGGGTCCCTCTGGGACCCCAGCATCAGAGCTAAGGGGTCAGGATGTCCTTAACCTGGCCCCCTTTCTTTAACTCGTTTTTGAGTTCTTCTTGTTGAAGTTTTTGTCAGCCAATCAGATCTCTGCACAAGATCAGGAGGGGTTGCGAATCCTTCGCATCCCTATCTGTACAAATGTGGATATTCTTTAATATCTACTGAACTGATTTACACCAAATAACAGAGCTACCTTTCTGCCAAATTTGGTGTATTTCAATGGTTCGGGCACTATCGCTGTTCAAAATCCCTATGGAAATTAACAAATGCTTGTTTTTGAGCCCCCTTTTTCTGGCCCTCCGCTTGACAGATCACCCCGAAACTTTCCGAACACCAGCTGACGTGACTGCCAAATATTTTGGGAAACGTTTGTGAAGATTCATCTAGCGGCACCAAATATATAGGTGAGTAAATAAGTATATATTTATATATAGTTATACATATGTATATATATAAAATAAAATGATGAATTGTTAAATTATCTTAAAAAAAGCTGTTAAATGCTAGTATGGTTCTTTTTTCAGATGAAACTATTGCTTGTTATATTAAACACTGACATTGCCTTCCAAAGCTTCAGTTTCAGGGACATTATGGTCAAGATACAAATCTAATAATCACTGAAATTCACCTACTATGAGGCACAACTCAACTAACGTAATCTGAACTCTCATTCCTACAATCACGTTTGAAAGATGAAAATGATGTGTGAATAAAATACAGAATTATGGTGCAGGTGAGGGTGTGAGTTGGAACGATTACCTTTCAAATTTGATGGAGTGAAACATTAAATGAACTTCTAATTGAGCTTTTATCATTTTCTCTGGGCTGGGGCTGTTATTTACAAAAAGAAAAGTACTGTCATTGAAGACATGAGGACATGAGCCAAGGGATTGTTGCACTGCTGATGACGTGTTATCATATGTTTATTGTTTATGGAAATTAATGTTCAACAGAAACTGTTTCAAATTGTTACTGGCACTGTACACCTGTACTGTTTAAATATAAAAACATAAAATATAAATTTAGATATAAAAATCATACATTATGAACTAGAACTTGTCCACGTGTTTCTGTGTTCACATTAGTGAGAACTTATTGATATTGATATGAAAGATGATGGAATACAGTGTTTCATTTGTAAAATGTTATAAAGAATGCATGCTGGGCCTGGCAGTGAAGATAAAGTTAGTACCATCACTGTTTTGTTTTGTGTCTGCTAATATTTTGTGTGAGATAGTATCCCTTCATTAACCATAACTAAATATTCTCAAAAGTTTTTTTCCAATGTAATTTGTAGTTATTTTTGTTTTAACACTCATTGCATCCTATGCCTGAGGCCAGGGACTACTCACGATCCTCCAGGGCGACTAACCTTACCCCGCACATAGCTTTCAGCCATGTATGTCATGGTAGAGAACATCCGACAAACCCCCGCCCCAGTAACTCGTGATTCCGACATGCACAGATTTTATTTCAATAATTTGACTGCTTCATTTATATTTTTAATGGCCTAATACAGGTTGTTGTGAGTCATTTAATAGCAGTGCATGGTGAGGCGCAAGGTATGGTTACCTTAGGGTGCGAGTTATAGTTATTTGAAGTAACTCTAACTATAACTGCTGAATTTCTATGTGCGAGTAAATTCAGAACTTAAATATAAGGTCCCTGTAATCTTTGCTTTTTTAAGTGAATAGCTATGTTTTTTTAATTCTATTTCCTAACTATAACGTCCCTGTTACCTTTTGGGTTTTTTTCTGTGAATGGCTGTGTTTGTTTTTAATGTAAAGTAATTTTAATTACTATAGGTTAATCCAACCACCGCCGTACACATCCTTCGGCTATGTGTGGCAGGGTTTGGCCACAGGGCCTGCAGCCAACCCCCATAACCACCAAAACCTGTGCTGCATATGGCCAAAGGCCTGTGTATCTGGATGGGAGAATAAATAAGAAAGGGTGTCTGCGATTTTATATTGAGGGAGGAGGGCCACCCAAATACCCATCCCCAGACAATTTTAGCCCCAAGGACCCCATACCACAGGGCCGGCCTTAATACATATTCAGGGCCAGCTGTAGGGTAGTGTGACTGGTGCCACCGGACTGGGGGCTGACTTTGAGTCGGGGCACCATATTTGCAAGTTTATTATGGTTTCAAATGCACCTGCCGCCACATTTCTTGCCTCCAGCATTTTCCAGCAACAATAAAAATGTCAAGATAACTCCATGATTAATGTTCTTCCTGGAGAGAGCAGAGTTTGGTCTATTGGTAGCTTTTACTCAACATAAGGTAGCGCCTAGGATAGGGGTTAATATGCCTGCTACAAAAGAATGTCTACCATGCAGATCACAAAGTGCATGTAATGTGAATAGGTCAGTGGGTTACTGCTTTTGTCATACAGATACTTTTTGTTGCTTGCAGTTTGAAAATTGAAATCCTAATATAGAATAGTGACCAATTAACTGTCATCAAAGAGCTGCATGTAAACTTCAAGGTATAGATTAGAGTGTTATGATTTTTTCCCCAATCTTCCATTAACCTAATGTTGCAAAACGGGTTCATTTGAGTATAAATCAATTCTTAGTATTGAAGAGAACGCCCAGCCGTTGTGTTACATTTTGAATATTGAGTTTGGTCTTCTCCAGACCAAGAACTCTTAAACTATACTGCCTACCAGTAAAGATGATGTAACTCCTACCATTTGTAGTCCTCTGTAACATTTCCTATAGACTGATTTGTACACCTATGATTGACTGTCTGTGTAATGTGTGTGTGGTGTAAAGTAGTCTGACATCCTACACTGGTATGATTGATGCTATATAAATAATAAAATGCATCTGAGAGAGACTGGTTATGTAGACTTCAGCAGCACTATTAAAGGGTGATACTGAGGGAATATATATTTTTAAAGTGGTATTTTGGCCCTTGGTACCCCATCCCCCTGGGTCCAGCCTTAAAATATGTCAAATATTTTTGGGGAGGGAGGCTGCCTTATCCCCCTGGGCCATGCAATGTCATCTGGGTGCCCCCCAGGGCACACAGTCACCATCATTGGGGACCGTCTGGGGAGCTCTCTGCCTCCTTCAGGAGCCAGCATTGTAGTCACAGACAGGGAACTGCTGAACATGCAACGCCCTGTCTGCGAGAGCAATCGTTTCCTCTGTTTCTTTGCCTGCATGTATGCGAGCAGAGAAACAGAGGAAACCTTCGCTTCCAGTGGATGGGCACACTTTAACAGACCCCGTCTGCTGGAACCAGAGTATTTGCTGTAACTATCTCAGCAAACAGGAATGTCCTTGGGGTGGGCAGCCCCGGACATAGCAGAAGCTGGCCCTGGGGGGTGGCAGTCCCCAGGGTCATAATTGGCTCTTCAAGGATTTGAATTTACCCCGGGGAGGTGGTGGTCCCTGTGGTCAGGGGTCCAAGATGAATCCCCTTCATTATTTCTATTCAGCCACGGGGAAGAGGCAATTCCATGGGCTGCAGGGGGGTCCGCAGGACCCCCCTACTATAAGTAGTCATTTTGCCTCAGGGACGTGATGGTCCTCAGGATGCAAGGGGGCCCTCATATAATCCAAATAGCCCTGGGGAGGTGGTGCCCCCCGGGCATGGGAGTCCACAGGACCCCCACGATAAGTAAGGCATTTTACCCCAGGGAGGTGGTGGTCCCCAGCTCATTATTAAGCTGAGGAGGGGAGCCCGTGTGTCCCTCTCCTTCATTTTTTACATGCACCCGAGACCTGGCCCACCCGGGGACTTTATTGGAACAAGCGTGTGTGACCACTCTTGTTTTTTTCTACTTTTTGCAGCAGATTTACATATTCACGCAAACTGTTGTATTCAGAAGTGCTTTTTTGTCCTGGGGGTTCCTCTGGGACCCCAGCACAAGAGATAAGGGGTCAGGGTGTCTGTACGCTGGCCCCTTTTCTTTTTTTTTAACTCTTTTTCTGGGACTCAGTTAAAGCTGAGTCCCAAGATGGCTACCAATGCTTCCTGGTTGAAATGTTGGAGCCAATCAGAGCTCTGAAGATCTCTGCACAAGCTTCTTATTATTTGTGAAGTCATCACGGCCACAGATGTACTAATTTCTGAACAACTATGGAACGGATTACACGCATTACACGGATTACACGCAATCTGCATACCAAAAGATAACATTCTGCCAAAGTTTGTGTAATTCCACCCAGTGGATCTGGCTGTAGTCATGTTCAAAACTCCTATAGAAATTAACATGGGAAATACACGTTTCACAACTCCCCCCCCCCCGATCAATCATCCTGAACCTTTCTGTGCACAACAAAAATCATAGGCACACTTTTTTTGGAAATTTTGTGAAGATTCGTCAACCAGTGCCAAAGATATAGGCAAGTCCAAAAACATTTGTTTTTCTATGGAAACATGGTCCTAACTATAACTACCTACTGGCAATATATATATATGTATATATATATATATATGACATAACCATGCATGCCGGAATCATGAATGCCTTTACAGTGAATGTCGTTATAAAAGTATGCTTAGTAAAGGAGTATGTGGAAACTGCATGCTTGGTTGTGTTATACACCCCCCCTTTCAAACTAAAAAAAAACTACACCAACCCCCCCTGCGCTGAGGACCAAAACTACCCCCACCCCTAAAAAACTCCACAAAAAAAAACCTGGCCCCTGTTTACATAAAAAACCTACCCTGACCCCTCCACCTGCCCTGAGCCCTACAACCTTCCCCCACCCCTAATGACCAAACTACCCTGATACCTCTGCCAATCCTAAGCCGTAAAAAATAAACTACTCTGACCCCCCACCTGCCCCTAAAAAATAAACTACCCAGACCCCGCACCC
Source organism: Pleurodeles waltl (assembly GCF_031143425.1). Classification (NCBI taxonomy): domain Eukaryota; kingdom Metazoa; phylum Chordata; class Amphibia; order Caudata; family Salamandridae; genus Pleurodeles; species Pleurodeles waltl. The sequence continues at coordinate 254,854,798 of NC_090445.1, forward strand.
ACCCTAAGCCCAAAATCCACCCCACCGCTAAAAACTACCCCAAAGCATGCCCCAGCCCCACTTATCTCACTGTATCCTCTCCCGATCCTTCTACTTCTCCTCTCCGCACTTTTCCCGCCCTCCCTTAAACCTTCCTCACCCCTAAAAAATAAACTAACACGACACCCACCACCCGTCTTGAGCCCTAAAACCTTCCCTACCCCTAATGACTAAACTACCCCGCCCCCACGCTAAGCCCTAAAAAAACTACCCTGACCCGCCACCCGGCTCCCAAAAAATAAACTACCCGACCCCCCACCACCCTGAGCCCTAAACACATCCCTACCACTAAAAACTACCCACAAACCCTGCCCCAGCCCCACTTACCTCACCACGTCCTCTCCCGACCCTTCCTTTGCTGCCCTTCTCTCGCCCTTCCTTAAACCTTACCTGCCTCAAAAAAAAAAAACTGCCCCGATCCCCCACTGCCAAAGCTAAAAGATAAACTATGCTCACCCACCCTAAGCTCTAAAAAGATAAGCTACCCCGCCCCCCTATACACTCTAAGGGCCAGATGTAGGTAGCTGTTTGCATGGTGCAAACTGCGAAAATCGCAGTTTGCGCCATGCAAACAGCCTAACGCGATGCTCATTCCCAAATTGCGAGTCGGTACCGACTCGCAATTTGGGAATGCGACTCGCAAATAGGAAGGGGTGTCCCCTTCCTATTTGCGACTCACATCGCAATTCAGAGTTGCTTTGTGACAGCGAATGTGGTCGCAAACCAACTCGCAGTTACCACCAGTGTCACACTGGTGGTAACTCATTTGCAAAAGGGAAGGGATCCCCATGGGATCCCTTCCCCTTTGTGAATGCCGACAAAAATATTTTTTCAGAGCAGGCAGTGGTCCTATGGACCACTGCATATTCTGAAAAAAACGAAACCAAATGGTTTCGGTATTTTTTTCATTTTGCAACTCATTTTCCTTTAAGGAAAACGGGTTGCAAAATGAAAAAAAAAAAACTGCTTTATTTAAAAAGCAGTCCCAGACATGGAGGTCCGCTGACTTCAGCAGGCCACCATCCCTGTGAGTGCAGGGACTCGCTATGGGGTCGCAAAATGCGACCCACCTCATGAATATTGATGAGGTAGGTCTTTGCGACCCCATAGCGAGTCGCAGAAGGTGTCTGAGACACCATTCTGCATCCGTTTTTGCGACTTGCAAATTGCGAGTCGCTCAGACTCGCAATTTGCAAGTCGCAAAAACGGATTTTACTACACCTGGCCCTAAGACCTAAAAATAAATTAGCCCAAAAGCCCTAAAAAACAAACTATCTTGAACCGCTCTAAATAATATACTACCCCAACCCCCCACACTCTAAGCCTTAAATCCACGCCAACCCTAAAAACTACCCCCAACCCTGCCCCAACCCTACTTACCTCACAGCGCCCTCTCCCGATCCTTCCTGCTCTCATCTCCGCACCACTAGTCCGCTCTCTGCCTTATCTATGATTTAACAACGCATATGCATGGTTTAGGTACATGCATGGTTAAGGCAGTCGTTGGTTTAAGAAAGCATTGTTCTGCTTGCGTGGTAAACATCAGTGTGGCTTAGGAAGCGTTGTTTAGGAAGTATTATATATATATATATATATATATATTCCAAAACAATCAGGTCTAAAAAGCTGAGCACTCTAACTGCTGGTGCTAGTGTTGGGGTTAAGGCCACGACCCCTATTAATTGTTCACTAAAAACGAAAAAACACGGCACTCCCAAATGAAGACTTCACCGGCAAGTTTGATTTAATCATCAGGCAGCATTGACCAGGCAGCATTAACCAGACACCACAACGCGTTTCAACATCTCAGCTTTCTCAAGTGGTTTCAGTCTGTGTCCACACATTGTTGCTGTTAGCATACCTTTTAAAAGCACAGAGGCATTCTAGGATCTGTAGTTCCATGCCCCACACACATGGGAACTTTAATTATACTGTGAAAAGTTAATCAATTACATGGCAGCCAGCACCAATCCTATCAAAACACTAATAAACAACTCCCATGAATAAGTTCATATTATGCATTATTATTCCATACAGTGACAGTGTAAGTACCGTTTTTATTAAAATTCCTAATCTTCCAGAGTCAAACATTCCTGCTTATGAATTCATGCTTTTAATGTTTTCACAGCAATTAAATCACAAATGTTTTAGCCTCAATTCACTATTAATGCCCCTTTATTTAGCCAAGGCTCCAGACCCTTATTTCCTCTGAATTTAAGGGCAGCATTGATACTGTGATTCCATGTTCAAAGGACATATACTCACCAGACTCCCTGAGAAGGCTGTCTCTTCAGTCACAAAGTGTTTCTGGGTACAGTAATAACTGACCTGCCGGATATCAGTGCACCTCATTAAGGTGTTGGGAGTGTGTGTGTGAATGTGTGCTATACAAGCCTGTCTGATTTCTGTAGCACTGCGTAGCGGAGCGTAGTGAGGGTGTGGGAGTGACTGCCTGTGATCAACTGCAGCGCACTGCAGTGTGGCCACACACTTTGGTTCCTTGCCAAAAGATTATCATGGTTTACATAGTTTTTTACCCGTGCGGCCTAGGCCCAAAAGGGTATTTAAAAGTGCTGTAATTACCTGTGTGTACTCATTGTTGCTATTGTGTGAAACAGGCAGCACCTTATAACTGTATGGTATTGAATGGGGGTCTTGTGCTCACAACGTTTGTACCGCATGAGCATGCTGGGACGGAGAGTAGGATTTTTCCCAAGTGTACTGTTAGACCTGTCAGCTCTTGGCGTGGTTTTCCCTGTCTTTTTGGCTTCTGACCTCCTGTTTTTCATCCTGTGCTGACTTTCGTTTTTGCTGGCTTTACGACGCTGACCACTGCTAAAGTGCAAGTGTTTCCTGTCTAAATTGTATTGGTGATTGGTTTATCCATGACTGGCATATTTGATTTACTAGTAAGTCCCCAATATAGTCCACCATGGGTGCCCAGGGCCTGTAAATCAAAGGCTACTAGTGAGCATGCAGTGCTGATTGTGCCACACACGAGTAGCACTGTAAACATCTCAGGCCTGCCACTGCAGTGTCTGTGTGTGCAGTTTTAACTTTAACTGCCAATTCGACCGGGTATGTGCACTCAATTACCGGCAGGGTTCAGTGTATTTAATTGTAGGACATGTACTGGTGTGTTATACATGCCAGATAGTGAAATACAGCTAAATCTGGTTTTCACTATTGAACGGCCTATCTCTCCCATAGGTTAAAATGGGGATTGCCTTGGAAAATCTTTCAAGTGTAATTTCCTATTGGGAGCAAATAGAGATATAGGTCTCTGAGCTCACAATTTAAAAATACATCTTTTTGTGAAGTTATTTTTTACATTGTAAGTTTGGAAATGCCACTTTTATAAAGTTGGTATTATCTTGCTTAACCATTCTGTGCCTCTGCCTAGCTGTGGCATACACGTCTGGGCCAGGATGACAGTTCGGCTGTTTGTGAATTCATTCTAGACAGTCACACAAAGGGAGCTGAAGTATCCCATGCATATGCTGATGGGTCTTCCTTGGCTAGAGTGATGGGAGGAGCTGGCACATGAACCTGAATAGAGCTGTGCCTGACTCACACAAAGCAGTCTCCAACCCCCTGGAGTGTGTCTGTGGCCAGGGCAGGAAAGGCAGTGTCTGTGCACTACAAAGACATTCCTTTGAAGTCTGCCTACTTCAAAGGCAGAAATGAGAATAAGTACTGGACTTCAGAGATCACAACTTTAGAATCCTTCTGGACTGAGGACAGGAGTAGGAGGGACTGTCACTTTGCCTGCTGCTTTGCTGTGCTGGCCTGTTGCTTCCTGCTTCTGTACTAGGAGTGATAGGACTGTACTTTGCTTTCTACATCCTGCTTCCAAAGATTCTCTAAGGGGTTTGACTGAACTTGCCTCCTGTTAGAAGTCTAAGGGACATCAAAGACTTCATCTGCCAGCACCTGGGCTCGCTTGTTGAGAGTTCTGACTTGCCTAGTGGTGCCATATCCAGTTTCTGGGACCTCGGGAGTGAGTTCTGGTGAAACGAAGAAGAACCCAAGTATATCAACTTCGGATCAGACGCCACTGTCCAACTCTGCGCTGCTACCTGCACCAAAGCTGTGGTTCCGGCTGAGTGCAACAACCAATGCCGCAGGCCTGATGCTGCCAAAGTGCTGGCAAAGTCACACCACAGCTTGAGTCCGGAGTGACGTGTCCCCGACGTCCAGGACACCCATCTCCAACCCCTCCACAGCACCTGTGGCCCCATGGTGTGATCATGACACCACAAAGTCAATGCCTAACCGCCCGACTCAGGGCATCATCTTTGTTTCCCCTTTTTCCAAAGGTACTGTGCCTGGGATTTGTGCGACTCCATGACCAGCCTGTACTTCCTTGCAGGACGGCATCGGCCTATTGGGAACAGCTCCATCAAGATGTTGTGATAGCCCCAGTTGAAGCTATTGTGTTTCTAAGCGCTTTATTGAGATTTAAGTGGTCATTACGAGTCTGGGAGTCTCTTGACCTCCAGACTCGCAATGGCGTTCGGACCACTTCTAATGCGGTGGTCCGAGCACCACATTATGACTTGGGAATTACGACTTCATTCTCTGCCAGCGATTTCATGGCGGTAACACTGCCATGAAAAGTCTGGTGGAGAAAGGGTGCAGCAGCCCCTCTGGCCAGCACCATCTCAATGTTCAGACAGACAGTGAAAATTGCGAGGGAGCTGCTTCACCCTATATCCTACAGCATTGCAGCCGGCTCAATTAAGAGCTGAAGACAATGCTTTAGGGTGTTTACCGCTAGGCTGGTGGGTGAAAACTCAGATTTCCACCCGCCAACCTAGCGGGAAACTCTTAATGGGCTTGACAGGGAGGTAGCCACTATGGCACCAACCTCCCCATCGGAAGTTTGGCGAACGGGCAAAACTGTCTGCCAAACTCGTAATCAGGCCCCTTAATCTTTAAAATTCTTATCTTTCCTTGTGTATGTTCGATATTTGTGGTTTTGGTCTTGTTTTACTCAGATAAATATTGGCTATTTTCATAAACTGCCATGAAGTACTTTTGTGGTGTTTTCACTATGTTACTGTGTACGTGTACAAATACTTTACACATTGCCTCCGAGATAAGCCTAACTGCCCGTGCCAAGCTATCAAGGGGGAGAGCAGGGATTATTTTAGCTGTGCGGGTCACCCTGACTAGAGTGAGGGTCCCTGCTTGTACAGGGTTCAAACCACTGCCAACTAGAGACCCCATTTCTAACACTGGTGATCAGCGGTGAGGATAGCACTGGTATTTGTACTTGACATACAGTGATTGATGTAGACTACTCCCATATCGCAGACCAATAAGTAACTACATGCTGTTTTTTCTTTTTTTTCAGCTTCTCTTCTTTTTTCCTTCTCGAAACCTTGCAACTTTTGGATTATCCACAATCATGTCTCTGGGGAGCCATTAGCAGTTGCTGCAGATTTGGTGTTTGAGCAGGAGAGGTTGGAAACCAATTCAGTGTCTCAGCTCAAAAAGTTCTGTAAAAAGCTCAAGTGTGCTTTTAAAGGCCTAACTAGAAAGGAGGAGCTACAAAAGGTGCTGAGGACTTGGTTGGCAGCAAAGGAGGTTGATGAGCACACAGAGGAGGAGTATGTTGTTGTAGAGCAGTGGTCTCCAAACTTTTCAATGCCGCCCCACCCCCAGTTGGAAAATAAAAATCGGTGGGCCCCCACCAGAATTTTTCAAAATTATTTTATAAAGATGGCAATGTTTAAATATGTCTAGGCCTAAGCATTGCAGTTAAGTACTGTTACGTTTTTTTAAAATACAATAACATGCTTCTGCTTAAAACAAAGGCATGTCATCTATATAATGCTACTTTTGGCCAGAGTCTGGCACCCCCCCTAGGATCACTTCGGCCCCCCCCTATGGGGGCCTGCCCCCCAGTTTGAAGACCTCTGTTGTAGAGGGAGAGGAGGAGAACCTGCATGAGGGTTTTGTGGATAACCAGGATCTGCTGGGGAAGAAGGCACCTTCCAGGGCAAGTAGCAGTGTTTCTTCAAAGGGTCTGACCCTTGAGGAGCTGGAGGGCAGGCAGAAGCCTAGGAAGCACACTTTGGAGCTTGAAAGGCTCTGGTTGGAAATGGAGGCAAAGAAACCGGCCAAAGAGAAAAGAAAAATGATCTTGGCTTACGAGCTGAGCTTTAAGGAGCTGGACTTGAAAGGCAAGGCAACACAGATAGTGTGGCAGCATTGTGTCAGTACAGTCTGAGAGAAGAGTGCACCTTCCCAAGAATTTAAAGAAAGAGTACACTAAGGAGGATGAAATGCACAGGTGATTTCAGGGCTATGAGGCAGCTCTCCACATGCACAGGATACCTGAGAAAGATTGGAGGTGGGCCTGTGGTACTACCTCACAGTGGAAGGGAGGGACACCTTGTTGGCACAAGGGGTAATTAGCAAGCTCACCTACACTACCATGAAGGGGGCCACTATCACTAGGTATAGCCTGACACCAGAGATGTATAGAAGGAAGTTCAGAGAGAGTAGGAAATTTGATTCCCAGACCTGGCTTGAGTGTGTGGATTCCTTCTGTAGAGCATTGTATGAAGGGCAGTGAGGTAAAAGATTATTTTGGGCTGTACAATTTGTTTGTGCGAGAGCACTTGTCTGGTCTGTTTTCCACAGCTGCGCCAGCACTTGATTGACAACCGGATTAATAACCCAAGGAAGCTTGCTCAGGAGGCGGACCGCTAGATGAGTTCCATAGTCCTCAAGAAGTTGTATGTGGGAGACTCAGCCACGGGAGGGCAGGGTCCCCAACAGAAGAAGGAGGGTGGTGACAAGTATAAAAGTAAGGAGTTCTCAAAAGGGTCCCAACCCAGTTGCCAGGGTAAGGATTCCCAACCTGCTGTTGAAAAGAAAAGTTGTTTCTCTAAAGGAAAGCCAGCAGGGAAGAGACATCGGAAGTGTTTCACTTGTGGCCGAAAAGGCATTTCAGGGGGAGTCCAAAGTATTCCAAGTGGACACAGGCCCCCAGTGGTAGGCAGCACTTGGGAAGGAGTTGGCCCTAGTTAGTGGTGGGGATCCAGCTGAGTTAACCTTAGTCGCCCTGGGTGAGGTGGAGGAGGTCCAGAAAACCCTCAAGTACAGGCAGTGGGTGACCATCAATGGGAGGCTGGTGGAGGCTCTAAAAGACACAGGAGCCAGTGTAACAACTAAGACTGACGGCATTGCATTCCCAGAGCAGATGAGCTCATTTACCGGTTGGGAGTTGCCAAGTTCCTCAGCACGTTTGACCTAACATCTGGCTACTGGCAGATTTTCTTAACTAAGGGGGCCAAGGAGATGTCAGCATTCTCAAAGCCAGAGGGGCGTTGCCCGGTCCATGTTATGCCCTTTGAAGAATGTTGAAGAATGCCCCTGCCACCTTCCAGAGGCTGGTCAACCAGGTCCTGGCTGGGTTGGAGAACTTAAGTGCTGCCTACCTGAATGGCATTGCTGTCTTCAGCTCTACCTCGGAGGACACCTTGTACCACCTCCAGCAAGTGTTGCGGGCTCTGCAGAGTGCAGGCCTCACTGTCAAGGCAGGTAAGTGCCAGATAGGGCAGGGATCTATGGTGTATTTGGGACATCAGGTAGGGAGTGGCCAGGTAACACCCTTAAAAGCCACGATTGACACCATTCTGGCTTGGGCACCCCCCAAAGACCCAGACAGAGGTGAGAGCCTTTTTACATCTCACCGGATACTACAGGAGATTCTTCAAGGGGTATGGCACCATTGTTGCCCCATTGACAGAGCTGACTTCCAGGACTTGCATTTGCACAGCATCACACGATATCTAACTGTGCGCCAGTACTTCACGTAGGCAAAAGTGTTCCTTTGTTTCCTAAGGTGTGTTGGGAGTAAGAATTGACCTTGGTGTTGGTGATTTTTGCTCCCTCTAGATTATTATTTTGGCTCCCGCTAGTTTGCCACCATGCCGGGGTCCTACCTCAGGGGGACTTGTTTGAGTTGGCTGATCAGGACATGTCCATAGTGATGCTGTTCGAGGGGTTCTGCAGGAGAGGGAGGTGCTTGACAGTGGAAGAGCAACAAGGGCAGACCTTCAGAAGACCCTACAAGCATGGGCAGAGGCCCACCCAGAAGGGTCATTGAATGGGGGAGAGATCCCGAGTGTGGGGAGGGGACAGAGCTGATGCAGATAATCTTGGATGGGCTAGCTGCATACGGGGGTAGCCCCTGTGTTTCAGGACGGGGGTCACTGTGACCGCAGGTAGCAGTGCGTTCTCCAGGGGCATGTCCTCTGAAGAGCTGGAAGACAGAAGGGAAGAATGGACACTGAAATTAGAACCTGCCAGACAAGACAAGGAGCAGATCCTAGCCATGGAAAAGGAGCAGGTCCTTGCGGGATTGGAGACAGAGCAAGCCCTGTCTGACAAGACACTTGCCATGGAAGAAAACAAGATGGCCCATGCGCTTAGCCTCAGAGAATTGGATGTTAGAACCCTACAAATAGGATCCAATTGTAGTAATGGTGGCAGTGCACCTGCTGCGTCTGACAGTGGGAGTAGAGGTTGTGTCCCTAAAAATATAATACCAAAGTTCTTGTTGGGGGGAGAAATCAAGAAGTGACTAGCAACCTATCAGGAGACTATAATGGCACACTGGGTCCCAGAGGAAATCTAAGGAGGTAACCTATGTCAGTTCTTACTAAAGGTGGGGAGAGGTGCACCAGTAAGGAAGGGCATGCTGAGCTACCCAGTCAAAAAAGCCATCTAGATAAGCATGTTTTGGGAAGGGCCCAAACTGTCCTTCCTGGATGGGGTGATTTCTTACTCTATGCTGGAAAGACATGGGGGTGATCTGTGTCAGTGTAGGCAGCTGCCTGTGGAGCTGGGTGACAAATGGGTCTCATGCTCCTTCCCACCATGAACGGGGAGTTGGTGATGGGCCAAATCCCAGGAGGTACCATGTTCCTTCACAAAAAGGGTGGGGGAAGTAGGGGACGGATCGGGCCAAAAGATGAGGGGGGTCTGAGGCAGGCATGTTCCTTCTTAAATTGAGGGTGGTTTTGGGGGTGGGCAAAAGCCCAAAATAGCCTTCACCCAGCCCCTATGCCTGGTGAATCCCCAAAGGGGAGCGCAGCAGCTGGGGAAGCTGGCCTGTACCAGGAGAAAAATCTACTGAGGTGGGTCCCCTAGTAGCAGGAGGATGTGAGGTGATGCCCGGAACCAGAAGCCCACCAGTTCGGGATCTGGGGCTACCCCTGCAAAAAGGGGAAGCAGGGCAAAAAAGGAAGTCATCCCTGACCCTTGTTCAGTCTGAGGGCACAGTCCTGAGGACAGATGACCAGGTGCAGGAAGCCATCCTTGACCTGGTCTGGAGAAAACTGGGAAAAAGGTGCAAGGCATCTGGGGCCATCATCCCTCCTTTTAGGAGCCACTGAGGGCAGAGGTCCTGGGGTGGTTAGCTGCTGGGTTATGGATGCTGGAGGCTGTTGGCGCCCTGGGCCTGGTGCTGTTCCAGTGAACTAAGGTGGCTCAGGGGGAGGGTGTGAGCTGTCTCCCACACAGTATTCTAATGAGCAACTGCATTGCTAAGATTCTATATTTATTACAAAAGTATGGCATGCCTGATGTCACACTGATGTAATCAAAACTGTAATAAGGCATGTCTGTTAGATATCATAAAAATTAGATGGTCGTACTCCCATCGAAATTATGGATAGTGCTCTAAAAACTAAAATGAGGACATTCTGAGTTTTCAAACAGCAACAAAGCAATTTTATGTTATTTGCTATCCTGATGTTTTTTATCCAGTGTACCACTTGATTATATGTCATGTCATGGCGTTACGGCCAGAGCTGCAGACTTTGCAGCTGGGGAACCAGGTTTGAGTTTCAGCATACCTAAAACCCAAAAGGAATGTGTCCTTGTTTGATTTAACTGATGCTCATGTACAGCACTCCAATAGCTTTGGGTCAAGTATGTGTTATATAAAACTGGAAAACAAAAAAAGTGTTTTGCATGCTTATGTTACTGGGCTACATTTGGGTGATATTTGTGCTACATTTGGGCTCTTTTATCTCTAGTAGCCATCTCAGGAGATTTATTTGTTATGAAGCTGCCTAATTTCCTAATTTATTGTAGTATCCTCAGTAGAAAATGCTTTCATTTTTCCACTTTGATTCCATCAAGAGGATAGTCAGTTGTGCTACACTTCTGGCATAAATTCAGAAGGTTAGCACTCTACAGTAGTTGCTCGTTAGAACACTGTAGTAAACTGCTAATCACCTGGGAGCTAGCTGGCAGTCTGCGCTGGTGTTGAAAGTGCATGTTTCAGTCTCTATGTCAGAATGTTGTAATGAAATAAAAGAGAAAACTATTTGAGAACTCGCTTAAAACTTGTTCTACTTTTTCTTTCTACAGCACTAACCATATTTTCTATAACAAAAAAAAAACCATCATTTTGTTCATTTCTAAATTAATTGTGTTAAGTTTCACCAGTTTGATTCAATCAAGATTGCTTAAGGTGTGCCACAATTTTGTCATAAGTGAGATTGTAATAGCTCTAGTTGTCCTTTAGAACATTCTGGGAGGCTGCCGTAGAACACAAAGGAATCAACTGACAGGCAGCTCCAGTTGGGGGACATGTTTTACTGAGAATTTCAGACTTCGTTCTCATATGGCTGAGAAAGATAGTGCAAATTTACAGAAAATATGCACTTATTTTAGCTTCTGGAGTACCTTCCATAACCTCTATGGGAAAATCATGCAAAAACTGTTTTCTCTCAAACGTGATTCATGAAATCCCAGCTGAAGGCTTTTTCACAGGGTAAAATCACCTTAGCAACAAATGATTTATATTGTAACTAAAAACTGTTATCACCCTTTATACATTCTCCTTTTTGTGACCCTCAAAACCTGCCTTTCACTACAATGCATTCAGAGGGGTGCTATCATGTATATTGGTCCCAAGCTGGCTGCCATCACTTCCTGGTTGAAGTGCTGACAGCTAACCAGATCTCACAGTGATATCTGTGCTTAGGCTCCGCCTAGATACACAAAATTATTTTTCCTTTAATATCTCAAAAACTACTGAATGGATTTAAACTAAATAACAGAAAGCGTGTTTTCTAGACCAAGAGCTACCTTCCTGTCAAATTGGTGTAATTCCATTCAGCGGTTTGGAAGGCAGTTGTGTCTAAGGGCCAGATGTAGGTAGACAGCAAATTGCGACTTGCAATTTGCGAGTCAGAGTGACTCGCAAATTGCAACTCGCAATTTGCTATGCAGAAAGGTGTCTCAGACACCTTCTGCGACTCGCTATGGGGTCGCAAAGACCCACCTCAGGGGTTACAACCCCATAGCGAGTCTGGGCACTCACGGGGATGGTGGCCTGCTGGAGACAGCATACCACCATGTCCGTGACTGCTTTTAAATAAAGCAGTTTTTTTCTTCTATCTGCAGCCCGTTTTCCTTTACAGGAAAACGAGCTGCACATAGAAAAAAATACCGAAACCTTTTGTTTCATTTTTTTTTCAGAGCAGGCAGTGGTCCAGAGGACCACTGCCTGCTCTGAAAATATAATTTTGTGATCATTCACAAAGGGGAAGGGGTCCCATGGGGACCCCTTCCCGTTTGCGAATGAGTTACCATCCACTTCAAGTGGATGGTAACTGCGAGTTGATTTGCGACCGCTTTCGCGGTCGCAAATCAACTTACATTGCGGTGCGAGTCGCAAATAGCAAGGGAACACCCCTTCCTATTTGCGAGTCGGAAACGCATTTTGTGAGTCGGTTCCGACTCGCAAAATGTGTTTCTGCATTGCGTGCGGGCAATAGCGCCTCGCAAACTGCGTTTTTCACCGTTTGCGAGGCGCTAATGCCTTATCTGGCCCTAAAATCTCTATGCGAATTAACATTGGAAACACACCTTTTTTCAACCACCCCTTTTTTCTCTGCCCTCACTTGACAGATCACCCCAAAACTTTCCATACACAATAAGACCCAACAAGACACTTTTCTTTAACATTTCATAAAGATTCTTCAAACGGCATAAAAAAACACTTTACCTAGGGAGACTAGGTCCTACCTATAACTACCTACCTACTTCCATTTATTTTAATGTAAGAAGTATAAAGTGCTGAGTGCAAATCCAAGACAAATAGCAACACGTTTTGGCCTGAGCCTTCTACTGGCCATAGAGTTACAAATAACCAGAGTGTATTTAATTCATGTGACCACCGCCATCCACCAATTAAAATCTATTTGCTACTTAATCGCTAATTACTACACAATGGATACCCTTCAGTTATTTTCTTTTCTTTTTTCTCTTTATTTATTTCTTAAATGGTAGTGAGAATATTTAGAACAGTCATAATGATTCATGATTGCTCATGCCCATGTTTCAGTATCTGATTTCAATTATTTTAATTAAAAGGATGAAATACCCAGTGCTCACGTTATTAACAACCAGGTATACAAATTCCAAACAGTTCCAATTAATATTACCCACCTCTTCAGTTGACTTATGTATTTTGATTTTCACTTCTCCTCAAAAATAACTGAATAGAAATCCTTATCTTGGTAAAGTACCTGTTCCTATTTAAATTCAACCAATATTTTGTAAGACCTCACAATTTCACAGGAACACATTATTCTCATCAAGAATAACATAATTCTAAGGGGCAATCCTACCAACACACATTTGTCACAATTGTCTTTACAGTCTACATATGTTCATAACAAAGTGCAAGTGCTTCTTATATTCATGAAGTGCAAAAAGGGGATGAAAATGACTAATTGCCATAAAATTAAATATGTCAAATGTTATAGACAACTATCCTACATTTGAGGGGGATATAATGTTCTTTTACTACAAAGTGCAACTGCATAATATGTATTATGTTGTAAAAGTAATTCAAACCACACATATTCAGTATCTTCAATGGATATCCATATAATTCCACATTTCTATTGGTAAAGTGCAGGTGCATCACATACTTTTAGAATCTCTCCCTATTTTTTATCCCCACATATTGGATGTCCTCTATGTAATCCCACATTTTTATATATAAAAAACAAGTGCATTGTGTACTGCCAATAACTATCCTTAGTTCCTGATTATATTAACTAATTTAAACTGGCTAATTACATAATTGCATGTCCACTATAGATGTCTGTGTAACTCTGCATCTGCATTCAGGCCCCATGGCACCTCAGTCCCAATTAAAATAATCCATTTGGATTCCATTCCTTGTAACATCAGTTCATGATCTCCTCCTCTGGCACTGGGTTTTATATGTTGAATGCCATAGTATTTTAATCCTCTTTGTTCACCCTGATGTTGTTACAAATATGTTTTGCCATTGAATATGTTGGGTTCTTGTTATTGATTGCCTGATATGCTGCAATATGCGAAGATTCAGTTTATTCACTGTACTACCTACATATTTTTTGCCACAGATGCATTCTAATACATAAATCATATAAGGGGTATCACAACTTATACTTTTCATAATTTGCATCATTCTGCCGTCAATTACTTTGAACGTTGTTGTGTTTTTTACAAACATGCATGCTTTGCATTTTGTACATTTCCAGAAGCCTTTTTGATTGTACATCAGCCAGTTAGATCCACATTTATTCTGAGGGATCATATAACTGCTTGTCAAATGGTCACCCAATGAGGGCGCTTTCCTATAGGTAATCAGGGAGTGACCGGACAGTGTCTTATGTAATGTTTCATCTAATAACAACAATTTCCAATTATCTTCTAGCAATTTCTTGGTCTTTTGACTAGCTGCATCGAATCACATGATGTACCTCACATCATTATTTCCTGAACCTTCCTTGTTGTCTTTTTGCTTTGGTATCAGTAGTTCATCCCTTTGCATTGCATTGCCCTTCTCATGGTATAAATCAGAACTGATCTGGAATACCCTCTATGGGAGAACCTCTCATACGTTACATCCATTTGCGTTTTCAATTACACATCCTCTGAGCAATTACGTTTCGCTCTTAAAAAATCACCATATAGACCACTCCAGTTTAGAGCTTTAGAATGTCCACTGTTTGCATGTAATAGACTATTTGCACTAGTTGGTTTCCTGTGCATTCTTTTGCAGACTTTATCATCTTTAATGTAAACTCCAATATCTAAGAAATGTATCTCCGTACTGCTGATTTCATTGTTAAATTTCAGATGCTGGTGATTGTTGTTAAGGGAGGGTATAAATTGCAATAAATCTCTTGTTCTCCCTCCCAAATCAGAAAGAGATCATCAATGTAACGTACCCACAAAATTATATGTTTTATTATTTCTTGATTTTTATCTTGCCACATATATTCTTAGCACCACACTGTCTCAATTTTAAAGATCCAGGTCAGGTTTGAAAAAATGGGCAGCACAACCAGACTTAGGGCCTGATTATGACCCTGGCGGACGGCGGAGGCCGTCCGCCAAGGTACCGCCGCTGAATGACCGCACTGCGGTCAAAAGACCGCGGCGGTCATTTAGACATTTCCTCTGGGCCGGCGGGCGCTCTCCAAAAGAGCGCCCGCCGGCCCAGAGGAAATGCCCCTGCAACGAGGACGCCGGCTCAGAATTGAGCCGGCGGAGTTGCAGGGGTGCGACGGGTGCAGTTGCACCCGTCACGTATTTCAGTGTCTGCTTAGCAGACACTGAAATACTTTGCGGGGCACTCTTACGGGGGCCCCTGCCGTGCCCATGCCATTGGCATGGGCACGGCAGGGGGCCCCAGGGGCCCCGCGGCACCCCCTACCGCCATCCTGTTCCTGGCGGGCGAACCGCCAGGAACAGGATGGCGGTAGGGGGTGTCAGAATCCCCCATGGCGACGCAGCAAGCTGCGCCGCCATGGGGGATTCTAAGGGCAGCGGTAAACCGGCGGGAGACCGCCGGTTTACCCTTTCTGACCGCGGCCAAACCGCTGCGGTCAGAATGCCCTGCGGGGCACCGCCGGTCTGTCGGCGGTGCTCCCGCCGACCCTGGCCCCGGCGGTCTGAGACCGCCGGGGTTAGATTGAGGGCCTTAATTCCATAATCCAATGATTTCCTTTTATTTTCCTTCTCCAGTGCAAAAAAAACCCAAGTGGCGACGCGTTTTGGCCATAGAAAGTTGTTACCGGTACAGAGTGTTCTTAAAGGAGAACTGTTGGAAAGTGGATTATTGGTAAGAACAGGTAAGTACATACACTTAGCAATGGGCCACTAGCCCCCACTAGGTCCAGTTAGATCTCAATAAATTAACCCCAGCTAAACCCTTGGTGGCTTGGCAATTAGCAACAAGGCTTAACTTAGGAAACAAAGGCCCTCATTGTGAACATGGCGGCAATAACCGCTCCGCTGGCGGTGGCGGCACCTACTGCCAACAGGCTGGTGGTCCTGACTGCCAAATAATGAAGCACATGAGAAACAGCCAGGGGGCTATCCACACACAGACAGCATTAGAGTGCCAACAACGATGGAAGAGGCCGCCCACAGGCCAACAAAAAGGTCCCACCCACCCAACAAATAATGAAGCACAAGACCACCGTCAGTTTCGGGGTGGGAACTAAACCAAATAAAAGGAGCAATCACCATAGGCACACAAAACATGCCGAAGCAGACATGGAGAGAGAGTTGCAAATAATGCCAGTCCTGCTCCTTGCAATATACCTCCACGACTGTGACTGCCGACAAAGACGATGACAGTAAGTACTGCAACCTAGTAAACAAGGGAAGAAAGGGCACAGTTACACACCCAACCACCCTCCAACTTACTCCCGACCCTTCCCACCATCACAAGCCATGCATACCAGAATAAGAGGTACTTACCCGACACAAGGCAAATAAAACCTGCCCAAAGTACACACATGTGCACACCACACCCCCACAATGAAACGATGAACTGCATCTCCATATTGTGCCCACAGCACCACTGAGCACACAAACTTTAATACAAAACAAAATATGAATGTCCAAAAAATGCCAGTGGCCAGTCCATGAGAAATAGCCTGAAAGGCCCAAATGGCCGGAACTTGACTCCCACATGTGCACAGGGTACTCCACCATGAAGGGACATCAATGGGGCAGCCGGGCACATCAGGGAACATGGGCAGGGGTAGCGAGGTGGGGACTTACATCTGGGAGGGGGGTCTTGGGCTTACATTTGGGAGGCGGAAGGGGTTTGGGTTTGCTCTTGGAAGGTAGGGGCTTTGGCCGGGGGGTGGCAGATGGACCTAGGACAGCACAGGGCTTCTTCCTCTCTGGGGAAGGAGCACGGAAAAGGGAAGGGGGGACCTGGCTGGACTTAGACGAGGAAGGAGTGGACAGGGCAAGGAGATGGGAACGTGTAGGGACGAGACAGGGTGGACCAGTGGGTTCGAACAGGTCAACACGGGACAGAAAAAGTTGTTTAGGGGCAGTTGGGGTGGACATGGAGGATGGTGTGGGAGTGGAGGTAGAGGGAGTGCATGTAACTGGTGTAGGTGTGCTGGACGTGGGTGCAGGTGCATGTACAGTATGCTGAGGTGTGATGGATGTATGTTGAGTGGATGTCTGGGAACGTTTGAGTGTCTTGGGAGGAGGGGGGGTGGACACAGTGGGACAAGCCAGGCCGCCAGTGTAAATGGATGTTGTCTGGGTGTCTGCAGGTCTAGTGAGTGTGCTGCATGTGTCAGTCAATGTTGTTGTGGTGAGTGTAGGTGTGGTGTCCGGGGGTGAATGACTGGATGTCTGATGTTGTGGTCACTGCAAGAATGAGGCCAGCAGCAGTGACTGAGGGTGCAGTACTAGTGGGTGTACATGTTGAGGTGACAGACAGGGAGGCGGGAGAAGTGGACACACTGGGTGAAGTGGATGTTGTCGTGTGTGCCAGTGTATGCCTGTGGTGGGAAGTGTGGTGCTTGTGTTTCTCTGTGTGCTTCTTGTGTGTTGAGGTGTGTGCATGGCTGTCTGAACATGTGCTTGGGATGGGTGATGGGAGTGGTGTGCTGGAAGGGGTAGAAGTGGTTGGAGGGGGGATGGAAAGACCAGGGACACTGGCTGCCGTCAAAGAGGAGGCCAGAGCCTGAAAAGATCTCTGTAGGCCAGACATGGCACCGTGAATGCCTTCCAGGTATGCATTGCATTGCTGCATCTGGGATGCTAGCCCCTGGATGGCATTCATGATGGTTGTCAGCCCTACAAAGATGGTCCTCAGGAGGTCAATAGCCTCCTCCGTGAGGGCAGCAGGACTGACTGGGGCGAAGGAGATGCCCACCCTTCTGGGTGAGCGGGCATGGGCAACTGGGAGGGGAGCAACTGGGAGGGCAGTGATGGTGTGGGGGTGGCGGAAGATGACACAGAATGGCTGGGCCCACGAGGGTCCAACACCATGAGGGAGCTCCCATCGGAGGAGGTATCAGAGTCAGTACCTGTCACAGGGTCCTTTCCTCGGGATCTGCACATTGCTGAACTAAAGGCCCACCTCCCGGCGTCACCAACTCAGAAAGCTATTATAGCACAGAGTTATGGTGAAGCCAGTTGGGGGGGAAGGGGATTAGGGAAGGAAACAGCAGGGAGGGAGATCTGAAAAGGAAAGGTCAGAACAATATGCATTTATTCATTCATAGAAAATGTAAATCATTTATAGACTCTTGACTAAATGTGTCTCTGAGATATCAGATGGAGACCTCTCCTGAAATGCGGGCAAAGCCCCTTGTAAAACACGACCTCAGATTCAAGATATGGCAAGAACGTTGAACTATGATTTTACACAGAATATCAATCCCGTAATATTTATGTATTCACAACATAAACCTTTGACCATGACTTAGAAAATCTCAAAGACTTAAATATGTTTTTTCATAGCTTAAGTTATTCAAAGAACAATGAAAACTTTGATTGGTTCATCTCCAAAATACTTTCACATTCATAATAATAAATGTCAAAAAGGTTTTACTCATTAAAACCTTAAGCGCCTTACGAAATAACACCAAGAAGCGCTTTTACTCAAGTAGTCTAAATCACTTAGATCATTGTGCCAAGAACCTTTTCCTTCTGTGAATTGAAACGCTTTATATCTGGGAACTGAAGCGCCTGAATTATCACGCCCAGAGCGCTTTACGTCTGAGAACTGAAGCGCTTAGAATTACTGAGTTCAAAGAGCGCTTTACATCTCTGAACGGAAACACCTTGAATTACTTGTGCACATAACGCGTTATCTCTGTGAACTGAAATGCTTTAAATTAGTGAGCTAAAAGAGCGCTTTACATCTGTGAACGGAAACACTTTGAATTACGTGTGCACAAAGCGCGTTATCTCTGGGAAATGAAATGCTTTGAATCACTGAGCCAAAAGAGCACTTTACATCTGTGAACAGAAACACCATGAGTTACATGTGCACAAAGCGCGTTATATCTGTGAACTGAAATGCTTTGAATCACTGAGCCAAGAGCGCTTTACATCTGTGAACGAAAACACCATGATTTACATGTGAACAAAGCGCGTTATCTCTGTGAACTGAAACGCTTTGAATCACTGAGCCAAAAGAGCGCTTTACATCTGTGAATGGAAACACCATGAATTACATGTGCATAAAGCGCGTTACCTCTTGGAAGTAATAACTTCCTCCAAACTTGGATTCAGCAAGGCCTTACCACTACAAGTACGACCTACTCATTTTTGGATGCACCATGGACTTTGGTTAGACGATACTCTGCCATTCAGAAACTCTGGACTTTTCCAGAGAAACCTCCACGAGGTCTGGCTGCATCGAAGTCTTCAAAATAGTGAGCAACATGCTTGGGTGTGGCTGGGCTTTATAGGCCTTCCACACCCCAAGATGGCCGCTGCCTCTAAAAACATGGGAAATGTAGTCCCTTCATAGGATAGCACTGATAAGTGCATCTTGTCCACCAATGCCCTGAACCTGCAGCTACGTGAGCTTTACCACAGGGCAGACGACGTTGATGGCCATTCTTGGAACAAGCGGGGATGACCAGTGGTGTGCATAAAGTGCCGCAGAGTTGTGCAGTGGATTTTTCGGGCGAGACCTGGACCGTGCCTGGCCTTATTCCTGACAGTACCTCTAGTGGTAGTTGCCTCCCCCATGGTACTCCTCTCGCCCTCCAACCCACTGGTCCCCTTGGTGTCAGTTGACTCTACCTCCCCAGAACTGTGTGAGGCTGCATCCTCACTCGGCGGTGCCACTGCTCCCTCGCCAGATGATGCTGATGTACACAAAGAACACAAGAGCACGGGGTGGGGAGACAAAACATAAGAGAAATCTGTAAATACCTGAATGGATGTACATACTTGGGGCATTCCCATCCAGCGTACACACCTTCACACAGCACCTACAACTATAGTCATGACTATGCCCCTGACTTGGGGCCACTAACCCCACATAAAACTCATTTCCCACATGACACACGGACCTGATAAACTGTTAGACCTGTCCGAACCATTTCCGTGCCCATGGGGGCCAGGACTGCTGGAAGACACCTGTCAGAGTGCCTGGCACCAGACAGCATACATACCACAGCACCCAAACACATCCTTCAAAGTGGTATGAAACGGTGTTGGTACTCACCCCTTTGTGGCTGCTGTGCTGCCTTCAAACACCCATCCAAATCCGGATATGCCACCGCCAGAATGCAGCACATTAGGGAGGTCAAGGTCTGACAGGCACCCCTTCCTTGTTGGGAAGCCTTCCCCAGATGGGCCTCGCAGGTCTTCCTGGCCCAGCGCTGCTGCTCCTCCCACAGCTTCCTGCAGTGGGTGCTCTGCCGGTTGTAGACCCCCAGGGTCCGCACCTCCCTGGCGATGGCCTGCCAGAGTCCCCTCTTCTGATGGGCGCTGACCTGTATGGGACACACAGAGAAGAAAAACAGACGTCAGGATATGCCCATTTATAACAGTTTACATATTGTCCTCTATGGGACAGACACTTCACTGGAATATTTTACCACCTCACTCACAGCACTTGCCACACAATCTATGCATGTGCAGTTACAAATTGAGCACAAATTCATCTAGGCATCCGCCACCATCACACACATCCATGCAAGGCAACCGCCAACTCACCTGCTCCTCTGGTCACCCATATAACTAGACATACAGGGATAGGACCTTGCCCACCAGCTTCTCCAGCTCCTCCGTGGTGAAGGCCGGGGCCCTTTCCCCTGTGACACGTGCCATTGGAGTAACCAGAGTCAGGACACAGCAGCACACTCAGTGGAGTACTTTCATGCACGGGATCTGGGAGTCAAGTGAAATTGGGGTGACGACATGGTGTACGCTCCGCGGCGGTGTGCACCGTCACTGCCGGCGGCGATCATGATAGGCCCAGGTTCCCCATTGACAACCATGTTATCCAATGAGTGGGTGCACGGCGATGAACAATGACTTCTGCCATGATGACTACCGCCAGCGGAATTATGTCACTTTCACTCCTTCAGACCTGGATGGCAGGAGGCTGCCATTTTGGGAGCACCATGTACATATTTCTTGGTCATGGGCCCCATTCAGGGCATTCAGGTCCCAGCCCTTTCTCGCCTGCCCACATGACTGTCTGTTCCTCCCATCAGTCTAGAGGTATCACTGCTTACATGTCCCAAAAGTTGTACATCATACATCGCTTGTGTGTGTCACCAACGTATTGTACAGCAGGTATTCATACACAACATGTTGTGCATGTGTATGTGTGTTCCTCATATGTGTTCTTTCCTCCCCATAGGTACAGACTCATGTGGTGAAGGAGGGCCCTATCTGTGTTCAGACCTCTTGTTGATTTGGAGACCATCATTGTCACCTACAGACTCAATCGTACAACAATCCATGACCTATGTGCTTTACTGGATCCTGTACTGAGACTAGCTAATCAGAATCAGCATGCCATCCCTACTGAAGTGCAATTGCTCTCTGTACTCCATTTCTAGGCTACGGGCTCATTTCAGGTGACAGTGGGCGTGGGTGCAGGATTCTCACAGCCAATGTTTAGCCTCGTCCTGTTCAAATTCCTAGATGCATTTGTACAACACCTGCAGACTTATGTTAAGTTTCCCCAAAGGGCTGAGCTCCCTGCCATCAAGTCTGAATTCCATGCCTTTGCTAACATTCCCCGTGTGATAGGTGCCATCGATGGCACCCGCATAGCTCTCATCCCCCCAAGAGTGAATGAACAGGTGTACAAGACCAGGAAGCACTTCCACTCAATGAATATACAATTGGTGTGTACTGCTGACCAGTACATTTCACACGTAAGTGCCATGTTTCCAGGATCAGTTCATGATTCCTTTGTCCTGAGGATCAGCAGTGTGCCACACATGATGGATCAACTATAAGGGGACAGAGGTTGGCTCATTGGTCAGTGTGTATGACACTGGATCAGTACATAGCTGACATCCAGGCTGTCTGCAAGAAATGGCAGTTTGTTACAGTCCTGTTTCAACCAATTTTGCAGGTGATTCTGGCTATCCCAACTTGCGATGGCTCCTTTCACCTATGAGAAATCCCAGGACAGATGCAGAGAGGAATTATAATGAGGCACATAAACGTACTAGGAGGGTGATTGAGCACACGATAGGTGGTGGCCTGCTGCATGCTGCACAAATTGGCTGCGAGGAGAGCTATCCCCCTACTAGAGGAGGAGGGTTTTGTACATCCAGACCTACTACCTCTGAGAGGGGATGAGAGTGATGGTGAGGATGAAGAGAGGGAAGATGTCCACTCCAGGAACCAGCTTATCCAACTATACTTCCAGTGACTATGAGGTACTGTTCACTGATGATATTGTCTGTACTACATAATGTTTGAATGACTCATTTGTTTGGGGATGTGGTGTCTATAGTCATTGACACTGTTACCTGAAGAATAAGGTGGCATGTGCCATGAAAACAAACATGCTGTACATTTTGGTTTACTCCACGCGATGTTGTGCGTGGGGTACAATTTCTGCAATAAAAGTATGAATATGGAATTGACTGGCAAATGCATTCTCACTTACAATTGAATATTCATAATTACAGGGGACATGCAAATTGGTGTAAATGTGTTTTATTTGGTGTCACAATTGCATTGGTGTGCCGTACAGTGATAGTGAGTGGGCTCATGGTGGATGTCCATACTAGGTACATGGGCTCAGCGATTGGTGGCAGTGGGTATTGGTCCATATGTGCCATGCAAGCTGTTGAGTTGCTATTGGTGGGTGAGGATGCTAGCACAGTGGCACACTTGGGAGACAGTTCAGGTCAAAGTCACTTCTTAGTGGGGGCCTTGGTCTTGGCAGGTGTTCCAGTTCCATATTTGGGCTGAGGGCCCGTTTGAGTGTCTGGTGCTGGGCTGCATGGTTAGGGGTGCTGGTCGCCTTTGTGTACTCTGCCAGTGCGACCAGTCCAGTTGCTGCTGCAGATGTAGAGGGCAGGTCTGTGTCCTGGGGAGTGGTAGGGGCTACCAGGTTTGTGGGTGTCACAGGCTGGGTTGGGTAGTGGTGCTGCAGCACCCCTGCAATAGTGGCCATCGTGGCATTTAGCTGTTTCCACTGCTCCATGGTCCCTTGATGTTGGTCTATCTGCAGCCTTTGACTCAATTCCAGGGTGGCCAGGATCTGGCCCATCCTGTCTTGTGTATGGTTGTATGCTCCTAGGACAGCAGAGATCACCTCCTGGGCTGCAGCATCCATCCTTTGGCCTCCCCCCTGGGCCACTGATGCCCTCCCACTGGGCCTAGCCCCCTGTGCCTGTGTCCCCTGCACAGGTCTGGCAGTCCCATTTGCTCTGGGGCCATCATCACCCTGCCTGTTAGTTGATGAGGACTCTGGCCTCTGTACATGTGGTCTGCCAGTCTATGGTCTGGAGACACAGGTGTGGCGTCGTTTGGCCAGAGCTGATGTTGGTGGCTGGGTAGTAGAGGTGTCAGTGGTATCCTGGGTGGGGCTGCTGGAGGGTGACAGTCCAGGCCGGTGTGACGGGCCAGGGTAATCCTCACTGTCCATACTTCCCTCTCCAGTGTCCTGAGTGGGGCCTCTGTCTCCATGTGGGGTGCTGGCACTCCTTGGCCTTTCCGTGAGGGTGGCATGGGTGGTGGTGCTTGTGGGAGGGAATGGACATGTATGTTACATGTACTAATTCGAATAAGGATGCACAGCTCTATCGGGCTATGCAGGGACCTATTGTGGGGTTGTCCTTACACTTTGCATGGGATGTGAAGGTGCATTGTGAGTGCAGTAATGCCATTGTGATTCCTTGCAGGGGTAGAATGGCTGTGCACAGGGGGAGGGATGTGGGCCTGTTAGTGGGTTGGTGGGCATGCAGGGTGACTGGATGTAGTGATTGTGGTCTGGGTGGGGTAGTGGTGCTGGTGGTAGTTGGAGGGGTGGGGTGGTACATGCATTACAGGTGTGGTGGATATTGTCAGGGAGACCAGATCCTCGGGGCCTGCGCACGTTCCCAACATGTCCACCACTAGACAGCTCCAAAGCTCCGATAGAAGTATCACAGAGCCTGAGAGAGTCCAAGTGGGGGAAAAGGGGATTAGGTAGGGAATAGCTGGGAAGGAGACCTGTAGGAAGCAAAAGGTTAAACAACACAATGTCAAGATATAATCACATTGACTTTCAATAGATTATGGTTCTAAGAGTTCTCATACTGTAACCATGGATTACCTAAGAAGTGACTGTAACTAGACCTCAAGAAATCTAGGTACCTGGAAAACATAAAGAATGGGTTAATACAATGTTTCAGATGAGCTTTTCATGAAATATCACATACTGTCTAGAAATACAAGAACCTTGTAGAATAATGTTTCAGAACAAACATTGCATTTTTACATGAGGACAAAAGGCTATCTGAAACATCCCCTGGAAAACAATAGGAAATGTACTAGGCACTTAATATGCCCAAAGAATGTCACATTTTTAATTAAACATCTTCACAGAAATTCCAAAAGCTTGGGATAAATGTGTGCATCTCCAAAAAAACACAACACACCAAAGTTTTAACCCCTTCGCTGCCAGGCCTTTTCCCCCTCAGGTGCCAAGCCTTTTTTTGGCTATTTGGGGCAGTTTGCGCTTAGGCCCTCATAACTTTTTGTCCACATAAGCTACCCACGCCAAATTTGCGTCCTTTTTTTCCAACATCCAAGGGATTCTAAAGGTACCAAGACTTTGTGGGTTCCCCAGAAGGAGGCCAAGAAATTAGCCAAAATACAGTGAAAATTTTGTTTTTTTCAAACAAATGGGAAAAAGGGGCTGCAGAAGAAGGCTTGTGCTTTTTTCCCTGAAAAGGGCATCAACAAAGGGTTTGCTGTGCTAAAATCACCAGCTTCCCAGCTTTCAGGAACAGGCAGACTTGAATCAGAAAACCCAATTTTTCAACACAATTTTGGCATTTTACTGGGACATACCCCATTTTTACGATTTTTTGTGCTTTCAGTCTCCTTCCAGTCAGTGACAGAAATGGGCATGAAACCAATGCTGGATCCCAGCAACCGCAACATTTCTGAAAAGTAGACAAAATTCTGAATTCAGCAAGGGGTAATTTGTGTAGATCCTACAAGGGTTTCCTACAGAAAACAACAACTGAAAAAGAAAAATATTGAAATTGAGGTGAAAAAAACATCAATTTTTCTCTACGTTTTACTCTGTAACTTTTTCCTGCAATGTCAGATTTTCGAAAGCAATATACCGTTACGTCTGATGGACTCTTCTGGTTGCGGGGATATATAGGGCTTGTAGGTTCATCAAGAACTCTAGGTACCCAGAGCCAATAAATTACCTGCACCCTGCAGTGGGTTTTCATTCTATACCGGGTATACAGCAATTCATTTGCTGAAATATAAAGAGTAAAAAATAGCTATCAAGAAAACCTTTATATTTCCAAAATGGGCACAAGATAAGGTGTTGAGAAGCAGTGGTAATTTGCACATCTCTGAATTCTGGGGTGCCCGTACTAGCATGTGAATTACATGGCATTTCTCAAATAGATGTCTTTTTTACACACTGTCTTACATTTGGAAGGGAAAAATGTAGAGAAAGACAAGGGGCAATAACACTTGTTTTGCTATTCTATGTTCCCCCAAGTCTCCTGATAAAAATTATACCTCACTTGTGTGGGTAGACCTAGCGCCCGCGACAGGATATGCGAAGTGCCTACCTGTAGATTTTGGCCTCTAGCTCAGCCGCCACCTACGGAAACCTACCAAACCTGTGCATTTCTGAAAACTAGAGACCTAGGGGAATCCAAGATGGGGTGACTTGTTGGGCTCTGACCAGGTTCTGTTACCAAGAATCCTTTGCAAACCTCAAAATGTGGCTAAAAAAACATATTTTCCTCACATTTCGGTTACAGAAAGTTCTGGAATCTGAGAGGAGCCACAAATTTCCTTCCACCCAGCGTTACCCCAGGTCTCCCGATAAAAATGGTACCTCACTTGTGTGGGTAGGCCTAGCGCCCGCGACAGGATATGCCCCAAAACACAATGTGGACACATCACAGAAAACAGAGCTGTTTTTTGCAAAGTGCCTACCTGTAGATTTTGGCCTCTAGCTCAGCCGGCACCTAGGGAAACCTACCAAACCTGTGCATTTTTGAAAACTAGAGACCTAGGGGAATCCAAGATGGGGTGACTTGTGGGGCTTTGACCAGGTTCTGTTACCCAGAATCCTTTGCAAACCTCAAAATGTGGCTAAAAAAAACACATTTTCCTCACATTTCGGTTACAGAAAGTTCTGGAATCTGAGAGGAGCCACAAATTTCCTTCCACCCAGCGTTCCCCCAAGTCTCCCGATAAAAATGGTACCTTACTTGTGTGGGTAGGCCTAGCGCCCGCGACAGGATATGCCCCAAAACACAACGTGGACACATCACAGAAAACAGAGCTGTTTTTTGCAAAGTGCCTACCTGTATATTTTGGCCTCTAGCTCAGCCGGCACCTAGGGAAACCTACCAAACCTGTGCATTTCTGAAAACTAGAGACCTAGGGGAATCCAAGATGGGGTGACTTGTGGGGCTCGGACCAGGTTCTGTTACCCAGAATCCTTTGCAAACCTCAAAATTTGGCTAAAAAAACACATGTTCCTCACATTTCTGTGGCAGAAAGTTCTGGAATCTGAGAGGAGCCACAAATTTCCTTCCACCCAGCGTTCCCCCAAGTCTCCCGATAAAAATGATACCTCACTTGTGTGGGTAGGCCTAGCGCCCGCGACGGGAAACGCCCCAAAGCGCAACGTGGACACATCCAATTTTTTGAAAGAAAACAGAGGTGTTTTTTGCGAAGTGCCTACCTGTAGATTTTGGCCTCTAGCTCAGCCGGTACCTAGGGAAACCTACCAAACCTGTGCATTTCTGAAAACTAGAGACCTAGGGAAATCCAAGATGGGGTGACTTGTGGGGCTCTGACCAGTTTCTGTTACCCAGAATCCTTTGCAAAGCTCAAAATTTGGCTAAAAAAACACATGTTCCTCACATTTCTGTGGCAGAAAGTTCTGGAATCTGAGAGCAGCCACAACTTTCCTTCCACACAGCGTTCCCCCAAGTCTCCCGATAAAAATGATACCTCACTTGTGTGGGTAGGCCTAGCGCCCACGACAGGAAATGCCCCAAAGCGCAACGTGGACACATCCAATTTTTTGAAAGAAAACAGAGGTGTTTTTTGCGAAGTGCCTACCTGTAGATTTTGGCCTCTAGCTCAGCCGCCACCTAGGGAAACCTACCAAACCTGTGCATTTCTGAAAACTAGAGACCTAGGGGAATCCAAGATGGGGTGACTTGTGGGGCTCTGACCAGGTTCTGTTACCCAGAATCCTTTGCAAACCTCAAAATGTGGCTAAAAAAACACATGTTCCTCACATTTCTGTGGCAGAGAGTTCTGGAATCTGAGAAGAGCCACAAATTTCCTTCCACCCAGCGTTCCCCCAAGTCTCCCGGTAAAAATTATACCTTACTTGTGTGGGTGGGCCTGGTGCCTGCAACAGAATAAGGCCCAGAACTTGTAGAGATAGAGGGGATAGCACAGCGAGTTTATAAGGACATATTCTTTGATACATCTTTAGACTGACTCTGCTTTGGGGACCCACATAAGTGAGGTGTCATTTTACTTGGGAGACTGAGGGGAACACTGGGGAGTAGGAATTTTGTGCTGGAGCGGTGATCGTACAAACAAAACTCAGGAAAATATGCTTTTTTAAGCAAATTTTGCGGTTTGCAGAGGCGTCTGGGTAAGAAAATGTTGGGGGATCCACGCAAGCCACATCTTCCTGCACTCCTTGGGGTGTCTAGTTTTAAAAAATGTCTGGGTTTGGTAGGTTTCCCTAGATGAAGGCCGCACCCAGGACCAAAAACACAGGTGGCCCCTCCCCCCCAAACACAGGTAGTTTTGTAATATATCATTTTGATGTGTCCACATATGTCTGTGATGTGCCAAACACTAAAATTGTGAAAAGAAACGCACTTAGGTTATGTGAAAAAGACCCCTCACCCACCAATCAAGTTGGTGGCATGCTTCATCATCGGGGTCCCACCTGAGACACCTAGCGTGTCTCAAGTGTGCTACGACGCCTGATTACAGCGGAGCAGGTTTTGTCATTTGTACCACACATACTGGTTGGATTTGGCACGAGGGTGAGTGATGGTTCAGTAGATCAAATTTGCAAAAGTGAAATGCACTGGTAGTAACTGAAAGGCCAAAACACTGAACCAATGACTCACAGCTCGTGAGCTGTAAAGCCACGACAAGGCACCAACCGCTTTACAGTCCATTCACACACCTTTCATACATGACATGCACAAGACCATTCACGCCGCCAGCCACGGGCCCGGCACATTACAAGACTCGCATCCACAGACAGAGCCAGTCAAGGGCCCATCACTTTCATACGCCCACATGCCTGATACAGCAATCACACCAGCTGATGAGTGTGTGGACTGGCGTTTGGCTGGCACCGCCAGCCAAGCGCCACCCCACCCACACCACCAGCCAAGCACCACCCCACCCACACCGCCAGACCAGTGCCACAAAACCCACACCGCCAGCCAAGCGCCACCCCACCCACACCGCCAGCCCAGCACCACCCCACCCACACCGCCAGCCAAGCGCCACCCCACCCACACCGCCAGCCAAGCGCCACCCCACACAAACCGCCAGCCAAGCGCCACCCCACCCACCCACCCACACCGCCAGCCAAGCGCCAACACACCGCCAGCCAAGCGCCACCCCACCCACACCGCCAGCCAAGCGCCACGCCACGCACACCGCCAGCCAAGCGTCACCCTGCACATACCATTCCTTTTTTTTGTTTTTAAACAACAAAGAAACCACTAATCATAAATTAGTACAAAACTACAAACACAAAAGCTCTAACTGAATACATGACTAATGCCAACCGTGAAACCGAACATATAAAAATATAAAACAGCAGTTTACGCTCACAGAATTTTCCAATAATTCTTCTGTGTGTGGTAGCTCCTGAAACAGCCACCCACACACAGCCCAGGCTTTGAAGGACAATTTCACAAATCTAGAAATTCTAGAATTTCTACAAATTTCAGAGCTAGCAGCTCATCATTCCGCAAGGCACTGCACTGTCCCTTCTCAAGTTTTTTACAGACAAGCTCTTTTGGATAGCCTTTCCGATTAGAGTGGATTGGGCCACAAGCAACAGTGTCCACTCTGAACAACTCCTTGAACAACCAAACTCCAGTGTAGAAGTTATCTACATATAAATGGTGACCTTTGTTAAACAGTCATCTACCAAGTTCCCACACAATTTTCTCACTAACTCCAAAAGTAGGTGGACAACCAGGGGGGTCAATATTGGAATCCCTACCAGTGTAGACCCGGAAATTATAAACATATCCTGTACTACTTTCTGACAGCATATACAATTTAATTCCATACCGTGCCCTCTTGCTAGGAATGTACTGCCTAAAAACCAAACGACCCTTGAACTGGACCAAAGACTCATCTACAGATATTTCTTTCCCTGGAACATAGATCTCTGAAAACCGATCTACCAAATGATCAAGGACAGGTCTAATCTTAAAAAGACGGTCAGAATCAGGATGATCTCGTGGCAAGGCTAAAGCATTATCTACAAAATGCAACATCCGAAGAAGAAGCTCATACTGGTTACGACTCATGATGGCAGGAAATATAGCAGTTGCCATCAAGGGACTAGTAGACCAATATGAAGACAGCGATGGCTTCCTTATCAGCCCCATCAAAAAAGTTAAACCCAAGAACTTTTTCAACTCTTCCAGATTTGTGGGAATCCACCGGCTAGCTCTAGAGTGTGGCCTAAGTCTGGCAGCGTTGTCCCTCAAAAACTGCTCTGCATACAAATTAGTCTGCTCAACAATCTCTTCCAAAAATATATCGTCCATAAACAACTCAAAAAAGTTGACGGGCAAAAAGTTTTCCGTATTAACTCGACACCCTGGAAAACCAGTAAACGCAGGCAACTGTGGCTGCTCCATGTTTGGTGCAACCCATGTGTCAGGTCTTCCAATGGGAAGCCTTTTAGCCGCTGGCTCCTGCACCATTGGCACATCACTGTCCTCCTCTAAAACAGGCCCTTCATCAGCACTGAGAGTGGCTTCATCATCAGATGATTCATCTCTGACAGAAAATTCACTTCCAGAATCCTGCACTTCCTCCTCTGCCTCAGATGCAGAGTCAGTCTCATATTCATGGTCAGAAGATGACTCAAAAAGCACACTAACAACCTGCTGAGCGGTCAACCTACGGCTAGCCATGATCCTTCCTACAAAAATTAACTGGACAAATACACCACCAACAACCAGCACTGTGTAAGATAAGTAACAAAATATAGCTTTATCACTAAGAGTTAGAAACTCAAAAACAATACTGCTCACTTGCCTGAAAAAGCTTGACTCACCAGCAACTACTCTGCACAGCCACAGCAATCACCAACGATATCCCACTAAAAAGAGAGAAAAAAAGCAAATTAGACATAAGACAACACAATAATCATTGTGCATACACCACCTACAAACATGTAATTCATGCATGGCAACAATACTCACTTGGAGTAAATTTATTTACTTACCTAAAACATGCAACTACGCAAACCGCAGGACAACTACTGCCAAAACTGCAACAAGCCACAGCAAAGTCAGCAAAAGCTTTAAACTAGAACAAAAAGGAGAAAAACTGTTATTATCATAAAAGCAAATACTTCGCCAGTTGACAAACACTCCGCCACTAACCATTTTTTAATTTTCCCTTGTGTCTAGTGTTCTCTGCTTGGGGGAAGATGGGCCTAAAAAAAAAAGGCCAATCTATCCCCAGGGGGGGCGGGGCAGAAATCGCCCAGATTACATTGCACCCTTTGGGGGGGGCGACCCTTGCCCAAGGGGCCACACCCCCACACAAAGCACACACACATATAGTATCCCTGGCGCTATGGGGATTCTGCCCCCCTTGGGGACAGAAAGGCCTAAAAAAATAGGCATATCTGCCCTCAAGGGGGGCAGAACTGCCCAGTAATACATATGGGCTCCTGGGGGTGACCCTTGCCCAAGGGGCCGCCCCCAACACAAATAAAAAAAAACAACAATAAAATCCCTGGTGTCTAGTGGCTTTCTGCCCCTCTTGGGGGCAGATTGGCCTAAAAATAAGGCCAATCTGCCCCCAAGGGGGGCAGAAACGGCAATAAATACATTGACCCCCCAGGGGGAGCGACCCTTGCCCAAGGGGCCACCACCCCACACAAAGCACACATACACACATATAATATCCATGGCGCCCTTGGGATTCTGCCCCCTTTGGGGGCAGAAAGGCCTAAAAAAATAGGCATATCTGCCCCCAAGGGGGGCAGAACTGCCCAATAATACATATGGGCCCCTGGGGGCGACCCTTCCCCAAGGGGCCGCCCCCCAACACAAATAAAAAAAAAACAACAATAAAATCCCTGGTGTCTAGTGGCTTTCTGCCCCCCTTGGGGGCAGATCGGCCTAAAATTAGGGCCAATCTGCACCCAAGGGGAGCAGAATAGACCATAAATACATGTGGGCCCCTGGGGGCGACCCTTGCCCAAGGGGCTGCCCCCCAACACAAAAAATAAAAACCAACAATAAAATCCCTGGTGTCTAGTGGCTTTCTGCCCCCCTTGGGGGCAGATCGGCCTAAAAATAGGGCCAATCTGCCCCCAGGGGGGGCAGAAACGACGAAAAATACATTTGCCCCCAAAGGGGAGCGACCCTTGCCCAAGGGGTCGCTCCCCCACACAATAAACAAGCACACACACACACATAAACAAATCCCTGGTGTCTAGTGGGCATTCCTGCTGCCCAATCACATCGCGATCGGGCAGCAGGAATGCTCAAAGAGACATCGAGGGAAAGGAAAACCCTTTCCTTTCCCTCGATGCCTCTTTCAGAGCATCCCCCCCCCCGCACGAAGGTGAAAAACTCACCTTCTCCCTTAGGCCCGCTGGAAGCAAATGGCTTCCAGCACGTCTTTCCCCCTTTCCATGAAATCAGCGCGCGATCGGGCGCTGATGTCATGGTGGGGGTGCAGGGGGTGGGGTTGAAAGGGGAAGGGATTCCCCTTTCAGCCCTGGCCTGGGGGGGTGGGGGGCGGCCCTCGCTTCCCCCGACTGCCATTCCCAGGACGTAATGGTTACGTCCATGGCGCCACACGGGCGCTGCCATGGACGTAACCATTACGTCCGTGGTGGGGAAGGGGTTAATTACCATGAAATGATCACGCACACTGTTGCCGATCTGAACGTCGAGTTTTACATGCTGGAAATTAATCACACACACTGCCGATTCAAACAAGAATATGCAAATGCCATGAAATGATCGCGCACATTGTTGCCGATCTGAACATCAAGTTTTACATGCTGGAAATGAATTGCGCACACTGCTGATTCGAACAAGAATATGCAAATGCCATGAAATGATCGCGGAAGCAGTTGCCGATCTGAACATCAAGTTTTATATGCTGGAAATAAATTGCGCACACTGGCGATTGAACAAGAATATGCAAATGCCATGAAATGATAGCGCAAGCTGTTGCCGATCTGAATGCCAAGGTTTAGATGAGATCACTGAATCGCACACTCTGAAAGTTTCACAAATAGACCCAAAACTCAAGAGTTTTTGAGAACGGGGTCGGGGGCCCAGCCAGACCTCCGCCTTACCGCCCGGCTCAAGGATCACTAATATAATGCGGGCAGGCCTGGAACATCAAGGTAGGGCTCCAGAACAGGAGCTCAGGAAGTTGCTGCTGCTCTGCACCGGGACCTCTGAATAGTGAGTGCGTGGAGCTGGGCTGGCTCCCTTATGTAGAGTCTGGCCCAGCCCACAAACCACACCCAGTCATGCTGCAGGGAAAGCTTCTAGAAGGTCCTAGAAAGGGACCACACCCTAACACACTCAGTAAGCCTGCAGCAATACCTTGCAAATGAACAATTATTGCAAACATCATTAATAGTGTTTTTCAAGGTTAAACTCTGCAATGCAAAAAGGTAACATACTGCACATAAACACAATGCATGAATTATGCTCTTGCATAAAGGCTGGTTATTTTTGTTGCCCGTAGAGCGTGCACTGTCCTGATGTTGACAGATATTAAGTAATTGTAGATGACTTACCGAGTCCAGTCCTCAGTGAGTCCAGTGAGGCCCTCTGGGTGCAGGATAGCCAGTACCTTCTTCTCCCAGTCGGTGTATTCAGGGGCTGTAGGTGGGGGTCCTACCCCAGCCTTCTGTACCGCCATGTTGTGCCTGGATGCCATTGACCTTACCTTTCCATGCAGGT
This sequence comes from Pleurodeles waltl, assembly GCF_031143425.1. Taxonomy (NCBI): domain Eukaryota; kingdom Metazoa; phylum Chordata; class Amphibia; order Caudata; family Salamandridae; genus Pleurodeles; species Pleurodeles waltl. The sequence continues at coordinate 254,887,575 of NC_090445.1, forward strand.
CGTTCCATCTCTTGCGAATGTCATCCCTTATTCGTGGATGGTTTCCCACTGCGTTGACCTTATTTACTATAGTCTGCCACAACTCCATCTTCCTGGCGATGGGTGTGTGCTGGACCTGTGCCCCAAAGATTTGTGGCTCTACCTTTATTATTTCGTCCTCCATTATTCTTAGCTCCATATTTGTGAGAAGGGGGTTCTTAGGGGGTGCCATGGAGAATGTAGTGGGTGGTGTGTTGTAGGATTATTGGTGAGGGTGCTGTTGTGTGTTTGGGTGCGTGACTTGTGTGATGTTGTGTTCAGTGTCTGCATGTTATGTTGTCAATCTTTGTTGTCCTATTGGGGATGCAAATGATTGTGGGGTGCGTATGTGGGTGTTTTATACAGTTCTGGATGTGTGTCAGGTGTGTGGGTTTCAATCTTGCCAATGTGTGCATTTCTTGCTGTTGGGTCCAATTGCTGGCCGTGGCAGTCCATACCGCCAATGGTGGTTCGACATCCACTAACCGCCGCTGTGATTTTTGCATCATTATTTGGAGGGCGGAGGATTTGTCTGCTTGGCGGTGAAGGGGTGGGGTGTGCATACTTTCCACCATCAAAGGCCCTGGAGGTGCTGGAGGTTGCAAAATTTTTGGAGGTTTCTGGTTATTGGCATCATTATATGGGGGTGTGCTGTTCACCACCAATGGCTTCTGTTCACCGTCACCATGGTGGTCGGCGGTGTTTTCCTCCATGTTCATAATGACCACCAAAGTGTGTAAAACATTCAAATATCAAAAAACAGTAATCAAATAAAACATAGAAAACTGTTTAAAAATCCAAAACCAATTTATGAAAATGGTAATTTGACACCGAAACTATTAAAATCAGATAAGGGGAACTGGAGATATTAATTTTTAAAGAATACATTTTTTTTAGCACATAGAAAACTGAAAGGCCCAATCTGGACATCTGGTCACACTTGACCAGGGCAAAGTCAAAATTTTAGGCAAATAGCAATGGAGCCCTGCTCGGCTACAGCAAGCGGAGGCCTCGGTCAAAAGTTTACGTTCGGAGTTAGGTGGTCATTATGACTTTGGCGGTCCTGCCCCTCCATGCCTGCTGTTGCGGTCAGACCGCCGACAGCGTGGCGGTGCAGGTTCGCCAAATAATTACCACAGCAGTGAACTGGCTGCATTGCAGCCAGTTCACCACTTGTACCACCAGGGGGGTGGGACTGCCTGACCGAAGGTTGATCACCTTCGACCCAGCGGTCCAGGTAACACTGCCCGCAGTATAATGAGTATCTTTACCGCCAGGGATTCTGTGGCGGCATACACACTTTCACACAACACACAGACACATGCACACACACATACACAAACACACACAACACTCAAGAGCCCCTCCCGTCGGACGATCACCTTACCTGGTGGTCGTGGTGGTCGTCCGGGAGGGAACGTGTTCCATGGTGCTTGCTCCACTGACACCCCCCGCCAACACATCACCACAACACCGTTTACAATGTTGTAATACGGCAGGCGGTGTTGTGGTGACGTGGTGGTGGCAGCGGAGCAAGCTCCACTAGACTGCCGACTGCCAGTATGGCTGCTGGCGGCTTCCCCACCAAATAGTGGCGGAGAGCAGCCAGCAGCCATATCATGGTGGTCTTCAGACCACCAACACTGGCGGTCATATGCAGCGGTGACTTTGGCGGTCTACGGAATAGACCGCCGAAGTCATAATGAGGGCCTTAGTCTTTTTCTTGAAGATTTTCTTCATTAGGACAAAGTCACAAATTGGATCCTATCTCCCTGGAGCCCTCTTCGGATATGCATCGCAGGAGACCACAGTGAAGAATTCTACCCTCGGACATAGTTGATTTTTCGGAACGGAAATCTTCATCCGGGCCCAACTTGAAATTGGATCCGATGTCCCTGGAGCCCTCCTTGGATACGCTGCGCGGGAAACCTTAGTCAACTTTTTACGCTTGGACTTTGTCACTTTTTTGGAGCTTTTTCTCCCTGACATTGGATGACCCTCCACAGCAATCACATTTTGAGTAAAAATTGTCAGGTTGACTTTCCAGGAGCCCCCAGTGAAATCCAGAAAGCTTGGAGCTCTAAACATTTTCAGCGGGACAAACCTTCAAGTCAGGGCAGGTTGCAGTCGATGTAATCTGGCTTGAATCACGGCGTTGGGTCAGTCCCTTTATGGAGCTTTTTTACCAAAAGTTCTCCAATATTATCCAAACTTCTGGGTCGTCCTTCAGAAGGTCATTAAAGGACCCTTAGGAGTCCACAGCTCACCTCAAAGTTCCAGAAGCTCTGAGTTGCTGCTTGAGGGATAGGACTCCAACTCCCAAAATGCACCTGGCTCAAACTTAAAAATGACCACTGTGTTTCTTCAGGCTTTGATGCAGGGGGCTTTGGTTAGCTATTTTCTACCTGTAGAAAACAGGGAGTCCATTCTTAAACCACTTGAAGCCAGGGAAAGTCCTTTTTGTGATGAAGCCATAATGTGCAGCTGGTGCAGTCCTTCAGAGTGCAGTGTCCAGGTGCAAGTCAGGGGACCAGCAGGGCAGTCCTTCTTCTACTTGTCTTGTTCCTGATAGGGATCGGAAGTGTGGGTGCAGCTCTGCCATATTTATCCTTGCTCCAGGGCGGGAAGCGGGGGGGGGGAGTGGGGCAACTGTCCGATCACAAGTAGGCCACCTCCATCTTGGATGACCACTTCCTGAGAAGTGTGGCAAAAATCAATCCCAGAGAGCAACATTCCTTAAAAATCAAAATTGGCAGAAATTAAATTTTGGAGGTTAGGTCTGGCTGAGTCCACCCACTGGTGTGGCTAAAATTCCTTAACACATCCCTTTTCTGCCCTCTCCAAATCCAATCAAGGGGGCACCTGGTTGTCTGGGTTTCCAAGAAATAGGGAAGGTCCTGAGCTGCTCCAAACATCCTTCCCACCTTTGAAGTCCAGTTTGACTGCTCTCCCCCATCCTGCTTCAACATCTGCTGAGGCAGATCTCCTACCCCAGGCACTTCCTTTGTACTCAGCCCAAGACACTTCACACCTCATCAAGGCAGCCTGGCGAGGCTGCCAGAGGCTGGCAAATCAGAGAAAAGCACTACAGGCTGAAGTTGGCAACTTTCAGGTGGAGTTGTAAAACTCTTTTCCTGAACTAGTTATATCATATTCAACAATGACAAGTTGTTGGATTTGTTATAACATCGGGTTCATACCAAACTTGAAAGGTTTAGCTCCTTTTGGGACTTTATTCATTAAAAATAAAGTCTCCCCATTTTAGTCTATGGAGCCCATTCATTACAATAAGGGTAAACAAATTTGGCTTTTTTTCCTCACAGGGCTTATAACACATCTTTTATAAGGTTCCTGCTTATAGTTACACTGCACCCAACGCTGGAGGCACCTAGGGCACACCTTAGGGGTGACTTATATGTAACAATAAGGTAGTTTAAGACTTTAGAAGTACTTTTAATTCCAAAGTCTAATTTGAGGGTAAATTGAAATAAAATAAGATAGGGGGCCGTTCCCAACACCTTGCCCCTGGGACCACCACCTCCACAGGGTTGCTTAAATGTTGGAGGGGGCTGCGTGGCCCCCTTTGTGGAGCCATACATAGCCCTCAGAACCGCCACCCCCCAGGGCCAGCTTCTGCTTTGTCCTGGGGTGCACACCCCTGGGACATGGTTGTATGCTGTGACTTGGCAGGAGGTTTGACAGCTGGCTGGGATCATGGAGGCCTTGAGCCCCTTTCTGTGGTCCCATTGCACAATGGTACCCTGGAGGGCATGCAGGAAAGATGGCCGGGCTCCAGGGAATGGGGTCCCTGGGGCCAACATCTGCCAGGGAGGGTGGCCACGTGGCCCCATCCTCCATTTAATTGAGGCCAGGCTCTGGGGGATAGGGTCCCTGGGGCCATGATTGGCCTGGGGAGGGGGCCCCTCTTCCCCATTGAAAAATGATGGGTCCTGGGGGATGGGGTCCCCGGGGCTGAAATTGGACAGGGGAGGGGGGACCACGGCCCCACCTCCACTAGAGTCTATGGGTCTCCCTTCAAATTGCTACGAGTATGCAAATGTGCAAATCACCTGGAAGCTGCACCTGTTTGGCCCCGCTTTGTCCACCTTAGGAGTATGCATGTCTTTCCCCTTTTTGCCAGGATGAGGGACAGCTTCCCAAAGGGCCACCGAGTGTGTTTCTTGCTGATTTTGATGGCACATCTTAATGCCAAGGAATATAAGGACATTTCCACAAAACAAATACGCGCTTGCTTCATATTGAAAAGAGGAAGGACCTTGGTCTGGTGGAGATTGTAGTCTTGTTGACCTCTCTATAGGAGGATTCATCTTAACACAGAATTCTAGAGAAACAGGCAACAGGAACAATCATGTTGCCAAAACGCACACAAGGTCACTGGAGACATTTCCTTGTGCTCCATTACACATCTGTAGTGTTGAATACATACTAAATATTTACCCATAGAGGCAGAAAGAACTCCACTTGGGTAGATATTTCATTCAAAGCTGTGGACTCTTGTTAGATAAAAGGGCATGTGATGTTCCTTTGTGGCAGAGTCACTCATAAAGCTACTGACACACCCACACTGACACACACCAACTCACAGATACACTCAGACACTCACTCAGGAACTCATACATCACATCACCGACCCACTCAGAGACTCATGCACCCACTTACAGACCCACTCAGACACTTATGCACTCACTCACAGACCCAATCAGAGACTCACAGACCCACTAACAGACACACTCAGTGACTCATGCACAACTCACAGACCCGCTCTGACACTCACACACCCACTCACAGACCCACTCAGACTCATGCACTCATTCACAGACCCACTTAGACACTCATGCACCCACTTACAGACCCACTCAGACATTCACACACCCACTCACAGACCCACTCAGACTCCCACACATACACTCAGAAACCCACATAGACACTCACACACTCACCCACAGAAACACTCTCACACCCACTGTCACACCCAGGGACACTCTCTTACACCTACTCTCACACCCAGACAGACATTTGCACACCCACTCTCACATCCACAAAGACCCTCTCACACCCACTCTCAAACCCAAACACTCTCACCATCCACTCTCACACCCAGACACACCCTCTCACACCTATTTTGTACCCAGAGAGACAGGCCCGGTGCCCAACTCCTCCCCTACACGGCCTAAGGCGCTGTGCAGCACTGAGTTGGGTGGTTATAGGGGTTGGCAACAGGGCCTGGCATCCTAAGGTAACTATAAGTCACTCCTTCACCATACACTGCTAATTACCACAGATATTACAGCACTCATGACCACTTCTATAACATTATTAAAAATATAAATGAAGATTCAACAGTCAAATTAATGAAGAAAACCTGTGCATGGCAATAGTGTGAGATATCGTTACCTTAAGGTGCAGGTTATAGAGTTATAGTTACTTGAAATAACTCTAACTATAACTGCTGAATTTCTCTGGTCTATATATATATATATATGTATATATGTATATATATATATATATATATATATATATATATATATATATATCTCAATGGTTAATCATTAGTCATAGGTAGGTGTATATAATTATTAAGTACTATACCAAATAAACGTAGGAATATGAAATACTCAAGTATAGTTATGCCTTGATGTTATGATTTAGACACCACCTCCAAATAATTATATATCCTGCACCTCCATACACACTCTACTCAGCAAAGTAGCCACACTACAATAACTATAAATTGAGCATCCTATATTGAGTGTTTATTTCATTTTATGTAAGCAGGTCCCAGGCCAGCTCTCCCTGCTGTTGCATTGCTCTCTCCTGCTTGCTGCCTCGTTCTCACTACCTTCTCTGCCTCTCCCGCTGTTTTTCAGAGTGCTTTCTCCTGCTCTCTGTCTTGCTTTCACCGCTTTCTTCCTTCTTTCCCTCAGTTTTTCTGAGTACTTTCTGCTGCTTTCTGCTACGTTTTCACTGCTTTCTCCCTCTTTTCCCTCTATTTGTCTGAGTGCTTTCTGCCACATTTTCCCACCTCCCACCTCACCCCACCCACCACCTCCCAGCAGCCCTACCTCCTCTGAGGACCTAGTAATGAAGGTCTCAACATGGCCGTGTAGGGGATACATGCAGCAGGGCACCGCTGATATGCCTAAGGCAAGCCCGTCTGCAACCATCCTTGCCTGGACTGCGCCTAGCGCCAGGACCCCTGGAACTTCTACCTCACAAAGATACACTGCCTCTGACCTCTGAGCCCTGGACCGCGGACGTGCCAACAACCAATGCTGCCACTCATCCTCGCGTACCACCAGAAGACCATTCTCCTGCTGACACCTCACCATCAGCACCGAAGCAATCACCACACCCAACAAATTGAGTGTGACCACCACAACAAAACTCCAGTGCATCCTACTCAACACAAGTTTACTAGTTAAACACACCACTGAGATCTAAGACCCAATTTCCTCCCTCACCACGGATGTCATTTTCCTTGCAGAAACCTGGCTCAACCCCACCTCTGCACCAGAGATCACCACTGCCATGCCCGAAGGTTACAAGATAACACAACATCTGCCATCATCTACAGGGACACCATCCGCTGCACAATATCTCCTAATGATCCGACACCAGTAATGGTATACCTCAACTTCTAACTCCAAACAGATGGAAAAAGCACCATCAGAGGCACCCTTGCCTTCAGACCGCCAGGACCACACCCCAGATTCTACAACGCCATCCCAGAACTCATAGTCCCACAAGCAATCAGACTCTGAGCACTACATGTTCCTAAGGGGCCTCAACTTCCACCTCGATAACCCCAGCGACTCCTATTCCTCTGACCTCCTGGAAAGCTTGAGCAACATTGGCCTCAAGCAACTCATCATCGACCCTACCCACATCACAGGACACACCACACTCAAGCCTATCTTCACCTCCAGCGACAGACTCAGGTACATCCACATCACTCACCTTGTCCGACCACCACAGCACACACTTCACCATCTCTGGACCCACACATACCCCAACACCATGCCCAGTAGATTCACATGAAGAAACTGGAAAAGGATATCAGAAGCCCAGTGGAACAACACTCTCCGCTCCCACCTCCGAGACTCTAAACATGACCCTGAACAAACAGCCAAGAGCTTCTCCCAGTGGATTTCAGGATGCGCTGACTCCATCGCCCCCTCCAAAACAGCCAAGGTCAAAGAACAAAGAAAAAGACCAAGCTGGTTCACCGAGTAATTGCACTTCTCCAAATGCAACTGTCGACAACTTTATAGGGAGTGAACATCAGCAAAAAAACAAAAGACCACACCGTCTTCAGGAACACCCTCAACTGGTACCACCACCTCCTGAAAGAAACCAATAAAAATGCACTAGCAGACCATGTCAAAGCCAGCACAAACAACAGCAAAGAGCTGTTTGCCATTGTGAAGGAGTTCACCAGCCCTGCAGCCACCGAGAACTCCATCACTCCCTCCCAGGAACTGTGAGACAACCTTGCAGACTTCTTCCACAACAGGATCTTGGCTATCTATGTAAACAAACCTTAAAGTGCCAACCCATGCCGCAGACAGCATCAACCAGCTCACATGCACAAACACGAACCCTGAACACTTTCCCACCCACTGGGAACTCCTCACCACGCAAGACACTATCTCCATCATGAACTCTGTACACTCGGGAGCACCCACCGACCCGTGTCCCATCACGTCTTCAACCTCAGAAGCAAGACAATCGGCGACAAGCTCAGGAAGGTCTAATACCTGTCTCACTGTGGCCACCTTCCTAGAGGTCTGGAAACATGCTGAAGTGAGGCCTCTCCTGAAAGAAAATCAGCTGACCAAACAATAGGCCCATCTCTCTGTTCCCCTATCCAGCAAAAGTCTTTGAGAAAGTGATCCACCAACAACTCACCCAACACCTAGAGGAACACAACCTCCTGGCCCCCTCCTAGCACCGAGACAGCCCTGATTTCAGCCACAGATGGCATCAGGGCCCTCCAGGACTGTGAGGAAACAGCAGCCCTCATCCTCCTGAACCTGCCTGCCTCATTTGACACTGTCTCCCACCACATCCTGATCAACAGACTCCATCTCACCAGCAGAACCCAAAGAATCAGTTTTCCATTGTTCATCTCAGAGCCCAAGAAGATCATCTGTGGTAAAGGACCCATATCACACCCCATCTCAAAAAACTACACTATTCCCCAGTTCAGAAGCGATGTCAGTTTGAGATGCTGACCCACGCCTACAAGGCCTTGCACAACAAAGGGCCAGCATACATCAACAAATGCCTCACCAACAACCAAACAGGCACCTCTGATCAGCTTCCCGCTCATTCTAGCACCTGGCAGCCAAGTCTTGGAACAACCTCCCCCTGCACCATCCCTCCAGCTATTCAAAAGAGAACTAAAGACCTGGATGTTTGAATGATCATTCCTCCACGCAGCAGCACACATCTCCATCTCATTGAGACCAGCATGGGCAATTTGCTGCACTCTATAATTGTCTGATTTATTGATGTGGAACAGAAGGATGGATAGATAGATAGATAGATAGATAGATAGATAGATAGATAGATAGATAGATAGATACCGCCTCCTTGTTACAAGAACTTTCTCAATGTCTCAAGTTGTGTCACTATACATTTATTTTGTGTAAGATAACTATAGTTCTTACTTGACAATTTTAAACTGAAATCAAGCACATTAACATCTTGTGATTCTCTACACTAACCAAAATACACTTATTCAGTCATGCATTAACATTTGTATTCATATCAAATGTCTTTTCGATTCAGTCCTGTTCTGTCTCAGGAAATTTAGCAGAACATATAATCCCAATCTTAAAACTGCATAATTAGTTCAAAAATGATTTTCAAATCACATATGGCTTCAGGATAACGTTTTGATAATCAATATGTTCCTAGCCCAGTCCTTAGGGAACTAGAATCTTTGATGCTTGACAACTAACCCTCATGTCCAGGTCCACATGCAGCAACATTGTACAACAAATTGCCTAGCAAGATGGCAGGAACCACGAGGGAAGAGACTTGCAAGAGTCTGTGGCCCACTGGTAAAGGTAGTTCACTGCAATCTCAACATACCTGCAACTAGAATACAGTATGTGTCCACACTCTGTATTGGCTGCTAGTCTTTCATTTGCAGGAAGGTCTTCGCCTAAATTATTTCAAGATTCTTCTTCCAAGCACACAACCCCGACTTGACGGTAAGTGGCACTCCTCGTACCCTGACATCAGGCCTCTTAACTCAGCATTCAGTATATGGCTAATAGAGATTAACCTAAAATGTGTCTCCCATCTTTCAGTCTGTCATGGCTAAATCATTAATCTTGATCAAGGGTGAAGCTCCTCAGATTGGGTTATTTAGATCTTAAGCCTAGGCAAAATGTTGTTTTCACTTGGGTAACGTAGGCTGTTCACACCATTACTTAACTTATACAAAATATTTGAAATAACAAAAGTGCCAAATTTCATAATTGTTCTTATGAGGACTGGTCCAAGCAGAAGCTGTATCTTGGGAGACAGGTTTGAGTAGAAATGTGTCATAGGAGAGGTTTGCACCATGTTCAACGTTGTTCAATTTAGATACCCCCACATTTAATTTGAGATAACTTCCATGTAATGTCACATTTTTCCTGACATTTTATGTAATTTTGGGGACAAACAGTTGTGACCTTGCACATCTTCAAGCCTGTCTGAACGCCGAATCCCATATTTTGCTTCAACTTTTGAAACTCCTGGCTGCTAGCATCATCATTTATCTCTAGCACACTTGTCAGATTCGCTTATTACCTATACTTGAGCTCGAGTATCCTGTCCCACATTTTTAACTAAATAAAGATGGAGTTGCAATTATGCTGACCTCTTCCAGGTCTGTAAATCCCATAAGCTCATCATTATCTCACTGGTTGGGACTCCCATATAAAGAATAAACTGTGTCACACCGTTGCAGGATGTGTGTGCAAAGTTGCACAGGGGCTCCCCTGAAAACTTCGTGAAGTATCTTTCAAATCATCATGGAGTTAACACAGACTACAAAGTTTAGAAGTAATATGTTAGCAAGAAAATGCATGAGAATTAGTTGAGTAAAGAACCCCCACAAAGCCTACTCTTCTAAGGAGAGGGTTCTTGCAATGCTTTTGAACACCCCTATTTCATTACCTGATTAGTTCTTCAGGTACTTATAGCCAGCTGCGGGAAACTTGTAAGCCCTACAAGATCATGTTATGGCCTTAACACAAACTGTTTCCAGGCATAACAAGCAGCAGCTGGAGAATAATTGTTTCTGATTTAAATAGAAATGATCGATTGCAGCTGTAAAACATGGCCCACTAAATGGGTTCATGAAAGTGCAGGTTCAATTATTCGTGAATAACATTCACTTCGATATCAATAGGTTCAGACAATCGCTCCTGCTGTTTATGAATGAAATACAAATATCGAATTCAATGATATTTTCTGAACTTCTTCGACAAGTCATCCTTCCCTGACTTCTTTGTTTGAGTGATATATTTGTGGCAAACTATACAATCTAGGAAAACAATGTAAAGCCCGGGGCTTATCATCCCAACCTCCCCAGATCATAAAGAACTTCATGACAGTTCCGAATAAACAAGTTTTGGTATTGAGCCATTGATGCTGTTGACAGTCTAGATCTGATAAATATACTTAGTCCCGATCTAAATCAATGTCACTGTTCTACAGTGGTTCCCTTCTCTTCCTAGCTTCTCTAACAAAATTAACATGCCCAAATGGGCACTTCTGTATCCCAGATTTTAGCAGCTTCCAGTGACCTCTCATTTTGCATAGGACCAGTTCAGAGTTTTTTGGGGCCTGACAGAAATCTAATTTGCATACGGCATGATGTACGTATATCTGTAACATCATGTCGTGGCAGTTGCATTAATTGTCTAATAACCCTCTGGCATCGTTAAAGCTACTACTTTGTAAGAAGCAAAAACCCTCCTCCTATGGTAACAATGACAAATATGGCTACGTTTCATGAGCGTATGACGTGGGCATGTTGCGCGAGCGTCTCTATGAAAGTACATCTGCTACAGACTCTTTTCACTATGTCTTTTTCCTGTCGCACACTTTTCCTCTCGCTGCAAGCAGCATTTTATGCACCACTTCAAATGGCAGATATTTGCAGACCTCTTCTAGGTGCGCTCATTAATGATCAAGTAAGGATAAAGTAAAATACAGCCATAATTTGGCTGCACTACTATTGTTACATTAGGAATAACTACATGACTGAGTGGAGCCCCTTCCCACGGTCCTCACATCCGCTATCCAGCAGTGCGAGGCCTAGGAAAAGGAGGCTCACTTTTGAGCTTAAGAAGATTGTCTCATATCGTACACTGGTGCCATCAAGAAAGTCAAAATAACCCTCTTACTCTTCTCCTTCCGTCCACTGACTGAATAAAAACATACAGCCATAATTTGGGACCCCTTATACCTCTAGCCCCAGTGTCACTGTACTTTCTGCACCATTGACAGCTAGACATCTGAGGAAGGCTCAATTTTCCCGGGCGTCTAAGCCATGGTTCAGCACTATGATATCTAGGGGAGGAGGCCTCACCCCTATGTCTTGCAGTGCTGGAGGCTTAATGGAGGGGAAGCCTTCCTCTAGGCCTAGTCCTTATGGATCATGGTTGTGAGGCCCATAAGAGGGTGTGAGCAATCCTTGGGCCTTGCAGCCATGGTCCAGCACTGCCAGTAGACCCTGGCTGCTCCCGCACTGCCCTCCACAGGACTCACAGGCTCTTATCCCCAGGAAATGCCAATACTACTTGCTGCAGTATGGCAGGAGAATAACTGGGATGTACAAAACAGCCATTGGGCCCCGGGGTGGTCAGATGGGGTGGTGAGATGGTGTGGCCCCAGGCCCCAGACCGCCCCCATGGCTAGCATCAGACATACATGTATCCAGAGATGTTCAACCGTAAATCGAGCCCTTCAAAGCCAGCATATTAGCCCTGAAATCAAACTGCACTTTTTACTCTGATGGTTATTTATCAACCTATACTCAATGAAATACATTCACTGTCTAAGAGAATACATCTAAGCATCTCCACGGGGACGTTAAGGGTCTAGTTCAAATCCGGTAAAACGAAAAATAATTCATCGCCAGTAGCAGAAGAAATAATTCTAGGACAGATTCACTCACTTCATTCGATTTTACTATTGTCAGTGATCATTTCCTGCAAAACTCGACAAAAGACCCATACAGCCTGCTTCGGCACCAGCTAGGACACTTTGTAGAAATAAAACCGTAAGTACCAGAATCGGATCTTTGGACTATATACAAGATCAGGCTCCCATCCAATGTGGATGATGGAAAAGCCTTTTTCCTTGTAATCTCTGACGTAATCATCTGAAGAGATATCTCCACATGACTGCTCATTTCTCGAAAAGAATACAGAACAATGATTTTCACACTCACATTCTGCCAATACACCTTCTTGGCTAGTTCAAAATGTAACATTTTTGGAGCTCAGTGTAACAAAAAGCCGAGACATAGCCACGCTAGAGATCAGGAGGTGTAAACGCGATAGAACCAGAAGAGACGGCTTTTCAGGGAATGCTCCGAGGATTTCAAACAGGATAACATCGCATATGAGCCTCGAATGGATTCTTGATGCCAGATGTCAATGCATGACTCAGTATGATCTTTTTCATTTTATTTGAAGCACAAGTGCCAGACGTGTCTAAAAATAGATTGCTGACATATTGACTGGAAAACTAAAGAATGGGGTATCCACAACAAGCTCTTATAAATACATGAAATTGGTATTGTCTGATGCCTTCTGTTATGAAGACAAGGTGGTTCCTTAATAGGATTAGGAGTATACAGGGGCAATGGGAGTCCTGATAAGTCGCTATCCCTAAGGTGTTCCTTTTAACATATATCTGCTTCCTAGAAGGATATGCCTCTGGAATATAAATATTTTTCCATAGAAGCAGTACGAATCTGAATTATTTCACAACAAGCAGCTACAACGAAATGCGGAGCAGATGATGAGTAAAAGATGGGGAAGCAATTTCCAGAAGATCTGCAGGACGTCATATGGTGACAAAGGAAATCTCTTAGGTACAATTAATCAGAAAATCGACTCTAAAACACTCAAAAGATGTAATGATATTTCATCAGGGTTGCAGAATATTAAAGCATTGTCCCGTCTTTTCAGATATTGACTCAGTAGCTTGTGATTCAGTGCATAAATTGCTGATTTCGATCTTCGAAATCTTATTAATTTAAATATAATAGAGGAGAAAACAGCTATTAACCAAGAAACACAATGAATGCTGTCACTTCAGACAGCATTCTCATTTGTAAAAATAGCATCATTTGCAAGAAGATACTCTCCCAGGGGCCCAATCCCTTACTATACTTGGAGAAACAATTCAACACGGAATGAATGGCGGAAAGTACAGCATGTCATACAATGATAGCTAAAGAAACACTTTCTGGAGAAAAGTGTAAGAGGTAATGTGAAACATGGCATTACATTCTGATATAGACTAAAGGTCTGATAACTGGATAAGGCAATGTACTTCAGAGAGAATTGTGGTCTTCACATCTTTGGAGAATGATCATTGGAGCTAGTCTATAGACAGCCTTAGCTGTATGTAGGCAGGCCTGTTGTTTCCAAAACATAACATATATTTTGAGTAGGCTGTGCTCTTGATTCAATGTCTGTCTCTCTCAGTAGCATTACAGTCTTATAGTGTTTTGATTGGCATAGGTGCATTCCACCATAGGATACTCGAGGGATTTATTTGTAGTTTAGATTTAGCACTCCATTGAAGTGCATGTTTACTAGCTCCCTCTTTTTCCCCATATGTACTCTCTTTTCATACCTCATCTCCCTCTGCTCTCTGATGCTTCCTACCATGCTCCCCATCCCACTCCCCAGGTTAAAATTATGATATTTTAAAATATGTGAAAGTATTATATATATTTTTTTAAACAAAAGATGCCCAATGTGCTCTTTTTTCATCCCTGCCTCATTCCCCAATGCAGGCAATTCCCTCTCCTTATCACTCTACCTGTGCTCCTGCCTTTCCAGGGGATCTTCTTTAACAGTGTCTGTGATGCCCTTGGATGCATGCATGAGAGAAGTGGCATGGAAGAGAAACAACGGAGCCTTTGCTCAGGGTTAGAACTCATTTTATAGTCATTATTTAATTGGTGGATCCTCAACCCTTGTTGTTGGGGGGAGGGAATGAGGTTACCATTAAAAATCTGAATTAGATCCATCAGCACTGTAGGAAAAACTCTGAAAATGTTCAAATTTTCCCCTCAGTTGATTCCCTGCATGGAATCCTTGAACCTCAGGTTGCTGGCCAATTTAATTGGGCTCATTGTCCTTATTTGCACTGTCTTGGGCCTATCATCCTTGTTATCTCATGCACGACTACTGAAGAAAGCCCTTCTCACTGTAGGATCATCCAACCTCTCCCCATGGTCCCCTGCTGATTGCTTATGGAGATCAACCTTTACTCCTACTCTAGAGAATGTCAAGATATTAGAGCCACCATAGGGATCTTCTCGATCCACTGGTGTGTGTGTGTGCCCTGCTTTGTAACAACCCCCACTGCTGAGTGGCTGGGGTAAGGAGGCTGTCTGTCACCTTTTACAATCTCAACATCCACAGCCCCAGAGAATTCAGGTAATAAGCAGGGCTTCTCTGGTGCTTTTATAGTGCAACATATGTGGTGTGGAGGCCACCTTAGCATATTCGCCAAATCTATTAATTTTGCTTCAATTGTTTGGCAACACCACAGTTACCTAACTCATCCTACTCCTGTGGGTTGTACCTGTTGACCGGTGAATGCCAGCAGGCACCAGCAGCCAGCTGAAGGTCATTCAGGATTTGAAAATGCGTGCATCACAGGTGCTACTGGAGTTCTAATTGGCACTTTGTAGGTAAGGTTGAAGCTGGCCATAGGATCAAAGGGCACTAATTGCTGCCCTGTCATATGTATTTCATAATATAAGATGGGTCAGAATACATTCATTTAGTCTAATCCGGATTCCATTTCATGTTGTGGGATTTTTCAGATCATGCATTTACCCAGTTAGAGGAGATCCCTTTTGCTTTAATTTCCCATGTCATCTCTCAACTTAAAACGGAGAGATAATTCCTACAGTGAAGAGCTGACTGGAGAACTGCTGGCTCACGGATGTTATTTAGGGGCTGCCCAGGGGTCATAGCTGCGACCCTTGGCTTGTCCTTTGCCACCACTGACACTGCCTTTGTGGACCCTGGCCTCAGGATTGGTATACTCAGTGCCAGTATTATTAATTGCTGCCCTCATTACACCAATAGCAAATAATTATCTATTGTTCACTACTAGTGTAGGAAAAATGGGGCATACTTAGCTGGAATTGGACCTTTGGTGGCAGCTCTGATAAATAAAAATGGTTTTAAATTTATGTTGTCTGCATGCGAGTGAGATCGTGTTTACGTGAGGGAAAGCATGTGGATGTGTGAGCATGTGTGTCTGTGTGTGTAAGCATATGGGTGAAAATGGAAGAGAGTCAGTCACAGGTAGTGAGTGAGACTGGATGAGATTAAGACCCAGATTTACTCATCTGTGACGCAAGGCAGCACTGCACACAAGTTGCTGCACTGCCTTGCATCAAGGAGAGAGAGGAAAATGTGCCATATCTACTAAGATATGGTGCAGTTTCTCTCCCCTCGCACTGGTGCACTTTTTAAATCTGTGAACCAAAGCACACACCTTTGCTCCATAGTGCAAGGGTGTAGGCGTTCTCTGAAGCATAGTTCTTTTACTGGAAGAGGATCCTCCTTGTACAAAAACTATGCTTTAAGGCTTGTCCCCACTTTGAATGTGTGGTGTAATATGCAGCACACATGCAAAGGTGCACAAATGCGGAGAAATGAAAACAATGATCTTTGTTACACCTGCCTTGAGGAGGCGTGAAATTTTGGTGCAAATTCCTGTATATCAATGTTTATAGCTAGGGCTTTGCATCAAAACTCATCGGCAGTTGCTTCGGAAGACCCATGCACCACCCATGGACCAGCTCCTTGCTGTAAAGTAACACAAATCAGTGCACAGCGCAACTAACACTTTGCATCAGGTTTGTGTCACAAATGTGATGCAAACCCTGTGCATAGCACTGGTAAGCTTGGGCCTGAGTCTCAGTAAGTATGTGAGAGTGGAAATGTGTGAAAATTAATGAAAATAAGTGAGATTAGGAGTGAATGTAAGTGAGTGGGAATAAATAGAAATGGGTGTAAGTGGGTGTGAGTGAGAATGAATGAGTGAGAGTTTGAATGACAGAATGAAAAATTTAATTTGAGTGGGAATGAGAATGCGATGTGGTGCTTGAGAGTTTTTAGCTGGCCCTGGCATACTGAATGTAATTATTGTCTTATAGAGATAGCCAGGGCAAATATTGTTCCAGGCATACTTGCAGCAATTATTAGCATGACAGGCAACTGTGACAAGATACTGACACACTGAGGGTAACTTTTGGCATAAAGGGCATCAATGGTAAAATAATTGTAATGGCATACTAGAGGTAACTCATGGCATATAGGACACCCATGGAAAAAATATTTGCATGCTTAATGAAATTCTTCGCATGTGAACACAAGTGGGAAGTTGTTTATAATAGCACAATGGAGGCAATTCTTGGAATAAATGTGGACAATCTTGTGTATGTAAGGGTGTCAACGATGACAAAATGCTGGCTCTGGCTTACTGAGGGTAATTGTTGACATAAGGGTTACCCAGGGTATATGAATGGCATAAAATGCAGACTTTTGGCATTGGTATATTTTATGTCATTTTTGATCTAAGGGTCACCCATGAAATATGGGGACACCCATGACAAAAGTGCTGGCCCTGGCACAATGGAGGGTAGTTTTTGCAAAAAAATGGGATCTGCTCCTGGGGAACAGCAGGATTCAGTGACTTAACACCCCTTGAAATGATCTGAATAGTTATTTAATGAGTATGCTTTCAAAGTCTAATCCATTTTAGCAAATGTGTGTGATTTAAATTGCACTATTTCACCCTATTCTCAGGGGAAGGGGAGCACCATAATATAGCTGATATAAAGGAATACATTTATGTGTGTTAGGCTGTTGTACTAATCATGCAGTTAAGGAACTTCAGCAAGATCAATTGCTGCAAAGTTAGGGTCATGGAGAGAGAGGTGGACATGGCGGGCTGCGTCACGGCCGTAGCTCGTTAGACGCGCCTTCTGCCGTTCCAGTGGGGCGTGGCACTCACACACAGCGATCGGCTGAATGTGTCGGCCGGACGCGCTAATTCTCTCGGCCGCTTTGGAGACCAGGTGAGGCACCCGGTGGGAGACTCCGGCACTGGGGACGTGCCGCGCTGGAGCTCTGCCGGGTGCAGAGAGGCTCGGCAAGGATTCCCCTTCGGGGGAATCCGGGCAGCGCCAGCACTAGCAAGGTTCCCGGGAAGGTGTCCCGGGAGCCTGGTAGCACGGTTACGCGCGCTTTTGCGGAAAGTTTTAAAGCAGAAAGCAAGGCAGTAGGCAGTGCTGGGGCAACCAGCACCCGAAAGGAAGAAAAGAGCCCTTCCCCACCCCAGTCCTCCATCAGCTTCTGGCAGGTAGGGGGGCAGGGCTTGGGGATAAGGGTGGAGAAAAGGGATCGGGCGGCCGGCGGTAATCAGGGGAAGCTGAAGGGAAAAGCTTTGGATCAGGCAAATTATTTACTAAAAAAAAAGAAAGAAGGTATTGAAGGGAGACCAAAAATAAAGCACAGACTTGCACCATCTCTAAGATCCTACTTCAGGGCTAGGCCAGACGATATTGTGCTGGTGCCGGGGCAAGGAAAAATGGATACCCATGTGGTCAAGGACATTGGAAACGGTACAGACTTTGGCAAGGGGGTTGAGGATGATTCCCCCCCTCAGTTAATAGTTTGACCCTTCGAGAGAATACACAGGTTGGTCTTGATGCTTCTATGATGAGCCAAGGTGGCAATTTGTCCACCCCACGACAGGAGGAAGAAGGGCTGGTAGAATTAGTTGCCAGCCCTCCCCAAGACCAGACTTTGGCCGCCGATTCAAGGTACACCCCCTCCATGGAGGAGGTGATCCTCTCCATCTCGGAGGATATAAAAAAAGGCTTTGCAAACTCGGAGTGCAACCAAGGGGAAATCCGAGAGGCCTGTGAGGCATTGGATTTTTTTTGTATAACTTGATGGAGAGGATCCAGACATTGGAGGGGACGGTAGGGGGGATGAAGGAGGAGTTGAAACATCATAAAGATGAAATCCGAGGCTTGAACGAAAAAGAGCAAGGATTACAAGTTAGGATTGAGCAACTGGAAAACTACTCACATAGGAACAATATAAAGTTGTTAAAGGTGCCCGAAGGGGTAGAAGGGGCAAATCTTAAGTCATACGTGGTCTCCCTAATTAAATCCTTATGTGAGTTGGAAGAGAGTAATGAAGAGATTGAAAGAGACATTCAGAGAGTTCATCGTGATCCCTTTATGAGGCGGCCGAACAGCACAAGACCGAGAAAAATCTTGGTTAATTTCTTAACCCATCATCTAAAGGAGAAAATATTGACTAGTGCGTTAAAACAGAAATCATTAAGGATGGAAAATGTGACTTTTGAGATTAGATCTGACCTATCTAAAACTACAATGGATAGACAGTGGGAACTGGGAAATAGGCTGGATGAATTAAAAAAACTTGAAGTCACGGCACAGTTGAAATTTCCGGCATTCTTGCGAATAATGTATAGTAACAAAATGTACAATATAAGGGAGATTGATAGGGTGGATGAATTGTTAGATGTTATAAAAAAGGAACAGGCCGATCATGTGTAATAATTGTAATAAGCTGTGGAATTGTGAGCCCCCCAGGTAGGCGGGGCACTCTAAAATTAGGCCCATGGTGGCTGACATAGTGGGGGGGTTCTCCATGGGAGGGGGTAGGGAGGGAAGGGTACAAGGGGGTTGGTTTTTTGGGTTAAGCATGGAAATAGTTCCTCATTCACCTAGGCGGTGGGGTGGTGTGTTAGTTTTAAATGGTTAGAATTGGTATGGGCCAGGGGGAGGGGAGGTTTACGATAACATTTTTCTCTTGGAATATTAACGGTTTGAGGACAAAATCGAGATGAAACAACATTTTGCAATACTTAAAGGATTCGCCGGCACAAATCCTAATTTTGCAGGAGACTCATTTGGCGGCAGACAAGTGTAAAGAGCTATTCAAGACCCAAAAATGGGTGCAAATGTGTTTTTGCACCACCCATAACTTTCATACAAGGGGAGTAGTTATTTTGGTTAAACAGGGGCTCCAAGCTAGACCAGAAATTCTTGAAATAAGGGCAGATCAAGCCGGCCGTTGGATCATAGTAAGATTACAGGTAGATGAAGTAGTTCTGGTCTTGGTTGGCTTCTATGGCCCGAACTGCGATGATATTGAACCTCTGAAGAAGGTATTCTCTCAGCTAATTGAACCCTCAGATTCGGTCATTATGGCGGGAGATTTCAATGTGGTGTTGGATAATAGATTGGATAGAACCGACTCTTGCAGATCCTTAGGCACGCCTAAATCCCAATATTTTTTAAAGAGAATGATGAAAGATCATGGCTTGTGTGATATTTGGAGAAAGAAGGAAGGGGAGGCTAGAGTCTTCTCCTTTTTTAATAAGAAATATAGCCAGGCTTCACGTATTGATTATTTCCTAGTGGATGATAGGTTGTTGGAAAATGTTGATGGGATCGAATATTTGCCTTTACACCTATCAGACCATGCAGCGGTAGTATTGCATTTGACTCCCCCTCAGAGAAGACTGTTTAAGAGATGGACACTGGAGCGTGCGTTATTATTAGATGACGATGTCTTGTCGCAACTACGTAGAGAGACGGAGTCTTTTTTCACTATTAATATAGGTTCGGCACCATTATTAGTGGTTTGGGACTCCTTTAAGGCGGTAATACGAGGGGTGAATAAAAGTATTTCATGTTATAAACGTAAAGTGTTCAGAGATAAAATAAGAGCTTTAGAACAGGAAATGTTGATAAAAACCGAAATGCTGGTTGGGACTCAGGAGGAGGAGGTAGGAAGAGTGGAGCTGGCCGAGCTAAGAACACAATTGGCTAATATTCTACAGGCATGTATTGTTAAAAGATGGGAGGTTAGCAAATTAAAACATTTTGAATATGGGGAAAGTTCAGGGAAACTGCTAGCCTGGAAAGCAAAATCAGATCAGGTCAGGAATCAGATTAAGGAAATAGTGGTTGAGGACACAGGTGAAAAATTGACACGTAGTGAGGATATTGAACGTGGGTTTCAGGACTTTTATTCATCTCTGTATACGGAACATGTGGACGGGCGAGAAAAGTTGGTGGAGGACTGGCTAGCTCAAGATATGTTTCCAGAAATTTCGCAAGAAACTCAGGAATTTCTGAATGGCTCTATTACGGCTAGGGAAGTGTGGGCGGCCTTAGCCGGGGGCAAAGAAGGGAAAGCTCCGGGCCCGATGGTATCCCGGTGGAGGTGTATAAAGTCTTAGGCGATTCAATAAGCCCGATTTTGATTGAGTTGTTTGTTAAGGTTTTTTCAAACAAGATAGATATGCCTACCTCGTGGAATGATGCAGTTATTACGTTGATTTTGAAACCTGCTAAAAATCCGACTAATCGTACATCCTACAGACCTATCTCGCTACTGAACAGTGATTATAAGTTGTTTTCCAAAATCGTGGCGGATAGATTAAATAAAGTGGTAAACAGTTTAATACACTCGGATCAGAAGGGCTTTTCGAAGGGTAGATACCTCCACATTTGAATTGACTGGGGCTATAGATATGGCAGTATCGTTTGGCTCCCCTTTGGGGATTATCACAATTGATGCAGCGAAAGCCTTTGATCAAGTAAGTTGGGGCTATTTAAAGCTCTTGTTAAAAAAAGCTAAATTGGGAAGTCATTTTTGCGGGGTAGTAAATCAGATTTATAGGGCTCCAACTGCTAGAATACTTGTGAATGGGAATCTTACCGGTTCAATTGTTATTGCTAGGGGCACTAAACAGGGCTGCCCGTTATCTCCTGTATTATTTAATCTATATATGGAGCCCTTTGCGAGGAAGATTCGACGGAATATGGTGATCTCCCCCTTCATTTGTCAGGGTTGGGAGAGAAAACTCGCCTTGTATGCCGACGATCTTTTGTTTTTCACAGACAATTTATCAACTGCATTTCCTGAGATTCTAAGGCTAGCTAAAGAGTTCGGTAAGGTCTCTGGTTACCAAGTGAATGTGGAAAAAACAGAGATTATGGCTTAGAACATGGATTATAAATCGGTTTATTGTAAGAAGGAAATTAGATACTTGGGAATTTTGCTACCTCAAAACATTAATCAGTTAGCAGAGAGGAATCAGGTAAAATTGTTGCTGGAATGCAAGGGTCTATTACAAGGCTGGACCCATCTTCCTTTATCGATTATTGGCAGGGTTAATTTGGTAAAAATGTCTATCCTTCCAAAGTGGAATTTTTTGTTTTCTACTTCTCCACTCCCTATGCAGAAAAAATATATAGAAAAAATGCAGCGCCTTATAAACGACTTTATCTGGAACTCTAAAGGGGTTAGAATTTCTCGGAGGAAGTTGCGTCGGCGTAAGCAAAAGGGTGGTTTGGCATTACCAGAATTGCAATATTATGCTTGGGCTTTCCTTTTGAAACATTTTAGTGTTTTCCTTGCTTCAGACTCCACGACCACAGGTTTAATTTTTAAGATAATGGCTTCCAATATTAAAGGTGCTTCAACTAATTTTATTTTCAAGTTTGGGGACCCTAAATTCTTCAAAAAGATAAGGCTCAAAATTATGCGGGGACTCGCAGAATGTTGGTATTAGATCAGACAATCGGCAAAACTCACCTATTATAATTTTAATGCACCTATTTGGAATTCCCTGGGTACCCCAGAATGTTTTCAAGATATTCTAGCGTTACCGATAAAACAAGCTGGATTAGAGCACTGGGGAGATTTGTTTCCTGAGGGGGATTTTCTTTCCTGGGAAGAATTGGTGCTGAAAACGGGGGTCCTCTGTCTGGGTGGAAGTGTTTGCAAATAAGAGAATGGGCTAAGGGGATTAAGGAAGGTGTTGGGATGTACAATCCGTTGAACGAGATTATCCCGAGCCCTTTAGTAGGTCCTCACAGAGTGTCAGCCTGGTATTGGGGGATCCTAGAAGGAGTAGACGGTGAGTTTGAACTTCCTATAGAGTTGTGGGGAGAATTTTTCCCGGAAGAGTCAGTTAAGAGGTGGTGGAAAGAGTTGCTAGCACTGCTTTATGGTATTGTGAAACCTGCCGCTCTGAGGAAAAACCATTACTACACGATACATAGAGTTTATATCTCTCCTGAGAAGTTATCCAAAATGAAGGGAGGGCAGGAGGTGAAATGTCCAAAGTGTGGTTTAACTCAAGCAACAGATATTCATATGTTTTGGGAATGTTTGGATGTTCGACATTTTTGGGAAGGAGTATGTGGAACAATCTTGAGTATATTGAATCAGGAAATTGAGCCCTCCCTACAGTTAATAATCTTCGGTCAATCCCAGGATCGGCAGGGGCGGTCTGGTCGGGATACATCCATAGACATGAAGTTTGTATTTTATGCAATAGTGTTGGGGAGGCGAGAAATTAGTAGAAAATGGATGTCGAAGGCCCCACCAGGCCATGCAGAATGGCTTAGGGATGTTTTCAGCACAGCAGATTTGGATCAACCAATGGGGGGAAAGGATAGGGTGCGGGGGAATTTTTGGGTACCATTATTGGATTGGAAATCAGGTCATTTATGTATATATTTTACTGAACCTAATGTAGGAATTGAAACAGTTCTGTGATACTTGTCCAATGATTATATACCCTGCTCTGAAATCCTTAGGGAATTGGGACAGTCAGAGGATTGCTCGAGAAGAGAGGGGAACCCCTGGCCGAGAAAAACTTCTTACGTTTTGGCTGATAAACAAAGGAGGTTTCTCACATAGCCTAGGGCGAATCAGGACAAAAAAAAAAAGTTAGGGTCATGTGACATGCCTTCCTGGAAAAAAAATATGGTCAAGAGTCTTATGATATCACTTCCTGTGATAAAGGGTATGCAATGTCACTTCTGTTACACCTGGCATTTTGGTGAATAGACGCCCCTGTGTTGGCTCTGTGCACAGAAAAGATGCTCTGCACACAGGCGCATTACAGTTTGATTATCACATTTGATTCACAACCAAGGGAAATGGCCTGATGCACGTTCAGGTACACAATGCCATGTTATGAACTTGACGAATTATTTTATATAACATAATTCTTGTGTGCTCATTGGCATTTTACAGAGTAATCATTTTTAGGGTGCACATTTAGGGCCATATTTATACTCCGTTTGCGCCGAAATTGCGTCGTTTTTTTTGACGCAATTTCGACGCAAAACTAACGCCAACTAACGCCATATTTATACTATGGCGTTAGAGGCGAATAGCGCCAAAGTTCCTTGAATGTGCGTCATTTTTTAGCGTGAACCCCTTCCTTGCGTTAATGATATGCAAGGGAGGCGTTCCCGTCTAAAAAATGACTCCCAGGCCTTTACGTGGTATTTATACTCCCGGGCAAAAGAGACGCCCGGGAGTTGGCGTGGCAAAAAACGGCGCATTTGCGCCACTTTTTAACGCCTGCTCAGGGCAGGCGTTAAGGGGCCTGTGGGCTCAAAATGAGCCCACAGGTGCCCTCCCATGCCCCCAGGGACCCCCCCTGCCACCCTTGCCCACCCCAGGAGGACCCCCAAGGATGGAGGGACCCACCCCAGGGACATTCAGGTAAGTTCAGGTAAGTATAATTTTTTATTTTTTATATTTGTTTTTGGTGGCATAGGGGGGCCTTATTTGTGCCCCCCTACATGCCACTATGCCCAATGACCATGCCCAGGGGACAGAAGTCCCCTGGGCATGGCCATTGGGCAAGGGGGCATGACTCCTATCTTTACAATGATAGGAGTCATGTTGATGGGGGATGGGCGTCGTTAAAAAATGGCGCAAGTCGGGTTAAGACGATTTTTTCGACGTAACCTGACTTGCCCCATTTTAAGACGCCCATGCGCCATTTTCCCCCTACGCCGGCGCTGTCTGGTCTACGTGGTTTTTTCCCACGCAAACCAGGCAGCGCCGGTCTGATTGCGCCGTCTAACGCCATTCAATAAATACGGCGCCCGCATGGCGCTTCAGAATGGCGTTAGACGGCGCAAAACTTTTTGACGCTAAACTGCGTTAGCGCAGTTTAGCGTCAAAAAGTATAAATATGGGCCTTAGTGTGCAGAACTGATTTGGTCAGAAGGGTGCAATTTATTTATATTTAAAAACAACAGGTACATTCCTTCCGTTCTGAGGCAACTTATATTCAACGTTTGTTTTTCGGTCCTAATGTACATATTCAGGATAAATAATGTAAAATCAGCATGTTGTTACTGGCATTTTTACCTGGCATACATTCCGTTTGTAGGATTTTGCGTGTACTGGTACACAAACTGAACAATTAAATACATTTAACAACATTGGTCATCTTTGCTATATTGCCAGCATATATATTTCCCACATTTTAAATCAGTCACACGTCTTTTTGCACCTTAAAGAGTTATTGTCCTCTACTAAATATTAGGTATTAAATATTGTTGTACTGCAATATCATGGTAAACATATAGTGACTGAAAAATAACTCAGGACATAATGACGAAGGAAAATATATATTTTTGATTTTCATTATTATTGTTGTTAAACATATTATTGACTAAAAAATAATGCATTTAATATTATTTAGCACCTCCTCTTCCTGACAGAAACTAGGCACACCTCGACATTGGCCCCCAACATCACCACGGCGATCTCTCCTCAATACATCGTAAGACAGGACAGAACCTACTTACCCAGAGGAGGGCTAGCCATGCTTCCACTGTTCCATTAGTTTTGCAGACACTAACAGCCATCTGTAGCACCTTTAAACAGTACATTTCAACAACTCCATCCTGATAGGTGCCTTCATCTACTGACTACCTGGCCTGAGATCCAACTTCATCAACTCTGATGCTCAACTCCAACTCCTTCATCCTCTTCGGCAACCACAACTATCATCTAGAGGACCTCACTGACCCTAACAACAACCTCCTAGAGGATCTGACCATGCTTGGACACACCAGAGTGAAGGGCCCCACCCACACCCGGGACATCTCCTTGAACCCATCTCCAACAACTTCACAGACATCATGGTGGGCAATCCAACATCCTTGTCTGTAACGAACACACACCCATCAACTTCAACCTGCTCATCCCCCTCTGCCATGGACCAGCACCTCCTAAAATCTGCTGCAGAAACTGGAACAGGACCCTAGAAGAGGCATATATCACAGAGTTCCAAGTCTGCCAACCCCAATTCCACAACAACCTCTCACGATCCATCACGAACTTCAACACCTGGATCACTGTAGCTCACTGAAAACCGCCACCAGGACTAGGCCACAAGTGAGCTGGATCACAGAAGATTTTAGATTCACCACAGGCAACACTAATGCATATAGAGACCAACCCATGACAAAACCAACAAAAGCACTGTCAGCACTGAGGTTCTGCCACCAGCAAATCAGAGCCACCAAGTGGTCAGTACCGACTGAACACATTGAAAACACTACAAATACACCAAAAAACTCTTTGCCATTGTACAAGATTTCACTTCACCTTTCGCCAGCTCCACAAACATCAGCCACCATCAGACACAAGATCAGCAATATCTACAATTTTGATCCCTCGCTTGGTTCATCCTCCATTTCACTCCTGCTGCCTGGTGAAGCAAACTCTCTGGACACTGTAGTGACTTCCTGGCCCATCATCACCACTCCTGAAACTGCAAAGGCTATGTGATCCATTCACTCAAGAACTCTGGCAGATATCTGCCCACACTCCATCTTCATCAAAGGACTGGACCCCATCTGCACCTGACAACAATATTCCAAAACACCATCAGCATAGCTACAATCCAAAGTACATGAAACATTCCACCATGCTCCCCCTTCTGAGAAACCCTCAGCAAATGCTTAGGTGCTGGCTAACTAACAACCAATTTCCTTTCTGCCATATCTGTAGACATTGGAATGTACAAAGTCACAAATAAATGAATGGCTGACAACCTGAACAACAATCACATCCACATCCCCACCAAATCCAGATTTAGGCCCAAGCACAGTACAAAGACCACCCTCATTGCTACCACAAACAACATTAAACGTATCATGGACAAGGAGATACCAGAGCTCTCATCCTACTCAATCTATAAGCAGCTTTCAACACCAATTCCCTCCCCATCCCCATTCAACACCATCACCAAGACAGCATGACAAGGTCTGCTCTCACTGGATCTGCTCCTTCCTGAGCAGATACACCCAGTTAATCAGCCTGGCCCCCTACACCCTAGCCAGTGCCAACCTCATCTCCATGGTACCCTAGGCATCATCTCTCAGCCCCACCCTGTTCAACACCCACATGACATGGCTCGCCTACATCATCCGATCCAACAGACTCAACATTATCTCTTATACTGATGACATCTGTCTCATCCTTTGACTCTCTGACAGATCATCAAACACACAGACCAGGGTCACCTCATGCATATCCAAAATCAGCCAGCTGGATCAAGAAGACTTTCTGAAACTCATCACAGACAAGACAGAAGTGCTACTTCTTGGCAAGAGCATTTCCCTGCACAACTCTACCTTGCTGCAAGCTGATCTCGGGCCAACACCATGCCTGACCAATCAAGTCAAGGACCTGGGTATAGTGGTGGACAACCAACTCTGTGACCAGCCAAGTGAACATGGTTGCCTCATCCTGTTTCTACACTCTAAAGAGTCTCAACAAAAATCTTGAAACAGCTCCCAATCAACACATGCAGAACCACCACACAGGAGCATATCACCAGCAAATTAGACTACAGAAAATCACTTTGTCAGCTTCACCGCTTCAGTGGCCAGAGAACTTTAGGCCATACAAAATGCAGCAGCCAGACTCACACTAAAGCTCCTACCCTCCACATACATCACCTAACATTTCAAAGAACTCCGTTGGCTCCTTGTCTACAAATGTGCACTCTTCAAGTCCTTCACTCACATGTACAAATCCTTGTACAATATAGGCCCCTTTTACCTCAACAGCTGCATCCCTTCACATACACCGAAGGGAGCTCTCTCACCTTCCCTGCATCTCCAGACCCGAGCCGGCAGCTGCACTTTTTTTCTACTTCTTGACCTACTCCTGCACATCACAGCCACCTCGTCAATCCTTAAATTCCACAAGAAGCTGAAGACATGGCTGTATACCTAGACCTCAGACTCGACCAGCTCAGTCTCCTCCTTTCTAGTGCATGGATACCCTCCCCGTTGAGATGTGCACTCTACAAATAGCCATAATATAATATGAAATTGGATATCAGAACCCCAAAATAGTTTAAGAAAAGAACGTTTTGATTATTATATTTTGTCATCCATATTTTTAAAATTTTATATAATGTCATAGAAATGGACTTAGAATAGTATAGCTTGAATACTGCCAACACCATTTGTATGCATTTTCCACATTTGTGCCTGGGATGTAGTCAGAAAAGATCATTTTCACCCCTCAAATTTTCTAATTTCTAAAATTCTTCAAAACTGCACTTTCCTTGATGTCTGGGGATCTGGAATTTGGAAAATACAATTGCCACCTCATGCTCATATATGTGTTTTGCCCAAGTTGGATTGGAGTTAGTATAATAAATATTACCCCTCTGAATTACACATTTTTCAAAGTTTTAGGGTGTTGGCTTTATAAGAATACATCTGCCCACCACATATATATATACTTTCCTCAATGCTTCTTTGACTAGATTTAGAATACTAAATCTTAGCCATTCAAATTATGCATGTTGCCTTCTATTTGGGGTTGTGAGGTTCTGCAACTTTTTGTCAAATTATTAAACACAATCACATTTTTGGGGGGCTTTAGAGTATACTCCTCCAGGCCAAAAGATGATTTCACCACAAAACTCCTAGATGCCGCTTTGTAATGTTGGGAGACTTGCATATATATTTTGATGATGCGTGGATTGCAGACGCTGTTTGGGAATATTGAGTTAGAAAAATATAATTGCCCCCCACAGCTCATTTATGCATTTTGCCCGTTGTTGGTTGGAATTCAGTCAGAATAGTAAATATTCACCCTCTGAATTATACATTTTCCAAAGATTTGGGGTCTTGGAATATATCCGCCCACCACACATACATATACTTTCCTCAATGTTGGTTTGACTAGAGATAGAATAGTAAATCTTTGCCCTCCAAACTATGCATGTTGCTTTATATATGGGGGTTTGATATTGTTACACCTGGCATCTTTGGTGTGGTTCCCCAAACTTTTTGCCCTCTGACCTCTTCTTTTCCTGACTCATGTTTGCTGGCTTTTAGGATTCTGTGAGGTTTACCACTGCTGACCAGTGCGAAGGTGCTCTGTATTCCAAAACCTGGTAACATTGGCTTAGCCACACAGTTGGCATTTTTAATTTACTTGTAAGTCCCTAGTAATGTGCGCTAGGTGTGCCCAGGGCCTGTAAATTAAATGCTACTATTGGGCCTGCAGCACTGATTGTGCCACCCACTACAGTTGCCTTCAAACATGTCTCAGGCTAGTCACAGTAGAGCCTCTGTGTTCTGATTTAAACTGCCATTGTACACTTGCCAGGCCAAAACCTTCCTTTTTATTACATATAAGTCACCCCTAAGGTCATCCAAGGGTGGGGTGCTGTGTATTTAAAATGTTGAACATGTACTTTTTACTTTATCATGTTGAGGAAGTGAAAAACTCTTTAATATGTTTGCCACTACTTAAGGTCTATCTCTCCCATAGGTTAACATTGGGGTTTACCGTAAAGTATCTGCTAAGTGTAATTCCGAATTGGGAGAAGATAGAAATGCGGAGTTTGGTGTCCCTGGACTCACAATGCAAGATCACAACTCCTGGTGAAGTTGTATTTTAAATTGTAAGTTGAAAATGCAACTTTTAGATAGTTGTAATTTTCTTACTTAAACCATTCTATGCCTTAGCTTGTCTCTGAATACACGTCTGGGCTGGGAGACAGCTTCACAGCCACAGACACAGAATACTCAGCATATTGATGGGACTTCCTGGGCTGAGGCAATAGGAGGGATTGACACATACACTTTAATAGGTGGTGTCTTTTCTCCACACAAAAGACTGATTACCCCCCAAGTTAGCCTGGCAGACAGGGCTAGAATGGAAGGTGCCCTTGTGCACTTTAGAAGACTTCTTTGAAGTCTACCCCACATCAAAGTACTGGACACTTAACCTCACCACACTAGTTCACTCTGGACTCCTGAGGAGACTCTGCAACCAACTGCTGCTAGGAGGTACTGCAGCTTTGCCTCTTGCTTTGCTTTGTTAGCTTGCTACATGCTGATTACTGTGCTGCCAGGAGGTACGGTCACTTTGCACTATGCTGTACTATTTTGGCCTGCTGCCTGCTACTTCTGCAGTGAAGGGGGACTTACCTGCCTCTACAACCTCTACTACAGCCTCAATAAATCCAAGGGCTTTCCAGCTTTCCCCCTGTTCTCCCTGAGGTATAAGGGAAATTGAAGACCTTGTATTATTCATCACTGCACCGTCTGGCCAGTACTAGTGCTCCAACTTGCCTGAGCTTGGTTTTCATCACTGGAATGGCTGAGGGATCAAGCGTGGTGCTCATTATCACTCCTGCACCTACTCCCAGTCCCACCTGCACCTGTGAATTGTGGCTCTTACTGATTTGGACCCTGGGAGTGAGACCCACCAACACAGCAGTGCAGGGCATCTGACCCGCCAGTGCTCCTGGGACCATGCCTGAGCACCACTCGTCTTCCAGGAACTCGGGCCCAGTGTGTGAAGCCCCTCGACAGCCGGTGCTACGACTTCAAAATTCCAGGTACAGTGCCGCAGGGTCCACGTGGCCAGTTTGCAACCCCCCTGCTCCAAGGAAAGTTGAAGGGGGAAATTATTTTGCTGCATTCTGGCCTCTTCACTTCCGAGGTGGAGATGGCTGGTGTGTTAGTTAAAAGATTACTGTATTTCCCTTAAAGGGAGCGTTCACATCTTTCTTGAGCACTTTGAATTCAGTGTTCACTGAATTTTTGTCATGTTGGTCGAATTTTATTAAGATGAATAACTTCTATGTTTCTAAACTGATGAGGGGTCTTTTTGTGGTGTCCTTCACTGTGTTACTGTACTAAAGCGTTTCACAAATACTTTACACACTTTGCTTCTTTGATAAGACTGCCTGTTCCATGCCAAGCTACCAGAGGTTGAGAACAGGTTATCTCAGATGTGCATCTGACTTACCCTGACTAGAGTGGTGGGTTCTGCCTGGCTTAGGTATACACCCCAGCCACCAGAAACCCCATTTCTAACAGATATTCTGCTACTTATTGTCAAATTATCAAATACTATCTAAGTTTTAGGGACTTTCATTTATCCTTCTGCAGTCCAAAGGATAATTTCACCACAAAACTCCTGCATCTGATAGCTCCTCTTAAATAAAAAATATTTTCGCTTTATAATGTTAGGAGACTTGAATATATATTTCGGTAATGCATGGTTTTTATATGCTGCCACCTTCTGTGATTCTGCTGATGCATTAGGTCTGGCCTTACTCTCTAACTTATCACCTCATAAAGCAGCCCATCTTCTGCATCACATCTTCTCAAACCACACATATATAAATGTCTCCTCCATTCTTCCATTAATGTGGACAGATCACTTTACTGTGCCTTTCCATCACAGATGAAAATAACATCTGGGTGGCTAAATATTCCATTCCTTCTACAAGACTATGGTCCAAAGGTAACAAACTTAATCTGTTTTATACTCTTAAGGCTTCACTATTGATGTGTACCTCAGATGTAACCTCCTTTGCCACTCCTAGAACAAGTGGTTCTCTAATGACCTGGATCTTATAAAACTATATAAATTGTCAAGTCTTCATCAAGTCACTCTGCCACACCCCCCGGTACACCAATGATCTAAAAACAGTCACATCTGAATGCAAAAAAACTGAAGCTTCGCTCAATCAATCAATCAATCAATCAAAAACATTTATAGAGCGCGCTACTCACCCGTGAGGGTTTCAAGGCGCTGGGAGGGAGGGGTCAAAAAAAAGGAGGGGGAGGGGAGCAGGGAGGGCCACTGTTCGAACAGCCATGTCTTGAGGCTCTTTCTGAAGAGCAGGAGGTCTTTGGTTTTGCGAAGGCTAGTGGGGAGGGAGTTCCAGGTTTTGGGGGCAAGGTAAGAGAAGGACCTGCCTCCTGTGGTGGCGCATTGGATGCGGGGGACTGTGGCTAGGGCGAGGTCGGCTGATCGGAGGTTGCCTGTGGGAGTGTGTAAGTTCACTCTTTCGTTGAGGTAGGTTGGGCCGGTGTTGTGGAGGGATTTGTGAGCGTGGATGAGGATCTTGAATGTGATTCTCTTGTCTATTGGGAGCCAGTGAAGGGATTTGAGGTCTGGTGAGATATGTCCGTGGACGGGGAGGCCAAGGACGAGGCGTGCAGCTGTGTTCTGGATTCTCTGGAATTGCGTTTGAGTTTGAGTGTGGTGCCGGCGTAGAGGGCGTTACCGTAGTCTAGTCTGCTGCTGATGAGTGCATCGCTCCTATGCCCCTGAGGCTAACATCACATATAGTGGGAATTCGGAATTTACAATGACTTATTCAGAAGTCACATGCAGATTTGTACACAAGAAAGATTGAAGTATCAAGTAACCGCTCTCAGGAGAGTTTTCTAGTTTTTAAAGCCTTCTGCATCCTTCAGTCTGTGTCAGTGTCATTCTTTTGCAAGAAGTCTGCTCCAATCTCTGATTTCTTCTGCAACAAATTTGCTAAAATTCACCATTCTTTTTAAATCTCAATCCTCTCCCACTACATTACTTACGACTCTTGAAATGCTTGAGTCCTCAAGTACATCGTCTCTAACTTCCTGTGATGAAATTTGCATTGTTGAAATAGGACCTACCCTTCTTTCCATGAAGTCTGGTTCTGCCTCACACCCATACCCACCCGACATTAGGGTCTGATCTCAGAAAGATTAGCACCCATTCTTACGGATCTCCTTTGTATTTCTGTCACTTCTACAGTAGTTTTGGATATCTGGAAACAAAGCCATGTGATACCACTTCTCAAAAAATCCAATGCCAACTCATCTATATTAAACAGCTACCATCTCATCTCCTTCCTCTGCTCCTGCCAACATTCTAGAGAAACACATCAACATTCAACTGTGTGACTACATTGAAATTATCCATCTGCAGGATTTCTCTCAGTCTGATTTCCACTTGCACCACAGAACAGAGACAGCTCTTGTTCTGTTAGAGATGATTTTCAAACTTCTAGATTGGAGATGATTTTCACAGTAAAGGAAACTCAGTTTCCCTCATGTTGTACTCTTATTATTAATCCTTTCAGAAGCATTCAATGCCGTATCTCACACTAGAGAAACCTTTTCAAATGGAAGTCTGCATAAATATCCTCAGCCAGATTGCAGGCCTGATTGAGATCTTGGCGGTAACAGTCCACCGTCGGTTTTCTGCCAGATAACCCATCTGGTACCTTGGTGGACCACCTGCCCAATTTAGATGTTGGCGAGATCAAAGGCGAAAGACCCCTGAGTCCCGCTGACTCCATCAGGAATCATCACCCGCGTCAACAGCATCATTGTCAAAAGTTGTTGGTGGCACAACTCCAGCCGCCCTTCCCACTGAGCAAATTACAATGTGCCTTCCCATCAAACCAGCTGTTGGTGGTGTTATCTCCACACCTGAGTTGGCAGATTAGAAGGGAAATGAGGTAAAAAACTACCTTTTTCCCATTTCCAGTTCCATTTTCAACTGGACACGCTGGACAAGACCTGCCATTGATGCTACCACTTAACGACGGAGGACACACAACGGTAAGCATTCCGCATGTCTTACGTACGTTGTTTGGTCATTGAACATGAGCTCCGGACCATGCAGTCATATACATGCCACAGTAATTTAAAAAATAAATAAATACCTGGGACATGCATATGTTTTGAAAACATCTGTGGCAGACATTGATGGGGACACACTGGTATTAGACACAAATCGATCACATACACAATTGTTATTTTAGTGTAAGTGCTCATTACCAAAAGAATGCATTCACCTTTTGTGTTGCTGTGTGGTGGTGTTGTCATTATGTGTGTAGTTGTGCTTTTGTGTGAGTGAGTTTGTGTCGATGAGTGTGTAGTTTTGTTGGTTGTTGTGGTTGCATTGTATGTGGGTGTACTATCAATAGTGTGTGCAAGTTGTGTCATGGGTGCCTGGAAATGTGTGTTTTCTGCATGTACATGTTGTTTTGTGGTGAAATGGCAATGGATAATAGTGTGTATGTAATGTATTGTGTAGCATGTTGTGCAGGTGGACAAATATAACAAAGATACAGTCTGTATGTGTAACTTAGCTCTATTTGATAGCCACTGCCACTGTGCAATGTACATTGGCTCCCATGATGGTCTCCGTCCATCAGCAATCCGCTGCCACTATACCGCCTGCAGAACTGGAACATCTAAATATGGTCATTGGGAACCCTCCAGTCTGATGGCTAGGAAAAGCACTCCGTCGTGGCAGTTGGCGGCTCAGTCGCAATACATCTAAATATGGTGGTCGGAACACCATTGTCTTGATGGACTACTTGGGTCCGCTGAAACAGCGGATCAGTGGTATTACCGCCAAGATCTAAATAAGGCCTAGAATTGTTTCTTTCAGACAAGTTTCAACCATTTTTTATGTCCCTGCTCAATTCCAATCCAGCATCTCTATCCTGCAGTGTCTTTCAAGAATCCTTAGTCTGTCACTTTTTAATGTCTACATCTCTCCTTTAGCTGCTCTGGCAAAAGCTGTTTTTGGCCTTGACCTGGGAGCCTATATTGATGACACTCAGGCAATCATACTTATCTTGAATATCGCTGAGTAGATGTGAGTCAAATATTTGCTCATGCATGAGTACATTTGTTTAGTAGGTGAGGGACAACTGTTTCAAGCTCCATTGGTGGTAAGACTGACATTTTTCTCTCCTCACTCAGTCTAACTTCTGGCCCCTCTTTTGGTAGCCTTCTAAACTGATTGTCCCCGGCATCTGCAGCTCAGCCAAGGAATCTAGACATTTCTTTGCTCAAAATCTTAACTTTTCAAAAAAGATGAGCCCGATCTCTGCTGCCTCCTTCAGTCTTTTATGGATGCTTAGGAAAATCCTTCTTATTCTTCCTATTTTTTACCAGGAAAACAATTGTATACTCTCTTATAACACCCTGGATGGATAATAGCATTGCAGTCTATCCAGGACTTTTGAATTATCTTATACACTGGTTGCAAATTGTCCACAATTCAGCTGTCAGATTATTCCATGACCTTCCAGCAACTCCCTTGGTTCCTCCCCATCTATTGACCCTTCATTGGCTCCCAGTTTAAAAGTGCTGTCAATTTAAAGAACAGCACCTCCCCCATTGGGCTATTCATAATTCTGGCACCCCATATCTCTGGAAGAAATTCACTTGTTCCCTTGCCCCGTAGTTTCTCAGGTCATCTTCCTAATTAGTATTGATGATTTCCCCTTATCGAAAATGCTCAGATGGGTGGCCATGCTTTCTCTTATCTATCTTCCAGACTCTGGAACATATGTGCTTCACTTCATAATTTGTGGATGAATTATTTAGTAATTTGAGTATATTTCTAAAAGTCCTTTTCCTTCATATTTATTAAAGTTCTGACTTCACTAGTGAATTGAACTCTAAATAAATCTTACAAAGGCTCCTAGAACTATATTTATAGGATGTTTCCTAGCCAAAGATAGCATCATTAAATTTATTAGTGAAGCCCAGAGTAGCTAGTCTTGCTACAGTGAAAATAGCTTCTGGACGCTTGTCACTGTAAGGTCGTGTTAAACATTTTTTTTTTACATTTCATCTTTAACATATCATCAACCCTAATCTATGGACTACAAAGCCTACTAGAAGTGACATTAATACCTTGGTAGGCCTGAAGCGGTGTTTGCACTACCACTGTATTGTAGATGGCACAATAGGCACTGCAGCCCGTTAGTGACATTTAACTTTTAGTCAATGGGTACCCCTTGTAGCAAAAGTTGGGTACAAACAGGTAAGTAAATTTGCCAACAGGGTAATGGCAATTCAGCAGGAACAGATAGGGCAAAAATCTGGGAGTATCCAAAAACTGGTCATTTCCCTTATTGTATTTTTATTTGTTGAGCAGTATTGTTCTGAAAGGCATTAGTTCAGTAACTCAATTTGATTTACTACGTCTCATTAAATATTTTCTACTTTTTTATTAATATGTTTTAAAGTTGACTTGAGAGTCTATTATGTGAATCTGTATTGTTTGGGAGAAAAATATGTTCTTTTTGTATATGTTTTGTCAAATTTCTGTTGTCAATCTTTAGGATGTAGATATTTTGTATCATTCTTTTGTGTTTTTTGTTAAACCATATTTTTGTTTTCTATATTTTTGGAGTCTGTATCAATTTTTTATATTATTTTTGGCTTTATTTCTGTTGTCAATATTTTGGTATTTTACATAGAGTATATAGAAAGTCAATATTTTTGCAGTCTATGTTTGAGGAATGATAATTTTGAATGATTATATTTTTGTTGTAAATATTCTGACATTGAACCTCACTAGAGATTCTCTAGGTGGTAAGCTCTCCTTTAAATGTTTCAATTCTGAAGTGAAAATGTTCTGGATAGGCAAGCGGAAAGGTATTCTTACTCTCTCACCCAAGTTAGGATTAGTGACCTAAGTTCTGTAAATCGATTAGAACACTAAGACCTAGTGTCACTGAATACCCTTTGAAGTGTGTCACATGCCTGACTACCTATCTTGAACCAGCAGTTAGGAACTAGCAGTTCGAAGCAGGATAGAGCCTCTGCTCTGGTTAGCGTCACTGTATATGTTCTCATGAGGGACAGAAGGCATTTATAATGTTATACAATGAGGAGGCAACCCAGTGAATGTTGGCAACTCTCTGTTAAAATGCTTCCACTGAATATTTGTTTATTCAAATGTCTCAATATATTTATACACTGTACTTCTCCTAATACATTTCCTTCACACATTACAATTGTATTTATTGGTTTCTTGAACATTACAAAAATAAGTTTAAAATCAGGTCTATTTTTATCAACTTGGACAGTCCTGAAATATAATTTTAAAGGCAAAAAACTTTAACTTCAGTGTCATTTGTGACCTGAGATGTTTTTTCCAGCTTGGCATACTTGGATTATTTTCCTTTTTGCTTTGTTCTGTCTATATTTCCTCTTGTAACATACTGTATATATTCTCAAAGAATCGTTGCATTCTGCAGTTAATGTGTTTTGGGCAGTCCTTAGCTGTTGACTCCTCAGGACAGTTATCAAGGGATTTCTATAAAGGTTAACAAAGAAACAAACCTCTCATTAAAAATATTGGTACTTGCTAAGCCATTTGTATATACAAGTGAGTTAATCTTAGTCAAAGGATTTACATTGTAAGAAATTGGGTTACTGGTTGAGGGGGTGAAACCCTACTTAAGCAGGAACCACAATATATAGGCAGACCTCAAATTAGCCTGTGCTTAACCCTCTGGTAGCTTGGCACAGAGCAGTCAGGCTTAACCTAGAGGCAATGTGTAAAGTATTTATGCACCACTTCAAACAGAAATAAAGTGAAACCACAACACAAGGAAAATCCCACACTAGATTAGAATAATGGAGTATGTTTTAATACATACAACAAGACCAAAAAGACAACATTTTAATCAGTAGAACCAGAGACATGCAATTGTAAAGGTTTCAGTGAAAACAGTGCTAATAAGCTTAAAGTGCCAACTGTGATTATCTGGTCTTGCCAGACTGGGACAAAGTCACAAGTTCAGGCCAACCACAATGGAGTGTGGGCCTGGCTACAGGGACCCAGTTAGGCCTGCTGGACCAGAGATCTTAAATCCTACTTGCGAAGCGTTGCGAGGTCCTGCATTGTACGGCCAAGTTGATGCGAGGTCTTGGTTGGAGATATGGCAATCAGCATTGGTTCTGGGGAGCTGTGAGGCTGCAATGCTAGGTCTGTGTCTTTCTCAAAGAAGCTGTCAGTGAGAGGGCTTTGGATGCAAGTCCTGCATCGAGGATGCATCGCACGCCATCTGGTTCTGAAGAAGCTGTGGGGATGCAATGTCCTGCGTCATCATCGAGGTTGTCGTCGATATGGGCTTGCAATACGAGGGCCTGCATTGCTTAGAGGCAGTTATGATGAAGCTGCAGGCTGTGAGTGTGATGCCAAGTCCTGGCACCGGGAAGGTCCATGCAGCAGAGGTGATGCATTGGTTCTGCTCAGGGTTGTGTTGCAGAGCAGAGGAGATGCATGGATTCGTGGGTTCACAGGTGGGCTGGCAGACCACCTTTGGACTCACTTGCAAGGGTGCAGGACTGGGTTGGCACCGCTTGCAGGTTACTCACAGTTGCAGAGTCCAGGTACCAGTTACAAAACACTAGCCCTTCAAGTCATTCTCGTGGTCCTGAGTACAGGTTGCGTGTACCAGTCCTTCTCACCCTGGCAAGAGGGTATAAGGGCAGCATGTCAACGCAGCAGGGCAGCAATCCTTCAGGGCAGCAGTCCAGCAGAGTGGCAGTCCTCTCAGCAGCATAACAGTCCTTCTTCCTGGCAGAGCCTTCCAATGGTCCAGAATTGTGCTGAAAAGTTGGTGCCGGATGTCAAATATTTATACTTGGTGCCCACTTTGAAGAGGAGGAAGCTTCTAGTGGTTTCCATCCCCCTGAAGTGTCAGGCTTTCCCTTCCTCCACAAAAAAACTAGTGACAACCCTTTTGAGAGAGTTCTCAGGTAGAGCCTTGGTAATGCGCAAGTATTGTAATGTCAATCCCTATCTTCCCTTTGTCTCACTGTCTGGGAGCAAAGACCAATTGCCAATTACATCAAGTCATGTGACCCAGGATACTTGCAGCAGGCACCAAATACTTGGAACTGGAAAATGCCCACTTTCTAAAAGTGGCACTTTGAAAATTGTGACTAAAAATCTGACTTTACCATTAAAGAGGGCTTTTAACCCCTTCGCTGCCAGGCCTTTTCCCCCTCCTGTGCCACGCCTTTTTTTGGCTATTTGGGGCAGTTTGCGCTTAGGCCCTCATAACGTTTTGTCCACATAAGCTAGCCAAGCCAAATTTGCGTCCTTTTTTTCCAACATCCTAAGGATTCTAGAGGTACTCAGACTTTGTGGTTTCTCCTGAAGGAGGCCAAGAAATTAGCCAAAACACAGTGAAGATTTCGGTTTTTTCAAACAAATGGAAAAAAGTGGCTGCAGAAGAAGGCTTTTGGTTTTTTCCCTGAAAATGACATCAACAAAGGGTTTGCGGTGCTAAAATCACCAGCTTCCCAGCTTTCAGGAACAGGCAGACTTGAATCAGAAAACCCAATTTTTC
This sequence comes from Pleurodeles waltl, assembly GCF_031143425.1. NCBI lineage: Eukaryota > Metazoa > Chordata > Amphibia > Caudata > Salamandridae > Pleurodeles > Pleurodeles waltl. The sequence continues at coordinate 254,926,206 of NC_090445.1, forward strand.
AACACAAATTTGGCATTTTACTGGGACATACCCCATTTTTACAATTTTTTGTGCTTTCACCCTCCTTCCAGTCATTTACAGAAATGGGCATGAAACCAATGCTGGACACCAGAAACCTAAACATGTCTGGAAAGTAGACAACATTCTGAATTCAGCAAGGGGTAATTTGTGTAGATCCTATAAGGGTTTCCTTCAGAAAATAACAACTGAAAATAAATATTGAAATTGAGGTAAAAAAACAGAAATTGTTCTCTATGTTTTACTCTGTAACTTTTTCCTGCAATGTCAGATTTTTTAAAGCAATATACCGTTACGTCTACTGGACTCTTTTGGTTGCGGGGATATATAGGGCTTGTAGGTTCATCAAGAACCCTAGGTACCCAGAGCCAATGAATGAGCTGCACCATGCAGTGGGTTTTCATTCTATACCGGGTATACAGCAATTCATTTGCTGAAATATAAAGAGTCAAAAATTGCTATCAAGAAAACCTTTGTATTTCCAAAATGGGCACAAGATAAGGTGTTGAGGAGCAGTGGTTATTTGCACATCTCAGAATTCCAGGGTGCCCATACTAGCATGTGAATTACAGGGCATTTCTCAAATAGACATCTTTTTCACACACTCTCTTATATTTGGAAGGAAAAAATGTAGAGAAAGACAAGGGGCAATAACACTTGTTTTGCTATTCTACGTTCCCCCAAGTCTCCAGATAAAAATGATACCTCACTTGTGTGGGTAGGCCTAGCGCCCGCAACAGGAAATGCCCCAAAACACAACGTGGACACATCACATTTTTTTACACAAAACAGAGGTGTTTTTTGCAAAGTGCCTGTCTGTAGATTTTGGCCTCTAGCTCAGCCGGCACCTAGGGAAACCTACCAAACCTGTGCATTTTTGAAAACTAGAGACCTAGGGGAATCCAGGATGGGGTGACTTGTGGGGCTCTGACCAGGTTCTGTTACCCAGAATCCTTTGCAAACCTCAAAATTTGGATAAAAAAATGCATTTTCCTCACATTTCAGTGACATAAAGTTCTGGAATCTGAGAGGAGCAACAAATTTCCTTCCACCCAGCGTTCCCCCAAGTCTCCCGACACAAATGTTACCTCACTTGTGTGGGTAGGCCTAGCGCCCGCGACAGGATAGGCCCCAAAACACAGCGTGGACACATCACAATTTTTGACAGAAAACAGAGGTGTTTTTTGCAAAGTGCCTACCTGTAGATTTTGACCTCTAGCTCAGCCGGCACCTAGGGAAACCTACAAAACCTGTGCATTTTTTAAAACTAGAGACCTAACCTAGGGGAATCCAAGATGGGGTGACTGGTGGGGCTCTGACCAGGTTCTGTTACCCAGAATCCTTTGCAAACCTCAAAATTTGGCAAAAAAAACACGTTTTCCTTATATTTCGGTGACAGAAAGTTCTGGAATCTGAGAGGAGCCACAAATTCCGTCCACCCAGTGTTCCCCCAAGGCTCCCGATAAAAATGATACCTCACTTGTGTGGGTAGGCCTAGCGCCCACGAAATGAAAGGGCCCAAAACACAACGTGGACACATCAAATTGTTTCACAGAAAACAGAGGTGTTTTTTGCAAAGTGCCTTCCAGTGGATTTTGGCCTCTAGCTCAGCTGGCCCCAGGGGGGGCAGAAATGGCCTAATATAAATATGCACCCCCGGGAGCGACCGTTGCCTACGGGGTCACTCCCTTTGTGTGATATTGGCACCAAAAAAAGAAACCCCGGTGCCTAGAGGTTTCTGCCACCCCTCTGGAGGCAGGTCGGCCTAATAACAATAGAAATGGCCTAAAATAGATTTGTCCCCCCACCCCTCAAACCACCCCTGGGAGCGACCATTGCCTCCGGGGTCGCTCCCCTTGCACGACATTGGCACAAAAACAAAAATCCCCGGTGCCTAGTAGATTCTGCCCCCTTGGGGGCAGATTGACCTAAAATCATCCGATCTTCCCCCAAGGGGTGCAGAAATGGTCTAAATACAATTTGCCCCCCAGGGGAGCGACCCTTGCCTAATGGGTCGCTCCCCATCTCTAAAAAACAAACAAAAAAAAAAAAACACAAAATAAAATGTGCCCTGGCGCCTAGAGGTTTCTGCCCCCCCCTGCCCCTGGGGGCAGATCGGCCTAATAACAATAGGCTGATCTGCCCCCGGGGGGGGGCAGAAATGGCCTATAATAGATTTGCCCCCCCAAACCCCCGGGAGCGACCCTTGCCTACGGTGTTGCTCCTCTTGCGTGACATTGGCGCAAAAAAAACCAATCCCCTGTGCCTAGTGGTTTCTGCCCCCCTTGGGGGCAGATTGACCTAAAATCGGTCGATGGGCCCCCAAGGGGGGCAGAAATGGCTAAATACAATTTGCCCCCCAGGGGAGTGACCCTTGCCTAATGGGTCGCTCCCCATCTCTAAAAAAACAAACAAACAAAAGTTTGGCGCTTAGAGGTTTCTGCCCCCCTCTGGAGGCAGATTGGCCTAATAACAATAGGCCGATCTGCCCCCAGGAGGGGCAGAAATGGCCTAAAATAGATGTGTCCCCTCACCCCCCCAAACTCCCCCCCCCCCCCCCCGGGAGCGACCCTTGCCTACGGGGTCGCTCCCCTTGCATGACAACAGGAGGGTGAAGGCAAAATCTTGGGGATGACCCTGCAGAAAGGGCCAAGTCCATCACATTTGATACAGTTTTTTCCCCCAATCCTTCGCACACTTCTTGATGGTCAGTTATGAATACATTTCATAACATTTCATGAAGGCTCTTGTTCTTGTATTCTTAAACTCTCCTTGAGCTATATAGTAGCCAATTAAATATTACATAAAACTGTTAATGTTTCATCATATATTTGTGTTTGCCTGTAAAGTGCCTGTTGTTGATTATACTCTCATGGCTAATATGACCCTTAAGGAAAATTAAAGGTTTTCCATTAGTGAATGCAAATACTTCGACTGTGAAGTCTGTTATCTCTTTCAAGACACCATCCATGTGTTTGTCACCAATCACAGGGGGTCACAAGTTGTGACCTGCCTAATCAATAATTATTAGGCAGGTCCTTCTGCAACACAACCTATTAGTACATAGGCACTGAATCATCACTCATAGAAAGAGCTGCCTTTGAAACTGTTGACCATGACCCCCTAATTGAAAGACTCCACTAAGCCAGCATACAAGGGACTGCTCTCAACTAGATTACATCCTACCTTCAAAACACAACTAATATTATCTATTCTTCCCTGGAATATGCCATAGTCTCCACCATGGATCATCTCTATCTATTATGAAAAAAACTACAAAGTATTCAGAACTCAGCTGCCAGGCTACTATTACATGTAAAGCCACAAGCCCACATCTCCCCTGCCTTGAGAGCACTACAATGGTTACCCTTTGCTACAAGAGCCACCTTCAAGAATAGGACCGCTTTTCATTAGAAACAAAATAACCAAATACATTCAACAAAGAATCTTCCTCTCAAGATTAGCACCCCGCCTTAGATCACCACAATACAAGAAAAAGACAATAGGTGGTACATCCTTCTCCATTCAAGCACCCAAACTATGGAATTCATTACCCTCAAATATAAAATCCACGGATGAGTATCTTGCCTACAGAAGACTACTTAAAAGTTGGCTCTTTCCTTCATAACCACCATATTCAAACAGCAATGGACTGCATATGCCTGTGTTGATAAATATTTCTAATTTGATTATGTGTATATTATAGATATGTATAGTTCTTTAAGAAATATGTATTGTTACTATTTCATAATAATAAATTATACACATACTCTTTAAGCCAGTTTAACAAATGTACATTAACTCACAGTTATATATATATATATATATATATATATATATATATACATATATATATATATCTATACTGGAAGATGCAGGATCACAAGAAAACAACAGCCAGCCCGGGCAAAAATCTGGATCCCAAAGGATACAATGAGTAACAAGAAAATGTAAAATCCAAGAAAGAAGTGACTCAAACAGATGATCTCATTAAAGAACAAAAATATATTTCTACTACAACTCATGATGCTTTTTGAAAATCCACCAGTGTCAGCTGTGCAGCCACTGAGCAAACCATCTTGTACTACCTGAGGAAGGCGGAAGCTGAAACGTAGTAGCATAAATATAATATATTTTTGTTCTTTAATGAGATCATCTGTTTGAGTCACTTCTTTCATATATATATATATATATATATATATATATATATATATGTGTGTGTGTGTGTGTGTGTGAATGTGTGTGTGTGTGTGTGCATGTGTGTATGTATATATGTGTGTATACATATATATGTGTGTATTATTCTATGTGTAACATGTTCAGGTCATTGCATAGCTCCTAGATAAGTTGTTATATGAGATACTTATGAATACCTACTTTTGTTTTTATATCACAATGATCAAATGTTTTTAATATCATAAGCAGTTTGCTATTCAAAAATTGTGGAAAGATAAATGAATGTTAGAAAAGTACCTTTATTAAGTAACTTCAGATATTAAAATCTTGAAAGTCTGTGTTTATGCAATACTACTTTTATTCTCATATTATTATACCCATTATTATATTCTTTGCACATATATTCCCTTACTGTGTATTTACATATCTATTTATTTATTACTCTACTCCTACTGTACTAGGGAAAAATAAAAAAAAATCTATAAATAAAATTCCAATTATTAATAAATAAATTAAAAATAATTATAATTATAAATACAAAAATAAATAAAAGAAAATAAAAATAAAAATATATATCAAATACTAAATAAATAAAAATCATACAAATTTACTCTCTTGTAAGCTTTACTCTGTCTCCCCATCACCCTATGTTTCTATCAATCTATCCTCCATCCCCACTCTGCACATCCCAAACCCATTCTACTACTTTCTTCTCCAGAATAACCCTGCCTATGCTCTTCCCTCCTCTAACGCATCTAGCACACCCAAACCTCAGTTTGCTACCATGATCTCCCAAACAACCCTTCTAAATTCTTTCTAATTTATCTCACCTTTTACTCATTCAAAACCCCTGCTGCAACTATGATCTCCCTAACCCTTCCCACAGACTCTTCCCTCCTCCATCTCTCCTTTACTCATCCCAAACCTCATCCTATTACTATAAACTCCCAATTAACACTTATGGATTCTTCCCTCCTCTATCCCTACATTACTCTAGTCAATCCAACTAACAAACTCACACATCCTCTGCTCAAATTAACTCGTATTAATACCAATACTGTACTCTTATTTCCCTATGCTAATCCACCACTAATTCCTCTTGGATTCCGGAGTAGCGTGCTACTCGCCGAAAAGCGCTTTGACGCCTTGTCTGGGTAGTAAGCGCTATATAAATAGAATTACAATTGCAATAATTGCAAGTTCTTCTGCCTGAGGAGTCAGGCTTCTGTAAATGTCCTGAACACATTGGCCCTCATTATGACATTGGCGGTAAATCCCCCTTACCGCTATGGTGATGGCAGCCAATTTACCGTCCCAGTGGCGAATATCCGTTCCCCGTATTATGACACACACACACCAATCCGACAGAATACAGCCACATACACAACTCCGCCAGCCCAAAGGTCAGTGCTAAAGTGGCAGAACCAACACCCATACTGTTACGCCAATAGAGCAACGCCCACCACATTATCACCCACGAATCACCACAGCGGACATTCAATGGTTGGTAAACCATTGGATGGTACATACCGCTACGCTCAGAATGGACACCCACATACAAAACAACACTACATTGGCCAATACTAAAAACACACACCTGACACTCAAACACACACCACACCCACCCACCCACCGCACCATAAAACACACACTCACATTACCCACAACCCTTTACAAACAAAATTATCTGCCAGGAGATTGACACGAAAAGCACAAAGACAACTAGACACACACACCACATACACCCATACATCCCTCACGCACCCCATCACATTACTCAACACACTCTCACCAACCCACAGCACACAACACTCATGTCCCCACAAAGGCACCCCCGTTTCACTGATGAGAAGTTAAGAGTCATGGTGGAGGAAATTGTCAGGGTGGAGCTACAGCTATTTGGAGCACAGGTATCCATTGCCAGGAAGATGGAGCTATGGCGGAGAATAGTAGACAGGGTGAACACCGTGGGACAGCACTCAAGAACAAGGGACGACATCAGGAAGAGGTGGAACGACCTACGGGGGAATGTACGTTCCGTGGCAGCAAGGCACCAGCTTGCCTTGCGGAGGACTGGCGGTGGACCCCCGCCTCCTTCCTCACAGCTCACAGCATGGGAGGAGCAAGTCTTGGCATTACTGCATCCTGAGGGACTCGCCTGAGTAGCTGGGGGACTGGACACTGGTGAGTCAACATTTACTACTTATCACACCCCATACCTGCATGCCATCATACCCCCTTAACCTTACTCCTATCACTCCACTTCATCCCACACACTGCACCTACACATATGACTAACCCCAATGCCTAGCCCTGCATGCCATACTAATGCATGGACAGCCCTCCCACCCCTGCATGGACACCAATCACTAAAGCATGCACAGCATAGGGAAACTAACAATCCCACAATACATCACCAAACACAAACAAAGGTGGCAGGCCAAGAGCAACGATAGAGGGAAAGCCAGAGATGTACAATATGTCACAGACATGAAGCATAATACATCACTTACATTCCCCACAGGTGCCTCAGCCAATCTCAGCGGAGAGGAGGTGCCACAACTATCCAGTCCCCCAACAGAAGATGCCCCTAGCGATGACAGTAACTCTGGACTTCAGGATCAGTACCAACAACCTGGCCCATCAGGGACCACTGGACAGTTGGTCACCCAAGCCCACTCAGAGTCCACCATAGAGCCTCCCCAATCAGTACCCAACACCACAGCACCCATCCAGCATACCCACACCTCTGTCCCCAGGACACGTCAATCAGCAGTGTGCCCACCTGTACAGGGACCCCAGGCCACACCTTGCCCCCTAAACAATCAGGGACCTGGGGTTAGTGGCAGTGGGCACATCGTTCAGAGGCACAGGCCAACAGGGACCGCTGTATACCAGGGGGAGGACAGGCCCAGGGAACCAACTCTCCAGGAGGCACTCACCAAGATCCTGGGAGCCTACCAACATTCCCAGGACATGATGGGCCAGATTCTTGACAATGTGTTGGAGAACAGGCAGCTGCAGAAGGAACAATATCAGGGGATCAGGGAGGACTTGCAGGCACCACCTTGATCCCCATAGCAGGGGTGCTGGCAGAGATGGCCAACATCATGAGGGAAGCAACAGCACACCAGCAGGCCTGTACCACTAGCCAGTCCATTGACCAGTCGCTACTTCCGCTGCAGATAGTGGGCAGGAGGCCCCGCCACAGGACCCACAGGCCACCAGTCCCCCTCCCCCTGCAGAAGGGGAACCACCCCGCAAACGTTCCCTGTGACCCTGACAGAAGGCATTGACACTTGCCAAGACCACCACCAGGAAATGAGACTCACCTGATTGTCCCCCATGTGTCCCACACTGTCACCTTGTCCACTTTGAACTGCCTTTGCTCCCCTTCCTTTGGCCCCTTGGACACTGCACCTGTGCTACAAACAGACTGGAACAATACCCTGGACTTTCCTCCATCATCACCCCACTCCATTGCACGTTTCCCTCAATGTCATAGCACTACAATAAACACCCTTCAACAAAACTTGACTACTAGTATTTTATGTGTTGAAAATGTGCATTTATGGAAACAGTCACATCTAGTGGAAATGATCTGAACACTGTGAGAGCATAGAAATCATTACCTGTAGCTGTCTGTACTCATTACATCGGTATACAGTTGTTATCTCACCAACATCTTTGGAAGTATTGACGTATAACTGATGTTCGGTTGTCCTTATCCTCATCCTCTGCCTCCTCATCCTCACTGTCCTCAGGGTCCACTGCTTTCAAAGGGGCATCTCCAGTCTCCTCCTCCTGCAGAAAAGGTACATGTTGTCTGAGGGCCAGGTTGCGCATCATGCAACATGCCACTACTATCTGGCAGACCTTCCTGGGTGAGTAGCACATGTATCCACCTGTCAGATGGAGGCACCTGAACCTGGCCTTCAGGAGTCCGAAGGTCCTCTCCTCGCGCCTTCTGGTTCACCCATCTGCCTCATTATAATGTTCCACAGCCCCTGTCCTGGCATTTCTCATAGGGGTCAGCAGCCACAATAGATGTGGGTAGCCACAGCCACCTGCAAGTATTGAGGAACAACATTTAGCCTCACACAATGATATGGGGATGACACCTGAATGCACACACTAACGTACAGTGGGTGGAGACCATGGATCACCTATTAGCCACACCCTCTGCCTCTGTAGCTGGGCCATCGCATTTGAGATGCTGCTATTCCTCAGAACAAAGGCGTCATGAACCGACCCAGGAAACTTAGCATTGACGTGGGAGATGTATCCCTTCAGTGACCCCAACAGTATTGGGTATATGTCCCATTGCATAGAATCCAGCCTTCACAGTGGCCAGATCTTCTACCTGGGGGAAAGCTATGTAGCTGCACATGTATTTCACCAGGGCAGACAAAACTCTTGCCAGCACATTAAGGACATTGGCTGTGACATTCCTGCTGCCAAGCCCGCTGTCACTTGGAAAGAACCAGTTGCCAGGAAATGGAGCACTGATAGCACTTGCAAAAAAGGGGGGATCCCAGTCGGATGACAGATAGCAGAGATCAGGTCAGGCTCCAATTGGGCACACAACTCTGTGATTGTGGCCCTTTCCAGTCTATAGGTGAGTATAAAGTGCCTGCTAGTGTAGCCAAGTCCACAAGGGGGGTCTGTATACGGAGGTATGTCTCCTCCTCCTATTTATCTGCAGCGGTAAGTATCTAAGGGACACAAGGGTGAGTAGGCTGTCACAATTTGAACAATGGAACCCCAATCTCAGTGTACATAGTGCATTTATGTGATGGGACAGTGGGAATGGCGAGGTATGTACTAATCTAGGTTGTGACGCAGTTAAGGTTGATATGACCGTTGTCTGCCACCATGAGATGGCGACTGCCTGTCCTGTATGTAGGGACAGGTGAAAGTGAGGTAACTCCCCTGACATTGGGCGTTGTGGCGGAAGGTGGTCTTGCACCGCAGTGCAATTCCTCATTGGATAATATGGGGCTCTATAGAGTACAGTGGCCAATGGGGATCAGCACCAGCAGTGACGGTGTACACCGCCTCAGTCGTGACCACCATTTTCTATCTGATTCCTCACTTGTTTCCTGACCTTCAACAGGAGAAAGGGCCCCTGCCTTCACTTCAGAGGAGTTGGAGCATTTGGTGGATGGGGTCCTACCCCAGTACGGACTGCTGTATGGGCCTCCAGACCAACAGGTGAGTACACATTGGGCATGATGCATGTGGGAAGGATGCATGGAGATGTGTACAAGCATTGTGTCATGGGGGAATGTCTTGTGGTGGTGTTCATGGTGTGCGCCAGCTGATTTGTGTGCCAATGGTGATGGAAACGGGATTGGTGGGCCATATGTGTGACAGACTGGATTGTATGTGTAATGGTATCCTCCTGTCTGTATTACCTCTGCAGGTCAGCACCTGGGATTATGACGTGCCATTGTAAAGGACGTGTGGACCCTGGGGGTCCACGGCAGGCGGATCACCCACTGTAGGAAATGGTGGGAGGACCTGAGACGCTGGGCATGGAAGACCGCTGAGGCCCAGCTGGGGATGGCATTCCAACGAGGATGGGGTGCCTGTTGGAACCTGACCCCCTGATGGCTCACATGCTGGCAGTGGCCTACCCAGAGCTGGATGGGCGGTAGAGGGCATCACAGCAGCCACAAGGGGGTGAGTACAGTGGGCATTACTACAATAATTGGCAGGTGGCATGGGATCCAGGTGGTGAGTGTGAGTTAGTGGGCCCCCTAATGCCAGGCCAGACATGGCAGCATGATCCAGCTCGAGGGAAATGGGTGTATGGCAAATGCAGGTAACCTAGCTTGTTAGCATTCCATGTCAGTCAGGTCTTTGTGGGTCCCAGGAGGGGTGCAGTTGATGGTTTGTGGCCCTCATTTTGCTGGGGAATCTAGCCAAATCACTGGCAGTGCAATGCATAGTTCTCAAGCCTGATCCCCGTGTGACGGTGCTGTGTATGCCAACTGTGGTGTTGGTGCAGTAATTGACCTATTTTTTCCTTTGACTCTCCCCCCTTTTTTCTTCTGTCATCCTGTCCCTGTGTGCATTAGCATCATCTGGCGGAGGACCAGGGGCACCGGCGACAGAGGGAGCTGCATCCCACAGGACCCTGGAGGCAGAGCCCACTGACGCTGAGGGAACCAGTGGAACGGAGGGGAGTACCAAGGCGGGGACAGGAAGAAACAACACAGACTCAGATACCTCCTCCGATGGAAGCTCCCTGGTGGTGGCGGACACCTCTTTGACCACCCCAGCTGCAGGTACAGCCGCAACCCCGACCCAGCACCCCCTCCCAGTAGCCCCTCAGCGAGTTGCCCGTACCCGCTCACCCAGGAGGGTGGGCATCTCCTTCGCCCCAGGCACCTCATGCCCTGCCCGAGTGAGCCCTGCTGCCTTGAGTGAGGAGGCTATTGACCTCTTGAGATCCATCTCTGTAGGTCAGTCAACCATTGTGAATGCCATCCAGGGGCTGGCATCCCAGATGCAGCAATGCAATGCATTCCTTGAGGGCATCCACAGTGGATTGGCCGCCCAACAGAGATCGATTCAGGCTCTGGCCTCCTCTCTGATGGCAGCCATTGTCCCTGTTCCTACCATCCCCCCCAATTACCACTTACCAGTCCCAGTCTCCTCAACCCCAACCCATCCCATGCACACATACAGACAAGCATGCACACAATACAACACACAAGAGTGGCACAGTCAAACACAAGCACCACACTTCATCCCACAAGCAGTCACGCAAACACCAGACAGTTGCAGACACAACCACATCCACTGCCTCCACTGTCTCCCTCTCCTCCTCCTCCTCCTCCTCCCTTACAGTCACATCCACACTCACACCTGCATGCACCACATCAACATCCACACAGGCATCACCACACCTAGCAGTACACACACTTCACTAGGAGACACCTCCACCATCCACAACATCCATGCACGCATCCCTTGTGTCCTCTCCCACCCTGTCTGTCCCCCCCTCCTTAAGGGCAAAAACGCAAGCACTCACACACCCAACAGCCATCCACCTCACATCAGCACACTGCCCTTGCACCTGCACCCAATTCCAGCAGACACACACCTCCAACAACCACTCCCTCAACCTCTACTCCCATCCCTCTTCCCTCATCCCGCCCCACCGTCACTAAGAAGCTTTTCCTTGCCTAACTTGACCTCTTCTCCCTCCCCGTCCTGCCCGTAAGAGCAGGGTCCCAACATCCCAGTCCAGCACCTCAGCCAAGCTGTCCACGCGGACAGTGGTGGCATCACCTAGTCATGGTGGCAAGTCAGTGAAGGATCTCACTCCACCAGCCAGGAAGGTTAAGGATCCCACACCTGCTGCCATGAAGGGGAATGAGCCTGCACGTCATGCTATAAATGGGAAGAAGCCCTCGACTCCTGCCAGGAAGGCCAAGGAGCCTGCACATCCTGCCATGAAGGGGAAGAAGCCTGCAACCCCTGCCAGGAGTGGTAAGGATCAAACGCCACTTGCCATGAAGGGGTGGAAGCCCTCAACTCCAGCGGAGGCTGTCAGGGTGACACCACCAACACCGGTGGTCATGGGGCACTCACTGCCAGGTGAGGAAGTGCAGCCGTCAACTCCAGCAGTGGCTGCCCAGGGAGCATCTCCACCTGCCAACACAGTGCAGCCCTCACCTGCAGGAAAGGCTGCCCAAGTGGCACCTCCACCTGCCAACACAATGCAGCCCTCACCTCCAGCAGAGGTTGTCAGGGTGACACCACCACCACCAGTGGTCACAGTGCCCTCACCGCCAGCTGAGGAAGTGAAGCCCTCACCTTCAGCAGAGACTGCCCAGGAGGCACCTCCACCTGCCAACAAAGTGCAGCCCTCACCTCCAGCAGAGGCTGCCCAGGAGGCACCTTCACCTGCTGACACAGTGAAGCCCTTACCTCCAGATGACACAGTGCAGCCATCACCACCAGCGGAAGCCATGTAGGCCACCCTCCAGGGACTGCTGTACAAGGGGCCCCCTCCAGAATCAGTGGGCATGTTCCCCACCTGAAAGACTGTGACCTTGCACTCAACAGCAGAGAGAAATGGACATAGAGCACCCTCCAGAAGCAGTGGAAAAGTCACTCACTCCAGCAACTGTGGCCTTGCACCCCCCACAGAGAGAAATAGGCATGGAGCCCTCTACAGAACCAGTGGTAAAGTCAGCCACTCCAGAGACTGTGGTGTTGCACTCCCCACAAAGAGAAATGGGCATGGAGCCCCCTCCAGAAGCAGATGGAAAGTCACCCACTCCAGAGACTGTGGCCTTGCACTCCCCAGCAGAGAGGAATGGGCATGGAACTCCCTCCAGATCCAATGGTAAATTCACCCACCTGAGAGACTGTGGCCTTGCAGTCCCCAGCAGAGAGAAATGGGCATGGAGCCCCCACCAGAGCCAGTGAGAAAGTCACCCACTCCAGAGACTGTGGCCTTGCACTCCCCAGCAGAGAGAAACAGGCAAGGAGCCCCCTCCAGAACCAGTGGGCTTGTTCCAGTATTTGGCTGAGGTGCCCCCATCCCCCTGAGGTTCCTGCCCACTTGTAAACTGATGCCCCTGCAGAGTTCTATCTGGGTGAAGTCAGGATTCGAGTTGGGCCTTTGACTGTGCCCTGTGGCCATGTGGGCCCTTAGTACTTTGGACTGGGCATTGGCCCTTTGTGTACATGTGTACATATCTGTTTTTCATACAATTGGTTCATTTGGTAGCTGCTTATATCAATACATTCTCATTACTGCATTTTTGTTGTCCTTGCATTATTCTGACGTGTATTGTGTGCCATTGTTTTTCGTCTGCAGGTGGTTGTGTGTATGGTGTGTGTGTGTCGGATGTGTGTCGTGCATGTGTGTGTCACTCTCGTTTTCTTCGCTCCCTCCCTTGTGTGCTAGGCAGCTGTACTCACCATCGTCGTCTTCGTCGGCGTTGGTGTTCCACGTGGAGCATGACGTAGATGAGCATCGGTAAGACTTGCAGTTCCGGTTCCATGGCAGTGTTGTTCTTCCATGTGTCTCCGATGGTGAGTCTTTGCTCTTCTGTGTTCTGTTTCCACCGGACTTTTTATGGCGTTTGTTAGAAATGGGGTCTTTGGTTGACAGTCAGGTTACCCCCTGTTCAAGCAAGGACCCTCACTCTAGTTAGGATAAAAGAGAATCACCCTCAGCTAACCCCTGCTTACCCCCTTGGTAGCTTGGCAGAGCAGTAGGCTTAACCTCAGAGTGCTGGGCGTAAAGTATTTGTACCAACACACACAGTAACTTAATGAAAACACTACAAAATGACACAACACCAGTTTAGAAAAATAGGAAATATTTATCTAGACAAAACAAGACCAAAACGACAAAAATCCAACATACACAAGTCAAGTTATGATTTTTTAAAGGTTTAAAATAAAAAGAGTCTTTAGGTAGTTGTAACAACACACTAGCGCTGCTAGCGTGTAAATGTACCTGGTTTGCGTCAAAAATAACCCCGCACGGGCGGTGTGCGTCGAAAATAACCCTGCACGGTTATATGCGTCGAAAACAGCTCGGCACGACGATGCGCGTCGAAAAAGCCAGCCACGCGACGGTCCGAAAGTCCCGCGGCGCAGGTTGCGATCTCTCAGCCTTCGTCAGCGATGCTGCGCGTCGTTTCTCCTGCTCCGGGCGTCGATTCTCCGGTCGCGTTTCCTGCGGCGTCGTTTCTCAGCTGCGGAGCCGGCGTCGCGTCGTTTTCTCAGCCGCGATCGGATTCGCGTCGATCTTTTCTCCGCACGGCGCTCGGTGCGTGTATTTTTGTCCTTAGGCTGCCAGCCTCTCCTTTCAGGGTCCCAGGAACTGGAAGGGCACCACAGAGCAGAGTAGGGGTCTCTCCAGAGACTCCAGGTGCTGGCAGGAAGAAGTCTTTGCTATCCCTGAGACTTCAACAACAGGAGGCAAGCTCTACATCAAGCCCTTGGAGATTTCTTCTTCAAGATGGAAGGCACACAAAGTCCAGTCTTTGCCCTCTTACTCAGGCAGAAGCAGCACTGCAGGAAAGCTCCACAAAGCACAGTCACAGGCAGGGCAGCACTTGTTCCTCAGCGATCAGCTCTTCTCCAGGCAGAGGTTCCCCTTGATTCCAGAAGTGTTTCTAAAGTTTGTAAGTTTGGGTGCCCTTCTTATACCCATTTTAGTCTTTGAAGTCACCTTTCTTCAAAGGGGGCTCACACCTGCTTGTGAAATCCTGCCTTGCCCAGGCAAGGCCTCAGACACACACCAGGGGGTTGGAGACAGCATTGTCAGAGGCAGGCACAGTCCTTTCAGATGAGAGTGACCACTCCACCCCTCCCTCCTAGCAGAGATGGCTAATCAGGAAATGCAGATTACACCCCAGCTCCCTTTGTGTCACTGTCTGGTGTGAGGTGAAAAACAACCCAACTGTCAAACTGACCCAGACAGGGAATCCACAAACAAGGCAGAGTCACAGAATGGTTTAAGCAAGAAAATGCTCACTTTCTAAAAGTGGCATTTCCAAACTCACAATCTTAAAATGAACTTTACTAAAAGATGTATTTTTAAATTGTGAGTTCAGGGATCCCAAACTCCACATGTCCATCTACTCTCTAGGGGAATCTACACTTTAATCATATTTAAAGGTAGCCCCCATATTATCCTATGAGAGAGAGACAGACCTTGCAACAGTGAAAACGAAATTGGCAGTATTTCACTGTCAGGACATATAAACCACATTACTATATGTCCTACCTTATCCATACACTGCACCCTGCCCTTGGGGCTACCTAGGGCCTACCTTAGGGGTGCCTTACATGTAGGGAAAGGGAAGGTTTAGACCTGGCAAGTGGGTACACTTGCCAAGTCGAATTTACAGTGTAAAATTACACATATAGACACTGCAGTGGCAGGTCTGAGACATGATTACAGAGCTACTTATGTGGGTGGCACAACCAGTGCTGCAGGCCCACTAGTAGCATTTGATTTACAGGCCCTGGCACCTCTAGTGCACCTTACTAGGGACTTACTAGTAATTCAAATATGCCAATCATGGATAAACCACTTACATACAATTTAAACAGGAGAGCATATGCACTTTAGCACTGGTTAGCAGTGGTAAAGTGCTCAGAGTTGAAAAGCCAACAGCAACATGTCAGAAAAAAATAGGAGGCAGGAGGCAAAAAAGACTGGGGATGACCCTGCATAAGCAAAAGTCCAACACGACCCCCTACCAGCCTAAAGCCAGGGGAGAACAATCAATACCTTGATGTACTTCCCTGATTGGGGCGATAGAACAGGGACCCAGGCCCACAACAGCAGGGGCATGTTCCAGTTCTACGCCTTCCTGACTCCAGTTGGATCCCTCTGTCCATACTCTCAGGGCCCACTAAGCTAACCCATGGGGAACCCCTCTCCACATCTACAGACACCATCTGTGCAACACCTAACTTTACTTTGCTCACAGATGTATTGCAATGGGCAGATAGTACCACCAGGGCCAACACAGTGGTGTTGCCCACTCCACCCCCGGGGTGTGACTCTCGTCCTCCCCCCCCCAGGGGCAACTCTGTCCACCAGGACAGCAAGCCACAGTGGCCCCAGACAACTGTCAGGGATGAGAGCCCGACCTCAGGCCTCTCTAACCACTGTGACTGTGGAGAGTGGGGGGTGGTAGCCCCAGGTGCCTGGCACCCTTTGACCACTCTCTCTTCCACCAGGTCAGGGATGACAACCTGACCCTGGTCCTCCCCTCTGGGGCTCTGTACCCTCCCTGCAGAAGCGGCACCCCCAGAGTCAAAAACTGTCAGGGTGCTTGTAGAAGCAGTCCTGCACAATTCTTCCATCAGTGCAGGGATGTTAACCTGCAACTGATCCTCCAACCTGGGGTCTGTACCTTCAGGTTGGACCAGGGCCAGGGGTGAGGCTTCCCTCCCCCTGCACCCTCTCCTGGGGTCCTGAACCACCCAACTAGGAGTGACCCCCCCAGAAGACAACATGGTAGGGGCACTGTTAGCAGTAGCCCCTTCCTCCAGGTCAGGGGGGACACCCTTAACCTGGCCTCCCAATCCAGGGTCTGTACCCACAGACTGGATCACTGCCTGGCAAACCAGGACTTCCTGGGGGGCATACCTACCCCCTACCAGGTCAGAGGTTACCCTCTGAACCTGGTCATCCAACCCAGGGTCACCACCCTGCGGTTGAACCACTGCCTGGCACACCAGGACTTCCTTGGGAGCACACTTACCCCCCATCAGGTCAGAGTTTACCCCCTGAACCGGATCATTCAACCCAGAGTCACCACCCTGCGGTTGAACCATTGCCTGGCACACCAGGACTTCCAGGGGGGCACACTTACCCCCCTCAAGGGACACACTGTCCCGAAGGGCCACACAAGAGTCTGGCTGGCGCAGGTCTCCTGACCTCTGCCCATCTGACAGAGTCTGGATTCCCCCCAACCCAGAAATGGTCTCACCAAGGTCATTCATGGGGGGCTCTGTTCTCAGAGCTGACCCCTGACCCTCCAGGTTCTCCACTGGGGTCCGCAACCCCCTCTCAACCCTCTGTCCGGACTTCTGCACCCCCTCACTAGGAGTGGTACTGCCAGACACCAGAACTGGTGGGACGCTGGCTACAGCCGCCACCCCAAGTTCTCCTGACACTGTGGGGTCTCCCTCAACAGATGGCCCTATGGTACAGGCTAGGCTCCCTTCCTGGTGTTCCCGCAGGGAACCCTCCAGGACCTGGGACCGGATCTCGGGCACCTTGGGCCTCAACCCATCCCCATTCCCTCTCCTCTGAGACTGGACATGGGGTCCCTCACCCATCCCACTACACTGGGACCTACCTGGGACACTACAATCCTTCCCTACCTCACCTGGTTGGGAACTACCTAGACCACTCCTCTCAGGAGCACCCCCAAATGCCTCTTCAGACTTTCCGGTACTCACCCAGAAGTCTGCCTCCATTGTAAGCTCCCTGGGGTCAGAGAACTCACACTCCACCTGGTGTTGGCATAGCTCTGGAACATAAGGACTAGACATATGCTCTCCAGCAATTACATCACTCAGCCCCTCACATGAATTAACCAAAGTACCCTTCACCCAACCATCCAGTGACTCTGCCTTGAAAAAGCACCCCACATCACCCTCCTGAGACTGGTGAGACAGTACCTGACTGTCCCTGACACTCAACCCACACTCTTCTGGGATGTTTTCACACTCCATAACCAGGACTTCTACCTGGGGGGAACCCCTCTCCCTGTCACTCTCACCTAGAGTCAGTAGAGTGTCCCTCCCACCAGTAGGAATATGACTCCCCATGCCAGTTCCCCAATCCACCTCAGGGACCCTGTGCATCACTGGAGCTACCTCATACCCCTGAACCTCCTGGCGTGTGTTAACTCCCTCCTTCAAGTAGGGCACCACCTCTCTGGGCATGTGCACTTCTGCAGCATCACTGGATATACAATTGTTGCTGCCACCATTCCAGCTGGACTCAGCCCTCATGACTTCCAGCTCTTTCAATTTAAGCTCGTAAGCATAAATCATTTTTTTAATCTCTAAGTTCCTCCTCCTTTCTTCCAACTCTTCCCACTTGTCATACTCCCTTTGCATCCTCAACTTTTCTGCCTCCAACCGGCGAACCCTTTCTGCCTGTCTGTCCTGTAACTCTTCAGGAGTCAGACCCTTGGGTGACACCCTGCCATCCCTCCTGGGGACCCTCCCCCCAGGCGTAACAGGTTCTTCCACTACACCACTGTGTATCCTCTGCACTTCCCCACCCCCATTCTCCTCCTCTGTGTGCCCTCCAGCCTTCTTGATTGTCACCCCGGCCCTCTGTGCCTTTTGCAGCTCCCCCTCCCTGGTGGAGCTCTTAGTGGGACAGTCAAGATCTTTAAGGAACTGTTTCAATTGAGCAACTGAGTACTCCTTCAGTTTCTCCATTTCAAACACAGCTCCAGCTGTTGCATCTCCAGATTGAGACATGATGGTCACAAGTGCAAAGTTCCAAAGGCAGAAAATAAGTTCCCAATGAAGTAAAAAGAATCAGTCAAGGGATCAGCAAAATCATGGAAGTAGAACAAAAAGAGTCCTTAAGAGAAAAATCAAAAGATCACCAAACAAGTAGTATGTGGTCACGTAGTGGTCTGAGATCAAAACAGTAGTGTACACTTAATTACCGTATGTCAAGTACAAACACAAGTCCAATTCCCACCGCTGCCACCAATGTTAGAAATGGGGTCTTTGGTTGACAGTCAGGTTACCCCCTGTTCAAG
Organism: Pleurodeles waltl; assembly: GCF_031143425.1. NCBI lineage: Eukaryota > Metazoa > Chordata > Amphibia > Caudata > Salamandridae > Pleurodeles > Pleurodeles waltl. The sequence goes on from NC_090445.1 coordinate 254,944,691, forward strand.
CAAGGACCCTCACTCTAGTTAGGATAAAAGAGAATCACCCTCAGCTAACCCCTGCTTACCCCCTTGGTAGCTTGGCAGAGCAGTAGGCTTAACCTCAGAGTGCTGGGCGTAAAGTATTTGTACCAACACACACAGTAACTTAATGAAAACACTACAAAATGACACAACACCAGTTTAGAAAAATAGGAAATATTTATCTAGACAAAACAAGACCAAAACGACAAAAATCCAACATACACAAGTCAAGTTATGATTTTTTAAAGGTTTAAAATAAAAAGAGTCTTTAGGTAGTTGTAACAACACACTAGCGCTGCTAGCGTGTAAATGTACCTGGTTTGCGTAAAAAATAACCCCGCACGGGCGGTGTGCGTCGAAAATAACCCTGCACGGTTATATGCGTCGAAAACAGCTCGGCACGGCGATGCGCGTCGAAAAAGCCAGCCACGCGACGGTCCGAAAGTCCCGCGGCGCAGGTTGCGATCTCTCAGCCTTCGTCAGCGATGCTGCGCGTCGTTTCTCCTGCTCCGGGCGTCGATTCTCCGGTCGCGTTTCCTGCGGCGTCGTTTCTCAGCTGCGGAGCCGGCGTCGCGTCGTTTTCTCAGCCGCGATCGGATTCGCGTCGATCTTTTCTCCGCACGGCGCTCGGTGCGTGTATTTTTGTCCTTAGGCTGCCAGCCTCTCCTTTCAGGGTCCCAGGAACTGGAAGGGCACCACAGAGCAGAGTAGGGGTCTCTCCAGAGACTCCAGGTGCTGGCAGGAAGAAGTCTTTGCTATCCCTGAGACTTCAACAACAGGAGGCAAGCTCTACATCAAGCCCTTGGAGATTTCTTCTTCAAGATGGAAGGCACACAAAGTCCAGTCTTTGCCCTCTTACTCAGGCAGAAGCAGCACTGCAGGAAAGCTCCACAAAGCACAGTCACAGGCAGGGCAGCACTTGTTCCTCAGCGATCAGCTCTTCTCCAGGCAGAGGTTCCCCTTGATTCCAGAAGTGTTTCTAAAGTTTGTAAGTTTGGGTGCCCTTCTTATACCCATTTTAGTCTTTGAAGTCACCTTTCTTCAAAGGGGGCTCACACCTGCTTGTGAAATCCTGCCTTGCCCAGGCAAGGCCTCAGACACACACCAGGGGGTTGGAGACAGCATTGTCAGAGGCAGGCACAGTCCTTTCAGATGAGAGTGACCACTCCACCCCTCCCTCCTAGCAGAGATGGCTAATCAGGAAATGCAGATTACACCCCAGCTCCCTTTGTGTCACTGTCTGGTGTGAGGTGAAAAACAACCCAACTGTCAAACTGACCCAGACAGGGAATCCACAAACAAGGCAGAGTCACAGAATGGTTTAAGCAAGAAAATGCTCACTTTCTAAAAGTGGCATTTCCAAACTCACAATCTTAAAATGAACTTTACTAAAAGATGTATTTTTAAATTGTGAGTTCAGGGATCCCAAACTCCACATGTCCATCTACTCTCTAGGGGAATCTACACTTTAATCATATTTAAAGGTAGCCCCCATATTATCCTATGAGAGAGAGACAGACCTTGCAACAGTGAAAACGAAATTGGCAGTATTTCACTGTCAGGACATATAAACCACATTACTATATGTCCTACCTTATCCATACACTGCACCCTGCCCTTGGGGCTACCTAGGGCCTACCTTAGGGGTGCCTTACATGTAGGGAAAGGGAAGGTTTAGACCTGGCAAGTGGGTACACTTGCCAAGTCGAATTTACAGTGTAAAATTACACATATAGACACTGCAGTGGCAGGTCTGAGACATGATTACAGAGCTACTTATGTGGGTGGCACAACCAGTGCTGCAGGCCCACTAGTAGCATTTGATTTACAGGCCCTGGCACCTCTAGTGCACCTTACTAGGGACTTACTAGTAATTCAAATATGCCAATCATGGATAAACCACTTACATACAATTTAAACAGGAGAGCATATGCACTTTAGCACTGGTTAGCAGTGGTAAAGTGCTCAGAGTTGAAAAGCCAACAGCAACATGTCAGAAAAAAATAGGAGGCAGGAGGCAAAAAAGACTGGGGATGACCCTGCATAAGCAAAAGTCCAACAGCGTTGGTACCGCCCCGGAAGTCCTGGTGCATTTCAGGGTCAAAATATGGTGGGCGGCACTTTGTCTTCTGCCTGGCTATTGTTGGCTACTGCTGTGTCGGTTGGTGTGGTACATTGGCTGTCTATGGGAGTTTTCTCCGCCATGGTCATAATTTGACGGTAATTACCGCCAGCCTGTTGGCAGTATTTCCACCACTTTATCACTCACCACCAGGGTCATAATGAGGGCCATTATCTTCAACTGTGTGGGTGTTAACTTGCATCCAGTGTGCAGTTACATCATCTCTACATCCCTAGAGTTGTATTCTTTACTGCTCTACTTCCATGTATTCATTTGGGGCAGAGTACCACAAAGAGTCAGAACACAATGCTACCCCCGTTGCTGAGTTTGACTAATATAGAAAATAGTATGCGACTTAGAAAATGTGCCCACTTGAGTGGCCGTCATGACATACATAATGCTTTTGTTAAGTGCATATTATTATTAATGGAAGTGTCTGCATTAAGAAAATTGTGGTAGTGTGTCATAATAATGATATTACATTGTGTATTTTGCTTTATTAATTATAGGCCTTAAGTTAGCAAGGTTTGGGCCTAGTCTGCAAAGGCCTCATATTAAGCTGCACTGTTTAGTAAAATCGTGGGAATGTATGTCCAGAGAAATCAATACATTTATTGTTCACACTGTGTTGACCAAAAATTAGCAGATGTTTTAACTTTCTTATGAGAACTGCCTGCTAGAATGTCTTGTGGTATAAGTTGTTATTTTGTATAGTTTGATGTGTGAGACAGCAATGTTGCCAGGAGCTAACAATGGATGTACTGACTGGAGTACAGATCGCTACAAGAAGGTTACCTGACGAGTCTGAGGATGGGAACAGGAGAAGAGGAGCCATTCATTGACATGTGAAAGACAGTTTAGTTATATCTTAGATTTGAGTTTTTATTCCTATTGGACGAATTGTAAATGTACGATTTTCTGACCAATCGCAACGTGGGAAGTTCTTTAGGTGATTTTAACTTAGCCCGACTGCACAAAGGAGAGGTGTGCTCATTTTACTCTGTTTTAGAAGTTGAACAGTTCCTGATGATTTATTTCTATCTTTGACTTTATTGCTTACATTTCTGATGCTGAATGCTGATCCCTTAGATATTGCTTCTTATGTGGTTCAGATAGTTTAGAGTCCCCTGTGTCTGAACCATCCCTTCTCACTGCTCATTGCTGAAGCTGACCAAAAGGATGTCCAACTGACAAAGATCATCGCAGCTTGCTGATCCATATGAGGAGAGGTATAACAAATGCTATGGTTCTTGTTGTAGGTTTGTTCGTTGTTTCTAGGTACCAACTGTTATTTTCATAGAGCCATAGCTAAATGTTTTTCCAAATTAACGTTGTCAAAATTGTTTTGCATGAAGCCCAATCATGCTATTCTAATCAGGAGGCTAATTAGGGAGACCCAGAAAATGTTAACAAATTATTACAAAAAGAGTTGATGTTGTTCATTTGCTGAATCTAGATGTATGCCATTTCTATTCTTCAGTTGTTCATGCTCTTAATTTGTACTGTAACTCTCAAATGCTTAGTTATAAATGCTTTAGTTATATTGAGATTCTTTAGAATATTTGGTTAACTGGTGTTGTTTATGTATCTTTACCATGTGGTTTTGAGACTAATTGATGTGACATTAGCATTGTTAATATAGGGAAATAAACTTTCTAACTTTTACATAAAGGTGTGGCTATTCGTGGCCAAATGGGCCATGGTGTGAGAAGTTTACTGACTCCAAAGAGTATGTGATAGTGTTTATTGATTATGATACTGTAATTGCATTGGGTCAAGGAGTTGTGGTAAATTACTCTAAGTGTAGTGAAAAGGTCTATCGAACCTCTAAAGCGTCCCCTTCTAAATTAAAATTAAAAGACCAAAAAGGACAGATACGCTAACACTGATGGTAGCAGAGGATGGTTAGTCTCCTTAAGAGGTCACCATAAAGTCCTTTTTCCTTAGAAATAGGTAAAAGAGTTGCATGGTTAGTCTGCTTTTTCTCCTTTGATCATGCTAGAGGAGTCAGATGGGTAGTCTCCTTAAGCGATCACTATAGTTTACAGGGTTGGTAGAGAAGTTAGTAAAGGTTAAGGTTTCCAGATTCAATGATACAAAGTGAAAAGAAGATGTCTCCCTAAGAACCTACCATGACTTTCCCAAAACCTTGGAGCTTGCCAATGCTTGTTTTAGGATATCCTCAATGTTTTAGTGACAGTGTGAATGAAATACGTTTTGCGGTTGCACAGCTCAAGCAAATCGCAGGTGAATTGTGATGTTTGAGAGTGTCTGGGGAATTTGCGTATTCCAGATAGGTGTTTAGGGAGCTTGCGTACTGTAAAGTGTGAGAGTAGGGAAGACATCGAACTACACATGTGTGTGTCTTTTGGTGCTCCAAAATTGCCCATGTGGTTGTTGGTATACGGACCCTGTGTGGTCTAAGACTCTGGAGTATTGAAAAGTGTATGAGACACTTGGTTTATATTGTAATTTGTCTGTTTAATAGGTCAATCGGGTGTGGTTGACAAACTCAAGAGTGGGTATTACAGGAGTGATTTTTTTTGACTGAGATTTGGTGAGTCCTATGTGCACCAGGAGGATCTAATGATCAGTTGAGAGTGAAATTTACTGGTCAAATTTTGCTTGCAAGTCAGGGAAACTGAGATAGAAGTAGTATCTGTTAGAGCAAAATGCCACATTGAAAAATCAGTAAGGTTTCTGAAGCGATTGTGGTATCTACCTGTAGTAAACAGAGAAATTGTGTGTTGATTTTATTTGGTGTTCCAATATTTGCATTTTGTTTTGCGTGGATCTGAGTTTAGGAGGGCAAGCCGAAAGGCTTTGTCAGCCCCTGAATGTGTGAGTGTGATGTCACTGAAGCCGCGCTGGGATAGTTTGAAGAGCTGCAAACCGTTTGATGGGTAACTGTGAAGCGTAATTGGTTGAGAAGGTCAGCGAAAATAATTTTGGGATTGAAATTCACTTCCTGATTTGATTGTAAGTAGCGTAAATTTGGCTAAATGAAAATTTTCAAAGCTTTAAAGAGTGCCTTAGGGGAGGATACGTTTATTCCAACTAGAATAAGAGAAATTACACTGCCAGAAGGTACACCAGCCTATATCGTATTTGAAGAACAGGTGCTTTTGGCTGAAATAATGGAGCAAAGAAATGGAGAGAGATGGGAGCTTAGCGTTCCCGGCCCATAGAACATTTATGTTGAGGATTTAAGAGAATTTGAGGAGAGTACTGTATGATTTGAAACCTCCTTCAGGACCTGCACAGTGTGAAGCAATAGCGATTTGGGAACTAGTAGCTAGACAGCGAAAGCAACTGAAATTTGAGAGAAGAATGAGGAAAGCTGAAAAGACTTTAGCAGAGGCGAGATGAGTTGAGCAGACATTTGGAGAATTGAGACTTTCAGGGAATTAACTTGTTCCCGGCAATTACATAGGAGAAGGTGAACGAGGCTAAAAAGAGCCCTAGGAAGAGGGATTTCTATCCTTCTGATGACAAAGAGCAGAAATCCACAGAGTCTAAGAAGTCTTTGACTTGTGATGATGAGTCAAATGATGATTAGTTTATTTTACAGTTACTGAGAAGTCGTCCTCCACCATATCCAGCACATGAGACGGGACTAAGTACTAGTGCAGATCCTCCAGCTCTGATACCAATTGAACCCAAACAGAGCCATATACAGGTCAGTCATAGTGTTCCAGCTACTTCTGCAATTCAAAGGCTTATGCAGCCGATCGAGATACCCAGAATTTATCCAGCTGCACCTCTTATAGTTACTGCAACCAAATTAGTAGTGCCGACAGGACAAGCTGCTCACATGAAACAGGTTTATCAGAAGCTGACATTGATCCAGATAGAGTGTACCCCAAATTTGAATATCCCCAATACAAACACTGATGATCCTGAGATACACCCCCATTACAGGATCACATACAGAGATGTCTGCATTGACCAGTCAGAATACAGCAATAATGTACTCCAGAGATCCAAATGTCTGATCGAGTCCAGAAACAGTGTCAGTACTGGTTACCGTAGGTCCAGTCATACTGTTGTTTGTCCAGGGAAACAATAGGAACAGTGAGTAGAAAATTCAGAATCCAAGCATAGAATGATTGTCCTGGACAAGATAATGTCCTGAACTGCTGAATGCAACATTTTGACATAGGCCCTGTACAGTTTTCAGAAATAGGTTGGCAAATTAGAATAATGTTTAATCTTACACATTGTAATCAGTTCAGTCTGAGTCAGCCACCCCCTTCTTCCCTCTCTCAATCAAATGTACTCCTGCTGAAGGTGTATTTGATGTTCTAAAAGCAACTCCTACAAAGCTGCGGGCCCTGATGAGGATTCCTGTGAAGCTATACATATGGGAGGTGGAGCTGTGGGCACCCCTTCTTACTAATATAATTAATTCAGCCTGTAAAATGGGGTCGCCTGCTTCATGGAGGTCGGCTGTGATGGTACCTATCTATAAAAAAGGTAATTGAAATAATCCTCATCGCTACCACCCAGTTTTGTTGAGAATGCAGGAATGATGACCCCCACGAGACCGACATTTGATGTAACAGGTCCATTAATTGATATGGGCTCGTTTAGGACTCCTCCACATAATTAAGGTAGATTCGAGGCATGTCCTAATCCGAGCATGATGACACCAGAGACCCCAAGCCTAACGTTACACCAAGTACCAGGTGTGAGCACTAACAACATTTCATTACAAGGTTTAACACTCAGCAGTTAACTGATGGTTAGAGAAGCTGAGTATTACCCAAGGGGATTCCAGTGGCGGAAGTGCCCTGAATTTGACCAGGCTTAGATTAGAAGCAGAAAACTTGATTGAGGGAACAATGGGGTTAGACAGAATCAACACATTCTGAGAAGACAAGTTATGTTATTTTTGCAAGCTGATTACTAATAAAGCAGGAATAGTTCATCAGGAATTAGCAAACTTGGCAGAAAAATATGATGTAGAAACTGTGAAAACAAAACATTTAAAAGGGACTTACAGATTAGAACTTGACTCAAATGATTTTGAGAACATGAGAGTCCTGTGAATGAAAATTCACATTAGGGAATTAGTACAGAGCATTCAAACATGGGGAGCATTAGATAAGTGGGAAGGCAGATGGGTGAAGAAAAGAAACAAGAAGGAAAGGGATTCTGTAAAATTTACTGTAAATGTGCAGCAGGTTGAGGATCCAGTGAAAATCTTACTGATGAGAGAGATTCCCGGAGGGAATTTTGTCCATGTCCCTTGGAGCAGAAGTGATATTCTGTCCTTTACAAATGATTACCCCGGGTTGAGAGAGAATCCATTAGAGTGATACCAGCAAATAAATTTGTTGAAGCTCTCAAAATGCCTGTGGGAGGATTTGAACACCCTGTTAGAAATAGTAGCCCCAGCAGACTTATGTGTCGAGTGTAAAAGAAGTGTAGATTGGCTGACAAGAGAACCTCAGAGAGATCCAGCAACAGACGCAACATCTCTTGACATAATGATATATTACTATAAGGTGATCGAAGTTTTGAAAACAAGAATTTCGCCCAAGAATATTGACTTGCAGAGAATAAACAGGACAGCTCAGGAAGTGAAGGAGTAAATACTTGAATAATATGAGAGATTGTTGCAGGCATTTAAACATTACAGTGATACAGAGACAATTGAGCTGAAAGACATGATTCATTTTGTGTTCAGATTTGTTGAAGGATTTAGACACAAAATTAGCCAGATGATTAAGAGACATTTGATTTGTTGGCAAGTAAAGCTGATTGAAGAAGAATTGTATTATGCAAAGTACTGTAGTGATGAGATTGAGTTGAACCAGAGAAAGTTGAAAGAAAAGGAGATGGTGATGCAGATTAAAGCAAAACAAACAGGAATGCAGGGACGTTTTACACAGCAGCAGCAGGGAAACATGTTATTTCAAAATCAAGCAAGAGGTAGAGGTTGTGGTGGAATTGGAAATGTAAACTGTGGTCCTGATTTGAATACTATGGTTATTCAGAATGATGTACAAGGAATGATAAGAATGTACCATGTCACACTTGCGGAGGCCTTGGACTTTGGAAACGGGAGTGTCCAATTTTAGGTGAGGAAGGTCTTGTTCAGCAAATAAACACAATCAATTATTTCCCAAATATGAGAGGACCGAGAATGAGAGGTCAAAACCCAAATGTCCAAAGTAATGTAAATCAGATGCGGAGTTTTCAACCCATGCAACAGGTGCAGATACCACGTTTGCAGATGTCCCAGTCACAGTAAATGCAACCTCAGATTCAAATGGTACCTAGACAGCAAATTCAAATACCTCAAGCCCCAATGGAGCAGCAGCAGGTGATGCTTCCTCAGCAGGGCACAGGTCAAAGGTTTAATCAGAGTAATAACAAAATACATCAGTACCCATTACACAGTGAGGATGAAGCAAATGATGATTGGGTGAGTGAGAGTTCAGATGAGGAGGAATGTGTGTAAGCAGCTTCATTAGAAAGAAATTAGAAAGGTCCATATGTGAAGGGAAATGTGATAGGTCACAAAGTCTCATTTTTAGTTGACACAGGAGCTAGACGTTCTACAGTGATAACAGAAGAAGTTTCCAACCCACTCCTTTCAGGGAAAACAGTGCAGATTGAACCAGTTCAGGTTAAAATTGACAATTTTAAAGGATTACACAAATTTGTAGTTTGTGACTGAAGTCTGGTATCCTTACTAGGAAGGGACTTGGGGCCAGATCTATCAAAAGTTTTTACATTCGCAAACGGTGCGAATCGCAAAAATCGGCCGTTTGCGAGTGCAAAAACGTGGTCTGCGATGCATGAAAAGCATTCACAGAACAAAAATAAGAAATCGCAAAATTGCGATTGTTTGCGTTGTGACCTGGTTTTGCGAGTCGCATTTTGCAATTCAGTATTTCCAGTAGGAAATTGCGAGGCGCAAAATGCGATTTGCAAAAATCCCTCATAGTGGCAACAGCAGTGTAATGGCGGCAAGAGTCACTTTCTTCTCCCACGCACACCACTCGGGTGCCCAGTTAAGTCACTGGCACCTCGATTGTCACCTTCAGTGGTAGTGCTGTGCCTGGCACTGCGCCGTCTGGTTTCTGCTGCTGGTACAGCAACACTACTGAGGCTTGAACTGTCCTCAGTGTCCCCCAAGGCTACCTCACTGGGAGTGGCAGATCTCTGTCCCATTATATGTTCAATCACATTTGTGATGTGCACTAGTCCCTGGACAACGTCCCTGCTGCTATGTGCAGCCTCCACTTGTGCCACCACTGCGCGACGGGCGATTAGTGCAGTGGAATTCGCCATCCTGTTGGAGGACCTGCAGTAGCTGCCAAACATTGTCCAGAATCTGTGTTCCTGTCTGCGCCGGCTAACCCTTTCATGGCGCAGCTCCTGGCAGAGGTCATGGACAGCACTAGTTAGGTCCCTGGTGTCCTCTGAAGCCTGCACCTGTCCCTCCCGCAGCTGTAAAATATTGCCATTTAGTGCATCCAGTTAGCGATGCAGGCCCATCATGTTTCGGTTGTACACTCGCAGGTTCCGATCTAAACTGAGGATCCGCTTGTTTTGCAGATGCTGCTGCTGAAACAGCAGCCTCAAGGCCCCCGAATAAGGACGGACCCTCAACTGCCTCATGATGTTGCTGCTGGGACTCTGTTGCAACCCTGCGTGGTGCTGGCTGACCCCTGCCCTCCAGAATCTGGCTGCGCTTGTCTGGTGCAGACGGTGTGCTTGGCCCTTCCAAGTGCTCATTCGAGTCGCCGCTGAACTCTGGCAGTGGTAGTGCCCTGGGCCTGCGGCGGACAGTGGACATGTGGAGGGACCCACTGGTGTTGGTGTCTGAGGGCTGATGGGTGTCCGTCTCTCCTACAAATGTACTTTGTGTGGCTGCTGGGCCTGACCCACCTGCAACAACAATATGCAGCATGTCAGTTCTGTATGTTACATTATCTGTCAGAAAATGGCAATAAAGGTACAGGTACTGCTCTACACAGTGTTGTGTGTGTTGTGTTACCTTGGGTGTCACTATACTTCATTACATTGTTATGCTACTGTCTGTACTAGTTTGTGGACTGCCACTCCCATAATGCATTGTTGTGCTGCTTCTAAGATGTGGACTGGACTGCTTCGCACACTGCTTCACATTACATGCTAATTCCTAAGGGGCTTTTGTGCATACACATATCGGGTTTCCAAACATCATTGCACTTACCTTGGCTGGTACTCGGTGTGCTGGAGGTGTCGATGTCTGTGACCCCAGTCACAGCTTCAGGGAGGAGTGTGGATTCCACCAGGTCCTCCAATGGTGTGGATGGTGCTTCTGTTGGTGGTCCGCCACCTGTACCCCTGGCCTCCGCAAGTCTCCTTGCCACCGTCTCCTTTGCACAGGAGCGCAGGTCGTACCACCTTTTTTAAAAATTTCTTCTATGGAGCGCTGTGCCACTCCAATGGCGCAGATTTTTGATTGAATGTCCAGCCATAATCTTCTTTTCACTCTCAGGAATCTGGAGTGAAGTTTTCCCGAACAGGCGGTCATGGCTCCTCACCACCTCCTCAGTCAGGACCTCAAGCTCCTGTTCACTAAATTTAAGCTTGCACTTCCTTTCTGCCTTCTCCTGTGCTGGTCCTGGGGTCTCCATCCTGGCTCAGGTGTGTCTGCTCCTGCTGAGTGCTGCTCTGTGTGGCTGGGCTGCTCTCTCTCAGGATGCTGGTTTGGGTGTGGCACCTGAAACTGCCTGGGATGACTCATTTCCTGCTGGTGATGTCATCAGGCTCCTCCAGGTGTGCATTCTCGAACTTTCTCGCAATTTGCGATTTTTTACCAAATTGCAAAAAAATCGCAAATTGCGAGAATGCAAATTGCGATTTGGTAAATGGGCCTCACAAACCACAAATAGCGATTTTTAAGAAATCGCTAATTCCAAACGCAATTTTGTTGCATGGCCAATTGCGACTCGGAAATAGCGATTTCTTAAAAATCACTATTTGCGATTCGCAAGCTCATGTTTTCATACATATGGCCCTTGGTATGCAAAACGAGATGTTCAATTACTTGCTCAAATGATGGAATTGCCATTCAGACAAATAGGGATGATGAAGATGACATGTTCACAGGGACAGATTGTGATGCAGTGAATGAGGAGTACCCCTTGATCAGTTTCTTTCCAGTTTTCACAATGAGGGATCTTCCTTCTCACTTACAGGGAACAGTTCAAATGAAAGTGTGGGATTTTACAGGAAAAGACATTGGTCTAATCAAAGGAGTTGAGCCAGTTAAGGTTCCAGTCAACCCAAATGCGATTTCCCCTCAGATCCCCCAGTACTACATGACACAGGATACAATTGAAGGGACTGCACCTATAATTGCAGAAGTCGTAAACCAAGGTGTTTTAAAAGAAGTGTGGAGCAGTCCGTGTTATTCACCAATAAGGGGATTGTGAAAGCCATTTGGGAAATTTCAGATTGTTCAGGATTTGAGGAAAGTAAATGATATTGTGATTAAGTGTTGTCCAGTGGTGCCCAACCCAGCAGTAAACCTGTTTCATTTCCCATGTGATGCTCAATAATTCACTGTAGTGGACCTGTCACAGGCATTCTTTTCCACACCTCTTTATGAGGATAGCCAATTTCTTTTCTGTTTAAAATGTTTGGATTGAGTCTATTGTTGGTGCAGAATTCCTGAAGGGTTTTCAAAGTCACAGTCCATTTTCAACCAGATCCTGAAAAGGAACCTGGAGGCATTGGAAATGCCTTTCCAATCAACGTTGGTACAGTACATTGATGATCTGTTAGTTCCGTCAAAGACAAGAGAAGCATGGAAGTACAATACTATTGCTTTGCTGATTCATTTGGGAAAAAAGTGGACATAAAGAGGTGAAATATTTGGGTCACCTAATTGAGAAGGAAACTAGGAACATTTCCAGAGAAAGGGTCACAGGCATATTGCAGATGAACCCCAGCAACACAGAGAGATGTCAGGGATGTTCCTGGAAATGGTGAGCTATTGTCGTCAGTGAATTCCCAACTTTTCTGTCATTTCTGAGCCATTGCAGAAGCTGACACACAAAGAAGCTACTGTTCACTTAGTATTAGACCAAGCCTGTATGAAAGCCTTTACTGAATTGAAAGAGAGTCTGTGGAAAGCCCCGGCTTTGGGAATTCCTGACTACACAAAACCTTTCATGTTGTTTTGTCATGAGGATGATGCATGTTCTTTGTCTGTTTTCATACAAGTCCATGGTGGTGTAAACCACCCAGTAGCATATTTTTCAGCTACTTTGAACTCAGTTGCAGCAGCTTTACCTGGCTGTCTATGCCCATTGCCGCGGTTGGACTAAGCCTCTCTCAGAGTGAGAGCTTTGTGATGGGACATCCTCTAACCTGTTATGGTCCCTCATTCTATTGAAGTTTTGCTTACCAGAATCAAGATGCAATATTTGACTAATGCTAGGTTGACCCGCTACGAAACTGTAATCCTGGGTGATAGAAATGGGGTCTTTGGTTGGAAGTCAGGTTACCCCTTGTCAAAGCAAGGACCCTCACTCTAGTCGGAGTAAAGGAGAATCACACTCAGTTAACCCCGCTCACCCCGTTGGTAGCTTAGCAGGAGCAGGCAGGCTTAACTTCATAGACAATTTGTTAAGTATTTGTACAAACACACACAGTAATACGGTGAACCACTACAAAATAACACAACACAGGTTTAGAAAAATATTAAATATTTTATCTAAATAAACGACCAAGTACGATAAAAATCCACAATATGCAGTTAAAAATACGAATTTAGCACCTAAAAGCAAGAAAACAGTGATCTGAGGTGAAAACACTCCAAGCTGGTAAAAAAAGGCGCCGTAACAGAGTCTTTCCCTATAATGCGACGCCAATGGTGCCATTCACGGAGTCAGTCGACCCCTAGGTACACTTCCTTCAGGTTCCTTCAGAACAAGTACGAAACAGGCTGGTGCAGTCGGGGAGAGCGGCTTCGCTGGGTCTGATGCGGCGTCGGTTCCTGTGCCACGGAGCAGAGGGACTGTGGTGTCGTGCTGTGGCGTCGGGTCCTCTCTACAGGGCGGTGGAGGTAGGACGGTGATGGATGCAAAGTCGGTCCCTGGTTTCCAGCAGATGCAAAGCCTGGCTGAGTTACGATGCGTTGTGGCGCCCTCACAGGGTTGCGATGATGCCACAGGGCCTCAGGTGCTGTGATGGCGTCGGAACGTCACAGACATTGGACATATGACACTTTGGTGTCAACGAAGTCAGGTAGGATCAGCGGTTGCAGCGATGCAAGGCCTACAGGGTCGTCGGACTTCAACAAGGTCCACGGCCTTAGGACAGGTGGCGTCACAGTTCCGGGGTAGCAGCGTCAGCTGACAGGGTCATTAGATTCGCACTCAGTGAGTTCCACGGCCTTGGGGCAAGCAGTGTAGCGGTTCCGGGCAGCGGCGTCCTATGTGAAGTTGCACGGCGTCGTGCGGCGTCAGTAGACTGTTTTTTCACCAGGAATTTACTTTCAGGGGTCCAGGAACTGGAATGGCACCCTCTGACAATCTAAAGTACACAGCAAGTAGACTCAAGTCCGGTTGGTGAAGCCTTTGCTGTCCCTGAGGCTTCAAAACTGGAGGCAAGCTCTACTCTAAGCCCTTGGAGTCACTTCTCAAGCAGGAATGCAACAAAGTCCAGTCTCTGTCCCCTTGCACAGGCAGAAGCAGCAACTGCAGGATAGCTCCACAAAGCACAGTCACAGGCAGGGCAGCACTTCTCCTCAGCTCTTCAGCTCTTCTGCAGCCAGAGTTCCTCTTGAATCCTTGAAGTAATCTAAAGTCTGGTGTTTTGGGTGCTCTTCTTATACCCCTTTCTGCCTTTGAAGTTGGCAAACTTCAAAGTAAAGTCTCACGTGTTCGTGAGATCCTTTTTTTTGTCTAGGCCAGGCCTGAGCCACACACAAGGAGGTTTGAGACTGCTTTGTGGGAGGGCAGGCACAGCATATTCAGGTGTGAGTGACCGCTCCTCCCCTTTCCTCCAGCACAGATGGCTCATCAGGATATGCAGGCTACACCCAGACCCCTTTGTGTCACTGTCTAGAGAAAGGTGCAAAACAACCCAACTGTCAAACTGACCCAGACAGGGAATCCACAAACAGGCAAAGTCACAGAATGGTTAAAGCAAGAAAATGCCTACTTTCTAAAAGTGGCATTTTCAAACAGACCAACTAAAAGCCAACTTCACCCAAAGATGTATTTTAAAATTGTGAGCTCAGTGACCCTAAACTCCATATTTCAATCTTCTTCCAAAGGGAATCTGCACTTTAATAACTTATAAAGGCAGCCCACATATTAACCTATGAAAGAGATAGGCCTTGCAACAGGGAAAACCGAATTTGGCAGTATTTCCCTGTCAGGACATGTAAAATACATAAGTACATGTCCCACCTTTAACATACACTGTACCCTGCCCTTGGGGCTACCTAGGGCCTACCTTAGGGGCACCTTCCATGTAGAAAAAGGGAAAGTTTAGGCCTGGTAAGAGGGTATACTTGCCAAGTCGAACTGGCAGTTTTAAACTGCACACACAGACACTGCAGTGGCAGGTCTGAGCCATGTTTACGGAGCCAAGGATGCAAAGTCTAACACGGGCTGCCCAATGTATCATTGAAAATGTGTACAGTGATTAACCCAGCAACTTTACTTCCACGAGATAATGTTGAGGTTGACAAATTGAAAGAAGTTGAACATGACTGTCTGGAGGTTACTGATTTGTGCACAAAACCAAGACCTGATATTCAAGATACCCGATTGGAAGAAATTATTTTTGTTGATGGTTCTTTTTTAAGAGATAACATGGGAACATTGAGAGCAGGATATGCTGTGTGCGCAATATCTGGTATACTGGAAGTGTCCTGGCACCGAGGAGTGTAGTCTTCACAAGTGGCAGAGTTGGTAGCCCTTACAAGAGCATGCCATGTCTCTGCACAGCTTAAAGTTACTATTGATACTGATAGCCAGTACAGATTTGGAAAAGTCCACAACTTGAGCCAGCTATGGTCACAGAGAGGTTTCCTGACCTCTTCTGATTCCCCGGTTAGAAATGGTGAAATAATCCATGACATGTTACAAACTATTCAAATGCCTGAAATTATTGCTGTGGTGAAATGCAGTGCACACCTGAAACCACAAGATTTTGTTTTAATAGAAAATGGCTATGCGGATTAAACTTTGTGTCGTTCTGAGACAAATGGGAATTGTTACCTGAAGGGGAAATGTTCCCAAATTATGCACTATATGTGATGATTTGAAAAACTTGAAAGCACTTCAGGATAATATTGACAGAGATGAAAAGAAAAACTGGGTAAAGTTAAAATGTGTTCAGCATGACGAGGACGTATGGGTGCCCAGGGAGGGACAAGTGGTTTTACCAAACAGTTTGTTGACTTAAATGGCTAGATATTATCATGGTCAAACACATGTTGGAAGAGATGCCATGATTTGAATTTTTAGGCAACTTGGTTCAATCCAAAGTTTAGACAGGTTGCTGAAGCAATTTGCCATCATTGCATCATCTGTCAGCAGATGAACATGGGTAAAGGGACTGTGGTCAGTATGAGCCACATTGGAAGAGTGGGAGGTCTATTTAGCAGAATGCAGATGGATTTTATTGAGATGCTTGGGGGTGAAGGATTGAGATGTGTGTTGGCGCTTGTTTATATTTTTAGCCACTGGATTGAAGCTTACCCAACACAAAGAAATAATAGCCTTACAGTAGCGCATTTACTACTTAGGGAACTGATAGTTCGTTTTGGTTCTCTTAGAATCAGATAGAGGAAGTAACTTCAACAATTAGGCAATTAAATAACTATGTTCAGCTTTAAACATCAAGCAGAAGTTGCACTGTAGCTACCACCCTGAAGCCTAGGGACTTTTTGCGCGAATCAATGGTACTTTGAAGTAAAGAATTACAAAGATGTGTGCGTCCACGAATCTGAAATGGCCTGACGCACTGCCATTAGTTCTGATGAGTATGAGAAACACACCTGACAGAAAAACTGGACTGTCGCTGCATGAAATCCTCGTGGGCAAAGCAATGAGATTGAAAGCAGTTCCTCCAAATGCTCTTGTGAACATAGAAGATGATATTGTGTTGGATTACTGCAAAGGTCTGGCTGATGTGGTTCACTCTTTCTCTCATCAGGTGGAAGCTACCACACTGCAACCGTCTCAAGATCAATACCACAACCCGAAACCGGGAGTTTGGGTTGTGATCAGAAAACACATGAGGAAGACTTGTTTGGAGCCTAGGTTAAACGGCCCTTACCAAGTAGTACTGATTACTACTACAGCTGCGCAGTGCACTGGAGTTCTGAACTGGATTCATGCCGGCCATACTCGGAAAGTACCTTGTCCGTTGGACAACGAAGAAGAGTTGTTGAGAGTACCAACAACTTCCAGACAAAACCCAGCCTCAGAGAAGGAAAACGGGAGAATCGGAGACTGAGGTGATCATTCCAACTCCAGCGTTTTTTTCCTTAGACCGACGAAGCCCCGGGTGCCAGAACACCGCCACTGCTGGCGGACTTCCGACCTCCATATTACGAGTAGTGAAGGATTTCCACCTCAGTTTGGGTGGCAATCCTCCAGTAGTCATGCTGGTGGTTGGAGGCACCGAGGTGGTTCCACTGCCCGCCCCGCCCCACCAAAAGGACTCCACCAACCATATTACGAGAAGTAATACGGCCTGGTGATGTCCTGATGGTGTGGCACTGCCAGCAGTGGTAGCACTAGGTCCCGTCCCCTCAGGGAGGAGCACCTTGTCAGACGTGGTACGTGTCCTCCGCAAGAGGAGGGGAGTGGGGTGTGTGAATGGATGTGTGTGAGTGTGTGTATGAGTGTCATGAATGGGTTGGGTGGGAAGCGACTGTGCGTGTGTGTCTGTATGTAAATGTGGTGATGATGATGTATGTGTGGGTGAATGTGAATGCTGGGTGGGGGTGCATGTGTGTGTATGCATGTTGAGAAAAGAAGGGGATGAATTGTGTATGCGTGTCAATGGGGGTGAATATAGTGGGTGCATGTGTAAGTGGGGTGTTGTATGTGTGTATGGATTTGAGGGGTGGAGTGTAAGGGTGTTGTGAGTGCAAGTGAGTGATTGTCAAGGTGTGTGTGTCTGTGGGTGCGTGTGGGTGCATGCGTGTATGCGGGTGTGGGTGGTAAGATTGGTGATCGGGGTGTGGGGGATTCACTATTGGGAACGGGGTTGGGGAGGTTACTG
Organism: Pleurodeles waltl; assembly: GCF_031143425.1. NCBI lineage: Eukaryota > Metazoa > Chordata > Amphibia > Caudata > Salamandridae > Pleurodeles > Pleurodeles waltl. Next base: position 254,962,089 of record NC_090445.1, read on the forward strand.
GGGGTTCGGGGAGGTTGGGGGTGTGAATGTTGTGAAGAAAGGGGGGGCTGGAGGGCTGTTGGGTAGATGGGGGCATGGGGGAGTCGTCTACCAATGACAGGAATGCACATTCCTATCGCTGGTAGCCTTTCCACCAGTGATTTCGTGGCAGTGCTACTGTCACGGAATCACTGGCGCAAAGGGGACTCGTGATACTGCTGGCAGTATTGGGTGGACTGCTGGGTCGCAGATGCTCATCTCTGACCCAGCGGGTCCATCCGCCCTGGCGGTAGGAACAGGTAAGTGTCAGTTTGGCACAGGCCAAACCACCACACTTGTAATCCGGTGGCCCTCACCGCCTGCCCGTTGGTGGTGAAGACCGCCACTGTGGCCCTTGCAGGGCCGTAATGACCACTTGAATCTAAGCAGACTGAAACCAGTGCAAACACTCCTGTGAGAGATGAAGTGGATGACCTACAGGAGAGTGACAGTGAACCAACCTCATCTGAGGTAATAGGAAAGTCTAGTCAGAGGAGGGCTCCCCCAGAAGCAGACAGGCTTGAAAGGCAAACAGAGCAAACTGCAGACACTGTGGTGGAAGGAGTTGAGATGGATCAAAGCCAAACTGATCTGACTCCTCCTGAACCAGTTGCAGGTGCATCAAGAGAGAATCCTGCAGAACCAAGAGAAGTTACCAGTCCACCACTAAAAAGAGCATTGACAAAAAGTCCACTGAAAGGAGATAAGTGACTGAAATCACAAGCAAAGAGGAAAGAAGCATTTTCAGTGACAACAAATAAAGAAGAAATAGACACAACAAGAAGAGAAGATTTGCGTGATGGAGAGTTAAATGAGATCAAAGATTGAAAAGAAAGAGAATTGCAAATCAAAGATGCGCAGGTCCTGAAGGGGTGCATGCAATAACAAGTGAATGGCAGGCAATTTTTTTTTTTTTTTTTTTTTGATCAAGAAATTCCAGGTCAATATTTTGGCACATGAAGATATCAATGAACTGAACTTTGCAAAAGTTTTAATCTAAGAACAGTGCAAAAGAGACTATTGAGAGTAACCGGAAGAGACATAACAACCTGATTTGACAAGCTGCTAAACTGATTTTGACAAAAAATTAATTGATTCTGACAAGCCACTTATTTTTGACAAAAGATCCTGGAAGAGAGTCTGAGAGCTGTAAATAACTGCTAAAGAAGATTGAACATTTTTATTTTGCTGCATAGTTATAATTTTTTCTCTTCTACTTTCTGATTCTTTAAGGATCATGAATAACCACAGCCAACAGGTTACGAAGAGTGAGTGCTGTAAATACATAGGTATCGGTTTGGCGATTGTGTTCATGATATTGTGTCTGGTGTTGATTGTGAGCATGACTCTTCTAGATAAGATTGTGCTCAACCATACCTCTGCTTTAGAGAGAACTACTGCACTCACAGAATTAGGTATGTTTAGGATAGATGAGAAATATTTGCACATAGACAGCAAGCAAGGAGAACTTTCTTCTAATATTTTCTATCACTTATTGCATGAGTATGTTGAGACGATGGATGCGAGAGATTGTTATGCGTACACGCAGATTCCTTCATCAGTAGAAGAAGGAATTACTTACCATAGTTTTCCCCTTACTTATGGAATAAGCTGTATTCTTTTACTAACAAGTTTTTATAACGAGGAGTACATTCAGTACTTCTATTCAAATCACGATGTTGTGTTTTTTCGTTTGTTCCTATAACTAAGTACCTGAGTAGAGTAGCTAAGGAAAACACCATGGAATTAGTGAGAGGATTCTTTGAACCTACATTGACATTTGGCACAGCTTACGCACACAGACATAATCTCACATGCTTGCTTACACCTTTAGAAAATAATTTCCTAGATCACACAAATGACAGGAGAAAGGAATTAAAGGAGAAGTTAGAAAGGGCCTTAGAGAAAAGCACATTTAGAAATGATCATGCATTTAGTGACATAAAGGCACAAGGGAAATTAGCTTTAGATGCACAACACGTAGGAAAGCTTTGTGTATGTAGGCCTAAATCTAGAACTGACACATTGTTTGTGGGAACGATTGAATGTAGACATATGTTTTTGTTTCAGAGTAAATGGACATTCATTTTAAATGGACAAAAGCCAGCAATTCCAGGAGTTTATTACATCTGTGGACCAAATGCGTATTACTGTCTTCCTAGAGGATGGTATGGCACATGTTACTTGGGGATAGTTTTCCCAAAGATTAAGCAACTTGAGAACCTGAATAAAGTACCTAAAATGACTGAATTACATCATATTAGACAAAAGCGAGAATCTTATTCTGGAATAGTTGGAGACATATTTGGAGCCATAATTCCTTCAGTGGGAGTTTTTCTAAATTCTTTGAAAATTCAAAAGTTGTCTACTATTGTGGATAGCATGCTGATAACTTTTTCAGGAGCCATGATCCTAATGGACACAGAAATGGCTGCGGTAAGATCTATGACTCTTCAGAACTGTCTTGCATTAGACATCCTTTTAGCAAAGGAGGGGAAAGTTTGTAAAATGCTGAACTTGCAAAATTGTTGCTCATATATACCTAACAATACTAAAGAAATTAGAGGCCTCATTAACAATCTGAGTACTGATAACGCAGATCTGAAAGAACTGAGGGAACCAGGAGTTTGGGAAAATGTTGTCAAAGGTTTTGCTTCTGTGGGAAATTGGCTAGGCAACCTAAGGAAAGGGATATTTTTGAAAATAATACAGATAATATTGACTATTGTGATTTGTATAATTTTAGCATGTGAAATTTACAAATTGTATCACATGATTAGAATGAAGAAATTGAAAAATGATCAGAGGAGGGAACGTTGCCGCTACAGGATTTAAAAATAACTTGATACTTAGGTAGATTTGACATGGCATATGCTGCTCGCTTCATAACAGAATTAAATGCATAGGTATTGTTATTATAACATATGCAATTAAGAGGCATAGTTTCTGCTGAAGTGACCTCTGTGGAGGACATTGCCCATCAGCAGCACATTCAGTGTAGTCTTGAGCTTGATGGAATATATAAGAAACTGGGTTATTGGTTGAGGGGGGTATAACTCTTTGAAAGCAGCAACCACAACCCTTTGCAGGGTAAACTCACAAACAAGCCCTAAATTAACCTGTGCTCAACCGTCGGGTAGCTTGGCACAGAGCAGTCAGGCTTAGCTCACAGGTAATGTGTAAAGTATTTGTGCAACACTTCAAACAGTGACACAGTAAAAACGCACCATGAAAGGGGGACCACACCAGGTTTAGAAGAATAGAGTGTGTGTTAATAAATAAAACAAAGCCAAAATGACAAACATCTATTCAGTAGAACCGGAGATATTGAATTTTAAAGTTCTTAGAGACAATAGCACCAAAAGGCATAAAGCACCAACTGTGGATATCTGGTTACATAGACTAGGACAGTCACAGGTTCATACCAACTACGATGGAGTGCTGGCTGACTACAAGGCCCCAGTTAGGCCAGCTGAGCAAAAAGGCAGCAGGTCAGCACAGCAAAACAGGAGTCCAGTAGAGTGTAGTCCAGCAGAGTGGTGTCCTTCAGCAGCACAGCAGTCCTTTTTCCTGGCAGAGTGTCCACAGGTCCAGAGGTGTATTGAAGTGGTGGTGTTTGAGGTCCTTCTTTTATACATAGATGTTCCTTTGAAGTGGGAGAATCTTCTAGAAGCATGCCTTTAAAGTGCACAGACGCCCTGCCTTCCTGGCTCCAGACTAACTACACTAAGTATGCAGCCCTTTGTGTGGAGGCAGGAAACAGACTATTCAAGTGTAATTGGGCCTGTGCCCAGCTCCTCCCTCCCATTCTGCCAGTGATGGCCCATCCAGTCATGCCTGAGCTCCCATTGTGTGTGACTGTCTAGAAGAAATACACAAAGCTCATTTGTCACCCAAACCCATTCATGTGACCCAGAAACAGACTGCAGTCACCAAATGGCTACAGCAAGAAAATGCCAACTTTCTAAAAGTGGTATTTTCAGAATTGTAATTTAAAATCCAACTTCACTATAAGTTAGGATTTTAAATTACAATTTAAGAGACACCAAAAAAGATGAGGTTATCACTTCCCATTTGGAAATTACACGTATTAAATGTAATAAGGCAATTCCAATGTTATCCTTTGGGAGAGATGACCTTGCAGTAGTGAAACACACATTTAAGAATTTTTCACTACTAGGACTTGTAAAACTTAAACGTACATGTCCTACTTTTGAAATACATTGCACCCTGCCCTCTGGGCTGTCCGGGGCCTACCCTAGGGATGACTTATATGTATTTAAAATGATGGTTTGAGCCTGGTTATTTTGTCAAGTCGAAATGGCAGTTTAAACTGCACACACAGTCTCTGCAATAGCAGGCTTGATACATGTTTAAAGGGCTACTTGAGGCAGGTGGCAAAGTGCTGCAGGCTCACTAGCTGCATTTAATTTACAGGCCCTGGGTACCTGTAGTAGTACTTTACTAAGGACCTATAAATAAATAAAATATGCCATTTGGGTACAAACCAATATCACAATGTTGAGTTGAGAGAGCACCAGGACTTTCGCACTGGTTAGAAGTGATAAAGTGTACAGGGTCATAAGGACAGCAAAAACTAATTCAGCAAAACTAGGAGAAGGAAGGCAAAAACCTGGGGATGACCCTGCAGAAAGGGCCAAGTCCAAAATAATATTTGCATCCTTTACACACTGGAACACCATTTGTTGCAAAGTTATTTTAAAGCAACCACCTTGTTTGCCTTTTCTTTAGGTCTGGTATATGTAACTTTGCCATTTCATGTAAGACCTAGTCAATGTGGTGTGTCAACCACAGCTATTTTATTTCGATTTAGTATAGCACAGATTCCAGGAAATGTAAGTAACAGATGTAATATTGCCATCTGATTGGCACTCGCTTATTAAATTTCAAGAAGACTCTAAGAAGATTTAGAAATCAGATCTGAGACTTGGCAGCCACACATCCCGAAATCAGTTATGCTAAACCACTAAGCACAATATTATAAGATCTGTACATGTGTGCGACCTCGAATAAGCGGATATTGCAACAGCTAGATGAACAGAATGGAAATGTACTTTCAGGAGTGTCTTTCTAAAGTTTGAATAAAAAATATTTCATGCGCTCATTGTCATTTCACAGAAAGATTTTTCAGAAATGTGCCAAAAACTGACATCTTGTAATAAGTTGGTGAAAACTGGTGGTAAAGTGCTTTGTAATGAAATCTGTAGAAGCTACTTTTTAGTTGTAAAACCATTCATTGCCCTTTGAAAGATCTTTCTCAGTACACTATAAATATTGACAAATCAACTAGAACATGTTTATTGGTATCCTATCAGATTTGATCAATTTACTGAAAAACTGCAATGAATCACTATTTTCTTGTATTGGCCCTACGGATAGCTCACTCCATAGCTTGAAGTGCTAGCACCCCCTTCAATGTTTGACCTGTTAGCTCCCCTCAAAACCCCTCGAAGTGCGAGTCTAGTTGCGCCCATGTATGGAAAACTACATGGATTTGAGTCAGCTGCAAGCATTGTTTGATCTAATATCTGGGAAATCACCAGTAGAAGCCAGCCAAATACAGCTTAAAACAGGCCTGGAAACAGCCACAAATACAGGCCACACACTGACCCGTCAGACCAGCCCTTTCGGGAACTGTCTGATTGCCTGATAGGCCAGTTCGACCCTGAGCTTTGCTCTAAGTTAGGTCCACAACCATAAAAGAAGATTTCCATTTGTTTGGTTAACAAGTACAGAAAGCGGTTACTTGGCCCTTCTGTGACTAGGGACGCAGTGACGTCGCAGAATAGCCGTTAAATTGTGCATTTGTCCTGAAATTACCATAGGCTAGTCACCATAAGTAGTGAACAGAATGGAATACATGGGAGAGGACTGTGGGACCCACCCGCTACTGTCCTAAATATTGAGCTGAAAGGGGGAAGGGTACTGTCTTGGTGGAGGATACCATTGGATTCCGGCAAGGGCAAAATAAGTTCACCCGACTTATTCCGAAACTCCCTTCTCAGGGTTGTAACCCAGGTCCCTGCAGCACAAGGGAGGAAGGGACGGTGGGGGCACCTGTTCTGCCCCACCCTTCAGATGCCCCCAAATCAAGTTAAACTCTTTGGATATATGTGAGATCGGCCCCACCATTCAGATGTCCCAAATCAAGACAAATGCTTTGGATATCTGTGAGATATTAGAATTTCAGGGACCCCTCCATCACCATATTCAATAAGTAAACTCTGAATGGGGGACTTCAGCAGTTTTCATGCACTTTGTTTATAGCCTCACTGTACCTTGGTTACACTTCTTGTTAAACAAGTGCCAATTACATTTGTATATGTTTTACTGTGGAATGTAGTTTTTTCTTTACAAAGTTCGAATTATAACCACTGGTTAGACTCTGACCAGGAGGATCCTGACCTGCACATCTGGCTTGACCTGCTTTAATACTTCCAAAATCATCTCTCATAAAAACCAATTAGTTGGAGGAAAGAAACAGTATGACAGTGACCAGGGTTTTAGGCTTAAAAATACCCTACAAAGAGCGATGGAAACCAATTAACCACACCAGAAATGCAACATTAACAGCAGCAGGGAAATCCATTCAGACATGTGTCTCAAACAACATACTATTTCAGAAATTGATCTGTCTACTGAAACCGCCAAAGAGAGTGCGAATGAGCATTCCCTTTGATGCTGATTACTATATTTGCAGTTTTATAAAGAGCAAACTCGACCTGAACATATTGGAGTGCTTTACATGAGCATCAGTTACATTACACAAGGACACATTTCTTTTTAGGTCTTGGCTAGAAAGCACATGTGCTGTCTCTTCGAGACATTTTGTTTACACACAACAGGCTTATAGCCCACCCACAGCTTTATCATTGATTTGCTGCTGTGTCAGTCTAATTTCTTTCATTCCCGTTTGTAAAGGCATGCCTACGTCATGTCCTTTCCTTGTGTTTGGCCCCACTCTGGTGCCTGAACCAAGCATTTGTGCCCATCCACTGCTCCTATATTTGCTGCTACTTTTTTTTCTGTTCTAGCACCCCACATGAGCGCTTGTGTTTACCCCTCTGCCACGGACTGTTTCTTCTTCATTCCCACCTGCCCACTCCCTGTTTCATAAACTCCCCCACCCCACCTCTCTCAACCTCCCCATCCCCATCCAACCTTCCACCATTCTTCATTGATGTTGTGCCTCTGAAACTAGAATCAGTTCCTAGTGGAGAAGCAATGCGCTCCTGTAACCTTCTTCCCAGGAGCAGTTTGGTGCTGCTGTGCTTTTTGGGTTTAGTTTTATTTCTGTTAGAAATTTCATCCCTGGCGTGGTCTCCCTTAACTTTTTACCTCTGTTTCCCAGGTTGTTGATGTATGCTGAACTCTGATTTTGCTGTTTTTGTTACTCTGGGCACTTTACCACTGCTAACCGGTGCTAAAGTGCAAGTGCTCCTTTACAAAGTGTGTATGTAATTGGCTTATCCATGATTGGCATATTAGATTTATTAATAAGTCCCTAGTACAGTGCACTAGAGGTGCCCAGGGCCTGTAAATCAAATGCTACTAGTGGGCCTGCAGCATTGGTTGTGCCACCCACATAAGTAGCTCTGTAATCATGTCTCAGACTTGCCACTGCAGTGCCTGTGTGTGCAGTTTTTAACTGTAAATTCGACCTGGCAAGTGTACCCACTTGCCAGGCCTAAACCTTCCCTTTTCTTACATGTAAGACACCCCTAAGGTAGGCCCTAGGTAGCTCCAAGGGCAGGGTGCAGTGTATGGTTAAGGTAGGACATATAGCAATGTGTTCAATATGTCCTAACAGTGAAATATTGCTAAATTCGTTTTTCACTGTTGAAAGGCCTGTCCCTCTCACAGGTTAACATGGGGGCTACCTTTAAATCTGATTAAAGTGTAGATTCTCTTTGGGAGCAGATGAACATGTGGAGTTTGGGGTCTCTGAGCTCACAATTTAAAAATACATCTTTTAGTAAAGTTGATTTTAAGATTGTGTGTTTGAAAATGCCACTTTTAGAAAGTGAGCATTTTCTTGCCTATACCATTTCTGTGACTCTGCCTGTTTGTGGATTCCCTGTCTGGGTCAGTTTGACAGTTGGGCTGGTTGCACCTCACACTAAACAGTGACACAAAGGGAGTTGGGGTGTAGTCTGCATTTCCTGATGAGCCATCTGTGCTAGGAGGGGGGGAGGAGTGGTCACTTACACTTGAAAGGGCTGTGTCTGTCCTCACACAATGCAGTCTTCAACCCCCTGGTGAGTGTCTGGGGCCTGGCCTGGGCAAGACAGCATTTCACATTCAAGAGAGACTTTGCTTTGAAGTTTGCCTACTTCAAAGGAGAAAATTGGTATAAGAAGGGGACCCAAAACCACAGACTTTAGAACACTTCTGGAAACCAACAGGAACCTCTGCCTGGAGAAGATCTGAAGAGCTGAGGAAGAGGAGCTGCCCTGCCTGTGACTGTGCTTTGTGGAGCTATCCTGCAGTTGCTGCTTCTGCCAGAGTAAGTAGGCAAAGACTGCACTTTGTGTGCCTTCCATCTTGTGAAGATTTCCAAGGGCTTGATTTAGAGCTTGCCTCCTGTTGTTTGAAGTGTCAGGGACAGCAAAGACTTCTCTCTGCCAGAACCTGGAGTCTCTGAAGAGACTGCTACTCTGCACTGTGGTGCCCATCCAGTTCCTGGGACCCTGAAGGGAGAAGCTAGCAGCCTAAGAGGAAGAAATCGAACACACAGAACGCCGTGTGGGGAAAAGGTCAACACAACTCTGATCTACGGCTGAAAAATAGACGCAGCGCCGGCTTCGTGGCTGAAAATTAACGCTTGCCTGCAACGCAACTGAAGAATCGATGCACTGAGCTGGAGAAATGATGCGCATCATCGCTGACGGAGGCTGGTGAGATCGCAACCCACGCTGCGTGGTTTTGGGATCATCGTGAGGCTGGATTTCTGATACAAACACCGCTGGGCATGTAAAAACAACGCAAGGCCTGCCCAGACTCGAGAGTGCTGACCGGATTGATGCATCGCTCTCCTGTGGAGAGATGAAATGACACGGCCTGAACAGACAAAAGGAGAAACAACTCAAAGTCTTGCTCATGAGTTAAATCGACGCATCGCAAGCCCTTTTTGGCGCACATTCACCCGTGCAGGGTTATTTTGGACGCACCTAAGGTACATTTTCACGCTAACAGCATTAGTGTGTGTTTTAAACTACATGAAGACTCTTTTTGCTTTTTAATTGATAACTTGACTTGTGTATTGTGGATTTTTGTCGTTGTGGTCTTGTTTTGTTTAGATAAATATTCTCTATTTTTCTAAACTTGTGTTGTGTCATTTTGTAGTGTTTTCATTAAGTTACTGTGTGTGTTTGTACAAATACTTTACACCTAGCACTCTGAAGTTAAGCCTACTGCTTGTGCCAAGCTACCAAGGGGGTAAGCAGGGGCTAGCTGAGGGTGATTCTCTTTTACCCGGACTAGAGTGTGGGTCCTTGCTTGGACAGGGGGTAACCTGACTACCAACCAAAGACTCAATTTCTAACAATTTGTTTTACTGGAGGCATGTTCGGTGAGTTTTGCAAGTATCCCTTCTCAGGCAGGGAGAAGGGTGGGGGAGTGCTAGTTGCATGGTGGCTTCTTTATGTACAGCTCTGGGCAGCAGCTCCTGAATTGCTTCTGTTTTTTGTGTGTTTATTTGTTCTGTTACTGCTGGGTTTTGACCCCGAACCTGGCCTCTACATCTTCAACTGTGAATGAAAACAGATGGTCCCAGAGATCTCTTGAGGGCACTTAAAACTTAAAATGTTTGGTCTCCTTGTGGAATGTCTTCTTTTGCAGAAGTATCTGCTTTGTGCCCATATTGACGCCCTTTCCCTCCAGCTCTCTCAGCATCGGGACAACATCTTGTGATTCGGGACACATTACTTAATATCCCCATGCCTAAAAACAATGCTTGTGAGCTTGTGTATTGTGACTAGTGCTCATGTAAAGCACTCTGCCTTTGGTTGAGTTTGCGCTGTCTTTAAAAACTACTGAAAAATGAATAAGGAACGACAAATAGATACCTATGTCCTGGCTGATTTGTACAAAGTGAAACCAGAAAACCTAGATAAATGGTGGCTTTCCAACTTAAATTGCATGCTCTTGGGCAAATGTTTTATTTCACCAAAACTTTTTTCTTCATTATCACACATGAAAGAGCTATCAAATATGTGAGTTCAGAATACCAGTTGGACAAAACTATCACTTTTAATAAGGACTTCTCAATACAGTGCTATAATGTGCCTTATAAATGTCACAGCTCATTTACACTCCAGCCTGCTCTGCCCTCTCTGTTTGAGTTTAGGTGAGTGTGTTGGGGGTACCCTGGTGTGGATGTAATGTGAAAATTGCTGGGAACAAGTTGCAACACAAGCGCTATGGTAGGAGGGGAAACTCTCAGCCTGACACAGCTCAGTGATGAGGTTTGCTTCAGCTAAGGACTGGGCTGGTGACTGCAAACAGCAGGTAGGGAGGTGGAGCAACACTGACATTGTTTACCCCATGTGCTGTTGAACTGTTTGCACTTAGTTTATAGTAATTCAGTGGCATGCTAAAAAGAAATGCCTCTTTTTTATTCCTGAACGCCACAATGTCTAATAACAATGGTAGTAATAATGTGCACAGCATTTGAACTCCCCGCAACCCTATTTTATCGGAGTATCTAAATTAAGTCACTCCATAGTTCATGTTTGCTACATCTTTTCTTCGTAAGGTCCACATGGTCAAACAATGCACTTTCTTCAATTTTGAAGAAAGCCTTCATATGTTACCTAAGGTGTGTTGTATGATTTACATAGCAAATATTTTAAAGGTTTGGCTGGTGCACCAGTGCTAAGATCTAAACCTCCCTCTCCCAGGTTGTGTTGCTTGACATTCCCCCATTGTTTTCCTTGCTTAACATCTCCTAAACCACCCTCCACCCCCAACTCATTGTGCTGCTTGGCTCGCACCTTCAGCCAATCGAAAAACTCTATGGTGCAGACAGCGCTAAGCCATGCTGAACAGCAGCCGTCCTGATATTCAACATGGCTAAAACACATTGACATTGTTATCACCAATATCTCTCAGATTGCCAAGACCTATTGGCTTTGCTAGGCACAGGGAGATTCAGTGGTTTGTCCTGAATCACATGATATTGATTGATGCCCAGACTATAACCTGGTTCCTCAGCTCCAAAGTCAGCAGCTCTGGCCGTTACAGCGGGTCCAGCTGCTGTTTTTCAGACAGACCTAGATTCTTTCTGGCCCCAGTGAATCACCTCTAACATATGCTGTGATGGATACCAACATCTGGACAACTGTGACAGAGGTAGAGCTCAGTCAGTGTCCCTCACAAAATACTCATCCCTCTGTTCAGGTATGTCAAAGGTTTTTGCTGGGCATGGAGTAGGTAATGTTTTCAAGAGAAGAGAGAACAATACAGCCTTCATTATGATCATGGCGGGATGCCCCACCACCAACCATGCCGGTGGTCAACGGAAGACCGCCAGTGGTGGTGGTCAGCATCCCGCCAAATAATGACGCCTGGAGCTTCACCGCCATTGATGGCGGTGAGGGCCTCCAGGTGCCATGCTGGCAGTCGGTGGCGGGGTGAGTGCTGCTCCACCATCACCGCCACGTCAGTCCAGACACCGTCACGCCTATAATGATGCATTCATAGGCATGGCGGTGTATGGAGAGGCAGCGATGGCAGCAGAGCAGCATCCAGGGAGCCCGTTCCCTCCTGGAGCAGCGCCACGGAAGAGGTAAGTGCTCTCCGAGAGAGAAGGGGGAGGGGTGTGTGTGTGTGTGAGTGGGCGAGTGCATGGGGGTGTGCATGAGTGTATGTGTGGGGGGATGTGTGTCTGGGTGTAGGTATGCATGTAGGTGAATGGGTGCATGAGGATGTGGGGATTTGGGGTTTCGGGGACCTGAATTTACGGGTGGGGGGTGGGGGATGGTGTGGGTTGAGCTGGGGGGCCTACATGGGGTTTTGGGGGTGGAGGGTTGGGGGATTGGTTTTTGAGGCTTGGGAGTGGGGGCGGATCTAGGGGCTTTTATAGAGGCAAGGGGGGGCCTGGCATCTCACATACAGGTAACTTGAATGGTTATTCCTGTCACCCGTATGCTTTCCGCCAGGAAATCCCTGTTGGAAAAGGGATGAAAATCCCACCACTGGTGTGGCCTCCACCGATGGGTCGAATGTGCCTACAGTCGGGCCGGCGGTCGAATCTGGCCTGGTGGTGGGTGGTAGTGGACTGGCTGCTTTGCAGCCATTTCACTAATGTATTCAGAATATGGTGGGCTGGACCTCCATGGCATTGGCGGTAATGACCGCCACCTCAGGCGTGGCAGTCTAGACTGCCATGTTCATAATGACCACCTACGTTTTTTTATACAGCATCTTGCACCACCTAGTGCCATTTCAGTGTCATTTAGCACATCAGTATTTATAAAAACAAGTATTGGCAATGCTAACAGGTCTGGCTTTCGTGGAAGGTTTCATGATGATGTGAAGCATTATAAGTAAATGGCATAGGAATAGATAGATATTTGTGTGAAAACAAAGAACTAATATTGGTGTAGATTAAAAAGCCAAGTGACAGCTACACTGTCAAGCCAGGTCTAAAACTGCATGCAGGTAATGACTGCCGTCCCCCATCTGTGCTGCTGCCAGAGAAAAACAACATAAATTATCTAGTTATCTAAAACATTTTAATAGTTCCCTGAAAGTTCAAGCTTAGGCATCTTACTAAATAAACAAAATGATCCCAGTTGTTTGGAAGGCAAGTGCTTTTTCCTGCAGGAGCACACGACCTCTGCCCAATCAAAACATGCACTGCTAACTCCCAAAATGTGGGTAGAGCAAAAGCTCCCCTGTGTACTGGTGCCCACATAATTGTCTGGTGACAGCTGTATTGTCAAGCCAGACCATAAAAAGGCAGACTTGCTTTGCTAATACCCTGTAGAAAATGTATAAATAGATTTTGAAGAAGGAGGGTGAGGATCTGGGGCACAAATTCACCTTTGACCACCTCTTGTGATGAGATGACACCATTCTTTTGCCACCCGCCTCTTAATTCAAGGCTTCCTTAAGTATTTGTTTTACATCAACAGCAAAGAAAATTTACACGGGCTCATAGAAAGTCAAAGCACAAGAGTGAACCCATTTATGAGATGCATTTCAGCTATAAACACTGACCTTCAATGCAATCTCTCCATTTAGAAGTTTATATTTTGTTACCATTTTTCCTAAGAGTTATACATTCAGTCCCCCCACGTCTGATTCAGTCTCAGCTCCTGGGTTCAGTATGTCAGAGGGCCGCAAAGAAGCATGGGTAAGTCATGAAGAGGAATGACTTCTTCTCACAGAATTGTTTGAAATTGGCTGCCTTCTTGTCCCGGTCCCATTCTGTCTGCTGACACAAACTGTCAGTGTGAAGTTCTTTCTGTGAGAGCAGGTCACAGCCTTTTAAAGTGCATTGGGGCTAAGCACAGCTATGCTCCCCCATCCTGCGTGAGATGGACCATCTAGGCACACCTAGTCCCTCTATTGTGTTGCTGTCAGGGAGGAATACACAAAGGCCAACTGGCCATTATATCTAGTCATGTGATACAGGAACAGGCTATAGGTATCAAATGACTAGGACGAGAAAATGCCAACTTTCTAAAAGTGGCCTTTTCAGACCTAGGACTTGAAATCTAACTTTACCATTAAAGAAGATTTTAAATTACACTTCATTAGACATCAAACATAACTTTTCTACCAGCTTCCAATCAAACGTTAGCACTTATTAAAAGTAATAAGGTAACCAGATGTTATCCTATGAGAAAGGTAGGCATCACAGTAGTGAAAAATGCAATTTATATCATTCTCAGTACCAGGATGTATAATACTTAACACACATGCACATTTTTAAGTACAATTTACCCTGCCCTATAAGCTGACTTGAGCCTACCTTAGGGGTGGCATATATGTGATAAAAAGGGAGCTTGGGTCTTGGTAAGGGAGTTATTTAGCCAAGATGACTTTGACGCTTAAAACAAAGGAGGCTGCAATGGCAGACCTCAGATCAGACATGTTTTGAGTGATACTTAAGTGGGTGGCACAATAAGTGCTGCAGGCACACTAGTAACATTTATTTTACCAGCCCTGGGTATATTCTGTACCACTTTACTGGGGACATATTATTAGTAAATTAAGTGTGCCAGTCAAGTGTAAGCAAATTTTACCATGTTTTATGGAGTGAGCACAAGCACTTTAGCACTAGTTAGCAGTCGTAAAGCACACAGAGTCCTAAGACCAACAAAATCAAATTTAGAATAATTGGAGGGGTGAATGTAGTTTGGATGAAGACCACCCTAAGGCTGACAAGTCTAACACCAGCTAACTCTCCTTCTCTTCTCTTCACTTCAACTTCATCCCTTTCTCTTTCTCAGTATCTTCCTTCTTTCTGCCTCATCCTCAGCTTCATAACCCTTGCTACCTTTACACGCTGCCCTCTCTCTTCTTCACCTTCTCCTCCCTCCATCTCACCCTCCTTTCTCTCCACCTCATCCCTTGATTCTCTCCACTTCCCTCTCTTCTGTCAGCTTCACCTTCATGCTGTTGTAAATATGGTAACAATTTTGTGAATGTAATGTCAGCTTAAACGACTACGGTAGAAGCCGGTGTGCGTGTTCTTTTATGGGTGTAGAGGTGTGCATAACTGTCCTTGCCTGTACGTTCTCTTTACTGGCAGCTCTCAACATCTTGAACAGAAGCATCACTAAGGCCTGGATTATATAGAGGACGCTCATGAGCATGCACAGGGGCTACAAAGATTTGAGGACCAGGTGTATTTTAAAGGAATGATAAGAAGCTGTGAATCTGTTTAAAGTTGTGGAATGTGCCTACCATTGTACATTTACTCTAAGCAAGAGTGATAATTACTGCACAAAAAATCAGAGTTGGCAACCTGAGCAGAACTGTCCAAAATCAAATGTGAGCATTTTTTAAACCTGTAGCTACCCACTGTGTAAAGACTACAGTTTCCAAAGTTAACAGCTGGACTTCTCATTTGCTGGCTAGTTTCTCAAACAAAATTTGGTTGTTAGGTTCTTGAGCAGAATGTATATTAAAGAGAAAAAGAAGAAATATAAGCTAATGTGACTGCTTCAAAATTGAGCTGTCTCTTCTAAGTTATGATTGGCATTTTCCAGCCTTTTCCCCTTTCTCTTATTCTCTCCCATTTGTTTATCATTTTTCCATCACCCTCTCTTATTCCATCACTCTCTCCATCCATCACTCGCCTCTCCCTTTTATTCTACCACTCTTTACCAATCTCTTCACCCTTTTTCTTCTGCCCCTCTACTGACATTCATCATTTGCTCATCATGTTTCTCTTTGTCCAACTTTAATTTCTCATCATCCTTATCCTCCAGCTTCACACTTCTTCTCTCCCTCTGTTCACCTCACATCGCCCTCCCTCACTACGTCTACCCATCACTCTGCCCATCACCCACTTTGCTCATCCATCTTCTGCTCTATACTGCTCTATGATCCTCCTTCCTGAGGCTCTTTTTTCATTTACCTCTGATAGCACTTTTACTCCTTTCTCTGTTTCCTTATATTATCACCCTCCTCCGCCCTATGTCACACTTCGGCCCTCAATATAGGTTTGGCAGTCTTCGGGCAAGACCGCCATGGAAAATCCCACCACCATCTTGCCAGTGTTTTGTTGCACAGTGACCATCGTATTACGAGTTACAAACACCAAGCTGACGAAGCACAGCCAGAAATCCAACACTGCCAGTGCCACTGACGGTGAAAGAGCGACTGTCCGCCCGCTAGGCCCACCATGCTGACACCATAACCGGCCGCCATATTATGACTACGATTAGAGCGCAGAGCAGCGGAACTTGCACACACCATTGGCAGCGTGCACCACAGCGGCCTAGAAAATCACCGCCAAGAGAAAGCAACACCAGATTGGACAGTTCGAATACCCCACACCTGAAACACATACACACACTACACACACCTGTTCACTGCACCAGAAAACACACCCCTTCAAACCCTTGCAAGTACTACTACAACCCATGGATACATGACCCAAGAACCACTGCACATTGACCACTGAATACACACAGTGCATGGACCCCCACAACATATAACGCCATAAACACCCACATTTCACCGACAATGAGTTGCGGGTCATGGTGGACGAGATCGTCATAGTAGACCCACAACTGATGGGAGCACAAGTCCAGCAAACATCAATGGCCAGGAAAACTGAGCTATAGCAGAGGATAGTCGGCAGGGTGAACGCAGTCGGCTGCTACCCACGCACAGGGAAGGACATCATAAAGAGGTGGAACGACCTCAGGAGGAAGGTCTGTTCCATGGCGTCCAGGCACAACATCGCCCTCAACAAGACTGGCGGTGGACCCCCACCTTCTCCCCTTGACCTGACAACTTGGGAGGAGTTCTTGGACATCATGGATCCTGAGGGTCTGACAGGAATCATTGGAGTGATTGATACTGGTAAGGACCCTGCACCCCGAGCAATAACCACTCCATTGGCCAGATTACATCTGAGCACCCCACGTCAGCCGCAACCAGTGGAATGGAGGCCCTGCCACAGGACACGGAGGACACAAGCGCCCCTTCCCTGTAGCTGAGGAGCCCCCACGCATGCAAGGACGTCCAGCCAGACATCCAACCTCCACTGATGCCAAGACCAAGACCACCGCCAGGAAGTGAGCCATTTCAGAACATACCCCCTTGTGTGTCACAGCAACACCCTGTTGATTGTCCAGTGTCATAACATCTTTTTCACATGGCCATCAAACTGGACAATGACTCCCCACAGGTGGGCTAAGTTGCATTATAAAAATAAACACCTTTGAGCACAGTTTCTATCTACGTCTTTATCTACCATGAGTACAAAATATACAGCCATCACATATGTAACAGGAAGACCATTGACCACCAATTTATGTGACAGTGCCAGAAGGGGGTGCAATCATTTACAAGTTCTGTAATACAGTTAACAGCACCACATCTAAAGTACTGGGTTCACCGTATTCCATTAAACACCCAAACCTGGTAGCAGCCCTGCACATAGCAGACATTGCTACTGGTTATGTAGGATGGCTTTGACACATACCTGTATGTCAGTGGAAGTATTGGTGTATTAGCTCTGCGCTGGAATCCGCTGCATCCTCGTCATCCTCCTCCTCATCACTCCCCATGTCCCCTTCATCAGCCACTGGCACAGCTGCATGCTCCTCAGCATCCAGTAATGGGATGTGATGTCTGAGACCCAAATTGTGTAACATGGAGCATGCTACAATGTTCTGGCACACTTTTGCTGGTCTGTACAGTAGGGCTCCTCCACTAGGGTGCAGGCACCTGAATTTGGCTTTCAGAACTCCAGAGGTGCATTTGATTACCCGTCGGTTCCTACCATGGGCCTCATTGAAACGTTTTTCTGCTGCTGTAGTCGGATGCCTGAGAGGTGTCAGTAGCCATGGCAGGTTAGGATAACCAGAGTCACCTGTGTGCACAGAGGTAATAGGCATATTGAAAACTGTAGGTAAATCTGGAAGGTGGTGTAGAGTGTGCAGAATACAGAGGCACACATATGACACAATACATACCGATAAGCCAGGCATGATCCCTTTGCAGTGGTGCCATCAGATGTGGGATGCTGCTGTTCCGCAGTATGTAGGCATCATGCACTGACCCTGGGAACCTGGCAGTCACTTGAGTGATGTAGAGGTCTGCGAGACATACCACCTGAACATTGGTTGAGTAGAAGTTTTTATGGTTCCTGAACACCCGTTCACTCCTCCTGGGTGGCACCAGGGCAATGTGGGTCCCATCAATAGCCCCAGTCACATGTGACACATGTGCTGCAGCGTAGAAGGCTGCTTTCACAGTGGGCAGATCGTCACAGTGGGGAAACCTGATATAGGTGCCTATATGTTTCAGTATGGCACATAGGATGTTCTTCAAGATGTCACTAAACATGGGCTGGGACATTCCAGCAGTCCAGCCCACTGTTATTTGGAAGGACCCTGAGGCAAGGAAGTGAAAGACTGCCAATACCTGTACTGTGGGTGTGATGGCATTGGGATGGCGAATACTAGACCGCAGATCTGGCTCCAACAGCCTCACAAGCTTCATGATGGTCTGACGGTTGAGCCGATAGAACTGGATGAAGTGCCTCTCTTCAAGGGTGGCAAGATTGACCAGGGGCCTGTAGACAGGAGCATTCCTCACCATCATTCTTCCACCGTACCTGGGAATAGGAGGAAGTTGCAATCATTATGTGCATAAAGGACAGTGTGGTTGCAGTGGAGCTGTGCTCAGGTCACCATTAAACATCCATGATGCACCTCATGAACCCCCTCTGTACACATTGTAGAAGTGAAATGGCAGCCGCCTGTCCTGCATGCACAGGACAGATGGAAGTGAGTGAATCCCACCGTATAAGGCGTCATGGCGGTAGGCGGTCACCGTGCAACTCCTCATTGGTTAACATGGTTGCCTATGGTAGATATGAGCCAATGGCGATCACCGCCGGCGGTGACGGTGATGTCCGCGGCGGCCGTGACTGCCATTTTATGTGCTCATGTTCACTTGACTCCTGGCATTCGTGCTGCAATGACCTCCACTGCGTGTGCTGCTGTGTTCTGCCACTGGTAGCCAAGTTGCCATGTGCTGCAGGGGATAGGGCCCAGCCTTCTCAGAGGAAGAACTTGTGAAGCTTGAGGAGGTTGTCCTACCCCTTTATGCCCAGTTGCATAGGGCACCAGGGCAGCAGATGAGTGCACTATGATTGTACTGTCTGTGAGTGGTACGAATGTGGATGGTGGCCTTGGGACGAGGATAAATGACTTGTGGGAGGACCTGGCTGAGGGCTATGAGGACAACTGGAAGGTTGAAATGTGCGTATGTTCAGGGGATGTGTTGTATCCAATGCAGTCCCTAAGATGCCATGCTACATGACTATGGGGGTTATTCTAACTTTGGAGGAGGTGGTAATCCGTCCCAAATGTGACGGATTTACCACCAGCCGTATTACGAGTTCCATAGGATATAATGGACTCGTAATACGGCTGGTGGTATATCCGTCACTTTACCGTCACTTTTGGGACGGATTACCACTTCCTCCAAAGTTGGAATAACCCCCTATGTCCTTTTCTCCGTGTTATCCATGCAGGTGAGCGCCCATCAGAAGAAGGGGATCTGACGTGCCATTGCCAAGCAAGTGCGTACCCTGGGGGTCCATGCCTGGTGGAGCACCCACTGCAGGAAGCGTGGGAGGACCTGAGATGCTGGGGACGTCCTCCCAACGTGGGACGGGTGCCCGTCGGACCCTGACTCCCCTTATGTCCCGCATTTTTGCAGTGGCATACCCTGGGGTGGATGGACACTTGAGGGCAGCACAGCAGTCACAATGGGGTGAGTTCACATTCGTACTTATGTTATGTGGTGAGTGATAGATGCAGCCTGTGCAGTGTGTTAAGGCTGTGAGATGTGTGCTAGGTAGCTACTGTATGACTAGGCTTGGGACATAGAGGCCGGATGTGCTACATACATGTTGTTAGAAATGGGGTTTTTGGTTGGCAGTCAGGTTACCTCCTGTCCAAGCAAAAGCCCTCACTCTAGTCAGGGTAAGTCACACACTATCCAAGATTATCCTGTGCCCACCCTCTGGTAGCTTGGCACGAGCAGTCAGGCTTAACTTAGAAGGCAATGTGTAAAGTATTTGTGCAATAAATCATACAATACCACCATATAGCACCACAAAACTACACCACACAGTGTTTAGAAAAATATATAATATTTATCAGGATAATTGAAGGTCAAAAAGAATAAAGTTGCAATGGAAAATTGTAGAAATATCACAGGGAAGTGATATAAAGTGTCTTAAGTCTTTAGAATGCAATACAGTGTCTTTCTAGCACAAAGTACCTGGTTTCTGGTGAAAAATCTCCTCAGAGGGCCACAGGAGAAGAGATGCGTGGAAAAAGGGGTGTGTGCGTCGATTTCTCCTCAGCACACACAGACTTGCGTCGGTCTTTTCCACGCGGGGAAGTCGGGCGTCGTTTTCCGGCGCGCAGACAGTCTCTTTTTGTGGATCGCGGGGATTACCAGATGTCCCGGGTCTGTGCGTGGATTCTCCTGCTTGTTTTCCGGCTGCGCGTCGTTCTGCGGGGCTGCGCGTCGAAGTTTCGATCTCACGGTAGGCGTCGCGTCGATTTCTCCTTGGAAGTCGGGCGGCGTTGTCCTTGCGAGGCCGTGCGTCGAAAGTTTGGTCTCACGGCAGGCGTCGCGTCGATTTCTCCTTGGAAGTCGGGCGGCGTTGTCCTTGCGAGGCCGTGCGTCAAAGTTTCGCACTCACGGTGGGCGTCGCGTCGATTTCTCCTGGAAAGTCGAGCGCCTTTGTCCTTGCGAGGTTGTGCGTCGAAGTCTCGATCGTCCCGAGGGCGTCGCGTCGATCAGCGTCGGTGTGCGGCGTTTCTCTCGCCGCGAAACAAGCTGTGCGTCGAAATTTTCGGCGCACGGAGCGTCCAAGTGAAAGGAAGAAGTCTTTTTGGTCCTGAGACTTCAAGGAACAGGAGGCAAGCTCTATCCAAGCCCTTGGAGAGCACTTTCACAGCCAGACAAGAGTTCAGCAAGGCAGCAGGGCAACAGCAAGACAGCAGTCCTTTGTAGAAAGCAGACAGGTGAGTCCTTTGAGCAGCCAGGCAGTTCTTCTTGGCAGGATGTAGTTTCTGGTTCCGGTTTCTTCTCCAGCAAGTGTCTGATGAGGTAGGGCAGAGGCCCTGTTTTATACTAAGTTGTGCCTTTGAAGTGGGGGTGATTTCAAAGAGTCTCTAAGAAATGCACCAAGTTCCCTTTCAGCTCAATCCTGTCTGCCAGAGTCCCAGTAGGGGGTGTGGCAGTCCTTTGTGTGAGGGCAGGCCCTCCACCCTCCCAGCCCAGGAAGACCCATTCAAAATGCAGATGTATGCAAGTGAGGCTGAGTACCCTGTGTTTGGGGTGTGTCTGAGTGAATGCACAAGGAGCTGTCAACTAAACCTAGCCAGACGTGGATTGAAGGGCACAACAAGATTTTAGTGCAAAGAAATGCTCACTTTCTAAAAGTGGCATTTCTAGAATAGTAATATTAAATCCGACTTCACCAGTCAGCAGGATTTTGTATTACCATTCTGGCCATACTAAATATGACCTTCCTGCTCCTTTCAGATCAGCAGCTGCCATTTCAACAGTGTATGAGGGCAGCCCCAATGTTAGCCTATGAAGGGAGCAGGCCTCACAGTAGTGTAAAAACGAATTTAGGAGTTTTACACTACCAGGACATATAACTACACAGGTACATGTCCTGCCTTTTACCTACACAGCACCCTGCTCTAGGGGTTACCTAGGGCACACATTAGGGATGACTTATATGTAGAAAAAAGGGGAGTTCTAGGCTTGGCAAGTACTTTTAAATGCCAAGTCGAAGTGGCAGTGAAACTGCACACACAGGCCTTGCAATGGCAGGCCTGAGACAAGGTTAAGGGGCTACTGAGGTGGGTGGCACAACCAGTGCTGCAGGCCCACTAGTAGCATTTAATCTACATGCCCCAGGCACATGTAGTGCACTCTACTAGGGACTTACAGGTAAATTAAATAGTCAATCATGGATAAACCAATCAATAGTACAATTTACACAGAGAGCATATGCACTTTAGCACTGGTTAGCAGTGGTAAAGTGCTCAGAGGTCAAAAGCCAACAACAACAGGTCAGAAAAAAATAGGAGGAAGGAGGCAAAAAAAGTTTGGGGATGTCCCTGTCAAAAAGCCAGGTCCAACATGACCCCCCACCAGCCTAAAGCCAGGGGAGAACAATCACTATCCTGATGTACTTCCCTGTTTGAGGCGACAGAACAAGGACCCAGGCCCACAACAGCAGGGGCATGCTCCAGTTCTTCGCCTTCCTGACTCCCATTGGATCCCTCTGTCCATACTCTCAGGGCCCACTAAGCCCATCCATGGGGAACCTTTCTCCTTTCCTGCGGATCCCATCTGTGTAGCACCTAACCTTACTTTGCTCACAGATGTATCCCAGGAGCAGGATAGTACCACCATGACCAACATAGTGGTGTTGCCCACTCTACCCCTGGGGTGTGACACTTGTCCCCTCCCCAGGGATAACTCTGTCCACCCGGACAGCAAGCCACAGTGATTACTGACAGCTGCCAGGGATGAGAGCCAGGCCCCAGGCCTCTCAAAGCTCTCCAACCACTGTGGCTGTGGAGAGTGGGGGGCGGTAGCCCCAGGTGCTGGGCACCCTTTAACCACTCTCCCTTCCACCAGGTCAGGGATGACAGCCTGAACCTGGTCCTCCCCTCTGGGGCTTTGTACCCTCCCTCCTGGAGCGGTACCCCCAGGGTCCAACATGGTCAGGGTGCTTACAGAAGTCACCCTGTACCATTCCTCCACCAGTGCAGGGCTGTTAACCTGCCACTGGCCCTCCAACCTGGGGCCTGTACCTTCAGGTTGGACTAGGGCCCGGGGTGAGGCTTCCCTCCCCCTGCCCTCCCTTCTGGGGTCCAGCACCCTCCAACTAGGAGTGGCCTCCTCAGAAGACAACATGGTAGGGGCACTGTTATCAGTAGCCCCTCCCTCCAGGTCCGGGGGGACACCCTGAACCTGGTCTTCCAGCCCAGGGTCTGTACCCTCAGACTGGATCACAGCCTGGCAAACCAGGACTTCCTGGGAGGCACACCTACCCCCCACCAGGTCAGAGTTTAACCTCTGCACCTGCCCATTCAACTCAGAGTCACCACCCTGAAGTTGAACAATTGCCTGGCACGCCAGGACTTCCTGGAGGGCACCCTGACCCTCCACCAGGTCAGAGTTTAACCTCTGCACCTGACCATTCAACTCAGAGTCACCACCCTGAAGTTGAACAATTGCCTGGCACACCAGGACTTCCTGGAGGGCACACTGACCCTCCACCAGGTCAGAGTTTAACCTCTGCACCTGACCATTCAACTCAGAGTCACCACCCTGAAGTTGAACAATTGCCTGGCGCACCAGGACTTTCTGGGAGGCACACCTACCTCCCACCAGGTCAGAGTTTAACCTCTGAGCCTGGTTCCCCAACCCAGGGTCACCACCCTGAGGTTGGGCAATTGCCTGGCACGCCAGGACTTTCTGGGGGGCACACCTACCCCCTACCAGGTCAGAGTTTAACCTCTGAACCTGGTCATCCAACCCAGAATCAACACCCTGAGGTTGGACAATTGCCTGGCACAGCAGGGCTTCTTGGGAGGCACACCTACCTCCCACCAGGTCAGAGTTTAACCTCTGAACCTGGGTATCCAACCCAGAGTCACCGCCCTGAGGTTGAACAATTGCCTGGCACGCCAGGACTTTCTGGGGGGCACACCTACCCCCCACCAGGTCAGAGTTTAACCTCTGAACCCGGTTATCCAACCCAGAGTCAGCACTCTGAGGTTGAACAATTGCCTGGCACGCCAGGACTTTCTGGAGGGCACACTGACCCTCCACCAGGTCAGAGTTTAACCTCTGAACTGGGCCATTCAACTCAGAGTCACCACCCTGAAGTTGAACAATCGCCTGGCATGCCAGGACTTCCTGGAGGGCACACTGACCCTCCACCAGGTCAGAGTTTAACCTCTGAACCTGGTTCTCCAACCTAGGGTCACCATCCTGAGGTTGGACAACTGCCTGGTACACCAGGGCTTTCTGGGGGGCACACCTACCCCCCACCCGGTCAGAGTTTGACCTCTTCACCTGGTAAGCCAACCCAGAGTCACCACCCTGAGGTTGAACCATTGCCTGGCATTCCAGGACTTTCTGGGGGGCACATCTACCCCCCACCAGGTCAAAGTTTAACCTCTGAACCCGGTTATCCAACCCAGAGTCACCACCCTGAGGTTGAATCTTTGCCTGGCATGCCAGGACTTCCTGGGGGGCACTCTCACCCCCCACAAGGGACACGCCGTCCCCAAGGGCCACACAAGAGTCTGGTTGGCGCAGGTCTCCCGACCTCTGCCCATCCGGCAGAGTCTGGGTTTCCCCCAAACCAGAAACGGTTTCACCTGGGTCATTCCTGGGGGGCTCTGCTCTCAGAGCTGACCCCTGACTTTCAAGATCCTCCACTGGGGTCGGCCACCCCCTCTCAACCCTATGTCTGGACTTCTGCACCCCCTCACTAGGAGTGGTACTGCCAGACACCAGAACTGTTGGGATGCTGTCTACAGTCATCCCCCCAAGTTCTTCTGACACTGCGGGGCTTCCCTCAAAAGGTAGCCCTACGGTACAGGTTAGGCTCTGAGACCTACCTGGGACACTACAATCCTCTCCCACCTCACTTGGTCGGGAACCACCTAGACCACTCCCTTCAGGAGCACCCCCAAATGCCTCTTCAGACTCTCTGGTACTCACCCAAAAGTCTGCCTCCACTGTAAGTTCCCTGGGGTCAGAGAACTCACACTCCACCTGGTGTTGGCGTAGCTCTGGAAAATAAGGACCAGACATATGCTCTCCAGCAATTACATCACTCTGCCCTTCACATGTATTAACCACAGTACCCTTCACCCAACCACCCAGTAACTCAACCTTGGAAAAGCACTCTACTTCACCCTCCTGAGACTGGTGAGACAGTATCTGTCTGTCCCTGACACTCAACCCAAACTCTTCTGGGATGTCTCTACACTCTATATCCAGGACGTCCACCAGGGGGGAACCCTTTTCTCTGTCACTCTCTGCTAGAGTCAGTAAAGTGTCCCTCCCCCCAGTAGGAATATGACTCCCTGTGCCAGTTCCCCAATCCTTCTCAGGGACCCTGTGCATAACGGGAACTACCTCATACCCTTGAACCGCCTGGGGTGTGTCAACTCTCTTCTTCAAGTTGGGTACCACATCTCTGGGCTTGTGCCCTTCTTCAGCAGTACTAGATGCAAGATTTTTGCTGCCACCATCTGAACTGGACTCAGCCCTTCCGGCCTCCAGTTTCAGCTCTTTACAGCTCAGCTCTTGAGCTGCAATCTTTTCTTCTTCCAGGGCTAAGAGACTTGCTGCCTCAGCCCTTTCAATAAACTCATCTAGCTCTTCCATCCACCGTGCTTGAGCCATGAGCCATTCTTTTTTCACTGGGTCTCTTTCCTCATCTGAGTCGTCCTCCTCCTCCTCTGAGGGGTACTTAGTCATTTGGTTTCTTGCTGCCTCTCTCTCTGCCCATCTGTCTTCCTCCCAGACTATGTAGGCATGTAGCATCTCTGCTTTAGTAGATCTCTTTGCTACAGGAAGGCCACATTCTCTGCAAAGCTTCCTTAGGTCAGCCTTAGTGAGGTGGTCAGTAGGCAAAAAGAATAAGTAGGTAAGCGATCCCATTCTGATAGGATCTTACCAGCAAAAACCAAAATCCAAAGTCCAAAATATCAATAGTATATCCAGGAGGACATCAGAGACCAAAAGTCAAAAAAGAGATAAAAAATCAAGTTGACCTTCAACTGTGGGTAGGTAGTGAAATACTTAGCTACTGTATGTCACTGCACAAACACAAGTCCTATCCTCACCGCTGATCACCAATGTTAGAAATGGGGTTTTTGGTTGGCAGTCAGGTTACCTCCTGTCCAAGCAAAAGCCCTCACTCTAGTCAGGGTAAGTCACACACTATCCAAGATTATCCTGTGCCCACCCTCTGGTAGCTTGGCACGAGCAGTCAGGCTTAACTTAGAAGGCAATGTGTAAAGTATTTGTGCAATAAATCATACAATACCACCATATAGCACCACAAAACTACACCACACAGTGTTTAGAAAAATATATAATATTTATCAGGATAATTGAAGGTCAAAAAGAATAAAGTTGCAATGGAAAATTGTAGAAATATCACAGGGAAGTGATATAAAGTGTCTTAAGTCTTTAGAATGCAATACAGTGTCTTTCTAGCACAAAGTACCTGGTTTCTGGTGAAAAATCTCCTCAGAGGGCCACAGGAGAAGAGATGCGTGGAAAAAGGGGTGTGTGCGTCGATTTCTCCTCAGCACACACAGACTTGCGTCGGTCTTTTCCACGCGGGGAAGTCGGGCGTCGTTTTCCGGCGCGCAGACAGTCTCTTTTTGTGGATCGCGGGGATTACCAGATGTCCCGGGTCTGTGCGTGGATTCTCCTGCTTGTTTTCCGGCTGCGCGTCATTCTGCGGGGCTGCGCGTCGAAGTTTCGATCTCACGGTAGGCGTCGCGTCGATTTCTCCTTGGAAGTCGGGCGGCGTTGTCCTTGCGAGGCCGTGCGTCGAAAGTTTGGTCTCACGGCAGGCGTCGCGTCGATTTCTCCTTGGAAGTCGGGCGGCGTTGTCCTTGCGAGGCCGTGCGTCAAAGTTTCGCACTCACGGTGGGCGTCGCGTCGATTTCTCCTGGAAAGTCGAGCGGCTTTGTCCTTGCGAGGTTGTGCGTCGAAGTCTCGATCGTCCCGAGGGCGTCGCGTCGATCAGCGTCGGTGTGCGGCGTTTCTCTCGCCGCGAAACAAGCTGTGCGTCGAAATTTTCGGCGCACGGAGCGTCCAAGTGAAAGGAAGAAGTCTTTTTGGTCCTGAGACTTCAAGGAACAGGAGGCAAGCTCTATCCAAGCCCTTGGAGAGCACTTTCACAGCCAGACAAGAGTTCAGCAAGGCAGCAGGGCAACAGCAAGACAGCAGTCCTTTGTAGAAAGCAGACAGGTGAGTCCTTTGAGCAGCCAGGCAGTTCTTCTTGGCAGGATGTAGTTTCTGGTTCCGGTTTCTTCTCCAGCAAGTGTCTGATGAGGTAGGGCAGAGGCCCTGTTTTATACTAAGTTGTGCCTTTGAAGTGGGGGTGATTTCAAAGAGTCTCTAAGAAATGCACCAAGTTCCCTTTCAGCTCAATCCTGTCTGCCAGAGTCCCAGTAGGGGGTGTGGCAGTCCTTTGTGTGAGGGCAGGCCCTCCACCCTCCCAGCCCAGGAAGACCCATTCAAAATGCAGATGTATGCAAGTGAGGCTGAGTACCCTGTGTTTGGGGTGTGTCTGAGTGAATGCACAAGGAGCTGTCAACTAAACCTAGCCAGACGTGGATTGAAGGGCACAACAAGATTTTAGTGCAAAGAAATGCTCACTTTCTAAAAGTGGCATTTCTAGAATAGTAATATTAAATCCGACTTCACCAGTCAGCAGGATTTTGTATTACCATTCTGGCCATACTAAATATGACCTTCCTGCTCCTTTCAGATCAGCAGCTGCCATTTCAACAGTGTATGAGGGCAGCCCCAATGTTAGCCTATGAAGGGAGCAGGCCTCACAGTAGTGTAAAAACGAATTTAGGAGTTTTACACTACCAGGACATATAACTACACAGGTACATGTCCTGCCTTTTACCTACACAGCACCCTGCTCTAGGGGTTACCTAGGGCACACATTAGGGATGACTTATATGTAGAAAAAAGGGGAGTTCTAGGCTTGGCAAGTACTTTTAAATGCCAAGTCGAAGTGGCAGTGAAACTGCACACACAGGCCTTGCAATGGCAGGCCTGAGACAAGGTTAAGGGGCTACTGAGGTGGGTGGCACAACCAGTGCTGCAGGCCCACTAGTAGCATTTAATCTACATGCCCCAGGCACATGTAGTGCACTCTACTAGGGACTTACAGGTAAATTAAATAGTCAATCATGGATAAACCAATCAATAGTACAATTTACACAGAAAGCATATGCACTTTAGCACTGGTTAGCAGTGGTAAAGTGCTCAGAGGTCAAAAGCCAACAACAACAGGTCAGAAAAAAATAGGAGGAAGGAGGCAAAAAAAAGTTTGGGGATGTCCCTGTCAAAAAGCCAGGTCCAACACATGTGTTCATATGCCGTGCAGGATGTGAGTTGAGGTTGACTTTACTGTTAAGTGGCATCGATGACAGGGCAACTTTATAGTACATGAGCAGGTCTTAGATGTGGACAGGGTTCCTGCTTCTAGAGTTCACACCCATTGTACTCCCAACCATCGAATCAGTGTTGCTGGGGCCATATCCCTATCTGCTGTCTGCTGGCATGTGGTGTATGTGTAGTCTGCGAAGTCTGAGGTTTCACATCATCCAGCTATATATGCTTGGGTTATGTGGCTGTGCAAGTATGCCTCCAAAAGCCCATAGAGTATTAAGTTTGGGTCTAGTGATCGTGTAGAGCCATGAGCCAATGGGGTGGGTCAGGCATGTGTTGAGGGTATGGCTTTCATCCTGTATAGGATACATTGCGTGTCAGCATGAGTGAAACTCATGTGCATGACTGAGGTGGCACCCATGGACTGTAATTGCAGGGGCATGTGTGTGTGAAGGCATGGCATGTAATTACATGGCACTAGAGTATGTTGTAGTGACTTGTGTGTGGCAGTTGTGCTGACATTGACCACTTGCTCCCTGTTTCTCTTTCTCCCACCCTGTCTCTCACTGTCCCAACTTCCCTCCCTCTCCTCCTTTGTCTTTGTGTGTGACAGCATCATCTGTTGAAGAAGAAGGGGCACCGGTGAGTGGGGAAGCTGCATCCCACAGGATCCAGGATGTTGATACCAGCGGGCCGAGGGGACCAGTGGGACTGAGGGCGAGTAGAACACCGCAGGGGAGACAGGAACATCTACACCATTATCTGATTCTTCCTTCGATGGGGACTCTATGGTGGTGGTGGAACCTTCAGGCCCTATGCCTGCACCATCCTTGTCCACCACCCCCCTTACCAGCACAGCCCTCCCTGTAGCTCCCCACCCAGTTGCTCATGACCACTCACCCACAGGTGGGTGGGCATCTCCTTCACTGTAGGCACCTCTGCCCCTGCCCCACTCAGCCCTTCTGCCCTCATTGAGGAGGCTATTGACCTCCTGAGGGCCATCTCTGTTGGGAAGACAACCATCATGAATGCCATCCAGGGATCCCAGATTCAACAGTCAAATGCATTCCTGGAAGGCATTCACTGTGCCCTGTCTGCCCTTCAGAGATCATTTCAGGCTCTGGCCTCCCTATTGATGACAGCCAGTGTTCCTTCTTCTTCTGTACCCCCTCCAACTACCTGTTCCCACTCCCACATCCCTCTCCAATTTCCCATCCAAAGCACTTTCATACCAGCATGCATCCCCTCCAACAGACCCAGAGTGCAAGGACTATCACATGTACCACAAACGCCACCACCATTCAGACGCATACACAACAACATCCACTACCTACCCTGATTCCCCCACCTACTCCCTCCTCACAGTCACATCACAACTCACACATGCAGACATCACATCATCAGTCCCAGGTCCAGCCACATGTGCCGTCACTGCCACCATCACAACAGCAGACCCCCATACATGCACCCCATCTGCACGCACCATAACAGCCAACACAACCACATGCAGCACATCCACACTACCTGCACACACCACCCCTCCCCTGCCATCTCCCTGTGTCTCCTCCACTCCTCCTTCCAGTACACTTTTACACCCACACTCATCCACCCAACACACACCCAGCACACACATATCATACACCCATGCACCAGCACCCAAACCACATTCATGTACACACCTGTCAACCATCCCCTCTCCCTCCACTTCCAAACGCCTATCCCATGACCTACCCGCAGCCCCTAAAATAAGATTCCTGCATGATGTTTCCCTGTTCCCGTCTCCTGGTCCAGTCTCTGTTCCCCCCAAATACCCTACTACCCTTCCCAAACCTGTGCCTTCCACCTCCCTGCCCTCCTCTGGGCTAAGCCATGCCCCACAGTCAGCAGTCTGCAGTGCTGCCACAACAGGCACACCTGCACCTCACACCTCCAGCCCTGGTAGCACTCCATCTGGGTCACCTGCTGTGGTGGCCTCCACCGCCGTCACACCTCAGAAGGCAAGAAAGAGGGGCAAGGCTAAGGCATTCGCCTGAAATCAGGACAGTAAGGGGGGTAAGCCCAATGAGAAGAGGAAGGACCCCCCATACAAACCGTAATCACACACCCCCTCTGATCACCCCCATCATTGAGGTACCTGCATGCCCCGTTGATGCCTCTGCACTGTGGTGGTCTGCACATTTCAGTCAGGAGTCAAGTTGGGCAGTTCTCACATGCCCAGTGTGCCCGGGACATTTGGACAATAATGTACTGACCATTGTGGCATTTTGTAAATAGTTATTATCATGCCATTTTTGATATTTCCAATAATATTTGTCTACAACGGCACCTTTGGTGTTGATGCTACATACCTTGTCCTGACTTCCTTGTGCATGTATGTACGGTGACTGTGCATTTGTGCGTGTGTGTGTGTTCTTATGTGTCTGACCTCCCCTCCATTTCTTATCTCTCCATCTATCACCATTTCCTCTAGTGAAGACTTTCAAATTTTTTATCATATTCACTACCTTTTAGATTTGTAGCTGCGAAATCTGTGGGCCTGGGTTTTTCATAACTTCAAATGAACAGACACCACCATATCCACATCTACAAGTTAATCAACAGATAATTAGGTGGTCTGACATCTAGTGGTTAAAGTGAATCATGCACTCTCCCTTTGAAAATGCTCCAACATATCACATTTATTTAAAGCTCCATCGTAAGAAATGGGGTTTTTGGTTGGCAGTCAGGTTACCCTCGGTCCAAGCAAGAACCCTCACTCTAGCCAGGGTAAGTTACACACAATCCAAAATTATCCTGTGTCCACCCTCTGGTAGCTTGGCATGAGCAGTCAGGCTTAACTTAGAAGGCAATGTGTAAAGCATTTGTGCAATAAATCATACACTAACATAATATAGCACCACAAAAATACACCACACCGTGTTTAGAAAAATATATAATATTTATCTGGGTATTTGCAGGTCAAAACGATCAAAGATGCAATATGAATTTGTAAAGATATCACTAAAAAGTGATATAAAGTGTCTTAAGTCTTTAAAAGTCAAACAATGTCTCTTTCAAGCACAAAGTACCTGGTTTAAAGTGGAAAATCTCCGGAAAGGGCCACAGAAGAAGAGATACATGGAAAAATGGTGTGTGCGTCGATTTCTCCCCTGCACACACGGACTTGCGTAGTTATTTTTCATTCTAGGAAGTCGTGCATTGTTTTCCGGTGCGCGGACAGTCTCTTTCTGTGGGTCGCGGGATTACCAGATGTCCCGGGGTCTGTGCGTGGATTCTTCGGCTTGTTTTCCGGCTGCGCGTCGTTCCGCAAGACTGTGCGTCGAAGTTTCGTTCTCACGGCAGGCGTCGTGTCGATTTCCCCTTTGGAAGTCGGGCGGCGTTGTCCTTGCGAGGCCGCGCGTCGAAGTTCCGGTCGCCCCGAAGGCGTTGCGTCAATCAGCGTCGGTGTGCGGCGATTTTCTCGCCGCGGAGCAAGCTGTGAGTCGAAATTTTCGGCGGACGAAAAGTCCAAATGAAAAAGAGAAGTATTTTTGGTCCTGAGACTTCAGGGAACAGGAGGCAAGCTCTATCCAAGCCCTTGGAGAGCACTTTTACAGCCAGACAAGAGTTCAGCAAGGCAGCAGGCCAACAGCAGGGCAGCAGTCCTTTGTAGAAAGCAGACAAGTGAGTCCTTTGAGCAGCCAGGCAGTTCTTCTTGGCAGGATGTAGTTTCTGGTTCAGGCTTCTTCTTCAGCAAGTGTCTGATGAGGTAGGGCAGAGGCCCTGTTTTATACTAAATTGTCCCTTTGAAGTGGGGGTGACTTCAAAGAGTGGCTAAGAAATGCACCAGGTCCCCTTTCAGTTCAATCCTGTCTGCCAGGGTCCCAGTAGGGGGTGTGGCAGTCCTTTGTGTGAGGGCAGGCCCTCCACCCTCCCAGCCCAGGAAGACCCATTCAAAATGCAGATGTATGCAAGTGAGGCTGAGTACCCTGTGTTTGGGGTGTGTCTGAGTGAATGCACAAGCAGCTGTCAACTAAACCTAGCCGGACGTGGGTTGAAAGGCACAGAAAGATTTAAGTGCAAAGAAATGCTCACTTTCAAAAAGTGGCATTTCTAGAATAGTAATATTAAATCCGACTTCACCAGTCAGCAGGATTTTGTATTACCATTCTGGCCATACTAAATATGACCTTCCTGCTCCTTTCAGATCAGCAGCTGCCACTTCAACAATGTATGAGGGCAGCCCCAATGTTAGCCTATGAAGGGAGCAGGCCTCACAGTATTGTAAAAAGGAATTTAGGAGTTTTACACTACCAGGACATATAACTACACAGGTACATGTCCTGCCTTTTACCCACACAGCACCCTGCCCTAGGGGTTACCTAGGGCACACATTAGGAGTGACTTATATGTAGAAAAAGGGGAGTTCTAGGCTTGGCAAGCACTTTTAAATGCCAAGTCAAAGTGGCAGTGAAACTGCACACACAGGCCTTGCAATGGCAGGCCTGAGACAAGGTTAAGGGGCTACTGAAGTGGGTGGCACAACCAGTGCTGCAGGCCCACTTGTAGCATTTAATCTACATGCCCTAGGCACATATAGTACACTCTAATAGGGACTTACAAGTAAATTAAATAGCCAATCATGGATAAACCAATCAACAGTACAATTTACACAGAGAGTATATGCACTTTAGCACTGGTTAGCAGTGGTAAAGTGCCCAGAGTTCAAAAGCCAACAACAACAGGTCAGAAAAAATAGGAGGAAGGAGGCGAAAAGTTTGGGGATGACCCCGTCAAAAAGCCAGGTCCAACATGACCCCCTACCAGCCTAAAGCCAGGGGAGAACAATCACTATCCTGATGTACTTCCCTGTTTGAGGCGACAGAACAAGGACCCAGGCCCACAACAGCAGGGGCATGCTCCAGTTCTTCACCTTCCTGACTCTAATTGGATCCCTCTGTCCATACTCTCAGGGCCCACTAATCCAACACATGGGAAACCTTTCTCCTTACCTGCGGATCCCATCTGTGCAGCACCTAACCTTACTTTGCTCACAGATGCATCCCAGGAGCAGGATAGTACCACCAGGACCAACACAGTGGTGTTGCCCACTCTACCCCCGGGGTGTGACACTTGTTCCCTCCCCAGGGATAACTCTGTTCACCCGGACAGCAAGCCACAGTGGTTACTGACAGCTGTCAGGGATGAGAGCCAGGCCCCAGGCCTCTCAAAGCTCTCCCACCACTCTGGCTGTGGAGAGTGGGGGGCGGTAGCCCCAGGTGCTGGGCACCCTTTAACCACTCTCCCTTCCACCAGGTCAGGGATGACAGCCTGAACCTGGTCCTCCCCTCTGGGACTCTGTACCCTCCCTCCTGGAGCGGTACCCCCAGAGTCCAACATGGTCAGGGTGCTTATAGAATTCGCCCTGTACCATTTCTCCACCAGTGCAGGGCTGTTAACCTGCAACTGGCCCTCCAACCTGGGGTCTGTACCTTCAGGTTGGACTAGGGCCCGGGGTGAGGCTTCCCTCCCCCTGCCCTCCCTTCTGGGGTCCAGCACCTTCCAACTAGGAGTGGCCTCCTCAGAAGACAACATGGTATGGGCACTGTTATCAGTAGCCCCTCCCTCCAGGTCCGGGGGGACAACCTGAACCCGGTCTTCCAGCCCAGGGTCTGTACCCTCAGACTGGATCACTGCCTGGCAAACCAGGACTTTCTGGGGGGCACACCTACCCCCCACATGGCCAGAGTTTAATCTCTGCAACTGACCATCCAACCCAGAGTCACCACCCTGAGGTTGAACACTTGCCTGGCACACCAGGACTTTCTGGGGGGCACACCTACCCCCCACCAGGTCAGAGTTTAACCTCTGAACCTGGCCATCCAACCCAGAGTCACCACCCTGAGATTGAACAATTGCCTGGCACACCAGGACTTTCTGGGGGGCACACCTACCCCCCACCAGGTCAGAGTTTAACCCCTGAACCTGGTCATCCAACCCAGAATAACCACCCTGAGGTTGAACAGTTGCCTGGCACACCAGGACTTCTTGGGGGGCACGCCTACCCCCCACCAGGCCAGAGTTTAACCCCTGAACCGGGTCATCCAACCCAGAGTCACCACCCTGAGGTTGAACAATTGCCTGGCATGCCAGGTCTTCCTGGGGGGCACACTCACCCCCCACAAGGGACACACCGTCCCCAAGGGCCACACAAGAGTCTGGTTGGCGCAGGTCTCCTGACCTCTGCCCATCCGGCAGAGTCTGGATCCCCCCCAAACCAGAAATAGTTTCACCTGGGTCATTCCTGGGGGGCTCTGCTCTCAGAGCTGGCCCCTGACTCTCCAGCACCTCCACTGGGGTCCGCAACCCCCTCTCAACCCTCTGTCTGGACTTCTGCACCCCCTCACTAGGAGTGGTACTGCCAGACACCAGAACTGTGGGGATGCTGGCTACGGTCACCCCCCCAACTTCTTCTGACAGTGCGGGGCTTCCCTCAACAGGTGGCCCTACGGTACAGGCTAGGCTTCCCTCCTGGCGTTCCCTCATGGAACCCTCTAGGACCTGGGACCTACCTGGGACACTAAAATCCTCTCCCACCTCACTTGGTTGGGAAACACCTAGACCACTCCCTTCAGGAGCACCCCCAAATGCCTCTTCAGACTCTCTGGTATGCACCCAGAAGTCTGCCTCCATTGTAAGCTCCCTGGGGTCAGAGAACTCACACTCCACCTGGTGTTGGCGTAGCTCTGGAAAATAAGGACCAGACATATGCTCTCCAGCAATTACATCACTCTGCCCTGCACATGTATTAACCACAGTACCCTTCACCCAACCATCCAGTGACTCAGCCTTGAAAAAGCACTCTACATCACCCTCCTGAGACTGGTGGGACAGTATCTGACTGTCCCTGACACTCAACCCATACTCTTCTGTGATGTCTCCACACTCTATATCCAGGACGTCCACCAGGGGGGAATCCTTTTCCCTGTCACTCTCTGCTAGAGCCAGTAAAGTGTCCCTCCCCCCAGTAGGAATATGACTCCCTGTGCCAGTTCCCCAATCCTTCTCAGGGACCCTGTGCATAACGGGAACTACCTCATACCCTTGAACCGCCTGGGGTGTGTCAACTCCATTCTTCAAGTTGGGCACCACATCTCTGTGCTTGTGCCCTTCTTCAGCAGTACTGGATACAAGATTTTTGCTGCCACCATCTGAACTGGACTCAGCCCTTCCGGCCTCCAGTTTCAGCTCTTCACAGCTCAGTTTCTGAGCTGCAATCCTTTCTTTTTCCAGCGCTAAGGCTCTTGCTGCCTCAACCCTTTCAATAAAGTCATCTAGCTCCTCCAGTGACCGCTCTTGAGCTAGGAGCCATTCATCTCTCACTGGTTCTCTTTCCTCATCTGAGTAGTCTTCCTCCTTATCTGAGCAGTTCTCCTCCTCATCTGAGGAGTACTTAGTCATTTGTTTTTTTGCTGCCTCTTCCTCTGCCCAACTTTCTTCCCCCCAGGTTATGTAGATATCTAGCAGTTCCATCTTAGTGGATCTCCTTGATATAGGAAGTCCCCATTTTCTGCAAAGCCTCCTTAGGTCAGCCTTAGTGAGGGATTCAGTAGGCACAACGTATGACACACGGTAGATACCCATTCTCAATCTGATAAGGTATCACAGGCAAAAACCAAAATCCAAAGTCCAAAATATCAATAACATATCCAGGAGGACGTCAGAGAACCAAAAGCAAAAAGATGAAAAATCAAG
Source organism: Pleurodeles waltl (assembly GCF_031143425.1). NCBI lineage: Eukaryota > Metazoa > Chordata > Amphibia > Caudata > Salamandridae > Pleurodeles > Pleurodeles waltl. The sequence continues at coordinate 254,997,777 of NC_090445.1, forward strand.
TTGACCTTCAACTGTGGGTAGGTAGTGAAATACTGAGCTACTGTATGTCACTGCACAAATACAAGTCCTATCCTCACCGCTGATCACCAATGTTAGAAATTGGGTTTTTGGTTGGCAGTCAGGTTACCCTCGGTCCAAGCAAGAACCCTCACTCTAGTCAGGGTCAGTCACACACAATCCAAAATTATCCTGTGCCCGCCCTCTGGTAGCTTGGCATGAGTAGTCAGGCTTAACTTAGAAGGCAATGTGTAAAGCATTTGTGCAATAAATCATACACTAACATAATATAGCACCACAAAAATACACCACACAGTGTTTAGAAAAATATATAATATTTATCTGGGTATTTGCAGGTCAAAACGATCAAAGATGCAATATGAATTTGTAAAGATATCACTAAAAAGTGATATAAAGTGTCTTAAGTCTTTAAAAGGCAAACAATGTCTCTTTCAAGCACAAAGTACCTGGTTTAAAGTGGAAAATCTCCGGAAATGGCCACAGAAGAAGAGATACATGGAAAAATGTTGTGTGCGTCGATTTCTCCCCTGCACACACGGACTTGCGTAGTTATTTTTCATGCTAGGAAGTCGTGCATTGTTTTCCGGTGCGCGGACAGTCTCTTTCTGTGGGTCGCGGGATTACCAGATGTCCCGGGGTCTGTGCGTGGATTCTTCGGCTTGTTTTCCGGATGCGCGTCGTTCCGCAAGGCTGTGCGTCGAAGTTTCGTTCTCACGGCAGGCGTCGCGTCGATTTCCCCTCTGGAAGTCGGGCGGCGTTGTCCTTGCAAGGCCGCGCGTCGAAGTTCCGGTCGCCCCGAAGACGTTGCGTCAATCAGCGTCGGTGTGCGGCGATTTTATCGCCGCAGAGCAAGCTGTGAGTCGAAATTTTCGGCGGACGAAGAGTCCAAATGAAAAAGAGAAGTATTTTTGGTCCTGAGACTTCAGGGAACAGGAGGCAAGCTCTATCCAAGCCCTTGGAGAGCACTTTTACAGCCAGACAAGAGTTCAGCAAGGCAGCAGGCAAACAGCAAGGCAGCAGTCCTTTGTAGAAAGCAGACAAGTGAGTCCTTTGAGCAGCCAGGCAGTTCTTCTTGGCAGGATGTAGTTTCTGGTTCAGGTTTCTTCTCCAGCAAGTGTCTGATGAGGTAGGGCAGAGGCCCTGTTTTATACTAAAATGTGCCTTTGAAGTGGGGGTGACTTCAAAGAGTGGCTAAGAAATGCACCAGGTCCCCTTTCAGTTCAATCCTGTCTGCCAGGGTCCCAGTAGGGGGTGTGGCAGTCCTTTGTGTGAGGACAGGCCCTCCACCCTCCCAGCCCAGGAAGACCCATTCAAAATGCAGATGTATGCAAGTGAGGCTGAGTACCCTGTGTTTGGGGTGTGTCTGAGTGAATGCACAAGCAGCTGTCAACTAAACCTAGCCGGACGTGGGTTGAAAGGCACAGAAAGATTTAAGTGCAAAGAAATGCTCACTTTCAAAAAAGCATTTCTAGAAGAGTAATATTAAATCCGACTTCACCAGTCAGCAGTATTTTGTATTACCATTCTGGCCATACTAAATATGACCTTCCTGCTCCTTTCAGATCAGCAGCTGCCACTTCAACAATGTATGAGGGCAGCCCCAATGTTAGCCTATGAAGGGAGCAGGCCTCACAGTAGTATAAAAACGAATTTAGGAGTTTTACACTACCAGGACATATAACTACACAGGTACATGTCCTGCCTTTTACCCACACAGCACCCTGCCCTAGCGTTACCTGGGGCACACATTAAGAGTGACTTATATGTAGAAAAAGGGGAGTTCTAGGCTTGGCAAGTACTTTTAAATGCCAAGTCAAAGTGGCAGTGAAACTGCACACACAGGCCTTGCAATGGCAGGCCTGAGACAAGGTTAAGGGGCTACTGAAGTGGGTGGCACAACCAGTGCTGCAGGCCCACTAGTAGCATTTAATCTACAGGCCCTAGGCACATATAGTACACTCTACTAGGGACTTATAAGTAAATTAAATAGCCAATCATGGATAAACCAATCAACAGTACAATTTACACAGAGAGCATATGCACTTTAGCACTGGTTAGCAGTGGTAAAGTGCCCAGAGTTCAAAAGCCAACAACAACAGGTCAGACAAATAGGAGGAAGGAGGCAAAAAGTTTGGGGATGACCCCGTCAAAAAGCCAGGTCCAACATCCATTAAATGTTTTCTTTAACCAGACCAGGGACACCTAGTAGTTTAGAACTGTTATATTGATGGCAGGACATTAAACCTTTATTTACAGTGCTCCGTGTCCCACTCTTGTGTCAGAAATGAAAGGTTGAGTACCAAGATTTGAACTTGTGAAGCCACAGATTTTAGGACCATCTCAGGAGTAGGTGCAGTAGTTCACTACATTATCAGTTTGAGACACAAGGGGTTTCAGCAACATCACAATCTATCTCTATCTACTCATGTACCCTGGCAGAGAATAAATGCACAATCACCAGTGCCCCAAAATGTGGCGTCTATGCCTTAAGTCTCTTCTGATTATATTATCCATTTCAGTGTTCTGCAAGCACCTCAGAAGATGAAAAGTAGGCAGGACAGCAGCAGCATGTGTTGCACAGTGGTAGAATGTATTGCTAGTGCTGCCAGAAGTACGCCACCAGTGCTGCTCTTTGTATCATGAGAACTAGGACTACTCCTGATCCAGCTTTATCTGGTTGTTGTGTCAGTGAAACTTCCCAAAAGTTTTTTCAGGTGAGAATAAAATCACAGTAGGTACTAAAAAAAAAAAACACTATTCATGTGTGTATATATACATAATTACCTACTGACGGTCACCAATAGGTAGTTTTAGTTAGGACCATGCTTCCATAGAAAAAGTATTTTTTTCACTTGCCTATATCTTTGGCGCTGTTTGACAAATCTTCACACATTTTCCACAATAGTATGCAGATTATGCTTTTGGTTATTTGGTGTAAATCCATCAAGTAGTTTAGGAGAAATGAAATGAAATCCAAATTTGTATATCTCTGGTCATGAATAAATCTCAAGTTTTCGCACATTTTTGCAAATGCACGCGCAAATAGTAGTGCTGTAATTGGTTGACCACAACCTGACTAGAAAGTTGTGGCTGCCATTTTATTCAATGGGAGAGGGTGCCCGGGCTAAAAATAGAAATGATAAGGGGTATAAGGGATCCCTGACCCCCAGGTGTGTGTTTATAGGGGTGCTTGAGGGTCAAAATATGGGTTTAAAATGAGTTTTCCTCACTGTGCTATATTCTCGAATATCCTTGAATATTAGAGAATGTTCTCATATTCGAGTGTATTCAATAATATTATTGAATACGCCAAAAAATTGATAAAACCATTCACAGTTTCATTCATACACTAATTAATTCACTCATACATGCACTCAGATACTCATGTATCCACTCACACACCAACTCAGACACTCATGCACCCACTCAGACCAACTCATAGACTCACACCTGCTTTCAGACCCACTCAGACACTCATGCACCCACTCACAGATCCAGTGACAGAGACAGGCCCTGTGGGCAAAGGCCGTGCATGGGTTTGGGTGGTTCTAAGGCCTTAGTTGCAAGGCTAAGCTCTTATAGCCACAGGCCAGGCCCTGCAGCTCACCCCCACTCTGGAAGGGCAGGCTCAGAAAGCCCCCCCCCCCTTTTTAATTGAATTTGGCCCCAAAGACTGGGTCCTAATGGAGCTTGGGAAGAGGGGCTGTGGAACCCCCCCTTCTTTTTTAATTAAGCTGAGACCTGGGGGTGGGGTCCCTGAGGCCTTTGAAGGCTGTGGGAGAGCAGGTACACACCTCCCTCCACTCAAAATATGTTTTGGCCTCAGGAGATAGGGCCCCTGAGCCCTCTGGCCAACTCCCCACCTTCAGCCATGCACAGCTTGGGGTTGGCGGCATGTGGGAAATTGGCGGCCTGTGGCAGGTGGCCACAGTGCCCAACCTCTCGCTGCGCATGGTCAAAGCCCAGACCCTTTGGCCAACTGCCCGCAGCATGCAGTTGGTTGCCTCTGGATGGGTTGGGAACAGGACCTGCCTGCAGGCCAGGACTGGTGGCCAGCACCCCACTGCTCCAGCCGTGCACAGTGTGGGGTTGAGGCACTGCACCCAACCTCTCGCCATGCACGGGCAAAGGTGAGGACCTTTGGCCAACCACCCACAGAGTGGGATTGGCTGCGGGTAAGGGGGTTGACCCGCCAGTCATTTAGCATGGGATTAAAATAGCATTATAGTTATGTGAAATGTTCAGTAACAATGTAACATTTTTTATAGTTATCTCAAGTAACTATAACCCGCACCCTTACCATGCACTACTAATTACCCTACATATTACATATTTCATGAGATCTTATAATATCACTGCAAGATTTGCAAGGAAATTATTGATGAGAAAATTGTTCATGGCAGGGGCAGGAGTTACAGTTACTTTAGGGCATGAGTTATAGTTACTTGAGATAAGTATACCTATAATGGTGAATTTTTGAGGATTTTAGAGTTTAAAACGTTACGATGTTACTGAACATTTCACCTAACTAAAACGTTACTTTAACCTATGTTTTATTCAGCAAATATATGTATATATATCGTTTGTATGCACATTTTCAATTACTTTTCTAAGGACGGCAATATTTATACCACATGGCCTCTCTTAAGTACTGCGTCATAGGGTGTGTGGTTTCTTTTAAAATAGTGCCAGCATCACAGGTCCCCCTGCTGTTCACATGTATGATAACAACCACAACCCCCACACCTGTCTAAAGCACGTGAAGTAGCCCAAGGCATTGGTGTTTTCCATGAAAAGGCATACAATTAAGCCAGAAAGCGAGGCTACGACCCCACATGAATCAACAAAAGATGGTTTTCTAACTGTAAATGTGTCTTCCAGGCGTCAAATGTCTACCTTAGGAGGGCCTGGCCCTCCTGCCCCCCACTCCTTTTTTATCAGGCCTATTTTGATTACACCTTTCAGGTAAGTATAAAATACACCTGTGCCACGCTGTGCTGTTCAAATGAATACACCAGGACTGCCTTTTTATACCGGCCTGTGCATGCTGAGACACGGCGCAACTATGCTTTCATGCCCTCGCCATCAGTCACTCATTAATGCTTGGCCGCCCCCGCTCTTGCCAAACAGACTGGCGTTATGCTCTGTAATTAGCTAGCTGGGCGCTGCAGCCAGCCTTGTAAAGCCCCATGATGGCAGTCTCCATAATGAGACGAGAGCCGCCTTTCCCCTCAGACCCTCTTCGCTCAGCACTCTGGCTTCACATGGCTTCTTCGCACCTGTTGGTTGACCGCTGCCAAACTGTGCTTGAGCAGAAGTGGATGGAGAGACCTCGGCATGTGCTCTTGTCAGAAAGACAGATTGAAAAACGGAGGGGGAGCCAAGAAGCTCATTCAGGAATCCGAAAGAAGTTTAGGGTTAGTATTTTTCTTTTGAAACATTGAGGTTTAACAGCGCAGTAGCCCGAAGTGCTCTTTTTGACTGCAGAAAACAACAAGAAAAGGTGTTGTGCACGCGCCCCTCACCGAGGCAGGGCTGTGGGATTGCAAATTCCCCAAACTCGAAGAAGAGGCAGAAGAGGGCCAGAGCGAGCACCAGTGTGAGATCATGCACACAGCAGACTCAGAAGAAGGACAATGGGAGCGCAGGTGTTGCACTATAGCTGCAAAAGGGACAGAAGACATTCAGAGGGTACGCTCACACATATAGTAGAGACAGAAAAAGGACAATGGTAGAGCAAGAGCCACCCACATAAAAAGTCAAAAGACTAACCACCTGTATCGTGGAGACACAGAAGAGCGATGGGACCCAATGGCGGACGTAGATTTTTGGTACTAGAACTGGTAAAACATTCTTACGCGGGTACCGTTTCAGGCCATTTATTTACTTTCAGAAAGCGAAGCACGCAGCCTTAACACTCCTACAGAGGCACAACCCCACACTCTGCCACACCCACACTCTGCCAGCCAAGTACAACTAACGGTGGAGCATGCTGCACACCAGCAAAGCGGTTTGGCTCATCACCAGGGATACAAATCATTATAGATTATAAATGCAATATTCTGACAGGTATTTTAGTAGTGACAGTCTGCTTCCGCCCGGTTATGTGGTGTGTTGCTTGATGTTGTGCAAACTGAGATTCTATGAGAGTGATGCCGAGGTGAGCAACAGTTATGGTTGGGAAGTCTCTCTGATGGGGCCAGTGAAGTCATGTAATTTGTGTTACAAAGATTACAACCATAGGTTTATATTGTAGCAATAAAGTTAGATTACTACATTTAGCCTTACTGCAGCTTACATTACTTTACAAATGCTGAACTGGTGCCCTCGCATTTATCAGAACTTACCAACTAGTAACGGCGTTGTTACGTTTTGCACTGTCTTTAGAAACAAATCAATCGGTACGTTTATTTCGGATAAGAACAACCATAAAAGAAAACAGGTACTTTATGGGATAGCCACTTCATTTATTAGTCAATCTTACACCCGGATATTCAAAATCAGTTTTGTCCTCAGCCTTTAAACCATCCTTATAGGAATTATAAGCGTTCAGTGATATACTGTGCTTGCATATAAAATGAAAGGGCTTGTAGGCCCACTAGAGTTTTGGATATTAGAAGTGGGTCATCTGCAAACAGCATGGCTGGGATTTTCGATGATTCAGTTTCTGTGGCATCACTGTCTGGAATGTATAAAAAAGCAACCAAGTAATTGATACACAAGGAAAAAGTATTGGAGACAGTAGTAGTAGCATTAGTAACTTTTATGGCATAATTACTTAAAATAATTGCATAAAATACAATACAAATACTTTACCATAAAAATACTTCCTAGACGTGCAATATCCTCAGCCTCACTGCATTCAATTCAAGTGCCAGTGCGAAGAGTGCAAAGTGTGCTAGAATCAGATGCCAGTCCTTGTTATCAGTTCTAATGACATTGTTCATATGAGCATTCTACCTATAATGCTGTCTGCATATCCGTGTGGATGCTCAAGCAAAAGGCGGTTATAACGGCTGACAAAATTAACAGTTATAAAAGATCTAAAAGCTTAAAACTAGAGTGCCAATGATAGGAAGTGCATGATGTTGTCGCATAGTCTCATCCTTTAGTGTGCACTCCACGGGCACAGCGATGGCACAGTGGTTGCCTATCCCAGACTTCTCTACAGTCTAAAAATTGAGATAGACACAAGAAAGACCGAGTAAGTAATACACACTAGTAAGAGCTGAAATATGAAACAGAAATTCCCTGTCTAGCCTCTCACTCCAAGGTCTAACTCAGAGTCTCAAACTATCAAGGAGCTTTCCATAGGTGAGAAAGGCGCGGAAAGCACAGTAGTAATACACAGTAGTATACACTGAAAATTCGAACAGGGACGCCCTGTCCGGCCTATCAATCCAATGTATAGCTCGGAGTCTAATGCTTAGTGTGCTTTTAATGGGTGATTAAACCACTTTGTCAATAATGTTTCTTTAGTGGCTGCCTCTCCCCTTTTCATTCTGCACATTTATTGCTCCGGGCATTCTGTAGGGCCAGTCTCATACTGGATTTTTTTTTTCCCAAAGCGAGCGAGTTCCATTGGGGTACCGGTCCTGAATATTATCTTTATGGCATCAATGCATGATCTCACTCCATATTTCAGGAAAAGTGGTTCTAGTAGGAGGCGTCACTCCAAGGCCAATCGCGGGCAGCAACATACTAAGGCCCTCATTCTGACCCTGGCGGTCGGCGGAGAGGCGGCGGTCGGACCGCGAACAGACCGGCGGTATTAAAAATGGCATTCTGACCCTGGCGGGAACCGCCAACACAGCCCGCCAACTTAACACTCCGACCGCCACAGCGGTACAAACAAACAGCGCGGCGGTTCCCGCCAACAGCCCGGCGGCAGACAAAGTACCGCCCACCCTATTACGACCCACCAATCTGCCACCTTTTCCGGGGCGGGAGCACCGCCGATAAGAACACGGCGGAAACAGACTACGAACGGGAAAACGCTCACCTCTACGCACTCCACGGGAGATTCCGGCAGTATGGAGCCAGAGTTGCAGGTCATCCCCGCACTCCTATTCCTCCTCATATACCAGGAGCACGCCCGGCGGCGCGGAAGACATCGGTGAGTACTGCACCTACGACACAGGGGAGGGAAAAGATTACCGGCACACACCCACCCACCCACACCCACTACAACACACACATCAATGCATTCCCACAGATCACTGTCACAACCCACAAACCACCCCCCTCCGAAATAATGCAAAGACCAAAAGAAGAGATCATAAACGGCCAGATATATCGAAATAAACTATGTACAAAATATATACAGCTACTAAATGTAGTCCAACCACTGTCCGTGGATCACAGGGGTCCTGTGCAAAGGGGCAAGGCCCAGTCCCACGACAAGAACTCCACGGAGAGAACACTGCAGGGGCATCAGAAAGAAAATAGGACAGGCACCTCAGGGGGAAGGGAAGGGGGGCACCTCAGCCACTTGAGTACACGACGCCAGATCCACGAGGGGACTCCATGACCACTGGGCCATCCTGGGGAGAGCAAAGCCACAGTCCATACAGTCCATACAGTGGGTGGTCTGCCCACTGGGCCATCCTGGGGAGAGCAAAGCCACAGTCCATACAGTCCATACAGTGGGTGGCCTGCCCACTGGGCCATCCTGGGGAGAGCAAAGCCACAGTCCATACAGTCCATACAGTGGGTGGCCTGCCCACTGGGCCATCCTGGGGAGAGCAAAGCCACAGTCCATACAGTCCATACAGTGGGTGGCCTGCCCACTGGGCCATCCTGGGGAGAGCAAAGCCACAGTCCATACAGTCCATACAGTGGGTGGCCTGCCCACTGGGCCATCCTGGGGAGAGCAAAGCCACAGTCCATACAGTCCATACAGTGGGTGGCCTGCCCACTGGGCCATCCTGGGGAGAGCAAAGCCACAGTCCATACAGTCCATACAGTGGGTGGCCTGCCCACTGGGCCATCCTGGGGAGAGCAAAGCCACAGTCCAAACAGTCCATACAGTGGGTGGCCTGCCCACTGGGCCATCCTGGGGAGAGCAAAGCCACAGTCCAAACAGTCCATAACAGACCCCACTGCCACTGGAGGAGGCAAGTTGGCCAGAGGACATCCTGCAGCCCTGCGCAAGATAGATCCTGCCCTGCCACGTCTGCCAAAGGGCCAGCGGTTCTTGCCTTGAAGGGCCCAGTCCAGCGGTTCTTGAGACGGCGGGGCCCAGTTCAGCGGTTCTTGAGACGGCGGGGCCCAGTTCAGCGGTTCTTGCCTTGAAGGGCCCAGGTCAGCGGTTCTTGAGACGGCGGGGCCCAGTTCAGCGGTTCTTGCCTTGAAGGGCCCAGTTCAGCGGTTCTTGAGACGGCGGGGCCCAGTTCAGCGGTTCTTGCCTTGAAGGGCCCAGTTCAGCGGTTCTTGCCTTGAAGGGCCCAGGTCAGCGGTTCTTGAGACGGCGGGGCCCAGTTCAGCGGTTCTTGCCTTGAAGGGCCCAGGTCAGCGGTTCTTGAGACGGCGGGGCCCAGTTCAGCGGTTCTTGCCTTGAAGGGCCCAGTTCAGCGGTTCTTGAGACGGCGGGGCCCAGTTCAGCGGTTCTTGAGACGGCGGGGCCCAGTTCAGCGGTTCTTGCCTTGAAGGGCCCAGGTCAGCGGTTCTTGAGACGGCGGGGCCCAGTTCAGCGGTTCTTGAGACGGCGGGGCCCAGTTCAGCGGTTCTTGCCTTGAAGGGCCCAGTTCAGCGGTTCTTGAGACGGCGGGGCCCAGTTCAGCGGTTCTTGAGACGGCGGGGCCCAGTTCAGCGGTTCTTGCCTTGAAGGGCCCAGTTCAGCGGTTCTTGAGACGGCGGGGCCCAGTTCAGCGGTTCTTGAGACGGCGGGGCCCAGTTCAGCGGTTCTTGAGACGGCGGGGCCCAGTTCAGCGGTTCTTGCCTTGAAGGGCCCAGTTCAGCGGTTCTTGAGACGGCGGGGCCCAGTTCAGCGGTTCTTGAGACGGCGGGGCCCAGTTCAGCGGTTCTTGAGACGGCGGGGCCCAGTTCAGCGGTTCTTGCCTTGAAGGGCCCAGTTCAGCGGTTCTTGAGACGGCGGGGCCCAGTTCAGCGGTTCTTGAGACGGCGGGGCCCAGTTCAGCGGTTCTTGAGACGGCGGGGCCCAGTTCAGCGGTTCTTGAGACGGCGGGGCCCAGTTCAGCGGTTCTTGAGACGGCGGGGCCCAGTTCAGCGGTTCTTGCCTTGAAGGGCCCAGTTCAGCGGTTCTTGAGACGGCGGGGCCCAGTTCAGCGGTTCTTGAGACGGCGGGGCCCAGTTCAGCGGTTCTTGAGACGGCGGACGGTCTATGGCCAACTGCTAATTGCATGGTGGTGCCCTCCTGGGCAGCGGGGATGGTGCTCCTTCACTGCCCACCTGGGCTGTGGGTGGTGGGGCCCTCCTGGCCAGCTGGGCTGGGTCCTCCCTGGGCAGCGGCTATGGGGGTGGTGGGCTCTCCCGGGGCAGCGGCTATGGGGGTTGTGGGCTCCTCCTGGGCAGCAGGCCTGCTGCCTGACCTCTCCAACTTGCTGCCCTTGCCCTCCTTAGTCGTCGGCCTGTGGCCCTTGCCTCCCTTTGGAGCTGTGGCTGGTGACTGTCTCTGGGTGGTGTCCGGGGGGGATGTAGAAGGCGGGCTCCTGCGGCGCCCCTTCCGCCTTCTGCTCCTCTTCCCAGGGGGTGGGCTGGCTGTCCCCTTGCTGCTGGGTGAAGATCCAGACATGCGGGCTGGCGGGCTCCAATACCCCTGCACCCTTGTCAAGGGGGCTGCAGGGCTGGTGGTGGCTGAGGTGCTCTTCTTACCCCGACGAGAAGGAGGGGGGGGCTCAGGGTCAGGAAAGAAGTTAGTAGTGGCGAGGAAGAGCTTCTTGGGACAATGGAGAGTGGTAGGTACAGTGGGAATGGGAGTGGAGGGAGAGGATGTGGTTGTAGGTGAGTCACGTTTGCTGTCTTTGGGTGCAGGTGCAGGAGGGATAGGCTGTCGTGAGGTGGATGGCTGTTGGGTGGGTGGGTGGCTGCGTTTGTGTGGTGTGGAAGAGGGGGTGACAGACACAGTGGGAGAGGACACAGGGGACGTGTAAATGGCAGTGGGGGTGGTGACTGCACGTGTGCGGACTGGAGTGGAGGGTGTGCTGGTGATGGAAACACTGGCTGATGGTGAGGTGAATGGAGGTGTGAGTGTAGACGTCACAGGGAGGGAGGAGGGAGACGAGGAGGTGGGGGTCACAGAGGTGGTAGTGACTGTTGGCATGTCTGCATCGGAATGTTGCGTGTGTGAATGTCTGGGTGATCTGTGGTGCTTATGTTTGGATGAGCTTCTCTTGGGTGTTGAGGTGTGTGCAGGCTGGTCTGATGGTGTGGGTGGGACAGGCAGAGGAACAGGAGACTGGGAGGAGGGAGTTAGTAGAGGCAGGCAGGAGACAGGGACAATGGCTGCCGTCAGTGCTGAGGCCAGAGCCTGGAACGATCGCTGATGGGCAGCCTGACCCGAATGAATGCCCTCCAGGTACGCATTGCTGCGATGAACCTCCCTCTCCACCCCCTGGATGGCATTCAAAAGGGTAGTCTGCCCAACAATGAGCGTTCGGAGGAGGTCAATGACCTCCTCACTGAGGGCAGCGGGGGTAACAGGGGCAGGGCCTGAGGTGCCTGGGGCGAAGGAGATGCCCGGCTTCCTGGCAGAGCGGGCACGGGGCGAACGCGGAGGGGCTGCTGGGAGGGCGGAGATGGTGCGCTGGGTGGCGGCTGTACCTGTAATGGCGGGGGGCACGGATGGTGCCACCCCCGCAAGGGAGCCCCCTTCCGAGGACGTGTCCGTGTCGCTGCAGGCTCCAGTCGTCCCCGTCGTGGAGCTCCCCTCGCCCTCCGTCTCACTGGTCCAGTCTGACTCTGTGGCATGGCCCTCCTGGGCCATGTGAGATGCAGCTCCCTCCTGCCCCGATGCCACTTCTCCTCCGCCTGATGATGCTGATGCACACAAGCACAGAAAGACAAACAAAAAGGGGGGGGGAGAGAGAAATAAAGGGATATTGAGTACATGGATCTCCGGTACAGTTAGCGGACATGACAGACACAGATGCCCCCTGCACTAAGTTGCGCACTTGGGGTCCGCTACGCATTCCGTGGAACATGCCCTACACGCCTAGAGTTGTCAACTGCACCCATGGATGACACGGCCCAGGGATGGCTGTACTGACACACTACTGAGGGTGGTGGCTGGGGACACAGGGGCTTACGGGGGTGCCCAGCCTACAGATATCGCCCTGGCCTAGGGGGACCCACAGCCCTCCTCCCCCACCCAGACACCTCCACTGCACGACAACAGAGTAGATGATGCTTCTACTCACCCCCTTGTGTCTGCTGTGCTGCCCTCACGCGCCCATCCAAATCAGGGTAGGCCACCGCCAGGATCCGGAACATCAGGGGGCTCAGTTGACGGCAGGCACCCCGCCTACGTTGGGAGGCCATCCCCAGCAGAGACTCGGCGGTCTTCTTGGTCCCGCGGCGGATGTCCTCCCACCTCTTGCGGCAGTGGGTGCCCCGTCGATGGTGGACCCCCAGGGTCCGGACTTCCTTGGCGATGGCACGCCAAATCCCAATCTTCTCATGGGCGCGGACCTATGTGACACGTACAGGGAGGGAGAAATACCACGTTCAAGTTACTCAGCATTTTCCTTTCCAGTGGCCCAACGCCCCCCATCCCCGCCAGGCCCCCCGCCAGGCCCCCCGCCATGCCCAACATGCCCCCCATCCCCGCCAGGCCCCCGGCAGGCCCCCCGCCATGCCCAACATGCACCCCATCCCCGCCAGGCCCCCCGCCATGCCCAACATGCCCCCCATCCCCGCCAGGCCCCCCCGCCAGGCCCAACATGCCCCCCATCCCCGCCAGGCCCCCCGCCAGGCCCAACATGGCCCCCATCCCCGCCAGGCCCCCCGCCAGGCCCCCCGCCAGGCCCCCCGCCAGGCCCAACATGCCCCCCATCCCCGCCAGGCCCCCCGCCAGGCCCAACATGCCCCCCATCCCCACCAGGCCCCCCGCCAGGCCCCCCCGCCAGGCCCAACATGCCCCCCATCCCCGCCAGGCCCCCCGCCAGGCCCCCCGCCAGGCCCAACATGCCCCCCATCCCCGCCAGGCCCCCCGCCAGGCCCCCCCGCCAGGCCCAACATGCCCCCCATCCCCGCCAGGCCCCACGCCAGGCCCCCCCGCCAGGCCCAACATGCCCCCCATCCCCGCCAGGCCCCCCGCCAGGCCCCCCCGCCAGGCCCAACAGGCCCCCCATCCCCGCCATGCCCCCCGCCAGGCCCCCCCGCCAGGCCCAACATGCCCCCCATCCCCGCCAGGCCCCCCCGCCAGGCCCAACATGCCCCCCATCCCCGCCAGGCCCCCCGCCAGGCCCAACATTCCCCCCATCCCCGCCAGGCCCCCCGCCAGGCCCCCCGCCGATGGTGGACCCCCAGGCCCCGGACTTCCTTGGCGATGGCACGCCAAATCCCAATCTTCTCATGGGCGCGGACCTATGTGACACGTACAGGGAGGGAGAAATACCACGTTCAAGTTACTCAGCATTTTCCTTTCCAGTGGCCCAACGCCCCCCATCCCCGCCAGGCCCCCCGCCAGGCCCCCCGCCATGCCCAACATGCCCCCCATCCCCGCCAGGCCCCCGGCAGGCCCCCCGCCATGCCCAACATGCACCCCATCCCCGCCAGGCCCCCCGCCATGCCCAACATGCCCCCCATCCCCGCCAGGCCCCCCGCCAGGCCCCCCGCCATGCCCAACATGCACCCCATCCCCGCCAGGCCCCCCGCCAGGCCCCCCGCCATGCCCAACATGCCCCCCATCCCCGCCAGGCCCCCGCCAGGCCCCCCGCCATGCCCAACATGCACCCCATCCCCGCCAGGCCCCCCGCCAGGCCCCCCGCCATGCCCAACATGCCCCCCATCCCCGCCAGGCCCCCCGCCAGCCCCAACATGCCCCCCATCCCCGCCAGGCCCCCGCCAGGCCCCCCTCCAGCCCCAACATGCACCCCATCCCCGCCAGGCCCCCCGCCAGCCCCAACATGCACCCCATCCCCGCCAGGCCCCCAAGCCAGCCAGTGGCCCCAAATCCAGATAGAATTAAACTCACTTGTTGGTCTGGAGGACCGTAGAGTTGCGCATACTGGGGGAGGACCCCATCCACAAGTTTCTCCAACTCCTCTCCAGTGAAGGCAGGGGCCCTTTCCCCAGTCGCAGCAGCCATTGTCCCTTCCAGACCGAGGTCACAGCAACACTTGCAGTATAGGTCCTCTCCTGTGAAAGTTCAAGTCGCAAGTGGATAAGTAGATAGAGAATGGCGGTCACGTCCGCGGCGGTGCGTACCGCGGCGGTGCGTCCCGCCACCGCCGGCGCCCTTCGCCATTGGCTCCTGAAACCCATAGGCTTCAATGTTAACCAATGCGGCTTCGCGCCGCGGTCTTGGCCCGCCGCCCGCCGCGGTGTGCCACGCCAGCGCATTGACCTCACATCCCATTGTCACACTTCACAGGTCAGGCAGCCGCCATTTCCAGGGCCCACATGGCTCAATTTCAACTGCGTCACACAGGCCTAGGCCTTGCATAGCCACTCATACACGCCATTCACTGCATAGAGAATCGTATACTGTGCTAGCTGTGAGTACGTACCTGTGGGTTGCCTGACTGTGTGCTCCATGTTGTCCTTCCTAGGCACCGTCCGCTGGGTTGGGCGAGGAGACGGATGAATCCTCCCGTGTACCGACCGCTGGTGGACCTGTCGACAATGGAAGAACGCCACATTATCCTGACCTACCGTCTTAACCGTGCCACTATCCATGAACTGTGTGCCCGGCTGGAGCCCGACCTGATGTCCCCCATCCGCCAACCCACAGGGATTCCCCCTCTGGTGCAGGTCATGTCAGTACTCCATTTCTTGGCAAGTGGGTCATTTCAGACAACAGTGGGAATTGCTTCTGGGATGTCTCAGCCCATGTTTTCAAAGGTGTTATCCAGAGTGTTGTCTGCCCTGATGAAATCCGTGAGGAACTACATCATTTTCCCTGAGGTGGGCGAACTGGCTACAGTGAAGGGTGATTTCTACGCCCTTGGACATATTCCCAACGTAATTGGTGCCATTGATGGGACCCATGTGGCTTTGGTTCCCCCAAGAGACAGGGAGCAGGTGTACAGGAACAGAAAAAGTTACCATTCAATGAACATCCAGGTGGTGTGTTTGGCTGACCAGTACATCTCGCATGTAAATGCCAAATTCCCAGGGTCAGTGCATGACGCCTACATCATGCGGAATAGCAGCATCCCTTACGTGATGGAACAGCTACAGAGACACCGTGTATGGCTAGTGGGGGACTCTGGGTACCCCAACCTGTCGTGGCTACTGACCCCAGTAAGGAATCCCCGGACCAGGGCAGAGGAACGGTACAATGAGGCCCATGGGCGTACTAGGAGGGTGATCGAACGCACCTTTGGCCTCCTAAAGGCCAGGTTTCGCTGCCTGCATATGACCGGGGGATCCCTAATGTACTCACCTAAGAAGGTGTGTCACATCATCGTGGCCTGCTGCATGCTTCACAACCTGGCTTTGCGCCGCCAGGTGCCTTTCCTGCAGGAGGATGGTCGAGACGGTGGTGTTGTGGCAGCGGTGGAACCTGAGGAGAGTGACGAGGAGGAAGACGACGGGGCTGAAACAGACAACAGGGACAGAATCATTGAACAGTACTTCCAATAGGACACAGGTAACATTTCAAAGATAATTTAGTAAAAGTTAACTACTCTGCAGCATCTCTGCTGCCTGTCTATTTGCCCCAGTGTATGATGACTGAGTTTTGGCTTTTCCCTCCCTATTTCAGATCTGGGGTCCCCACTACGAGTCCTGTGCTTCGTTTCCCCATGGACTACAGCTTTGTGGCAGCTGTTTGTTGACTTCACCATGTACAAGGACATATTTGCACTGTCATGTCAATTACAATCTATTGAAATCACAGCCAGACTCCTGATATTTTGGTGCAAAATAGGTGTTTATTGAAGTGCTCAAAATGGGATGGGTGGTTTCAAGTGGGTGGGGGCTATGGTGAAGGAATGTCCATGGCAGAGTCCAGAGTAACAGTCACACAGGTGCATTGTCCAGAGGCCTGTGGAGAGATGGAGCATGGGCAGTTCGAGGATGGACAGGGTGACAATGTGGGACAGTGGGATGACATCAGGTGGTATCCATTGCTGGCGGGGGTCTTGACATCCTACTCTGTCTTGCGAGATCTCAGGGCCCTCTTGCGGGGTGGTTCTTCTCCTGCAGGAGGTGGGGGTCTGGTGGGCTGCTGCTGTGCGGGGGCCTCCTGTCCACTAGCGCCGGCGGAGGTGGATGGCTGTTCTTGGTCCCGGCTAGTGGCAGGGGCCCTTGGGTGTTGTTCAGTGTCCGCCCTGCTGTTTACGAGGTCCTGCAGCAGCCCTACCATGGTAACCAGGGTGGTGTTGATGGCTCGGATGTCCTCCCTGTACCCCCGATAGTGTTCCTCCTGCAGCACCTGGATCTCCTGGAACCGGGCCAGTACCGTCGCCATCGTCTCCTGGGAGCGGTTGTATGCTCCCATGATGGTGGTGAGGACCTCGTGGAGAGTGGGTTCCCTGGGCCTCTCCTCCCCCCCCTGTCGCACAGCTGCCCGCCGAGTTGCCCTGTTTCCCTGGGCCTCTGCCCCCTGGCCGGTGTGCCCACTACCACTGCCCCCAGGTCCCTGTTGTTGTTGGGGTGGTGGGTTATCCTGGGTGCCCTGTAGTGGTAGACACACCGCAGATTGACGCGCCCTGGAGACAGAGGCATGGGCCCGCTGGGTGGGAGCTGTGCTGGTGTTCCCAGAGGGGTTAGGGTCTATAGTGGCCTGTGCCTGTGTGAGGGGAACCGACTGTCCAGAGGTCCCCGATGGTCCGGGCTGGTCATCGGTGTCCAGATCGACAGAGCTGCTGTCATCGCTGACGGCCTCTTGGGTGGGGGGTGTGGATAATTCTGGCCCCTCCGCCGCGGTGTGTTGACGGTCGGGTCCTGCAGGGGTATAGAGGTATGGTTATAGTTTCAATGTGTGGCATATGGGTGTATCTGTGGGTTCCCGTGTCCCCAAGTGCTGGCATTCGTGTGTGGGGGCTTTGGTGAGGGTGGCTTGTGGGGGGGATGTGTATATGCATTGGGCATGCTTTGGTGATGGGTGTCCATGCTTAGTGGACGCATGCAGGCCTAGGTTTTGGGATGTGTGGGTTGTGATGGTGAGACATTGGCGGGGAATAGGTGTGCTGGGGGTGGGGGTGAGGATGGTGGTGGGGGTGAGGATGGTGGTGGGGGTGAGGGTGGGGGTGAGGATGGGGGTGGGGGTGAGGGTGGGGTTCGAGGATGGGGGTGAGGGTTGGGGTCTGATTTGGCATGCAGGTGGGGGGGAAGCAGTATTGAAGCTTCAACTTACCAGTATCCATTCCTCCGCCGACTCCTGCGAGGCCGTCAGGATGCAGGATGTTCAAGACTTCCTCCTCCCATGATGTGAATTGTGGGGGTTGAGGTGGGGGTCCTCCGCCAGTCTTCTGCACGGCGATGTTGTGCCTGGATACCATGGAACGCACCTTCCCCCGTAGGTCGTTCCATCGCTTCCTGATGTCTTCCCGATTTCTGGGGTGCTGTCCCACTGCGTTCACCCTGTCGACAATCCTCTGCCATAGCTCCATCCTCCGGGCAATGCTGGTGTATTGGACCTGTGTGCCGAACAGCTGGGGCTCTACACGAACGATTTCCTCCACCATAACCCTGAGTTCTTCGTCTGTGAAGCGGGGTTGTCTTTGGGGTGCCATGGGGTGGTCTGTATGATGTGTGGGGTGGAGTATGTGTATTTAAGTGAGTTGAGTGTGGTGGTGTGTGTTGTTTTGTGTGTGGATAGTGTGTGGGTGATGGTGTTGAGTGGCTGTGGCTGTTATGTTTTGGATCCTGGTGTCTCTCTCTTGCCTTCTTTACGATTTTGTAAGCGTAGGGGTTTGTGGGTGATGTGGGTGGGTGTTTTATATTGTATTGTGTGTGTGGGAGTGGTGTGTGTATGTGTATCAGGTGTGTGGGATTCAAATCGTCCAATGTGGGTGAGTTTTGTTCGTTGGTGGGTATTCTGACCGCGCCGGTGTGTCCCGCCAATGGAATACCGCGTTTGAATGACCGCCGCGTGGATTCGTGGGTCGTAATGGGATGGGCGTATTTCTGTTGGCGTGGCGGTGGAGGTTTGGTCACCTCCACCTTTCCGCCGACCGCTGGTCTGGCGGTCTGTTGTGGCGGTCGGATTTTCGGAGGTTTGCCTTCTGCGGGTCAGAATGACCGTGGCGGGTTTCCGCGACCGCGGCGGGATTATGGAGGATTTCTGACCGGCGGTAGGCGCCTTTTACCGCCGAGGTCAGAATGACCCCCTAAGTGTCTTATAGATTCAGAATGGTATTTGCACAGTGCACAATCTTGAGAATCATCCCATGCGGACTTCCAGTTGTGTCTAAAGTCCCTGACTGGGAGTGTTAAGAGACACATTAACAGAAAATTCTGAAATGCACGAGCTCCCAGAGCTGTTTTATGTATGGTTGACAAAGCAAAAACAACAAGTGATGGACGGAATGCTGAACATTGTCAAACACTCACCCCCAGTCATAGATCTGGGTTTAATCCATTGTTTTTTTGCTCACCATGCCACCCCAGTTTGGACCCAGCCATATGCAAATCAGTCTTGACCCTGTTCCTCATGGGAACAGTCCAGACCGAACTGCCAAGCCAGGTCCTCACTGGACTGGAAACAAGCATCCTGCGACTGTTTTTTTTAAATTTATTTTTTATTTTTTTAAGTTTCAAAAACCTTTATTAAGTGCTTTAAGTAGGCGATACATAGGTTTTTAAAGAGTGGTACCTCTTCCCTTAGGAAGGGCAGTCCACTTCAACTTTGTTTCAAATCATATTTTAACACAGTCAGTTTACATATGAAAGAAGTAGTAAAGGGGGTTTGGTTTCTTGGGGCAGTGTGGGGAGTTCAGTGGGAAGGAGGGGTTAGGGTTTACAGTTCTTCCTCCTTCTCACCCTCCTTGTTGTCCTTGTCTGTGTAGTCTCTCAGCAGGTTGAGTACCATTCGGCGGCACGCTACCCTGCTCACCACCTCCCCGTTGGTCACCAGTCGGGTCCTGGCATACAAGAGGATGTCCTTTACGCAGCAGAGGATTCTCCAGCATCCTTGGATAGCCTCCACTGAGTGTGTCTTTGGAAACAGCCCATACAGCACAGAGTGGTGAGTGATGTTTGGGTATGGGATGTGGGCTTCCATTTCTTGTTTTAAGGCTCCCCGCAGTCTCTGGGCAAAAGGGCAGGCCCAGAACAGATGGTATGTAGTTTCCTCTGCGGGGCATCCCCTTGGGCATTCTCTGTGTGGGCACAGGCCCCTGCTGTGCATGAATGACCAGACTGGCAGTCCCCCTTTCACGGCCATCCATGCAATGTCTTTGTGTCTGTTGGTTAGGGATGGGGAGGATACATTTTCCCACACCCTTGTTGCTGTAGCAGGTGGCTCACTGGTTCTGTGGTGTCCCTGGACCTGATTAGTCTGTGGATTGTCCTGGGCTTCCATAGGCTTGGTGTGACACAGTTCAGCCCAAATTCCACCACAAACTTCTCAATCTCCTTGTAGTACCAGGGGAGGTCCCAGTTGAACATTGTTGCATTCTCCCACTTATCCCATCCCAGTCTTCTCCAAACTGGGAGCAGGAAGAAGCGGAAGACCCTGTAAGCTGAGTGGTCCTTGTTCTCGTTCATCAGGGTTATTCGGACGCAGCCACACACAAAGAAGGCTCTGAGGATTGTCGGGATGTCAGGGACTGCCTTCCCTCCCTTGCGATGCTCCTTGTGCATGATTGTCCTTTGCACCCTGTCCATCTTTGAGTGCCAAACAAAGTGGAAAACCATGCTGTTCACAACGGGCAGTGCGTCGTTCCTGAGCACCAGAGCCTTTCCTTCAATGCTCAGGTGTCTCAAGCTCCAAAAGCCCAGTTTCTGCTTGACTTTGGCCAGGCGTTCATTCCAGCCAAACCAGATACCGAGGATCTTTACCAGTCCTGCCTCAATGGGGAAAGGGAGAGGCTCGTTACATAGGTCCCAGCGGCCGAAAAGCTTTGCCTGTGATTTGTCCATGTTGATCTTTGCTCCTGATGCTTTGCCAAAGTCCTTGCATGCCTCCAGCAGGGACTGGACCGATTTCCCATCCGTGCAGAAGAGGATGACGTCGTCCATGTACAGCGTGCACTTGACTTCTTTCTTTGCGTCTCCTGGTGTCGGGATCCCTCTGATGTTCGGGTTCTTCCTGATGTACTCCGCGAGTAGCTCTATAACCAAAACAAACAAAGAGGGCGAGAGCGGGCAGCCTTGTCTTACCCCAGACCTGATAGGAAAGGGGTCTGTTTCCCAACCATTTACCATGACTGAACTGAAAATGTCTGTATACATTATTCTAACATAATTGCAGAAGCGCTCCCCCAGCCCAAAACCCTGCAGTACCCTCTCCATGAACTCATGGGAGACGCGGTCAAAGGCCTTTTCCTGATCGAGACAGACCAGCGCAGCGTGGATATTCCGGTCTGTGATGTATTGGATCGTGTCCCTGATCAGTGCTAGGCTGTCTGCTACTCTGCGTCCTGGAACCCCACAGGTCTGGTCTGGGTGAACTATCTCTCCCATAGTGCTCTTGAGTCTATTCACCATTGTCTTTGCCAGGATCTTGTAGTCCACATTCAGGAGAGAGATGGGACGCCAGTTCTTGAGGTCACATCTCTCCCCCTTATGTTTATACAGGAGCGCAATTGTTCCTTCCCTTAATGTGTGGGGCATGACTCCCTCCTGCTCCATCTCCTCATACATCTCCAGAAGGTCTGGTCCCACTAAGTCCCACAGTGAAGTGTAGAATTCAATTGGTAGACCATCACTGCCTGGTGTCTTTCCTGACTTGAAGGATTTAACTGCAATGTGCAGCTCCTCCAGAGTGAGGGGTGTATTAAGGACTTCCCTTGCTGGTGTGGAAACCTTTCTCGGGATACCTGCCAAAAACCTTTCTGCCTGATCCCCCTCTGACCTCTTCTCTGAGTAGAGGTCCCCATAGAAGTCTGTCACAGCCTTCCTAATGTCTTCCTTGGTGTCACACAAAATTCCCTCCCTGTTGCGCAGTTGAACCAGAGGGGTGTGCGCAGAGTGGATTTTCTTAAAGAAGAAGGAGTTCCATTTCTCCTCCTTTTCCAGGTTCTCCACCTTAGAACGGAAGATGATCCTCCTGGATTCGTCATGAAAGTGCTCGCTCAGCTCTTTCTTGACTGCCTCCAGAGGGTTCATGACGTCCCATCCCCGGAGTTGGAGGTCGTGCAGTTCCTGCAGCTGTTGCTGCAGTCTACTGAACTCCCTCTTCCTCCCCCTTGCTGCTTTCCTGCCCACGTTCTTAAAGAAATCCTGAATCCTGCCTTTCACCAACTCCCACCATTCCCCTATGGACTGGAAGGTGTCTTTCATGTCTTGCCACTCACTGTAAGTCCTCCTCTGCTCCTCCTGTACATCCTCTCTCCCCAGCAGAGAACTATTCAGTTTCCAGGTGCCCGGACCTGTCAGGAACTTCCCTGTTAGTTCCCCCTGGAACCTGATAGCCCTATGATCAGAGAAATGCACTGTCACCATGGAGTGTTGCCTGATCCTCACTGATCTAGAGGTGAAAACAAAGTCTATCCTGGAGCGCACAGATCCATCAGGGCGGCTCCAGGTGAAATTCCTGGCGTCCGCCCCCATGGATCCAATGACGTCCGTCAGGGAGGCCTCACCCACCATCTCCGCTAGGAGTTTCGCACCATCATCCATCCATCCTTCCCCAGCTCTGGTCCCACATCGACCACCACTCTCTAGTATACAGTTGAAATCCCCACCCATCATGATTGTTCTGGAGGTGACCAGCTGTGGTCTGAGGCGCTGGAACAGCTCCCGTATCTCACCCACATCAGAAGGCGCATACACATTGATCAGTCTAACCGGTTCTCCTGCCCATGAGCCGTCAAGGACAAGAGCCCTGCCGCCTTCCAGCTTGGTGACCGAGTCCATTGTGAAGCACCTCCCTCTGAGTAAGGAAGCGACTCCTACAGACCTACTGCTGTTCCCCCCAGACCAAAAGGAAGGCCCAAATGTCCACTGCTGTTCTAGGTGTGTGTATGAAGCTGCAAAAGGGATGGAGCATTCCTGAATCATGTACACATCACATTCCTGGCTGGCAAGAAAGTTCAAGGTGCTAGCACATCTGCGCTTGTCTCTGATACTTCTCACATTTATGGAAAACAATGAAATAGCCATCTTAATTAGTGTTTAAGAGTTTAACTTAGGCTTAAATACTAACTATCAAGTCGGAGTAATTAGCTGTTTTTACACAGTTACAAGGCTACTTACAGGGCTGGTCAGGCTCCTGGCGGGTCTCCGGCGCGGGGGCTGTTGTCTTGGCCACCGTTGCTTGGTGCTTCTCTGAGGCTGGCTTGCCCACGTGGCTGGTCTCCGGCTCTTCCTCCTCCAGGTTGGCAGGTAGGCTTTGTTCTTCCTCCTGCATGGAGGTCTCTTCCTTCTCTGCTGTTGCTGTTGCTGGTGGTGGGGACGCTTCCATGACGCTGGCTAGCGCACTCATCTCCTGCAGCACTCTGGTCACTTGGTCCAGTTGCTCATCTGGACCCTCATTCCCTGGTTGTTGTTCTTCTTCTGACTCCTCTGGATCGGAGTTGGGGTTGTGATTGCTCAGGTGTTTCTTCCTGGTCTTCTTTGTTACTTGTGGGGGACTTTTCCTCCTTTTCCTGCGCTCCTGTTTTGTCCAGGGTCCTTCTTCCTGGATCTCAGAGGCGGGTTGGGGAGCGTTGTCTGTTGGCACACTCTCAGGGATGGCAGGCATTCCTTCTTCTGTGCTCTGTGGCTCCAGGACCGGGGTGGAGCCTTGGTCAGGTTTGACTTACTCCTGCCTGGGGCCTTTCCTCCTCCCAGTTTCCTTGGTCTTTCTAGGTGCTGGGACTGGAAGGCTGGCCGCGGCAGCCTCCTCTTGTGCCTCTCTCCCAGGAGGTTTGGCCAACTGGGAGTAGGACTTGGCTCTTTGCGGGCAGTCTTTGAAACGGTGGCCCACGGCACCGCAGAGGTTGCAGGGGGCTTCCTCTTTGCATGCCCTGGCTGTGTGTCCTTCTCTTTTGCAGTTCTTGCACACTTGCACTGTGCAATCTTTAGCGGTGTGGCCCGGTTTACTACACTTGTTGCACAGTTTGGGCTGCCCGGGGTAGTAGAGGTAGCCCGAGTCGCGCCCTAGGGAGAAGCTTGAAGGAGGGTGATGGATTCCATCCGGGGCGGTTGGGTCCTCTTTCAGCTTCACCATGACTGTCCATTTACCATCCCATATCCCATCACTGTCCAGGTTGCGGGAGGGTTCTCTCGTCACTGTGCAGTGGCGGCGTAGGAAGGTGGTCAGGTCCTGGATGTTGACATGCGGGTTGTAGACGTGCACGGTCATCCTCTTGACCTCCAACACAAGTTGGCACTCCAGGTGGAAGTCGGAGAAGGGTTTCTCGTCCTGTCTTGACCAGCACATCTGCCAGTATCTCCTGCAGATTGATTCTGACATGAACGTCAGCAGGTAAGTGCCTTTGGGTGCATCTGACATTATGCACCAAATCTCTGCTGCTGTGAACCCCATCTTGGTCACCAGCAATTCTGTGAAAGTCTTTCTGCTCAGCTCTGGTGTGGAGCCGTCTGATTCCACCTTCCTCTGCATCTTCACCGTGTTGTGGAACCAGGGGTTCAGCGGTCTGCTCATCCTGTCCTTGCTGTTGCGGCGTGCCTTGGGAAGGGTCCTTCAGGGAGCTGCAGCAGGTAGGTACTCCTCAGGCCTGCTCCTGGTGGCTGGCAGTGGTTCCCTTCAGGCAGGCAGGGAGGCTTGGCAGGCAGGGGATCCCCTCAGCAAGCAGACAGGCAGGCAGGCCTCAGTATCCAGGCAGCTCCAGCAGGCAAGGAAGGGTCTTCAGCAGGCAAGCAGCTCCAGCAGGCAGGTGAGAGTCCACAGCAGGCAGGTGAAGTCCACAGCAGGCAGGTGAAGGTCCACAGCAGGCAGGCAGGCAGGTTTCAGCAGGCAGGTATCTTCAGCAGGATGCAGCTACAGTAGTAGCACTTAAAAGTGCCCTTGTGTGCATATAGCACCAGATAGCTCTTTGGCAGAACAGTGACCTCTAGTGGACACTAAAGGTACTGCAGGCACAGGGTGATCATGGTGTCTCCCCTGCCAGGGTTTCACCCCTCATCAGCCAGGCTAGCTTGAATCCAGTGGCATGGGAAGCACGGGACCCACGTCTGGGCATACCCTTCCCACTTAGGGCGACAAAGCAAAAACAACAAGTGATGGACGGAATGCTGAACATTGTCAAACACTCACCCCCAGTCATAGATCTGGGTTTAATCCATTGTTTTTTTGCTCACCATGCCACCCCAGTTTGGACCCAGCCATATGCAAATCAGTCTTGACCCTGTACCTCATGGGAACAGTCCAGACTGAACTGCCAAGCTAGGTCCTCACTGGACTGGAAACAAGCATCCTGGGACCGGTTTCAGGGTTTCACCCCTCATCAGCCAGGCTAGCTTGAATCCAGTGGCATGGGAAGCACGGGACCCACGTCTGGGCATACCCTTCCCACTTAGGGCGACAAAGCAAAAACAACAAGTGATGTACGGAATGATGAACATTGTCAAACACTCACCCCCAGTCATAGATCTGGGTTTAATCCATCGTTGTTTTGCTCACCATGCCACCCCAGTTTGGACCCAGCCATGTATGGTTGGACATTGTTGGTCAAGTAAGATTTGGCCAAGCCCTCTGCTCCAGTGATATTCATGATTATGGCTATACCATTTTCTCTGTAAGTTTGTAAGTCTTTTTTAAGAGTGCCTTCAATATAAGAGGGTCCAGCGCATAGGTGGGAATTAAGTTGAAATATTCCTCATCTTCCCTGAGATAGATGGCCCAACTACTTGCGTTATCTGATCATATTCAGGGAACTCCTCAGACTGTCCTGGTTGGCCCTACCGACACCCTGAAAGAGCTTGATTATATCCATTTTACACAGGGTATCCATTCTTGTTATATTAAACTCTAAACGTAGCCCTGCGTGTCTGGTTAAAATAGGGATCTGAAATATCCTTTTATAGGCTCTCATCTGACACTTCTCTAAAGATGCAGTTATCCTGCCCGGGAATGCCAAATGTCCATAGATGATAGCTGGGAGTAGTTTTGCTTTAATGACCCTCCCGATTGCCTGAGGTGTTGGTGATCGTAGCTAAAGATGGAGTCTTGTTAAGGCGTAGGTAGCTCTTTCCGCCTTCGTTGTTATTGCCACTACCTGGTATGATGTTTTCCCTGTATTTGATACCCAGACTCCGAGGTAGTGATATTTGTCTTCTGTTTGTATTGTTAGCGGGCCAAGCTTCCACTCTCTTTGGTGTTTTTTTGGCCTAATGACCAAAGCCTAATACCTTGGTTTTTGCTGCATTCGCCCTTAAATAATTATTTTCATTGTATCTGTGCAATATGTCCAAACCCCTTTTCAAACCTATTCTGGTTTGAGCAAGAAGCACCAAGTCATACGCATATTGCATTATGGGAAATGCTGTCTTCCCCAATTTCGGGGGGAGTGTGTTTCCTCTCAGCAATTCCGTTCCCAAGTCTGCTGTTTACAGGTTGAAAAGGGTCAGTGCAATGACACAGCCCTGTTTTAAACCTTTATTGGTATACATTTTCCTGGTCACACTTGAGTTTGTGATCTTTATTCTCACCCAGGTGTCAGAGTATAGTGTGATTATGGAAGCAAGCAGTTTCCCGGGTATCCCCCATGCCGCTACCTTCTTCCAGAAGATATGGCATACCACTCCATCAAAGGCCGCGCTATAGTCTATAAAGCTAGCATACAGCAACTGGGCATATGGTTTCAGTGCCTAGGTATGAGATGGCACGTTGTCTAAGGTGGGAGAGCTGGGTCTGAAGCCGGTTTGGTATATTGGTTTAATCTTGTTCTCTGTGATCCATTTTTCCAGCTCTTGTAACAACACCCTTGCATAGGCTTTGCCATCCACATCCAAAAAGGCTATAAGCCTATAGTTTTCCAGAAGATTGATGTCTCTTTTTCAATAGATTGGCTGTAATATGGAACCTTTCCATGCTTCTGGGACAACAGAATGATGTAAGCAGTGGTTGAAGAGGGTGCTCAAGGGTTTTAGCCCAATAATCTTGGTCCTCTCTGAATAAGTACCCTGGGAGGCCATTTGGCCCAGGGGCTCCATCCTTCCT
The DNA here is from genome assembly GCF_031143425.1 of Pleurodeles waltl. NCBI lineage: Eukaryota > Metazoa > Chordata > Amphibia > Caudata > Salamandridae > Pleurodeles > Pleurodeles waltl. The sequence goes on from NC_090445.1 coordinate 255,024,196, forward strand.
TATGTTGCAGATCACTGTTTTCATTGATTTAATTGTGGTCTCTAGTGCCTTATGTACAGGGCCATCCGGATCGTGTAGCCACCCTGTGGTGCTCAGGGCTGTAGAGTGTTCTGGGTCCGTGTAGAGATTGCCTACATGGGATTCCCATGTGCTGGCCGATATCACATTTTCCTTACTTGTTGTTCTATGGAGTAGAGAGTTGACATAGTCCCAAAATTCTTTACTTTTGCTCGGTGGTGATAATGTGTGTAGGTGGATAGAGCATTCTTCAATCTCCTTTTTTTTCTACTCCTATATTGCTTTTTTGCAAACTTTCCTTGACAACATCCTAATGGCTTCCGCTTCAGGGGATTTATTCCTTCTGTAGTATACTTCTGCCCGCCTACATTTCCACTTACACTGTCTGTATTCCCTAGCTGTTGTGAACCTGGCTGTTTTTTTGTCTTCTGCTTCCTGCAATCCCTGGGTGCGTAGAGCTGTATGGTGACTCATGTAAATTCCTAATCGTATTTGCCCACCGGTCACTAATTTGACCTGTCCCACTTCCCAGGTTTAATGGGCTGTTGACCTGCTTCCATAGATCGTATTTCCTCTTGCAGGACAAGCTCCATTCGATCCTTTTTGTCAGGGGGCATAGCTTAGTTGATAGTTGCAGCCCACTGGTTTTGTAGAACAGGAGTTTCAGTGCTTGGAGGTCAAGCTCTATTTCTATGGGATTGTGATCACTCTCTGATCTTCCTATCACCTTATGGCATACACATCTGTGTAGTAAGGCTGGGCTTAATAAAATGTAATCCAATGTGGATATCTTTCTAAACGTAGGGATCAGAGAGCCTGCTACTGCTTTAGTGCAGTTAGAGGTTCTCAGGTCATATTCCTTGAAAAAGGTTTCTAGGGTTGATCTTATTTTATCTCGGGGAGACCTTCCTCCTGACCAAGGTGCTGAGTGTTAAAATCTCCTGCAATTAGATATTCATGGTCTGGGTACTCATTTAGGAACTCCTTTAATAGTTCCAGGATAAATTTGACCCTTGCCTTTTTGATATCCCGCTTAGGATTTATGTACAAATTTATGATGGATATTGGTGTAATTTTTTGGGAGAGAGCTAGACCGTGTATGGTTATCACATGCACATCACAGGTTGATTTCGCCCAAGACACCAGCTTAACCACTAAGGGCCTGATTCTAACTTTGGAGGACGGTGTTAAACCGTCCCAAAAGTGGCGGATATACCACCTACCGTATTACGAGTCCATTATATCCTATGGAACTTGTAATACGGTAGGTGGTATATCCGCCACTTTTGGGACGGTTTAACACCGTCCTCCAAAGTTAGAATCAGGCCCTAAGTCTAGCTTGACGTATGTTGCAAGACCATTCATGTATCTTCTAAACAGGTTTTTCTTTTGTGCAGGGGAATGTGTTGATAAGAAGCATGATATGGGCTTGGGCTTCGGCATCCAAGTTTCCTGTAGGCATAGAATATCTGCATTACTTAAAATGCCTTCAATATTGGGGCTAGCAATGAGGGTGGCTAAGCCAGGCACATTCCAACTGAGTATCCTAATCACCTTGTTGTCTTCATTTAGAGGGGATCCTCTTATGCTAAACCTTTCCCCTTTGGTGGTCAAAGCTTCAGGGAGCCAATCCCAGTCCCTTCCTTCCTCCTTGTTGACATCATTGCTTGCATCATTCACTTGAGTTCCTCCTAAGTGCCTTGTCAGGTGCATGATAATTTTCTTGTCTGCCTTTGAAGGTTTAATCGTCGGGGTCCCTCGCAGGGCGCTGACAGATTTAATTGGACGTGTTGGTTTAAGATTAAGTTCCCTGGCCAGGACTCGGGGATAGCATTGTGTCTCTGGCTTACTGATTTTTATACCCCAGTCTTCCAAAAAGCCCTCATATTCGAGTATTCTTTCTACCGTGCCCTGGTCAGCCCAAGTCGTTAATGTAGACTCTCTCTGGGTGATCCATGAGTATGTGTGAAAATTTACCGTTGTAAGATCCTCTGATGAGAGATACGCTAAAGCTGGTATATGATGCAACAGCCGAAATATATTTGATCTATTAAGTATATCCCAAGGTCCTTGAGTTGCATATAAGGGGGAAAAAATAATTGACAGTTGTTCCTTTAATTCCTGTGGAATTCCAACATTTAATTTCAATGTAACACAATGTTCCTGTAGATTCTTAGACCTATATATGGCAGAGTTCTCTCTGGTGATTATGGGGGACGCTGTAGAATGGTTTTGTTCATTGCTCCATGGATACTCCTGTACCGGCTCCGTTGCTTCTGGAAATGGTTTCATTTCCTGTGTCAGTGTGTGGGCCTGATGGTCCCAGTTCCCTTGACTTAGTGCCAGAGGGCTTGCCTCCTGTGTCCCTTTGGGATCTATTCTAATAGTTTGATAGGTCATTCTTTGAGATTATTATCTCTGGTGCTGTTGCCAGGTTGCCGGGATCGCTTGTCTGGTTACAGGAGGTCTTGCCTCCCACTCCCCTTTGAGATCTTCTCTATATATGTTAGATTATAAGCATCTTGTGTAAGTTCTTCCTGGAATTGTTGCCTGGTAATGGGGATCGCTTGTGTAGATACCGGAGGGCTTTCCTATACCAGGTCTTCTGATTCGATTCTGATTGTTTGCCAAATTGATCCTTGCAAGGCTTCTTCCTGTGATTGTTTCCCAGTTACAGGCATCATCATAGCCTCTCTGTTAGGTTTGTTGTACAGAATTTGTTCTTCATTCTTTGAGTCTTGGATTAAACCTACAGTGGCGCTTATCCAATCCTTCACTAAAGGCTTGTGATTCATAGGATTCTTTTTGGGGTCGTCCCTTCCCAGGGGAGCATCACCACCCCCACCCATGTGGAATTGTTCTATCTCCAGTGCAGGTTCTATAACACCCGGCTGTGAGGATACCTGTTTCTGTGTGATTGAGACCTTTTTGACCCTTACATGGCCTTCGCCATTGTGGAGCTCTGGGACGGAGCTTACTCTATCCTCTGCCACCAAGGTTGAGCCGATACTATCCTCATGTTTGCCCATTAGGGGGTTGTTTTTTTTACTTTTCCGCCAAGGTTCTTCCCATGAACTAAAATGGTATGTACGATGGAGCAAGTTTTGGGAGCCAGAGTAGATGGTCGTCTCTGCTGGAAGATTGGATAGGTCTCCAGCTGAACTGGCATAACCCCGAGGCCTTTGATGCCTTTCCTGTGCAGTTCAATCTGCTTGTTTTTTTTTGCAACTTTGAGAGATTTTTAAAATGTCTTCTTCTGTCTTCTTGTTAGTTGCTAATTGTTCCTGGTATCAGATTTGCACATTGTCTTGGTGGTTTCCCCAGAGTCTTGCTCTTCTATGCTGTTTCCGCCTACCTTGATGTCAACAGTGGTCGACTGCTTTGAGTATGTTATACTTGGTTGCATGTTGTCTGATTCCATCTCCTTGCTACCTTCCTCACCTGTGAGTGCCAAGGATTCCCTTTCAAGTACTGATTCTATAGAAGCGGCGGGACCCCTTCTGTAGATAGATTCAAAGGGCACAGTGGTCTACTGCTTTTCCACTGGGGGTGCGCTTTCCATTTTGTTGGGTTCGTCTCCTGTTTTGCAATGTTGAATGATACTAGCTGGTAGCTCTGGCAGGGTTGATAGTTTATCTATTATTTTGTCATTGTGGGTCCCTTTACTCATATTGTCAATCTGCCATATATTACCCAGTTTGTCTAGCTTACCACTTAATAGATTCAATTTATTGTCAAGTGCAAGTACACTTTGGGCCAGCATGTGTGTAAGTTATAGATCTATTTCCATCTTACGTGACTGCCAGGTAAGTGCTTTAACTGGTGTGATGTGAGATGCATTGATTGTTTTTATAATATGATCGTGTGTAATCTCGGCTCCCTTTTCATCATTTAGCTGGTTTTCCTCCCTGTGGACACTTCTAGCCTCCCCCTCGTCTCATTGCTGCTTCCTGACATTTCCATGCTGGGTTCTTGAGAGACCCAGGCATCCAGTTCTGGTGTCAAAAAGGATGCCAAGGGACTTTCCTTTGTGCCTTGTTGGGGGGTAGAGGAGGATCGGCTGCTGCCTAGGCTTTCATGCACATAAGCATTCTCTTTTAGTAGATCCTCTGGCTGGTGAATCTCTGCCATTATATGCCATTTGTTGTTTTTTACAGGATCGGCCTGTCTTTTAACCAGATGATGGCAGGTCGATGCCGAGGAGGCTGTTTTAGTTTCCTCTGGTCCAAAGTCATGTCCTGCTGGGCAAGCATTAGAGCTAGGTAGGCTGCCAAGATTGTTGAGGAAATTGTTACTTTCTCTCCCTGTAGTATCTGCAGTATCTGCCAAATCTTGCAATTCACTTATTGCTGAGGCGTGCAGGCTGGAGCTTATTGTGACTCTAGCACATTCTGGTAGGCTATGTGGAGTATCCAATGTTGGATTGGAAGGTCTAGTGAGAAGCATCATTTGTGTGGTTTCATTAGCCACAAGGTTGTTGGGTTTTCCTACTCCACTCCTTGCTCTTACAAAGTAGTTATGTATATATGATTTCTTTGTGTTCAGAACCTTTGGTTTGAGTCCTGTCTTATGATCCTTCTGGATTGTGGGCGATTGGGCAACCTTAGCATGCAGGCCCTTGTCTTTTCCATCTTGGCAATTCATTTCTGTAATTTCTGTAGTTTCCGTAGCAATGGCTTCAGTCCTCATGGGGCCTACAGCGCTAGGACAGGTGGGGCAGCTTCCTTCATCCACTTTCTCCAATGCAAATTTGCTCATGCTTGAGTAGTCCATCGTATTCCAAAGTGGGATGTGTTGTGCTATATCGGGTTGCCTTCTCGTCTTCCTAAGAGCCCTGCAGGTGGTAAAGATCCTGTCTGCTAGTTTCCAGCAGCCCCCAAATATTTTGAGAGCTCTATCTCCTTTCCAATTTTGTTCTTTATTCTACACACTTCGTGCCGTTGGCCCCTGTTTTCAAAACTTCCAATTACTGAGCACAGTTTGTGTTGGCGAAGGTATAGGGGTTATTGATGGCTCTTCCAGTTTTGTTTTCCGTGCGTATTCTGTGTCTCCTGTGTCTGCCCCTCTTCCAGAAGCATCATGGGCCCGCTTAATCTGAGAGGCCTGCTTGTTGTGCGACTTGCTCAATTAAGTTGCTCAAGTGGGTAGTATGGCTTTGCAGTGTTAGCGCCTAATAGAAGACATGAGGAGTGATAAATGTATTAATAGATTGGATCCACTGGTTCACTGGTGGTTCGCTAGTGATTAATGGCTCTTTGCCACTCACCTCTTTCAGCTTGCCTCTGGCCTCTTGCCACCTCACCCTCACAGCTGAGCACGATGAGTGCCGCCTCACCCCCTGCCACGGCCACAACTCAGGCCTTCTGTACTATTGTTACTTGTGGTCCTATCAATGCGGCATTCGCTTCCTCAGACCTCAGGGCAGGGAGGGACCCTGCAGAGTGCTTGGACAGTCTTAGTGAAGTTGAATAAGCTGGATGAATAAGCTGGATGATCCTACTCAATGCCAGCTACTGTTGGATCCTGAAGGTCCTATACGCTGATACTAAGCTCCCACTGCCTAAAGAGTCTTGAGGCCACACCCCAATGGAGAGCGGGTCTTGCCAGCTTCCTCCACAAGCCACACCCAGACCTAGCTGGGCCACCTCCGTGGCGGACCGAGGATCTCCCTTAGCAGCTGCCACCTATAGCTGCAGCACTTGCGCAAACTGTGATGATCTGCTATAGTGCTGTGGTGCTGTAATGCCGTGATATCCAGATGTCCAGCTGCGTTAAATGACATTCAGCACTGTGCAACTTAGTGAGCACTCCTCTTACCTAGTTAGTTTGCCTTGTTAAGTGTCCTTTCTCAGTCCAAGTCCAGGTCTCTCCGAGCCGGCTCAGCCCCCTCCTGCCCCCTCCTACCTTCCCCCAACCCACGAGCCACCCACCCTCCTCCTGTGCCTCCGCTCACCTCCTACACTCCTGCACTCCTTCCCTCCCTCCCTCTCTTGCCTCACTGCATTCATCAGAAGAGAGGAGGGGGAGGGGGAAGGAGGGAGAAGGAGCTGAGAATCAGGGATGGGGCCGGGGCACTTGCCAGAAGAGATCAGCCAGGTCAGGACAGTCAGGCAGGAAGGAACTTACTGGCTGCGGTGGCAGTGGGCTCTGGCTTGGTTTCCATCCCGCCAATATACTTCAGTAAGCAGTGCGGCGTTGCGACGGCAGTAGGACCAGAGTGGGTGGAGCGGGATCCACGTCCTGCCCTAAACTCTCCTACTCCCACTCCTCGTTTTATCCCTCCTTGTGACCCATGACCTTCTACTGAGCTGGGCCGTGCAAGCAGTGCAGGAGGGTCTGGGTCCACTAATAATGGGTCCTGGTCGGTCCGCTCTCGCAGCGCGGCTCAGCTCTGCTCAGCTGATACTGGTTCCCCGTTGAGTCCTGCTTCCAGTTCCGGTCTGTTCTATGACTGTGTGCTCCCTTCCATACGCAATATGTCAGCCACCGTTCTCAAATTGCTCTGCTTTCCTAGCATTTCAGTTCCACAGCTAAAAAGGGACAGGGTACATCCTTGCATTACTCTTTTATCAACTGCTGTTTGGTCTGTTAATTTGCCATTGCTATCCCATCTAATTGTTGCTAGGGAGTCTTATTGAGAGAATGTTCTTCAGGACCCCAAGTTTACCAGCACACTTCATAGTTTATAGTGGGTAATCAAGTCAAAAGCTGACCTAAGGTCGACCAATGCAATATAAAGATGACCCTTATCTGATGCCACTGTCTTCCAGTGAATAGAACAGAACCTAAAGACCCGATCTACCATACTTTTCTTTCTCCAGAAGCCAGCAGGTAGTTCAGATAGTTTTCCGATGGCTTCCATTCACGGTGATAATTTACCCAGTACCTGGCGGCAAAAATATTTTTGCAGACTGTTGATTAATCTTATGGGCCTATAGTTACAAGGAACACCTTTTTTATATATTGCATCAATTTCAGCCCCATGCCAATATTTTGGCATTTCAGTATCATTTAAGATACTATTGGTACGTTTGTTTATATAAGGGCCCGGAAATATGGCATTCTGAGACAAACAAATCCCTGGATTCTTGCCTAGGCCGGGATCCTTCCCACAAACAGTGTCATGGATAGCTTCATAAATTTCATTGAGTGTGATCACTAGTGGGTTCAAATGTTTAGTTGAGTTATACATTACTGAACCCGAGTTAGCACCATCTTTGCAGTTTTACGTTAGAGTGGAACAGAAGAACTTTCAGGATCCTCATCTCTATCCAAACACCAATGTAACTGTTGCCTGGTAAGGTCTACTGTTCGACAAGACATTTTCATTTAAAATTATATGTATAATATGCTTACTTATGGAGACTTTCAGCCAGCCCTCTTCAGCCATTGGTCTGTTGCTGTGTCATATATATCTTTCTTCATCCTACTACAGCGTGGAGCAAGGGTCAGCCCACTTCAGCCTTTGGATAATTACACTCTAAGTGATGCCATTCATCTCTTTCACAAGCAGCACTTCTGCACCCAAGCAGTTCCACTAGGTGCCAGGACCCACTATGGCAATGTGTGCTTTTTGACATATTTTTTTTTAATTTAGACAATATTTTTTTAAAATTTGGTGAGGACCCAAATTCCCCCGATATATTTTTACAAAAAACATATAAAAACAAAAGAAGCTTTGACAAAGCCAAAAGGCTAGCAGCCAACACCAAATCTATTGGCTTTACCGAAGCTTGTTTTTCATCATGCAACTCTGAGCCTAGGTGGCACTGCAAAGACAGAAAGCACTCGACTGGGACTGCTCCCCAGTTTTCTGCTTCCTGTCCCACTTCCTAGATAGAGTGACCTGATGTCCCAGTTTGTCAGTCAGGTCAGTATGTTGGCCAGTTTTGGGGCTGAATGCAGTAGTGGATAATTGTCTGTCAGACTATCATGTGCAGAAATATTTTCTGACATAAATATTTGGCCTAAATATTGTTTACAATACACCATTCCAGTGTGAGTATGATTAACTCCAATAGAGTGCTCATTTTGTAAACCACAGTTAGGACACAATATTGAGCCAGGCTGGGGCCCTATCTCTATTTCTGGGGTCCAATGAATCTTTTCTTCTCAATTCTGAGGGGTAGAGAGTAACAGTTATCAAACCATTTGAGCATTTTCTGTGCAACCCAAATGTCACACAATAATATTTAGAGTCAAATTAGAGATTCATAGGGGCTTTATGAGAGACTGAAAGTCAATGTTACAGAAATTAGTTTCAAAACCATAGTATAGATATGTAAAATCACCAAAGGAGAATTAAAGTATCATACAATATTAAACTTAGCATATACAAGACCAAGGCCCTCATTCTGACCCTGGCGGTCGGTGATAAAGCGGCGGCCAACCCGCCAACAGGCCGGCGGTCCAAAATATGCAATTCTGACCCTGGCGGGAACCGCCAACACAGCCCGCCGCATTAACACTCCGCCCGCCACGGCGGAACAAACAAACAGCGCGGCGGTCACCGCCAACAGCCAGGCGGCAGACAATGTACCACCCACCCTATCACGACCCACCAATCCGCCACCTTTTCCGGGGCGGGAGCACCGCCGATAAAAACACGGCGGAAACAGACTACGAACGGGAAAACGCTCACCTCCACATACTCCACGCGAGATTCCGGCAGTATGGAACCCGAGTTGCAGGTCATCCCCGCACTCCTATACCTGCTCCTGTACCAGGAGCACGCCCGGCGGCGCGGAAGACATCGGTGAGTACTGCACCTACGACACAGGGGAGGGAAAAGATTACCGGCACACACCCACCCACCCACACCCACTACAACACACACATCAATGCATTCCCACAGATCACTGTCACAACCCACAAACCCCCCCCTCCGAAATAATGCAAAGACCAAAAGAAGAGATCTTAAACGGGCAGATATATTGAAAAATGGACAGCAGTAATCCAAATAAATAAATAAACTATGTACAAAATATATACATCTACTATATGTAGTCCAACCACTGTCCGTGGACCACAGGGGTCCTGAGCAAAGGGGCAAGGCCCAGTCCCACGACAAGAACTCCACGGAGAGAACACTGCAGGGGCATCAGAAAGAAAAAAGGACAGGCACCTCAGGGGGAAGGGAAGGGGGGGCACCTCAGCCACTTGAGTACACGACGCCAGATCCACGAGGGGACTCCATTACCACTGGCCCATCCTGGGGAGTGCGAAGCCACAGTCCATACAGTCCATACAGTGGGTGGCCTGCCCACTGGGCCATCCTGGGGAGTGCAAAGCCACAGTCCATACAGTCCATACCGTGGGTGGCCTGCCCACTGGGCCATCCTGGGGAGTGCAAAGCCACAGTCCATACAGTCCATACCGTGGGTGGCCTGCCCACTGGGCCATCCTGGGGAGTGCAAAGCCACAGTCCATACAGTCCATACAGTGGGTGGCCTGCCCACTGGGCCATCCTGGGGAGTGCAAAGCCACAGTCCAAACAGTCCATAACAGACTCCACTGCCACTGGAGGAGGCATGTTGGCCAGAGGACATCCTGCAGACCTGCCCGAGACAGATCCTGCCCTGCCACGTCTGCCAAAGGGCCAGCGGTTCTTGCCTGGAAGGACCCAGTTCAGCGGTTCTTGAGACGGCGGTCCCCAGCGGAGCGGTGCTGGAGACGGCGGGGCCCAGTTCAGCGGTTCTTGCCTTGAAGGGCCCAGTTCAGCGGTTCTTGCCTGAAGGGCCCAGTTCAGCGGTTCTTGCCTTGAAGGGCCCAGTTCAGCGGTTCTTGCCTTGAAGGGCCCAGTTCAGCGGTTCTTGCCTTAAAGGGCCCAGTTCAGCGGTTCTTGCCTTGAAGGGCCCAGTTCAGCGGTTCTTGAGACGGCGGTCCCCAGCGGAGCGGTGCTGGAGACGGCGGGGCCCAGTTCAGCGGTTCTTGCCTTGAAGGGCCCAGTTCAGCGGTTCTTGCCTTGAAGGGCCCAGTTCAGCGGTTCTTGCCTTGAAGGGCCCAGTTCAGCGGTTCTTGAGACGGCGGTCCCCAGCGGAGCGGTGCTGGAGACGGCGGGGCCCAGTTCAGCGGTTCTTGCCTTGAAGGGCCCAGTTCAGCGGTTCTTCCCTTGAAGGGCCCAGTTCAGCGGTTCTTGCCTTGAAGGGCCCAGTTCAGCGGTTCTTGAGACGGCGGTCCCCAGCGGAGCGGTGCTGGAGACGGCGGGCCCAGTTCAGCGGTTCTTGCCTTGAAGGGCCCAGTTCAGCGGTTCTTGCCTTGAAGGGCCCAGTTCAGCGGTTCTTGAGACGGCGGTCCCCAGCGGAGCGGTGCTGGAGACGGCGGCCATTCTATGGCCAACTGCTCATTGCCTGGTGGTGCCCTCCTGGGCAGCGGGGATGGTGCTCCTTCAATGCCCACCTGGGCTGTGGGTGGTGGGGCCCTCCTGGCCAGCTGGGCTGGGTCCTCCCTGGGCAGCGGCTATGGGGGTGGTGGGCTCTCCCTGGGCAGCTGTGACGGTTCCTCCCTGGGCAGCGGCTATGGGGGTTGCGGGCTCCTCCTGGGCAGCTGTGACGGGTCCTCCATGGGCAGCAGGCCTGCTGCCTGACTTCTCCGCCTTGCTGCCCTTGCCCTCCTTAGTCGGGAGTCTGTGGCCCTTTCCTCCCTTTGGAGCTGTGGCTGTTGACGGTGGCTGGCTAGTGTCCTGGGGGATATAGAACCCGGGCTCCTGCGGCGGCCCTTCCGCCTTCTGCTCCTCTTCCCAGGGGGTGGGCTGGCTGTCCCCTTGCTGCTGGGCGAAGATCCAGACCTGCGGGCTGGTGGGCTCCAATACCCCTGCACCCTTGTCAAGGGGCTGCAGGGCTGTGGTGGCTGAGGTGCTCTTCTTACCCCGACGAGAAGGAGGGGGGGGCTCAGGGTCAGGAAAGAAGGTAGCAGTAGAGAGATAGATTTTCCTGGGACAATGGATAGTGGTAGGTACAGTGGGTATGGGAGTGGAGGGAGAGGATGTGGTTGTAGGCGAGACAAGTTTGCTGTCTTTGGGTGCAGGTGCAGGAGCGGGAGGCTGTCGTGAGGTGGATGGCTGTTGGGTGGGTGGGTGGCTGCGTTTGTGTGGTGTGGAAGAGGGGGTGACAGACACAGTGGGAGAGGACACAGGGGACGTGTAAATGGCAGTGGGGGTGGTGACTGCACGTGTGCGGACTGTCCTGTTGGGTGTGCTGGTGATGGAAACCCTGGCTGATGGTGAGGTGAATGAAGGTGTGAGTGTAGACGTCACAGGGAGGGAGGAGGGAGACGAGGAGGTGGGGGTCACAGAGGTGGTAGTGACTGTTGGCATGTCTGCATCGGAATGTTGCTTGTGTGAATGTCTGCGTGATCTGTGGTGCTTATGTTTGGATGAGCTGCTCTTGGGTGTTGAGGTGTGTGCAGGCTGGTCTGATGGTGTGGGTGGGACAGGCAGAGGAACAGGAGACTGGGAGGAGGGAGTTAGTAGAGGGAGGCAGGAGACAGGGACAATGGCTGCCGTCAGTGCTGAGGCCAGAGCCTGGAACGATCGCTGATGGGCAGCCTGACCCGAATGAATGCCCTCCAGGTACGCATTGCTGCGATGAACCTCCCTCTCCACCCCCTGGATGGCATTCAAAAGGGTAGTCTGCCCAACAATGAGCGTTCGGAGGAGGTCAATGACCTCCTCACTGAGGGCAGCGGGGGTAACAGGGGCAGGGCCTGAGGTGCCTGGGGCGAAGGAGATGCCCGGCTTCCTGGCAGAGCGGGCACGGGGCGAACGCTGAGGGGCTGCTGGGAGGGCGGAGATGGTGCGCTGGGTGGCGGCTGTACCTGTAATGGCGGGGGGCACGGATGGTGCCACCCCCGCAAGGGAGCTCCCTTCCGAGGACGTGTCCGTGTCGCTGCAGGGTCCAGTCGTCCCTGTTGTGGAGCTCCCCTCGCCCTCCGTCTCACTGGTCCAGTCAGACTCTGTGGCATGGCCCTCCTGGGCCATGTGAGATGCAGCTCCCTCCTGCCCCGATGCCACTTCTCCTCCGCCTGATGATGCTGATGCACACAAGCACAGAAAGACAAATAAAAAGGGGGGGGGAGAGAGAAATAAAGAGATTTTGAGTACATGGATCACCGGTACAGTTAGCGGACATGACAGACACAGATGCCCCCTGCACTAAGTTGCACACGTGGGGTCCCCTACGCATTCCGTGGAACATGCCCTACACGCCTAGAGTTGACAACTGCACCCATGGATGACACGGCCCAGGGATGGCTGTACTGGCACACTACTGAGGGTGGTGGCTGGGGACACAGGGTCTTACGGGGGTGCCCAGCCTACAGATATCGCCCTGGCCTAGGGGGACCCACAGCCCTCCTCCCCCACCCAGACACCTCCACTGCGCGACAACAGAGTAGATTATGCTTGTACTCACCCCCTTGTGTCTGCTGTGCTGCCCTCACGCGCCCATCCAAATCAGTGTAGGCCACCGCCAGGATCCGGAACATCAGGGGGGTCAGTTGACGGCAGGCACCCCGCCTACGTTGGGAGGCCATCCCCAGCAGAGACTCGGCGGTCTTCTTGGTCCCGCGGCGGATGTCCTCCCACCTCTTGCGGCAGTGGGTGCCCCGTCGATGGTGGACCCCCAGGGTCCGGACTTCCTTGGCGATGGCACGCCAAATCCCGATCTTCTCATGGGCGCGGACCTATGTGACACGTACAGGGAGGGAGAAATACCACGTTCAAGTTTGTCTGCATTTTCGTTGCCAGTGGCCCAACGCCCCCCATCCCCGCCAGGCCCCCGCCATGCCCCCGCCAGGCCCAACATGCCCCCCATCCCCGCCAGGCCCCCCGCCAGGCCCAACATGCCCCCCATCCCCTCCAGGCCCCCCGCCAGGCCCCCCGCCAGGCCCAACATGCCCCCCATCCCCGCCAGGCCCCCCGCCAGGCCCCCCCGCCAGGCCCAACATGCCCCCCATCCCCGCCAGGCCCCCCGCCAGGCCCCACCGCCAGGCCCAACATGCCCCCCATCCCCGCCAGGCCCCCTGCCAGGCCCCCCCGCCAGGCCCAACATGCCCCCCATCCCCGCCAGGCCCCCCGCCAGGCCCCCCCGCCAGGCCCAACATGCCCCCCATCCCCGCCAGGCCCCCCCGCCAGGCCCAACATGCCCCCCATCCCCGCCAGGCCCCCCGCCAGGCCCAACATGGGCCCCATCCCCGCCAGGCCCCCCGCCAGGCCCCCGCCAGGCCCCCCGCCAGGCCCAACATGCCCCCCATCCCCGCCAGGCCCCCCGCCAGGCCCAACATGCCCCCCATCCCCACCAGGCCCCCCGCCAGGCCCCCCCGCCAGGCCCAACATGCCCCCCATCCCCGCCAGGCCCCCCGCCAGGCCCCCCGCCAGGCCCAACATGCCCCCCATCCCCGCCAGGCCCCCCGCCAGGCCCCCCCGCCAGGCCCAACATGCCCCCCATCCCCGCCAGGCCCCACGCCAGGCCCCCCCGCCAGGCCCAACATGCCCCCCATCCCCGCCAGGCCCCCCGCCAGGCCCCCCCGCCAGGCCCAACAGGCCCCCCATCCCCGCCATGCCCCCCGCCAGGCCCCCCCGCCAGGCCCAACATGCCCCCCATCCCCGCCAGGCCCCCCCGCCAGGCCCAACATGCCCCCCATCCCCGCCAGGCCCCCCGCCAGGCCCAACATTCCCCCCATCCCCGCCAGGCCCCCCGCCAGGCCCCCCGCCAGGCCGAACATGCCCCCCATCCCCGCCAGGCCCCCCGCCAGGCCCCCAAGCCAGCCAGTGGCCCCAAATCCATATTGAATTAAACTCACTTGTTGGTCTGGAGGACCGTAGAGTAGCGCATACTGGGGGAGGACCCCATCCACTAGTTTCTCCAACTCTTCTCCAGTGAAGGCAGGGGCCCTTTCCCCAGGCGCAGCAGCCATTGTCCCTTCCAGACCGAGGTCACAGCAACACTTGCAGTATAGGTCCTCTCCTGTGAAAGTTCAAGTCGCGAGTGAATAAGTAGATAGAAAATGGCGGTCACGCCCGCGGCGGTGCGTACCGCGGCGGTGCGTACCGCCACCGCCGGCGCCCTTCGCCATTGGCTCCTGAAACCCATAGGCTTCAATGTTAACCAATGCGGCTTCGCGCCGCGGTCTTCGACCGCCGACCGCCGCGGTGTGCCACGCCAGCGCATTGACCTCACATCCGATTGTCACACTTCACAGGTCAGGCAGCCGCCATTTCGAGGGTCCACATGGCTCAATTTCAACTGCGTCACACAGGCCTAGGCCTTGCATAGCCACTCAGACACGCCATTCACTGCATAGAGAATCGTTTACTGTGCAAGCTGTGAGTACGTACCTGTGGGTTGCTTGACTGTGTGCTCCATGTTGTCCTTCCTAGGCACCGTCCGCTGGGTTTGGCGAGGAGACGGATGAATCCTCCCGTGTACAGGCCGCTGGTGGACCTGTCGACAATGGAAGCACGCCACATTATCCTGACCTACCGGCTTGACCGTGCCACTATACATGAACTGTGTGCCCAGCTGGAGCCCGACCTGATGTCCCCCATCCGCCAACCCACAGGGATTCCCCCTCTGGTGCAGGTCCTGTCAGTACTCCATTTCTTGGCAAGTGGGTCATTTCAGACAACAGTGGGAATTGCTTCTGGGATGTCTCAGCCCATGTTTTCGAAGGTGTTATCCAGAGTGGTGTCTGCCCTGATGAAATACATGAGGAGCTACATCCTTTTCCCTGAGGTGGGCGAATTGGCTACAGTGAAGGGTGATTTCTATGCCCTTGGACATATTCCCAACGTCATTGGTGCCATTGATGGGACCCATGTGGCTTTGATTCCCCCAAGAGACAGGGAGCAGGTGTACAGGAACAGAAAAAGTTACCATTCCATGAACATCCAGGTGGTGTGTTTGGCTGACCAGTACATCTCGCATGTAAATGCCAAATTCCCTGGGTCAGTGCATGACGCCTACATCCTAAGAATAGCAGCATCCCTTACGTGATGGAACAGCTAGAGAGACACCGTGTATGGCTATTGGGGGACTCTGGGTACCCCAACCTGTCGTGGCTACTGACCCCAGTAAGGAATCCCCGGACCAGGGCAGAGGAACGGTACAATGAGGCCCATTGGCGTACTAGGAGGGTGATCGAACGCACCTTCGGCCTCCTAAAGGCCAGGTTTCGGTGCCTGCATATGACAGGTGGATCCCTAATGTACTCACCTAAGAAGGTGTGTCACATCATCGTGGCCTGCTGCATGCTTCACAACCTGGCTTTGAGCCGCCAGGTGCCTTTCCTGCAGGAGGATGGTCCAGATGGTGGTGTTGTGGCAGCTGTGAAACCTGTGGAGAGTGAAGAGGAGGAAGACGACGGGGATGAAACAGACAACAGGGACAGAATCATTGCACAGTACTTCCAATAGGACACAGGTAACAATTCAAACATAATTTAGTAAATGTAAAATACTCTCCTGCATCTCTGCTGCCTGTCTATTTGCCCCAGTGTATGATGACTGAGTTGTGGCTTTTCCCTCCCTATTTCAGATCTGGGGTCCCCACTACGAGTCCTGTGCTTCGTTTCCCCATGGACTACAGCTTTGTGGCAGCTGTTTGTTGACTTCACTATGTACAAGGACATATTTGCACTGTCATGTCAATTACAATATTTTGAACTCACAGCCAGACTCCAGATAGTTTTGTGCAAAATAGGTGTTTATTTCAGTGCTCAAAATGGGATGGGTGGTTTCAAGGGGGTGGGGGCTATGGTGAAGGAATGTCCATGGCAGAGTCCAGAGTAACAGTCACACAGGTGCATTGTCCAGAGGCCTGTGGAGAGATGGAGCATGGGCAGTTCAAGGATGGACAGGGTGACAATGTGGGACAGTGGGATGACATCAGGTGGTATCCTTTGCTGGCGGGGGTCTTGACATCCTACTCTGTCTTCTTGCGAGATCTCAGGGCCCTCTTGCGGGGTGGTTCTTCTACTGCAGGAGGTGGGGGTCTGGTGGGCTGCTGTTGTGCGGGGGCCTCCTGTCCACTAGCGCCGGCGGAGGTGGTTGGCTGTTCTTGGTCCAGGCTAGTGGCAGGGGCCCTTTGTTGTTGTTGAGTGTCCGTCCTGGTGTTGATGAGTTCCTGCAGCAGCCCTACCATGGCAACCAGGGTGGAGGTGAGGGCTCTGATGTCCTCCCTGTACCCCCGATAGTGTTCCTCCTGCAGTACCTGGATCTCCTGGAACCTGGCCAGTACCGTCGCCATCGTCTCCTGGGAGCGGTTGTATGCTCCCATGATGGTGGTGAGGGCCTCGTGGAGAGTGGGTTCCCTGGGCCCGTCCCCCCCCTGTCGCACAGCTGCCCTCCGAGTTGCCCTGTTTTCCTGGGCCTCTGCCCCCTGGCCGGTGTGCCCACTACCACTGCCCCCAGGTCCCTGTTGTTGTTGGGGTGGTGGGTTATCCTGGGTGCCCTGTAGTGGTAGACACACCGCAGATTGACGCACCCTGGAGACAGAGGCATGGGCCCGCTGGGTGGGAGCTGTGCTGGTGTTCCCAGAGGGGTTTGGGTCTGTAGTGGCCTGTGCCTGTGTGAGGGGAACCGACTGTCCAGAGGTCCCCGATGGTCCGGGCTGGTCATCAGTGTCCAGGTCGACAGAGCTGCTGTCATCGCTGACGGCCTCTTGGGTGGGGGGTGTGGAGAATTCTGGGCCCTCCGTGGCGGTGTGTTGGCGGTCGGGTCCTGCAGGGGTATAGAGGTATGGTTATAGTTTCAATGTGTGCCATATGGGTGTATCTGTGGGTTCCCGTGTCCCCAAGTGCTGGCATTCGTGTGTGGGGGCTTTGGTGAGGGTGGCTTGTGGGGGGGATGTGTATATGCATTGGGCATGCTTTGGTGATGGGTGTCCATGCTTAGTGGACGCATGCAGGCCTAGGTTTTGGGATGTGTGGGTTGTGATGGTGAGACATTGGCAGGGAATAGGTGTGCTGGGGGTGAGGATGGTGGTGGGGGTGAGGATGGTGGTGGGGGTGAGGGTGGGGGTGAGGATGGGGGTGGGGGTGAGGGTGGGGTTCGAGGATGGGGGTGAGGGTTGGGGTATGATTTGGCAGGCAGGTGGGGGGGAAGCAGTATTGAAGCTTCAACTTACCAGAATCCATTCCTCCGTCGACTCCTGCGAGGCCGTCAGGATGCAGGATGTTCAAGACTTCCTCCTCCCATGTTGTAAATTGTGGGGGTTGAGGTGGGGGTCCTCCGCCAGTCTTCTGCACGGCGATGTTGTGCCTGGATACCATGGAACGCACCTTCCCCCGTAGGTCGTTCCATCGCTTCCTGATGTCTTCCCGATTTCTGGGGTGCTGTCCCACAGCGTTGACCCTGTCGACAATCCTCTGCCATAGCTCCGTCCTCCGGGCAATGCTGCTGTATTGGATCTGTGTGCCGAAGAGCTGGGGCTCTACCCGAACGATTTCCTCCACCATGACCCTGAGTTCTTCGTCTGAGAAGCGGGGGTGTCTTTGGGGTGCCATGGAGTGGTGTGTATGATGTGTGGGGTGGAGTATGTGTAGTTAAGTGTGTTGAGTGTGGTGGTGTGTGTTGTTTTGTGTGTGGATATTGTGTGGGTGATGGTGTAGTGTGCCTCTGTGTTATGGTGTTCTGTGATCGCTGCTGTGTCTCTCAGTGCTTCTTTTTGGATTTTGGTCGAAGGGGTTTGTGGGTGATGTGGGTGTGTGTTTTATATTGTATTGTGTGTGTGGGAGTGGTGTGTGTATGTGTATCAGGTGTGTGGAATTCAAATCGGCCAATGTGGCTGAGTTTTGTTCGTTTGTGTGTATTCTGACCGCGGCGGTGTGTACCGCCAATGGAAAACCGCGTTTGAGAGACCGCCGCGTGGATTCGTGGGTCGTAATGGCATGGGCGTATTTCTGTTGGCGTGACGGTGGAGGTTTGGTCACCTCCACTTTTCCGCCGACCGCTGGTCTGGCGGTCTGTTGTGGCTGTCGGATTTTCGGAGGTTTGGCTGCTGCGGGTCAGAATGACCGTGGCGGGTTACCGCGACTGCGGCGGAATTATGGAGGATTTCTGACCGGCGGTAGGCGCCTTTTACCGCCGAGGTCAGAATGACCACCCAAGACTTTGATTGCCATAATACAGAAAATTTGAAAAAGCATAAGATTCTTGGTCACCAGAAGTTCTCCTGTCTAACCATTTATACTAAGCCTTAAACTATTCGAATTATATTTAAAATGGTTGAGAAAGGTCAGCAAACAGAAATTCTGTGGAATATTCTGTTAGATAGGTGCATGTGGCATAAAGCCACATAAAATCAAAGTGTGAGGTCTCTAGCTCTGAAGGGTCCATTCAGCTCTAAGGGTGGGAAAGGATATGATCTCTCACTAACTAACTGTCTTTTAATCACAGTTTCATAAGATAATGGCATTGCATTTGAAGCTTCTTGGTTCAACTACAAAACCATAAATGACATATACCAAGCATTAAACAATTTTGCATAGCTTTACAAATGTTCCCACTACACAAACAGCTTCTAAAAACTGCATTGAAAATAAAAAATGTTATAGTTTCTAAAAGTAAATTTACATCAGATTTGTTTAAAACTGGTTTTACAAATCTCCTCCTTTTCACAAATAAAAATAAACAGTCAAATAAAATGTGTATATTTGAACATTTCATACTTACTCCACATTTGCATATACCCCTAGATTCATGTAACTACTCAGGCATCTCTGGATATGCGTACAAGAGATTTCAACCAATCTTAGATTTTAGGATGGCAAGTCTCATTTTTTAGTTCAGTATGGATAACATATGTGGGAAAACTGTATCACCAACACATGAACCATGCAATGTTTGGGCAACGTTCTTTTGTGTTAAAGAGATAAAATCATGTTCCCTAGAAGCAACTTCCATCTTTAGCCTTAATTTTTGATTTGATAGGCTATTTGGAGTAGGTAAAATGGTAGAGATGAGGGAGTCACTCTATGATCTGCTCTAATTGCGCTGTCTTTCTCTCGCAGCCAATTTCAGCTCAGTCTTCATCACTTCATTTCTATGACAAAAAGTTGCAATTTTTACCTCATCTGATGCTGTCAATTTTTTTGAGAATCATGAAGTTTGCCTCAAGGATATACAGAACCAAGGTGTGAAACTTGTTTTCAGGGTCGAGTGCGCAAGCGCTCTGGCCAGCTGTAATCTCTCTGTGGGCTTTTAACGAAGCCCATGTCATGCCTGTCACTTTCATTGGCTCATGGGCCTGCCTTTTAAAATTTTCTTGATTTCATTTGTGAAAGGCATGTATACGTCATTACTTTTCCGGTGTTTAGCGCTCCTCGAGTGCACAAGCCAACTACTGAAAACATACGAGTTTCCTTGTTTCCGGCATGGTTTCTGGACTACTTTTTCTTTTTATTTCTTACACAGCGCAATCTCACTGATTTTTAAACAGTGCGATTGCGCTCGTTTAAAAAAAAGAAATTGTTTTGTAAATTTCCCTCGTCCAAATCCACACCCCTGCCCGCCCTCCGCTTGAGATTTGCGGAGGACGCCGCTGCAGATATGCATTTCCACGTGTCCTCTAGCATTAATGTGTTGGGAGCCTGTCAGCTGAATCTGACAAAGGTACAGAAGACCTATATGTAGGCAGGGTAGACGTTCGTCAGGATAGCACCCAGGGCGGAAACAAATTTGATGCCCTCCCTGCTGCTGGTGAATAAAATGGGGCATCAGGGCGCCCAATTTGTGTTCAGAGGCCAGTCCCTGGCTAAATACTTCATGAGTGGCCTCTAAGTACAAACATCTATGCACCTTCCCCAAATCACTTGAATCATGCACAGAGTAGCTCCTGGTGCCAAGTTGTTTGTCGGAGTGGGGAAGGACATCAGGAGATGAGAGGGAGATAGAAGTGCAAAAAACAAGCTGATGGCGTATTAAAAAACTCAACTGGATCGTGTTAATTTACATCACTGGCACTAGGTGGCTGGGACTCTGCTGTCTGCATGACCCCCTGAGAAGATCAGCGCCCTAGGCGTGGCCTCAGCGCCCCCATGCCAAAAACCGGCCATGTTTGTAGGTGCTACATTTAAATCAAGACACTACGCACCAAGTTCAAAACAAATGCACACACAGCACATATCTGTTGCACCTATTCCAGAAAAACTCCTGTGAATCTTTGCTCTATAGTTCAGTGGGTTAATGCCCTTGCTACAAAAATTTTAGTTTACTTTGCAGTTCACGGGTTATGCCTCAAAAGGGCTGACTCAACATTTCATGCTGTTAAAGTTGACATCTTCTGTGCCATCAACGCAGGTGATTATAGCGCCAAATGATAATTCAGCCTGTGGTATGTGCAACATGTATAGATATTATAATCATCATCCTCATTATGAATGTTATTGATTATGATGGCGCAGGGAGTTACAACCCCGTCTCAGTAAAGACAGCTGCTCTCCTCTTCAAGGCCAGCACTCAGACCCCCTCTCCACCCTCAAGCCAAGGGTTAGGGACCAGATGTCTGCATCAGTGTATTGACACAGTCTGCTCCACCACTTGGCTCTATACAAGGCAGACCACTCGCTCATTGGACGGTAACACATCTGATTTTTTTTCTTACACTACATGTGTCAGCCTGGTGTGCTTTTGTGCTTTGTGTGCTATGTGCGTGACTGTCATGTCTCCCTGCCAGGGGCTGGTGTTTGCATGGTGTGTAGAGGTCACCCATGGTGGCAACTTGTGCGCTGTCACCATCCTGGGCATTTGGTGTGTAATGCTTGTGCCCCACAACAGCAGAGAGAGGAGAGCACATTGGCGAGAGACTAAAGAGATGGCAGAAAAGTGAGGTAGAGTGGATAAGAGTGGTGTGAGGTTCAGTGGAGTAGCGTACAGAGGTGTGGCATAGGGTAGAGTGGTGTAGTGTAAATTGGCATGGAGTGGTGTGGAGTGGTGTAGGGTAGAGTAGCATAGAGTGGTGTGGCATAGAGTAGAGTGCCGTTGAGTAGAGTGGCATTGTGTGGAGTGGTGTGGAGTGATGTAAAGTGTACTGGCATATAGTGGAGTGGTGTAGCGTGACATAGAGAAGCTTGGACTAGAGTGGCATAGAGTAGACTGATGTAGAATGGAGTGGCATAGAGTAGAGTGGTGTAGAGTGACATACAGGTGGAGTGGAGCAGCAGTGGTGTGCTGTACAATGGCATGAGCTAGAGTGTCCTGGAGTGGAGTAAAGTGGCACTGTGTGGAATGGAGTTGCGTAGATTAGTGTGTAATAGAGTAGAATGGCATGGAGTACAGTGGCATTGGGTGCGGTGGCAGATAGTGGGGTGGAGTGAAGTACAATGGTGTGGCATGGAATAGAGTGATGTAGAGTAGAGTGGCATAGAGTGGCATTGTGTGGAGTGGAGTGGTGTAGTGTAGAGTGGCCTAGACTAGAGTGGTGTAAAGAATAGTGGCATGGAGAGCAGTGGCAAAGAGTGGAGTGGTGCAGAGTGGACCTGCATAGAGTGGCATTCCGCGGCATAGAGTGGGTGAAGTAGAGCGGCATGGCATAGAGTGGAGTGGAGTAGAGTGGCATAGAAGGGTGTATAGTGGCATACATTAGAGTGGCATAGAGTTAAGTGGAGTGACATTGTGTGGAGTGGAGTTGAGTGGTGTAGAGTAGAGTGCAGCAGAGAAAGGTGGCTTAGAGTGGCTTAGAGTAGAGTGGAATGGCCTTGTGTGGAGTGACGTGGAGTGGCATAGATTGAAGTGGCGAAAAGTGGAGTCACATAGAATAGAGTGGAGTGGCGTAGAGTGGTTTAGAGTGGCATAGAGTGGGGTGGAGAGGCATAGAGTAGAGTGGAGTGGTGTAGAGTGGAGTTGCGTAGCGTGAAGTGGAGTGGCTTAGTGTGCAGTGTCATAGAGTAGAGTGGCAGAGAATAGAATGCATAGAGTGGTGCAGAGTAGAGTGACGTAGAGTGCATTAAAGTGGCACAGAGTAGAGTGGAGTGAGTGACAGAGTGGAATAGGGTAGATCAGAGTTGAGTGGCGTAGAGTAGAGTGACATTGAATGGAGCGGTATGGAGTGGTATAGAATGTAGTAGCATAGAGTGACATAAAGTGGAGTGGTGTAGATTGGTGCATAGTGGAGTGGTGTAGGGTGGTATAGTGTAGAATAGAGCAGCATAGAGTAGTATAGTTGTGGGTGTAAGTAACTAAAACATCAACAGAGCTGGCAGGTAGGGTGAAAGCAACATAAAAAGGAAGCTGTATGCCTCTGTTAAGAGTAGGAAAGCATGTTGCTCATGCAGGAGTAATACTGAAACACTAAAATTAAAAACATAGGGTGTTGCAAAAAGTCTTGGAAGAACAAATATGAAGAAGAACATATGTTCTTTTGTTGTATAGCTATCTTAGCCATATTTTAGTCACGTTATTTTACAAACTAGGCCTGCGTTGTGCACTTTAGACCAGTTCAAGCATCTCTTTATTTTTCTAGCAATAGCCACATTTGCAGTGTTGTTTTATTTCTCTTTATTTGATTGTTATTTTACGTCATAAAGCAATACCTTCCCAGTAGGACATTCATTTCTCTTTGTACTTTCTTCAAGGCTACAGCCAGATAGATTGCCAATAAAAGTGGTACTCTATGTCTCCAACATTCACAGAAACAAACACGCTCATACGTGAGGACCATTTCTTAGAATGTCAACTGTTTTATTATAAAAACACTCCTTTGTCCCATACACGTTAGAGGGAGATTCTAGCCAGATGAACGTGAATGCATGATGAATGCTGATTGCCTCACTACAGCTGCTTGCTTAGACTGCCAATCCCTGGCCTACATGGGGACGGTGCCTTTCTAGACTACAGGCTACCTTACTCAGGTATGAGGGATGATGTTTTCCCAGGGGGAAACCTGAAGGGTGGATTAGGCTTATCATGCTGTGTTCTATCATGGCATAGGTAGAACAATATCTTACTCCTAGTGACAGTATGGTAGTACTATTTATGTGTTTCACTCTTCTCATCACTATTGCTTTTATTGTGTTTTATCATCCTAGTTATTGCAATACATGTCATTTTATTTAAGATGCAGTTACTTCAATAAATCCTTATTGAACTACATTCTGCCTCTGTTGTCTTTGCCTGTGTGAGGCCAATGTAACTGAGGGATGGGATTTGATCACCCACGATTCCCCTGAGGAGTCTTTCTTGTCATACGCCCGGTTGCCACAATCATCCCTGCTCTTGGGTGGAGATGAGGCGCTGCCATCTAGCCAGAAAACCAGGATTAGGCAGGCAGGCGTCACATGGTGTAGAACTTTACTTAGTACCTCACAATCTATGTGTTTCTGCTGCCCAAATCCAGTAGCCTCATTAACATAATGAGAACCTACGTGACACTTTGTCCATGGTGCAGGTAGGAGCTAACACAAAAAACGAATGGAAGCCTAGGAGAGCTAGGGAGCTAAGTAATTGAAAGACTGCAAATGAGAGTGACACAGGTGGGCGAGTTGTAAGCCTACTGAATTGTAAACAATATGGTTTGTACCACAGCACATGCGTTGTGTAGGTGAGACCTAGGACTGATTTGCTGAGTTTTGCAAAGGCAAGTTCAGGCATGCACTTTGATTGAAAAAGTGTTGTCCTTTGAAATTATCTGGCAAAGAAGTAAACAAGATGTGTTAAAACAGATGAAAGAGAAGGATTACAATGGCGTTAAAAAACACATTCACTTTCATGCGTTGATTTAAATGACATCTGTGAGGGTTTGCCAGTTTCATGCTATACCGATTATCTAAGGCTCGAGAGGACGCTGTTGGGCAGCCACATTTATGAAGCCAGCCCTCGAGTCTCTGAGATATTCACTTCGGTGCAAGTAAAACACCATCAGAGCCATTTCACAATTAGAGTACAAAATAAACTGGCCGTGACTGAATTCTGCAGGGTGACGTATCAGTGTTCCATGACAGCCCCTGTTACATGTATTTATTTTATTTATAATGCACAAAATATATCTCCTGAATGCTTATAAATACAACAATACTAAATACATAAAATTATGCGCACATAAAAAAGAAAGAATATTAGACCAATAATACCAATATAAACATTACAATATGCTAACTATCGTCAGCAGATTACTATGACCAACTCTTATGGAGGTGGATTTAGTAGATATTTTTCAATTGGTGCTTAATTATATTATATTTAGTATGGGAGTCGCTCTGTGCTGATACTTTATTCCTCAATGTAGTTCCAGCAACTCCTAGGATTCTACCAAATTTAGGTGGTCATTATGACCCTGGCGGTATTATAACTGCAGGGCCAAAACGACGGGAGCAACGCCAACAGGCTGGCGGTGCCTCCCGGCGTATTTTGACCGCGGCGGTAGTGCCGCGGTCGCACCGCCGGGGCCGGCGCTTTCCCGCCATTTTAGCCCCGCCGGTGATAATCCTCTAGGGCAGCGCTGCAAGCAGCGCTGCAAGCAACGCTGCCCTGGGGATTATGACACCCCTACCGCCAGCCTGTTTCTGGCGGTTTGCACCACCAGGAAGAGGCGGTAAGGGCTGACCTGCATAGCAGACAGTGAAAAGCGCGACGGGTGCAACTGCACCCGTCGCACGGCCGCAACACCGCCGGCTCCATTAGGAGCAGGCTCCTATGTTGCGGCCTCATCCCCGCTGGGCCGGCGAATGTCGTAATGGGGACTGCGGGAGTGCGGCCGCATTGGCGGCCGCACTGCAGTTACCGCCAATGTCGTAATAACCCCCACAGTGTGACACCAAATGAGAAAAGTTGATTTAGGTTTCATTGCTGACCATAAACTTACTTTTTGGCTTCTGAATCTCGAAAGGATGGGCTATGTATGATAGAACTACGCCCCAGACACCTTTCCGTATCACACAACTTGCTGTCATTTTGATCTAACCCTTAACCTAACATACCATCCAAGGTCAGTACGCTGTCTGGCAATGTAGTTGCTTTTCCTAAGGAGAAATACGGTTGAGTAGCCCGATTCTGAGTAGCTTGCATTTACTCCATAAAAAAAATAATTACAAAAAAAAAATAACAATGAACAGTATTAAAGATAAACTGCTGAAAAATAGATGCCTTGAGATCACCATTGTTTGAACCACCGATGATTGGGCGGCAACACTAAAAAACGCTGCTTTAGAAAAAAATAAAAAAATGATAATGAGCTGAGTTGGTTATTGCTAATGCTTGAGAGACAGATGGAAAGTAGGAATCAAAAATAACCCCTTAATTTGGTATATACTTATGCACAAGTGGGCACGCACAGACTGTCATTTTTGAATGTTTTTGTAAAATGTTATTTCAAAAACATTGATAGACACAGCTAGTGTGACCACATACATGTTCCTGCACTAGTAACCTTTTGTTAATGTATTTATACTGATGCTTTACAAAAACATTGAAAAACACCGGCAAAGCCAACAGGTTGGGAGGCAGCGCCTAACCTAATAACTTGTCCAATGTTTGTTGATTTTGCCATAAATGTTTTTAAAAACATGTTATATATTCATTAGTTAACCTATGAGTCATCTTCACTTTTTTTGCAGTTGACATTGATTTTTATCTTCCCCAGCTGTAAACACATTTGATGAGTAGCTTGAACAGAAGGTAGACATTCTTTTATGTTTATGTATTGATTCATTACAGAGGTGATCCAAGTGAACTATGTTGCAAATTGATTAGCAGACTCGTAATATTGAGTTTGTCCATAAAATATAAAGTGTGTCATCATACCCATATCTATGCTGCTCCACGTTGCTTGTATTTCCCAGATCTAAAGCAAACTCCTAATTTTACGTGGATATGTTCTAATCTAAGATCAATTTGTGAAGCTGTGAGATAAATCCCTGGTTATTTAGTAAAGTAGCCTCTTTGATATCTTTATGTGGTATGCATACAGCTGTTTGTCTTTAAGGGTTCTCTACATGTCATCATCAGAATTTTCAATACTTGGAATTGTAAAGAGAAAATTATAGGTCTCGTTCAAGTTGAATTTAGAATTATGTGTCGAGGATTAGAAAAGGGGATTGGTGAATCAGCCCACAGCAGAACCCGTGAAGTGGTCCTGGAGGTATTAATTAGACCAGTGCATGATATATTATTGGTACTGTTTACATGACTAATGTTCTGAATTTCAATTGAATGACTTTATAATGTGAGGAATGATCGCCTGTTAATTTTGCACGCAAGATACCGCAAAATTTGATTTCTTGACGTTTCCCATATTTTGTATTTAATTTTTGTGAAACTTTGCAAAATTATTTTTATTAGTTTTATAGCTCTGTTTAGCTGTACTGGGCTTAAGTTAGTGTTTGTGGGATGGGGTTACACTGTCAGAAACATGATGGATATCCCGTCTGCTGTATTACGATTCCATTATATTCTTTGGGAATCGTAATACGGTGGACAGGATATCGGTCAAATTTGTGATGTATTAATCCATCCTCCAAATTCTAAATGAGGCCCTTTGTCTGTATCCGTTGTGTTAGACCTGACAGCCTTAGGGTAGTCACCCCTAACTTTTTGCCTGCCTCCCTCCATTTTTTTGGACACTGTTTTTGCTGGTTTATAGACTCTGCGCACTTTACCACTGCTAACCAGTGCTAAAGTGCATATGCTCTCTCTCTTAAAACATGGTAACCTGGAATCCTACCTGATTGGACTATTAATTTACTTATAAGTCCCTAGTAAGGTGCACTTTATGTGCATAGGGCTGGTAAATTAAATGCTACTAGTGGGCCTGCAGCACTGGTTGTGCCACCCACTTAAGTAGCCCCTTTTTCCTTGTCTCAGGCCTGCCCTTGCAAGGCCTGTGTGTGCAGTTTCACTGCCACCTCGACTTGGCATTTAAAAGTACTTGCCAAGCCTAGAACTCCCCTTTTTCTACATATAAGTCACCCTTAAGGTGTGCCCTAGGTAACCCCTAGGGCAGGGTGCTGTGTAGGTAAAAGGCAGGACATGTACCTGTGTAGTTATATGTCCTGGTAGTGTAAAACTCCTAAATTCGTTTTCACACTACTGAGAGGCCTGCTCCCTTCATAGGCTAACATTAGGGCTGCCCTCATACACTGTTGAAGTGGCAGCTGCTGATCTGAAAGGAGCAGGGAGGTCATATTTAGTATGGCCAGAATGGTAATACAAAGTCCTACTGACTGGTGAAGTCGGATTTAATATTACTATTCTAGAAATGCCACTTTTAGAAAATGAGCATTTCTTTGCACTTAAATCCTTCTGTGCCTTACAATCCACGTCTGGCTGGGCTTGGTTGACAGCTCCTTGTGCATTCACTCAGACACACCCCAAACACAGGGTACTCAGCCTCACTTGCATACATCTGCATTTTGAATGGGTCTTCCTGGGCTGGGAGGGTGGAGGGTCTGCTCTCACACAAAGGACTGCCACACCCCCTACTGGGACCCTGGCAGACAGGAGTAAACTGAAAGGGGACCTGGTGCACTTCTTAGCCACTCTTTGAAGTCTCCCCCACTTCAAAGGCACATTTGGGTATAAAACAGGGCCTCTGCCCTACCTCATGAGACACTTGCTGGAGAAGAAACCTGAACCAGAAACTACATCCTGCCAAGAAGAACTGCCTGGCTGCTCAAAGGACTCACCTGTCTGCTTTCTACAAAGGACTGCTGCCTTGCTGTTGCCCTGCTGTCTTGCTGAACTCTTGTCTGGCTGTGAAAGTGCTCTCCAAGGGCTTGGATAGAGCTTGCCTCCTGTTCCTTGAAGTCTCAGGACCAAAAAGACTTCTTCCTTTCACTTGGACGCTCCGTGCGCCGAAAATTTCGACGCACACCTTGTTTCGCGGCGAGAAAAACGCCGCACACCGACGCTGATCGACGCGACCCCCTCGGGACGATCGAGACTTCGACGCACAACCTCGCAAGGACAAAGCCGCCTGACTTTCCAGGAGAAATCGACGCGACGCCTACCGTGAGCGCGAAACTTTGACGCACGGCCTCGCAAGGACAACGCCGCCCGACTTCCAAGGAGAAATCGACGCGACGCCTGCCGTGAGACCAAAATTTCAACGCACGGCCTCGCAAGGACAACGCCGCCCGACTTCCAAGGAGAAATCGACGCGACGCCTACCGTGAGATCGAAACTTCGACGAGCAGCCCCGCAGAACGACGCGCAGCCGGAAAACAAGCAGGAGAATCCACGCACAGACCCGGGACATCTGGTAATCCCCGCGACCCACAAAAAGAGACTGTCTGCGCGCCGGAAAACGACGCCCGACTTCCCCGCGTGGAAAAGAACGACGCAAGTCTGTGTGTGCTGAGGAGAAATCGACGCACACACCCCTTTTTCCGCGCATCTCTTCTCCTGTGGCCCTCTGAGGAGATTTTCCACCAGAAACCAGGTACTTTGTGCTTGAAAGACACTGTATTGCATTCTAAAGACTTAAGACACTGTATATCACTTCCCGGTGATATTTCTACAATTTTCCATTGCAACGTTATTCTTTTTGACCTACAATTATCCTGATAAATATTCTATATTTTTCTAAACACTGTGTGGTGTATTTTTGTGGTGCTATATGGTGGTATTGTATGATTTATTGCACAAATACTTTACACATTGCCTTCTAAGTTAAGCCTGACTGCTCGTGCCAAGCTACCAGAGGGTGGGCACAGGATAATCTTGGATAGTGTGTGACTTACCCTGACTAGAGTGAGGGCTTTTGCTTGGACAGAGGGTAACCTGACTGCCAACCAAAAACCCCATTTCTAACATTGGTGATCAGCGGTGAGGATAGGACTTGTATTTGTGCAGTGACATACAGTAGCTAAGTATCTCACTACCTACCCACAGTTGAAGGTCAACTTGGTTTTTATCTCTTTTTGAAAATCCGTTTTTTCCTGACAATTTTCAAAAACTAAATCCTCACTCAACATGTCTCTGACTGGGTCTCAGACAGGGGACTTTGACCTAGTCCAGTTGGATACATACACGGTCAAACAACTAAGAGGATTCTGCAGGGCATTAAGGGTACCCACCCAAGGGGCCTCCAGAAAGGAGGACTTTCAAGTGGCGCTGAGGGCCTGGGCAGAAGCCCATTTAGAGGATGATGAGGAAGGGGAGCCAGAAAATGGCCCCTCAGAAGGATTTTCACTATCTATGGATGGTGTTACCACTGCAATTGTGCACCCTTCCAGACCAGGGAGCAGTGTCTCCATGCAAAGCCTGACCGCAGAGGAAAGGAGAGAGGAAAGGGAGTTCCAATTGCAAATGGCAAAACTGAAAATTGAGGCACAACAGGAGGAGAGGAGGGCAGAAAGAGAAGCCAAACAAGCTGAGGCTGAAAGAGCAGCCAAACAGATTGAAGCTGAAAGGACAGCCAAACAGATTCAAGCAGAAGCTGAAAGGGCAGCCAAACAAGCAGAAGCTGAAAGAGCAGCCAAACAAGTGGAAGCTGAAAGAGCTTTGGCTGAAAAGAAACTATTGTTGGCTCATGAACTGAGTCTCAAGGAGCTGGAGATCAAGGCAAGACAGTCTGAATCCAGCAATAATGGTGGCAGCATACAGACAGGACCTGCTGGAGAAAAGAAGGTTCGTATACCCAAAAATGTGGTGCCCAGTTTTGTGGTGGGAGATGACATAGATAAATGGTTAGCTGCTTATGAAGTTGCACTAAGGGCTCATGAGGTTCCTGAAGGGCAATGGGGGGTAGCTATGTGGGGTTATGTGCCGCCATTGGGGAGGGACACACTTCTCACATTGGATCCACCGGATCAAAACACATACCCACTCCAGAAAGCCACTTTATTTGCCAAGTTTGGGCTGACCCCTGAGGGATACCGTCAGAGGTTCAGGGACAGCACCAAACAAACCACACAAACATGGGTAGATTTCTTTGATTTCTCTAGTAAGGCACTGAATGGATGGGTGCGGGGCAACAAAGTAGCAGATTATAAAGGTTTATATGACTTGATCCTGAGAGAGCATATGCTTAATGTTACTTATACAGATTTGCGCCAGCACCTAGTGGATAGTAAGCTGACTGATCCCAGGAAGCTTGCTGAGGAGGCGGACCTCTGGGTTAGCACCAGAGTGTCCAAAAAGGTACCTGGGGGGACTCCCACAAAGGTGGTCAGGGTTCCCAACAGAAGAAAGAGGGGGGAGATAAACTTACAGATAAGGAACTCTCTAAAGGCCCCCAAAAGAATTCCCAGGGAGGGGGTGGCAACCCTTCCTTTTCCAAATTTGGGAGAAAGCCAGGGACATTTGACAAGTCAGAAAAATCTAGCCCCAAATACATGGAGTGTTACCAATATGGTCACTACAAAGGCGATCCACAGTGCCCCAAGAGGGCACCGTCCACTACCGGACAGGCACCTGGGTTGACTAGTGTAGCACTCGGGGGGGAGATGGACCCAACTAGCTTTGGGGAGCAGGTAGAGATTTCCCTAGTGTCCCTGGGAGAAGGAGAAATGGTGCCCAAGGCCCACATGCCTAGAAATACTTCCAAGTACCGGCAGTGGGTCACCATTGATGGGCAGAGGGTGGAGGCTCTGCGTGACACAGGAGCCAGTATGACTACTATCAAGAGTCAGCTGGTGTCAGCAGAGCAGATAATACCTAATACATTCCACCAGGTCAGAGTAGCTGACAATCGCGAGAGTCACCTACCGGTGGCTCTGGTTCCCTTTGAGTGGGGGGGGGGTCTCTGGTACTCTGAAAGTAGCTGTGAGTCCTGCCATGCCTGTAGATTGTCTGTTAGGCAATGACCTTGAGCACACTGCTTGGAAAGAAGTGGAGCTCAGGTCTCACCTGGAGATGTTAGGGTTACCTGAGTGGGTCTGCATGACCACACGGTCCATGGCTGACCGAGAGGGAAGTCAAGGGCATCTGGAGCCTGGAACGAT
This sequence comes from Pleurodeles waltl, assembly GCF_031143425.1. Lineage (NCBI taxonomy): Eukaryota > Metazoa > Chordata > Amphibia > Caudata > Salamandridae > Pleurodeles > Pleurodeles waltl. The sequence goes on from NC_090445.1 coordinate 255,055,087, forward strand.
GGCCCAGAGAGCTGCCAGGAGGAGGGACCAGGGGTGCGGGAAACCGGCCCCAGCCGTTCCCACAGTGGCTGACGGGGCTCCTGAGGAGGAGGCTTCCGAGCCAACTGGGGAAGACATTGCCGCCCTAGGTGACTTACCTGAGCTTGCTGGCTGGCAAGTTGAGGGGGGACCCACCAGGGAGGAATTCTGCAAGGCGCAGAAAGAATGTCCCACTCTAGAAGGTTTGAGGAAACAAGCCTCAAACCAGGCAGCCGGCGACGCCTCTGGCGATCACCACCTATATTGGGAGAATGATCTCCTCTACAGTGAGCCTAAGGTTCCGTGCTTTGGGGCAGCACGTGTGCTGGTGGTCCCCCAATGTTACCGAACCTTCCTACTGGGTCTGGCTCACGACATTCCCCTGGCAGGACATTTGGGGCAGGGCAAGACCTTTAACAGGCTTGTCACCCACTTTTATTGGCCCAAAATGAGGACACACTCAGACAAGTTCTGCAGATCCTGTCCTACCTGCCAGGCCAGTGGTAAAGCAGGAAAAAGGGTTAAAACCCCCCTGATTCCACTTCCTGTCGTTGGCACCCCCTTTGAAAGGGTGGGCATCGACATTGTTGGTCCCTTGGACCCCAAAACTGCCTTAGGCAACAGGTTCATCCTGGTTTTGGTGGACCATGCCACCCGTTACCCAGAGGCAATCCCTCTAAGGACAGTAACTGCACCGGTGGTGGCCAGAACCCTGATGGGGATATTTACCCGTGTGGGATTCCCCAAGGAAATAGTGTCTGACAGAGGCACTAACTTCATGTCTGCATACATGAAGTCTCTGTGGGATGCGTGTGGTGTAACTTACAAGTTCACCACACCCTATCACCCCCAGACGAATGGTCTTGTGGAGAGATTCAACAAGACCATGAAAGGCATGATTGGTGGCCTCCCTGAGGCCATGCGGCGTAAGTGGGACGTCCTCTTACCATGCCTTCTCTTTGCTTACAGAGAGGTCCCCCAGAGAGGGGTAGGGTTCAGTCCCTTTGAACTTCTCTATGGGTACCCTGTCAGGGGACCCTTAAGCATTGTCCAGGAGGGATTGGAGAAAGCTCCAAAGACACCCCCTCAGGATGTGGTCAGCTATATGTTGGCCCTCCGCAACCAGATGACCCGCTTCTGGAAAGAAGCCCAAGATAACCTTGAGGCCAGTCAAGAGGTGATGAAACAATGGTATGACCAGAAGGCCACCCTGGTAGAGTTTCAACCTGGAGACAAAGTGTGGGTAATGGAGCCAGTAGAGCCCAGAGCTCTCCAGGACCGCTGGTCTGGCCCATTTGAAATAAAGGAGCGGAAAGGGGAGGCCACTTACCTAGTGGACCTCAAAACCCCTAGGAATCCCCTAAGGGTGCTCCATGTGAACCGACTAAAAGCTCATTTTGAGAGGTCGGAGATCAACATGCTTCTGGTCACAGATGAAGGAACGGAAGAGGAGAGTGAACCTCTCCCCGACCTCCTCTCTGCCCAAGAAGGTGATGGGTCAGTAAGCGGAGTCATTCTGTCTGACTCCCTGACTCTAAATCAGAAAGGAGACTGTTATGAGCTGTTGGAGCAGTTCTCCCCCCTGTTCTCCCTTACTCCTGGGCTGACCCACCTCTGTGTTCATGATATTGACACCGGTGACAGTCTCCCTGTGAAAAACAAAATTTACAGGTTGTCGGATAAGGTGAAGGCCAGCATCAAGGAGGAGGTCTCCAAGATGTTGATTCTAGGGGTCATTGAGAAATCCAGTAGTCCCTGGGCCAGCCCAGTGGTATTGGTCCCTAAGGCTACTGCCCCAGGTGCGAAGCCAGAACTCCGGTTCTGTGTGGACTACCGGGGTCTCAACTCAGTCACACGGACTGATGCTCACCCCATCCCCCGAACTGATGAGCTCGTGGACAGGCTAGGCGCTGCCAAGTTCCTGAGTACGTTTGATCTTACTTCAGGGTACTGGCAGATCGGCCTAACTGAGGGGGCCAAGGAAAGATCCGCATTTTCAACCCCGGATGGCCATTACCAGTTCCGGGTGATGCCGTTTGGGTTGAAAAATGCCCCCGCTACCTTCCAACGGTTGGTTAACGGGGTCCTAGCTGGCAAGGATGCCTTCTGTGCAGCCTACCTGGATGACATAGCTGTCTACAGTTCCAGCTGGGAGGAACACCTGCTTCACCTCAAGGAGGTGCTTCAGGCCCTGCAACAGGCAGGCCTGACCATCAAGGCCAGTAAGTGCCAGATTGGGCAGGGTTCCGTGGTGTACTTAGGACACCTAGTGGGTGGTGGCAAGGTGCAGCCACTCCAGGCCAAGATTGAAACTATCAAGGCCTGGCAACCACCCCGAACACAGACGGAGGTGAGAGCCTTTCTAGGCCTCACAGGATACTACCGCCGATTTGTCAAGGGCTATGGTACCATTGTAACACCCTTGACAGAACTCACTTCCAAGAAGCAACCTAAGTTGGTGAATTGGACAGAGGCTTGTCAGAAAGCCTTTGACGCCCTGAAGGAAGCCATGTGCACGGCCCCCGTACTCATGGCCCCTGACTACTCCCAGGAATTTATCGTGCAGACAGACGCTTCAGAGCATGGCATAGGGGCAGTCCTAGCACAGCTTAATGAGGAGGGCAGAGATCAACCGGTAGTCTTTATTAGCAGAAGGCTACTACCACGGGAACAGAGGTGGAGTGCTATTGAACGAGAAGCTTTTGCTGTGGTCTGGGCACTGAAGAAGCTAAGACCCTACCTGTTTGGGACTCACTTCCGGGTTCAGACAGACCACAGGCCCCTCAGATGGCTCATGCAGATGAGGGGTGAGAATCCAAAACTCTTGAGGTGGTCCATTTCCCTACAGGGGATGGACTTTACGGTGGAACATCGCCCAGGGGTTGACCACGCCAATGCTGATGGTCTCTCCAGGTACTTCCGCCTTAGCGATGAGAGCTCCCAGGAGGTCGGGTAGCTCTCCCCACTTTCAGCTGGGGGGGACACATGTTAGACCTGACAGCCTTAGGGTAGTCACCCCTAACTTTTTGCCTGTCTCCCTCCATTTTTTTGGACACTGTTTTTGCTGGTTTATAGACTCTGCGCACTTTACCACTGCTAACCAGTGCTAAAGTGCATATGCTCTCTCCCTTAAAACATGGTAACCTGGAATCCTACCTGATTGGACTATTAATTTACTTATAAGTCCCTAATAAGGTGCACTTTATGTGCATAGGGCTGGTAAATTAAATGCTACTAGTGGGCCTGCAGCACTGGTTGTGCCACCCACTTAAGTAGCCCCTTTTTCCTTGTCTCAGGCCTGCCCTTGCAAGGCCTGTGTGTGCAGTTTCACTGCCACCTCGACTTGGCATTTAAAAGTACTTGCCAAGCCTAGAACTCCCCTTTTTCTACATATAAGTCACCCTTAAGGTGTGCCCTAGGTAACCCCTAGGGCAGGGTGCTGTGTAGGTAAAAGGCAGGACATGTACCTGTGTAGTTATATGTCCTGGTAGTGTAAAACTCCTAAATTCGTTTTCACACTACTGAGAGGCCTGCTCCCTTCATAGGCTAACATTAGGGCTGCCCTCATACACTGTTGAAGTGGCAGCTGCTGATCTGAAAGGAGCAGGGAGGTCATATTTAGTATGGCCAGAATGGTAATACAAAGTCCTACTGACTGGTGAAGTCGGATTTAATATTACTATTCTAGAAATGCCACTTTTAGAAAATGAGCATTTCTTTGCACTTAAATCCTTCTGTGCCTTACAATCCACGTCTGGCTGGGCTTGGTTGACAGCTCCTTGTGCATTCACTCAGACACACCCCAAACACAGGGTACTCAGCCTCACTTGCATACATCTGCATTTTGAATGGGTCTTCCTGGGCTGGGAGGGTGGAGGGTCTGCTCTCACACAAAGGACTGCCACACCCCCTACTGGGACCCTGGCAGACAGGAGTAAACTGAAAGGGGACCTGGTGCACTTCTTAGCCACTCTTTGAAGTCTCCCCCACTTCAAAGGCACATTTGGGTATAAAACAGGGCCTCTGCCCTACCTCATGAGACACTTGCTGGAGAAGAAACCTGAACCAGAAACTACATCCTGCCAAGAAGAACTGCCTGGCTGCTCAAAGGACTCACCTGTCTGCTTTCTACAAAGGACTGCTGCCTTGCTGTTGCCCTGCTGTCATGCTGAACTCTTGTCTGGCTGTGAAAGTGCTCTCCAAGGGCTTGGATAGAGCTTGCCTCCTGTTCCTTGAAGTCTCAGGACCAAAAAGACTTCTTCCTTTCACTTGGACGCTCCGTGCGCCGAAAATTTCGACGCACAGCTTGTTTCGTGGCGAGAAAAACGCCGCACACCGACGCTGATCGACGCGACCCCCTCGGGACGATCGAGACTTCGACGCACAACCTCGCAAGGACAAAGCCGCCCGACTTTCCAGGAGAAATCGACGCGACGCCTACCGTGAGCGCGAAACTTTGACGCACGGCCTCGCAAGGACAACGCCGCCCGACTTCCAAGGAGAAATCGACGCGACGCCTGCCGTGAGACCAAAATTTCGACGCACGGCCTCGCAAGGACAACGCCGCCCGACTTCCAAGGAGAAATCGACGCGACGCCTACCGTGAGATCGAAACTTCGACGCGCAGCCCCGCAGAACGACGCGCAGCCGGAAAACAAGCAGGAGAATCCACGCACAGACCCGGGACATCTGGTAATCCCCGCGACCCACAAAAAGAGACTGTCTGGGCGCCGGAAAACGACGCCTGACTTCCCCGCGTGGAAAAGAACGACGCAAGTCTGTGTGTGCTGAGGAGAAATCGACGCACACACCCCTTTTTCCGCGCATCTCTTCTCCTGTGGCCCTCTGAGGAGATTTTCCACCAGAAACCAGGTACTTTGTGCTTGAAAGACACTGTATTGCATTCTAAAGACTTAAGACACTGTATATCACTTCCCGGTGATATTTCTACAATTTTCCATTGCAACGTTATTCTTTTTGACCTACAATTATCCTGATAAATATTCTATATTTTTCTAAACACTGTGTGGTGTATTTTTGTGGTGCTATATGGTGGTATTGTATGATTTATTGCACAAATACTTTACACATTGCCTTCTAAGTTAAGCCTGACTGCTCGTGCCAAGCTACCAGAGGGTGGGCACAGGATAATCTTGGATAGTGTGTGACTTACCCTGACTAGAGTGAGGGCTTTTGCTTGGACAGAGGGTAACCTGACTGCCAACCAAAAACCCCATTTCTAACACGTTGTATCTGAGAAATAGATTTCATTTGACAGTCCATACACTGTGCCAAGCGGCATGCTATTAGTAGAAACATTTGCTGCTATAGAGAGAACCAAACTCATGATGAAGCATGCCACAATTTGTGGGTGAGGGTTAGGCATCCTTTTTACTGACAGTAGAATCAATAGACTGAGGATCAATAACAAAAATATACATTTAGGCCATCACATTAGAACACAGAGGCTCCAGTACCTTAGGATGTACATTGTCTATTAGATAGGATAATTTGGGTCCCATGTTAACTTCTCCTCTTACTCCTCACACTATTGTATGCCCTTTCATACTGCACCATCATTTACTTCTTTCTTAGACTGTCTATTTCCATGTAGCTAATGGTTCCTCCTCGGGCGTGTTAAGCTGACCCTTTTCATGTGGCATTTCCTTCTCCTGTACTACTTATCTCTGTTCATTCTTTGTAAGGTTGACTTTACACGTCACTCTCCTCTCTTGATAAGGGTTGTCCTTTGCTTGCAGCTTTGTCTTTTTCTTCATTAGGCTGATCATGTACATGAGGTACTCTCCTCCTTCTTTATAAGCCTTATACATTTTCGTATGATTTTCTTTTCCCTTTCTTTATTAGGCTGTCCTTATCACACAGTACTCTCCTTCTTTCCTCCTTTAACAGGCTTGGTGCTCACTTGCTCTACTCTCTACCACTCCTCTCTCAAACTGACCCTATTCATGCAGTATTTTCTCCCATGTTCATCTACTTATATCAATTTCTCTGTTTATGTTCCTCTCTTTCTGGATAATCTGCAACCTTTCATGCAGCACTATCCTCCTCTTCTTCATAATGCTAGTCCATCTCACGCTCACTTTCATTCTCTTCTTTTTACAGATGAGTCTCTGCATACAGCTGTAATAAGATGGCACTTTTAATGGAGCCCTCCCAGTTTATCGTTTGTGTGGGGCTGACTCTTTTCATGCAGCACTATGCTTCTTCTCTGTAGAGAGGCTGCCCGTTTCATGGAGTCCCGCCCTGCCCTTCCATGTAGTACTAAGTCGCCTCCTCCTCTGAGGTTAGCTCTTTCCCATGCAGTACCCACTTACCTCTTACTCTGGGTTAACTCTTTTCCATGCAGCTTTCACTCACTTGTTCTTCTGAGATTAGCACTTTTCTATGCAGTGCTCACTCACCTCCTTTTCTGAGGTTAGCGCTTTTACACGCGGTGCTCACTTACCTCATCCTCTGAGGTTAGCTTGATTCCATGCAGAACTACTTCACTGCAGTACTCACTCACCTCCTCTGAGGTTAGCTCGTTTCCACGCAGCACCCACCTATCTTTTGTTTTGAGTTTAGCTGTTTTCTATGCAGTGCCACTCACTTCCTCCTCTGATACTGCTGTTTTCCGTGCAGTGCTTACTCGCCTCCTGTTCCGAGCTTACCTCTTTTACATCTAGTACTCACTCACTTTACCTCTGAGGTTAGCTCTGGCCATGCATCACTCATTTCTAATTTTCTAGCTATTTTCTATACAGTACTCACTCACCTCCTGTTCTGAGGTTACCTCTGTCGCATACAGTATTCCCTTGTTGCAGTACTCACTCACCTCCTACTCTGAGACTACCTCTGTCCATGCATCACTTACCTCCTCCTCTGAGGTTCGCTCTTTTCCATGCATTAGCCACTCATCTCTTGATTTAAGATTAGCTCCTATTCATGCAGTAATCCCTCACTGCAGTTCTCACTATCATCTCCTCTGAGGTTAACCCTTTGCATGAAAGACTCACTTGCCTCCTCTTCAGAGGTTACCTCTTTTCCATGCAGTGCTCCCTCTCTGTAGTACTCACTCTCCTCCATACCTGAAGTTGGCTTTGTCCTAGCATCACTACATACTACTCTGAGGTAAGCTTTTATACATGCAATACTCACTCCGCTTCCCCTCTGAGGTTAGCTCTGTCCATTGATCACTCACCTCCTGCTTTGAGATAAGGTCTTTTACATGCAGTACTTACTTGGCTCCTCGTCTGATCTTACCTCTTTTCCAGGCAGTACTCGCTCTCTGTAGTACTCCCTCAGCTCCTCCTCTGAGGTTAGCTCTGTCCATTGATCACTCAGCTCCTGCTCTGAGGTAAGGTCTTTTACATGCAGTACTTACTTGGCTCCTCGTCTGATGTTACCTCTTTTCCAGGCAGTACTCCCTCCTTGGAGTAATCACTCAGCTCCTCCTCTGAGGTTAGCACTGCCCATGCATCACTCACCTCCTGCTCTGACGTAAGGTCTTTCAGATGCAATACTTACTTTGCTCCTTGTCCGAGGTTACCACTTTTTCATGCAGTACTCCCTCTCTGTAGTACTCACTCAGCTCCTCCTCTGAAGTTAGCTCTGCCCCTGCATCACTCGCCTCCTGCTCTGAGGTAAGGTCTTTTACACGCAGTACTTACTTGGCTCTTCGTCTGATGTTACCTATTTTCCATGCAGTACTCCCTCCTTGGAGTACTCACTCCGCTCCTCCTCTGAGGTTACCTCTAATACGCACAGTATTCCCTCCGCATCTTCGAAAGATTGTCCTTTGTACTCAGACTCTGGCCTTCATTACAAGGCGGACCCTTCACTGCCATATCTTTCACACCTTACTCCTTTCTTCATTCCACATGCTCATTTTCCCTCCATGTTTCGCTGATGTTATTTCAGCCCGTCCTTTCTGCACCTGCTCATTTCTCATCTCTTGTCACTTCCAGCTCCGTTTCTGGCGTCCCGTGGTGTCTCACCGGGCTCCGATTTATTATTACCTGTTGTTTGAAGACCAATCACCTCTCCTGCGTCACTGTGCGGTATAAAATTATTTATGTGCTAGCTGGTTCTTTCAGACACGTTATATTTTACTCTGCACGTTTACCGGGCCCTGTGCTGACATGTCGTCTATATCACTAGGCCTCTTGCTATGTCTGCAGTCAGCTCCCTGTCACTGCAGATGGATGGATGAGAGAACTTTGCCTTTTCTTAAACTTCAGCTCTTGCTGACACGCTGGTTTCATCTTAACATGCGCTCCTGACTCGCCCGTGTCTGCCCTATTCCCATCACAAACATCTCCTGCGAACCATCTGCTTTATTCCACTCGGCCCCTGAACCACCACATTCCCTCCACTGCTGCCACCCTCCACCCCAGCAATACCATTACTCTTACTATTCACATCGGTCCACATGGTCTATTCTCTCTAGACATCACCAGCTGGTATCTATCATCATTTGCTTGCTTTCTCCAACGGTGGGAGTGCTCAATCCACAAGCATTGGTAAAGCCAAAAATTCGGGGATTAATATGCCAGTGCATGCGATAATCACACATTAGACCGAGACACATAGTATGGAGGCAGCAGGAGAGGACAGAGAGCCCAATAGATAGATGTGAAGCTGTCACTGGTGCAGGGAAATGGAAAAAAAAGTGTGGAGAAATAGGGATAGACCCAATCAAGCAATAGAATTAGGTAAGAGGATAATATGCCTCTGGACTGAGGCAAGACATGATTGACACATTCTCAAGTCAATTTCTGAAACAATTGAAGAAAATCAATGGTTTGAAGTGGAGGAGTCAAAGTCCATACTATATATACTGCTCGCTATAGTTCAGTTTCACAACTGCCCTGACCTAATAGAGCGCATGTTGTGGCAGCACCTTCACTTTGCCTTGCTTTAATGACATAGGACATCGGCAACGAAGCATTCACCACACATGTAAGTGTATTGCATGACCTCTGCTATCATGTTTCAAGCACCAAAGAAATTGAGGGTGGGGAAAAATTACAAGTCATTTGGCTTATCGGAAATTAAGTATTTGGGGGTCACAATGAGGAAGGAAAATTAAGGAATTTGACATATTCATCATGGCCAAAGGTTATTGGGCCTATTGTAAAAAGTCATTTTGGATTCACAAAGCCATTGATTCCTAAAGTACCAGGTTGCTTTTTGTTATGCACTAAATCCATTTTCTGATTCGGTTTAGAAACCCATTGTTGTACCTGGCTTTTTGACAGGGTCATCCCCAAACTTTTTGCCTCCTTCCTCCTATTTTTTCTAACCTGTTGTCATTGGCTTTTGACCTCTGGGCACTTTACCACTGCTATCCAGTGCTAAAGTGCATATGCTCTCTGTGTAAATTGTACTATTGATTGGTTTATCCATGATTGGCTATTTCATTTACTTGTAAGTTCCTAGTAGAGTGCACTACATGTGCCTAGGGCATGTAGATTAAATGCTACTAGTGGGCCTGCAGCACTGGTTGTGCCACCCACTTCAGTAGCCCCTTAACCTTGTCTCAGGCCTGCCATTGCAAGGCCTGTGTGTGCAGTTTCACTGCCACTTCGACTTGGCATTTAAAAGTACTTGCCAAGCCTAGAACTCCCCTTTTTCTACTTATAAGTCACCTCTAATGTGTGCCCTAGGTAACCCCTAGAGCAGGGTGCTGTGTGGGTAAAAGGCAGGACATGTACCTGTGTAGTTATATGTCCTGGTAGTGTAAAACTCCTAAATTCGTTTTTACACTACTGTGAGGCCTGCTCCCTTCATAGGCTAACATTGGGGCTGCCCTCATACATTGTTGAAGTGGCAGCTGCTGATCTGAAAGGAGCAGGAAGGTCATATTTAGTATGGCCAGAATGGTAATACAAAATCCTGCTGACTGGTGAAGTCGGATTTAATATTACTATCCTAGAAATGCCATTTTTAGAAAGTGAGCATTTCTTTGCACTTAAATCTTTCTGTGCCCTTCAATCCACATCTGGCTAGGTTTAGTTGACATCTCCTTGTGCATTCACTCAGACACACCCCAAACACAGGGTACTCAGCCTCACTTGCATACATCTGCATTTTGAATGGGTCTTCCTGGGCTGGGAGGGTGGAGGGCCTGCCCTCACACAAAGGACTGCCACACCCCCTACTGGGACTCTGGCAGACAGGATTGAACTGAAAGGGGGCTTGGTGCATTTCTTAGACACTCTTTGAAGTCACCCCCACTTCAAAGGCACAACTTAGTATAAAACAGGGCCTCTGCCTTACCTCAGGAGACACTTGCTGGAGAAGAAACCTGAACCAGAAACTACATTCTGCCAAGAAGAACTGCCTGGCTGCTCAAAGGACTCACCTGTCTGCCTTTCTACAAAGGACTGCTGCCTTGCTGTTGGCCTGCTGCCTTGCTGAACTCTTGTCTGGCTGTAAAAGTGCTCTCCAAGGGCTTGGATAGAGCTTGCCTCCTGTTCCCTGAAGTCTCAGGACCAAAAAGACTTCTCTCTTTCACTTGGACGCTTCGTGTGCCGAAACTTTCGACGCACAGCTTGTTCCGCGGCACGAAAAACGCTGCACACCGACGCTGATCGACGCGACGCCTTCAGGACAACCGAAACTTTGACGCACGGCCTCACGAGGACAACGCCGCCCGACTTCCAAGGAGAAATCGACGCGACGCCTGCCGTGAGAGTGAAATTTCAATGCACAGCCCCACGGAGCAACGCGCAGCCAGAAAACAAGCAGGAGAATCCCCGCACAGACCCGGGACATCTGGTAATCCCCGCGACCCATAGAAGGAGATGGTCCACGTACCGGAAAACGACGCACGTCTTCCCCCGAGTGAAAAATAACGACGCAAGTCCGTGTGTGAAGGGGCGCAACCGACGCACACACCATTTTTCCTCCTGTAGAACGACGCACGTCTCCCCCGCGTGAAAAATAACGACGCAAGTCCGTGTGTGAAGGGGAGTAACCGACGCACACACCATTTTTCCACGCATCTCCTCTTCTGCGGCCCTCTGCAGAGATTTCCCACCAGAAACCAGGTACTTTGTGCTTGAAAGAGACTTTGTTTGCTTTTTAAAGACTTAAGACACTTTATATCACTTTTCAGTGATATCTTTACAAATTCATATTGCATCTTTGATCGTTCTGACCTGCAAATACCCAGATAAATATTATATATTTTTCTAAACACTGTGTGGTGTATTTTTGTGGTGTTATATTATGGTATTGTATGATTTATTGCACAAATGCTTTACACATTGCCTTCTAAGTTAAGCCTGACTGCTCGGGCCAAGCTACCAGAGGGTGGGCACAGGCTGATTTTGGATTGTGTGTGACTTACCCTGACTAGAGTGAGGGTTCTTGCTTGGACAGAGGGCAACCTGACTGCCAACCAAAAACCCCATTTCTAACACCCATTATGAATTGATATTTGTAAGGGGTATTTTTAGGGTGTCCCTTTGAAATAGCAATATATTAAGTTATGAATTATTGTTTTGCAACCAAACTCCTGACAAAAAAACAGTGAAATTTTACTTAGACTTCAAAGGAGTTGTTCACCCATTCCCAAATGCGAATATTAAAAATGGTTTGTAGGGAAGCAAGCAGTGGTCCAATGGACCACTTACAATTCTCACACACCCAAACAGATAAAACCCTTTTCTTTCTTAATGCAGCTGTTTCCTTTAAGAGAAACAGGCTGCATTAAAAAACATGCATTGGCAAAGCCAATAGGTCTCGCCTATGCAAGAGCTGTTGGTTTTGTCAATGTTTTTTAGTCTCACATACAACCAAACAGCAGCACCACTAAAGTAACAAAGCAACAGCACATTGGCATACAGTAACTGAGTTACAGCACCACATCTCCATGAGTAACCATGCTACAACACTGTGTGGCAACTGATCAGCAGGACTTCAACATTACCTAAATTACAGCACCACAGGGTTAACTGCAGTTATATCATAACTAGCTCAAACCAGCACCAGTACCACTATTATAACTAAACAGAAAACTGGCATAACTGTGTGATGCCTTGTTAGACCTGTCAGCTATTGGGATGGTTTCCCCTATCTTTTTGGCTTCTGACCTCCTGTTTTGATCCTCTGCTGAATTTCGTTTTTGCTGGCTTTGGGACTCTAGGCACTTTACCACTGCTAATGCACAATTTCTCCCTGTCTTCATTGGTTTATCCATGATTGGCATATTTGATTTACTAGTAAGTCCCTAGTACAGTGCACAGTATATGACCAGGGCCTGTAAATTAAACGCTACTAGTGGGCTGCCACTGATTGTGCCCCCCACATGAGTAGCCCTGCAAACATGTCTCAGACCTGCCACTGCAGTGTCTGTGTGTGCAGTTTTAACTGCCAGTTTGACCTGGCAAGTGCACACACTTGCCAGGCTCAAAACTTCTTTTGTACTACATGTAAGTCACCCCTAAGGTAGGCCCAAGGCAGCCTCCTGGGAAGAGGGTAGTGTATTTAAGAGGCAGGACATGTACTAGTATGTTTTACATGTCCTAATAGTGAAATGCCACTAAATTTAGTTTTCACTATCTCTCTCATAGGGTAAAATAGCAATTGCTGTGAAATTGCTTTTTCATGTAATTTCTCATTGGGAACAGATAGAGATGTGGAGCTTGGGGTCTCAGAATTCACAATTTAAAAATACCTCTTTTGGAGAGGTTGGGTTGTAAAATGTAAGTTTGAAAATTCCACTTTTAGAAAAATTATTTCTCAAATGTGGTAAGTATCTAAGATTAGAGGAAGTAGGATTGTAAATGCTTCACTTTTTCTTGACTGTTTTTTAATTTGGCTTTCGTGTGGATTTAATTACATCTTTCTCATCATAGGTTGAAGTGTTCATCAATTTCATGGTCGTGTGGAGAACCCTGAGTTGTAGAGATTAAAAAATTAGGCTGGGACAAGAGGAACTTGAGGAATTGTTGAAGTCAGTCCGGTCCACCTTCTAATATAGCCCTGTTAAAATCAAAATTATATTAGCTGTCTATTCCCTGAGTATCAGAGATAGGAGTATTTGTTAAAAAGATATTTCATAACAACATTAAAAAAAAATCACTCCTGTTTTGAATGATTAAACTGGCATGGAATGGGGTTACAGCTAAATGTTTTCTATTGTGTAATAGTCTGTTTGTCTTGTCTGTGTTGAATGTATTTTTAATATCAATGTGCTTGTGTACAATCAATATAATGAGGTGAAAAATTATTGGTTGTATCATGGTGTTGAATTTTGAAAGTCCCGCTGCAGTGAATGACATGTGGTTGTTGAATCTTTTCATTAACTACGGATTTGAAGAAAGTGTTGGTGTTGCTTGTTCAATTAATTATTTTGTGGCCTAACCTCACTGATGTAAAACTGGCCCAACCCCTATCTTTAGCATGCACATTTAGAAAGTGGGAATTTTCTTGCTCAACCATTCTGTGCCTCTGACTGGCTGTGAAATACTAGTCTGGATGAAGAGGACAGTTGGGTTGTTTCTGAATTCACTCTAGACAGTCACACAAGGGAGGTGAGGTGCACCCTGCATATCCTAATCGGTCTTCCTGGGCTACAGTGGTGGGAGGAGCTGACACTTGCACCTGCATAGGACTGTGGCTGTCTTTACACAAAGCAGTCTTCAACCCCCTAAAGTGTGTCTTGGGCCAGGGCAAGAAAGGCAGAGCCTTGTGCACTGCAAAGACTTTCCTTTGAAGTTTGCCTACTTCAAAGGCAGAAATGTGTATATGTACTGGACTTCTGAGACGACAACTTTAGAATCCTTCTGGGCTGAGGACATTCTGCCAGGAAGAAGAGCTAGATGCTGTAGGAGGGACTGCCACTCTGTCTGTTGCTTTGCTGTGCTGGCCTGCTGCTTGCTGCTTCTATCCTGGGAGTGAAAGGACTTGACTTTGCTTTCTTCCTCCTGCTTCCAAAGGTTCTTCAATGGCATGGACTGTGCTTGCCTGCTGTTAGAAGTCCCAGAGACATCAAAGTCATCATTGGCCAGCACCTGGGCTCTCTTGTTGAGAGTCTTGACTCGCCAAGTGGTGCCATATCCAGTTACTGGGCCCTTGGGGGTGAGTTCTGGTGTAACCCAGAGGAAACCAAGTACATCAGAGTGACTTCCGAACCGGCGCCACTGTGCAACTCCATGCCACTGCCTGCATTGGAGCTGTGGTTCCCGTTGAGTGCAATGACCAATGCTGCAGGCCCGACACCATTGCAGCGCCTCTGAAGTCCCACCACAGTTTGAGTTCTGAGTGCCATGTCACTGGCGTCAATGACACCCGACTCCGCCTTAGCACCCGTGGCCCTGTGGTGTGATCGCAGTATCACAAAGTCGACGCCTTGCTTCTTGACCTGCTGGATTCATCGACCCTGCCGAATCATAAGCAACCGATTCCTCACCACCAACGCTGTATCACTACCTCTGCAACCATAAGAAACTGACTCCTAACCTCCCCTGCCTAGCAGTAAAAAACCAACATCTTACCTCCCCCGTAGGCAGTAAGCAACCGCTGCAACACTAGCTTCAGCGATGCCTCACCTCCCAGACTCAGTGCAATGTCTTTGCTTCCTCATTGTTTTCAAAGGTACTGGGCCTGGGGTCCATGTGACTTGATGGCCGTCCTGCACTCCCTTGAGAGTGGCATCAGAATTTTGGGAACAACTCCATCAAAGACATCATGATAGCCCTAGTTGGAGCTATTGTAATTCTAAGCACTTTACTGTGATTTATTCTTTAAAAACTTGTATCTTTGCTTGTGCATGTTGGGTTTTTGTCATTTTGGTCTTGTCTTACACAGATAAATATTGGCTATTTACAGGCGAGCGCAAAGTGCTCCGTCCCGTGTTGTAATCTCTCTTTGGGCTTCAAACCACTCCCATGTCACGTCAGTTTCTTTCATTGGTTTGTGAGCTTGCCTTTTAAAATCTGCTTGCTTTCAACAGTGAAAGGCATGCATAAGTCATGCCTTTTCCAGTGTTTAGCCCTCCTCGAGCACATCGACCAAGTACTGAAAACATACGAGGCTCCACGTTTTCCATCCGGTTTCTGGACTACTTTTTATCTTTTTTCACAGCGTGGTCTCGCTGGGCAGAAGTCGAGAGCTTTGCATGACATCGACCCTGTTACATAGTTAATTGCACTTTTTCCAGTTACGTCGATAATTGCACTTTTGCCGGTTATATGGATAATTGCACTTTTGCTGATAGGTTTCACTACAAGTGAACTTTTATTTTCCTTTGTGTGTCTGCTTTGCACTGATGGCGGCTGTCAGCTCGCTTATGTGAAACGTTTACTTTTTAGTTTATATGGCAAGAAAAGTCCAGTTAGTTATGTGAAACTGTTTTATTTTCATTTTCAATTTATGTGGCAAGAAAAGTCCAGTTAGGAGTTTACAATGCTAATTGCTCTAGCTCAAGCAAACGCGAGACCCGTTGTATTGTAAATGCTTGTTCTAAACTGGTGTGGTGTACTCTTGTGGTGTCATCACTGTGTTGCTGTGTGTGTGTGTGTGTGTACCAATACTTTACACATTGCCTCCACGATAACCCTTACTGCTCATGCCAAGCTACCCAGGGGGTGAGCAGGAGTTATCTTACCTGTGTGACTCCCTTACCCTGACTAGAGTGAGAGCCCCTACCTGGACAGGGTGCAAACCACTGCCAAGCATCTTGTTTTGGGAAAAGTAATATTAATGGCACTACATTGATGTACAAACTGTGATGAGCAATATATCTCCTTGCACAGTATTTAGCACTGATTTTATTTCTTCTGGGACATGATTTGTGAAGGGATTATTCCCAGTGAAGTACAATATATCATTTAGAATTTAACCCAAGTAGTACACATGTCTGCTGTGCATCCAGTGTTTTTACTGAACATGCATATTTCAGATGGCAACACAAATGTATTTATTGATGCAAAAATGTAACTTGGTGAAAGAAAAAAACCTGAAGGCATCGGAGTATGTCCTGTTTTTTATTTTATTTAATTCATTTACAGCGTTCTTCTCCAGAAGCGAAGGGAAGCAAAATGTAAAGTGCTACATACAAAATGGGAATGACATATTAAACCTAATAAGAGATAGATGAATGAAGGTGGTCATTTCAGGCGAATCAAAATAATTGTATCAAACAATTCAGCGACTCATGACCTCCATCAGGAACTGCTTACTTGCCCCGCCTTGTAATACCTCCTCCTTTGAGGTGACTGGTCACATTCAATAAGTTTGCTCAATTGATATAACATGAGATGGCCATGAAAAGATTCCAGAACACTTTTGGTTGGAAGGCTGGCCCTGCTTTTGGTGACATTTTTGACACTGACCACCAGAACGGCACACAATCTGACTTTCGTATCAGCATTAGCAAAACAGGAGATCACGTTCTTGCATTTTAATGAAATTACTAACTGCCTGCTCTACTCATCCACTGTTTGTGAAAGCATGTATATTCTGCTTTGAAGTGTGAGTAGAAGGAGAACGTAAATGTAACACATTGATATCTCAACATAAACGTACTCCATGAAAGAAGTATTTTAGCAAGACTTTGATTTACTAGCACACACCTGAACCAATGCACAAAGTGTAAAGGTGGCTGAGCTCTGACCTAATTCAAGGAAGAAAAAGTTTGGAAAAAAGCGCTATGATGTGGCCAGCACTAGTCCTTTATTTATGGTTGATGGGGGTGGACAACATGGAGAACAGGAGGGAGGGAAAAACAGGAGGGTGAGAGGGCAACACGAAGTAGTAAAAAAGCTGTTTGAATAAGAAACCGAAAAGGGAGGGTGGTCATGAATAGGAAACCGAGATGGGAGGACAAGTGGGAGGAAATAAGTGGATGGAATAAAAAACAGCAGGAGGCCTGTAAACGACAACATGCTTTGAGCAAGCGGTCTGCGTTAGTTCTGTTTCACCACTCGCTTTGTTGCATTGCTGCTATATGATGCAGTCTTGACCTACAAATGAATCAAATAGTTACCAGCAAGTTTGATAAAGAAGCAGGTAGACTTGGATGCACATCAAGGAAGCACGTACACTTAACACTTAAGTGATGCTTTAGTTTGTCATTCAACAAGACAATTATGCTTCACCAAATTAGGTAAAAGAACATATTGCACTCTATGTCCTTCAATTGGATGAGGAGACTTGGCACCAATTTCACAAACTTGGGGTTCCACCAACAGGTGAACTGCACACACCTCCCGAAGATGAAGCAAGAAAGACACTGCATGCAACTTCTCCTCCTGCAAACGAGCACTAGAGCAAGAACTGGAAGGGAACTGGAAAGAACTTGCTCTCAGAAAACAAACAGCAACGATGAGTGCAACACTTGAGTGTCCTATGGGACGACAAGCAGGGATGTCTACCTACATCAAAACATGGCTGCCAAAATGAATGAAATAAGCTAAAGCCGTTGTCTAGTGTTTCGGATGTCCGTAACCAGTCATCAGCCAAGGAAAAGTCTGAATTCAAAGTTGGGGACCTTAAAATTATTCAAATGCGAAGTTGCAAAACAAAGTGATAATACAGAAGAAATTACAAATGTATTACCCATAAAAAAACAAATTGTTAATTTATTGCATGTTTTTAATGCTACTGGGACCCGAGCAGTACTCTACATGAACACCATGTTGCTTCCTGTGTGCCCCCTCCCCTTGTTGAACATTTTAAATGGCAGGACAGGGAGAAGAAACAAGGAAGGAAGGGTAGGTGTTAGGAGAGAAGAAACAAGGAGAAGTTCCGATGTTTAAAAAAAACAAAGAGATGTAATGCTGTCAGCAATGACCGTGTATAACCGCATCATAGTGCAGTGTGGTCAGCATTATACCTGAAGCATTCAATGTTGTCAGTCCAACTGAGAATGTGCAACGATGCAGGAGTTGGTAGCAGCAATGACGTGGGTGGGGAAAGGGGAAGCTGTCACTAACAAGCAAGCAATAGGATTCCGATGGTACCAATGAGGCTGCTGGATTTGGGTGGCAGTATCACCTGAATTGTGGGGAACAGAATCCAATTCCACACCATGTGACACCTGTTGGCCTAATCCATTTCTGGCCAGCTAGCAGCACCTCATCTCTGCCCATGAGCAGGGATGATTTGTGGCAACCGGGTGCATGACATAATGACTTCTCAGGGAAATCGTGGTTGATCAGATATCATCCTTTTCTCTCAGTTACATTAGTCTCACACATGCAAAGACAAAAGAGGCAGGAAATGGTTCAATAAGATTTATTGAACCAGCTGTGTCTTACATAAAACAACATGAAATTCAATAATTAGAATGATGAAACACACTAGAAGCAAAATGGTGGAAAGAAAAGTGAAACACAGGAAAAGTCCCACCATTCTGTCACTATGCAGGATATAAATATAATTCCTACCTAAGCTATGTTAGAGCACTGCAGGATAAGCCCTATTCTGCCCTTCAGGATTTCCCCCTGGGAAGACATCCTCCCCCATACATGAGTATGACGGTGGAGGAGAAGACTTATCTATGGAGACACCATCCCCATGTGGGCCAGCAAACTGCTGGTCTCAGCGAGCAGCTGTAATGAAATCAGACAGCATGCAGATGTGGTTGTCTGGCTGGCACCTCCCTCTAACGTGCATGGGACAGGGAAATGTTTTCATAATAAAACAAATAATGTTCTGAAAAAGTGTCCCCACTTACAAATTTGTATGATTCTATGAATGTTAGAGATGCAGTGTACCACTTGTTCCAACAATCCTATCTCGCTGCAGCCTTGAGGAAAGCACAGAGTGAAAGAATGCTGTGCTAAGAAATGTAATGATTTTCTAGGGGAAAGGACAACAAGATAAAGAAAATAAAAACACCACCTCGAATGTGGCTGATTCTAAAAGAATAAAATGAAATAAAATAAAATGTTTCTAGGCTAAAGGGCACAAGCAGCAGGCTTGGTTGCTAAAATAACGTGCTCATACAATAACATGACAGTGAATGCCCCAAAATAGTTCACCAATGTCATCTCCATGTGAACAATAGCAACATTAAAATGTGTGTTTAAATCTGACAAGGGTAAGAGAACTGATGAACCTCCCTCATCCAATGCAATCCTTGAAGCTATAAAATGTAACTACATCCAGGCACACCCACGAGTCAAGGCACATAGCTAGGATACTGAAGGCCAAAGTAAAGTCATCAAGCAGATGCCTTTTACCAGGAAAACACAAATCCAGTAGCTACATCTTCTTTGTAAAGAGCAGTGTGCTGCAGTAGAACGATGACCTCATTAAACTAGCTTTGAATATGCAAATAAAGGGTCCGAGTTTTCTATTACTTGTGAACATGACATCAGTGGCATAGGGGTAGGTGGGAATATTTTACAAGAATCGAAGGAGATATTCTATCAGTGTCCTCTACTGCAAGAATTTTGAATATTTTCTACAATACATTGACTTAAAAGCACCATCATGGTGATTGTGACATGCATGTTTTTAAGCAGATGCAAAAATTATATGGCTAGTGCTATTGTGCTCTAAAATAAACATTAGATTCTTATACATCAATTGCCATTTTTCATCTCTGACCACCACAAACAATGACAGAAATAAGGAGAGACTTACTGCTATTGTTTGAAAGACTTTTCGTGCAGTGTGTGAATCTCTAATTTATAAGGCAGATCATTTAAATGTAGTACTGTCACCTGCCCTTTCTTTAAACGTCTGTTCTAAAACGTAGCCAAGTGAAACTTCATGTTGATTAATCCATAAAGTGTGTCAAACAACCCTACAAAAGAATTATCCTTCGGTATTTATGGGTAAGTAGAAGGGGGAATATAAAACCAACTTTAACAGGAGAAATAGTGCTGACCCACTCCGTGGTTGTCCTAGTTGTTCCAGCATTCAAAAGATATTCTGTCGAGAACGTCAAAATCTATGTGGACATGAGACAGCCCCATGTGGCCATACAGTGGAAAAATAATGTGGCTTGAATAACGCGACATCAACTGGAATTGGAAGAATCCACTGGATACATCATAAGTTTAGCCACACATATGGACCTTTACAATTACAAAAGTTTCAGTTTGGGAATTTTCCCTTTTACATATAAAAAGCCATGAACACATTAGAAAAATAATTATTCAAATATTTATCTGCCTAACCTATGGGGTATTGGAAAGACTGAGAAAGATGAGGATGAAAAAAATGTCAAAGAAGTAAATTCAACAAAAAAAAAAAATATGAACAGCAGCTTGAAGCCTAAATTCATTGAACATATACATTCGAGTGAGGGCATGGAACTTGATTCAGCCCTAACACTGGCAAACACTTAAACATTGATGTACTTTGTCAGGATAGCCACCTTCTTTGCCAGCTATATCCGGTACTATGCCTTAGTCAGTGTCGCTATGGAACACTTCACAAAGAAAGGACAGTCGTTCCTGTGAAAGGATGATTGCGAACAGGAATTCAATACTATAATAAACAGCATTATAGAAGCTGATGGCATGGTTTACTTTGACACACTCTTTTCAAACTCTGATTGCCATGGAAGTTAGCCATTCTTATTCAACGGTTACCAGGCCCTGGCGTGCCTCGAGGCATTGCAGTCTGTAAACGCCAATATTTTGGTAATCCTGAAAAAAGCGTGCTTAAGGGCTAAAAAAGAGAGCTTGTGTCTCTTTCAATCTTTACACGTACAGAAAAAATGAAGTTATTTGCAAAATCTCCTAATTTCACATCCTGTGTTTTATTATTTATTTGGATATCTTTAACTGTTATACTATTTGGCTTGCTCCAGGAAAAAAGCCTCTTGATCTGGGATTTAAAAATATATGTTGTTGCCTGTTTTGGTATGCACTTGAAGCACTATTACTAAGCACTTCAGATCTTTACATAACTCTTCCCCCTGGCAATGGGAAAGAAACAGTGGAGGAGGTTTTGCAGAGGGATGAGTT
Organism: Pleurodeles waltl; assembly: GCF_031143425.1. Taxonomy (NCBI): domain Eukaryota; kingdom Metazoa; phylum Chordata; class Amphibia; order Caudata; family Salamandridae; genus Pleurodeles; species Pleurodeles waltl. Next base: position 255,076,044 of record NC_090445.1, read on the forward strand.
ATGCCAACGTTCCTTTTACAACCAGATCACTTCGCTCTCTACTACAGTTATTTCTAAAGTCGTGTTCAGTTTCCATAAACCTCGTGTTATGCAAATCTGTTTACCGCAAAGCTTGAAAATTGCATCTGGAATGATGACACATGGCAAAAAAGATTAATCACATACCTGTGATTTATTGATGTTATTTTCATCATGTGTCAAGAGAGAGAACCAAACAATATTAACTTAAGATGACAAATTGATGAATTAGAAACAAGACATTTAGCATCAGCTTCACATCCAACATACAGACTGAAACTTTAACATTTCTAAATCTTTAAATTTGTATCAGTAACAAATACTTGTTTAAACGCCTATACAGAAACCCTACCGATAAGTATATCCTATTATACTGTAAATATTTTCGTCAATTTTCTGTAAAATACCACTAATTTAGCAACTTATTAGGACAAAAAGTTTTGTATCCAATTTTAGGGCATAGGTGCCATATGAGGAAGAAAAGTGTAACAGCTTGAAGACATACTGGCATTGGCAAACAAGTAGCAAACATTAATAGAAGGAATCTACTTCGAATACGGCAGATACAGCCCACCAACTGCCTGGTGTATATTCCTAACATTCCCTACATTGTCAACTAACCCTACAAAGTAAACATATAAAAACAATCATACTAAAATATTAATTTACACAGAGAAAGCTCTTTCTGCATTTCAACAGAGTAAAAATAGAGAAAAACTTGTCTTGAGTGGCATAGAGAATATTGGCATAGAACACAGTGATACAGAGAAAAGTGCAGTGGTGTAGAGTGCAGTGATGGAGTGCAGTTTTCACAATGGGCTTTGGTAGGTTTAACGGCAGATGTATGTAGAGTGCATTGCCATAGAGTGCAGTGGTGAAGAGTAGAGTGTTGTAGCAAAGAGTAGATTGGTGAAGAGTGGAGTAGAGCGCCATGGAGTGCAGTGGCACAGAATAGATTGTTTCAGAGTAGAGTGAAGTGGCACACAGTGGAATGGTGCAGGGTACACTGCAGGTGCATAGAGTGGCATAAAGTGTCAAGCGTAGAGTAAAGGGCTGTAGAGTGCAGTGACAGAGTGCAGTGGTGCAGAATAGATGAGAGTGGCATACAGTGGACTGCGTAGAGTTCAGGGGCATAGATTTGAGTGTTAGAGAGTAAAGTGCATTGACGTAGAGTGTAATGGCATGGAGTGTGGTGGTGTAGAGTACAGTGATGTAGAGTGGATCTGTTTGGAGTACATTGGTGTGGCCTAGACTGGAGTGGTGTAGAGTGCAGTGGGAAAGAGTGCAATGGTGTAGAGTGGTAAAGAGTGTGTTGGAATAGAGTGGAGTAGTAGGGGGGTAGAGTAGAGAGGCGTAGCATGAAATGGCATAGAGTACAGTGGAGTAGATGAACTGGAGTGGTGCAGAGTAAGTGCAGTGGTGTGGAGTAGTGCAGAGTAGAGTGGAGTGGTGTAGACTGGAGTATTCATGGTGTGGTAGCACACTGCCATTACAGAGAACACATTTTCAATTAAAATGACTATTGTGTTTGCACAGACATACAGTTTTCATAATAAAACTATGTGGTTCACAGACGAAAATGTGTGGAAATTGCATCACCTAATTTAATGTTTTGTTTTGATCATATTGAAGTATTTGGTTCCAACACACTTCAGAAATAACAAAAATTTGTTTTATTTGCTTTTCTAATTCTGATATATTCTGAAATACATACACAGTTCATTTAAATGTCGTCGTGTGCTAGAAAAAAACTCTTTCCTATCCCCAGTATCCAGCAAGATTGTCACATAAATCATTTCACTTTGAAGTCAGACAAAGAAAAGTATAAAGGTGCCCTCAGAAAACAGAGTCTGACATTTGACCTCAGTCTTTGAATGTACAACTAATATGATGGGATAAGAACAAGATTTACCAGCCTGTTTACAGAATGGGGGCACTCGAAAGGATACTGTAAATAGGATTTGGGCAAGGGAAGGTACCAACTTGAGCTGGACAGCCTTAAACAAATAAAGCCAGGAAATTGAAAGCAAGACAATGTGAGTTACAAACCATAAAGCCACTGGCAAGCAACGGGCAGAATGCATTCCTAGGTCAGCTTTCTGAATGTCCCCAAGATGTCTTTAGCAAACCAGACAGCTGTGCTTTCTAGTAGGCTGTGACCTAAAAAAGAAAACAAGCACAGAGAAGCTTGTTATAAATCGGAAATGGAACCCATTGATATGCAAACTGTGATTAGTTTGAATACCATTATTAAAGGAAATGAAGTAACCCATTTGCATAATGATCTATGCATTAAATTCAATAATTCCTCCACAAGAGATCTCAGCAATCATAAATATTTGTTAAAATGTCTTTATGACAAGAAAACAGAAAAAAACGAACTGCAAAATAAAAACAAGGTTCAATGAGCATAAAAGTGACATAAGAAAACAGAATGAATCTTTGTCAGTAGCCATGATTATCAAGGAAAATAAATACATTATGAGTCTACTGAAATGCCAAATATCGGATAAAGTAAAAAAAAAAAAAAAATAAGGACAATAATAAAATGTTACTGCAATGTGAAATTTGTTGGCCGAAAAACTAGGCAGTTTATCGCCGAAAGGACTCAGAATGCTAGTTGTAAAACCAGTGTTCAATCCGAGGTGGTGCCATTAATGGTTCTTTTGCAGCATAAAGGACTCCAAAGTTTCATGGATGCTCCATTTACACTTGAGCATGCCCAAGTGCAAGTGTGCGTATGCAACTACTTCCGGAGTAATTGGTCGCTCAGTACACACCAGATGGGCTAGCGTCTCAAAAATCACCAGATCATGGATTGGCAGTGCAGCCGGGTGATGCTAACCAAGAGATCCAGCACTGATCTAAAGCCTTGTTTCATGTTTTTTTACACTTCAATAAGCGTTTTCACAGACAGTAGTTTTTGAAGAAGCATTTTGTTGTGTTTTCGTAGATTACTATTGTGAACCATTTCATTTTTGTACTAGAAAAAGCCCCGAGCAAGGGCAACCCTGAAAATTAATTTGGACATTCACTGAGTAACGTTCAAAACACACAGTAGAGCTAATGGTTGAATATCCTCGCAAAATGAATGAATTAATTTTTTCAAAGGCACAGGAAAGACAACATTTAATCACACTAATAACGTTTCTGAAATGTTAACACTAGAACAGCAATCATTGATGAATGATTACAACTCAGTTGAAGGGTTCCAAGAATAAAAAAGGGCCACAATCGGATACAGCAGAACACAGAAAGTCAGCCCACAGCAATACAGTGGTAGCTCAAGGAAACAAAGAAGTTGCAGTTATCATTGGTCATCAAGCACTGACCTCCATTTTTGGAAAACAAAAAGCCAAGATTTGTCCTCCAATTGAAACATGGGATTAGAGTGGTGCTTGGTGATCTTTAAAAGGATTGGGGCAAAAAACTTGCCCCGAATACCAGCAATCAAGCTACGGTAGTTTGGGGGGAGTTCGTCCCCCAGAAAAGGAAAGAATGGTTACATAAAGCATTATAACCTCAGTTTTCACATCAAATTAATAAAAAGCTATGGGTCACTGATGAAAGATTCCAGTATTCTTATGGTGTGCCAATGGTCATTGCTTACTATGAGTGACATCATTTTTTTCAAAGTTTGGCATGCGCCCTCTACCCCTCTATGTTATTAATTACCACTAGTGTGCCACTTTCAGCATTTCCTCATGGGCTCCACACAGTTAATTATTAAGAGCCACAATAGGACACAGTAGAACCCAGAATGTCACACCACAGCACATTGGCAACTGGATAATCCCTTTTTCCAGAATTATGTACAACATGTCGGTACTAGAATTTGGCTGTTGATGCCACTTAATACAACTGGAGACCCACGCATCAAAAATGACCTCGAGCATGTCGGGTCCAGGTTTTCTTCATATTCCATTGTTACCCTTCTTGGGACCAATTACCTCCAATATGCCAGCACCAATATTTTGTCATAGGTGCTGCATGTACCACGAATTGCATCCAGTAAACCAGGGCCTGCATGTTGCCACTGGTGTCCCCATTTGCTAAGAAACAACTCCAGTATGTCAGTGCCTGCATTTTGCAATGAGTGTCCTCCATCACACTAGGAATTATCACTAACATTATCTCCCTCTTTCTAAGTCATTCTCACATATATTCTCCCTCACTCATTCTAATTCAATTACACTCCTACTCGATTATTCACATGCCCTGATCACTCTCACTTACTCATTCCTACTCATACTCAAACACTCACTCTCACTCTCACTCACAGATTCTCACTCACATGCACACACTCTCTCACTCACTGACCCTAACTCACTCCTCTTTTATTGCCCTCTCTCCCTCACTAACTCCCACTCCTTCATTCTCACTCAAAACTCACTCCCACACATTTACCCCTCCACATTCCTGTTAACCCCCACTGATTCTCACTTATTTATAGACACACACTCACAAGCACACACACACACACACACACTCTCACTCAAACCCTCCCTAATTCACACTCAGGCCCTCATTATGAGTTTGGTGGCTGTGGCAGTCGCACCGGCCCAGTGGAGAAGACCGTCATATTATGACCTTAGTGGTGTTCCCAACGGAACACATCCAATACACTTCCAGTACAGCCAGTGCAGACGGACCACTGCAGACGAAGGCAGTGATCTCCAGTCTGGCGGGACCATGTTACCCCCGAGCATATTACGAGGTTGCACACCGTCAGGATTTCCTGGGGCGGTCAGACCACCACCAAAGCCCTGGCGGAAGCAAACAGCATAAAAGGAGACACTCACCTTCATAAGCACAGACACATCCGGAGCCGCCATGGAACCTGAACATGACGTCTTCCAACTGCTCCTGATCGCTCTACGACTCCAGAACTAGCAACAGTGGCGAAGACAACAACCGTAAGCACACCCACCTAGCACACACTGGAGGGAAGGCCATTAGTATACACACACACACACACAAACACACAGCCAGAACGGCTATCGATGGCCACACTCCATGGCCAACATACTTGTGCCATACACATACCACCCTGCACACACACACATCACTGCCACTGTCTAACACAATCATACACAACACTACTGAGTCACACAACAATATAACTACTACAACCACACAAATGCATTGGCAAGGAAGAACACTGCACACCTCCACATAAAAACACTTACTGATAGAAACACCTAAGAACCGCACACAACCAATCAATACCAAAACACTGCCATACAACGTGTCAGATGTCACACCATGTCCACACAACACACATGACATATTCATCACCACACACACAGACGCACACACAACCGCACAATGCCACACAACACCATCACAACACATCACACCAAGTATAATGCACAAGTTAGCTACACAACTCATGCTGCAACTCAATCACATCACATACACATAACACACACAAACCAAATCACACAAATACAACATATTCATGTTGAAGGAAAGGCAGGACAAGTATGCCACCATCGAAACCAACAGGCAGTTGGCCCAAATATATTAGGCAGAAATACACCTCTGTTAAGCTATGTACAAAATAGGCCAACTGGCCAGTCCAAAAAGTCCAATTGCCCCAGGCGCATATGGCACTTGTCATTGCCCCAACTTGCCTCCTGACTGCAAAGTGGCCTGCACATTGTAGAGGCATCAAGGGGGTAGGCATCATCTCAGGGGTGATGGGGGGGATGGTGAAGGTGGGGGGTCATGGCTTGGGAGGGGGGTCCTTGGGCTTGGGCATGGGTTTCGGCAGGGGGGGGCTTCGGTTTAGGTTTAGTCTTTGGGATGGACTCTTTCACTTTGGGCTTGGCAGTGGTAACCATGGATTTGGTGGGGGTTGATTTTGTTGCAGGGGGAGGGGCATGGGCAACACCATGGTTGGCGGTGTGCTTTGGGGAACCAAGGGGTGGGAGAGTGGTAGGGAAGAGGGAAAACCCATAAAGGAATCTTTTCTTAGGGACACAAGAGCTGTCATGGGAAAAGTGTTTGGAAGTGGAGGGAGAGGGAGTGGTTGTGAGGTGTGTTCTTTTAGGTTTCTTGGGTGCAGGTGCGTGGATGTAAGGCATGTGTGTGCTGGGTGTCTGTTGGGTGGGTGAGTGCAGGCGTTTAGGTGTTTTGGGAGGAGGTGCAGGGAGATGCTATGGTGGATGGGTGATTGTCTGTTGTGGTGGTGCCTGCAGGTAATGTGGATGTGCTGCATGTGGGGGTGTTGGTAGTTGTGGTGAGTGCACATGTGGTGAATGGGGTAGAAATATGCGGGTATGGAAGTGTGGTGAATGTGGGTATGATGGGACTTGTGGCTGGATCAGGGAGTGTTGCTGTTGTGTCAGCAGGAGTGAGTGGTGTAGTGTCTGTGAAAGAGGGAATGGTGGGGCGGTCACTGTAGGGAGTGGATGTTGTTGTTGTGCAGGCGGGTGTTGTCTGTGTGCATGCCGGTGGTGGGTCTTGTGGTGGCTGTGTTTGGCACTGCGAACTGTGTCTGTTGAGGTGGATGAATGGCAGTCTGACTGTCTGCTCTGGATGGGTGTGGGGAGAGGTATGTAGGATTGGGCAGAGGTAGCTGGAGGGGGGGACAGAAGACAAAGGCACACTGGCTGCCGTAAGCGAGGTGGCCAGAGCCTGAAAGGATCTCTGCAGGCCATCTAGGGCACTGTGCATGCCTTCCAGGTAGGCATTGCTCTGCTGTACCTGAACTTCCAGTCCCTGGATGGCATTCACAATGGTTGACTGACCCACAGAGATGGACCACAGGAGGTCAATAGCCTCCTCACAGAGGGCAGCAGGGCTGACTGGGGCAGGGGCAGAGGTGCCTGCAGCTAAGGAGACGCCCACCCTCCTGGGTGAACGGGCACGGGAACTGGGTGGAGAGCTACAGGGATGGTGGTGCTGGTAAGGGGGTGGTGGACAAGAATGGTGCTGGCCTGGTCCCAGATAGGTCTGCCACCGCCAGGGAGAATCCACCAGAGGAGGAATCCGAAGATGATGTAGATGATCCAGTCTCCCCCATTGCAATCCCCTCACCCTCCGTCCAACTGGTCCCCTCAGCTCCACTGATATCAGCCTCCTGGTTCCCGTGGGCTTCTGCTTCCCCACTCGCTGGTTCCCCTTCACCTGATGATGCTGATGCACACAAAGACAGAGGAGGAGAAGGAGGGAGTGAGAGAAAGATAGGGTGGAAAATGGTCAATACCTACCTACCATTCACACAGATCAACATGTACATCTCTTCACTTATATTATGGCAGGCCATGCCATTACGATGACACTCTATTTCTGCAAATACACATTGGGAAATTCAAGATGCAATGGTAAACAACCTGCTATTGTGGGAAGGTTTTGACTTAGTGAATTGGTCAAGGCTGAAACACTGCATAGCAGCATTGTAATTGTCAGGGCGATGTCATGCATGACATGTAAACACCATGGTTAGACTCCAGGGACCTCCCAAAGGTGATACAGACAGGAGGAAAAAGTCATGTAGAGTGGCACCACATCAGCAGCAGTGGACTACACACATCATACACATAACATTCCCACACTAATGTGTCTTCACGTCACAAATGCATTTACTCCATGCCCCCTGCACGCATCCACTCCCTGTGTGGCATGGCAACACCTTACAGCCTCACACACACCCCTATCATGCAGGACAATGGAATTCGGCTCACCTGCTCCCCTTGTGCCCCACACAGCTGTCCATACAGGGGTAGTACCCCGTCCACAAGTTTCTCCAACTCCTCCTGTGTGAAGGCTGGGGCCCTATCACCTGCAGGACGTGGCATGATGGCTCTCAGAGACAGTACACAGCAGCTCACGTAGTGGAGGTCTTTCTTGCACAAGTGTCAAGAGTCAAGTGAGCTAGGAGGCAGAAAATGTCAGTCACCGCCATATACATGACCGTCACCATTGACCCTAGTCTCCCATTGGCAACAATGTTATTCAATGAGGAGTTGCCCGGCCGTTAAACCCCTCTACTGCCATGACGACATATGCCAGAAGAATGAGGTCACTTTCATCTGTCCTGTGCACGCAGGACAGGCGGTTGCCATTTTAGACACATTTCATGGCTTGTAGAGCAAAAATAAGAGCTTCATGCCAGCCTTTTGTTTATTATGCAGAGTTGGCCTATGTTTTGCCCTCATGGCTTGGCCCATACATGTGGCATTAATGGCATAGTGGAGTAAAATGTGCAGGTGTCAATTCCAGTACATGTGCAGCTACTTGTTGCCTTATTGGCAGGTTAACCCTATGTGGCACTGAAACTTGTACATACATGTTCCGTTCTGAGGAAATAGGCTGCTGTAACATGGACCATAACATATGGTTTGTGTGTGACATGCTGTTGGTCCGGGCTGCAATGGGCAGCTTGGATGGCATACATGGTCAGTCAACATGCTCTATATGCTATGTGTAAACTTTAGCACCATGTCTACAGTGTTTGTTGTGTGCTACAAGTTAAGTGTTAGCTAGCATGTGAATAGTGGACATCAATGTGTACATTTCCCTCTCTATGTCCTAGATACTTTACAATGGCTAGAATGAGACATGCACTGTTGTACCGCCCCCTAGTCGACCTTGCTATCCTAGAGGAGAGGCACATCACACACACTTATCTTCTAAATCATCAGACCATCAGGGAACTGTGTCATCAGTTGGAGCTGGATCTATTGGCTGCCATACGTAATTGCTATGCAATCCCTCCCACAGTACAGGTTTTGTCAATGCTACACTTTCTTGCCTCAGGCTCCTTTCAGATTATATTGGGCTTGGCAGCAGGGATGTCACAACCCATGTTCAGTCTTGTGTTGCAGGATGTACTGTGTGCTTTTCTGAAACACCTGGACAGCTAAATCAGGTTCCTCCAACATGCAGATGTGCCCACTGTGAAGGCTGACTTCTATGACATGGCATATCCCTCATGTGATAGGGGCCATAGATGGCACCCACATTGTTTTGGTTCCTCCCAGGGCCAATGAACAAGTGCACAGGAACAGGACAAAACTTTTACTCCATCAACATCCAGGTGGTGTGTCTCACAGACTAGTATATCTCCTATGTTACGGCCAAGTTTCCTGGATCTGTGCATGACTCCTATACTCTGAAGAACAGCAATGTCCCACACATGATGGCACACCTACAGAGAGAGAGGACCTGGCTAATTGGTATGTATGCAATATTAAGTGTGCAACTGTGATGTCACATGTAATCCCATTCTGCCCTGTGTCTTTACCGGTATAGTGACAAGTCCTACCTTTGTGCACATAGGGGACTCTGGCTATCCTAGCCTTCCCTGGCTGTTAACACCAGTGAGATATCCTACAACAGATGAGGAACCCTGTTTCAATGAGGCCCACGGCAGGACGAGGCAAGTGATAGAAAGGACTTTTGGGCTTGTCCCGTGTGCGCTGCATATGGGGCAGGCCGTTGCACAAGAGGCCTTGCAGCTTCTGCAGCCTATGGCCCTGGCCTAAATTCAGGTCAGGGCTGTAGGGAGCGAAAGAAAGCTACTGTTTCAGGCCTCTTTTGCACCAGCCAGTCCCGTGTGAGGCCACTGTAAAAGAGGTCTGAAACTGAAGCTTTCACTGGCTACAGCCCTCTCCTGAATGTGCCCAATCTCGAAAGCGCTAAGCAGGTTCGGGCTGGACCCTGCTTAGAGCTTCTGAGATCAGGTGCATTCAGGACTCCGCGGGTCATGGAACTCTGTCTCCAAGGAATTCCCAGAGCTTTTAATCAACTCCACAGAATTTGCAGAGTCAAACTCCGTGAACTTCTCCCAGGCATACTGTGGAGAAGAAAGTAGCTGGAGCTATTGACAAGTCAAGTTGACCAGTGATGCACCTTGGGTGAATGAGCAAGCAGGTAGGTCCCAGTCTCCTCTAGGCCCCCAGGGCACATTTTGGCTGAACATTTTTAAGCCATAAGTTCTGGTGCTAGCCTGTTTGGGCAACATCCACGGGTCCAGATCTAGGGGGTCACCATTTAGAGGCCAGGTGCCACTTTAGTCAGGATCCAGGCATTGGGCTCAAGTTGTTGGAGCTTTTTGTGTCCTTGAAATGCAGAAAAAGGAGGTCAGCCAACTAGCCCTCGAAGTCACTCTGTTAGTCCTTGGTTCAATCAGCAAAGCAGTCCTCCAGCAGCAGGGCAGTCCTCTGAGGGTTCAAGGCAGGCTTCCAGCAGCCAGGCAGTCCTCTGAAGATCAAAACAGGCCCTCAAGCAGCAGAGCAGTTCTCTGGAGAGCAGAGCTAAGAGTGAACTGAAGAGTGGGTCTGAGGGTTCTATTTTTATACCTGGGGCCACCTCTGAAATGAAAGAGACTAATCCACCCGCCACAGATGGTTTTAGAATTTCGTTCCTCTCTGCTCTGGTCTCAAGATGCCTGGGGTGACATAGGGCTAGTGTGAGGCCCTTTGTGAGTGTGCTGAGGCAGTGCCTTTGAAATGTAAGTTGGCAGGGAACAGGATGACCCCACACATCCTTGCAGGATTGCCCATCCTACCAACATGTAGTTCCCCTTTGTGCCACTGTCTGGAAGGAATACACAAAGGCCTTCTGCCATGCTAATTCTGTGACCCAGGACTCAGGTTGGAGGCACCAAATGGCTTGCATAAGAAAAGGCCAGTTTCTAAAAGTGCAATTTTTAGAATTCTGACTGTAAATCCAACTTTTTCATTAAAGAGGACTTTAAATCACAATATGTTAGGCACCAAACATGACATGTCTGCCTGTTTCCAAACAAACATTTTCACTTGTTAAATGTAATAAGGCAACCCAATGTTATCCTATGGGAGAGAAAGGCCTCACAGTAGTGAAAAATACATTTAGGAGTTTTTCACTAACATAACATGTAAACTTTTAAAAGTACATGTCTAACCTTTTTAGTAGAATGCCCTCTGCCCCATGGGCTGTTTAGGGACTACCCTGGGGTAATTTTATATTTTAAAAAAGGAGTTTTAGGTCTGACAAGGATCTATTATTTCAAGACAAATTGGCAGTTTAAAACTACTCACCAGACTGCACTGGCAGGCCTGAGTTATGTTTTAAAAGGTTACTTAAGAGGGTGGTTCAATAGGTGCTGCAGGCTTACTAGTAATGTGCCAGTAAGGTGTATGTCCATTTTACTTTGTTTTAGGGATCAAGCACAAACAGTGTTAAAGTGCACAGAGTCCTAAAACCAACAAAAATTAATTCCAGCAACAGGAGGAGAGTAAGCAAACGAATTGGGATAAGACCACCCTAAGGCTGACAGGTTTAAACATTGAACTTTTTTTTTTACTTTACTTTACTTATTTCTTTTACTGGTGACTCCCCCATAGCAGCCGTAAGGTAGGAATGTAGTGCGGTACATAGATGCCATCAAGACATAATTTCTGTGCTGGTAATGAGGTCCCAAATAGTGCAACAGCACAAGGATCAAGTAGGGGAAGACCTGCCTCAAGCCCTCTACCATTTTTTGCTAGGGCTTGAACCACAGTGTAGGAGGCTGGACTGGCTTGTAGTGAGTACCAAGGGGTACTTGCACCTTGCACCAGGCCCAGTTATCCCTTATTAGTGTATAGGGTGTCTAGCAGCATAGGCTGATAGATAATGGTAGCTTAGCAGAGCAGCTTAGGCTGAACTAGGAGACGAGTGAAGCTCCTACAGTACCACTTAGTGTCATATGCACAATATCATAAGAAAACACAATACACAGTTATACTAAAAATAAAGGTACTTTATTTTTATGACAATATGCCAAAGTATCTCAGAGTGTACCCTCAGTGAGAGGATAGGAAATATACACAAGATATATATACACAACACCAAAATATGCAGTAATAGTCTTAGAAAACAGTGCAAACCATGTATAGTTGCAATAGGATGCAATGGAGACACATAGGGATAGGGGCAACACAAACCATATACTCCAAAAGTGGAATGCGAACCACGAATGGACCCCAAACCTATGTGACCTTGTAGAGGGTCACTGGGACTATTAGAAAATAGCAAGGGTTAGAAAAATAGCCCACCCCAAGACCCTGAAAAGTGAGTGCAAAGTGCACTAAAGTTCCCCAAAGGACATAGAAGTCGTGATAGGGGAATTCTGCAGGAAAGACACAAACCAGCAATGCAACAACGATGGATTTCCAGTCGAGGGTACCTGTGGAACAAGGGGACCAAGTCCAAAAGTCACAAGCAAGTCGGAGATGGGCAGATGCCCAGGAAATGCCAGCTGCGGGTGCAAAGAAGCTGCTACTGGACTGTAGAAGCTTAGGTTTCTGCAGGAACAACAAGGGCTAGAGACTTCCCCTTTGGAGGACAGATCCGTCACGCCGTGGAGAGTCGTGCAGATGTGTTTTCCTGCCGAAAGACCGCCAATAAGCCTTGCTAGCTGCAAATCGTGCTGTAAGCGTTTTTGGATGCTGCTGTGGCCCAGGAAGGACCAGGATGTCGCAAATTGCGTCAGGAGAGAGAGGGGATATCGAGCAAGACAAGGAGTCCTCTCAGCAGCAGGTAGCACCCGGAGAAGTGCCAGAAACAGGCACTACAATGATGTGTGAAACAGTGCTCACCCGAAGTTGCACAAAGGAGTCCCACGTCGCCGGAGAACAACTTAGGAGGTCGTGCAATGCAGGTTAGAGTGCCGTGGACCCAGGCTGGACTGTGCACAAAGGATTTCCGCCGGAAGTGCACGGAGGCCGGAGTAGCTGCAAAAGTCGCGGTTCCCAGCAATGCAGTCTGGCGTGGGGAGGCAAGGACTTACCTCCACCAAACTTGGACTGAAGAGTCACTGGACTGTGGGAGTCACTTGGACAGAGTTGCTGGATTCAAGGGACCTCGCTCGTCGTGCTGAGAGGAGACCCAGGGTACCGGTGATGCAGTTCTTTGGTGCCTGCGGTTGCAGGGGGACAATTCCGTCGACCCACGGGAGATTTCTTCAGAGCTTCTAGTGCAGAGAGGAGGCAGACTACCCCCACAGCATGCACCACCAGGAAAACAGTCGAGAAGGCGGCAGGATCAGCTTTACAGAGTTGCAGTAGTAGTCTTTGCTACTATGTTGCAGTTTTGCAGGCTTCCAGCGCGGTCAGCAGTCGATTCCTTGGCAGAAGGTGAAGAGAGAGATGCAGAGGAACTCGGATGAGCTCTTGCATTCGTTATCTAAAGTTTCCCCAGAGACAGAGACCCTAAATAGCCAGAAAAGAGGGTTTGGCTACCTAGGAGAGAGGATAGGACCTGCAACACCTGAAGGAGCCTATCAGAAGGAGTCTCTGACGTCACCTGGTGGCACTGGCCACTCAGAGCAGTCCAGTGTGCCAGCAGCACCTCTGTTTCCAAGATGGCAGAGGTCTGGAGCACACTGGAGGAGCTCTGGGCACCTCCCAGGGGAGGTACAGGTCAGGGGAGTGGTCACTCCCCTTTCCTTTGTCCAGTTTCACGCCAGAGCAGGGCTAAGGGGTCCCTGAACCGGTGTAGACTGGCTTATGCAGAAATGGGCACCAAATGTGCCCATGAAAGCATTTCCAGAGGCTGGGGGAGGCTACTCCTCCCCTGCCTTCACACCATTTTCCAAAGGGAGAGGGTGTAACACCCTCTCTCAGAGGAAGTCCTTTGTTCTGCCATCCTGGGCCAGGCCTGGCTGGACCCCAGGAGGGCAGAAGCCTGTCTGAGGGGTTGGCAGCAGCAGCTGCAGTGAAACCCCAGGAAAGGCAGTTTGGAAGTACCAGGGTCTGTGCTATAGACTACTGGGATCATGGGATTGTGCCAACTATGCCAGTATGGCATAGAGGGGGCAATTCCATGATCATAGACATGTTACATGGCCATATTCGGAGTTACCATTGTGAAGCTACATATAGGTAGTGACCTATATGTAGTGCACGCGTGTAATGGTGTCCCCGCACTCACAAAGTCTGGGGAATTGGCCCTGAACAATGTGGGGGCACCTTGGCTAGTGCCAGGGTGCCCTCACACTAAGTAACTTTGCACCTAACCTTTACCAGGTAAAGGTTAGACATATAGGTGACTTATAAGTTACTTAAGTGCAGTGTAAAATGGCTGTGAAATAACGTGGACGTTATTTCACTCAGGCTGCAGTGGCAGGCCTGTGTAAGAATTGTCAGAGCTCCCTATGGGTGGCAAAAGAAATGCTGCAGCCCATAGGGATCTCCTGGAACCCCAATACCCTGGGTACCTCAGTACCATATACTAGGGAATTATAAGGGTGTTCCAGTAAGCCAATGTAAATTGGTAAAATTGGTCACTAGCCTGTTAGTGACAATTTGTAAAGAGAGAGCATAACCACTGAGGTTCTGGTTAGCAGAGCATCAGTGAGACAGTTAGGCATCACACAGGGAACACATACCTATAGGTCACAACCTTATGAGCACTGGGGTCCTGACTAGCAGGGTCCCAGTGACACATAACAACCATACTGAAAACATAGGGTTTTCACTAAAAACATAGGGTTTTCACTATGAGCACTGGGCCCTGGCAAGCAGGATACCAGTGAGACAGTGAAAACACCCTGACATACACTCACAAACAGGCCCAAAGTGGGGGTAACAAGGCTAGAAAGAGGCTACTTTCTCACACACAGCCCCATCAGAAGATGGAACAGGTTTGAGGTGCCACCCTTTCTACTATATGTGGACTGTCATTGGGCACAGGGTTGCATTGACTACCACTCCAATAGGCCACTTTTATCGGATATTCTGCCAGCCTCAAGCATGTGCGGTATGCTGGGTAAATAGTATGGATTGTGTCTGTGTGAGGGCACCATACTTGCATTATTATTACCCTCACACACATACAATACAGACAACCACTTACAGAGGTCAGACACTTCTTAATCATCTCTCTGCAGATGAATAATCACTCAGCCCCCATCCTCCTCTTGTCACCAGAAGCCCAGAGAAGCTGAGAAGGCTGATCTGCCCACAGACAGTTGTCATGAAAACACAAAGGTTGTGTTTTTATGAACACTGATAAACACAATAAGAAGCAGTTTGAAGGTTAAGGGATTTAAGTGGCAGCCCACCGGGTGTAGGGCACTGCCCAAACACCCCCATTGATGAGCTACCACTGAATCATCTAAAAGAAATATTGTGCTCTAAATTTGCTTACAAAATTATTTCCTCATTGGAGCTAACAATAGAAAATGTACATCTAAATGGAACATATTTTTGTGAACCGTATTTAGAACATATTTTATTCAAACAATGTTTTTGCTAACAAAAGCCAGATTGGAAGCAGTGGGTGCTCAACAGATCAATATGTTTAGAAGCACTATGATTAATCTATAGTATGCCCACTGAAACATACAAAAAACAATCAATCTTGTGCCAGAAGAAAAAGTCATGTATTAAATACTGGGCTGGTATACATAACATAATCAATATTCTGTTCTAGAAAAAAAAAACAGAATACCAAAAATGTTTACCATTATACAGCAGGTTGCTGTGTATATATATATATATATATATATGGGTGCTTCTCTGTGATTTCAGAGTGATGCCATCATATATCACAGTGTGATAAATGTTTAACTGGGTGTTGCTTATATATTCTAACTTACTATCACTAATAGCTGGGTGTTGTTCAACTATTGCACATTCTTCGATAATATCATAGTGATTATGAATTTGCCAGTCCTTAAATATTTATAATCACACAAGTCAGGGTACTGGCTAAGCATGCTATCACTCTGCTGCTGCTATATATGTTTGGCTGCTCTCAACATACAATAGTTTATTTTTTGACCAGGGCCTCCTTACTGTGCTAGTGTTTGCACATAGGTGTTAGGAGGGTGACCACATAACATGGTGTAATGTTATCTGTATTTAACCACCAGCTCCATCTTGACCACTGACTTCATTTTGGTGCTCAGCTTAGCTTTACACACTGTCACATTGGTGGCGCAGGTATTTTTCCACGCACAGCTTGTGCAACGTGTTTTCGCTCTTTCTCACTGAGGATGGGCACATAACATGGGGGACTAGGAATGATAAGATGTACCAGGCTGAGAATGTTTATAGGAAAGCAGCGAACAGCTTGGTCTTGGAAAAACCCATGAGAGTTGGCCAGTCTCTAGTGTGTTCTTTTCAACACTGACCTGCTACGGCCAACTTACTCAATGAGAGGGGAGGTTTCTAGCATTCTCCTCTCCAGTGAGCTTAAAATATATATTGGGAGGAAGCTTGACAACCGAGACTAAAAGGAACTCAGTTTGAGGGGGGACACCTTGCTCAGAAGATAATCCCATTGTGGGTAGTAGTCTCCCTGTACCTCGGTTGCCAGGGTTCCCCGACCTAAAGTTGGTAGACAAAGGGATGATGTTGGTGTCAAGCCCCATGGTGATGCATTTATTCTTAGCTTTGCAGTGTGCATGCATGAATACATAGTCACTATATATATATATATATATATATATATATATATATATATATATCCTCCATCAACTGGTCCACCTTGTTATTCATTGTTGAAGTTGTGCATTCTCTCTGTTTCTGTCATCATTATTATTCTACTGCTGTGATTATTTTAAGAATTGTGTTTTGGCATTTGAAAGAAAAGCTCATGTTATTCTTTCTGTGCAAGAAACTAAGGGAGTGCTTTAATAAATTAATTACTCAAACTAAGAGTGCTGCATTATTTGCATTCCATTCACTTTGTTTCCCTCTCAGTCTAAAGTAGAGCAGAACACATGGTTTGCTTTTTATGCCTGGGGCTTCTCATAGTACCAGGGTTGGTGCTTATGGAGTCTGTATTCATATTCATTGTAAGAACACAATAGCCCTGTACTACTTTATTGTCTAACATATAGGCCCTACAATGTGAAATGCCTACGTGCACATAAATGTTCTTTTTAAAGACAGGAAGAGTTAGTCACAGGTACTTGGAGATCTGTCTAATCGTATGCCCACCTTCTTGTGAATGGAGATATAAAACCTTTATATGTCAGTGTGCTCACTGTAAAACAATCAATCATCAATGAATCTGATGATAAAGTAGGAGTGTTGTTGGATTTTTTTGTTGTGACATACAGGCCATGCTTGGTGTCTCGTACACTGTGAGCTTGGGCCTCTCCTATGGGATAGTGATTCTACCCACTGTGCCAGGGCTGGTTTGCTTAGTGTAGTAGGGCTTGGGCATACATACAATAGCTGTACATATCCTATGCACACATAGTAATGCAGATGTGCCATGCCTGGGGCCCTTCTGGCAACGCTTGCTCTGCACCATGACTGTATAATCCACACTGCCCTATGACATTAATCACCTCACCCTCCCACGCCCACTTACTCAGCACACTAAGGGGGTCATTCCAACCCTGGCGGTTGACTACTGCCAGGGCCGGGGACCGCGGATGCACCGCCAACAGGCTGGCGGTGCATCCATGGGCATTCTGACCGCGGCGGTACAGCGGCCGTCAGAAACGGGAAACCGGCGGTGTCCCGCCGGTTTCCCGCTGCCCTAGGGAATCCTCCATGGCGGCGCTGCAGGCAGCGCCGCCATGGGGATTCCGACCCCCTTACCGCCAGCCTGGTTCTGGCGGTATTGACCGCCGGAACCTGGCTGGCGGTAACGGGTGTCGTGGGGCCCCTGGGGGCCCCTGCAGTGCCCATGCCAATGGCATGGGCACTGCAGGGGCCCCCTAACAGGGCCCCACCAAGATTTTCAGTGTCTGCCAAGCAGACTGAAAATCGCGACGGGTGCAACTGCACCCGTCGCACCCCTTCCACTCCGCCGGCTCCATTCGGAGCCGGCATCCTCATAAAAGGGGGTTTCCCGCTGGGCTGGCGGGCGGCCTTCTGGCGGTCGCCCGCCAGCCAAGCGGGAAACTCAGAATTACTGCGGCAGTCTTTTGACCGAGCAGCGGTATTCTGACTGCAGGACTTTGGCGGGCGGCCTCCGCCGCCCGCCAAAGTCAGAATTACCCCCTAAGACTATGATTTGCGACTTATTCTCCAGTCAGAATGCCGGACATTGTGTCTCAATGCAAAGTCAAAATCAAGTCATACAGAGCATTACCATTGTATACAAAATTTAAGCTCCTTTGCAGTGACTTAGTAGTGCGGACCCAGCAGTGGATACATTGGTTAAACATTGTTCTCATTTCTACCCGGAAAGAAGTGTATCACCCATCATGGATCCATATTTTCTTAACGTAACATATCCACCGATGTACCTTTTTAAACAGTGCTGAGTTGGTCCATCCTGACAGGTGCCCGCTCCTGATGTTAGTTCAGGCTCATTAAGAGCAGAGTGCTGGGTCAGCTCGCTCCGTCTGATTGCTTGGAACTGCCCTGCTGGGGCCACACATTGCTAGAGATGCAATTATGCCCTGACCTTTCATGTGAACACATTTGTCAATTTATTAAGTAAGTGAATCACCTTTCATCAAGGTCTAGTGGTGCATGAGAGCTGAAACCCTAGAAAGATTGTCTGACAAGACAGGAAACGTGCTTCCAAGAGCAAGTTCAACCACAAACTATTGTATTGTTTAGATACTTACATGGTGATAAATGGATATTGTATTTTCTCACAAGTGCTCAAACCAAGCTGAGCACTGATCTTTATTACAGCTCAAGCTTTACAGAAGTATTTTGAGCTTTGTACCACAAAACTAAACTTCTGTATCTCATAACTTGTGCTTTCTATTGAAAAAAATCCGAATTAGCCGGCAGTCAGCCTAATTAAATTTAAATGGTGGGTGATTTCAACTCTCATCTCTATTCACTTTCGATGCACTCACTGTGCCGCTCTGCAGCAGTTACTGTGCGGTGAGGAGCAACGCTGTGTTATATGTCCGCTATGCAGTGTTTGTACTGTGCAGACAGGCCTGCTCCCCTGTGCCATGAAATGCCTGCAATGTGCCTTTCTGGGCTTGTGCAGGCTGGAGTTGGGGTTGGGTTACAAACGTTTGTTGTGAGTTGGGTCTTGTGATTAATTGTGTGGCAGTCGACGTGTTGGACAGTGTAGTATATGGCGTCAACGATTCGTAGTGCTAGATGTGCTAGTAGTCACCTGCCTGGCTATTTGGTAGTTGTGCCTAATGATTGAACTGAGTCTAGTGCTATCCAAGATGTTTTGCGATGGGCAGTAAACACAGGGCTGTATTCAGTGCAACCTGTTGTGTTTTGTAGTACATAGCAGGTATCCCACCACCCCACTGGTATTGACACAGTTACAAGTGTGAAATGGAGTGATGAATTTGTGAGAATGGTTACTGCAGTTGTAAATAGACACATTTCCATTTGGTGAAATGGATGTTGGCTCACACTGTGTATTTCGTTGTGATTGTGATGCTTGTGATGCTGGGCCCCTGAAATTGTGCACCAATGGAGGCCCAAATTGTGCAACATGGTTGCCAAAATTAAGAGTTGAGAAAAGGCATTGTTTGCCAGATAATGAGGCCGCAATTATGCCAGATAATCTGTAGCAGTATTATTTTGAGAATGTTAATAGTAATACATTCTAGGCACAGTTGCACCCCTGCAGCATCAGCTTGAGACCTGAATACGGCAATCAGCAGCTGTAAGGTGACCCGGTAGCGTTTGCAAAGGACCTGCCTCTGTGTGCAACTACGTGTGGCCCTTTATAAAAAATATATTTTTTATCCGTTGGAGCTAGAAACAATTTTTTGGTAACCTCTGCACATTATTATGCAGCAGATACTGGATTATGTGGTAAATGTGATTAAGCCGAAAACGCTACAGCCACAGAGTTGTATAATTCCAGTGACCCTTCTGTGGTTATTGCTGCAGGAGTGCATTATAGTGAACCTTTTTCCCTGGTGTTCGGCATTTATCCGGTGTGATAAATGGTTTGTACCTTAAATCCATTATCGCAGAGACGTTTTCAAGCCTTCCCATCCCAGTCTCTGCGGCATACGAGGGTGGATTAGGAAAGGCACAGACAAAAGCTATTAAGCCACTGGTGTGGCCTGCAGCTTTGTGGCAGACAGTGACTGGGTCGGGTAGAACCCCTCTCGATGGGTAATGAGCATAACGTCTAGTCTCTGCTTATGTGTCAAAGGTCAGCAGTGCATCAGACTTCCTTCATGATGCAGGATTGAGGTCAGTGCACTCAGCTCTCCTGCATATGTATGACATGCGCAGCATGCAATCATTTAGTCCTCTGAACGGAAACTCACTCTGTCAGGGTTGGCACAGTTTCAAATTACTGTATAGGCACTTGTCGTGAGCCAATGAATGCCACTCACTGTTAGTATAGTCATTGTGTGAGAGTGGTCCTCCAGAGAGGGGTCACACGGGAGGTGGAGGAAGCAGCTAAAGACAGGGAAAGGAGGCAGCCGATGTATGCCAATGGTTGCTTTACAAAGGCCCCTTTAGTTCTTTTCTACCTGTTTCATAAGTTGTAAAATCAATAAACATTTGTTAAAAGAAACATATTTCTGGTTGCCCTTATCGGATTTAAATTGCTTTAGTATATTTTTGCTCATTAACTTTTCCCTCTATTTTTCGAAATTAATTTGGCAATATCATTGTGTTGTTTTCATGTCTTTACAATTATTGGTACTGCTTAAGCATAACATACATTTTTCAGTGAAATTGACTGTTGCTTGTGCCTCAGTGATTAGGTAGAGTCTCTGTCATAGCTGTATTTAGGCCTAAACAAGGTGCATTAATAAAGTTGGTGAGGATTCCTCTTCCCGAAATTAATACCCACTTCCTGACATCATGTTTCTGTAGTTTTGTGTTCTGTGCAACTTATCAGTCTTGTATAGCGCATACTCGGAACTCAGTCACTTTTACGTGCCAATCTGCATGGTTTGAATGGGTGCTATGATGGGGAAGGATTAAGAGCTCTAGAGCTGAGACTGAAGGCAGTGCGAGTTTCTTACAGTGCTTGCCACTGTGTCATAAAGGTGGTCACATTACCTGCTCATCTAGGGCCAGATGTATGTCCATTTCATTTTGTGAGCCTCTAATTGTGACTTTTTGTGAACTGCAATTAGAGACTTGCAAAATTAAAATGTACAAATGTGTATCAGACACATTTAGCGATTCCCAATGGGGTTGCAAAAACCTACCTCATCATTATTCATGAGGTAGGTTGCAATTTGTGACGCCATTGGGAATGGCCGCAGTCACAGGGATTGTGGCCTGCTGGGCTCAGCAGATCACCATGTCTGTGACTGCTTTAAATAAAGCATTTGTTTTAATAAATGAACCCCGTTTTCCATCAATGAAGATGGGATGCATTTAAAATAAAACAAGCATTTACAGTGCAAAGGGTATCGCGTTTGCTCATGTTAGAGCTGATCGCGTTGTAAACTCCTAACCCGACTTTTCACCTATTGGGCAAAAGTGCATTTATGTACATAACCCAAAAAAGTGAAATTAACTATGTAAAGTGCTCGACTTCTGCCAAGCGAGATCGCGCTCGTAAATTAGAGAAAAAGAAGTCCACGAGCCTGATGGAAAACAGAAAGCATCGCATTTTTTCTGTACTTGGTCGCTGCGCTCGAGGAGGGCTAGCTTCCAGAAAAGGCATGATGTATGTGTGCCTTCGACTAATGAAAGCAAGCAGATTTTATTAGGCAAGCCCACGAACCAATAAAAAACACTGACGTGAAGTTGACAGGGCTCCGAGCCCTTTTCTAAATACTAAAGCGTCTCGCTGCGATACGCATGCACGAGCGCATGCAACGCAGGCTCGACCCTAAAAATGACACGTTTTCTTTAATTTTTTCCAGAGTTGGCAGTGGTCCGTGGGACCACTACCTGCTCTCAAAAAATATTTACGCTTCCATTCACAAATGGGAAGGGGTCCTTTGGGCACCCCTTCCCATTTATGAATAGGTTACGACCAACTTTACGTTGGTGGTAAATGCAAATATTTTGACAGCATTCACAGTCACAAAACATTCCTAAATGCCAGTGCAATTCGGTACTAGGAAGGGACACTCTAAACATGCCCCTTCCTAATACAGAATCGCAAAAGCAAAATGTGATTTGGTGAACAAGTTACCAAGTCGAATTTTACTTTGGTACATAGAAAAAGGCATTTTTCCAGTCGCAAACGGCCAGATAGACTATTTGCGACCGGATAAATGCTTTGTACATCTGGCCCCTAGTTCTCTCCTCAGACAGCAGTATTCGCAAATTGTAATAATTCAATGGAGATGTGTGTGAAAGATGTGCAAATCTGTCATCATGCTGATCTTTCAAATTAAATCAAAATGCAGTGTTTATAGGTAGTAAAGGCTTGTGTGTGAGAGAGATAGAGAAAGGACGGTGACGTGGAGGAGACAAGAGAAAGTACATGCAGAATGGGAGAGTGAAAAGAAAGTGAGGAAGAGGTGGGACATAAAGTGTAAGAAATACAGATGTAAAGACTTCAGAAAGAGGTCTCAGGGGAGAAAAAAGTGTCAGTGGCTAATGAAAAGGGAGAAATTGCAGAGGAGGGTGATATGAAGGCGATCACGATGAAGACAGATGATCTCCATTCCACACACCTTTGTAATGCTGGTAATTCAGTGGTGTTCAGGACATTCAGGATTAATTCAAAGTGGCCTGTTCAGTGGTGTTGACTGCCTCACGAGGCAACAAAAAGCCAAGCAGGCTGACTACACGGTTCAGTCGATGGCTCCGCTGAACCACATAGTACGGTTTTCATATGTGGGCCAGTGCAAGAAAGAACTAAGGAAACTAAAGGTTGTTTGATTTTTTTTTTTTTAAATCAAGGTTTGGTTATATGGGGTTCACCAATTGTGACTCCATTCAAATGCAAGCAGTCAAATGGGATGAGAGTCTGTGTAAGATGTGCACCTGCCCAACTGGGCTGTGAAGTCTGAAGATTTGAGTTTAGCAAAGTTGAAACTAAAGTCAGATGTTGTGAACTGGAATCTGTATGATCGAGTACAGGCTGACAGAGAATAAGAGTGAGGCATCCTTGACCTCTGACTCAAGCAGGTTAGCAGGAGCAGTGCTCTAGGGCAGTACTTGGTGTTCCCCAGAGACCTTCTATGGGTTTATGGCCATATAGGCAGAAAGGAGGAGGAAGCAGGCTGGTACCTAGCAGCCGTGTGGCAGAAAGGAGTACAAGCACGGATTTAACAGGCTGAGGAGAGCAGAAAGGCAGCTGATGCGGTTTATAAAGGGGGGGTGCAACTTGGTTTTCAAGGAGAGAATTGGCCTGTTTGAAAGGAAGGGAGAAGAACATGAAGCAAGTGGAAAATAAAGAAAGGCAGGCTTTTGGGGAAGCTGTAAGCAATTGTGACCTGTGCATACAGAATCCTAAAATGGCAGTCGTACACAACAAAAAGACAGGGGCTTTAATGGACCACGCAACCGGTATTTGGCTAGTAAAGTGATGGCACAAATGATATGCTGAGGTTGGAACCATGCAAGCTAGCTGGCCAGGCATCATATGGTATGTTGGGCTCTTTGTAGGCCTGTATACCTTAACCAAAGAATACAAAGAGCAACGCTTCTTAAAAGATATGGCATGGTACAAAAGGGAAAAAAAGATTGATGGAGTTCAAGGCGTGAGAATCTTCCCATAGCTCTAAGGACATAGGCATGGTCAGGATTTTTCAAAACAATGTCAAAATAGCAGGGCCGCCAGAAAAGACATTTCAAGTGGTAGATCAATATCTTGTAATTTGATGCCAAAAAGGATTAGGACTTACAGAAAAGGTTCAGTGATAGAGAAAAGAGTAGCGCACGGAAGCTGGCCCCATCTGAAGAAGACCAAAATTAAGTAACAACATATATAAAGGGAGATCCAGCAGTACCTGCTCATGAACGTATTATTGAATGCTATGAAGAATGTAAGTAAACAAGACGGTTCTCTTCTAAATCTACCATGAGACATTTGGAGAGACTATTTCAAGGTTACTAATCAATCAATGTGTCACTTTTATGTTTTTTTGCCACCTTTTTGGTTTATAATCATATATTGGTCTTACGTCAATCAATAAATATATTTATTTATTGGCTAACTAAAAACATTTATGTAAAAACACTATAAAGCATATAAAATTATTTGGACACAACACAATTGAATCCAGCCAAAAAAACACAAGTAAAACAACCAAGTCACGTTCCAGGAAAAAAATATCATAGAAACAAGAGAGGAAATGGATTAGGATATCAGGCTGTTCCCTTGTTTAATTGCACCAATGAGATACTGTCTATCACTGAACAAGTTAGCTCATCAGAAAACATTTGCAACACAAGGGCGGGATGAAATTGTGAAAACTTAATTGACTTAAAAAACAGAATGAGATAGTGCTTTGGAGTGCATGTAAAAAAAATATTGAATGCAGTGGTCACAGGGTGAAAGCTGGTCGGACAAAGCCCAACACTTACAAAAACATAAGAGAAAGTGCACTTTGCCCAGTCTGAAATGCACCAATAAAAATGTATGCTGGGTGTTAAGCACTCAATTGAGGTATTGCTCCATAGTGGATATGGTCTTCACAATCCCACGATCTCACAGAAGACTTTAGGAATTTCCTCTCCTCCCTCATGGCACTGGTGTAGTAACAAACACAGTTTTGCCCAACCCTTTCCCTGTCTGGCTATCAACAAGGGGTTATCACATAACTCAGTTCTTCCAAGTTCATGGCATATTGCTTAAATATATTTATTCCACTGGATCTTCATTGCCTCTTTTAATTACAGGTAGTTCAGGATTATTGTTCTATTCAACTTAGCCTCAGACGAAGACCAAACTGAGATCCAAAGAAGTATTAATATTGTTGAGCCTCACACCTTTGATTGATGACATCCCCTCAAACCTATGTCGCTTCGATCCATCGTCCTCTAGCGCAGAATCCACTATTCAAGGTAGATAATAGCTAGGATTCTTTGGCATGTTCGCAATATCTTTAACCAAGTTATTTGTGGCATGCATATATACGAAGAGCCCAAAAGTGGTAAAGTAAGCAAAACTCTGCAGAACTTGTTCTCTTCTGTTTGGAGGGTAGTAACATAAAATAACCACAAATCCCTGCCCCCTAGCTATTGATAGACACACATTTGGCTTCATAGATGTAAATAAATCAATCAGGATTTATAAAGCGCAGCAAGTCACATGTGAGGGTCTCAAGGCGCTGGGGTAAATCACTGATTTGGGGTGCTGTGTTCATTCGAACAGCCATGTCTTCAGTGCTTTTCCGAAATCCCAGAGCGATGTGGCATTCCTGAGGTGTAGGTGGAAGATTGTTCCATGCTTTGGCAGCCAGGTAAGAGAAGGAGTATCCTTTACTGTTGGATCAGCAGAACCAGGGGGTGTCTGTGAGGAAAAGGGAGGCAGACCGCAGGTGCCTGATCGTTGGTGGAAGGTCATTCATTTGTTGATGCATGCTGGTCCTTCGTTGTGCAGGGATTTGTATGCGTGGGTCAGTATCTTGAACTGGCATCTCAAGTCAAGTCAAAACAAGCTTTATTCGGCCGAAGGCCATAAAAGTGTAAGCAGAAGAGTAAGAACAAGCTACAGAATTCAAAACCTTACAATATCACAAAACAACAAACATCATCAAGATATCATAGAAGAGTCCCACACAAGTGGTGCACATATAAAGTGCATAAGTTGAAAAGATGCTACCAAGATAAAACATTGCAATCCACTTAAACTACACTCATCAACGTAATGTAATAAAAACACCAAGCTGAAAATACAAATACGCTAAAATTGCATAAAGCAGCCCCAAAGTAAACAATGCATTAAGATCCATATATCTTCCGGATCTGGGGAACTCCAGAACTGGCATCTCTTCTGGATTCAGAGCCAGTGGAACTTCTTGAGGTGCGGGGTGATGTGAGTCTGTCTGGAGAGGTCAAAGATGAGTCTTGCTGCTGAGTTTGGTATAGTCTGTAGTTTTTTCAGGAGGCGTGAGAGTGTTAATGTAGTCCAGCCTGCTGGTGATGAGGGCTCGAGTGACGGTCCTTCTGGGGTTGATTGGTAGCCACCTGAAAATTTTCTGTAGCATGTGTAGGGTGTGGAAACAAGCGGCCAAGACTTTGTTTATCTGTTTCTGCATAGATAACTTGGTGTCCGAGATGATGCTGAGGTTGCAGGTGTGGTCTGTCAGGGTGGGGGAAGAGCCGAGTTCAGCAGGCCACCAAGTGCCATTCCATGGCGAGGTGTTGTTCCCAAAGATGAGGAGTTCCATCTTTTCCGTGTTGAACTTAAGACAGTCGTCCTTCATTCAGTCAGCGATGTTCACCACACATCTGTGGAAGTTGACTTTGGTGGTGGAGGGGTCTTTTGACAATGGGAGGATGAGCTGGGTGTCATGTCAAGAATAGTTTTAATAGAGTTGGATCCCAATTTGAAGGCAAAATCAAAAACGACTACTAGGAATTTAGCGAAACATTGACTCCTGATTGACAATATAGAGTGCTATTTCCTGGATCAAACTGAATGGACTTTGGCAATTGTCCTACACAAAATTTTACATGAGCTAGATTTGGTAAACTTAGGGCCTAATACTATCATAACAGTTTTGAGAATGTTGGTGCTGAGGTCTCAATAGCCCATAAAAGCTGCAAAAGAATCTATCAGATTAGTTAGATTGTTAGCTAAATGTGTCATCAAAAAGCAATATCTTTATTTATTTGAATCTTGTTGTAAAGTGTCCTTTTTGATTGTCACCCCCACTTTTTGCTGCTTGATGCTGTTGTTTTTGACCTGTTAGTGTACTGAGGCCTGCTAATCAGACCACAGTACTTATGCTCTTTCCCTTAAACTATATGTTGAATTGTATAGGCCAATTGGCAAGGACTTACCACCCCTGTAAGTCACTAGTAATTGGCAGCATTTGTACCCAGGGCAAGGGTGGTAAAGGGCTCACCAGGGCTGCAGCACTGATTATGCCACCCTGTGTGACCCGATTAAAAGTGAGACTGCAGAGCTGATATGTCAACCTGCACAAGCAGCCTGCTGATTGAGCGTGACAATGCTTACACTACGTGCAGGTATAGTTCCTTCACTGCCCAGAGTATGGGTCAGTCACCACTAAGGTAGGCCTCCTATAGCCCATGAGGCAAGATGCACTGTACTATGAGTTAGGACATATATGCATGAGCACATATGACCCTGTGATGGCATTTAAAATGCAATGCTACCACAAGTAACCGGCAGTCCACAGGATAACATGGACTAGCATCTGGGCAGTTCCCAGATATCCAGCTTCTTGATAGCCCGACCAATTCCCCCCATGTTTGGTATCAAACATTTAGCTTTTTAACCCTGAGCATGTTGCCCATGGTCAAGATTAATTAGCATGTGCCCAGGTAGCACCCCCAGAGGGTGCCCACCAAGTTATCAAGCTCTCTGCTGTTTTGGTGGGCTCTCCGAGCCTCTGACACCACAGACAAGAGTCCGCCCTTCTGCTGGTTGTGCTACCACTTCCACAGGATGGAGACACAGGGCCGGGGTAGGCAGGAGGTCACACCTCCTCCCTCCCAGGCTGGCTAGTGTGAAAAGGTAATCAAGGTGGTGAGTCTCAAAGGCTTCATCCGGCCTTAAAATGTAAATTACTTGCCCTCCAGTGGAGGACAAAGCCCGTCCCACCCTGTCCAGCCCGACAGGTGGGAAAATGAGCTATGCAAGAGGCATACATCCCCAAAAGTCTAACCACACCTTTAGGGTGGGCTAGGGGATCTGTACAGCGAAGGAAGGGTTCTGCCATCTTGGCAAACCTTAGGTTTAGTGGATTCTGGGTAGGGAAGTGACCAACTCCCACAGGCTGTGATCACTATAGGGGTGGACTATCCATGGGGATCAGTAGCCCATTGGCCACTGTCCCCCCTTACCCTTAACACCCCTAAAACAAGGTTTTAAGAGGCTCCCCTTGCACCAGAAAGTTAGTTCTAACTTGTAAGGAAGAAGAGGCACCAAGAAGATGTTGTCACCGACAACAGGACCAGACTCCAGCCACAGCGCGAAGAGAGGACACAGAAGTGACCTACAGAGCCGACCACTGGAATTGAGTGACTGATGTGTGCCCGAGGTGAAAGCTCATTGGTCCCAGCAAGCTGGACCCCAGTGGACACCGAGAAGCCAAGAAAGACTCCCCTGACTGGTGCTAACAGCCACCTGTAAACTGCAGGAGTAAACACCATGTTGAAGTCAAAGAACTGCAACATCACAGGTTCTGTGTGAATGAGCCTTAAGAAACCCAGTGTCTAGCATCCAAATAGCAGTAGTGAGGTCTCTGTAAAGTTCCAAGTCTTCAATCCCAGCCATCAAAGTACCAGCGGACCACCTTTGCAGCTGCCAAGGTTGTTTGTCGCCAATCTGGAAACTGATGGCCATTCGGACTTCACTGACTCTAGAGCAGACCCTCAGCACAGAAACCAACATCGGCAATCACCCCTCTTTTGTGGTTCTGCATTCTGAACAGAGTTACCGTGAGAGGAGCGGCAAAGCATATTTGGTGCGACCAGCTCCTGTGATTGACAGCTAGAAGCCACCTCTGCACCCACAGCCACCGGATGTGATGGAAACATTGCAACGTTTGATTCCTGGGCCCCCAAAGACCTCTACAACCAAAGGGTAGAGTGTGTGTCCACCCCCAAGTACCTGTTTACCAAGTGGTACAAATGACCAGCTGCCACAGACCCGTCAGCATCAAGAACAGCCAAAGCACATCTGCACCCAAACTCTCTAGGTGAGGTAATGAGAAACTGACTGTTGACTCTTGGCCTAGGGTCCTGCAGAACCTTAAGTCCAGGTGGAATCCCCTGAACTCACTCTGCAAGTGTTCAAGTGCACACTTCAATTTTCGTTGACTTCAATAGGTGCCATTTAAATAGTGAAAATACCCTATCTTCTAAGCTTCAAAAATTCATAACTCCAGTTGTGTGTAACTTAAAAAGTTTGTCATGGTCTCTAAATTTATATAAAAATAAGTTTTAGTTTTCTAAATTGGAAATTGGATTGGATTCCTATCAAGTCATGTAATTTACTAATTGGCCATGTTGGTATTGTGAAATGTTTTAAACATGTTCCTCTAAGTAGCCTGACTGCTCTTTGCCACATTACCAGGACTGAGCTAAGGTTTACTAGTGTGAACCTGAGTTCCACTACTGGGTAGTGTGCTGGTATTACATGGTAAGATTCCCCAGCCATACCACATAATACTGCCACCTTGCTACAAATCTCTATTTTTGAGCCAAAAAGCTGAGAAGCTTGCACCCTTGAGAGTCCAGTGTTAAAACATCTGATTGCCACTGGACATTGAGGTGCAGCCTGGGAGACTAAGGGCCTGATTTAGAGTTTGGTAGAGGGGTTACTCCATCACAAAGGTGACTAATATCCTGTCTGCCAGAATATAAACCCCATAGAATATAAAGAGATTTATATTTTGACGGACAGGATATCTGTCACTGTTGTGATGGAGTAATCCATCTGCCAAACTCAGGCCCTAAGTTGTGACCCTCAAAAGCAGAACACATTTTGGTTGCCCAACACAGAATTTACTGCATGTTAAAGGGAAACCCTGGTTTTGTTCTAATCAGAGACAAGTAAACCAGTGGCAACTAGTTTTGTTTTGGACTTCACCTGGACTTCGGGGGACATCGACAACTGGGCCAAAGTTGTCCCTCTGTTCTTGAGGACCCAGGGGTGGCCACAGGAAGACCCCCTGGAATCCTCTCAGCATCCTCGGCATCCTTGAGCATCTTCAGCATTCTTCATTTCTTGCACTGGGGCCACTCCATTGATTTTAATGGCGGTTCACACGTAGGACCTGGAACTGAAAAGGAAAGTGCTTAAACCAAGAGATAACTGTTCAACTGGACTTGACTGGTCCCTTTGACTCGCTCCCTATTGGAGTTGAACCCCCCTTGAGCGCTCCTATGGCCATTTTCAAGTTGCTTGTTGTGGCTAACAGTGAATTGGGAGTCGCAGTAGTAGATTACAAAAATGTATTGCACTTAGTAAAACTCAGTGCTTTATTGTGAATATTCAAATCTCCAGAACCCTCCAGTGGATTCCTGTCATTGAGGTGTCTATTTAAAGACAAAAAAAAGTTTTTTATAAATTGGTGTCAGATTTTTGCCATACGGCATTTTTCTCTTATTCACTGTAATGGTACTTCTTTATGCTTTCGAACTCTGAGCACTTTACCACTGCTAACCAGTGCTAAAGTGCATATGCTTTCAGTGTAAATTGTACTGTTAATTGGTTTATCCATAATTGGCATATTTGATTTACTGGTAAGTCCCTAGTAAAGTGGCCTAGAGGTGCCCAGGGCCTGTAAATCAAATGCTATTAGTGGGCCTGCAGCACTGGTTGTGCCACCCACATAAGTAGCCCTGTAATCATGCCTCAGACCTGCCACTGCAGTGTCTGTGTGTGCAGTTTTAAACTGTAAATTCGACTTGGCAAGTGTACCCACTTGCCAGGTCTAACCTTTCCCTTTTCCTACATGTAAGACACCCCTAAGGCAGGCCCTAGGTATTCCCATGGGGCGGCTGCAGTGTATGGTTATGGTAGGACATATAATAATGTGTTTTATATGTCCTGACAGTGAAATACTGCCAAATTCGGTTTTCACTGTTGCAAGGCCTATCTCTCTCATAGGTTAACCTGGGGGCTTCCTTTAAACATGATTAAAGCATAGATTCCCTTTGGGAGCAGATAGACCTGTGGAATTTAGGACCTCTGAACTCACAATTTAAAAATACATCTTTTAGTAAAGTTGGTTTTGAGATTGTGAGTTTTGAAAATGCCACTTTTAGAAAGTGGGCATTTTCTTGCTTACCATTTCTGTGACTCTGCCTGTTTGTGGATTCCCTGTCTGGGTTAGTTTGACAGTTGGGCTGTTTGCACCTCTCTCCAGACAGTCACACAAAGGGGGCTTGGGTGTAGCCTGCATATTCCAATGAGCCATCTTTGCTAGGAGGGAGAGGAGGAGTAGTCACTCGCACCTGAAGGGGCTGTACCTGCCCTCACACAATGCAGACTCCAACCGCCTGGTGTGTGTCTGAGGCCTTGCCTGGGCAAGGAAGGATTTCACAAAGAAGTGAGACTTTTCCTTTGAAGTAAGCCTACTTCAAAGGCCAAAATGGGTATAAAAAGAGGACCCAAAACCACAGACTTTAGACACTTCTTGGGGTAGACACTATACCTCACAGACATTTCCTGGAGAAGAAACCTGAACCAAAACATGCACCCTGACAAGAAGAACTGCCTGGCTGCCCAAAGGACTCACCTGACTGCTTTCTGATAAGGACTGCTGCCTTGCTGTTTCCCTGCTGTCTTGCTGCTCTCTTGATGTGCTGCAGAAGTGCTCTCTAAGGGCTTGATAGGCTTGCCTCCTGTACCCTGAAGTCTCACGACCAAAATGACTTCTCTCCTGCAGCTGAAATCCCCGTGCGGCAAAAATTCGACGCACCGCCTGCCAAAACAGACGCACAGCCTGCTTGTGGTGAAAAATTCACTGCACCCTGAAACCGGAACAACGCAGCCCGACTTCGCGACAGGAGATCGATGAAGCGCCAGCGACGCAACTGGAAATTTGACGCATGGCCCTACTGTATCGACGCAAGCCGACTCAGAACGACGCTGCCTGACTTCCTGAGAGGAATCGACGCAATGCATGCCGTGTGGAAGAAAATTCCAGGCATCGCCTATCGGAATCTCCGCAGTACCTGTGACTTTGCTCTGCAAGCCCAGGATTCCATGCATCCTCTCCGGGGCATCTGAAAACCCCGCAACCCGAAGAGGATCCGAGTCCCCATGCCAGAAATCAACGCAACATCTTCCCCGCGTGGAAAATAACGACGCAAGTCCGTGTGCGAAGGCGCGAAACCGACGCACACCCACTCCTCCTCTGCGGTCCCTTGCAAGGATTTTTCAAAGCAAACCAGGTACTTTGCCCTGCAAGAGACACTTGTTGTTTCTGGGAGAACTTAAGACACTTTGGCCCTCATTCTGACCTTGGCGGGCGGCGGAGGCCGCCCGCCAAAGTCCCGCCGTCAGGTTACCGTTCCGCGGTCGAAAGACCGCGGCGGTAATTCTGACATTCCCGCTGGGCTGGCGGGCGGCCGCCTTCAGGCCGCCCGCCAGCCCAGCGGGAAAGAGGCTTCCACGATGAAGCCGGCTCGGAATCGAGCCGGCGGAGTGAAAGCTGTGCGACGGGTGCAGTTGCACCCGTCGCGTATTTCACTGTCTGCGCAGCAGACAGTGAAATACATTTAGGGGCCCTCTTACGGGGGCCCCTGCAGTGCCCATGCCAGTGGCATGGGCACTGCAGGGGCCCCCAGGGGCCCCGCGACCCCCCCTACCGCCATCCGGTTCCCGGCGGGCGGACCGCCGGGAACTGGATGGCGGTAGGGGGGGTCGGAATCCCCTCGGCGGCGCAGCTAGCTGCGCCGCCTTGGAGGATTCCAATGGGCGGCGGTACACTGGCGGGTGACCGCCAGTGTTGCCGGTCCGACCGCGGCTTTACAGCCGCGGTCGGAATGCCCATTGGAGCACCGCCGGCCTGTCGACGGTGCTCCCGCGGTCCTCCAACCCGGCGGTCATGGACCGCCAGGGTTGGAATGACCACCTTTGTATTGCTTTTACAGTAATATTTCAATTCTAAGACACTTTATATCACTTTCAGTAATATCCCTACATTTGCTTATTTCATCTTTAATCATTTTGACCTGCATTTATCCAGATAAATATTATATGTTTTTCTAAACACTGTGTGGTGTATTTTTGTGGTGCTATATTGTGTTATTGTATGATTTATTGCAAAAATACTTTACACATTGCCTTCTAAGTTAAGCCTGACTGCTCAGTGCCAAGCTACTAGAGGGCGGGCACAGGATAATTTGGATTGTGTGTGACTTACCCTGACTAGAGTGAGGGTCCTTGCTTGGACAGGGGGTAACCTGACTGCCAACCAAAGACCCCATTTCTAACAGTGAGGTTGTACAACCACACAATATAATAAACTGCTTCCATCAAAGTCAGCACGAGGTTCTGGGTTTTACATAACAGTGGAACTTTATATGAGAAGAATCAGTATACTGTGCTCTCACTGACACAGAGGAAAATGTCTGGTCACACTATAAATTCACAAAACATAGTAAGTACCCTGCCACCACTGCATTGTGTGATTCACCGACGGCAAGGAGAGCAGTCCACTATTAAATTTAAGGGCAGGGTTGGTGCACCCCCTCCATGTCACAGGACAGGTCCTGAACCTCGCATTGTGAAGGACAGTCCTCCGAGCCCACACTAGGTTAGCATAACACCAGAGGTAATATAAAAGTCAGGGTACAAGTTTTACATGCAGTTGGGAACTCAGGGTCCAGGTAAACACACATGCCATTCAGGGAACATTACCATCCCAACATTCAGCCTTTAAATTTCAATTGCTATCTTTAACACCTGGCTTCAGTCATCCTGGCTTTCCTGGCATGGTTGGGACTCAAATCATCAACTAAATCATCGACTTAAGAAGCTTTGATACCAAGCAAGACATTAAGAAAATCTCATTGTATCATCATCACGATGAAAAAAGATTATTGATTGGGGAGGAAAATGCACGTAGAACTTTGTAGAGAATTCAGGGTAGAAAATCAAAAAAAATCACCCACAATGAAGAACTCAGAGTAGATCTTTAAATGTATAGGTGATAGGCAACTGCCCTTGCAATGCACAAAGAGGGGTTCAATAATTAATAAGCCAAAACCTGCAACTTGTGAATGATCAGTGCACTGATAATGTATGTTTGGATTCATAAAAGGGTATCCTATTTTGGCTCCCTTAAAACCAACATCTGATGGGCCTCCTATTCTCATGAAAAGGTTGATGGTTAACGCGGAAGGAAAGAGAAAAACATGTTCCTAAGGACTAGTTCATCACAAAGCCTAGTAGAGTCTGGCAAGAAACTTTTTCAGTTCCAGCCTCTTTGAGCTGGCACAACCTAGATCACGATTGGAAAGAGAGATATTGGAGGCATCTGCAATACAGATAATAAGAGGTACAACTTTGAGAAGACTAAAAAAGAAAAAAAATCTGTCGTCAAATTGTACCAGCCTTTCGCTGACAGTATTATAATTCACATCTGCCATTACCTTGAAACTCTTCAGGCGAGAGACAACTTTCTGCAATTTATTTCGAGTGTATCTATTCTGGGAGTTTGAGAGCCTCCAGCTCGTACCTTACAGCAAAGATTTAGAAGCCCTGCAGCTATCAAACGAAACCAACCTACCCATGTGCCCCCCCTCTGTCATCAATCCAATACCTCCTCCACTCGCCGTTCTTCCACTGCAGTGGAATATTTCACAGGTATAACTCACGGCTGTCAATGCGCACTTCTCACGATATGTCTATCAATAAATAGACTGACATACATCCTTGAAGGGTGGAACCTTTGGACGCGTCTGCCAGTTTGTCATGGTCTGAACTGTCTGCCATCTTGACGCATGGGCAGTAAATCAACAAGCCTTGCTTCCTTAGGACCTGCAGGGGCAGGGCCAGGCGAGGACGCGGCGAGAACAGGTGAATGCGGGTTAGCAGCGCTCGGGAGTTAATTACCAATGAAACGGATTCATTAGGAAGGAGTCCATCTTGTATGCACCAATATTTGCAGATTTCACAATGAGTCTGTTATTGACTTCGCGCCACACAGCGAGCGATGAAAAGGCTGCACATTTAAACTAATTAGCCTAATAGGTCCTCCGATATCTGTCCTATTTACCGTAATGGAATTAAGCCGAGATGTCTTAATTCACTTTTAATGCAGCACTCAGCTCTGCTCGGAGGCTCGGAGGAGGCTGCGGTGCCAGGGGAGTTTTCCTTTTCATTTTTCTGCTCCGCCAGAAAAAGCGATCGTGGTATTCATGAATACAGGCCCCGGCGGCCTCTATTCCCCTGTGCAATGTCAGCAAAACCTGACATTTTTGGATTGATGCCCCCTTACGTTGCCTTTTAATTGCACTTAAGACCAATTCCCCAATGTGTCCCAGAAATGTTTGTCAAAACTGACCGAGGTATCCTGGGTGTAGGACACCCCAGAGAAGTGTTGTAAAACTTGGTGGAAGCTAAATGTTTCCATTTAACAATCGAGGTAGATCCTTTAGGGTTAATTTGTGGATGCTAACAGAGCATTTAATGGCACAAAATGGCATTTCTAGAAAGGAATGGCACCGTGGGGAAAAAGGTGTCATGGATAAGCTTGACTAGCCTCCTATGAACATGCATTTACAAGCGATGTGCTTACAGAACTAATAAACAAGGTCTTTTTAGAAGACCTGCCATAACTGAAGACAAACATTAACCAAGCAAGAAAGCGCTAAAAACAACTTTTGCTTGTGATATCCCCCTTTTGAGGTAAAATGCGTCTAGCCAGGAGCGGTGGGAAGTGGAGCAAGTGCCACATTCTCATCAAAATATATTCTGCCTGGAAATCGAAATGGCTGGGCATGGAAGAAGACACTGTGATCCAACTCCTTGCGAGTATGAGCTAATGCATAATTGTGTTTGGCATAGCTGATCTTTGATGTAAGCCATTGCTAATGTGTGATTAGTTAATTTTGAATCAATTTATCTACAGCTGTGATTGTGATTCTTGAGCATGGAGTATTTGGAGCACCCTGTACATGCACACATTCTGATGTGAGGATCAGTGAGCTCTTACCTTGAACTTTGTCACTTAGCAGAGTGTGTGCACATCTCTATTTAACTTTTGTACTTTTCAAGTTAATTCATGCATTGGGTGTTTTATTTCTTATCAGAGCACTGAAAGATTGAGACAGTACCCCAATAAAATAAATGAGATTGACTTACTCCAACAGTTTTTGTCATCATCACAGAACACACACAACATCCGCCAGTACAGTGCTCTGAGCCCCTTTCTGTTTTTTATTTACCTTTGCTACCCCTTCCTATTTTTTTGGGCTAAAGCCAAACACTTAGCTCTAGACATAGCAAGACCCAGTTTGAGCCCATGTTGAATAGCAGTGAAGAACCCCATCACTTTTTTCTTGTTTGGAATACTGAGTGTGTGCATATCAAAGAATGGAAAAATGAATGTGTTCACTATCAAAAATTAGGATTCTTTGTAGCTTCGTAGTTTATTAGTATGGATGCATTTGAATCTGTATCCTTCGTTACTGAACCAATGAGTTGTATTTTGCCACAACCATCGATATCCTCAAACATGAAAGTGTGGTTTCACTTGTGTAGGTTTTGTGCACACATTTTCTGATCTGAAGGTCATTAGGCTCTTGCCATCAACATAATTTAGCAAGACTGCAGAAATACATAGAATAC
This sequence comes from Pleurodeles waltl, assembly GCF_031143425.1. Classification (NCBI taxonomy): domain Eukaryota; kingdom Metazoa; phylum Chordata; class Amphibia; order Caudata; family Salamandridae; genus Pleurodeles; species Pleurodeles waltl. Next base: position 255,112,323 of record NC_090445.1, read on the forward strand.
AACTTTTTTTTAATCCCCATCACATACTATCCCCGCAATGACTCTCAGTGTCAATCACGAACGGTTTCTCATTATTGATTCCCTCTTAGAACATCAAAAGCACTGCCTTAGAGTCCTCGTCCGAATAAAGATTTGTTCCATGTTTTTCTTCATCACTAGACCTGTGCAAAGCACTTTTGGGAAGCTTTGATCGGGGACTCCTTTAGAATGTTAACTTGTTAGAACCCTGTTAAGGATTCTAGGAGAATGTTGAGGGAGTTGGAGACAGTTGAGAGGTGGTGCGGAGGCTGGGATGCTTATCTCTCTTGAACTTTTGTAACTTCAATAAACGAAGAAACCTGGAACATCTTCGAGTATCCTGATGTCTTGCTTGCCTCTACCTTTACATTACAACACTGGCGACAAAGGGGTATTTGCCTACGCTATGGAAAGAAGAATCTCAACTCTGATCGTGAGGTTCTTATTTACTTTTGACAATGGAGCGCTCCATTTCGTTTAATCTCCTTCTTTTGGTAGCTTTACGTTCTTGGCCTGTGTTTTTTTCCTCTTTATATATATATATATATATATATATATATATATATATATATATTGTTTTCCTTCTCTGAGAAGCTTTGAACTTTGTTTCAACGTTGCGTTGTTTCAACGTTGCGTATCCTAGCAACGTTGTACTGTGGCTACCCTCGAGCGGCCTCAGTGGAAAGAGCGTCTTTTATCCCTTGGCAACCCCGCGAGGCTGCAGTTGCCTTGTGGTGCTTGTAACAGCACAGGTCCTCATCTCCTAGCAACGCTGCGTAACCACAGATGCCTCGTTCCTGGAAACAGCACTCCGTCTCGTGTTGCCGTGCATCCTCATCTCCTAGCAATGCCCAGACACTTCATTCTTCCTGGAGTGCTCGGCACAGGTCCAGCGTAACACCGCACTTTTGCAGTTGTGTGCATTCACACTCTAAGAAACAAAGAAACCAACAACATCATGAAGGGAAACCCTTTTCTACATTTCAGCCTGTCGCTGTCGATTCTACTGCGATAGGCACGCACTTATTTCCAGTGTGTCTGTGAGCTTCTGCTATTAAGCGCACAGTCATATTCTGGTAATTCTGGTGATTTATTGCTCTCACCAACTTTTCCTCTCATTTTGAACTGTTGGTTTTTTTTGCCATATTTTCACTCGGTCTACCATGTTTAACAGACTCATTCATCATTATTGTACTTTGTTTATTTTCTGGTAGTAAGCAGTTTTTTTTTTCTTTCTCTTCTTCTAAAAAATTTAATTGATAATGCAGAACGTAGCTGCTCCTCCATTCTTCCTTTCCAATCCTGGTGAACCCCCTATCAAGTGGGGGAGATGGAAAAAAGTTTTTGAAAGATATGTCAGAGTTTGTGGAACCTCTTTAAGCACGGAAAGGAGAATAGCTTTGTTGTTACACTGTTTGGGTACTGAAGGCCAAGAAGTTTTTGATCATTGCCCTGTGTGAGAAACTGGGGCTGATTGCAGAGGCCCCATAACTTTTTGCCCCCATTTTCCACTTTATGCTGGTGTTTTCCTGACTCTGATGGTGCCCTGGGTACTGCTAACCAGTCCCAGGGCCTGTGCTCTGTGTAAAATGGATATGCAAATTAGGCTAATTATAATTGGCTAAGTTAACCTACCTATAAGTCCCTAGTATATGGTAGGGCATGTAGGTTTAGGGACCACAGCATAGGTGGTGCACACCTAGGTGCATTGCTGAGGTGCCCAGTGTCATTTTAAAAGCAAGCCTGCCTTGCTGGCTGCTTTTAAATTAAAGTTATATGCAAATTCGACTTTGGAATTAAAGGTACTTCCAAAGTCTTAAACTACCTTATTTTTACATATAAGTCACCCCTAAGGTGTGCCCTATGTGCCCCTAGGGCTGGGTGCCATGTAACTATAAGCAGGGACTTTATAAAAATAGATTTATAAGCCCTGGTGAGGTAAAAACAGCCAAATTCGTTTTTCCCTCATTGAAGTAAATGGCCTTCATAGGCTAGAATGGGCAGACTTTATTTTAAATTTTAAAGTCTCCTTAAATGTTACATACCAAGAATTTGGTATCAAATTGATTGTTATAATAAATCCCACAACTTCCAGTTGTTGGATTTAATATAACCAGTTCAGGTAAAAAGTTTAGACTTTACCTAAAAAGTTGCCAATTTCAGCTCTGCATTGTTTTTGCTGCTGTGCTCTGATTGGCCAGCCTGCAGCAGCTTCTGCCAGGCTACTTTAATGAGGTGTGAAGTGGCCTGACTTCACACAAAGGAATGTGCTTGGGGGAGAGAATCTCCCCTCAGCAGATGGTGAGGCAGGAAGGGGGAGGGCTGCCAAACTGGTCTTCAAAGGCAGAGAAGGACATTTGCAGCACCCAGCAACACCCCCACATCCTGCAACCCCAGACAGCTAGGTGCCCCCTTGATTAGATTAGGAGAGGGCAGGAGAGGGGTGTGTTTATGATTTTTAGCCACACCAGTGGGTGGGCTCAGCCAGATCTCTCCTCCAAAAATCAGATTCATCCATTTTGGATTTTTGGAGACTGTTGCCTTCTGGGATGGATTTTTGCCACACTTCCCAGGAAGTGGTCATCACAGGGGGACGACCCTGTCCCTGATTGGAGAACCAGGGCCCCCCTGCTTTTCACCCAGGAGCAAGGATAAAACTGGCAGACCTGCACCCACGCCTCAGATCCCCTCCAGAATTCAACAAGAAAGGAACTAAAGAAGAAGAAGGACTGCCCTGCTGGACCCCTGGCCTGCACCTGGACCCTGCACTCAGAAGGACTGCACCAGCTGCACACTTGGGCTTCACCACAAGAAGGACTTTGCCTGGCTTCAACTGGTTCAAGGAGGGACTCCCTGTTTGCTACAGGTGAAAAATTGCTAAACCAGAGTCCCCTGCACCAACTCCTGAAGAAAGCGACCAGCTGACCACTGTCCAGTGGCCAAAAAGGAGTTTGCGCCAGGTGCATTCTGGGAGTTGAAGTCCGCACCCCCAAGAACCATCACAGAACTTCTGGACCCTTGGGGTGAGCTGTGGACCCCAAAAGAACCTTAAAAGAACATCTGGGTGAAGCCCCAGAAGTTTGGAAAAGATTGGAGAATTTTTGAAAAAAAGCTCCATAAAGTGACCGACCCGACGCGGAAATTCTAGCCGGCTTGCCTCAACCGCGACCCGGCCTGACTTCGTGGTTCGTCCCGGTAAAGAAAAACATCCAAAAAAGAGACTAAGTCCGAACGTAAAAAGTTGACCGGGACCTCCCAGCCATCGTATCCGAGAAGGGCTCCATGGACGTCGGATCAAGATCCAGGTTTACCCCGGTCGAAGGATTTTCATCTCGAAAAAACGACTAAGTCCGAAGGTAAAAATCACCACCGAGGAAACCGACTTCGCGTATCCGGACAAGGGCTCCAGGAGGTCGGATTCAACTGGCAGGTTCGTCCCGGGGAAGAAAAACATCAAAAAAGAGACTAAGTCAGAAGGTAACTTTTTAACCGAGGCCTCCCGCGACTTGTAGCCGAGCAGGGCTCCATCGCGGTCGGCCTGAAAGTTTGACTTTGCCCCGGTCCTGGTGCAACCAGATGACCCGATTGGCGCTTTTTGTTTCTAAGCGCTAGAAAATAATAATACTTTAAAAATTCATATCTCCGGTTCCCCTGAACCGATTTTAATCGTTTTTGTGTCATTTTAAAGATAAAAATATAAGCTATTTTTATAAATTGGTTTTGGATTTTTAAACTGTTTCCTGTGTTTTATTTAATTACTGTTTTGTGATATTTGAATGCTTTACACTTTGTCTCCTAAGTTAAGCCTTGACGCTCGATGCCAAGCTATCAAGGGTAGAGCTGGGATTAATTTACTGAGACCTAACTGTACCTATGTGGAGGTTAGTGGCTTGTTGCTAGGTGTAGGTACCTACCTGCCCTACCAATAACCCATTTTCCAACACCCTGATATTCCTGACAGTGAAGCAATTAGTCTTAATGAATATGAAATCTGCATTAGAAAATTGGATTTGTATTACTCAACAAAAGTTAGCACGATTTTAGAAAGATATCATTTTGGCAAAAGACTTCAGGTTGAAGGTGAAACTGTTGAGAATTACGTCACCGATTTGAGACGTTTAGCCTCCTCTTGCAAATTTGGTTCATCTTTGGATGAGAGAATTTGTGATCAATTCATGCAGGGTTGCAGCTTTGATAAAGTACGTGATGAGTTGTGGTTGCTGGATGATCCTCATCTTGATTAAGTTATTTCTCTTGCAAAGAGAATTGAACATTCTGTGAAGTGTGTTGAAGTGATAAAAAAAATGGCTCCAATGATATTTCTGTAGTAAAAGACGGGAAACCCAAATGTAATAAGTTTATCAACAAACACACGTCTCAAAACTCTGTAAAAAAGAAAAGATGCTACAGGTGTGGCAGAGAAGGCCATATTGCTAATGATAGAATGTGTCCAGCTGTTAATAGTTCTTGTTTATTCTGTAAAAAGAAGGGTCATTTCTCAGTGTGCAACCTACGTGAGGCTAAAGAAACAGTGAACTTGGTTGATAATAAATCGATTAATAATGAGGATGTTGGTGAGATTAGGTGTGGTCAGATAGTTCTACAAGTGTCTGATAACAATCTTAGTGACCCTTTAGATTATATTATAGTGGAAGGGAGAAAAACAAAGGTGTTTTTTGATTCTGGTGCCAAAATAACTATTGTTTCTAATCAGTTTTATCAGGAGCAACTCAGAGGGAAAGTCAACCTATTGAAACCTGATATCAGACCGTGTGCGTATGGTGGAGAACCTATTGAGTTACATGGCTACTTTTTGGGCTTCATCGACTATAACCAACGGTATGCTCTGGGAAAGTCTATGTCTCAAAAAAAGGTGACAGTATATTAGGCTGGTGGCATCAGAAAGATCTGGGAGTCATGCTAGATCCGATGTGTGTTGATGAAATTGAGAATGCAAGAACAGCCTCAGATTTGTTGATGTCTCTTCTTCAAGATTTTAGTAAAATTTTCAGTGATAAGATTGGATGCATGAAAGGATATTTGCATAGAATTGAGTTAGTTCCTGGATCTGTTCCCTTTTGCAGTAAAGTTCGCAGTGTTCCCTATGCTGTGAGGGGTGAACTCCAAACTGAATTACAGAAATTGATTGATAAGGAGGTGATTGAAGAGGTGGAAGGTACAGAGTGGTTAGCTCCAATTGTTATCGCTAAGAAGGCTAATGGAAACATTAGATTATGCGGAATCTTTGTAAGCTCAACAAGTGTGTAGTGGTTGACAAATATCCCCTGCCTAATATCTCTAAATTACTATCCAAGGTCTCTGGAGCTAAGGTGTTTTGCACCATTGATCTTACTTCTGCCTATCACCAGATAAAATTAGATGAATCCTGTAGAAGTTTAACAGCCTTCATAACCCCGTTTGGTACCTTTAGAGTTATTCAGTTACCTTTTGGATTAATTTCAGCTGCCTCAGTCTTTCAGAGAATAATGGAATGAATTTTGAAGGGAATATGTGGAGTGTGCATTTACCAGGATGATATATTGGTTTATGGTAGAAATTCTGTTGAACATGAGATGAGGCTCAGAGAAGTTCTAGAGAAAATCTTTGAATACAGCTTGACTATCAAAGCAGAAAAATGTAAGTTTGCTGTTGACACTATTGATTATTTAGGTCATACCATTACTGGTGATGGTCTAATGCCGAAGAAAGGATTGGTTGATACCATTCGAGGTTTGTCTTCTCCCACATCAAATTAATAATTACTGCGATTCCTCGGCATGGCTGAATATTATAGCAAATTGTCAGAGACTTTGCCAGTTCCTGCTTCAATATGAGGTGCTTATTGAAGAAAGGGGTGGAATTTGAATGGAATGAAGAATGTGAGAGGGAGTTCATTGGTGTGAAGGAAACTCTTTCGAGAACTCCTGCGTTGAAAAACTTTAATCCAAACTTACAATCTGTTAGAAATGGGGTCTTTGGTTGACATTCAGGTTACCCCCTGTTCAAGCAAGGACCCTCACTCTAGTCAGGGTAAAAGAGAATCACCCTCAGCTAACCCCTGCTTACCCCCTTGGTAGCTTAGCAGAGCAGTAGGCTTAACTTCAGAGTGCTAGGTGTAAAGTATTTGTACCAACACACACAGTAACTTAATGAAAACACTACAAAATGACACAACACCAGTTTAGAAAAATAGGGAACATTTATCTAAACAAAACAAGACCAAAACGACAAAAAATCCCACATACACAAGTCAAGTTATGAATTTTTAAAGATTAAACTAAAAAATAGCGCTTAGAAACACAAAATGCTTCGATGAGGTGTTAACACAGCATCGTGACGGAGTCGTTCCCAACAAGCCGACACCAGCGGCGCCGGACACGGAGTCACGTAGACCACCAAGTACAGTACCTTTGGTGAAGAGTAAAAACATCTTGATGCCGAAGTCGGGGATCGCGGCGTCTGTGTGAAATGTGGAATCCGCGCACTTCGAGCGCCGTCGGTCACGACGTGGTGCGGCGACTTCCACGGAGTCGCGGACTTCAGCAGGGCTGCAGCGGCGTCGGGCCTGCGAAGAGCATTGCGTTCCAGCGAAGGTCACGGCATCGGGTGCAGGCGGCGTCACCAGATTCAGCAGCCGCGTCGGTCCGGAGTCGTCCGAAGTCGATTTCCTTGGATTTCCACCAACTTTCATTTCAAAGGCCCAGGGACTGGATAGGGCACCACTTGTCAGAGCAAGAGTCTCCAGAGACTCCCGGTGCTGGCAGAGAGAAGTCTTTGCTGTCCCTGAGACTTCAAACAACAGGAGGCAAGCTCTAAATCAAGCCCTTGGAGATTTCTTCACAAGATGGAAGGCACACAAAGTCCAGTCTTTGCCCTCTTACTCTGGCAGAAGCAGCAACTGCAGGATAGCTCCACAAAGCACAGTCACAGGCAGGGCAGCACTTCTCCTCAGCTCTTCTCCAGGCAGAGGTTCCTCTTGTTTCCAGAAGTGTTCTAAAGACTGTGGTTTTGGGTGCCCTTCTTATACCCAGTTTCTCCTTTGAAGTAGGCCTACTTCAAAGTAAAGTCTCTTTGGAATGTGAAATCCTGCCTTGCCCAGGCCAGGCCCTAGACACTCACCAGGGGGTTGGAGACAGCATTGTGTGAGGGCAGGCACAGCCCTTTCAGGTGCGAGTGACCACTCCTCCCCCTCCTCCTAGCACAAATGGCTCATCAGGAAATGCAGGCTACACCCCAGCTCCCTTTGTGTCACTGTCTAGTGTGAGGTGCAACCAGCCCAACTGTCAAACTGACCCAGACAGGGAATCCACAAACAGGCAGAGTCACAGAAATGGTATAAACAAGAAAATGCTCACTTTATAAAAGTGGCATTTTCAAACTCAGAATCTTAAAATCAACTTTACTAAAAGATGTTTTTTTAAATTGTGAGCTCAGAGACCCAAAACTCCACATGTCCATCCGCTCCCAAAGGGAATCTACACTTTAATCAGATTTAAAGGTAGCCCCCATGTTAACCTATGAGAGGGACAGGCCTTGCAACAGTGAAAATCGAATTTAGCAATATTTCACTGTCAGGACATATAAACCACATTACTATGGGGGTTATTCTAACTTTGGAGGAGGTGTTAATCCGTCCCAAAAGTTACGGAAAAGTGACGGATTTACCACCAGCCGTATTACAAGTCCATTATATCCTATGGAACTCGTAATACGGCTGGTGGTATATCCGTCACTTTACCGTCACTTTTGGGACGGATTAACACTCCTCCAAAGTTAGAACAACCCCCTATATGTCCTACCTTAACCATACACTGCACCCTGCCCTTGGGGCTACCTAGGGCCTACCTTAGGGGTGTCTGACATTTAAGAAAAGGGAAGGTTTAGGCCTGGCAAGTGGGTACACTTGCCAAGTCGAATTTACAGATAAAACTGCACACACAGACACTGCAATGGCAGGTCTGTGTCATGATTACAGACCTACTTATGTGGGTGGCACAACCAGTGCTGCAGGCCCACTAGTAGCATTTGATTTACAGACCCTGGCACCTCTAGTGCACTTTACTAGGGACTTACTAGTAAATCAAATATGCCAATCATGGATAAAGCAATCACATACACATTTAGTAAAGGAGCACTTGCACTTAAGCACTGGTTAGCAGTGGTAAAGTGCCCAGAGTAACAAAAACAGCGAAATCAGAGTCCAGCCCACATCAATAACCTGGGGAACGGAAGCAAAAAGTTAAGGGAGACAACGCCAAGGATGAAAAGTCTAACACGTGTCCCCTCCAGCTGAAAGTGCACAACAAACTCCTTGGAGTAGTCAGGTGCCTTCAGCACAGGTGCTGTGCACATGGCAGCCTTCAGGGCATCAAAAGCGTTCTGACAAGCCTCTGTCCAGATCACTTTCCTGGGTTGCTTCTTAGAAGTCAACTCAGTTGAGGGGGTAACAATGGTACCATACCCCTTAACAAACCTCCTATAATATCCTGTGAGACCTAAAAAGGCTCTCACTTCAGTCTGCGTCTTGGGAGGATCCCAAGCCAGAATCGTGTCAATCTTAGGCTGTAGGGGTGCCACCTGGCCAATCCCCACCTGGTGTCCTAAGTACACCTCAGAACCCTGCCCTATTTGGCACTTGCTCGCCTTAATAGTGAGGCCTGCTTTCTGCAGGGCCTCTAACACTCTCCAGAGGTGTTGCAGGTGTTCCTCCCATGTGGAACTAAACACAGCAATGTCATACAGGTAGGCGACACTAAACTCATCCAGCCCAGTCAACACCTGGTTGACCAACCTCTGAAAGGTGTCAGGGGCATTCTTCATCCAAAATGGCATCACTTTGAATCGAAAGTGTCCTTCTGGTGTAGAAAATGCTGACCTCTCCTTGGCCCCCTCAGTTAAGGCAATCTGCCAGTACCCAGATGTTAAATCAATCGTACTGAGGTACTTGGCAGCTCTCAACCGGTCAGTGAGCTCCTAAGTTCGGGGGATGGAGTGTGCGTCAGTCTTGCTGACCACATTGAGTCCCCGGTAGTCCAAGCAGAACCTGAGTTCTGGAGTGGCACCAGGTGCAGCAGCCTTTGGGACCAATACCACTGGGCTGGCCCAAGGACTGCTGGAGTACTCAATAACCCCTAGGGTAAGCATTTTGGATACGTCATCCTTAATGCATGCCCTGACCCTGTCAGTCATCCTGTAAACCTTCTGTTTAATAGGTGTACTATCCCCAGTGTCCACATCATGTGTGCACAAGTGTGTGACTCCTGGGATCGGGGAAAACAGTGAGGAAAACTGTCCCAACACGTGGCGACAGTCACCTTGCTGCTCCTCAGTCAGGGAGGGGGAGAGGATCACTCCCTCCACTGACCCATCTTTCTCTCCTTCAGACACGAGGTCAGGAAGATGCTCACTCTCCTCCTCTACCCCATCATCTGTCACAAGGAGCATGGACAGTTCAGTCAGCTCAAAGTGAGGTTTGAGGTGGTTGACATGCAGGACCCTTAAAGGGTTCCTTGGAGACCGCAAGTCCACCAGGTAGGTGACTTCGCTCTTGCGCTCCACCCCCTCAAATGGCCCAGTCCACTTATCCTGGAGCGCCCTAGGCTCCACTGGCGCCATCACCCACACTTTCTGACCAGGTTGAAACTCGACCAGAGTGGCATTCTGGTCATACCACCGTTTCATATCCTCCTGGCTAGCTTCCAGGTTCTCCTGAGCGAGACTCCTGAAGCGGGCAGTCTGGTTTCTTGAAGCCAGCATGTAACTGAATACATCCTGGGGGGGTTTACTAGGAGCTTTTTCCAAAGCTTCCTTAACCAGGCTCAAAGGTCCCCTTACAGGGTGACCATAAATCAGCTTAAAGGGACTAAACCCAAGTCCCTTTTGAGGCACCTCCCTGTAGGCGAACAGGAGGCATGGCAAGAGGACGTCCCACTTCCGCCTCAAGGGCTCTGACTGGGCCATTATCATGGCTTTTAAGGTGCGGTTGAATCTCTCAACCAGACCATTACTTTGGGTGTGGTAAGGGGTGGTGAACTTGTAGGTTACCCCACACTCCTTCCACAGAGACTTCATATACGTGGACATGAAGTTGGTACCCCTATCAGATACCACTTCCTTGGGGAACCCCATGCAGGTAAAAACCCCCATCAATGCACGACCCACCACAGGGGAAGTGATTGATCTCAAAGGAATGGCTTCTGGGTACTGGGTGGCGTGGTCCACCAAGACCAGGATAAACCTGTTGCCCATGGCTGTCGTGGGATCCAGAGGCCCCACAATGTCAATGCCTACCCTCTCAAAGGGAGTACGGACAACAGGCAAAGGCTGGAGGGGAGCTTTACATTTCCTCCCACTCTTGCCACTTGCCTGCCAAGTCTGTCAAGACCTGCAATGTGCATCTGAGTGCCTGTGTATTAGGGGCCAGTAAAAGTGGGTGACAAGCATCTCAAAGGTCTTGTCCTGCCCCAAATGTCCAGCTAAAGGCACATCATGAGCCAACCCCAGTAGAAAGGCCCTGAAGCACTGGGGTACCAACAGCACACGGGCTCACCCAGGCGCAGGAACCTTAGGCTCGCTATACAGGAGGTCATCCTCCCAATAAATCAGGTGTGATCCTGGCTCATTGCCAGCCGCCTGGTCTGCAGCCTGCTGCTGCAAACCGTCCAAAGTAGGGCATGTCTTCTGTGCTGCACAGAATGCTTCCCTGGTGGGTCCCCCTTCCTGCTGCCACTGCTACAGCTCATGGACCTCCCTCAGTTCAGCCACCTGTTCCCCTGTAGGCTCTAGGGCATCACCCTCAGGCTCCGCCTCCTCCCAGACCGTGGGAACTTCTGGGGCTGGATTCCCGCGCCCCCTGCCCTTCCTCTTCTTGGCAGTCCCCTGGACCACTGTTTCAGGCTCCAGGGGCTCTTGATTACCCTGATGGGCTGCCATTGACTGGGTGGATACGCATACCCACCCAGGCAGACCCAACATCTCCAAGTGAGACCTGTGTTCTACCTCCTTTCAAGGGGAATCCTCCAGTGTCATTGCCTAGCAAACAATCAACAGGCATGGTTGGACTCACAGCTACCTTCAAGGAACCTGAGACCCCCCCCCATTCAAAGGGAACCTGCGCCACTATGCACAGGCGCTCTGAGTTGTCCACTGCAACTACTTGGTGAAGTACCCGGGGATCAATTTGCTCTTCAGACACCAGCTGACTCCTCACTGTAGTCACACTGGCTCCTGTGTCTCTCAGAGCCTCCACCCTCTGTCCATTAATGGTCACCCACTGCCTGTACTTCTTAGTGTTTTCAGGCACTAGGGTTCTCTAGACCATCTCAATGTCCCCTAGTGAGACAAGGGTCATCTCAGCTGGTTCCCACCCACCTGAAACCAACTTCTCCCCAAGCGCTACACTGGCCAAACCCTGGGACTTCGCACCAGTGGGTGCCGGTGTACTTTTGGGGCATTTGGGATCCCCCCTCACATGACCCACATGGTCACATGCATAGCACTTATGTGGGGGACCACCTGCCACTGGCTTCCCTTTGGAGAACCAGGGCTTCTTTTCACTGGGGGGTTGGGAATCCTTACCCTGGGAATCAGTTTGGAGCCCTTTAGAGAACTCCCCCCTTTCTTCTGAGAGGGACCCTGCCCACCCTTGGCGTGGTCTCCCCCATACCTCTTTTGCACCCTGGTGCTCTCCCAGCAGTCCGCTTCCTGCGCAAGCTTCCTGGGGTCAGTCAGCTTGCTGTCAATCAGGTGCTGGCGCAGCTCTGGAAAATATAAACTGTACAAGTGCTCCCAAGCAATCAGATTGTAAAGCCCCTCATACGTAGTTACCTTACGGCCCTTCACCCAACCATCCAGTGACCTGCAATAAGAATCAACACATTCCAACCATGTTTGGGATTCCTTCTTCTTGTAGGACCTAAACCTATCCTTGTACTGCTCAGGGGTAAGACCATACCTTGTAAGCAAGGCATCCTTCATGTTAGAGTAGGTGAGATTCTGAGCATCCCCTAAGGCTGTCAGTGTATCCCTCCCCTCTACCTCAAAGTGCTTCCACAGTCCCGCCCCCCAATGAGCTTCAGGGACCAGATTCATGTGGAGAGCAGACTCATACCCCTTGAACCACAAGTATATGTCATCTTCCCTCTTGTAATCTTTCACAAGGTCTTTAGGAATGTGCACCCTCCTCTCAGGCTGCACTGTAGGGTTGCTGCCACCATCTCTACTGGACTGGCTTCTATGATCCATCTCTCTCAAGCTAAGCTCATGAGCCATCGCTATCTTCCTCTCCTAAACAGCTAGGCTTCTCTGCTCCAATTGGTACTCCCTTTCTGCCTGTCTGTCCTGCAACTCCTCAGGTGTCAGACCCTTAGATGAGACACTGCTATCTGCCATGGAGACCTTCTCCTTGGACAGAACAGGCCCACCTACAGTACCATTGTGTACTGAACACTCTTCCTCCTCCTCATCTCCCTCATCCTCTGTGTGCCCTTAAGTGCTCTTGGCTGTCACCCAGGCCCTCAGCGCTTTTTGCAGCTCCTCCTTCCTGGATGAGCTCTTAATGGGACAGTCAAAACTTTTACAGAACTGCTTCAACTGAGCCTTGGTATAACCCTCCAATTTCTCAAGGTCAAAGTCAGCTCCAACTGATGCATCTCAAGCTTGGGACATGATGAAGATTCAAAAACAAGTGCAAAGTTCCAAAGGCAGAAAAACAAGTTCCCAAATGAAGTTCCAAAGAAAGTCAATCAAGGAATCAGCGACAAAAAAATGGAGTAGAACAAAAACAGTCCCAAAGAGAAAAATCAAAAGATCACCAAACAAGTAGTATGTGGTCAGGTAGTGGTCTGCACTCAAAACAGTAGTGTACACTTAATTACTGTATGTCAAGTACAAATACAAGTCCAAATCCCAACCGCTGATCACCAATGTTAGAAATGGGGTCTTTGGTTGACAGTCAGGTTACCCCCTGTTCAAGCAAGGGCCATCACTCTAGTCAGGGTAAAAGAGAATCACCCTCAGCTAACCCCTGCTTACCCCCTTGGTAGCTTGGCAGAGCAGTAGGCTTAACTTCAGAGTGCTAGGTGTAAAGTATTTGTACCAACACACACAGTAACTTAATGAAAACACTACAAAATTACACAACACCAGTTTAGAAAAATAGGAAATATTTATCTAAACAAAACAAGACCAAAACGACAAAAAATCCGACATACACAAGTCAAGTTATGAATTTTTAAAGATTAAACTCAAAAGTAGTGCTTAGAAACACAAAATGCTTCGATGAGGTGTTAACACGGCGTCGTGATGGAGTCATTCCCAACAAGCCGACACCAGCGGCACCGGACACGGAGTCGCGTAGACCCCCAAGTACAGTACCTTTGGTGAAGAGTGAAAACAAGTTGATGGCGAAGTCGGGGATTGCGGCGTCAGTGCGAAACGTTGAATCTGCGCACTTCGAGCATCGTCGGTCACGACGTAGTGGGGCAACTTCCACAGAGTCGCGGACTTCAGCACGGCTGCAGCGGTGTCGGGCCTGCGAAGAGCGTCGCGTTCCAGCGAAGGTCACGGTGTCGGGTGCAGGCGGCGTCACCGGATTCAGCAGCGGCGTCGGCCTACTTCAAAGTAAAGTCTCTTTGGAATGTGAAATCCTGCCTTGCCCAGGCCAGGCCCCAGACACTCACCAGGGGGTTGGAGACTGCATTGTGTGAGGGCAGGCACAGCCCTTTCAGGTGCGAGTGACCACTCCTCCCCTTCCTCCTAGCACAGATGGCTCATCAGGATATGCAGGCTCCACCCCAGCTCCCTTTGTGTCACTGTCTAATGTGAGGTGCAACCAGCCCAACTGTCAAACTGACCCAGACAGGGAATCCACAAACAGGCAGAGTCACAGAAATGGTAAAAGCAAGAAAATGCTCACTTTCTAAAAGTGGCATTTTCAAACGCACAATCTTAAAATCAACTTTACTAAAAGATGTATTTTTAAATTGTGAGCTCACAGACCCCAAACTCCACATGTCCATCCGCTCCCAAAGGGAATCTACACTTTAATCAGATTTAAAGGTAGCCCCCATGTTAACCTATGAGAGGGACAGGCCTTGCAACAGTGAAAAACGAATTTAGCAATAGTTCACTGTCAGGACATATACCACACATTACTATGGGCCTGATTACAACTTTGGAGGAGGTGTTAATCCGTCCCAAAAGTGACGGTAAAGTGACGGATATACCACCAGCCGTATTACGAGTCCATTATATCCTATGGAACTCGTAATACGACTGGTGGTATATCCGTCACTTTACTGTCACTTTTGGGACGGATTAACACCTCCTCCAAAGTTGTAATCAGGCCCTATATGTCCTACCTTAACCATACACTGCACCCTGCCCTTGGGGTTACCTAGGGCCTACCTTAGGGGTGTCTGACATGTAAGGATAGGGAAGGTTTAGGCCTGGCAAGTGGGTACACTTGCCAAGTCGAATTTACAGGTAAAACTGCACACACAGACACTGCAATGGCAGGTCTGAGTCATGATTACAGAGCTACTTATGTGGGTGGCACAACCAGTGCTGCAGGCCCACTAGTAGCATTTGATTTACAGGCCCTGGCACCTCTAGTGCACTTTACTAGGGACTTACTAGTAAATCAAATATGCCAGTCATGGATAAACCAATCACATACACATTTTGTAAAGGAGCACTTGCACTTTATCACTGGTTAGCAGTGGTAAAGTGCCCAGAGTAACAAAAACAGCAAAATCAGAGTCCCTCACACATCAACAACCTGGGGAACAGAGGCAAAAAGTTAAGGGAGACCACGCCAAGGATGAAAAGTCTAACACAATCTATTTTGACTACTGATGCCAGTGGCAATGGTTTGGGAACTGTGTTACAACAAGGAGGTTGTGCTCCTGAGAACACTATTGAATTTATATCAAGAAGTTTGAAGGGTGCTAGATCTAAGTACTCCGTCATTGAAAGGGAAGCTCTTGCTGTATTTTGGCCCATCAGGAAATTGAAGAAGTTTTTGTGGGGAGGTTAATTTATTGTAAGAACTGACCACAGACGTTTGTGTGAAGTTTTCTATTCTAAGGGAATTGGAGTGGTGTCGAGTAGGATCACTAAGTAAGAGTATGATTTTGTTGTGAAGTATTTTCCTGGTTCAGACAATGTATCAGCTGATGTTTTGTCTAGACTTGTACCACCAGATTCTAATGTTCGGGAGGATGATTGTATAAGTGATGATTTGGAGTGTTTTGAGCGTGTGTGTGAGGTAGATTTTGAGATAATCTCGGAGTTGAAGTGACATGAAGAAACTGCATCTGACAAAGTTTTGATTGAAGTCATTAATTTGTTATGAAGTGGCTGGAAGAATAAACATCAAGGTTGGGTGGAGAGTAGTGGTTTCTGGAATGTAAGAAATTAACTAGATGTCGATCGTGATCTGCTGCTAAGAGTTACAAGATTAGTCCCTCCCTCCAATCTGAGAAACCACTTAATAAACCAAGCTCAAAGCAGTCATATGGGCATTTCAAAAAACAAAGAAAGATTGCGTTCCTCCTACTGGTGGCCTGGCATGGACACCTATATAGAGAGGGTGGTGAGAGATTGTGTACAGTGTGCTATTAGTGAAAAATCGATGAAACCCAGGGTACAACCTATGGTGATTAGAGATAAACCGTAAGGCCCATGGGAAGACATTGCTTTGGACATTTTGGGACCCATTTATGGTGATAATACGGTGGAGTACATAATTGTGGTTTTGGACATGTTTTCAAGATGGCTGGAGTTATGTTTTACTAAGAGTATTGAGACTTGCAAGGTTATAGAGTTCTTGAAAGATTTGATAACCAGGGAAGGTATTCCCTCAACTCTTCTCACTGATAATGGAGTGCAATTTGTTTCCAAGGAAATGAATGATTTTTTGAGTGGATGTGAGATTAAGCATTAGATGTGTGCTTTATATCATCTCGAATGCAATGGTATGGTGGAAAGGTTCAATTGAGTTATTAAAGAAACTATATCTATTGCTAAGGGGAGTCATTTGAATTGGCAGCAAGAGGTACTGAAACAAATTACGAGTGTATAGGCATACCCCACATTCTACTACTGGTCAAACACCGTTAGCTCTTTTCCGAGGTAGGTGTGGAAGTACGATATTGGAACCAAAGTGGGTGAATGATCTCTTGGATAGCAGAGGAAGAGTGGTGGTGGATGAAAATTGGAGGCTTAAGGAACGGGAAAAGATGCTAAAGAGTAATTAAGGTTGGTGATTGGGTTATGATCAAAAGACCCCTGGGTAAAGGGTGCGGGAGGAAATTAACACTCCCCATGAAGGTATTGAAACTCTACATCAATGCTGTAAAAACGGATGATAACAGGATATGGAACTTGAATAGGGTTGTCAAGTATGGTGGTGACCCTCTTGATCTAAATAAAGATGATGTACATTATGAAGGGACTGACGTTCTTACAAAGAACGCAAGTTTGAGAAGATCGAACAATGGAACTGACAATTCTACAGAGCATCCAGAGTTGAGGAGATCGAGAAGAAACATCAAGACACCTTCACATCTTAAGAACTATAAATTAATGTGAAATAATTTCCTGTTTATTTATCTTGTGACTTCTCTTTTTGTTTGTATTTATATTTGTAGTTTCCAAATTAATTATTTGCTTATACATGTGTTTATACTTTGCTTTGCTTAATGAGAGGGGGAGGTGTTGTATTGGGGACTCCTTTAGAATGTTAACTTGTTAGAACCCTTTCAAGGATTCTAGAAGAATGTGGAGGGAGTTGGAGACAGTTGAGAGGTGGTTCGGAGGCTGGGATGCTTATCTCTCTTGAACTTTTGTAACTTCAATAAACGAAGAAACCTTGAACATCTTAGAGTATCCTGACGTCTTGCTTGCCTCTACCTTTACATTACAACACTCTCAACGTCAATCAAGAATGGTTTCTCATTATTGATTCCCTCTTAGAACATCAAAAGCACTGCCTTAGAGTCCTAGTTCTAATAAAGATTTGTTCCACGTTTTTCTTCATCACTAGACCTGTGCAAAGCGCTTTTGGGAAGCTTTGAATCATTTGACTTTTCAGGGAAGAGTGTTGCATGAAAGTGGCAGCGAACATAAATGGCAGTCGTTGCACCATTAATAGAGCTGGATGATCTTCATTGTGACGTACAGGCTCTTGGCGAACAATACACCAGGTCAATGGGTAACACTGGTGAAGCCAGCAGAGGTTCTGTTGGGGTAAACCTGATCCTTTCTTCAACACATGAATTGGAGAATCTACGTGTTTGGCAGCACTATAACATGCCCGACTTTCAACTGGTCTCCCACTTTGCTAAACTCTAATGAGGCCCAGAGTTTCTAATTTGGACACATTGGAGTCATTTGTGAGATTTCAGCCTGTTTAATACTGTGTTTATAATTCTCATATTGTTATGCATAGCGTGTAGAGTATCTCATGGCTGACAGTGTCCAAGAAAGCACCCAAGTCTACAAATACCAGGCAGTAGGATATTTATTCAAAAATTAGGTACACTCCAGAAGACAGCTTTTGAAGCTGATAGAGATTTTTCTAAAAGGTGCGTTAGGAAGGTGAAATGACATAGCTTCAAACAGGCCTTTAAATCTTGTTCTTATCTTGTCACATTTGCTGTGCATCTGAAGACAGAGGTCAAATATCAGCCTCTGTCTTCCAAGGGAGCTTGGCGTTTACTTTTCTTTTCCAGATTTCAAAGTAAGAAGATCTATGTGACGATCTTGCTGTGAAAGGCTTTTTTTTTAGCACACAACAAAGTTTAAATGCTTATAATGAACTGTGCAGACATTTGAGAATGTATCAGAATTAGAAAAGCACAAATAAAGCACTTTTTACTTCTGAAGTGTGGTGGAAACAAATATTTTAATACCATCAAAACAAATCAATACACTAGGTGATGGCATTTCCACACATTGCTTGTGTGCTGCACAGTTTTATCAGTAAAACTATGGGGGTCATTCCGACCCTGGCGGTCCATGACCGCCAGGGCCGGGGACCGTGGAAGCACCGCCAACAGGCTGGCGGTGCTTCCTGGCCAATTCTGACCGCGGCGGTAAAGCCGCGGTCAGAAAAGGGGAACCGGCGGTTTCCCGCCGGTTTTCCCCTGGCCAAAGGAATCCTCCATGGCGGCGCTGCAAGCAGCGCCGCCATGGGGATTCCGACCCCCTTCCCGCCAGCCTGTTCCTGGCGGTTTACACCGCCAGGAAGAGGCTGGCGGGAACGGGTGTCGTGGGGCCCCTGAGGGCCCCTGCACTGCCCATGCCACTGGCATGGGCAGTGCAGGGGCCCCCTAACAGGGCCCCATAAAGATTTTCAGTGTCTGCTTGGCAGACACTGAAAATCGCGACGGGTGCCACTGCACCCGTCGCACCGCAGCAAATCCGCCGGCTCCATTCGGAGCCGGCTTCATCTTTGCTGGGGCTTTCCCGCTGGGCCGGCGGGCGATCTTTTGCAGATCGCCCGCCGGCCCAGCGGGAAAGTCGGAATGTCCCCCGCGGTCATCTGACCGCGGGGCGGTGTTTGGGCAGTTTCTGCCCAGCGGGCGGTGCCCGCCGCCCGACGGGGTCAGAATGACCCCCTATGTCTGCACAAATGTAATGTTCATTTTAATTGAACATGTGCTGTCTGTAATGGCAGTGCACTACTACACCATGCATACTCCACTTTACGCAACTCATTCTATTATACACCACTCCATGGCACTGCAGACGTTCTCAGCACCATTTCACTATACGCCACTCTGCGTCATTGCATTCCGTGTCACTACAATCTACTCTGCACCTCTATGCCACTTTACTCTATGCCTTTCTACTGTATTGTGCACCACTCTACTTTATGCCAATGCACTTTATGCCATTCTGCACCACTGCACTCTTTGCCACTGCACTCTACACCACCACAGTCTAGGCCATTCCACTCTCCTCTGAACCACTCCACTCTACGCCACTCCAGTCTGTTCCACACCACTCTACTCTATACTACTCCATGCCACATTAGTCTGCAACACTGCACTCTATGCCGCTGTACTCCACTCCAATACACTCTGAGCCAAGATACTTTACCCCAATGCACTCTATTGTTTACCACGCCACTCTACTCTATGCCATTCTAATCTACTCAGCACCACTGCACTCTGTGTCACTCTACTCTAAACCACTACACTCTACCCTGCACCATCCATATGACCCTGCACCACTCTACTCTACTCTGAAACAATCCATTCTACGCCTCTGCACTGTACACCACGTTACTCCATTCTGCATCACTCCACTCTGTGCTGCACCACTCCACTCTGTGCACTGCACTCTATGCCACTCTACCCTGTACCACTCTACTCTATGCTACTGCAGTCTATGCTACTGTACTCTAAACCACTGCACTGTACACCAATGCACTCTGCACCACTCCACCCAAAACCAATGCATTCTAAGCCACTGCTTGTATTCCATTCTGCAGTGGATCACTTTATGCCACTGCACTCTACACCATTGCGCTCTACTTTGCACCAGTCTCCTTTATGCTACTCTACTCTACACCACTACACTCTGTGCCATTACACTCTACGCCACT
Organism: Pleurodeles waltl; assembly: GCF_031143425.1. Taxonomy (NCBI): domain Eukaryota; kingdom Metazoa; phylum Chordata; class Amphibia; order Caudata; family Salamandridae; genus Pleurodeles; species Pleurodeles waltl. The sequence goes on from NC_090445.1 coordinate 255,131,956, forward strand.
GCACTCTGCAGCACTCCACCCTATACCACTGCACTCTACTCTGCACCACTCTATGCCTGAGTCCACTCTACTTTGCACCACTGTACTCTACATCACTTTACTCTATGTCACTGCACTCTTTGTCACTGTACTCTGCACCAACGCACTCTCTGCCACTATACTCTATGCCAGTTGTTCCCAACCTGTGGTCCACGGACTGCCAGGGGCCCGTGACACATTCCGAGGGGGTCCGCAGGCCTGGGCTGGGAGGAAGGCACTTCTCCAGCTGGGGCCCCTGACAAACACGTGAGTGCGTGTTTTCATATTCATTACTTCTTTTGTTGAGCGGTTTTAAACGCACTGCAAAGGTCCTAGTATTGCAAAAATAAAAGCGTCAAGCTAACTCAAGTGATTAATGTATCTGCTGGAGAGAGATGGGAGTTTTGTGCAGTTGCAGTTTTGACTCAAAGGTAGCGCAGATGGTTAATATGCCTGCTGCAAAGAATGTGTATCATGCAAAAAACTGTATTTTATGTGCATGGCATTAAAGAGCTGCATGCAAACAGCATGGCACAGATTATAAAGTTGTTTTCCTAGTCTTTCATTTTCCTTATGCTGCTAAAAAAGGTTTGCTTGTGTAGAAATACATTCTTATTGCTAACCCAGTGCTCAATTTGTGCTTGTTGTTTCCGGTGCTGAGCACCGGCACTTATTTTTGAGGGCAGGAACTTATTCTTCTGCCTCAAGCATTTGCTGCGAGCAAAAGACACATATGGGAAAGACGGAAGAAGGTAAAAACAAAAAAGCATCACAAAGGGGGAAAGTAGAAAGCTGCTAGAGTGAGCTGAAGTGGCAGGGAGTGGCTTTATATAGATTGAAGAGGCCCGAGATGGTTTAGGATTATGCTGCCTCAGGATTCCGTGTACCCACATTTAATTGCAGCAGCCACGTGTTTAAGAGGAGGGCTTTGGGCACCGGCACGTTTTTATTTACAAATTAAGCACTGTGCTAACATCATTGCTAATCACTGTGCTGTGTTCTGAATTCTAAGTTTGTGCTTCTCCGGACCAAGCACTCTTAGAAAATGCCTACCAATGTGGATGACATGTGAATCCTACACCTTGTAGTCCCCTGTAAAGTGCCCTGACACCCTACAGTGGTATGAGAGGTGCTATAAGACAAATGAAGTACATGTGACAGAGAGGCTAGGGAGAGATGAGAGGCCCTTCTTCCTTTCCCTTTCACTTGTTTATGTGAAAAAGCTTTCTCAGATCTTGCATACCTAAAAAATAAAAACAGAAATCGCTCCAGAAATATAGAATCTGACCTGAGGATTCACCTTTCCTAATAGAACCAAACATTGAAAAGGTAGTTGCCAAGATGCAGCGTCAACCTTCCCAATAAAATGTTTCGATTTTTGCATATTTTGTCAATATAAAATAATTTTATCTTTAGTAATTTGAGTATTTGTTTGGTGTATACTTGTTATATTTTTTGCGAATTACTGTTTTAATGTTTGAAAATTAAATCGTACAAATTGCTGGGTGTCCCCGGCTTCCAGTAATGATTCATTGGGGGTCCTCAGGAGTCAAAAGGTTGGGAACCACTACTCTATGCCATTGTGCTCTACTTCACTGCACTCTATGGCACTCGATCCTACTCCGCACCACTGTACTCTATGCCACTCTACTCTACTCTGCACTACTCTACAGCATGCCACTGAACTCTATGACACTCTACTCTACACCACTGCATTCTAAGCCACTCTGCTCTGTACCACTGCACTCTATGCCACTCCCATCTACATCACTGCAGTTCACCATGCACCACTCTACTCTGTGCCACTGCACTCCAAGCCACTTTACTCTACTCTGCACCACTGCACTCTTTGCCACTGCACTTTATGCCACTGCACTCTATGCCACTCTACTCTGCACCACAGAACTACTTTACGGCACTGCACTCTAAACCAGTGCACTCCAGGCCACTACACTCTAGTCCAATCTAGTCTACTCTGCATCACTCTAATCTACATCAGTGCATTCTATTACACTGCAACACTCCACCCTACGACACTCTATGTCACCTTATGCTACTCTATGGTACTCCATGTTACTCCATGCCACTCCCCTCTATGCCACAATGGTCTAGCCGTGCTGAACAGAAGCCACGCTGGTGTTCAATATGGCTAAAATTATTAGCTTTTGCATAGTTGAGACTTTTTGGCTTTGCCAAGCTTGTTTTAAGAGAGACCTAAACACAAGTTTTGTGATGAATACTTGTACAGTTTATGATATATGCTATGTTGATGTTAGTGTTTTAGTTTGTTACATTTTTTTTACTGAGGGTAGTGGGACCACCTAGAAATAAAGTTACCCTTAGATAAAGAATAGACCTCTCATATAGTGGACATCACAAAATGCATTAATTTGTGCTTTCTAAAGCATTAGTGGAATGTTTATTGATTTTGTAGCAAGACCATGGAGTATTTGAGAATAACAAGTGGGTGAATGTAGAACACGGGTTTGCACTGCACAGACACTGCGCAATTCACTAAGCTGCAGTTGTCATGAGACGGAGTCATATGCACATCAACCAATGACATGCGTCATTGGCCAGGCCCTGCAGCCAACCCCCCGCATGCACCCAATCTCACGTAGTGTACTGCCTTTGGCTGTTTGCGACGGGGATTTGCTGCATGAGTGGGTGTATTTTATTTTCATTGTGTTTCCTACCCACAGATCCATTGAAAAAATACATAGGGGTCACACTGACTGCTCTGGGGGGATCCATGAATCCTCGAGTAGGCCCCCAAAAAAATTGGGGCAATTACCTGCCAATGAAGGGTCCCTGAGGGACCCCTCCATGTGTCCTATCGGGTCATACTACCTGTTCCTTGACCCCTTATGTGTTTTTATACTTTATTTTTCCCTCTCCCGTGCCAAATGACAAAGAAAATGACAGTTGCAACTTTCCTGTCAGGGTGCGGTCAGCCAATCAGGGCCTAGCTTTTTGACCGGATTCGTGGATCCCCTGTGGGTGGACCAGCGAAGGATATGTGCCCCTAGATATCTATATTATTCTTCCTTTAATAACTCCACAACTACTGAATAGATTTACACCAGATTACATTAGGGATAAGGAGGATGAACTCTCCTAACTAGGGAGGACAGGGTCCAATTTCACCTGGCTCCAAGGATAGTGCTCACAGGACAAAAGATTAGCTTTGGAGAAACAGCTCCTGGCTATAGAAAGGAAGAGAATATAAATAGGATTAGCACCCATTAATGGTGGCAATAATACAACAGCTAGGGACAGAGAGTACTCTGACACCCCTAAATTCCCCAAAGGGATTGCCCCTAAGTATGAGGAAGGTGGTGACATCACCAAGTGGTTCACAGCCTTTGGTAGAGCTTGTGGAACCAGAAGGTTAAAGAAATCTCATTGGGGAGCTCTCCGTTGGGAACTGTTCACTGGGAACTGTAGGGAGAGGCTCCCCAGACTCACTGGTACAGATTCTGAATCCTATGACCACACAAAGGCTACCCTGATTGAGGGCTTTGAATTGACTACTGAGGAGTATAGAATTAGGTTCAGGGGGCTCACAAAACCTCAAGCCAGTCCTGGGTTGATTTTGTGGACTATTCAGTGAAAACACTAGATGGTTGGATAGCCACTGGCATGGTTTTATAATTCATTTGTGAAAGAACATATTTTAAGCAACTGCTTCAATGACAAGTCACATCAATATGTGGTAGACCTAGGTCCAATTTCTCCCCAAGAATTGGGAAAGAAGGCAGACCACTGGGTCAAGACAGTGGTGACCAAGCCTTGCACTGGTGGTGACCAAATGAAAGGGGTTACAAAGCCTCCCAGGAGAAGGGTGGTGAGACACCTAAAGATAAAAGTAGAGAGTATTCTGACTGGCACCAAAAACCTGCTCTGGAGGGTGGACCTCGAGCCTCTTTTCAATCTTCATATGGGTACAAGGGTAAAAACTTTAATCCCAAAAAGGCATGGTGTCACAACTGTAAACAGTATGGACACCAAACTGGAGACTTGGCCTGTCCCACAAACAATCCCCCTAGCACTGCACCAGTTAGTACTGGTATAGCCAGTCTCCAGGGGAGATCAACAGTGTGTAAAGAGCAAATCTGGGTTCACATTGCAGCTAGTTTAGTCTCTAAGAGTTGGGTAGATGTTGCCACTCTTGCTGTCTGCCCCCTAACATGATCCAACACAGGCAACAACTCTTGATTAATGGGACAAAAGTAGAAGCCCTGAGGGATACAGGTGCCAGTGTCGCCATGGTGGCAGAAAAACTGTTTTCCCCAGGACACTATTTGGCTGGGCAAACTTACCCAGTCAACAATGCTGATAATGTAACCAAGGTCGATCCCATGGCTATGGTGACCTTAGAATGGGGAGGGGTTACTAGACTGAAACAGGTAGTGGTCCCTTCGGTAATCGCTGAAGAGTGTCTGCTAGAGAATTATCTGGAGTCCTCAGCTTGGGCTGAGGTAGAACGCAATACCCATGCGGCCATGCTGGGAATCCCTGAGCATGTGTGTGTGAAAACTAGAGCACAAAGCGGAACACAGGGGGACAAAGAAGTGTTGGAGCCTGGAATAGTGGCCCACCCTTCCAAGAGGAGGGGCAAGAAGACTGTGGGACCAGCTTCTGAACAGCAACAAACCCAAGAATCGTCTTCTCAGGAAGAAGTCCTAACCTCTGAGGGAACTGAGTCTGAAGTGCATTCTACTTAGTTTTCATGGGAATCAGGAGTTTAACATAGCCTTTTGGCTTTCAGGCCGGTGCCCCTGTCACGTAATGATTGTTAACCAACTTATCCTGCTCTCTCTTAACCTATTTATTTTATTATTTATTTTAAGTTGGCTGATTTTGTTTAGAGTTAGAGTAATGTTTTGATATGTGTTATCAGTGCCACTCTGTGAAGGCGTCACTATCAGCGTCATAATCAAGTGATGTACATAGGCAGGCACATCATGCCCCCTTCTCAACTATGGGTGACAGGAACATAATGTACACTTGTTGAGGATTGTTTACATAATGGCGGCCACAAGCATGCCTTGTTATCTATTGTTTTGGAACACATCTACATCAGGGGTCCTACATTGTCCGCATAAAAACACCTCACACAGACAGGGTTATAAAAGGGATTCCTACCAGATGCTATTGACGCCAACTGTGCTGCACGTCACCTTGATGCAAACCCAGCCTTTGTGTCCCCACGGAGACTGATCTAGAGACCTCATTCCAAGGTAACCAGGGTTGTGGGGTGCGTCTCCTGAACCTGGTACTGGCAGTTTAGGTTTATCATACCTAGCTCTCATTAGGTTAGGTTAGAGATTATGGGCCATATGTACGAACACTTTTTCCCATAGACACAGAATGGGTAAAAACCTTTGCTACATCTGGCCCTAGGTTCTCCACGCAATGGTTTTAGGGATTTTACATTTCATGTTTATTGCAAGGTGGTGGGAGTCTTTGTATTTACAACTCTCAACTTTAACATTCTGCTTCTTGCATTGTTCATTATTCTAATCATTGCAGCTCATGCATTTTACAGTGGATTACAGTCTTTTTAATAAATCAATTGAAAACTTTCCTGCATCTTCTTAATTGCTTGTATGTGACTGAGACTTATTGCTAATGTGAGAAAAGGATAACTTCCGTTCCACCACGACTCCCCTGAGATGTCGCATCCTAGAGTCCATGCGTAAAGGCTGCCAGAAATCACCTTCTACTGTTTGGGTTTTTGGTGAAGTACTGGTTGTGAGCCGAGAGGGTTAGGCCAACAGTTGCGACTTGTACGATTGCCCTAGTCGCCTACAAACAAAAGTGCTATCAACCCTAAACCAGCAGTCTTGTCTAGAAGCGAGAGCCCAACTAAGATATGCGCTGCCAACAATGGTGTTTTGGCACTAATTTATGGATATCCTGATTATCTCTGTCTCACACACAACAGGTACCCTGAGTACCATTATACGGAGATGTCCGTGGTCTTGAGGATAATCCTCCTCAGCTGATCAGGGAGCACCTAACTAGGCTGTAGGTTGTTCAAGCCTGAACTCTTAAAATGGCTTTCTCCCCATTTCCTGTCCCTTCTCTTTACCAATTATCCAACATGGCTAATGCCATTGATATTCCAGAAAATGCTAGATATGCATTAACACTACATCTAATAGTTCGTGGCTTGAAAGATGACGACAGGGATATTACCTTCATAGTGGAAGCAAATTAAGGTTACCAAACAGAAACATTCTATTCCTGGGTCACTTTTCCTGAGGAAGACTCCACAACATACACATTTAACATGTATGAAATAGCAAACATACCACAACGGTACAGAGCATACCAGTGTCTTGAAATACCGATTCCCTATCAAGAACGTCAGAACTGGTTTAATGGCGCCCTACCGCACGTAATACAACCCGTGAGATTAGGACCCTTAAGTAATGAAGGACCAATGTGGCCAATGTTTGCCACTTATACATCACACCCAGGTGTACAAAACATGAAGGCAGCTGATCTGCACAATCTATACAGTGAGCTAGTAACATTATATAGATGACTTGTTCGGCTTGTATTACGAACTTTGAACACAACACCAGTGTGCCAAGCACCACCATCACCAGCTGGATACCAATTGGCCACTAGGTGCCCACGGAACGTGAGAAAATCCCGTTCTGGATAGCACAAAAAATTAATCAGCTGGAAGCTGTGTTTCCTTATATGGGACCACAGGAAAAACATGAAATTCTCACAATATTCTTGCCATTCGGAATGGTTACTGTACCACATGGGGTATAGTCTTTGCTGCAATTTACAGTACCATGCATGGTAGCCCGCCGCTTGCCAATTTTCCAGAATTGTTAAAGCAAATTAAAAATGAACACAGGGCAGCTCCAGACCTGGATTTGGGGATAAAACTGATGAATAACTTCGCCACAGTCTCCTCAATCATACTGAGTAACATTAAAGGGAATGCGGTAGCGTTGGCTATACGCCAGCGGCTCCAGGAGATTCCACATTTGGAACAGGAGGGACAACTGCCAAAAATTACTTCCAACACCTATACTAGTATTGGATGGATAGTTTGGGAGTCAAGCCAAAAAAACTTGACATTTAGAGTACCACCCGTAAGGACGATACTAAACAAGCACAAGCGGGTTCCAAAAAGTGCTGGGATAAACAAAAATAAAATAAAGACAGATCAAGTCAGAGAGCAGATTCTCTGTATCCGGAGAACTCCAAAAGGAGATATAATTTCAGAAACAGAGAAAATTTGAAGGCTCCTGACAGAAATACTCATTCCCATCGTGAAACAGAAGAAAGACTTTCAGCGATCCTCAGAGAAGAAAGAGGATAAATCCCCATAACAAAAGCCACAATTTAAAAAGAAAAGGGTGGCAGCGATCTCAATTAAACATGCCATAAAACTTGAGAACATTGCTGAAGAACAAGACGTGGGCATTGACCCTGCTGGGCAGCGCAGCAGAAGACACAATGGGGGTCATTCCGACCCCGGTGGGCGGCGGGCGCTGCCCGCCGGGCGGAGACCGCCAAAAGACCGTACCGCGGTCAAATGACCGCAGCGGTCATTTTTACTTTCCCGCTGGGCAGGCGGGCAACCGCCAAAAGGCCGCCCGCCCGCCCAGCGGGAAAGCCCCAGCAACGATGAAGCCGGCTCCGAATGGAGCCGGCGGAGTTGCTGGTGTGCGACGGGTGCAGTGGCACCCGTCGCGATCTTCAGTGTCTGCTTTGCAGACACTGAAAATCCTAATGGGGCCCTGTTAGGGGGCCCACGACACCCGTTCCCGCCAGCCTCTTCCTGACGGTGTAAACCGCCAGGAACAGGCTGGCGGGAAGGGGGTCGGAATCCCCATGGCGGCGCTGCTTGCAGCGCCGCCGTGGAGGATTCCCTGGGGCAGGGGAAAACCGGCGGGAAACCGCAGGTTTCCCTTTTCTGACCGCGGCTTTACCGCCGCGGTCAGAATTGCCCCTAAAGCACTGCCAGCCTGTTGGCGGTGCTTCCTCCGTCCCCGGCCCGTCGGAATGAGGCCCAATATGTCGTCAGAGTTTGAAAGATCATCTGGATATGACAGCAACTAGCAACTTTCTTGGAGTCAAGACTGCGGACCGGCGTGTTCTCCCACCTGACAGGGTTTATGATGGAAATATCCAAATTGAGGAAGACATAGGCCCTCATTACGACGGTCGTGGAGGCGCCACCCTGGGGATAACAACCCCCTTCTCCACCAGGAGTTTCATAGCAGTAACCCCGCTATGAAAAGGCTGGCGGAGACAGGGTGACCCTTGCACTGCCCATGCACTTGGCATGGCACCCTATGCACTACAGCACTGCTGCTGGCTCTATTACAAGCCAGAGACAATGCTGAAGGACGTTTCCCACTGGGCCAGTGAGAGGAAACATAGTTTCTGACCCCCTGATTAAGCAAGAAACTCATAATGGCCCCGGCGGCGAGGCAGCCACATTGGAAATTTGGAGGATGGGCTTTTCCGTCCCCAAAGTTGTAATTAGGCACATTGAGTGCACCATTAGTGTACTTTTCTGGAATTAAGTTAATTGTGATACCCCAATGGCTGAAAGAGACTGGCCACCTGAACACATCTGTAAGCTCCCACATGGGAACAATGTAATTTTGCCTCCTTCCTCAGATCTTGTTCCAGAAGCGGTAAAAGAAGCCTACACGGTCAACTGGGCTGTGGCGCAAGCACACATGCTACATTGGAACCACGTATGGTAGCATAGAGATTCACTTTACCATGTAATACCAATTAGGTCTACACCTCAGCCTCAATATCCTGTTAAACACGAGGCTAACACTCCATTAAAGAAGATCCTCACTCAGCTGGAGTACCAGGGAGTAATAGAGCCCGGTGTCTCTACAATGAATAACCCGTTATTCCGCGTTGCAAAACCAGACTATTCATATAGAATAGTCTCAGATTACAGACACTTAAACAGACACACACGCACATATGCAATGCAAAATTCACACAGCACTGCATTGGCATAAAAAATACAAAACAACCTTGGATATTTCCCCCAAAAAATTCTGTCAGAACTTAGCACATGAAAGTCGGGATCTGAGTGCATTCTCATTTGGCTCACAAAAATGCTTCTGTTGTTTGCCCCAAGGCTGCAAAAACAGTCCAGCGTTGTTCTCGGCTCATGTAACATCAATATTGCATGATATTGATCCCGAGGCCTTGCCCTATGTGAATGACATCTATCTCACAGATGACAACCTCAACATTCATCTTGCCAGGATCGATCGGATTATTCTAGAATTCACAGCCCTTGGCTGCGAATTAAATTTTAAGAAAACTAAAATAGCCTGTCTAAGTGTATTGTTCCTGGGATATGGGCTATCAAACGAGGGTAAGAGCCTGGTCCACACTTTTTAGAAAAATATGCTCAACTCCAACCACCAAACATAATCAAGAAACTGCAGTCTTTACTTGATTTCTTTAACTTTGGCAGAACTTACATTCCTGATTATGTACAACGCATCAAGCCACTCTATGATTTAATTCACCCAGATTTCTCAAGCAGACACTAGACAGTTGAACACGCACACATCCTTTGAGGATTGCAGCAAAAAATTTTAGAAGCAAAACACTTACACACATGTGACAACAAAACAAATTTGGTCATCAGAATAATTGCTGGTGCCATCGGGTTCACCTATGTCACCTTTAATGATGGCAACACAGTGCCCAAATCACATTTATATTCCAATGCAGAACGTCTCTTTGCACCCACAGAAAAAATTCTGACTTCTATACAGGTGACTGTCATTAGGGAGAGGCCACCTGCCCAAGAGAAACACATTATTGTCGTTACTCCGGTGCCATCCCTAGAGGCCATCACCAAAGCATGCGTTCCTAATGCTAAAGCATTACATCCAAGTTGGATTCAATGGGCAACCTCCCTGACTGTCACTGATGTTGATTGCATCTTCGACCCAAAACCTCAAACTCAAGAATTTCTCCAATACAAACAGGAGTACCCCTCACCTCTTAATATCTTGCCACTTGACAGGTACCACACTGTCATATACACTGATGGTTCGGCACAACCATCTGAAGGTACAAAACATCAGTACTCAGCTGCTTGCGCTGCAGTTAGGGGAGAGATGAAGGATGGAGTAATCCTCCCTCACAACACTTCATGCAGACCCTAGCGGTCTGCACAGATAGCTGAGCTGAAAGCTCTTAGTTTTGCACTGGAACATACGGATCCAGCGCATCTCACATTGATTGTGTGTGATTCGTACTATTGTGTCCAGTCATACAAAGATGATCTCAATCACTGGTGGTTGAACGGGTTCAGAGACTCAAAGGGAAAGACCATAAAACACAGAAACCTGTGGGGGAGGGTGGCTGATCTTAAGGATAAACTACCAGAGACTCATGTAGACCATACATTGGGTCACCAACATGTAGGAGCACACGTTATTGGAAATACCTTGGCTGATGAAGCGGCCAAATCCGCAGTAGCTATGGCTTCGGTTGATGCAGTGACTCCTTCTGAGACGAGATTGGATAATGAAATTCTGGCTGCCGTGAAAGCTTCAGCTGAAGGAAAGCCTCTCCAAAAGCATACCCTACGAAATATTCGTACAACATCAGTGCACAAATGTTGCCTTTGCAACAATTCCTGGGGTTGGAGATGGAGTGATCCCTAACCAAGACCAGAGATTAGATCTCATCAAAGCAGCACATGAGGGTGTCACATCTACTCATGCTGGTGTTTGCAGTCACAATAACACTTTTACAGATATTTTTCTGGTGGCCAGATCTATACAAATAGACCAAGCAATATGTTCTTTACTGTGACATTTGCCGGCAGATAAAGGGCTCAAACATCAAACACCCACTGGAGACATCCCTCTTAGTGTTGAATAGGCCACTACAATGTTTGTACCTGGACCATTGTGGTTAATACTACCTGATGGTGCATACAAACAGATCTTAGTTGCTTTAGATTCTTGTTCTAGATACCTGTGGATGTGGTCACAGCGGTCTGCTGATGCTCAATCTGTTATAAAAGACTTGCTGATCTTTATCAGCACAGTGGTTGCAGCATTCTATTCGGACAAGGGCCCTGTCTTGCTTCTAAGGCATTCAAGGACACCATGAGGATGATGGAGGTTGAACTCCATTACTCCTCACCCTACTATCCCAAGGGTAATTCAGTTGTGGAAAGAAGGAATCAAGATCTAAACCAGTCCTCAACAGCTAGAGTATTAGGTTCAGGCTGCAGTTGGCTTCATCACCTATATGGGGTCCAGAGAGCACTGAGTAATATGCCAAGACAATCCTTGGGGAGACGAACTCCTTACGAGGTCCTCTTTGGGATACCTATCTATCTCCCAGATCTAGATGGCCCTGGTATGGTGGCAGCAGACACACCTTTTGACATAAATGAACGTCTCACTGTCCTACAGGAGCTGCAGCAATTTTGTGATGACAATTCATCCGCCAGTGCTGCCACCTTAGGAATAAGGGATTTGCCAAAAACTTCTACAAGCTGAATTCCTAAAGTTGGGGATCTGGTGTGTGAGAAGATAGCTGTGAAGAAGGAATTTGGTCCATTCTACAGAGCACTGATCCAGTCCTGGGAATACAAGGCACCAGAACTATCATCCTACCACCGCTGCCAGGCTCCAAAGGGAACAGATTTGTCTCCATCAGCAACATCAAATTGCATCATGTGAACGATCCTACACAGTAGATCCAGAGGTCCCTTGGATGGTTCCTGGTTCCCTCTCAATACCCTCAGGACATACCTCTTCAAAGAAGAAACAACAACTCTTCTGACTACGCCAGCATGTACAACAATGCTACAAATTCCTCCTCTAGCATGGGGAGGCTGGAAATTTAGCTTGTGTTGATTCCTGTTACCACTTCACTGACAAGAAGTATCAAAGATGTGACTGCTCCAATGTACTGCAAACTGACAACACCGTCTACTATGAACCTCTGTGCTTAGTGGATCCATTCACCAGTAATGCACCGACTCCTGTGTTTGCAGAGACTGCTTCTGGATACTTCATCAACCAAGATGACTTTTTTCAACTTCATCTGCACCTACAACTGAAAATGTTTCAAAAACACGTAAGCTGTACATATGGCTTAAAAATAACTATTTGGTTTATCCATGGAATTATCTGTGCATATTTCTGACATTACTTGCCTTTCTGTTATGGATTGGATTTGTGACAGTTTTCATTCTCTTGATACATGGTCATTATGTTCCTGAACGCTCTTCTGTCGAGCGAGAGGATGATTTCTTTCCTCACATAAGGTCCATAGAGATATGTCCCTTGTGAACATTTCAGCAGTGCTAATTCAAGATGGGATTGTTTGGGATAAGGTTACCTTTGATATATATGGTCCTAATGAGGTTATACAAATTCCATATGTATTCAAAACTTAAAGGACTGATGTAGTTACACCTGGTGTTGTTTCTGATGATTGGGATGTTAAAACAGTTGATTCAATGTTTGCTGAGCTGCAGGATTACACTGTTTTTGAAAGAGATGATGCATATATGGCACAGCAAATTATGGGGAAATGTTCTATTATAATCATAAGGGCTATTACTATCTGCACCAAGCAACTAGACACACATCAGTATTTTATTGTACACAGTGGGAACACTGTTCAACTCCACCTGTGGGGAGCCCAAAACATTATTTAGATACATTATTTCAAATTACCACCTTCTAAAATGCAGAAGATTTTGCTAACTGCCACCAAACTGATCTATTTAAATTCCTTTGTTTCCCAACTTGCAGTTGAAGGATACGAATACTGGAAGAACATTATTGATGTAATAAGTGTATGGGGAACACAAGCTTGGCAAATTCAGGGTATGGAAGCTTTGTTTAGAGCATGCCTGTTCAAATGATCTTTTTAAATGACACACTTGAGCAGACACCCTGCTTAGGGTTAGCAAAATTAAAGGAAATGATTGCACCCATTATCCCCACACCAGCCATATTCACCAAGTGGCAATCATTCCTCAATGTCACCGAGGAGGAACTAAATGCTTAGGTTCAGGATGGTACTTATAATTCCATACTTTCAAGTTCCGACGGGTGGTGATTGTGACCTATAGACACGAATGGGTGTCAGGCATGTTTTGTGAACTTCTCAAGTGGGGTTTCAAGATTAGCCAGCCCTCGCTATGTTTCAGGTCAACACTCAGGCATAGTTACCACCTACAGTTTGGGAAAACTGTACCAACAATGGTTACAGATCAGCACCTTAGCAGCAGTTAGGGGACATATTCATCTTCCTTCAGAGGACATAGACTTGAAAGATTTCTTGCTAGGTCCAAGAAAGCCACGCTCTAAACAATTATTGTATGCCATATACAATTAGATCTGGAAGCTTTCTCAAATGGAAGCAGCTGCACATTTAAGGCAGATAGATAAAGAAAACATGGAAAAGGTTTTAGCTGTTGTCGATAATGGTATTAATTCTCTGTCCAACAGAATTTCACCCTTAATAACATAGGTGGTCATTATGGCCCTGGCGGTCTTCTGACCACCAGGGTTAATGTTGTGGTATCACCACCAACAGGCTGTCGGTGGGGACCGCCACATTATGAGTGTGGCAGATGGCCGCTGCCAGTCCACCACATCACCACCCATTCTGCCATAGCGGTATGAACCGCCGGGCCGGAGTTCATCTCTGACCTGGCGGTCCACAGAGGCGGAATTAGGAGCCGGCCTGCCACCATGGTTTCCGCTGCAGTAGCTCTACCACGAAAACCATGGCGGTAGGGCTACCGGTGACAGGGAATTCCCTATTACTGGTAGACAGCTCCCCCCAGCAAGCACCTGAACCCCCACCCACCTACAGTCACAGTGCCCCCACACCCTACAGTCACAGCACCACCCATCCCGCTCCCCGCATACACTTCCAGACACACATTCACTCACATTCATCCATACACGCATTCACTCACACGCATCCATCCACGTGTTCACTTACACATACTCACACGCATACACACTGACATGCAGACACCCACTCACTTCAGCATTCATACACGCATTCACTCACACGCATACAACCACACATACACCACAACACTCACAGTCTCATTCACACATGCACACGCACATACACATGCATACACACACGCAGACACCACATATTCAGACACGCAAACACAACACCTCCCACCCCCCTGTTGGATGCCTGACTTACCTTGTCCGGCGGGGAGATTGTCCGACAGGGAACGGGCGCCTAACAGGTAAGTTAGGCTGGGGCCATTTTAGGGGCCAGGGTGGGGGGATGGGTTATTTTTAGTTTTTAGGGGTGGGAGGGGTGGGGGGGTCAGGGTAGTTTAGGTTTTAGGGGGCTGGGGGGGTCGCAGTAGTTTTGGGGGCGAGGTGGGGGGGTCAGGGTAGTTTAGGTTTTAGAGGGTGGGGGTCGATGTAGTTTTAGGGGCGGGGTGGGGGTCGGGGTATTTTTAGTTTTATGGGGCGGGTGGTGGTTGGGGTAGTTTAGGTTTTAGGGGGGTGGGGAGTCACTGTAGTTTTAGGGACCAGGGAGGGGGGTCGGGCATTTTTTTTTTTAGGGGGGTGGAGGGTCAGGGAAGTTTTAGGGGCGTGGTAGTTTAAGTTTTAGGGGTGGGGGTAGGGTTAGAATTGTTTTTAGGGGTGGGGTGGGGGGTTGGGGTATGATTGTTTTACGGGTGGGAGGTCAGGGTGGCAGGTCAGGGGGGGTCGCATGCTGGAACCGCGCATACCGTTCGACACATGCCTCGACCAGGAATGCCTTTACAACGAAAAATCGTTGTTAAAGCATTCGTGTTAAGGGCATTCGTGGTAACAATGCGGTCGTTGTTCCAACCGCGTTATTTAGGCATGCATGGTTCCAGCGTTCGTGGTTCTGACATATATTCCCCAGAGACACCCCCACCCACACCAGAGGGACACCACAGGATGGGGGACCTATCCCAGGTAAGTCCCGGTAAGTATTTTTTTCTTTTTTTTCCCCCCTAACTGGGGCCCTAAGTTGGGGACACAAACGCAGTTTTGCATGTAAAAGTATAAATATGGGCCTGAGTGTGTAGAAGAAAGAACCCTGCTCAAGCAACAGACACAATCCCTCTGAGATTGAACGACAAAAGTCACTAAATTAGCCTGTGCTTGACCCTCTGGTAGCTTGGTACAAAAGAAGTCAGGCTTAACATTGAGGCAATGTGTAAAGTATTTATGCAGCACACAAGCAGTATTAAAGTGAAAACACAAGAAAATACAACACCAATTTAGAAAAATTGTGTACATTTTAATAAATTATTTGACACCAAAACAACAACAATTCAATTAATACAACCGGAGCTATGAATTTTTAAGTTTAAAGTAAAAACAACAGCCTAAAAGATCAAAAGCCCAACCGTGGATATCTAACCACCAAAGACTGGGTCAAAATCGAAAAATATGGTGGCGAACCACAATGCACTGTGGGTTGGATAGAAAAAGTTAACTGGGTTTTGTTGGTGCTTACCATCACACTTATACGAAATTTCAGCAAAAAGTCTCTGAGAAAGTAGTAGTTCAGCGGGGCAAGGCTGCAGGTGGTGTCCAAGGAAGAGACATTGTTGTCTTTGATGGTTACTCTATCACAAAAGTGAAGGACATCACGTCCGTCACATTACGATTTGATTATATGCTATGGACATTGTAATACGACAGACAGAATATCTGTCATGTTTGTGACAAAGTATTCCATCCTCCAATATCATAATCAGGCCCTTAGTCTGGCCTCACAGCAGTGAAAAACCAATTGGCTAGTTTTTCACTACAAGTAAAACTACATGTAAAACTTAAAAGTACATGTCCAACCTTTTAATTTCAATGCATCCTGCCCTTTTGCCTAACCTAGGGGTGACATACATAATAAAAGGGAAGTTTAAAGCTTGCCAAGTCAAATTAACAGTTTACAACTGCCTTCAGGCTGCAATGACTAAACATGAATGTTTAAGGGGCTACTTAAGTGGGTAGCACAATAAGTACTGCAGGCTCACTACCCCTTCACTGCCAGG
Source organism: Pleurodeles waltl (assembly GCF_031143425.1). Classification (NCBI taxonomy): domain Eukaryota; kingdom Metazoa; phylum Chordata; class Amphibia; order Caudata; family Salamandridae; genus Pleurodeles; species Pleurodeles waltl. Next base: position 255,148,055 of record NC_090445.1, read on the forward strand.
CATTCCTCTCACCCCCCTCCTCCCCCACCCAGTGCAGAGCTCTTTTTGGCTATATGGAGTAGTTTGCGTTTAGGACTTCTAACATGTTTTCCAGATAAGGCATCCATGCCAAATTTGCATCCTTTTCCAACATCTTGGGGATTCGAAAGATATCCAGGGTTTGTGGATTCCTCTGGAGGGGACTGAGAAAATAAGCAAAATACAATATTTTGAGTTTTAGTTTTAAAAAATATGGAAAAAGTGCTCCTAATTTCTCTTTAAAATTACATCCACAAATGGTTTACTGTACTAAAGTAACCATCTTCCCAGATTTCAGGAACACGCAGAGCTGCATCACAAAACCTAGGCCCCTATTTAAGAAAAATGACACACAACTGGATAGCTCAGTTGTCTGTCAAAAAATTTACCGCAAGCTAACCTCATTCCATAGCGCCATCAATGCACCATATTTAAAAAATGACACACAATCCTGCTAAGGAATGGTTAGCGCCTAAAAAATGACACTAACCACTGCGACATACCATAAGAAACAAAAGATGCTAATGCTGCAAAAGTGGTGCTAGAGTACTTTGTGGCACATTTTTTATGCAAAACAGGTTAGCACCATATTTAATCACATTAGCGTAAAAGAATGCATGCAAGCAAGAAAAAACATCTGGGAAGACAAAATGGAGAATGCAGGCCAGGGGAGACCCCTGGGAGATCCCAAAAAGCCAAGTACCAGCCAAGAGGGTCCAGAAAAGTCCCAGGAGAAGGAAAAGAGGAATCAGAAGTGTTGCTTTAGTGAAGAGGAGCTTGACATCTTGGTCTAAGAGGTGACAGAGCACCAACACTAGCTCTTCCACACCTCCAAATTGCCAATAGGTAGGATAGAGACAGCATGGCAGGGAATAGTATACAAATTCAACAGCGTGGCAGAGGTGAGGAGGATTGTCATTGATTGCAAGAAGCGCTGGAACTATTGCAAGTGCAGCATTAAGGAGAAACTGGCCAGGAAGTAAAAGGCAGCACCTCAGACTGGAAGTAGAAGTCTCGCTCCACAGGAGGACCTGAATGAGCTGGAGGAGATGTTGGCAGCGGTCACTGAAATCACAGGACAGCGCAGAGTACCAAGAACTACAACAAATGCAGGTAAAGTTGCGGGGGGTGGCTGTCTGGAATCTCACAAAAGGCAGAAGGGGGAGGCACGTAGGACACACTCAATGCATGCTAAAGGGTTGCATCGGGACACATAGGCCCTCAATCAAAACGCCCCATCACCACCCAAGCCACACTTATAGTGACGCTCTGGTTGTGCAATGCACTCCAACATATACATGATGTGGACATAAGCCACATACTGTGGCTTTACATCACATTGTAAATACGCAGCGCATTGACTGGAAGGGACGTGCAGTTAATGCGGCTGTGGCTGTGCCACAACAGCACCCACTGCATATTGTTAATGCCCAAGGTCCAACACAACATGTTCATCAGAAACTGTGACAGAAGTCAACACCACCCCAGGGTACGGTGTTAGGATGGCGCAACAAGGCAAAATGCTTTCCCTCCTCCTTGTGCCATTGCCCTTCTCATGTGTGCTGTACCCTGCAGCACACATAGAAATGCCACCTTGCCATTATTGCGTGTTCGTATGCAGTAAAGGACACCTGCCTGCATATAAATAATCTATCCCCTCAATGCAGGTACCCCTTCACTATGGTGCAAGGATGCCTGCGTTGGTTAAGAGAGAACAAATCTGCACTGGGGGAATCGCAGGGGTGTGCCATATTCCTATAAAAAATGGTGCACCCCTGCGTTTAAAAGGGGTGCAGCGCCCTGCTACTTATATTGTTGCTGCACTGAGCTTTGCCACTTGAGAAACAATTAGGGCGTAAGTGTGCAACCTGTGGAACGCAAAGCACATAGGGTGGACATCAACAACACCACACATCTTCATGAGCCATTTGGGAATGGGCACAAAAGTGAACTCATACAGCAAATGGGACATGTCCGTGACAATCATTTGTGCAGCTGTACAAGTAGCTGCAATCTCACCATGTAACAAGTTGACTGTGTTCTGTGAATGGTTGGTGTACTGTTTAATGGGATATCTACATGCGTAAGAACTGGTACAAGTGGCATCAAAGTTGCACTACTGGCACAATGTCACTAGCCTGTAATGCAACTGTACCATCATACAAATAGTTGCCCATGTGGATCCAAGCTACACATTCCCATTGTGCCACATCAACAAAGTCTCATAACGCATGGATTGATCTACAATCTACATCCTTAGCCCAACATATGCATGTGGCAGATATGCTATATCCAAGGAGATGTCCCAAATGCAGGGTGGGACAAACTAATGGGGCGGACCACCCCTAATGGTTGGTCTGTCCCTTCTAATTAGCACATGTGTGGGGCCTGCTAGAGGCAGATGAAAATGTAACACACGCATTGTAAGCAATGGACCTACCTGTGCTTTGCTGCACTAGTGCCATCATTCATGGTGCCAATGCATTATAGCACCCCAAATGTGACAGCACACATTACACTACTGTTGTAATGTCCACCATGGTGAATAGGAAGGTAAAGACATGCCACCATGGTGTCAGTGGCAAGGAGCCTGCAAGGACATTGGTGGTGTGGGATCAAACACAAATTACCTTGAAAGGTTGCCCCATGTGTGATGCACAATGCAACACATAATTTACAACTACAACCTGGGGTCTGTAACATGTCACTGAGATTCGAGTAGCAAATAAATGATGTGCCATGTCAACAGCCACCGCAGTCAAAGATTGACATATCACTATCTCATTGCAGAGGATGATGCCTTACCTCCTGCTGACCGGCCTGTCCTGGATTTTACAGCTGACATGGATGTCCAGCTGTTGACTATCAATGAAGAGACTCTCCAGGATGTCGTAGGTTTCCTCCAGACACCACCTCCAGTCGCAGGGAGAACACACAGTTTTGCGGAGTCTCCACATGAACCACCCAACTACCAACACAGAGCACCAGCCAGTCCTGACTCAGCCCTGAACTCTGAGGACCCAGACATCACCTTTCAGAGGACAGTGGTAGGAGTCCAGCGAGAGCTGGCTAAGCAGGTGCAAGTGGGGATGGAGACCATGGCAGGCAGCCTAGAGGGAGTGCAGAGGTGCCTCAGTCCAAATAAGGAAAACTCCGCTGCCATCAGTGGCACCCACTCCCCGCTACGTGGACTCCAGCAGTGCCTGTCTGACATAGCTGCTGTCATGAGGCAGAGACCTAAACAATTGCCAAAGTGGCAGCAGCATGATAGACAACAGACTGGGAGTTATACAGTATACCCTGGAGTCCATACAGTGGGAAGTGGCATCCCTCAGCGAAAACATGGCTGCCTACCACCGTGATGTTGCTGTGGTGTTTACAAATCAGCAGGCCTTCCTTGCTTCAGTGATGCCTTATGTGTTCCCACAAATGGCAGCTGCAGGGACCTTTGACTCCGCATCTCCATCCCCTGATGTGTGTGTGCCCCCCTCAGCCTCAACGACAGCACGACCCATGGCACAGGAGACATCACACGCATATCAGAGGATGAAGATGTGGAAAGAACAACATTCACACAGAAAACCATCCGGTAGCACCAGTCTGTGCCACATGGACATTATCTCCTTAAGATCATGCCGGTTTTGAGACAGCTGGCAATGTGCCCTCTTTACTCAACCACTGTTGACATGTCTACTATGTAGTGTCATTGTCTCATTTCATACCTGTTGGCATTTTGGAAACCTACTCACTAATGCACACTTCTAACAAGGTCTCATGACATGTCCCTCACCCTGGAACTCTGAATTTACAATAAATGGCTCAAGATCTCTAATGGGGTCTGTGAACTGAACATTGTATTGCATTGGAAAATACACTTGCACCTGTAAATAAATGCCCTTGTTCACATGTAACATGTCAACGTTTACTGTGAGCCATCCAGTCAGCTAAGTGTATGCATTGAAGCTATGTCAGTGAGAACAGAACCTAATTACATGTGTGCATTACTGTTAAACACAAAGCCACACACTAGCATGAAAAAGGTGAATAATGGTGTTGTGGGCTACAACCAACTGACAGAGCCCTAAATACATGTATTGAACAGATATCCATGGAAGTTGACATATGGCATGTATGGTTCAGAACCAAGTGTCTGGTAATTTATCCGGATGAGAGCACCAGTACAACTAATATGTGTGGTTCAGAAGAGACAAATTTCATCAGTGATGGGCAGTTGTCAGTGTGGCAGGATATAGGGCCAGATGTATGAACAAAGCCCTCTGCGAATCGCAAATAGCGATTTTTAAGAAATCGCTATTTCTGAGTCGCAATATGCTATGTAACATATTTGCGATTCGGAATTAGCGATTTCTTAAAAATCGCTATTTGCGGTTTGCGAGGCCCAAATACCGAATTGCAAAAAATGTGCGATTCGGTAATTGAAAATCGCAAATTGCGAGAACGCACACATGGTAGAGCCTAATGACATCACAAGTAGGAAGTGAGTCATCCCAGGCAGTTTGCAGGTACCACACCCAAAGGAGCAGTGAGAGAGACCCAGCCCAGCCACTGGAAGCAAGTCTGTGAACAAGGCAGAACTGCACATCACCATGGAGAACTCTGCACATGGAAAGGAGAAGGGAGAGAAGAAAAGAAAACTCAAGTTTAGTGAGCAGGAACTGGAGGTGCTCACTGAGGAGGTGGTGAGGAGCCATGATCGGCTGTTCGGGAAGAGCTCACTCCAGGTACCTGAGAGTGAGAAGCGCAAACTCTGGGCGGACATACAAACAAAAATCTGCGCTGTTGGGGTTGCGCAGCGCTCAGTGGAGGAGATCAAAAAGAGGTGGTACGACCTGCGTTCCCGTGCCAAGGAGAGGGGGGCAAGAAGACTACAGGAGGCAAGGAGCACAGGAGCACAGGAGGCGGACTATCCACCGAAACACCCTCCACCCCGATGGAAGACCTGGTTGAGTCGACACTCCTCCCAGAAGCTGTCAGTGGGGTCACTGACATAGACACATCTGGCACACCAAGCACCAGTAAAGGTAAGTGCAATATTGAAATGTAACCCCATATGTGTATGTACAAATGCCCCTTAGGAATTAGCAAGTAGTGCAAAGCATTGTGATAAGTAGTCCATTCCACATTTTAGAAGCGACACAACAGTGCCTTATGGGAGTGGTAGTCCACAATCCAGAGCTGAAAGTAGCACATAGAATGTAATTAAGCAAAGCGACACCCAGAAGAACACAACACCCACTACATAGTGATATGATGTAACTGTACATTTATTACCATTGTGTAACCATTGGTGATACATACATAAATGACATGCTGCACATTGTCGTTGCAGTTGGCCCAGGCCCAGCAGCATGTGCCATTGTGGAGGATGCTGAAACCCACCCTCCATCAGACTCCAACACCAGTGAGTCACCGAATATTGCGCCTATCAGACGCAGGGCAAGGGCTGTACCATTCCCCAAATTGAGCCAGGACTCAGAAGACATGCGGGATGACGGCCACACTCCTTCCCCAGACGGCAGATCCACTGTAATGCAGGAGTCCCAGCGTAACTCAACACCCCGCAGGAGGCCTCAGTATGCAGACACACAGCACATGGAAGCAGGAGAGGGCCCATCAGTCTTCTGTGGCCTGGAATCTGCTATGCTGAAACTGCAGCGCCTGCAAAACAGGAAGATAACGGCAGTGCATAGGCAGGCACACAATGCCAACATGGGGGGGATGCATCGGCAGTTGGAGTGCCTTAATTCTAACATTTCAAAGCTGCATGAGAGGCAGATCACAGCTTCCAAGGACACCAGGGAGCTGACAATTGCAGTGAGGGAACTCTGAACAGAGCTAAGGCACAACAGAGTCAGCCACCGCAGGCAGGAGAGGCGATTTATGGGCATGTTTGGTGGATTCTGTCGATCGGTCAATCGCCTTGCAACATCAACGGCCCTCATATTGTGGCGTGCTGTGGCCGCACAGGTGTGGGCAGCGCACAGCAGTAGGGATGTAGCACAGGGACTGGTCCAGATAACTAATGTGCTGGATAGTATGCTGGGTAACCGCTCTGCTACACCCAGTGGACTTGGACTAGGGGAGACTGAGGACTGATCTAGCCTCAGCAGCATAGCAGTGCCCACCACTGATCCTAGGCGTCGCAGTGCCAGGCACAGCACTGCCACTGAGGCAGATACCAGAGGTGCTGGTGAGGCCACTGCACACTCGAGTGGCTTGCGTGGCCGTAGACAGTGACTGTAATGGCCACAGGGGACTGTCTGCTTCTTTTGTTATACAGTAAACTATGAATAAATAGTGAGACACTGTTAACTGCTTATTTTGTGACAATTTGTTTTCTTTTGTTGCTAGTGACACTTATGTTACCTGACGTTAAGATAATAAAGGTTCTAACTACCAGTACACATGTCAGGGAAGTTGTGTTAATATTACTTACATCTGAAATGGTTGTGCGTGATGTCTGCACGCCTTTGCCTTCCCTCTGCTGCACTGGTCCTGTCTGCTGGCTGTAGGGGGGTATGGGATCATCATTATCATCTGAGTCTAAATCAGATATTTCCACAGGTATGCCCCTGGTGGTAGCTATATTGTGCAGGATTGCACATGTGGCCACTATTCTACAGGTCGTGTCCGGGCTGTACTGTAGTGCCCCTCCACTTTTGTGGATGCACCGGAAGCGACTCTTCAGCAGCCCCAAGGTGCGCTCCACCACATTGCGGGTTGCCCTGTGTACTGAATTGTATCTCCGTTCTGCTGTGTTGTAGAATTGAGGTAGGGCATCATCATGCAGGTGCGTACTGCGTAGGCACTGTCTCCTGGAAGGAACAGAGGGTATATTGAGTAAGTGAGACATCTGACGTCACAACGCCATCAATGCACCAGTGTACAGAGGGACAATACCTAGTAGATATCCTTCACCAAACTCCCCAGCTAGCATTCTTGTGTGAATGCCGCTGTGACGAAAGATGTATGAATCATGTGTGCTCCCTGGGTACCTGGCCACAAGATCAGTTATGATGTAGGAGGCATTGCATATCACCTGTATATTATTGAATGTTGGTATTTACGGTTGTGGTACACATACTCTGTGGCCGATGGTGGACAGATTGCAACATGTGTCCCATCTATGGCACCTAGGACGTGTTGGGAACTGTGATATCTGGTAGAAATCTATTTTTGTCTGCTGTATTTCCTGTGGGGTGTGGGGGAATCTGATGTACTGGTGTATCCTACTCAGCATGGCGTTGATAAATGCATTGAAAAATCTAGAGAGGGCACTCTGTGATACTCTTCCAGCTGCTGCTATGACCCCTTGATAGCTCCCTGAGGCAAGTAGGTGGAGGGAGCATAATACCTGCACATGGGTGGGTATGTTATTAGTCCTATGTGTTGTGCGCTGCAGTATGGGTTGTAGCTCAGCTATCAGGTCAAGTATCATGGCTGAGTTCAACCTGTACTTCTCATATATTTCCTCCTCAGTCTGGTCAAAAAGGGTAATGCGCACTCTGAAAATGCACTCCTGTCTCCTCCTCCCTCTCCTCAAATCTGCCAAGATCCTCATTGTCCTCGCCATGACGTAGAGTGCAGCCATTGTGGAAAAGAGTCTGAGCATTCTGGGCCTCTTTATATAGGTTGCACCTGGTTACCATCTGGTTTCACCTAGTGGTAATTTGAATGTGCAAAAGGCCATTCTGCGAAAATTCGCAATTCGCGAATTTTTGATGCATCGAATTGCAACATGGTTTTGCGTGTCGCATTTTGCTTCTCGCAATTTCCGACTTGAAATACCGAATCGCTAATTGCGATTCGGTATTTCATGTTGCAAATTGCGAGACGCAAAATGTGACACGCAAAACCATGTTGATTTGCAAAAAAACGACATTTTTTCGATTCCTTATTTTTGATCTGCGAATGCCTTTCATGCATCGCAGACCACGTTTTTGCATTCGCAAATGGCCAAATTTTGTGATTCGCACCGTTTGCGAATGCAAAATGGTTTGATACATCTGGCCCATATACCCTAAAATGGATGATGTCATATGTGCCACACTTTCCACCAATAATTCTGCCAGAACCCAGTGATGACAGTTGAAGTTTCATATTTACCTGTCAAAGATTCCATATACACACACAATTTGAATGGCTGGAACTGTGGATGACAAATGTTTTGAGCAGTTGATGTAATTTAGCTGCCAATCTGACAGCTTCTTGGTCATAGGATATACACATGGCCATCCATGGAAATAAAGACAGAAAGCATATCGTAAGGAATTCCTCCTATTTGGCCAGTGCACACATCAGCACACCCAGACATTCAATCAACATGGACAGATAACTGTCAAATACTAACAGGATTTATAAAAAAATATTAAGAACATCATATCAAAACCTAACCTATACACTGCCGTACACTGCACTAAACTAACCTAAACAAACGTATCTCAACTTACACCTACACCTTTCTATCCTATTCTAAATGTATCTTACACATGTAATGCCACACTCTAAACAATGTCTACACCCATCCCCCTTAAGAGACAAGATATGAGTAAGACAACATTAATTAAGGCTACACATGTACTAACCTAACCTATATCCTAAACAAATATATATATTTTTGTATTTTTTTTTTAGATGTTTAATTTTTTTTTAACATAGAACCCCCAAATTAACCCCCCACACAACCCCCCAAAATAAAAAAATGCACTAAAAGCCACCCCCAACTATATTTACACTAACATACACATAATCTACACTATTTTACTAACCTAACACTACCCAACTAAAATCAACTAAAAAGTTAACATTTGTAAAAGGGAGAAAGGAAGAATTGGGAGGCTGTGGCACAAATAGTTCACATCTTCTTCAGTTTTTTTTTCAGTACTGAAGCAATGTGTAGTTCCTGGCATTGTCTTTTTCTAATTTATCCAAACCTGCCTTCATGGCTGCCATGTCCCGTCTCATGTCGACCTCAAAGGTTTAGGTTGTGGCTGGAGAAGGTGGCTATTGGGGTGCATGGCTGTAGATAGGTGCAGTAGATGTGGAGGGGGTAAGACCAGCGGAGGCCCCCTGGCCCCAGATTTCTTCCCTGATGTGGCCTGCACAGTTGTGGACTGTAGTGGAGGTCCCCCATGAGAAAATGCACGCCATGCCCCAGTAGATTTCTCCCTCCTATATTTCTTTTCCATCCATAGGTACCAATCTGTACCTCCATGATGTGTGTGTACCTGTCAGCCCTCTTATCATATGCATGTTTCTCGTCTATGAGTCATATGGGCTGCTGAAACATGAGCGAAACATGGCATTAAATACAGCATTGGGTGGAGGTAGAAAAGACATGCATTGTACACCGCATCCTCCGATGACACATACTGTACACCACACATTCCACAACACTGACAAGCTCCTAATCTAAATTAACCTCCTACCAGACATCTGAGGAATCATGTACATGTCACTGGGGTAACGGTTATCCATTGATGACTGTCAGGGCCAAGAGGTAAGTGGACTGCTACATCCTTGGTCAACATTTGTGTCATCATACTAGCGAGGAACAAGTGGCCCAACAAGTCCAGAATTCCTGTGCCATTGTCAATAAGCGGTGCAATGTATGCAACCCACCACTTTGACAAGCCCTGGCCAGTCACCATGGATGCAAGGTGGGAGTCATTTCATAGTGGGACAGGAAACTTTCTACCGGCAAATCTAAGGTTTCATGTCTCCTTGGGTTAACACCTGCTCAGAGCATGCATTACAAGGGGGCACACCATAGCTCACAATGAGCCCACATGTACAGTTCAGGCTTAATGCCCATATAGTTTGGCCAAAGCTGAAACAGTACATCTATGTTGTCTTCAGATGTTGTGCTATTGCCCCCTACCCTGTGCTATGGTGAGCAAATTGTGTAATTCAGGACACACATGGTGGCTCTATGGGTGCCATAAGGGGCACAGTAAGAGTGGCACTGCACTGGGAGCAGCTACAGTATTCCTATTTATTAAACAACATGTGCACAAGCATGTCAGACATCTCCTAAGTACCAGGTACACACTGAGCATTCACATTCTATGCACACGTGATGTGACCAAGATCACTCACCAGTATCAAGATGGTTAGACCATGTTGGTAATTCTTCACACACCTAGCTTGCTACCATCCGTAGACATCTCCCACAACCATCCAGAGCAGAGTTGTGTTCTCATTGTGTAGTCAACTGACTGTAGGCTAGCACAATAAGGCTCCTTGCATGAGCGCTACCTCACTTAAAATCTGAGTAGTGAGGCACCGGTGGTGCAAGTGTATCCTACATAAGCCCCCTAGAGACCTCAACACATAGACATTATCTGTATTGGTTCCTGAGTAACTGAAAACTACGCATGGCTCACAGTGCTGTAAAAAGTGCTGTGACAAATGTATTGGCAACAGGCATGCTAATCAGATAAACAGCAGCTCAGACATATATAATGATTGACATCAATGTATATGTGGACATGCTTTCCGTTTCCTAACACCCACAATTCCATAGCAGCACACATTGGCACTTGTGGAACAACTGACTCTTTCTTCATCCTCAACATAGCATCAGACATAGGGGGTCATTCTGACCCTGGCGGTAATTACCGCCATGGCGGAGGTTGGCGGTAGCACCGGCAACAGGCTGGCGGTGCTCCGCCGGGCATTCTGACCGCGGCGGTACAGCCGCGGCCAGAAGCGGAAAGCCGGCTGTGTACCGCCGACTTTCCGCTGCCCATGGGAATCCGCCATGACGGCGCAGCAAGCTGCGCCGCCATGGGGATTCTGACAGCCCATACCGCCATCCTGTTTCTGGCGGTTCACCCGCCAGGAACAGGATGGCGGTATGGGGTGTCGTGGGGCCCCTGGGGGCCCCACAAAGAATTTCAGTGTCTGCTTTGCAGACACTGAAATTCGCGACGGGTGCAACTGCACCCGTCGCACCTTCCCACTCCGCCGGCTCCATTCTGAGCCGGCTTCCTCGTGGGAAGGGTGTTTCCCGCTGGGCTGGCGGGCGGACTTTCGGCGGTCGCCCGCCAGCCCAGTGGGAAAGCCAGAATGACCGCCGCGGTCTTTTGACCGCGGAGCGGTCTTTCGGCGGGAACCGCTTGGCGGGCGGCGACCGCCGTCCGCCGCGGTCAGAATCACCCCCATAATGTCCATATCTGAACTTAGATTACATCATCTCATTGGTCACACAATACATTTCATCATTACATTGCACACATCAGACCCTCTTACACAAAACCCTTGAATGACACACGTGACACAAAAGGTGACACTTACTGGCTGCATCAGGGTCTTCAAATCGGAACACTTCTCCACTGGTGTAGGGTGGAGGCCCACCTGCAATACATGACAGGAAAACATAGCTTAGTGATTTTTGGACATTTCAGTGCATGGACAACAATTTCACATTCAACTTGTCAAGCTGAGTAAGCAAGTCAACTTAGTGGTAGGTCAGAACAACTGCCAAACAGGGAAAATGGCACCTCAGCACTGCTTTAGAGTCAATTATGAATTTTACAATGGCAGCGCTAAGGTGGCGCTAGGGGCTCTTAAATTAGGCCCAAAACAACCTGTCCTGACCCTTGACAAAACATACTGCACTTAACCTTTTATCCCCCTGTCATGCACAAGCATATAAGGATGTTGCAATGCAAATGGGCTACTTACCAACTGGTCCCCCAACCTGAATCCCCAGGTGATCCAGTAGATCTTGCTCCCGTGCTTTGAGGTCAGCCCAATAGTGTTTCAACTGGTGGTCAGTGCGCACAGCTCTGGATATTCTGTGTAGGTGGTGGAGCACCTTGCCCCACCACAGCTTCTGTGGCTCTGTGGGGAAGCCCTATGTTATGCGGCCACCCAAAACTAGCATCATGGAAGGTAATGCTGCAACAGCTAGATAAACCCTCCCAGTTCATTTTCTATCATCTTCGTTGCCCTCCCTTTCCCAGACATTATGTAGTATGAGCTGACTGCAAATACAAGAGCCCAAAACAATAGAACTATTTAACTACCCCACCTAACCGCAAATACTCCAACAAACTATGCTACCCTAGACAAACACCCCACAATACAATGACAAATACAGGACAAAAACACTATAAGAGACTGAGGAAAAAGACAAAAAGCACACACCAGCAACAGGACACAGCACAAAACTCTCCAACATCAATCCCCCACCAGCACCAGCTCCACACACTCTCACACAGTCACAGACAAAAAGACTGTGAAGTGAAAGTGAAATCACTGTATCATGTATGCAGCCAGGAAATCCTGTTTCATCACTTCCTGGGCCTGCGCATCACGTTTTCTGAAATGTGTCTTTTTTTTTACGCATGACGGTCATGTGTCGATTTTTTCCCATTGAGGCTGGCAAGGCACCCAAGACTTGCAATTGACGGGCAGGGGCCAGGTGTAATTTTTTTCTATAGCAAAGTATGAAGTAAATATTTTGTTACAGTGTTGCGTGGTATTCTTTCCCATGAAGCCTACAAGGCCTGTGGACTTGCAATTGACGCGCAGGGCCCAGGTGTCATTTTTAGGCACAGTGGAGTAAGGAATATTGCCGTTAGCATCAAAGTGTCTGACGCATAACAGGAATGCGTGGATTTTGTTGGAAAGGTTGACAGTGCACCCAGAGTCACATACCATGTCACAGGGACTGTGCATGTAGGTAGTCAGTATGGTATGGCTACCTGTGTGGTGCATGTGTGTTCATATCTTAACAGTAACATCGGCATATGTTATCAATGTTTGTATGTGCGTGTGATGCATGTGATGACTGATACCGTTTGCATGTGTGCATATGTTGTTAGGCTTTGTCCACATATATGTTACCACATGTATTCTAGGAGTGGACATATGTGATCTAACACATATTTGTGCGTCTGCTACATAGTAATGTCTGATTTCCAAATGTACGTTTAACAACAACACAGCAGATATGATGGGCTATGTACAATACATGGTAATGCATGTAATATCCTTGACAAATCGTACTCAGAGGATGCAGTGGACTACTGCTGGGTTGATTTCACCTTACCCCTGGCAATGTGAATGCACGTGTGTCCACACTGTGATGTGTTGTTAGGTTCTGGCTTCATGATGCTCTACTACACGTGTGACATATAGTTCACCATTCATCTACGATGCATGAGATGGTATACTCATATGTGTCATGTCATATGTTTACATTTTGCCACACCGGTGTGTTCATGGGATATGAAACCTCACATGTCTATCTTCCTGCATGCACACATGTTGGACCTTGAATACCTGGCTGTGTAGTCATATCAGTGCCACCTATTTTTCCGTTTGTGGAAACACATTTGATGGTCATTTAAGTCTGTCAAAGATCATGTGATACAAATGCATTTTCACTAATGGAAAGTTGACTCTTGTGTAGACTCCAGTACATAATACCAGGCCTGTGCCATTTAAGTGGTACTTGTGTGCCGAGATATCAGACATATGTGTGTATGCGGCAAACTAGGTACTTACAATAGACCACAACATGTTTGTTATGACTGTCACATACAATGGCATACAGCTGTGTAGCAGTGTTGCAGTCAGGCAATGATGGTCTTTTTATGCCCATACATACCCATGGTTGCATGTTTTGAGGCAGGTTGACAGTACTCCATTCTGCTCAGTCCACTGTGTACATACATCAGGCCCCTGACTGTGTCAAGGGTCAATGTAGGCTCAGCATTGGGGTTAGTGGGTGTTGGGTGGGATCTAACCTCATCATTATAGCTCTTCAGCAGAGTAATGCACAGTCCCCTGCATACTGACACATGCACATATGTGATCAAATGGCCTGGGATTTTCATTTTCCTTAGGGGTACTTGATGTCAGGCTTGCCCTACCATGTACAGAGGACTGGCTACTTGTACATGTAGGACATGTCTCATCATTTGGCATGGTCTGACAGACACAGTAATACATTCTTAATAATTTCCATTTGCGGCTTGGTTAGTGCTTGTATCTCAGTGTAACTTGTAATTTCTTATGACCCAGAGGACAGATGATGTCATCTGTCACTGCCTTCTGTCAGAATAGTATGCGATGGGCAAATAAAACATTGTGGTTGTAGCAAACATGAGTGGGTTATGTGCTGACCTAGGCTTCCTCTCTGAACATATGTTGGGTGATCACATGGTGACATTGTTGTGTAGCACGGTCAGTATTGATCTATGTGTACCTTCTCCAACATTTACGACATGTCTTGTTTGGAAAAGATTTGGTCCTACATTACTGGCATCCTTTAGGCTGCTTACACTTTGTACACATCTTCTACTGCAACATTGTCCGGTCATACATGGAGAGGATGCTACGTGTGACTTATATAATTTGAAGATGTACACATCTTCTACAACTGGCTACATGATAGTTTCCCTCCTATTTCGAGGCTTTGTGAGATTACACACGCACAAGACAGTACACCTGCCACAGCACTTGTGTAGTTTCCAAATGACCTCTTGTGGTGTGTGGATCTAGGCATTCGAGAGTCACATGGCCGTCAGTTATGTGACACTGGTGCTAGACCCCCTTACATCACAACCTATGTTCCAACCATTTTTGTAACTGTTGTGTTTCTTTCCTGCTCTCTGAGGTATGAGCAACATCCCAATGGCATATGTACTGAAGAATGAGTAGATCATGGACAATCTGGTGCAAAGTGATTTAATGGTGATATTTACAAAGTGATGTTAGTTGTAGAGTGTCTAGGTGTACAGGTTCTGTATAATTTGTTGTCTCCTGCGTACTCCTGCAGCAGTGTTTTGTAGTTCCCCTCTACCTGTGCTGCACCATTGTCATCTTCCTCCTCATTCAGGACCTCTACCAGTTCATCCCAGGGGACATTAGTCTGTATACATATGTTACGTAAGATAGCACATACAAGTATCATCTTGCATAGCAGGGGTGGTGCATACAACAAACGTCCTACTGTCAGGGCCAAAAACCTCTACCTTGACTTCAAGAGCCCAAATGTCTTCTCCACCACATTTCTTGTGCTTATGGGTCCTTCATTGTATGCCCACTCTTCCACCGTTGTCGGGTTGCCAAAAGGAGTCATACCCCATGGCTGAATGCCGTAACCTTGGTCAGCTGCAAAGGAATGAGAGTACATGTGTTGGTATTGCATATTTGTGGATTTGTACGTTCCATGGCAGATGTTAGTTTTAGGTAGAGTGGTGACTCAGACATGCTTCAGGTATTGTGTGTGTTCCTGTTTTGTGGAATGGTTGCCTTGGTTTGTGCTGACGGATATTAATATCATGTGTTGTGGCTCAGGGACCTGGTGATTGTCAAAATCAATCCAATTCAACCATGCCAAATATGTGTTGTGCTGTCGATGTTTGAGGCTGTGTCCTATTGTCAGTGGAACCGACCACCTACTTGCACCACAATTTTGTCATTTGTAGGGACACCATGGTAGTCCTACAAAGCCAAACTCAGGCCTCCATGTTACCATGTGGCACTACGCTTGCAGTGTGACTCTTAGTGACCCTTTGTGGCAGATTATGCCTGTGCCAGCCATCATGTGTACAAGGGTTTGATTCACACAATTGGAGAAGTACAAAATAGGTGCTGAGGAATCTCCAAGGTTCCTATGCATGATTTATCACAGATACTTTCAACACATGCACAGTGCAGGCGATGGGAGGGGGCACACCATATTTTTGCATGGATCTCTGTGTACTGTGCATGAAAGATCAGGTATGTTCTCAATACTCCTACAGAGTCCTACTATGGCATCCATTATCTTGACAGTGTTGCACCTATTCTGCGCCATGGTGGGCCATTTCTTGTATACGGTGCAGACATGGTGGCGTTAGGGCTAAGGGGTGCATATGAAGTGGCACAGGACTAAGGGCCAGATGTAGCAAAGGGTTTTACCCATTCTGTGTCTATGGGAAAACCCGTTGGTACATATGGCCCTAGGTGCTGCACCACTTCTCATTAATCTGCCCCATGGTATTTCATGGCTGGTGATGTTGTATTCCTATGTGTGCGGCACAATGGAGCAGACAGGTGAAGATGCACACTATGGTACAAGTTGGTAATGGCAACACTTGGGTGGCATTTGATATTGGTGCCGGCAGAGGCTTGTACACCATGACAAATGTGGGGCTGTGCCTATGTGTGACTTTCTTTACATTGACATGGCCTATGCCATTCACATAGCTGAGCTATTCATTGTTTGGTGTAATGTGTGTGGGATCTGCATTTAGTTGTCAACCAGTGGACACTTGTAGTGGTTTGGGCCCAGCTTCTGTATGCAAAGGGGACAAAGCTCCACCTGTCCTTCATGTGGTGTGCAAGTCAGGTTGTGGCTGTATTATATGCATATGGGTGTATGTAATGTGCAATGAATGCGGTGTAGAGTGGCATGTGGCATATATGTTGTTGTCTGTACATCTGTGTTCCCCTGCCCACATGTGTTTAGTGTGGTGTATGTCTTGTTTGTGTACAAGGTTTTTGTGTTTTCTGTGTACTGATTGGTATGAATGATTGACGCTGCAAGGATATTTGTAAGAATGTTTGTGAAGAGCCCACAGTGGTCCACAATGGCCTGCATATTTATCAAATGGGTGTGTTTTGGTTCCTGTAGAGGTGTGAGGCAGATAATTGCATCCAGAGACTTTGGTAGGAAGGCCGCGAAGGATGGCTGGGAGATACCATCCACTTGTGCGCCCATTGTCTGAAATGATCCTGATGCCAGCATTTGGAGGACAGCAAGGAGTTTGTTCATGGGTAGAATAGTTGTTGGAGTTTCCACCCTTGCAGTGATGTCTGACGCAATGTGATGCAGCAGGCGTACAATGGACTCCCACTTCACACTGTAGGTTCTGATGACATCTTGTTCCCTGAGCACAGGGACAGTTGTGCGCGCTCAAAATATCCTCTCCAGCGTCCTGCGCTGCCTTTGTGGTTGCTGTGGTGGTGTTTGGGGTTGGTGTGATGGTGCAGGAGGGACTTGTAACATGGAGCATTAACAGTTCCATGTTGTCCAGGAGGTTGCTAATGCTACTTCTGTGTGTTTTTCTTAAGTAGTAGTGCATGAGCCTCATTTTAATGCATAGGTCTGACCAGGTGTTAAAATTTGACACATATCAGGTTTTGCTTCATTTTTTGGGACCGGTTCCTTTCTGTGTGTAGTTTTAGCGTTGGGGTGTAAAAATGGCACTGGAGGGCTAAAGTCATTATTTTAAAGGGACGCCTATCTTGCATATCATTGACGCTAAACAATGCAAGGTGGGCTTACACTCCCACCAACTCAGATATTTTGACCCTATAAGGGTCTAGCATAAAAAAGAAATATGGCGGTAGGTTAGTGCCGCTTTTGCGTTAAATAAAATTAAGCAAAAACGGCACAAACCTTTTTTTAAATATGGGCCCTAATTTTGCACCACAGTTTTGGCATTTTACTAAGAGGAAGCCTATATTCCCTATTTTCTGCTCTCTACCTACTTCCAGTTTGTGGTTGAAACCGGTGTGAAACTCATAGGTGATCTAGAAAGCTATAGATTTCTAAAAAGTAGACATTTTGAATTAAGGAAGGAGTCATATTTGTAGATTCCTCAAGGTTTTCCAAAGGAAAATAATGGTTGAAAAATATTGAAAATGAGTAGTAAAAAAATGGGCATTTGTGAAAACATTTTCATCTGTAATTTTGAGTCACAGTGGCCGATTTACAAAAGTAATGTATCATTATGTCCACTAGACCCTTATGGTTGTGGGGATGTATAGGGTTTGTAGGCTGTTTACGAACTCAAGGTACCCAGAGCCAACAACTGAGCTGCATTGTACGATGTTTTTCCATTAAGTACAGAGTATAGACCAATTCATATAGTGAAATAGGCGGAGTGAAAAATGGGTATCTAGGAAGCCTATGCCCTTCTGAAGTAGGCACAATATATGGAGTTTAGGAGCAGTGGTTATTTGTACATCTCTGAATTTTTGAGTGCCCGTACTAGTGTATGGTTTAGAGGTTATTTTTCTAAATGTCATCTTTATTCACTGCTTTACATTTGAAAGCCACAAATGCAGTGAAATCCAATCGGTAATAGTGAATGCTCTACTATTCTATACTCCCACAAGTCTTTCAATAAAAATGGTACCTCACTTGTGTAAGTAAGCCTAGTGGCTGTGACAGGGAGCGACTCAGTACACAACATGGATGCATCACATTTTTCTACCGAAAACGGATCCCTAGTTTCCACTGTGGGTAGCTCCAGATTTTGGACCATAGCTCAGCTGACACATTGGAAAACCAAGCCAATCGGTACATTTTTTTAAACTAGACACCTAGGGGTATCCAGGGTGAGCTGACTTCCATTGCTCCCACACATTTTATTACCCAGAATCATTTGCAAACCTCAAACTTTGACTAAAAATTCACATTTCTGTTAAGGAAAGTTCTGGAATCTGGGGGGACCCATTAACTTCCTTCCACTCAGCATTCCCACAAGTCTCCCAATAAAAATGGTACCTCACTTGTGTGGGTAGGCCTAGTGCCCACAACAGGAAATGAGCCAAAACGCAACATGTAATCAACACATTTTCCCACTGAAAACTAACCCTTTATTCCAATGTGGGTAGCTCCAGACTTTGGATCCTAGTTCAGCTGGCACCTAGGCTAACCTAGTCAACCTGCAATTTTTTTTTAAACTAGACAACTAGTGGTATCCAGGGTGGGCTGACTTTTGTGACCCTCACCACATTTTTCCACCAAGAATCCCTTACAAACCTCAAACTTTCACTAAAAAAAACACTTTTTCCTCAAATTTCTGTGACAGAAAGTTCTAGACTCTACGGGGAGCCACAAACTTCCTTCTACCCAGCATTTCCACAAGTCTCGCAATACAAATGGTACCTCACTTGTATGGGTGGACCTAGAGCCCGTGACAGGAAACAGCCCAATATGCAACATGGACGCAGCACATTTTATTTACTGAAAATGCACACTTTTTTCCCCAATGTGAGTAGATCTAGATTTTTTACCCTAACTCATCCGGCACCTAAGGAAACCTAGCAAACCTACACATTTTTCAGAAGTAGACACCTAGAGGAATCCAGAATGGGTGACTTGCATGGCTCTCACTAGGTTACATTAACCAGAATCTTTTTCAAACCTCAAACTTTGACTAAAAAACACATTTATTCACATTTCTGTGTGGAAAGTTCAGGAATCTGTGGGGACCCACACACTTCCTTTTACTCAGCATTTACCCAAGTCTTCTGATAAAAATGGTACCTCACTTGTGTGGCTCGGCCTAGTGCCTGTGACAGAACAAATCAAACCAAGGTCACTGAGGGTCTTTGCGAGGACTCCCATTGATGTTAATTTGATCCATTCCTGTCGTAGGCGCCAGGCCCAACCACACAAGTTGGGCAGCATTTTTATTGGGACAGGTGTGGAAACCTTGGGGGGGGTAGGAATTCTGTGGTTGTCTTCTGATTCTGGAAGAATATGGCACAGAAATGCAAAGCAAATGTGTGATTTTAGTCACATTTTGAGGTTTGCAGGGCATTATGGTTAGGAAAATCTGATGGCATTCATGAGAAGCATACCACCCTGTAATTCTTTGGGTGTCTAGTTTATGAAATTATCTTGAGTTGGTAGATTTTCACTACAGACAATGTACACCCTGACAGGGAAGGACAGACAAGACAAATATTACTGCACATTTATCTGTTCCTCAAGTACATACACATACTGGTTGGATTTGGCATGAAGGTGAGTGAAAGGTTCAACATGTACATTTTATTAACAAGAGATTTCACAAAAATGAAATACATTGTTAATAGTTGAAAGGTCAAAAAACGTAACCAATGACTCACAGCTTGTGAGCTGGAAAGCTGTGACTAGGCACCAACCACTTTACAGGCCATTCACTCACCTTTAATGTGTGTCACATGGAACACCATTCATACCTGTTGTGGGCCCAGCAAATTACAATACTCACATCAACAGACAGTGCCATTCAAGGGCCCATCACTTTCATAAGCCTTCATGACTGATACAGCAGTCACACCAGCTGACACAGTGTGCAGACTGGCGTTTGGTTATTAGTGTGTGTAGTGTTCAGCAGCAAGTCATTACTCACAGACTGCCAGCTAAATGCCAGCTCGCTCACACCACCAGGAAAGCTCCAGCTCATGCACACCATCAGCCACCCTGCAGTTCGCGCACACCGCTAGCTAAGCACCAGTCCAGCCAAGCACCAGTCCACGTACACCACCAGCCAAACGCCAGTTCATGCACACTGCCTTTCAAGGGCCAGGCCACGCACATTGCCAGTCAAGAGCCATCCCACACACGCACACCCAGCCAAGCGCCAGTCCATTCACAACTTCAGGCAAGCACCAGTTCATGCACACCATCAGCCAAGTGTCAGTCCACGCACACCGCCATCGCATTTTTTTTAACAAAAAAGAAAACACACACTAATTGGATTTAGATGAAACACCATAACTGCAAGCACAACAACGCTAACTAAATACATCACAATATGCCAACGTTGAAATCTGAACACAAAATACAAAACAATACTGTGAGAAAACAGGGCTGATTGCAGAGGCCCCATAACTTTTTGCCCCCATTTTCCTCTTTTTGCTGGTGTTTTCCTGACTTTGATGGTGCCCTGGGTACTGCTAACCAGTCCCAGGGCCTGTGCTCTGTGTAAAATGGATATGCAAATTAGGCTAATTATAATTGGCTAAGTTAACCTACCTATAAGTCCCTAGTATATGGTAGGGCATGTAGGTTTAGGGACCACAGCATAGGTGGTGCACACCTAGGTGCACTGCTGAGGTGCCCAGTGTCATTTTAAAAGCAAGCCTGCCTTGCTGGCTGCTTTTAAATTAAAGTTATATGAAAATTCGACTTTGGAATTAAAGGTACTTCCAAAGTCTTAAACTACCTTATTTTTACATATAAGTCACCCCTAAGGTGTGCCCTATGTGCCCCTAGGGCTGGGTGCCATGTAACTATAAGCAGGGACTTTATAAAAATAGATTTATAAGCCCTGATGAGGTAAAAACAGCCAAATTTGTTTTTCCCTCATTGAAATAAATGGCCTTCATAGGCTAGAATGGGCAGACTTTATTTTAAATTTTAAAGTCTCCTTAAATGTTACATACCAAGAATTTGGTATCAAATTGATTGTTGTAATAAATCCCACAACTTCCAGTTGTTGGATTTAATATAACTTGTCCAGGTAAAAAGTTTAGACTTTACCTAAAAAGTTGCCAATTTCAGCTCTGCATTGTTTTTGCTGCTGTGCTCTGATTGGCCAGCCTGCAGCAGCTTCTGCCAGGCTGCCTTGATGAGGTGTGAAGTGGCCAGGCTTCACACAAAGGAATGTGCTTGGGGGAGAGAATCTCCCCTCAGCAGATGGTGAGGCAGGAAGGGGGAGGGCTGCCAAACTGGTCTTCAAAGGCAGAGAAGGACATTTGCAGCACCCAGCAACACCCCCACATCCTGCAACCCCAGACAATTAGGTGCCCCCTTGATTAGATTAGGAGAGGGCAGGAGAGGGGTGTGTTTATGATTTTTAGCCACACCAGTGGGTGGGCTCAGCCAGATGTAACCTCCAAAAATCAGATTCATCCATGTTGGATTTTTAGAGACTGTTGCCTTCTGGGATGGATTTTTGCCACACTTCCCAGGAAGTGGTCATCACAGGGGGACGACCCTGTCCCTGATTGGAGAACCAGGGCCCCCCTGCTTTTCACCCAGGAGCAAGGATAAAACTGGCAGACCTGCCCCCACACCTCAGATCCCCTCCAGAATTCAACAAGAAAGGAACTAAAGAAGAAGAAGGACTGCCCTGCTGGACCCCTGGCCTGCACCTGGACCCTGCACTCAGAAGGACTGCACCAGCTGCACACTTGGGCTTCACCACAAGAAGGACTTTGCCTGGCTACAACTGGTTCAAGGAGGGACTCCCTGTTTGCTACAGGTGAAAAATTGCTAAACCAGAGTCCCCTGCACCAACTCCTGAAGAAAGCGACCAGCTGACCACTGTCCAGTGGCCAAAAAGGAGTTTGCGCCAGGTGCATTCTGGGAGTTGAAGTCCGCACCCCCCAAGGACCATCACAGAACTTCTGGACCCTTGGGGTGAGCTGTGGACCCCAAAAGAACCTTAAAAGAACATCTGGGTGAAGCCCCAGAAGTTTGGAGAAGATTTGACAAATTTTGTAAAAAAGCTCCAGAGAGGGACCGACCCGCCGCGGAAATTCTAGCCGGCTTGCCTCAACCGCGTCCCGGCCTGACTTCGTGGTTCGTCCCGGTAAAGAAAAACATCCAAAAAAGAGACTAAGTCCGAACGTAAAAAGTTGACCGGGACCTCCCAGCCATCGTATCCGAGAAGGGCTCCATGGACGTCGGATCAAGATCCAGGTTTACCCCGGTCGAAGGATTTTCATCTCGAAAAAACGACTAAGTCCGAAGGTAAAAGTCTCCACCGAGGAAACCCACATCGCGTATCCGGACAAGGGCTCCAGGAGGTCGGATTCAACTGGCAGGTTCGTCCCGGTGAAGAAAAACTTCAAAATAAAGACTAAGTCAGAAGGTAACTTTTTAACCGAGGCCTCCCGCGACCTGTAGCCGAGCAGGGCTCCATCGCGGTCGGCCTGAAAGTATGACTTTGTCCCGGTCGAGGTGCAACCAGATGACCCGATTGGCGCTTTTTGTTTCTAAGCGCTAGAAAAGTAATAATTCTTTAAAAATTAATATCTCCGGTTCCCCTGAACCGATTTTAATCGTTTTTGTGTCATTTTAAAGATAAAAATATAAACTATTTTTATAAATTGGTTTTGGATTTTTAAACTGTTTCCTGTGTTTTATTTAATTACTGTTTTGTGATATTTGAATGCTTTACACTTTGTCTCCTAAGTTAAGCCTTGACGCTCGATGCCAAGCTACCAAGGGTAGAGCTGGGATTAATTTACTGAGACCTAACTGTACCTATGTGGAGGTTAGTGGCTTGTTGCTAGGTGTAGGTACCTACCTGCCCTACCAATAACCCATTTTCCAACAAATACAGATCAATTGGTTCACTTTTACACTCACAGTTGGTCCTGATAATTTTGTTCCATGTGGTACAATTTAAAATATGCAGGCACACATATCCCAGGATTAGGACACTGGGCATTGTAAATACAACTCTCCTTTGACACGCATCTTTCGGACACAGACTCTCCTACAGGAAAAGGTTTTTTTGGGGAGTGGGAGGAATGTAATCAGGAAAGTAGCGATCTTTTAATCTATCCACATTCTCTATCACTTCAATTTTAGGAACACTTGCCTGCTCCACTACAACAAAGCTGCATATCACAGATTAATGAAACTGAACAAAAGTCATCTTTGAATATGGAGAACAAAACTTGACTACAACAAAAGCATTGAAAGTTGCTAAGCTAAACAAATGGACAACCAACTTCTTATTCCAAATGTATAACTTACGAACAGCACTGTAAGGCTCCAACCTCTGATCTAATCTATCCACCCATGTGCTTACTGTAGTCAGAAGTGAGCATAGGTTTGTGTACTTCAGCTCCCTGACCCCAAATAGTCACAAGTGAAGTACTTTCATCATTGATGGTAGTTAGTATGTAAACATCTCTTCTGTCGGAAAATCTCACAGCTAGCAGTCCGTCACTGAACAATGACTGCACTATCCACTTTCAAGTTTTTACAAATAAGATATTTAGGGTAACCTGTGAGGGTAGAGCAGATTGTGCCACATACAACAGTGTCCACTTTGAACAATTCTTTAAACAATTGCACACCGGTGTAGAAGTTATCTATGTATAATTGGTGCCCTATGTTAAAAATTCCCACACAATTCACTGACTCTAAAAGTGGACTGAGAACTAAGGGGGTCAATAGTGGAATCCTACAATGTACACCCTGAAATTCTAGGCATATCTAGTGCTACTCTCAGTGAGCATATACATTTAATTCCATAACGTCCCTTCTTGCTAGTAATTTACTGCCTAAAAAACAAACGAACTCAGAGTTCAGCACTTTTAATTGGAAGTCTTTCAGCTCGACGCAGTATAACAGATGCCTCTTGCTGCATTATAGGCACCTCAGTGTCCCCCTCTAAAAGAACCACTTCCTAAGCACTGAGAGTGGCTTCATACTAAGATGATTCCTCTCTTCAGAAAATTCACTGCCAGAATCTTGGACTTCCTCCTCTGCCTCAGATGCAGAGTCAGTAACAGAATCAGAGGAAGATTTGAAAAGCAAACCAATAAACTGCTGAGAAGTACCCTTTAGCTAGCCATAATCCTTACTAATAAGAGTAACGCGACAAATAAGTCAACAATAATCAACACTGTGTAAATTAAAAATAAGAAATGTGGCTTTATCAAACACAAAGTAAAACTACTAGCATGTAGTAATCTGGAAGGAAACTTAACCGATACAAACCACACAAAGAACAATACCACTCCCTTGCTAGAGACAGCTAGACTCAGGATCTCCTGCACCTACTGTGCACAGACACAGCAAGCACCAACAATATCTCATTAGAAAGCAAAAACAATTACACACAAGACAACACAATAGGCATTGTGCATAAATCCAAAGAGAATTTCACACACAATAAAACAGAAGCTAAATACGCTGCTATTATTACAGAATTTAGAAAAAATGCATTAATGCAGGGCAATGATACCCATCTGATGTAAAAAGTATGAAAACTTGTTCAAACACATGCATCTACACAAACTACAGCTATATCAGTGCTGAAACCGCAAGCAGGAGTAATGAGCAAAGAAAATCAAAAGTTTTGCACTAGAATAAAAAGAAGATATAAAACATTATGATCACAAATGCAAATGATGACAAGAAATAAAACGGTTAACATTATGAAACACTATGCAGTCTGCCACGAGGGGGAACAGAAAAAGACCAAAATATTGCCCCTATAATGGGGAGCCACCCTTGCCCAAGGGGCTGCTCCACGACAAATAAAAAAAAGAAAACCCCAGGTGTCAAGTGGCATTCTTGCCCCCACCCCACTTGGGAGCAGATGGGCCTAACAATATTGCTGGTCTTCCCTCAAGGGGGACAGAAAATGGCCAAAATTTTGCCCCCATAATGGAGAGCGACCCTTGCCCA
Source organism: Pleurodeles waltl (assembly GCF_031143425.1). NCBI lineage: Eukaryota > Metazoa > Chordata > Amphibia > Caudata > Salamandridae > Pleurodeles > Pleurodeles waltl. The sequence goes on from NC_090445.1 coordinate 255,173,256, forward strand.
AGGGCCCTCTTCCCGACATATACATAATTAAAATCCCTGGTGCCTAGTGGCCTTCTGTCTTCCTTGGGTCCAGATGGGCCTAAAACTATTGCCGATCTGCCCATAGGTGGACAAAAAATGGGCAAACGTATTCCAAAAAAATGTGCCCACAGCTGGAGCGACCCATTCCCAAGGGACCGCTCCCCAACATACACAAAGATATAATCCTGGTGAGTGGTGTTTTTGCCCTCCTTGGATGCAGATGGGCCTAAAACAGCCAAAACAATGGCCATTACACTGAGAGTGAGCCTTCCCCAAGGAGCCGCTCCACTAAACAAAAAGAAATCCCTGGTGCTAGTGGGAGCATTCCCGCAGCACAGTTGCAGCCCCACCGTAATTGTGAAGCAGGAATGCACTGGAAAGAGACATTGGCGGAAAGGAAAAATGTTCCTTTCGCGCTGGTGCCTCTTTGTACTCTTCCATCCCTCCCAGGAGGAAAACTTACCTCCTTCATCCTCTAGCACTGCAAACAAATGGCTCAAAGGACTTCTGGTCTACTCTGATGATGCTGGCGTACTGCGTGCTTGCCAGTGTCATCAGGCCGCAGAGGAGGAGGTAGGGGTGGCAGAGGAAGCTCTTCCACTTCCATCCCTGGGTGGGCCATGTTGTGGGTGGCCCACGGGGGGAGCGCCAGCGCTTGGAGCTGTCCTCCACACATGCCTACCATGTGAGTGGATGGCTTCAAGCCGTCCAGCACACACAAGATGTTACTTTACAGGACTTGGGTATATTATATACCACATTACTAGGGACCCATATTTAAATAAATAATCCAATCAGATTTAAAGCTAATATCACCATGTTTTATGGAATGAGTAAAATGTGCAGATTCTTAAGACTCACAAAAAACAATTCAGCAAAAATGGAAGGGGTGAAGGCAAAATGTTTGTAGATAACCCCTTTCCAGAGAGGGCCAAATCCAACAGTAATAATTGCAGCAAGTTTAGGATCTTAAAACACAATTGTACTGTAGTGGGTCTGTTGTAGTTAGTCGTTTGGGCTCAGTGATAGCTTAGCTTATGCTTGCAGTCTGTGCCCTTTTTATCCATTATTGATGCTCTGTATTTCTGTATAAAATTTTATTCAATTTATTATTGCTTCTTTATTGGCATTGTTTTAATGTAATTTCCAACTGCGATTCTGTGAAAGCGTCATTATCAGTCCTATGGATGACATACTTTGTATAATGTTCTTTCCTCAGAATTACAAGAACAGAATGTATGGCACACTGAATAATATTTTGTATTGCCGGCCCCAAGACTACATAAACAGTCCAGCGCTTAGGGACATACCCGCGTCAGACGTCTTGTGGGATAAAGGGCATTAGAAAGGGTCCCATCCAGAATTTCCATCCTTGTTGCATGCTGGTTTTCGATAGACCTCAGCCTTTGTGTTTCCATGGATCCTGATCTGGAGACTGGCAGCCTCACCAAGGTAACGGGTGTGGGGTGTGCTTCATACGGACAGATTTGGCTTACATCACCATGTTCTTTTTTTAGGGGATAGATATTAGGCTTTTATGTAGGAATTGTGTATTCATGTTACAAATAGGATGGGGCTGTTTATATTCACATTGCTGATTTTCACCATCCTAATTGTGTTACTTCTCATTACTCTAATCATTGCAGCTCATGCATTTTATCATAGATTGCAGTCCATTCAATAAATGTATTGAAAACTGACCTGCATCTCTTTTTTCCTATGTGTGTTTCATACACTTCTATGTGGAGAGAAACAGTAAGACTTGTTACCACTACGATTTCCCTCAGGGGTTTTCAGAGCCTATGCAAGGCTGCCACAAATCACCTTTGCCGGTTGGGTTTTGGTGAGTTACTGCTAGTAAGCGGAGAGGGTTGGGACGACAGTTGCCATCTGGTATAGGAGTGATTCAGTTGCCTACAAAGCACAAGTGCTGCCACTACAAATCTAGCAGTCTAGTTACTTTGCGAGAGTCCTTATGACATGGCACTACCAACAATGGTGTAGGCTCTAATTTTATGAGTCTCCTTTTGGGTAGTGAGAGGGGAATTTTATGAGACTCCTGTCAGTTAGTGAGAGAAGAATGGGTACTACCGGAAGAACCCCTGGGTTCACTTTGCAGGATAGGCCACATGGTGCAATTTGACGTTGTCAATAGAAACAAATCTGTTCTCTTTGGAACCAGACAGTGTTGTATGATGACATTTCTGGTACTTTGTATTCTCAGGATTGGAACCGGTGCGCTGTAGGATGGGCCAAATTCCTTTTTCAGAGCTGTTGGAAAATGGGTTATTGGTAGGGCAGGTAGGTACCTACACCTAGCAACAAGCCACTAACCTCCACATAGGTACAGTTAGGTCTCAGTAAATTAATCCCAGCTCAACCCTTGGTAGCTTGGCAACGAGCGTCAAGGCTTAACTTAGGAGACAAAGTGTAAAGCATTCAAATATCACAAAACAGTAATTAAATAAAACACAGGAAACAGTTTAAAAATCCAAAACCAATTTATAAAAATAGTTTATATTTTTATCTTTAAAATGACACAAAAACGATTAAAATCGGTTCAGGGGAACCGGAGATATGAATTTTTAAAGAATTATTATTTTTCTAGCGCTTAGAAACAAAAAGCGCCAATCAGGTCATCTGGTTACACCAGGACCGGGGCAAAGTCAAACTTTCAGGCCGACCGCGATGGAGCCCTGCTCGGCTACAGGTCGCGGGAGGCCTCGGTCAAAAAGTTACCTTCTGACTTAGTCTTTATTTTGAAGTTTTTCTTCACCGGGACGAACCTGCCAGTTGAATCCGACGTCCTGGAGCCCTTGTCCGGATACGCGATGTGGGTTTCCTCGTGGTGATTTCTACCTTCGGACTTAGTCGTTTTTTCGAGATGAAAATCCTTCGACCGGGGTAAACCTGGATCTTGATCCGACGTCCATGGAGCCCTTCTCGGATACGATGGCTGGGAGGTCCCGGTCAACTTTTTACGTTCGGACTTAGTCTCTTTTTTGGATGTTTTTCTTTACCGGGACGAACCACGAAATCAGGCCGGGTCGCGGTTGAGGCAAGCCGGCTAGAATTTCCGCGGCGGGTCGGTCCCTCTCTGGAGCTTTTTTACAAAATTTTCCAAATCTTTTCCAAACTTCTGGGGCTTCACCCAGATGTTCTTTTAAGGTTCTTTTGGGGTCCACAGCTCACCCCAAGGGTCCAGAAGTTCTGTGATGGTCCTTGGGGGGTGCGGACTTCAACTCCCAGAATGCACCTGGTGCAAACTCCTTTTTGGCCACTGGGCAGTGGTCAACTGGTCTCTTTTTTTCAGGAGTAGGTGCAGGGGACTCTGGTTAGCAATTTTTCACCTGTAGAAAACAGGGAGTCCCTCCTTGAACCAGTTGAAGCCAGGCAAAGTCCTTCTTGTGGTGAAGCCCAAGTGTGCAGCTGGTGCAGTCCTTCTGAGTGCAGGTTCCAGGTGCAGGCCAGGGGTCCAGCAGGGCAGTCCTTCTTATCCTTAAGTTCTTTCTTCTTGAAATTTGGTGGGGATCTGAGGTGTGGGGGCAGCTCTGCCAGTTTTATCCTTGCTCCTGGGTGAAAAGCAGGGGGGTCCTGGTCCTCCAATCAGGTACAGGGTCGTCCCCCTGTGATGACCACTTCCTGGGAAGTGTGGCAAAAATCCATCCCAAAAGGCAACAGTCTCTAAAAATCCAACATGGCTGAATCTGATTTTTGGAGGTTACATCTGGCTGAGCCCACCCACTGGTGTGGCTAAAAATCATAAACAAACCCCTCTCCTGCCCTCTCCTAATCTAATCAAGGGGGCCCCTAGCTGTCTGGGGTTGCAGGATGTGGGGGTGTTGCTGGGTGCTCCAGATGTCCTTCTCTGCCTTTGAAGACCAGTTTGGCAGCCCTCCCCCTTCCTGCCTCACCATCTGCTGAGGGGAGATTTCTCTCCCCCAAGCACATTCCTTTGTGTGAAGTCAGGCCACTTCACACCTCATCAAGGTAGCCTGGCAGAAGCTGCTGCAGGCTGGCCAATCAGAGCACAGCAGCAAAAACAATGCAGAGCTGAAATTGGCAACTTTTTAGGTAAAGTCTAAACTTTTTACCTGAACAAGTTATATTAAATCCAACAACTGGAAGTTGTGGGATTTATTACAACAATTAATTTGATACCAAATTCTTGGTATGTAACATTTAAGGAGACTTTAAAATTTAAAATAAAGTCTGCCCATTCTAGCCTATGAAGGCCATTTACTTCAATGAGGGAAAAACGAATTTGGCTGTTTTTACCTCACCAGGGCTTATAAATCTATTTTTATAAAATCCCTGCTTATAGTTACATGGCACCCAGCCCTAGGGGCACATAGGGCACACCTTAGGGGTGACTTATATGTAAAAATAAGGTAGTTTAAGACTTTGGAAGTACCTTTAATTCCAAAGTCGAATTTGCATATAACTTTAATTTAAAAGCAGCCAGCAAGGCAGGCCTGCTTTTAAAATGACACTGGGCACCTCAGCAGTGCACCTAGGTGTGCACCACCTATGCTGTGGTCCCTAAACCTACATGCCCTACCATATACTAGGGAGTTATAGGTAGGTTCACTTAGCCAATTATAATTAGCCTAATTTGCATATTGATTTTACACAGAGCACAGGCCCTGGGACTGGTTAGCAGTACCCAGGGCACCATCAGAGTCAGGAAAACACCAGCATACAGTGGAAAATGGGGGCAAAATGTTAGGGGGCCTCTGCAATCAGCCCTGTTTTCCCACACAACCCCCCCCCCCAGCCCACACGCCCAGGAGACTCAGCCCAACCCTGGGAGAGTCTTCCTGGCTTGTTAGGCGAGGAAGACAGTGAAGAAACCTGGCTGTCCCTTTGCAGGGCCTACTCTGCCTTATATCCTCCTGTCAGGGTCACTCCCTCTGGGTAGTGAAGCCATCCCAACAGTAAAAGGACCCAACTCAAACTGAAACTTCCCTCTAGGGGGGTCTTCTTCCTCTCTCTCTGCCAACTTGGGTAGTGAGGTGCCCACCTCCCCTACTCCAAACTTTGCTAGGGCAACACCTAGCTTACCCAAAGAGGTCACCCAACACTTGAGCAACCCCACCATGACCAATAGGGTCAGGGGGCCTACTTTGCTATTGGCCCTGGGGTCTGCCTCCCAGGCCAAGTACATTGCTGCCAGGAAGGCTAGCACCCAGCAGAGGCTACTGACAGCTGTCAGTACCCAGAACCACACCCTAAGCTCTCCACTGACAGGTGGCTGAGCTGCTTTAGGGGCATCTTTGGGGTCCTGGCACCCCTCTTGCTGTCTAGAGTGGGGGGCTACCACTTCCTGTGGCAGACACCCTCCTTCCACTCTCCCTTCTGTCAGTGCAGGGGCAACACCCTGCATCTGGACAGCTGCCTGACTACTCAGGACTTCCTTGGGGTCAGGTGAGGCCTCACCAGTGCCAACTCTGGGCTCCCCCCCTACTGGGGCAGAAGGCCTTTGGCTCCCTGGAACTCTCTTTAAGAGTGGCCTACCCTTCCTTTTCTTCTTTCCTTTTCTTGGTGACCTCTGTCTCCTAACTGTAGGGACTGACTCCCCAGGACTTTGGGTTGGGGGGGCGCCTTGGGCGACCACCCCATCTGTGACCAGACTCACCTCTGGGAGGTCATTGCCCAGGATACAATCTAGGGGAAGGTCAGCACTGACTACCACCCTAATCCAGTCAAGGATACCCTCCCTCTCTAGGGGCACTATGGCTACAGGTTTGGAGGTGATCTCCCCTGTGGCTATCCTGACTTTCTTTGTCTTTCCTGGGACATACATGTCTGGGGTCACTAACCGGTCACTCACTATAGTGTGACTGGCACAGGTGTCTCTCAGGCCAGTGGTAGGGATCCCATTCACTGAATGTGGTGGAAGTGCCTACTCCCACCCTCAGGGATCACCAGCTTACCATCTGGTCCTGTCTCCCAGCACAATGCTAGGAGGACTTCATCATCTGAGGAATCCTCCTCTATGGCTACACTGGACAGCCCAGTGCTAACCACCTTCTTTGGACAGGCTGCATCTCCTCTGAAGTGACCTGTCTGCTGACAGTCAAAGCAAGCCCTACTGTCCAAGAGCTTTTTTAACCCTGGGTCTCCCTGTCTCTGATTGTCAGGGTGGGAGTGGGATTTACTCTCCTCCTTCTTAGGGTTCTGGGGTACAGAGGGAGTCTCTGTGGTGGGCTTACCACCTCCCTCCTTAGGTTTTTGGGGACCTGTCCCCGCCTTCTTGGAGTCTCCCCCCTGGGACTTGACAACCACCCTGGTTCTCAACCACTCATCAGCTGCCTCCCCTAGCTCTCTAGGGTTGGTCTGCTTAGAGTCCACTAGATGCTGGCGTAACCTTTCTTGGGTACAATTGGTCAAGATGTGCTCTCTCATGATCAGATTGTATAACCCCTCATAAGTATCTACTTTGTTACCAATAATCCAGCCCTCTAGTGCCTTTAGTGAAATGTCCACAAAGTCAACCCAAGACTGGTGTGTCCCTGAACTTCATTCTATATTGCTCTGGGGTCAGACCAAACTTCTAGGCTAAGCACCTCTTCATACTAGGGTATGAATCTGCCTCCTCCCCCCTTAAGGTCAGAAGCCTATCCCTCCCTGAGTTGGGGACCAACTCCCACAAAAGGGAACCCCAGTATTGAGGCCTAACCCTTCTCATTTGGAGTGCCCTCTCAAAGGCCCCCAGCCACTTATCTATGTCATCCCCCTCTACATAAGCAGGAACTACCCCCTTGGGTAATCTGGGGCAAACTCCCCCACCCATGGACACCTCCGCTTCTTTATCGCTGCTTCCATCTCTTTTCTCTTTGTATGCCCACTTTTTCTTTTCTAGGGCCAGCTTCTCTGCTTCCAAAGCTATGTATGCTAGCTGGGCCTCCAGCTCTCTTTCTCTGATGGATGGGTTCTCTCCTCCTGAAAGGACCCCCTTACCACCACTAGCTTGGATCTGTCCCTAGTGACTGTATTTACTGAGGACCGTTCTTCCTCGTCCTCACTTAGGGTCAGATGCCTTCCCTCCCCTGAATGGTTAGAGCTTGCATCCTCCCTTCTTTCTCCCTCCTCTGGAGCTTCTTCTGACTCTACCTCTTGGGCCTCAGCCCATGCTGTCAGGGATGTGATCAGGATTTGCTTCCTGAGATCAGTGGTTGCAGGCAACCCTCTTTCAATACACAACCCCCTAATCTGGACTACTGTCAGTGTGGGTAGGCTAGCCAGATCAAGCTCCATGGTTCCCTAGTTTTGTGTCAACAAAAACTTTTTGCAAAAATTGGAAACAAGAATTTAGAAAAATTAAAAAAATTCAATAATTGAAATTAATCCAAATTAAAAATTAAAAACAATTTTTGCACTAGGACAATTTAAAGGATTTTTAATTTGTTTTACCTAAAACTGTAACGTGATATTGAACACAAGTACAGGATCCCGTCGCTGCTTCCAATTATGTTGGAAAATGGGTTATTGGTAGGGCAGGTAGGTACCTACACCTAGCAACAAGCCACTAACCTCCACATAGGTACAGTTAGGTCTCAGTAAATTAATCCCAGCTCAACCCTTGGTAGCTTGGCAACGAGCGTCAAGGCTTAACTTAGGAGACAAAGTGTAAAGCATTCAAATATCACAAAACAGTAATTAAATAAAACACAGGAAACAGTTTAAAAATCCAAAACCAATTTATAAAAATAGTTTATATTTTTATCTTTAAAATGACACAAAAACGATTAAAATCGGTTCAGGGGAACCGGAGATATGAATTTTTAAAGAATTATTATTTTTCTAGCGCTTAGAAACAAAAAGCGCCAATCGGGTCATCTGGTTGCACCAGGACCGGGGCAAAGTCAAAGTTTCAGGCCGACCGCGATGGAGCCCTGCTCGGCTACAGGTCGCGGGAGGCCTCGGTCAAAAAGTTACCTTCTGACTTAGTCTTTATTTTGAAGTTTTTCTTCACCGGGACGAACCTGCCAGTTGAATCCGACCTCCTGGAGCCCTTGTCCGGATACGCGGTGTGGGTTTCCTCGGTGGTGATTTCTACCTTCGGACTTAGTCGTTTTTTCGAGATGAAAATCCTTCGACCGGGGTAAACCTGGATCTTGATCCGACGTCCATGGAGCCCTTCTCGGATACGATGGCTGGGAGGTCCCGGTCAACTTTTTACGTTCGGACTTAGTCTCTTTTTCGGATGTTTTTCTTTACCGGGACGAACCACGAAATCAGGCCGGGTCGCGGTTGAGGCAAGCCGGCTAGAATTTCCGCGGCGGGTCGGTCCCTCTCTGGAGCTTTTGTACAAAATTTTCCAAATCTTTTCCAAACTTCTGGGGCTTCACCCAGATGTTCTTTTAAGGTTCTTTTGGGGTCCACAGCTCACCCCAAGGGTCCAGAAGTTCTGTGATGGTCCTTGGGGGGTGCGGACTTCAACTCCCAGAATGCACCTGGCGCAAACTCCTTTTTGGCCACTGGGCAGTGGTCAACTGGTCTCTTTTTTTCAGGAGTAGGTGCAGGGGACTCTGGTTAAGCAATTTTTCACCTGTAGCAAACAGGGAGTCCCTCCTTGAACCAGTTGAAGCCAGGCAAAGTCCTTCTTGTGGTGAAGCCCAAGTGTGCAGCTGGTGCAGTCCTTCTGAGTGCAGGTTCCAGGTGCAGGCCAGGGGTCCAGCAGGGCAGTCCTTCTTCTCCTTAAGTTCTTTCTTCTTGAAATTTGGTGGGGATCTGAGGTGTGGGGGCAGGTCTGCCAGTTTTATCCTTGCTCCTGGGTGAAAAGCAGGGGGGTCCTGTTCCTCCAATCAGGTACAGGGTCGTCCCCCTGTGATGACCACTTCCTGGGAAGTGTGGCAAAAATCCATCCCAAAAGGCAACAGTCTCTAAAAATCCAACATGGCTGAATCTGATTTTTGGAGGTTACATCTGGCTGAGCCCACCCACTGGTGTGGCTAAAAATCATAAACACACCCCTCTCCTGCCCTCTCCTAATCTAATCAAGGGGGCCCCTAGCTGTCTGGGGTTGCAGGATGTGGGGGTGTTGCTGGGTGCTCCAGATGTCCTTCTCTGCCTTTGAAGACCAGTTTGGCAGCCCTCCCCCTTCCTGCCTCACCATCTGCTGAGGGGAGATTTCTCTCCCCCAAGCACATTCCTTTGTGTGAAGTCAGGCAACTTCACACCTCATCAAGGTAGCCTGGCAGAAGCTGCTGCAGGCTGGCCAATCAGAGCACAGCAGCAAAAACAATGCAGAGCTGAAATTGGCAACTTTTTAGGTAAAGTCTAAACTTTTTACCTGAACAAGTTATATTAAATCCAACAACTGGAAGTTGTGGGATTTATTACAACAATTAATTTGATACCAAATTCTTGGTATGTAACATTTAAGGAGACTTTAAAATTTAAAATAAAGTCTGCCCATTCTAGCCTATGAAGGCCATTTACTTCAATGAGGGAAAAACGAATTTGGCTGTTTTTACCTCACCAGGGCTTATAAATCTATTTTTATAAAATCCCTGCTTATAGTTACATGGCACCCAGCCCTAGGGGCACATAGGGCACACCTTAGTGGTGACTTATATGTAAAAATAAGGTAGTTTAAGACTTTGGAAGTACCTTTAATTCCAAAGTCGAATTTGCATATAACTTTAATTTAAAAGCAGCCAGCAAGGCAGGCCTGCTTTTAAAATGACACTGGGCACCTCAGCAGTGCACCTAGGTGTGCACCACCTATGCTGTGGTCCCTAAACCTACATGCCCTACCATATACTAGGGAGTTATAGGTAGGTTCACTTAGCCAATTATAATTAGCCTAATTTGCATATTGATTTTACACAGAGCACAGGCCCTGGGACTGGTTAGCAGTACCCAGGGCACCATCAGAGTCAGGAAAACACCAGCATACAGTGGAAAATGGGGGCAAAAAGTTAGGGGGCCTCTGCAATCAGCCCTGTTTTCCCACAAGAGCATTTTTTTCCACACATTAGATTCCCTACTTTTAGGAATCAAGCCTGTAGATGTTGTTGGCAAACTCCTTATTTCCAAGGTGGCAGCACAGGCAGATGAATTCTCATCACAAAATTGCTGTAGTTCCTGTAAAACAGTGACACATTCATTTATGTCAAATGGTGTGTCTGCTGCCACTGCACCAGAACCATCAAGATCAGGAACATACACATAGGTATCCTGAAGAGGACCTCATAGGGGGTGCGACCTCCAAGGACCTTTTGGGAAGATTATTTAATGCTCTCTAGACCCCTTATAGATGGTGAAGCCAACTACGGCCTAAACCTATAACGTTCGCTATTAAAGACTGCTTTAAGTCTTGAATCTTCCTCTCCACCATACATAATGGAGCTGAACACCCATTGTTCCCATAGTGTCCCTGAATGCCCTAGGGGCAAAAGCAGGGCTGCGGTCTGAGTGGAATGCTGCAGTGGCATGTGTAGGGGTAAAGACCAGCAAGTCTTTAATAACAGTATGAGCTGACCATTGTGGCCATACCCACAGGGATCTAGAACACAAATCAACTGCGACTAAGATGTATTTGTATGCACCATCAGGTTGTAAGGGACCACAATAATCCAGGACCACACATTGTAGTGTTTTTTTGGAAATTAGGTGTGATGTCTGCAGTGGGGGTTCAGTTGTGATACCTTTGATTTGTTGGCAAGTGTCACAGCAAAGGACATATTGATTGGTCTGCTTGTAAAGACCTGGTCACCAAAATCACTTTTGTAATAGTGATATCATAGCCGCCGCACCTGCGTGAGCAGAAGCGACATCATCATGGGCTTCTTTCATGAGATCTGTTCTCTGATCTTGGTTGGGGATCACAGAACCTCCCACCACTGGAATGGTTGCAAATGTAATGTTATAGGCACTGGAATGGTAAGAATATTTTCAGGGAATGCTTTGGGTAAAGGCTGGCCATCAGCTGAAGCTTTCACAGCAGCCAGTGTCTCATTTTCCAATCTCATCTGAGAATGAGTTATTGCAGCAATAGAAGCCATGGCAACTGCAGATTTGGCAGCTTCATCAGAGAAAGTGTTTCCTACAACATGTACCCCAATACGATGATGGCCCAATGTATGTACTACATGAGCATTTGGTAGTCTGTCCCATAGGTCAGCTACCCTGGCCCACATGTTTCTTTGTTTGATGGTGTTCCCTTTGGAATCTCTGAAGCCATTTAAGCAGCAGTGATTTGATTAGTTGTTATAGGAATGGACACAATAATACAAATCGCATACAATCAGGCTTGTTAGTAAGGATCCCTAAGTCCCAATGCCAGAAGAAGACCCTTAAGCTCTGCCAACTGTGCAGTACAGTTCCCTAGGGTCTGTGTGTGGGTATTTTGAAGGTGGAATGTAACATCCCTCATCACTCCACTTATGGAAGCGCAAGCGGCTGGATATTGATTCATAGTACATCAGCTGGTTGTGCTGACCCTTCTTTATAAAAGACAGTTCGGTATTTGGGATAATGAAAATATATTAGTAGGTGCAGGGAACTCCTGTTCATATTGGAGGAATTCCTGGGTCTGTATTTTTGGGTCAAAGATGTAATCAACATCAGGGGCAGTCAGGGAGTTTGCCCATTGAATCCAGACTGGATGTAATGCTTTAGCATTTGGAACACTGGCCTTGGTGACCTCCTCCGGGGCTGGCACCAGGATAACGTCAATAATGTATTTCCCTTAGGCAAGCAGCCTCTCCTTGATGATGGCCATCTGAATAGCAGTCAGTATTTTTTCTGCTGGTGCAAAACGTTGGTCTGCATTGGAATACAAGTGTGATTTGTATGCAATGGGTATTGTGTCACTTTCATTGAATGTGATATAGGTGAGGTCAATGGCACCAGCAATTATTCTGATGACCACATTTATTTTGTTGTCACATGTGTGTAAGTTTTTTTACTTAAAGCATGTCTAGCTGAAGTTCTCTGAGAATACGTGTGTGTTCTATTGTCCAGTGAGAGCTTGAAAAATGTTAACAAATTAAATCATAGATTGGTTTTATGTGTTGTGCATAATCAGGTATGTACGTTCTGCCAAAGTTAAAGAAACCCAGCAAAGACTGCAGTTTCTTATACGATATTTGAAGATTGAAGTGCATTTTTCTAAAATGTGCGCGACCAGGCTCTTGCCTTCATTTGATGGATCATACCCCAGAAATAGGACACTTAAGAAAGCAATTTTTGTTTTCTTGAAATTAAATCTGTAATCCTGGGCAGCGAATCCTAATATGATCCAATCCACCCTGGCCAGATGTATGTTGAGGTCATCATCTGTGAGATAAATATCATCCACATAAGACAACGCCTCAGGATAATTCTCATATAGTATTGATGTTACTCGGGCTGAAAACAACCCAAAACTCTTCTGGTACCCCTTAGATAAACAGCAAAAGCGACACTGCGAGCCAAATAAGCTATAAGTCTTAGATCCTGACTTTCATGTGCTCCATTTTGGCAGAAAAAAATGTTGGAAATATCCAAGGTTGTTTTGTATTTTTTGCGCACTGTGTTGTTAATTAGTGCTGTACTGTGTGCGGTTTGTATTGCCTAAGTGCGTGTGAGACCATTTAAGTGCCTGTAATCTAAGACTATTCCATATGAATGATCTGGGTTAGCAACTGGGAATAACAGGTTATTCATTGAAGAGACGCAGATTTCAATTACCCTCTGATACTCAATTTGTGTGAGAATCACTGGAGTTGTAGAAGATCTAATTGGTATTACATGATAGGGAAATTCTTTATCCCATCCCACGTGGTTGTGGTACAGCACGGGAGCCTGCGCCAGGGCCGAATTGATGGCACTGGCTTCCTTTGCTGCCTCTGAAACCAGGACTGAGAAGTACGCAAAATTACATCTCCCCTTATGGACGCTTGCAGACAAAATCTGGTGGCCAGTCTTTTTCTACCAGGATGATATCAGAGTTTAAAATTTCCCAAAATATTTATTCAATAGTGCCCTCTATGTCTTCCTCTATTTCGCTATTTATTTCATAAACCCTGTTGGGCGGGGAGGCGCACCAGCCTGCTGTCTCTATGATATGAAAGTCATTAGTTACTGTCACATCCAGATGGTATATAAGATTCTGGTGACAAATCATGACTTCTGCTGCACTGTCTAGCAGATTCGCTGCCCACGTCCTGTTCTTCAGCAACGTTCTCAACATGACAGGCATTTTTGACTGAAATTGCAGTCACCTTTTTTTCCTCTTTTTTAACGTAAGCTTCAGAGGAATCTTGTTCCTCAGCTTTGTGAAGTCACTTCAAGTTTCAGACCGCCCCACTCTCTCACTCCATTTATCTGGTGTGTTCAGTAAGGAACAAGAGGGATGTGTATCAGTATATTGGTATCTATCAGGAGTTTTTAAAGTTTCTCTATTTCGGATATTATTTCTTCTTTCAGACGTCTCCGGATGCAGAGAATCTCCTTTCTGACTTTGTCTTTTTTTTGGTTTTTGTTTATCCCAACATTTTTTTAGAACCATCTTGTGTTTGTTTGGTACCTTCCTTCGTGGTGTCACTCTCTAGTTGTGGTTTAGTTGGTCTGGCCTCTAGACCATCCTGTCCTATACTAGTAGAGGTGTCAGAAATAATCTTTGGCAACTCATGCTCCTGTTCAGCTAAGGAATGTCTCAGAGTTGTTGGTGAATAGCCAACGCTGCTGCTGCTTCTCATTTAATTTTAATGTTACTTAAAATAATTGAGGAGATTGTGTCAAAATTGTGCATCAGTTTCATTCCCAAATCCAGAACAGCCCCATGTTCATTTTGAATTTCTTTTAACACTTCTGGTAAATTGTCAAGTGTCAGGGTACCGTGTGTGGTAGTGTAGATTGTCACAAAGACTGAATCCCAAGTGTTACAGTCTTCTATTGATAGAACCATGCCAAACAGAAAGCACAAGGTGAGAAGTCTATGTTTGTCTTGGGGTCCCACATGGGGAAACACTGCTTCCAGCTGGTTTGTTTTTTGTGCAATTCAGAACAGAATCTTCTTCCACTCTGCAGTTGCTTTTCTGATTATTGAATGTACTGTTTGTGGAATAATTCCTGGGACAGCCAACTGATGAACAACTGTAGCAGCCCTCGCTTGGTGGTGTTCAAAGTCCACATCACACACAGATATACCTCTACAAGAAGTAAATAATGTTTCTGGCAGCACTCCTGCTACAGTTGCCTCCTCATGCATATAGGGATAGGTTTGTGTATTTTACTGTGCATGACACCAGCAATGCTGCATTGTATTAATTTAAACCTCCGCCTTCCAGAATGAGGAAGTTATTGCTAACCAACACAAAAAATAATCTACTCAGCTTCCTTTGTTTCCCGTCTTGCTGTGGAAGGCTATGAATATTGGAGGAACACTATTAAACTGAAAAGTGTATTGGGAAAAAAAGATATAGGGTAACAAAGCTTTATTTAGAGCATGCCTTATTCCTTTACAAATTATATTTTTCACTGAAACCATCCAATAAACATCCTGTTTGGGGTTACCAAAAATAAAAAAATAAAAACACACCCAGTATACCCTCAATTGCTAAATTTCACAATTGGCAATCATTTTCAAATATCACAGAAGAACAACTCATCGCTAGGGTTTAGAATGGTAGCTTTGATTTATCACTTTCAAGTCTGGCGGGTGGTTATTGTGGCTAGTGGACACAAATGACTGCCAGGTACATTTTGTTAATTCCTCTGGGGGTTTCAAAACAAGCCAACCAGATCCTCGCCTTGTCTCGGCTCAACACTCAGGTACTGTTACTACATACAGTGTGGGTAAACATGTGCCAACAATGGCTGTGCTCCTCTACCTTAAAATCTGCAAAAGATGACATAGGTTAAAGTGGTTTAATGTTGTTGTCTGTTTGCTACTTTTGTAGCAATACAGAGAAAGTGCTGCAAGCTCAAAAGTGTGCTAGTAGACGTTTACCCACTTAGAAGAGTAAAGAAACACACCATGGTTTCCCAGTCCATTTAGAAGCATCACAGCAGATGTCTGTCTCTTTCTCTTCCCAACCCCCCCTTTCCTTCGGTATCTTCTAGGAGATTGCATCGTATCATTCAAACTTTGTTTGAAAAGAGCTGCGGGAGATTGGTGGTCTATCTTCATCCATTGCTTCATCTGGGGCATGGTAATAAGGTTAGTGACGCTTTATTTCTTGCATAATCTGACATCACCTGAGGTCTGAATCTCTTCCTGGTGGATTTTATAACTGTCATGAAGCACCTTGAACCTGTCTGCCTGCCAATGCTGCAGATGGAGTATCCGGAGCAGGATCATCACCATAGAAGGGTCCTACCCCTGAGATGGAAAACACAAAAAACTACTGTCTGGTATCCTGCCACTAAGCTAGAGTCTGCAGGCATGCTCAAGACCATAGGCCACCGAATCAGAGCTGAGAAGAATAATTATTGAACAAATGGCAAGAGACTTGATGAGTCTGTGCATGCACCACACTTGAGGGCGATTTTAACTGTACCTGATCTAAATTCATGTGCCTACTGTTGCCATAGTGAAATGGGGACCACCCTGAACCAGGAGAGAGCAAAGACAAAGGGGGAACAGTGATGGAGTGTGAGAAGGGCAGCTCTGATCCAGATAGCATAGAGTGACATCAAGGTATTTTCTGATATGAGTAGTGGTTAGTATTTATGTTTTATGGTATATTAAAGTACTTTCCTTCTTGAAAAGATACACACTGGGATGGAAATTCTCTTACTGGGATGTTGTTTGTTTGCTAAGCATTGATCTTCAGCTCCCCTCCCCTATGTTCCTAAGGAGCCTGTGACTGCTCATCATTGCTGCCACTGATAGGTGTGAGAGGGGTTGTACTCTACCCAGTTTGCAGAGCTAAAGTAGGATAGAACATCACTTCCATTGGATCATGGGATTGGGGACATTAATTAAAAAAGTGAAATTGTTAGGGGTGAAGGAAGCAGCAGCAAACTGGGGAAGAAGGAAGCAACACTGAAAGCAAGGGGGTGGAGATAAAGTGAAGGAGGATACAACACACAGGGGAGAGAGCAAGAAAACACATACAGTTCAATGGCATGCTTGCAGAAAAAGAAAAAAAGCAGTTCTCTGAATGCAACCAACATCAGCAGTGGAAGTATACAACTCAACCAATCAGAACACTGTGAGACCAAAATGCTCCTGGTAGGAACAATCACAGGAACAGGATAGAAGTCCACTAAAGACTACTGAGATAGACAACAACCCCTAGGGTAAGGTTCCTCCTATGTAATGATGTGAAAGAAGAGCCCATAAACATCTAGGGGGTTATTCTAACTTTGGAGGAGGTGTTAATCCGTCCCAAAAGTGACGGAAAAGTGACGGATTTACCACCAGCCGTATTAAGAGTCCATTATATCCTATGGAACTCGTAATACGGCTGGTGGTATATCCGTCACTTTACCGTCACTTTTGGGACGGATTAACACTCCTCCAAAGTTAGAATAACCCCCCTAGTGTGTAAATTGTCAAATGTCTACCTAGTTTGGGAGGCTGCTGGATTCTAGGCTTAGATGTGCCAAAGGTTCAGAAAAGATTTGAACAAAAATTCATAAGGGGTTCTATTGGAAGTAATCTGGAAGGTTGTAACACAAATGGGCTGAGTGATGAGTATCATATTGAAAAAAAGAGAATCTCATTGCCTGAGCTTAACTCATCCTGACAGGCAAGACCAACTGGACACTAGATCGCCAGCTGGGTCTTTCAAGAGGGCAGTTGGTTCATTAAACACTGTCTTGCATTCTCACAGTCTGATCCTGAGGCCGGGTGATGCATTTTTTTGTTTATTGATGAAAAGTAAACTCTCTGTGCTGAAAAAATCAATAAGAGCAATATAAAATTGCAAGAGGCCATCCCACTAAAGCTGGAAACATTTGCACCGGACATACTCTGAAAACCATGCAGAGTTTATTAGGTTTTTATGACTATTGTCTCCCAGGTTGAACAACAGATTCTTATTTTTCTATCTCTCATTCCACTAGATTTTGATCAAATCTCATTTTAGGCTTTTTATAGCCATGTCTGTACCCCAACATGACGAGCATTAGTTATGGGGCAGTAAATAGCGTTCACAGCAATACATAGAGTCTGTTAATAGAACTTTCCAAAGGAGAGACTGAGGGCCATTAGATGTTGGCTGTAACGGTCCCGCCGTCGACTTTGGCCTGGGAACCCACCCGTGCCGTGATGATCCACCCGCAATATTTAAATTTTAGCGGTCCCATAGATGAAAGACAGCATTCAAACAGCCTTCTTCGCCAAAAAACACTGCCTGCAATGTTGGCGGGACCACTGCCAGCCCTCCTGCTGTGCAGATTTAGATGAGACTTACCACGAAGGAAAAAGTGGCAGTCCGGCCTCCACTTTTTAGTTGGTGGATTGGGGAGGGGGAAGGGGCGAAAACTCCCCTATTTCCATTCCCCCTCTGTCTTTGACTGGACACAACTGAACAACACATGCCATTGCTGTTGCCACCAACCTATAGAAAAAAACATGACCCCCCTGTTGACGGACTCCAAGGTAGGGATGCCGCATTGCCAGTGTACGTTGGGTGGGCACTGCACAGGAGGTGGAGACCACTGGAGACATATACATGCCAAAGTAAAAAAAATTATCACTGTTACATGCATATGTCAGGGACACGGATGGGGACACACTGGTACACAACACATATCACACACATACACAACTATCATTATGGTGCCAGTATT
Organism: Pleurodeles waltl; assembly: GCF_031143425.1. Lineage (NCBI taxonomy): Eukaryota > Metazoa > Chordata > Amphibia > Caudata > Salamandridae > Pleurodeles > Pleurodeles waltl. Next base: position 255,191,016 of record NC_090445.1, read on the forward strand.
CATGGGCAGATGAATGCTGACCCTACAGTGACGGTACATTCACACCTGCCAACTGTGTCCATGTGTGGGGACCAGTACCTGTCTTGTTGTGCTGCACGTTGTGTGTGTGAGTCAGTATGTGCATGTGTGTATGCAATGCAATTGACTGGTTGAGGTGGGGGAGCTGGTGTGTGTGTTTGTGTAGCTGAATGTGTAGTTGTGTTTGTTTTGGTTGTGTCGTGTGTGGGTGCAGTGTCAATGGTTTGTGTCTGTTGTGTCATGGGTGTATGTCAATGTGTGTTTTCAGCATTCAGCACGGATTGTGTTGTGTTGGAATGTTAATGGGTAATTGTGTGGATGTGTTGTGTAGTGTCAGATGCAGGGATACACCTATGGCTAAGGGACAGTGTGTGTGTGTCACTTACCTCTCTTCCATAGCCCTGGCCACTGTACAAAGCAATTGCTGTTCCTTTGAAAAAGACACCTGGTGGAGCTGCAAATGATCTAAAAAACCACTGGCCTATAGCGTTGCTGCCTTTTTAGGCTAAAATGTTTGAAAAACATTCTTAACACAGAATTAGCTACATTTTTACTAGATGCAGGTTGCCTGGATCCCTCCCAGCATGGCTTTAGGAAAGCTCATAGCACTGAATCCACCCTTATCACCACCTCGGATACTATTCGTAGACTGGTCGATAAAGGGGATGGAGCTATTTTAGTGTTCTTGGATTTATCTGCTACATTTGATACCATATCGCCACACTTAATGGTACAACGTCTTCACCAAGCGGGAGTCAGAGAGAAAGCCTTGAGTATTTTGAGGTCTTTCCTGTGCGAAAGATCTACCATAGTAAGCTATGGGGATTTCAGAGCTTGTCAGAGTCACCAGATCCTCGGGGTCTGCGCACGTTCCCAACATGTCCACCACAAGACAGTTCCAATACTCTGATTAGAATGTCACAGAGTCTAAGAGAGTCCAAGTGGGGAAAAGGGGATTAGGTAGGGAACAGCTGGGAAGGAGACCTGTAGGAAGCAAAACAACACAACATCAGAATAAAATCACATTGACTTTCACTAGATTATGGTTCTTAGTATTGTCTTACTGTTCCCATGGACACTCTAAGGAGTGACTTTAACTAGACCTCAAGAACTCTGGACACCTGGAATAAATCAAGGATGATTAATGCAATGTTTCATAAAAGCTTTTCATAACATGTGACATAATGTCTAGAAATACAAGAACCTTCTAGAACAGTGGTTCCCAAACTTTTGACTTCTGTGGACCCCCATTTTATCAATACTGGAGTGTGGGGACCCCCACTGACTCATTATTGGAATCCGGGGACCCCCACTGAGTCATTACTGATAGTTTGAACCTAATATTATTACATTTTCTAAGCAGTCGCGGACCCCCTGAGGAGGCTTCGAGGACCCCCAGGGTTCCCCGGCCCACAGGTTGGGAACCACTGTTCTAGAATACTGCTTCAGAACAAACACTGCCTTTTTAACATGAGGACTAAAGGCTGTCTGAAAACCATCCCTGGAAAGCAACTGGAATTGTACTAGGAACTTAATATGCACAAAGAACGTCACATTTAGGATTTGTCATCTTCACAAAATAAATATGTGCACATTAAATAACATTCCACTTCAAAGTTTTTTGTATGGCCATGAAATGATTGCACACACTGTTACCGATCTGGAAATCAGGTTTTACATGAGGGAAATGAATCGTGCCCTCTGCCGATTCCAACAGGAATATGTAAATGTCTTGAAATGATCGCGCAAGCCTTTGCCGATCTGAACACCAAGTCTAACATGAGGGAAATGAATCACGCACACTGCCAATTCTAACAGTAATATGTAAATGCCATGAAATGAACGTGCAAGCATTTGACGAACTGAACACCAAGTTTGTCATGCAGGAAATGAATCGCGCACACAGCCGATTCTAACAAGAGTATGCAAATGCCATGAAACGATTGCGCTAACCTTTGCCGATCCGAACACCAAGATTAACATCAGAGCAATGCTTTGCGTTTCAAGAATAGGCCCAAAAATTCAAGAGTCTTTTTAGAGTGGGGTCAGGGGCCCAGCCTGACCACCGTCTTACCACCCTGCTCTAGGATCACCAATATAATGTCGTGCAGGCCTGGAACTTCAAGGTAGGCCTCCAGAACAGGAGCTCAGGAAATTGCTGCTGCTCTGTACCGGGACCTCTGAAATGTGGGCATGTGGAGCTGGGCTGGCTCCCATATATCGAATCTGGCCCAGCCCACAGACCACACCCAGTCATGCTGCAGAGAAAACTTCTAGAAGGTCCTAGAAAGGGACCACACCCTAACACACTCAATAAGTCTGCAGCAATACCTTGCAATTGAACAGTTATTGCAAACATCATTAATAGTGTTTTTCAGGGTTAAAGTCTGCAATGCAAAAGGTTAACAAACTGCATATAAACACAATGCATGAATTATGCTCTTGCATAAAGGCTGGGTTTTTGCATTTTCGTCGCCCGTAGAGTGCGCACTGTCCTGATGTTGACAAAGCTCCCCCGTATTAACTACCTTGTGGAGTCCCACAGGGCTCCTCTCTCAGCCCTACTCTGTTTAAACTTTATGTAGCCCCATTAGCTAGACATATCCGGTCATTTGGCTTTCTGGCCACCTCTTAGGCGGATGACACTCAGCTAATTATTCCTGTTAATAAGAACTGGGAGGAAGTAGCAAACAGATTCCATCCCTGCATGACTGAGACCAATAAATGGATGGGCCATAACTGGCTCAAAATGAATGGCTATAATACGGTGATCCTTTTTTTTGGCTCTAGTAGTGAATTGTGGACTTCACGTTGGTGGCCGCAATCTTGCGGCGACCTGCCTGTCCCCATAGCTTTTACCAGAAATCTTAGGATTGTGTTTGACAATTATTTGTCCTTCAAGTCCCAAGCAAATTCTACCACCAAAGTCTACTATTGGATTTGAAAAACCTTGAAGAACATTTTCCCTTACCTCCAGAAGGAACGTAGAATTTATGTGTCTCTTGCCTTGGTGCTCTCCAAACTAGATTACTGTAACGCCCTGATGTTAAACATTGATAAAGGCTCGCTCGACAAACTGCAACTGATTCAGAACTCTGCTGCCTGACTGATATTAGATCTCCCTCACTCAGCTTCAGCTAGCGGCGTCGGTTCTTCTTTACAATGGTTTGTGCCAGGTCGTCAAATCAGGTCATCAGGACTCCATTTGATTTCTGTCCCTCATAGTCGTAAGGCTAGGTGGGGTGACAAAGCTTTTATAGTAGCAGCAGGCAAATGCTGGAACACTCTCCCTTTGTCCAGTAGGAAGGAATATAAATTTCGGTTTTTCAGGAAGCAGCTAAAAACTTGGCTCTTTCCACATTATTTCTTGCTATAATTGGTAGCTTCCCATTCCCTCTCTTGGTGCTTTCTTTACTCTCACTTGTTGCTGCTCAGCGATTCAATGCTACTGCCGGAATGCGCTCTACAAATACAAGTCCATAGAGTCCCGCCATTGCCATTCAGACCGCCAGCAGAACTGTACCATATAAACAGAAGACCATTGCTGTGGCTGTATTTTCTGGTCCATTTTCTGTGACGCAGCTTGGCGGTACGATCACCAAAATCCAAATCAGGCTCTAATTTCTGCCTCGACCACAGGAACAGTGAACGTCTATAACACTGAAGGGCTTGAAGGCTGGCTCCGTTACATGCCATTGCTCACAGTCTCCAAAGGGTGTATGTCAAATTCATGTAGTTTGTGGATGCAGTAGGGTCTAAAGGAGACTCAGGCCATGAATTTCAGTGCTGCAAATCTGAATGAAATATAACATAATGATATTATCGACACTCAAACTTTTTTTTAGTTTTATCTAGCACAAACTTGGCCCAAGTGCATTCAAGCGCTTTACTTGAGCACCAGATTAAATTACACGATGTCGGATTCATTTTTTTATGCATGTGGAGATTAAATGATTTGCCCAGAATCACAGGGTGTTGAGTCGATGCTGGGACTCGAAGATGGTACCCCAGTTCCAGTATCAGCTGCTCTGGCCCTTAGGCCACACCATCTCCCCAAACTGAACAGAAACATTTGGCAACCCCAAACGGCCTGCCCTCAACCAAAGTGTCTGCCCCTCTAAGTGGTTAGAGGTCTCTTGTTTTGCTGACAGACCTAGCCATACAGCGTAGCTAGCCTAAGTGGAAGGTGGGAGGTAAGAGGTCACTTGGAGACCCTCCCAAATTTATGTTTCTGTTTGATGGTGCGCGGCACCAGCAAATATTTTAGACAGTCCGCCCCATTGCGGAACTATTTTAGAGCACAACATGTCAGCAAAAGAGTGTAGCAATTCTTTTATGGTAAGAAAAATATTACTAGCTCGTCCTTGCCGTTCTCACAGTTTTGGGTGACATGGAATCGTCCAAACTTTCACATTTGTTGCAGTATGATGGGTGGTATGTTTTGCTGGCATTTGCATCTAGCTGGGTAAATTGAGCCAGTGGGGCCACGAGCACGGACTTCATTTCACCAATTCCAGGAACAGTGGAATTGACATTACAAACAATTTGACCATATACTCTTAATCATACACACACAACACACACTCTCTCATGTAAACACTCTCACCTGCAAAAACAAAAAGATAGTGGGCCACACCATAATTTCGTTGTGAAGCATATGATTATACGAGACAAGAGATACCATCAAATCATATAAATATATAAGGAATTCAATTCAAAATCAATCGCATGAGTGTCTGGGTGTTGGTTACCCTAAACAGTTGATAACCACAAACATCATGTATAAATCATAGTTTATTTATTAATACACATACATGAATTTAATGTTAATATTTTTAATATAAAAAAATGTGTCTGTGGTTTCATAGATTTATGGAAGAAGTAATCTAATAGTATTGTCTTGTATTATAATTCTATCAGCCTTGAAAAAGTCCTTGATAGGACGAAACACGTGTGGGCTGGAGTTCATATTCATTGGCTGCAAGAACGCAAACAACATACATTTTTCATATTCCAGCTAATTGTACTCCATTTGTTTTATTATACTAATAGTGAATGAAGTAATGTTATTCACTATTAGTTCAATAAAAAATGATTGAAAACAGAGTAGAGCCCCAACAGCGTCGAAAAACACTAGGAGCAACTGTGTTCCTGGCACTGATTTTGCCACCTCTGAGGCTAGGGTCGCAGAGGCATTACCAGGGGTCGCAATGGGCAAGCAAGGGGTTGCACGCAGCTGGTAACCCCTAAATGATGCCCATGGCCACCAGAACTTATTTTTGGTGACCGGAACTTAATTTTAAATATTACCGAGCGGAAGAGTGGGAAGGTCACACAGATCGAAAAGACAGAGGAAGAAAACGATGGCACAACTATGACAAAATGAGACAGCAGGAACTTGCAAGAGTTAGATAAGGGGTCAGAGTTTGGCCGGTAGTGGATTAAGGAGGCATGAGATCAGTTTAGATCCACCAGCTTTGGTATTCGGATGGCTACGTTTAATTGCACCAGCCACGGCTTCTTAGCAGAGCTTCGGGCATCGGCACTTATTCTAGTACAAGTTAGGCACCAGGAAAGCAGTTGGTGCAAGCTGCACCATTGGGACCTGGCACTTATTTTTGAATTTTTACAAATTAAGCACTGCCACCTAGTTACCAAAAGTTAAAGACAGGAATCTTGAGAAACTGCATCCCGAGCCCAGAGCGCAGCTTGCCCCTGGCTTGGGTGGCATGGAGAACGGACATGCCTTCTTCCTTCTTTCTAGAAATGAGTTCAGAACCACAATGGACTTCTACCAGAAGTCGTCTCTTTAGAATTCTGCACTCATATATCATTTGTAATGTAAATGGGGTGGCTGGTGCACTGTGATATTTTCATATATTATTTAAGTCATACCGCGTTTGCCATCTTTCCTACTTGAAGACAAGCTCACGTTTGCCTACGTCCCATTATAGCTTAAGTCCTCTCTCCATTCGGTCAACTTATTTACGATGATATTTGGTGAACTTCATCGCCTCATCAGGGGTAGAAGGCGCTATATAATATCAGTTACAACAAAGTAGCAAATACCAAGGTTTTCACAGTAACCAAGTACAATAGCTATTGATTGCAATACAGTCGCTTTCAGTAGCACCAGCTTACAGTGAGGAGGCCGCTGTTAAAAAGTAAGTAATTATATTAGATTTGGGCATATACCTATTACCTTACATTACTTCAATTACGCTTCCGTGACCATGACTACGAACTCTTAGTCTAGAACATTGAGGGTGCCTGCTTATGTTCAGAAGCACGCAAGGCACACCCTTACTTCTGGAGCAGGTAGATGTGAGTACATTTTCTGGGGCGGATGGACTTATTACTTTTCCTGTCTCACATCTTTTCCTGGAGCAGCTTGTCCCTCTTTGGAAACTTTAACCCAGCATTTTTTAAATCGGTTTTAGAAACAGCGCAGCTTTAAAGTAGGCGGAATCCTAGATTAGGAGAAATGCAAGAGAGGTGAGACATTGACTGCTAAGAAGAACTACATTACTTCCGCCTTGCAGGGTGGCATAAGGATGCTGACAGGGAGCCGCGCGTGCCGCCCTTTACAGGAAGACACACGCAAGCCAGACGGTGCCCCATCTTGTCATTTTCACAGTTAGGCGCGAGGTATTTTTGTTCTTCCCTTCCCACATGTCCCATGAAGAGGGCAGGCTCGTCCTGCTGCGGAAATAGGCGCAATTTTAATGTGTCGGTAAATTGGAATTAAAGCGCAGAGGTGAGCTCGAAGGACATTTTGCATGAAAATAGGAAAATAAACCCTTTCCCACTAAGCGGCATTTTTTCGTGTAGCCTTTTGATTATGTGTACTGATTTTTATATGAGCGGAGGGGGAGCTGATTGAAGAACAGAACAAGGGTTGCTTATGGCATTATATAGGTCATACTTTTTCTACGTACGTGCAAATGAATCGTTTGCCTGAAAAGGCTGTCGTAATAGTCTGTCCCCCTAATGTCCTATCGTGTTCATTCTACCTGCTGATTTCTTCCAGAATTATTACAATGCTTTGGGACTCTATATTGGAGCAGAACATTTTGCTTCTAGAGACAGGCAATAGCTTACAAACATTTTGCCACTTGGCTCGACTGTCTCACAGGATCTACCATTACTGGCACAAATTCTGAAAGCTCAGGGCTACTTATGGTGCTTCTGCCGCTTTCTACAGCTCCCTGAGGTTAACTGCATCAGGAACAGGAGGCTCCAAGAGAGAAAAAAAAAGTGAGGGGAGGAGTGGGAGGGACGCGAGAAAGAAATCAGAGAGGGGAGAGAACAGAGAATAAACAGAGCGAGAGAGAATGGATGGAAAGAGATTGCATGTGGAGACAAAGGGAATGTTACCACAGACTACCACCCTTCTTTTGGTCTTGTTATCAATAGTAGGGGCTTCTTGACCAGTCCTTTCCTAAAAACTACTGGTCCTCCGTATGATCGTAGTTGCCAGCTAACTTCCTATAGATTTAGCCATCAGCATCATGGCTCCCAGCTAGCTTCTCTGCCCTGAAAAAAGGCTATCATTTTGTCTAAGCTGTCCATTCTCGAGCAAGACCATCTTCACACGTAGCCAATGCATTCTTAAACAGGGCTGACAATAGTGTCCACCCTTGCACAAGTCTATGTTACGATTAGCCTGCCCACAATGTCGTTACTCACCTGATTCAAATTTTTCACTGGAACTAGTCTATTTAGCACCAAAACATCTTCCCTTAAGTCAACGCAACTTTACCAACGAACTACTGGAACCAAATTAGGCCCTTTAAAAAATGTTCAAACTAACCAGACATTCCAGGATGTTGGCAGGAGGTTGTAACTAGAATGGTGAAATATGGTGTTGGTTGAATCATGGCCAGCCATCCAGCTCTAAAAACAACCCTATTCTGCCGTCCACCAGGGAGATGCAAAAGTGGCGGAATAATCAGTCCTGCTCTGCTTTGAACCCAACTTCCAACTCGTGAACACTTCACTGCTGCCTATCGACCCTGCATGTTTATTCCTAGAGCACCAAGTCATCCTGAAACTTCTGGATCTCATAACTTATTAATTACTGTCAAATCCGCTAACAGCCACATAGCCCAGGCCAGTCTGTCCACCCTGGGACAAGGCTTATTCCTAAGGTAGATACCTGAAACAAAACAAAATTAATACATTGCTTTTCTTCAAAGAAACATAACACTAAATGCTAAAACTACCATGGAAACATTTCTGGCTTTCTGGAAAAATCCAAAGGAATCACTTGTTCTTCTTTTTCTAGAGTGAATGTCCCTCCCAATTGATATACTTACTGTGCTCGCCCTATGGTCTGAACATTTCTTGGGCATCAAACATTATTTTTTCATACACCAAGCTGGGAATTGTATTCTTTTTACTGAAACCTGATATGTTCCATCTAAATATTCATCTTAGGCTGTCAACTGCCATGGACTTCTGTGCCCTATAAATATGAGGGGTAGTGGTATCATTAAGAAAGCAGACACAGTGCCACTTATGTAAATGGGTGTTTGGGTTTCAGTGCGCCCCAGTTGTACCCATTTCCCTTGCTGCATTAAGGGCTAAGTATGTCACCTTTGCTAATTCGTTGATCTTAACCTTCATTGAAAGTAAGTATGTCTTCACTACCACTTTATTTAGCTTTTGCTCACTGATCTGACCAAAAAACTCATTTATTCCCTTTATTAAGCACCCCATTGCACTTGTTCATTTTCTCCAAGTGGACTAAAATATTATCAATAAATAACAGTGCTTAATTTGTGCCAGTGGTTGCAGGTTGTAGGCTTTTGGCCACCTTTGGGTGGTTGGCACTCATTTTTTGGGATTGGTTGGGAGTTATATTTTATTAGCAAACTTTAACCCAGAGCAAAAGAAAGGCAGACAAGGAATTAAGGAGGAGGAGAAGAAATCTAGAAACCAGTGAGAATGGTAAAAGGCAGGAATGAAAAAAGGACCTGCAGGAGTGAGAGGAATGAACACAAGGTTTTGTGTGGTGAAAGAAAATGCATGCAAAGGAATCGTGATTACAGTAATGGAGAAGGTCATGTGGGACTTATTTCAAAATAGAACTACAATCCAACAGGTTTGTGGGCTCTGGAAATCACTTCTTATTTGTACTACAAGATTAATTTGGACTGCAATCATATTTCAATGTCAATTCATCAATATTGTCATACAAACCTCTAATATCAGTGTTAATAAAGACTTGCTGGACACGCAGAGTTTCAGTCGTACATATATATTCTTCTATAAGAAAATAAGTGCAAATTTAGTGTGAAGAAGTGAATCAATAGTGCAGACGATGCAGTGCTTACATACAGCTGAAATTAGACAATATTTACAACACAAAACAGTGCCCAATGGCTCCATGTAATTGAAAGTTTTGAGAGTCAAGGGTGGCCTACATGGCTTGGCTAACTCCTTCTAAACATTGTAGTTCTCAATCACTCAGCACGTTTGGTCAACATTTCGACCCTAATATAGTCAAGGGGTCTCCTCAGGATGGTGTCGTCCACTTACATATGTTTATATATGTATAATCCAATTCATTTGTGGGATCTAAGAAGAAATCTTCCATTGGAGCATGTATCACCATTTAAATGAGGATACCACAGGAGACTTTTGTACTCCTCAGCCAGAATTTAATATAATCAAGAAAAGGCAAACTCTATGTTGTGTATGAAGCTACGGGAGTAACCCGTACATCTTTCTCGAATACCACCACTCACATCCAGAACACTTCAAGCAGACGTGGCAGACGCAGCTTCTTTCAGGATTAGGCAGCTAATTGTCAACTCCAGCATCCATCCTTAGTGGTGATGGTCTTGTAAGAAGTACATTGGGTTCAGGCACATATCATTATTTTTACAAATTAAGTACTGATTACAACCTTCCCTCTCATTGACCGTCAGCCACCACAGCAGTTGGTTCCATCTTGTACACATCAGCCATACAATCAACCTAATAGCTGCTATGCACACTTGCCCACTTGATGATCAAGAATCTGTAAATTCAAACTCACAATGTTCTTCTCACTCCAGTGAGCAGATAATGTTTGTTTCCATGTCCTGGTGTCCTTTATTGCACTATAAAGCCATTATAATTTTCCAATTCAAGTATTCTCAAACCTTCCTGATATACCCAATTGCACATGCTGGAGTACCCTCCATAAAGATGCATTTTCTAAGCACTCCGTGTGCTTTCTAAATCTTCAGCTGGAATGATCACTGTAATATTACTCCAGTTGTAAAATTTCAATATACCTGTAAAGTGCATGCTCACACCCAAAGTGGTATCTTGGAGCTGATGACAGATGTTAATTGAGCCAAGAAAGGCCAGTTGGATGTTTCTTAGTGCAAAGCGAGTTTTTCATGTGTTATGGGCATATTCCTTCCACCCAGACTGTCTAAACATACTCACTGCCTCTTCCGACAATTTTTTGACTTGACTGTCTCAGGTGCATAACCAGTGCTTAATTTCTGCTTGTTGTGCTGAGCACCGGCACTTATTTGTGAGGGCCGGGGCTTATTCTTATGCCTCTAGCATTTGCTGTGAGCAAAAGACACATATGTGAAAGACGGAAGAAGGAAAAACTAAAAAGCGTCATAAAGGGAGAAAGTAGAAAGTTGCAGGATGAGCTGAAGGGGCAGGGGTGGCCGTAAATGGATTGAAGAGGCCCGAGATGGCTTCAGGATTAGGCTGCCTCAATATTCAGTGCTGGCAGATTTAATTACAGCAGCCTCGTGTTTAAGAGAAGGGCTTTGAGCACCAGCACCTCTTAATTTACAAATTAAGCATTGTGCATAACCAACATTTTTGCCTGCTGCCAACCATCCTCATTTCTGGTGCCTGGAACAGACTTTTTGTGCCTTATGCTCTAAACTTCAGCAATTACCAAAAAGATCTGCATAAAACACATATTTATCAATCAAATGTTAACTCCCTGAACAAATTACCTTCACCTATCATGCTACCGTTCTAGCATTCTGTCTTGTTTTCTTCGACCCACTCACTTTAAGTCATCATCTTCTCATCCCCCTTGCTGTTGGTTCATAGTCTCTGGTAGATTTTCTCTTAAAATGTATCCAAATTAACTTAATTGTAACAACACTTGCACAATAATATTAAAGAAAACACTGGTAACTGACCCATTTTCTACGATAATTTCTCTTTTGTTGCCTTCTTCACCACTATGTATACATTCATATCCATGTACTCTTAAAGCCCTTCTGGTGGACCTCCCCAGTGATCCTCAGCGTGCTCAAGAGCACTCAATCTCATATCTTCTCCTGGTCTATCGGCACATCCGTTGGCAGCACAAATGCTCCTGATGCCAGCCCATGAAATCATCTTAACTGTGAAAGAGGCAAGGCATCTGTTTTTGTTAGTATCTAGCCAAAGAATGTGTGTTACTTCAAACATAATTTTATTCAACAAACAAAACCAAAGCACACTCATACCTGGAGTACATTGTCCTCTAAGAACACTGCTGCTTAGCTACCTTCTTGATTACTCCCTCGTTGGCAATGGCTGGTGCCCTCAAGTTTATTAATTTGATTTGCACCACCCATTTTCCGTTTAGGCAAAGGGAAAGCGCTCTGAAGGCAACAAATCATAAATACTATATATTGTTGATTTGGATCCAGTAGCATAGCCAGAGTGTCCTGGGTCCCAGTGCAAGGAAGGAAATGGCCCCCTGTTTGAATTATAAAATACAGCAATAATCACGGTTCAGTGGACCCCCAGGCTTCACGACCCAAGTGCCACTGCACCTGCTGCACCAGTGGAAGCTACACACCTGTATGGATCAAACTATGCCATTGCCAAAACCTTAGGTATTTGGATGCTAGAACAGCTGCAGGAATGCTGCCTTGCCTCTTCCCAATCATTTGACTGATGGAGCTGTCACCCTCAGTCAGGCCACCATCTTACCCTGGTCACTTGCCTTTGTCCCCAACAGCCTTAGCCGACTATGCGTATCTCTCTTGATCATCGCCTTCATTGTAGTGCCTCCTCTGGTACATCCAGTTTTCATTGATGCCTTTGTTCAAGTGTGCCTAAAACGCTTTCTTTGACCCTCATCATTGAAATCTATAGTTCAATCCAATATCAATGTGCACTCAGAGATTTTTAACCAACAGAAAGCACACCAAATGTGACAATACAGAATCAAAATTTAAAGTAATCTTTAATTCACTTTCAGAATTCCACATGGTTATGTTGGGGGTGCTGGTGCTGCAGCACCCTCCCCCCATACACACCCACACCCACACCCTTACCTCCAGTGCCCAGGAGCTTCACTGTTTGGTACTCTTCAGTTAGGTGCAGCTTGAATCCAGTGGCACAGTGAGCACATTACTCACACCCAAGCATACCCTTCACAGTTAGTGCATCACACTAAAGTATATAAAATGATCTGTGGAATGCTTGAAATACCCTCAGCCACTGGTAATTACTCTGGACTGCATCCCAGTCTATCATTTTTGTTACCTACCATGCCACCTCAGATTAGGCTCATCTATGCGCAAATCAGCTTTGGTCCTTCTTCAATAGCAACAGTCCAGACAGAACTGCAAGCCAGGTCCCCTGTGAACTAGAAAGCAAACATGCAAGAACGTTTTTGCCCTAGCTGGGCTCTTGAGTTACGCAAAGCTTGCTTCTACTGACACAGTGAGCATGGGATCCGCATCCGGACATGTCTGACACACTCAGGCTGTCGCACCGGAGTATGCAAAAAAGTGATGGATGGAATGCATGGGTTCCTCTCGACCCAGCTATTGGTAATTACACTAAGCTGCATCGCGGTACATCATTATATTGTGTACATCATTTAACACATGTATATATCGTTTATTTATTTTTTATTAAAAACATTGTGTGAATTTAAGAAGGCACCTTTTTCTTTGGAACATCATATGGTTTAGTTTTCCCGAACGGGGAAGCGGTAATAGCGCCCAGGGGTGTTTAGACTAAAAACACAGAGCACAAAGTTTGTCATCCGGGATTTGCTTTCACTAAGAAATGCTTAGAGGAACCTTGGACTAACGCGCATCATTTAAGGCACCTTGGTAGGTCATTCATCCTAGATGGAGATACTGTGCTTCGATGTTCTGTTTAAGCCCTCCCCCCTGCCCCCCTTCTAGGTAATCTTCTTTGCTTCGTGCTTATCACCAGGAGCCTGCACTGCTCCTCCACTGAGGTATCGTCAAATACAATTTCAGCTGGCACTTAACCCTGTCATGGTTCACTAAAGCAAACTCGAGAGAGAGGTAAATGAGAAAATAACATAGGTAAAGGTGTTTTGTTACAAATTCACTTCGAGCTGTCATGTCATTTTACATGAGCTCAGATAAGTGTTTTTCTTCTCCTGTGCTTCACGTTTCCACCCCCACTCCTGCATAAACAACAGGGAACACTCCTTAAATCAAGGTGAAGTGCTGCGATCAGTTCTTCCTATAGAAGGTATACAGTCGAGATCCTGGGCGGCTCGGAATGCTCTGATCTGTGACTAGGCCTTGACTAATATGACAATCTCCACATAAATTACACGTATTTCATTTCATTACATTTCACTGGCTAGCTGTGTGAAAATTGTACCCAGAAGCATACCTCACCTACGCAAGTCATGCAGGATACCTACCATCATTGAGTAGAGCATTTAACTTGCGGAAGACTGGTTGGAGCAGAACATTTCTTGCCGCTGCCCACATCAGTTTCACAGTTTTTGCAAAATATTTTCTGTTTGGAACCTGCGGGTAACAATTACACCCCAAAAATCAACCATGTCTATTGGTGACTTATTTAACTTTCAATAAACACGTTTTGGAGCGGCTCCATTTCTGATGCTATGTCTGATATTTGGAGCCGAACCTTCGATCTGACATATATGCCCGGAGCATTACAGAATACACAGGCTTCACCGCCTTTAGTTATTTCCATCAGTAATAGCATCATACACTTCAGTAGAGTCTCAGGGCTGGGGCATTATTCAGAGTTTGGCAGAGCTGCAGCACCACCACCACCATAAAGTGGGTGGCCTCCTGCCTGTCCTAACTCACAGTTTTTCCGTTCTATTTCAGTAGAGCCTCCAATGGCTCTGCCACTGGAAACTTTTGGCCTGGCATCCCACCTACCCAAGGGCCGCCAAGGCAGTGTGACGGTTCCCCGGCCCTATTGAGAGTGGGACAGTCACATTAATTTTCCTGGCGGTGTCTGCCGTGGATGCATCATCATGACAGACCCAGGCACAGAAAATGTGTCAAAGCCTCTATGCACAAGGAGAAAATTGACTGTGTTTTGAGGCCATTTTATTTTCGTTTACAGCAAACAATCTCCCATTTTGGGAATTTGTTTTTGCTGAAGAAAATTTTTGCTGAGCACTTGCTTTAAAAATATGCTAAAAACAATGGCAAAACTTCAAGTGATGTGAAGGGAGGTGCGGTTGATGTGGCTCCCTTAACTTTTTTGTTTATGTGACTGTGACACCCTAAGCACGATGGGTATGCCCAGACATGGGTCCCGTGCACACTGTACCACTGGAACCAAGCTGCACCTGGCTGAAATGCTCCAACTAGGATGAAAATGGTCTTGGAATGCTTGTGTTCCAGTTCAGAGAGCACCTCACTTGGCAGTTCTGGCTAGACTGTTCCTATTGGAGCAGGGCCAAGTAATAATGGACTGAGATGCAGCTTGGTGTAATTACCAGTGGCTGGACTGAGATGAATTCTTGCATTCCATCCATCACTTTTTAATATACTGCAGTGCAACACCCTGAGGATGCCCAGATGTGCATCCTATGCTCACTGTATCACTAAAAGCAAGCTGTACCTACCTCAAGACCCCGACTAGGGCAAAAACGTTCTTTGCGTGTTAGCCTTCTAATTCAGAGAGGAACTGGCTTAGCAGTTCTTGCTGGACTGTTCCTACTGGAAAAGGACCAAATCAGATTTGCATATAGCTGAGTCTAATCTGAGGAGGCATGGTGGGCAAAAAAAACATAGACGGGGATGCAGTCCAGGGTAATTACCAGTGGCTGTTATTTCAAGCATTTCACGCATCATTTTATAAACTTCAGTGTGATGCACTAAGTGCGATGGGTACACTTCGATGTGGGTCATTTGCTCACTGTGCCACTGGAACCAAACTGTACCTAACGGAAGAGCACTAAATACAATGAAACCCATAAACGGTGTGGGGGGTGCTGCAGCACCCCCAAAATAACCAGGTGGAATTCTGAAGGTGAATTAAAGTTGACTTAAAATGTTGCTTCCATATTGCCACTTTTGCTGTGCTTTCAAAGACAGAGATAAATTGTCAGGCTAGTCTTCTGACAAATTGCTACTCATTCTTTCAACATTAAGACTGGTGATAACTTTTCTTTAGCTGACTGCAAAGTGAGAGGATTTTGTAAAGTGGACTATGTGAGAATATTGCTGGTGTGAAAGGAAAGGCTGTAGGAAATAGTTTTGTTTTCTAACACACAAAATAAAAATACCTATAAATGAGCTGTACAAATATTTCAAATAAAAAAAAGGAAAGCACAAATTAAGCACTTTTTCTCTAACTCTGGAATGTGATGGACATAAAGATTTTATTATGATCAAAACACTGTATTTGGTGATGCACAAATGATAACTATTTGCTGAAACCAAATTACCACAAACAATTGCTTGTCCACTCTATAGTTTTATCAGTAAAACTTCATGTTTGTGCTAAAATAGTGGTCATGTCATTGGAAATGCCAGTGTCTGTAAATGGCAGTGGCTACCACACCATGCTTTAGTAATATATTAGTAACAGTGTGCTCCAAAATGCAACACTAGCTACATACTACACCCCTACCACTCTGCTGGTGAGTGAGCCTGGCTCATTTGCTACACTTGTTCTTTGTGTGATGCTTAGATTGTTCAAAATCCTGTTGATTTCAGGAACACCGATGGAAACACCCACACTGAAAATTGTTCCAGCACCACTGGTGAAGCCAGTTTTCAGTAGCCTGTGTTCTGGTTCAGAGAGGACCTAGCTTGGCAGTTCTGGCTGAACTGTTCCCATTGGAGTAGAACCAAAGCTGATTGGCATATGGCTGGGTCTAATCTGAGTTGGCATGTGGGAAAAAATGATGGGCTGTGGGCTGCCCTGAATAATTACCAATGGCTGACATTAATCCAAGTATTCCACCCATCTCTATTTTGTTTACTTCAGTGGATCCTTACAAAGCACTAGGCAGTTGGAAGTGTCTAAGTAGACTGGATGGTGAACCATAAGGGTCTAAAAGATCAGGGTCTACGTGACCTCCTAAGTCATTCCCCAATCACTACTGCCTTACGCTTTTTTGGAATCTCACAGATGCTGTCATCGTTAGCCTGTAAGGCTTTCGTTGAATATCATTCCCAACTTTAGTCTTACACCTGTTGATGAAATCTCAAAGTGCTCCGATCGCTGACCTAATATGGTTCAATGGAGTCTCATTCATCCTCCCATCAGTCGCATCATAAACTCAGTGGAGTTTTAATTATGTCTATATCAATGGCCTCAGCTGGTTCTCAGCTGAGTATAAACAACACTTCAGTAGGGACCATTTCATTCTGGCACCAATTATTTATTAGTTTTCTGAACGCTACACATCTCCTTTCTTTTATTTGAGAGTAATGGATACCATCCAGTATGGAATGAAAGGAGGATCACAGACCTAAAATTCCTCTTCTGCTGGTTTGGGGTTTAGTCAAATGTGCACTGCAACAGTGGTGTTTTCAGGCATTTGCTGAAAAGGTTGTGTTAGAAATGAGGTCTTTGGTTGACAGTCAGGTTACCACCTGTTCAAGCAAGGACCCTCACTCCAGTCAGGGTAAAAGAGAATCACCCTCAGCTAACCCCTGCTTACCCTCTGGTAGCTTGGCAGAGCAGTAGGCTTAATTTCAGAGTGCTGGGTGTAAAGTATTTGTACCAACACACACAGTAACTTAATGAAAACACTACAAAATGACACAACACCAGTTTAGAAAAATAGGAAATATTTATCTAAACAAAACAAGACCAAAACGACAAAGATCCGACATACACAAGTCAAGTTATGAATTTTTAAAGATTAAACTCAAAAATAGCGCTTAGAAACACAAAATGCTTCGATGAGGTGTTAACAAGGCGTCATGACGGAGTCGTTCCCAACAAGCCGACACCAGCGGCGCCGGACATGAAGTCGCGTAGACCCCCAAGTACAGTACCTTTGGTGAAAAGTGAAAGGGGAAGCGCTGTGTGATCTCTGGAGGCGGGGCAGGAGCCCTTTAAAACTTGTTCGCGCTCCCGCCGTCGCGGGAAGCGCTGTGTGATCTCTGGAGGCGGGGCAGGAGCCCTTTAAAACTTGTTCGCGCTCCCGCCGTCGCGGGAAGCGCTGTGTGATCTCTGGAGGCGGGGCAGGAGCCCTTTAAAACTTGTTCGCGCTCCCGCCGTCGCGGGAAGCGCTGTGTGATCTCTGGAGGCGGGGCAGGAGCCCTTTAAAACTTGTTCGCGCTCCCGCCGCGCGGGACGCACGCGGGCGGCGCCCGGGCGAAGCCCGGGCCAAGGGCGGGCCCGTCCTGCGCCCGTCCAGCGGCTGACAGAGGCTGGGCTGGGCCACCCCCCTAACATCTATCTCCCAAGAAGGCCATATTGTACTCAGTCCCTTTTGCTAGTTCCTACTCTGTCTCCCCAGTCAGCTGCTCCATTTAATCTGACACCTTATCATTTAACCCTGCACCTACACTAACATCAGATGGGCAAAAGGAAAGCAATAGAGGCAGGGGCCGGGGCAGTACTAAAAGCCAAGCGAAAAAGGCATAAGCATGCTGCTAGCAATTGCGTTATGGATAGAATCGACTCTCTCCTGGGCGAATGCAACGGAATACTAACTAGCCCCCAGGGAAACATTTCTATTGCAACTGGGGAGGGGCCCACTTCAACTAGCAGGAAGGAAGGTTCCATGAAAATCGCTGAGATTTTCATGAAACGAGGGCAACAAGTTACTGACACTACAGGGGCGGGTGAAAGTAGGAACGTTATCACCCACGCGGCCCCCTCCCTAGCAGAAGACCTACCACTTGCCATCAACGATTCCATCCAGCTCAGTAACCGCTTCAATCCCCTAACCAACCTCCCTGAATCACGCGACGACATCAACCCAGACACCCTGGCAGATGGGCCAGCAGCAACCAACACGCACTCTCCCCATGTAACCCCACAGCATATCGAATACATACAAGCTCTAAGGAAGGAAGTCACAGAACTCAAGCATATGGTTAACTCATTACTTGCAATAGTAAAACAGCTAACCCACGCAAATAACACGACCACCAGTAACCTTGCCCAAAATCCAATCCTATCAGGCATCACAACAAACTCGCCCAACTCCTCTGCTTCTAGCCACGCTGGCCCTCACCCTACCAAAGAAAAGACCATGAACTCCCACCAGTCTCCCCTCTTCCACAATTTAGGCATATGAAATTCACTAGACATCTATCATAATACCCTCAAACCCATGAGCAACACTGCCTCAAAATACTCTACGCAACCTGCCACTGACCAGTCCCATTTAGGTAATATAGTTCTAATGGTTAACGTTCCCAAGTTAACCACATTGGCGCACAAGGAAGGGGTAGACTCTATCAAAAACAAGGCAATCCACTGGATTCGCCATGTTAGAGGCTGCCGATCCATAATACGTGAGGACCTAATTACCGTAGTACGACGGCCAGATCCGGGAACTCACTTTGATATCCTAAAACTGACACTCAAGAACAGGACCATGGCGAACAATCTGGTGGCCCTAGACGCAAGAACAAGCCCACCTGCACACTCACGCATCCGGTTTAAACAGCCCAGGTCACCCACGCTCCACGAGGAACGCCCGAGTTACCACCCGGCAGAAAACCTATCCCCTCTTGGTAAACATGATTGACTCACAGCTCCACCTAAAATCTATGCAGGCAAACCTTGCAACCTTCCAACATCCATCACCCCCAGATCCTCCTTTTACCCCACCACTGTCTGTCCATGTATTCACCCCCCTACCCATGATACCGCGACCATTTCCGGCTCACCGAGCAATCATGACAACGATGCTCCACCCATCTTGCAGGCACATTGCCCACCAAACCTAGAGCTGCTGTCTAGGCCCGCAAGCATCTCCTTGATCAGGACCAGGCCTGTTCCAACAGAGGAACATCACCAACCACCACAAACCTCACGGGCAAACATTGGCATCAACCCATCCCTGCTCCCCCAGCCACATCTGCCAAACCAACCCCTGACAGCCAACCTCAAAAACCCCGGGCACTTAGGTAGGACAACTCAGTCACAATCTGGGGTACGACTTGTCTCATGGAACGTGGCAGGTCTGAAACCTATTCTTCCCCTTCCATCCTTCTCCTCATTTATTGACGAACATGACATATGTCTCCTACAGGAAACATGGTCACTCGACCCACTCTTCCGAACAGGCTACTCAAATTTCCACATCCCCGCTGTGGCCAGCACGAGAGGCAGGCCCTCAGGGGGTCTGACCATCTGGATCAAAACATCACTTAGCTGCCATATATCACAGCTACCTACCGCCTCTCCCGACCTGTTAGGCCTTCGTCTATCCTTTGGGCCTGACTCTGTGGTGAACATCTTTAATATCTACGCTCGAGGGGTCAGGGGGGGTCAAGTCTCCAAAACCCTCTGCGCCCTCGTAGCCCTCTTACAAAATTATCCCCGCCATCATAAAACCATTGTGGCTGGGGACTTCAACGTCACATTCGAACCCCTTGACTGGGACGATCTCAGGTCCACCCGCGAGGAAGATCAAGTCTGGTCTATCCCCGCCCTGTCCATTGCACCCATCAAAAGGTGGACGTCGGTTGCGATTCAGGTAAAATCATTGACCATGGAGTTTGGACTCAGGGCGCTAAATGGCAGAACTAATTCAGACACCAACGGTAGTCACACATACAACAAAACGAACCACACCAGCAGAATCGATTATTGCCTATTCGATATAAGATTATGGCCTCTAGTCATCGATATGACAATCATCGAAAGGACCGAAAGTGATCACAACCCTCTTTCTGTCCACACATTAGCCCTAGGTAACCTCCCAGCCACGTCTAACCCCGCAGCAGTAGCACCCGAGGGTATTAACCTGGCCAACAACAAAAGACACCTAAAATGGGTCAATATTGTGGCCCGGCCCGCACTCATCAATGCTGCCAACAACACCCTAAAATCCACACTAAGGGACCTAGAGGCAGGTTCAGCAACACCCCACCAGGAAATTAGCTCAATCCACACCTCCTGCTTTAGGGATATCGCAACCCACTTCTCAGCACCCCCAGCCCACGACGACAAACGACCCAAAGCCAGGCACCGCTGGTTCAACAAAACGTGCCGGTCCCTAAACAAGCGCCTAGTTCAAGCCATTAAATCCAAGGACCCCATCGCCATCCGCGTAGCTAGGAAGTCCTATAAATCTGCAATATGCATAGCCAAGCGTGATCAAGATAGCAAATGGTGGACATCACTCAGCGACGCTGTGCGCGAGAGAAATTATAGTCTGTTCTGGTCCCTGGCAGCGCGAGGCCCAGAAACCAGTGGTTTGGACATCACAACCAATATTGCCCCAAGAGACTGGATAGCCCACTTTAGTAGTCTGTACTCCCCTGATCATGATAGCCCCACCTCTGTTTGCACGGGCCCCCTCCTATTTCACTCGTTAGCACCAACCACCGCAGCACCCCTGTTGTTCTCCCAAAGTGATATAACTTACTCTCTAAGCACTCTAAAACGCGGCAGGGCCCCTGGTTCAGACTGCGTCCCAGCAGACCTATTCTCAACAGACCTAGCATCCTGGTCAAGATATCTCACCATTCTAGCTAACGCAATAGCATCTGGGGCGCCAATTCCCGACTCTTGGAAAGCGGCCATTGTTATTCCAATCTTTAAAAAGGGCGACAGATCTCTTCCCTGTAACTATAGACCCATTAGTCTAATTGACTGTGTCCAAAAAGTCTTCTGCCACTGCCTCCTAGGGAAGATAGAAGAATGGATAATTGACCACGATATCCTTAGCCCCCTCCAAGCCGGTTTCCGAAAGAAGATTTCCACCACTGATCAAGCCCTCAGATTCCTATTATTATATTGGAAAACAGTGTTCATCGGTAAAGGCAGCCTTTATGTAGCTTTCGTGGATCTCAAATCTGCTTTTGACCTAGTACCTCGCAACAAACTGTGGGTCACTCTCTCTCGGATGGGAATCCCGGAACACATCCTTGCCATTTTGATACGACTCCACGAGGACAACTACGCACAAGTCAGGTGGGGCAACAAGGGCCAACTTACCGATAGAATCCACGTCTCTAGGGGTGTGCGGCAAGGTTGCGTACTTGCCCCGACCCTCTTTTCCCTGTACATCAACGAAATTGTCCCCTCCCTCCTCAGACTGCAGGCTGACGCACCTTCACTTGGCACACAAAAAATCCCAGTCTTACTCTTTGCCGATGACACTCTCTTGATATCTAAGACCCCTAGTGGTCTAAGGAAACTCCTTGCGTGCTTCGAGCATTTCTGTTCATCCCAGGGACTCGAAATCAACGCAACGAAAACCAAACTAATGACCCTTAATCCCCACAGATCTTTCAAAGGGAAATTTACTCTAGAGGGCTCCTCACTCGAGAAGGTGGGCATTTTCAGCTACCTGGGCATAACACTCACTGACAACATGTCCTGGAAGCCACACATAGGAAAACAAGCCCTTAAATTAAGACAAACAACTGGGGCTCTACTAAAAAACTTCCACCTCTCACACACAAAACCAATTCGCCCAGCATTACAATTATACGAAGCCCAGGCAGTTTCCTCAGCGCTCTACGGGGCTGAACTTTGGGGTTATACCAAAACCCAAGACCTAACCACCGCTGAAAACAACTTCTTAAGAAACCTTGTGTCCCTTCCGCTAAGCACCCCACTGTTCCCTCTTTTCAAGGACCTCGGCATCAAACGCATTGGTCACAAAGCCCGCCTGCGACCTCTGCTGTACTGGCGGCGTCTCTGGACCACTCCGGAACTTGTCATCTTCACCGAAGCTCTACAGGTCATCCTAAAAGCCGACCACCTGCACAGAATCCCCTGGCTACGATCCATCAAGGATTTACTCCACTCTATCGGGCTCGATGATCTCTGGAACTCACCAGCCACGTCAGTCTTTCCCTCGAAAAGCGAACTAAAGAAACTTTACTGGCAAAGGGCCAACAACGAAGACACTCGGGCTGCACTCCACACTACATTATCTTGTGACTTTGCCAACCTAAAAGAGTCATGCAAGTACGAAACTTTTTGGGACCTAATCACGGCCCCAAGGGAAAGGAAACTGTACTTCCAGCTCCGCATTGGAACACTCCCATTAAGACTTTTCACCAGCAGCTGGTCAAACAACGAATCCACCGCATGCCCTGCTTGCAAAGCCCCCGTGGAGAATCTCCCTCACCTCCTTTTTGCATGCCCCGCGTATACTGCCCCCCGTAGGAAATGGCTGGCCCCGGCATGCAGACTACTGGGAGCACGCTGCTCTGCGCTAGCTCTGCGAATCCTCAGATCAGACACCAGACCAACGCTAGTGATCGCTATCGCCAAATTCCTCGGAGCTAGTTGGCTTATTAGAGGGAAAACTCTCCTGGACAAAGACTCCAAATAAGACTGTCCCAACATCCTGCAGAGTGCATTTCACTTCATTTCATTTTTTCTAATTTCTTTCCATTTTATTCTATCTCATTTTTATTCCATTTTAATTTTTTATTTATATTTCATTCCCTTTTATCACCATATTTACCTGCAATTTTATTTTATCATGTGCATTTATTTGTATTTATTACTGCTCGCGCTTTTTTGGCTCTTGTAGCCGCAATAAAGCTTCTTTGAATTGAATTGAAAAGTGAAAACAAGACAATGAGCGAAGTCGGGGATCGCAGCGTCTGTGCGAAACGTTGAATCCACGCACTTCGAGCGGCATTGGTCACCACGTGGTACGGCGACTTCCACGGGGTCGCAGACTTCAGCAGGGCTGCAGCGGCGTCAGGCCTGCGAGAATCGCCGCGTTCCAGCGAAGGTCATGGTGTTGGGTGCAGGTGGCGTCCCCTGATTCAGCTGCGGCATCGGTCCGAAGTCATCCGAAGCCGATTTCCATGGATTTCCACCAGATTTCCTTTCAAGGGGCCCAGGGACTGGATGGGGCACCACTTGTCAGAGCAGGAGTCTCTCCAGAGACTCCAGGTGCTGGCAGAGAGAAGTCTTTGCTGTCCCTGAGACTTCAAACAACAGGAGGCAAGCTCTAAATCAAGCCATTGGAGATTTCTTGATTTCTTCACAAGATGGAAGGCACACAAAGTCCAGTCTTTGCCCTCTTACTCTGGCAGAAGCAGCAACTGCAGGATAGCTCCACAAAGCACAGTCACATGCAGGGCAGCACTTCTCCTCAGCTCTTCTCCAGGCAGAGGTTCCTCTTGTTTCCAGAAGTGTTCTAAAGTCTGTGGTTTTGGGTGCCCTTCTTATACCCAATTTCCCCTTTGAAGTAGGCCTACTTCAAAGTAAAGTCTCTTTTGCATGTGAAATCCTGCCTTGCCCAGGCCAGGCCCCAGACACTCACCAGGGGGTCGGAGACAGCATTGTGTGAGGACAGGAACAGCCCTTTCAGGTGTAAGAGACCACTCCTCCCCTCCCTCCTAGCACAGATGGCTCATCAGGAAATGCAGACTACACCCCAGCTCCTTTTGTATCACTGTCTAGTGTGAGGTGCAAGCAGCCCAACTGTCAAACTGACCCAGACAGGGAATCCACAAACAGGCAGAGACACAGAAATGGTATAAGCAAGAAAATGCTCACTTTCTAAAAGTGGCATTTTCAAATGCCTAATCTTAAAATCAACTTTACTAAAAGATGTATTTTTAAATTGTGAGCTCAGAGACCCCAAACTCCACATGTCCATCCGCTCCCTATGGGAATCTACACTTTAATCAGATTTAAAGATAGCCCCCATGTTAACCTTTGAGAGGGACAGGCCTTGCAACAGTGAAAAACGAATTTAGCAATATTTCACTGTTAGGACATATAAAACACATTACTATATGTCCTACCTTAAACATACACTGCACCCTGCCCTTGGGGCTACCTCGGGCATACCTTAGGGGTGCCTGACGTGTAAGAAAATGGAAGGTTTAGGCATAGCAAGTGGGTACACTTGCCAAGTCGAGTTTACAAACTGCACACACAGACACTGCAGTGGCACGTCTGAGACATAATTACAGAGCTACTTATGTGGGTGGCACAACCAGTGCTGCAGGCCCACTAGTAGCATTTGATTTACAGGCCCTGGCACCAGTAGTGCACTTTACTAGGGACTTACTAGTAAATCAAATATGCCAATCATGGATAAACCAATTACGTACAATTTACACAGAGAGCATATGCACTTTAGCACTGGTTAGCAGTAGTAAAGTGCTCAGAGTTCAAAAGCCAACAGCAGCAGGTCAGAAAAAATAGGAGGCAGGAGGCAAAAAGACTGGGGATGACCCAGCAAAAAGGGCCATTTCCAACAGGTTGCAATTGATTCTGCTTCTCAGTAGAATTCCATGAATTAAAATTTTTAATCTGCTGTAAACAGATGCTAGAATGTGGGATGTTCCACCCGTTTCTGCTAGTTTTGCATTTGCCACCCTAAATTTAAAAAATGTCAATGCAGGCAATATGCCTTGCTGTACAATTATTTTTGTTACATGTAGATTGGAATGCACGGCATGAGTGCGCCGTCTAATACAATCAGGGGCATGAAAATATAGTTATTTTACTAGTAATTGCAAAAGTATATTAGACCGCCTGGCCCGTGACAGTATATGAACACAAATTCCTCAGCACCAAAGAGCCCTGTGGCACCTCCAAGCAGGGGCTGGACATCGTCCTCCCTGTTGGGGAGGTTGCTTTCAAGAGCCTTGTCACGAGCCCTGGCAACGTACTTACCTAAATAAGTTACCATTAAGGTAAATACAGTGCCGGCCCTTCACAGTGCGTCTAAAAGCAACTGTACTGGGCCATTCATCCGTCCACCAAGCAATGGTCCAACCCTAATTTCGTTCTGGAAAAAAGGGCAAATTTCAGCTGGTCTGAGACATGCCCGAACATTTTGCCCTTTCCTAATTCTGAAGCTTGGGTTCAGTGACTTCCACTGTCTAGACTCCCAAAGGCCTGCCTTCATGTTTGCACCATCCAAAAGCTTGTTGCGGAAGGTCAGTCCCAACAGGCATCCTGGATCTCAACCCCTGTAAGACTTGTGCATTGTGAAAAGAGATTTGAAATGCATTGCTGAATATGCTGCGAGCCAGAGCAGTGCTTTGAAGGTTGGCTTTATCTGGTCAAGCTGCCAGAAATTGGGACACATTTTTGATATTTGATCCTGGAGTCTCTAAATTCATATATTTGTAAACAATATTACAGTAATCGAAGCGGGCTGTATTAAGGACCCGGTGTCGGTTGTACCTGAGGGCTAGTTCAATGGAGTGGGAGGATTCTCCTCAGTAGGAGAGATGCAGATTGACGCCTTTGATCATTGGTTTATGTTGAGAAATGAAAACATCAGTATTGAACATATTTCCAGGTTGTAAACTTTCATGCAGTGGATGGAGGTGATTTTTAGATTGGTAGTCCACTGAACCTGCACTAAGGTGATTTTTCCATACATAATCGGGATATCTGTCTTGACTATTTTTCATCCTGACAAAAGCATTGGTCCTAGCAAGTGGGGAGGCTGGCTAAGTTCACCCGCTTGGTTCTAGCAAAAAACGGATTTGAGTATAGTCATTCTAAATTTGGAGATTTACCTGGTACTGTCCTAGTAGGGATGCCAGCAGGCATACCAAATTGCTAAAGAGCCGGCTTGAAAGGGATGGCCCAGGGGTATTCCACATGACACCTTCCCTGTTGAGGGATCCATTGACATAAAGCACATCTGTTGGATGTGGTTGGAGCAGAAGGACCCGATCCATCCCAAAGCAGAGACAGTGGCCCAGACTAATTCATTGAGCCTCCAACCAAATTTCCTTGGCACGCACTACCAGAAATACTGTTCACTCGTTTCTGCTGCACATTTGTGATGTATTTGAAGTAGGCTGATAGCTAATGTGTGTCAGCGAGTTCACTTTCTCACAGGCAAGACACCCATGTATGGGCATTCACCTTTCTGACAGCGTACCGCTGTTGCAAGTGGCTAAGAGGGATCAGTGATGAGACAGCACAGGAGACAGTTGGGAGCAGGAAACAGAGAGTGAGGAGTACAAGTTTGAAGCAGAAGGTGCAGTGGATAGCAACCACAGTATTTCAGGTAACCTGGATATAAACCTTATACAGACAGCCGCAAGCATTCCTTAGTGATGCAGTCTCCATTCCTCATTAGTGAGCAGTGCGGATGGGGGAGCTGGTAGGTGTTCCAAGATAACTGTTTTTTTTAAGTGAGACAGCAGAATTCACAACAATGCACTGAACACTGAGAATCAGAGTCCTTTTTGTGAGTGCCTGATCAAAAGGACTGCAGTGGCAGGTGTGACTGAGAGAATGGTATGGAGGAGTGTGAAGGAGGACTAGAGGACAGATAAAAAGCCTTCTGATGTGGCTCAATCGTAGGTCCACCACAGTCATAATGAGGAAAGTGTAAGGAAAAGGTTCAATGTAGAAGATCTGTTTAGTCACCAAGAACCGGTGAATGAAATGTCCCGCATGTCCCTTATGAAATGGACCTTATGTTCTGGTCATTATATCTTTGCCCATCCAGTTGTTACATAGTTACATGTTAAGCCATGTATCAGAGCTCCAGGTATGGCAAACTAAAGGCACTAAACTTGTAAATGTAATGATAGTAGTTTCATAACCCCATCAAATGTATATATAATTGAATATTACCATTGGTGTTTCCGAAGGGTTTAGAGTGACTTAGCCACAGTACATTGCTGAGAGGGTGAAACCATCCCGTCATTGACAAACTATAGTTTGTAGTATAATGCTGCATAGATGATGCTGTCAACAGAAAGGTAGAGATTAAAGACCACACTCTGATGTTCTAGGGTAGGTTTTGGTAACTCTTCCTAGCCTAAACTCAGACTGGTGGTAGAAAAGTAAGAAGTAAAGTCAGTGTATTTTTCTAGTTATCATGTAACCTCCCTTTCCATGATCTCTATGGCTTATAGTAGGATAAACGTTGAATATTCAAGAAATTTGGGCCGCAGAATGGTTTCTTTAGCATGATGGCAGCACGTTTTATGGGAACAAAAATCTCCATTCGGAAAAAAACTGTGCTGATCCTTGCTTTGAGATCAACCTCGAGAGAAGAGAGCCATTGTCTAATGTAGTCTGCCATTCTGACTGCTGTTGTGTTTTTAGCTGACCTTGATGTTTCCTCATTTTTCAGGAGGTGGAAGGACGTAAAGGAAGAATGAATCTGGGATGATAAGGAAATGGAGACACTGATTTTGGTAATTTTGGATTTAAAGACCAGTAAGAGGTCTTCACCGGGCTGTCAAATCGCAAATGAGGTGTTTTTCAGGCCAACCTGGTTAGCGATTTTGTAGTAGATGTTAGCAAACTTCTTGATATGATTTGTGACCTCAATTAATTATTTGGCCAGGGAGGCCATTTGGTATTCTTAATTCCTTAAACTTCTCCTAATTAAGATCAAACAAGACTCAACCCTCGCCAGATCTTGATACCTGTCATTGGTGTGTGACGTGTTGGCTGGAGCGTTTGAGCTCACCCAACTCATAGTTGAACCATTTGTAAATTTGTTCCGGTGTCTTGTTTCTGGCTCTGCATAGTGGATGAAATGTTGACAATTAGATTTCCCAGCACGCCTTTAGGATCAAAATCACTCACAGAGTGGCTAGTCTATGCTCCGGATTCCTTAGTGTTTAACGTTTTTGAAGTGCCAGGCTGTAATTCTTTGCAAGGTCTGGTACTTAGGTAGGGGGATGGGTTATTTCAAGAGGTGAGATAGGACAGTAGTGTGCAATTTCTATACATAATTTGTATCATATGTTTTAGTCTCTTGTAGTCTCCTTCATTAGTAGCCTTGTAAATTTAAAAAAGTGACACACTTTCTCCATTGTTTGCATTATAAATTTCAGTGCGCGTTGATCACACTTTCTATTGTCCTTTTACATTATTAATGGGAATTTAATCACTGGCCTCTTATGTTTCAGTGAAGTTTCATGACCTCTCCATAATGGAACATATATTTCCAGTCTTTCCCCATTGTGGATCTCATAAGTTTTAATGTGACGTCAGTTTCCACCTTTACTGGCCTCATTTGCTTCAATGAAGTCCCAATCCTTCCATTACTGATCTCACACATTTCAGTGGTGCAAAAATGTCTCCATTGCTTGGCTCACTCTTTTCAGTGGAGATTCAGTTTCCCTCCATTGTTGGCTTCAGACCTTTCGATAAAACCTCAGTCCTTGTTGGATTCATACATTTCAATGAAGCCTCAATGCCCCCACCCCTCATTGTCATATTTTTCAATGGAGCCCCAGTCTTTCCCATTGTTATCTTCATGCACATTTCAGATTTCCACAGCACAGACTTCCTCACACTTCAGTGGAGTTTAACTCTCACCACCCTGTTTGAAGATGCCTTCCTTCCACATCAGTGCTACCACTAATATTTTGACAAATATAGAGCATAAATCTGATAGCATCCCATAGTCCTGTCAGGACGATCCAGTGATTTACAAGCATGCCTCTCATTTCCATACTAAACAGTTTTTGTTATTATTTTCACAGCAAGATATTTTTACAGCTAGGCTGTTCGTGCACTGAATGCATTATGTATAAAATAACTTTTACATCTGTAAACCTCATTTTATCATCACCCTCCTACGATCCCTCTTCACTGAATTTACCTCGGTTTGTGTGAAGCCAGGACAGAGGTGTCATCAAAGCTAACAAATAGATCTTAGAATTTAAGCATTACACACATCACCTTCTGTTTATTTACATGATACTTAAGAGATTTCTAGAGCTCTGTGGCCACTTCGGAGCACTAGGATGCCACCTGGTCAGCAGGTGAGTCATTATTTGAATATGAAACGGTCCGTAGTGATTCAAGAAGGTGGGTTATCATTTGTTGAACAGGTATTTTTAAATGCATGATTCGACTCAATAGAATGCAATGAGAGTGAGAGGTAAAGATGATAAGAGCAAGGTGGATAGAGGAAGAAAGAGAGAGGGAAGAAGGACAGCGAGAAGGAAAGTGAGAGAGAGGGAGACAGAGAATTCGAGATACATAGTAAGACAGGAAGAGACAGAGTCATTCAAGGAGAAAGTGAGAAAAATAGACAACAAAATTAAAGGGCTCATTTAAGAGCCCCTAGCTCCTTTTTGTGCCACATTAGCGTCATTTTTTAATGCTAATGTGGCCAACGAGGCCAAAATCGCCATCCCAAATTTATAAAGTGACGCCATGCACGCATGGTGCCACTTTGTAACCCTTTGCTCAGAGCAGGTGCTAAAAGGCGGCACACCATTGTTTTCAATGGGCCTCAATGGGCTTAGCAGGATTAGTGTCAGAATTTTTTTATGCTAATCCTGCAAAGCTCCCATCTAGTGTCAAAAGTTTTGAAGTTAGTTCCCCTAACTACTGTTAGGGGGCTGCTAAGTGGCACAAGAAAAGTGTTGCTGCAGTGGGTGCAGCACCACTTTTCTTAAATCAGAGCCTAAGAGAAAGAGAGGTAACACAAGATGATAAAAGAGCACAAAAGACAAGTAGTGAAAGAAAGCGACTACAAATAGATGAAAGAGAAAGAAGGAGCGAGATAAAATGGATAGGTTGAGAGCGAGAGGTACTGCAAGAGAAAGACCCAAAAAGACAGAAGGAGAGAGAAGGTGATAGGAGAAAGACCTACAAAAGAAGGACGAGAGACAACAAGAAAGAGAGAACATGGTATTAAAGAGAGGTTAAAGGAAGATGGAGATACATAGACAAAGAAAAAAAGGAGAGAAGTGAGAGGGAGAAATAGAGTTGATGGTGAGCCAGCAAGGGTTTTAGAGAGAGTGCACGATGAGGAGATAGGGAGACGGAAAGTGGGAGGGTGGCTGAGAAAGTGAAAGAGAATCAGAGAAAGGAGAGGAAAAAAGAAGGAGGTACTAAAAAAGGAAAAAGAGAATGAGAGGCAAGGAAGGGAAGGTAAAGCAAGAGAGAGATAGAGAGAGACTCAAGGGGAAAGAGAACCAAGTAACTAGAGAGTTGATGAAGGGGTGAGAGACATATACATCCACTGAGAAACAAAGAGAGAAAGAAACAGTGAGAGAGAGTAAAAGGGAAAGAGCTACATAGGGAGAGAGATAGAATGAGAGAGACAGAGACAGAAAGAGGAATGGTTAAGGAAAGTGAAAAGATAGGTGAAGAGAGTAAGAGATAAAGAGAGAGGGGGAGGAAAAAATAAAGTGAAGAGTAGAGAGAGGGAAAGGGGAGAGAAAAAGAAAGTGAGAAGAAGTGAAGGGGAAGGCGAGGGGGAAGACAGAGAATCGGAGAGAGCAACAGTGAGAAAGACGGGAAACAAATAGAAAGAGGACACATGAGAGAAAGGCTGCTCAATAGATAGGGCAGTTTTAGACAGTGACAAACAAAGAAAAGGCGACAGGAAAGGTAAGAGAGTGTCCGAGGACAGAGAGGGTGGGGAGCAGAGAAGAGACTGAACGAATGTGAGTTGGAGGGAGCGATAGACAGACATCATGATAAGCAACAATTAGAGAGAAGGGATAGAGAGAGGGCACGAAAAGAGTGGGGCAGAGTGGAAGGAAGTGTGATTTACAGAGAAAGAGCAAGGGAAAGGAGTCGATGGGAGAGGGAGAGAGGAGATATCCTAGAATGGAGCGAGGGATAAAGACGGAGTGAGATACGGACATGGAAACCAATACAGAGAAAGTGAGAGTGAGGAAGTGGGAAAGAGTGAGAACGAGAGAGTCACAAGGTGTGCGTGAGAGGAAGGGGTAAAGAGAAATAGAAAGGGGTAGATAGAAAGAAGAAGGAGCATAAATAGAAAGTGAGAGAGATGCCAATAAGAAAAAAAAATTGGAAATAAACAGGGATAAAAAGAGAGAGAGGAGAGAATAAAAGAAAGAATGTGGAGAAGCGATAGAAAGGCAAATAAAGAATTGTGGTACATAGATAATGTGACAGTAAAGAAGAGCGTGAGAGAGAAGAGAAAGCAAAATGGGAAGTGAATGGAAGAAAGAGGTGGGGAGAGGAAAAGGGGTAGAGAGAAAGGAAGAGAGAAAAAAATGATAGAGGGATTGGGGCAACGAGAAAACAAGCAAAAGAGAGGGAGAAAGGCACATAGAGGATGCACGTAAGAGAGAGCAAGGGAGATTGAAAGACAGGTGGAGAGAATGCGACACAGAAAAAGGGGCAAAGAAGGCCAGATAGAGCAGAGAAAGAAGGATAGACAACGAGAAAAGGAAAAAGAGAAGGTGAAAAGAGGCAAAAGACTCATTCAGAAAAAAGGGGTAGAAAGTGAGGCAATAGGGGGAGAAGGGAGATAGGAAAATGTACTAAGGTGGGGTAAAGAGTGCAGGGGAGGTAAACAAAGAAATAACAAGAGAGTAGCAGAGATGTAAAGAGAGAAAGATTGAGTTCTATAGATAAAGCAGCGAGTAAAAGAGAGAACAACTGTGAGAGGAGAAGAGACAAAATTTGAGAGAGTGATGAGGCGAGAGAAAGAACTGTGTAAAAGACAGATGAGGAGTTAGAGAAAACGTAAAAGCAACAGAGATGGAGGTGTGAAGAGAGAGAGTTATAGATACAATTAAAGAGACTGAAAGTCAGAGAGAAAGTGAGCGAGAGAGAAGTAAAAGCGAGAGAGAAAGAAAAGGCAGGATAGAGGAGGGCGAAAAATGAGAACGGATAGAGCGATGAGACAACTAGAGAGAGGAGGAAGTAGGAGAGAGGTGAATAGAATGCTTGACATACTGAGAGAGGGGGCAGAGTGAGAGGGCAAGAGAGATATAAACTGGATGAGAATGAGAGAGTGAGACAACAAGAAAGAAAGAGGGAAGAGACAAATCGGAGTTAGAAGACAGGCAAAGAGAGCGATAGACAAGGTGAGAGAGACATCAAGAAAAGGCGAGAGGCAGAGGGAAGCTAGGAAGTGTAAGAGGGGTGAGATGCACAGAGAGCTGCAAGGGAAGGTAAAGAGAGTCACTACATGGTACTTATGTGGGGTTCATTACTTTGAAATCAGTTTGATGGAAGACATTGTTATGCATAACCTTGTGATGTAATTGCTGCAAAATGAGCCACTTACTGCAGAATGATTCTGATGGAGACAACTTCTGCACAATAGGTTTGATTAGGGAAAATTGGTGCACAGCACACTTGATATATGTTTGTCAGTGCGCATTATATGTTATCAGAGTAATTATTGTACAGTATTCGTGGTCTAGCCCATGGGAAGTATCGTTTGGTATTATGGAGATTATACATGTCAACCCTTTCCGTTTTGTTAATTGACAGACATTTTGAGAGAGGTTTTCCTCTGACGCTTTACAGACAAAGAGTACTATGCTGCAGTTACACAGGGGTGAGAAGGGATGTGGTTTAGGGTTTGTGACAGACAAGAGGGATCTTCAGTAACGGTCTTGAATGACACACCATCAGAACAACACCAGGTGTTAACCCCTCCAAAACACTCCATCAGGAATAATGGCAACAGAGCTAATAAACATACTAACTGCTACCCTATATACTGGGTGCTCACTTATACCGCTCTACTTATATGGAACAGGGTCCAAGCATTGAGCATTTAATTTAGGTGCAAACCTAGACATGTCTTACACATGTCTTTTTAGAGCAAAGGATGGAAACGTCAATATGCTGCATACTTGGGCCCGTATTTATACTTTTTGACGCTAAACTGCGCTAACGCAGTTTAGCGTCAAAAATTTTTGCGCCGGCTAACGCCATTCTTAAGTGCCATGCGGGCGCCGTATTTATTGAATGCCGGCGCAAGCAGACCGGCGCTGCCTGGTGTGCGTGGAAAAAAACCACGTACACCAGGCAGCGCCGGCGTAGGGAAAAATGGCGTTAGGGCGTCTTAAAAATGGTCAAGTCAGGTTGACGCAAAAAAATCACCTCCACCCGATTTGCGCCATTTTTAACGACGCCCAGACGCCATTTACATGACTCCTGTCTTAGTAAAGACAGGAGTCATGCCCCCTTGCCCAATGGCCCTGGGCATGGCCATTGGGCATTGTGGCATGTAGGGGGGCACAAATCAGGCCCCCCTATGCCCAAAAAAAAATATAAAATAGTTTTTTTTATACTTACCTGAATGTCCCTGGGGTGGGTCCCTCCATCCTTGGGTGTCCTCCTGGGGTGGGCAAGGGTGGCAGGGGGGTCCCTGGGGGCATGGGAGGGCAGCTGTGGGCTCATTTTGAGCCGACAGGTCCCTTAACGCCTGCCCTGACCCAGGCGTTAAAAAGAGGCGCAAATGCGGGGTTTTTTGCCCCGCCCACTCCCGGGCGTGATTTTTCCCCGGGAGTATAAATACGACGCATTTGCGGCGCAGTAATTTTTTTGGACGGGAACGCCTACATTGCATCTCATTAACGCAAGGAAGGCGTTCACGCAAAAAAATTACGCTCTTTACTCATACTTTGGCGCTAGACGCGTCTAACGCCAAAGTATAAATATGGCGTTAGTTTTGCGCCGAATTTGCGTCGAAAAAAACGACGCAAATTTGGCGCAAACGGAGTATAAATATGCCCCTTGGTGTTATATGCTTTTAAGTAGCAGAATGTGGCGTTTATGGCCACCGAAGCACCAGGAATCTTACATGCCCCAAGGACTGTTTTTGCATGACTCCGTTTGACATTTTTTCTGTGCGCTAGTCCTGCGTAACACGCAGGGATCTTAAGTATTTTCCAGACTTGATCCTTTAACGGTTTCACCATGGAGATTGCAGAACATCTTTACAAACTATCGAGTCACCCCACTGGGCTCTCTGACACGGATGTACTTAGTGAATCACTGTACTGCAATATATAAAACTCTCCACTGTTTACTCAACAGTGTCCCTAAAAAAATTACACCAGCCAACAAGGCAGTAATAAACGATATAATACTAAATTTAACATCTCGATAAGAAGAAAAGGTCAAAAACTCGAGCAACATTAGAGAAAAGTCAGCTCACTTGAGAATCGAGATAATTTTGCAGACTCACATGAGGGACAACCCTTGTCCCTGCTTTCAGCAGGCAGGTCTCCCCTCGCGCCGCTGCCCTGCGCCACCTACCTCTCCGTCCGTTTTTCATTTCTTTAGTATCCCTTGCCGCTGTGTCCCCGCAGCCCCTCCCGCCACACCCCACATCCTTCTCCGTCCGTTTTCCATCTTTTCTTATTCCCTTGCCGCTGCGTCCCCGCTGCCCCTCCCACCTCCCCACCTCCTTCTCCGTCCGTTTTCCATCTTTTCTTATTCCCTTGCCGCTGCGTCCCCGCGGCCCCTCCTGCCTTCCCCCACCTCCTCACCGTCCGTTTTCCTTTTGTTTTTTCCCACCGCTGCTAATCCCTGTGGCCCCACCCCCCCAGCCTTACCATTCGCCCAGACCTCCCTCCTCCCAGCTGCCACTCCCTCCCTCCTCCCCATTTATGGCAGCCACGGCACGGTAACAAGGAGCAACCGTTGTCCCTGCTTTCAGCAGGCAGGCCACTCCTCGCGCCGTCGCCCCGCGCCACCTCCCTCTCCGTCCGTTTTTCCTTTCTTTATTATCCCTTGCCGCTGCGTCGCCGCGGCCCCTCCCGCCTCCCCCCAACCTCCTTCTCCGTCCGTTTTCCATCTTTTCTTATTCCCTTGCCGCTGCGTCCCCATGCCCCCTTCTGCCTCCCCCACCTCCTTATCTGTCCATTTTCCATCTTTTCTTATTCCCTTGCCGCTGCATCCCCGCGGCCCCTCCCGCGTTCCCCCACCTCCTCACCGTCTGTTTTCCTTCAGTTTTTTCCCGCCGCTGCTAATCCCTGTGGCCCCACCCCCCAGCCTTCCCATTCGCCCAGCCCTCCCTCCTCCCAGCTGCCACGCCCTCCCTCCTCCCCATTTATGGCAACCGCGGCGCAGTAACAAGGAGCAACCATTGTCCCTGCTTTCATCAGGCAGGTTGCTCCTTGCGCCCCCGCACCGCGCCGCCTCCTTCTCCATCTGTTTTCCATCTTTTCTTATTCCCTTGCTTCTGCGTCCCCGCGCCCCCTCCTCAATCCCACCACATCCATCTCTGTCCGTTTTCCATCTTTTCTTATTCCCTTGCACTGCGTCCCCGCAGCCCCTCCTACCTCCCCCACCTCCTTCTCCGTCCGTTTTCCATCTTTTCATATTCCCTTGCGCTGCATCCCCGCAGCCCCTCCTGCCTCCCCCACCTCCTTCTCCGTCCGTTTTCCATCTCTTCGTATTCCCTTGCCGCTGCGTCCCCACGGCCCCTCCTGCCTCCCCCACCTCCTCACCGTCCGTTTTCCTTTTGTTTTTTCCCGCTGCTGCTAAT
Source organism: Pleurodeles waltl (assembly GCF_031143425.1). NCBI lineage: Eukaryota > Metazoa > Chordata > Amphibia > Caudata > Salamandridae > Pleurodeles > Pleurodeles waltl. Next base: position 255,226,618 of record NC_090445.1, read on the forward strand.
CCCTGCGGTCCCAACCCCCAGCCTTCCCATTCGCCCAGCCCTCCTTCCTCCCAGCTGCCATTCCCTCCCTCCTCCCCATTTATGGCAGCTGCGGCATGGACGCGCTGCTGGTGCGCCAAAGGAGCGCCAAAGGCAAGCCTGTCTGCTCCTGTCCGCGCCAAGACCGCACCCAGTGTCAGTCCCCCTGGCCCCCTCAGACAAATCTACTCACCCTTCACTCACTCAACCCAGGCCTTCGCCCCACCTGCACCCTTTCCAGCCCCACACACACTCATGGCCCCTTCACCTGCCACACCTGTCATTTCTCCTGCTCCTCATCCCTCACACCACACACCAACCATAGCGACCCCCTGACAACAAACACAACACCCCCAACGCAATACACACCTGCTCTGCCCCCACCAACCAGCCCCACAGCACACCACCCCACAACCAGAACACACCCCGCAACAACACCCTCATGCACCACACCAACACCACCCACCACAACCACTTCAACTGCCTGCTCCTCAACACCCGCTCCCTTCACAAACATGCCATAGAACTCTGGGACCTCATCACATCACACTCACCTGACATCGCCTTCCTCACGGAAATCTGGACCAACCCCTCCTCGGACCCCGACATAGCCATCACCCCCCTCAAGGGATACAAACTCCAACGTAAAGACCGCATCAACAGGCCAGGTGGTGGCATTGCCATCCTACACAGGGACACCATCAAAGTCACCACCAGCTCCCAAGACACTATCGACAACAGAGAACACATGCACTTCCTAATCCACATTAACAACAAGTCCACCCTCAGAGGTACACTAATCTACAGACCACCAGGACCACGCCCCGCCTTCTGCGACACCATCGCCGACACCATCAGCTCGCACGCCCTAACCTCCACAGACTACATCCTCCTCGCTGATTTCAACTTTCATTTGGAGAGCCTTCAAGACCACAACTCTACCTCCCTCATAGACAATCTCACCAACCTCGGACTCAAACAACTGGTCACCGCACCCACCCACTCAGCAGGACACACGCTCGATGCAATTTTCACCTCAAGCCAACACATAGCCTACACCCACCCCACCGAACTCCTCTGGACTGACCACCACTGCGTCCATTTCTCCTTCACCAAACCCCCCACACACCAACATCAGCAAACCACACCCTACCGCATGTGGGACAAGATCCCGAACCTGAACTCCCAACTGGCTCACAACTCCCCCCCACACCAACGACCCCAACACAGGAGCACACAACCTCTCTAAATGGATCACTACCTGCGTAGATACACTAGCCCCCCTCAGAAAACACATCACCACACGCAACATCAAGAACGCCCCATGGTTCACCCCCGAACTCCAAGACTCCAAGCGCAAATGCCACCAAGTGGAGAAAATATGGCGACAATACAACCAACTTCTCCACCCTCAAAGCCACCATTCGCACCCATCACCAACTCATACGCACCGCCAAAAGAGATCACTACAAGACACGCCTTGACAACAACTCTCAAAACAGCAAAGAACTCTTCACCATCATTAATGAGCTAGCCAAACCCAAAGCCAGCAACATAGACCCCACACACAAGCAGCCCCTATGTGATGCCCTCTCAAACCACTTCAGCCACAAAATCCCGGACATCCACAACAGTTCATACCACACACACCCACCACACACACCCCTCACTCACCCAACTCAACCCCAACTCATGACCCCCCCACCAAACTCACCACCTGGGCCCCCACCACACATGAAGAAACCAAAAAAACCATGAACTCCATCCACTCCGGGTCCCCGTCTGACCCGTGTCCACATCTCATCTACAACAAAGCCAGCCCAACCATAGACCCCATACTCTGTGACATAATCAACTCCTCCTTCGACTCCGCCACCTACCTAGACCCCTGGAAGCACGCAGAAATCACTGCTCTCCTAAAAAAAAACAAAGCCGACCCGGAGATCCTCTCCAACTATCGGCCCATCTCCCACCTCCCTTTCCCCGCCAAGGTTGCCGAGAAACTAGTTAACGCCCGCCTACCCAACTTCCTCGAAGAAAACAACACTCTTGGCCCCTCCCAATTCGGGTTCCGCAAGAACCACAGCACGGAAACCACCCTCATCGCATGCACTGACGACATCAGGACCAAAGTCGACAAAGGCGAGACCGTCGCACTGATCCTCCTAGACCTCTCCACAGCCTTTGACACTGTCTGCCACCACACACTCCGCACACGCCTCCACAACATAGGAATTCGCCACAAAGCCTTAGACTGGCTCACCTCCTTCCTCACCGACCGTATCCAGAGAGTCCGCCTTCCACCTTTCCACTCCACCGCTACCAAGATCATCTGCGGAGTCCCCCAAGGGTCCTCCCTCAGCCCCACACTCTTCAACATTTACATGATCCCCCTAGCCAACATCCTCCGATCACACGGAATCACTATCCTCTCCTACGCAGATGACACCCAACTCATCCTCTCCCTCACCCGCAACCCCATCACCACCAAAACCAACCTACACGCTGCTGTCCTCGACACCGCCAACTGGATGACAACTAACCACCTCAAGCTTAACTCCAACAAAACCGAGATCATCATCTTCGGCCCCAACATAACCATATGGGACGACTCCTGATGGCCCACCGCCCTAGGCCCCGTACCCACTCCCGCAAAGCACGCACGCAACCGCGGCATCATCCTGGACCCCTCCCTCTCCATGACACAGCAAATCAATGCACTAACCTCCTCCTGCTTCCACACACTCCGCACTCTAAAAAAATCCTTCAAATGGATTCCCCCAGAGACCAGGAAGACAGTCACCCATGCACTCATCCGCAGCAGACTAGACTACGGTAACGCCCTCTACGCCGGCACCACACTCAAACTCAAACGCAAACTCCAGAGAATCCAGAACACAGCTGCACACCTCGTCCTTGGCCTCCCCCGCCACGAACAAATCTCACCACACCTCAAATCCCTTCACTAGCTCCCCATAGACAAGAGAATCACTTTCAAGATCCTCATCCACGCACAAAAATCCCTCCACAACACCGGCCCAACCTACCTCAACGAAAGAGTGAGCTTCCACACTCCCACCCGCAACCTCTGATCAGCCGACCTCGCCCTAGCCACAGTCCCCCGCATCCAACGCACCACCACAGGAGGCAGGTCCTTCTCCTACCTCGCCCCCAAAACCTGGAACTCCCTCCTCACCAACCTTCACAAAACCAAAGACCTCCTGCTCTTCAGAAAGAACATCAAGACATGGTTGTTCGAACAGTGACCCTCCTTGCCCCCCTCTTAACCCCCCCAAGCGCCTTGAGACCCTCACAGGTGAGTAGCATGCTCTAAAAAAAATTTGATCGATTCCCTCAAAGTAGTCACAAAAGGCCATGGAAAATTATTCCACAGCATGAATCAACCAGAAACCAAATCAAACAAAGGAGTGTTGGACTTTTTTGCTTATGCAGGGTCATCCCCAATCTTTTTGTCTCCTGCCGCCTAATTTTTTCTGACCTGTTGCTGTTGGCTTTTGAACTCTGAGTACTTTACCATTGCTAACCAGTGCTAAAGTGCATATTCTCTCTGTGTAAATTGTATGTAATTGGTGTATCCATAATTGGCATATTTGATTTACTAGTAAGTCCCTAGTAAAGTGCACTAGAGGTGCCAGGGCCTGTAAATCAAATACTACTAGTGGGCCTGCAGCACTGGTTGTGCCACCCACATAAGTAGCTCTGTAATCATGTCTCAGACCTTTCACTGCAGTTTCTGTGTCTGCAGTTTTAACTGTAAATTCGACTTGGCAAGTGTACCCACTTGCCAGGCCTAAAACTTCCCTTTTCTTACATGTCAGACACCCCTAAGGTAGGCCCTAGGTAGCCCCAATGGCAGGGTGCAGTGTATGGTTAAGGTAGGACATATAATAATGAGGTGTATATGTCCTGACTGTGAAATATTGCTAAATTTGTTTTTCACTGTTGCAAAGCCTGTCCCTCTCATAGGTTAACATGGGTGCTACCTTTAAATCTGATTAAAGTGTAGATTCCCTTTGGGAGCGGATGGACAGGTGGAGTTTGGTGTCTCTGAGCTCACAATTTAAAAATGCATCTTTTAGTAAAGTTGATTTTAAGATTGTGTGTTTGAAAATGCCACTTTTAGAAAGTGAGCATTTTCTTGCTTATACCATTTCTGTGACTCTGCCTGTTTGTGGATTCCCTGTCTGGGTCAGTTTGACAGTTGGCCTGGTTGCACCTCACACTAGACAGTGACACAAAAGGAGCTGGGGTGTATTCTGCATTTCCTGATGAGCCATCTGTGCTAGGAGGGAGGAGAGGAGTGGTCACTCACACCTGAGAGGGCTGTGCCTGCCCTCACACAATGCAGTCTCCAACCCCCTGGTGAGTGTCTGGGGCCTGGCCTGGGCAAGGCAGGATTTCACATTTCAAAGAGACTTTACTTTGAAGTAGGCCTACTTCAAAAGAGAAATTGGGTTTAAAAAGGGCACCCAAAACCACAGACTTTAGAAACACTTCTGGAACCAAGAGGACCCTCTGCCTGGAGAAGAGCTGAATAGCTGAGGAAGAAAAGCTGCCCTGCCTGTGTCTGTGTTTTGTGGAGCTATCCTGCAGTTGCTGCTTCTGCCAGAGTAAGAGGGCGAAGACTGGACTTTGTGTGCCTTCCATCTTGAGAAGAAATCTCCAAGGGCTTGAGCTAGAGCTTGCCTCCTGTTGTTTGAAGTCTCAGGGACAGCAAAGACTTCTCTCTGTCAGCACCTGGAGTCTCTGTAGAGACTCTTACTCTGCCCTGTGGTGCCCATCCAGTTCCTGGGACCCTGAAAGGAGAAGCTGGCATCCTAAAGACAAGAAAATCCATGAACAGAGCTCCGTGCGGGGAAAAGATTGAAGCAAATCCGATCTGCGGCTGAGAAAAACGACAAGCCACCGGCTCCGCAGCTGAGAAACGCTGCTCGCAGGAAACGTGAATGAAGAATCGACGCACGGAGCAGAAGAAACGACGCAGAGCATCGCTGATGGAGGCTGGGAGATCACAACCTGCGCTGCAGGATTTTTGGATCATCTTGCGGCTGGATTTTCGACTCGCATACCGCCGTGCGGAGTTATTTTTGACGCACACCCGCCCGTGTGGGGTTATTTTTGACGCGCACCAGGTACATTTTCACTCTAGCAGCGCTAGTGTGTATTTAAAACTACTTAAAGACTCTTTTTGATTTTTAATTGATAAGTTGACTTGTGTATGGTGGATTTTTGTCGGTTTGGTCTTGTTTTGTTTAGATAAATATTTCCTATGTTTCTAAACCTGTGTTGTGTCATTTTGTAGTGTTTTCATTAAGTTACTGTGTGTGTTGGTACAAATACTTTACACCTAGCCCTCTGAAGTTAAGCCTACTGCTCTGCCAAGTTACCAAGGGGGTAAACAGGGGTTAGCTGAGGGTGATTCTCTTTTACCCTGACTAGAGTGAGGGTCCTTGCTTGAACAGGGGGTAACCTGACTGTCAACCAAAGACCCCATTTCTAACATTGGTGATCAGCGGTTGGGATTTTGTCTTGTATTTGTACTTGACATACAGTGATTAAGTGTACACTACTGTTTTGAGTTCAGACCACTACGTGACCACATACTACTTGTCTTCGGTGATTCTGATTTTTGTTCTCTGATGTCCTCCTGGAAATATTGCTAATATTTTTGGACTTTGGTTTTTGGTTGTGAAGCCTTTGCAGAATGGAAGTCAATTTCTGGCACCTATTTATGTATAAAAAGTGGCAGCTTAAAGCATTCTGCATGGAAAGGGGACTGGATGTGAACAAGAAATCCAGAAGGGAGGATCTTGAGTCAGCCCTGTTTCAGTATGAGTTGAAACGTCAGGCAACACCACCAAATGAGTCTGAGGAGGAGAACTACTCTGAGGAGGAGGACTACTCCGAGGAGGAGGGCAGTGGCCTTTAGGAGGGAACAGAATTAGATGATTGGCTCCTAGCTCGAATCCGGAGTCTGGAAGAGCTAGAAGCAGAGCTTGAGAGGGCTGAGGAGAAGAGAGCCTTAGTCCTGGAAAAAGAAAGGATTGCAGCTCAAGAGCTGAGCTCTGAAAAGCTGAAGGTGGAAGCCATGAGGGCTGAGTCCAGTTCAGATGGTGGCAGAAAAAATCTTGTATCCAGCACTGCTGACGAAGTGCACATGCCCAGAGATGTGGTGCCCTACTTAAGGAGGGAGTTAACACACGCCAGGAGGTTCAGGGGTATGAGGTAGCTCCAGTGATGCACAGGGTCCCTGTGGTGGATTGAGGAACTGGCATGGGGAGTCATATTCCTGCTGGTGGGAGGGACACTCTACTGACTCTAGGTGAGAGTGACAGGGAGAGGGGTTCCCCCCAGGTAGAAGTCCTGGTTATGGAGTTGAAGACATCCCAGAAGAGTGTGGGTTGAGTGTCAGGGACAGTCAGGTACTGTCTCACCAGTCTCAGGAAGGTGATGTGGGGTGCTTTTTCAAAGCAGAGTCACTGGATGGTTGGGCGAAGGGTACTTTGGTTAATTCATGTGAGGGGCTGAGTGATGTAATTGCTGGAGAACATATGTCTAGTCCTTATTTTCCAGAGCTAGGCCAACACCAGGTGGAGTGTGAGTTCTCTGACCCCAGGGAGCTTACAATGGAGGCAGACTTCTGGGTGAGTACCAGAGGGTCTGAAGAGGCATTTGGGGGTGCTCCTGAGGGAGTGGTCTAGGTGTTTCCCAACCAGGTGAGATAGGGAAGGATTGTAGTGTCCCAGTTAGGTCCCAGTGTAGTGGGATGGGCGAGGGACCCCATGTCCAGTCTCAGAGGAGAGGGAATGGGGATGGGCTGAGGCCCAAGGCACCCAAGATCCGGTCCCAGGTCCTGGAGAGTTCCTTGGGGGAGCACCAGGAGGGGAGCCTAGCCTGTACCATAGGGCCATCTGTTGAGGGAGACCCCACAGTGTCAGAAGAACTTGGAGGGGCGGCTGTAGCCCGTGTCCCACCAGTTCTGGTGTCTGGCAGTACCACTCCTAGTGAGAGGGTGCAGAAGTCCAGACAGAGGGTTGAGAGGGGGTTGCGGACCCCAGTGGAGAACCTGGAGGGTCAGGCGTCAGCTCTGAGAGCAGAGCCCCCCAGGAATGACCTTGGTGAGACCATTTCTGGGTTGAGGGGAATCCAGACTCTGTCAAATGGGCAGAGTTCAGGAGACATGTGCCAGCCAGACTCTTGTGTGGCCCTTGGGGACAGTGTGTCCCTTGAGGGGGGTACGTATGCCCCCCTGGAAGTCCTGGTGTGTCAGGCAATGGTTCAAACGCAGGGTGGTGACTCTGGGTTGAATGATCAGGTTCAGGGGGTAAACTCTGACCTGATGGGGGTAAGTGTGCCCCCCTGGAAGTCCTGGTGCGCCAGGCAGTGGTTCAACTGCAGGGTGGTGACTCTGGGTTGAATGGTCAGTTTCAGGGGGTAAACTCTGACCTGATGGGGGGTAGGTGTGCTCCCAAGGAAGTCCTGGTGTGCCAGGCAGTGGTTCAAACGCAGGATGGTGACTCTGGGTTGGATGACCAGGTTCAGAGGGCAAACTCTGACCTGGTGGGGGGTAGGTATGCCCCCCAGGAAGTCCTGGGTTGCCAGTCGGTGGTCCAGTCTGTGGGTACAGACCCTAGATTGGAAGGACAGGTTCAGTGTGTCCCCCCTGACCTGGAGGAAGGAGCTACTGCTAACAATGCCCCTACCATGTTGTCTTCTGGGGGAGCCACTCCTTGTTGGGGGGTGCAGGACCCCAGAAGGGGGGGCAGGGAGAGGGAAGCCTCACCCCTGACCGTTGTACAACCTGAAGGTACAGACCCCAGGTTGGAGGACCAGTTGCAGGTTTACATCCCTGTACTGGTGGAAGAATTGTGCAGGACTGCTTATGCAAGCACCCTGGCAATTTTGGACTCTGGGGGTTCCACTCCTGCATGGAGGGTACAGAGCCCCAGAGGGGAGGACCAGGTTCAGGTTGTCCTCCCTGACCTGGTGGAAGAGAGAGTGGTCATAGGGTGCCAGGCACCTGGGGCTACCCCCCCCCCCCCACTCTCCACAGTCACAGTGGTTAGAGAAGCCTGAGGTCGGGCTCTCATCCCTGACAGTCGTCAGGGGTCACTGTGGCTTGCTGTCCTGGTGGACAGAGTTGCCTCTGGGAGGGGGACGAGAGTCACACCCCGGGGGTGGAGGGGGCAACACCACTGTGTTGGCCCTGGAGGTACTATCTGCCCACTGGGATACATCTGTGAGCAAAGTAAAGTTAGGTGCTGCACAGATGCTACCTGCAGATGTGGAGAAGGGTTCCCCATGGGTTTGCTTAGTGGGCCCTGAAAGTATGGACAGAGGGATCCAACTGGAGTCAGGAAGGCGCAGAACAGGAACATGCCCCTGCTGTTGTGGGCCTGGGTCCTTGTTCTATCGCCCCAATCAGGGAAGTACATCAAGGTATTGATTGTTCTCCCCTGGCTTTGGGCTGGTAGGGGGTTGTGTTGGACTTTTTTGCTTATGCAAGGTCATCCCCAATCTTTTTGCCTCCTGCCGCCTAATTTTTTCTGACCTGTTGCTGTTGGCTTTTGAACTCTGAGCACTTTACCACTGCTAACCAGTGCTAAAGTGCATATGCTTTCTGTGTAAATTGTATATAATTGGTGTATCCATAATTGGCATATTTGATTTACTAGTAAGTCCCTAGTAAAGTTCACTAGAGGTTCCAGGGCCTGTAAATCAAATGCTAGTAGTGGGCCTGCAGCACTGGTTGTGCCACCCACATAAGTAGCTCTGTAATCATGTCTCAGACCTGCCACTGCAGTGTCTGTGTCTGCAGTTTTGACTGTAAATTCGACTTGGAAAGTGTACCCACTTGCCAGGCCTAAACCTCCCCTTTTCTTACATGTCAGACACCCCTAAGGTAGGCCATAGGTAGCCCCAATGGCAGGGTGCAGTGTATGGTTAAGGTAGGACATATAGTAATGAGGTTTATATGTCCTGACATTGAAATATTGCTAAATTTGTTTTTCACTGTTGCAAGGCCTGTCCCTCTCATAGGTTAACATGGGGGCTACCTTTAAATCTGATTAAAGTGTAGATTCCCTTTGGGAGCGGATGGACAGGTGGAGTTTGGTGTCCCTGAGCTCACAATTTAAAAATACATCTTTTAGTAAAGTTGATTTTAAGATTGTGTGTTTGAAAATGCCACTTTTAGAAAGTGAACATTTTCTTGCTTATACCATTTCTGTGACTCTGCCTGTTTGTGGATTCCCAGTCTGGGTCAGTTTGACAGTTGGGCTGGTTGCACCTCACACTAGACAGTGACACAAAGGGAGCTGGGATGTAGCCTGCATATCCTGATGAGCCATCTGTGCTAGGAGGGAGGGGAGGAGTGGTCACTCACACCTGAAAGGGCTGTGCCTGCCCTCACACAATGCAGTTTCCAACCCCCTGGTTAGTGTCTGGGGCCTGGCCTGGGCAAGGTAGGATTTCACATTTCAAAGAGACTTTACTTTGAAGTAGGCCCACTTCAAAGGAGAAATTGGGTATAAAAAGGGCACCCAAAACCACAGACTTTAGAAACACTTCTGGAACCAAGAGGAACCTCTGCCTGGAGAAGAGCTGAATAGCTGAGGAAGGAGAGCTGCCCTGCCTGTGACTGTGCTTGTGGAGATATCCTGCAGTTGCTGCTTCTGCCAGAGTAAGAGGGCAAAGACTGGACTTTGTGTGCCTTCCATCTTGAGAAGAAATCTCCAAGGACTTGATCTAGAGCTTGCCTCCTGTTGTTTGAAGTCTTAGGGACAGCAAAGACTTCTCTCTGCCAGCACCTGGAGTCTTTGTAGAGACCCTTACTCTGCCCTGTGGTGCCCATCCAGTTCCTGGGACCCTGAAAGGAGAAGCTGGCAGCCTAAAGACAAGAAAATCCATGCAAAACCCGCCGTGCGGGGAAAAGATTGACGCAAATCCGATCTGCGGCTGAGAAAAAACGACGCGCCGCCGGCTCCGCAGCTGAGAAACGACGCTCGCAGGAAACGTGACCGAAGAATCGACGCACTGAGTAGGAGAAACGACGCGCAGCATCGCTGACGGAGGCTGGGAGATCACAACCTGCGCTGCGGGATTTTCGGATCATCGTGCGGCTGGATTTTCGACTTGCGTACCGCCGTGCGGAGTTATTTTGACGCACACCCGCCCTTGCGGGGTTATTTTTGACGCGCACCAGGTACATTTTCACTCTAGCCGTGCTAGTGTGTATTTAAAACTACTTAAAGACTCTTTTTGATTTTTAATTGATAACTTGACTTGTGTATGGTGGATTTTGGTCGGTTTGGTCTTGTTTTGTTAAGATAAATATTTCCTATTTTTCTAAACCTGTGTTGTGTCATTTTGTAGTGTTTTCATTAAGTTACTGTGTGTGTTGGTACAAATACTTTACATCTAGCCCTCTGAAGTTAAGCCTACTGCTCTGCCAAGCACCCACGGGGTAAGCAGGGGTTATCTGAGGGTGATTCTCTTTTACTCTGACTAGAGTGAGGGTCCTTGCTTGAACAGGGGGTAACCTGACTGTCAACCAAAGACCCCATTTCTAACAAGGAGCTATTCAAAATGTTCAAAGAAACCATAGACCACAAAGTTCTTTGGTCACCTACGAACATTTCAGAGAAAACCTTTGTACTTTCCCCAGAAGAAGAAGATTTTACAGTTTTGATACAGCATCTTCAACAAACTGGAGCTATCTGCGTTTAACCCAATTGACCAAGTCATCATTGACTCCTGCATACCGGTCAACTCAGTGGTTAAACCATACATAATATACAGGAACCATTGAAAACTAAAACCAAAAACCATCCAGTCAAATCCAGTTTTACATCCACAATCAGAGATCACTTATAGATGCTTGAACATTACCATCATAAATGTCTCGTTCGACGTTACCAAAACTTGTAAACAAATAGTTCCTCCCTCCCCCCACCTCACAGAAAACAATGGCAAAATTATTAGGGCCTCTTAGTTACAGGCCTGTCTCTAATCTCCTGTTCGAAGCAAAATATTAGAGTGACAGTTGGCCTGGCTACTCTAGGACTTTCTTGAGGCTAATAACATCCTTCATGACAGACACTCGGGATTTATACTCGGCAATGGGCCAGAAATGGCAATCTTCGACATCCGGTAAGGCCGCCACTTCATATATCCCCACCCTTCTCATCTTATCATTGTCCTACCACATTCTGGACTGTAAAATGTCTTTGTAGCATCTGGATCTTGGGGTAGGGCAAATGGAATAGCTCTTCAATGGTGCCTTTTATTTATTTCCAGTCACCACCAAAAGATCAATATTGGCCCTTCCAAGTGATCAACAACAACCAATTAGTTGTTGCGTTCCCCCAGGCTCGGAAATAAAACTATTAATTTCAATTTTTGTGTAAACCCTCTCACGCACATTGTCTCCCTTAACGCATTGAGTAGCAAATGCAGGCAGATGACATTTAACTCCACATCCAAGTAGATAATTCCTCAAATAAGCATACCAGGTTGCCTGACTGACACTGGTCGAAGGAGTATTTTCCATCAGTTTAATGGCCTGGGATATGTCAATGATAAGACTAAACTAATGGAATATAATCTATACTTGGCACCTAAGAAAGAATTCCGAAAACTTTAGGCACTAGAGAAACATGCAGCCAATCTTTGTCCAAGTCTGAAGAAATCAACACACAGCAACCTGCACATACAGAACTTCACTGGTTACTGGAAGCACAATGAATAAAGGCGAAACTTTTGTGTACAATCCTGAAACTGCACAATGGGCTAAACAGCTATCTACAAAAATTGGCTCCGTAGTAAGCCCTCAGTCAAGACCTTAAAGAGGTAAACAAGCCTAGGGGACGCACATCTCTAGAGCTCTCTGTAGAGTTTGGTGCTTCTTCAATTGAGAAAAAAGCCAAAGTTGATGTTCTTTTAAAATCTCAAAGCAGATTTATAGATTATTTTTTATAGTAAAGTATAGCAAAGTTGCTGCACTGCATAGCACAAGAGGGAGAAAGCAGTGCAATGCCATATTTATTACAAACATTAACAAAGCCAATAGATCTCGGCAATCTGAGAGCTACAGGCGTTGACAATGTTAATTCATTTGTGTATACCAATAAAAACAGCCCCAGAGCTGTAAACAGATGCATTTACATTGCCAGCGCCTATAGCTCTCGGATTCCCATTTGCCATTGCTTGTTTATCTTAAAGCGGTTCATTGGTTCTTTCCCACAGACTGAGCAGATGTCGAGAAATTGAGCATGACATTAGGCAGGATCATCTCTGCATGTCATCCTTACAAGGTTGATAATCAGGGTATCATTAATTCGAGTAATAGTAGTGCTTGTTATTTTACAGCATTTAGAAATGACAGGCAGACGAGTGCTATATCACTGTTCTGTTGCAAACCCTATGAAAATAGGAGCATTTTTAATATAGGTGTACAAATTACCCCTCTTTGCTGCAAAACATGGAGGACGGAAGGACCACAGATATGCATTGCCTGACGAAATAAAAGGCAGGTAGTAACTACAATATTTGTGCTTACATCGATAAAGAATCTTCACATGTAGTTTATCACATGTCCCGGATGATAATCGACGTCCTAGTTGAGGGGAGGGTGGAACTCAGTTCTCTGCGGAAGATCACACAAGTAGCCCTGGCGCGTGCTTTACTGAGCTGTTGTTTTAATTGGTGATGTTAAAGGGACAGGGTACGTACACTGCATTAAATACACCAATCCGAGGGGACTTTTGTTGTTAAAAAGTGTCCAAAAGCTTGCTGGCAAGAAACTTCTGTTGATATTTATTTGAACCCGAATGTTTCATACAGTCATTGAGACTGAACGGCAACGTAGTAACATCCTTTATGTGTTTGTAATGAGGTCTCATGGGCTGGATATGTGCACCAATAGATATTTTTGTAGCATGGTTAGGTTCCGCTTACCCCTCATACTGAAACAGAGAGGTCAAGTTATGAGTCCAGGATCACACTTTGTGGTTAAGAGCAGGGGACGTGAAGTAGAACCCTGATCAACTTAATCAACAATCGACACAGATAACCAAAGCATGGCCACTAGTCCCAATTCCATGACCCTGGAATTTACCGTAGTTTATAGGACAGCAAGAGACCACCAGCAGGCAGAAACTCATTCCATAAAAGCTTACTGGCCACCAGTAGAGAACTGTGCAAGTCAACTGAAAATTCACAAAATTACAATATTTAACATAAATCATCCTTGAGGTAAAGTGCCCCGCAGAGGCTGTTTTATGTGGACCAGTTAATGGAATTCAGTATTTTTCCAGTGGACGTTAGGCCCCTGTGCAAGCAATCACACATCTTGGAGTGGTATTTTGCACCATTATCACCGCTTCAATCATAAAAAAATCAAAAAAATTATAAAAATATAGTTTACAAAATAGAAATTGATAAACCATAAAATGGATTGCGCAGAGTTGGACGTTTTGGGGCAACAGAGATGAGGTGCTAATCAGGAGTTTTTGTAGTGTGGGGCAGGGCGGTGGGAGGAGCTAGCAAAGCAGCACTAAGCAACGAGAGACCCCTCACTCCTGTCGGAGACCACTCGTGCTCGGGTAAACAACAGTAGGGCCTGGGAAGGTGCTATGTAAGCAAGGAAAGGCAAATCATGCAGAGTGATGCAGCCCATTTTTTGATAGTATGACTTTGTTATTTTGATTTGTCATTTTTACACTTTCTAAACTGTCTGACATTGGTTGCACCTCACTAGTAGCAGTTTAACACCCAGATATAGCAATAACCAACAGATAGATGACCAGTCAGCCTTTGCAGAGGACCTCCCACTGTGCTGAAACACACGTTGCTAAGTTTTAGTAACTGCTGAACTGTTTGATCTAGAAACAATTTCTTTTTTTTTAATCTGCAGATAATGCAGCAGATATTGCATGATGTGGCAAATGCGGCAAATCCATAATTATGTGAAAAATGCACTGGATGCACAATCACATAAATGCAACGGGCCTAACTATAAAGGCTGCTAGAGCCACAGGTAGCCCTTTACACCATGGTACAGAAGTTTGTGTGTATGCTTTCTAGAATATAATTTGTACTGGGAGCATGCCCTTCTTGTTCAAAATCCTACGCCTAGACAAATTCTAAAAAAAATCCACACATTGTATGTGTGTTGTGCAGTGCAGGACACATGCAATGTGTGGACAGTTTAAGAAATAAAACCATGTCTCCTTCTTAGCACCTGCTTCATGGAAATGTAAGTTTTTGACTCAAAGGCTGTCCTGGCTATCCTTGAGTCAGCAACTACGGATGCTTGCAGAGATCCACTCAACTAACCCCCAAGTAACGAACCTTGCACTGGATAAAATCTTAATCTAACATTTTCCTCTTCATTTTCTCAGGGTTACCTCCTTCTCTTTGTCTTACAGGGGACAGGACTGCTGCACACAGCCCTGGCTCCTGAAGGCCAAGTCAGGACAATCATGATTACGATTTCTATTGAGGAGGAATTAATCTTTTCCAGAACCTAACCTCTGATTTCTCAGTAGCAGTACAAAGTGGACTATAGTCACAAATAGCACTGTAAAGCAATTAACTGAATAAATAAACACATTTCAGTTTTTCCCATTATATTGTTAAAATGTGACTTTATTTAAAGTTTTGGTTGCTAAATTGTTTGGTTTTAAAGCTGGTAAATTACTTTGAATTATAACCTGTGCCATTGTAGGAAAGGTAGCACAGTCATCACCAGTTTAAATTTTTATGTTGTGATACTTGGATTTTAAGCATTGAACCATGTTGGACTGTGCGGGAATCCATGTTTCCGTTGTTCATATTGTCTCTAAAGATGTTTTTGTAAACATTCTGTTTTTCCAAGACTGCATTATACACTATGTTTAGTTTAGACTACAGAAAAAATGTATGCTACTGCATTTAAAAGGGGGAGGGGCACAAATGGCCATATTAGCAAAGAAGCTTGGGAGAATAATGGGTGGTAAAACTTTTATTTTCCACGGTCCACTTAATATTACAAAAGGGATGCAACCACTTACAGGCTCTTCTGCAATATGTATTGCTTTGGCTTAGAGTTATAGCCAGAATAATGCAAAGTTGGTTATGCTTCATTTGAAAGTTGGTGGGCCCCCATGCAAATAAGGGAACATCTCTGCCTTTAAGTGGGCCAGACTAGAATTGATGATGCAAGTGGAAAACAGCCTTTGGCTGATGTGTTGATTTTAGATCAACTAGAAGGTGGCGCGGTTAGTACACCTTGAGAGGATATTTTAGGAGGGGCACAAGGGTTTGCAAATACCCGCTGCAAAGCTCCTCACATAGGTGTGGTCATAGAGTGCATACCCTTGTGAAGAGTTCAAGGTTTGCAACCACAAGAGTGTATTTTTGTCATTGTCTCTGCTGAGGTAACCTGCAGCCTGGCTCATAAATGGGGCTCTAAAAACCCGTATAAGGGCGGATGAAGTGCTGTAATTCTGGGTGCTGTCTCATGGATTGGTGGCCAACTATATGGAGAGAAGAACTATAGGGGAATGTTATTTCCTGTTTCTGTCCTGCTCTGGTGCAGTGCATGCCCTTACACATGCAAAGCGAACTGTGCTTTTTAGGTCGAGCGTAAGTGTTCGACGTGTCGTATACTTTTAAGTATACTTATACTGTGGGTTCCCGGTGATTTCATTTGTTGGTTCTAGTGTCCTTTAAAAATCATTGGTTGCTAGTGGACATTTCTGCCTCTTTGTCCTTCCTTTTTCACTTTGGTAGCAGCACAAACTGCTGTATAATTGCGCTATGCCCTGTTTAGTCTTCTGTAGGGGACTTTTTATTTTTTATTTTTGCCTGTTGGTCTTACACTGTGGGGTGTGTTCAGTCCCTCCTCCCCACCAGCTCCCTCTGCAAACATAAAACCAACAGCAGAGGGAGGCTTTTCCAGTCACCTTCATTTATCTTAGCTCCCACTTTTGGTTTGGAATGGAGAGCTTTAATTTCCTTGTTGCCTCTGCCATAGCTGGAAAAGACCAGCTGCTGTACTCCGATCTGAGCTGCTTCAAGGGTGTGCCCGGCTGATGAGTGACTGAAAGCACAATGTTTGTATGAGTATGATCCCACAAGCCTGCATTTAAATACAGCAAAAATGCAACTTACAATTTATTTAGACAAACTGAATACACTGTAAAAACAGGCACAAAAAAGAACATAAAATACTGTAAGGGCAGCTCTGGGCCCCACAAGGCAGTAACTGGCATTGTCTCTTTAAGGGGTCCCTTGAAACCGTCCTCTCTCTCTATGTGTTGTCCTTCCTGTCCTCCCGTCCCTGCAACCAGGTATAATGATGCCCTCAAAAACAAGTCCACAATTTCAGCTCTAATGTTTTATTCGTAGAAGACAGAGACAGACGTTGTGTCGCTTTTATGTAACATTACATAGTGATGATATGAATATGGTTCTTTAGGCAAAATTGTTTTATATTTCAAAGTGCACAGTTTATGGGATGTCACTTTTATGTGTATGGCGTTCTACGTTCAGAAGCTATTGGGGTGCTCTTTTTTTGCTTTCTTCAAATTGGGTTTATTTGCACTTCTATTGTACTATTAGCAGAAGCCCCAGAGACGTATCACATTGTTCTAATAGTCAAATTACTTGTTTTGTTCCTGGTCAATCAAACCAGCAGTCATTGCTCTGCACGTGCTTGCTAGCCGATGCGTTTTAAAGGAGATGCCTTTGTACTGTAGTGTGGTTAGTTTTACGTATCCTTTGCGCATTAGCTTCATGTGTATGTACATAGCGTCTGACAGTCTACGCATCTCTGACCAAAGAAAACGCTCCCTCCCCATAACCTTTCATTCTTTTGAAGACGTCATAAACGTTATTATTTGTTTTTTGGGGGGAGGGTCGCTTCAACGAAAACTGACAGGTGCCGAGACAAATGTTTTCACAAAGCTTGCCTTTGACCTGTTGAAAGTGACACTGTGACAAGATTTCATTCAGGAGTCCCTCATTTAGCAGTCTGGCAAGCGAAGTCACACAGGTGACATTTCCAGTCTGCAGGCACAGGCTCATAATTCCCTTCACCGCACTCCCCATCTTCTTGTAATTGATGTAAAACACATTATCAGAAAAGTTCAGTTAGGAATTTACAATGCTAATAGCTCTAACTCGAGCACACGCAAGACCCATTGCGTTGCAAATGCTTGTTTTATAATGGTGCGCATAGTCTCTTGTTATCAGTGGTACACAAAATGAGGAAGCACACCATTGCAAGCTGTGGTCATGTGCCACGTTTCCTGGATTTCCATTCATTTCGTCTGGTCTGGCAGCGCAGTTATCTGCAATACCGATTGTTACCAATTCCTAAAGCTGGCAGACTCTAAAAAACGATTCCTTAAAAAATATAGAGGATAGGCTTTGGCAGCTCCCAGAGGTGTATTAGCTTCTCAACTCGTGCTTGCGGCTGCTTGATGTATCATTCCACCTTCTAAGGAGCATTTGCGTTGCAATGCCTAAAGGACTACTTCCCAACTCAAAGGCACACTAAATTATGGCACCTTAAATCATTTATCTCATAAATACATTGTATACAGAAGCAATAATATTTTGTTTTGTTTTTGCACTGCAGGACGTTTTTCTTAAACAATTTTGTCAGTACACCAAACGCAAGCCAGACCTACTGCCATGTTTTTGATGGTTTACAGGGGTGAGCCTTTATCGATGGTTATTCCCTTTTGAGCTATTTCCTTCTTGATATTAACTTGCATTCCTTGGGGTCTTGAATAAATTTATGTGATGATTTTTGAAGGTGTCAGTGGATTAATGCACACCTCTGGAGTTCCTAAGGTTGAGGGGTCCAACTCATTAGGGACAAGTGTAATTTTGAGGACATGAAAGGATGGTCTGTTTCAATACACAGTCAAAGAGAATGAATGTTAATGGGGTGGTTAGGCACCCATAACAATTTTAATAGCGGTTGTGAGGATCATTGTTATATTAGGGAAAAACAACTAATATTTCCTCAGTATGCTGCAGGAGAGCATACACAAACAAATAGCATATGATTTAATCGATATTTGTGACTCCAATGAGTGATTTATATTGACTAAATATTGTACTCTGTTGTATTACATGTATATGTTTATTTAGCGCTTTCTACCCTTGAGCAAGGTTTTGCAGCACTTTGCGGAATGGCATCCGTCAGATACTTGCAACATTAGAGATATTTGTCATGCATATTGAGTTGCAATCTGTAATAGAGTCGTCACACTGCTAGTGAGGAATCTGTAATACAGTGTTTGGTGCTGTCTGTTCTATATGTTGTTAAAAACTGTCCTGTATTTATTCTGTCATACTATATGTCCTCATGGGGTGATCCAATCTGTCGTGCAGGTTAAAAGGATGTTGCATGCTGCAATGCAAACAGCCCTCCAGTGTGTCATTGAAGCCGTCATGCAATAGTGGGACTAGTATCAACCCAGGAGTGAGAGAAGCCTAGCCCCTAGCTGTAGTGCGAGAGGGTGAGGAAATATTATACAGTGTCAACCTAGGAGAAAGCGTGACCAGCAAGGCCATCAGGAAATACTACAGCCTCTCATCTGAAGAGTGAGAGAAGCCCAGTCCCTGGCCTCAAGGCTAAGCCATAAGGAAATACCATACAGTGTCAAAAGAGGAGCAAGAGCTAGCTAATCCACCTGGCAGTGCAAGACCATCAGGAAATATGATATGGTATCAACACAGGTGTGCAGGAGTCTGATTCAATGGCGCCAGTATTATGTCATCAGAAAATACTATTTGATGTCAACTATGGTGTGAGAAAAGCCTAGTTCCTGGTGGTAGTGCGTCAGGAAATACTATATGGTGTCAGCCAGGAGTAAGGGAGCCCAGCATCTGTTGACAGTTTTAGACCATGAGGAAATGTTATATGGTGTCAGCCATGGAGCTAGAGAAGCCCAGACACTTTAGGAAGCGCTAAACCTGCATATGATTTTATGATGTCTAATTGGGTGAAACCGAGCCACCGTGGTTGAGGATATGTGGTTCAACCTGAAAAGTATACATTATGGATCAGAAGCTGTAGTCAGCTGAGGTGAGCTCCTTTACTGTCTCTAAGTGAAGAGTGGAAGGAGGGAAGGAGTAAGTGGTAAAAGGACACAAGTCAGGGCAAAGGGGAAGGGACGTGGCCCATGGCCTATTCGATGCCCTAATAGGGAAGATGCCACAGGAAGATCCCTTTCACATCTTCACCCTTGAGCTGGATGCCTGGACTGGAAGGAGGGATTAAAAGGGCATGTCAAAAGGAGGAGAAATATACTTAAAAAATGGAGCCATGATGAGAAACAAGGACGATTAGCAAAAAAACCTTTGTTGTGTGGAACATTTATTTTATTTTTATATTCCTACTATAGAAAGTTGTAATATAGTTGATCAATGTTGGTTCAAGTTCTAGGATGATGTCCTCGGATGCTCCTTGGGCCTTGACTAGTTCAAACCAGCACATTATGGGTGCATATGTGCCTCTGCATTATTCATTTTTACTCAGCTATGGAATTCATTGAAGATATTTCATTTTCACCAACTCCCTCATCTGCAGACCAAGTCTATCGCCCCATTCATTGAAGATTGCAATTAATATGCGGTAGTTGGATTACCGAACACCTATTTTGAATTCCAGTAATGCGTTATTACTGAATTACAAATGTGATAATCCTACAGTACAGCTCGGCATAATAAAAAAGTATAAGAGGCTCGGTAATTAAGCACAGTAATAACACACGTTATTACTGAAACTGGGCGCTACTACTGCACTCTTACCAGTTCATTACGAGTACTGACATCTTGACAGGGGAACAACATGGCAAAATTGATGATACTGCACTAATTTCTGCATCTTTTTCCCAAATTCGGACAACTTTTCAGTGTTATTTTCACTTCTCTTTTACAGGTGGATATGTGTCCGGAAATATCGAGAAATATGTTTTCCTAAAGGTTTTGTAACAGGGCCCTAAATGAGGGTATAAAACAAACCAATGTGTCCTATTTCGGCTCCATCCTCCCCGACGTACCTTCGCCCTGCCAGCAAAGGGACTCCCGCCAAAGGCTGTTCCCCAATTGCCAGAGGATGTAGAACAGGTTGTTTCCTGCTTCTCTCTGTGCCTCTGATCTGTCACTCCCTAAGATGTTTTCGTGAAGCAATTAGACTTGACAAGGAAATGCTTTTCCATGGCAGCTAAGTGTTCCCAGATAGGGACTCCGTAGCTGAATGAATTCAAGTCTTACATCTCTGAACAGATGCAGGTGTGATTATTTCTCCATTCAGCCTTTCATCTTACTGCTGACAACATGAACTGCAGCCCCTGAGCGGTGCAGACAGACATAGAGAGGCAAGGATAATAAAGTGAATACTTGGCCAGGAGGGATGCTAGCGAGACCAAAAAATGGGACAGGCAAGGAGAACGAGGAAGCAACAGGGAGAGAAAGCTATATAGAAAAAAAGAGAGAGGCAGATTGAGGAATGTGGTTGAAATAAGACAAGTGAAAGGGTAAGAAGCACTTGTGAGCCCCAAAATCAATAAGGTTTTAAAAAGTATACACAGTATTCAATGCTGATTGAAAAAGAGGAGGGGGAGAAAGCAAGTGAGTCAGAAAGAGAACGAGCTTGAGACTACATCCCTGTGGAATTCATACTGACAGAGAAGAATCCCAAACATAATTAGTGACCTTATGCAGGATTAGCTATTGCAGGCTAGAGATCAAAAATGGGTGGCAGACAAACCTGGAAAGCAGGAGAACTGACTTTGTTACAAAGTAACCAGGGGTCATAGAATAAAGGTTGGTCATACACTGCACAGATAAGGAAATAGTACTGTTAGGAATTCTCACTCAAGAAGAACAACTTCTCAAAACTGAAGGAAGGACAGAAAATCCACATCCTCTTTGGAGAAGAAACAGAAATGGCAAAAAGGCAACATAATACGTGTCAGTCTGTGGCAGTAGAAGAGGCTCAAAGACTCATGAAAAACTACACTGACATAACTATAAGCCTGAAAAGCTTTTCCCTGACCCATTAACCAATGAGATGTAAATGAGGCGTTACAGATTTGAATTTAATTGAGCGAGGGATTATGAGAAATCCACTGGTAAACGAGAGAAGAGACACGCCAAAAGAGATTGAGTAATATAGAGTGGTGGCAACGAGAGAGAGAATGAAGAGAGAGACCGAACGATAGCTGAATAGTGGGAGAGATCCAAAGAAAGGATATAAGGGAAAGGAGAGACTGGCGTAGAGGGAATACTGAGAAGAAACTGACATGTATGAAAGTAAAAAGAGTGGTAGAAAGGGAGATGGGATAGAGTGATAGACAGGGAGGGGAAAAAAGAAGGCTGGAGGTGGAAAGACAAAGTGACAGAGAGAAAGAGTGGATGCAGAGAAAGTGAAAAACCTTGGGTTTGAAAATGTTTTGACTTGCTTATGTAACGCATATTTGGAGATTATGTGGCCTATCAAAACATGTCAGATTTAGGGTTATTGTTAGGTATATTGAAATTACAAATTACTCATTTCAGAATAATTAAATCAAAATTAAGAATTGGCTAGGGTTAGCATTATAATACATTAAAGGGATATCACAAGAATAATTACTTTATTTCAATAATGTTTTCTGTTAAGATTAGAGCTACTATAATTGAATACAAAATACATAAAAGAATACACTGATTTAATTCAGTGTAGGTTTAAGATTAGCATAGTGGTTTTTAACAGGTATTTTCATTTAATTGAGGGTTTAAGTGGTTATAGCTCATATTGAGATTACTAGAGGTTTGCTATATTTCTTTGATACATTAGATTTGCCTGTGAAGTGGCACTAGGAAATAATATCCTTTTATTCACTATTGGTTGAATTTTTGCTTGAAACGATTTTTGTGCACATTCATGAGAGTATGTCTATAGGCAGGGTTGAGGGTCAGATCGTATAAATATAAATTCTCAATGTTCAGCATTTGCGATTGCTGCTTCCTCCTTGACATCTAGCAAAGGAATTGGGTGCGCATTTGGCGGTATTTTACTTTAAAATTAACATTCGTGAGTCACTAGGTTGCACTCAAGAGGATTCTACCATTTTCCAGCGCCTCTAAAATTAATAGTAATTTACTTCTAAGTCCTGTCCTTTATCAGTTTTGTTTTCATGATCCCAGAACACTTTTAAAACAAACTGAAAGAAACAAACTCTGCAAAGAAACAAAGTAATAATGCCTATGTAGAAACAATATTCGCTTTCCATTGTTTAAACCTTTAATGCAAATGCAAAAGAAAAGTATCAGAACACCATTTAGAAATCCAACATTGATTTAAGCATATAGCAGCATTAGTACGAAAAATACATTTTCCGTTTTCTTCCTTTATTAAAAGAAAACATGAAATGAAAATGTTTCGAAAGACAAGCAGCCTCAGAAAGAGAATATTCAGCACTGCTACTTTGAGGCTGTCCATGCACCTTTCCAATCCCAGACACCCACTTACGACCCAGGAGCAGGCCCTCTTCTTGGGGGCAAAGCTCTCTCTGCCATTACGTTCTTCACCAATGAATCCCCGACCCTCCTTTTTAGGGCACTATGGCCCTCACTGCGAGTCATGCAGTATAGGAGATACCCCATGACTTGGAAATTATCAGATGTGCAAAGGAATTCGCATGATCACAGCTTGAAGCCCCTCGTGCAAAATACACTATTCGGTAAATGTAGATTCGATTATTTGGCACATGTGGAAAATATTAAGGGGGTCATTCCAAGTTTGGCGGGCGGCGGTTGCCGCCCGCCAAACTTCCCCCGTCAAAAGACCGCTCCGCGGTCAGAAGACCGCGGGGGCCATTTCGACTTTCCTGCTGGGCCGGCGGGCGCCCGCCAAGGGAGCGCCCGCCGGCCCAGCGGGAAAGGCCCTGCAACACAGGAGCCGGCTCCGAATGGAGCCGGCGGTGTTGCAGGGGTGCGACGGGTGCAGTTGTACCCGTCGCGATTTTCACTGTCTGCTAAGCAGACATTGAAAATCATGCTGGGGCCCTGTTAGGGGGCCCCTGCACTGCCCATGCCAGTGGCATGGGCAGTGCAGGGACCCCCAGGGGCCCCACGACACCCGTTCCTGCCATCCTGTTACTGGCGGTAAAAACCGCCAGAAACAGGATGGTGGGAAGGGGGTCAGAATCTCCATGGCGGCGCTGCTTGGAGATTCAGCCCAGCCAGGGGTAATCCGGTGGGAAACCGCCGGATCCCCTTTTCTGACCACGGCTTTACCGCCGCGGTCAGAATGGGCAGGAAAGCACCCCCAGCCTGTTGGCGGTGCTTTCCGTCGGTCACGGCCCTGGCGGTTTTTACCGCCAGGGTTGGAATGACCCCCTAAGTGTTTTAAATATCAATATCAATATTTACCATGTGCGGAATTTTGCAAAGGTGGTGAATAAAATGGTCAATTCTAAGAGCTGGTGTAAAAGAACCACACCTTACGCTATGGGAATGAGAGGCGACAAGGTGCCACACACCAGCAGGATTCTAACAGATGTTTTGTCTTTTTTTAGTGCCTGTTCTTGCCTGCTCATAACTGGTGCACTATGCGCAGTGGGTGGATGTTGAGTTGGGTCAAGAAGAGTGGGCCTAGAGAATTGGAGGGAAAGAGACTTCGCGATAGAGAGGGGGAGAGAAGGGTGGTGGAGGAAGACTACAGCGTGCACGAGAGAGGAAGAGAGGTAGAGAGAGGGAAAGAGACAGGGAGGGAAAGAAAGATATAGAAAGAGTGAGAGCAAGAAAAAGTAAGCAAGGGAGTGAAAAGGGGGCGAGAGAGACGGTGAGAGAGAAAGTAGTAAGACAAACCTAGAAAAAAAATGCTATTTCAAATGAATTATGTATGAAACAATTTTAAAGTACTTAGAATTCAAGTTCTCAATGAGTGAAAGAAAGGAAGAGTTGTTTTTTCCTTGTCTCGGTTTCCCTGGTGACATTATTGTTGCCAACAGAAAGTTGTCAGGTGTTCCTGCCGAGCCGTGGTTGCACCTTTTTCATCAGAACAATATAAATGGGCCTGATGTTACTTTGCACATTCAATACATAATTGTAAAACACAACTTCCAAGTAATTAAAAAGAAGTATTAAAAAGCTTTTAAGTTGATTATTTACTAAACCCTGGG
The DNA here is from genome assembly GCF_031143425.1 of Pleurodeles waltl. Classification (NCBI taxonomy): domain Eukaryota; kingdom Metazoa; phylum Chordata; class Amphibia; order Caudata; family Salamandridae; genus Pleurodeles; species Pleurodeles waltl. Next base: position 255,250,830 of record NC_090445.1, read on the forward strand.
GTCAAAGTTTTTCCTATACAGTACATCAATACTACAACGCCTTCCTACTGTTTTATTTGTAATACACCATTCTCTGTTGCTACTGAGGGGACTACTCAGTGCTCTAGGAAGCGTTGGGCGCCGTGGGAAACCTATTCCTGCACACCAAGAACACTCCTAGCGTAGCATCAACAAGCATTTGCAATGCAATAGGGCTCGCATTTGTGAGAGTTAGAGCTATTGGCATTGTAAATTACAATGGGCATGATTACGACTTTGGCGGAGGGGATTACTCCATCCCAAATGTGACGGATATCCCGCCTGCCAAGTTACGAGTCATTATATTCTATGGAACTCGTAATTTGGCGGGGGATATCCGTCACATGTGGGAAGGAGTAATCCCCTCTGCCGAAGTCATAATCAGGCCCAATGTCCTTTATCTATGTGCTGTGGTTTGGAGTGTAGTGGATGTATGCCAGGTGCCACAGCAACCCTCCCAGGCCTGTCACTACAGGAGAGAGGACACCAGGACACCATCTTGTGAGTGTTTTTGCCTCATTTCTACAGACTGGCTGTGATACCCCTAGAGATGCAACCTTCTTTAGTGTGTTTACCTCAACTTTTATAGCACCGAGCAAGCCACAAAGAGGCACCTTCATGACATTTAACCCAGAGAATGAGGGGGATCATAAGAGTTATGAGCAAAGAAAAGGGGCAGCCACATATGTATGTGTATTAAACTTTTAAAGGAATTATTGTTCTACATTGGCAATACCAGCATAACTTTTAAAAACATTGTCTGTATACAAAGAAAATAACAGAAGAGGCAGCGTAACTGAATAGGTGGCTTCAAATGTGTGCAGATTGGTGAAACAGGCCTTCAGTGGTGGATAGGCCAACAGGATAGGTTCCAGAGATGCAACATCTGTGACCTTGGATCAGTGTTTTAAATAAAAATACAGAAGAGCTGGTGCTCTCTATTCATTTAAAGCACTGTCTTGGTTTAATAGGCTTATGACAGCCCTTGGCTCAGGACTAGACTATGTAGAACAGATACATGTACTTGAATCTCCTGGGCCTTGACAGAGCCTTTTTGATGCATATATTTGTGCACTGGCTGATGGTTGTGAAGTCAGAATTATCTCTGTTGGGGTGGCTACTCAAAATGTGAAGTCTTGACCTTGCCATCTGGACCACTCAAAGTAGAGCAGGAAGCCTGGGTTTGGACGATAGAATGTTTTTTCACTTAGACCATTTCGCCTACACCAGGGGTGCTCAGTGAGGCTCCGATAGGGCTTGTTTATTGGCATTTCTTCGGGCTATGAAAAGGATTCAAATGCATGTTTTTTGGGGGAATCCAAGGAAGGTCCAGAAACATGTCAGAGTTTCTTGATACCCACATAATATCAATTTGGTAAAAATAATTTATATGTAGCTTATTTACACAATGGTTACCCTACAAGTGTGGCATTAATCCTACCTGTTTGTTGTCTTATTCAAAAAAAGACTTCAGTCACAATGACACATTTGTATTACATAAGTACAAGGAGTTGCTGGTCCTGGTGGCCACAGTTTGTGAAACAACAGTTCTCCTGTTGAAAACATCTCCTGCCCATGGAGTCTTTAATGTTAGTATCCAGGATTGAGTTTGAGATGTAGTCCTTGGGGTGTGTACCCGTATAAATAAACACATGTATATTCCTATAGACACAGGGAAGTGTGGTGAAGTACTGAGAGAAACACCAGTAGAAGCTGGAGTGAGAAAAGGGCCACTTGATAGAGTCAGAAAGATATTTTCTTGACATCGATTTTTCTTGTACTTGGTAACCATGGCAATCAGAAATAATGCATAGAGTTTACATCAAATGATTCATGGGAACTTAGTGGAGTGCTAACATGAAGCCTGGGGTTGGAAGACAAGAGGGCAGGTTAAACATTACTTGGTTGTCACAGACAATGTGTGGATCATTATACACAGGAGTCCAGAGGGTGATGGTGAAGCGCTCTGCACCTTTGACAGCAACTGTGGGGGGTATTCGAGGTGGTGCCTTTCCAAACAGGAAGCAGTGCTATTCGAGTGCTGTTTTAAACAGTGCTTCCGGAAGTGGCATTCTGCAAGGTTGCAGTAGCTGTGAGGGGACTGTCATCAAAGCCATGACATCAGTGAATTCTGAGAGGAGGAAATGATGGAGTTTGGTCCACTTTTGTGCTCTATGATCGAATGGGTCTCTCACTGTGGCAACCTTGGGTTTGCTTCTTTGCACTATAGAGTTAGGAAAATGGCTGCCTCTAATAACAACTCTATTGTAAGGGGCCCAATTTACACCTAAAGGCTAGATGTTTTTTTTATGTCAAGCTTGAGGCCCTGAAGTGCTTAGGTCTGGAGTCATAACTCCTTTTTCACCATTTTGGAGACAACACCTTTCGCCATCTTCTTGCCTAGAACTAAGCTATATGCTTGGTTGGTGACCTGCCATCACGTAGTATTAAGCTCTACTCGAGTCATTGGTGAATGCACTCACTGCAGAGGTCTTGAGAGAACAAGAATGTCACAGATTAAAATCCTGACGTAGTTTTTTCACCTCTTCATCTCTGCAAGGTCAATCCAAATGAATTATAGCGATTTTGTTAAGAATGGCACCTGCTTTGCAGTGCTATGAAATGGCAGAACCTGTATTACCAAGCGCTATATAAAAAAAAAGAGTTATTCCCAGACTGCCCCAACACGCACCACATAAAGAACCCTAGGGGAGAGGATGTGGCATAGGGGCCAGAGCTGCTGACTTTGGAGCTGGGGAACACGTTTCGAATCTTGGTGCTGAAGCAACATCTTGGGATTCTGGACAAATCACTTACTCTCCCTTTGCTACCAAATATAAATGCATTCTTGTGTAATGTAACCAGTGCTCATGTAAAGCGATGTAATACCTTTGTGTTGAGTTCACTCTAACTGAACTCTATTTGAAGAGGCCCAATTGACACACAAAGGCTAGATGTTTTTTGCTATCATGCTTGAGGCCCTGAAATGCTTGGGTCTGGAGTTATGACTCCTTTTCTACAATTTTGGAGACAACACCTTTCACCATCTTCTTGCCTGGAACTAACCTATGTGCTTGGTTGGTGACCCTCCGGAGGTTATCAAGAGCACGTGCTGTCACCTAGTGTTAAGCTCTACTCAAGTCAGCTGGATAATGCACTCACTGAAGAGGTCTTCACAGAACGAGAATGTCACAGATTACAATCCTGACAGAGCTTTTTCACCTCTTCATCTCTGCAAGGTCGATGCAAATGGATTGTAGTGATTTTGTTAAGAATGGCACCTGCTTTGCCGTGTTATGAAGTGGCAGAGCCTGCATTACCCTGCGCTATATATATAAAAAAATGAATTGTTCCCAGACTGCCCCAACACGCACTAGACAAAGAGCCCTAGGGGAGAGAGTGTGGTGTAAGCGCCACAGCTGCCGGCTTTAGAGCTAGGGAACATGATTTGAGTCTCGGTGCCGGATCGACATCCTGTGATTCTGGGCAAATCACTCTGTCTCCCCTTGCTACCAAAAATGTAACCAGTGCTCATGTAAAGCACTGTAATACCTTTGTATCGGGTTTGCACTACATAAAACTGCAAAAAAGACAATATATATATCGCGCTCCAATACCTTCTTGTTGAGTTCACGCTACATAAAACTGCAAAAAAGAAAAATAAAGACCCCGAAGACATTGCAAAGAAACAGCAAGATGGCCGAAAACAAGGAAGAAACAACATACCACCATGAGCGCGAAGCAGTGATGCAAAAGAAAATAAGAGGGTACGGGCCAAGCGGCCATGGTGGCACAGGAGTTAACAAGCAACAGCGGGAGGAGGGTGATTGGATGGCGGGACAAGCAAGTATATGGCATGGGGGGGGGCAATTTAAGTGCTATGGATAAAGCAGTAGGGAGCATGTACAGTGCCCACAAGCTCAGCATTGTAAGCACATTGACTCACAGAAGCAGGAAACCAAGAAAATAAACTTCCCCAAAGAACAGATAAGCCAGAAAAAGCGTAATTATACAGTAGATAGTCCCTGCTTCCAAAGAGAAAAACAAGGGACAAAGAGGCATGTCTGACCACTAGCAAGCAAGGATTTTTAAATGGCACTTAAACAAACAAATGAAATGGCTTAAAGCCTTAAGAATATTCGTTAGGTAGTTTACTTACGTTAGACCTTCGAAACGGAACTCGCGTAATATAGAACTACTACTGATAAAAAACAGTGGGATGTCATAAAGTGACTCAGAATGTGGCAGTGGGGCCGTATGTCGTGACTGTCTGATGCAAGCATTGTGCTCATGACCAGCATTTTACTTATGTCATCCCTGTTACTCCTATAATGATCCTGCATCTGACTTGCAAGCTGGAGGGCTAAACTTACTTCCTCAACCATCTCACAATAGCAGGCCAACTGCGCAATCAAACGTAACAATGATATATACAATATAGAAGGGGAACAGTGAATAACGGGGAGTTGTTCACCAAAGGGTTCCAAGTAACTCCAATTACACCACAAGAGTGAAGTTTTCAATGTCTATGATGTCACTCAGAATCCCAAGGTGAAGAACTCCCCCGCTATTTTCTGTTTACCCATGCATAATTTTATGTTATATGTGCCCACCCTAAATAATAGACCCCTGCCTTCAACTGCTATGCTGGGGCAAAGGAGTAATGAGGGAGCCATACATAACATGGCCTCTCCTCTTTTCCAAATGTAAGAAGAAAATACCTGGCCACCTGCCACCCACTGTGCCTTCCCTGCGCCTTACCTCCCACACCAAAGCTGTCTGTGCAATCATTATAACGATCTTATTAAGAATGAAATGCTTAGGTGACCTTGCCAGGACTCGAACCCGTTTCCTGATGCTCAGTGGCAGTTGGCTCATAAGTGCGAAAGGGCACCGCTCCATCAACAAATTGCCCTCCATCATCAAGTCGTTTTAGTGCTGTTGTTGCTAATTTAAGCTTTCACAAGAAAACGAACCAGCATTTGTTTTCATGTAAAAGAGCAACTTCTTGTCAGCAGCAGGGGGTTCACTGTCTCCATTTGTATTGCGCATGTGCCAGGCGTCGGCTGTACAGCACAACCTCACACATTTACAATACATAGCTGACATGCTGCACTTGGCTAAAGCAGTAGAGCATGTCAGCAAAAGGAGATAAGGGACTTGTCAGTCGTGCACCCATATAACCAAACAGAAGCCTAAATAGAGAGGGAGGGGAGGGTTCGCCTTCCACTCTATTCCAACTTCTTATTGAGCAAAGGCTCCTGGCTGGACACACTTTTGTTTTCCTCCAGCACGGTTTCAGCAGCACCCTGTGGCATGCAGGGGTGGAGACCCTGTCTGTAGATACGTTTCTTGTAGTTATTGTCTGCCTGTGTTCATATCTTTATACTTTGTGGGAGTATGTGCATGTATGCATAGTTGCAAGCTTGTAAGTGTATGTATAAATCGTGTGCCACTGGAATGGACAGGCCAGGGCTGATTTCCTTTCGCAATGCCCTGTTGCGAATCTACGATATTAGAGCTGCAAGTGGCATTACCATACAACTCCTAAACATCACACTGCTACAAGTGTGACAATTCATACTTTGAGGCCCCCTGTGCTATACGAATGGCTTGGGGGGGCAGGTATTACTTTTTTTTACAATCTATATTGAAATAGTAAGGAACTGTTGGTCTGCTCATATTTAAAATACAAAAAACTACTCCACCATGTGGCAGCTCTCAAGTCCCAGTGTTAGCAATTAAGTCCCGGTGCCGAGCACCGGAAACCACCAGCTCAGATTAAGCACTGATTATCGTCATTCCTACTACAGCAGAAGCCTCCCAGTTATGAGGACTTCGATGAAAGATGCCAGGCTTTCATTCTTGACAGGGAATTTTTATCTGTGACGGAAATCGTTCATGTAGAAGTGCACACACCAAGAAAGGGATCTACCAGAGCAGTGTCAGATTAGCAAATATAGTCAGAGCCAGTATGACATGATGGGGTAGAAGCATTGCACGCGAAATCAATTCTTACATTCTCATTCAAGGGGAAAGTGCTTCAGTTCAACACACACTTAATCATCTTTTGTTCTTTTGTGGGTTCCAGTCTTCGATTTAGTCCTGGTGTGTCATACTTAGGCCATAAGAGCAAGCGTACTTTTGACACCACTGCAAAGAGATATATACGTCCATACCTAGCTGGTATTGAAGTGCAGAAATAAGCAACTTGTGAACTTGTGCTTGGCTTACTACTATCTGGACTGAAAAAGAGCATCTCAATGCAGCTGGTAGGTCATAAAAAAGTATGGCATGAACAAGTGGCTTGAAGTGGTTACATTCATTCAGGGAAATACAATCTCTGCCCATGAAGATGCCATTATGCAAATGAAAAGTGGCACTGGGTGACAACTGATACTGATGAAATCAATCCAGATTTTTCTCATGGCTTCTGTTGGTTTACAGGCATACCTTACCTTGAACCGTCTGCTTGACCTCCAGCCAGGGACCACCAACTGTACCACCTAAGTAATTAAACAATAGTCTCCGAGAGTAATTGCACAAAATAGAGAGAATAAAGCAATGATTTTCAAGGTTTCTTTTAACTAAGTAGTAGAAAATAGAGATATATTTTTAATGTGTGAATTAGCTTGGACATTATGCTTTTTAATGATGACATAAGGCAAATAATCATATTTTAAGAATGAGAGAGGCAGTTCGAAATCATGAAACGAATCGGATTTCAATAACTCTACACACGAATGTTATCCTAATCCTAGCATGCATGTTTGCCACACCTAAACAATTAATCTGTGCCCCGTTTATTTCAAGTTCTTCTGCTCTCTATGGCTATCCATCTAAAAAAGATGGCTGAGTGAGTTAACTCTTGGCACTGGAGTCTGTTGTCAGATCACAAGTTTAAATGCCAGTAAGGACAATTTATACTTCCATACTTCTAAGACTGGCAGAATGCGTTCCTGTAATTTGGATAAACATTAAGTGTAGCACATGTGATTTACAGTGCTTACCAACTGCAGGCATATGCCATGGTGAGCTCATTCAAAAGTAAGGTATACTTTAAGTTGATGAATGACTAGAAATAAAGGCCTCTCATGTACAGAACCGTGCCTCTCGGGCAATTGTGTAGTTAGAGTCTATAGCTTACTGTCAGGCAGCCAGGACACCTCCATGAAGATCCTTTAAAGTCTCATAGAAACTCTATTATAGCCTTGGAAGGAAAAGTCAACTTCAGTGACATTTCAGGATACATAGATTTTGCAAGGAGCTACTTCTTTGCCAAGTGAATTCTGTAATTTCTCTTCCTGCTGTAAGAATGAGGGCACTCTGCACATTTGTCGCACTGCAGAATCACAGGGAGGTCTTCACCTACAGGGTGGTATTCAAGTGCACTAATAGGATAAAAGAACTCTTGCTTGACCTACCAGAGACTGCAGGATCCAATTTAAGAAAAGCATTTCTCACTGCAGGTTGTTGACACGCTACACCAGTTTTGAGGGTCAAAGAAAAGTAAAATGCGAGCTGCTTCACATAAGGGATTCAGCAGAGAAAAACCTAAATTCATACAGGTGGTGTAGTCCATCAGTGCTGCACATTTCAGAACATTAATTGCTTTAAAAACCTTGCTTCCACACCATTGATAGAGGTGACAGTCTGCCTGTCAAGAGTTAAATCTACAGGTAACCTGACCATGTAAGGGACTGCATCAAAGCAGAAGTGCAAAAGATGCTTGACCTAGGAGCTATTGAGCACTCAGAGAGCCCCTGTGCTAGCCCAGTGGTACTAGACCCAATACCACACTCTCAAAATGGGAAAAAATAAATAAGGTTTTATGTTGACTATAGAGGACTCAATGACCTAAGCTCATCTTATCTCCAGGGCAGATGAGCTCATTAATACTCTGGCATCTGCCAAGTATCTAAGCACTTGTGACCTTACTGCTGGCTAGTGGCAGATTAAGTTGTCAAAAGAGGCTAAAGCATTTTCAACCATTGGACGGCACTACCAATTCACAGTAATGCCCTTTGATCTGAAGAATACACCTGCCACTTTTCAGAGGTTGGAGAACACAGTCCTCCAAGGTCTGGAAGTCTTCAGTGCAGCATATCTAGATGATATGGATGTCTTTAGCTACATCTGGGATGATCACCTGGTCTACCTTTGAAAAGTTTTGGAGGCTCTGCAAAAAGCAGGCCTTACTGTCAAGGCTTCAAGGTGCCAGATAGGGCAGGGGAAGGTGGTTTATCCGGGACACCTAGTAGGCGGGGAACAGATTCAGCCACTACAGGGGAAGATCCAAACCATTTTGGATTGGACTCCCCCTACCACACAATCCCAGGTCAGAGATTTCTTAGGTCTCACTGGGTATTACAGGAGGTTCATTAAGAACTGTGGCTATATTGTTGCCCCTCTTAATGACCTCACCTCCAAGAAAATGCCTAAAAAGGTATTATGGACAGCCAGTTGTCAGAAAGCTTTTGAGGAACTCAAACAGGCCATGTGCTCTGCACCTGTTCTAAAAAGCCCAAACTACTCCAAGAAGTTCACAATTCAGACTGATGCTTCAGAGGTAGGGATTGGGGCAGTTCTCTCACAAACTGAATACAGAGGGCCAGGATCAACCAGTACCTTTTATCAGCAGACGATTGACCCCCAGAGAAAAGCGTTGGTGAGCTATAGAGAGGGAGCCCTTTGCTGTGGTCTGGGCCTTGAAAATGTTGAGACCATACCTCTTTGGTACTCACTTCATTGTTCAGACAGACCACAAACCTCTCTTATGGCTCAAGCAAATGACAGGAGAAAACCCAAAATTGTTGAGGTGGTCCATTTCCCTACAACATATGCGCTTTACAGTGGAACATAGACCTGGGAGTAATCACTCCTATGCAGATGGACTCTCCAGATATTTCCACTTAGACAAAGAAGACTCATCTGGTCAAGGCTAGCCTTCTTGTCCCTCGTTTGGGGGGGTGGGTTGTGGAGGAAAGTACCCTCTTTCTTGGCATGGTTACCCCCTTTTTCTGCCTGATGTCAGTGTGCTTGACTGTGTTCACTCGGATGCTGTTAATCAGGACCCAGTGATTATGCTTTCTCTTCCAAATCTCTGTATTTCACCCACAATTGGTACACTGGTGCCCCCCTATGAGTCCCTAGTATACAGTACAAAGGTACCCAGGGCATTGGAGTTCCAGGGGATCCCTATGGGCTGCAGCATATATTTTGCCACCCACAGGGAGCCCATGCAAGGGCTTCTGAGGACTGCCATTGCAGCCTGCGTGAAAAGGTGCAAGCACCCTTTCACTGTCAATATTTCACTGCACCAGGTCACTTATAGGTCGCCCCTATGGTAGGCCTTCTAGCCCAGAGGGCAGGGTGCCAAGTACCTGTGTGTAAGGGCACCCCTGCACTAGCAGAGGTGCCCCTACGAACTCCAGGCCCATTTTCCAGGACTTTGTGAGTGCAGGGACACCATTTTACACATGTACTGGACAGAGGTCACTGCCTATGTCCATCTACATAATGGTAACTCCGAACATAGGCATGTTTGGTATCAAACATGTTGGAATCATACCCCAAGGCTTTTGCAAGCATTGGTTGTATGATTCTGGGCACTCTTGGGGCTCCATAGAGGAGCCCTAGCATTGCCAATATAGCCTTCTGAGGGTTTCCAGGAGGCCCAAGCTGCTGCCACCTCCCAGACAGGTTCCTGCCCTCCTGTTGCTTGAGAAGCTCAAGCCCGGGGAGGCAAAACAAATGATTTCCTTTTGGAGAGGGGTGTTAAACCCTCTCCCTTTGGAAATATGTGTTACAAGCTTGTGAGGGATAGCCTCCACAAGCCACTGAAAATGCTTTGAAGGGCACAATTGGTGCCCTCTTTGCTTAAACCAGTCTACACTGGTTCAGGGACCCCCAGTCCCTACTCTGGCGTGAAACTGGACAAAGGAAAGGGGAGTGACCACTCCCCTATCCATCACCACCCTGTGGGTGGTGCTCAGAGCTCCTCCAGAGGGTCCCTGGGTTTTGCCATCTTGTATTCAAGGTTGGCAGGGAACACTGGGAGCATCTGAGTGGCCAGTGCCAGCAGGTGACGTCAGTGCCCTCCCCTGATAGGTGCTTACCTGGTTAGGTGACCAATCTCCTTTTCAGGGCTATTTAGGGTCTCTCCTTTGGGTGGTTCCTCAGATTCGGATAGCAAGACTCCAGCGGGAATCCTCTGCATCCTCCACTTCGACTTCTGACCAAAGAAACTGCATCTGGACTCTACAGGACCCTACTAGCTGTAACAAAGAAACAAGATGCCTCCTGCAATATTGTACCTCCGGCTCCTTCCAGCAACTGCAACATTTCTCCGGTCATACATCCTCTGAGGACAGCCCATCTTTAGCCTGCATCAGAAGGAAGAAGGAATCTCCCTTGGGATGAAGGAGTCACTCTCATGCTTCTGCAGGCACCAACTGCAATGACGACTGGCTGAGCTGCATGGATCCTGCATCACAGGTGGTAGACTGAAGTGGTCCCAGCGGTACTCTCTTCCAATTTTCAAACTTTGGTGGAGGTAAGACCTTGCCTCCCCTCGCAAGACAGTATCCCCGTGCACCACATCCTCTGCAGCTGCCAAAGCTTGTTGGCATCCTTCTTCCAAGTTCTTCATGCATCTTGAAGCTCTACCCCCAGCACTCCATCCTGCGACGCACAGCTCCCTGAGAGGGTCTCCAGCGGCGTGGGATACTTCTTCGTAGTGCTGCATGAGCCTCTTCTGCGACTTTGCTGTCCCCATCCTGTTTGGCTCCTGTGGGCGCTGCCTGGTCTTCTGTGGGATCTCTGTGTTGCTGAGGGCCCCCTCTGGCTCTCCCTCCTGGGTAGAATCTACCTGGTCCTTCCTGGCCCCCAGCAGCGCCATTTTCCTCTAACCGCGAGCTTTGTGTATGCCAAGGCTTGTTGGCGGACTCCTACAACGCTAACCTGACTGCAGTCCTCTGTCTAGCCTGGGACATTACCTGCATCCTCCAGGAACCCACCTTCGTCTTCTTGGGTGCAGTGCTGATTTTTCTTCTTCACCGGTGGTTCACTTCTTGCACCTTCATCCTGGTGGGTAGGGGGTCCTGCCTTTCCAGGACTCTTCTGTGCATCTTGGACTTGGTCCTCTTCTTCCACAGGTCCTCTTGTCCAGGAGTCCACTGTTGGTGTCTTGCAGTCTCTTCTGTGGTTTGCATAATTCTTCTAGCTTCTGTGCGTGTTTTGGGAAAGTTACTGTGATTTACTCCTGCTTTCCTGGTCACTGAGGTGGGATGGGGTACTTATCTTTGGGCATTTCTAGTACTCCCAGCTGCCCTCTACACATTACACTTACCAAGGTGGGGGGACCGACTTTCGTATTCCATTTTTTTAGTATATGGTTTGTGCTCCCCCAGGCCCATTTCTAACTATTGTAATTTTCACCAATTGCACTGTTTTCTAACTGTTTTTTTTTGCCTATTTCTGCCTACTAGTGCATATAATTTGTGTATTACTTACCTCCTAAGGGAGTATAGTCTCTATGGTATTTTTGGTATTTGTGTCACCAAAATAAAGTACCTTTATTTTTGTAACACTGAGTGTTTTCTTTCATGTGTTTAAGTACTAAGGGCCAGATGTAGCAAATTTTTGCGAGTCGCAAATGGGCCGATTCGCTATTTGCGACAGTGCAAAATCGGAAATGGGATGCAAAAAGCCCATTTCCGACTTGCAAAAAGCGATGGGACCCGTTTGCGAGTCGCATCAGTTGCGACCCCATTTTGCGACCCGCAAATAGCAAGTCGCAATTTGCGAGTCGCAAACCTTATGCAATTGCAACTTGCAAATTGCGACTAGTCGCAAAAAGCCCAGTTTGCACGTCCCATTTACCACTAACTCAGAGCAGGTGGTAACCATTACCAAAGTATAAAAGGAGCCCCAGAAGGCATCTGGGTTCACCAAGATGGCGGAGATATACCTGATAGCAGTGAGAAGGAGAGTCCACGCAGCCCAGCAGTGGAGGAGGAGGGGCCACAGACAGGAGAAGATATATAGAACAAGGCAGACTCTTTTTCAGCAAACTGAGGATGAGATATACGATAAATACCGCCTTAGCAGCGCAGCCATCCTAGAATTAATTGATTTACTCAAACCACAGCTAGAACACCAGACCCTGCGTGGCTGCGCCATCCCTACGCATGTGCAAGTGCTATGTTCTCTGCACCTCTTGGCCTCAGGGAGCTATCAGGGGGTCATTGCTGTGGCAGGTGGGGTATCCCAAAGTGCAGTGTCAAGGTTCCTCAGGGCCTTCCTAGATGCCTTGCTCACACACATGTCTCACTTCATATACCTACCAACGAATGAGGCAGAAATGAACAGCACCAAGCTGGACTTTTACCGCATTGCCCACTTTCCCCATGTCATAGGGTGTGTAGATGGGACACACATTCAAATATGCCCCCTGCAAATCTGGAACACCTTTTTCGCAACAGAAAGTGTACCCACTCACTCAATATTCAGGTTGTTTGTGACGCCCATTATGTCATCACGGACATTGTAGCTAAGTTTCCAGGCAGTACCCAGGACTCATACATGTTTAGGCATAGTGGGATACATCAACGCCTGGAACGTGGGGAATTCGGAGACGGTTACCTCCTAGTTAGAGCTACAGACACTTGCAGACATACACACAGGTCACTGTGCACGACAATCAGGACTTCCTAACAGTGTTCTTTTTGTGCCCAACAGGTGACAGTGCATATGCTCTTAGGCCTTGGATCATGACTCCGTTTTTATCACCCAGCAATGATTCAGAGAGGCAATACAACAATGCACATAAGAGGACCAGGAACCTCATAGAGCGCACCTTCGGACTCCTGAAAGCAAGATTCAGATGCCTCCACCGCAGTGGAGGTGCCCTCCAATATACCCCCATTACCGCATTCAAAATTGTGGTCGCATGTGCCATCCTCCACAACATCGCCACCCGACGTGGGCTACCTCTCACCCCCGCAGACCCAGATCCTGATGATGAAGAGCAAGAACAACCACATCGCCATCATGGGGATAGGGGTATAGCTAATCAAGGCAGACTGAGACGGGAACACATCGCAACACAATATTTTGGAAGGTACGTGCCAACTCCAACCATACTCACCTATTGACCAAAAACTCCATTTGTTAAGTGGAACAAAAAGAACTGTTTTATTAGTGCATTAATGAAACTATTTACAAGTACTGAATGTCCATGGGCATGAAAATGCAAACCAGGCATGTGGCACATTGACGTCATGGTCCAGGGTGATCTCTAAGACCTTCTGCCCCTCCTGCCAGCCTGGCTGCTCCCTGGTGCTTCCGTGGTGCTCTGCCTGCTACTCCTGAGCACCCTGCTGTCAGTGACAGAGACACGGCTCACTGTCGAGCCCTCCTCACTGTCCTGGGGTGTCCTGGGGTGTTTCCCCTGTGCCCCTCGACATATTCCATGTCTCCATCATGTCTATGATGTGGGTCAGATGTCCCAGGCCCCTTGCCACATCCCCAGCAAAATGGCCCATTTCCACCTGCAGCCCAACTGTCCTCCTCGACAGGCCTGTGGTGTTCATGGCGAGCCTGCCGATGGATGTGGCCATCCTGTCCAGTCTGTGCAGGAGCTGACGGTCCCTGCGCCGCCCACCCTCGGCCTGGGCCAGTAGTCCTCCCGCCAGTTCCCTCATGGCAAGGGCAAGGTCCCCAGTGTTATTGCAGATCATGTCCATCCTTGAGTTCAGGTGCTGCATGCTGGCATGGTTATTGCGCACGAAGCGGTGCAGCACACCACTAATCCTCCCTAAAATTTGATTTTGTAGGCGCTGACCATGCAGCAGATGTGCCTCACTGGTGCTGGGAGGAAGTAGCCCGGATGCAGACTGCAGCCCTGATGTAATGGACCTGCGACACCTGCGCAGCGGTGGCTGCCCTGTGCTTTCACCTGTCTCATCCCTGCCTGTTGCTGGGGCAGCCTCTTGTGATATTGTTGCAGCAGGTGTGGCTACTGTAGGGATGCTGTTGACCGTGCAGGTGGGGGAGCTGGCGGGTCCTGAGGTGTCCTCATGGGGCTGGCTGCTTGGAGTAGTGGTGGTGTCTTTTTGGAGACCTGTGGGACATGGGGAAAAGACTGTCAGTGTCTACTATCTATTGCACACTTCATAATAAACATTTGCCTATGAACTGCCAACTTGACTACATTTCCCATAATGCATCATTCTGGCATTTGCTACCCTGAAATGGAGCTATCTTGGCTGTGCATGCCCCTGTGTACATGGTGGGTGGGGTATGGCATTGATAGGAGTACAGGCATATCACATGGTACTCACCGGTTGATGTGCTGGGATCTGAGGTGTCCAGGTCCCCAAATCCAGACACTGCCTCCTGCTCCAAGGTTTCCTCCACCCTTTCTTCCAGGGGTGTGGGTGGTGGCACAGACGATGGTCCCCCTCCTGTGCCTCTCATCTCCCGGAGCCTTTCAGCCACCCTCTCCTTGGTCCGGGAGCAGAGGTCATACCACCTTTTCTTTATGTCGTCTATGGTCCTATGGCTCACCCCCAGGGAATTTATCTTGTCCTGTATGTCCTGCCACAGCTGTTTCTTGGTGGCTTCAGGAACATTGAGGGCTGATTTACCAAACAAGTCATCATAGTGCTGACAGCATTCGTCTGTCAGCACCTCCAGCTCCCTCTCAGAGAATTTCATCTTCCTCTTCCTTGGTGTTCCCTCCATGGCAGCTGCTGTTTGACCTGTGTGTAGTTCGGCAGTTATAAAAGGGTGTGGTCCTCCCTCCTCCCAGGTGTATTAGTAAACATCCTGGCTGTGATGTCATCATCATGTGCCAGGAAGTGTTTCCAGAGTGTTCTGGAGTGGTTTCTGGAGTGTTCTGCTGCACCTGTAATCAATTTACAAGTTAATCGCAATTTGCGACATCTACTCGCTAATTGCGAGTTCGTTTTTTGCACACTCGCAAAAAGCGACCTCGCAATCGGCGGACTCGCACACTGCGTTGCGAGTCCGGGTGCGAATCGCTATTTCGGCACGTTTTTTTTGCCTGCATTCCAATTTGCGACTCGCATTTTGCGACTCGCATCAACTCGCAAAATGCGAGTCGCAAATTTTTTGTTTGCTACATCTGGCCCTAAGTTGCCAGAGTCACCAGATCCCCGGGGTCTGTGCACATTCCCAACACTTCCACCACAAGACAGCTCCAATACTCTGATTAGAATTGTCACAGAGTCTAAGAGAGTCCAAGTGGGGAAAAGGGGATTAGGAAGGGAACAGCTGGGAAGGAGACCTGTAGGAAGCAAAAAGGTTAAAACACACAATATCAAAAATACATCATATGAATCAATACTAGGCTATGACTCTAAACATTGTCATTCTGAAAACATGGACAACCTAAGCATAGACTTAAAATGACTAGGCTTCAAGATGACCGGATACCTGTGAGGGAATCAAGAAAGGTTAAATGCAACTTTCAAATTCAAGTATTATCCTTTGCATGAGGATCAGGAAACAATCTGAATGATTTCCAAAACATCATATGAATCGTGTTTGAGAAACATATTAAGAACACATAACATTACATCTAGAACTCTGGCTTTTTTTGTTCTCTCAAATTGCCGGAACATGAATTGCGCACATTGTAGATTTTCACATAAGTAGTAAATACCATAGAATGATTGTGCACCATGAATAACACAAATTAGACTCAAGGAATAAATCATGCGACTTGCCAACTCGAAAGCCACCAAGTAAATGCCTTAAAATGGTAGCGTACAAGGAGTAACATGAATTACACTCAGGAAATGAATCGCACGTCTTGCCACTTCGAGTACCACCATGTAACTGCCAAGGAATGGTAGCGCACAATGAATATCAAGGGTTAAAGCACAAGAAAACGAATCGCACGTCTTGCCGAATCGAAGGCAACCATGTAACTGCCAAGGAATGGTAGTGCACAATTAGTATCAAGGGTTAAAGCACAAGAAAACAAATCGCACGTCTTGCCGATTCGAAGACCACCATGTAACTGCCAAGGAATGGTAGCGCACAATGAATATCAGGGGTTAAAGCACAAGAAAACGAATCGTACGTCTTGCCGATTCGAAGGCCACCATGAAACTGCCAAGGAATGGTAGCGCACAATGAATAACATGAATTAAGCATGAGAAAACGAATCGCGCATTTTGCCAATTCGAATGCCACCATGAAACTGCAAAAGGAATGGTAGCGCAAAATGAAAAACATGAATTAAGCACGAGAAAAGAATCGCGCATCTTGCCGATTCGAATGCTACCTTGTAAATGCCATAAAATGGTAGCGCACAATGAATATCAAGAGTTAACACACAAGAAAAGAACCGCGCGTCTTGCCGATTCGAACGCTACCTTGTCAATGCCATAAAATGGTAGCGCACAATAAATATCAAGAGTTAACACACCAGCAAAGAATTGCGCGTCCTGCCGATTCAAATATCAGCATGCAAATGCCACGAAACGACCAAGCGCACATTCACACGTACAAGAATACAAATTTTATCATGCAAGATTAGGCCCAAGAACTCGAGAGTCTTTGATAACGGGGTCGGGAGCCTAGCCCGACCTCTGTCTTACCGCCCTGATCTAGGATCACCAATGAAAGTGAAAAAGGGCAAGGCCTGGAGGATCAAAGTAGGCCGCCGGAACAGGAGCTCAGGAAGTTGCTGCTGCTCTGCACCGGGACCTCTGAATAGTGAACACGTGGAGCTGGGCTGGCTCCATTTTATAGAGTCTTAGCCCAGCCCACAAACCACACCCAGGCATGCTGCAGGGAAAGCTTCTAGAAGGCTCTGGAAAGGGACCACACCCTGACACAGTCTGAAAGCCTGCAACAGTACATTACATGTGAACATTATTTATGTGCATGCTGAACATAAGTCCTCAGGATTAAACTCTGCAGTGCAAAAGGTTAAACAACATCTTATCAGCACAATGCATAAATTATGTTAGCTTGAAATTATTAGGTTTTTGCATTCTAGTCGCCCGTAGAGCGCGCACTGCCCGGATGTTGACATACGTGTGTGTACAGTGGTATTGCATGAGCTTTGCATGTCTCCTAGATAAGCCTTGACTGCTCATCCATAGCTACAAGAATTGTGGTTGTTGCCTGAGTGGGGCTTCCACCCTCCTCAACCAATAACCTGATTTCTTACACCTGCCATAATCTCTCACCAGTGTCAAAGCATGTCACAGAGAAAGTTAGGCATAGCAAGTTTCTGCCCATGTGCACACAGTGAAGAAAATGTATTTGGGCCTTTCCAGGCAAGTTTGCACAATGTGTGAGTGAACCCCTTGCGAAATGTGATATAGAGAGCTCCTGGGCATGTTTGAAATTGTGGATAGTGTGGACGTTTATTGCCCCTATGTTATTTGAGATGTCATCAGCGATGTCATCAGTGATGTCACTGACCATGTCATGAATGATGTAATATGTGAGGTCATTAGTAGTGCATTGCGGGTGCACATGTTATAGTTAAGGCTGGCAACTATAACAACTGAATTTCTATGGTTTTGCACGTGTAAATTCACTATAACTTCTCTGTTACTTTTGTTTTTTTTAGTACATTTCTAAGGTTTTTTAAATCTATTTCTAAACTATAATGCCCCTGCAACCTTTGTTTTTTTCAGAAAACTTCTAAGGCTTTTTTCAATTCTATTTTCTAACTGTAACTTCCCTGTAGCCTTTGTCTTTTTCAGTGAATTTATACTCTTTTTTAATGCACCCTCTCCTGTCCAACCCCTGTGGGTGCAACCAACCAACCATTTCTAAGGTGTTTTTTATTCTATTTACTAACTATAACATTCCTGTAACCTTTGTTTTTTTTAAGTGAATTACTAAGGCTTTTCCTAGCTATAATATCCCTGTAACCTTTGGTGTTCAGGAAATTACTAAGTTTACTTTTTAATTCTATTTCCTAACTATACTGTCTCTGTCCCCTTTGGTTTTGTAATGAATTTCAAAGGTTGAGTTCAATCTATTTCCTAACTATAATGTCCCTGTAACCTTTGTTTTTTCAGTGAATTTCAATTTTTTTTTTAAGGCACCCCCTCTTGTCCAACCCTCGTATGTGCAACCAACCACAAGCATTGCACACCATTAGAGGGAAAAGCAAGAAGGCACTCAAAAAAATTGAGGTGTTGTGCGTGCCTGCTGTGTGCTTTTCACTCCTATGCACTACCTTCTCCTTGCTTCCCCTGCACTGTTTTTTGTGTGCCTGCTCCTTGACCTACCTCCTTCTTCAGCCCCATTGTGTGCTGCTTGCTTCTTGCCTTTCTCTCCTTCTAACTACATTCCCCTTGCTCTCAGCCCCATTTTGTGCATGGCTGCTGCATGCCTTTCATTCATTCTCACTGCTTTTTCCTTGCTCTCTGCCCTGTTTGTTGCATGCTTGCTGCTTTCTTTTCTCTCATTCTCACCACATTCCCCTTCCTCTCAGCACTGCTTTCTCCGGGCTCCCAGCTCCATGGTCTGCATGCTTGCTGCCTGCCTGTCCCTACTTCTCACCGCTTTCTCCTTACTCTCAACCCCTTTTTCTGTGTGAGTCCTGCCTGCCTGTCCCTCCTTCTCACTGCTTTCTCTGTGCTCTCAGCCTCGTGGCCTCTGTGCCTGCTGTCTGCCTGTCTTTACTTATCACCACTTTCAGCCTAGTGGTCTGTGTGCCTGCTGCTTGCCTGTCCCTCCTTCTCACCATTTTCTCCATGCTCTCAGCCACCTGCTCTGCATGCCTCCTGCCTGCCCGTACCTCCTTCTCACCACTTTCTCCTTTCTTTCAGCACTATTTTCTGCATGGCTTCTGTCTGCCTGTCCCTCCTTCTTACTGCTTTCTCCTTCCTCTTAACCTTGTTATGTGTGTGCCTGCTGCCTGCCTGTCCCGCTTTCTCACCACTTTCTCCTTCCTCTCAGCCCTGTTGTGTGCATGCCTTTTGCCTGACGGTCCCTCCTGGTCACTGCTTTCTCCTTCCTCTCAGCCCCCTGGTCTGCATGCGTGCCTGCCCCTCCTTCTCATCGCTTTCTATATCCTCTCAGCCCTGTGGTCTGCATCTTTGCTGCCTGTCCATCCTTCTCACCAATTTCTCCTCCCTCTCAGCCCTGTGGTCTGTGTGCATGAGGCCTGTCTGTCCTTCCTTCTCACTTCTTTCTCCAGGCTCTCAGCCCTGTGGTCTATATGCCTGCTGCCTGCCTGCCTCTCTTTCTCACCACTTTCTCTGGGCTCTCAGCCCTGTGGTCTGCATGCTTTCTTGTCCCTCCTTCTCACCGCTTTTGTGGTTTGTGTGCCTGCTGCCTGCCTGTTCTTTCTACTATCAGAAGAGTCGTTTAAGCAAGAATTTGAAAAAACACACTTGGATGCATTTCTGATGCCAGTGTTCTATTTGATTTTGAACTCACACCAGATACACTTGAACAAAATTGCACATTTTCTCTTGAACTTAAAATAACCCTAATGCTGTTTATATCTCATCCTGTGGTGAATAAACACGTTTAAGCCCCAAAGTGAAGAAATAGGCCATTATCATTTACTTTTATGCATAATCAGAACTGTGTATTTTGTCCCAATGAGAGCAAGGCTCTGTCCCTTAACATCCTCTTGAAGCTCTAAAATTGATGGACCCATAAATTCACTTCAAATACAAATTTTTGTGCAGATGGCAATTTTGTGCTTCAAATCATGCTTTAGTTAAGTCAGTCAGAAATCATTTTTTATTCTTGTAGCAATTATTCGCTCCTCCCTCTCAGCCCTGTGCTCTTGGTGCCTGCAGCCTGCCTGTCTCTCCTCACCATTTTCTATGGGCTCTTAGACCTGTGGTCTGCATGCCTTCTGTCTGCCTGTCCTTCCTTCTCACCATATACTCCAGGCGCTCAGTCTCATAGTCTGTGTGCCTGCTGCCTGTCAGTCCCTCCTATAGTTTTCTCTGTGCTCTGAGCCCCATTGTCTGTGTGCCTGCCTGTCCCTCCTTCTGACTGATTTCTCCCTGCTCTCAGTCATGTGGTATGCATGCCAGATGCCTCCCTGCCCCTCCTTCTCACCGCTTTCTCCTTCCTCTCTGCCCCTTGGTCTGCATGTCTGCTGCCTGCCTATTCCTTCTTCTCACTGCTTCCTCCTTCTTCTCAGTCCCATGGTGTGCATGCCTGCCTGTCCCTCCTTCTCACCACATTCTCCTCTGTCTCTGCCCTGTTGTCTGTCTGTCCCCCATTCTCACGGCTTTTCCTGTGCTCTCAGCTCATGGTCTGGGTGTCTGCTGCCTGCCTGTTCCTCCTTCTCACTGCTTTCCCCTTCCTCTCAGCCAAGTGATCAGCATGCCTGCTGCCTGCCTGTCCCTCCTTCTCACTGTTTTCTTCTTCCTCTAATGCCTATGGTCTGCATGCCTGCTGCCTGCCTGTCCCTCCTTCTCACTGCTTTCTCCTCCCTGTCAGTCCTGTGGTCTGCATGCCTGCTGCCTGCCTGTCCCTCGTTCTCACTGCTTTCTCCTTCCCCTGAGCCCCATTGTTGGCATGCCTGCTGCCTGCCTGTCATACCTTCTCACTGCTTTCCCCCTCCCTCTCAGCGATGTGGTCTGTGTTCCTGCTGCCTGCCTGTCCCTCCTTCTCACTGAATTCTCCTTCCTCTCAGTTCCATGGTCTGCATGCCTGCTGCCTACCTGCCCCATCTTATCAGGACCATGGGGGGAGTATCAAGGTCCTCTTGGTCCTACCAGCTTCCGTCTCCTGCGGGAGCCGGCATTGTTCCCACAACCAGGGAGCTGCTTTAAATAGCAGCTCGCTGTTTGCAGGGGGAAAAATGTTCATCTCTTTCCTTGCATGCATGTTTCACAGAAGACCGCCAAAGCTGCGGGTGCCAGAAGAACGCCAGTGCTGGCGGTCTTCCACCCACCATATCATGGGTACTGCCGGATTTCTACCACACTTTGGGCTGAAATCCAGCAGTAGTTGTGCTGGCGGGTGGAGGCGCTTGGGCAGTTCCACCACCAGGCCCGCACTGCCAGTAGGACTCCACCAGGTGTATTATGGGCAATAGTACAGCCTGGCGGTGTCCTGCTGACGAGGCACTGTTGGCGGTGGAAACGCCCCTACCCCTTTCCTGCCAGACTACTTTCTCCCCGGACCAGGTAAGGTGATCGTCTGAGAGGGGAGGGGGTGGGAGGGTGAAGGGTGTTGTGTGCACATGTATGAGTGTGTGGTGTCTGCATGTGTGCATGAATGTGTGTATGCGTGGTTGTTTGCATGTCTGAATGTTGAAGTGAGTGTGTGTCTGCATGTAAGTGTGCATGCATGTATTAAAGCGAGTGTGAGTGTTGTGGTAAAAGCCTGTTTGTTTGCATGTGAATCTGCGTGTTTGGATGGGTGTGAGTATGCATGCTTGAATGCATGTATGAATGTTGAATTAAATGCGTATATGAATGCGTGTGAGTGAATGCATGTACGTGTGTGTAAGTGAATGGGTGTATGGGTGGTGTGTGTGGGTGTCTGTGTGCATGTATTCGTGGGGAGGTGGGGCGCTGTGTCTAGAAGGGGTGCTGTGTCTGAAGGAGGGGTGTGAGAGGGGGGTGCTGTGGCTGAGGGTGCAGGGGGTGGTCTAGTGCTTCATCGAGGGGTAGGGGAGTTCTCTACCGGTGACAGGGAAGAAATTCCCTATCACCGGTAACCTTTCCACCATGGTTTTCGTGGCAGTGCTATCGCCATGGAAAACATGGCGGAAAGCCAGCTCCTAATACTGCCAGTGGTCTTCTGTGGACCGCCGGGTTGGAGATGATCACCTCCAGCCCGGAGGTTCCGACCACCATGGCGGTATGTATATGTGAAGATGTGGCGGGTTGGCATCGGCCAACCCGCCACACTCATAATGTGGTGGTCTGCACCGCCAGCCTGTTGGCAGTTGGACAGCCACATTTACCCTGGCGGTCAAAAGACAGCCATGGTCAGAAAGAGGGCCATAATGTTCATCACTGAATCATGGCTCACCCCCACATCGGCACCGGACATCGTCACTGTAACGCCCCCGGACATAAGATGATCTACTGCGACTGCCCTAACAGGCACAGTGGACGCATTACCAACATCCACAATGACTCCCTCTACTGCTTCACCTTGGATGATGACACAACCCTGACCATGGAACACCTCAACTTCCAGATCAAAGCTGATGCAAGAAATCCACCAAGCAGGCCAGGTGGTTCACCCAGGAACTACTAAGCCACTGCAGGAAACTAGAGTGACACTGGTGCAGCAACAAGACCCCCACCAACCTTGACACTTTCAGGACCGCCCTCAACAGGTACCATCACTGTATCAGGGAGACCAAAAAAGAAGCTCTAAACACGCACATTGAGGCCAGCACCTACCACGCCAAAGAATTATTCAGTATCATCAGAGAATTATTGTGCCTATCCGCCAGAGAACACTATCCATCTCTCCCAAGCCCTCTGCAACATGCTCTTGGACTTCTTTCACCACAACATCACCGACTTCTACAGCAACTTCGACCCCCAAGCCACTAACCTCAATCACCTACGTACCTCTACCCATATTTCCCCACCCCACTGGATCTCTGAGTGGAAACAGCTCTCCACCGAAGTCACTATCGCCATCATTACCTCCATCCACTCCGGATCCCTCACTGACCCGGGCCCGCACCACTTCTACAACCTGGGAAAAGAAGTAATCAGAGCCTCACTCACAGAAATCCTCAACTCCTCCCTCTCCACCGCCATCGTCCCAGACACCTGGAAGCATGCCGAGGTCAAGCCTCTCTTTAGTAAATAAACCCCCAGCTGACCCTTTCAAGCTCAAGAACTACATGCCCTATCTCGTTCCACCCTCTCCCCACCAAAGTCTTAGAAAAAGCCAATAATCGCCAGCCCACGGACTTCATCGAAGACAACGGCTTGCTCAACCCTTACCAGTCCAGCTTCCGGGCCCAACCACAGTACTGAACCTGCCCAGATCGCAGCAACTGGAAATATCAGACATTTCCTTTACCTAGGAGGAACAGCAGCCCTCATCCTCCTTGACCTATCTGCGGCCTTTGACACCGTCTACCACCACACCCTCATCACCAGACCCCACGACATTGTCATCCAAGACAACCACTCCACTGGATCACCTCCTTCCTCTCCAGCCAAATGCAGAGGATCCTCCTCCCTCCCAGCACCTAAAGAAAACATCTGTGGCATTCCACAGGGCTCCTCCCGCAGCCCCACCCTCTTCAACACCTACATGACTCCATTGGCTGACATTACACGCACCCACGGTGTGAACATCGTCTCCTATGCCGATGACACCCAGCTCATCCTATCCCTCACCTACGACACCTCCACCACACAAACGAAATTCCAAAACACCAAGACCGAAATCGCCATCTAGATGAGGACCAACTGCCCCAAGCTAAATTCAGACAAACAGAAATCCTCATCTTCGGGAACAAGCACTCCCCCTGGCCCACCGCCCTAGGGCCCCCGCCCACCCCTACCAACCATGCACGCACGCAATCTCAGCATTATCCTGTCACTCAACTCACCATTAAACAACAGATCAAGGCCGTCTCCTCTTCCTGGTTCCACATCCTACTCAAGATCTTTTGATGGATCCCCATCGTGGCCAGGAAGACAGTCACCTAGGCCCTCGTCTCCAGCCGCCTCGACTACAGCAACACCCTCTACGCCAGAACCGTGAAGCAGCTCCTGAACTGCCTCCACACCATCCAGAATGCGGCAGGGAGACTCATCTTCGACCTCCCCTGAAGAACCAGCATCTCTCCCCACCTCAAGGCCCTTCACTGGCTCCCTGTCCAGCAAAGGTTCCCAAGCTCTTCACGCACACCTACAAAGCCCTCCATGATGATGGATCTGCCTACATCATCCAATGCATCACATTCCACCGACCCACCAGAGAGTTCCGATCTGCCAACCTCACCCTGCTCTACCTCCCCCAAATCTGTTGCAAACGCCTCAGTGGCTGCTCCTTCTCCCACCTCCAGCCTTCTAAAATTGCCAAGAACCTCCTTCAGAGTGAAGGTATCACTCTCATGCACCCTGCAGGCAAGGAACCAATGAAGTCCAGTTTACTGACCTGCTGCTAACCAACGACCGAGACCCAGCAGCACAGCTAAAAAACGTACAGCATCTCCAGAAGACAAGATCAAGTTTGGTGGCACTAATCAATCAATCAATCAATCACTGAGATTTGTAGAGGTCAAACTTGTCACCTCGGGGGGTCTCCAGGTGCTGGGTGGAGTCTGCGATCCTGTGATCTCCAGTGCCTAATCAGGTGCTTCGGGTGTCATATGCCCTATCACCACTATTTTCTGTCAATAATTAGGGATAATTAGCAGACTTTTGAACTTTGTAACTATAACCATCGCTCTTCCTACTAGGAAAACAGTTTCATAAAGTAACAATAATAGTTACTTGAAGGCTGTCAGAATAAAACAGATAATACAAAAAGCTAATAATATTTCCAAATTCGGATAGCACTGAGGATAAATTTTAACACAGCATAAACAGTCACTTCACATCCCATGATGCAAATATGAGTATGCTAATAGAAGGGTCCTAATGCCTGAAACCAAAAGCAGAGGACAAAGAAACCTTCTCCTAGGTACACTATATAAATTAGAGAATAAAGTGCAGTGTTCTTTGAGGAGTCTAACAATCATATGTTCACTGTGCAAGTTTTTTAAACTTTTAAACCAGGTGCCTGGGGTAGGGAATGTGACTAAAAAATTTACAGACTTCAGACAGAATCTGGACAATAAAAATACATGCCCCCCAGAGGAAAGAATTATAAGATACAGTATAGGATAGAAGGGGTGCAGCAACAGACCCTCATATTCCCCTGATACCTTCCTGCTCACATTCAATTCAGAGATGTAGTGCCATTATAACTCCTTGGTTCTATCTTTTTGTGTGCCTGGAAGAGATTTGGGAGCATGAAAATATTCCCCAATCCCAAGGTGGAAAAATAGAGTGCTAACATTCCTAAGCCAAGGAATATCCATAGCCTGGGCCAATAACAGACAATCTATAATCACTATTCTACAAAACTGAGCTTCAGGATTCAAACATACTTTAAGCCAGGGCAGAAAGGGCTGCACTCCTATATAATCAGTTATACACCTCAAACCAACCTCTTTATGGCAGAAAGGGGTAGATTGCGCAACCACTATCAGTCGCATCAGAAACTTGTTCTGCACTACATCATGGCACTTGCTGTTACTATAACCCCAAACCCCCGACTCCAAATGACGCAGTAGGAAATTGAAAATGGTCATCATTTTCCTCACTGGTTTGTGACCCAACTTCTTTGAAAATCTAAAAACAGCATCAATGGCTCTTTCAAATTGCAAAACACATTAAAATTTCCAATAGAAGTCAACATCTCACAGGACTCCAACATCGGTAAAACTGGGGACTTTTAGGATGTATGAGCCCTCTAGTACACATTTCTTAGTTTTGCACAGCTTAGAACCACTTTTCCTCATGTAAGTCTTTTTTCTATTTGGTCTCAGACCAAGACTGCCCATAAAAGCATTAAAAGCATCCAGCAGGGATTGGAGGCCATTTGCTGTCCTTGAAATGAGGACAGCATCATACGTAAGTAGCACAGGGTTTGATCATGGATTATGGAGTGCCAAATCTTTCCCCACACTGCACAGGTGGTCTTCAGGCCATTTATATAGAGAAGAAAAAGAAAGGCGCCAGAAAACATACCTGTCAGATCCCCATCAAAGAAGAAAATTAATCCGTCAGGTCGCCCTCCTGGCTGTAGCGAACCCTAGCCGAGGTACAAGCATGATGTCTACTGAAGAGAGATTATGGACCTGATTCTAACTTTGGAGGACGGTGTTAAACCGTCCCAAAAGTGGCGGATATACCACCTACCGTATTACGAGTTCCATAGGATATAATGGACTCGTAATACGGTAGGTGGTATATCCGCCACTTTTGGGACGGTTTAACACCGTCCTCCAAAGTTAGAATCAGGCCCTATATCTTTATCCACCCCCAGTTCTAACATAACAGCCCACAATTTGGCTCTATCAACTGTGTCAAACGCACAGAACAGATCCATGAAGGCTAAATGAATGCAGCCTTTTTTGGCCTTGGTGCACTTTTTTACTATCAGAGTCAGATTCAAGGTCTGTTCAACTGTACCTAACACTGGAAGGAACCCAAACTGAACCTCTGATAGAGGGCGGGTCTCCAAAGCCCAGGTCGCCAGTTTTGCTAACATCACTCTGCCTAAAGTCTTTACAGAGCTGTCTAAGAGGGAGATTGGATTGTAGCAGTGTGGTTCAGGCTTGTCCCCCTTTTTAAAAATGGGTACAATGATCACCTCTCTCCAAGTTTCTATTAAGGGGCCAATCACAGCAGATCTTTAGAACACTAGTAAGTGAAGAATTCTGGCAGGATTTTGTATGTATCACCTGGGATTGTGTCAAGTCTGCGAGCTTTACCAGAGGGGCACCATTGAATGACCTGTAAGACATCCGATAATTCAATCGAGCTGTTAAGAGCTTGAGCTATAGACATGTCATGCTCGTCAATAGACAGTCTCTGCATCCCGGGGGGTATGTTCCTCATTATTAAAAATTTTGGAGAAATGTTCCACCCACACCTGAGCTGAAATGACAGTGTCTATTACAGCAGTGCCCTTACTAGAAAAGGGGGCAGAGTTGACCACATGCCAAAAAAGCCTTTATGTCCTTGTCATTACTTGCTTCGATTAGCTCAGCCATGGCCTTCTCCTTCAATTATTTTTTCCTTGCAGCTATAGTTTCCTTAAATGCCTTTCTTACCAGCCTAATGATGATATGATTACAGGGAGACTTTCTAATAGTCTTCTTTAGGGCTTTATGAGCACTTGTACATGCATGATTAAATCCACATGGGTTCCTCTCTATACTAACAGACTCTTTCCATGGCTTATCCTCCGTGTTGCCTGTTTTAGCATAAAACACCCTGACAACATTGTTCACGGGGGTGCTTTCCCCCAGAACAGTCATGATTGCTTCCTTCTTGTTTATCACCAAATCTCTGTGAAAACTGCATTTATCTAATTTTTACCCACTTAATGTTCAGATCTTTCTGACCATTGAGCCTCAACTTTGGTTGTCAGACCTCAGCACCAGAACCCTTATCTGGACCAAGACAAATTTACATGATTAGGATATTATGATCACTCATGCAAGTTGTCATCACACTAAATTTCCCTACATAGGGGATTCAATCTTTTCAGTAAACATTAAGATTTATGGACGGAGCACTTCCTTCTTAGTACGTATGGACCCCTTGACTTCTGGGGTTGGAAAAGTCATAGCGTTAGCGGCAATCATTATGTTCAATGCACTTCCATAAGAAGAATGTTTTAAGTGCTGAAGAGGGCACTCATGACATCGGTAATTCCACAAGAACCTAAAAGTTCAGGTTCACACAAGTGGATATTAAAATCCCCTACCCATACGATCATAAGATCCTTCTTGTTTTCATTCTCTAACTTATGCACCCTGGCCTCTAGGCCATTGACTATGTTAGTTATTTTCAAGTCAAAAATATTATTAAAATAGTTAATCAGCAAAACATCAAATGGTTTGGATAATTTAAGAAGGAGAATCAAAAAATATAATGTTACATCAACAACTCTTGCATCCACCCCGCCCCCCTTACTAGTACAGATATAAAAATGACCAGACCCCCCCCCCTTAGCCCTTCCTGATGACGATTTGACTGCTTGGGTACAATAAGTAATATAGCCATTGATATAGGGAGGATCTAATAACCAAGGGGCTCATTAAGAATATGACGGGCAGCAGAGGCCGCCTACCAAAGTCCCGCATCGGGATGACTGCCTATGTAACCATCCCCCACTGGCCCTATTACGAGTTTCCCACTGGGCCAGTGGGAAACTCACCACAACATTGACACCGGCTCGTAATCTAGCCGGTGGCAATGTTGCAGTGCGTAGGCTGTCCATGGGGACCCCTGCATTGCCCATGCCGAGTGCATGGGCCCCTATGTTGACATCTATGTCCCCTTTCTGCCAGGCTTTGTGTCATGGTCTGACAGCCATGCAAAGGTTGGTGGAAAAGGGACTCGTTCTCCGGAGGGCAGCGCTGCCCTGGCGGATTACGACCTCCGAGACGGCCAGGCTATTGACTGGCGGCAACCTGGCAGTGCTGGTGGACGGACTGTGGCACCTCCGCCACGGTCTTAATGTGGTAGTCAGACCGCCACTATGACGGCAGTCTAACCGCGAGTGTGGAGGTTTTAAGACCACCACACTCGTAATGAGGGCCCAAGTCTCTTGACAACAAATTAAAAGATATTGACCCAGAGTCATTAATCAGTCTGAATTTGCCAGCTTGGCCTTGAGCCCTGCCACATCCCAGGAAATAATCCCAGGAGGTGCAATCTGTGGGGTATTTGCTTTTCCAAGAGGCTGTAGGTCTATTGCAGGAATCGGGCCAGCCTCCAACTCTCCGTAAGGTCCTTAGCTGTTAGGAGATAGTAAGTCTAATTACTCAAGGGTGCTCAGGGTCTCAAAACTGTAAAGATAATAGCAAAGGATATTGGGAAAGCTGGGGCTGGAAAGAACTACACAACTTCAATTTATGTACCCCTTTAACACCAGGGTTTTGGAACTGGAGCGATATACCATAAAAATATGCCAACCGCTGTAATCTAATGAACCCTAGATCAAAGGCTGTTAATGAAAAATGGTGAAGCACGGCACTGACTAGTTTGGGATTCTTAAAATTGATAAAAATACAGTTCCCTGTTGAGGCTTTCCTGGTTAGGCCAATCCATGGAATCCTCCTACCAGTTAGAATTTCTTTAGACAAATCTGGGCCCGAATACTTTCTTATCCAGTGAATTACCTTGTTTAGCAATGATTTATGAGACTCAGAAAACAGGGGTTCCAACCTAGGTACATTCTCCAAGATTATTATATATGGAGCACATGCCAGATGGATCCAAGGGTGTGGAGCTTGAATGCTCAAAATATCTGGGGTAACGGCCTGCTTGGGGCTTTGCGTGTTAGTGCATCCTCACATTCAACCCTTTGTTGGTGAATTAGCTTTTTGCTGTATTCCTTGGATGGATAAACAAGGGTTTCTAGGATAGGGCCCTGGACAGTGCTTGTACTCCAACTCTGCTCTAGTGGCGCAGCTGATGGCAGGGGTGAGACTGTATGGTGGTCTCAAGTACTGGCACATCCCCTATTGGCAACAACAGGCTTGACATTTTGCCTGCAGCCAGAAAGGCATTAACCTTCCCTTCTGGAGACTCCACTTTTTTAAAAACCAGGGAAAATAATTGCATGATACCCTTGAATAGTTTTCAACGTGGCTAAATTTGTCATGCAATGTGGATGAAGGCTTCTTATTAATGATGCCGTGATAAAAACCTTCTTATATGCCCTCTTTTATGCCTTTTTCCTAACTACCTTTGTGGCTGTTAAATCCACAGAGGTTAGAGTAATAGAGTTTGTGCTAGACGGCACTCAGCTGATAGGGGGACTTACCATGCCAAAGGGGCCAATTTGCCATCTTTTTTTTTGGGGGGGGGGCTGTCAGACAATGTATTGGAAGGGGGCTCAATTGGTAGGTGGGATCTAACACAACAAATGGATTCCTAGATTTGTCAGCCGGGGTTAAAATTTGTGTAGCCTCATTTGAAGAGGGCACCACTCCTTTATCTTCCATTAGATCAAGTTTCTTCATAGTTGAGTCCATACTAGCTTCCACCCTCCCTATCTCGTACTCAATTGCCTCCATAACAGTTCTTAAATAACTAGTTATTAGTTTCGAGCCAGGGTCCTCGTTCAATTTGCCTACCGCAGAGTGGATGCCTTTTCACTTCCCCATTAAGGTTCCTGTGAGTCCAACAGAGCCAAGTTCTAAGCTAGGCGAGTCAAATCACAGGCTGCGATGTCTGTTGGTTCCGAATGGCCGAGCCAAGAGACAGAGCACAGGCGGGCCTGCTCCTGGCCCGATCTTTGTCCGGGCATGCGTCCGGGCATGACCCGCACGTGCCACATGCAGTGAGGGTAATGATGTGGTTTAAAGTACCTCCAGGCATGAAGAAATACGGGGACATGGCTCCTGCCGTGGGTGGTCCCGGGATCTATAGTATAGGTTGCCCCCAGCCCTCAGACTGCAGCGGCCTGTGTATCCCGCATAGCGGGGGTGTAGTGTGGTTTAAAGCACCTCTGGGTGCAAAGAAACTCTGCAAGCAGCCTCCTGCCGTGGGTAGTCCTGGGATCTGTAGTCCAGGTTGCCCCTTGCCATTACACTGCAGTGACCTGCGCGTGTCTCATGCAGCAGGGGTAGTGGTGTGGTTTAAAGCACCTCTGGTTGCAAAGAATCACCGGGAGCGGCCTCCTGCCACGGGTGGTCCCAAGATCTTTAGACCTGGTTGACCACGGTCCCCAGACTACAGTGACCTGCATGTCCTGTGCAGCGGGGGATAGTGGTGTGATTTAAAGCACCTCTGGCATGAAGAAACACCGGGAGTGGCCTCCTGCCGCGAGTTGTCCAGGTTGCCCCTGGCCCTCGGACTGCAGTAGTCTGTGTGTCCCCTTTACTCATTAGATGAGGCTCATGCTTCCAAGGCCTTCAGTGAGTGCTTTTAAACTTGGGTCAACATGGTCTTCCAGGTGGAAGTTCATGTCTCTAAGTAGGATGCATTTGCTAGCGTTGAGGACGAGACGTGCAATAAAGTCGGTGATCATGTCAATGAAGTTGGGGCGCGGTCCAGGTAGTCGGTAGATGAGAGTGTCACTTCGAGTTAAGTTGGCGTGATGTGATTTATAACCAAAAGTGTTCGAAGTTGGAGGATGACGTGTTCTTGGAGGTGTTAAAGCTGATAGCATTCTTGTGGATGATGGTGATTCCATTTCCAGACTTGTGAAGTGTTTCCTGACTGGCAATCTTGTACCCAGGAGGATGGTGGTGGTGATATCAAGTGCTGATGCAGGGTTCAGCCAGGTTTCTGTGACTAAAAGTAGGTCTGACACATTGTTGTGCAGCAGATCCCAGATCTCTGTGGCACATTTGGTGAGTGAGCAGGTTTTGAGGGGCATGCATGTGAGTGTGGAGAGTTGTGTTGATGGTTGCAGGACTGTGTGAGTGTGAGAGAGTTGGTTATAGGGCGCTATCAATGCATTTGCACCAAGTATTGGGTGTGGGTAAGCATGAAACATTGCAGGAAGCACATATGATTGCTCCTCAGTCTTGCGTGGTGAGGCTAGGCTGTAGCATCGGGAGCGGCAGACACGGTGGAGGGCATGGAAGGTTGCAGTGGGGGAGCAGCAACGGTCCAGGCACCGATAGGCATAGACGGACTTGCCTTTAGTGCACCACTGGAGAGCATGTGATGAGCAAGGCCACCATTAAGTAGGTCCTGGGAGGAGTAATGTCACTTCCTGTGCAGATGGATGATTTGAAATACAGGGATGTTACTTCCCGTGTAGATGGATGATGAGAAATCCAGTGATGTCACTTCCTGTGCATATGAATGATGGAAATTAGTCCTCTTCCTTGGCTTTTTTTCCTGAAAGCGAGTTTTGGCTGGAAACCAGTGCTGTCACTTCCTGTGCAGATGGATGATGGGAAATCTAGTGGATGATGGAACCTGTCTGAAGAAGGATTGGTCTTGGCAACTAATTATTGGTCCAGCTTCCTCCATGGCTGCAGATCTCGGGCTCAGGTGGATCAACAGCACTTGATATCTCCCAAATGCCATCTCTCCTGTGATGGGGCCAACTCTTACTTGTCTATTATTTATGAACTGCTTAACAAGAATTTCCAAGCTAACCAAAAAGCACTGTGCTATTACGAAAAAAGAGACATCAACCAACGGTCATATTTCTATTTACAAATCAGTGCGCTTTCCAACTTCCTTCGAAAAAGTTGCTAAAGTTTCTCAAATTGCTAACATTGCAGGAACTGACATGGCGTGACTCGAGAAAGTGTGCTGTGTTCGCAGAATCAAAAATGGAACAAATTATCCATAAAAGCAAATTCCGCCGCACAGAATCAATGTGACAAGGACGTGCACACTATGAGTAAAATACTTATTAGCTCCGGCTGAGCTCTATCTGCAGTGACACTCTTCGTGAAGAGTTTCCCTAACTCACAGGCAGGGTTCGGTCTCTGATTGTGGCAGAATGCTCACTCTCACACCGCGGACTTTGTGAAACTGTGCAGAACCCTTGTGCCGTAGGAAACAATATCTAATATGTGGCATTGTTCTGTGTGTAGACACGACTATCATCTTCCATCTATACCTTCCGTGGACCCCTAGTACAGATTAGACTACAAAACAATGAGTGCACTCCGTGGTGTAAATTCCAGCTGAAGCGTTACAAATGTCTCACTGGACCAAGGTTTGAAGAATGTTTTTTTTTTTTTTTATGCAGGAATAAAGATGTCCTGTGGATAAAATAGAAAAAGTTCTATTGGCAAAAACACAAGTATGACAACTTTAAAATAAACAAAATGAAGCAGACGTGTAGCAACTTGCAATATCAATTGGACTGGCTTTAAAAGAATGTTGTATTTGTAATGTGAAGCATTATAAGTAGATAGCATGGGATTTCATATGTATTTGTGTCCAAGCAAAGAACTGTAGAATAGATTTGTTGTAGGTTAAAAGGTAAGGTGATGGTTGCACTGTCAAGCCAGCCCTAAAAATTCATGTAGGTTAATGACTGCCATCTTCCATTTGTACTGGTCACGTGGGTTTATGGAAAAGTGTGGGCAGAATTTTTTATCCCCAATTGCAAGGAGCAGGCTGGTGATCTATTTGCATGCCTTGCAAGAACGTATTACTTTCTAAAATATTGCAGTGGGATTGGTTGTACAAAGGTATTTTGCCACCTGTTCAAAGCTCTGCGAAACTTTGGGTGCCTGTTCCTTAAAATATGACATGCAACAATATAATTTGCTCTTTCATGTAAAAGAGTTAAAATGTTTGCATACACTAAGATTAAAAGTAGAATTGCAAGTGCAAAATTACACACAGCAAGAAGTAGTTTTGTATGTGGTGCAAAAAGATATTATAGTTAGTTTAATATGTTAAATTTGAAAAAGGTCTGTAGCTTGGAATGTGTAGACACATGCAGAGGCATTCTATTATTTTTGTATAATTACCTAAGGTGTGCAAAACATAAACAAGTTGCCATAAATATCTCCTTTCTACTTAATACTATTGTTACGCACAAAACAGAGCAGAGCAAGAAACAGCCAAGTTCAGTTTTTAGTTTTTTGTACAGCAGCTTTAATCATGCTCTGGGCCATGCTTTTCAACTTTGGCTGCTGGCTCTTGCAGTAGGCACTGTGATGTCAGAACTCAAATGTAAAAAGTTATTACCATTATTACAATTTGTAAGAAATGGGATCTCTAGTTGGCAAAGATATGTACCCTGTCCAAGTAGGGACCAACACTCCAGTCAAGGTAAGTCAGATACACAACCTAAATTAACCTGTGCTCACCCTCTGGTAGCTTGACACAGAGCAGGCAGGCTTAACTTAAGAGGCAATGTATATTTGTGCAACACCTTAATTACAGTAACAAAGTGCAAACATCTCAGAAATACTCCACTCCAGTTAAGATAAATAGGGACTATTTGTCTGATTAAAACAAAGCCAATAAGACAAAATCCAATAAGTATTTATTTTTTTAAGTGATGAATATTTAATGAAGGTATACAGGCATAGTGCTGAGAACACATTAGTGTCTATTAGGTCCTTTACGGTAATGCCAGGTAAGGTGAAAAGGGTTTTCCCCGATGTCGGAGTGCGAAGGCAGTGCTCCAAAAAGTATTAAGGGAAGAATGTAATAGTAAGGTGATTGCAGACAGACTTAACCACTCGGTATTGGGCCACCCACGTGACCACAGGTCGTTGTGCACAGTACCTTTCCTGTAGCTGGTGTCCGATGTGACTATTTGAAGGCAACGAGGGGAGGTGCAGATGTCTCCCTTGGTCAGGGCCCATGTGAGGTTTGGAGTGGCGTAGTGATTTGTCATTTTTCTTCTGATGGATGCCAGGTGCATTGAGCTGCGCTGAACTGCTTTCAGCAATGTGGCTTTGGGGAAAACAGGCACTTATGACAGTCTGCGATCGGCAATGCAGACATGTTGAGTTTTCCATCAGCGCACAATGTGGGTACGTACACGTCTCTGTAAAATGGCTGCAGGCATGCAGTAAGATGGCCAAGATTGGTCATGAGCAAATGCATTAAGGTTGGACTCCAGATTAGCTGAGCCTAACAGCAGTTGTTGTGATAGGGAAGTCTTTTATGGCCGTGAGACTTCTGTGAACTGGGGGCAAGATAATAAATCTCTGAGAATCTTGGGTGCAAGGATGTAGAGAACAGGTCCATTCCTTCTCACTCCAGGCAAGAAGCAGCAGGTAGCAGGCCAACACAGCAAAACAAGTAGCAAAGTGTCAGCCCTCCTACAGCACAGCACACAGCAAGCAGTACGCTAACACAGCAATGCAGTCAGTAGAGTGGCAGTCCCTCCTCGCAACACAACAGTTTACTAGGGACTTACAAATACTAAATGAGGAATGGACTGTCCTCGCTGAGATTCTGACTTAAGGTTACCCCCTTACACATACAATGATGGACACCTCTGGTATGTACAGATGTCCTTATCTAAGAAATGTGAGCCCTGATGATGATCTCCTTTAAATAAAATTCCCCAACAAGTGAGGCCGAAACATGTTGGCTTATGATGACCTTATGAAAGAGGTGTAGAGACTTACGTTTGACTCCTTGAGAAACAGCATATTGCCAAATCATAAGCAAAATTAGGATTAATGGACTATGGGCCAGATGTACGTAGCTGTTTTCGGCTTGCAAATGGCCCGATTCACAGAATCTGGCAGTTTCCGACCATAAAATAGCATTTTGGTATGTACCAATGCTATTTTGCGATTCAGAAATGTATTTACTGGTTCACAAAATAGGTTTGCGAGTCGCTATTTGATAGGGGCATGCCGAGGAGGTTCCTTCCAAATAGCAAGTTGCAATGGCATGTTTGATTGTTTTTCAGCCATAAAATTGTCTCAAAACAATCCCAGCTACAACCAACTTCAAGTTGGTAGTAACCCATTCGCAAATGGGAAGGGGTCTGCAAGGGACCACTTCTCGTTTGTGAATGGGGGCGCCAACATTTTTTTCTGAACAGGCAGTGATCCCACGGACCACTGCTTACTCTGAAAAAATGAAGAGGAAACTTCATTTTTATTGTTTGTAATGCATACCGTTTTCTTTCAAGGAAAACAGGATGCATTACAAAAAAATAGCTGCCTAATTGAAAAAGAAGTCACAGACATGCTTGTCTGCTGACCCCAGCAGGTCACCATCCCCATGATTGTGGCCATTCCCAATGGGGTCGCAAGTACCGCATGAATATTATTGAGGTAGGTCATTTGGGACCCCCATTGGGAATCGCTAAATGTGTCTAATTTGTACATTTCATTTTGCGAGTCTAATTGTGATTCGCAATGAATCGCAATTAGAGACTCGCAAAATGAAATGGTCATACATCTGGCCCTAAATGGGCTATTGGACTCAACATGATATAAACTCCTCATAACCAGGGAATATAACTGAATATATATATGCTAACCCATAAAGCAAGACTCTACATGGGTAGCTTTATATGATTAATGAATCTGGACAAAAGATTGCTCTGAATACCACTAATTTGTATGTTTGTATTGATGTATTGTATGTTATGTTCTTTAAATGTTTTGTCTACTACAACTGTTTAACATTTTCCAAGACTTTGAGGTGTTTCTTGTGTACTATGTATCTTGTAATAATTTACTTTGAATTAAGGAAATCTAAATATGATATATTAATGAGACTATCCAACACACTCAGGATTTATGTACTATTTTGTAAGTCTTTAAACCAAGTAATCAATACCCTATGGGGCAATCTGTGTTTTATTTTGATCTTGATTCTTCCTCATCTCCAGCATTGCACTCCACTCCCCTTCCCCCTGTATTACTATACTTGGGTTTTACCACCAATCTCTCTTCCCTGCTTTTTTGTCCTGTCTTCCCCCACTTATTTTGTTTCTGTCCTTCTTCCCTTCTTCTCTCACCCTTCTCTTCCTTTTTCTCCCTTTATTATATATTTGTATTGTTTTTATTGGTGCATCTATCACAATCAACATTCGTATCTCAACATGAGCCCATGCTGGACTTGCATGTCACTGTATTTGCTGTTGTTTTTCAGTACTCAATTTATGGCAATAAAAAGAATTGCTAAAAAAGGGATTCTACCTGGAATTATCAGACCCTCATTTTTCAGGGTAATCTCGGGTTTCCACCTGTAATCCCTGTGATGGCCATTCCCCCAAGCCCACAGAGTTACTACTATTCCAGGAGGAATGGAAATGGGAGGACCAAAAGCTCATAATGAGGCCCATATTGTTGTGTCTTTGGTGAAAAGCTATTTGAAGCAACTTATACAGTCTGTGGTACTCTGCAAATCCAAGCATGAGGTCATGAACATCTTGTTGAAGATATTGGACTTCAGTGAGATTCCCACTAAAGGTATATAGATTCTGAACATGGAGGAGCTTACTTTGCTTTTTTTCTGCAAAGTGACTTATTGTGGTTTGTGGTGGTTCATAGGTATTTACCCCTTCGTAGGTGAGGCATCATTAACATTAATTATTGTTCCCCCATGGATGTATGTGGGGTTGGGAGCTAAAACAGCATCATCAGGAATAATATTGTTCTTAGTAAAAGATGATCCTGGTTAGTTTGTGAGGGAGTTAACAGATGAGGAGATGGGAGAAGTGATTTGGTGTGGTGGTGTTGAAGATTATGTTTCGCTGTGAGTGAGTGGCTCATGTACTAATGTTTTTAGGTCGAGCATAGCAGCGCGCAAGTGTAGGTATGTATCTGGGATTTTAACCACGCCCATCACTACTACTCATTTGTGGGCTTTCCCTTCAAAAATCCTTTGATGACATTGGTAAATGCTTTCGGTTTGTCCCTCCTTGGGGAGGTTTTGTTACCGTCTTGGCCATTGACCCTGTTACATGGCTAATTGCACTTTTACCGATAAGTTTGACTGCGAGCGAACTTCTTTTTCCTTTTGTGTATCTCTTCACACTGATACTCATGGCTGTTGTGGCGCTTTGAATCGGCTCGTGTAAGGAAATGCCTTTCTTGGCATGGTTACCCCCTAACGTTTTGCCTTTTGTTGATGCCAATTATGATTGAAAGTGTGCTGGGACCCTGCTAACCATGCCCCAGTACCAGTGTTCTTTCCTTAAACTGTACCTTTGTTCCCACAATTGGCACAGCCCTGGCACACAGATAAGTCCCTTGTAACTGGTACCCCTGGTACCAAGGGCCCTGTGGCTAGGGAAGGTCTCTAAGGGCTGAATCATGTATTATGCCACCCTGGGGACCCCTCACTCAGCACAATCATACTGCCTCACAGCTTGTGTGTGCTGGCGGGGAGAAAATGACTAAGTCGACATGGCACTCCCCTCAGGGTGCAATGCTTTCAACTCACTGCCTGCAGCATCGGTAAGTCACCCCTTTACATACCATAGGTGAGGGTATAGTTGGATGAGCACTATGCCCCTACAGTGTCTAAGCCAAACTTTAGACATTGTAAGTGCAGGGTAGCCATAGAGAGTATATGGTCTGGGAGTCTGTCAATTACGAACTCCGCAGTTCCATTATGGCTACACTGAAATCTGGGAAATTTGGTATCAAACTTCTCAGCACACTAAATCCACACTAATGCCAGTGTGAGATTTACTGAAAAATGCACACAGAGGCCATCTTAGAGATGCCCCCTGTATGCCAGTCTGACTCTTAGTGTTAGGCTGACCAGTTTCTGCCAGCCTGCCACAACTAGACAAGTTTCTGGCCACATGGGGTGAGTGCCTTTGTCACTCTGTGGCTAGGAACAAAGTCTGCACTGGGTGGAGATGCTTCTCACCTCCCCCTGCAGGAACTGTAACACCTGGCGGTGAACCTCAAAGGCTCATGCCTGTTGTTACAGCGCCCCAGCGCATTCCAGCTACTGGAGATGCCCGCCCCTCAAGACACAGCCCCCACTTTTGGCGGCAAGTCCAGAGGAGATAATAAGAAAATCAAGGAGAAGTCACCTACCAGTCAGGACAGCCCCTAAGGTGTCCTGAGCTGAGGTAACCCCTGCCTTAAGAAATCCTCCATCTTGGTTTTGGAGAATTCCCCCAATAGGAATAGGGATGTGCCCCCCTACCCTAAGGGAGGAGGCACAAGGAGGGTGTAGCCACACTCAAGGACAGTAGCCACTGGCTACTGCCCCCCAGACTTAAACATACCCTTAAATGTAGTATTTAGGGGTGACCCTGAACCCAGAAAATCAGATTCCTGCAACCTACAACAAGAAGAAGGACTGCTGACCTCTAAGCCCCGCAGAGATGACGAAGACAACAACTGTCTTGGCCCCAGCCCTACGGCCTGTCTCCAGACTCAAAGAACCTGCACAGCGACACATTCATCGGGACCAACGACCTCTGAGGATTCAGAGGACTGACCTGCACCCAAAGGACCAAGAACCTCCCAAGGACAGCGGCTCTGTCCAGAAACAGCAACAAAACAGCAACAAAGGAGCAACTTTAAAGAGACTCCAACTTCCCGCCAGAAGCGTGAGTCTTCATACTCTGCACCCAAGTGGGGACCGGCTCGAGTTCAGGCAACAAACACCGCAGAGAGGACTCCCAGGTGACTCCAACGACGTGGACACCCTGAGTCGACCTCCCTGCACCCCCACAGCAATGCCTGCAGAGAGGATCCAGAGGCTCCCCCTGACTGCGACTGCCCGGTAACAAAGGAACCCGACCCCTGGACCAAGCACTGCACCTGCAGCCCCCAAGACCGAGCGGAATCACCTACCAGTGCAGGAGTGACCAGCAAGTGGCCCTCATCCTAGCCCAGTCGGTGGCTGGCCCGAGAAGCCCCCCTGTGCCCTGCCTGCAACGCCAGAGTGACCCACGGGTACCTCCATTGTTTTCTATGGCAAACCCAACACCTACTTTGCACACTGCACCCGACCGGCCCTGTGCCGCTGCGGGTGTGTTTTGTGTGCTTGTGTGTGTCCCCCCCAGTGCTCTACAAAACCCCCCTGGTCTGCTCCCTGAGGACGCAGGTACTTACCTGCTAGCAGACTGGAACCGGAGCACCTCTGTTCTCCATAGGCGCCTATGTGTTTTGGGCCCTCCTTTGACCTCTGCACCTGACTGGCCCTGTGTTGCTGGTGCGGTAACTTTGGGGTTGCCTTGAACCCCCAACGGTGGGCTACCTATGCCCAGGAGATTGACTACGTAAGTGCTTTACTTACCTGAAAAACTAACCTATACTTACCTCCGCCAGGAACTGTTGATTTTTGCAGTGTCCACTTCTAAAATAGCTATTTGCCATTTTAACCAAAACTGTGTGTACTACTGTTTGCAATCAACGTTCTATACTTACCTGTGTGAAGTACCTTGCATTCTATGTACTTACCTCAAATTTAAAGCTTGTGGTTATAAAAAGTTAGGGGGTAACCATGCCAAGGAAGGCATTTCCTTCCACAACCCCCCCAAACGAAAGAATATGAGACTAACCTTTCCCAAGAGAGAATTCATTTTCTAAGTGGAAGAACCTGGAAAGGCCATCAGCACTGGCATGGGCAGTCCCAGGTATGTGTTCCACTACAAAGTCCATTCCCTGTAGGGATATGGACCACCTCAACAGTTTAGGGTTTTTTCCTTTCATGTGCATCAGCCATCTGAGAGGTCTGTGGTCAGTTTGAAATGTGAAGTGAGTACCAAACAGGTATGGTCTCAACTTCTTCAGGGACCAAACCACAGCAAAGGCTTCCCTCTCAATGGCACTCCAATGCTGCTGCCTGGGGAATAACCTCCTGCTAATAAAAGCAACAGGCTGGTCAAGGCCATCATCATTGGTTTGGGATAAAACTGCTCCTATCCCATGCTCAGAGGTGTCAGTCTGCACAATGAACTGCTTTGAATAATCTGGAGCTTTCAAAACAGGTGCTGAACACATAGCTTCTTTCAGGGTGTCAAACGCCTTTTGACAGTCCAAGGTCCAGTTAACTTTTGCGGCCATTTTCTTGGAGGTACGTTCTGTGAGGGGGGACACTATGGATCCATATCCCTTTACAAACCTCCTATAGTGCCCAGTCGAGCCAAGGAATGCCCTGACTTGAGTCTGGGTTTTTGGAGCTTCCCAGTCCAGAATGGTCTGGATCTTGGGTTGGAGTGGCTGAACTTGGCCTCTACCTACAAGGTGTCCCAAGTGAACCAAAGTACCCTGCCCTATCTGACATTTAGATGCCTTGATAGAGAGGCCTGCTGCTTGTAGGGCCTGCAAAACCTTCTTCAGGTGGACCAGGTGATCCTGCCAGTTGGAGCTACAGACAGCAATATCATCTAGATATGTTGCACTAAAGTACTCCAAGCCAGCAAGGACTTGATCCACCAACCTTTGGAAGGTGGGCAGGGGCATTCTTTAAGTCATAGGGCATAACAGTAAACTGATAATGCCCATCAGGTGTAAAGAATGCTTTCTTTTCTTTTGCTCCAGGTGCCATTTTGATTTGCCAGTACCCTGCTCTCAAGTCAAAGGTACCTAAGAATTTGGCTGCACCTAATTTGTCAATGAGCTCATCTGCCCTTGGGATGGGGTAAGCATCTGTCTTGGTGACAGAGTTGAGCCCTCTGTAGTCCACACAAAACCTCATCTCCCTCTTTCCATCTTTTGGTGTGAGGTTTGGGGACCAAGACCACTGGGCTAGCCCAGGGACTGTCAGAGTGCTCTATCACTCCCAACTCCAGCATCTTGTGGACTTCCACTTTGATGCTTTTTTTGACTTGGTCAGACTGTCTGAATATTTCATTCTTGACAGGCATACTGTCTCCTGTGTCCACATCATGGGTACACAGGTGTGTCTGACCAGGGGTCAAGGAAAAGAGCTCAGCAAACTGCTGGAGGACCTTCCTGCAGTCAGCTTGCTGTTGCCAGAGAGGGTGTCTGAATAGACAACTCCATCTACTGAACCATCTTTAGGGTCAGTGGAGAGGAGGTCAGGGAGAGCTTCACTCTCTGTTTCCTGATCCTCATCAGAAACCATTAACATGTTTACATCTGCCCTGTCATGATGGAGTTTAAGGCTGTTAACATGGATCCCCCTCTTGGGTGTCCTGCTAGTGGCCAGGTCCACCAGGTAGGTGACCAGGCTCTTTGTTTCTAGCACTGGGTAAGGGCCACTCCTTCTGTCCTGAAGTGCCCTGGGAGCCAGAGGCTCCAGAGCCCAGACTTTCTGCCCTGGCTGAAACTCAACCGTAGCAGCCTTTTGGTCATACCACAACTTCTGGAGTTGTTGGCTGGCCTCACGGTTTTTGCTTGCCTTTTCCATGTAATCCTAGAGCGGAGGCCTAGCACATAGTCCACTACATCTTGTTTAGGCTCATAAAGAGGTCTCTCCCAGCCTTCTTTTACAAGTGCCAGTGGTCCCCTTACAGGATGGCCAAACAGAAACTCAAGGGGGAAAACCCTACTCCCTTCTGTGGCACCTCTCTGTAAGCGAAAAGCAGGCATGACAAGAGGACATCCCATCTCCTTTTGGGATTTTCAGGGAGCACCATGATTATGCCCTTCAATGTCTTGTTAAACCTTTCTACAAGACCATTTGTTTGTGGATGGTATGGTGTGGTGAACTTGTAAGTCATCCCACACTCATTCCACGTGTGTTTCAGGTAAGCTGATATGAAGTTGGTACCTCTATCAGAAATCCCACTCCGATAAAAACACCAATGAGTGCTTTAGCTACTGCAGGAACAGTAGTGGACCTAAGGGGAATTGCCTCAGGGTACCTGGTAGCATGAGCCATTACTACCAGTATATATTGGTTCCCTGATGCTCTGAGGGGTTCAAGTGGACCCACTATGTCCACTCCCACTCTCTCAAAGGAGACCCCCACCACTGGAGGTGGAATGGGGGGGGCTTTGGATGGCCACCTGTCTTAACACTGGCTTAATAGGTGACACAGGAGGTGCAAAACTCCTTAACCTTCTGGGACATATTGGGCCAATAGAAATGGTTGACTAATCTCTCCCAAGTCTTGGTTTGTCCCAAATGCCCAGCAAGGGGGATGTCATGGGCTAAGGTCAGAATCAATGCCCTAAACTCCTGAGGCACTACCACTCTCCTAGTGGCACCAGGTGTGGGATCTCTTGCCTCAGTGTAAAGGAGTCCATCTTCCCAATAGACCCTGTGGGTTCCACTGACATTGCCTTTTTCTTGCTCAGCTGCTTAATGTCTTAGCCCTTCAAGAGTAGGACACCTCTTTTGTCTCTTACACAGTTGTTTTCTTGTAGGTCCCCCTGGGCCCAAGAGCTCAACCTGATAAGGCTCCAGCTCCATGGACCTAGTTCCCTCAGGGGATAGAACATCTTCCTGAGAAGAGAGGTTCTGCTTCTTTTGCTGTGCATAAGCTGGTTCCCCAGTCTTCTTTTCTTTCCTCTTGGAGGGTTGGGCCATTATTCCAGACTCCAACACTTCTTTTTCACCCTGTGCTCTGCTCTGTGCCCTTGTCTTGACACATACCAGTTCAGGGATCCCCAGTGTGGCTGCATGGGTCTTGAGCTCTAACTCAGCCCATGCTGAGGACTCCAGATCATTCCCTAGCAGACATTCTACTGGAATTGCAGAGGAGACTACTACCTGTTTCAGACCAGTGACCCTTCCCCATTCTAAAGTTACCATTGCCATGGGATGGACTTTAGTTTGATTGTTAGCATTAGTGACTGGATATGTCTGTCCAGCCAGGTACTGTCCTGGGGAAATCAGTTTGTCTGTCACCGTAGTGACACTGGCACCTGTATCCCTCAGGGCTTCTACTCCATTCCTATTTATCAAGAGTTGCTGCCTGTATTTTTGCATGTTAGGCGGCCAGGCAGCAAGTGTGGCTAAATCCACTCCACCCTCTGAGACTAGTGTAGCTTCAGTGTGGACCCTGATTTGCTCTGGGCACACTGGTGATCCCACCTGGAGACTGGCTATTCCAGTATTAACTGGAGTAGTTGTTGTTGTGGGACTTTTCTTTGGACAGGCCTTGTCTACAGTTTGGTGTCCATACTGTCTACAGATTTGACACCAGGCCTTTTTGGGATCAAAGTTTTTACCCTTATACCCATTTGTGGACTGTGAAGAGGCTGGGGCCCACCCTCCTGAGCAGGTTTTTGAGGCCCTGTAGAACACTCTTTACCTTTGTCCTTGGATGTCTCACCACCTTTGCCCTGAGGAGGCTTTGTGACCCCTTTCTTTTGGTCACCTGGTCACCCCCTGTGGAAGTTTTGGTCACCCTAGTCTTGACCCAGTGGTCTGCCTTCTTTCCCAATTCTTGGGGAGAAATTGGACCTAGGTTTACCAGATGTTGATGCAGTTTGTCATTGAAGCAATTACTTAAAAGATGTTCTTTCATAAATAAACTATACAGCCCATCATAATCACTTACACCACTGCCAGTTATCCAACCATCTAGTGTTTTGACTGAGAAGTCAACAAAATCAACCCATGTCTGGCTCGAGGATTTGTGAGCCCCACTGAACCTAATTCTGCACTCCTCAGTTGAGAATCCAAAGCCCTCAATCAGGGTAGCCTTCATGAGGTCATAAGATTCTGCATCTTTACCAGAGAGTCTGAGGAGTCTATCCCTACACTTTACAGTGAACATTTCCCAAAGGAGAGCTCCCCAGTGAGAACTGCTTCCTGTTCTGGTTGCACAAGACCTCTCAAAAGCTGTGAACCACTTGGTGATGTCATCACCATCTTCATATTTAGTTACAATCCCTTTGGGGATTTTTAGGATGTCAGTACTCTCCCTGACCCTATTTATGTTGCTGCCACCATTTATGGGACTTAAACCCATTTCTTTTCTTTCCCTTTCTATGGCTAGGAGCTGCTTCTCCAAAGCCAATCTCTTGGCCATCCTGGCTACCAGGAGGCCCTCTTCATTGAGGCTGTCCTCAATGCTTCCAGGGGCACTGGTCTCCCCTGTGGAAGAACCAGGGTCTCTGACTATGATTTGTGGATTCACAGTTCTGGGAACCATGTTCTCCCTAATTAAGACAGGAGGGGTGAGTTCTTCCTCCTGTTCACTAATTTCCCCATTTGAAGGAGTATCCTCCACATCAGAGGGGTGGTCCCTTGTGAACTCTGCCAAGAGCTCCTGGAGCTTTGCCTTGGTAGGGTTGGACCCAGTCTTTATTTTTTTTATCTTACAGAGAGACCTTAACTCTGACATCCCTAGATGCAGGTAAGGTGTGAGGTTGAGTCCCATCACTGTCTCTTCTGTTTGACTCATTATCACTCTAAAAGTTGGGATTACTTTTTAAGAATCTAAAAACTACCTCTAGAACTTAAATCCTAACTTTTACAAACTTTTAAACTTCAAAAGAAATGCTAACAGGGACTTACACAAGGCCCTAGCAGGACTTTTAAAAAATTAGAAAAATAGTCAAATTGCAAAAATCAATATCTAATGACAATTTTTGGAATTTTAGTTGTGTGATCAGGTATTGGCTGAGTAGTCCAGCAAATGCAAAGTCTTAGACCCCACTGCTGATCCACCAATGTAGGAAGTTGGCTCTGTATAGACTATCTCAAAGTGAGAGAAACTATGCAGGGTCCAAGGGTTCCCCTTAGAGATTTATAGTGCCCAAATTAGATAATACTAATGCTCTATTTTGTGGTAATGTGGTCAAGCAAGAGGCTTATCAGAGGGTAGTGTTAAGCATTTGTTGTACACACACAAGCAATAAATGAGGAACACACACTCAAAAACTTAACTCCAGGC
Organism: Pleurodeles waltl; assembly: GCF_031143425.1. Lineage (NCBI taxonomy): Eukaryota > Metazoa > Chordata > Amphibia > Caudata > Salamandridae > Pleurodeles > Pleurodeles waltl. The sequence goes on from NC_090445.1 coordinate 255,295,799, forward strand.
CAATAGTTTTTTTATATATAAAAATATATATTCTTAATTTATTTTTAGAACCACAAGATTCAAATTTGAGGTAAGTACATAAAATGCAAGGTACCTCCCCCAGGAACTGTTGATTTTTACACTGTGTCCACTTTTAAAATAGCTATTTGCCATTTTAACCAAAACTGTCTGTACTACTGTTTACTGTCAAAGTTCTATTCTTACCTGTGTGAAGTACCTTGCATTTTATATACTTACCTTAAATTTGAATCTTATGGTTCTTAAAATAAATTAAGAAAATATATTTTTCTATATAAAAACCTACTGGCCTGGAGTTAAGGCTTTGAGTGTGTGTTCCTCATTTATTGTCTGTGTGTGTACAACAAATGCTTAACATTACCCTCTGATAAGCGTACTGCTCGATCACACTACCACAAAATAGAGCATTAGTATTATCTAATTTTGCCACTATCAACCTCTAAGGGGAACCCTTGGACTCACACTATCTCTCACTTTGAGATAGTATATACTGAGCCAACTTCCTACAGCTTGCTTATGTGAAACTGTTTTACTTTTCATTTTCAATTCATGTGGCAAGAAAAGTCCGGTTAGGAATTTACAATGCTAATAGTTCTAACTCAAGCAAATGCGAGACCCGTTGCTTTGCAAATGCTTGCTTTGAATGTTACCTCTCATAGTTTCCATGCTCTGGAGTAAGGATGGATGCCAGATTGTTGCAAAGATCTTGGGTTGTTGCAGAATATCTATCAGGGAGTGATTCTGATTTGGTGCATTTAGGATTGGAGTAGTCATAACTTATGAGACTCTCTGTAGCATAAGGGATGAACAGTGTCAGCCTCACAAGAGATGCCATCCTAATGCCTCAGGGGATTCCATCCCAAAGTCACAAGGCGTGCTCGACCCCATAGAACATGGGTACTCGCAAACATTTTCCCAGGGGCCAAAACATTTGGTCTGTGACGTGCCTGGGGGCCGCATTGATGCCAGGGCAGTGGCGGTCGGGTGGGTGGGGTGGCTGGGGGGATTGGTGGCAAGATAGGTGTAGGAGAAGCAAATTATATACATCTAGTGGTTGAAATAAACAATGGGAAACCAGAAAACCTGGAACTAATCCCGGCTTACCCACTTTTCCAAATTGTGTGATCCTAGGCAATTGTTTAGTCTCACTTTTCCTCCTTTTTCTGCATTGTCACATTTAAGATGACCTGAAAATACATGATTCATGGTGTGCGCTGCACAAAACCTGCTTCTATGTTTGATTTATTAAAGTGTAATGTTGTTCATGTATGATAGGAACCCAGACCACCCATAAAGCGCACATACCAAGTGACTTGTCTCTTTAATTTACTATTGGTGGTGTTCTCAGGGTAAGGGAAATAATTTATGTTTCCAAATTTATGTTTTCAAATTTATGTTTGAAAACTGTCACTTTTAAATGGATACATCTCAATGCACTGATAAAATAAATTGTACGTAGGTGAAAAGGTTCTGCATGTTAACTAAATACACTTTTATTTTTATTTTGAAGAGGATGTCTTAGTTTTACACTTTCTTTGCAAGATGTCTTTAAAAATGAAGGCGTTTCTAAAGTTAAGTGCAGGAGTCCCTAGTAACTTCCTTTCTTTAAGAACAATTGAGCTTGAAATAAATGATTGTGTGTGTATTTTATATTTTTATTGTTAGTGCAGAGTTGCAAACAGCTGCCCAGTGCTCCTGTTGCCCCAGGAGCCGCATGTAAAGGTCAGAGGGGCCGCGTGAGGCCCGCGGCTGTACTTTGAGTATCCATGCCATAGCACAAGGAGTGACAAGTTCCATACCACAACATGTACTTTTTTACTAGGTCAAAGCATGTGTGTCCATAATGCAGATTTTAGGCCTGAATCACAAACAGCAGTAGTAAATCTGCACTGACGGTAGTATTACTACAGTGGGCTACAGGTTTACTATTTTTGATTATTCAAAAAAATTGCTAGTAATATGCCGAGAAAGCTGCACCAGACACACGTTTTTAGCCATAGTATTGGCAATGTCGTACGAGATCTGACTGAATTGCTATTTTCCCAACACGTAAAAACGCAGGGTACGAGTTACGCACCGGAGAAAGGCAGCCACGCTGTGCATAAGAATATATTTTTTAATGTTCCTTTCTACTCAGGGAAAAATAGTTTCTCTGTGGCAAGAACCCTTCCGTATACCTCGCGCAGGTTGGGGTTCTCCGTTCTCCTTCCCAGTTCCAAAGGGAATTAACTCTAGCTTTTTGCTGGTACATCTGTCCACCTATTTAGACCAACAGCGGCTTCGTGAATGAGGCCACTTGCCTCTGCAAGATTACATTTTACTAAATGCATCCTTCTACAAGAGGATTACACGGAAGACTGACAATCGATAAACTCTTTAAGGTATGAAATTGCTAAGCTTTACCCGGACTTTGTAAATGTTACAAGTAATAAAATAAACAAATATAGGAAAAGCCAATTTGTCTGATCTTGGCAAGCTGGGATTTTTTATTTTTTTTTAGTTTTTTTACTTTTTATTGAGGGCATATGCCACAAAACAAATAAAAAGAAGAAAACAAAAATATGCCCCCATCTAAATGACGGTCATAATCTTCCGATAGAAATATAAATTATTGAGAAAATTACATGTTAATACAATATTACTGGTGCCACCGCCTGGAGGTGTACATAGAGGAGGTACAGAAATATGTTTTGGTTTTAATTCTTGTCATATGAAAATAGGATTCCTATTTGCACATAGAAAACGTATTATTAGGTTTGACACTAATCTAAAGACATTCTTAAAGATGAAAAGAAAAAAAAAAACATTAGCGAAGCAAAGCAACAGCCTACCAGCCCTCGCACTAAAGTGCAATTTTATTCCGTGAATTTGCACATTTTATGCACATGCGAGCAGTCACCCACACTGCAAGATAACCAATGACTGAAGTGGGCTGCTCCATTGCCCCATGCTGTATAGCAGGTTGAAGCAAAATGTGAATGACAGCTGAACAGCAAATGGGTGAAGAGGGCTCACTCGAAGCCCTCTCTATAAGTAGAGATGAATGTGTTTTACTTATGACTCATTTTTATTTCATGAGGCTGCAAAGTGTTAATGCTGTCTCTAGGCCAGACCTAAACATAAAAGGACCTTTGCAATTTAACGGCTAGACATGTATCGCATTTTTAAGCGGAGACATTATAAATGTGATACCTGTCAAGAGGCTGCTTCTTTAAACGAGTACGCAGTAGTGTGTGTGGGGGGGATGGCATATTGCGGGGTTAAAGTTTACCATAAACAGTGTGAAAACGTGCTTTAGAGATCGAAGACAGTAGGCTAAGGGGCAGGTGAGTAGGTTTTCTGATTCTATCAACTGAAAGGGCGAAGGGACAGAGATGGAAGCTCCAGAAGAAGTGGATTCTGGGAAAGCAATCAAAACAATCCTTCTTGTTTCAACCATGAAAAATGAACCACTCAATTTACAGACTGTGAAAAAAATCCATTACTCATATTATTCAGACATAACATTGCAAGACCAGGAGATAAATGGAGACGTTCTTAGAATTAATAAGTGATATTTTTAGTGGCGTGGCGTGGCGTGGCGTGGCGAGCACATCAACGACGTGAAGTGCGTGTGCGCGCCTCTGGAAAGTGGCGGTAATCAGAGCTGTATGGAAGAGTATTCCATTTCATCCTTTTCCCAGGGCAAGGACATCTTGGGCTCCGAATTGGTTGCTCCAGTAAAATAATCAATGCATATGAAATGCACCGAAGTACCAGAAACAGAATCACCTTGAAAAAATCACAATGACCTGGTATCATTAGCCACAAAATCGGGAGTCGCTCATTCCTTTAAGGTCAGTGTACGGCCTTTAGTTGTGAAGCACTAAACAATTTCCTTGCTGCAAAGATGAATGTATTGATTTCATGGAACTCTTAACTTTAACCAGTCAGGTTGCAGGCCAATCGACCAAGCACCACACTTTATGTTAGGGTGTTGTATTTTCAAGCCTGCCCTTAGGACAGGGTTTACAAGATGTACAAGTACACGATCCCACAGAGCACACACCCAACCACATAGACTCACTTGGACGATGCCCTCTGATTCTTCTGTGTGACCCTGGTCCAAAGAAGACGTACTTAGTGGAAGTAGTCATAGCCGGATCCACTACAAGATGATTCAGACATAATCTTACCACTTAGAATGAACAGTCAGTGTCTAGAACTTACTGCTCGTTGACTCCAGTAAATTCAATACGACTTCACTCTGTTTATTTATTGTGCAGAGCCTTGCAAATGAGAGTGACAGGCCTGCGTTTGATGGCTTGTGCCTTTGGGACTAACCAGCCCTTCAATTCTTTGTGAAGGTAGTGGAGTGGTAGCATCTTCTGACTCATGAAGAATGCATCAAAAGCCACAGAGTTAAAGACGTCCCCCAAGCTCCCCACCAGCAGAGTCCCTGCCAGCAACCAAGGTCCCTCCCCACTCTGTCTAGTCCCCCTCGACTTCAGGAGAAAGTCACACGCATTTGAGATGATCCGCCTGTGTTCAAGCCTGTTCACCAGCTTGTCATTTATTAACGAAAGTCTTCGTTTACTTTGTTTAATTGCTTAAGAAACTCCTTGGAGGCAACTCTCCTAATGTAACAAGGCTCTCTATTGGGTTGTAGAAAACATAATTATGGTTTCACAGTTTATATCCTCCCTCATCGGTGCGGTAGAGCATTGGCTGTTTGACAGAGCTGTCAAAATAGACCATGACCCAGCATTGATGAACTGCTCGCTGCACTTGCAGAAGCTGGAACTTTGTTTAAATCCGGTCACACTGTTAGGCTATTTCACCATCCTTGCCTCTGCAGAGACAATGAAGCATCTTTAAAAGTGTTGCTTGGCATGCAATAGAAAGCTGTCCTCCTGAACCTTTTGAATCTTTAGATAAACTTGAATGAATAGTCAATGCTTAGTTTAAATTGCCTGATAATCTATATAATCTTCATAAACAGGTACGTTCTTGATCAGTATTCAATATAAACTGAATACTGCAAAATAGAATGCTGCACTTCTCCCACCAAGAACTGGTTATCTTGTTACTGGTCTGCAAATCTTACTATTTGAGGCCCAGGTGATTGCGCACACTGAAAATAGCTTATGGAAAATCCCCAAAAGTGAAAAAAGTAAAGGTATAGAAGTTCCTCAAAAAAATCCGGTGCCCTGCTTTAGAGTAAGTGGTAGTTTCCCCTTCAAAGGGGCACATTTCAGGGCCTCTGGGGTCTGGAGGCTCGGGGCCAATGGCTGTACACTTGATGGAGGCAAAAGCGACTCATATGATGTGGAGCCCTTTGCAGTCTGTCCAAGGAAATGGTGTGTGGGTTCTAAAGACACAAAGGAGTACACATTGCATCAGTCAGTGTAGGGTTGTAGGCCACGCAGATGACACGTGAGGCAGTATGCTTTTAGAACAGCGCATTTATTAGTTAGCTGCCTGGACCTGAATACCATTTCCCTCCTTGGCTCCTCACATAAACACCTTCGGCTACATCATGCCAGGGTGCGGCATGAAGACCCTATGAGGAGGGGTAATCCTCATTTCACACCTGCGAACCCTCGCAGGGTCGGTTGGCCCAAAAACACAGGCCAACACTACAGTTCTCCCCAACTAGAAACAAACAAACCAAAACTCAAAATAGTTCACTTAGAGAACACAGTCAGAGTGCAGTGGACACAAACGGTGGTGACCCACGCCAAGGCGTTTCCTATGTGTTTTCTTCAGTCAGCCACAAATCTGCATAGCACCGAGAAGGGTTGGGGTTGTACCTCAGATGGTACCACCCGCCTCCGGATCTCCCTGACAGCAGCTTCTGGCTCCTCCCGGTGCTGGACGACTTCCCCCTGGGTTGGGGCCCCCACTGGTGCTGACGGTAATGAGTTTATCGGCACCTGTTGTCTTGCCGCGCCACATTCGGTCGCCGAGGACCTTTTTCCCGCAGGGGTATCCAGTCGAGTTAGGGCATCCTCCTGGTCACTGTGCCCCCCGGGTGCTGCGGAGTCATCATCGTCGCATGCTGAGGTAGTGACGGAGGAGAAACACTTGAACTGAGACACGTTCCGGGTCACACTTTCAGCTCCTCTTCCCACCTTCACCATCGTTTCCCTAATGGCGGTCACAGTCCACGGATCTGTCGCGAAAGGCAACCGGAACTTCCCTCCGGGGTGGCGATCCTTCACCAGGACGGTGTCTCCCACTTCGATAGGAGTTACTCGGGCCCTCCTCTTCCAAGAGGCGTATTCATTGGTGCGAGACCTCAGCCACGTGGATTGGCTCTGGGGCCGTGGCTGAGTTTTCAACAAAGGGTGGTGCGGGATGGCATTGGTCACTACCCTACAGAAGCAGAGCTGGCTAGGGGTCGCGCCGGTGGTGGCATGGGGCATGACCCGGTACTCCCAGAGAAACATTTATAGAGCACTTTCGACATTCTGCAATTCCGCTATGGCTATGTGGATTACCTTGGTTAGTGTCTTGACAAACTATTCCACCTCTCCGTTTGCCAGTGTCCACCTAGGCATGATCCGGCGATGTTTTGTTTTTCTCGATCTTAGAAAGTCTGCCACTCCCGGCTGTTGAATGGGGGCCTGTTGTCTGTGCGGACCTCTCCAAACAGACCATGGGTAGCCATTAGCTTTTCCATCTTCGGGATGACTGTGGATGCTGAGGTGGACTGCACAAGCTCTACCTCCGGATATTGCGAATAATCATCCACCACCACTAGCATGTAAGATCCATCGGGTAGGCTCCTGAAGTCTGCGCTGACCCTCTGCCACAGGGCAGTGAGGACATCATCGGTGATGACTGGCACCGGGGGGGGTCTGGCATTCCACTGGCTTGGCAGACAAGACACCCTTTTACCACATCCTCTACTTGCTGGTCTACACCGGGAAACCAGACTTTGCTCCGGAGTCGGTTGTTCGACTTGACGATGCCCTGGTGTGCTCCATGTGCTAGTGACACGGCTCTGGATATAAGACAAGAAGGTATTACAAGGCGGAGCCCTCACAACAGGCACCCATCTTCGCTTACTGAGAGCTCGTGCTGAACGTTGAAAAGAGCCTGAAGTTTGGCTTTGGCATCTGCAGTGCGGAAAACCGCAGGATGTTGCAGCGGGCACCAGTCACCCCATCTGGTAGCCTCTATGGCCATCTCTAGGCAGTCATCTTGTTTTGTGGCTTCCACTATTTCAGTGAGTGGTATGGGCAGTGGCCTGGCCCTGTCAACCACAAACCAAATGTACATTTCAGTTTCTAAAGCTTCATCCGCTTTCTGGGGGGTAGTTGGGCGTGCTTGGCGTGACAAGAAATCGGCAGGGTTTCGAGTGCCTGGTTGATATTCCATGGTAAAGTTGAATTCCTGCAGCTGCAATGTCCACTTTTCGATCAGTGGCGGCGGCTTCGAATTAAGACCCTTTAAAGAGGGGAAGTAGTGGCTTGTCGGTAACCACGGTAAAAGCCTTGCCGTAGAGATAAATGTGGAAGTGCTGACTCCCCCAGAATGGCAATGGCCTCCCGCTTTATCTGGGAGTATCGCTGCTCTGAAGGCGTACAGGTTCGGTTGGCGAAATCGATGGGGGCCCAGTCCCCATAATCTTGTTTCTGGGTCAGAACGGCACCTAGCCCCGTGGGACTGGCATCCACAGCCAGCTGCGATTCACATCGAGGATTGAAGAAAGCTGGCGTGGTGTCAGCAGAGAGGGCGTTTTTCATGTTTTCAAAAGCCAGTGCCTGCTCTTCACCCTTGACCCAATGATGATCACATCGGGTTAGCACTTGCAGGGGGCCGGTGATATTGGACAAGTTCTTCATGACCATTCCAAGAAAACTCCTGACACCCGAGACAGAGTTTGGAGCCAGGGCCTCCTGGATGTATCTCACCTAGTGCAGATTTGGACCAATCTCATGCTCTGAGAATTGGTACCCGAAGAAACAAATGTCTCTTTTGAGAAACTCCCTTTTTCTCGGTGTAGCATCAGCCCATGCTCCTGCAATCTTGTGAACACCGCCCGCAGCCTTGCCCTGTGACCTTCCAAGGTGGGGATGTGCACCAGAATGTCGTTGCTCACGTTCAGGACTCCCGGGAGTCCTTGCAGGACCCCTTTGAGGGTGTGCTGGAACACCTCAGCGGCGCTGGAGATGCCAATATTTAGCTAGGTGTACCTCCAGAGGCCTGTGTGTGTGGAGAAGGTGGTAATTGGACGTGAGGTTGGGTGTAGCACAATCTGGTGGTACCCAGACCTGAGGTCCATCTTGGAAAACCACTTAGACCCGGAGAGCTCCCCAATGATGTTGTCTATTGTTGAGGTTAAGTGCCTCTCCCTCTTGATGGCCTGATCGGGCAGGCGCATGTCCACACTGATCCGGACGGCATCAGGTTGCTTGGCCTTTCTGGCAACGACTAACGGGGACACCCAAGGGGTGGGGCCCAACACCATTTTGATTATTGAAGCTCGCTCCGACAGTTGTAGTTCACGTTCCACTTTTGGCCACAGATGAAAAGCCTGTGTCTGAGGATGACGGGGGCTACAGAGTCATCTATATGGAGTCTGAGGGGTGGGCCTTTCAGGCATCCAGTGCAGTTGAATAGCGAGTCAAACTCCTTCACAAGGTTCACAAGCTTCTGGCATGGACACTGAATGTGAAAGCACCAGGTTGAGGCTTTGGGCGGTTTGGCAGCTGAGCAGGAAGCCTGCCCCTTTAACTGACACGTAGACTTTAGTTGTGATCTTCGTTGTCTCATGGGTAACGTCTGCTATGAAGACTCCGGCTATCTTGAGGGGGTGTATGTTTCTGAAGGTGTAGATTTGTACCCTGGTGGGCTTGAGTGGAGGTGGGTTTGGAAGTCCATGGTACACATCGGCACCATGAGGTTAATCGAGGCCCCAGTGGCAATCAGGGCTGAGATGGGTTGATGTTGCATTAGCAGCTGGCACATGGGCAGCCATCAGTCACAGATTGCCTGCACAACATGGAACAGTTGTTAGTCGCTGTCCATGTCACTGTCTGACGAAGTGGTAGGAAGGGCAGCTACAGCCCAGACAGCCTTCTTAGGGGTGGGCACCGCCAATTTTGGCAAGGAGCGGCAGACCTTCACGAAGTGGTTGAATTTGCCACATTGCTGCAAGGCTTCCCTCAGGCTGGACAACCCCCAGGATGTGGCAGACGGCTCCCACACTATCTGCAAAGTTTGTCCCTCGGTTTCCCTTTGTGGGTCTCAACTCTTACATTTGGCACATCAGTGGTTACCGCATTGACTGGCTCCATCTTAATCTGGACACTCAGTGCTTGCTCCATATGCACAGCCCTTGCCTCTGACAGTTCTTTTGAGTGTCCTAGGGTGAGGGTGTCTCTCATCTGCATGTTCTGCTCCTGTATGATGCGTTCCCGGAGTTTTGATGAGGAGCATCCTTGGATGAACTGCACCCTCCCTTTGTCTTTCCTGTTGGGCAAGGTGCACATGTTGGCCAGTTTCCTTAGGCACGCATGGTAAACATCCGCTGACTCATCGGGCTTTTGGCAACCTTGGTGCAGTAAGAAACACTCATGGTCCGGATTTGTGTAAGGTTCAAAATGCGCTGTGATTGCACCTTTCAGCGTGTCATATGTGTGAGGTGTTGCTTCTGCCACAGACTTGGATACTTAATGAATGTCTGCCCCTCCCTAATGAAGGAGTAGAGGTCTTTTGCGCTCATCTTTCACGTCTAGAGCCTCAAAGTAGGTTTCAAGGCGTTTGATCCATGTTTTTTACCTTGCGGCATTTGTGGGGGGGGGGCTCCAGTGATAGTAAAAGGCTCAAGGGCAGGGATACCAGTCATGTCAATGGGCGCGTGTGACTGCCAGAAAGGTTCAGAGTGAGGAGTTTCAGACTCTGTGCCCTGGGGGTGATGGGTTGTGCAGTGGCATGTCTGACTCCTCACCTCACTCAATGCAGCCGGTTCACTTCTGGCCAGCTTGCCTCCACGTCGATCCTCAGAGGCAGCCACGTAGCAGGGCGGGGCTCCTATGGGGGCCACTGACAGCAGGAGTGGACACTTGAAAGTATGAGTGCACGTGCAGGTCCTGGCGGCAGGAGGATCATCTGTTCCATTGCGGCGTGCAAGACAGCCGCAAGGGGTGTGTAGGCAGTGATGCCATGCGGGCAGGGCAGCAGCATCCAGAAACACGGCGTGCAGGAGAGCCGCTGGAGGTACAGGGAAGGCGGGGCCACAGGCCAGGCAGAGGCACTCGGGTGGGGCAGCCGGCAGCCAGGAGCAAAACCGGCTCTGGGAGGCCGGGTTGGCGTGCGCATGCAGACACACAGCTGCCTATGGCAAATGCTCTATCCTCTCCCCAGCGGGGTGTTCACTGCCAGGATACTCAGTGTTGCGGGTGGCATTCGACACTGGGATGGTGCTGTAGGCGGCAGGGCCCTCCTGGTCGCCAAATGTAGAGTTGCGGGCCGCACGTGAGTCAGTATGCTTTTAGAACAGCACATTTATTAGTTATCTGCCTGGGCCTGAATGTCCTTTTCTGCCCTGGATCCTCACATAAATACTTTCGGCTAGGTCATGCCAGGGTGTGGCCATGAAGACCCCATTAGGAGGAGTAATCCTCATTTCACACTTGCGAACACTCGGAGGGTGGGCTGGCCCAAACACGGGACAACACTACAGTCAGAACCATCTTCTGGTACACAGGCAACCCTGTTGAACACAAAGTAGAGTCAGAGGACAACAAACCAAAATGAAGTGCATGAAGGGATTGTGCATGCTAGGACGTCACCACCACTTAACTCACCTGCACTTGTAGCAGATGGTTCTTGAAGAACCCTTGGCAGCTAGGCAGCAGTCCCACTGTCAGTAAAATTCAGTGCATTCTTTTCAATGCAAATGTTCAAACAACTGGATTGGGGCCCCTCCTCAAGGGGGCTTTAGAGAAGGGAAGCCTTTGCCCTTATCCCAGTCCCTCCCAGCCTGCAGCTGGCTGACCTGCCACTCACCATGTACAACCTCCAAGGATATGCTCTGGTGTGAAACCATCTGCTTCCCCTCCGATCCTTAATTGAAGCAAGGAAATAGGAAGGGCAAAGAAGAGTGGGATGGTCATCAGTAGAACCAGTCTCTCAAATTAAAAGATGTTTGTGAACAACTATGGGTGACACAAAAAGAACATGCTGTGGTACTGATTGCAAACTATTGCCTGTGCACAAACATTATAATGTTTATGATCACTATTGCAAAATTATTGCAATTAATTTAATTCTATATTACTGACATGCTGAGATATCTTTGCAAGGCTTTGACATACTACTACTGTAACTTCTTGCACTCAGCACTTTCCAGCTTTAAGGGCGTGAACAAAGACAAAGGAACAGGAATATTTAAGGAAGAGTGGTCTACATGGCGAAGATGACCAAGCCCATTCTTGCCTTTGATCTGGTACTTTGTTGTTGATCCATGCCCAAACCCCCATCCTCGCCACCTGACACCAAGTGTTGTTACAAGATGAACTGTATTTAACTGATACACTGAGCGATTCTGGTGAGACCTCGACACACTGTTGCTATAAATTCTTGCACTCCGTACTTTTTGTTTCAGATTGAGGTTGGGGTGGTGAACAAGGGCCATTGAGTGGGACTATCCAAGGAATGACAGAAGGGTAGTCTATCCAGAACTGGAGACAGAGAGCATTTCTGGCCTAGAATCTGGTACTTTATTAATGCTCCATGCCTAAACATCCACCCTCACTACCATCAAAATAAGCCTACCACTGACACAGCGTGTCAGCAGGGTGACAATGAGGTACATAGATTTTAGCTTACACTAAAGGGAACACCAAAGATTGAAGTGATATTATAGTTAGGGCTTGTAATAATATGAAAACTATTGTATTAGAACAAAAAGCACTGAACTTCACCAGTTATACTTTCCTGTCCTGACCATAACTTGCACCCCCAATACGTACTGCTTCTGACCTCACATATTACATCACTCATGACATGTTAAATTACATCATTGATGATATCACTGATCACGGCACTGATGACATCATCCAAGCTACTGATATGCAAATAGAAACTGTGTAGTACTGCAGACAACTCTCATTCTTTATGGTAGAGTGCCATTTATCCTTACAGTCCCCGTTATATGCACTGGCAAAGTTTGTATGTTCAGGCCCAGAAATGATGGCCACCCTATGAAATAAATGTAAACCTCACCTAGTTGAACTATGGGAGTAAGTAATTGGCACACACAGCACTCTACGCACTATTCCTTCATCTAATCAAATCCCTGAGAAGGGAGAGCTATTCTTACGAATACAGGGTTGTCTTTTGATCCAGGAGACCTGGGGCTCTAGTATACATTGTGAGCCCTATTTGTGCTCCCTCGGGGCCCAATGGCATTACAAAAGGGCTGCAGGCACTTGCACTGGCTTTTCCGCAATACTGATATGGCTGGTAACATAGAGCATCAGCACTATCATGAAAGGGTGCTGATGCAAACAGGCCCTTAGGAGGTCCACACACAGTGCACCACAAAAAAGTGGCACACTTCACTGTACCTCTTAAAGGCAGCCCTGCATGGAGGAAAGGGGGGCCTATGGACCCCACCAGACATGTCCCCTGCAGGCGGGTATGGTCACTCAATCAGGTAGCTGTTACATGAGTGACGCATGGGCATTCCCATGCATCCACCTATTTATTTTGAGGAAATCCAGATCTGCAAAGACTTGTAAACCAGAGTTTGTGCCAAAATGATGTGCCTTCCTGTTATAGGTGTAACAAGGGTAAATATCTTTATTTCTTCTTCATTACTGCCTCTGTCTATGTGTGCTGCATTCTGCAGCACACATGGAAAGAGAAATATGCATCTGCGGATAGATTTTGTGCAGGGAAGTGTCCTTTCCTGCACAAAAACAATCCTGCCTGTAAATCAGTCACCATTGCACTATGGTGCAAGGGTGCTTGTATTGGTGCTAGGCAGTACAAAGTGTGCCACAGCAAGAACAGAACAAAAAAGCTCCAAATCTTTGTAAATATGGAGTATATGGAGCATTCCTGCCCTCTCCCTTTCACATAATGCAGCACAGCAAATTCTCTTGTTGCAACGCATTGCATGAAATAATAGTAAATGCCCACTCTTCACCAATCTTTTCTGAATCAGAAGTCAGAGAAGTCTATCCTTATTGCATGAGGCATACTCTTTTCTCCTAAGACTCAAAACCAGTTGAAGGCTATCTAATAGACATTAAGGGAGTCTGACAAACAAAGAATTTCTGAAATTCAGACAAGATGTTACATCTGCATGTATGACCATCCTAAGAGAGTTGGTAGGGAAGAGTAATAAGTTTTACTTTAATCTTTTTAGTACCTCAAAACAAGAAGTGGTAACCTCTGTTACTTGAACTTCCAGTGTAGACTTAAAGTCCACGATAACTCCTAGCTTTATTATTTTCTCAGCAGGAACCTGAGACTGTCCCAAGTTTTGGGCCATCATACATTGGTCCAAATATTATGTTAATGCCTATGACAAACATCTTAGGCCCTCATTACAATCCTGGCGGTCGGTGATAAAGCGGCGGACAGAACATCAATCATACAACAGTGACACACAGGTTAGACACTGTAACTTCACCTTCCATTGACAGTTTTGTGTTGGATATTGTCACTGGCAGGCTGATTTTCCCACTACTATGGCCACTTACTGTACCCTTTGACATGTCTATTTTCAGATATCTGTGCCCCACTCTGGCACCTGGTGTGTTGACTGCAGCCAACTACAGGTCATACCTATGTATACATTACTGTACAGTTGAATTGCAATGTTTACAGTTTGTTAAATGAATACATAGTTCAATCATTTGACAGACTTCATACTTGTATTTTTTACAAGTTTATTTATGTGCTAATAAGTGGAGGGGGTATGGCAATGGGCTGCGGTGGAGGAGAGTCCAGTATAAAATTCCAGTCTATTTGTACCACAGGTGCACTTTCCAAGGGGGCATAGGAAGTGGATCAATGGCAGTTCAAGGTGGACAGGGTGACAGAGTAGGAAACAAGGGTGACATTCAGGAGAGTCTTATTTCCTGGCGGGGGTCTTGGCAATATTCTCTGGCTTCTTCCTGGATCGCAGGGACCGTTTGCGGGGTGGTTCTCCTTCTGCAGGGGGAGAGGTGCTGATGGCCTGTTGTTCCTGTGGCGGGCCTCCTGTCCACAAGCGTCAGCGGAGGTGGAAGGCTGTTCATCGGTTTGGCTAGTGTCAGGGGCCCATTGGTGTACCACTGCCTCTCTCATGGTGTTGGCCATGTCTACCAACTGCACCGCAATGGTGACCAGGATGATGTGGATATCCCTCAGGTCCTCTCTGATCCCCAGGTACTGTCCCTCCTGCAGCCGCTGGGTCTCCTGCAACTTGGCCAGTATCTGGTCCATCATCTCCTGGGAATGGTGGTATGCTCTCAGGCTGTTGGTGAGTGCCTTGTGGAGAGTCGGTTCCCTGGACCTGTCCTCCCCCTGTCGCACAGCAGTCCTCCCAGCTTCCCTGTTGTCCTGTGCCCCTGTTCCCTGGACCGTGTGCCCACTGACACTAACTCCAGGTCCCTGATCGTCCTGTGTTAGTGGGGTGTCCTGGGGTCCCTGTAGTGGTGGACACACTGCTGATTGACGTGTCCTGGGGACAGTGGTATAGGCCCGTTGGGTGGGTACTGTGCTGGTGTTTCCTGAGGGGGGAATCTCTGTGGTTGTCTGTGACTGTGCCTGGGTAAACCGACTGTCCGGAGGTCCCTGATGGGCCAGGTTGGTCATCCTGATCCAGGCGTGCAGAGCTGCTGTCATCACTGTGGGCCTCTTCTGGGAGGGGGGACTGGAAGTTGCTGGCACCTCCTCTCCAGTGAAGTTGTGTGGGGGGACCTGTGGGGATGTAAATGCAGTGTTATAGGTTCTGCGTGTGCCATCTAGTGAGAGGGTGTGTTGCCCTCTATGGTTGTTATTGCCCTGGCAGCTTAGGCTTGCGTGAGTATTGATTTGGTGGGCTAGGTGATTGGCTCAAGTGTGCATGATTTGGTGATGGGTGTCCATGCACGTCTGTGATGGGTGGCCATGCATTGGTGTTGCATGCAGGGCTTGGTTGTGGGAGGGGTGGGTTGTGATGGTGGGGTGCGTGAGAGGTAGTGGAGAGATGGATGTGAGGGTGAGGGTGAGGGTGGTGGTATGTAATGGCATGTAGGTGGGGGGGTGAAAGTAGTAAAGATTTGACTTAACAGAGGCCAGTCCACCTGCTACTCCTGCCAGCCCTCAAGATGCAGTATTGCCAAGACTTGCAACTTGTTAGTTGTGGGGCAGTGTAGGAGGCTGGCCTGGCTTGTAGTGGGTACTTACACCTTGTGCCAGCTCCAGTTATCCCTATTAGTAGATAAGCAGTGTTCTAGCAGCTTAGGCTGATAGAGGTAGCTATAGCAGAGCAGCTTAGGCTAAACTAGGAGACATGCAAAGCTCCTACTATACCACTTATATAATATAGGTACTATATCATAAGAAAGACAATACTCAGAGTTACTAAAAATAAAGGTATTTTATTTTAGCGACAATGTGCCAAAAATATCTCAGTGGATATACTCCATTAGGAGGTAAGTAAAATACACAAAATATACACAACAAACCAAATCAGGTAAGTAAAACAGTCAGAAAGTAGTGCAAACACTGTAGAATACAATAGGATGCAATAGGCCTAGGGACAACACAAACCATATACTAAGAAAGTGGAATGCGAACCACAAATGGACCCCTAGGCTAGTGTAGTATGTAGAGGGTCGCTGGGAGTGTAAGAAAACACTAAGGGTGTCCAAGATACCCCACCCCAAGACCCTGGAATGTAGGAGTAAAGTACTACTATTTCCCCAGCAACACACTAAAGTTGTGATAGAGGATTTTGCAAAGAACACAACATCCTGCAAAGCACTGAAGACGGATTCCTGGACCTGAGGACCTGCAAAGGAAGGGGACCAAGTCCAAGAGTCGCAAAAGTGTCCAGGGGGACAGGAGCCCACTAAACCCTGGATGGAGGTGCAAAATGGCTGCCTCTGGATGGAAGAAGCTGAAGATTCTGCAACAACGAAAGGTGCTAGGAACTTCTCCTTTGTGAAGAAGATGTCCCACGGCGTGCTGGAGGGTGCAGAGTTGTTTACTTGGCAAAATACTCCAAACAAGCCTTGCTAACTGCAAGAGTCACGGTTGAAGAAAAAGGGTGCTGCCTGGGCCCAGGAAGGACCAGAATGTTGCCACTTCAGAGAAAAGACAGAGGGGGCCCTCAGCAAATTAGAGAGCCCATGCACAAGAAGGTAGCACCCGCAGAAGTCCTTGAACACGGGTTCAAGAAGTCTGAACACAGCGGTCATCTCAACACTTCAAAAGAGGGTCCAACGAAACTGGAGATCAACTCAGGGAGCTGAGCATCGCAGGACAGAGTGCTGGGGACCTAGGCTTGGCTTTCATGGAAATGTGCACAGAAACCCATGTAGCTGCAGATCACACAGTGCACAGGATTATGGTCTAGAGAGGTGAGGCAAGGACTTACCTCCTCCAAATTTGGACAGTTGAACCACTGGACAGTCTGGGTGACTTGGGTCCACCACCTGTGTTCCAGGGGCCACGCTCGTCAGGATGAGAGGGGACTCAGAGGACCAGTGATGCTGAAGTTTGGTGCCTGCTGAAGCAGGGGGGAAGATTCCGTCGACCCACAGCACATTTCTTCGTGGCTTCCAGTGCAGGATTAAGGCAGGCAGCCCCCAAAGCATGCACCACCAGGAAACAGTCGAGAAAGCCGTCAGGATTAGGCGCTACACTGTCGCTGGTAGTCCTCTTGCTACTTTGTTGTAGTTTTGCAGGCATCCTGGAGCAGTCAGCGGTCGATCCTTGGCAGAAGCTGAAGAGAGAGGTGCAGAGGAACTCTGGGGAATTCTTGCAAGTTGTTATCTGAGGAAAATCCCACTGGAGAGACCCTAAATAGCCCTTAGAGGAGGATTGGCCACCTAATCAGGAGGGGTCTCTGATGTCACCTGCGGGCACAGGCCACTCAGAGGCCTCCAAGGTGCCCTCACACCTCTGGATCCAAGACGGCAGAGGTCTGAGACACACTGGAGGAGCCCTGGGCACCACCTCTGGGGTGGTGATGGACAGGGGAGTGGTCACTCCCCTTTCCTTTGTCCAGTTTCGCGCCAGAGCAGGGACTGGGGGTTCCCTAAAGTGATGTAGACTGTCTTATGCAAGGAGGGCACCATCTGTGCCCTTCAAAGCATTTCAGAGGCTGGGAGAGGCTACCCCCCAGCCTTTAACACCTATTTCCAAAGGGAGAGGGTGTAACACCCTCTATCAGAGGACATTCTTTGTTCTGCCTTCCTGGAACTGGGCTGCCCAGACCCCAGGAGGGCTGAACCCTGTCTGTGGGGTGGCAGCAGCGGTAGCTCGGGAGAAAACCCCAGAGAGCTGGTTTGGCAGTACCCGGGGTCCATAGAAGAGCCCGGGGAATGCATGGAATTGTTTCCCCAATAGCAAATTTGGCATGGGGGGACAATTGTATGATCTTAGACATGTTACATGGCCATGTTCGGAGTTACCATTGTGAAGCTACATATAGGTATTGAACTATATGTAGTGCACACGTGTAATGGTGTCCCCGCACTCACAAAGTCTGGGGAAATGGCCCTGAACTATGTGGGGGCACCTTTGCTAGTGCAAGGGTGCCCTCACACTTAGTAACTTTGCACCTAACCTTCAACAAGTGAAGGTTAGACATATGGGTGACTTATAAGTTACTTAAGTGCAGTGAAAATGGCTGTGAAATAATGCATGCGTTATTTCACTCAGGCTGCAGTGGCAGTCCTTTGTAAAGGTTTGTCTGAGCTCCCAATGGGTGGCAAAAGAAATGCTGCAGCCCATAGGGATCTCCTGGAACCCCAATATCATGGGTACCTAAGTACCATATACTAGGGAATTATAAGGGTGTTCCAGTGTGCCAATTAAAATTGGTAAAATTGGTCACTAGCCTATAGTGACAAATTTAAAGGCAGAGAGAGCATAAGCACTGAGGTTCTGGTTAGCAGAGTCTCAGTGACACAGTTAGTCACTACACAGGTATACACATTCAGGCCACAACTATGAGCACTGGGGTCCTGGCTAGCGGGATCCCAGTGAGACAGGGAAAAACAAACTGGCATACATGTAAAAATGGGGGTAACATGCCAGGCAAGATGGTACTTTCCTACAAGGAGGAAGTGGGAGTCCACCGCCAGTCCTCTGTACTGCTATCTGGTGTCTTGCTACAATGGAATGCACCTTCCCCCGTAGGTCGTTCCACCTCTTCCTGATGTCATCCCTTGTTCTTAGGTGCTATCCCACGGTGTTGACCCTGTCCATGATCCTCCGCCATAGCTCCATCTTCCTGGCAATGGATGTCTGCTGCACCTGTGATCCGAATAGCTGTGGCTCTACCTGGATGATTTCCTCCACCACGACCCTTAGCTCCTCCTCTGAGAACCTGGGGTGTCTTTGTGGTGCCATGGGTGTAGTGTGTGTGATGTATGTCAGGTTGTCTGGGATGATGTGTTGGGGTGTGTGTAGTAAGGTATGTGGATGGTGTACGGGTGATGGTGTTTTGTGGCTCTGATTCTGTGAGTGCTGTTGGTCTGTATCTCTCACTTGGCAATATTTTTGAGTTGTAAGGGGCTGTTGGTATTGTGGGGGTGTGTTTTATAGTGTTGTGGGTGTGTGGGTGTGGTATGTGTATGTGTGTCAGGTGTTTGAATTGTCCAATGTGGTGGAGTTTTGTATGTGTGTGTGTGTGTATTTTGAGCACGGCGGTATGTACTGCCACTGGTTTAGCACCATTGAATGTCTGCCATGGTGATTCGTGGGTCATAATGCTGTGGCGTAGTTCTGTTGATGTAACGGTGTAGGTTTTGGTACTGCTAGTTTATCGCTGACCTTTGGGCTGGCAGACTTGTGTGTGTGTCTGTATAGTGACAGATTGCTATGTGTCGGTCATAATATGGGTAGCAGTAAACCGCGGCGGAGGCGGTATGTTGGTGGCAGTCAGCATGGTGGTAAGCGGGACTTACCGCCAATGTCATAATGAGGGCCTTAGTCTTCTTAGTTTTCAGTTGAAACTCATTGGCCCAAATTTACAAGGCCCTAGCACCACCGGAGCATCACCTTTTGGGAAGCTCTGGTGGCGCTAACCAATCCTCCATATTTACTAGGAGGTGTAATGCCACTTTTTGTGGCTTTACGCCTCCTTGTGAAAATGGGCCCCTGCGATGCAATTTTCTGCGTCAGAGGGATGTGCAATGGGTGTTGCTGTGGGCGTTCTGCCGCAGCACCCATTGCTTTTGATGCTTGTTGGAAATGGCCTTTCTGCAAGGTCACCCCCAAACCTTTTGCCTTCCTCCTTCTCTTTTTCTGACCTAATTTTTGCTGGCTTTAGGACTCTGCGCACTTTACCACTGCTTACAAGTGCTAAAGTGCATATATTCTCTCCTTAAAACATGGTGACATTGGCTCATACCCAATTGGCTTATTTAATTTACTTGTAAGTCCCTAGTCAAGTGCACTACATGTGCCCAGAGCCTGTCAATTAAATGCTACTAGTGGGCTGCAGCACTGTTTGTGTGTAGGAGGGTGGCCTGGCTAGTAGTGGGTACCAAAGGTACTTACACCTTATGCCAGGTCCAGTTATCCCTTATTAGTAGAATAGAGGTGTTTCTAGCAGCTTAGACTGATAGAAGGTAGCTATGGCAAAGCAGCTTAGGCTGAACTAGGAGACATGCAAAGCTCCTACTATACCACGTATATCATATGCACAATATCATAAGAAAACACAATACTCAGAGTTACTAAAAATAAAGGTGCTTTATTTTTATGACAATATGCCACAAGTATCTCAATGAGAACCCTCAGTAAGACGGTAAGTACTATACAGTAGTTATATGTACACAAACAACAAATAGGTAAGTAAGAGTCAGAAAAGTAATGCAAACAGTGTAGAATTACAATAGGTTGCAATAGGCAAGCATAGGTCTAGGGGCAACACAAACCATATACTCCAAAAGTGGAATGCGAATCACGAATGGACCCCAGACCTATGGGAGCTTGTAGAGGGTCACTGGGACTGTAAGAAAACAGTCAGGGCGTCCAAGATACCCCACCCCAAGACCCTGAAAAGTAGGAGTAAAGTACACCTACTACCCCAAAAGAGCACAATAGTCGTGATAGGGGGATTCTGCAAGAACAACAAACACCAGCAGTGCACTGACAACGGATTCCTGGACCTGAGGACCTGCAAAGCAAGGGGACCAAGTCCAATAGTCGTGACAGTGTCCATGGGGGGCAGGAGCCCAGGGAACCCCGGATGAAGAGGACTAGGAACTTCTCCTTTGGATGGAAGATGTCCCACCTCGCGATGGAGGTTGCAGAAGTATTCCCATGCAGAAATACCACAATCAAGCCTTGCTAGGTGCAAGGGTTGCGATAGAGGTTTTTGGCTGCTGCTGAGGACCAGGAAGGACCAGGATGTTGCCCATTGGAGGAGGAGACAGAGGGGGTGCTCAGCAACTCAGAGAGCTCTCACAGAAGCAGGCAGCACCTGCAGAAGTACCTGAACAGGCACTTGGAAGATTGATGAACTGGAGTCCACGCAGAGTTACAAAAAAGAGTCCCATGATGTCAGAGGCCAACTCAGCGGGTTGAGCACTGCAGGACGGAGTGCTGGGGACCCAGGCTAGGCTGTGCACGAAGGAAATCATGGAAGAGTGCACAGAAGCCGGAGCAGCTGCAAATCACGCAGTACACAGGTTTGTAGTCTAGCGTGGGGCGGCAAGAGCAGTCTTTTGTTTCTTCCTAATCAATGTCAGGTGTGGCTGTTGATCATCAGATGCAGACTGCTCACAGCCCTTGTGCCTCTATTGTGTGTGCTCTAGCCTGGAGAGGACCTTTCTGTGAAAGTCATTGCTTGAGACAAAGGCCGAGTCTGAAAGACAGCCTGAGAAGGACACATGGAAAGAGGAGAAACTCAAACCAGTTCTGGAAGGGCATACAGTGATTCACATCCCCCTGCCTTCCATCCTTGTATACAAGTTGGAGCTGTTTCATCACTCATTGTTCCAGGTCCAAGTTCTGCCCCACAGGGTACCCAGAGAACTACTACAGAACCAGCACTGACAGCCAGCTTCCCATGGGTGAGTGGACCTTACCTGGTCTGATCTGCTGAAAAAATGCCTGCTTTGTCCTTGAAACCTAAGTAGTTTTGTCTGAGAAGCAGGTAAGGAGTGAGCAAGCACTGTAGTAGATAATGACTGATGATGTGTACAGAATCAGTTGACACTGATGCCGTGTTCCTTTTACCAGAGACTCACATGCTATGTGACTGGGATGCTCTAGTTTGGGAGCTAAGCCCTGAGCTTCTCGGTGGAACCATGGCACTTGTGAAGTGTGTCTGAGCAGTCTCAGTTGTCTTCATCACTGCAGTCATAGCACATGCCGAGTGTGCCCAATCACTATGATCAAAGTTGCTCCATGGCACCCACTAAGTTCCTGTGAGTGAGGCTGGTGTAACTGCACCACTATTTGCCCTGTGCTAAAGCAGTCCCTGCCACTTCAGAAAAAGAATCCTGCAACCTGTGGTGCCCACCCAAGGGTACCCCACAGACCAGCCTCAGTGGCTAGAACTGCACTGATTCAAGGTGTGCCGAATAGACTATGCTGCTCCGAAGTATGAACTGCTGCCTTCAGGCACTCCATGTCAAAGCACTACCTGGCTGCTATGGCACTAGAGACCTACGTGCACGATTGGACTTGAATGCCATGCCCCAAAGTGCTTCAAAGCTGTTAAACTGCCCTGAGGAGAAGACTGTGAGATCACCTCATCTCAGGTTAGACCAGAGTGACTGCCATTGTGACTCACCAGAGCGGAGGAGCCAGGCATGATAAGACCTCACGGCCTGTCCACTGCTGACACCGCTAAAGCCGAGAAGAGGGCCACAGCCAGAAGCCAGCCACTCCTGCTGCTGTTTCAGTATCTTGCTGAGTGACTTGCATCCACCTGGCCTGAGTGGCCCTGCCATGTGACAAATCCAGTGAGTCAGACTGCAAGTAGAAGGCCTATTGTGGTGCTCCACCACTCTGAGGAGAGAGCAAGAGACTATTCGTTGATCCCAGCCCAGAAAGAGCATGTATGGTAACTGGTGGGGGTGGACGGGGGGAGCTGGATCTGCGGTAGTAACAATGTATACAGGCCTTATACTGTAAAAGAGGGGAGGTAGGAAGAGTACATGGGGCAGGGGGCTATCCTGAAGAATATTAGACTCATTCCTGCATCAGGTCATTTTATTTGTGATTTGTGTGGTCTTGGGCCTTGCTATAGAATAAAGTGATTTTCTTTACTAAGGGAAAGGACTAGATTGTACATTGATTAGATTTCAACCTGTAACCTCCCGGAGAAGCCTGCGACTATTCACCATTTCTACCACTGAGGGTCAAGTGCTATAGCTGTTGCACTTGGCCCAGTTTCCCAGCGCTACAATAGGATGGAACCTGGGACAGCGAAAGCAAACAATCCCACTCCCCATGGCTTTAGCCCAGTAGCCCCTGGCTGCCACTCATTCACTTTTTCCATTAAAAATAACCTTCAAATTTATATATCATCAGCAATAAAACTAGCGATTCTTTAAAAGTGGCATGGCAGCAGCATATCTTTAAAATTATATAACAATGATTAATGACTGGCATAATATATTTCAAAAAGATTAATATCACTTTAGAAGAAAACGTAATATTTGGACTGGAACAATTTTGAATAAGAGACATGACTCATCAGAGAAAGTTATATGGCATAATAACACTACAGTGTAATTGAAGGTTCTTTAGAAACAAGCAATGGCAAATCCATTCTATCTCGCTTTAGGATTTTCCAATGTTTTAAAAAAAGAGAAACATCTGGTCGTTGCCCCTGCTAAAAAGCAAGAATCAAAGATTTAAAAAGGGGGACATGTTTCAACACGCATGGACACATCTGCTGCTTCATAATACGGTGGCTGCTGCATAATGACATGAACACATTCTTGCATTACGATGAGACTACAATTTAGTGTTTTGAAATTTGCATTCCAAGATGTTGGATACAAATCTTAGAATGGGCAATTAATAAATTAGACACAAAAGCAAATTAAAGAGAAAGGAGCAGTTGGGTAGCAGTTTGCAACTTATGGGCCCTCAAAAAAAAAAGAAAAAAAAAAATATATATATATATGTTTTAAAAAAGAGTGCCAGGGGAGGGGGTGGGGGAGCCGTAGAGGAGAGAGTGGAAGGTTGAGAAGAGCAATTCAGTACTACTGAGCAGGCATGCGCAGCAGGGAGGGTTGAGGGAAGTGGTTGCAAATGTAAATAAAAAAAGCTGGATGGGGAGGGGGAAGGAAAGCAATAGAATAGCGTTGAGTAAGCAGAAGGAAGACACAGAATGAGGGACTTTAACAGCAGAGGACAGAGAGAGCAAAACAACCAAGAACTTCCATGGAGTGCTACAAGCAAAAGAAACTATAATTGGGCAAGTATGCAGGGTTAACAAATTAGCAGTACATAAATGGGACGGAGTCAGCATAGAGGCCAATAGTTGAAGTCCCTTATGTAGTGCAAGAACTCGAGTGGAGGCACAAGTACAGACGTCCAATACCATTAGGTTGAAGATAAATATTCCATTAGGCTGAGCCAAGACATGATTGTCAATGTCTATAGCCAATGACTTTAAGGGGCTAGTTTAAGAAAGCCGAAGGTCAACCAAAGATAAGCTATGTGCTTTTCCAAAGCCCACTATGAGTATATATTTTAATGCATTGGAGACAATAGGTCTTTGCCAACAGACATCTAAAGCTGTATTTGGCAGCAGATAGCTAAAGCTGACATAGAAAGTCTGAGCTTGAAAATTCGAGTGAACAATGTCAGGATATCTTGAAGTACAAGGGAAAAGAAAATGCTAAAGATTATTGCCTTGGGAAAACGCAGAAACAAAGAGAACGTCAAGGCATCTTTCCCACCCAAAACTCATACATTCATGCATACAGGCACAAAGATAGACTTCTACACTCATTCAGAAACTCTGTGGCTCAAATACTCAGAAGCCCACATACACACTCACAGTCAGACATGCACCTATTCATTCTAACACTTAGGGGCATATTTAAGAAAAGTGGCACTGCACACAGTGCAGTACCACTTTTCTTGTGCCCTTTAGCGCCCCCATAATGCCACCATGTGCGTGCTGTATTTAAAATACGGCACACCATGGCGGTAGTTATGGGACTAGCATCAGAATTTTTTACGTTAGTCTGGCACTTTACAGGATTAGCGTCAAAAATGTTTACGCTAATACTGCAAAGCACCCAGAGGCCCATTATAACCAATGGAACCCTCCTTTTAACCCCTGCTCTGAGAAGAGGTGAAAAGTGCCGAAAGAAATGATGCAAAGAAATCTCTTTCCACCACTTTTTTTGCCCCCCTAATGGGGGAACGCCCCCTTTGCATACATTATGCCTGGTGCAGCCATAATGTAGCGCAAAGGGTTACAAAGTGGCACAATACATGCATTTCACCACTTTGTAAATATGGCACAGCGTGTTTGGCCTTCTAATGCCACATTACTGTAAAATAAAATGATGCTATGTGGTGTTAGAATGGCTTTAGGGCCTCTTAAATATCCCCCTAAATTGCTTGGCAGTCACTTGTGCATTCACATACTAAATTACAGCAAGTACTGGCAAAAACTGCAGAGCTGGCTTTAATGTGTTAACACTTCAAATGTGAAAAGCAAATGTGATATAAGTAGATAAATGTTAATGGAAGGTTTATGGAAATTTAATAAAAACTGAAGTATACATTTACAATGTACTTAGAAGCATTGTACATTATTATGAAAATGAAAATGTGTATTAGCTATGCAGGGTGGCATCAAAGCGGAAAGTCTGCTGCATGGAACATTAAAGTTATTGGTCTCCATGGCTAGAGGGGACCCTTGTTGCAGGACACAAATTATTAGAATGTGTAAAATATGGTTTAAAATACTGTTTGACTTATGGTGTGCATTTCAGCAAACGGACATCTTTGCAATCTAACAAAAAAAACACATGCATATGCAAATGCTATGAGCATATGTTAGCACATTAAGACCATACATATTGACTTTTCCAATGCTAGGTATCTGAGAGTGGGAAACACAAACTTGGAGTAGTACAGGTAGTTACTAAATGTCCCAACAGAGAGCAGCACCACAGCCTGTTAGTAGTTATCCCAAGAGTGAGCAACACAATCCTGCAATACCTGAGGCTGTTACTAAGAATCCACAGAGTAAGCAGCACAAGCTTGCAGTACCAGCTGCTACACTAAGGGCCAGATGTAAGACCTTTTGTTTTGCGACACAATTTGCGATCCATTTGGGAATCGCAAATTGCGAGTCGCAAAACAAAATGTAAGTACAATGTTTGCGATTCCCAATGGGGTCTCAGATGACCAACCTCATCAATATTCATGAGGTAGGTCACAATTTGTGACCCTACTGAGAATGGCCGCACTCACATGGATGGTGACCTGCTTGGGACAGCAGACCACCATGTCTGTGACTGTTTTTTAAATAAAGCAGCCTCTTTTCCTTAAAGGAAAACAGAATGCATTTCAAACAAAAAATGAAGTTTCTTTTCATTTTTTCTGAGTAGGCAGTGGTCCATGCGCCCACTACCTGCTCTGAAAAAATATTATCTGATAGAGACTTCTAGCTGTTGATTCCTTACCTTAGAATTCCCTGGCGTAAGCTTCGAATATGGAATTTTTCTGCTGAGTAGTACCCTGCGCGTGCCGTAGTTCAGACCCGAGTGCGTCGTTCTGCTCCTCGTGGCTTCATCAGCGTCGTTGGAGCCATCTGTGATGTCACGGTCTTCTATATAGGCACCACCCCGGCGCGCGTATGTCAGTTCTTTTCCTTCCGTGCCGGTTAAGCGCAGATCCAGAAAGAGCTACCCTTTTTCTTCGACGTTCATCAAGGTTTTTTGGCTTGATTGTTTGAACATATCTTCTAGAAAGACTGGATTCAAACCGTGTGGTGCATGTCATCGCAGTATGTCGGTCACGGATCCACAGAGTGTGTCTCTGGTGTTTGGAAAAGGATCATGACTCCAGTTCGTGTTCCGACTGTCGGGCCATGGCTCCGAAGGCCTTGAGGGCGCCCCGACAGCCGCCTTCGGTCGGCGCAGCTCTGAGGAGGTCACGGTCCCGCAGTAGGAGGAGGTCGCGGCATTGCTCCCCGAGCCCCAAGTCCTCTTCCTGGCATTCAAGGCCATCTGATCATTCAGGTAAGAGGCACAAGAAGAAGAAGAAGTCCAAGCGGTCTTTGACTTCTCCATGCCCGTCGGCCAACGAGGCGTCTAGGGAACGTTGACGTTCCGAGCACGGTGATGCGGAGCCATCGCCAGGGCTGACTTTACGTCTCCCCCCTTTCCCGGGGAACGGAGCGACCACCGCTCAAATCAAAGAATTTTAAGAGGATATGCGCCTTCATTTTGGATGAGCTGCACCCTCAGGTGGGTCTTTGGGCCCCGCAGGGTCAGCAGGGGCCCCATCAAGTTCGACGTCGGCAGCTTCAGCGCCGTTGGTGACCCCAGGATCCGATAGCGGATCCGGACTGGTGCTGGTCCCACACAGTCGACCTCCTCCGGTGCTGGGTCTGACGTTGACGCTTCCTCCACCACCAGCGTCCCATACTCATTCTGGATGATCCAGAGCCGGAGCGGCGTGATACGACGCCGACTCCAACTTCGACGGTGCCGATTAGGGCCAGATCATTGCCTGAGCCTTATTTTGAACAGCCAGGCACAGGAGAGGAGTGGGAGGGGTCTGAGGACCCTTTGGAGTGTGAATTGGAGCAAGAGCAGGACTGGTATGAGGATCTAGGGGAATCCAGTGTACTGGACACGTCTCCAGATACTGGCATGCTCTCTCCTCCTATTGTGGCTACGGAGGAGGGAACTTCTTATGCGATGGTGGTGCGTAGTGCAGCTGAGTTCTTGGATCTAGACTTGACCACAGTGCCAGTCAGGACGAATCTCCTGACAGAGGTGCTTCAGCTGGGGTCAACTACATCAGAGCCGATGTTGCCGTTCAATGAGGCCCTAACGGACGTCCTTCTGGGAACATTGTCCAAACCCAGCACAGGGGCTCCTGTGAATAGGACGGCCACTGCCATAGACCTGCTCCAAATTACCCTAGTTTCCTTACCAACACCCCACCCCGGAGAGCTTGGTGGTCCAAGCCTCCACTTCCCATGGTGCCTTCCCTTCCGCTCCCCTGGATAGGGAATCCAAGAGGCTGTATCAGCTTGGAAAGAAAATGTTTTCTTCATCCAGCCTGGCATTGAGGTCAGTAAACACGTCTTGCCTATTGGGCAGTTTTTCCCATATTTTATGGGATACAGTGGCACAGGTGCTGCCCCAGGTCCCGGAGGGCGTACAGGACACTATCACCCAGGCTGTCAAGGATGGGAGAGATGCAGCCAAGTTTACAATTAGGTGTAGGTTGGACACAACCGACTCACTGGGTAGAGCAATTGTGTCGACAGTGGCCCTATGTCGCCACGCCTGGCTACGTTCGACTGGCTTTCCAGTCTAGTTTGATGGACATGCCCTTTGATGGCTCTCGCCTTTTTAGCGAGAAGGCAGACTCCACGCTTGAGAGGTTCAAGAATTCTCGAGCTACGGCCAGATCCTTGGGCCTCTCAGCACCAGCAGTCTGTCTTCCGTCCCTTTCGAGGCTTCGGAAGGGGCACAGTACCACGCCAGCCACCGTCCTCAGGCTTCACACCATCCCAGGAGAGGACGTGGTCATGGTACCGTCAGACCTAGAGGGTTTGGCCAGTGGTCGGCCACCACACAGCCCCCTTCCACAATGCCCAAGCCCTCCTAGTGTGGTTCTGCAAGACCATGTCCATCCAGTTGAAGGGAGGATTCAATTTCATCTCCCTCACTGGCATTCCATCACAACGGACAAATGGGTCTTGTAGATCATACGGAAGGCCTATTCCCTCCCCTTTCAGTCTTTCCCTTCTTCTATCCCTCCGACAAAAGAACGGCTAATGGAGGACCATTTGGTTTTGCTCCGTGAGGAAGTTATGGCTCTCTTGGACAAGGGAGCTATAGAAAGGGTCCCGATGTCAGAAGTAGGCAGTGGTTGTTATTTCTGCTATTTTCTGATTGCCAAAAAGAACAAGGGCCTTCGCCCTATCCTGGATTTAAGGCATGTCCATCTCTTCCTCAAGAAGGAGAAATTCAAGATGCTCACTCTTGCTCAGGTTTTGTCGGCCCTAGACCAAGGAGACTGGATGGCAGCGTTGGACTTGCAGGATGTGTATTTTCACATCCCCATCCTGCCTGCTCACAGGTGTTACTTGCGGTTCAAGGTGGGCCACGAGCACTTTCACTTCGCCATGCTCCCCTTCGGTCTCACCAGTACCCCTCAAGTGTTCACCAAAGTGATGGCGGTGGTGGCAGCTCATCTGCGCAGGTTAGGGATTACAGTCTTCCCCTACCTAGACGATTGGCTGTTGAAGGCTCCGACGCGCCAGGCTCTCGTCACACATCTTCAGATGACGGCAGACTTTCTGCATTTGGTGGGGTTCACTATAAATGTGCTAGAACAGCAGGGCATATCCCTGGTGGTTCAACACCTGGCAGGTTCTCTGAACGCCACGGCAGACGAACTGAGACGGCGATGCTTAGCAGATCACAAATGGTATCTCCATCCGGAGATGGTGCAAGGACTCTTTCAGCAATGGGGCGAGCCTTGTTTAGATATGTTTGCCTCCGCAGACAACGTGCAGTGTCAGCAGGTTTGTGCGTTGGAGTTTCCAAGGGGGCTGTCCCTAGGCAACGCTTTTTGTCGTGAGTGGAGTTCAGGCCTCCAATACGCTTTTCCGCCCACACCACTTCTGCCCAGAGTTCTCAAGAAAATCAAGAAGGACCGGGCCCAAGTAATTCTAGTGGCTCCGGATTGGGCATGGAGAGTCTGGTATCCAGAGCTTCTCAAGTTGAGCATCAGTCTTCCAATCAGGTTGCCTCTTCAGGAGGATCTTCTGTCCCAGCAGCAGGGGAAGGTTCCCCACCCAAACCTGTCAACTTTGCAGCTTCATGCGTGGAGGTTGAATGGTGACAGTTGATGGTTTATGAACTCCCTCCCGAAGTCAGTGATGTAATTCTGGCAGCCAGGCGTCCCTCTACTAAGTCTATTTACGCCAGCCGGTGGAAACGTTTTTGTTTATTATTGTACAGAGAGATCTATTGATCCTCTTTCTTCTTTTCTACCTAATGTCCTTTTGTTTATTCTTTCACTCGCCCAACAGGGTTCCTCCTTAGGGATTCTTAAGGGCTATTGTGCTGCCTTATCAGCTTTTCTACGCTTGCCCGACCAACCATCTTTGTTCAAATTTCCCGTTGTACAGAGATTCTTAAAAGGGCTCGTTCATATGTTTCCACCTGTGCCTTTTGTCATGCCTCAGTGGGATCTTAATCATGTACTTACTTTTCAAATGTGTGCTCCTTTTGAGCCTTTACAAAACTGTCCTGTCCGGCTGCTCACTATCAAAACACCCTTTTTGGTGGCAATGACATCTGCCAGGAGAGTGAGTGAGCTGCAGGCTTTATCATCAAAACCGCCCTATCTCACGATATATCCTGACAAAGTAGTCCTCAGAACTCGTACCTCTTTCCTCCCCAAGGTGGTGACCCCTTTCCATCTTGGTCAAAATATCACCCTGCCCACCTAGAGTCTTTACCAGATAATTTGTTACCGAAGGTAAGTAACTTGTTCTTCGCTTCCATTCACAAAGGGGAAGGGGTCCCAAAGCGACCCCTTACCATTTGCGAATGGGTTATCATCTGTTAGACTTTTCATCCTTGGCGTGGTCCCCCTTAAATTTTTGCCTCTGTTTTACAGGTTGTTGATGTGTGCTGGACTCTGTTTTTGCTGTTTTTGTTACTCTGGGCACTTTACCACTGCTAACCAGTGCTAAAGTGCAAGTGCTTCTATACAAAATGTGTATGTAATTAGTTCACCCATGATTGGCATATTTGATGTACTAGTCCCTAGTACAGTGCACTAGACGTGCCCAGGGCCTGTAAATCAAATGCTACTAGTGGGCCTGCAGCACTGGTTGTGCCACCCACATTAGTAGCTCTGTAAACATGGCTCAGACCTGCCACTGCAGTGTCTATGTGTGCAGTTTTCAACTGTAAATTCGACTTGGCAAGTTTACCCACTCACCAGGCCTAAACCTTCCCTTTTCTTACATGTAAGACTCCCCTAAGGTAGGCAATAGGTAGCCCCAAGGGCAGGATGCAGTGTATGGTTAAGGTAGGATATATAGTAATGTGATTTATATGTCCTGACAGTGAAATACTGCTAAATTAGTTTTTCACTGTTGCAAGGACTGTCCCTCGCATAGGTTAACATGGGGGCTACCTTTAAATATGATTAAAGTGTAGATTCCCTTTGGGAGCGGAAAGACATGTGGAGTTTGGGGTCTCTGAGCTCACAATTTAAAAATACATCTTTTAGTAAAGTTGATTTTAAGATTGTGTGTTTGAAAATGCCACTTCTAGAAAGCCCAGGCCAGGCCCCAGACATACACCAGGGGGTTGGAGACTGCATTGTGTGAGGGCAGGCACAGCCCTTTCAGGTGTGAGTGACCACTCCTCCCCTCCCTCCTAGCACAGATGGCTCATCAGGAAATGCAGACTACACCCCAGCTCCTTTTGTATCACTGTCTAGTGTGAGGTGCAAGCAGCCCAACTGTCAAACTGACCCAGACAGGGAATCCACAAACAGGCAGAGTCGCCGAAATGGTTTAAGCAAGAAAATGCTCACTTTCTAGAAGTGGCATTTTCAAACACACAATCTTAAAATCAACTTTACTAAAAGATGTATTTTTAAATTGTGAGCTCAGAGACCCCAAACTCCACATGTCCATCCGCTCCCACAGGGAATCTACACTTTAATCAGATTTAAAGGTAGCCCCCATGTTAACCTATGAGAGGGACAGGCCTTGCAACAGTGAACAACGAATGTAGCAATAGTTCACTGTCAGGACATATAAAACACATTACTATATGTCCTACCTTAACCATACACTGCACCCTGCCCTTGGGGCTACCTAGGGCCTACCTAAGGGGTGCCTTACATGTAAGAAATGGGAAGATTTAGGCCTCGCAAGTGGGTACACTTGCCAAGTCGAATTTACAGTTAAAACTGCACACACAGACACTGCAGTGGCAGGTCTGAGACATGATTACAAAGCTACTTATGTGGGTGGCACAACCAGTGCTGCAGACCCACTAGTAGTATTTGATTTACAGGCCCTGGCACCTCTAGTGCACTTTACTAGGGACTTACTAGTAAATCAAATATGCCAATCATGGATAAACCAATTACATACAATTTACACAGAGAGCATATGCACTTTAGCACTGGTTAGCAGTGGTAAAGTGCTCAGAGTTCAAAAGCCAACAACAACAGGTCAGGAAATATGGAAGGCAGGAGGCAAAAAGATTGGGGATCACCCTGTATAAGCAAAAAAGTCTAACACGACCCCCTACCAGCCTAAAGCCAGGGGAGAACAATCAATACCTTGATGTAGTTCCCTGATTGGGGCGATAGAACAAGGACCCAGGCCCACAATAGCAGGGGTATGTTCCTGTTCTACGCCTTCCTGACTCCAGTTGGATCCCTCTGTCCATACTCTCAGGGCCCACTAAGCTCCATGGGGAACCCTTCTCCACATCTGCAGATACCATCTGTGCAGCACCTAACTTTACTTCGCTCACAGATGTATCCCAATGGGCAGATAGCACCACCAGGGCCAACACAGTGGTGTTGCCCACTCCACCCCCGGGGTGTGATTCTCGTCCCCCCCCAGGGGCAACTCTGTCCACCAGGACAGCAAGCCACAGTGGCCCTGGACAACTGTCAGGGATGAGAGCCCGACCTCAGGCCTCTCCAACCACTGTAACTGCGGAGAGTGGAGGGCAGTAGCCCCAGGTGCCTGGCACCCTTTGACCACTCTCTCTTCCACCAGGTCAGGGATGACAACCTGACCCTGGTCCTCCCCTCTGGGGCTCTGTACCCTCCCTGCAGGAGCTGCACCCCCAGAGTCCAAAATTGTCAGGGTGCTTGTAGAAGCAGTCCTGCACAATTCTTCCACCAGTACAGGGATGTAAACCTGCAACTGGTCCTCCAACCTGGGGTCTGCACCTTCAGGTTGGACCAGGGCCAGGGGTGAGGCTTCCCTCATCCTGCTCTCTCTTCTGGGGTCCTGCACCCCCCAACTAAGAGTGGCCCCCCCAGAAGACAACATGGTAGGGGCTCTGTTAGCAGTAGCCCCTTCCTCCAGGTCAGGGGAGACACAATGAACCTGGCCTTTCAATCCAGGGTCTGTACCCTTAGATTGAACTGGGGCTAGAGGTGAGTCCCTCTCTCCCCTGTCCCTACTCTGAGGGATCTGCACCCCTCCCTCAGGGAGAGTACCCCTTGAAATCACACCAGGGGGGTGATTGGGCAAACTGCCCACCCCTTCTGGTCAGGGTTTACCCCCTGCACCTGATCCTCCAGTCCAGGGTCTGTCCCCACAGACTGGACCACTGCCTGGCAACCAAGGACTTCCTGTGGGCATACCTACCCCCCACCAGGTCAGAGTTTACCCTCTGAACCTGGTCATCCAACCCAGAGTCACCACCCTGCGGTTGAACCACTGCCTGGCGCACCAGGACTTCCTTGGGAGCACACTTACCCCCCATCAGGTCAGAGTTTACCCCTGAACCTGATCATTCAACCCAGAGTCACCACCCTGCGGTTGAACCATTGCCTGACACACCAGGACTTCCAGGGGGCACACTTACCCCCCTCAAGGGACACACTGTCCCAAAGGGCCACACAAAAGTCTGGCTGGCACAGGTCCCCTGACCTCTGCCCATCTGACAGAGTCTGGATTCTCCCCAACCCAGAAATTGTCCCACCAAGGTCATTCCTGGGGGGCTCTGCTCTCAGAGCTGACCCCTGACCCTCCAGGTTCTCCACTGGGTTCCGCAGCCCCCTTTCAACCCTCTGTCTGGACTTCTGCACCCTCTCACTAGGAGTGGTACTGCCAGACACCAGAACTGGTGGGACGCTGGCTACAGCCACCCCCCCCCCACGTTCTCCTGACACTGTGGGCTCTCCCTCAACAGATGGCCCTACGGTACAGGCTAGGCTCCCCTCCTGGTGTTTCCTCATGGAACCCTCTAGAACCTGGGATCGGATCTCGGGCACCTTGGGCCTCAACCCATCCCCATTCCCTTTCCTCTGAGACTGGACATGGGGTCCCACACCCATCCCACTACACTGGGACCTACCTGGGACACTACAATCCTTCCCTACCTCACCTGGTTGGGAACTACCTTGACCACTGCTTTCAGGAGCACCCCCAAATGCCTCTTCAGACTCTCTGGTACTCACCCAGAGGTCTGCCTCCATTGTAAGCTCCCTGGGGTCAGAGAACTCACACTCCACCTGGTGTTGGCATAGCTCTGGAAAATAAGGACTAGACATATGCTCTCCAGCAATTACATCACTCAGCCCCTCACATGAATTAACCAAAGTACCCTTCACCCAACCATCCAGTGACTCTGCTTTGAAAAAGCACCCCACATCACCCTCCTGAGACTGGTTAGACAGTACCTGACTGTCCCTGACACTCAACCCACACTCTTCTGGGATGTCTTCACACTCCATAACCAGGACTTCTACCTGGGGGGAACCCCTCTCCCTGTCACTCTCACCTAGAGTCAGTAGAGTGTCCCTCCCACCAGTAGGAATATGACTCCCCATGCCAGTTCCCCAATCCACCTCAGGGACCCTGTGCATCACTGGAGCTATCTCATACCTCTGAACCTCCTGGCGTGTGTTAACTCCCTCCTTCAAGTAGGGCACCACATCTCTGGGCATGTGCACTTCTTCAGCAATACTGGATACAAGATTTTTGCTGCCACCATCTGAACTGGACTCAGCCCTCATGGCTTCCAGCTTCAGCTTTTCACAGCTCAGCTCTTGAGCTGCAATCCTTTCTTTTTCCAGGACTAAGGCTCTCTTCTCCTCAGCCCTCTCAAGTTCTGCTTCTAGCTCTTCCAGACTCTGGATTCGAGCTAGGAGACAATCATCTCTTTCCGTTCCCTCCTCAGGGCCACTGCCCTCCTCCTCAGAGTAGTCCTCCTCCTCAGAGTAGTTCTCCTCCTCAGACTCATTTGGTGATGTTGCCTGACAACGTTTCAACTCATACTGAAACAGGGTTGACTCAAGATCCTCCCTTCTTGATTTCTTGTTCACAGCCAGTCCCTGTTCAATGCAGAATGCTTTAAGCTGCCACTTTTTATACATAAATAGGTGCCAGAAATTGACTTCCATTCTGCAATGGCTTCACAACCAAAAATCAAAGTCCAAAAATATTAGCAATATTTCCAGGAGGACATCAGAGAACAAAAAGCAGAATCACAAGACAAGTAGTATGGGGTCACGTAGTGGTCTGAACTCAAAACAGTAGTGTACACTTAATCACTGTATGTCAAGTACAAATACAAGTCCAAATCCCATCCGCTGATCACCAATGTTAGAAATGGGATCTATGGTTGACAGTCAGGTTACCCCCTGTTTAAGCAAGGGCCCTCACTCTAGTCAGGGTAAAAGAGAATCACCCTCAGCTAACCCCTGCTTACCCCCTTGGTAGCTTGGCAGAGCAGTAGGCTTAACTTCAGAGTGCTAGGTGTAAAGTATTTGTACCAACACACACAGTAACTTAATGAAAACACTACAAAATGACACAACACCAGTTTAGAAAAATAGGAAATAGTTATCTAAACAAAACAAGACCAAAACGACAAAAATCCCCCATACACAAGTCAAGTTATCAATTCAAAATCAAAAAGAGTCTTTAGTAGTTTTAAACACACACTAGCGCTGCTAGAGTGAAAATGTACCTGGTGCGAGTCAAAAATAACCCTGCATGGGCGGGTGTGCGTCAAAAATAACTCAGCACGGCGGTACTTGAGTCGAAAATCCATCCGCACGATGATCTGAAAATCCCACAGTGCAGGTTGTGTTCTCCCAGCCTCCGTCAGCGATGCTGCGCGTCGTTTCTCCTGCTCCGTGCGTCGATTCTTCGGTCGCGTTTCCTGCGAGCATCGTTTCTCAGCTGCGGAGCCGGCGGCGCATCGTTTTTCCGGCCGCAGATCGGATTCGCGTCAATCTTTTCCCCGCACAGCACTCTGTACGTGGATTTTCTTGTCTTTAGGCTGCCAGCTTCTCCTTTCAGGGTCCCAGGAACTGAATGGGCACCACAGGGCAGAGAAGGAGTCTCTCCAGAGACTCCAGGTGCTGGCAGAGAGAAGTCTTTGCTGTCCCTGAGACTTCAAACAACAGGAGGCAAGCTCTAGATAAAGCCCTTGAAGATTTCTTCTCAAGATGGAAGGCACACAAAGTCCAGTCTTTGCCCTCTTACTCTGGCAGAAGCAGCAACTGCAGGACAGCTCCACAAAGCACAGTCACAGGCAGGGCCGCTCTTCTTCCTCAGCTATTCAGCTCTTCTCCAGGCAGAGGTTCCTCTTGGTTCCAGAAGTGTTTCCTAAAGTCTGTGGTTTTGGGTGCCCTTCTTATACCCAATTTCTCATTTGAAGTAGGCCTACTTCAAAGTAAAGTCTCTTTGGAATGTGAAATCCTGCCTTGCCAAGGCCAGGCCCCAGACATTCACCAGGGGGTTGGAGACTGCATTGTGTGAGGGCAGGCACAGCCCTTTCAGGTGTGAGTGACCACTCCTCCCCTCCCTCCTAGCACAGATGGCTCATCAGGATATGCATGCTACACCCCAGCTCCCTTTGTGTCACTGTCTAGTGTGAGGTGCAACCAGCCCAACTGTCAAACTGACCCAGACAGGGAATCCACAAACAGGTAGAGTCACAGAAATGGTATAAGCAAGAAAATGCTCACTTTCTAAAAGTGGCATTTTCAAACACACAATCTTAAAATCAACTTTACTAAAAGATGTATTTTTAAATTGTGAGCTCAGAGACCCCAAACTCCACA
Organism: Pleurodeles waltl; assembly: GCF_031143425.1. Classification (NCBI taxonomy): domain Eukaryota; kingdom Metazoa; phylum Chordata; class Amphibia; order Caudata; family Salamandridae; genus Pleurodeles; species Pleurodeles waltl. The sequence goes on from NC_090445.1 coordinate 255,331,997, forward strand.
TGTCCATCCGCTCCCAAAGGGAATCTACACTTTAATCAGATTTAAAGGTAGCCCCCATGTTAACCTATGAGAGGGACAGGCCTTGCAACAGTGGAAAACACATTTAACAATATTTCACTGTCAGGACATATAAAACACATTACTATATGTCCAACCTTAACCAGACACTGCACCCTGCCCTTGGGGCTACCTAGGGCCTACCTTAGGGGTGACCTACATGTAAGAAAAGGGAAGGTTTAGGCCTGGCAAGTGGGTACACTTGCCAAGTCAAATTTATAGTTAAAACTGCACACACAGACACTGCAGTGGCAGGTCTGAGACACGATTACAAAGCTACTTATGTGGATGGCACAACCAGTGCTGCAGGCCCACTAGTAATATTTGATTTACAGGCCCTGGCACCTCTAGTGCAATTTAATAGGGACTTACTAGTAAATCAAATATGCCAATCATGGATAAACCAATTACATACAATTTACACAGAGAACATATGCACTTTAGCTCTGGTTAGCAGTGGTAAAGTGCTCAGAGTTCAAAAGCCAACAGCAACAGTTCAGGAAATATGGGAGGCAGGAGGCAAAATGATTGGGGATGACCCTGCATAAGCAAAAAAGTCCAACACCTATCCAGTTCCTGGGACCCTGAAAGGAGAAGCTGGCAGGCCAAGAGTGAGAAATCCACGCACCGACCGCCATGTGGGAAAGGTTAGATGCAACTCTGATCTTTGGCTGAAAAATAGACGCACCGCCGGCTTTGCGGCTGAAAATCGACACTCGCCTGCAACGCAACAGGAAGATCGACACACGTGGCTGGAGAAACGATGTGCAGCATCGCTGACGGAGGCTGGTGAGAACGCAACCCACGCTGTGTGGTTTTCAGATCATTGTGCGGCAGGATTTCTGATTCAAACATCGCTGGGTATGTAAAAACAACACAAGGCCTACCCAGACATGAGAGTGCGGTGCGAATCGAGGCATCGCTCTCCCGCGGAGAGAATCAATGACACACGCTGACTCGACTGAAGGAGAAACAACGCACGGTCTCGCTTGTGAGTGATCTCGACGCATTGCAAGCCCTTTTTGATGCACACTCACCCATGTAGCGGTATTTTTGACTCACCCAGGTACATTTCCACGCTAACAGCGTTAGCATTGTTTAAAATGACATGAAGACTGTTTTTGTTTTTTAATTGATAACCTGACTTGTCTATTCTAGATTTTTGTTTTTTGGTCATGTTTTGTTTAGATAAATATTTTCAATTTTTATAAACCTGTGTTTAGCTTTTGACTTGGTGCCAAGAGACTCCTTATGGGCAGCATTAGGGAAGCAGGGCATGCCAGGGAACCTCCTGTGCCAGCTAGAGAGGTTACATGAAAATACATTTGCAAAGGTTCGGTGGGGGCCAAAGGGAGAGTTGACAGACCCAATACCTATCAAGAGGGGGGTGAGACAGGGTTGTGTGCTTGCCCCAACCCTTTTCTCATTATACATTAATGATCTGGTTCATCATCTGAAACAAAGCAATCATGATTCACCAAGATTGAACGGTGATCCAGTCCCCGCCCTCCTTTTTGCTGATGATACCATCTTAATATCTCAAACTCCCATGGGCTTGCAAACCCTATTGGATAAATTCAGTGAGTATTGCAGCTTGAAGGGACTAGAAATAAATACAATCAAGACTAAATACCTGACTGTTAACCCCCACAAAGCACTCAAGAGAAACATTCGGATCAGAGGGCAGGCATTGGAACGAGTAAAAAACTTCAATTATTTAGGGATACTGCTTGATGCCAAATTGTCATGGGCACCGCACGTCAATAAAGCTGCTATCTCCTTAGCTCATAGTTCCATGGCAATTAGCAAAAATTACAAATGCTCAAGGTCTAGTATTGTTTCGCCAGTATTTGAGATCTATAGGTGCAAAGCACAGGCTGCTGCTCTATACGGTGCCGAACTCTGGGGATTCATAAATCTAACCCCATTGGTTACCCAGGAAAACAATTTAATGAGGGGGGTATTGGGTCTCCCTCCATCTACTCCCCTGATTCCTCTAACCTATGATATTAGCATGAAACAAATAGGCAAATTGGCAGCCCTGAGGCCCTTGCTTTACTGGTGTAGACTTTGGACAACTCCTGAATTGATCCAATACAGGCAAGCACTAATCAAGATCATAGACTTGGACAAGGCCATCACCCTTCCGTGGCTCCAATATTTAAGGCAATGCTTTTACAACCTAGGGCTGAAACAATACTGGGAAGAAACTCATACACTCACAAGACAATCCAAGATCCGACTAAAACAAGTATTTTGGGACTCCACCCTAAACAGCCCTTTCCACAGCAAGGATCTAGGTAGACTAACCTTAAGTTTCCTAGATATTAAACCATTACCGAGTGCTGAGGAATGGATAGATACTATCCAACACAGACGAGCAAAAGCTTTATTTATGAAGCTCCGATATGGGACTCTCCAGGTTAAGGCTTTTACCTCTAAATGGGGCCCCTTGAATGGGAAAAAACATGAGGTGATTTGTGTACTGTGTAATATGGAGACTCCTGAAACGACGGATCATGTACTTTTGAACTGTAAAGCCTATGACAAACCAAGGAGGAAATGGATTCGACCAATCTGCAGGAACGTTGGAATCAGGAATTATAATGAAGCTGCTAGATTCTTGAGATCTAGTACTATACCATATGTTGTCTTTGGTTTAAGCCGTTTTTTATTAGCAATTTCATTTATCAGAGATAAGGCGGGCCTGAGGCTCTAGGTGCTTCAACTCAGATAAAACTCCCATAGCCAATCTCCGGCCCCCAAATTGATAAATGGGAGCCGCCTATTATAAACCCCGGTTATACATTTAGCCAAGGATAAATCTAGCCTAGGGGATATTGATAATGTTCGGGAAGAACTAGAATTATAAAATTATTGTGCCCCTTAGCACAAGGATTGTAGTCATTGGGAGGTTTTCTAAGTTATTTACGCCCGTATTTATACTTTTTGACGCTAAACTGCGCTAACGCACTTTAGCGTCAAAAAGTTTAGCGCCGGCTAACGCCATTCTGAAGCGCCATGCGGGCGCCGTATTTATTGAATGGCGTTAGCCGGCGCTAGCAGACCGGCGCTGCCTGGTGTGCGTGGAAAAAAACCACGTACACCAGGCAGCGCCGGCGTTGGGAAAAATGGCATTAGGGCGTCTTAAAATGGGGCAGGTCAGGTTGAGGCAAAAAAATCGCCTCCACCCGATTTGCGCCATTTTTAACGATGCCCAGACGCCATTTACATGACTCCTGTCTTAGTAAAGACAGGAGTCATGCCCCCTTGCCCAATGGCCATGCCCAGGGGACTTATGTCCCCTGGGCATGGTCATTGGGCATTGTGGCATGTAGGGGGGCACAAATCAGGCCCCCTTATGCCCCAAAAAAATATATACAAAAAAAAATTATACTTACCTGAACTTACCTGAATGTCCCTGGGATGGGTCCCTCCATCCTTGGGTGTCCTCCTGGGGTGGGCAAGGGTGGCAGGGGGGGTCCCTGGGGGCATGGGAGGGCAGCTGTGGGCTCATTTTGAGCCTGCCCTGACCCAGGCGTTAAAAAGAGGTGCAAATGCAGGGTTTTTTGCCCCACCCACTCCCGGGCGTGATTTTTGCCCGGGAGTATAAATACGACGCATTTGCGTCGCAGTCATTTTTTTAGACGGGAACGCCTACCTTGCATCTCATTGACGCTCATTCCTCATACTTTGGCGCTAGACGCGTCTAACGCCAAAGTATAAATATGGCGTTAGTTTTGCGCCGAATTTGCGTCGAAAAAAACGACGCAAATTCGGCGCAAACGGAGTATAAATATGCCCCTTAGTATATTTACTTTTATTTTAAATAGTCCTCCCCTACCCAAGCAAATAAGTACCTGATGGCACGGGAGGCAAATTTTAAAGGTTTAAAAAAAAAAAAAATGTGCAATATTGTAATCAATTCTTATCTATTGCTTTTAAGACCATTATTGACCATTATCTAGACAGTCTGATTTTAGAAGTTAAGTGAATATTAACTGTTGTTGGAATAACGTGCTTCTTGTATTACTTGATTGTTTCCCTTTCTATGGCTTTTAGCCGAATATAGGTGTGTGTGAAAGATAGAAATTGTTGGGTATTGGGGATTGTCACTCAGCTTCTAAAATTAGCAAAACAAGTTCACATGTGACGGTGGTATGCACATTGCAAAGATTTTCAGAGGCAACTTGGCATCTTAGAGACAAATGTCTTTCCAAAAAATAAAAAAAAGCATGAATTCTATTTTTACAACGGTTCCTATTTGTGCATACTTATAGTTCTAGAGACTAAGGGAATCTTTTTTGCCAGTATATAGTTATTGCTGTTAATAGTGAGATAACAATCCCAATTCTCTTTTGCACAAAGATTTGTAATCATAATTATTTTATAATATTTTTATGGTGATTTGTATGGTGATGTGTACTGTGTATTTTTATGGTGTTTTAATCGACAAACTTTTTGTTTTTTTGTTTGTTTTTTTACAACATTCATATTCACAATTTGCCTACTTGTATTGTATGGCCTTGGGGGAGTCCTGGATTAGATTTTTAATAGCATGATGGGTTTGATTATATCGATTTTCTCAAAGTTGTTTGTTCTCTTCTTAGAAATGTAAGAATTTTGTTAGCATGCTTTTATGGTATTGTTTTGCCGAAATAAAGCTGAAACTGAAACTGAATAAACCTGTGTTGTGTCATTTTGTAGTGTTTTCATTAAGTTACTATGGCCCTCATTTCAACCTCGGCTGTCATTTCATAAGAACACAGAGGTTCTGCCGGGCCGAAGACCGCCAGTGTAGGCGGTCTTCCGCCAACCATATTATTACTGCTGGCAACCCTCCTTTTTTGGACGGAGAGCCACGAGTAGTCATACTGGCGGTCAGCAGTGAAGTGGAGGCTGCTCCACCATCACCGCCACTTCATCAGAACACCGCCCACTGTAATACGACCCAGTATTCGGCGTGGTGGTGTTCTGGTGATGGGGTGCTGGTGGCGGAGTAGCCCCCATGGATCCCGTTCCCTCCCGGAGGATCACCGAAACAGGTAAGGTGATCGTCCGTTAGGGGAGGGGCTGTTGTGTGTGTGCATGTGGGTGTGCGTGTGAATGTGTAGAGGGGTTGTGTGAGTGCGTGTGCATGCAGGGGGTGTAATTTGTGTTTGGGAAATGTAACGTGTATGTATGTGTGCATGTGTGCATGTATGTGCGCTTGTGTGTGTGTGGTGTGAGCGTGCGTGTAGGGGGTCTGGGGGGTATGTGTGTGGGTTTCCATGGGGGTAGGTGGGTCCGTCCACTTTTGGGGGTTGGTAGGGGGGTCATGGGTGTTGGGGGAGGACTCAGGGGAGGGGGATGGTGGAGAGGGAGACCCCAATCAGTGCCAGGGAACGAATTCCCTGGCACTGATGGTACATACCGCCATAGATTTCATGGCGGTGTGCGGGGTCCTGATACCGCCGGCGGTCTAGTGACAGCCGCCGGGCTGGAGACCGCTGTCTCCAGCCTGGATGTCGTTACCGCTGAGGGCGGGCGGTGCGGGACATTGGCGGTTTGGCATGTGCCAAACCGCCAATGTCATAATGGGGCGGTATAATGACCGCCGGCCTGTCTGCAGTCTTACCACCCTTATTCTGCCGTCTGCCAGGGTTGTAATGAGGGCCTATGAGTGTTGGTACAAATACTTTACACCTAGCACTCTGAAGTTTAAGCCTACTGCTCGTGCAAAGCTACCAAGGTGAGCGGGGGTTAGCTGAAGTTGATTCTCTTTTACACTGACTAGAGTGAGGGTCCTTGCTTGGACAGTGGGTAACCTGACTGCCAAACATAGACCCCATTTCTAACATTGGTGATCAGCGGTTGGAATTGGACTTGTATTTGTACTTGACATACAGTGATTAAGTGTACACTACTGTTTTGAGTGCAGATCACTACGTGACCACATACTATTTGTCTTGTGATTTTTGGATTTTTCCCTACATCCATTTTTGTGGTAATCTTTGATTGACTTCTGAACTCCATTGGGAACTTGTTTTCTGCCTTTTGGAACTTTGCAATTTTTTTTGACTTTTCATCATGTCCCAATCTGGAAATGCATCAGTTGGAGCTGCTTTTGACCTAGAGAAATTAGAGAGCTATACAAAGGCTCAGTTGAAGCAGTTCTGTAAAAGTTTTGACTGTCCCATCAAGAGCTCATCCAAGAAGGAGGAGCTGCAAAAGGCACAGAGGGCCTGGGTGACAGCCAAGAATGCTGAAGGGCACACAGAGGATGAGGATGAGGATGAAGAGCATTCCATATACAATGTTGTTGTGGGTGGGCCTGTTATGTCCAGGTAGGGGGTCTCCAGGGCAGGTTGCAGTGTCTCATCTAAGGGTCTGACCCCTGAAGAATTGCAGGACAGACAGGCAGAGAGGGAGCACCAGAGCGAGTTGGAAAAAATGAGGATGGCCATAGAAGAGAAAAGGTTATTGTTTGATCATCAGCTCAGCTTATTAGGGAGCTGGATCAGAGGAGCCAGTTTAGTAGGGATGGTGGCAGCCACATCACAGTGCAGCCTGAGAGGACGGTGCATATTCCTAAAGATCTTGTGAAGGATTACAAGAGAGAGGATGACATATACTTGTGGTTCAAGTGGTATGAGTCTGCTCTCCACATGAATCTGGTCCCTGAAGCTCATTGGGGGGGCGGGTTTGTGGAAGCACTTTGAGGTAGAGGGGAGGTATACAATAACAGCCTTAGGGGATGCACAGAATCTCACCTACACTTTCATGAAGGATGCCCTACTCACAAGATATGGTCTCACCCCTGAGCAGTATAAGGATAAGTTTAGGTCCTATAAGAAGAAGGAATCCCAAACATGAATGTGTTGATTCTTTTTGCAGGTCACTGGATGGTTGGGTGAAGGGCAGTAAGGTAACAATGCATGAGAGGCTTTACAATCGGATTGCTTGGGAACACTTGTACAGTTTATATTTTCTAGAGCTGCACCAGCACCTGATTGACAGCAAGCTGACTGATCCCAGGAAGGTTGCGTAGAAAGCAGACCGCTGGGAGAGCACCAGGGTCCAAAAGAGGTATGGGGGAGACCACGCCAAGGGTGGGCAGGGTCCCTCTCAGAAGAAAAGGGGGGTAAGGGTAAACAGGGGGAGTTCTCTAAAGGGACCCAAACTGATTCCCAGGGTAAAGATTCCCAACCCCCCAGTTAGAAGAAGCCCTGGTTTTCCAAAGGGAAGCCAGTGGCAGGGGGACCTCCACGTAAGTGTAATGCATGTGACCAGGTGGGTCATGTGAGGGGGGACCCTAAATGCCCTAACAGTACACCAACACCCACTGGTACGCTGTCCCAGGGTTTGGCTAGTGTAGCGCTTGGGGAGGAGTTATTTCCAGGTGGGTGGGAGCCAGCTGAGATGACCCTTGTCTCATTAGGGGACAGTGAGATGGTCCAGAGAACCCTTGTGCCTGAGAACTCTAAAAAGTACAGGCAGTTGGTGACCATCAATGGACAGAGGGTGGAGGCTCTGAGAGACACAGGAGCCAGTGTGACCACAGTGAGGAGTCAGCTGGTGTCTGAAAGATTGATCCCCGGGTACTTCACCAAGTTGTTGCAGTGGACAACACAGAGTACCTGTGCAGAGTGGCACAGGTTCCCTGTGAATCCAACCATGCCGGTAGATTGTTTGCTAGGCAATGACCTAGAGGATTCCCCTTGGAAGGAGGTGGAACACAGGTCTCACTTGGAGATGTTGGGTCTGCCTGGGTGGGTATGTATATCCACCCGGTCAAAGGCAGCCCGTCAGGGCAGTCAAGAGCCCCTGAAGCCTGAAACAGTGGCCCAGGGGACTGCCAAAAGGAGGAAGGGCAGGGGGTACAGAAAACCAGCCCCAGAAGTTCCCACGGTCCTGGAGAAGGCGGAGCCTGATGGTGACGCCCCAAGGCCTACAAGGGAACAGGTGGCTGAACTGGGGGAGGTCCCTGAGCTGTTGCAGTGGCAGCAGTAAGGGGGACCTACCTGGGAAGCATTCTGTGCAGTACAGAAAACAAGCCCTACTCTGGAGGATTTGCGGCAGCAGGCTGCAGACCAGGCGGCTGACAAGGAGCCAGAATCTCACCTGATCTACTGGGAGGATGAACTCCTGTTTAGTGAGTCTAAGGTTCCTGAGCCTGGGTCAGCCCGTGTGCTGGTGGTACCCCAGTGCTTCAGGGCCTTCCTATTGGGGTTGGCTCATGATGTGCCTTTAGCTGGACATTTGGGTCGGGATAAGACCTTTGAGAGGCTTGTCACCCACTTTCACTGGCCCCTAATGCGCAGGCACTCAGATGCACATTGCAGGTCTTGCCAAACATGTCAGGCAAGTGGCAAGAGTGGGGGGAAATGTAAGGCTCCCCTCCAACCTTTTCCTGTTGTCAGTACCCCCTTTAAAAGGGTTGGCATTGGCATTGTGGGGCCTCTGGATCCCAAGACAGCCATGGGCAACAGGTTCATCCTGGTCTTGGTGGACCATGCCACCGGTACCCAGAAGTCATTCCTCTGAGGTCAATCACTTCCCCTGTGGTGGGTCGTGCTTTGATGGGGGTCTTTACCCACATGGGGTTCCCAAAGGAAGTGGTATCTGATAGGGGTACCAACTTCATACCCACGTATATGAAGTCTCTGTGGAAGGAGTGTGGGGTAACCTACAAGTTCACCACCCCTTACCACCCCCAAAGTAATGGTCTGGTTGAGAGATTCAACCGCACCTGGAAAGGGATGATCATGGGCCTGTCAGAGCCCTTGCGGCGGAAGTGGGACGTCCTCTTGCCATGCCTTCTGTTCGCTTACAGGGAGGTGCCTCAAAAGGGACTTGGGTTTAGTCCCTTTGAGCTGATCTAAGGCCTCCCTGTGAGGGAACCTTTAATTCTGGTGAAGGAGGCTTCGGAGAAAGCTCCTAGTAACCCCCCCCAAGATGCATTTAGTTACATGCTGGCTTTGAGAAACCAGACTGCCCGCTTCAGAAGTCTCTCGCAGGAGAACCTGGTAGCAATCCAGGAGGATATGAAAAAGTGGTATGACCTGAATGCCACTTTGGTCGCGTTTCAACCTGGTGAGAAAGTGTGGGTGATGGCACCAGTGGAGCATAGGGTGCTCCAAGACAAGTGGACTGGGCCTTAGGTGGTGGTGGAGTGCAAGAGTGGAGTTACCTCTCTGGTGGACTTGCAGACTCCCAGGAACCCTTTAAGGGTCCTGTATGTTAACCGCCTCAAACCCCACTTTGAGCGGACCTAACTGTCCATGCTCCTTGCAACAGATGATGGGGTGGGGGAGGAGAGTGAGCCTCTTCCTGACCTCCTGTCTGCAGGAGAAAAAGATGGTTCTATGGAGGGAGTGATCCTCTCTGCCTCCATGACTGAAGAGCAGCAGAGGGACTGTCACCTGGTATTGGGACAGTTCACCCCACTGTTTTCTCTGATCGCGGGGGTTACACAGAAAGTTTACAGGGTGACTGACAGGGTCAGGGCTAGCATTAAGGATGAGGTATCTAAAATGTTAACCCTAGGGGTTATTGAGCATTCCAGGAGTCCTTGGGCCAGCCCAGTGGTATTGGTCCCAAAGGCGGCTGCACCTGGTGCCACTCCAGAACTCAGGTTCTGTGTGGATTACCGAGGACTCAATGCGGTCACAAGACTGACGCACATCCCATTCCTGAGCTGATGAGCTCATTGACCGGTTGGGAGCTGCCACCAACCTCAGTACGTTTGACTTAACGTCTGGGTATTGGCAGATTGCCTTGACTGAGGGGGCCAAGGAGAGGTCAGCATTTTCTACCCCAGATGGACACATTTAATTTAAAGTGATGCCATTTGGGATGAAGAATGTCCCTGCCACCTTTCAGAGGTTGGTCAACCAGGTGTTGGCCGGGCTGGATGAGTTCAGTGCCGCCTACCTGGATGACATTGCTGTGTTTAGTTCCACATGGGAGGAACATCTGCAACACCTCTGGAGAGTGTTAGAGGCCCTGCAGAAGGCAGGCCTCACTATTAAGGCAAGCAAATCCCAAATAGGGCAGGGTTCTGTGGTGTACTTGGGACACCAGGTAGGGTGTGGCCAGGTGGCACCCCTACAGCAAAAATTTACACCATTCTGGTTTAGGAGCCTCACAAATTCCAGACTGAGGTGAGAGCCTTCTTAGGTCTCACAGGATATTACAGGAGGTTTGTCAAGGGACATGGTACCATTGTTATCCCCTTGACTGAGTTGACTTCTAAGAAGCAACCCAAGAAGGTGATCTGGACAGAGGCTTGCCAGACCGCTTTTGATGTCCTGAAGGCTGCCATGTGCAAAGCACCTGTGCTGAAGGAACCTGACTACTCACAGCTTAATGATGAGGGCCTAGATCAACCCGTAGCCTTCATTAGCAGGAGGTTACTTCCCAGGGAACGTAGGTGAGGTGCCATAGAATGTGAAGCGTTCGCTGTGGTCTGGGCGCTGAAGAAGCTAAGACCCTACTTGTTTGGGACTCACTTCCGGGTTCAGACCAACCACAGGCCCCTCAGATGGTTAATGCAGATGAGGGATGAGAATCCAAAACTGTTGAGGTGGTCCATTTCCCTACCGGGGATGGACTTTATGGTGGAACACCGCCCTTGTACAGAACACACCAATGCTGATGTTCTGTCCAGATTCCTCCCCCTTAGTGGCGAGAACTCCCATGAGGTTGGGTAGTTGCTCCCCACTTTCAGCTGGGGGGACGACACGTGTTAGACTTTTCAACCTTGGCGTGGTCTCCCTTAACTTTTTGCCTCTGTTTCCCAGGTTGTTGATGTGTGCTTGACTCTGTTTTTGCTGTTTTTGTTACTCGGGGCACTTTACCACTGCTAACCAGTACTAAAGTGCATGTGCTCCTATACAAAATGTGTATGTAATTGGTTCACCCATGATTGGCATATTTGATTTACTAGTAAGTCCCTAGTACAGTGTACTAGAGGTGCCCAGGGCATGTCAATCAAATGCTACTAGTGGGCCTGCAGCACTGGTTGTGCCTCCCACATTAGTAGCTCTGTAAACATGGCTCAGACCTGCCACTGCAGTGTCTGTGTGTGCAGTTTTAAACTGTAAATTCGACTTGGCAAGTGTACCCACTTGCCAAAAGGTAGGTCCTAGATAGCCCCAAGGGCAGGGTGCAGTGTATGGTTAAGGTAGGACATATAGTAATGTGTTTTATATGTCCTGACAGTGAAATACTGCCAACATTTGTTTTCACTGTTGCAAGGCTTGTCCCTCGCATAGGTTAACATGGGGCTACCTTTAAATATGATTAAAATGTAGATTCCGTTTGGGAGCGGATAAACATGTGGAGTTTGAGGTCTCTGAGCTCACAATTCAAAAAATAAATCTTTTAGTAAAGTTGATTTTAAGATTGTGTGTTTGAAAATGCCACTTTTAGAAAGTGAGCATTTCCTTGCTTAAACCATTTCTGTGACTCTGCCTGTTTGTGGATTCCCTGTCAGTTTGACAGTTGGGCTGGTTGCATCTCTCACTAGACAGTGACACAAAGGGAGCTGGGGTGTAGCCTTCATATCCTGATGAGCCATCTGTGCTAGGAGGGAGGGGAGGAGTGGTCACTCACACCTGAAAGGGATGTGTCTGCCCTCACACAATGCAGTCTCCAACCCCCGGGGAGTGTCTGGGGCCTGGCCTGGGCAAGGCAGGATTTCACATTCCAAAGAGACTTTACTTTGAAGTAGTCCTACTTCAAAGGAGAAATTGGCTATAAGAAGGGCAACCAAAACCACAGACTTTAGGAAACACTTCTGGAACCAAGAGGAACCTCTTCCTGGAAAAGAGCTGAATAGGTGAGGAAGAAGAGCTGCCCTGCCTGTGACTGTGCTTTGTGGAGCTATCCTGCAGTTGCTGCTTCTGCCTGTGAAAGGGGACAAAGACTGGACTTTGTGTTGCTTTCCTTCTTGTGAAGAACTCTCCAAGGGCTTGATTTAGAGCTTGCCTCCTGTTGTTTGAAGTCTCAGGGACAGCAAAGACTTCTCTCTGCCAGCACCTGGAGCCTCTGCTGAGACTCCTACTCTGCCAAGTGTTGCCCATCCAGTTCCTGGGACCCTGAAAGGAGAAGCTGGCAGGCCAAGAGTGAGAAATCCATGCACCGACAGCTGTGCAGGGAAAAGATTGACGCAACTCCAATCTGCGGCTGAAAAATCAAAGCGCTGCTGGGTTCACAGCTGAAAATCGACGCTCGCCTGCAATGCGACTGGAAGATTGATGCACATGACTGGAGAAACGACGCGCAGCACCGCTGAGAGAGGCTGGTGAGATCGCAACCCGTGCTGCGTGGTTTTCAGATCATCATGCTGCAGGATTTCCGATACAAACATCACTGTGCGTGTAAAAACTACGCAAGGGCTGCCCAGACCCGAGAGTACGGTTCGAATCAACACATCACTCTCCTGCAGAGAGAAGAAATGACTCACACCGACTCGACTGAAGTAGAAACAACGCACGGTCTTGCTTGTGAGTGATATTGACGCATCGCAAGCCATTTTTGACGCATTCTCTCCTGTGCGGGGTTATTTTTGACTCACCCAGGTACATTTCCACGCTAACAGCGTTAGCGTTGTGTTTAAAATTACATGAAGACTCTTTTTGTTTTTTAATTGAAAACTTGACTTGTGTATTGTGGAGTTTTGTCATTTTGGTCTTGTTTTGTTTAGATAAATATTTTCTATTTTTATAAACCTGCGTTGTGTCATTTTGTAGTGTTTTCATTAAGTCACTGTGTGTGTTGGTACAAATACTTTACACCTAGTACTCTGAAGTTAAACCTACTGCTCGTGCCAAGCTACCAAGGCGGTGAGTGGGGGTTAGCTGAGGGTGATTCTCTTTTACCCTGACTAGAGTGAGGGTGCTTGCTTGGACAGGGGATAACCTGACTGTCAACCAAAGACCCCATTCCTAACAGCACCGATTTGTAATTGGTGTTAACTTCGATTGCTTTGTGACTGCATTCACGGTCCCAAAACAATCATACATACCACTGCGACTCGCAATTAGGAAGGAACGCCCTTGGAATGCCCCTCCCTAATTGTGACTCGCAGACCCTTTTTGTGATTCAGTAAATAGTTTACCGGTTTGCAAAATTGGGTTTGTACATGGGGAAATGCTTTTTACTTGTTGCAAAGAGCCCGATTCTTTGAATCAGACCTTTGGCAACAAGAAGAAAGCTTTGTACATCTGGCCCTAAGTGCCTTAAGAATATTAAAGACCAGCAACAGTTTATTACCATAACACTGCAAAGTAACTGAGATATAATTTTTCAAATATTTAATAAATTACTCTTAAAGTAGCAAGAATGGATTAATTGTTTCTATATATGGACAATATTTAAGAATAGTCACAATGGTACATGTAGCCAGCAACATGGAAGATGTAGTACAGTAACACATACAGTGAAATTGAAAAGGGACTACAGAGGCACGTACTACAAGTGACATAGAAGAAGCACTAAATTGGAGGATACCAACCAATGATATTGACAAAGGACCACTGTGGCACATCAACCAGGGACATAAAAAGAGGGACCACAATTTTTGTGAAGGGAACCTCCACAAAAAAACAGAAACTTGCTCATCCAATCTGAGGAATGAAGCAAGAGCCTAACAAGAGAAATGACACTTCTCATCAAGAAAACCATGTAAATGTGGCATAATCTTTGTCAGTTGCTGTTTTTAAAGAAAGGTATTTTGTAACATTGAAGATGGACCACAATAGCTTATGTTAACACGTTTTCTATCCTTCACAGGAATCAAACGCTTTACCGAGGTCAGCTGAACTTTTGACACAGAAAGAGTGTGGGGAACCACACACAAATTTACATTAACAACACTCAAACAATTTAGACACCATGACCAAGGTGGCCACAGAAGGAGACTCCAATCAATAAAAAATTTCAAAGCTTTATTTTCTAACCACAAAGCTAATGGCATGAAGAAATTATAAATATAAATCAAAGTGGCAAAACAAATTTAATCTACTTAGCAGGAGCACAATCAAGCATTCAAGAAGAACAAAGCAATAATCTGTAACACAGAAACACATCTCAGGTCAGACTGTGTCAACATTAGTCAATTTCAATTAAACAAAATATGCAAATTTGGGTTAGGCATAGATTGTCACTATAGCTAACCAAATTATGATATGCATGTTGGGGATGGGCTAACATACGGACAAAATACAAAAGAAGGGCAAAATAATTTGGAAAGAATTTATTTCTAGGGCTATAAATTACTAACTAGAAAAATAAAAAGAGTAAGTGCCAACATGCTAGCTCATATTCTAGAGAAAGAAAAACATGTCAAGGGAAATGACAATCAACAAGGAGATATACCTCTCCTAGGGTCAGCATTCAAGGACTCTTCATCAGCAAAGCATGTAGATCATCAGCAAAGTCAGTTAGAAGCGCCATCAGGAAAGTGCAGCACACAAGCTGCCCAGAGAAGAGCGGGTCAACAGCCAAGGAAAGACTGCCTAAAACTTACAGGTTCCATCCCTATAGTAAAGCAAACAAATGGCTCTGATTTTTCGGTTCAGATGCCCCACATCATACATAAGAGGCATCAGCCATCAAAAATCAATAAAATGACAAGTTGCAACTGTCTGGTATTTTCTCAGATTCTGTCTGGGATTGTCTCTTCTTTCCATGTGAATCCAAACAGTCAAATACAATTTACTTTCAATTGTATTAAACTAGTTTCTTCCCAGGGTGTACAATGGACTTGTCTCAGTCCCATGTGAATCTGTATGTCAGATGAAACTATTTACTTCACGTTATATCCACAGGCCTGGATGTACCCTTTTCAAGGTTACTAAACTAAAAGTCTCTATATAATTGAAAGAGGAACCTATTACTACTTGCAAAGTATCTCATGAGAACATAACCAAGAGGAAAATTTCACGTTAGAGAGAACAATGATTCCTCACTTTTATATGACTGCAAATTGAAGCTCTACAGGCCTAGTTCAGCTAAAACAAGAAATATAATGCATTATTATATTTGTTAATGAAGCACACATAATATGCAAAACTGTAAGTTCAGCATTAATAATATACCATCAAAATATATAAAACATTTAATTAAGAATTCCAAACTTCTTAAGGTATCATGTTAGATATGACAGAGAAGTGTTTTTAGCTTTATGCACCCATCTATTTAAACGTATAAATCACACACTAAACATTACAAAATCATATTCATTTTCATACTATTTTTATTTGAGTTCATTTGGTCTAGAAATCTAGACCATTTAGAGTAACAAAGATAACAATCATACATGATAAATAATATTTGTTAAAGAAACGTAATAGCAATATAAAAAACAATAATAATCAGGACAGTATAACAATAAAATCAACAGGACTATGTTTTTGATCATAGATAAAAAGTACAATAAATAAGACATGGCTAAAAATGGTAAGAGAAAAAAGATAAAAGCTAGGATATAAAATTTTGTCTAACATACCAATGTGTGCAGTTATTTTCCCGTAAGACCTGGCCCTCGTCAATCCAAAAAACAAATAGAGTTCCCATTTAGATATAGGATACTTTAACAAGAAGCCTATCAGATTTCAGCTAAAAGAAAATGGCTCTATAAGCTTCTACAATCTCTATTGTTCATATAGAGGGTAACAAGTTCCTGCTAAAAATTCCTACTGATACTACTAGAAAATAACAGTTGAGATTCCTTCTGTGGACTAATGTCAGGATGGCTCACATGCCCTTTGATACAATAAACCTACACCGGATGTACCAGGCCTCCGATAAATATTTGGTAACTGTAATAGCTACCACGGAGGATGAGTCATATGTACAGATTCTGGTGGCGTTTGCTCTATCCTGTAATGACATGTTTTTGCAGAGGGGAATGATCCACCTCCCTCTGGGACTCTTATACAAAGGGCAGAAAAATAGTATATGCTCTATTGTTTCTTTGCAATTTTGGCAAGAGATACATCTATCATTTGAAACGATGTTAGATGACCAGTGAGCCGTAAAACCATTAATAGGCAGTGTACCATATCTTAGCTGGAGATATAAAGCACGGGCGTACGGAGGCATGGGAAGGTTCAAGAAGTTCTCAGCCCAGGGCTCGTGCTTGAGTTGGAGAAATTCCATTGTTAGCCTGCCCGCCCCCTTTTGGTGCAAGGAGTCTTCCTTAACTTTCTCCCAATATCTTTTTGTGACAAGTTTCCTTGCATTATCGGGGATTTGATCCGGATATTTCCAGTAGCAAGGAAAACCTATTTTGACCCAGGCAGATTTCATCTCCTTCAGCCATGGAATTTTCTCCAGTGCCTGGGGGGCGGCTATGAGCTCTCTTATAGCCAGCCTATATGGTTCGAGTTCAACAGATTTCCATAAATGAATCCAATAGGAGAGAGGCCTTAGGGGCGCTGTGGTTTTAATACTGTTTAAACCTAGGTCAAGCCTTAGAGGGGTCATTGGTGAGCCCATACCTAACCGGGAAATCTGTCTAAGGAAATGATTTTCCTTGGTTTGCAGAGTATCCAGGTTTTTGTGGGACCCCCAAAGTTCCGCTCCATAAAGGGCCGCTGCTCTGATTTGGACATTGTAAATCTCCGCAAGTATGTTCAAGGGGGGACTCAGAGCCTTTCTCGATCTACGGACAAGGGCCCCGCCTCTTTGGCTTATAATGAGAGCCCCTTTGTCAATGGCTGCCTTCCATTTGCCTGTGGTCGATAGTCTGCAACCCAAATAGTCGAACTCTTCTACTTTCTCCAATGGAATCGAGTTCATTTCTATACTAACGCACAATCGTTTCTTGGAGGTACTATGGGGGTCATTCTGACCCTGGCGGCCGGTGACCGCCAGGGTCACCGACCACGGGAGCACCGCCAACAGGCTGGCGGTGCTCCCAGCCGTGGTCAGAAAGGGTAAACCGGCGGTCTCCCGCCGGTTTACCGCTGCCCCATTGAATCCTCCATGGCGGCGGAGCGCGCTCCGCCGCCATGGGGATTCAGACACCCCCTACCACCATCCTGTTCATGGCGGGAAACCCGCCATGAACAGGATGGCGGTAGGGGGTGCCGCGGGGCCCTGGGGGCCCCTGCAGCGCCCATGCCAATGGCATGGGCACTGCAAGGGCCCCCGTAAGAGGGCCCCACAAAGTATTTCAGTGTCTGCTTTGCAGACACTGAAATACGCGACGGGTGCAACTGCACCCGTCGCACCCCTGCAACTACGCCGGCTCAATTCTGAGCCGGCGTTCTCGTTGCAGGGGCATTTCCGCTTTTGCCGGCGGGCGCTCTTTTGGAGAGCGCCCGCCGGCCCAGCGGAAATGTTTGAATGGCCACCGCGGTCTTTTGACCGCGGTGCGGTCATTTGTCGGCGGTACCTTGGCGGACGGCCTCCGCCGTCCGCCAAGGTCTGAACGACCCCCTATATATCATAAGTTTTGTTTTCTTAATGTTTACGTCCAGACCATAGTCACTACAAAAAACACAGAATTGGTTGATCAAGTTTTGGATTCCCATTGGCGATTTTGATATCAAAATTGTATCATCTGCATATAGCAGACACAGGATTTTTTTCCCAACCAATTTAGGTGAATCATTTGTACAGTTCTCTAAGTAGTGGATGCAATTATTGATATATAGCAAAAAAAGAGTGGGTGCCAGGACACATCCCTGTCTAACTCCTTTTTTAATAGCTACGGGGTCAGTCAACTCACCCCCCTGGCCACATCTAATTTGAGCGAAAGTATTTTCATGCAGTTGAGCAATGAGTTTCAGGAGACCAGATGGCACTCCCATATTTGATAATGTTGACCACAGCAGGTTCCCGGGGATCAAATCAAAAGCGGCTCTGAGGTCTATGAAGACCACATAGAGATTACCCCTCCCCAGGTCAACATTCTTCCATTTTATTGACATGAATCTTAGGGCTTGGTCAACTGTACTCACTGCAGGTCTGAATCCTGCTTGTAGGTTAGAAAGAGCTTCAGACTCCATAATCCATTCCTAAAGATGGAGCAGAAGATGTTTTCCATAGATTTTTTGGGAGTTATCAAGGAGACTAATCAGACGATAATTGGCAGGGATATTCGGATTTCCTTTTTTTAAAATGGGTACTATTTCAGCCCCTCTCCAAGTGGGTGGAGCGGGGGCCCCTGCTGCAATTGCATTACAGATAAGGTTGAGATATGGTGCCCATATATCTGGTCTTGATTTGTATAGATCGCCTGGAATCTTATCTGGGCCAGGGGCCTTTCCCCATTTCAATGAGTCAATTGCTGCTCTTGTTTCGGTTAGAGAGAATGTGATTGGGGTGGTCTCTTGGTTTATTGAGGCATCAGGGGCCCACAGAGATGCTTCAGATGGCCCTTCGGATAGTTGCCCAAAGTGCTCTACCCATGATGCTGAGAGAATTGAGGAGCCAGGTGCGGCAGGGGAATTACTACAGTCATCAGTTATTAGTTTCCAGAACCTAGATGTGTTGTTGGATTTAGCAGTCTCCAGAATAATAACCCATCTGGCCTCTTCCCAGCTTCTGTGTGCCTCGGAACATTCCTTCTTATAAACCTTTCTGGCTGTTCTTAAAAGCCCAACATGGCCTTCTTTTATTGCTTCCAGGAGAGATAGTTGTGCTTCTCTGCATCAATTGTCAAACCAGGGAGCGCAGTGCTTTTTGTTAGGATTATTAAGAATCTTTTTTGTAAAAAGATGCTTTAAAGATTGGAACAAATCAGTGTGGGCTGCTAAGAGTCTGTCACCCTCCCCATTCTCGTTTAGCCGGATCATACACTCCATCTGGTTGGCAAGCAGGTTGTAAATAGATGCCAGGTGTTTAGGGGAAGAAATAACAGATTCCCATTTTAGGTTACGTCTGTTATTAGTTAGGGCCAGCTGGGAGGCATGGATCTTAGAGTAGGGCACATTAAACGAAGGAAAAAGTCCTCTGGTCGATAAGATCAACGGGTCATGATCGCTCTCAATTTGCTTTTGGACCCTCATATCGAAAATGTGGCTCCACAGTCGGATGTCAAGAAATATATAATCAATACGACTGCTGTGCCCTCCGCGCCTAAAGGTAGCTTGCAAATTTACATCCGAGCGCGAGCGACCGTTGCAGGTTTGGAGGCCATGGGCTAGTGTGATATCGGCCAGTAAGCGCGCAGATTTATTCAGCCTTGGTCTTTTGTTGGAGACTAGCTGAGGGATGCCCCAATGGGCATCCTCTTCTTTACATATTCCTTGGACTAGAGGATTAGGTTCAAAAGTGACATTAAAATCCCCTCCAATCAAAACAAAGAAGGAGGGATTGTTTTTAAGAAAACTGTCCAAAATGGACAGGACATCAGAATCAGGGTGGGAGCTCACATTCCTGTTATAGATATTAATTAAAAGTAAAGGTCTCTCTTCAGAAATCATTATTAATAGGACTTGCAAATCAGGGCATCCCGTATCTATTTCTTCTATCTTGCACCTAAGAGAAGTATTGATCCACACAAGCAGCCCTCCCGATGGTCTCCCAGAAGATGACTTGCGTGCTGGAACCCAATAGCTTTTAAAGCCTAGTCTATATTTGGGTTCTAATGCCCACGTTTCTTGGAAGAGGCAGATCAGGTGATCATCAATGAAATTGCCCCATCCTGGGCTTTGTAATTTGCTTTCCAACCCTGCTATATTCCAGCTGAGTACCTTATCGAGATCCTCTGTTTTTATGGACCCTGCTTTATTCTGAGGATATTTCCTACAGGGGGAGGAACTGCTAGGAACCATGCTATTTCCCTCAGGTATATTAGGACCAGTAGCTTTCTCGCTATGTGCCTTGTAAACCTCGCTGGATGTGACCCCAGCTATATTTAAATTTGGTAGGTTGGCCATACGGGTGGACCCCAGAATGTGTGGAACAATTGACAGGTACGGAATACATTCCTCGCTTGCTTGGCTCGTGGTGCTTGTGGGTGATCCCTGATTAACAGGATCTGCCAAGGTCGAAGGGGCAACAGGGTTAGAGATGCTGAGGGCAGTAGGGTGAATGTCCTCAGCTCCACTATTGCTCGGAGCCACTTCCGAAAGGTCATCTCCTAGTCAGTCTGTCTCAGAAAGAGATGACGAAGGGCATCTAGGGCCAAGTGCAGGGATAGACTGTGTGTGGATAGCCGGGGGAGCCCCGTATAACGTTGGCAATTGTCTACTCCAAGCTGGCATGGGAGGTGGATAAAACACTTGTAACCTGCAAAGAGAGGCTTTTTCAATTATAGGATAAGGTCTATTAGCGTTTAAAAAGAGCCGTTGGACAAGGTCAGGAGAATTGAAGTTGATAACTACGCAGTCCCCTGAACTGATCTTCGCTAGGGAACCCACCCCTGAACCGATCTTCGCTAGGGAACCCACCCACCCTACCCTTCTCACCATCAGTATTGAGGGTGTCATGGAAAAAGCAAACCCCGCATTCGCGTGAAACCAATGGATGACCTTGTTTTTAAGTTCGGTAAAAGATTCAGTGGAATGAGGTTTGAGTTCAGGAACATTCGATATAATGAGAACATAATGACATGATTCTGGTGGTAAATGGAGCACTTTTGGATCTAGCAGACCCCTGATCTTGTCACTCTTCTGGTGTTCTGTTTGCGGGTGCTCCTAAGTGGGGTTGCCATCTCCCGGATTAGTTACTGAGGTATTCCATGGGGCGGTTCCTTTTGAAAGGGGAACTGAGACCATATGGGGCTTATTCATTAAAATACAAGCTGTTTTGACGGAGCTGGGCCAATCTTGGTTTAAAGAGGAAAAAGGGATTTTGGGTATTTGGCCAGTGGGTCTGTTGGCAGTGATGAGGTCATGGTTGGCAAGGGGATGGGATTGAGTTTCTACGGGTGGAGCAATTTTTGGTGGCTGGCTATTAATAAGGCTTTCCAATTTGTCCTCAATTGATTGGAGGCGGGTTAAAATAGGAAGAAATAGTTTTGAAAGCTCATCTCTTATGAAATCCCTGGTGTACTCATTAGCATGACACTCATTTGTGTTGTGTAAGGGGATTAATACTGTATCCTTATTAGAAGATTGGGCCAAGTTAGAGGGGCTCAAAGTCCTGGATCGTTTGTTTTTAAAAGCGGGTTCCCTTCGTTTCCTTTTTCCTTTGGTATTAGAATCTGCTAAGGTAAGGGGGCCTTCATTTGAGGGACTCTGAGCCAGCAGAATTGGTGCAGCACGGGTGGTGATTACGCTTGGGGTTTCATCCTGATTCTCCTGGGAGATTGTAGAGGGGGAGGGGAAAGGGGTAGTCAGTACAGACTGTAATTCTGTTCGCGGGGGGGCTGTGGGGCTGAGCTATCATGAACTAGGCTGTTGGTTGAAGAAGGGGGGGCAGCTAAGCGTCGCTGCACTAACTCTATTTCTTTTTCAAGTTCCCCAACAGCCTTTTGCAGAAAACCATCTAGGGTTTTGTTAGAGTGCTGCTTTCCTTCCAACCCACCCCCACGTTGTCGGCCCATTATTCTTTGAATCAGGGGCCTTTAGTGAGCCCCTGGCTTATAGGGGTGTGTAGGCCTTTGGGACCCAGCCTCTGTCACTATAGCGTGATTAATGAGCTTCTCAGACCCTACTGTTCACAAATCCCAAAGACAAGACCACAGTGAGATGCCCAAAGCGTATATATATAGCCTGGCCCAACCACTTATCGGGCGCAGACAAGCGCAAAACGGGTAATGAATTTTGGGATCCTGCCCTTGGGAGAAGAAGAATGGTGCCGCCTTCTTCCGCCCTCCAAGAAGCGTTAATTCAATAAGCAGTTATATGATGAACTGAGGTAAATTCAACTGAGTACACAGAAAAACCTGCGAGTATCCGGTTTAGGTTGATAGTTTTACGCATGCTTGATGGGGCCTGGGGCTCTATGGGAGGGCTGCCCACGCACAGAGCAAAGGAACTTAAGATCTCCTTCAGGCAGCCATGGACAAGTTAGCTGTCTGGTCCACGTCTTTGGGTAGATGTCAGGGGGGTGGCCCTGCCGTGCCTCTTCCTGGCAATGACAGGCAAGGACGGGCCCGCCCCTGGCCCAGGCTTCGCCCGGGCGCGTCCCGCGTGCGTCCCGCGCGGCGGGAGCGCGAAGTTAATTTAAAGGGTTCCTGCACCGTGACACTCCTCCTGGCAGCAAACAGCGCTTCCCGCGACGGCGGGAGCGCGAAGTTAATTTAAAGGGCTCCTGCCCCGTGACACTCCTCCCGGCAGCAAACAGCGCTTCCCGTGACGGCGGGAGCGGGATGTTAATTTAAAGGGCTCCTGCCCCGTGACACTCCTCCCGGCAGCAAACAGCGCTTCCCGCGATGGCGGGAGCGCGAAGTTAATTTAAAGGGCTCCTGCCCCGTGACACTCCTCCCGGCAGCAAACACGCTTCCCACGACGGCGGGAGCGCAAAGTTAATTTAAAGGGCTCCTGCCCCGTGACACTCCTCCCGGCAGCAAACAGCGCTTCCCCATTTTCATACTAGCAGTTAGTCTAGAGTCTACTCTATACTTTGACATTATTTAAATCTTGTAAGCACATTGTTAAATCCGGTAGGCACAATGGTGGCCACCTCTAATGAAAACATGAGCTCCTTTAAAATACGTGTCAGTGCAGCTTTCCTACATTAGACTGTTAATCATGAACCCTTCTGCTAATGTCTGGGTCATTAAAAGCATTACTAAAATTTACGCTCCAACATTCCCTCCTCTGATGGCAATCTGTGCTGTCACAAAGGGACACACTCTCATTTCAATGAGACAACTCAAAAGTTTGGTGTTATTTTCTGGGAAGGTCTGCTGTAATTCTCAATTTTCTTTAGATTAGCATAATAAAGACTTCTCTCTTCTCCATTTCTATCGCTTCCCCCTCTTTCTACTCTCAGCTCTTTTCTATTTCCACAATTTGTATTGTCGCGTGGGCTCTCATTATCCTAAATGAGACTACTGGATTTCTAGGTAGCAGGATCTTTCACGGTGTGGGGGACTGAGTCTGACCCACTTGGAAGGACCTCTGTCACCCTAAATCCGGTTTTGCTCTGGCCAACTAGCAGTGCCTCATCTCTCCCAAGGGGAAGGGATGATTTGGCAGCCGAGCGCATGACATCTTAGAACTTCTCAGGGAAGTCGTGGTTACTTAGATCCAAACCCGCTCTCTCATTTACAGTACGATCTCATATACAAATGACAAAGGCAGTTTGAGTTTTATAGATTGTTTTAATAAAACAACTGCATTTTAGATATTTAAGGTGTGAGCCGCAATAACCAGAACCATACAACACAGTAGGATTGAAATAGTCATGAGGCGAGTGAAACATAAGAATAACGCTCTCATGGTGTTAATAATTTCTACTCTCTCTCAGCTAGTTCTATTTCGAGCACAGCATGTTAAGCTTCTAACTTGCCTTTCAGATTCCCTGGGAAGCCATAACCCCTCATACCTGAGCAAAGGCCTGTGATCTGGTTCAGCATCTGCAACGAGGCAGTCAGCGTCTAGTTGTGGTTCCCTGGTCAGAATCTCCCTCTTGCGTGTATTGGGACAAGGAAGTGTTTTTATAACTAACATGTCAGTGTGATCACAAAATGTCCCATACGCAAGAATGCCAAAGACTAAACTCCTACCACGTCTATCGGCAATGTACCAGACTGTATCCTTGACTAAAGCACAGAGTGAACAAGAATGTGTTATTGAGGACTCCAGTGCTGAAGTAGGCTAAACAGTGTGATATAAAAAATAAAACAAGACCGTAGAACTGGTTATTTGAAAAATAACAGTACGAAGCCGAATAAAAAGCATTTAGAGCAAAGTGCACAGAGGCTCTAAGCTGCGAGCAAAGGAATAAAATACATCCAGGGCAAAGTGCACAAAGGCCTAAAAGCCTGAAGCTAACGCGCAACGGATACATAAAACTGACCACACTACACCCTCCCCTTGTCGGTAGCAAGTGGTCCTAATAATAACAAATATGCCCCAGATACAAAATAATACTCCAAATATATTTCGACAAGTTCAGAGGACAGCAAAGTAGAAAAGAAATTTATATTTGGGAAGCATGTGACGTTAAAGCCAAATTTGATACTATGTCAATTTCAATAAAAAAAAATCCAATTCTTAGACAGAAGCCACGGAAAGCAGGAGATCCTCCACTTCGACAGATGGCAACATCGGAAAATCCGTGCCAAAAACTATCATGGAGCAGGTGTGTTCCAAAGCCCCAAAACCATCCAGGGCGGCAGGGCCTATGAATGAGACAATACCATCTTCCTCCAGGAAGGGAATCTCATAAACAGCCTCACGAAGCAAACGCAACCGCAGTGCACAAGTCTGGGAATGAGCCCTAATCAGGAACATCAACAGATCAGTATTGACCACTGGGGGGCGCTGCAGTGAGAGACAGAGAACCAGTGCATGCTCAAACGAGCACCAAAGGCACCGAAACACGGGTTGCACACAATCCAAAACCGGTCGGAATGACAGAGACCAGTCACACTCCAATTGTCCCAGGAGTGTTGTTCCAAAATGCTGACGGGAGCGCCAATATGGGATCTCGTTGCGGTGGGACAGCCATTGCGGAAGAACAGCAGCAACAGCAAAACACCAGCCAACAAAGCCAAAGTAATCGGAAATCCCCCCAAAATGCTTCCGAAAATAGAGTGAATAGCCGAAGGTATTAAACCGAATATGGAAGAGAAGGTATGAGCAAAACCAACACCAACGGCTTTGAAAAAATGTGCAATTCCAGCAGTGCTGGACGCATTAAATATACGTCCCATGAGTTCACCAAAGTGACTCTGAAAGTTAGTATTTAAAAGGGACTGTATTTCCGCTGATGACCTTGCCACCTGAAGTGCGTAGGTCTCGCTAGCAGATGTAAGGGCCACATGCTTTTGAAACAATAAAGCTTTCAGTCGACTCAACTTGTCAAAATTCACCCTGGAAGTAGCAATATGAGGCCAGATGTCCGCTACCTCCTTAATTCGAGTGGGGGGAAACAACACATTCCTGCAGCACGTAACGGCCTTGGTGACAACGACCACATAAACTATTCCTGCACGCATGCCACAACAGGGTTCACCGTTAAGAAGGACGTAGCTGCCGTTTGAAAGCACCTGGAAAGTGTTTTTAATTACCGGGACTGGAACTCCCTTAAGATAACAAGCTAAGTTAGCAATCGAGGCATTGCACGCCCCGTGCAAAGACAGCTGTTTACAAACCATCGAATGGCTGACAGACATTTTGCATTCGCTACCGCTAAGAAAAACCTCCCTCATACCATTAAGACATCTGTATAGAAGGGGTGCTCCCACACCTCATGTATGTAACTGTCTCCCAACCGTTCATATCTACCCACCGGAATGTGTTTTAAACAAGAAGTAAATTGCAGAGTGGAGATAGGCAAATTAATAACCCCGTGAATCAACCACTCTCTGACGGAATCTCAGCCACAGTAAAAGGCAATATCTCCAACTTTTCAATATTTAACATAACATACGTCGCTTCCTTCTTAGCCATTAGTTGTTGTTGACATGTCAAATTAAAGGAAATGAATATCTCCCTGGCACGAATGTGCTGCCACGGAACGCGACCTGCCTTCAATGTCTGTAGAGTCCAATCCAACTGCATGATGGACCGCGTTTGACTCTGCCCATGATACAAAGAAGACATATCCGATTTAATAATGTCTATAGCAGAGGAAACAACGTTATCAATTTTGAATACACGGTCCGATAGGGTATGCATCCCATTATCCACAACAGACAAAGCTTGAATCAAATTTTCCTGATCAATTTGCCTCAACCGGGCCGCTGCCTCTTGTTGGGAAAGCTTCCAAATCTCATTATATACTTCATACAAAAAACTTCTCTTCCGTGGTACTCTTGGTCCTGACAAAAAATCTTGCAAGTCAGTATCATTAGACAGTAACGTGAGATGTGTCTTAACTGCATCCAGCGTGGACTCAAATATTGATTTAGGGTTACTGGCTTTATGAATAAAGTGGTGTCCATAATAATTGTAACAAAACATGTCACCATAATTATCTCTAGACTGGTAAGCATCTTCATTTTCATAGACAGTATAAAACTGCAATTCTGTCAACATAGAATCAACTGTCTTCACATCCCAATCATCAGAAACAATGCCTGGTATAACGATATCATTCATTGACAATTTGAGGACATACGGTATCTGAATCATCTCAGTGGGACCATATATATCAAACATCACCCTATCCCACACAATCCCATCCGGAACTGGTACAGCAGAAATGTTCACAAAGGACAAGTCTCTCCGAACCATATGTGACGAAAAATGCGGTTTCAACACCGTCTCCACGTGCTCAATGTCAGATCGTTCAGGAAGAAAATGACCATGTATTACCAGAGAAAAGGTAACCACAAACCCCAGCCACAGGAAAAGAGTCATCACAGTCATAAAAAGCCACAGATAGTTCCAAGGAACAACAAAATATGTATGTTTGAGCCAACACAGCAGATTACGTGAACCCAGGGCTGATGTTAAAGAGGACGAGGAGTCCGACACGGTATCATCAGTGGTATTGAAGCAGCCAGAGGCAGTTCTCGCAAAAGGTGCAATCGTAAACAAAGATGCAGATGGTGGCTCTCGCCTTGGCACGCTATAAACCACATTTTCGACAGGTCCACCAGCGGTCTGTACACGGGAACATTCCTCCATCTCCTCGCAAGTCCCAGCGGACGGTGCCTAGGAAGGACAACATGGAGCACAGAGTCAAGCAAACCACAGGTACGTTCCCACAGCTTGCACAGTACACGATTCGCTATGCATTGAATGGCTTATATGAGTGGCATTGCAAGGCCTAGGCCTGTGTGACGCAGTAGAAATTAAGCCATGTGGGCCCTTGAAATGGCGGCTGCCTGACCTGTGAAGTGTGACGATGGGATGTGAGGTCAATGCGCTGGCGTGGCACACTGTGGCGGTAGGCGGTCGAAGACCTCGGTGCAAAGCCGCATTGGTTAACATTGAACCCTATGGGTTTCAGGAGCCAATGACGAAGTGCGCCAGCGGTCGCGGTACGCACCGCCGCGGTACGCACCGCCGCGGGCGTGACCGCCATTTTCTATCAGCTTAATCACTCGAGACCTGATCATCCACAGGAGAGGACCTATACTGCAAGTGCTGCTGTGACCTCGGTCTGGAAGAGACAATGGATGCTGCGACTGGGGAAAGGGCCCCTGCCTTCACTTCTGAAGAATTGGAGAAACTCGTGGATGGGGTCCTCCCCCAGTATGCGCTACTCTACGGTCCTCCAGACCAACAGGTTAGTACACTGGGACCATGCTTTGTGGGCAATGCCTGGGTTGAGTGGGGTGAATGAACGATGGTGCGGAGGGGAGCGTATGAGGCATGCATCAAACGACAGATGAGAGCATGTGCCACATGGCAAGGGTGGGGATGGGGGGACACTCACATCGAGCATGCAGAAAATGATGATATTTTATTTTCTCTCCCTGTACGTGTCACATAGGTCAGCGCCCATCAGAAAGTCGACATTTGGCGTGCCATCGCCAAGGACGTCCGGACCCTGGGGGTCCACAACAGACGGGGCACCCACTGCCGCAAGAGGTGGGAGGACATCCGCCGCGGGAGCAGAAAGACCGCGGAGGCTCTGCTGGGGATGGCATCCCAATGTAGGAGGGGTGCCACTCGTCAATTGACCCCCCTGATGTCTCGGATCCTGGCGGTGGCCCACCCAGATTTGGATGGGCGCATGAGGACATCACAGCAGACACAAGGGGGTGAGTACAAGCACATTCTGCTATCTTAGCGCGCAGTGGAGGTGTCTGGGTGGGGGAGGAGGGATGTGGGTATCCCTAGGCCAGGGCGATTTCTGTAGGCTAGTCCCCTCCGTAAGGCATGGCCCTGTGCCCCCGCCCTCCACCTCTGTAGGGTGCCAAGTACAGCTATCCATGGCCTTGTGTCACCTATGTGTGCAGATGTCGTCCATTGGCTTGTAGGCCAAGTCTCACTGATTGAGTAGTGTACCCCAAGTGCGCGGCGTAGTGCAGGGGGCTTCTGTGTCTGTCCTCTCCGCCAACTGTGTTGCCAATGCATGCACTCAACATGTCTTTATTTCTCCCCCCCCCTTTTTATGTCTGCTCTTCCTGTTCATGTGTGCATTAGCATCATCTGGCGGAGGAGAAGTGGCATTGGAGCACAAGGGAGCTGCATCTCACATGGCCCCGGAGGGCCATGCAACGGACTCTGATTTCACCAGTGAGACGGAGGGCAAGGGGGGCTCCACAACGGGGACACGTGGAGACATCAGAGACACCGACACGTCCTCGGAAGGGAGCTCCCTTGTGGTGGCGGCAACATCCGTGCCCACCGCAACAACAGGTACAGCCGCCACCCAGCACTCTTGCTCCGCCCTCCAAGCAGCCCCTCAGCGTTCTCCCCGTGCCCGCTCGCACACCAAGGCGGGCATCTCCTTCGCCCCAGACACCTCAGGCCCTGCCCCAGTTACCCCTGCTGCCCTCAGTGAGGAGGTCATTGACCTCCTCCGGACACTCATTGTTGGGCAGTCTACCCTTTTGAATGCCATCCAGGGGGTGGAAAGGGAGGTGCATCGGAGCAATGCATACCTGGAGGGCATTCATTCGGGTAAGGCTGCCCATCAGCGATCGTTCAACGCTCTGGCCTCAGCACTGACGGCAGCCATTGTCCCTGTCTCCTGCCTCCCTCCTCCAACTCCCTCCACCCAGTCCCACTCCCCTGTTCCTCTGCCTATCCCAGACACACCTACAGACCAGCCTGCACACACCTCAACACCCAAGGTCAGCTCATCCAAACATAACCACCACACATCCCACAAGCATTCACACAAGCAACATCCACATGCAGACATGCCAACAGCCACTGCCTCCTCCTCGTCTCCCTCCTCCCTCCCTGTGACGTCTCCACTCACACTTGCATGCACCACTTCATCAGCCACTACGTCCATCACCAGCACACCCACCAGAACACTCCGCACACGTGCAGTCACCACCCCCACTGCCATTTACACGTCCCCTGTGTCCTCTCCCAGTGTGTCTGTCACCCCCTCTTCCAAACCACACAAACGCAGGCAGCCACCCACCCAAAAGCCATCCACCTCACGACAGCCTCCGTCACAAGCACCTGCACCCAAAGACAGCACACTTGACTCTCCTACAACCACATCCTCTTCCTCCACTCCCATACCCACTGCACCTACCCTTTCCATTGCTCCCAAAAAGTTTTTCCTCTCCAAAATTAACCTCTTTCCATCATCTGACCCACCCCCTCCATCTGGTAAAAGTCCAATCAGCACCTCAGCCACCAAAACCCCTGGACCTACAAGGACCATAGTCCAGGGATATTGGAGTCCACCACCTTCGAGGGCAGCTACATCGGCCAGCAGCAAAGGGACAGCCAGCCCACCCCATGGGAAAAAAAACAAAAAAGGCAAGGGCCGGCGCGAGAGGACAGAGACGGCAGCCTCCACAGGCACCACCATGGCACCGTCAGGAAGTGGGGTGCCACCTGGCACATCTCCAAAGGGAGGCAAGGGCCACAGAGGATCAGGCAAGGATGGCAAGGGCAGCACGGCCGACAAGTCCGGCAGCAGGCGAGCTGCCCAGGAGGGCCCCACCAGCCCCATTCCGGGGGTGAAGGAGTACACCCACAGGCACGGGACACCAGCACAGGAGGGCCCCGCAAGCGAGAAGTCGGATGGCGAGTGAAAACCATATATTCGCCGGATCTGGTGCCCTGGACACACATGTGAAGAACCGCTGAACAGGGCCCTTCAAGACAGGCACCGCTGAACAGGGCCCTTCAAGACAAGCACCGCTGAACAGGGCCCTTCAAGACAAGCACCGCTGAACAGGGCACCGCCGTCTCAAGAACCGCTGAACAGGGCCCTTCAAGACAGGCACTGCTGAACAGGGCACCGCCGTCTCAAGAACCACTGAACAGGGCCCTTCAAGACAAGCACCGCTGAACAGGGCCCTTCAAGACAAGCACCGCTGAACAGGGCACCACTGTCTCAAGAACCGCTGAACAGGGCCCTTCAAGACAGGTACCGCTGAACAGGGCACCGCCGTCTCAAGAACCGCTGAACAGGGCCCTTCAAGACAAGCACCGCTGAACAGGGCCCTTCAAGACAAGCACTGCTCCGCTGGGCCCTTCCTCTCAAGCACCGCTCTGCTGGGCCCTACCTCTCAAGCACCGCTCCGCTGGGCCCTTCCTTTCAAGCACCGCTCCGCTGGGCCCTTCAACTCAAGCACCGCTCCGCTGGGCCCTTCAACTCAAGCACCGCTCCACTGGGCACCGCCGTCTCTGCACCGCTCCGCTGGGACCTTCCTCTCAAGCACCGCTCCGCTGGGCCCTTCAACTCAAGCACCGCTCCGCTGGGCCCTTCCTCTCAAGCACCGCTCCGCTGGGCCCTTCAACTCAAGCACCGCTCCGCTGGGCACCGCCGTCTCTGCACCGCTCCGCTGGGCCCTTCAACTCAAGCACCGCTCCGCTGGGAACCCGCCGTCTCTGCACCGCTCCGCTGGGCCCTTCAACTCAAGCACCGCTCCGCTGGGCACCGCCGTCTCTGCACCGCTCCGCTGGGCCCTTCCTCTCAAGCACCGCTGCGCTGGGCCCTTCAACTCAAGCACCGCTCCGCTGGTCCCTTCCTCTCAAGCACTGCTCCGCTGGGCCCTTCAACTCAAGCACCGCTCCGCTGGGCACCGCCGTCTCTGCACCGCTCCGCTGGGCCCTTCAACTCAAGCACCGCTCCGCTGGGCACCACCGTCTCTGCACCGCTCCGCTGGGCCCTTCAACTCAAGCACCGCTGACACATTGGCAGAAGGGGCAGGCCCGGATCAGTGTCGGACAGAGCTGCACGATACACTCTGGGCACCAAGACTCCTCCAGTACCGCTGGAGTCTGTCATCCACTTGAGAGACTGTGGCTTTGCACTCCCCAGGATGGCACAGTGGGCAAGCCACCCACTGTAGGGACTTGTGAGACTGTGGCTTTGCACTCCCCAGGATGGCACAGTGGGCAAGCCACCCACTGTAGGGACTTGTGAGACTGTGGCTTTGCACTCCCCAGGACGGCACAGTGGGCAAGCCACCCACTGTCTGGACTTGAGAGACTGTGGCTTTGCACTCCCCAGGATTGAACAGTGGCCATGGAGGCCCCTCGTGGATCTGGCGTCGTGGACTCATGTGGCTGAGGTGCCCCCCCTTCCCTTCCCCCTGAGGTGCCTGTAGTTTTCCTATCTGATGCCCCTGCAGTGTTCTCTCCAATGGATTCGGGTCTCATGTGTGGGCTTTGCCCATGTGTTGAGGACCATTGGCCCACATACAATGACAGAAAGCCAATTTTGACGGGACAATTTACATATGTGTATATAGTTATGGGATGTTCGACTTACTTATTTACTTAGCCTTACAATATATTTGAATTCCAATAACATATTATTTTGTCTTTGCATTCTTCCGGAGGGTTTGGGGGGTGTCACTCTGAGTTGTTGCTCTGCATTGGTGTGTAGGTAGTTGGGTGGGGGGGGAGGTGTGTCGCGTATGTGTGTGCCCGTATTCTTTTCTCCTCCCCCCTCCCTTGTGTCATAGGTGCAGTACTCACCGTTGTCTTCTGCGCCGGCGTTCGTGCTCCTGGTAGAGGAGCAGGTAGACAATTGCTGGTAGGATGTGTAGTTCTGGTTCCATGCTGTCCAGATTCCTTGTGGAGTGTGTAGGGTGAGCGTTTTCCCGTTCGTAGTCTGTTTCCGCCGTGTTTTTATCGGCGGGGCTCCCGCCCCGGAAAAGGTGGCGGATTGGTGAGTTGTGATAGGGTGGGCGGTACATTGTCTGTTGGCGGTGACCGCCGCGCTGTTTGTTTGTCCCGCCGTGGCGGTCGGAGTGTTAAAGTGGCGGTCTGTGTTGGCAGTTCCCGCCAGGGTCAGAATTCCATTTTTTTGGCCGCCTGCCTGTTTGTGGGTTGGCCGCCGCTTTAACACCGACCGCCAGGGTTGGAATGACCCCCTCAGTCACTTCACTCAGCAGCTGCAGTCGCTTCACAATTGTCTCTCACACAACCACTCACTAAATGAAAAATATTGCGAGCAAGATCAAAAACCAAAAATCTGTTTCAACACTACGGGTAGGGCCCAAACGCTTTTAAAGCTGTACGGTTACACTTCCTACTGTGGCTTTCGGCATTTCATAATGAGTGAAACTTGACCAGCAATGCTCACACTGTTTTTTTTTAAATACATATTTTATTGAGCAGAGATGATAAACAATATACAGAACATATAATACCAATAGCTTAAAAATTTCAGAACCTATGTTGAGCTTTTAAAATACTTCATCATTGCAGCATATTTTGACAATGAAGAAATTAAATTTAAAACTGAGCTTATGACCCGATTCCTGGAATCTAATCATGTCAGACGTATGGATCCTGCTATCAAGCTTTGGATCATAAGATCTCAGAATTGAATAAAAGTGAACATTTATTAACATACTTACAAATGCTAGATAAAGCAATACAAAAGCGTTGGTGTGCTGGGAAAAAGCGTAAAGCTAGTATCACCTAAAAAATAATACTCCTGTAGAACAAGTGTGTAAGGAAATGCCTTCCTTGGCATGGTTACTCCCTAACTTTTTGCCTTTTGTTGATGCCAGTTATGATTGAAAGTGTGTTGGGACCATGCTAACCAGGCCCCAGCACCAGTGTTCTTTCCCCAAACTGTACTTTTGATCCCAGAATTGGCACAGTCCTGGCACACATGTAAGCCCCTTGTAAATGATACCCCTGGTACCAAGGGCCCTGTGGCCAGGGAAGGTCTCTAAGGGCTGCAGCATGTATTATGCCACCCTGGGAACCCCTCACTCAGCACATGCACACTGCCTCACAGCTTGTGTGTGCTGGTGGGGAAAAAATGACTAAGTCAACATGGCACTCCCCTCAGAGTGCCATTCCATAAACCCAATGCCTGTGGCATCGGTAAGTCACCCCTCTAGCAGGCCTTACAGCCCTAAGGCAGGGTGCCCTATACCACAGGTGAGGGCATAGTTGCATGAGAACTTTGCCCCTACAGTGTCTAAGCAAAACCTTAGACATCGCAAGTGCAGGGTAGTCATAAAGAGTATATGATCTGAGAGTCTGTCAATTGCCAACTCCACAGTTCCATAATGGCTACACTGAAATCTGGGCAGTTTGGTATCAAACTTCTTAGCACAATAAATGCACACTGATGCCAGTGTGGAATGTATTATAAAATACACCCAGAGGGCAGTTTCTGTCGGCCTGCCACAACCAGATGAGTTGCTGGCCACATGGGGTGAGTGCCTTTGTCACTCTGTGGCCAAGAACAAAGCCTGCACTGGGTGGAGGTGCTTCTCACCTCCCCCTGCAGGAACTGTAACACCTGGCGGTGAGCCTCAAAGGCTTGTGCCTGTTGTTCTAACATTCCAGGACATCCCAGCTAGTGGAGATGCCCGCCCCTCCGGACACAGCCCCCACTTTTGGCTGCTAGTCCGGAGGAGATAATGAGAAAAACAAGAAGGAGTCACCTATCAGCCAGGACCGCCCCTAAGGAGCCCCGAGCTGAGGTGAGCCCTGCCTTCAGAAATCCTCCATCTTGAGTTTGGAGGATTCTCCCATTAGGAATAGGGATGTGCCCCCCAGACCTAAACACACCCCTAAATTTAGTATTTAGGAGTGACCCTGAACCCAGGAAATCAGATTCTTGCAACCTGCAGAAAGAAGAAGGACTGCTGACATGAAAGCCCTGCAGAGACGACGGAGACACCAACTGACTTGGCCCCAGCCCTACCGGCCTGTGTCCAGACTCAAAGAACCTGCACAGCGATGCATCCCACGGGACCAGCAACCTCTGAAGACTCAGAGGACTGACCTGCACCTAAAGGACCAAGAACCTCCAGAGAACAGCGGCACTGTTCAGAAACTGCAACAACTTTGCAACTTTAAAGCAACTTTTAAAGAGACTCCACTTCCCGCCAGAAGTGTGTGCCTTTACACTCTGCACCCAACGCCCCCGGCTTGAGTTAGGAGAAACCAACACCGCACAGAGGGCTCCCAGGCAACTCCAACGATGTAGACACCCTGAGTCGACCTTCCTGCACCCCCACAGCGACACCTGCAGAGAGGATCCAGAGGCTCTCCCTGACTGCGATAAAGAAACCCAATGCCTGAACCAAGCACTGCACCCGCAGCCCCCAGGACTGAGAGGAACCACCTACCAGTGCAGGAGTGACCAGCAGACGCCCCTCATCCTAGCCCAGTCGGTGGCTGGCCCGAGAAGCCCCCCCTGTGCCCTGCCTGCATTGCCTAAGTGACCCCCGGGTCCCTCTAGTGCTTTCTATAGCAAACCTGATGCCTACTTTGCCTATTGCACACTGCCACCCCTGTGCAGCTGAGGGTGTGTTTTGTGGGCTTGTGTGTGTCGCCCCCCAGTGCTCTACAAACCCCCCTGGTTTGCTCACCGAGGACACAGGTACTTTACCTGTAAGCAGACTAGGAACAGAGCACCCCTGTTTTTCATAGGCACCTATGTGTTTTGGGCCCTCCTTTCAATCAATCAATCAGTAAAATTTATAGAGCGCGCTACTCACCCGTGAGGGTCTCAAGGCGCTAGGGGAGGGGGTTACTGCTGCTCGAAGAGCCAGGTCTTGAGCTGCCTCCGGAATGCGAGGTGGTCCTCGGTTGTCCTGAGGTTGGCGGGGAGGGAGTTCCAAGTCTTGGCCGCCAGGTAGGAGAAGGATTTCCCACCTGCCATTGTGCGGCGGATGCGGGGGACGGCAGCGAGTGCGAGGTTGGCGGAGCGAAGTTGACGGGTGGGCGTGTAGAAACTGAGGTGGCGGTTGAGGTATTCAGCGCCCTTGTTGTGGAGGGCTTTGTGTGCGTGGGTGAGGAGCCTGAAGGTGATCCTTTTGCTGACGGGTAGCCAGTGTAGGTGTCTCAGGTGGGCGGAGATGTGGCTGTGGCGGGGTACGTCGAGGACGAGGCGTGCAGAGGCGTTTTGTATTCGCTGAAGACGTTTCTGAAGTTTTGCGGTGGTTCCTGCATATAGGGTGTTTCCGTACTCCAGGCGGCTTTTGACGAGGGCGTGGGTCACAGTTTTTCTGGTGTCGGCGGGGATCCAGCGGAAGATCTTTCGGAGCATGCGGAGAGTGAGGAAGCAGGAGGACGATACGGCATTGACTTGTTTGGTCATGGTGAGAAGCGGGTCCAGGATGAATCCGAGGTTGCGTGCGTGGTCTCAGGGGGTAGGTGTGGTGCCCAGGGCCGTGGGCCACCAAGAGTTGTCCCAGGCGGTCGGGGTGTTTCCGAGGATGAGGACTTCCGTTTTGTCTGAGTTCAGTTTCAGACGGCTGAGTTTCATCCATTCTGCGAAGTCTTTTATTCCGTCCTGCAGGTTGGTTTTGGCGATGGTAGGGTCCTTGGTGAGGGAAAGTATCAGCTGGGTGTCGTCGGCGTAGGAGATGATGTTGATGTTGTGTTTGCGTGCGATATCAGCGAGGGCACTCATGTAGACATTGAAGAGAGTCAGGCTGAGCGAGGATCCCTGTGGGACGCCGCAGATGATCTCGGTGGGGTCCGAGCGGAACGGTGGGAGGTAGACTCTTTGGGAGCAGTTAGAGAGGAAAGAGGTGATCCAGTCCAGGGCCTGTCCTTGGATACCGGTGGAGTGGAGGCGGGATATTAGGGTTCGGTGGCAGATGGTGTCGAAGGCGGCCGAGAGGTCGAGGAGGATGAGGGCGGCTGTTTCTCCGTTGTCCGTCAGAGTTCTGAGGTCATCGTGACTGCGATGAGGGCGGTTTCAGTGCTGTGATTGGCTCGGAGTCCGGACTGGGAGGGGTCGAGTAGGTTGTTGTATTCAAGGAATTTGGTCCTTTGACCTCTGCACCTGACCGGCCCTGTGTTTCTGGTGCTGTGGCTTTAGGATTGCCTTGAACCCACAACAGTGAGCTGCCTATGCCCAGGAAACTGACTGTGTAAGAGCTTTACTTACCTGAGAAACCTAACCAAACTTACCTCCCCCAGGAACTGTTGATTTTTGCAGTGTGTCAACTTTTAAAATACCTTATTGCCATTTTAACCAAAACTGTGTTCACTTCTGTTTTAAATCAAAGTTCTATACTTATGTGTGAAGTACCTTGCATTGTATGTACTTACCTCAAATCTTGAATCTTGTGGTTCTAAAATATATTAAGAAAATATATTTTTCTATATAAAACCTATTGGCCTAGAGTTAAGTCTTTGAGTGTGTGTTCCTCATTTATGGCCTGTGTGTGTACAAAAAATGCTTAACACTACCCTCTGATAAGCCTACTGCTCGACCACACTACCACAAAATAGAGCATTAGTATTATCTAATTTTGCCACTATCAACCTCTAAGAGGAACCCTTGGACTCTGTGCACACTATCTCTCACTTTGAGATAGTACATACAGAGCCAACTTCCTACATTGGTGGATCAGCAGTGGGGTCTAAGACTTTGCATTTGCTGGACTATTCAGCCAATACCTGATCACATGACTAAGATTCCTAAAATTATCATTAAAAATTGATTTTTGCAATTTGACTATTTTCCTAAATTTTTAAAAGTCCTGCTAGGGCATTGTGTAATTCCATGTTAGCATTTCTTTTAGGGTTTAAAAGTTTGTAAAAGTTTGGATTTACGATCTAGAAGTAGTTTTTAGAGTCTTAAAAAGTAATCCCAATGTTTAGATTCATAATGAGTCAGACAGATGAGATGGTGATGGAACTCAACCTCACCCCTTACCTGCATCTAGGGATGTCAGAGTTAAGGTCTCTCTGTAAGATAAAAAAGATAAAGACTGGGTCCAACCCTACCAAGGCAAAGCTCCAAGAGCTCTTGGCAGAGTTCACAAGAGACCACCCCATTGGTGTGCAGGATGCTCCTTCAGATGGGGGAATTAGTGAACAGGAGGAAGAACACATCCCTGCTGTCCTAATTAGGGAGAACAGGGTTCCCAGAACCCTGAATCCAAAAATCATAGTCAGAGAGCCTGGTTCTTCCACAGGGGAGACCAGTGCCCCTGGAAACATTGAGGACAGCCTCAATGAAGAGGACCTCCTGTTAGCCAGGATGGCCAAGAGATTGGCTTTGGAGAAGCAGCTCCTAGCCATAGAAAGGGAAAGTAAAGAAAGGTGTTTAAGTCCCATAAATGGTGGCAGCAACATAAATATGGTCAGAGAGAATACAAACATCCTAAAAATCCCCAAATGTATTGTAACTAAATAGGAAGATTGTGATAACATCACCAAGTGGTTCACAGCTTTTGAGATGGCTTATGCAACCACAAAAGTAAGCATATCTCACTAGGGAGCTCCCCTTTGGGAAATGGTCACAGGAAAGTTTAGGGATGGACTCCTCACACTCTCTGGTGAAGATGCCGAATCTTATGACCTCATGAAGGCTACCCTGATTGAGGGCTTTGGATTCTCAACTGAGGAGTACAGGATTAGGTTCAGGAGGGCTCAAAAATCCTCGAGCCAGGCCTGGGTTGATTTCGTTGACTTCTCAGTCAAAACACTAGATGGTTGGATAACTGGCAGTGGTACAAGTGATTATGATGAGCTGTATAACTTATTTATGAAAGAACATCTGTTAGGTAATTTCTTCAACGAAAAACTGCATCAACCTCTGGTAGACCTAGGTCCAATTTCTCCCCAAGAATTGGGAAAGAAGGCAGACCACTGGGCCAAGACTAGGGTGACCAAACCTTCCCCAGGAGGTGATCAAAACAAAGAGGTCACCCAGACTCCCCAGGGGAAGGGTGATGAGGCATCCAAAGGCAAAAGTAAAGAGTCTTCTACAGGGCCCCAAAAACCTGCTCAGGAGGGTGGGCCCAATCCTCTTCACAGTCCACAAATGAGTATAAGGGTAAAAACTTTGATCCCAAGAAGGCCTGGTGTCAAAACTGTAGACAGCATGGGCACCAAACTGGAGATAAGGCCTGTCCAAAGAAAAGTCCCACAGCAAATACTACTCCAGTTAGTACTGGAATAGCCAGTCTCCAGGTGGGATCAACAGTGTGCCCAGAGCAAATCAGGGTCCCACTGAAGCTACACTACTCTCTGAGGGTGGGATGGATTTAGCCACACTTGCTGCCTGGCCACCTAACATGCAAAAATACAGGCAGCAGCTCTTAATCAATGGGACTAGAGTAGAAGCTCTGAGGGATACAGGTGCCAGTGTCACAATGGTGAGAGACAAACTAGTTTCCCCAGGAGAGTACTTAGCTGGATAGACATATCTAGTCACCAATGCTGATAATCAAACTAAAGTCCATCCCATTGCAATGGTATGTTTAGAATGGGGAGGGGTCACTGGCCTGAAACAAGTGGTAGTCTCCTCTGCATTTCCAGTAGAATGTCTGCTAGGGAATGATCTGGTGTCCTCAGCATGGGCTGAGGTAGAGCGTAAGACCCATGCAGCCATGCTGGGTATCCCTGAACTGGTGTGTGTCAAGAGAAGGGCACAAAGCAGGGCTCAGGGTGAAAAAGAAGTGTTGGAGTCTGGGATTACGGCCTAACCTTCCAAGAGAAAAGGAAAGAAGACTGGGGAACCCACTTCTACACAGCAACAGAAACAGAACCTCTCTTCCCAGGAAAATGTCCTATCCCCTGAGGGAACTGAGGCCATGAAGCTGGAGCCTTACCAGGTTGAGCTCTTGGGCCCTGGGGGACCCTCAAGGGAACAGCTGTGTAAGGGGCAGAACAGTTGTCCCTCTCTTGAAGGCCTAAGACAGCAAGCAGCTGAGCAAGAAAAAGGAACTGTCAGTGGAACCCACAGGGTCTATTGGGAAGATGGACTCCTTTACACTGAGGCAAGAGATCTCAAACCTGGTGCCACCAGGATAGTGGTAGTGCCTCAGGAGGTTAGGGAGTTCATTCTAACCTTAGCCCATGACATTCCCCTTGCTGGGCATTTGGGACAAACCAAGACTTGGGAGAGATTAGTCAACCATTTCTTTTGGCCCAATATTTCCCAGAAGGTAAAGGAGTTTTGCACCTCCTGTGTCACCTGTCAAGCCAGTGGTAAGACAGGTGGTCATCCAAAGGCCCCCCTCATTCCACTTCCAGTGGTGTGGGTCCCCTTTGAGAGAGTGGGAGTGGGCATATTGGGTCCACGTGTACCTCCCACAGCATCAGGGAACCAATATATCTTGGTAGTAGTGGATCATGCTACCAGGTGCCCTGAGGCAATTCCCCTGAGGTCCACTTCTGCTCCTGCAGTAGCTAAAGCACTCATTAGTATTTTTACCAGAGTGGGATTTCCTAAGGAGGTGGTTTCTGACAAAGGTTCCAACATCATGTCAGCTTACCTAAAACACATGTGGAATGGGTGTGGAGTGACTTACAAATTCACCACACCATACCATCCACAAACCAATGGTCTTGTAGAGAGATTTAATAAGACAACGAAGGGCATGACCATGGGGCTCTCTGAAAAACTCAAAAGGAGATGAGATGTCCTCTTGCCATGCCTGATTTTTGCCTACAGAGAGGTGCCACAGAAGGGAGCAGGGTTTCCCCCCTTTAAGAGTCTGTTTGGCCATCCTGTAATGGGACCACTGACACTTGTAAAGGAAGGCTAGGAGAGAACTCTCCATGAGCCTAAACAAGATGTGGTGGACTATGTACTGGCCTATGTTCAAGGATGGCAGAGTACATGGAAAATACAAGCAAAAACCTTGAGGCCAGCCAACCACTCCAGAAGATGTGGTATAACCCAAAGGCTGCTATGGTTGAGTTTCAGCCAGGGCAGAAAGTCTGGGTTCTAGAGCCTGTGGCTCCCAGGGCACTCTAGGACAGCTGGAGTGGCCCTTACCCAGTGCTAGAGAAAAAGAGTCAGGTCACCTACCTGGTGGACTCTGGACCCTTGGACTCTGTGCACACTATCTCTCACTTTGAGATAGTATATACAGAGCCAACTTCCTACAAAGTGTCATTGAGGTTAAAAAAAAATAGCACTGTGTTGCACATGGTAGTAGCATTCCTCAAACCCTTCAGTAACCCAGACAATATATGCAACACCATCCCGACATTTAAAAAAAAATTAAAATAGTGCCATGATGACTGAAATCTCTTTACGCCCCCCCACCCTATCAGCATATGCTTCCTCAAACATTGATCTAGACATTTTCTCTAACAAGTATCCATATGATGGAACCCGTTCAGTATGCCAGAATTCGAGAATAAGTAAGCGGGCCACAGAGAGTGCAATTGACATAAATATCTGTGTAGATTTACTCACTTGATGGCCATGTATTTGTTGAACAAAACCGAATAAACCAGGGTTGGTTCCTTATCTGTACCTGCTCCCAAAGCCTGGCTCAAGACCGAAGAAAGTAAATGGCAGAAGGTGATTTCTGGATCATGATAAAAACTGGAAGCCCTGTTCTGGCCTCACGCATCATAATGTCTAGGAAAAATTTATCAAACATTGTTTCCCCCGTCAATGTTGTGATCAGGATATCTAAGAGGGCTGCCTCATAATATACATGTTCATGAGGGAGAGTCAACCTACCCTGTGCAGTCGTAAGCTGGAGCACTGTAGACTTCATCCTGGGTGTTTTATGGTTCCATTTGAATTGTCTAAGCATAGGGTCAGATTTACAGGGCCCTAGTGCCTCCTTGCACCACATTAGCATCTTATTCACAAAGTCGCGCAAAGCACATTATACCTGGGTCAGGCATAAAGTCAGCAAGGGGAGATTATGGCATTAAGAGGCCCACAAAAATGGCAATTTTTGGCGTCAGTTTTAGCACCTGCTTAGAGCAGCGGTTAAAATGACACACCCATTGAAATCAATGGGCCTCCTTGCACTTTGCTGCACAAGCGTCAACACTTTTGACGCTTGTATACCAAGGTGCCACAATAGCATAAACAATTTTGATGCTATTGTTCTAACAAACACCACGATGTGCCGTATTACAAATACGGCACACACATGGTGTTGTTAGGTGGGGCAAGAGTGACAAAAGAAAAGCGGTGCATCAGAACTGATGTGCCACTTTCTTTTTAAATGTGGCCCAAAGTGTCAAGGTTGCTAAAAATACTCTTCCTTATTTTGATGGGAATATTCGAAAATACAAACAGTCGCAGCAGGAGAATAGACATTTTAATAAGAGCCACCCTACCTATCAAAGTCAATGGGAGAAGTGTTCATTTATCCAAAAGACCCTTCATTTTATAGAACATTGGAAGAAAATATAGTTAAAATAAAATTAAAAAATGATTAGTCACATACATCCTAAGAAATCGAATTGGGCCTTGGGAGAGCTCTTGTTGCTATTGCTATGAGGAGGGATGAAGACAACTACCAGGGGTATTGAAAAGAAGCAGTTCGGTTTTGTTTTGATTAATTTTATAGCCCCCGTTATCTTGAAACTGTGAGAATTCTTCCAACATTCTCTGTACATTCTCCCTTTCAGATTTCAAGTAGAGAATAACATCATAGGCAAACTGGAATGCTAATTGATTGAAAATGGTCCAATAACTGCAGCTGCATCGTCTGATAGATAGACTCATACAGTGCCTTATGCTGCTGCAAAAAATACTTCAGAGACCTGAGCTTTACCAGTAACTATCCTACCCCTGATCATGTTAACTAGCTTCCTAACCACTGACGCTTCCTGCCTTACCCAAGTAAACTAAGCCAGAAATCCACCTATTTGCTGACTCTCTTCATAAAATCTTTGCTGGTATACACTTGATCGCTCAATTTCATCTACAGTAAAAAATTCCCACAACTTTTCCTTAGACTTAGCAAGATTCTCAAGTGTAGCAAGGGTCCTACTAACTCCAGAATGACCTGTGCAGCATGGAGCAAAACATTTTTTTTCAACGATTCTTACATTGCCAAGCCTGATGGGCAATCATGTGGCACCTTTTACACAGCTTTAAAGACCTCCCATAAAGTAAAAATTGAGACGGTACCATGATTTAACAAAAAGAAGTCCCAAATAAAGTGCTGCATGTTGGCAAGCCATGCCTCATCAGATTACAAAGACCCATCCAGCTGCCACGTAGGCCACTCTTTCCTCGCCACCTCTACCTTAATTATGATTGAAACCATTGAGTAGTTAGATCATGAATTGGCCCAGATGTCAGAGTTAAGCCTCTCAATACAGCGGGAGACCAAGAAAAAGTAAATACGGGAAGCAGTGTGATATCATTGTGGAAAACAAGTATACTGGGTTGATCACACTTCCATGGATCCACTAGAGCAAAATCATGCTTAATTACTTCTAGGACATTTTTCTGTATTTGGCTTGAGTTGCTTTTTTGACTTGTTTGAAGTATCCAGCACTAAAGGCCTCATTATGACCCTGGCGGTCACTAGACCTCCAGGGTCATGGTCGCAGCCGGACCGCCGCCAAAGTGGCGGTCTGACCGTGACATTACGACCATGGCAAAAGCGCCACAGTTGGACCGCCGGCACCACCACTTTTCGGCCACCAGACGGCTTGGCAGTGATGGTGATCCCAATCCAACAGGGCATTGCTGCAAGCAGCGCTGCCCTGGGGATTATGAACCCTCTCTCCGCCAGCATTAACATGGTGGTGTCACCGCAGAGACAGGGTGCTGAGGTGCCGGGGGGCCCTGCACTACCCATGCACTTGGCAGGGCCAGTGGGGGGGCCCCCCTGGCCAGCTCTGTAGCGCAAATCGCTGTTTGCTTTGTAGACAGTGATTTGATTTACGGGTGCTGGTGCACCTGGTGCACAACAACATTGCCGCCGACTCTATGCATAAACTGTGTTTCCGTCCGCTGATGCAGCGGGAAACATATAATAGGGCCAGCTGGGAGGCGGCCACACTGACGGTCTTCTGACTTGCAGGAGTTTTGGGGGCCGCCTTTTCTGCCTGCCAAACTCCTAATGAGGGCTTAAGTCCTGAATAAAGTTAAAGTTGCCCCCTAAAACCAGAGGCCCGGCAGCACCTATAGCCACATTGTAAATCTATGACAAAGCATCTGGGTCATCAGATGCAGGAGCATAATAATTAGCCAGGTTTATTGAAGCACCGCTAACTTGACCCTTCAACCATAAACACCTTCGCTGTAGGTCTCAAATCACATCGCAGACCTGCCAGTCATGCCCCTTCTCCAAAAGAATTGCCACTATCCTTACTGCCAGACCTGCGGAAACAAAAAACGTTTGCCCATATCTTTTTGCAATATTAATTTTGGGGCTGTTAGTCTTCAGATAAGTTTCCTGCAAAAATCTGACATCTGGGCAGATAGCCCCTAACCAGCTTAACACTCCCACACATCTCCATCTATTTGACATATCATTTATATTAGAAAAAACACATCTTATTTTGCATCCCATTACAGATAACATCCTGCTTTTTAAAAGCAGCTTTGTATCGATCTGTGTTCAGCAGCAGTAACTCAACCTTGTACTAATATCTGCTCTTTTATATATTGAATCCAATTAGGTAGTCCCCCCCATAAGTAAATTTGCAAAAGGGACCTTGCTCTGATCAGTGCTCAGTAATAGGGACCTATACTCAAATCTGCTCTTATTATATTTCGTGGACTCCATCTCCCCAAAAATCCACTCATTCTCCCGAAGAGGGAAACCCACTCCAAATGTGAGACAACAAAAACACGCAAAAACAAAACCCCTTGCAGGTGGAGAATTGCCTGCATCACCCCTCCTGCAATATAGCACCTTATGCTGGGTGCCA
Organism: Pleurodeles waltl; assembly: GCF_031143425.1. Classification (NCBI taxonomy): domain Eukaryota; kingdom Metazoa; phylum Chordata; class Amphibia; order Caudata; family Salamandridae; genus Pleurodeles; species Pleurodeles waltl. The sequence continues at coordinate 255,375,805 of NC_090445.1, forward strand.
TGAATTTGCACCCTATGGAGACAGTAATACTCCCTCTCCGCGTGCCTTAACAAAACTAGATATTTATTTTTAAGTATTTTTAAACACCCTCTCCTGCATGCCATAACAAAGCTAGAAATTAATTTTTTTGTATATTTAAGCAATCCAGTCAGTAAACCTGAAGCATAGTAACCAAGCTAGAACACTTAGTGGAGCTGAGCTACATAAAACCAAAAACCAATAACAAACCGCTGGCTGGCCCCTCTAAGGTTGCCCATTGGTCAAGCTAAAGACTCAGAAAGCTCAGGAAACTCATGCTGAAGCAGTAGTAATGGAACGCAGAGGCTACCTGCTGACCAGATTCTATAATAAAATTTATAAAAACATGACAACCTACAACATAATTAGTAAATGATCATGGTAGCCTAAGACCGTAGATTGACCAGCCTGAGGAAACTGATCAGCACCGAACCTTCCAATGAATACCTTCCTTATATTACACATCAGAGACATTAGGTACATTGAGCACATACAAGACCTTGTGAAGAATCTGTTGAGCCTCTGAGACGTTCGTAAAAAGATGAAATTGCCCCCTAGCTAGAACCTTCATTTTGGATTGCTGAGCAATGGTAGATTGTAAGCCTTGGGCCTCAAATAGATTCATCAATTTCACAAAGTCTTTCCTCTGTGTACGCTTGATAGCTTCTGACAGCACCTTTTCCTTAACCCCTCGGGTGTCTGGGGCAAGCTGGCCTCGTCCTTACACACGGTTACCGTGTGCCGGGGAAGGAGACCAGCTCGTCCTGCACCTGGGTCACGGGGGGAGCTCTCGCTCCCCATGTGGACCTCACACATCCCCATCGGGGATGGAAGGGGAATCGCTTCCCCTTCCACCCCCGACCCTGCGGAAATCTGATGACATCAGTGTGCTCACAGCACGCCGACGTCATCAAATGCTGCTGTGGATGCGCTCGAAGCCATTTGCTTCCAGCGTGTTAGGAGAGAGGACGTCCAGCAGGTGAGTCCTTCTCCTGGTGGGGTTTGGAGGGGGAAAAACAGACATGGGGAAAGGGAAGAGTTTTTCCTTTCCCCCTGTGCCTGTTTTGAGTGGATTCCTGCTCCACGATCGTGGGCGAGGCCCGCAATTGTGGAGCAGGAATCTACCGGCTAGACACCAGGGATTGTTTTAGGCTTATTTTGGGGAGCGACCCCTTAGGCAAGGGTCGCTGCCATGGGGGCAGTAGTTTCAGCTCCCCCTAGGACTAGATCGGCCATGTTTTCAGCCGATCTTGCCCCCGGGGGTGGGGTCGAAACCCACTAGGCCCCAGGGATTGTGTTGTGTGTGTGTGTGTTTTTTTTGTATGTTGGGGGCACCCCTTGGGCAAGGGTCACCCCCCAAAAGGGGGACATTAGTGTTGGCCATTTCTGCCCCCCTTGGGGGTAGATCGGACCATTTTTTTTAGGCCCATCTGCCCCCCCAGGGGGGGGGCAGAATCCACCAAGACGGCAGGGATTTTTTTTGTTCCCCTTTAGTTTTTTTTGTGCTGGCGAGAGGGCACAGAACTGTTGGCCATTTATGCACCCCTTGGTGGCAGATCGGCCTATTTTCTTAGGGCCATCTGCCCCCAAAGGGGGGCAGAATCCACTTAGGCACCAGGGATCTTGTGTATGTGTGTGTGTTTTGTGCGGGGGGAGTCCCCTTTGGCAAGGGTCACCCCCCAAAGGGGGTACATGACTGATGGCCATTTCTGCCCCCCTTGGGGACAGTCTGGCCTATTTTTTGTAGGCCCATCTGCCCCCAAGGGGGGCAGAATCCACTTAGGCAACAGGGAAAATTTGGAAATGCTTGGTGGCGGGGGGTTTGTCAACTGACCAAGTATTTGTATTTGTGATTATAACAGTGTATTTCTCCTTTTTGTTCTAGTTCAAAGCTTTTGCTTTCTTTCATGTGTATCCTTGCTGTTTTGGCAGTAGTTGACCTGCGGTTTGTGCAGTTGCATGTTTTAGGTAAGTCAAGCAATTTACTCCAAAGGAGTATTGTTGACATGCATGAATGACATGTTTGTAGGTGGTGTACTCAATGCAGGATTGTGTGTGAAATGGCCCTTAGGCCCCCATTACAAACCTGGCGGACGGTGTTAAAGCGGCGGTAAGACCGCAAACAGGCCGGCGGGAAAAAAAAGGGAATTATGACCGTGGCGGAAACCGCCAACAAAGACAGCCACTTTAACACTCTGACCGCCACAGCGGTACAGACAAGCAGCGCGGCAGTCACCGCCAACAGACAGGCGGGAGACAAAGTACCGGCCACAGTATCACAACCTACCAATCCGCCACCTTTTCCGGGGCGGATTCACCGTGGATAAAAACACGGCGGAAACAGCCATTTCAAAGGGAAAACGCTCACCTCTACACACTCCACGAGGAAGGAGGGCACCATGGAGCCGGAACTCCAAATACTCCCTGCCATAGTCTTCCTGCTCCTCTACGATCATCAGCAACGCCGGCGCCGAAGACAACGGTGAGTACTGCACCTACGACATAGGGGAGGGGGAGGCAAAAGTCAGGAACACACACACGCAACACCCCCACCCCGACCCTCACCCACTACAACACACACATCAATGCATATCCAAACATCACAGTAACAACCACCAACCCCCCCGGAAGAATGCAAAGACAAAAGGAAATGAGTGCAACCATTGTAATGTATAAAAATACAGTAAGCTAATATATACAGATATATAAACACATTCAACAAATTATACATCACGATTAGTAGTGCAGGTATGCACCATTCAATGTCCGTGGACCACTGGCCCCAAAATGCATGGGCGAGGCCCACATCAGATACCTGAGCAAAACGGAGAGAACACTGCTGGGGCATCAGACAGAAATACAACAGGCACCTCAGGGGGAAGGGAAGTGGGGGCACCTCAGCCGGATGACAGCACCACGCCAGATCCACAAGGGGGCTCCATGCCCATTGATGTATCCTGGGGAGTGCAAAGCCACAGTCTCACAAGTCTTTTCAGTGGGTGGTTTGCCCGCTGCTTTATCCTGGGGAGTACAAAGCCACAGTCTCACAAGTCTTTTCAGTGGGTGGTTTGCCCACTGCTTTATCCTGGGGAGAGCAAAGCCACAGTCTCACAAGTCTTTTCAGTGGGTGGTTTGCTCACTGTACCATCCTGGGGAGTGCAAAGCCACAGTCTCACAAGTCTTATCAGTGGGTGGTTTGCCCACTGTACCATCCTGGGGAGTGCAAAGCCACAGTCTCACAAGTCCTTTCAGTGGGTGGTTTGCCCACTGCTTTATCCTGGGGAGTGCAAAGCCACAGTCTCACAAGTCTTTTCAGTGGGTGGTTTGCCCACTGTACCATCCTGGGGAGTGCAAAGCCACAGTCTCACAAGTCCTTTCAGTGGGTGGTTTGCTCACTGCTTTATCCTGGGGAGTGCAAAGCCACAGTCTCACAAGTCTTTTCAGTGGGTGGTTTTCCCACTGCTTTACCCTGGGGAGTGCAAAGCCACAGTCTCACAAGTCCTTTCAGTGGGTGGTTTGCCCACTGCTTTATCCTGGGGAGTGCAAAGCCACAGTCTTACAAGTCTTTTCAGTGGGTGGTTTGCCCACTGTACCATCCTGGGGAGTGCAAAGCCACAGTCTCACAAGTCTTTTCAGTGGGTGGTTTGCCCACTGTACCATCCTGAGGAGTGCAAAGCCACAGTCTCACAAGTCCTTTCAGTGGGTGGTTTGCCCACTGCTTTATCCTGGGGAGTGCAAAGCCACAGTCTCTCAAGTGGATGCTGTTCTCCACTGGTTCTGGAGGGGGACTGGTGCCCAGAGTGCTTCATCCTGTTAAGGACTGAGGTAGTGGATGCTGTTCTCCACTGGTTCTGGAGGGGGACTGGTGCCCAGAGTGCTTCATCCTGTTAGGGACTGAGGTAGTGGATGCTGTTCTCCACTGGTTCTGGAGGGGGACTGGTGCCCAGAGTGCATCACTCTCCCCGTGACGGTCCCAGTTCCGTCACTGCCCCTGCTGCATATGGGCTACTGGTGCTTGAGTTGGCGGTGCTTGCCCTGTTCAGCGGTGCTTGCCATGGCGGTCTTTGCCCTGTTCAGCGGTGCTTGACTTTGCAGTTTCTGACCTGTTAAGCGGTGCTTGCCATGGCGGTCTTTGACCTGTTCAGCGGTGCTTGACTTTGCAGTTTCTGACCTGTTCAGCGGTGCTTGCCATGGCGGTCTTTGCCCTGTTCAGCGGACTTTGCCCTGTTCAGCGGTGCTTGCCATGGCGGTCTTTGCCCTGTTCAGCGGTGCTTGACTTTGCAGTTTCTGACCTGTGCAGCGGTGCTTGCCATGGCGGTCTTTGCCCTGTTCAGCGGTGCTTGCCATGGCGGTCTTTGCCCCGTTCAGCGGTGCTTGACTTTGCAGTTTCTGACCTGTGCAGCGGTGATTGCCATGGCGGTCCCTCATTGCTCAGCGGGGCTGTGGCTGCCGGGGCCCTCCTGGGCACTGACTTTGGCGGTGGTCTCCTGACCAGTGACGATGGGAGTGCCCTCCTGGGCACTGACTCTGGCGGTGGCGTCCTAGCCAGTGACGATCAGGCTGGCAGAGGCCTCCTGGGCAGCGGGGATGATGGCGGCCTTCTCCGCTGTGCTGCTCTTCCCAGACTTTGGCGCTTTCTACTGCCCCTTCCCCACCTTGGGGGAGTCACAGCTGAGTCGACACTCCCCCCGGGACCCTTGTGAGCGGCTTTGCCGGCTGTAGTCTTCCCCCTATCCCGTCGGGCACTGTCCAACTTCTGGTGCTTCACAGGGGGGGGGACTGGCTGTGCTTTAGCTCTGTGTCACACTGGCTGCCCTGGTGCACTCCACATACCTCTAACAGGCACCACTGGTACCAGAAGAAAGACAGGTTGATTGCATGGCTTACCGCTACCGTTGGCGGACAATACAGACACAGCAGCCCCCTGCACTACATCGCGCTGTTGGGCTCTACAGATGCAGTTCCTGGGATATGGCCTACATGGCTATGGTGGACATAGATGACACAGGGGCATGTATACCTGTACTTGGCACTCGACAGAGGTGGGGTGGAGTGGCACATGGCCTGCATTACGGAGGGGCCTAGCCTACGGAACTCGCCCTGGCCTAGGGAAACCCACAGCCCTCCTCCCCCACCCAGACCCCTCCACTGTGCGCAAAGTCAGCTGAATGAGAGGGTACTCACCCCCTTGTGTCTGCTGTGATGCCCTCAAGTGCCCATCCAACTCAGGGTAGGCCACCACCAGGATCCGGAACATCAGGGGGGTCATGGTGCAACGGGCACCACTCCCACGTTGGGAGGCCATCCCCAGCTGAGCCTCCGCCGTCTTCTTGCTCCAGCAGCGAATGTCCTCCCATCTTTTACGGCAGTGGGTGCTCAGTCTCTGGTGGACCCCCAGGGTCCGGACGTCCTTGGCGATGGCACGCCAAATATCCTTCTTCTGGTGGGCGCTGACCTACATGACATGTACAGGGGAAGAAGAGAAGTCATTAGCAACTGCACCGTCGAAGTGAGTGGCCCACATCCCTGCCCTTGCCATGTGGCACATGCATTCACAGTCCTTCATGCTCGCAGAACTCTGCCCCCTTCCTTCTTACAACCAGCCCTCTCCACCCAGGCATAGCCCATACAACTTGCACCCTATGTACTCACCGGTTGGTCTGGAGGACCGTAGAGTAGCGTGTACTGGGGGAGGACCCCGTCCACAAGCTTCTCCAACTCCTGTGCAGTGAAGGCAGGGGCCCTTTCCCCAGATGCATGTGCCATTGTCTCTTCCAGACCGAGGTCACAGCAGCACTTGTAGTATAGGTCCTCTCCTGTCGAAGATCAGGTATCGAGTGATTCAACAGATAGAAAATGGCGGTCACGTCCGCGACGGTGACGTCCACGGCGGTGCGTATCATCACTGCCGGCGCACTTCGTCATTGGCTCCTGGGACCCATAGGGTCCAATGTTAACAAATGCAGCATTGTGCAGCGGTCTTCGACCGCCTACCGCGACGGTGTACAACGCCGGCGCAGTTACCTCACATCCAATTGTCCCAGTTTAGAGGTCAGGCAGCCACCATTTCATGGCTTTATTTTCAACTGCGTCACACATACCTAGGCCTGGACTCAACACTCTTACAGACAACTTTTTGGATTATGTTTCGAGTTCTGTGTAGCTGTGGGTACATGCCTCTGAGTTGCTTGACTCTGTGGTCACTTTTGTCCTTCCTAGGCACCGTCAGCTGGGACATATGAGGAGATGGCGGAATCCTCCAGTGTACCAACCACTGGGGTACCTGTTGACAATGGAGGAGTGACATTTAATCATCACCTACAGGTTTGACCGTGCCACAATCCAGGAACTGTGTACCCAGTTGGAGCCAGACCTGATGTCAGCAATCCGCCATCCCACAGGACTCCCCCCTCAAGTGCAGGTGCTATCAGTGCTCCATTTCCTTGCAAGTGGGTCATTTCAAACAACAGTGGCCATGGCATCAGGGATGTCCCAGCCTATGTTTTCCAACGTGTTGTCCAGAGTGTTGTCTGCCCTGCTGAAACACATGAGGAGCTACATCGTTTTCCCTCAGGTGGAGGATTTGGCTACTGTTAAAGGTGACTTCTATGCCGTTGGACATATCCCGAACATCATAGGTGCCATTGATGGGACCCATGTAGCTCTGGTCCCACCCCACAGGAGTGAACAGGTGTACAGGAACCGGAAGAGTTATCATTCGATGAATGTACAGATGGTATGTTTGGCAGACCAGTACATCTCCCAGGTAAATGCTATGTTCCCTGGCTCAGTGCATGACGCCTAAATCCTGTGGAATAGCAACATCCCTTATGTGATGGGTCAACTCCAGAGGCACCGGGTGTAGCTATTAGGTGGCTCTGGTTACCCCAACCTGTCATGGCTACTGACCCCAGTGAGGAATCCCAGGACCAGGGCAGAGGAACGCTACAATGAGGCCCATGGGGGTACTAGGAGGGTGATTGAACGCACCTTCGGCCTCCTGAAGGCCAGGTTCAGGTGCCTCCATATGACAGGTGGTTCCCTATTCTACTCACCAAGGAAGGTGTGCCAGATCATCATCGCCTGCTGTATGCTTCACAATCTTGCTTTGCGACGCCAGGTTCCTTTTCTGCAGGAGGATGGTCCAGATGACGATGTTGTGGCAGCTGTGGAGCCTGTGGACAGTGATGAGGAGGAAGCAGAGGAAGAAGACATTGACAACAGGGACTCAGTCATAGAGCAATATTTCCAGTGACATACAGGTGAGAACACTTTCTTGACTACTACAACTACTTTCACACTTCTACCTCTATCCTGTCTGTCAATTTCAACCAGTATTTGGTAACTGAGTTGTACATTTCCATTACGGTTTCACAGGTGTGGTTACCAACGTGTGTCATCTGCTTGCATCCTTCATGGACTTGTGATGTGTGACATAGGTATGTTGACATTACTATTGAGAACGGATTTTGTCACTGTCATAGCTAATACACATTTTCTAAATCACAGACTGACTCCAGATTGTTTTGTGGTTCAAGGGTGTTTATTGAAGTGCTAATTATTGGAGGGGGTGGCAAAATGGTGAGGGGTGATGGTGGAGGAATGTCCATGGCAGAGTCCAGTCTATTAGTTTCAACGGTGCACTGCCCATATGGCCATAGGAAGTGGAGCTGGGGCAGTTCCAATATGGACAGGGTTACAAAGTGGGACAGTGGGATGACAATCAGGGTGGTCTCATTTCTTGGCGGGGGTCATGCCATTGTGCTCTGTTCTGTTCCTGGATCTCAGGGACCGCTTGCGGGGTGGTTCTCTGTCTGCAGGTGATGGGGTGCTGGTGTGGTGGTCCTGTGGCGGGGCGTCCTGTCCACTAGCGCCGGCGGAGGTGGTGGGCAGTTCATCATCCATGCTAGTGTCAGGGGCCCCTTGGAGTGCCACGGTGTCCCTCATGGTGTTCTGTATGTCCTTCAGCACCCCTACGATGATGCCCAGGGCGGAGCTGATGGTTCTGAGTTCCTCCCTGAAGCCCAAATACTGTTCCTCCTGCAGGCGCTGGGTCTCCTGAAACTTGACCAGGACCGTAGCCATCGTCTCCTGGGAGTGGTGGTATGCTCCCATGATGGAGGAGAGGGCCTCGTGGAGAGTGGGTTCCCTTGGCCTGTCCGCCCCCTGTTGCACAGCAGCCCTCCCAGTTCCCCTGTGTTCCTGGGCCTCCGTCCCCTGGACCGTGTGCCCACTACCACTGTCCCCTGGTCCCTGTTGTTGTTGGGGTGGTGGGTTATCCTGGGTTCCCTGTAGTGGGGGACACACAGCTGATTGACGTGTCCTAGGTCCAGAGGTATGGGCCCGCTGGGTGGTGCTGTGCTGGTGTTTCCAGAGGGTGGAAGGTCTGTGTTGGGCTGTGCCTGTGCGAGGGGAACCGACTGTCCTGAGGCCCACGATGGTCCGGGCTGGTCATCTGGATCCAGTTGGCCAGAGCAGCTGTCATCACTGTGGGCCTCTTCTGTGGGTGGGGTAGAGATGTCTGGACCCTCCTGTCTGGTGACGTTAGGTAGTGGTCCTGCAGGGGTGTAAAAGTATGATTATTGCATGTGTGTGTGTCATGGTGTGCAATGGGTGGGTGAGTGTGTACCCCAGTGCTAGCATTCCTGTGTGGGTGCTTGTGTGATGATGGTTGGGGGAGTGTTATGGGTATGTGCAGTGGGCATGCTTTAGTGAGGGGTGTCCATGCTTTGTTGTGTCATGCAGGGCTTGGTGTTGGGATTGGGTGGTTTGTGTTATTAGTACATTAGTGAGGAGTTGGAGTGATAGGGGAGGGGGTGAGGGTGGGGGTGTGTGACGGCATGCAGGTAGGGTGGGGGATATGATAGTTAAGATTTGTCTTACCATTGTCCATTCCTCCACCGACTCCTCCGAGGCCCTCAGGATGCATAATGGTCAAGACCTGCTCCTCCCGCGATGTTGTGCCTGGAGACCCCGGAACGCACCTTCCCCTGTAGGTCGTTCTACCTCTTCCTGATGTCGTCCCGATTTCTTGGGTGCTGTCCCACTGCGTTGACCCTGTCGACTATTCTTCGCCATAGCTCCATCTTCCTAGCTATGGAGGTGTGCTGCACCTGTGATCCAAATAGCTGTGGCTCTACCCGTACAATTTCCTCCACCATGACCCTGAGCTCCTCCTCGGAGAACCTGGGGTGTCTTTGCCGTGCCATGGGGTGGTGTAGGTGATGTGTGGGGTGGTGTATGTGGTGATGAGTGTGGTGATGTGTAGTGGTGTGTGGTGTTTTGTGCGTGGATGTTGTGCGGGTGATGGTGTTGTGTGCCTCTCTGTGGTGGAGTTGTCTATTCTGTGCTCTCTCTCTGGCCTTCGTCAATCAGTTTTGGTCGTAGGGATTTGTGGGTGATGTGGGTGTGTGTTTTATATTGTGTTGGGAGTGTGGGAGTGGTGTTTGTATGTGTATCAGGTGTGTGTAATTCGAATTGTCCAATGTGGCGGTGTTTTGGAGATGTGTGTGTATTTTGAGTGCGGCGGTGTGTACTGCCAATGGAATACCGCGGTTGAAAGACCGCCGCGTGGATTCGTGGGTCGTGATAGCATGGGCGTGTTTCTGTTGGCGTGACGGTGGAGGTTTTATTTTCGCCGGTTTATCACTGACCTTTGGTGTGGCGGACTTGTGTGGGTGTCTGAATTTCAGCGGATTCCGAGATGTGGGTCATAATAGCTGTGGCGGATTTCCGTGGCCGCGGCGGTGTATTGGTGGTCTTCTGCACGGCGGAAAGCGGATTTTACCGCCAATGTTGTAATGACCCCCTTAGATTTGTGCACAATGATATTTGTGTTGTCTCATGTCTAATTTTCTTTTCTTTTTTCTTTTTAGTGGGATATCGTTGGTGATTGCTGTGTCTGTGCAGAGTAGTTGCTGGTAAGTCTAGCTTTTTCAGGCAAGTGACTGGTATAGTTTTTAAGTATATAACTCTTTTGATAAAGCCACACTTTGTTTATAACTTATTTTAGACCGTGCTGGTTGTTGTTGGCGCATTTGTAAAGTTACATGTCTTAGAAAGGATCATGGCTTGCCGCAGGGTAAGTGTTCAGCAGGTTGTTGGCATGCTTTTTGAGTCGTCTTCTGACCATGATTATGAGACTGACTCTGCATCTGAAGCAGAGGAGGAAGTGAGAGATTCTGGCAGTGAGTTTTTTGTCCAACAGGGTTCTTCTGATGAGGAAGCCACTCTCAGTGAAGATGAAGAGCCTGTTTTAGAGGAGGATGTTGAGCTGCCAATAGTGCAGCAGTCTGGGGCTGAAGGGTTTTCCATTGGAAGACCTGACACCTGGATTGCCCCAAACATGGAGCAGCCACAGTTACCTGCATTTACTGGTCTCCCAGGGTGTAGAGTCAGTACGGAAAACTTTTTGCCTGTCAATTTCTTTCAGTTGTTTATGGACGATGTATTTTTGGAAGAGACTGTTGAGCAGACTAATTTGTATGCGGAGCAGTATTTGAGGGACAACACTGCCAGACTTAGGCCTCAGTCTAGAGTTACCCAGTGGGTTCCCACAAATCTGGAAGAGATGAAAAAGTTCTTAGGTTTGACTTTTTTGATGGGGTTGATAAGGAAGCCGTCACTGGCTTCTTATTGGTCTACTAGTCCCTAGATGGCAACGTCTACATTTCCTGCAACCATGGCGCGTAATCGCTATTTGCTTCTTCTTCAGATGCTGCATTTTGTTGACAATGCTTTAACCTTGCCACAAGATCACCCTGATTTTGACCGTCTTTTGGGCCTGTCCTTGATATTTTTGTAGATGGTTTTCAGAGGTGAATGTTCCGGTCAAAGAGATAAGTGTGCACGAGTCTTTGGTTCTGTTCTAGGGGCGTTTGGTTTTTAAGCAGTACATTCCTAGCAAGAGGGCACAGTATGGAATTAAATTGTATATGCTGTCAGAAAGTAGTACAGGATACGTGTATAATTTCCAGGTCTACACTGGTAGGGATTCCAGTATTGACCCCCCTGGTTGTCCGCCCACTTTTGGAGTTAGAGAGAAAATTGTGTGGGAAGTTGGTAGACGACTGTTTAACAAAGGTCACCATTTGTACGTAGATAATTTCTACACTGGAGGGCAGTTGTTCAAGGAGTTGTTCAGAGTGGACACTGTTGCTTGTAGCACAATCCGTTCTAACCGGAAAGGCTATCCAAGTGAGCTTGTCTGTAAAAACTTGAGAGGGGACAGTGCAGTGCCTTGCAGAATAATGAGCTGCTAGCTTTGAAATTTTCAGACAGAAGGAATGTGTACATGGTAACTACCATACATGATGAGAGTACTTCCCCTGTGACTGTTTGGGGTCAGGTTTCCAAAGTGCGCAAACCTGCGTGCATTTTGGACTACAATAAGCACATGGGTGGTGCTGATAGAGTAGATCAGAGGTTAGAACCTTACACTGCACTTCGTAAGTCTTACGTGTGGTAAGACATTGTGTAAAAAAGATGTCTATTTGAGAAATGCCCTGTAATTCACATGCTAATATTGGGACCCCGGAATTCAGAGATGTGCAAATAACCACTGCTTCTCAACACCTTATCTTGGGACCATTTTGAAAGGTTCCTTTGATACCTATTTTTCAGTATTTCTATTTCACCAAATGAATTGCTGTATACCCGGTAAAGAATGAAAACCCATTTCAAAGTACAGCTCATTTATTGGCTCTGGGTACCTAGAGTTCTTGATGAAACTACAAGCCCTATATATCCCCTCAACCAGAAGAGTCCAGCGGTCGTAATGGTATATTGTTTTTAAAATTCTGACATAACAGGAAAAAGTTACACAGTAAAACATTGAGAAAAATGGCTGTTTTTTACCTCAATTTAAATATTTTTTTATTTGAGCTGTTATTTTCTGTAGGAAAACCTTGAAGGATCTACACAAATGACCCCTTGCTGAATTCAGAATTTAAGAATTGTGTCTACTTTTCAGAAATGTTTAGCTTTCTGGGATCCAGCATAGGTTTTACACCCATTTCTGTCACTAAGTGGAAGGAGGCGGAAAGCACAAAAAATAGTAAAAAAGGGATATGTCCCAGTAAAATGCCACAATTGTGTTAAAAAATTCAGTTTTCTGATTCAAGTCTGCCTGTTCCTGAAAGCTGAGAAGCTGGTGAATTTAGCACCGCAAATCCTTTGTTAATGCCATTTTCAGGGAAAAGAACACCAGCCTTCTTCTGCAGCACTTTTTTCCCATTTGTTCTAAACAAAATAAACGAAATTGTTGCTGTATTTGGCTAATTTCTTGGCCTCCTTCGAGGGAACCCACAAACTCTGGGTACCTCTAGATGTTGGAATAAAGGACGCAAATTTGGCGAGGGTAGCTTATGTGGACAAAAAGTTGTGAGGGCCTGAGCGCAAACTGCCCCAAGTAGCCAAAAAAAGGCCTGGCACCTGAGGGGGAAAAGGCCTGGCAGCGAAGGGGTTAATAGTTCACTAAAATGGCACGTGGAAACTTTGCACTGGGAGGGCATATGGCTGCTACACAATGAGCCCTTGGAATCAAGAGGTCCCCTGAATGGCACGAAAGGGCCTAAAATCTAATGAAGGAATCAACCCACTGAAGAATTTGCTAGCCTTCGCAGCCCTCCGGGACCCCTACAATGCTTAAGTTGGAACATCTAGAGTGGTTCTCCATCTCCTCAAGCTTAGCTTTAATGAGTAAATTCTGTGTCTTGACCTGGGTAGCATGCTTGTGAATTGATTAAACTTGGTCTTCCAATTGAGATACTGTGGCCTCTGCCACTTTGAGCCTTTATGGGAACCAAACCATCGTCTCCTACATTTTGGCCTGCCTTACATGTAATGCCATCACCTCAATGTCCTGTGATGCCTTCAGGTCCCTAATCTCTTCGAGTATCATATTAAACATACTTTTATTGTCCATTTGCACAGTCACTACCTTTTCTGCAGAAGCTTGCAGAAGCTTGCAGCTGTTTCACCTGCTGGTTGCTTGGCATAATGGCAGGCGGGCCCCTGGAGGATCGTAGCTTGTAGGCCAACAGACTGTGGCTGTACTGTGGCAAGGCTTGGGGTAGAAGCCGGTTCTGGCGAGGCTGCCTGGAGATTAGCTGGCTGTGCAAATTCCATGGACCCCAAGCCTGATTTACCCTTACAAAACATTCTGCCTCCAGGCCCAGGCTAGCCCCTCCAAGGGATGATGCCCCACAAGCAGATAGAGAAGAAGAGGAGAGAGCGGACTTCCCAGGGGCATTAGAGGAAGTTAAGGTTTCCGTCACTATCTCCACCACCAAAGAAGCTTGCAATGGTACTACCGGGGAGCCCGCCCCCTGTTCTGAAAGTCCCAGAGATTCCCCCAGATCTTGTTACCCCGGTATTGGAGAGGTATCCTCGGGGCTAGAAGGATTAGAGGACATCCTAGCCTCCTTGCGAGAAAATTAACTGCGATTCACCCTTGCGACCAGCTGCCCAGCCTGTTTCTTAGCCAGCTGTGACAAAGCAGTAGAGTTCTTGTTTCCTGAAATTGCCCAGACTTAAAAGGCTTCCTAATTTTTTGATTGCACAGCAGAGATATCCCCTCTCTGGCTGGTTGCAGAAAGGTATATAATTGGCAGTTGGTATATCAAAATGATATCGGAAGGCAGCAGGAGACACTACCCCACTGGAAGCAACCAGTGGTTCCTATACAGTCACAGAAAGAGAATTAGCAGGGTCAGGCTCCATAAAGCAAGTTCAATACCCCTGCAGGTTGGCTGCAGAGACCTGCCAGACTGACTGGGGAGCTCATTTTACAACTAGCACAGTACCAAATAGCAACTAGATAAGAAAGTCCCAAAGGGACCCCCGACCCTGTAGCTGCTTACTCTCCTCAGCCATCCTGCCGGGTTGCTGCCGTGACACTTCAACACTTCGATTCTAAGCCAATGTGATGGCAGAACTCATCTGCTGGCTCAATTTCAGCTTCACCTTCATCATTGAGAGCAGCAGCCAGACTTGACTATCATACTGCTGACTCAAAACAGCACCTCAAGCATTGTGAGCCTCAAGTGCATTTTTAATGAAATGCAGCACCTTTGGGTCTCCAGGATTCTCTGCTCGTGCCAGTGACCCGGAAACTAATACGCCATGCCAGAAGGAGGTGTCAGCACTAACCTCAGCAGAGGTTCATGCAGGATTTGTCCACTGCCCACCCAAAAACCCAATTACCTCTCACCCTGGTTAATAAGTATCCTCCCTGTGGATTTACCTAATGCCAACCAACAACTCACACGCACTCAAAGAAAACTAATGGCACTGTCAATGGTACTGCATGACATGTACCTCACTTCAGACAATATATTAACTATGTGCCTTCTACACTTGTGCGTTATCCAATGATCCTAGGCCTCGACGGACCCGTCAGCAAGAAAAACAACTGTGGACTATTTTTTAGCACGAAGTGCCACAATCACTTCAAGTATGATGACTCTGCAAAACACTTCACAACATCACACTTCACGGCAACCTACAGGCAAAAAGCACTGCAAGCACAAATCCCTACTTAGACTTACACAACACTTGTAGACACAATGCTGGAATCTCATTAATCTCTCAAACTAACCATAGAACAAACTACAGGATGGGCACATTTTGGACTGGGCAATAACATGCCAAATACTGAACAAAAATATGGTTACTAATTTGCTAACATTAACCTAAATTGTGGTTCCTCCTCTTATGGACAGAACTGTCACTCTGTTACCAAACTTTTAACTCGTTTTTCATCCTTCGGAGGAATCAAACGCTTCACTGAGGCCAATTGACCTTTCGACTCAGAAAGAGTCTGGTGAACAATACACAAATTTACATTAACACCACTCAAACAATTTAAACACCATGACCAATGTGGCCACAGAAGGAGACTCCAATCAATGGAAAGTTTCAAAGCTTTATTTTATAACCACAAAGCTAATGTATGAAGACTGTGTGCAAAATCAAATTGTAAAGATAAATCAGCACCATTGATTGCCCCATAGCAGAACAAGTTTAATCTAATTAGCATTAACACATTTAAGCCTTCAAGAAGAACAATACATATCAATAATCAAATGGTTTGTTACACTGAAACATATCGCAGGTCTGACTGCGTCAACATTAGTCAAGTTCAATTAAACAAAATATGCAGCTTGGGTTGGGCATAGGCTGTCTCCACAGCTAACCAAACCATGACATGCATGTGTGGGGACGGCCTACCACATGTGGGCAAAATACAAAAGAAGACAAACATAATTTTGAAAGAATAGATTTATAGGGCTATAGATTACTAACTAGAAAAATAAAAAGAGTGAGTGTCAGCATGCTGGCTTACATTGCTGAGAAAGAGAAACAGGTCAAGGGAAATGACAATCAGCATTCCTGGGGCCAGCATTCAAGGATTCTTCATCAGCAAAGCACGTAGATCTCCAGCAACGTCCATTAGAAGCACCATCAGGGAAGTGCAGAACTTGAGCTGCACAGAGAACAGCAGGGTCAAGAGCCAATGAAAGACTGCCTAAAACCTTCAAAGTCCATCCCTATAGTAAAGCACACAAATGTCTCTGCTTTGTCAGTACAACAGCCTCGCATCACGCAAAAGAGGCATTATCCATCAAAAATCAACAAAATGACAAGTTGAAAAAGTCCGGTATTTTCTCAGGTTCAGTCTGGAATCATCTCCTCTTTCCATATGAATCCAAACAGTCAATTACAATTTACTTTCACTTGTATTAATCCAGTTTCTAAACCAGGGTGTACAATGGACTTGTCTCAGTCCAATGTGAATCTGTAAGTCAGTTGAAACAATTTAAGGCCTCGATGTTCTTTTTTCAAGGTTACTTAACTAAAAGTCTCTGTATAATTGAACATTGAATATTATTACTTGCAAAGTGTCTCATGAGAACAGAACCTAGAGGAAAATGTCATGTTGGAGAGAAAAATGATTCATCACTTTTATATGACTGCAAATATGAGTGCTGCAGGCCTAGTTAAGCTAACACAAGAAATATAGGACTCGCAAAATAGGTTTGCGAGTTGCTATTAAGAAGGGGCGTGCCAAGGTCATCCCTTCCTCATAGCGAGTCGCAGGGGGGTGTAAGATTGTTTTGCGACAGTGAAAGCGGTTGCAAAACAATTACAGTTTCCACCAATTTCAGGT
Source organism: Pleurodeles waltl (assembly GCF_031143425.1). Classification (NCBI taxonomy): domain Eukaryota; kingdom Metazoa; phylum Chordata; class Amphibia; order Caudata; family Salamandridae; genus Pleurodeles; species Pleurodeles waltl. Next base: position 255,391,994 of record NC_090445.1, read on the forward strand.
TGGTGGTAACCTATTTGCAAACAGGAAAGGGTCCCAATGGAACACCTTCCCCTTTCTGAATGGAAGTGAAAATATTTTTTCAGAGCAGGTAGTGGTCCCATGACCACTGCCTACCCTGATAAATGAAAAAAAAAACTTTTCATTTTTTTGTTTGAAATGCACCCTGTTAAGGAAAACGGGCTGCATTAAAAAAAATGCTTTATTTTAAAAAGCAGACACAGATATGGTGGTCTGCTGTCCCCAGCAAGCCACCATCCCTCTGAGTGCAATGGAGTCACAAATTGCAAACTACCTCATGAATATTGATGAGGTAGGTCATTTGTGACCCCATTGTGAATCGCAAACAGTGTTACACACACTGTTATACATCCCAGTTTGCATTTTCCTAATAGCGAATCGCTAAGATTCGCAATTAGGAAATCGCAAAGGCAAACCTACATTCATCTGCCCAATATGCATTAATATATTTGTTAATGAGACACACAAAATATGCAAACTTGTAAATTCAGCATTAATGATATGTAATCAAAATATATAAAACATTTAATTGAAAACTGCAAACTTGCTAAGGCATCACATTAGATATAACAGAGAAGTGCATTTAACTTTCTGCTCATGTCAATTTAAACTCATAAATCACACATTAAACATTATAAGAATCAAATTCATTTTCATGCTAACAAATAGTTTAGAGTTTAAAATATACTTTGACATTATTTAAATCTTGATAGCACATTGTTAAATCAGGTAGGCACAATGGTGACCACCACAAATTAATACATGACCACCTTGAAAATACATTTCAGTGCAGCTTTTCTACGTTAGGCTGAAAATCATGAACCCTTCTGCTGATGTCTGGTTCACTAAAAGCATTTCAAAAATGTATGTTTCAACAGTTATAGAACTGAGACATAGGCCCTTGTTATGAATTTGACTGTTAAATTCTGACATGTGTCACTGCACATATCTGAAGTGTGAGGATTGGGATAAACATTGCATCCCCTGGCTAGACTTTGGCAGGCCAACCCTGCTGATATTTAGCAGGGAAAAATACTCAGTAAATTCTGGACTTGCAGAGTTTGGTGCAGTAATCCCCAGTATTCGCAAGTTTGATCCATTTTGGGGGAAAAACATGCAATTGAGTAATATACATCACAATACTACTAAAAAGAGGTAGGAGAGTTACCCATCCCCATTCACTCTTAATCTATTAAACAATACCACAAAAAATGGGAAGATTAAATGCATTCATCCACTCTTATATCCTTCTCATGTCTGTATCACACCCAGTATATACACCTCCTTAACCCAAGAGGTTTCCATTATAAAGGGGAAACCCCTCGGGGTAAGGAGGTGTATATACCGGGTGTGATACAGACATGAGAAGGATATAAGAGTGGATAAATACATTTCCCCACCCCATTTTTTTTTTAATATATCACACCCAATAAATTCTGACTCAGCAAAGTCAGATTTTGTCAGGTGAGACAAATATTGCACCAATTTCCAGCCATCTAGTACTGAGGGGCACAGCAGAAGAAGCATGCTGACACATACTAGCGACATTAAAGAAGGATCACACTGGCAGGTACAACCAGCTAAACAGAAGGAGTACTGTTGTGTAGCTATTTCAGCCATGTTTTAGGCACGGTATTTTAGTTAACTAGGCCTGCAGCTGTGCCCTTTCACCTGCCTACGTTTTACTCAGCATTGCTTTATTTTTCTAGCAATAGCTTCATTTGCGGTGCTGTTTTATTTCTCTCTATCTTGTTGTCCTTTCGCCCAGGAAAGCATTGCGTTCTTGGTAGGACAAATAGTTCACTTTGAGCCTTTCCAAGGCTACAGTCAGATAGGGTTGCATTCACAGAAAACAACACACTCATACGTGGGGACTATTTCTTAGAACATCAGCTGTTTTACTATAAAACACCTTCTTGTCATAGACACGTGATAGGGAGATTCCAGCCAGATGACCACGACTGTATGCTGATTACTGTAAGCTTTGTATGCAGCTGCTTTTATCTAGGATGCAGATATTTTAATAAATGCTTATTTAAATATATTCTGCCTCTTTTGTCTTTGCCTGAGTGAGATCTGGGTAAATGAGAGAACGGGATGAGATCTGATGTACCACGATTCCCTGGGGAGTCTATCTTACCATGAGCTCGGTTGCCAAATCATCTCGGTCAGAGATGAAGAGCTGCTAGTTAGCCGGAAGCCCCGGATTAGGCCGACAGGTGTCACCAAGTGTGGAACTGTATTCAGTACCCACAACCTAGGTGATCCTACCACCCAAATCCAGTGGCCTCATTGCCCTAATGAGAACCTACGCAACAGTACCACAGTGGCGCAAACAGCCAGTTACTTTAAAGAAGGACCACAATGGCACATACAACCAGCTGTATATATGACAGATCACACTATCACATACAGTCTTTGTAAGGAGCATGCTCACCATGAAAAGAAATCTGTTGATGCAAACGTGAGAAAAAAGCTTGAGTACAGTAACAATACTGAAAACGATAGGAGAAATGGTATGTGAATGCTGGCTAACGTTTTTATGTAGTTTATTTCAGACTAAAAATACATTTCTATAAAATAACACATACTTTACATATTGCATTTCCGTGTGTAATTTTTTAGATCAATCTTTGAGTGACCAATTTTCTTATAATGCAGAACATGTTGATTTTATATTGTAAAGGCTTGTTTCACGATGGCTTCTGCATTCACCACTAGTCACTGCCGAATGCTAAAAACAATGCACCATTGTATTGCAATGAAAACATTTCCTAGAAGGCAGAGTAATACTCCAAACAGCCAATGGCATGTGGTTTTGTTAGAGTTCTGTCTAGCAAACAGATGAGCCTACACACCTAACAAGCACTGGCAAAGCCAATAGGTCATACCATTAAAAACTTGAACATGGATTTGCCAGTTCTTGTTGACATCAAAAAAGTCACCTTTGCATGATTGCACATGAGCAAGCTCGAGGATTCCTAAATAACCATTCAATTTGGAACTGTTCTTATGAAAAGAAAAAAACATTCACAATAAATGCTCATCGCTGTGCATTTATGTGTATGGAACGTGATGCACTGGTGGCCATTTTAGTATTTTAATTTGCCATTACAACAAGGCTAACAACAATTTGAGAATGGTAAATTAAAAAATAAAATACACAGGGGCATTAAAAAATATAAGCCAGCACCTCAGTAGCACTTTCTGCTACTAGACTATATTTAAATAAATAAAATACAAAAAAAAAAAAAAAAAACAGTGATCTGTACGGCGACCAGGGCGAGGAGCATCAGGGAGCAGATGAGCTGGACAGGAGCATAGTAGATAAAAAGAGCTCGGAGGCAGAGGTGCTCAAGAAACAATATCTAATGGTAAATAAATGAATAAATAAATAAATAAATAAATAAATAGTGAGTAGAGGAACCAGGAACCACTGAGGGGGTGAAAGAGTTGCAGCAGGGTCTGGGAGGAAGATGAAACAAGCAGACAAAATAGAGAACAAGGAAATACATTCACCCCCATAGAGTGTTGAAAGTGAAAAGAGTCCCCTCAAGTCAGCAATGGAAGGACACAACTCATTCAATCAGCAGCAAGGTAAAGCAGCAATACCCTAGAGGTGGACTTACTCGAGAATACGAAGGAAAGCTGATGAATACAGAGCAGGGAGCTAGGATAACCAGGAAAGCCTTCCAAGCATAAGTATATAATTTAGCAATGATTTTTGTTAAAATAGATTTTCTTAAGAACGGACTTTCTGTGAAGTTCCAATCCAAAGTTAGAAAAATAAGACCTTTAAACACCATGGCAGTTGGCCCCTGTTAGATCGGAAAATATTCAGGTTGTCCAGGTTACATATTTTAAATTATGCAACTAACGTTGCTGTAATTCAGCATAATAGATGATTTACCTGATGTCATTTTTAATACACATGCAAAAAACAGGTTTAGATTTGAAACCCACATTCAGACCAGCCTTGTAGTGTCATAGAGTACCTATCTCTCCATATGCTGATTTGTTGCCCCACGAGATGATAGGGAATATTTGACTTTTACAACAGTTTGCATGCACTTATGGCAGACGGACAGAAAAGTGAAACACGTCACTTAGGGGCCACAAGTACAAAGCATTTTGCACATTGCAAACGGTGAATTGGGCTGTTTGCAATGAGCAAAATGTAATTTGGGGTGTACAGACCCATTTTGCGATTCAGTAATCTATTTAGAAAATTGCAAAAAGGGTATGCGAGTCGCAATTAGGAAGGGGTGTTCCCTTCCTAATTGCGAGTCGCAGTCCCATGTATGATTGTTTTGTGACCGCGAATGCGGTCGCAAAACAATCGCATTTAGCATCAGTTTCAAACTGGTGCTAAACCGTTTGCTTTGTGAATGGCAGCGAAAAAAAAAATTCTGAGCAGGCAGTGGAAAAAATGAAAAGAAAACTTTTCATTTTTTGTTTCTGAAATGCATCTAGTTTTCCTTCAAGGAAAACGGGCTGCATTTAAAAAAAAAAACCTGCTTTATTTAAAAGCAGTGACAGACATGGTGGTCTGCTGTCTCCACCAGGCCACCATCCCTCTGAGGGGAGCTATTCCCAATTGGTTCGCAAATTGCGACCTACCTCATGAATATTCATGAGGTAGGTTATTTGCGGCCCCTTTGCGAATCGCAAACAGTGTCATTGACACTGTTGTACATAAGGTTTTGCAACTCGCAAATTGCAAGCCACAAAACCTGTATTTTGTACATGTGGCCCTTACTTTAGCCAAAGAAGTTATCATGTTTACAGAAAGGCTCATCCAGTGAGAACTTTTCAGAAGCCTCCCACTGAACAGAGCTAAAGAATGCGAGTTACCCAGAAAAAAACCTTGAGGGACCACATAAAAATGAATTGTACTACACATTGATTTTTCATTTCAACAGTAAATGCAAATGTGATCTTGAAGTAATACATTTTGGATGTTAAATACACTCCTCATTTTAACTCTATCACCTTTTCTGCTTTTCATCTCTCTGCCTTTGGAAGTAATTGCCTGTTAAAAGACTGTCCTGTCCTTGGAGTCTTTTAAAAGCAAAGATGTGGTTTTGCTGGCTGGGGTGTTCTTGAATATGTGTGTATATTTCAAAATATTGTTCATAACTTAATTAGAGCTGAGGAATTGCTCAGCTTAGTTCTATGTAGCTGGTAGAATTTAGAACATAAATACTATTTGTTTTATTAAATGTACAAACAAATACAAATCATAGATTATTTTATATATGTATATCTCAAAATGCAGGTGCACAAGTGGATTATTGCTTTTAAATTCCTAAAATTCAATCCATGTACTGTGTGGCTCTGTGATATCATTTAGATTAATTTGTAAGGCATATTATTAATAGTATAGATGCAATGGTGATGTTATTTACTTTCACCCAGCACAACCTGGTTTTCCTCTGTCTACCTTTATACACCTTGTTCTACTAATTGGAAACACTATCCTGGGAGTTCTTCTAAAGGAAAGATTGTGATTTGCAGCCTTGTATGTGTATGTGTGTGTGTGTGCGTATAGGAGGCTGGCTCTCTCTATGGTGTACAAAAATTATGTGCAGTGTGCACAGAGTTCAAGCAACCCCACCTTGGTTCACAGAGATAAAAACTAGACCACCCAATGCTCTAATTTTCATGGTACCTTGGTCGACTAGTCAGGCCAATCTTGGAGACGTGATAAGCATTTGTTATATTCATAGTAGCAATACATGTGGACACACACTCAAAAAAATAACTCGAGACCAATTTACAAACATACTCAAGATTTTTTAAAAATTGTTAAGACCAAGAGCATCAAAATCAGGTAAGTTCTATTAAAGTTATGATTTTTCAAATTTGAGAAAAAATATTATTTTTGTGCGTAATTATACACCATAGGGATCAATGGGAGAAAACTTTAAAAATGCATATAAAATCAGGCAATGCGTTTACCAATGTTTCCTTTTATTTTTAAGTCGAGGACATCAAGATGTCCTGCGGACCAACCAGGGAAGTTCGGGCGGCTCCCGTTTCCGGCCGGAGCAGCTGCTGAAAAGTCCTTAGAGCTGGTGCAGGACCATTGCCAGGGACCACTTGGAAAAGCACTGCAAAGGAGGACTTCAAGGTGAATCCGGTGGGTCCCCCTGGGGTTTAAAGGTCGCAAGGGGTGGGGGACCCTTATAGCACAGCTGGTTCTCTGGTGCAGGGGCCAAGAAGGCCGGTTGCAGAGCAGATGGGTGAGCCAAGAGCTGTGCGCAAAGGTGCCCTTGGAATCAGGAGGCAGGCCACTTTGAGGGTGGATTGCAGGTCAGCAGGGCCACTCTGGGGGTGGTACGTATGTGTCCTGAAGTCCTGTGACTAGAACTTGCTTCTAGTCCTCAGAGTTCAGAGTGGACTTTTCTTTTGGGTGTCCGATGTTGGCGGTCCAGTACCCAGGGCTATTACACGGTTCAGTCACTGGAGGTCACAGTGCCACCAAACTTAGTATACTTGCAGTGTTTATCCTCTGGGTCTGTCAGGTGAAATTTGGTCTGGCTGCTATGTCTATTTCCTTGGTCAGCATCCGGTGAGTGAACTGGACTTCACTGGTCTTTGCTTCCTGGTTACAGGGAGTGATGCCTTCATTCTGGAGGGAGATCTTTGGCAATTTACTGAAGGGTGGAGGTCCTCTGGGGTTTTGTAGAGTCTGTTTGATGTCCATGTAACCCCTCAGCAGCGATTGTCGAGTCCTGGGTGCAGCAGGCAAGATTTGGCTCTTTTTTCTTTGTGCAGCCAGATTTCAGTTCTCAAGCCTAGGGTCTTCTTTGTTGCTGGCCTTCTTGTGTCCTTGTAATCTGATCTAGGTCTATGGGTGCCCACTAAATTTAGTGGGCATTTACGGGAGTCCCTAGAAGTGACCAATGGGTCATCTACATTAGGGTGGTTACACCAACTATGTGACCACTCCCTGTGGGCAGAGGCCGCCCACCAAACTGTTTCAGCCGGAAAGCCACCACTCCGGTTTTCCACCCGCTGGCCCTATTACGAGTTTCCTGTTCGACCACCTGTTTACGCCTGCTAGCCCAGCAGGAAACTCACCACAACATTGACGACGGCTCGATTACCCAGGCAGTGAAAAGCGTGATGGTGCTGTCCATGGGGGCCCCTGCACTGCCCAGGAACCCTTCTCCGTCAGCCTTTGCAACCGCTATAGAAAACCTGGCAGATACGGGGGTCGTAATCCCCAGGGCAGCACTTCTAGCAGCGCAGCACCGTCACTTTTAGGCCGGCCGACAGCGGTCTGACCGTAGCGTATACGCCGCGGTCAAAATGTGAAGGTCGGAACGCCACTTTGGCGGCGGTCTGACTGCCACAGTGAGTGTGGCGGTCTTAAGATACCCACACTTGTAATGAGGGCATCAGACTGCAATGGCATTGCAGGGTGCACTTGGAGGCATGGTCCCTGAGGGTGCCACAATCTGTGCTGCTGTTCTCAGGAGCCGACCCTTAGTACCCCAAGTCCTGGGTACCTAATTACCATGTACTAGGGACTTATAGTAGCAGTTAAAGGTGTTGTCAATTGTGCCAATGCATCACAACAGTTTTGGGAAAGAGATCTTGCCCAGGGGACCTGGTTAGCAGGGCCTCTGGGCACTAACAACTTTGAAACCACCTCAAATACCAGGCAAGAGGTTGGGGGCTAACCATGTCAAAAGATGCACTTTCTCACAGTGTGTGTGTCTCTCTGTAGCTGTGCATCTCACATTGCAGATGCATAAGTTCATTAGTGCTGTGAAACTGTTCAAAATGTTACTCAGTATGGCTTTCAGGCTGTAGCCTTTTCTGGTTATCCAATATCCATGCTCTCTTCTTGCAGACCTTTACTCATCCGTCACCGCACATAAGACATTTTTGGTGACTTTAAGGTCCTCTTATTGGGTAACAGGGTTATGCAACCACAATACCAATCTGGGACCATGTTAACTGCCTGATTCAAGGTGGGCAGAAGGCTCACTTGTGACTTAAGGCCTGATTTAGATCTTGTCGGCAGTGCTCCCACCATTGAGTTTTCAACTGAATACCCGTTTGCCACTGTGATGGTCTGCCCACCGCATTTCGATTTTGGCTGTCCCATAAACGAAAGCCCACCTTCGAACTGCCATCTCCGCCAAGAAACACCACCTGTGTTGACGGCATGAGAGGGAAAAATGGATGCCGGCAGAACCCCAGCCACCCTTCCCGCTGTGCAGATTTTGATGTGCTTACTGCCAAGAAAAAAGTGGTGGTCCGACCTCCATTTCTGAGTTGGTGAATTGAGGGGTAAAAGGGGTAAAAACCCACCTTTTCCCACATTCGACCTCCATCTTTGAGTGAATAGAACTAGAGAACACCTGCCATCACTACTGCTACCGACTAATGGAGAAAACACAACGCCCCCATCGCCAGATTCGATGCCGCATTGCCAGGGTATGTTGGGTGGGAACTGCATGGAAATTCAGGACCACTACAGGCATTTACAAGTCACAGAAAATTTGTAAATCACTGTGACATGCATATTTCGGGGAGACAACTGTGTCACACATGGCTAGGGACACACTGGCACAACATGCATATCGCACCCGTACACAACTATACAACTGTCATTGTGGTATCATCATTCATTGCAAACCCAGCCTAGGCAATAGTGTCCATGTGTGCACATTGCAAAAGGACCTGTACAGGTAGGTTGGTGTGATCTGTTGTGCATGTAAATCAGTACATGTACGTGTGGATAGGCTGGTTGAGGTGGAGGGAGCTAGAATGGATGGTGTGATTGTGTTTGTATGTGTGTCATGTACATGTGAGACCAATGTAGTTGTGTATGTTGTGTTGCCAAGTGACGCATTCGGGTGAGTATTGTGTGGGAAATGCTGTTGTTATGTGTGTAGTTGTGCTTGTGTGTGAGTCTGTCTGTGTAGCTTAGTGTGCAGTTCTGTTGCTTGTTGTGGTTGTGTTGTGTGTGTGTGCAGTGTCAATGGTCTGTGTATGTTGTGTCATGGATGTACGTCAATGTGTGTTTTCGGCATGTACTGGTTGTGTTGTGTTGGAATTATAATAGATGATGGTGTACATGTGATGTCTTGTGCAGGGGGACACATATGGCTAAGGTACAGTGTGTGTGTCACTTACCTCTATTCCATAGCCCTTGCCATTGTATGAGGTGCATTGGGTCCCACCGCCATCTCCCTCCACCAGCAATCTGTCACCAGTCCTCCACTTGTAGAGTTGTTACTTCTAAATATGACAGGTAGCACACCATTGACTTGATGGTGTTCTCAGGTCAGCTGCCATCGCGGCTTGGTGGTAACACCATCAAGGTTTAAATCAGCCCCTTAGTCACATTGACAGAGCATATCTTTTCTTCTATTGCCAAAAAGTGTCATCTTGTTTGGCACATACACAATAGAGATAATAATACTATTGTTAATACCTCCAATTAACCACCCACAAGACAATTATCAACACAATGTTGAGTGTCTGAATACTTTCACATGTTATTGTACATAAAGACTACCTGATCTGTACACACAACGTCTTAAACCTTTATTGTCCTTTGTGATCATGGCCTTTCCTACAGAGACTTACAGCTCTCTGTAAATCTCTCCCAAACATCTATTGTAGCTCTAACCTGGCATGAGTATGGAGACTGGAGGCCTTTATATTTCCTGCAGCATTTTCTGTATTTCAGATGGACCAAATTACTAATCTGCATTATTGTTGACTCATATGAGTGACTTCACATATCACTATTGCATGAAGTGTTCCAGCTACCTAACCTTTCTCACCTGCATTGAGTTTTCCAGTCTGGTTTTCAAAAGAGTAGTACTGCACCTATAAGGAATTTAATTTTAATGTGAGCTGTAACTGAGCTCCTAGAAGACCTAAGTATTCTGACCAACATATACATGGTAGATTTAACCTAGTTTCCTTAAGGTATCCTTAGCTCACCCTTGGTAGCTTGGCATATGAAGCAAAGCTTTCTTCAAAGAAAATAATGTGGAATGTGTGCAGCAACTAGTCAAATAACATGCAAATCACAGTATAAAGAACGTAAAGCTCCACACACAGTCACTTAAAATAGAAATGTTTTATTGGGCATTCAAGTCAAGCGCTGGGACAAATGTGTGAAAATAATAAAATATTTTGAAGTGATGTTATAAAAGGATAAAAGGGTGTTTTCAAATTATCAAGGATTATTTTCTTTTAAGCTTCCTCAGCATACCTCATGTGAAGTTCCTCTCAGATAGGACAGAACCATTCTCCCAAAGCACTTGGATTAATCTCCTCCAACAATGAGGCTGTTTTAGGAGATTGGGCTAACTCAGGAGAAAAGTTCAAAAGAGATCTGACGAAAACGCTATTGTCCCTCGCAGGCAGTAAGGAATTCTTGACTGCAGTAGACAGAGATACCTTCTTTTCGTCTTCCAGGCCATTTCGGTTCCCTCACACAGTGGCTAGGATGGAACATTGGCTCAGATGTTGACTGTCAACAACCAACTCTTGACCCACCTTGAGACTCACTACTGACTGGACTATACCCAATCACAATTCAGAAAGAATCACAGCAATGAAACAGCACTCATCATAGCCACAACATCATTTTGGGCCATTCTAGACCAAGGAGAAACAGTGGCCCTCATCCTGCTCAACCTCTCTGCAGCTTTTGACACTGTCTCCCACAACTCTCTCATCGGAAGATTGGCATTCAGGGATCCGCGCTCAACTGGATCTGCTCCCTCCTCACAGTAAGAACCCCAAAAGTTAGATTGCCACCATTCAACTCAGAGAACCTGATCTGTGGAGTCCCCCAGGGATCATCCCTCAACAAGACCCTGTTCAGCATCTACATGACACCACTTGTCAACATCATTCATTCCCAAAACATCATTGTCTCCTATGCCAACGACACCCATCTCATTCTCTCACTGACTGACAAGACAACCACCACCAGAACAAATTTCACCAACTTCACGACCACTGTAGCAGAGCGAATGAGGAACAACTGCTTAAAACTCAACTCCAGACAAAAGTATTGGTCTTCGGAATAAGACATCCTGACGCAATAAATCCTGTGATGTATGCTACAAAAGACCTTCAATTGGCTGCCACAGAACCCCAGAAGGACCATCACACATATACTCATCACATGTAGGCTTGACTATGGAAATTCACTCTACATCAGATTCTCCAAGTAACTTTTACACAGACTCCAGACCATCCAGAATGCAGCTGCAAGACTTATACTCAGCTTCCCATGCCGCACCCACATCACACCTTACCTCAAAAAGCTTGACAGGCTCGCCATTCACAAGCACTACTAATTCAAACATCTCATGCACACATACAAATCCTTACTCAACACTGGGGTAGCATACCTGGACAGTTGCATGCACTTTCACCAGCCTGCCACACACCTATCGTCTGCCTCAAACTCACTCGCACATACCCCCGCATTCACAAAAGCAGAGCAGGAGGCCGCACATTCTCCTACATTGCATCTATTGCAATTGGGTTCCACCCATTCAGTACGCCCAGATGAGGGGCCGAGTTGAGACATCAGGATGATGCCATTTTGGACTGTCCCAGCATGCTGTGCAAGAGGGTTGGGACATGGATTGAGAGATGACGTTGCACACTAGGATTGGCCGGGGGGCCTGACTTCTGGACGTTTCTTCTTCCCTGTAAAAACTCTGCACAAGGGGAGACATGGAGAAGTGGAAAGAGGAACCTACTGACACCCACTCAGGACTAAGGACTCTATCCAGTTGATCCCAGTTCTACTGGGTCTCTCCAAGGGCCAGTGAGGCTGGCCCTCTTACACACCCTGAGGACCAGCTGGGGGAAAGCCTTGGACTTATTTGCACCCAGAAGCCAAGATCAGGAGAGCTGCTGCAGAGAACCAGGAGAACCAGTTCTTGGAGGACTGCACTGCTGTGGAGGTGAGATGGGTTGCTGCAACTGCCCTTGGCGGCTAGAGCTCACCATCCGGAGTAAAATGGGCCCAGGATTGACCACATCAGCCCAATGGGGCACGTGTTATGGCAGTTCAAAGTTTTGGTGGCCTTTGAACTTTTTCTGCCTCGGAACGCATAGGGCTCCGCTGCCCAGCTGGTAAAAAGTGCTAGACTTTGGAGCAGTATAATTTACTATTCCAACTCTGGTCTACCTAACAGTAGGGAAAGCATTGGACTTTAAAGTCCAACACCGCTTTCCCTAAGGCATGTTGTTGTAATGACATACGTGATGAAGGGATGCATGTAAAGATGCATTCATCGTAACAGCTACATTGGAACGCAGTGCATGGTTCGGCTGTCATGGTAAAGGCTGTTTCCTCATTCCTCTTGCCCATGACAGGGGGAAGCGGGAGGCCAGCCACAGTCAGACACGCCTGCCCACAGTAGCTGGCAAGCCAGAATAATGCTGCTGGCTTCCGCTTCAGCATGCTGGAGTGCTGCCTGCCCGGGAAGCCAGTGGGGACAGAGGGTGCTGGGCTCCTTGAGCTGTCCCACAATGTGGAACTGTGCACGCAGTATGCACAGGTGGGACAGTGTGCCCCAAAAGGAAATAAATGCAAGGCTGCAAGTGAAAAGAAAAGAAAGCCAAATGAAAAAACATAATGGCTCTCCAGGCTCAGCAGGAGAGCCAATACTTCAATATTCTCTGCTCCCAGAGGAGCTCTCCATAATGCCCTGCGAGGCATTGTTGTTTTGCCCTAACTTTGTTAGCTTCTCCCCTTCTGGTGGCCACAAGATGACGCAGTCACCACCAACAATATTTGGATGGCCAGCCTTTCCCCAGAATGGATTTGAGGAGTCCCCAACCTATGATGGGGGACCCCAAAATGTTCACCTCTCAGAATTATCTTCACATTTTCAAGCACTGGTTTTCCATTGATGTAGGGATGATTGGAAGAGATTGCTGACCTATAAAGATTTATACTACAATAAGATTTTCCTTTGCCAGCCTCTGCTGCTAGGAAGTTAACAATAAAGATTACATCTGCTGAAAGGGGATTGATATCTTTCCCCAAACACCAGCTGTGCCATAAAGACCAAGCTGACTTGTAGGCTTTTGTAGTTCCTGGAGCCCAGGATTGTTTGATATATTCTGAAGCTTCAGATGAAATGAGAGGGAAAGATTGAGTATTCCGGAAATCTTCCAGGCAGAAAAAGTAAGAAGATTGTCTAAAACTAGGTTGTGAGGATGATTCAGCGGGTCCAACAACAGGTTGGGAAAGGAAGGGAGGAGAAAGGGAAAGTCTATGGGCAGCTCTAGAAGGGTTGGGAACCATACCTCGGTCTGCCAAAATGGAACTATTAGCACTAGGGTTGCTTGTTGTCACCTCACATGCGCGAGTAATCTGCTGATCATGAGGAAAGGCATAATTCAGGGTAGCTGACCAATCCTGTAAGAAGGCATCTGAGGCTAACGTTAATGGATCTGGGTACCAGCTGTAAGATTGAGAAAGCTGGAAGTTGAGTCGAGAGGCGAAAAGATCCATTATCAAGGGACCCCACTTGTCCTGAATTGACTGGAAAATCGAGGGATGAAGTTTCCAGTCGCTTGTGCCTCGAAAATGTTGTGAGTGCCAATCTGCTACAGTATTGAGACCACCTGGAAGATATTCAGCATGAACCGAAATTAGGTTTGAAAGGCTAAATTCCCAAAAGGCTTTTGCTAGCTCCGCTAAAGGTTTGGATTTTGTTCCTCCTAAATGGTTTATGTACCTTACCACTGAAATGTAGTCCATCTTGAGGAGGATAGCAGAACAGACTCTGTTTTTGTAAGGCTTCTGATTGCAAAGGAGACGGCAAGCATCTCTAAACAATTTATACGAAACCTGGACACCTCTAGTGACCATATACCTCCAGTCGATATTGGACCACAGCGAGCCTCCCAACCTGTGCTGCTTGCATCTGATTCTAATAAAAGATCTGGGGCTGATGAAAAGATTGTTCTGCCGTTCCAGGCATCTGAATGGTGCATCCACCATTGGAGTTCTATGCAAGAGTCTTGATCTAGAGAAATAGGCGGTCATTCCGACCCTAGCGGTCATGGACCGCCAGGGCCGGGGACCGCGGGAGCACCGCCAACAGGCTGGCGGTGCTCCCAAAGGCATTCTGACCACGGCGGTACAGCCGCGTTCAGAAATGGAAAACCGGCGGTGTACAGCCGGTTTTCCGCTGCCCTGGGGAATCCTCCATGGCGGCGCAGCTTGCTGCGCCGCCATGGTGATTCCGACCCCCATACCGCCATCCTGTTCCTGGTGGTTTTGGCCGCCAGGAACAGGATGGCGGTATGGGGTGTCGTGGGGCCCCTGGGGGCCCCTGCAGTGCCCATGCCAATGGCATGGGCACTGCAGGGGCCCCCGTAACAGGGCCCCACCATGATTTTCAGTGTCTGTCATGCAGACACTGAAAATCGCGACGGGTGCAACTGCACCCGTCGCACCCCTTCCACTCCGCCGGCTCCATTCGGAGCCGGCATCCTTGTGGAAGGGTGTTTCCCGCTGGGCTGGCGGGCGGCCTTCTGGCGGTCGCCCGCAGCCCAGCGGGAAACCCAGAATACCCGCGGCGGTCTTGTGACCGCGCAGCGGTATTCTGGCGGCTCCCGCTGGCCCTGCGGATACCGCGGCCGGCGGGAGTCAGAATGACCCCCATAGTGTCTGAATGCGTTAGGCCCTTTTTTAAATGTTGGATTTTTCATCTTTGCAATGGCCGATAATACAGAGGACCTGGGAATGTGACTTGGATAGAGGAGGAGAGGAGACCTACTATTCGAGAGATCTGAGAGAAATCAAGGAACTGCGTAGAATCTGAAGAATTTCTGATTTTATGGATTTTTCCTTTGCCAAGGGGAGATGAAGATTGTCAGATACTGAATTTATTTCGAAACCCAAGAATTCTATTTGTTGGGTTGGAGACAAAAAGGATTCCTTTTTGTTGAGTGTAAATCCGAGGTCTGATAAAAGGGAGCATGTTAGAGTGATGTGAGATTGAAGGGAGAGAAGACTCTGGTTCATTATACGTTTGTCGTCCACATAAATTATGAGTCTGATACCTTGAGCTCTAATACAAGCTACCACTGTTTTCATTAATTTGGTGAAGCACCACAGTGCTGAAGAAAGACCGAAGGGAAGGGAGGCATAATGGAAGCATTGGTCAACCACTGAAATTGAAGAAATTTCCTGTAATCTGAATGTATAGGGACAGTGAGATATGCATCTTGCAAGTCCAAATGAACCATCCAATCGTTTTGAAGAAGGGCGTCTGTGAGAAGAAGAATTGTTTCCATTTTGAAATGTCGATAGACTACAAAATGGTTGAAATATTTGAGGTTGATTACTGGATGCATCTTTTTGTTTTTCTTCCTAACTAAGAAGATGGAACTGGTAAAACCTGACGGGTCGGATTGACAAAGGGCAATTGCTTGTTTTTGGAGAAGGGACTGTATTTCTAGAGACATGAGGTCTAACACCTCTATTGAGAACCGTGGCAGAAGAGGTAGAGAAGACCGAAAAGGTCTTGAGTAAAGCTCAGTAGCTTAACCTGGTACTGTGTTTAATACCCACGGCTCTGCTCTGATTGACAACCATTTTGAAAGAAAAAAGTGAAGGCAACTCCTTACAGGAGGAAGGCCAGAAGGTACACTCACCTGTTTGGTTAGAGTATCTGGAACCTTTGGAACCTCTGCCAAGGAAACCCCTGCCTCTTTGTGGGTAGAATTTAGGCTTATATTCCTAGTAAGAGGCATTGTAGGATCCTCTGGAACCTTGGTTATTGTAACTACGGCCTGCAAAGCGGTTCCTGCCTCTGCCATGAGGACCATGCCTTATCCACACCCTTGCATAGGTCCTTACCAAATTTGGTAAAAAAGGTTAGGAGATGGTAGGGGTAACAGTGATCTTTTGAGGTAGAGAAGGACAAGTGCATTCAGATTTTAACTTGGCTCTGGTTTGCTTGTCCAAAGGAAAACGTAATCTGGAAGCTATGTATTCCCCAACATGATCCGCAGGAACCCACTCCGTGGAGTTCGGGTGGTGAATATGACTGGGATCAAACATAGGGACTGTCGGTCTTATGTTTAGAAATATCTTGTGGTGTTATTTTGGGGTTTTATGTTGGGGGTGGAGATACAAACCCTCCATTGTCATTGTCAGATAGGTCATCATCTGAATCCATATCAGCCAAATCAGCATTCGTATCCAGAATAGAGGAGACTAAAATAG
Source organism: Pleurodeles waltl (assembly GCF_031143425.1). Classification (NCBI taxonomy): domain Eukaryota; kingdom Metazoa; phylum Chordata; class Amphibia; order Caudata; family Salamandridae; genus Pleurodeles; species Pleurodeles waltl. The sequence continues at coordinate 255,408,267 of NC_090445.1, forward strand.
GGTACGTGACATGTTTGGATTTTGTTTTGCATTCAATAGATGATTTTAGTTTTTCTTGTATATCACCCTCCTTGGAAGGGGGACTGTGAGGAGCCACGTCCTCTGCCTTGTGTGAGGAAGCCTCACTGACAAATAGTGCCAATTTATGTTGTTTTTTGGGTCGAATATTGACTGAAGGGCACTTTCTGCTTTCCCCCGCAGAGTGGGCCAAAATCATCTTTGACATCATATTAAAAACAGAATTTTCTATTTTTTTAGATAATATGTCCCTGGAGGCAGAAAGTGACTGTTTTACAGAGGCTTAAATACAATTATTCTGCTCCTCTTTAATTGTATTCTCCTCATCAGGACCATCCTGCAGCATAAGAAAGCTATCAATCTCCATGAGAAAGCAATACAAAACAGCTTTAAAGAAATATTCTGCAGGGGAAGGGGTTCATTGTCAAGGGAGTGGACTGCAGGGACTAAGCTCTGCCTGTGGGCGGTAAACATTGAGCAAAAGAGGTTGTATGGCTGTGGTTATGCAAGCCCTCGCTACCAGGACAGAAGTAGATGAGGCTCGACAAACTAGGAAGGAAATCCTCTTTACGGGAGCAAGATTGGGCAGAAAGGATAAAAACCTGTACAACGCGGTGAGTTCGTTCACGTCATTCCTCAGAATCAGCATTAAATGGCAACCGCTGTCTGAGGAACGGTCTAAAACAGTTGAGCGTGAGGCAGAGAGCACTCTGAACAGTGTGGCATCGTGCAATCTGGGGAGAAGGAAACAAAGCAAAGACGGCATGCAGCGCACAATTAATAAGCTAACATGAAAGCCATATATTTGAAACATAAACGTTAATGCAAATAATTGTAGAGAAAAAGAATGAAGTACTTAACTTGACTGCGAGCAGCAAGAAAAGAGGGCAGTTCGCAGTCAAGTGACTTTACATGCTGTGTTGATTGGTTGCCACTTAAGTACTACGTCTCTCTTCCCACTGGCTTGTAACCTTCGCCACTTGGGATTTGTAGTTTATTCATTGTTCTTGACTTCTGCTATTGAATTAAAGCAAGAAACATAAAGCATAATAGGATCCTCTGGTCTTGACATAAAATATTATGGCCCTCATTATGATCCTGGCAGTCGGTGATAAAGTGTCGGTAATACCGCCAACAGGCTGGCGGTAACTACTGTCAAATTATGACCATGGCAGAGATCTCCGAAAAACAGCCAATGTACCACACTGACCGCCAGGGCGGAAACAACAGGCACCACAGTGGTAGCCGCCTACAGCCAGGCGGAAGTCAAAGTTCCTCTCACCACATTACAAGAACACAATCTGCCAACTTTTCCGGGGCGGTACCAACGACATCAAAAGCCTGGTGGAAACAGAGCTCAGAAGGGAAAGGACTCATCATTGGAGACACAGGGAACAACCATGCCGCGATGGAACCTGAACAGCCACCTAGCACGCAAGGGAGGGGGGGAGGAAAATGAGAGTGACACACACACACGCACAACACACACCTCACACACCATACACACAACCGGATGCATTAGAAAAACTACTTGACCCCGTAACTTGGCTGAATAATGCAAGGACAAAGGTGGGGGAGGCTCCTGCCCATCTCCTGCAACCTCAGACGGCTGCACTACCATGGTTGGTGGTGGGGGCTCCGCCACCAGTCCTGCCCCAGTCCCCTTGGTCTTCCTGGCAGCTGGGGCAGGCTCCTTTCCCTTTTTGCCTGCTGGTGCAGGCTCCTTGGTCTTCCTGACTGCTGGGGGAGGCTCCTTTCCCTTGTTGCCTGCTGGTGCAGGCTCCTTGGTCTTCCTGGCAGCTGATGCAGGCTCCTTTCCCTTTAGGCTGCCTGGTGCAGGCTCCCTCACCTTCAAGACATGTGGCCTGGATCCCTTTCCACCACGAGTGGGTGTGGTGATGACTGGGCCCGTAGACTGTGTGGCTGAGGTGTTGGCTGGGTTCTTCCTACCCTGCCCACATGTGCAGGATGGGGGGAGAGGTAGGGAAGAGGTCAATGGTGGATCGGAACAGTTTTTTAGGGACATTGGGGTGGGAAGAGGGAGAAGGAATGGGAGTGGAGGATGAGGTAGTGTTTGTTGGAGTTGTCAGTCTGCTGCATTTGGGTACAGGTGCATGTCCTGTATGCTGTTGTGAGGTGGATGGCTGTTGGGTGTGTGAGTGCTTGTGTACTTTAGGAGGGTGGGGGGACAGACACAGTGGGAGAAGAAACAGGGGACGTTTGCATGGCTGTTGTGGAGGTGTCTTCCAGTGAGATGAGTGTTCTGCTTGTGTGGTGATGGTGTAACGCCGCGCTCTGACGCAGCGTCTCTTTCTGTCCTCGTGGGTGGAACGCGCTACCGATATTCGGAGCGCCGTTCCCCGCGTTTTTTGACTATGCTTTCTGGGAAGCATATATTTCGCTCCCGGTTGCGCTACACTTACTTGTAGCCCTTTTTTCTTCTTTTGTTGTTAGTGGTGGGTTTTTGTTGGTCCTTTTGCCTGTCTACATCAATGTTGTGTCCATCTTGTCTTCTTCGTGTTTTTGTCCCAGCATGCTCTGTTTTTCTTTTATACTACTTTCTTTTTCCTATACTGGTCTATGGGCTTTTTCCCAATCCAAGATGGTGTTACTTCCTTTTCCTGTGATGTCACTTCCCTTTTCTCAGTATAGAAGTCAGTCAGTCTTGTTCCTCCTTGCGTTGCAAACACTTCCTTTTGGTTGTGCTGTTCGCTCCTGTTCTTTGTTCCTGCTTTTTTGCCGTGGGAGATTTTTGCCTGTTCTTTGTTCCTGCTTTTGCCTTGGGAGATTTTTGCCTGTTCTTTGTTCCTGCTTTTGCCTTGGGATATTTTTGCCTGTTCCTTTTTTCCTGCCTTTTACCCTGGATATTGCCTATTTGTGTTTCCTGTTGTCAAGTCCTGTTTTTTCTTGTTTTCCTTCAGGAGTTCCTGTTAGAGGTTTTTTCTCCAGTGTTGGGGTTTTTTCCCTCTGGGACTCCTTCTGGAGGGTACGGTCTGCTTTGGCGTAGCCCGTCAAGCGGCACCGTGGCTACTAGAAGGGGTCTCCCTTATCTGGGAGTATCCAGGACCTGTAGGAGACTTGGGGGGTTATTCTAACTTTGGAGGAGGTGTTAATCCGTCCCAAAAGTGACGGAAAAGTGACGGATTTACCACCAGCCGTATTACGAGTCCATTATATCCTATGGAACTCGTAATACGGCTGGTGGTATATCCGTCACTTTACCGTCACTTTTGGGACGGATTAACACTCCTCCAAAGTTAGAATAACCCCCTTGGTGTATTCGCCAATCCGAAATCCAGAGGTGAGAAGTCCAGCGCAGTACATAACAGATGGTGGTAGTGGATGATGATGTAGTGCATGCAGGTGTGCGTGTGGATGGAACTGGGTGGGAGGTGGTGGAGGAGGAGGGGGAGACAGTGGAAATAGTGGATGTTGGTGTGTCTACAACTGGATGGTGTTTGTGTAAGTGCCTGTGGGATGAAGTGTGGTGCTTGTGTTTGCCTGTGACACTCTTGTGTATTGTTTTGTGTGCATGCTTGTCTGCCTGTGTGCTTGGGATGGTTTGGGGTTGAGGAGACTGTGACTGGGCAGAGGAAGCTGGAGGGGGAAGGGTAGAAACAGGGACAATGGCTGTCATCAGAGAGGAAGCCAGAGCCTGAATCGATCTCTGTTGGGCTGCCAATCCAGTGTGAATATTCTCCAGGAATGCATTAGGTTGTTGCATCTGGGTTGCAAGCCCCTGGATGGCATTCACAATGGTTGACTGTCCTACAGAGATGGATCTCAGGAGGTCAATAGCCTCCTCACTCAGAGCAGCAGGGCTAACTGGGGCAGGGCCTGAAGTGCCTGGCGCGAAGGAGATGCCCCCCTCACGGGTGAGCAGGCACGGTCAACTCGATGAGTGGCTGCTGGGAGGGCAGTGCTGGTACGGGAGTGGTGGATGTACTTGTAGCTGGGGTGGTCACAGAAGTGTCAGCCATCACCAGGGAGCTTCCATCGGAGGCGGTATCTGTGTCAGAACTGTCCCCTCCAGTTTCCGCCATGGTTCTCCCCTCGCCTTCCATCCCACTGGTACCCTCAACGTCGGTGGACTCTGCCTCCTAGGTCATGTGGGATGCAGCTCCCTACGTAACTGGTTCCTCTGCTCCTCGGCCAGATGTTGCTAATGCACATAAGGACAGTATGACAAAACAAAAACGGGAGGGTAGAGACAAAGGATACACTTGGTCAATGGCTGCAACACACAGGCAACAGGCCTACGCAATATGCCATAGCACTACCAGAGAAATAGTTAGGGGCCAAGGCATGGGGAGGGACACACATCGCCAAATGCAGCACACCTGGGACCCACGCAGCCCTGACCAGTAGTGGACGCTTACATGCTAGGTAGGCAGTATTATCGCTTCAGAACCCTATCCACATGAGGACCTACACTGCCATGTCAGGCCTGGCCTAGGGGCACCCACTGATACACATCCCCCACCCGGATACCATCCCACCAGCCATAAGTTGTAATGATAGGCACTGTACTCACCCCCTTGTGGCTGCTGTGATGCACTAAAGTGCCCATCCACCTCTGGATAGGCCACTGCCAGTATGCAGGCCACCAGTGAGGTCAGGGTTCGACGCGCACCCTCCGCCCGTCTCCCGTGCCCAGCATCTCAGGTCCTCCCACCGTTTCTGACAGTGGGTACTCCGCCTGCCATAGACCCCCAGGGTCCACACCTCTTTTGCGATGGCATGCCATATACCCTTCTTTTGATGGGCTCTGACCTGCAGAGGCAATACACACAGGGAAACACCATTAGACAAACAGTCTTGCCTGTGAAACATATGGCCCACCATACCCGTTTCCATCAGCATTTACACACATATGGCCCAGCACACAACCTGTACGCAGCCCAGAGGACATCCACCTACCCCCCTTACACGAGGCCTTCACACACACCACTCCATGCATTCATGCCACATGCATCGTGCCCACAGTGTACTCACCTGTTGGTCTGGAGGCCCATACAGCAGTGCGTACTGGGGTAGGACCCCATCCACCAGTCTCTCCAACTCCTCTGATGTGAAGGCTGGGGCCCTTTCCCCGGTCACACAGGCCATGGTAGGTTCCAGACACAGGTCACAGCAGCACCTGCAGTGTAGGTCCTCTTCTGTGGAAGGTCAGGTAGCAAGTGAGTAATATGATAGAAAATGGCGGTCACATCCACGGTGGTGCATATCGTCACCGCCGGTGTAGATCACCAATTATAATCAATGAGGAGTTGCATGGCGGTTCCCGACCACCTCCTGCAACGACACACAACGCCAGCGGAATTACATCACTTCCACCTGTCCCTCCACACAGGACAGGCGGACGCCATTTCAGGGGGGGGGGGCAGGCCCAGGAAATTTGTTTCATCACTGGTGATATTATGACATACTGGACAAATCACACTGACCTATTACAAGTTAATAGGATGTAAAGTTCTGTTGTAGCTCCATTGTTTAGTTTATGACCGGCTCCTCACTCTTTTGTCCCTTAGATTCCTACTGTTGTGGGTTAATAGAAGATGGAGACATACCCCTATGTACAGACCCCAGGTGGACTTGGCAACACTGGAGGACAGGCACATTATCCTCACGTATAGACTTGACAGGGCCACAATCACAGAGCTGTGTGCCCAATTGGAGCCTGACCTGATAGCTGCTATCCGTCACCCCACAGGGATCTCTCCACTTGTGCAAGTGCTATCAGTGCTCCATTTCCTGGCAACTGGTTAGTTCAAAGTGACAGTGGGCTTGGCAGCAGGAATGTCACAGCCAATGTTCTCAAACGTGCTGACAAGAGTGTTGTCTGCCCTGATTAAACACATGCGCAGCTACATTGTTTTCCCCCAGGTTGAAGATTTGGCCACAGTGAAGGTCGAGTTTTATGCAATGGGCCATATCCCCAACATAAGTGGGACAATTGATGGAACACATATTGCATATGTCACCCCCCAAAGCCAGAATAAACAGGTGTTCAGAAATCGGAAGAGTTTCCACTCCATGAATGTATAAATGGTGTGCCTTGAGGACGAGTACATCTCCCAATTCAATGCTAAGTATCCTGGGTCGGTGGATGATGCCTATGTCCTGAGGAATAGCAGAATCCCAAATGTGATGGGCCAACTACAGAGGCATAGGGTGTGGCTAATAGGTGAGCCCTGGTTCTCACCCAGTAGATGTTGTTGTATGGGTATGGTGTGGGCCATATGGGATAGTGTGTGGCTAAATGTTGTCCCTCAGTATTTCAGGTGACTCTGGTTACCCCAAACTATCATCCCTGTGAGGAATGCCAGGACAAGGGAGGAAGAAAGTTATAATGAGGCCCATGGACGACCCAGAAGGATAATTGAATGGACCTTCTGCCTCCTGAAGGCCAGGTTCTGGTGCCTCCATATGATATACTCACCCAAGAAGGTCTGCCAGATAGTGGTGGCATGCTGCATGTTGTATAACTTGGCCCTCAGACTCCATGTCCCATTTCTGCAGGAGGAGGAGGCTGGAGATGCCCGTGTGCCAGCAGTGAACCCTGTGGACAGTGAGGATGAGGAGGCAGAGGATGAGGATGAGGACCACAGAACATCTGTGATAAGACAATACTTCTAATGACACACAGGGAGGACAGTGTTACTTCACATTTCAATTACATTTGTTTGAATTTCTGTGGCACTGGCATGCTGATATTTCCCACTTCTATGCCCACTTACTGCTCCCTCTGGCAATTCATTTTGCAGATGTTGGAGGCCTCACATACACTCCTGGTGTAATCACTGCAGCCAGGTACAGGTCATTAATCTATGCTCACTTTCTGTACAGTTGAATTGCAATGTTTTTAGCTGTTTCAATTAATACATAATAATTGATATACATGACATACTCCAAACTTCTTTTTCCAAGGGTGTTTATTTAAGTGTTAAAATATAGATGGGCAATTGCAATGGGATGGGGTGAATATGGAGGAACGTCCAGGGTATTGTTCCAGTCTGTTTGTAGCACAGGTGCATTGTCCAAGGGGACATAGAAAGGGGGAGCAATGGCAGTTCAAGGTGGACAGGGTGACTGAGTTTGACACAAGGGTGACAATCAGGAGCGTCTCCTTGCTGGCGGGGGTCTTGGCAAGTGTCTCAGGCTTCTGTCTGGATTGCAGGAAACGTTTGTGGGGTGGTTCACCTTCTGCAGGGGGAGGGGTGCTGGTGGCCTGTGACTTCTGTGGCAGGGCCTCCTGGCCACTAGCGGTAGCGGAGGTGGAAGGCTGTTAAGATGTCTGGCTAGTGGAAGGGTCCCACTGTTGTGTGATTGCCTCCCTCATAATATTGGCCATGTCTGCCAGCATTCCTGCTATGGAGATCAGGGTGTGGTTGATGGCCTGCAAGTCCTCCCTGATCCCCTTGTACTGTCCCTCCTGCAGCCGCATGTTCTCCTGCACATTGTCCAGGATATGGCCCATCGTGTCCTGGGAATGTTGATAGGCTCCCAGGATCTCTCCAAGTGCCTCCTGGAGAGTCGGTTCCCTGGGCCTGTCCTCCCCTTTGTGCACAGCATTCCTCCCAGTTTCCCTGTGGGACTGTGCCTCTGTCCCCTGAACCGTGTGCCTACTGCCACTGACTCCAGGTCCCTGATTGTCTTGGGTATGAGGTGTGCCCTGGGGTCCCTGTAGAGGTGCACACACTGCTGGTTAACTTGTCCTGGAGACAGAGGTGTGGGAACACTGTGTGCTTGCTGCAGTGGTGTTTCTTGATGGGGGAGGCTCTGTGGTGGTGTGTGACTTGGCCTGGGTTACCGGCTGTCCAGAGGTCCCTGATGGGCCAGGTAGGTCATCCAGATCCTGAAGACCAGAGTTGCTGTTGTGGGCCTCTTCTGTTATTGCTGGCAGCTCCATCTCTGCTGACACTGGCTGGGGTACCTGTGGGGATGTAAATTATGTGTTATGGTTTCTGTGTCTGATATATTGTGCATCCGTGGCTTTCCCTCTTTGGTTGTATTTGCCCTGGCAGCTTTTACTTGTGTACGTTGGTGTATGGTGGGATGATTAATTCTCTATGTTGTGCATGCTTTAGTGATGAGTGTCCATGCAGGGCTGTGAGTGGGGTCCATGCATTGGTAGAGCATGCAGGGTTTGGCATTGGGATGAGTGAGATGTGATGGTGGGGTGTGTGGGATGGAGTGGAGTGATGGGAGTGAGGGTGGTGGTATCAGATGGCATGCAGGGGGAAGTAGTAGTAGAGAGTTGACTTACCAGAGTCCAGTTCTCCTTCTACTCCAGCCAGGCCCTCAGGATGCAGTATTGCAAAGACTTGCTCCTCCCATGCTATTTGTGGGGGAGGAGGTGGGGTCCACCACCAGTCCTCTGTACAGCGGGCTGGTGTCTTGCTGCAATAGAACTTACCTTCCCCCGTCGGTCATTCCACTTCTTCCTGATGTCATCCCAAGTTCTTGGGTGCCGTTCCACGGCGTTGACCTTGTCCATGATTCTCCACTATAGCTCCATCTTCCTAGCTATCGATATCGGCTGCACCTGTGCTCGAAATAACTGTGGCTCTACCATGATGATTTCCTCCACCATGACCCTTAGCTCTTCCTCTGTGAAACGGGGGTGTCTTTGTGGTGCCATGGGTGTTGTGTGAGGTGTGCAGGTGAGGGTGTGTTGGGTAATGTTTTGAGGTGTGTGATGTGGGGTGCGTGAGTGGTGTATAGGTGTGAATAGTGTGTGGCTCTAGTTGTGTCTGTGGTCCTGATGTCTCTCTGCTGGCTATGGTTTGTAATAGTAAGGGGTTGTGGGTAATGTGGGTGTGTGTTTTATAGTGGTGTGGGTTTGGTGTGTGTATGGGTGTGAGGTGTGTGTTGTTTGAATTATCCAATGTGGTGTTGTTCTGTTTGTGAGTCCATTTTGTGCACAGCGGTATGTACCATCAATGGTTTACTGCCGTTGAATGTCGGCCGTGGTGATTCATGAGACATAGGCCCTCATTCTGACCCTGGCGGTCGGTGATAAAGCGGCGGCCAAGCCGCCAACAGGCCGGCGGTCTAAAATATGCAATTCTGACCCTGGCGGGAACCGCCAACACAGCCCGCCAACTTAACACTCCGACCGCCACAGCGGTACAAACAAACAGCGCGGCGGTTCCCGCCAACAGCCCGGCGGCAGACAAAGTACCGCCCACCCTATTACGACCCACCAATCTGCCACCTTTTCCGGGGCGGGAGCACCGCCGATAAGAACACGGCGGAAACAGACTACGAACGGGAAAACGCTCACCTCTACGCACTCCACGCGAGATTCCGGCAGTATGGAGCCAGAGTTGCAGGTCATCCCCGCACTCCTATTCCTCCTCATATACCAGGAGCACGCCCGGCGGCGCGGAAGACATCGGTGAGTACGGCACCTACGACACAGGGGAGGGAAAAGATTACCGGCACACACCCACCCACCCACACCCACTACAACACACACATCAATGCATTCCCACAGATCACTGTCACAACCCACAAACCACCCCCCTCCGAAATAATGCAAAGACCAAAAGAAGAGATCATAAACGGGCAGATATATTGAAATATGTACACCATTAATCCCAATAAATAAATAAACTATGTACAAAATATATACAGCTACTAAATGTAGTCCAACCACTGTCCGTGGATCACAGGGGTCCTGTGCAAAGGGGCAAGGCCCAGTCCCACGACAAGAACTCCACGGAGAGAACACTGCAGGGGCATCAGAAAGAAAATAGGACAGGCACCTCAGGGGGAAGGGAAGGGGGGGCACCTCAGCCACTTGAGTACACGACGCCAGATCCACGAGGGGACTCCATGACCACTGGCCCATCCTGGGGAGAGCAAAGCCACAGTCCAAACAGTCCATACAGTGGGTGGCCTGCCCACTGGGCCATCCTGGGGAGAGCAAAGCCACAGTCCATACAGTCCATACAGTGGGTGGCCTGCCCACTGGGCCATCCTGGGGAGAGCAAAGCCACAGTCCATACAGTCCATACAGTGGGTGGCCTGCCCACTGGGCCATCCTGGGGAGAGCAAAGCCACAGTCCATACAGTCCATACAGTGGGTGGCCTGCCCACTGGGCCATCCTGGGGAGAGCAAAGCCACAGTCCATACAGTCCATACAGTGGGTGGCCTGCCCACTGGGCCATCCTGGGGAGAGCAAAGCCACAGTCCATACAGTCCATAACAGACCCCACTGCCACTGGAGGAGGCAAGTTGGCCAGAGGACATCCTGCAGCCCTGCCCGAGATAGATCCTGCCCTGCCACGTCTGCCAAAGGGCCAGCGGTTCTTGCCCTGAAGGGCCCAGTTCAGCGGTTCTTGAGACGGCGGGGCCCAGTTCAGCGGTTCTTGAGACGGCGGGGCCCAGTTCAGCGCTCCTTGCCTTGAAGGGCCCAGTTCAGCGGTTCTTGAGACGGCGGGGCCCAGTTCAGCGCTTCTTGCCTTGAAGGGCCCAGTTCAGCGGTTCTTGAGACGGCGGGGCCCAGTTCAGCGGTTCTTGAGACGGCAGGGCCCAGTTCAGCGCTCCTTGCCTTGAAGGGCCCAGTTCAGCGGTTCTTGAGACGGCGGGGCCCAGTTCAGCGGTTCTTGAGACGGCGGGGCCCAGTTCAGCGCTCCTTGCCTTGAAGGGCCCAGTTCAGCGGTTCTTGAGACGGCGGGGCCCAGTTCAGCGGTTCTTGAGACGGCGGGGCCCAGTTCAGCGGTTCTTGAGACGGCGGGGCCCAGTTCAGCGGTTCTTGAGACGGCGGGGCCCAGTTCAGCGCTCCTTGCCTTGAAGGGCCCAGTTCAGCGGTTCTTGAGACAGCGGGGCCCAGTTCAGCGGTTCTTGAGACGGCGGGGCCCAGTTCAGCGGTTCTTGAGACGGCGGGGCCCAGTTCAGCGCTTCTTGCCTTGAAGGGCCCAGTTCAGCGGTTCTTGAGACGGCGGGGCCCAGTTCAGCACTTCTTGCCTTGAAGGGCCCAGTTCAGCGGTTCTTGAGATGGCGGGGCCCAGTTCAGCGCTTCTTGCCTTGAAGGGCCCAGTTCAGCGGTTCTTGAGACGGCGGGGCCCAGTTCAGCGGTTCTTGAGACGGCGGGGCCCAGTTCAGCGGTTCTTGAGACGGCGGGGCCCAGTTCAGCGCTTCTTGCCTTGAAGGGCCCAGTTCAGCGGTTCTTGAGACGGCGGGGCCCAGTTCAGCGCTTCTTGCCTTGAAGGGCCCAGTTCAGCGGTTCTTGAGACGGCGGGGCCCAGTTCAGCGCTTCTTGCCTTGAAGGGCCCAGTTCAGCGGTTCTTGAGACGGCGGGGCCCAGTTCAGCGTTCTTGAGACGGCGGGGCCCAGTTCAGCGCTCCTTGCCTTGAAGGGCCCAGTTCAGCGGTTCTTGAGACGGCGGACGGTCTATGGCCAACTGCTAATTGCCTGGTGGTGCCCTCCTGGGCAGCGGGGATGGTGCTCCTTCACTGCCCACCTGGGCTGTGGGTGGTGGGGCCCTCCTGGCCAGCTGGGCTGGGTCCTCCCTGGGCAGCGGCTATGGGGGTGGTGGGCTCTCCCGGGGCAGCTGTGCCGGTTCCTCCCGGGGCAGCGGCTATGGGGGTTGTGGGCTCCTCCTGGGCAGCAGGCCTGCTGCCTGACCTCTCCAACTTGCTGCCCTTGCCCTCCTTAGTCGTCGGCCTGTGGCCCTTTCCTCCCTTTGGAGCTGTGGCTGGTGACTGTCTCTGGGTGGTGTCCGGGGGGGATGTAGAAGGCAGGCTCCTGCGGCGCCCCTTCCGCCTTCTGCTCCTCTTCCCAGGGGGTGGGCTGGCTGTCCCCTTGCTGCTGGGCGAAGATCCAGACATGCGGGCTGGCGGGCTCCAATACCCCTGCACCCTTGTCAAGGGGGCTGCAGGGCTGGTGGTGGCTGAGGTGCTCTTCTTACCCCGACGAGAAGGAGGGGGGGGCTCAGGGTCAGGAAAGAAGTTAGTAGTGGCGAGGAAGAGCTTCTTGGGACAATGGAGAGTGGTAGGTACAGTGGGAATGGGAGTGGAGGGAGAGGATGTGGTTGTAGGTGAGTCACGTTTGCTGTCTTTGGGTGCAGGTGCAGGAGGGATAGGCTGTCGTGAGGTGGATGGCTGTTGGGTGGGTGGGTGGCTGCGTTTGTGTGGTGTGGAAGAGGGGGTGACAGACACAGTGGGAGAGGACACAGGGGACGTGTAAATGGCAGTGGGGGTGGTGACTGCACGTGTGCGGACTGGAGTGGAGGGTGTGCTGGTGATGGAAACACTGGCTGATGGTGAGGTGAATGGAGGTGTGAGTGTAGACGTCACAGGGAGGGAGGAGGGAGACGAGGAGGTGGGGGTCACAGAGGTGGTAGTGACTGTTGGCATGTCTGCATCGGAATGTTGCGTGTGTGAATGTCTGCGTGATCTGTGGTGCTTATGTTTGGATGAGCTTCTCTTGGGTGTTGAGGTGTGTGCAGGCTGGTCTGATGGTGTGGGTGGGACAGGCAGAGGAACAGGAGACTGGGAGGAGGGAGTTAGTAGAGACAGGCAGGAGACAGGGACAATGGCTGCCGTCAGTGCTGAGGCCAGAGCCTGGAACGATCGCTGATGGGCAGCCTGACCCGAATGAATGCCCTCCAGGTACGCATTGCTGCGATGAACCTCCCTCTCCACCCCCTGGATGGCATTCAAAAGGGTAGTCTGCCCAACAATGAGCGTTCGGAGGAGGTCAATGACCTCCTCACTGAGGGCAGCGGGGGTAACAGGGGCAGGGCCTGAGGTGCCTGGGGCGAAGGAGATGCCCGGCTTCCTGGCAGAGCGGGCACGGGGCGAACGCTGAGGGGCTGCTGGGAGGGCGGAGATGGTGCGCTGGGTGGCGGATGTACCTGTAATGGCGGGGGGCACGGATGGTGCCACCCCCGCAAGGGAGCCCCCTTCCGAGGACGTGTCCGTGTCGCTGCAGGCTCCAGTCGTCCCCGTCGTGGAGCTCCCCTCGCCCTCCGTCTCACTGGTCCAGTCTGACTCTGTGGCATGGCCCTCCTGGGCCATGTGAGATGCAGCTCCCTCCTGCCCCGATGCCACTTCTCCTCCGCCTGATGATGCTGATGCACACAAGCACAGAAAGACAAACAAAAAGGGGGGGGAGAGAGAAATAAAGGGATATTGAGTACATGGATCTCCGGTACAGTTAGCGGACATGACAGACACAGATGCCCCCTGCACTAAGTTGCGCACTTGGGGTACGCTACGCATTCCGTGGAACATGGCCTACACGCCTAGAGTTGACAACTGCACCCATGGATGACACGGCCCAGGGATGGCTGTACTGACAAACTACTGAGGGTGGTGGCTGGGGACACAGGGGCTTACGGGGGTGCCCAGCCTACAGATATCGCCCTGGCCTAGGGGGACCCCCAGCCCTCCTCCCCCACCCAGACACCTCCACTGCGCGACAACAGAGTAGATAATGCTTGTACTCACCCCCTTGTGTCTGCTGTGCTGCCCTCACGCGCCCATCCAATTCAGGGTAGGCCACCGCCAGGATCCGGAACATCAGGGGGCTCAGTTGACGGCAGGCACCCCGCCTACGTTGGGAGGCCATCCCCAGCAGAGACTCGGCGGTCTTCTTGGTCCCGCGGCGGATGTCCTCCCACCTCTTGCGGCAGTGGGTGCCCCGTCGATGGTGGACCCCCAGGGCCCGGACTTCCTTGGCGATGGCACGCCAAATCCCGATCTTCTCATGGGCGCGGACCTATGTGACACGTACAGGGAGGGAGAAATACCACGTTCAAGTTTCTCAGCATTTTCCTTTCCAGTGGCCCAACGCCCCCCATCCCCGCCAGGCCCCCTGCCATGCCCAACATGCCCCCCATCCCCGCCAGGCCCCCCGCCATGCCCCCCGCCATGCCCAACATGCCCCCCATCCCCGCCAGGCCCCCCGCCAGGCCCCCCGCCATGCCCAACATGCCCCCCATCCCCGCCAGGCCCCCCGCCATGCCCCCCGCCATGCCCAACATGCCCCCCATCCACGCCAGGCCCCCCGCCATGCCCCCCGCCATGCCCAACATGCCCCCCATCCCCGCCAGGCCCCCGCCAGGCCCCCCGCCAGGCCCCCCACCATGCCCAACATGCCCCCCATCCCCGCCAGGCCCCCCGCCATGCCCAACATGCCCCCCATCCCCGCCAGGCCCCCCGCCATGCCCCCCATCCCCGCCAGGCCCCCCGCCAGGCCCCCCGCCATGCCCAACATGCCCCCCATCCCCGCCAGGCCCCCCGCCAGGCCCCCCGCCAGCCCCAACATGCCCCCCATCCCCGCCAGGCCCCCAAGCCAGCCAGTGGCCCCAAATCCATATTGAATTAAACTCACTTGTTGGTCTGGAGGACCGTAGAGTAGCGCATACTGGGGGAGGACCCCATCCACAAGTTTCTCCAACTCCTCTCCAGTGAAGGCAGGGGCCCTTTCCCCAGTCGCAGCAGCCATTGTCCCTTCCAGACCGAGGTCACAGCAACACTTGCAGTATAGGTCCTCTCCTGTGAAAGTTCAAGTCGCAAGTGGATAAGTAGATAGAAAATGGCGGTCACGTCCGCGGCGGTGCGTACCGCGGCGGTGCGTCCCGCCACCGCCGGCGCCCTTCGCCATTGGCTCCTGAAACCCATAGGCTTCAATGTTAACCAATGCGGCTTCGCGCCGCGGTCTTCGCCCGCCGCCCGCCGCGGTGTGCCACGCCAGCGCATTGACCTCACATCCCATTGTCACACTTCACAGGTCAGGCAGCCGCCATTTCCAGGGCCCACATGGCTCAATTTCAACTGCGTCACACAGGCCTAGGCCTTGCATAGCCACTCAGACACGCCATTCACTGCATAGAGAATCGTATACTGTGCTAGCTGTGAGTACGTACCTGTGGGTTGCTTGACTGTGTGCTCCATGTTGGCCTTCCTAGGCACCGTCCGCTGGGTTGGGCGAGGAGACGGATGAATCCTCCCGTGTACCGACCGCTGGTGGACCTGTCGACAATGGAAGAACGCCACATTATCCTGACCTACCGTCTTAACCGTGCCACTATCCATGAACTGTGTGCCCGGCTGGAGCCCGACCTGATGTCCCCCATCCGCCAACCCACAGGGATTCCCCCTCTGGTGCAGGTCATGTCAGTACTACATTTCTTGGCAAGTGGGTCATTTCAGACAACCGTGGGAATTGCTTCCGGGATGTCTCAGCCCATGTTTTCGAAGGTGTTATCCAGAGTGTTGTCTGCCCTGATGAAATCCGTGAGGAACTACATCATTTTCCCTGAGGTGGGCGAATTGGCTACAGTGAAGGGTGATTTCTACGCCCTTGGACATATTCCCAACGTAATTGGTGCCATTGATGGGACCCATGTGGCTTTGGTTCCCCCAAGAGACAGGGAGCAGGTGTACAGGAACAGAAAAAATTACCATTCAATGAACATCCAGGTGGTGTGTTTGGCTGACCAGTACATCTCGCATGTAAATGCCAAATTCCCAGGGTCAGTGCATGACGCCTACATCCTCAGGAATAGCAGCATCCCTTACGTGATGGAACAGCTACAGAGACACCGTGTATGGCTAGTGGGGGACTCTGGGTACCCCAACCTGTCGTGGCTACTGACCCCAGTAAGGAATCCCCGGACCAGGGCAGAGGAACGGTACAATGAGGCCCATGGGCGTACTAGGAGGGTGATCGAACGCACCTTTGGCCTACTAAAGGCCAGGTTTCGGTGCCTGCATATGACAGGTGGATCCCTAATGTACTCACCTAAGAAGGTGTGTCACATCATCGTGGCCTGCTGCATGCTTCACAACCTGGCTTTGCGCCGCCAGGTGCCTTTCCTGCAGGAGGATGGTCGAGACGGTGGTGTTGTGGCAGCGGTGGAACCTGAGGAGAGTGACGAGGAGGAAGACGACGGGGCTGAAACAGACAACAGGGACAGAATCATTGAACAGTACTTCCAATAGGACACAGGTAACATTTCAAAGATAATTTAGTAAATGTTAACTACTCTCCAGCATCTCTGCTGCCTGTCTATTTGCCCCAGTGTATGATGACTGAGTTTTGGCTTTTCCCTCCCTATTTCAGATCTGGGGTCCCCACTACGAGTCCTGTGCTTCGTTTCCCCATGGACTACAGCTTTGTGGCAGCTGTTTGTTGACTTCACCATGTACAAGGACATATTTGCACTGTCATGTCAATTACAATCTATTGAAATCACAGCCAGACTCCTGATATTTTGGTGCAAAATAGGTGTTTATTGAAGTGCTCAAAATGGGATGGGTGGTTTCAAGTGGGTGGGGGCTATGGTGAAGGAATGTCCATGGCAGAGTCCAGAGTAACAGTCACACAGGTGCATTGTCCAGAGGCCTGTGGAGAGATGGAGCATGGGCAGTTCAAGGATGGACAGGGTGACAATGTGGGACAGTGGGATGACATCAGGTGGTATCCATTGCTGGCGGGGGTCTTGACATCCTACTCTGTCTTCTTGCGAGATCTCAGGGCCCTCTTGCGGGGTGGTTCTTCTCCTGCAGGAGGTGGGGGTCTGGTGGGCTGCTGCTGTGCGGGGGCCTCCTGTCCACTAGCGCCGGCAAAGGTGGATGGCTGTTCTTGGTCCAGGCTAGTGGCAGGGGCCCTTGGGTGTTGTTCAGTGTCCGCCCTGCTGTTTACGAGGTCCTGCAGCAGCCCTACCATGGTAACCAGGGTGGTGTTGATGGCTCTGATGTCCTCCCTGTACCCCCGATAGTGTTCCTCCTGCAGCACCTGGATCTCCTGGAACCGGGCCAGTACCGTCGCCATCGTCTCCTGGGAGCGGTTGTATGCTCCCATGATGGTGGTGAGGACCTCGTGGAGAGTGGGTTCCCTGGGCCTCTCCTCCCCCCCCTGTCGCACAGCTGCCCGCCGAGTTGCCCTGTTTCCCTGGGCCTCTGCCCCCTGGCCGGTGTGCCCACTACCACTGCCCCCAGGTCCCTGTTGTTGTTGGGGTGGTGGGTTATCCTGGGTGCCCTGTAGTGGTAGACACACCGCAGATTGACGCGCCCTGGAGACAGAGGCATGGGCCCGCTGGGTGGGAGCTGTGCTGGTGTTCCCAGAGGGGTTAGGGTCTGTAGTGGCCTGTGCCTATGTGAGGGGAACCGACTGTCCAGAGGTCCCCGATGGTCCGGGCTGGTCATCGGTGTCCAGATCGACAGAGCTGCTGTCATCGCTGACGGCCTCTTGGGTGGGGGGTGTGGATAATTCTGGCCCCTCCGCCGCGGTGTGTTGACGGTCGGGTCCTGCAGGGGTATAGAGGTATGGTTATAGTTTCAATGAGTGGCATATGGGTGTATCTATGGGTTCTCGTGTCCCCAAGTGCTGGCATTCGTGTGTGGGGGCTTTGGTGAGGGTGGCTTGTGGGGGGGATGTGTATATGCATTGGGCATGCTTTGGTGATGGGTGTCCATGCTTAGTGGACGCATGCAGGCCTAGGTTTTGGGATGTGTGGGTTGTGATGGTGAGACATTGGCGGGGAATAGGTGTGCTGGGGGTGGGGGTGAGGATGGTGGTGGGGGTGAGGATGGTGGTGGGGGTGAGGGTGGGGGTGAGGATGGGGGTGGGGGTGAGGGTGGGGTTCGAGGATGGGGGTGAGGGTTGGGGTCTGATTTGGCATGCAGGTGGGGGGGAGGCAGTATTGAAGCTTCAACTTACCAGTATCCATTCCTCCGCCGACTCCTGCGAGGCCGTCAGGATGCAGGATGTTCAAGACTTCCTCCTCCCATGATGTGAATTGTGGGGGTTGAGGTGGGGGTCCTCCGCCAGTCTTCTGCACGGCGATGTTGTGCCTGGATACCATGGAACGCACCTTCCCCCGTAGGTCGTTCCATCGCTTCCTGATGTCTTCCCGATTTCTGGGGTGCTGTCCCACTGCGTTCACCCTGTCGACAATCCTCTGCCATAGCTCCGTCCTCCGGGCAATACTGGTGTATTGTATCTGTGTGCCGAACAGCTGGGGCTCTACCCGAACGATTTCCTCCACCATGACCCTGAGTTCTTCGTCTGTGAAGCGGGGTTGTCTTTGGGGTGCCATGGGGTGGTGTGTATGATGTGTGGGGTGGAGTATGTGTATTTAAGTGAGTTGAGTGTGGTGGTGTGTGTTGTTTTGTGTGTGGATAGTGTGTGGGTGATGGTGTTGAGTGGCTGTGGCTGTTATGTTTTGGATGCTGGTGTCTCGCTCTTGTCTTCTTTACGAATTTTTAAGCGTAGGGGTTTGTGGGTGATGTGGGTGTGTGTTTTATATTGTATTGTGTGTGTGGGAGTGGCGTGTGTATGTGTATCAGGTGTGTGGGATTCAAATCGTCCAATGTGGCTGAGTTTTGTTCGTTTGTGTGTATTCTGACCGCGCCGGTGTGTCCCGCCAATGGAATACCGCGTTTGAATGACCGCCGCGTGGATTCGTGGGTCGTAATGGCATGGGCGTATTTCTGTTGGCGTGGCGGTGGAGGTTTGGTCACCTCCACCTTTCCGCCGACCGCTGGTCTGGCGGTCTGTTGTGGCGGTCGGATTTTCGGAGGTTTGCCTTCTGCGGGTCAGAATGACCGTGGCGGGTTTCCGCGACCGCGGCGGGATTATGGAGGATTTCTGACCGGCGGTAGGCGCCTTTTACCGCCGAGGTCAGAATGACCCCCATAATGTGATGGGCGTAGTTTTGTGGCATAACGGTGTGGGTTTTGATACCGCCAGTTTATCACTTAACTTTGGTCTGGCGGATTTGTGTATGTGGCTGTATACTGATGGATTGGTGTGTGTGTGTGTCATAATGTAGTGAACGGATGTCCACCGCGGCAGCGGTAAGTTGGCGGCAGTCAGCATGGCAGTAAGTAGGATTTACCGCCAATGTCATAATGAGGGCCTATGTTTTTATTGTGCAATGCCAATGGGGTTTTAAATAGGTGTACTTGATGCAATGGTTGTCTTCACTTAGCCCAGAAGTTATTTTTCTCAAGAGACCCACCTTCGAAATAACATTTCTAAACTTTATATCCTGGAGAAATACTCCCATGTCTATTTTGCCTCAGTGTGGGCTGTAGTGTGGGGGTTGCCATTTATTTGGGGAAAGGAATCCATTGGAAGGTGACACAGGTATTCAGGGATCCCAGAAGAAGATGGCTCTGGATAAATGTTTTATTACAGGATACTCTCTGGAATTTGACTAATTATTATGGTCTTGTCTAAGATCTTTGGCGGTGATTTCAATTATATCCAGGACCTTACTCTAGACACCTACAACTGGACCAAAAAAACACCATAAGCCAAAAACCCAAAGGTTTTGGCCACCTTAAATCAAGATTTTCAGGTAGAAGACCCATGACGGTTCAACCATCCTGGTGTAGCTCAATACACCTGCTTTTCACACAGATTTAAGACAGCATCATAGTTAGATTTTTTTCCTTATTAGCCAGGGAATTAGGTGTGAGGGTTCAGATATTTGGGCAAATGCCTTTTCTGACCATTCAGTTGTATCAGTTACAGTTGATCTAGAAACTCCCGTTCGGTAAAGGCTCAGATGACATTTCAATAGGCCTCTTTTGATGGATCAGAATTGTCTCGATGAAACAAGGCTATTTATAACAGAGCTTTTTCAGATTAACAGTAATGCAACCCCTGAATTTGCAGTCTGGGAGGTCTTTAAAGCAACATTGCATGGAAATATTGTAGCTTATAAAGTAAGCCAGAGTCGGCTGCATGCTTTAAGAATAGAGGAATTACAACGTACAGTATATTCTGTCACAGGTGACTTCGTAGAGACAGGAGGCAGAGTGATGTCTAAAAAGCAGCTGAGGAGGCTAAGCATAGTCTCAGGGACTTTCTTATTCTGGAATAAATAAATAATTTTAGATCATTCTAACAAAGGTGTACGAAAATCAGCAGTTAGGAAACGTTTTGGCCTGGTCAACTTGTATTCAACAAGGCAAACGTGGTCAACCAAATACTGAACCTCGCTAGTCAGGCGCTAGCAACTGAAAATGAAGAAGTTGCTCGACTCTTCCTGCGACATTACAAAAGCCATTATGAAGACATCTATTCCATTCCACTTTCCAGTATAGAACAGTATTTCAGCTCAAATGTTAGGCTCACTAAGACAAATAGTTTTAGCAAAAATACCAGCTTTCGTTAAAGAATTAATTATGTTTTAGTAGTCTTGTTTAATTGAATAAGGGAAGGGGGAAAGATCCTTTCAACTTTCAAAGAATCTACCATAGTCAGCGTTTAAAAAAATATATAAATCCCCAACTAATGTCTGATAAACTTGCTTAGTGCAGATTATAAACTTTTAACAAACGTCTAGGCAGCCCGCATTGCCCCAACAGGTCAAATTTTACTTCATAAGGATCAGAGCCGGTTCATAGCAAGCAGGATCATGGCAGCAAACACCATTTTTTTAATTCAGGCTAAAGATTATTTCACAAACAAACAAATTAGTGCTGCAATTGTAATGATGGACGCCAAGAAGCCAGTTTATTTGGTCAATTGGGATGCTCTTTTTTACAGTCTGCATATATTTGGGTTTCCCGTCCAATTTTTAAGGATGCTTTAAAATATTTATCAAGATGTCCAGGCCAAGATCATCATCAACTTAAAGACTAGAGGGACTTTGAAAATTATTAGAGGTACCGACAGGGGAGCCCTATGTCCTCAATCCTATTTAGAATTTGTATTGAACCTTTAGCTGAGAGGATATGTATTATGGGTTTGATTTGCCCACCTACAGATGGGATGACAAAAATAAAGTTATCTGCAGACAACATCATCCTATATTTAAAAGCTGATTGGGAGAATATACAGAGGGTCCTTGATTTGATAGAAGAGTTCACTAATTTAGGGAGTTATAAGGTTAATAAAGTTATAAAGGATTTGCTCCTATTTAATGCGTCTTCTATCAACATTCCACTCACCTTCCAGCATCAGGACAGTTTCAGAGCCCGATTCGGTACCTAGGGATTTTTGTCACTAGTAGATATTGTCAGTTGTTTCAATTATACTGTGTGACAATGCTCAGGAAGTTTCAAGCTCTTTTAGAAAGATTGTCTCTCCTGCCATTGACATTGATAGGTAGGGTAGCACTTATTAAAATGTACATCTTACCACTTTTTTATTTCTGTTTACTAATTTACCTTTAAAAATTACCAGTTCATATTTTTAAAGGGTTGGATTCCCTAATTAGAAGGTTTGTGTGGAACAAGAAAGCCCCCAGGGTGAAATATTCAATTCTTCAGCTCGATAAGCTTAATGCTCCCCCGTTTTCAGACATGCTACCAGGCAGCATTGTTCAATAATATGGCAGGATTAATAGAAGGGAAGGCTTTATTAGATGATTTATTATTGAGGAATATGGTGCAAGAATCTGCAATTGACTTGCCGGCCTTCATAAAACCAGTGAAACTGCTAAAGAAGCCTAGATACAAGGCAGTGCAGGAGTTGCAAAGTCATATTGCTGCCCTGGATAAACTATGCCAGATTGCCACAGCTACATGAAAATACAGGATTGCAAATTTGTCGGCTGTAGTCTGTCAAGACCAACAGTTACATTTTGAAACTCTAATGGGTTCAGGATAATTGGAGATATCTTTATAGGGCATACGCTTATCAAATGGGAAGAACTTACTCTGCGATGTGGGACACAATGTAATCAGTTCTTTTTAAGCTTTATACAGATAACTCGATTCATAGTTGATTAGGTTCAGGAGGAAGGGGCAGTAGTCCAATTGGTCATTTGCTATGTATTTAAAAGCAAGCTTAGAGGTATTGGGAATTGGTATAGGGTGTTGCACAATTATTTGTGTCAGGATTTAATTTCTGAGTTTATTTGAGAAAACTCTTTGCAGTTTCTCTGAAGAATGACATCTCATTTTCAGAGCTAGGGCAGAAATCCTTGAGGGCAGCGAATTATAAAAGAATGTCCTTTTTGTCCTGATGGCCTGCATATTATCCTCCACAAGCACTTGTTACAATATTTCTGGCAGTTGCGGGCCAATGTTTTTGCTGTCAACGTGATAGACTGGGCAACTGGTTGCATATATTTTATGCATGTCCAAAATGTTTGCAATTTTGGGAGGACGTTGGTGACACAGCACTTTGGGACTCAGAGTCGCAGAACTTCAGTGAGGCTGCAGCAGCATCAGGCCTGTGGTGTCGGTCAGGGTTGTCACACTCAAGCGGTGACCACGGCTTTGGGTTACAGGCAGAGGTGTGGCATCATGCAGAGGCGCCGGTTCTGAAGTCGTCCGGAGTCGGGGTGCCTGGATCTTATTGTTTTCTCACCGGAACTCACTTCCAAGGGCCCAGGAACTGGATTGGCACCACTTGGCAAGTCAGGGTCCTCAGCAGGAGTACCCAGGTGCTGGTAGGTGAAGTCTTTGATGTCCCTCAGACTTCTTAACAGGAGGCAAGCTCAGTCCAAGCCCTTGGAGAAACTTCACAAGCAGGATTTCAGAAAGCAAAATCCAGTCCTTTTCCTCTTCAAGCAGAAGCAGCAGCAGACCAGCACAGCAAAGCAACAGACAGAGTGGCAGGTCCTCCTCACGCATCAAGCTCTTCTCCTTGGCAGAGGTTCCTCTTGATCCAGAAGTATTCTAAAAGTCTAGGGTTTTGGGTCCACTACTTATACTAATTTCTGTATTTGAAGTAGGCAAACTTTAAAGGAAAGTCTCTGTTGTTCACAGGATCCTGCTTTGTCCAGGCCTGGCCCCAGACACACTCCAGGGGGTTGGACTGTGCACTGTGTGAGGGCAGGCACAGCCCTTTCAGGTGTAAGTGTCATTCCCTCCCCACTCTAGCCCAGGAGACTCATCAGGATATGCAGGAGACTCCCACGCTACCTTAATGTCACTGCCTAGAGGGAATTCACAAGCAGACCAACTGTCAGTGTGACCCAAACATGGATTCCACAGGCAGGCAGAGGCACAGAATGTTTAAGCAAGAAAATTCCTACTTTCTAAATGTGGCCTTTTCAAACAGACAATCTAAAAACCCACTCTACCAAAATATGTATTTTTAAATTGTGAGTTCAGAGTCCCCAAACTCCACATCTCTATCTCATCCGAATGGAAAACTGCATTTAAAAGATATTTAAAGGCAGTCCCCTTAACATATAGGATAGATAGGTCTTTCAATAGTAAAAGACAAATTAAATAATCTTTCCCTATTAGGACATATAAAACAGACCAGCGCCTGTCCTACCTTTTAAATACACTGTACCCTGCCCGTTGGGCTACCTAGGGCCTACCTTGGGGTGACTTATGTGTAGTGAAAAGGGGTACACTTGCCAGTTCGAATTGGCAGTGCAATACTGCACACACAGACACTGCAGTGGCAGGTCTGAGACATGTTTATAGGGCTGCTCATGTGGGTGGCATAATCAGTGCTGCAGGCCCACTAGCAGCATTTGATTAACAAGCCCTGGGCACACATAGTGCACTTTACTAGGGACTTACCAGTAAATCAAATGTGCCAAGTGTGGAAACCCAATTACTAATATCTTTTAGACAGAGAGTACTTGCACTTTTAATCAATCAATCAGGAATTTGTAAAGCGCACTACTCACCAGTGAGGGTCTCAAGGAGCTGAGAAGAGGTAGGGTAGAAGGGGGGAGGTGCTGCTACAGCTCGAACAGCCAGGTCTTGAGAAGTTTTCTGAAGGTAAGGAGGTCTTTGGTCTGGCGCAGGTGGGTGGGAAGAGTGTTCCACGTTTTGGCAGCAAGAAAGATCTACTGCCGGTTGTAGTTCTGCGGATGCGTGGGATAGTTGCGAGGGGGAGGTCGGCGGAGTGGAGATGCCGGGTCAGGGTGTAGAAGTAGAGCCGTCTGTTGAGGTATTCTGGTCCGGTGTTGTGCAGTGCTTTGTGAGCGTAGGTGAGGAGTTTGAAGGTGATTCTCTTGTTGACTGGGAGCCAGTGCAGGTTTTGTCAGGTGGTCTGTGATGCAGCCGTGGTGGGGGATGTCCAGGATGAGGCATGTGGAGGCGTTCTGGAAGCATTGCAACCTCTTCTGCAGTTTGGCCGTGGTTCCTGCATAGAGGGCATTGGCGTAGTCCAGTTTGCTGCGTACGAGGGCTTGGGTGACTGTTCTTCTGATTTCGGTGGGTATCCATCTGTAGATCTTTCAGAGCATGCGGAGGGTGTTGAAGCAGGAGGAGTAGATGGCGTTGACTTGCTGGGTCATGGATAATGAGGAGTCCAAGATGAATCCTAGGATGCGTGCATGGTCAGTGGGAGTCGGAGCGGCTCCAAGAGTGGCAGGCCACCAGGAGTCATCCCATGTGGATGAGGTGGAGCCGAAGATGAGGACTTCAGTCTTGTCAGAATTGAGATTGAGGCAGCTGCTCTTCTCCGTCCTGGATGGCCTTCATTCTTTTGTGGAGGTTGGTCTTGGAGGAGTCCTTGGTGAGGGAGAGGATCAGCTGGGTGACGTCGGCATATGAGATGATGTTGAGATTGTGGGATCGGGCAATGTTAGTGAGCGGGCCATGTAGACGTTAAAGAGGGTCGGGCTGAACGACGAACCCTGGGGTTCGCCTCAGATGACTTCGGTGGCCTCTGAGCGGAATTGGGGGAGGCGGACTCTCTGGGTTCTGCCGGTGAGAAAGGAGGTGACCCAGTCAAGGGCTCTGTCGCGGATTTCTGCATTGCTGAGGTGTGAGTGTGGGGTATGGTGGCAGATGGTGTCGAACGAGGCCGAGAGGTCCAGGAAGATGAGGGCTGCAGTTTTGCTGCTGTCCAGTACGGTCCTGATGTCGTCGGTGGCGGCGATGAGGGCAGTTTCAATACTGTGGTTGCTGCGGAATCCAGATTGGGTCGGGTCCAGGCTGTAGTTCTCCTCGAGGAAGCAGGTTAGTTGTCTGTCGACAGCCTTCTCAATTACTTTTGCCGGGAAGGGGAGCAGGGAGATAGGCCGGACGTTCTTGAGGTCCTGTGGAACCGCCTTGGGTTTTTTGAGGAGGGCGTTGATCTCAGTGTGTTTCCAGCTCTTCGTGAAGGTGGCGGACTCGAAGGAGCTGTTGATGATCTCCCGTAGTTGGGGTGCGATGATGGAGCTTGCTTTGTTGAGGATGTGGTGAGGGCAGGGGTCAGATGGAGAGCCGGAGTGGATGGTTTTCATGATTTCAATGGTGTCGTTGACGGGGTCCAGGAGAGCAGGAGGTTGGTCGGAGGTGAATCTGTGGTGTTGGTATTTTTCTGGGTGCTGAAGCTGTCGTGGATGTCTGCAATCCTGCGGTGGAAGTAGGAGGCTAGGGAGTCTCAAAGGTCTTGGGATGGCGGGATGTTGTTGGCGTTGGAGCTGGGGTTGGAGAGTTCCTTCACGATGTTGAAGAGCTCATTGTGGCTGTGTGCATTTTTGTTTATTTGGTCTTTGAAGGCGGTTCTCTTGGCGGCTTGGATGAGTTGGTGGCGGGGGATGCACCATGGACATCATTTAGATGTCACCAAGGGTCGCAGCTGCAATCACTGACTGCACCTTTGCTACCCTTGGCACTTGACCCTTGGCCTCAGGGGTGGCAATTTCAGTGCCAGAACACAGTGGCAGCTCAGTTCGGGCCCCACTGTCTTTGTTTTCTGTCTATTTTTTATTACACTGACAGTGAAACATTCATCTTATTTACTGTTAGTGTAATACAACTGGAATAACGTTAGCTGGAATATGCCCTACCATGGCTGGTGAGATGGGTAAAATATGTCTTTAAATGTATATTGTGTGTGTGCTTGCAGGTGAGAGTGTGGATATGTGAGATGAAGTGCATGTAAGTGTGAATTTGTGAGTATGTGTATGTGAGGAAAAGTGGAGGTCAAAGGGCATGTGATGTCACTTCTGCTACCCCTGGCATTTCGGTGAACTGATGACCATGTTTAGCACTGGTTAGCAGTGGTAAACTGCCCAGAGTATCAAAACCAGCAAAAACGACGTACAGCACAGGATCTGTTATAAATGGGGTCTTTGGTTGGCAGTCAGGTTACCCCTGTCCAAGCAAGGACCCTCACTGTAGTCAGGGTAAAGGGGAATCAACCTCAGTTAACCCCCGCTCTCCCCCTTGGTAGGCTGGCACAAGCAGGCAGCGCTTAAGAGTCTAGGTGTAAAGTATTTGTACCAACTCACACAGTAACTCAGTGAAAATACTACAAAATGACACGACACAGGTTTAGAAAAATAGGTAATATTTATCTAAACAAAACAAGACCAAACCTACAAAAATCCACCATACACAAGTCAAGTTATGAATTAAAAAGCAAAAAGAGTCTTAAATCCTTAGAAAGCAGTGCTAACACTGTTATCGTGAAAAAGTACCTGGGTTGCGTCAGGAAAGGCCAGTGATGCGTCGATTTCTCACTCGCAAGCAAGACCGTGTATTGTTCCTCCCCCGTTCAGATCAGTGTGCGTAGTTTTTCCTCTCCGCAGGAGAGCGATGAGTCACTCCGGACAGACACCTCGGGTCCAGGCAGGCTTTCCATTGTTTTTCTGCACCCAGCGAGGTTTGCGTCTAAAATCCGGTTGCACGGTATCAGAAAACCGCACTATGTGGAGTTGCGACATTAACAGCGGGTGTTGTGCATCATTTCTCCAGCCGTGTGCATCGATCTTCCAGCCGTGATTCAGGTGGAGCGTAGATTTCCGCTGCGAAGCACCCGGAGCGTTGTTTCTCAGCCGCGTCTCAGAAGGTGCGTCGGAAATTTCCCTGCACGGCGGACTGTGTGTGGATTTTTAGTCTTGGACTGCTAGCTTCACCTTTCTAGGCCCCTGGAACTGGATAGGGTACCACTTAGCAGGGCTGGAGTCTCAGCAGAGAGTACAGGTGCTGGCAGGGGAAGTCCTTGATGGCCTGAGACTTCAAAAACAGGAGGCAAGCTCAGGACAAGCCCTTGGAGATTTCTTCACAAGCAGGAATGAAAAACAAAGTCCAGTCTTTGTCCCCTTGCACAGGCAGAAGCAGCAACTGCAGGATAGCTCCACAAAGCACAGTCACAGGCAGGGCAGCACTTCTCCTCAGCTCTTCAGCTGTTCTCCAGGCAGAGGGTCCTCTTGATTTCCAGAAGTGTTCTAATTTTCAGGGGTTTGGGTGCTCTTCTTATACCCATTTTGGCCTTTGAAGTAGGCCTACTTCAAAGGAAAGCCTCTCTTGTTTGTGAGATTCTGCCTTACCCAGGCCAGGCCTCAGACACACACCAGGGGATTGGAGACTGCATTGTGTGTGGGCAGGCACAGCCCTTTCATGTGTAAGTGACCACGCCTCCCCTCCCTCCTAGCACAGGTGGCTCATCAGGATATGCAGGCTACACCCCAGCTCCCTTTGTGTCACTGTCTAGAGAGAGTTGCAAACAGCCCAACTGTCAAACTAACCCAGACAGGGAATCCACAATCAGACAGAGTCACAGAATGGTTTGAGCAAGAAAATGCCTGCATTCTAAAAGTAGGTAAACCAATGAGGCCAATACCCTCTAACCCTTATGACCAGGGTAATAAATGTGTTTGCATTAGAGGTCAGTGCAAGGGGGAAAGTACCCTAGACTTCCGCGGGATACAAAAGACTTAAGACATTCTCTGTGTACCATCAATGGGATATCAAAATAAATGTATTACTTCATATATTACTTTGATCATATTAATCCAAAACGTTTTTACATGTGAATATTGATTGAACATGTAATTTTGTTCACGAGAGAGTATATATTATATTTTCACATTCGTCTCCATAGGTGCTCCTAAAAATCAGTGAAAGTGATGAAGTGCAGGTAAGTGAAGGTGATATATACAGTCAGTGCAGAGTGTGGTTTTAAGAAAATTATGAACTTTGAGTGGCTCCTTCAGTCCAGGAAGCCCTGAAGTTTCACAAAATGTCTTTGTATTTGTCTCAAACACTCTTTGGAGATATGTCGACGTTTCGACCCCGTAATAAGGTGAGTCAAGAAAGGGTCATCATCAGGACAAGGATAATCCAATTGGTAGCACCTGAATTCCAGTGTAAACCACCAATCTGGTGATCAGGGACATTTTCAAGACAGGGCAAAGTCCCAAGATCTACGAATCTACGCTTGTCTGCGGTCGTAGTATCAAAGAGCACCAGTGATCGCTAGTATCTGGTGCTCAGGTGATTTAGATAGATGAATAATCTCAATGTGGGGGGTGTTCAAATCGTCCAGTGGCTGTAATTGGCCAGAGAGCGCCGAAAATTCAGGGGCTCGGGAGATTTATGAACACGGGCTGCTGCCGAAGCAGTCAGCGTGCAGGCTTGAATCCAGCCGGTGAAACAGAAAGCCAGGGTTGGAGGAACTCCTTGGTACACCCGAGATGTATCATGATTAATATGATCAAAGTAATATATGAAGTAATACATTTCTTTTGATATCCCATTTATGGTACACAGAGAATTTCTTAAGTCTTTTGTATCCAGCGGAAGTCTACATTCTAAAAGTGGCATTTTGAAACACACAATCTCAAAGCCAACTTAACTAAAAGATGTATTTTTAAATTTTGAGTTTAGAGACGCCAAACACCACATGTCCATCTGCTCCCAAAGGCAATCTACACTTTAATCATATTTAAAGATAGCCCCCATGGTAACCTATGAGAGAGATAGGCCTTGCAACAGTGAAAAACGAATTTGGCAGTATTTCTCTGTCAGGACATATAAAACACATTAGTATATGTCCTACATTAAACATTCACTGCACCCTGCCCACGGGGCTACCTAGGGCCTACTTTAGGGGTGTCTTACATATAAGAAAGGGGAAGGTTTAGGCCTGGCAAGTGGGTGCACTTGCCAAGTCGAATCAGCAGTTTACAACTGCACACACAGACACTGCAGTGGCAGGTCTGAGCCATGTTTACAGGGCTACAAATGTGGGTGGCACAACCAGTGCTGCAGGCCCACTAGTAGAATTTGATTTACAGGCCCTTGGCACGTCTAATGCACTGTACTAGGGACTTACCAGTAAATAAAATATGCCAGTCATGGAAATCCAATTACACATACATTTTACATAGGAGCACTTGCACTTTAGCACTGGATAGCAGTGGTAAAGTGCCCGGGAGTAACAAAAACAGCACAAAAGAGTCCAGCACACATCAACAACCTGGAAAACAGAGGCAAAAAGTTAGGGGAGACCACTCCAAGGATGCCAAGTCTAACAGGATCCAAAAACAGGGGGTCAAAAACAAAAAAAGTACACAGAAACAATGCCAAGAGCTGCCAGGTCTAACAACCAGTTTTTCTATCATGTATTTTAGCACAATTTACTTACTTGGATAAAGCTTTGCACAATGCACTCTGTCACTTTAAGACTGTTATCTTCCTACAAATGCAGAGATTTTTTATGTTTTGCGTTGATGCTGCTAATGACACTCCCCTTGGCACCTCGGTATTTCTAACATGCATTCTTGCTGTAATAAGATGAGGATGATTAAGCTCCTGATAGGGTTTACAGTTCTTCATTGGTATCTACAATATTCATACTTCTGTACCATTGCATTTGTGTCGCTATTGGATGTAGTCCTGAATGATGCCCTTTGTCACTGTAAGACTGCCATGCACAGTTGGACAAGGTTTTGCACCATGCACTCTGTCACTTTAAGGCTGTTATCTCCCGATCATTGTAGAGCTTTTCTATGTTTCTATATTTTGTACTTATGCATTTTTGCACTTTTTGTATCTCGCTGATATCTGATGGATGAAAGTATTCGCATTCTTGGCATTGGACATAGGATGTTTTTCTCCTTTCAGATGCCTGTCTATTTTCCATTAATATAATTAGTTGACTAGCCATGTCGTCACGTTAATACAGTTAACATTTGTATTTTTCGATATATGGAAGAGAATTTCAATTTCTTTGTTTTGGTTTCCTTTGTATAATTTATTTTATGCAATGAGGCAACCCAGACAGACATCTTCTGACATAATCTGATTTATTCTAGCTGCTTGTTTTGTCTGTTGGTATGCATATTATGTTACACACAGCTGCTCAATAAAAAAGAGGGTTGACTAGGAACGCATATCTGAGTAATTCTCAGCATGAGCTGAGTATTTCTCTACTTCTTCTGTATTTCACCTCAGAGGAGCCTAAAAGGTATGAGTAGATGGACCAATCCTAGGCGTACTCTGTATTTCATATGGCTAACCCTAATAAAGAGATTTCTCATGTAGGTAACTCTCATCTTATCATGACATTCAAACTGAGTAATTGTCATCTGCCTATTCATCTTATTTGGCTGTTTTTTGTTATGGGCAACTCTCATCTAGATTTCCTAATAAGTGTTTTGAGGAATGAGTTGGGTTTTGAGAGATGAGTAGTTTTCCACTGTATTGCAGTTGTCGCAATTGCTATAGCACTCTAAGAAGGGCCTGACTAGCAATCTTTATCATAATAAGGGTTTCAGTGAATTAGTATTTCTTTGCCACCTTCCAAAATAGGTAACATTATAAAATACAAGTTACTATTATTATTATTAGTCATTGTGGTTCATTAAATTTGTTATTACCCACCACTCCATCTCGTTCAGGGTTCACGTAGGAATGTAAGAAAGTAGAATTCCCGTCATTTCTAATGCACCTGCATCTGCACACACAGCCACAATACCAATTCTACCACCGAGTAATCAGAACTAAAGTCTGGCCCCCACGCGTGAGCTCCCACTCATCTGTTGACATGAAAATCAAGACTCCTGTAGGTCCACTATACCTTTCTGTAACACATGTGCATCTTGCTTCACCATAAAGTCTGCTGTGACACAATCAGAGTACAACCTGCGGTTTTAGTTTTTGAGACAGTCACTCAAAAGTACCTGCTAACGCAGATGTCTTAATTAGAAATTTTTTAATGAATGTTTATGTATTTTGAATAAGGTTTTATGTAGAAAATTGAATAACATAGAAAAATAATGTGCACGTTTGAAATTGTGACCTCGGAGATTGGCTACCAGTGTTCATGAAATGTACTAATTAATGATTAATCTATATAAAATATTGAAAATATATTAAATTAATGTAGTAATGTGTCATATTAAGGGTTATGAATTATGTTTTGCTTATCAATTGTAGGCCTTAACTTAACGAGTGTCTTGGCCTAGTATTGCCAGGCCTCATGCAGAAGCTGTATTTCCTAGCCCTCTAATGAAAAATGCTGACAGAGTGAATTAACTGTGAAATGCTCATTGTTTTAATAAAAATGTTTAATAGAAGCTTTCTGTGAGAACCGACGGACAGGAGATGATGTCTCTAGCAATGTATCTAATAGTGTGTAATGTGCGTGAGATGTACTTTCCCAGGACACAAACAATGAAGACACTGACTGGAGATGAAGATGCAACAATTTCAATACCTGACGAGCCAGATGATGAGGACATCGTAAAACTGACCAATCAATGACATGTGAACTGTGAAATATTAGAATTCGTAGATTTGGTAAATAGACTTTATTGGGTAGAGTAATAATGTACGATTAATTGAACAATTGGAAATTGGGGATGGTTTGGGGACACTTTCATATAACAACTTGACAGAGGGAAAGAGACAGAGACTTGTCCTGATTTTGTGAGGCGATATTGCAAAGAAGAGATTTGAGATTCTGTCAGTGTGCGCATACTCTCTGACTGAGAGCCTGATGCGTTGCTGATCGACTGATGACCTGTGGAAGAAGACTGATTCTGCTTGCTGACCCATACCGTGGATAGGTAGATATGACAATGACTGAATTGCATTTTTATGCTTTTTCTTTCTAGGTACCAACTGCGCTGACTTATCACTTTTCCTCAGGTAGATGTTTCCCAAATTTGTGTTTTAAATTGTTTTGCATGAAGCCCCACATGCTGATGCTAATTGGAGTTAGTTAAAGTTACTTACATGATGACTGACAAATTACAGGGACAAATGGTTTATCGGAGTATCTCGCTGAACTAAATGGATGTCATAGAGTTACTGAAGTGGGTTTGATTAATGTCTTATATTGATGCATTAGAATGTCTTTTGACTCAAGTTTGATTAGGTCACGTCTTCTGCGACTTTCTGATTAACAAGTATTATTAGAATTGATTCGATTAAAAATTGCTGATTAAAAAAATCATGACTTAGTATTGTTAATGAATAGGGAATAAACTTACTAAACATATAACTAAAGGTGTGGTTATTCATGGCTGAAGAGTCGTGGTGTGTGAAAATGATTGACTCCAGAAATTGTTGAATTGACTAATGGTTATTGACTATTGTGTATTGATTTCTGATTCTGTGTCGAAACTATGGTGAGAACACTCTATTCGTATCAAAAGGTTCATCGACCTATACGCGTCCCCTTGTAAGTTTACTTACCAAGGACCAGCGCGCCAGCAGTTATGGTAGCAGACTACTAGTGGTTAGTTTCTATAGGGGCTTGCCATAGGTGTTCGGTACAGAGTGACAGGTATTGACAGTTGTGTTAGGAGACTGATGGACAGGTGTTCCCAGTTATGGTAATAGTTTGAAGACTGATCAGTTTGAGAATTCAGTATTATTGAGTTTTGGATTTTGTTTTTCAAATTGGCATTTGTAGAGAGAATGATGTTCCCTTAAGCCCAGAAATGGCTTTCCCAGATCTTGGATCCTGCTAGTAGTGTTGGGTATGTTCTTGGCATTCCAGTGATAGAGTGAGAGAATTAGGTTGCGCTTGCACAGCTTACGCAAATCGCAGGTGAATTGTGACGTTTTTCTGCTTTCCTGCCCTTATCTCATAACCGAGCTTACAGAACCTCTCTGGAATGCACTTCTGACATTTATTGTTGATAATTCTCCACCACGAGGTTCCTGAGAGACAAAATGAGTAGATTGGAAGCACACGTTCAAAAGTAGTTGCAGCAATGAAAGCAAAATATATCAAAGTACTTCTCAGTTGCAATGAACACAGCAAATAGATGTGATTAAATTATAGCATAACTTCAAAGCAAAGCATAAAAGTAAACATTCATCACTGTATGGGTAAGGCTGTAGGGCCTATATTCAGCTTCATCTTTCTGGGGTCTGCAAGTTGATGACTCCAGTCAACTGCGAGAAAGAGATTTTCTACCCAAACAGGAGACCAGCAACTGACGTCTAGCTCCTGTCTGAAGTCAAAGCAGATTCAATCTACCCCTGCTGTAGCCTAGAGTCATCCTTAAAAGGAAACTCAGTGTGAGACCGAAGAAACCTGGAGAGTGGCCAATTCTCCCGAGCTCCTCGTTCTCAGGCTGGATTGCGAGGTAAACACAAATTCTACGTGCTCTTATCAGCTAAGGTCTGGTGTGTAGAAAACAGAAAAACACAGCTCATCTGCAATGTCTCAACTGCAATGTCTAACCCCACGTTAAAGCCAATAGGCAGCTAACCTAAATATCAAATGTAATGTCTAATGTCATGTCAAAGCCAATAGGCAGCTAAACTGAATACAACATGTAATGTGCTACTGCCCTGTTAAAGCCAATAGGCAGCTAAACTGAGCAAAACATATAGGGGGTCATTCCGACCCCGGCGGTCAAGGACCGCCGGGGCCGGGGATGCGGGAGCACCGCCAGCAGGCTGGCGGTGCTCCTCAGGATATTCTGACCGCGGCGGTTCAGCCGCGGTCAGAACAGGAAAACCGGCGGTCTCCCGCCGGTTTTCCGCTGTCCTGCAGAATCCTCCATGGCGGCGCAGCTTGTTGCGCCGCCATGGGGATTCTGACACCCCATACCGCCAGGAACGCCCGCCAGGAACAGGATGGCGGTATGGGGTGTTGTGGGGCCCCTGGGGGCCCCTGCAGTGCCCATGCCAATGGCATGGGCACTGCAGGGGCCCCCGTAAGAGGGCCCCACTTTGTATTTCAGTGGCTGCTTTGCAAACACTGAAATACGCGACGGGTGCCACTGCACCCGTCGCACATACCCACTCCGCCGGCTCCATTCGGAGCCGGATTCCTCGTGGGGAGGGGTTTCCCGCTGGGCTGGCGGGCGCCTTCTGGCGGTCGCCCGCCAGCCCAGCAGGAAAGCCATATTGGCCTCCACGGTTTTTCGACCGCGGAGCGGCCGTATGGCGGCTCCCTCCAGGCGGGCGGCTCCCGCCGCCCGCGGGGGTCAGAATGACCCCCATAATGTGCTACTGGTGAACATTGAGCAACTAATATGCGCAGTGGTGAAACACAAAGTCATTGGTCAAACACAATTAATAACATCACATTCCACCCTATGACCAATTAATTTGTGTTTCATACCTCTTATTTCAAACAAAAACAGAAAAAAACATCAACACAAAAAACATTATAAGCAAATCAGATTTGAATGATAAAAGCAATCACTGTAAAGCAATGAAAGTGGATTAACATATTGATCTCATAACCTTTCACATCAGATACATCTACACAGAAAAGTGTCTGTAAAATAGAAATTTGATGTAGCATGAGTTCTACTCGTGTAAAGGTGCACGGTCCACCTGAAAGGTTTGCTGGAATGTAAGTTCCATACGAAAAAACACAGACAGTTAACTGATAAGGTTGCTTAGTTCCAGTGGAAGAACGTAATCAAACAAGTTGTACTTGAACTGAAGGCGCCATTTGCACAAAATGGACCCATGGATTCTGTACTTTACTCAATCAGGTTCAGGTTGGGGTTCGGTCCTTTCCCCGACCCCACACGCACACACCCGAAGGGAGACGACACAGCACACTCATGGTCAGTGGCGAAACATGGTAGGATCTGCCAAAGAAAAAAGTATGACTTTTCTTGCAAATAACATTTGTCATCTGAAATGTGCCCTTCCTCTTCCTTTCCTTGTTTTATAATCAGCAGAACGTTTTTGGGGCTCTTTGTTATGATTTCTGCAGGTTCTGGAGGGTCATTTGGGGCTTTAACCCACACCTCAGCACTGAGGTTTTTATCTGCTGCACCACAGCTTCCCTTTCCTTGCACTGTCATAAGGGCTGAGGCATACTCCTTCTGTACCAAACCTCCATTCACTGCACTTTTGAGAAATTGGGCCATTCTGTCTCCAATTTGTATGAATGAATCAGATTATTTTCTAGTTATCAGCATAATTTTGATTTCTCCTTGGTAATCTGCAGCAATCACTCCCCCTAAAACCTGATCAAGTTGCCATATCTGTCCTCTGTCCAACTGATCTTTGACTGTTTGTGGGACAGATTGCTGTTGTGCGTGCTGCACAGTTTTTATCAAATCTAGGGGAATGTGCATCTCTCTCATCTCTGCCCACCTGTAAGTGGCTTTTTCTCCCAGCTGTCCACATTTCTGGTGCACCCACTTAGCCATCCCCACTAAGTCAGAATTCTGGGTGGACACTTCAGACTGAATTTTTCTCTCTAACATCTGCAAGGGAATTGAACCAGTTATGTACAAGCCATGTGGAAAACCAAACGGCTAAACCATTGGCAGTGAAACAAGAATCAGTGTAAAAATGACACATCTCAAACAGCTCTTGATTTAAAGTCCGACACACATTGTACAACGCTGTTCCTTCTCCTGTGCTAGAAAACCACTTTTCAGTCAATTAATCATTAGTCAAACAAGCATGCTTTTTGTCCTCAGGGTTCACAAATTCAAATGGTGCACTCAATTTCACTGGTGACTCTTTTACCTGTGGTACTCCCTGCACCCTCTCCACATCCTGAAAAGGGGCTTGTGACACCTGTTCATGTGGGCTGCAGTGACTCTAGCCCTGTCTTGCATGTACCAGATCCAGTGTATGATACTAGCTTCCTGTACCTGTCCTACACTGTGAGATTTAGGTGAATTCATCACCCACTACATGCTTGATATTTCAGTTTCCATACTCCAAGGTTCCAGGGGCACTCTTGTCTTCCCCTGTTCCTGATTTACAGGTAAATCAGTGTTTCCCTCTTGCACTGCGCAGAAACCTAAAGTCTGAATTATTTCATTTGCCAAATTAAAAGCGCGCAGCTGCCCATGTATTTTTCTCATGAAACTCAGTGTCTTTTGCTCAGTGCAAACAATAAGAAACTCTAAAATCTTTTGTTTTACTTGTGCCAG
Source organism: Pleurodeles waltl (assembly GCF_031143425.1). Lineage (NCBI taxonomy): Eukaryota > Metazoa > Chordata > Amphibia > Caudata > Salamandridae > Pleurodeles > Pleurodeles waltl. The sequence continues at coordinate 255,444,278 of NC_090445.1, forward strand.
TAACTGCAAATTTTGCGACGGTACCTCTGCCATGTCCGAATTAATTTTTCTTTGCAGAAGCGGTCTGTAAATAACATTCTGAGCTCTGTTCTCAGTATTATCAGTTAAGGAATGTGGGGTGTTTTGCTCTATGCTCTGCTCACACGGAGGCTCAGACTGGCTCACAGCTGTCTTAACCCCCTCATTACTGGAATGGGAAAAGCCAGATTCTTCTAAAACAGCAGTTTTATAGATTTCCGCATTATCTTGCATTAATGTGTTCTGGCTAATTTGCTCCCGTAAATTCTTATTTTCATGTTCTAACTGCCTACATCTCTCCTGCATTTTTCTGTAAGCAGATAAAAGTATCCAAACCCTTCTGTAAAAAACAAAAGGAACATAATTTCTTTCAAAAGGCACATTTTCTAAATATGCTTCATCACAGCACTCATTCGAAAACTCATACAGTCCTGATAAACAAGAAAACATGTTTCTCACAGCACCATAAGGAAGTTTAACTTCACATGCATTTTCAAACATGGTCTACCGTGCTTCTGTAATTCTCTAAACAACAAAAAACAATTACACTTTTAAATAGTGCACTTCGAAACTCCAATTTCCGACTCTGAAAACTGACGACTAAGCCAAAATGTTCTGCTTTCCTGCCCTTAACTCATAACCGAGCTTACAGAACCTCTCTGGAATGCACTTCTGACATTTATTGTTATTAATTCTCCACCACGAGGTTCCTGAGAGATGAAATTAGTAGATTGGAAGCACACGTTCAAAAGTAGTCGCAGCAATGAAAGCAAAATATATCAAAGTACTTCTCAGTTGCAATGTACACAGAAAATAGATGTGATTATATTATAGCATAACTTCAAAGCAAAACATAAAAGTCAAAATTCATCACTGTATGGGCTAGGATGTAGGGCCTATATTCAGCTTCATCTTTCTGGGGTCTGCAAGTTGATGACTCCGGTCAACTGCGAGAAAGAGATTTTCTACCCAAACGGGAGACAGGCAACTGACGTCTAGCTCCTGTCTGAAGTCAAAGCAGATTCAATCTACCCCTGCTGTAGCCCAGAGTCATCCTTAAAAGCAAACTCAGTGTGAGAACCGAAGAAACCTGGAGAGTGGCCGATTCTCCTGAGCTCCTCGTTCTCAGACTGGATTGCGAGGTAAACACAAATTCTACGTGCTCTTATCAGCTAAGGTCTGGTGTGAAGAAAACAGAGAAACACAGCTCATCTGCAATGTCTCAACTGCAATGTCTAACCCTACGTTAAAGCCAATAGGCAGCTAACCTAAATATCAAATGTAATGTCTAATGTCATGTCAAAGCCAATAGGCAGCTAAACTGAATACAACATATAATGTGCTACTGCCATGTTAAAGCCAATAGGCAGCTAAACTGAACAAAACATATAGGGGGTCAATACAACATTGGCGGTAAAAGGCGCTTACCGCCGTGCAGAAGACCTCCAATACACCGCCGCGGCCGCGTAATACCGCCACAGCTATTATGACCCACATCTCGGAATCCGCCGAAATTCAGACACCCACACAAGTCCGCCACACCAAAGGTCAGTGATAAACTGGCGAAAACAAAACCTCCACCGTCACGCCAACAGAAACACGCCCATGCTATCACGACCCACGAATCCACGCACATTTCCTAAACACCGCCACATTGGACAATTAAAAATACACACACCTGACACACATACAAACACCACTCCCACAAACCCAACACAATATAAAACACACACCCACATCACCCACAAACCCCTACAACCCAAAAATCTGAGAGAAGGCCAGAGAGAGACTACAGCAATAGACAACCCCACCACACAGAGGCACACAACACCATCACCCATACAACATCCACGCTCAAAACACCCCACACCACAACACATCACCACACTCATCAACACATACACCACCCCACACATCACCTACACCACCCCATGTCACGCCAAAGACACCCCAGGTTTTCCGAGGAGGAGCTCAGAGTCATGGTGGAGGAAATCCTACGGGTAGAGCCACAGCTATTAGGAGCACAGGTGCAGCACACCTCCATAGCCAGGAAGATGGAGCTATGAAACAGAATCGTCGACAGGGTCAACGCTGTGGGACAGCATCCAAGAAATCAGGAGGACACCCGGAAGAGGTGGAACGACCTACGGGGGAAGGTGCGTTCAGTGGTCTCCAGGCACAACATCGCAATTCAGCGGACTGGCGGCGGACCCCCACCTCCTCCCCCACAACTAACAACATGGGAGGAGCAGGTCTTTACCATCATGCATCCTGAGGGCCTCGGAGGAATCGGTGGAGGAATGGACACTGGTAAGTCAAATCATAACTATCATATCCCCAACCCTACCTGTATGCTATCACCCCCCCCACCCTCACCCCCTCCCCTATCACTCCAACTCCTCACTAATGTACTAATAACACAAACCACACATCCCAACACCAAGCCCTGCATGACACAACTAAGCATGGACACCCAGCACTAACGCATGCTCACTGAACATTCCCATAACAACCCCCCAACCATAAAATACAAGCCCCCACACAGGAATGCTAGCACTGGGGTACACGCTCACCCACCCATTGCCCACCATGACACACACAGATGCAATAATCATGATTTATACCCCTGCAGGACCACTACGTAACGTCACCACACAGGAGGGTCCAGACATCTCCACTCCACCCACAGAAGAATCCCACAGTGACGACAGCAGCTCTGGCCAACTGGATCCAGATGACCAGCCCGGACCATCGTGGGCCTCGGGACAGTCGATTCCCCTTGCACAGGCACAGCCCAACACTGACCTTCCCCCCTCTGGTAACTCCAGCACAGCACCCACCCAGCCTTCATACCCAGGACACGTCAATCAGCTGTGTGTCCACCACTACAGGGAACCCAGGATAACCCACCACCCCAACAACAACAGGGACCTGGGGGCAGTGGTAGTGGGCACACGGTCCAAGGGACGGAGGCACAGGAGCACAGGGGAACTGGGAGGGCTGCAGTGCGACAGGGGGCGGACAGGCCAAGGGAACCCACTCTCCACGAGGCCCTCTCCAACATCATGGGAGCATACCACCGCTCCCAGGAGACGATGGCGACGGTCCTGGCCAAGTTTCAGGAGACCCAGCACCTGCAGGACGAATGGTATTTGGGGTTCAGGGAGGAGCTCAGAACCATCAGCTCCGCCCTGGGCACCATCGTAGGGGTGCTGAAGGACATACAAAAGACCATGAGGGACACCGTGGCACTCCAAGGGGCCCCTGACACTAGCATGGACGATGAACTGCCCACCACCTCCACCGGCACTAGTGGACAGGACGCCCCGCCACAGGACCACCACACCAGCACCCCACCCCCTGCAGAGGGACAACCACCCCGCAAGCGGTCCCTGAGATCCAGGAGCAGGACAGAGCAAGATGGCAAGACCCCCGCCAGGAAATGAGACCACCCTGATTGTCCTCCCACTGTCTCACTATGTAACCCTGTCCAGATTGGAACTGCCCCAGCTCCACTTCCTATGCCCATATGGGCAGTGCACCTGTGAGACTTATAGACTGGACTCTGCCATGGACATACCTCCACCATCACCCATCACCATTTTGCCACCCCCTCCAATAATTAGCACTTAAATAAACACCCTTGAACCACAAAACAATCTGGAGCCAGTCTGTGATTTGGAAAATGTATATTAGCAATGACAGTGACAAAATGCCTTATCAAATGTAATGCCAACATACCTATGTCACACATCACAAGTCCATGAAGGATGCAAGCAGATGACACACGTTGGTAACCACACCTGTGAAACAGTAAGGGAAATGTACAACTCAGTTACCAAATACTGCTACTAATTGACAGACAGGATAGAGGTAGATGTGTGAAAGTGAATGTAATAGTAAAAAAAAAATTCTCACCTGTGTGTCACTGGAAATATTGCTGTATGACTGACTCCCTGTTGTCTATGCCTTCTTCCTCAGCTTCCTCCTCATCACTGTCCACAGGCTCCACAGCTGCCACAACTCCGTCATCTGGACCATCCTCCTGCAGAAAAGGCACCTGGCGTCGCAAAGCAAGATTGTGAAGCATCGAGGAGGCGATGATGATCTGGCACACCTTCCTTGGTGAGTAGAATAGGGAACCACCTGTCATATGGAGGCACCTGAACCTGGCCTTCAGGAGGTTGAAGGTGCGTTCGATCACCCTCCTAGTCCGCCCATGGGCCTCATTGTAGCGTTCCTCTGCCCTGGTCCTGGGATTCCTCACTGGGGTCAATAGCCAGGACAGGTTGGGGTAACCAGAGTCCCCTAATAGCCACACCCGGTGCCTCTGGAGTTGACCCATCACATACGGTATGCTGCTATTCCGCAGGATGTAGGCGTCATGCACTGAGCCAGGGAACATAGCATTTACCTGGGAGATGTACTGGTCTGCCAAACATACCTTCTGTACATTCATGGAATGATAACTCTTCCGGTTCCTGTACACCTGTTCACTCCTGCGTGGGGGGACCAGAGCTACATGGGTGCCATCAATAGCACCTATGATGTTGGGGATATGTCCCAGGGCATAGAAGTCACCTTTCACTGTAGTCAAATCCTCCACCTGAGGGAAAACGATGTAGCTCCTTACGTGTTTCAGCAGGGCAGACAACACTCTGGACAACACGTTGGAAAACATAGGCTGGGACATCCCTGATGCCATGGCCACTGTTGTCTGAAATGACCCACTTGCAAGGAAATGGAGCACTGATAGCACCTGCACTTCAGGGGGTATTCCTGTGGGAATTGCGGATTGGTGAGATCAGGTCTGGCTCCAACTGGGTACACAGTTCCTGGATTGTGGCACGGTCAAACCTGTAGGTGATGATCAAATGTCGCTACTCCATTGTTAACAGGTACACCAGCGGTCGGTTCACCGGAGGATTCCGCCATCTCCTCAAATGTCCCAGGTGCCTAAGAAGGACAACAGCGACCACAGAGTCAACAAATTCTCAGGTATATACCCACAGCTACACAGAACATGACACCAAATACAAAACACTTCCTGTATGTGTGTTGAGTGTAGGCCTAGGTATGTGTGACGCAGAAGTAAATGAAGCCATGTGGGCCCCTGAAATGGCAGCTGCCTGACCTCTAAACTGGGACAATGGGATGTGAGGTATTTGCGCTGGCGTTGTACACCGTCGCGGTAGGTGGTCGTAGACCGCGGCGCAATGCTGCATTGGTTAACATTGGACCCTATGGGTCCCAGGAGCCAATGATGAAGTGTGCCGGCGGGGATGATACGCACCGCCGCGGACATCACCGCCGCGGACGTGACCGCCATTTTCTATCTGTTCAATCACTCGATACCTGATCTTCGACAGGAGAGGACCTACACTGCAAGTGCTGCTGTGACCTCGGTCTGGAAGAGACAATGGCTGCTGCGTCTGGGGAAAGGGCCCCTGCCTTCACTGCTCAGGAGTTGGAGAAGCTAGTCGACGGGGTCCTCCCCCAGTACACGCTACTCTACGGTCCTACAGACCAACAGGTAAGTGCACAGGGAGCACCTTGTATGGGCTATGCCTGTGTGGAGAGGGTTGGTTGTGAGAAGGAAGGGGGCAGAATTCAGCGAGCATGAAGGAGTGTGAATGCATGTGCCACATGGCAAGGGTAGGGATGGGGGCCACTCACTTCGACGGTGCAGTTGGTAATGACTTCTCTTCTTCCCCTGTACATGTCATGTAGGTCAGCGCCCACCAGAAGAAGGACATTTGGCGTGCCATCGCCAAGGACGTCCAGACCCTGGGGGTCCACCAGAGACGGGGCACCCACTGCCGTAAAAGATGGGAGGACATTTGCCGCTGGAGCAAGAAGTCGGCGGAGGCTCAGCTGGGGATGGCCTCCCAACGTGGGAGGGGTGCCCTTCGCACCATGACCCCCCTGATGTTCCGGATCCTGGTGGTGGCCTACCCAGAGTTGGATGGGCGTTTGAGGGCATCACAGCAGACACAAGGGGGTGAGTACAACATCATTCAGCTGACTTTGCGCGCAGTGGAGGGGTCTGGGTGGGGGAGGAGGGCTGTGGGTTTCCCTAGGCCAGGGCGAGTTACGTAGGCTAGGCCCCTCCGGAATGCAGGCCATGTGGCACTCCACCCCACCTCTGTAGAGTGCCAAGTACAGGTAAATATGCCCCTGTGTCATCTATGTGTGCAGATGTCCACCATAGCCATGTAGGTCAGATCCCAGGAATTGCATCTGTAGAGGACAAGAGCACGGCGTAGTGCAGGGGGCTGCTGTGTCTGTATTGTCCGCCAACGGTAGCGGTAAGCCATGCACTCAACCTGTCTTTCTTCAATCGTCCCCCCCCACTTTTTGTGCTCTCCCTGTTCTTTTGTGCATCAGCATCATCAGGCGCAGGTACAGTGGCACCGGAGCACGAGGGAGCTGCATCCCACATGGCCGTGGAAGGCCACACCACGGACTCTGAATACACCAGTGGGACGGAGGGCGAGGGGAGCTTCACGTCGGTCATCGGATCACCAATCAGCGACACGGACTCGTCCGCCGATGGGAGCTCCCTTGTGGTGGCGGCACCATCTGTGCCCCCCACTTCTACAGGTACAGCTGCCACCCCCCTACCAGCACCGCACTACCAGCAGCCCCTCAGCCTTCGCCCCGTGCCCGCTCACCCAGGAGGGTGGGCATCACCTTCACCCCAGGCACCTCAGCCCCTGCCCCTGTCACCCCTGCTGCCCTCCTCAGGTCACTCACTGTTGGGCAGTCTACCATTGGGAATGCCATCCAGGGTGTAGAAAGGGAGTTGCAACATGGTAATGCATTCCTGGAGGGCATTCATTCTGGTCAGGCTGCCCTTCATCGAACCCTGCAATCTCTGGCCTCAGCACTGATGGCAGCCATTGTCTCTGTTTCCAGCCTCCCCCCTCCAACTTCCTCCACCCAGACCCAGTCCCCTGTACCCCAGCCTATCCCAAGCACACCATCAGACATGCATGCACACACCTGAGAACACAAAAGTAGCTCAGGCAAACATAAGCACCACACAACCCACAGGCACTCACACAAGCATCACCCACATACAGACACACCAACATCCACTGCTTCCACTGTGTCCCCCTCGTCGTCGTCTCCCTCCTCCCTCCCAGTGTCATCTACACTCTCGCCTTCATGCACTACATCTACAGGCACTAGGACTCGAGACCAGAACACCCAGCACCACACCCCGCTCACCTGCACTCACCACCCCCACTACTATTTATACGTCCCCTGTGTCCACTCCCAGTGTGTCTGTGAGGCCCCCTCCCAAAGTACACAAACGCGGGCACCCACACACCCAAAATCCATCCACCTCACGACAGCCTCCAGTACCTGCACCTGCACCCAAATCACCTAAAGTTACACCTCCTACAACCACCTCCTCTTCATCCAGTCCCAGACCCCCTCCAGCTACCCGTCCCAGTGTTCTTAAGAAACTCTTCGCGAGCAACCTTGACCTCTTTCCCACCACCCCCACCCCTCCAATTCATAGGTCCCGTAGTAGCATCTCAGCCAAAAAAAGTCCGGTACCAGTGGTGCGTGTTAAAGGTGTGTGGAGTGCACCGGCCACCAGGGCAGCCAGTGTGACACGGAGCCAAAGCACTGCCAGTCCACCCCCTGTAAAGCACCTTAAGTTGGAAAGTGGCCGACGGGAGAGGGTGAAGACTCCTGCCGGCTAAACAGCTCACAAGGGTCCCGGGGGGAGTGGCAAGTCAGCTGTGACTCCTCCCAAGGTGGTGAAGGGGCTGAAGAAGTCTCCAAAGTCTGGGAAGAGCAGCACGGCGGAGAAGACCGCCATCGTCCCCGCCGGCCGGGACGCCACCGCCAGCAGTATCGTCACTGGTCCGGAGACCAGCGCCAGAGTCAGTGCCCTGGAGGGCACCACTATCATCACTGGTCAGGAGACCACCGCCAGACTGAGTGCCCTGGAGGGCAGCAGTATCGTCACTGGTCCGGAGACCACCGCCAGAGTCAGTGCCCTGAGGGCAGCAGTATCGTCACTGGTCAGGAGACCACCGCCAGAGTCAGTGCCCTGGAGGGCAGCAGTATCGTCACTGGTCCGGAGACCACCGCCAGAGTCAGTGCCCTGGAGGGCAGCAGTATCGTCACTGGTCCGGAGACCACCGCCAGAGTCAGTGCCCTGGAGGGCACCACTATCGTCACTGGTCCGGAGACCACCGCCAGAGTCAGTGCCCTGGAGGGCAGCAGTATCGTCACTGGTACGGAGACCACCGCCAGCGTCAGTGACCTGGAGGGCCCCGGCAGCCACAGCCCCGCTGGGCACTGAGGGACCGTAATGCCACACACTGCTGAACAGGGCAAAGACTGCCATGGTGAAGACCGCTGAACAGGGCAAAGACCGCCATGGTGAAGACCGCTGAACAGGGCAAAGTACCGCCATGGTGAAGACCGCTGAACAGGACAAAGCACCGCTGAACAGGTCAGAGACAGCAAAGGCAAGCACCGCTGAACAGGGCAAAGCACAGCTGAAAAGGGCAAAGACCGCCATGGTGAAGACCGCTGAACAGGGCAAAGCACCTCTGAACAGGTCAGAGACAGCAAAGGCAAGCACCGCTGAACAGGGCAAAGCACCGCCATGGTGAAGACCGCTGAACAGGGCAAAGCACCGCCAAATCAAGCATCGTTAGCCCATGTGCAGCTGGGACAGTGACGGAACAGGAACCGTCACGGGGAGCGTGATGCACTCTGGGCGCCATTCCCCCTCCAGAACCAGTGGAGACCTGCATCCACTCTGTCTGTCCTTCACAGGATGAAGCACTCTGGGCACCAGTCCCCCTCCAGAACCAGTGGAGACATGCATCCACTTGAGAGACTGTGGCTTTGCACTCACCAGGATGGTACAGTGGGCAAGCCACCCACTGTAGAGACTTGAGAGACTGTGGCTTTGCACTCCCCAGGATGGTACAGTGGGCAAGCCACCCACTGTAGAGACTTGAGAGACTGTGGCTTTGCACTCCCCAGTATACATCAATGGGCATGGAGCCCCGTCGTGGATCTGGCATGATGCTGTCATCTGGCTGAGGTGCCCCCCCTTCCCTTCCCCCTGAGGTGCCTGTTGTATTTCTATCTGATGCCCCTGCAGTGTTCTCTCCGTTCCAGGACAGGTATCGTGTGTGGGCCTAGCCCATGCATTTTGGGCCCAGTGGTCCATGGACATTGAAATGTGCATACCTGTACTACTATTCGTGATGTATATATTTGGAATGTGTATATATTGATGTATAAATGTGCTTACTGATTTTTGATACCTTACAATGTTTGAACTCATTTCCTTTTGTCTTAGCATTTATCCGGGGGGGTTGGGGGTTGTTACTGTGATGTTCGGAAATGCATTGGTGTGTGAGTTGTAGTGGGTGAGGGTCGGGTTGGGGGTGGGGGTATTGCGTGTGTGTGTTCCTGACTTTTGCCTCCCCTATGTCGTAGGTGCAGTACTCACAGTTGTCTTTGGCACCTACGTTGCTGATGATCGTAGAGGAGCAGGAAGACAAGCGCAGGGAGTATTTGGAGTTCGGGCTCCATGGTGGGCTCCTTCGTCATGGAGTGTGTTAAGGTGAGCGTTTTCCCATTGCAAAAGCTGTTTCCGCCGTGTTTTTATCCACGGTGAATCCGCCCCGGAAAAGGTGGCGGATTGGCGGGTTGTGATACTGTGGGCGGTACATTGTCTTCCACCTGTCTGTTGGCGGTGACCGCCGCGCTGCTTGACTGTACCACCGTGGTGGTCGGTGTGTTAAAGTGGCTGTCTTTGTTGGCGGTTTTCGCCACGGTCATGATTCTCTTTTTTTTTTCTGCCGGCCTGTTTGCTGTATTACCGCAGCTTTAACACCGTCCGCCAGGGTTGTAATGACCACCATAATGTGCTACTGGTGAACATTGAGCAACTAATATGCGCAGTGGTGAAACACAAAGGAGGTCATTCTGACCCCGGCGGTCTCAGACCGCCGGGGCCAGGGTCGGAGGGAGCACCGCCGACAGACCGGCGGTGCCCCGCAGGGCATTCTGACCGCGGCGGTTTGGCCGCGGTCAGACTAGGAAAACCGGCGGTCTCCCGCCGGTTTTCCGCTGCCCTACAGAATCCTCCTACCGCCATCCTGTTCCTGGCGGGTCTCCTGACAGGAACAGGATGGTGGTAGGGGGTGCCGCGGGGCCCCTGGGGGCCCCTGCAGTGCCCATGCCAATGGCATGGGCACTGCAGGGGCCCCCGTAAGAGGGCCCCACTTTGTATTTCAGTGTCTGCTTTGCAGACACTGAAATACGCGACGGGTGCCACTGCACCCGTCGCACCTTCCCACTACGCCGGCTCAATTCTGAGCCGGCGTCCTCGTGGGAAGGTTGATTTGCCCTGGGCTGGCGGGCGGCCTTTTGGCGGTCGCCCGCCAGCCCAGGGCAAATCCCAAAATACCCTCAGCGGTCTTTCGACCGCGGAGCGGTATTTTGGTGGGCCTCCGCCGCCCGCCGGACTTAGAATCACCCCCAAAGTCTTTGGTCAAACACAATTAATAGCATCACAGACGTATGGGAGAATTTAGGGAGTCTGAGTAATCCAAATGAAGTTTTAGTAGGAGTGTGCGTACTCCGCAGTTTGATAGTAGGGAAGTCGTCGAACTTCATATGTGTGTGGCATTTCGTACTCAAACATTGTCCACGTGGTTGTTGATGTACGGATCCTGCGTGGTGTAAGACTCCAGAGTATATTGAAAAGTGTATGAGACACTTGGTTATATGTTGTAATCTGTCTGGTTTAGTAGGTTGATCGGGCGTGGTCAACAAGTCGGTGTGTATTTTAAGTGGGCGAGAGAAAAATTTCAATTGAGATTTGGCGAGTCCTATGTGCACCAGGACAGACCCATTGATCAGTTGAGAGTAAAATTTGCGGGTCGAATTTTGCTTGTGAATCTGGGGGACCGGAGAAGTGTGGCTCAATGGTTAGAGCGGCAGACCCTGAAGCAGAGATCTGGCTCAAGACCAGGGTTCAAGTCCAGCTTCGGCAGGTCTTAGGCTCAATTCCCCTTGACCAGATAATTCTCGCCTCGGTGCCTAATCTAATTCATGGGTCCCACTCTGCAACTCTGGGCAATAGCTTGCTTAATCTCCACAACGGCCCCAACAGTGCTTGGATGCCTGGCTTCACCCTGGGGGTGCTCAGGAGTGGGCGCCTCACAGGGAAAAGCCAGGAGGGGTTCCATAGCAGTATGAGTACAGCGCCTTGAGACCCTAACGGGTGAGTAGTGCGCTATACAAGTGCTAATTTACATTTTTTTTACATTTACTGAGAAAGAGGAATAGCTGCATGAGCGAAAGGGCCATCAGTGAAAATCCGTAAGGTTTCTGAAGCGATTGTGTCACCTTCCTGTAGTAAACCAGCAGATTTGTTTTTGGTTATTGGATTTTGGTAAGTGCTCGCAATAAATCTGCATTAGTTTTGAGTAAATTGAAGTTTAGGAGGACGAGCCCAGGACTTTGTCAGCCGCAGTGTGTGTGAGTGTGACATCACTGGAACCACGCTGGGATAGATCGGTTAGTGTGAAGGGTCGCGCACGGATTGGCAGCCGTCCGTGAGAGGCAATTGGTTGAGAATGTGGGTGAAGGTCATCTTGGGAGTAAAAGTAAATTCCTGATTTGATTTTGATTTTGAATATGCAAAAGCAGAAAAGATGAAGTTTTTCAAGGCATTAAAGAGGGCCCTGAAGTGAGATACTTACATTAAAATGAGTGTAGGAGAGCGTTCACCACCAGAGAACACTCCGGCATACATTGTAATGGCAGAGCAAGGTGTCGTGCCATGTTTTTGGTTGAAGCAGTGGTGCAAGTTGACAGCAAAAATGAGAGCTTACCGTTTCCTGAGAATGGGACGTTTAATTTGAGAACTTTGGAGCAATTGCAGATGGCGCAATGTGAATCAAAGCCCCTTCCGGGACCAGCACAGTTTGAGGCATTACCAGTTTGGGAAATGGTAGCGAGACAGCAACAGCAAATGAAATTTCAGCAGAGGGTGAGAGAGGTAGAGAAGTCACTAGCAGAGGCAAGATGGGATTGGGAGCAAAAGAAATGGAGAGCAGTGACATTACAAGATGTCAAGTTGTTTCCAGCAATTACGCAGGAAGATGAGACAGAAGGAAAGAAATTGACTAGAAAGTCAAATAAGGGGTCGTTTGAAAGTAAGGAAGCAAGCAAGTCTTCTATAGTAGAGGAGGACTCTGATACTGAGGACCTCATTACACAGATACTGAAAGATCGACCACCACCGTATGCGGTGCATGATGATGGTCCGAGTACTAGTACTGATTCAACAGCTCCGGCACAGGCTATGGGGATAGTGAGTTTGGTACAGGTTAATACTAGCAAGACACAGGGTGTGATGCAGGGGTCTCATGTGTTGACTACTGCAGTAGTTCAATCACAGATGCATCCGCCACCGATACAGAGAATCTATCCAGATGTGCCCGTCTTAGAGACCATTTCTAATTTTGTGGTACCTAAGGAGCAAGTGGTTCCAAGACCACTGTTGGTTCAGACTAAGCCTACTCCGATTTTGTTGCCCCAGGTACAGCCACAGGGAATACCGAGGTTTACCCCTATGACAGGGACACAGTCGGACTTGCCACCAATTATGAATCAGAGCATGGAAGTTACTCTCCCACAATGTTCGGGGTTCAGAGCAGCCCCAGATGCAATATTGCTGCGATTACTGTTGGTCCAGCTGTACCATTATTTGAGCAGAAGGAACCGGACGTGAATGAGCAAGGGGAGATGTCTCAGAGTTTAATAAGGAGGGGACCGATTAAACAAGTGCAGGTAGTCTCTTCTATGGGCCAGACTTTTGATGGTTCAAGATCATTGTTAGATCTCAGTCCACTCATTGCACTCCAGGATGCTGTAAATGGACCTAGTGCAGGTCAGAGCCTGAAAATATTGACACCACAGGCAACAAGTGCAGTGGTACAGCAGGTGCCCCCGATGAATGTGAGTAACATTTTGTTACAAGGACTAACAGCTCAGCAGCTGACCGAATGGTTGGACAAGCTGCATACCCCACAGAATGCTTCCAAGGGTGAAGAACAGATCAATTGTGTAAGACTAAGTGTGGAAGCGAATGAACTGGATGAGGGAACAGTGGGGGTGAATAGATTAGATTCATACACAGAGGCAGAGTTGAGATACTTATGTCTGAGAATTACAAGAGAAGTGAGCAAGGTACATCAGAGGTTAGCAGACTTGGCAGAGAAACATGACATAGAAATTGAGAAAACGAAGCATCTGAAGAGATGCTACAGATTTGATTTTGAAGCAAAGGATTTTGAGCATATGAGGTCAGCTGGAATGAAGGCACACCTTAAGGAATTACTGCAGAGTGCCCAGGTTTGGTGAGCATTAGAGAAGTGGGAACACAGATGGGCAAAGAAGAAGGATAAAAGAAAACAAGATTCTATAGAGGTGACTGAGAATGTGCTAGAGGCCAAGGATCCAGTAAAAATTCTACCGAAGAGAGAGATTCCAGGAGGACAGTTTATTCATGTTCCTTGGCATAGGAGTGATATTCTGTCATTCACAAATGATTATCCAAAGTTGAGGGAAAAGCCAGTAGAATAGTACCAGCAGATTTGTGAAGCTCTCAAAATGTTTGTGGGAAGATTTGAATACATTACTGGAGATAGTGGTTCCAGCAGACTTGTGGGTTGAGTGTAAAAGCGCCGTGGACTGGCCGACAAGCGAGCCAGAGAGGGATAAGAATACGGGTGCACCATCACCTGAGGAAATGAAACATTACTATAAAGTGATTGAGTTCCTGAAGACAAGGATTTCGTCCAAAAATATTGATTGACAGAGAATTGACATGACAATGCAGGAGGTGAATGAGTCAATACATGCTTATTATGAAAGGTTGTTGAAGGCATTCAAGGAGTACAGTGGCAAGGAAGCGTTTAGCCGAAAGACATGCTGCATTTCGTGTTTAGGTTTTTATGGAGGGACTGAGACCTAAGATAGTTCAGATGATTGAGTGTCATTTGATTTGTCGGCAAGTGAGGCCGATTGATGAGGTGTTGCAGTATGCAAAATATTGTAGTGACGAGATTGAGTTGAACCAGAAAAAGGTGAAAAAGAAGGCAATGGTAATGCAGATTGAGGCAGCTCAAACCGGAGTGCAAGGGACCTTTAAACAACAGATGCCACAGCAGCAGGGAAAAGTCATGTTCCAGCATCAAGTGAGGGGTAGAGGTCGTGGAGGCAATGTGATTCGTGGTCTGGATTTAAACACCATAGTGGTGCAGGGTGATGTGCAGGGAATGAAGAAGCTATTGACGTGTCACATCTGCGGGCCCGTGGGACACTGGAAGTGGGAGTGCCAGATGATTGTGCAGGAGGGTATTCAGACTATGAGAGGACCGAGATCGAGGAGTCCTAATCCAAACTTCCAGAATAATATGATTCAAATGCAGAATTTTCAGCCTATGCAACAGGTGCAAATGCCCCGTGCACAAGTGTCACAGTTGCAGCCGATGCAGCAGCAGGTCACCATGGTCCCTAGACAGCAAATGCAGACACCTCAAGCCCCGATGGAGCAGCAACAGATGATGCTTACTCAACAGGTCACAGGTCAGAGACAAGACAGAAGTAGTAATTCAATACACTGATTCCCCTTACACAGTGAGAATGAATTAATCAGTGATTTAGTGAATGATAGTTTGGAAGAGGAGCCATGTGTGCTTGCAGCTTCCTTAGAAGTGGACCAGAGAGGACCCTATGTGAAAGAGAAGGTGATGGGTCACAAAGTCTTATTTTTGGAAGACACAGGAGCTACACGTTCTACAGTGAGAAGTGCAGAAGTTCCAAATGTGCCCCTTTCAGGTCGGACAGTTCAGGTTGTAGGGGTAGCAAATCAGTATTTGACAAATCCAATTACAGATCCAGTGCAAGTTGAGATCGGTAATTTCCAAGGACTGTATAAGTTCATAGTCTGTGATTCAAGCCCGGTATCCTTACTGGGAAGGGATTTACTGTGTAAGACAAAGTGTTTGATTACTTGTTCAACTGATGGAATTGAGGTCCAGACAAATAGCGATGATGAGGAAGATCCAGTTCCAGAACCCAAGTATGAGACCACAAATGAGGAATATACCGTGAGTGACTTTTTCCTGATTTTCACAGTAAAAGAGTTGCATTCTGATTTGCGGGGAACAGTGCAAGAAAATGTGGGACTTGAAAAGGAAAGTAGTGGGCTTAATCAAAGGAGTGGAACCGATCAAGGTCACATTAAAGCCGAATGCAGAGTTTCTGCAGCTTCCCCAGTATGATATGACACAAGATGTACTGATGAAGGTGGCTCAGATAATTGCCGATTTTGTGAAGCAGGGAGTTTTGAAGGAGGTGTTAAGCAGCTCATGTAATTCACCGATAATGGGGTTGAAGAAGCCATGTGGGAAAGTCCGAATTGTTCATGGTTTGAAGAAAATAAATGACATTGTGGTCAAATGTTGTCTTGTAGTGCCCAACCCAGCTGTAATAATGTTCTAGATTCCATGTGATGCAGAGTGGTTCACAGTGGTTGATTTGTCACAAGCCTTCTTTGCTGTGCCTCTTCTTGAGGATAGTCAATTTCTCTTCAGTTTCAAATTCCTAGATCGCATCCACTGTTGGTGTAGACTTCCTCAAGGGTACACGGAGTTCCTTGTTTAATCAGCTCTTGAAAAATAATTTGGAGTCATTGGAGTTACCTTTCCAATCGACTCTGGTGCACTATATTGATGATTTGTTGATTGCATCAAGAACAAGGGATGAGTGCAAGTATGACTCAATTGCCCTATTGAATCATTTGGGAAAGTTTGGTCATAACTTGTCACCATTGAAATTGCAGTACTGCCAGAAGGTACTGAAGTATTTGGGTCACCAGATTGAGAAAGGGTCGAAGAAAATATCCAGAGAGAGA
The DNA here is from genome assembly GCF_031143425.1 of Pleurodeles waltl. Classification (NCBI taxonomy): domain Eukaryota; kingdom Metazoa; phylum Chordata; class Amphibia; order Caudata; family Salamandridae; genus Pleurodeles; species Pleurodeles waltl. The sequence goes on from NC_090445.1 coordinate 255,460,278, forward strand.
ATCACAATGATATTGCAGATGAATTCCCTGACCTCACAGAGAGATGTTAGAATGTTCCTGGGAATGGTGGGTCATTGTTGTCAATGGATCCCGAATTTTGCAGAAATCTCAAAACCATTGCAGAAGTTGACTCATAAGGATTTCACAGACCCATAGCATTAGATGAAGATCAGATGAAAGCGTTCACTGAACTGAGAGAGAATTTGTGCAGAGCTCCAGTGTTGGGTATGCTTGACTACACAAAGCCTTTCACATTGTTTTGTCATGAGCGTGATGCATGTTCATTGTCTGTCTTGATGCAGGTCCATGGAGGTGCTCATCGCCCAATAGCATATTTTTCAGCTACTTTGGACCCAGTCGCAGCAGCCTTACCAGATTGTTTGTGAACCGTTGCCGCAATTGGTCAGAGTCTTTCACAGTGTGAAGGAGTAGTGATGGGATATCCCCTGACTGTAATGGTCCCTCACTCGATTGAGATTTTACTGAGAAGGACGAAAACTCAATACTTGACTGGTGTGAGACTGACAAGATATGAGGCAAGTATTTTGGGTGCTCCAGATGTGACACTGAAAAGATGTACAGTGCTGAACCTGGCAACTTTACTTCCAAGTGATACTACTGAAATTGAGAAAGAAGAGGATATTGAACATGATTGTCTCGAAGTAGCTGAGTTGTGCACGAAACCAAGACCTGACATTAGAGATACCCGCTTGGAAGAAAATTTCCAAATTGTTTTTGTCAATGGCTCCTGTCTTAGAGATAATACAGGGATATTGAGAGCAGGATATGCAGTGTGCACAATTACAGGTACCTTAGAAGCTTCCTGGCTTTGAGGAGTGTATTCTGCTCAGGTAGCGGAATTGGTTGCTCTTACTAGGGCGTGCCATGCTTGTGCTCGAATGAAAGTTACAATCTACACAGATAGCCAATACGGATTCAGAATAGTTCATGATTTTGGCCAATTGTGGTCACAGAGAGGTTTCCTGACTTCCACTGGGTCACCAGTGAGAAATGGCGAGAGAATAAAATAGTTTTTATATGCAATACAACTGCCTGAAAAAATTGCCATGGTGTAATACAGTGCACATCTAAAGTCACAGGACTATGTACCCTTGGGAAATGGATATGTGGATCAAGTCGCAAGGTTTTGCGCATTGAACTGTATATCGTTCAAAGACAAGTTTGGAATTGATATCCGAAGAAGACACTGCATGTACAAGCTTTGCATTAAAAGTGATTGATACATTAGAAGAGTTAAAAACTTTGCAGAGTAATGTTGACAAGGAGAAGAAAAGGTCATGGGTCAAAATGAAGTGTGTCCAAAGACAGGATGAGCTGTGGGTATCTGAGGAAGGTCAGATGGTCTTGTTTGCTGTCCCAGATGACGAGGTACTATAATGATCAGGCTCACATTGGGAGGGATGCCATGGTTAGTTTGTTCAAAATTGACTGGTTTAATCCCAAATTTAGACAAGCAGCTGAAGCAGTGTGCCATTGTTGTGTCATTTGTCAGCAATTAAATGCGGGGAAAGGGACCGTGGTGAACTTGAGCCACATTGGAAGAGCAGTAGGTCCATTCAGCAGAATGCAATTGGATTTCATTGAGATGCCTGCATGTGGAGGTCTGAAATATGTGTTGGTGATTGTGTGCATTTTTACTCACTGGATTGAAGCGTACCTTACAAGGAGAAATGATAGCCTCACGGTAGCAAAATTATTGCTTAGGGAATTGATACCCTGTTTCGGATTTCCGATCTCTTTAGAATCAGATGGGGGAATGCACTTCAATAACGAAGTGATTAAACTGTTGTGTGCAGCACTACACATTGAACAGAAGTTGAATTGTAGTTACCGCCCTGAAGCATCAGGACTAGTGGAGCAGATGAATGGTACCTTGAAATCAAGAATTGCTAAAATGTGTGCAGGCATAAATCTGAAATAGCCAGATGCATTGCCTTTGGTATTGATGTCAATGAGAATTGCACCTGAGAGGAAGACAGGATTGTCACCCCATGAGATTCTCATGGACAGATCAATGAGGTTGCCAGCAGTTCCAGCCAATGCACCTGTCAAAATAACAGATGATATGGTGTTGGACTACTGTAATTGTCTGGCTGATGTGGTTTGCTCTTTCTCTCAGCAGGTGGAGGCCACCACACTTCCGCCAATCCATGAACCAGGGCACAACCTGAGGGCTGGTGATTGGGTTGTTGTCGGCAAGCACGTTCGCAAAATGTGTTTGGAGTCTCGTTGGCGGGGACCTTACCAGGTGATTTTAATGACTACGACAGCTGTGAAGTGTGCAGGGATCCCAAACTGGATTCACAGGAGTGGCATGTCCACTGGATCATGAAGAAGCATTGTTGAGAGTACCAACAACTGTGAGACAAATTACAGCACCGGAACCGGAGAAGGAGCAAGAACTGAGGAAGAAATGAAGATGAACCTGAGCTCATTGAGGACGGTTGTATCACCCCTGTGAGAGCCGAAAGTGAAGCGCTCCAGGAGGGCGCAGAAGAACTTATTGCAACTGAATCAGCAGGAGAGTCAAGTACTGAGAAGGCTCTCCCAGAAGCAGACAATACTGAGAGACAAACAGAGCAAGTGCCAGACCAAGAAGGGGAGGGAGTTGAACAGGATCAAAGTCAAAGTGATCTGACTCCTCCTGAACCTGTTGCATGTCCATCAAGAGAAAACACCACAGAAAAAGAAAAGAGTTCAAGTCGAATCCTGAAGAGAATACTAACAGAAGGTACACATAAAGGAGATAAGTGGCCACACATGATGATGCTAATTGGAGTTAGTTAAGGTTACTTACATGACGACTGACAAATTACAGGGACAAATGGTTTATCTGACTATCTTGCTTAACTTAATGGATGTTACTGAAGTGGGTTTGGTTAATGTCTTATGTTGATGCATTGGAATGTCTTTTGATTCAAGCTTTGATTAGGTCATGTCTTCTGCGACTTGCTGGTCAACAAGTATTATTAGAACTGATTTGATTAAAAATTGCTGATTAAAAAATTCATGACTTAGTATTGTTAACAAATAGGGAATAAACTTACTAAACTTATACCTAAAGGTGTGGTTATTCATGGCTGAAGAGTCATGGTGTGTGAAAATTATTCACTCCAAAGATTGTTCAATTGACTATTGGTTATTCACTATTGTGTATTGATTTCTGATTCTGTGTCAAAACTATGGTAAGAACACTCTATACGAATCAAAAGGTTAATCGACCCATACGTGTCCCCTTGTAAGTTTACTTACCAAGGACCGGTGCGCCAGCTTACCTAAACACACTATATGGACAGGAGGTCCTCGTAGCACACTGGTCTCTACACTGTGTTCCTGTGGGGCAGACAGATGCACCTGTGAGGGAGCATTGTTTGCCGTTCAGCTTAGGGTATCTGCCCAAATTTTTGACTCACCGACATGCTGTGTGTCTGGGTTTGACAGGTTTAACTGACACTTGGAGGACACATGCTTGAAGATAGCTGTTAATTCTTTAACTGTTGTTATCATTATTGAAGTGATGAAATACTGATAAAATATGTCTTGAAAAAAACACTGTGAGGATTAGTCTTGGTTGGAGGGCTTGTGTGTGTGTGTGTATACTGAGACATATATGACAGAGACCTCTCTCTCTCTCTCTCTCTCTCATACTGGCTGGCTCCGAAACTTACCCTCAGCATGCCATGCAAACAATGTTTACTTTATCCACACTACTATAAAATCTTTAGTTTATCATTCAAGCATCAGTACCAATTGATTTGAGCATTCGCATGTATATTATGCCGTATTTGAAATGTACACTCCTGTGCATTTATTCATTCACTTACATTATTAATTCATTGAAGGTCTTTCATAGCTGCATAACCACTTTGGGTCTGATTTATATATTGGTGGTGTGTATACTTAATTGCTTATGTGACAGAGTACACACACCACAGACATAATGGTCCACCCATCCAATATAATTGCAGTTGGACCATAGGTTTGGCTACAGAGGCAGCTATTCCGTCTCCACAACAGTCAAACTTCACAGTAAAGAACATCTGAGAAATGGCTACATGTCCGCCCCCTCAATTTAGATAGGTAGACATGTAGCCATTTTTTATTGTTTGTCATCGCCAGTTAAACCCTGGCAGTGAGGTACAGTAAAATTTAACTAATTCTCCCCCCTGCCATGGAAGATAACTCCCATGGAAAGGTGAGTATTGTTTTTTTTTACTTTGAAAAAGGAAATCCTGTTTTAGGATTTATCTTTCAAAATAAAAAAAAATTATTATTTGACCCAACTATGCTGTGAGACATAAGTTTATTTTTTAAGTTGAAAGGATTATAACAGGAGCTCCATGACTAGTTCAATCCTCCTCCCATTTATTCTCTACTACCTTCCTCGGTTTTCACCTGTCTCTCCACCCGAACTGGATTCTAGAATCTCAGCTTGTGTGGACAGCTCACGCAGAGAATACCAAACAAATCCCTTTTATAAATAATATCCAAAACATCACAAATAGTCACAAGGAACAACATAACAATAGTTAGAAACATAAATAGAATAAAAGTTTTAAATGCACACAACAAAATTTAACAAACACTATACCCTAAAATACCAGAAGGATATTGTGACATGTTTTCAAACTTCAAATAATGAATAATGCCTGAACTTTGCAGGAACACATTTAGTACACACACGTCTTCTCATGAATTGCTGTTCCACAGAACAGTCATTTCTACTAACTTCTCTCGCATCAAAATAAATAGGAATGTCCAGAAACACATTGTTATCATCCACAGCCACTCCTCCTCCTTCATGCCAAAACTTGTTTCTTAACACTTCTCTGTTTTGGTTGTAACTATTACACAAAGATATCCTAGCTAAATTCCATAGAGTTCCATCCTGCACTTTCACCACATTCTTGAAACATTCAATTACCTCCATAGGATCAGACCACTTAGATGAACCCTTCCTGATATCTACTCCATGTTTCTCCCTCACCCAGTCTGCAATTTCTACCATCCATTTGCTGGGAGTTCCTCTCTTCTTGTACATCATTATTTTCATATGGTCTTTGTAATCTTCCACTGTTTTTCTAATACTCTTGTAATGCACTTCAGCATCATTGTTACTTTTATCCTTCAACCACCATGGTATCAACTTGCAACCAACTTTTCTTCTCCTTAGCAACTCAAAAGGAGACACTGACGACACAGAATTAGGTGTATTCCTACATGTTAACAATGTGGCTTCCAACACTTTTTTCCAGTTAAGAACCCCTTTCATAGCTAACTGAATAGATTATTTAGTTACCCTATTGGATCTTTCTACTTGCCCATTAGATTCTGGATGGAATACAAATATTCCTTTGTAATGTATTCCACACGCAAATAAAAATTGTGCCACCTGTTTGCTAATGAACTGGGGACCATTGTCTGACACAACAATTTTCAGAATACCTTCCCTACAAAATAATCCATCTAAGAATTCTACAATTACTTAAGAAGTTACATTACTAACCATTTTGACTTTCGGCCATTTTGAAAAATAATCTACTACCACTATAACATAACACTCTAGTCTAGTATCAACTGAAATGGGACCAAGAATATCGATACCCAGCATCTGCCAATGCCCTTTGGTAACCCCACAGGTACTGACTCTGCCACAATGGCTTTGGCCAACTTATCACTAGTGAAACAGGGAATACAACATTTCACTCATTTGTCTCCCATCAGATCAATTCCTTGCCACCAATATTGTTCTCACAACCTCCATTTGATACTGGAAATTCCACAATGTCCCTCATGGGCAAATTGTATCAACCTAATTTTTAAGGCAAAAAGAGGTATGATTTTGTTAATGCATCGGTCCTTAATAAGTAAACTTCCAAGGTGACGCGTATAGGTCGATGAACCTTTTGATTTGCATGTAGTATCCTAGCTATGGCGTGACGAATGTTCTCAGTAATCGATGCACAATGTTCAAAAACCATGAGTCAAAAAATCAATTAATAGTCAATCTAAGTGATAAACATCATGCCATGACCTTTCAGCCATGATAACCAAACCTCAGTATGCGTTTCAGTAATTTTATTTCACTATTGATTACAATACTAAGTCATGAGATTGATTCAAACGCAATCCAATTTGATTAAAACCCAGCATCAATTTGTTAGAAGACGCCAAAAACATAGACTAATCAGAACTTGTATCAGAATACATTCTATAGCATTAATATAGGTCAATAAGAGAATCGCAGACAAATAATCCTTCCTACTCATGAAGTTCAGCAAAACAGTCCGTCAACCATTTATATCGGTAATCTGTCAACGTCATGTGAAGAAACCCTCAACTAACCCAGATTAGCATTCGCATGTGGGACTTCATGCAAAATAATTTAGAAATCAAGAACTTAGAAAAAACATCTAGCTAAAAACACTATTAGACAGCGCAGTTGGTACCTAGAAAGAAAAGGCACAAAAATGCATTTCAATCACATTGTCATATCTACCTATCCACGGAATGGGTCAGCAACAAAGTCAGTCTTCGTCCTCAGGTCATCAGCCGATCAGCATCACCTCAGGCTCTCCTAAGAGAGTATGAGCCTACTGACAGAATCTTGAATCTCTTGTCTTCTTAATATCGCATCACAAAATCGGAATAAGGTCTAATCTGTCTTCCCTCTGTCACGTTTTTATATCAAAGTCACTCAGACTATCCGCCAATTTCCAATTGGTCAATTAGTCGTACGTTATTATCTTAACCAATAATGTTTATGTACCAAATCTCTGAATTCTAATATTTCACAGTTCACATGTCGTTGATTGGTCCGCTTTACGACGTTCTCATCATCCAGCTCGCCGGGTATCAAAAATGTTACATCTTCTTCTCCAGTCTGTGTCTTCATTGTCGAGTCCTGGGAAAGTACATCTAGCACGCATCACACTGTTTCGATACTTTCAGGAGTCATCATTTCCTGTCCGTCTGTTCTCATAGAGGCTCCAGTTAAGCTTTTTATTGAAACAATGAGCAGTTCACGGTCAGTTCATTTTCTCTGCATTTTTCCATTAAAAGTTAAGAAATTCAGCTTTTCTGTCTGAGGCCTGGCAAGATCAGGCCAAGACACTCACTAAGTTAAGGCCTACAATTATGCAGAACATAGGTTATAACTCTCAATATGACATATTACTACATTAATCTAATGCATTTTCAATATTTCATGTATGTTAATCATTCATTTAGTACAATTCGTAATTACTGGTGGCCATTCTCCGAGGTCACAATTTCAAACGTGCACATTCTTTTTATACGTTATTCATTTTCTACTAAATTCATTATTCAGAACACATAAACATTCATTTATAATTTCTAATTAAGACATTTGCGTTAACAATCCCTCCTCTGATGGCTAAATATGTCATCACACTACTTTACCACCTACAAATCCTATGGCTCGATTTCTTCAACCTTTTGCCTTCTTTTGGAATTTTCCCTAAAGATTCTATCCCTGTTTCGTTCTTCCCTTCTTAGATTATTTTTAGACCTTTTCAATTTAATTCTTTGAAACAATTTACATAATCCCCATATCCCTAGTATGCAAGCTATTATGATTATTATTCCCTGTATGATTTTTAATAGTACCCCATTCCAAATTTTACTAAGCCAATTTCCCACTGAAGCAAACCCTTTACCAACCTTTTCCTAAACACTTGGTTCTTTCAATTCCTTCAAATCACTACTTGAGTTAGTCAGATTAGTAAGTAAGTCTCTTATCTCTTTACTATTGTTAGGAATATACGAACAACAATGCCTAGAGTTAATCATTTTACAGATTCCGCCGTCTTTCGCTAGACCGATGTCTAAAGCAAGACGATTTTGAAGAGTCATAGCTCTATCCGCAGCCAATCCAGTATCTATCAGGAGTATTGCCCCTGTAAAATTTGTCAGCATGTTATCCACAATAGTAGACAACTTTCAAATCTTAATCAAATTTAAGATGACTCCCACCAAATAAATCTACCACTAAAGCAGAAGAAGACTCCCTCCTCTGTCTCTTATGATGTAATTCAGTCAATTTACAAAACTTTTTCAAATCCTCTATCTGGTAAATCTTTGGGAACAGTATCTTCAAATAACATGTCCCATACTGTTGGACTTTTTTGCTTATGCAGGGTCATCCCCAATCTTTTTGCCTCCTTCTTCCTATTTTTGCTGACCTGTTGCTGTTGGCTTTTGAACTCTGAGCACTTTACCACTGCTAACCAGTGCCAAAGTGCATATGCTTTCTGTGTAAATTGTATGGTTGATTGGTTTATCCATGATCGGCATATTTGATTTACTAGTAAGTCCCTAGTAGAGCGCACTAGAGGTGCCCAGGGCCTGTAAATGTAATGTAATGTAGATTTGTACTTGTAAAGCGCACTCCAACCCTAAGGTATCGAGGCACTGAACGCATACTGCTGTGGAACCCCTCCTGGCTTTTCCCTGTGAGGTGCCCACTCCTGGGCAACCCCCAAGGTGAAGCCAGGCATCCCAGCACTGTTGGGGCCGTTGTGGAGATTAAGCAAGCTATTGCCCAGAGTTGGAGAGTGAGACCCATGAATTAGATTAGGCACCGAGGCGAGAAACATCCTGTCCAGAGAAATTGAGCCCAAGAACCACCAAGGCGAGAATTGAACCCTGGTCCCGGTATAGATCTCTGCATCAGAGGTCTGCCTCTCTAACCACTGTGCCACACTTCTCCACTAAATTAAATGTTACTAGTGGGCCTGCAGCACTGGTTGTGCCACCCACATAAGTAGCTCCGTAATCATGTCTCAGACCTGCCACTGCAGTGTCTGTGTGTGCAGTTTAATCTGTAAATTTGACTAGGCAAGTGTACCCACTTGCCAGGCCTAAACCTTCCCTTTTCTCACATGTAAGGCACCCTAAGGTAGGCACTAGGTAGCCCCAAGGGCAGGGTACGGTGTATGGTTAAGGTAGGATATATAGTAATGTGTTTTATATGTCCTGACAGTGAAATGCTGCTAAATTCATTTTTCACTGTTGCAAGGCCTGTCCCTCTCATAGGTTAACATGGGGGCTACCTTTAAAAATGATTAAAGTGTAGATTCCCTTTGGGAGAGGATAGACATGTGGAGTTTGGGGTCGCTGAGCTCACAATTTAAAAATACATCTTTCAGTAAAGTTGATTTTAAGATTGAAGTTTGAAAATGCCACTTTTAGAAAGTGAGCATTTTCTTGCTTAAACCATTCCTGTGACTTTGCCTGTTTGTGGATTCCCTGTCTGGGTCAGTTTGACAGTTGGGATGGTTGCACCTCTCACTAGACAGAGACACAAAGGGAACTGGGGCATAGTCTGCATTTCCTGATGCCATCTGTGCTAGGAGGGAGGGGAGGAGTGGTCACTCACACCTGAAAGGGCTGTGCCTGTCCTCACAAAATGCAGTCTCCAACCCCCTGGTGTGTGTCTGGGGCCTGGCCTGGGCAAGGCAGGATTTCACAAACAAGAGATACTTTCCTTTGAAGTAGGCCTACTTCAAAGGGTAAAATGGGTATAAGAAGGGCACCCAAAACCACAGACTTTAAAACACTTCTGGAAATTAAGAGGAGCCTCTGCCTGGAGAAGAGCTGAAGAGCTGAGGAAGAAGAGCTGTCCTGTCTGTACCTGTGCTTTGTGGAACTATCCTGCAGTTGCTGCTTCTGCCTGAGCTAGAGGACAAAGATTAGACTTTGTGTTGCCTTCCTTCTTGTGAAGATCCCCAAGGCATGATTTAGCGCTTGCCTCCTGTTATTTGAAGTCTCAGGGACAGCAAAGACTTCTCTCTGCCAGCAACTGGAGTCTCTGAAGAGACTCCTACTCTGCCAAGTGGTGCCCATCCAGTTCCTGGGCCCCTGAAAAGAGAAGCTGGCAGCCCAAGAGATCGACGCAACTCCCATCTACGGCTGAAAAATCGACGTGCCGCCGGCTTCGCGTTTGAAAATCGACGCTCACCTGAACGTGACCAGAAGATCGATGCCTGTGGCAGGTGAAATCGCAACCCACGCTGCGTGGTTTTTGGATCATCGTGCAGCTGGATTTCCAACGCAAACACCGCTGGGCATGTAAAAACGACACAAAGGCCTAACTGGACCCGAGAGTGCTGACCATATTGACGCATAGCTTTCCTGCAGAGAGAAGACACAACGCACACCGACCTGACTAAAGGAGAAACAACGCGAGGTCTCGCTCATGAGTGATATTGACGCATCGCAAGCCCTTTTTGATGCACACTCGTCCGTGCGGGGTTTATTTTTGATGCACCCAAGGTACATTTTCCAGCTAACAGCGTTAGCGTTGTGTTTAAAATTACATGAAGACTCTTTTTGCATATTTATGGATAACTTGACTTGTGTATTGTGGATTTTTGTTGTTTTGGTCTTGTTTTGTTTAGATATATATTTTCTATTTTTTATAAGCCTGTGTTGTGTCATTTTGTGGTGTTTTCATTAAGTTACTGTGTGTGTTGGTACAAATATTTTACACCTAGCACTCTGAAGTTAAGCCTACTGCTCGTGCCAAGCTACCAAGGGGATAAGCAGGGCTTAGCTCAGGGTGATTCTATTTTACCCTGACTAGAGTGAGGGTCCTTGCTTGGACAGGGGGTAACCTGACTGCCAACCAAAGACTCCATTTCTAACACATACCATCCTCTTGGAAGACGGTATTAAGCGTTTAGTCCACAAATATAGTAGATTCCCGGAATCGCAGGGTCCTGACCATTCAACATAAATGTCCATTTACTCTGAAACAGAAAAACATACCTACATTCACTCATACCCACAAATAAAGTGTCAGTGCGCAACTTTCGCCTATATATACAAAGCTTCCCTATATGTACTGCATCTAAAGCTAGTTTCCCTTGTGTGTTAATTGCAGTGAAAGCATCATCATTCTTGTAAGGCCTTTTCTCTAAGCCTTTTTCTAATTTCTCTTTTAATGCTTTTCTCCTATTGTCAGTATGACCTAAGAAGCTCTTCTCCAAAGGTGTAAGCAAGCATGTCAAATTATTCATATAAGCATAAGCAGTCCCAAAGGTTAGTGTAGGCTCAAAGAATCCTCTAACCAATACTATGTCATGATCCTTAGCTACTCTACTCAGATAACTAATGATAGGAACAACTAAAACACTACATCATAATTAGAATAAAAATATTGAATATACTCCTGGTCATAGAACCTCGTTAGTAGCAGACTACAACTTATCCCGTAGGTTATGGAAGACTATGGTAAGTAACTCCTTCCTCAACTGATGAATGAATTTGCATGCACACAAGACAATCTCTTGCATCCATTGTCTCAACATACTCACTAAATAAGCGATAGAAAACATTAGAATAAAGTTCTCGTGCATTAGTATAATCATGTAGATATTTCTCATCTAATTTAAACTTTTCTAAAGCCATTAGTGTGGTAGTCTCAGAAACCGAAGCATGGTTGGCTCCCTTTGCGTCAAGAACAGGCATACCCACAATTAACACTATAAACAAAATCTCACACATAATTGCCTACCCAACACTTATATACTTACAACTCCTAGCATCCCTAACCTGCTTATTAAACTCAGCCATGATCAGTAAAGAATCAGAAAGCAGAAGTAACTCAGAAAAGTGCAGCAAAAATCAAAAATAGAAAATTCTTCTTTCAGCAGCTCAGTTTCACATCCAGGAACCCTTCTCCTTGTCAAAATCGATTAGCAGCTTGTCACGTCCGGTTTTCAAATGTCAAATCAGGTTATCAAAGTATTTTCCAGTTTATTTTCAACAGTCTCTTTTCTCAAAATATTTCTCAGATTAGTTTCATCAGTTCAGCTCCTTGCTCATCTTCAGGTTACATCAAAATACTGACTCAAAACTTCCCTATCAAAACAAAAAGACATAAACTCGTGTTGCCATTCGTTTGTAGTTGCATACGCCCATTCAGGACCTGCGTATCTTCGACTTGCTATTTTCTTTCTCTTCAACTTTCGATCACCACTCAACTCTCCTTCACTTAATTCTTCTTTTCCTGTGGTATCTACTTTTTCCTCTATTGTTTGATCAATAACCACTTCTTTCCTTTTCTCTACTTGTGATTCAGGCCAATTGTCTCCTTTACTTGAACCTTCTGTCAATATTTTTCTCATGATTGGACTTGTCTCCTTTTCTTTCTCTGTGGTGTTTTCTCTTGATGCACCTGCAACAGGCTCATGAGGAGTCAGATCACTTTGGCTTTGATCTATCTCAACTCCTTCCCCTTCTGGGTCTAATTCTTGCTCTGTTCGTTTCTCAGGATCGTCTACTTCTGGGAGAACCCCTGCTGTGCTAGGCTCTAATGCTACGTCAGTTGAGATGGATTCTCCAGCACCCTCCTGTAGCTCTTCACTTTTGTCTCTTACAGGGGTGATAGACACATCTTCCACAAGTTCTGGTTCGGCTTCAGGTTCTCCTTGTTACTTCTCTGGTTCTGGTGCTGCAACTTGCTTTGCAGTTGTTGGTGCTCTCAACAACGCTTCTTCATGATCCAGTGGACATGCCACTTTCTTTGTATGACTTGTGTGACTCCAGTTCGGAATCCCTGCACACTTCGCAGCTGTCATGGTTGTCAAGATCACCTGATACGTTCCTCTCCAACGTGGCTCCAAATACGTCTTAAGAGCATGTTTTCAGACAATAACCCAGTCGCCGGCTCTCAGGTTGTGCCCTTGATGGTGAATTGGTGGCAGTGTGGTGGTCTCCACCTGCTGAGAGAAAGAGCGAACCACATCAGCCAGACCCTTGCAGTAGTCCAACACCATGTCATCTGTAATATTGACAAGTGCATTGGCTGGAACTGCTGGCAATCTCATTGCTCTGCCCATAAGGATCTTGTGGGGCGACAGTCCTGTCTTCCTGTCAGTCATATTTCTCATTGACATTAACACCAAGGGCAATGCATCTGGCCATTTCAAATTTGTAGCTGCACACATTTAGGCAATTCTTGATTTTAAAGTACCATTTATCTGCTCCACTAGTCCTGATGCTTCAGGGCTATAGATACAATTCAATTTCTGCTCAATGTTCAATGCTGCACACAAGAGTTTAATCACTTCGTTATGGAAGTGCGTTCCCCTATCTGATTCTAAAGAGATTGGAAATCTGAAACGTGGTATCAACTCTCTAAGTAACAGCTTCACTACTGTGAGGCTATCATTTCTCCTTGTAGGGTACACTTCATTCCAGTGTATAAAAATGCACACAATCACCAACACATTTTTCAGACCTCCACATGCAGGTATCTCAATGAAATCCAACTGCATTCTGCTGAATGGACCCCCTGCTCTTCCAATGTGGCTCAAATTTACCACAGTTCCTTTTCCTGCATTCAATTGCTGACAAATAACACAGCGATGGCATACTGCTTCAGCTGCATGTCTGAACTTGGGGTTAAACCAATCAATTTTGAATATACAAACCATAGCATCCCTTCCAATGTGTGCCTGACCATGGTAGTACCTCTCCATCTGAGACAACAGACTCTTTGGTAATACCATTTGACCCTGTTCAGATACCCACAGTTCATCCTGTCTCTGAACACATTTCAGTTTTAGCCATGACCTCTTCTCTTCCTTTGCAACATTTTCAATTCTTCTAATGTGTCGATCACCCTTAATGCAAAACTCGTACATGTAGAGTCTTCTTCAGACATCAATTCCCATTTGTCTTTGAACGATATACAGTTCATTGCGCAAACTCTTGCGACTTGATCCATGTGTCCATTCCCCATTGACACATAGTCCTGCGATTTTAGATGTGCACTGCATTTCACCATGGCAATTTCTTTAGGCAATTGTATTGCATTCAGCAACTCTTTTATTCTTTCACCATTTCTCACTGGTGAGCCAGTAGAAGTCAAGAAACCTCTTTGTGACCACAGTTGACCAAAATCATGAACTATTCCAAATCCGTATTGGCTATCTGTATAGATAGTGACTCTTAGTCTAACAGATACATGGCACACCCTAGTAAGAGCTACCAATTCTGCTACTTGTGCAGAATGTACTCCTCGAAGTCAGGAAGCTTCTAAAGTACCTGTAATTGTGTACACAGTATATCCTGCACTCAACGTCCCTGTAGCATCTCTGAGACAAGAACCATCAACGAAGACAATTTGGTCATTCTCTTGCAAATGTGCATCTTTAATGTCAGGTCTTGGTTTTGTGCACAACTCAGTTACTTCAAGACAATCATGCTCAATGTCTTCCTCTTTTTCAATTTCAACAATATCACTTGGAAGTAAAGTTGCCGGGTTCAGCACTGTGCATCTTTTCAATGTCACATTAGGAGCACCTAAAATACTTGTCTCATACCTTGTCAGTCTGGCACCAGTCAAATATTGTTTTTTCGTCCTTGTCAGTAAAATCTCAATTGAGTGAGGGACCATTACAGTCAGGGGATATCCCATCACTATTCCTTCACACTGTGAAAGGCTTTGACCAACTGCGGCAACTGTACACAGGCAACCTGGTAAGGCTGCTGCAACTGGGTCCAAGGTAGCTGAAAATTATGCTACTGGGCGATGAGCACCTCCATGGACCTGAGTCAAGACAGACAATGAACATGCATCACGCTCATGAGAAAATAATATGAAAGGTTTTGTGTAGTCAGGCATACCCAGTTCTGGAGCTCTGCACAAACTCTCTCTCAACTCAGTGACGCATTCATCTGTTCCTGGTCTAATGTTATGGGATTGGTAAAATCCTTATATGTCAGGGTCTGTAATGGCCTTGAAATCTCAGCAAAATTCGGAATCCACTGTTGACAATAACCTACCATTCCCAGAAACATTCTGACATTTCTCTGTGAAGTCGTGGGACTTCTCTGCAATAACATTGTGATCCTTTCTCTGGAAATTCTCCTCAACCCTTTCTCAATCTGGTGACCCACATATTTCACTACCTTCTGGCAGTACTGCAATTTCAAGGGTGACACCTTATGCACCATTTTTCCCAAATGAATCAACAGGGGAATCGAGTCATACTTACACTCGTCCCTTGTTCTAGATGCAATCAACCAATCATCAATGCATTGCACCAGAGTCGATTGAAAAGGCATTTCCAATGACTCCAAATTCTTTTTCAAGATCTGATTAAACAAGGATGGTGACTCTGTGTACCCTTGAGGAAGTCTGCACCAGCTGTAGACTCTGTCTAGAAATTTGAAACTAAATAGAAACTGGCTCTCCTCATGAAGAGGCACAGAAAAGAAAGCTTGTGACAAGTCAACCACTGTGAACCATTCTGCATCACATGGAATCTGGAACATTATTACTTCTGGATTGGGCACTACAGGAAAACACTTGACCACCATGTCATTTACTTTTCTCATATCTTGAACAATTCACACTTTCCCACTCGGCTTTTTCAAAGCCATTATTAGTGAATTACATGGGCTGCTCAGCACTTCTTTCAAAACTCCCTGCTTCATAAAATCTCCAATTAGCTGTGCCACTTTCATCGAGACATCTTGTGGCATATTGTACTGTGGAAGCTGCCGAAACACTGCATTTGGCTTCAAAGTAACCTTAATTGGTTTCACTCCTTTAATCAAACCCACTTCTTTACCTGTCAGATCCCACACATTTTCCTGTACCATTCCCTGCAAATCAGAATGAAGCTCTTTCACTGTGAACATGGGGAAAAACTCAATCAAGGGATACTCCTCATTTTAAGTCTCACACTTGAGTTCTGGAGCTGGATCTTCCTCATCATCGCTATTTGTCTTAATTTCGATTCCATCAACTGAACAGGTAATTGAACACCTTGTTTTACATAACAAGTCCCTTCCCATTAGGGATACTGGACTTGAATCACAGACTACGAACGTATGCAGTCCCTGGAAGTTGCCAATCTCAATTTGCACTGGATCCGTAATTGGATTTGTCAAATGCTCATTCGCTGCCCCAACAACCTGAACCGTTCTTCCTGAGAGGGGCAAATTCAGAACTTCTGCACTTCTTACTCTAGAGCGCGTAGCTCCTGTATCTACCAAAAATGAAACCTTGTGACACATCACCTTTCCTCTCATATAGGGTCCTCTCTGATCTACTTCTAAGGATGCTGCAAGCGCACATGGCTCCTCATCCGAACTATCTTTCATCCAATTACCATTTATTTAATTCTCACTGTGTAACAGCAATTGGTGCATGGTGTTACTACTTCTGTCTTGTCTCTGACCTGTGACCTGTTGAGTAAGCGTCACCTGTTGCTGCTCCATCGGGTCTTGAGAAATCTGCATTTGCTGTCTAGGTACCATAGGAACCTGCTGCTGCATTGGTTGCAGCTGTGTCAACTGTGCACAAGGCATTTGTACCTGCTGCATGGGTTGGAAATTTTGCATCTGATTCATGTTATTTTGGAAATTTGGGTTAGGATCTCTCATTCTCTGTATTCTTACATGTTGAAATGTATTGACATCACCACTTTGCTGAACAACACCCTCCTTCACCATTGTTGGACACTCCCGCTTCCAGTGTCCCACAGCCACGCAAAGGTGACAGGGCAATAGCTTCTTCATCCCTTGCACATCATTCTGAACCACTACAATTCTCAAATCCAGACCACGATTCATATTGACTCCACGACCCCTACCTCTCATCTGAGGTTGGAACATGACAGTTCCCTGCTGCTGTGGTATCTGCTGAACAAAAGTCCCTTGCACTCCTGTTTGATCTGCCTTAATCTGCATCACCATCGCTTTCTCCTTCAGCTTTTTCTGCTTCAACTCAATCTCGTCACTACAGTATTTTGCATACTGCAACACCTCATCAATTGGCTTCGCTTGCCAGAAAATCAAATGACTCTTAATCATCTGACCTATTTCAGGTCTCAGTCCGTCCACGAACCTGAACACAAAATGCAACACGTCTTTTGGCTCAATCGCTTTCAGGCCACTCTACTCCTAAAATGCTTTCAACAATCTCTCATAATATGCATGCATAGACTCCTTCACCTGCTGCACTGTCCTGTCCATCCTTTGTGAATCAATATTTTTAGGCAACATTTTTGTCTTCAGGAACTCAATCACCTTATAATAATGCTTCATTACTACAGGAGATGGTGAATCAGTGGTTCTATCCCTTTCTGGTTCACTTGTCGGCCAATCTAGTGCTCTCTTACACTCAACCCACAAATCAGCTGGAACCACTATCTCCAGTAAAGTAGTCAGGTCTTCCCATAGTCATTTTGAAAGCTTCACAAACCTGTCTGTCTGCTGATACCATTCAACCAGTTTCTCCCTTCATTTTGGATAATCATTTGTGAATGAGAAAATATCACTCCTGTGCCAAGGAACATGAACGAACTGCCCTCCTGGGATCTCTCTCATAGGCAACATTTTTACTGGATCCTTGTCCTTTTGTACACTTTCAGTCCCTTCTTGTGAATCTCGTTTCCTTTTATCCTTCTTCTTTGCCCATCTGACTTCCCACTTTTCTAATGTACCTCAAATTTGAGCACTCTGCGATAGTTCCTTAAGGCGTGTCTTCATTCTGACTGACCTCATGTGTTCAAAATCCTTCACCTCAAAATCTAACCTGTAGCTTCTTTTCAAATGCTTTGAATTCCCAATTTCTATATCATGTTTTTCTGCCAGATCTGTCAATCTCTGAGGTATCTTGCCCATCTCTCTCGTGATTCCCAGACACAAGTATCTCAACTCCTCTTCCGTGTAGGATTCTAACCTATTTACCCCCATTGTTCCTTCAACTAGTTCAGTTATTTTCGCACTCAATCTAACACGATTAGTCTGCTCTTCACTCCTGGGCACATTCCATGGAGTATTCAAACTATCCAATGACTCATTCAGCTGCTGTGCTGTCAATCCCTGTAACGTAACGTTACTCGCATTTCGTGATGGCACCTGTTGTACAACTACTCTTGAGTGTTGTGGTGTCATAAGCTTTAAGCTCTGACCTACACTCAGGTTATTTACAGCATCAGGAAGTGCGACAAGTGGACTGAGATCCAACAATGACCTCGATCCATCAAAGGTCTGACCCATGGATGAGACTACTTGAACCTGCTCACTTATTCCCCTCCTCACTAGACTCTGAGATATCTCGCCCTGTTCTCCTCTGATTGATTTCTTCTGTGCAAACCATGGTACCGCTGGTCCAACAGTAATCAGCAGCAATATTGCATCTGGGGCTGCTCTCGCACCTGCATTCTGTGGAAGAGTTACTCCCATACTTTGATTCATTACTGGAGTCAAATCTGACTATGTTCCTGTCATTGGTATAAACCTTGACATACCTTGCGGCTGTCCCTGGGGCATCAGTATCGGAGTCGGCTAGGCCTGGACCAGTAATGGTCTTGTAACCACTTGTTCCGTAGGCACCACTAAGTTTGAAGTTGTCTCAAGAATCAACGCTTTAGGAGAAATCCTTTGTATCGGTGGCAGATGCAACTGTGCCTGGACTACCGAAGCAGTCAACACGTTAGGATTACTCTGCACCACACTTTGTACCTGTCCAATATTAACCTGTACTGGACTCACTGTTCCCATTGCCTGTGCTGGGGCTGCTGGATCAGTACTAGTACTCGGAACCCCCCTCATGCATCGCATATGGTGGAGGTCGGTCTCTTAGTATCTGAGTAATAAGATCTTCATCATCTGATTCTTCCTCTACTATGGAAGCCTTTTTCGCCTCTTTACTTCCAGACGAACTCTTATCACTTTTCCTAGCTGCTTTCTTCCCTTCCGTCTTATCTTCCTGTGTAATAGCAGGAAAACAACTTAACGTCCTGCAATGTCACTGCTCTCCACTTCTTCTGTTCCCAATCCCATCTTGCCTCTGCTAGAGATTTCTCTACCTTTCTTACTCGCTTTTGAAATGTTATTTCCTGCTGTTGTCTTGCTATCAGCTCCCAAACTGCTAATGCCTCAAACTGTGCTGGTCTTGGAGGGGGCTTTGTTTCATACAGTGCCATCCGCAACTGATCCAAAATTCTCAGATTAATCGTTCCATGCTCAGGAAACTCCCTGTTTCTCTGTCAATTTGCCCCATTGCTTCAACCAAAGACATGGTGCTACCCCTCGCTCCTCCATCACAATGTAAGCCGGAGAATTTTCCAGTGGGGTAGGTTCCCCCACAGTCGCCTTAATATATGTATCTCCCTTTAGGGCATTCTTAAACGCTACTTTTTGTGTATCTTAATCAAATCAGGAAATGACTGTTACTCCCAAGATTCCCGTCACCTACGTTCTCAACCAATTGCCTCTCACGGACGGCTGCCAATTCGTGCACGACCCTTCTCTCTAACCAACCTATCCCAGTGCGGCTCCAGTGACGTCACACTCACACACACTGCGGCTGACAAAATTCTTGCAGCTCGCCCTCCTAAACTCCAATTCACACAAAATTAAAGCAAATTATTGCGAGCACTAACCAAAATCCAATAACCAAAAAAACAATTTCGGCTGGTTTACTACAGGAAGGTAACACAATCGCTTCAGAGACCTTACGGATTTTCACTGATGGCACTTTCACTCATGCAGCTATTCCTCTTTCTCGGTCTCCCAGATTCGCAAGCAAAATTCTACCCGTAAATTTTACTCTCAACTGATCAATGGGTCTGTCCTGGTGCACATAGGACTCGCCAGATCTCAGTTGAAATTTCCCTTGCCCACTTTAACTCACACACTGACTCACCTGATCAACCTACTAAACCAGACAGATTACAACATATAACCATGTGTCTCCTACACTTGTCAATATACTCCGGAGTCTTAGAGCACACAGGGTCTGTACATCAACAACCACATGGACAATTTTGAGCACAAATCGCCACACTCATATGAAGTTCGACGGCTTCCCTACTCTCATACTGCAGAGTACGCACACTCCTACTAAAACTTCCTTTGGAGTACGCAGACTCCCTAACTTTCCTCATATACATCACAATTCACCTGCGATTTGCATAAGCTGTGCAAGCGCAACCTATCTCTCTCAAACTATCACTAAAACGCTGAGAACATACTCAATACTACTAGCAGGATCGAGGATAGTGGAAAGTCATTTCTGGGCTTAAGGGGACATCACTTTTGCTACAATTGCCATTTCAGAAACAAAATCCAAATCTCAGTAATGAATGGCTAACCAATCTCAAACCACAACCATAACCATCAGTCAACACATACATAGTTTTCCAAGGAAACTAACCATCAAGCTGCTACCAAAAACTGTTAGCACGTCGGTCCTTAATAAGTAAACCTACAAGGTGACGAGTATAGGTTGATGAACCTTTTGATTCGCATGGAGTATCCTAGCTATGGTGTGACCAATGTTCTCAGTAATCAATGCACAATGTTCAATAACCATGATTCAAAACATCAGTTAATAGTCAATATAAACAATAAACATCACACCATGACCTTTCAGTCATGAATAACCACACCTCAGTATACGTTTCAGTAATTTTATTTCTCTATTGATACAATACTAAGGCCCTCATTACAACCCTGGCAGTCAGTGATATAGTGGCAGTAATACCGCCAATAGGCCGGCGGTAATAACTATGAACTTATGTCCATGGCGGAAACCGCTCAGACAGACAACAACTTTAACACACTGACCGCCAGGGCGAAAACAACAGGCACCACGGCGGTGACCACCTATAGCCAGGCGGAAGACAATGTTCCGCCCACTGTATAATGACACACCAATCCGCCACCTTTTCCGGAGTGGTACCAATGACATCAAAAGCCTGGTGGAAACACTGCACAGAAGGGAAACGACTAACCTCTGGAGACTCAAGGAAGAACCACACCACTCTGGAGCCCTAGTTGCAGGTGTTCCCCATGCTCTTCTACGTTCTGCTCCACTACGAACACCAATGCCGGCGAAGATGACCACGGTGAACACTGCCGCCTAGCACACAGGGGAGGGAGGAGGAAAAAAGAAAGTGACACACACACGCAACACGCAACAACCCCACCCACAACACCATACACACAAGCAGATGCAGTAACATTATATATTCACCCCGTACTACTCTTGAATAATGCAGGGACAACTACAATAGAGTAAAAAGAGTGTAATAAGATAAATATAGTAGTAATACGTGCATCCATATCGAAATGTATATAAATATTCACAAATCAAGGGACACTGCCCAGTCCTCAATGTTTGTGGGCCACAGGGCCACATCACAAAGTCCAAGGCCCTACCTCACTCCTGCAACAACACGGAGAGAACACTGCAGGAGCATCAGGTCGGAAATAGCCAGGCACCTCAAGGGGACGAGGAATGGGGGGGGGGGCACCTCAGCCGGAAGATGGTACAACTCGACTGGTCCTGGAGGGGGCAACATGCCCATCACTCTGTCCTGGGGACTGCAAGGCCACAGTCTCTCAAGTGGGTGACTTGCCCACATGCTCTGGAGGGGGCAACATGCCCTGTGCTTGGTCCTGGGGAGTGTAAGGCCGCAGTCTCTCAAGTGGGTGACTTGCCCACATGCTCTGGAGGGGGCAACATGCCCTGTGCTTGGTCCTGGGGAGTCCAAGGCCACAGTCTCTCAAGTGGGTGACTTGCCCACATGCTCTGGAGGGGGCAACATGCCCTGTGCTTGGTCCTGGGGAGTCCAAGGCCACAGTCTCTCAAGTGGGTGACTTGCCCACTGGTTCTGGAGGGGGCATCGTGCCCTGTGAGCTTCAACCTGGGGAGGATGGGGTGCGTGGATGGCTTCTCCACTGGTTCTGGAAGGGGAATCGTGCCCTGTGAGCTTCATCCTTGGGAGGATTAGGTGAGTGGATGGCTTCTCCACTGGTTCTGGAGGGGGCATTTTGCCCTGTGAGCTTCATCCTGGGGAGGGTGGGGTGAGTGGATTGCTTCTCCACTGGTTCTGGAGGGGGCATCTTGCCCTGTAATGCAGATCTTGGGGAGTGCAAGGTCACAGTCTCTTACCTGTGTGTCATACCCACAGGATTTGCGGGGGCCAGGCCGCACAACAGCCCATGGCCGCAGGACTACAAACTGTCCGCCAGTGGTGACGGCTGCTCAGTGGTGACAGTGGTGGTGCTGCTGGTGGAGCTGGCAGTGGTGTGGGGAGACTCCAGCCCATCCCCTGCAGCCTCGGACGGCTGCCCACTGGGGCTACTGCTACTGGTGGCGGTGCTGGAAGTGGTGGGGGAGGCTCCAGCACTTTCCCTGCAGCCTTGGACGGCTGCACCACCATGGTTGGTGGTGGGGGCTCTGACTGAGTCCCAGCACCAGGCCCCTTGTCTCTACTGCCTGCTGTTTCAGGGCCCTTGCCCTTCCTTCCTGCAGCTGGGGCTGCCTCCTTTCCCTTCCTTCCTGCAGCTGGGGCTGCCTCCTTGCCCTTCCTTCCTGCAGCTGGGGCTGCCTCTTTGCCCTTCCTTGATGCACTTGGGGCAGGCACCCTTTACGTATGGCTGGCTGGTGGCTGGGATCCTTTCCCACCTGGAGTAGTTGGGGACACTACTGTGCCCATTGATTGGGTGGCTGAGGTGCTTGCTGGGTTTTGACCACCCTGGCCTGAAGTGAGGGACGGGGGGAGGGCTAGGGAAGAGGTCAATGTTGGCAAGGAAAAGCTTCTTAGGGACATTGGGGTGGGAAGAAGGACATGGTTTGGGAGTGAAGGAAGAGGGAGTGGTGGTAGGAAGTGTCAGTCTGCTATGTTTGGGTGCATGGGCAAGATGCTGTTGGGTGTCTGAGTGCTTGCGTTTGTGTACTTTGGGAGGAGGGGGCACAGACACAGTGGGAGAGGACACAGGGGACGTGTGCATGGATGTGGGGGTGGTGAATGCCAGTGAGGGGTGTGCACTAATAGGTGTGCTGGTGATGATGGTAATGGATGAGGAAGTGGTGCATGCAGGTGTGAGTGTGGACGCAACTGGGAGGGAGGTGGAGGATGAGGAGGAGGGGGACACAGTGGAGGCAGTGGATGTTAGTATGTCTGATTCTGGATGTTGTTTGTGTGAGTGCCTGTGGGATGAAGTGTGGTGCTTGTGTTTGCCATGTCCAACCTTGTGTGTTGTCCTGGGTGCCTGCTCATCTGCCTGTGTGCTTGGGATAGGTTGGGGTTGAGGGGAATGGGAGTGGGTGGAGGAAGTTGGAGGGGGGAAGGTGGAAACAGGGACAGTGCGTTCCATCAGAGAGGAGGCCAGAGCCTGGATTGTTCTCTGTTGGGCCGCCAAGCTAGTGTGAATGCCCTCCAGAAATGCATTGGACTGTTGCATTTTGGCTGCCAGCCCCTGGATGGCATTCGCAATGCCCAACAGAGATGGATCACCGGAGGTCAATAGCCTCCTCACTCAGAGCAGCAGGGCTTACTGGAGCAGGACCTGAGGTGCCTGGGACAAAGGAGATGCCCACCCTCCTGGGTGAGCGGGCACAGGAAACTCGTTGAGGGGCCATAGGGAGGGCAGTGCTGGTACAGGGGGGTGGTGGCTGTACCTGTCGCTGTGGTGGGCACAGAGGTGTCCGCCACCACCACAGAGCTTCCATTGGAGGAGGTATCTGTGTCCAAACTGTCCCCTCCAGTCTCCGCCGTGGTGCTCCCCTCGACCTCCATCCCACTGGTGTCCTCACCGTTGGTGGATTCGGCCTCCTGGGTCCTGTGGGATGCAGCTTCCTCCGTCACCGGTGCGTATGCTTCTCCGCCAGATGATGCTAATGCACATAAGGATAGGGTGACAAAACAAAAGAGGGAAGAGACAAAGGATACACTTGGTCAATGGCGGCACCAACACCACTGTCGGTGTACACAACACACTCACACACAGGGAACAGCCCTACGCATTAGGCAATGCACTACCAGTCACAGTGCTAGTCACCAGCCCATGGATGGGGACATCTAACGCAAATTGCAGCATACCTGAGAGCCACAGGCCCCTGCCCAGTAGTGGATGCCTACTAGCTTGGTTGGAGAACTTTCACATCAGAATCCTGCACAACATGGGACCTACTCTGCAATGCCAGGCCTGGCCTATGGGCACCCACAGGCCCACCCCCCACCCAGATACCACCCCACCATGCGTAAGTTGTAAATTAGGCCACTGTACTCACCCCCTTGTGGCTGCTGTGATGCCCCTAAGTGCCCATCTAGCTCCGGATAGGCCACCACCAGTATGCAGGCCTTCAGGGGGGTCAGGGTTCGACGGGCACCCCTTCCTTGTTGGGACGCTATTCCCCAGATGGGCCTCTGCTGTCTTCCGTGCCCAGTGTCTAAGATCCTCCTACCGTTTTTGACAGTAGGTGCTCCACCTGCCGTAGACCCCCAGGGTCCGCACGTCCCTGGCACGCCATATACCCTTCTTTTGATGGGCGCAGACCTGCAGGGAAATAGACACAGGGAAAGGTATTAGTCCGACCGTCCTGCCTGTTACACTCATGGCCCATCATGCCCCTTCCCATCCCCATTAGCACAGACATGGCCCACCATACATGCTGTACGCTGCTGAGGGCCCATCCACCAACCCCCCCTACATGAGGCCTTCACACACAGCACTCCATGCATTCACGCCCCATGCATCGTACTCATGGTGTACTCACCTATTGGTCTGGAGGCCCATACAGCAGTCGGTACTGGGGTAGGACCCCATCCACCAGTCGCTCCAACTCTGCCGAGGTGAAGGCAGGGGCCCTCTCCCCAGTAACACGAGCCCTGGTCGGTTCCAGACACAGGTCACAGCAACCCTTGCAGTGTAGGTCATCTCCTGTTGAAGGTCAGGTAGCAAGTGAGTGCACAGATAGAAAATGGAGGTCACGTCCGCGGCAGTGCATACCGTAACTGCCGGCGTGCATCACCATTGGCCACTGTACCCCATAGGGCCCAATGATAACCAATGAGCAGTTACATGGCGGTTCTCGACCGCCTCCCGCAGCGGCACACAACGTCAGCGGAATTACCTCATTGCCACATGTCCTTCCATACAGGATAGGCAGATGCCATTCCAGGGGGGGTGCAGGCCATGGATACTAACTGTGTAACAGTACACATAAGCACTATTTGGACATCTCCAAAAAAATAATGTTACAATCACAATATGCATTGAACTGTAGTGGTTGGAATGTAGAGATATTGACCAGCTGCTCACTCTTTTGCACCATAGATTGCAACCACTGCGGATGAATAGGAGATGGAGACATCCCCCCATGTGCAGAACCCTGGTGGACTTGGCAACATTGGAGGACAGGAACAGTATCCTCACCTATAGACTTGACAGAGCCACAATCACAGAGCTGTGTGTCTGATTGCAGCCTGACCTAATATTTGCTATCCGTCACTCCACCAGGATCCCCACTCTTGTGCAAGTGCTATCAGTGCTCCATTTCCTGGCAACTGGCTCTTTCCAAGTGACAGTGGGCTTGGCAGCAGAAATGTCACAGCATATGTTCTCAATAGTGCTGACAAGAGTGTTGTCTGCCCTGATTAAACACATGTGCAGCTACATCGTTTTCCCCCAGGTGGAGGATTTGGCCACAACTGAAGCTGACTTCTATGCAATGGGACATATCCCTAACATCATTGGGGCAATAGATGGAACACATATTGCATTTGTCCCGCTCCGTCTAAATGAACAGGTGTTCAGAAATCGAAAGAGTATTCAGTCCATGAATGTCCAGATGGTGTGCCTGGCGGAGCAGTACATCTCCCACGTCAGTGCAATGTATCCTGGGCCTGTGCATGATGCCTTTATCCTGAGGAATAGCAGCATCCCTATTGTGATGGCCCAACTCCAGAGGCACAGGGTGTGGCTAATAGGTGAGCCCTGGCTCCCACCCAGTGGATGTTGGTGTATGGGTATGGTGTGGGCCCTAAGGGTGAGTGTGTGGCTAACAGTTGTCTCTCGATATTTGCAGGTGACTCTGGTTACCCCAACCTCTCATGGCTACTGACCCCTGTGAAGAATGCCAGGACAAGGGCAGAGGAACGTTACAATGAGGCACATGGGTGAACAAGAAGGATTATAGAGAGGACCTTCGGCCTCCTGAAGGCCAGGCTTCATTGCCTCCATCTAACAGGTGGATCCCGGTGCTAATCACCCAAGAAGGTCTGCCAGATCATCGTGGCATGCTGTATGTTGCACAACCTTGCCTTGCATTGCCAGGTGCCTTTTCTGCAGGAGGAGGAGGCTGGAGATGGGCGTGTGGCAGCAGTGGATCCTGGAGACAGTGAAGATGAGGAGGCAGAGAATGAGATTGAGGACAACAGAAGTGCAATTATTCGTCAATACTTCCAATGAGACACAGGTAAGACAGTGTTAATACACATATTGTTGACAGTTTGATGTGTGACATTGTCACTGGCAGGCTGTTTATTCCTACGTATATGCCCACTCACTGTACCCTTTGGCATCTCTTTTTGCAGATGTTGGTGCCCCACTATTGCTCCTGGTGTGTTCAGTGCAGCCAGCTACAGGTCTTTCCAATGTAAACATTACTGTACAGTTGAATTGCAATGTTTGAACCTGGGTAAACAAATACATTTTGAGAACATTTGACATACACCATAATTGTATTTTATCAAATTGTGTTTATTGCAGTGCTCTGAAGAAGAGGGGTTAGTGCAAGGGGCTGGGGTGATGATGGAGGAAAGTCCAGGTTAGAGTCCAGTCTATTTGTATCACAGGTGCGTTGTCCAAGAGGGCATAGGAAGGAGAGCAATGGCAGTTCAAGGTGGACAGGGTGACAGAGTGGGACACAAGGGTGACAATAAGGAGAGTCTTATTTCCTGGCAGGGGTCTTGACAATAGTCTCTGGCTTCTGCCTGGATCGCAGGGAACGTTTGCAGGGTGGTTCTCCTTCTGCAGAGGGAAGGGTGCTGGTGGTCTTTTGGTCCTGTGTCGGGGCCTCCTATCCACTAGCGGAGGTGGAGGGCTGTTCAGTGGTTTGGCTAGTGTCAGGGGCCCGGTGGTGTGCCACTGCCTCCCTCATACTGTTGCCCATGTCTGCCAGCACCCCTGCAATGGAGAGCAGGGTGGTGTTGATGGCCTTCAAGTCCTCCCTGATCCCCAGGTACTATCCCTCCTGCAGCTGCCTGTTCTCCTGCAACTTGTCCAGAATCTGGCCCAGCGTATTCTGTGAATGTTGGTATGCTCCCAGGATCGCGGTGACTACCTCCTGGAGGGTCGGTTCCCTGGGCCTGTCCTCCCCCTGTCGCACAGCAGTCCTCCCAGCTTCCCTGTTGTCCTGTGCCTCTGTCCCCTGAACCGTATGCCCACTGCCACAGACCCCAGGTCCCTGATTGTCCTCTGTTTGTGGGGTGGCCTGGGGTCCCTGTAGTGGTGGACACACTGCTGATTGACATGTCCTGGGGACAGAGGTATGGGCCCGCAGTGTGGGTGCTGTGATGGTGTTTCCTGAGGGGGGAGGCTCTGTGGTGGTGTGAGACTCTCCGGAGGTCCCAGATGGGCCAGGTTGGTCATCCAGATCCAGGCGACCAGAGCTGCTCTCATCACTGTGGTCCTCTTCTGTGGGGGGAGTGGATGTTGCTAACACCTCTTTGCCGGTGACATTGGCTGGGTTACCTGTGGGGATATAAATGAAGTGTTATTGTTTCTGTTTGTGAGATATTGTGCATGGGTGTGTTGCCCTCTTTGGTTGAATTTGCCATGCCAGCTTTTCCTTGTGTCTGTTGTTATTTGGTGGGCTAGGTGATTCTCTCTAGTGTGCATGATGTGGTGATAGGTGTTCATGCAGGTCTGTGAGGGATGTCCATGCATTGGTGTTGTATGCAGGGCTTGGCATTGGGATGAGTGGGTTGTAATGGTGGGGTGTGTGGGAGATGGTGGAGTGATGGTGAGAGTGGGGGTGATAGTAATAGAGAGTTGACTTACCAGAGTCCAGTCCTCCTCCTACTCCGGCAAGGCCCTCAGTATGCATGATTGCCAAGACTAGCTTCTCCCATGTTGTTAGTTGTGGGGGAGAAGGTGGGGGTACACTGTCAGTCCTCTGTACTGCGAGCTGGTGTCTTACTGCAATGGAACGCATCTTCCTGATGTCATCCCTTGTTCTGGGGTGCTGTCCCAAGGCATTGACCCTGTCCATGATTCTCCGCCATAGCTCCATCTTCCTAGCAATGGATATCTGCTGTACCTGTGATGCAAACAGCTGTGGCTCTACCCGGATGATTTCTTCCACCATGACCCTTAGCTCCTCCTCAGAGAACCTGGGGTGTCGTTGTGGTGTGGGTAAAAAACTTCAAACTTTGCACTTGTATAGCACATTACTCACCGGTTAGGGTCTCAAGGTGCTGTACGCATACCGCTGTGGAACACGTCCTAGCTTTTCCCTGTGAGGCACCCACTCCTGGGTAACCCCAGGGTGAAGCCAGGCATCCAAGCGCTGTCAGGGATTTTGTGAAGATTAAGCAAGTTATTGCCCAGAGTTACAGAGTGGGACCCATTAATTAGATTAGGCACCAAGGCAAGAATTATCTGGTCCAAGGGAATTGAGCCCAAGACCCACTGAGGCAGGAATTGAACCCTGGTCCCAGGCCAGATCTCTGCATCAGGGTCTGCCGCTCCAAACATTGTGCCACACTTCTCCACTGGGTGGGGGTGTGTAGGGTGATGTGTTGGGGTGTGTGTTGTGAGGTGCGTGGGTGTTGTATAGGTGATGGTGGTGTGAGGCTCTGGTTTTGTGGGTGTTCTTGCTGTCTCTCTCTGTGTTCGTTTGTAGTCGTAAAGGGTTGTGGGTAATGTGTGTGTGTGTGTTTTCTAGTGGTGTGGGTGAGTGGGTGTGGTGTGTGTATAGGTGTCAGGTGTGTGTTATTTAAATCGACCAATGTGGTGTTGTTTGTATGTGTGCGTGTATTTTGAGCGCAGCGGTATGTACAGCCAATAGTTTACTGCCATTGAATGTCCGCCGTGGTGATTCGTGGGTCATAATGTTGTGGGCGTTGTTCTGTTGGTATAACGGTGTGGGTTTGGATACCGCCAGTTTATCACTGACCTTTTGGCTGGCGAACGTGTGTGTGTGGCTGTATATTGACGGATTGGTATGTGTGTGTCATAATATGGTTGGTGGATATCCGCTGCGACGGCGGTATGTTGGCAGCAGTCAGCATGGCGGTAAGTGGAATTTACCATCAATGTCATAATGAGGGCCTAAATCATGAAATTAATTCAAACGCAATCCAATTTGATTAAAACCCAACATCAATTTGTTTGAAGACGCCAAAAACATAGACTAATCAGAGCTTGCATCAGAACACATTCAATAGCTTTAACATAGGTCAATAAGAGAATCGCAGACAAATAATCCTTCCTAGTCATGAAGTTCAGCAAAACAGTCTGTCGACCATTTATCTTGGTAATCTGTCAACGTCATGTAAGGAAACCCTCAACTAACCCAGATTAGCATTCTCATGTGGGACGTCATGCAAAACAATTTAGAAAACAAGAATTTAGAAAAAGCATCTAGCTAAAAACACTATTAGACAGCGTAGTTGGTACCTAGAAAGAAAAGGAACAAAAATGCATTTCAGTCACATTGTCATATCTACCTATCACGGAATGGGTCAGCAACAGAGTCAGTCTTCGTCCTCAGGTCATCAGTCAATCAGCATCACATCAGGCTCTCCTCAGAGAGTAAGAGCCCACTGACAGAATCTCAAATCTCTTGTTTTCTCAATATCGTATCACAAAATCGGAATAAAGTTTAATCTGTCACCCCTCTGTCACATTGTTACATCAAAGTCACCCAGTCTATCCCCTAATTTCCAGTTAGTCAATTAGTCGTACGTTATTATCTTAACCAATAATGTCTATGTACCAAATCTATGAATTCTAATATTTCACAGTTAACATGTCGTTGATTGGTCCACTTTACAATGTTCTCATCATCCGGCTTGTCAGGTATCAAAAATGTTGCATGTTCTTCTCCAGTCAGTGTCTTCATTGTTGGAGTCCTGGGAAAGTACATCTAGCACGCATTACATGCTTTTCGATACTTTCAGGAGTCATCATTACCTGTCCGTAGGTTCTCATAGAGGCTCCAGTTAAACTTTTTTTAAAGCAATGAGCAGTTCACGGTCAATTCATTTTGTCAGCATTTTTCTATTAAACGTTAAGAAATTCATCTTTTCTGCCTGAGGCCTGGCAAGACTAGGCCAAGACACTTGCTAAGTTAAGACCTACAATTATGCAGAACATAGGTTATAACTCTCAATATGACATATTACTACATTAACCAAATACATTTTCAATATTTCATGTATGTTAATCACTAATTTAGTACAATTCGTAAATACTGGTGGCCATTCTCCGAGGTCACAATTTTAAACATGCACATTATTTTTCTCCGTTTTTCGTTTTCTACTAAATTTATTATTCAGGACACATAAACATTCATTAATAATTTCTAATTAAGACATTTGTGTTAACAATTGCATCCACTCTCATAATGAGGCCATTCTCTTGCCACAGTTCTGCTCGTACTTTATGAAAACCCTTAAGGTCACCTATGACATCCATTTCTCCTGGCCAATTCTGACGTATATATCATTGAACTTCCAATAGTACCTCATCTTTTTCAACTTCATCGACCCATTCATCCTCTGTTATGACATACAAACCTGCATCACTTTTTCCAAAATCTCTGACTTCAGCAAAAGTAAGTCACTTCAGATTCTGTCTCTTCTTCACACTCTTCAAAACCCCCCCACAACAGGTAATCTAGACATACAGGCCCTCATTCTGACCTTGGCGGGCGGCGGAGGCCGCCCGCCAAAGTCCCGCCGTCAGGTTACCGTTCCGCGGTCGAAAGACTGCGGCGGTAATTCTGACATTCCCGCTGGGCTGGCGGGCGGCCGCCTTCAGGCCGCCCGCCAGCCCAGCGGGAAAGAGGCTTCCACGATGAAGCCGGCTCGGAATCGAGCCGGCGGAGTGGAAGCTGTGCGACGGGTGCAGTTGCACCCGTCGCGTATTTCACTGTCTGCGCAGCAGACAGTGAAATACATTTAGGGGCCCTCTTACGGGGGCCCCTGCAGTGCCCATGCCAGTGGCATGGGCACTGCAGGGGCCCCCAGGGGCCCCGCGACCCCCCCTACCGCCATCCGGTTCCCGGCGGTCGGACCGGTAGGGGGGGTCGGAATCCCCCTCGGCGGCGCAGCAAGCTGCGCCGCCTTGGAGGATTCAATGGGGCGGCGGGACACTGGCGGGAGACCGCCAGTGTTGCCGGTCCGACCGCGGCTTTACCGCCGCGGTCGGAATCCCCATTGGAGCACCGCCGGCCTGTCGGCGGTGCTCCCGCGGTCCTCCGCCCTGGCGGTCTTTGACCGCCAGGGTTAGAATGACCGCCACAGTCACCATGCACATTGTTACATCAAGGACCATACTCCATCCTGTCCTGAAACGATTGTAATTTGGATGCAATTCTGGCTAATCTTGCTGTCATCGACCTTCTCCCGTCAAGTGACAGCAAGATTATCACTTGACATTCTTCAGTACCCAAATAATGGGAATGTCACAAGTTAAATCTATTGTAATATAGATATCCTGTAAATAGTGCTATGCGGTAAAGAGCGTGCCTGTCGTTGAGAATGCAAATTATCGCATCAGATAATTTAAAACATTTTTTATCTCCTTTTTTTTCTTTCAAAGCATGCCTGCCACTGAGACAGGCTAAATATTAATGAAAGTTAACTTAAGCGTAAGTAGTGTAGGCGTTGAATAAATAGGTGAGCACCTTAGAAAGCCTGCCCATCGCTGAAACATTTACTGCAAACACTTGAGAGGCGTGCCGATCGCTGAGATAGATTGAATAAACATGTGAGTTCCTTTGAAAGCATACCTGTCGCTGAGACACGCTGAGGATTAACTACAAGTACTAGCAAGCCAAGAGCATGCCAATCGCCAAGGTAAATAGTTTTCCTAAGGTAGATATCCCAAAATATGGCTTCTGCAGACCAGTAACGTAGTTCTTTAAGGAAATTGCCCTTGTAGACGAGCGTAATGATGTTTATTAGTAAACCCACGCATGAATGTAGAAAAGGCAAATGCGAGCAGAGATGGAACAGTGAATGTTCTTGCGCTGACAGAAATGTAAACCCGCTTTCCGATTAATTATTAACATTCATAGCGCATAGCACCAGTTTGATACGTGGTAACAGTAAAAAACATAAACCGCCTTCAAATCTCCTGGTTCAGAGAATACAAATTAAGTGAAACAGCAATTACCTACTGCTGGAGTCCCACATTCGTGTACAAGGTTCTTGTAACTCCCGCTCATCATCAGCATTAGGTAGTATGGATGAGCCACAACAGGAAACCTATGCTGTAAAAAGTAAGTTTATGTCTTAAATTGACAGGATTACAACAGGAGCCCCATGACTAGTTCAGTCCTCCACCTGTCTGCTGTCCACCACCTTCCTACATCTCCACTCATCTCTCCACCTGAACTGGGTTCTAGAATCTCAGCTTGCGCGGTAGGTCACGCAGACAATACCACACCAACCATGCACCAAACAGCGATATGCAGTGACAGGAACCGACGTGACCACGGTTGCTGTCAATGCTTTATAAATGACGGCCAGTTTGGTGGTCATTTATAAATTCGGTCAGCAATCCCTCAACCAGGGGGGTGGAGCAATCTACTCCATTTACCTGGCAGACCAACAGGCCATATGCCGAAATATAAATCGATCCTTTTGTCTTTTTTCCCCATCCCAGCCCCTAGCATTGAGTGTGATCCACACAGAGACGGCCACTTACAAGCCTCTGATGTTTATTTCAGTTAAGTAGTTTTTATCTTTGTTATTACCAGTTCTATTGTAACATGTATTGAGAATGGTATTCTTTGAAAGTCTCTTTAATTTCAATTCTTGCTCCTGTGATCCAAGTTTGTTGGTTGGAAAGCGGGGCAGATATGGAGACAGAGACACTTGTACGCTCGGCAAGCCTTTGCTGTTGTATCAACTATAATAATTAAGTTCTGGTGAAAATGAAGACTCTGACTTTACAAAGCCCTAATTAAACATACATTTTTAACTTATTTTTACTGCACTTCCTCCGTGAAGAAAAGTATAGGAACTTCTGCCCCCTAGCAAACATCATGTCACAGATTTAGTCCTCTGGTGTTGCTGCAAATGCCCTTGGAAAGAGGTGAGGTATTATTTCTGTTTCCTTTTAACATCTCTCTTTTAGGGGATTCTGCTGTGTAGGGTCCTTTTCAATCGCTTCAGTGGGCTCAAATAATATGCAATGCAATTATTTCCTATTCTAGCTTCAGTCTCAAACTACACACACCTGACACACATACACACCCCACCCCACCCCCACACAACTATAAAACACACACCCACATTACCCATAACCCTTTCAATGAAACAAAAGATTGCAAACAGAGAGAGAGAGAAGCCAGGAGCACCCACCCAATCTGAGCCACAAAACATACACCATCCACGCACCTCACAGCACACACCACAACACATCACCCCATACATCCTCACACATACCACTCACACCACATCCATGGCACCCCAAAGACAGCCCAGGTTTTCAGAGGAGGAGCTAAGGGTCATGGTGGAGGAAATCATCCGGGTAGAGCCACAGCTATTCCGATCACAGGTGCAGCAGACGTATATTGCAAGGAAGATGGAGCTATGGTGGAGAGTCGTGGACAGGGTCAACACTCAGGGACAGAACCCCAGAACAAGGGATGACATCAAGAAGAGGTGGAATGACCTACGCGGGAAGGTGTGTTCCGTGGTTGCAAGATACCAGGTAGCCGTACAGAGGACTGGCGGTGGACCCCCATCTCCTCCCTCACAACTAACAACATGGGAGGAGCAAGCCTTGGCAATAATGCATCCTGAGGGCCTCGCGGGAGTAGCAGGAGGACTAGACTCTGGTAAGTGAAATCTTTACTATTATATCCCCCACCCTACCTGCATGCCTTCACAAACTCCTACCCCTACCCTCACCCCTATCACTCCACCACCTCACATACCCCACTATCACAACCCACCCATCCCAATACCAAGCCCTGTATGCAACACCAATGCATGGACACCCATCACCAGAGCATGCCCATTAGAGATAATCACCTAGTCCACAAAATCACCACACTCACAAGGCAAAGCTGACAGGGCAATCATAACCATACAGGGAAACACACCCATGCACAAGATGGCACACGCAGATACAATAACACTGCATTTTTATCCCCACAGGACCCCCACTCAACGCCACTGGAGAGGAGGTGCCACCAACATCCAGTCCCCCCACAGAAGAGGCCCACAGTGATGACAGCAGCTCTGCACGCTTGGATCACGATGACCAACCTGGCCCATCAGGGACCTCTGGACAGTTGGTTACCCTGCCACAGTCCCATACCACCACAGGGCCTCCCCCCTCAGGTAACGCCAGCACAGCACCCTCCCAGCGGGCCCATACCACTGTCCCCAGGACACTTCAATCAGCAGTGTGTCCACCACTATAGGGACCTGAGGACACCCCACAAACCAAAGAAAATCAGGGACCTGGGGTCAGTGGCAGTGGGCACACGGTTCAGGAGACAGACGCACAGGACGACAGGGAAGCTGAGAGGACTGCTGTGCAACGGGGGGAGGACAGACGCAGGGAACCCACTCTCCACAAGGCACTTGCAGGGATCCTGGGAGCATAGCACCATTCCCAGGAGACCTTGGGACAGATACTGGCCATGTTGCAGGAGAACCAGCAGCTGCAGGAGGGACAGTACCTGGGGATCAGGGAGGAACTCAAACACATCCACACCATCCTGGTCACCATTGCAGGTGTGCTGGCTGACATGGCCAACACCATGAGGGAGGCTGTGGCACAACAATGGGCCCCTGCACTAGCCACAGCGATGAACAGACCTCCACCTCTGCCAGCGTTAGTGGACAGGAGGCCCAGCCACTGGAACAACAGGCCACCAGCTCCCCACCCCATGCAGAAGGAGAACCACCCCGCAAACGGTCCCTGCAATCCAGGCAGAAGCCAGAGAACATTGCCAAGACCCCCGCCAGGAAATAAGACTCTTCTGATCGTCACCCTTGTGTCCCACTCTGTCACCCTGTCCACCTTGAACTGCCATTGCTCCCCTTCCTATGCCCCACTGGACAATGCACCTGTGATACCAGGAGACTGGACTCGAACTGGACATTCCTCCACCATCAACCCAGCACATTGTACATTCCCCCTCTACTTATTAGCACTTAAATAAACACCCTTGGAACAAATACAAATCTGGAGTCTGTCAATTGATTGAAATATGTATTAGTACAACAATCTGAAAACATTGCAATTCATATGTACAGTTATATATACATTGGTATGACCTGTAGTGGGCAGCAGTAAACACACCAGGTGCCAGAGTGGGGCACAGAGATCTGAAAATAGAGATGCCAAAGGTTACAGTAAGTGGCCATAGACATAGGGAAATCTTGCTCCCATGTCCAATGTCCAACAGAAAACTGAAATGTAAAGTGAAGTTACAGTGAATACCTGAGTGTCACTGGAAGTACTGCTGTATGAGAGATCTTCTGTTGTCCACATCTCCATCCTCTGTCTCCTCTTCCTCACTGTCCACAGGCTCCACCGCTGCCACAAGACCATCTCCAGGCTCATCCTCCTGCAGAAAAGGCACCTGGCGTCTCAAGACCAGGTTGTGCAACATCCAACATGCAAAGATGATCTGGCACACCTTCTTGGGTGAGTAGTACAGGGATCCACCTGTCAGATGGAGAAACCGGAACCTGGCCTTCAGGAGGCCAAAGGTTCTCTCAATTATCCTACTTGTTCACCCATGTGCCTCATTGTAACGTTCCTCTTCCCTTGTCCTGGCCTTCCTCACTGGGGTCAGTAGCCATGAGAGGTTGGGGTAACCAGAGTCACCTGCAAATATTGAGGGACAACTGTTAGACACACAGCAACCGTCAGGAACAACCCCATACCCAGACATCAACATATACTGGGTGGGGGCCTTGGGCTCACCTATTAGCCACACCCAGTGCCTCTGGAGTTGTGCCATCACATGTGGGATGTTCCTATTCCTCAAGATAAAGGCGTCATGCACAGAGCCAGGATACTTGGCATTCACATGGGGGATGTACTGGTCAGCCAAACACACCATCTGCACATTCAGAGAGTGATAGCTTTTTGTATTCCTGAACACTTGTTCAATTCTCCGGGGGAGGACAAATTCTACATGTGTACCATCAATGGCACCAATGATGTTGGGGATATGTCCCAGGGCATAAAAGTCAGCTTTCACTGTGGCCAAATCCTCCACCTGGGGGAATACGATGTAGCTGCGCATGTGTTTCAGCAGGGCAGACAGCACTCTGGTCAACACGTTGGAGAACATTGGCTGAGACATCCCTGTTGCGATGGCCACTGTTGTTTGGAAGGAACCACTTGCCAGGAAATGGAGCACTGACAGGACCTGCACTAGAGGGGGCATACCTGTGGGCTAGCGGGTAGCTGATATTAGGTCTGGCTCCAATTGGGCACACAGTTCTTGGATTGTGGCCTGATCAAGTCTGTAGGTTAGGATAATGTGTCTGTCCTCCATTGTCGCAAGGTCCACCAGGGGTCTGTACACCGGAGGATGTCTCCATCTCATATTCATCCTCAGCGGTTGAAGCCTATGGAGGAAAATGGTGAGCAGAGGGTCATATTCACACATCTATTGAAATAATGATGCATCTCTTCATTTACAGAACCAGTATGTGAATCCGAGAGTCAGTTGCTGTGTCAAAGTCTGCTGTGACGCAGTTAGGTGCCATGGCCTGTGCCACAGCAGCCACAAAGGGGTGAGTACAAATTCAGATTCCTGACTTTGCGAGCTTTAAGGTTTTACCTGGGTGGGGATGTGAACTGTGGGTGCCCCTAGGCCAGGGCAAACATGGCAGGGTAGGTCCCTTGTTGGGAAGGCTCAGAAGCACTCCAACCCCAATGGTGTAAGTAGGCATCTACTACTGGTCAGGGCCCTCTTTGTTTCAGGTGTGTAGCTGATGGCGTTATGCTATGTACCCCATGGGCTGGTGACTAGGGCCCTCATTATGAACACAGCGGTCCATTCCGCGCCACTGACGGTGGTGGCAAAAACCGCCAACAGAGGAGCGGGCCGGACCGCCAAATAATGAACCAAACGAAAGACAGGCATCCCAAAAACCACCCACCGCCAACAGAGGAGTGCCGACGATGACGGCAGAGTCCATCCACAGGCCGACGGAAAGGCCCAACCCGCCGCCAGTTCCGAGACGGGAACCACTGCCACGCAAAGCCAGGCGGAAATGAACCAAATATAAGGAAACACTCACCGGAGGCCCACACAGCATGCCAAAGCAGAAATGGATAGAGAGCTGCAGATCATGCCAGCCCTGCTCCTTGCCATATACCTCCACGACCGAGACCGCAGATGAAGATGACAACGGTAAGTACCACAGCCTACGAAACAAGGGAGGAAAGGGCACATCCACATACCCACCCACTCCACCCACCCTGCAACGCCCCCCCAACCCTTCACAGCAGCACAAGTCATACACCCAACAGCAAGAGGTACTTACCCGACACAAGGCAAATCCAACTTGACCATAGTACATACAAATGCCCCACACCCATAAACAATGAAGCAAAAGACCAGGGTTCAACAGTGTGCTGCCAAAACACAGGCCACACAGATATCTTTAATGAAAGCTCACGGAGCCAAATAGTCGAAACAGGGCCAATGGCCAGTCTGTACGGCTACAATTGCCACGGGCCACAACGGACCCAACCTGACTCCCAAAAGTGCACGGTACTCCACCTAATGGGGCAACAAAGGGGCATCCAGGCATCTCACGGGACGGGGGCAGGGGGTGGTGGGGGTGGGGATTTGCGACGGGTGTGGGCCTTGAACTTTCGTTTGGAAGGTGGATGGGGTGGGCTTCTCCTTTGAAGGGGAGAGTGTTTTGAGCGGGTGGAGCCAGATGGACTAGGCTCAGCCCAGGCCTTTGTTTTCTGTGGGGAAGGGGCACGGGAATGTGAAGGGCGGACAGGGGTGGGCTGTGAAGTGGAAGGAGTGGAAAGGGCAAGGAGGTGAGTACGCTTGGGGACAAGATGGGGTTGGCCAGTGGGTTGGAAGAGGTCAGCACGGGAGAGGAAAAGTTTAGTCAGCGCAATTGGGGTTTTCCTGGATGAGGGAGTGGGAGTGGAGGCAGAGGCAGTGGATGTTTGTGATGTAGGGGTGCGTGTAGTGGGTGCAGGTGACTGGACAGTATGCTGTGGTGTGGTGGATGTGTAATTGGTGGGGGTCTTGGTGTGTTTGTGTGTTTTTGGAAGAGGGAGGTGGACACAGTGGGAGAAGACAGGCAGCTAGTGTGGATGTATGTTGTGTGGGTGTCTGCAAGTCTGGTGAGTGTGCTTCATGTGTCAACTACAGTAGTTGTGGTGAGTGCAGGTCTGGTGCATGGGGTGCATGTATGGATGTCTGTTATTATGGTGAGTGTAGTAGGAGGAGCAGCAACAGTGACTGAAGGTGCAGTGCATGAGGGTGTGGATGTAGAGGGGATAGACAGGGAGGCGGAAGAGGTGAGCACTCTGGGGGAAGTGGATGTTGTTGTGTGTGCATGTGTCTGTTGGCTGTGTGAATGCTTGTGGTGGGAGGTGTGGTGCTTGTGTTTAGAAGTGTGCTTCTTGTGTGTTGATGTGCTTGACTACGTGTCCGAATGTGTGCCTTGGACAGGTGAAGGGAGTGGGGTGCTGGAAGGGGTAGAGGAGGTTGGAGGGGGGGACGGAATGGCCAGGGAAACTGGCTGCCGTCCAAGAGGAATTATCTCTGTAGGGCAGACATGGCACCGTGAATGCCATCCAGATAGGCATTTGTCTGCTGTCTGTCTCTGATGCTTGCCCCTGGATGGCATTGACAATGGTTGTCTGCCCTACAGAGATGGTTCTCAGGAGGTCAATAGCCTCCTCTGTAAGGGCAGCAGGACTGACTGAGGCAGGTGAGGAGGTGCCTGGAGCGAAGGAGATGCCCACCTTTCTGGGTGAGCGGGCATGGGCAACTCGGTGGGGAACAGAGGGGAGGGCGGTGATGGAAAAGGGGGTGGCAGAAGATGTCACTGTAGTGGTGTGTCCACTAGGGTCCGCCACCGCCGGGGAGCCCCCATCGGAGGAGGTCTCGGAGTCACTACCTCATGTGGTGTTAGAAATGGGGTCTTTGGTTGACAGTCAGGTTACCCCCTGTTCAAGCAAGGACCATCACTCTAGTCAGGGTAAAAGAGAATCACCCTCAGCGAACCCTTGCTTAACCCCTTGGTAGCCTGGCAGAGCAGTAGGCTTAACTTCAGAGTGCTAGGTGTAAAGTATTTGTACCAACACACACAGTAACTTAATGAAAACCTTACAAAATGACACCACACCAGTTTAGAAAAATAGGAGATATTTAGCTAAACAAATCAAGACCAAAACGACAAAAATCCGACATACACAAGTCAAGTTATGAATTTTTAAAGATCAAATGAAATAATAGCGCTTAGAAACACAAAATGCTTCGATGAGGTGTTAACACGGCATAGTGATGGAGATGTTCCCAACAAGCCGACACCAGCGGCGCCAGACACAGAGTCGCATAGACCCCCAAGTACAGTACCTTTGGTGAAGAGTAAAAACAAGCTGATGTGCGAAGTCGGGGATCGCGGCGTCTGTGCGAAGCGTTGAATCTGCGCACTTCAAGCGGCGTCGGTTATGATGTTGTGCGGCGACTTCCATGGAGTTGTGGACTTCAGAGGGGCTGCAGTGGCGTCAGGCCTGCGAAGTTCATTGCGTTCCAGCGAAGATCATGGAGTCGGTTGCAGGCGGCGTCACCGGATTCAGCAGCGGCGTCGATCTGAAGTCGTCCGAAGTCGATTTCCTTGGATTTCCACCAGCTTTCCTTCCTAGGGCCCGGGGAGTGGATAGGGCACCACTTGTCAGAGCAGGAGTCTCTCCAGAGACTCCAGGTGCTGGCAGAGAGAAGTCTTTGCTGTCCCTGAGACTTCAAACAACAGGAGGCAAGCTCTAAATCAAGCCCTTGGAGATTTCTTCACAAGATGGAAGGCACACAAAGTCCAGTCTTTGCCCTCTTACTCTGGCAGAAGCAGCAACTAGAGGATAGCCCCACAATGCACAGTCTCAGGCAGGGCAGCACTTCTCAGCTTTTCAGCTCTTCTCCAGGCAGAGGTTCCTCTTGATGTCCAGAAATGATCTAAAGTCTGTGGTTTTGGGTGCCCTTCTTATACCCAATTTCTTCTTTGAAGTAGGCCTACTTCAAAGTAAAGTCTCTTTTGAATGTGAAATCCTGCCTTGCCCAGGCCAGGCCCCAGACACTCACCAGGGGGGTCGGAGAGGGCATTGTGTGAGGACAGGCACAGCCCTTTCAGGTGTAAGTGACAACTTCTCCCCTCCCTCCTAGCACAGATGGCTCATCAGGAAATGCAGACTACACCCCAGATCCCTTTGTGTCACTGTCTAGTGTGAGGTGCAACCAGCCCAACTGTCAAACTGACCCAGACAGGGAATCCACAAACAGGCAGAGTCACAGAAACGGTATAAGCAAGAAAGTGCTCACTTTCTAAAAGTGGCATTTTCAAACACACAATCTCAAAATCAACTTTACTAAAAGATGTATTTTTAAATTGTGAGCTCAGTGACCCCAAACTCCACATGTCCATCCGCTCCCCAAAGTAATCTACACTTTAATCAGATTTAAAGGTAGACAGGCCTTGCAGCAGTGAAAAATGAATTTAGCAATATTTCCCTGTCAGGACATATGAAACACATTACTATATGTCCCACATCAACTATACACTGCACCCTGCCGTTGGGGCTACCTAGGGCCTACCTTAGGGGTGTCTTACATGTTAAAAAAGGGAAGGTTTAGGCCTGGTAAGTGGGTACATTTGCCAAGTCGAATTTACAGTTAAAAGTGCACACACAGACACTGCAATGGCAGGTCTAAGACATGATTACAGAGCAACTTATGTGGGTGGCACAACCAGTGCTGCAGGCCCGCTAGCATTTGATTTACATGCCCTGGCACCTCTAGTGCACATTACTAGGGACTTACTAGTAAATCAAATATGCCAATCATGGATAAACCAATTACATACAATTTACACAGAGAGCATATGCACTTTAGCACTGGTTAGCAGTGGTAAAGTGCTCAGAGTTCAAAAACCAACAGCACCAGGTCAGAAAAAATAGGAGGCGGGAGGCAAAAAGATTGGGGCTGACCCTGCATAAGCAGAAAAGTCCAACATGTGGTAGTTGCCTCCCCGTGGAACTCCCCTCGCCCTCCCACCTACTGGTCCCCTGGGTGTCGGATGTCTCTGCCTCTGAGGATCCGTGGGCCGCTGCTTCCCCACTTACCGGTGCCTCAGCTCCCTCGCCAGATGTTGCTGCTGTACCAAACCAACACAAGAGAACAGGGATTGGGAGACAAAACAGGAGAGACAATTGTAAATAGCTGAATGGAGGTACATAATGGTCAGGCATACATCCACCCAAAAGACACACCCAACAGGCAGCACCATTCACTATGCCCATAGCCATGCCTCTGGCTACTTACCAGAACACTTCTCTACACCCATCCCCTGGACTACCTAAGGAGGCGACGTGTGGGAGAACTGACAAAGACACCCCTACACCCTTTGGGGACCATAAAGTAGATGGACACCAGTCGGAGTCCCTGCCTCTAAGCAACATGAACTCTAATGAACACACAGACATCCTTCCAGACTGAAGTTTGTGAAATGAGTACTCACCCCCTTGTGACTGCTGTGCAGCCTTCAAGCGCCCATCCAGGTCTGGGCACTCCACCGCCAGGATACGTCGCATGAGGGGGGGGTCAGTGCCCGACGGGCACTCCTTCCACGTTGGGAGGACTTACCCAGCTGGGCTTCACAGATCTTACGCGCCCAGAGCCACAGGTCCTTTCACCTCTTTCTGCAGTGGGTGCTCCGCCGGTTGTAGACCCCCAGGGTCCACACCTCCTTGGCGATGGCATGCCAAAGTGCCCTCTTTTGGTAGGCGCTGAGCTAAAAGGGTGACACAGATATGGAACACAGAGGTCAGGCACTTGCAAGATAGGTACAGCTGGCTAATTGTCCACTATGGGACGGACCGAACTCTCAGACTTACAGGCCATATGCACACAGCATGCCATGCACAATGGCCCATGCAGACTCAGAGGTGCACACATACGTCCATTCAACACCATCCATTACACCCAAACAGTGCCCCTCAAACCCGGACTCACCTGTACCTCTAGCCGTCTGTACAGTTTTGCGTACAGGGGCAGGAACCCGTCCACTAGCCTCTCCAGTTCCTCCTGGGTGAAGGCCATGGCCCTTTCCCCTGCAACTCGCACCACATCCATTGCCAGAGGCAGGCCACAGCAGTACACACAGTGGAGTACCTGTCCGCACGAGATTAAGTAGTCAAGTGAATAATCAATTACAAAATCACGTACGTTCCACGGCGGTGTGCACCGCCACCACCGGCGGCGATCATGATACGCCAGGATTCCCCACTGGCATCCATGTTAACCAATGACGGTGCGAACTGCAGTAAACACCGCCTTACGCTGTGACGTCAACCGCTAGAGGTATGAGGTCACTTCCACAACGAAAGGCCTGGATTACAGTGGGTAGACATTTTGGCAGTAACTACGCATCTATAAATAAAACTTTGCACAATGCAGGCCCTACTAGCCACATGAAGCACCTAAGCATGTGTCCATTCCGTAATATACCACACATGAAATACTCTGTTCCCTCATTGTGATGTAGATGTAGATCTGTCAGGAAGCAGTTAATGTTGAGTCACTACCATGAACTATGTAGTGCACAAATGATGAAATGTATCCCTATGTATGTGTTTTCATCACACTTTTTTGAAACCCCTCGTAGGTACTGACCCTTGTGGCGAGGAAGGGCACCATCAGTGTACAGACCACTTGTGGATATGAGGACCATGGTGGAGTGTCATATCATAATCAATTACAGACTCACACATGCAACAATTCAGGAACTTTGTGCTTTACTGGATCCTGCACTAACTCTAGGAAATTGTAATCAGCATGCCATCCCTACTGCAGTGCAAGTGCTCTCCGCACTCCATTTCCTGGCCACAGGATCATTTCAAGTGGCGGTGGGCATGGGTGCTTGAATTTCACAGCCAAAATTCAGCATGGTACTGACAAGATTTCTGGATGCATTTGTACTACACCTGCAGTCCTATGTGAGGTTTCCCCAAAGTTCTGACCTCCCTGCCATCCAGTCAGAATTCTATGCCTTTGCCAACATGCCCCTTGTTATAGGTGCCATCGATGGCACCCACATACCGATCATCCCCCCAAGAGTGAGTGAACAGGTGTACAGAAACAGAAAAGCCTTTCACTCCATGAACATCCACGAAATCGAGTACGTCCAGTACATCTCACATGTGAATGCCATGTTCCCAGTTTCAGTCCATGATTCCTTTGTGTTGAGAAACAGTAGTGTGCCACACAGGATGGAATAACTCCAAGAGGACAGAGGGTGGATCATAGGTGAGTGTG
Source organism: Pleurodeles waltl (assembly GCF_031143425.1). Taxonomy (NCBI): domain Eukaryota; kingdom Metazoa; phylum Chordata; class Amphibia; order Caudata; family Salamandridae; genus Pleurodeles; species Pleurodeles waltl. The sequence continues at coordinate 255,503,860 of NC_090445.1, forward strand.
TCTGTCACTAACTGACGTCTATCAATTCTCGGAAGAGCTTATCGGCAAATCGGACTATTCATTTGAAGTTTTATCAGTTCGAGACTTCAACAGAGACTACAAAATATAGGACACCAGCTTGAAACACTTTTAGCCTTGGCAGCCAGACCATCTTTCTCTGTCACACTAGATGTGGCCATGCCCACATAAAGGATCGGAACAACTAAGTGATTACAGTATTGTCTGAATTACCAACATAAGACAATCTAAATGACATGACTATGTGACCTCAGCACATCAAATATCCAATGTCTGATTAATTAATTTCAGAACTTGGCTGCTAGAATCCGACTTTTGTCGTCTCTTACCAATGGGAATGGCCCTGAGGAAGGTGACCTATAACCATTAGGAACACCGAAACGCGCGTAGGCCGTTGGTTCCCACAGCACACCCTTGCTGTAGCGACATCACTCTGATTTGCTCTCTTTCCAATATAGATTATTTTTGTATTAGATTATCACTGATGTATATTTATTAATCTACTTTTTGAGTACTGTCTTTACATGTCTGTATTTACTGTATTTTTCACGTATTAGTTTATTAATGTTGTCATATGTGCAAGAAAATTTTGATTTGATTATATAGTTTACTGTCGTTTAGTTTGACTGTGGTGTGCCTGAATTAGAATATTAGTGTTTTATAAATTCACATTTTTATATTTCATTATTATTTTATTATTTGTCTATTTATATCATTCAATTAAAGTTTTTCTTGTTGTGATTCTGTTCCCTGTTTTCCCTTGTTATTATTTGATTTTGTCTAGCAGTCGGGCATCATTTCTTCTAATGATCTTAATTTATCAGTTTCTATTTATCAGTTCCTACAGGGCTTTATCTCTGAAGGTTATTAGATCTTCAGACATTATATTATTATTGTAGCTTACGTCGTAGTTTCTCCTACACATAGCAGCCAGGCTGTCTGACTAAGGGGCTTAACAATGACGACTCTGTATTGCACCTTTTTCTAGGTGATTCTGGCTATCCAAACTTGCGTTGGCTCCTCACACCAGTGAGGAATCCCAGGACAGATGCAGAGAGGAATTACAATGAGGCCCATGAACGTACTAGGAGGGTGATAGAGCGAACTATAGGTCTCCTGATGACTAGATTTTGTTGTCTACATATCTCTGGGGGTTCCCTGGCCTATGGGCCTGAAAAGGCGTGTAGAATAGTGGTGGCCTGCTGCATGCTGCACAACGTGGCAGTGAGAAATTCTATCCCCCTCTTGGAGGTGGAGGGTGCTGCATGTCCTGACCAGCTACCTCAGAGAGGTGAGGAGAGTGATGGTGATGATAAGGAAGGGGAAGATGTCAATTCCAGGACCCAACTGATACAACTCTACTTCCAGTAACTGTGTGGGACTTGGGCCTGACATTGGGGTTTGTGACACATACTGGCAGTGTGCTCAGTCACATGGGGGGTTGATAATGATAGGTGAAACATGGTCCACTTCTGCATGGTACAGATTGAAATTTTCTGCATTTACTTAATGCCAACATTTAGGCACACAGGACTCCCTTCATGCACAGATTTCACAATAAAGTAGTTATCAGCCAGTTGCATCCATACTTCACTTTGTTCACAATTTAACACAGGGGACAGTGTTACAGGTGTGATATGTGTTTTATTGGTTGAAGGGAGCGAATAGTGCTATTTACAGTGATGGCAAGTCGTAAGGGGTGGGTGTCCTCAAGACCAACATGGTGGCAGCCTTGTTGGTACTAATGATGGGTCCATCTTTTCTTACATTAGTTCATATTGCCTCTTAGCAATGTGTGGTGGCTGATTGAGTGGGATGGTTGCTGTGCAGATTGTTGCTGAGTTACTTCTTGAAGGGGGCCTTGTTCTTTGCTGGGGTTCCAGTGCAATATCTTGGCCTGAGGGTCCATTTGGGTGCCTACTGTTGATCTTCAAGGGGTGACATGGTAGGCCCTTGGGTTTCATGTGAGGGTAGTTCCTGGGATGCTTCTGCTGATGGTGTATTCTCATGGTGGGTGTCCGGTGCTGTAGTGGGGGCCTCTTGTCCTGTGTGGGTGTCAGACTGGTTTTGGCCTAGCTGCAGCAGTGCTCCTGCTATGGTGGCCATTGTGGTGTTGTGCTGTTTCTACTGCTCCATGGCCTGTTGGTGGTGTTCCTGCTGCATCCTCTGACTGTGCTCCAGGGTGGACACAATCTGTGCCAACCTGTCATGTGTATGCTGGTAGGCCCCCAATACCTCTGATATCATGTCCTGGGCTGCTGCATCCATCCTGTGGCCTCCCCCCTGGCCCACTGCCACTCTTCCACTTTCCCTAGCCCCCTGTGCCTGTGTCCCCTGCACAGGTCTGGCAGTACCACTTGTTCTGGGGCCCTCACCTTCCTTCATGTTGGGAGTGGGAGACTGTGGCCTCTGTACCTGTGTTCCACCAGTCTGTGTCCTGGATATACTAGTGTGAGGATGTTTGTCCTGGGCTGCTGGTCTTGACTGGGTGGTAGGGGTGACAGTGGTTTCCTGGGTGGGGCTGCTGTATGGTGACAGTCCAGGACTGCGTGAGGGGCATACCTGCTTATCAGTGTCCAGGGATCATTCACCAGTGTCCTGTGAGGTGTCTCTGTCTCCCTGGGGGCACTGGCACTCCTTGTCCTGTCCGTTAGGGTTGCATGGGTGTGGTGCCTGTTGGTGGACATAGACATGTCTGTTACAGCTGCATGAACGTTTGAGGTGAACAGGACTGGGATATGTTGTGCTGGGGTTACTTTCAGCGGCCTAACAGGGTGCCTTTGTGAGGTTGGCACTGCATTTAGCATTGACTGTGGGGTTGAATTGTGGTGGGGGTGTTGTTCCATTGTGGGTACTTGCAGGGGTAGGTGACTGTGCACAGGGGGAGGGATGTGGGCCTGTTAGTGGGTTTGTGGTCATGCAGGAGGCAGTGGATTTAGTGGCTGATGCCTGGGTGGGGTGTTGGTCCTTGTAGGGGTGGGTGGGGTGGTGAGGTGCATGCATTACAGGTGTGGTGTACATGGGGTATATGTTGATGACTCACCTGAGTCTATTGAGTCCCTCAGGGTGCAGGATGGCCAGTACCTTTTCCTCCCAGTCTGTGTATTCTGGTGGTGTTGGTGGCGGCTCTCCCCCATTCTTCTGGACTGCGATGTGGTGCCTTGATGCCATGCCCCTGACCTTCCCCCGCAGGTCGTTCCATCTCTTCCGGATGTCGTCCGTGGTGCATGGATGGTGTCCCACTGCATTGACCCTGTTAACAATGGTCTGCCATAGCTCCATCTTCCTTGCGATGGATGTGTGCTGCACCTTGGCCCCGAATATTTGTGGCTCCACCTTCAGGATCTCATCCACCATGGTCCTTAACTCCCTTTCGGTGAAGCGTGGATATTTGGGGGATGACATGGTGAGTGTGGTGAATGGTGTCGGGCTGGGAACGCGGTGAGGGTGGTCTTCTGTGGGTCGATGTGCGTCTCCTGTATGCTGGCGTTCGATGTCTGCCTCTGGTGCTCTCCATCTTCTTGGCCTTGTTTCGTTGCAAAGGATTGTGGGGTATGTCTGGGGGTGTTTTATGGGGTTATGGATGTGTGGCAGGTGTGTGGGTTACACGCTTATCCAATGTGTGCACTTCTTGCTGTTAAGTCCACTTGCCACCCATGGCGGTCGGAGCCGCCAATGGTCGTTCGGCCTCCACCGTTCGCCAAGGTGATTTGTGCATCATTATTTGGAGGGTGGGATGTGAGTGTGCTTGGTGGTGGCGGGGTGGGGTGGGGAGGTCTGGGATTCCCGCCAACAGGGTCATGGCAGGGAGTGGTGGTCTGATGATTTTTGGCGGGGTTGGGATTTTCGTTCATTATATGGCGGGTTTCCATTCACTGCCAACGGCGGAATTCTGTTCACCACCGCCACGGCGGTCAGTGGTGTTTCCCGCCGTGTTCATAATGACCGCCTAGCTCTGTAACTCGTAGTGCATGGCCTAGTGCATAGGGATGCTTCCTGTGTGTTGTGTACGCCAACTGTAGTGTTGTTGCTGGCATCAACCAAGTGTATCCTCTGTCTCTCCCCCCCTTTTTGTTTTGTCCACCCTGTCCTTGTTTGCATTATGTCAGGTTTACGGGGACGTGCAGTCTCAACCCCGTCCTCTCCGGTGTTCAACCCACTGCTGCGTGTGTTTGTAGTACCCAGACTATGTCCCCATTGGTTGTTTCTTCCTGCGGCAGACGACGCCTTTTCCCATACCCCTGTGGGAGAACTCATCTCTCTGCAGGCACCGGTCGATGGTGGTTGCGCTGCAACTACCACCTTCATAACTGCAGGGACTCTGCTGTCTGAACAGAACCACAAATCCCAGCATGCTATGGCGGCGGCCATCTTGGGGTGTGGCTGGTTTATAAATACCTGCCACACCCAAGCAAAGACGCTCACTATTCTGGAGTTTTCCTGGAGAGAGCAAGTTCTGACTTTTCCCAGCGATCTCTTTCCCTGAGGCGGAGCAGGAAGGCAGCTCTATGGGCAACGAGTGGTCGAACTCGTAGTGGTGTGTCCGTTCCATCGGGGTTTCCTGCGGCAGCTTTTGGCTGCGCCTTCTTTTTGGAACTTTGCTTCTCCGCTCCTCTCGGCATTTCCAGTTCTTGGATGCAGTTGATATTGTCTGAGTCCGCTGTTAACAACCAGTGTGTTTTTTCTTTCAGCATTCTATTCAGACTCCGTTATTCAAGGCGATCTGTTTGTCCTTGTGTAAACAAAATTTAGAACCAAAAGCAAAGTACCGTAGCACATCGCTGGAGCTTTCTTGAACTAGAGAATTTGGGCAATGCTATTTGCGGGGATACTTCATGGCATCATACCCTGTTTCTGTTTAAACGGTGTTATTGACTATGGAGGAGAGTATAATATGCTGAATATGATGATTAGTCCCACAGTTTCGCATTGCAGTGAGATTTGTGTTGGCAACATTTTTGTTCCTCAGAGCTGTTGTTTTCAGGAAGTCTGATGCCCGTGCTTTAGAGTCAGTGCTAGTGAAGCGCAGTGGCTTCAGTTTTTTGTTTCTTAGTTGGCTGGTGGCAACCCAAGATATTCCAGTTTATAGCATGACATGTGTGATTACAGTCTTATTATGCTGCATTGCATTTAACCATTTGTTTTTTAGATCTCCTTCGCTGCTGTTCCCTTCCTGTTTCCCTTTCCCTCGCCTGACACCTCCAAAACTCAACGCTCCAAGGGCATTCTGAGTTGGTGTTGCCTGGATGTGGGTCTTTTGCTCTGCAACGTGCAGATCCCGAGGAATTGGGCACTCTGACACATTAGCATCATCTGGCAGAGGAGCAGAGGCACCAGCAACGGAGTGAGCTGCATCCCACATGGGCCTGTAGGCCGAATCCACCGAGGGTGAGGACACCAGTGGGACGGAGGGCGAGGGGAGTACCACGACAGAGACAGGAGGGGACACTACAGACAGTGACTCCTCCTCTGATGGAAGCTCCCTGGTGACACCTCTGTCTGGTACAGGCGCTACCCCCCCACTAGCACCGCCCTCCCAGCAGCCCCTCAGCGTGCTTCCCATCCTCGCTCACCAAGGAGGGTGGGGATCTCCTTCGCCCCAGGTACCTCAGGCTCTGTCCCAGTCAGCCTTGCTGCCCTCAGTGAGGGGGATATTGACCTCCTGAGATCCCTCACTGTTGGGCAATCAACCATTCTGAATGCCATCCAGGGTGTCAAGAGGCATTTGCAACAAACAAATGGATACCTGGAGGGCATTCACTCTGGTGTGGCAGCCTAACAGAGAGCATTTCAGGCTCTGGCCTCTACACTGATGGCAGCCATTGTTCCTGTCTCCAGCCTCCCCCCCCCAACTTCCTCTACCCAGTCCCACTCCCCTCAACCCCAGCCTATCACAGGCACATCTTCAGACAAGCAATCACCCAAATCAACACACAGAAGTGGCTTAGGCACACACAAGCACCACATTTCTACTCACAGGCACTCACTCAAGCACCATCCCCACGCAGACACACCAACATCCACTGCCTCCACTGTGTAGCCCTCGTCGTCGTCGTCCACCTCCCTCCCAGTAGCGTCTCCACTCACACCTGCATGCACTACATCCACATCCACTACCTCCATCACCAGAACACACATCACTACATACCCCTCACTGGCAGTCACCACTCCCACATCCATGCACACGTCCCCTGTGTCCTCTCCCACTGTGACCCCTCCTCCCAAATTATACAAACGCAAGCAAACATCCACCCAACAGCCATCCACCTCACAACAGCATCCAGCTCATTCACCTGCACCCAAACACAGCAGGCTGACACCTCCTACAAGCACTCCCTCTTCCTCCACTCCCAAACGTTCACCCTCTTCCATCCCCAATGTCCCTAAGAAGCTTTTCCTGGCAAACACTGACCTCTTCCCTACCCCTCCTTCCCCCGTCCTTCCCCTCGGACCAAGGTGGCCAAAATCCAGCCCAGCACCTTAGCCACCAAGTCCACGTCCGCTGTGGTTCCTGCAGCTGTCAGAGGCTCAAAGGGGGCACCCGTCAGCCCAGCCAATGTACCACCAACCCCTGCCAAGGCAAAAGAACATTCGCCACCTGGCAAGGTGTAGAAGTGGACAGCATCGAGCAAGGGGAATGAGCCACAACCACCCAGCAAGGCCACCTCAAAGACTCCAGCTGCCAGACCCAAGGTGACACCACCATCTGCCAAGGGCAGGAAGGGGCACAAAACACCAGCCAAGGGACTTCAGCCATCCAAGCCTGCAGGTGAAGGCCTAGTGGCTACCAGCACAACCGCCAGCACCGCCACCTGCACCGCGGCCAGCACAGCCACCGCCGCAAACACTGCCACCTGCACCGCTGCAAGCACCACTACTGTCAGCAGCAGCAGCCCCAGTGGGAAGCTGTCCGAGGCTGCAGGAGAAGGGCTGGAGCCTCCCCCCCACCACTGGTAGCACTGGCACCTGCACCGCAGGCAGCACTGCCACCTGCACCGCTGCAAGCACCACCGCAAGTCCCGCCGCAAGCACCGCCACCTGCACCGCTGACAGAAGCACCACTGCCAGCAGTAGCAGTCCCAGTGGGCAGCCGTCCGAGACTGCAGGAGAAGGGCAGGAGCTGCATCACTGGGCACAAAGCCTCCTCCAGAACCAGTGGAGAAAGGCATCCACTCACCCTATCCTTGGCAGGATGAAGCAGACTGGGCACAAGGCCCCCTCCAGAACCAGTGGAGAAGCCACCCACTTGAGAGACTGTGGCTTTGCACTCCCCAGGACCAAGCAGTGGGCAAACCACCCACTTGAGAGACTGTGGCTTTGCACTCCCCAGGACCAAGCAGTGGGCAAACCACCCACTTGATAGACTTGAGAGACTGTGGCCTTGCACTCCCCAGGACATCGCTGTGGGCATGGAGCCCCCTCCAGGAGCAGTGGGGTTGTACCATCTTCCGGCTGAAGTGCCCCCGTCCCCCTGAGGTGCCTGTGTGTTTTCGACCTGATGTCCCTGCAGTGTTCTCTCCGTATTGAGGCAGGAGTCAAGTTTGGGCTTGGCCTATGTGTTTTGGCCCAGTGGGCCACGGACATTCCGACCCTGGCGGTCATAGACCGGGGACCGCGGATGCACCGCCAACAGGCTGGCGGTGCATCCAGGCCAATTCTGACCGCGGCGGTAAAGCCGCGGTCAGAAAAGGGAAACCGGCGGTTTCCCACCGGTTTTCCCCTGGCCTGAGGAATCCTCCATGGCGGCGCTGCAGGCAGCGCCGCCATGGGATTTCCGACCTCCCTCCCGCCAGCCTGGTTCTGGCGGTTTTGACCGCCAGAACCTTGCTGGCGGGAACGGGTGTCGTGGGACCCCTGGGGGCCCCTGCTGTGCCCATGCCAATGGCATGGGCACTGCAGGGGCCCCCTAACAGGGCCCCACAAAGATTTTCAGTGTCTGCATAGCAGACACTGAAAATCGCGACGGGTGCAACTGCACCCGTCGCACCCTTTCCACTCCGCCGGCTTCATTCGGAGCCGGCATCCTCGTGGAAGGGGGTTTCCCGCTGGGCGGGCGGGCGTCCTTCTGGCGGTCGCCCGCCGGCCCAGCGGGAAACTCAGAATTACCGCGGTATTCTGTCGGGGGAACTTTGGCGGGCGGCCTCCGCCGCCCGCCGAAGTCAGAATGACCCCCTTTGAGTGGACATTGTCCCGCCTTTTGTACATATTGTATATTCTGTAAATACTGTATTTTAAATCTCCACGTATTTCTGACTATTTCTAATATAACACTCATGTGACTCCATTCCTTTTGTCATTGTGTTATTCCAGAGGGTTACAGGGTGTATATGTAATGTTGTTGCATGTGTTTTTGTGTATGGTGTTGGGGGTGAGGGTGGGGTGGGGGTATTGCGTGTTGCTTGTGTGTGTCATTGTCTTTTTCCTCCCCCCTCTCCTATGTGCTAGGTGCAGTACTCACCGTGGGTGTCTCCGCCGCCGTTGGTACTCCTGATATATGAGAAGGTACAGCAGCATGGGGAGGACCTGCAGCTCGGGCTCCATGGTGTCCTGGTTCTTCCTTGAGTGTCGAGAGTTGAGTGCTTTCCCTTCCAAGTACTGTTTCCTCCGTGCTTTTGATGGTGTTGGTACCGCCCTGGAAAAGCTGGCGGATGGGCGGGTTGTAATGGGGTGGGCGGTACATTGTCTTCCGCCTGCCTGTTGGCAGTTACCGACGCAGTGTTTGTTGCTACCGCCGTGGCGGTAGGAGTGTTAAAGTGGCTGTATCTGTTGGCGGGTTCCGCCGTGGTCATAATTCCATTGTTGTTACCGCCAGCCTGTTGGTGGTATTACCGCCGCTTTAACACCGACCGCCAGGGTTGTAATGAGGGCCTATGTGTCTACATGTCCGGCCTGAAGGGCACAAGGTCACTGCGTGTGCTATGTGTGCTGTGTCCTGATTGACTAAATGTACCTAGCTACATGTGGCATCTAACTTTATGGTGTTTTTGGGAATGCACGCATCTCTTTGGCAATGTGTGTTTTATTGGGGCCAGTCTCCAGGGACTATTGTGGTGTTGCTGCCTATCTGTGGGATCTGATCAAAGTTTTCCTGTTTGTGCGTTTGGCTGTTGGCTAAGTGTTACCCTACCTGTGACTTGTCAGTCATTAACCTCAGGCCTGAGTCTCAGAGTCTGCCTGATCGCATACCTATGTGCTGGGATTTGACAGAGAGTTCATGACCGAGGACTCCAATAATTGTGATGTAATTTCATTTGTGTATATGAATGTATCGCTGTGTGTGTTACAACTACACCATCAAACCTGCATGTCATAACAGTCACATTGTCAGTACCCTGTTGTCCTACTTCTCTCGATAGATGTACTCTACTAGTTTGTGGACTGCGTTTTTAAAGCAGAACCCCCCCCTATTGCACAGAAAGAGTAATACAACAAAACGGGCAACAATGAAGTGAACCAGTCCTGCTCAGCGGCACCTCCCTCTTCAAACATGCCTTTCTGTAGTCAGCGCAATGCTTGAATGGCAAGTGTCAGAGTTTCATTGTCCTTGTCATTGCCAAGTGTAAAAGTGCTGCAGCATGTACCGATCTTTGTGCATATCCTGTCCTCCATTGCGATCATCAAGTCTAACACATACCGATGCTTCATCACCATGAGGCGGATGCCTCTCAGTTCTTACTTGTTGGCATTAAGGCCGAGCTCAGTGCTGGTCATCATTTTGAGCATTTCCCACTGGGTTATTTGCAACCAGCAGGTATTCGCTTTTGTCTGTAAGGTGAAGAAGGGTATGGACCCTCCAGCCAATACTTGGGCATTGGTGAACTCCTTGGAATGTCCTTGTACTGAGCCTAGGCAAAATAATCAGTAGTTCTTTTCCTTCGAGCCTGATGCAACAGTGTTGTTTTCTTTCTCAGTGGGTGCTGGTACAGTTCAGCAAGATATTCCTAGGGGGTGACCAAGGGTGGGTTGTGTATGGTGATGAGGAAGCATAGGCCATGCCATCCAGGGATAAGCAAACTCTCCAGACTGCCAGTAGGTGTCCATGAGTGTGTAGGTGCCCCATTGCATGTCCAGAATGTGCAGTTTTGTGAAACAGTATCCGTTCGTACCAAGCAGTATGGTTCCTTTGCCTCTGAAACATAAGGAATACAGTGTGAGTTCTGTACAAATAGGGGTTGCCCCTTCCCTTCTATCTATGTGTAGCAATCAATCTCTGTGTCCCACATCGCCTCACACAGGATATGTACTCTGTTGTTCAACCCTTCCCTACGAGACCCATTTCCATTCATTTCATCAAGGTGGATGACCCTGCACTGAAACTCCATGTCTGGGGTCCATTTGTTGTTAACTAAGACAGTACCAGACATGCTAAGGGCCACCCAGGAACCAAGGAGGGAAGCGGGAGCAGATGAGTTTCTGCACTGGTTAGGTGGTTTAGCTACCTCCAAGAACCTCTTCTCTGGAAAATGTTGGGGCCAAACAGTGTCCTCCCCTATAGTTCCCTTTCTGTGCATCCTACCTAGCTCAGTTTGGATATCTCTAGGCTCAGTGAGAAGGTACAATGCTGTGGGGTTGGTCTCGTAGCGGGTCAGATTTACTACTACCCTATGGGGCACTACTATATTAGGTTGCACTTTTGCCCTAATTCTACATTAGTCATGTTCAGGGGCTAGCTCTTGGGTCAATTAAAGCCTATCTGTGCTTACTGCATGTGGTATCAATGAACAGACGTAACATTACTCGGCTGATGTTTTGGAGCCCACAGTGGTCATGCGCTGATACCACGTGCTGTGTAAAAGGGAGCTGTGTAGTGCGTGTAGAATGCTAGAGTTGGGTGCGGTATAATTCTAGGTGATGTGGAGAGGCCCCTACACAAGCGCTGTTGCAATCGGATATACTCCATTAGACTAGTCGGTTCTTTGGGATGGCACAAATGCAATAACATCCATAGTAAACAGAGAATGCATAAATGCATAAAAACACATAACTTATGAAAAATTATAGGCCTTGAGAAGGATCCGGGTGGAGATGTCTGTGGTTCTCTTGATGATAGGAATAATGGTTGAAAACAGTTTGAGAAAAAAGTCTTTGGAGCAAGCTGTGGATTGGGATCCCGTTGAGGGCATGAATGTGGAAAGCCCTTGGGATGGGTTATGACTCTTGCTCCTGCTGGATTTGAAAGTTCTTTGGAGCAGTTTGTGGCTCTTGATCTGGCTGTGGGTGCTAGTGCGGCCACTGAGAAGGCAATGTTCCGCTGTAGAGGTGATGCACTTAGCAACTCTCCTGCACACCTGTTGGGCAAGAACTACATTTGGTTTTTATGAAAGAAAGAATATTGCTTCAGTTATTAATTCCTGTATTTCTGTGAATTAGATGAGGCACCTGAAGATGCCTCCACTCAGGATACCTGGTTTGGAAAGAACTGGTTACTGTTTAGGCATGTATTGATTTTTTATGGGTTGTTGGGTCTCCTCCATCTCCATGCCTGACTAAGGGGGTCATTCTGACCATGGCGGCCGGTGGCCGCCAGGGCCACCGACCACGGGAGCACCGCCAACAGGCTGGCAGTGCTCCCACAAGCATTCTGACCGCGGCGGTTCAGCCGCGGTCAGAAGCGGAAAGTCGGCGGTCTCCCGCCGACTTCCCGCTGCTCGGGGGAATCCTCCATGGCTGCGGAGCGCGCTCCGCAGCCATGGGGATTCTGACACCCCCTACCGCCATCCTGTTCCTGGCGGGTCTCCCGCCAGGAACAGGATGGCGGTAGGGGGTGCCGCGGGGCCCCTGGGGGCCCCTGCAGTGCCCATGCCAATGGCATGGGCACTGCAGGGGCCCCCGTAAGAGGGCCCCACTGTGTATTTCAGTGTCTGCAATGCAGACACTGAAATACGCGAAGGGTGCAAACTGCACCTGTCGCACCCCTGCAACTACGCCGGCTCAATTCTGAGCCGGCGTCCTCGTTGCAGGGGCATTTCCTCTGGGCCGGCGGGCGCTCTTTTGGAGAGCGCCCGCCGGCCCAGAGGAAATGTCTGAATGGCCGCCGCGGTCTTTGGACCGCGGTGCGGTCATTTGGCGGCTCCCTCCAGGCGGGCGGCTCCCGCCGCCCGCCGGGCTCAGAATGAGCCCCTAAGTGTACATCTGAAGGGTATGCTTTGCAGGGTGATTCTTGTGAATGTGGATAATTTAACATTTGGCTGGTGCTCTGTTGGCATTGCTAGCCCTTCAGTAATCTAATGTACACATGGTGGTGCCATCGGTGTGGGCAGTGTATCTGCCTTACACATGCATGGGGGATGTGACAAGAGGAGGCATGTCACACTTGGTGATGGTCAGCGTTTTCAACGTGCCCTGAGCTCATGTGTGTACCCCTCTAGTCCCAACATGTGGCAAGCAACATGACCCTCCCAAGTGGCACCAGGTGTCTTGGCTATGCCCTTTTCTAGACGTTTCCTTTGGGTTAGCTTTGGGCTTCTTCCTACTGGGTTTTGGGCATTTCCCTAGACCTCAGCATTATCTGTTGGTTTTAATTTTTGTGAACCGGAGTTTGGAGAATTGTTCCATGGCCTGTGTACCCCTGGAATGCGGGGCTTGAGATTTGGATTGTCGCTCCCTACAATCATGTGTGTGTGTGTGAGCCCTTATGCGCTGCCTGATTGCTAGGCCTGGTATTGGGTGAGCACATTTCTGCATTCTACTTTGCTCAGAGCTGTGATGGGTGTCTTGGGTTCTCTTCCCTGGCACCCCCCTCTCTCTCAGTCCATCTCTTTTTGGGCCTATGGTTCTCAGCTGCTCTTGGAAATCTTTGGGGGAAAGGAGAAGACAAGAAATATCACTGCATGGAGAGTTTAGAGGATAAGGCCAAGACCTTTGCCCGTATTATGGGACTTTGGATGGCTGAATGCCTTGGCAAACCCTGTCGACCAACTGAATGCAATACGGTGCTCCACAATCTGTTGGAAATCATGCGTGTGCTGTGAGATGTATGGGGTCTTCGCAACCCGAAGCTCATGGGGAGTCTGGCTCCCAGCACTGAAGGACAGCTTTGTTTTGGAACAAAAGGGGGCCTCCTTTTTGTCTGGAGGCCATTACCTTTCTGTGGGCTCTATTGCTGCTGGGACTACATGCCAAAAGGAACTCTTGGTCCCGACTGGGTGCCTGAGAATGGTGATCTTTTGACTTAGTGATTGGAACTTGCCCCAATTTGGCTTATGGGTGCATGAACCTGGGGTGTCAGCTTTTTAAGAACTGCGTGGGGAGCAGCTGAGCCCTTTTTCGTTCAGCTGCTCTCCCCCTCGAGTATGGCCAACCGACCTCTCCCTGGGAGATCAGCAGCAGAGAGGGGCCTAGGCTCCTGCTGGCACCTGGAATGGCAAATTCTAGTCAGGATACCCAATCGACAGCCACGCAGCAACCCTGAATGGCGGACTCTAGTGTGAGTTCCCGAACGACTGCTGCACAGAAACCCTGAGTTTTCCTGAATACAAGTAAATGTTAAAACCCCAATGTTGTCATGTTTACCGTTCTGCAGTTTTTTTTTGCTACAGTGAATTTTAAGATGTATTCAAAATGGATGCTTTGCATTGGGGGTACTAAGGTTTACTGTGCATTTGGGCTTTGTGTCTGTGTGAAGGAATTGCTTCCCAAAACAGCAAAACCCTCTCTGCCACAGCTGTGTCCCCGGCCCTTTTTGGGCTGGGTTCCCTCTATGTGGTTCCAGATGTCATGCGTTGGTCCAACTACCTCAACCCTGCTGTGGGGGTATGGCTGTGAACTGACTTCCCTGTGGCTGAATATAAGGTAGATTCAGGTTTCCATGGGCTTGATTTTGCAGGTGCAAATTTTGCGGGGCCTGGCTCCGGCTCATTGACTTCTGCTTGTAGTTCGCCTTTATTTGGCATCTGACGACCATGTGGTCCATTCTGCGACAATAGTAGAGGTGTATGGGGTTTGGCTGCTGCCAACGTCCCTGATTTCAATCATTGTTCCCATCTCCTCAGACAGTCCTGCATGTAAGGGAAGTTCCACTCGGGATCTTGCCCTCTGTGCCAGATGCAGTCTTCTACAATCGCTATTTTTTTTCTGGTTTGAAGGATCCCTACTCTGGATAGGATCTGTCATATTGAACACTTTTCTCCGTCCAGTGGGCTAGCAGGTGGCAAAAGAGTCAGTAGATCTTCTTGCCTTCCTTCTGAGCTGCTGTGCCCCTTGGGGTTAGTTGAGCTATTCTGCACGTGTGTACGTAAAGTTGCCATCTTCATCACTCTATGTCTTGCACCAGACTGTCTTGGTCCCTAATTTCCTGGTCAATCCCTCTCCTTCGCTGGCGCTCTGGTGAGGTGTGGGCCCCAGGTGAAAGTTTCCCTTTTGATTCTACCTTGGATTCCTCTGTGACTGGGACTCTGTATCTATCCCTGCTCTCCTTGGGTGCAGGGCACACTGCTCTACTCTTTCGTTGGGCTTCCAGGTGCCAGCTCTCTCTCTATCCCTTCATAGTTCATGCCTTTCCTCTGACTCCCATCTAGATTGCTTCCTTCATTCTGAACTATGCGCCGCTCCTCTAAGTCGGGACCAGCTCTCGAGCTCGCTGTTTGCGGTTTCCTCAGTTAACTGAGCTTACCCTGTGGCTCCCTCCTCCCCACCAGATCCAAGAGGGCTGGGACCCCTTTCCTCATTCTCGTTAATTGTCTTGTTGTCCAGAACTGCTATTAAATTTCCCTGTTCCTTGGGAGTGCTCCCTGGAACCAGCAGGAGTGTGGGTTTTCTGTGCTGTGGTGCTCGATGGCCTGAAACCGACAGAAGGGGGGTAAAACTTTGGGGAGCTCTAGTGCTGTACTGGGGTGGTGCAGGGTGTGTTTGGGCCTGTTGGCCTGTTGAACCGCCTTGCCTGAACCTAACAGCCTGTTGTTCAAGGGGGCCCCTTGGGCACCATTGACTGGCAGATTGGTGTATCCTGGATAGCAGGCACTGGGAAGAGTATCTCCATTCTGGCATATGGCAGGGGAGGTACAAGTGCCTTACTTGCAGATTGGGGGTCGATGTTATCCTCCTGGGCTTCTTAAAAGACGGTCCATAGTTCTAATAATGTTTTCAGTTTGTCTTTCACATGTCCTGTGTACTTTGTCTATATGTGTATTCTCATATGTCCAATTATGTTAGGGTCAAAGGTACCCTCTTTTGACCAGTGGGACACGTGTACCTTGGTGGGTGTATGCCAGTCATGGCAGATCTTGTCAAGCTTTTTAGCCTATGTGGGGAATGTATCCTGCATATGCATTAGTGGCATACCCATACGTTTGGGTAGTTTTTTAGGGGATAGTTACTTCTAGCTTTTACTTTTTTATTGGGGATTTTTAAACTATACACGTCTCATTTTTCTGTTTTTTAGAGAATTGTAAGTTGGCGGGGAAATATGTACACAGGAAATATATATATATACGAAAATACACAAATATACGAAAATATTGATTACTGTTTCTAATCTGGTAGAGGGAAAGTATACACAAGGGATTTGTTAGATATAGATCTAATGAGCTCCAAGTTATTCACCGATGCATCATAATAATCATTTTAACAAACAAAAACATCAACATGCATGAAGAACCACAGCCTAGGAAAAAGTGCAATTGTTGACTCAAAATAGTTTTGAAATTTGGCATCAAAATAGCGAGCCTTACTTTAGCATCAAATAGCAATTTGTAAAAATCAACAGTCTTCGTGGCATATTCATTGACAAAACAAAACACTCAACAGGTTCTGTGCCGGGGACGTAATGGTTACGTCCGCCGGCATAGTTCTCCTGTGCTGAGGACAAAACCATTACGTCCTGAAATCTGAGCTCGGAGGGAGCGCTAGCGCTCCCTCCATGGGCTTCCCTCCCACCCCCCCAGGGCAGGGGTGGAAGAGGAAGCCCTTCCCCATCCACCTTCGACCCCCCTGACCCCCAGACTCCCCAGTGATGTCTGATGACATAAGCGCACGATCGCGTGCTGACCTCATTAGAGGCCACCTCCCATCGCTCTGGAAGCTGAGTTTACAGTGTGATGGGAAGATAATTATTATTATTATTTTTTCATTTTTTACAGGTGGGGAGCGACCCCTTAGGCAAGGGTCGCTCCCCTAGGGGGCAAATTATATTTAGGCCATTTCTGCCCCCCTAGGGGGCAGATCGGCCTATTTTTATTAGGCCAGAAACCACTAGACACCAGAGAGGTTTTTTTTAAAGGCGAATTTCACGCAAGGGGAGTGACCCCTTAGGCAAGGGTCGCTCCCCGGATGGCAAATTTATCTTATGTGATTTCTGGCCCCCTTGGGGGCAGATCGGCCTATTTTAATTAGGCCGATCTGCCCCCAAGGTGGGCAGAAATCATTAGGCACCAGGGATTTTTTTATTTTACAGATGGGGAGCGACCCCTGAGGCAAGGGTCGCTCCCCTGGGGGGCAAAATGTATTTAGGCCATTTCTGCCCCCCTTGGGGGCAGATCGGCCTATTTTTGTTAGGTAAATCTGTTGTATTTTAGCAGCGATTAGATTAAGCATTAGCAGAAGACATCTTGTATTTAGTAACTATTGTGAACATTTTGTGGAATCCATTTTGTATTCATGGCAGCCATTTTCTCTGCTACATGCTGCCATGTGCTCACCATGTGCTCTGTCCTACCTTTCTGTTAACTGCTCTTGAAATCTGCCTAGTGACAAGTTATATTTAGCATCTCTTACTTTCGCACATGCTCAGTAAGGTCTGCAGCTGTTAGTCCTTGGAAACTGTTAGCTCCTCCTACCTGTCGACTGTGCATTTTCCACATGACCTTACATGTATACAAGTCTTGTTTCCATAATTGTACCATCTCCTTTTAGCTCCTGCGTGGGTATAAAAGGACCATGCTCTCTCAGTTCAGTGTGCTACTTCAGACATTACCCTAGGGTGCTGTTTGAACTGTAGTACCACCTCATGAGGTTAATAAACTTTTGTCTTTTATTCCAGTTTCTGTGCCAACTTCTTCCTACATGGTCTGAGGACTTTGTGCAGAGAAAGGTGAACCCCTTGCACTAGTAGGCCTTGCTGAGGCTTACTTCAACAAATCTGCCCCCAAGGGTGGCAGAAACCACTAGACACCAGGGATCTTTCTTTTTTTGCATCAATTTCACGCAAGGGGAGTGACCCCTTAGGCAAGGGTTGTTCCCATGGGGTGGGGGGGAATTTATTTTAGGCCATTTCTGCCCACCTTGGCGGCAGATTGGCCTATTTTTATTAGGCCGATCTGCCCCCGGGGGGTAGAATTCACTTAGGCACCAGGGATTGGTGTATGTGTGTGTTTTGTTTGGGGGGCAGCCCCTCTGGCAAGGGTCGCTCCCCATGGGGGCACATTACTGTTGGCCATATCTGTCCCCCTTGGGGGCAGTTTGACCTATTTTTGGAAGGCCTATCTGCCCTCAAGGGGGCAGAAAGCCCACCAGAGACCAGGGAAGATTTTTTTTCAAAATAAGAGGCCATGCCCCACCCCAGATAAATGGGGCCAAAGTTGTTCTGCCCACCAGTGGGCCAATGGGGCAATTACCCCCAATCCACACCCCGGGGGTACAGAAGGTCTACTAGATGCCAGCGAATAAAAAAAAAAACTAGTAACAGTCTTTCAGCTCTTCCCTCGCATACTAAAACATCTTATCCCATGGAAAGCAAGTGGAGATTTGATTATTTTGGGTTTTAGGTTTTGGTTTTCTATTTGAGACATGAGAGCTTGGCTGACTCTCAAAATCGTCCCACTTGGAATGGTGAGGGCTGCACTTTATGGAATTTGGGACACTGACATGTAGAAAAATCCACAAGACCTAGATACATCTGAAAACTAAACATCTGGGTGATTCCAGGGTGGTCTGCTTCACATGCACCCCACACCATTTTCTTACCCACAATGGCCTGCAAACCCCCAACTTTGCAGGAAATCACACATTTTTCCCACATTTATGTGATGGAACCTTCCAGAATCTGCAGGAATCCACAATATTCCTACCACCCAGCATTGTCTCATCTATACTAATAAAAATTCTGCTGCACTTGTCAGCCTAAAGATGTTTTTTAAAAAACTTTTTGGACCTGCTTTGGTTACCCCTCAATTTCGACATGTTTTTGGCTTTTCCCTGTCACAAGCACTTGGCCCACCTACAGAAGTGAGGTATGATTTTAACCCGGAGACTGAGGGGAATGTTGGGTGGTAGGAAATGTGTCCCGGTGCGGTGATCCCACCCAGAAATGTGGGAAAAATGAGATTTTTTAGCTAAATTTGAGGTTTGCCGAGGGGGTAAGAAAACATTGGGGGATCCACGCAAGTCACACCTCTCTGGACTCCCTCGGGTGTCTAGTTTTCAGTAATAACTGGGTTTGGTAGGTTTCCCTGAATGGCTGCTGAGCCCAGGACCAAAAACGCAGGTGCCCCCGCAAAAACAGGTAGTTTTGTATTTGATAATTTTGATGTGTCCAGATAGTGTTTTGGGGCATTTCCTTTCGCGGGCAGTAGGCCTACCCACAAAAGTGAGGTACCGGTTTGGGGGAATGCTGGGTGGAAGGAAATTTGTGGTTCCTCTCAGATTCCAGAGCTTTCTGTCACTGAAATATGAGGAAAAAGTGTTTTTTTTGCCCACATTTTAGGCTTGCAAAGGATTCTGGGTAACAGAACCTGGTGAGAGCCCCTCAAGTCACCCCATTTTGGATTCCCCTAGGAGTCTAGTTTAAAAAAATGTGCAGGTTTCTCTACATTTTTTCCTTCCAAATGTAATACTTTGTGTAAAAAAGACATCTATTTGAGAAACACCCTGTAATTCACATGCTAATATGGGCACCCCGGAATTCAGAGATGTGCAAATAACCACTTCTTTTCAACACCTTATCTTGTGCCCATTTTGGAAATACAAAGGTTTTCTTGATACCTATTTTTCACTCTTTATATTTCACCAAATTAATTGTATGCCCAGTATACAATGAAAACCTGTTGCAAGGCGCAGCTCCTTTATTGGCTCTGGGTACATAGAGTTCTTGATTAACCTACAAGCCCTATATATCCCACAACCAGAAGGGTCTAGCAGACGTAACAGTGTATTGCTTTTGAAAATATGACATTGTAGGAAAAAGTTACAGAATAAAACATGAAGAAAAATGGCAGTTTTTTCCCCTCAATTTCAATGTTTTTTTTATTTCAGCTGTTATTTTCTGTAGGAAACCCTTGTAGGATCTACACAAATTACCCATTGCTGAATTCAAAATGTTGTCTACTTTTCAGAAATGTTTATGTTTCTGGGATCCAGCATTGGTTTCACACCCATTTCTGTCACTAACTGGAAGGAGACTCAAAGCACAAAAAATAGCAAAAATCGGGGTATGTCCCAGTAAAATGCCAAAATTGTGTTGAAAAATGTAGTTTTCTGATTCAAGTTTGCCTGAAAGCCTGAAAGCTGGGAAGATGGTAATTTTAGCACTGCAAACCCTTTGTTGATGCAATTTTCAGGGGAAAAAACACAAGCCTTCTTCTGCAGCCCTTTTTCCCCATTGTTGTGAAAGAAATTACATTTTGCTGTATTTTGGCTAATTTCTTGGTCTGCTCCAGGGGAACCCACAAACTCTTTGTACCTCTAGAATCCCTAGGAGGTTGGAAAAAAAGGACGCAAATTGAGAGTGGATAGCTTATGTGGACAAAAAGTTATGAGGGCCGAAGCGCGAACTGCCCCAAATAGCCAAAAAAAGGCTTGGCACAGGAGGGAAAAAGGCCTGGCAGAGAAGGGGTTAAAACAAAACACAGTTTAGTGAAATTCACTAGTACAGCATGTTGTGTCACCAACAAACACAACATTCAAGACAAAAACACAGTCATGTTAATTCACCACTGTCACAGTATCAAAACCACACCCTTACAACTGGCACAACGAAAAACTTGTAAGGCACAAAAAACGAATTAATGGAACGGCTTGTCAGGGATAGCTTAGCCTGCTCCTAGCGCATGTTATCCTGTGACCAAGTGATGCTTTGCGCAGTGAGCTGGACTAGGGGGTAGCCTGATAATCTTTATTCTAGTTCCCTAACATCCAAATTACACCCTATATCACACCCAGAGGTCCTGCACACCTGCATGTATCATGCCCAGCAGTCCAAGTGAACACACATCTCACTTCTTTCAGATACCATCAAAAACCAGTATTACTGAGGAAAGCTTGTTATCCTAGTAGGATCGAAGTGTGGGCCCAACATCACACCCAGAGCATAGCGTACCATCTGTGTCACGCCCAGCAGTCCAAGCAATAGACATCTCTTACAACAGAGCTGTTGACCCTATATCACACCAACAGCCTTATGCGTACCACTTGTGTAATGCCCAGTGGCCCAAGTAATCAGCAACCCAAAATGACAAGCTAAAAAAATAACAACATTCACATTCCTTGACGCTAATGATCAGCAAAAAGTGACTTCCACAAGTTACGCGGATATACTTTTTTCCTAGTTTGCCACACGCCAAATGCTAGGACCAAGGCTCTGATGTAGTCTCTTAAACTACTGATGGCGGCTTCAAGATGGACCTCTACCCCGCAGATTCAGCAGAACTTCCAATCAGTTGAGGCGTCTGCTCACCTCTCTTGCTGCACAAATGTGAATCTGTCCGGGTGGGGTCCCCTTCCCTTGGTTGCAGTCGGGTCCGAGGAATCAATCAGCTCCTGGCAGGCTCACCAAAATGTTGCAAGAAGTCTCAGACAAAACAGGAGTGATTTGTTTATTTAAACATTACAGTTGGGAGAGCAGTTACAGAACCAGAGTTTGAGAACTGTCTCTCAATGTACATTGGATTGAAGCGTGTTTTTAGTCATACAACCATGAACATCCTTTTCTTGGTTACGAAAAAAATGTGAATAGTTGTCATGGAGTTATAAATATAATTCCAGATAGAAAATGCAGGTGGGCCGTGACCTGGCATGGGCACAATGTTGGCCAGTGAGTATGTGTCCAAATGTCTGGCCTGAGGGGCGCGGGGTCACTGCGTGTGCTGTGTGTGCTGTGTCCTGATTGGCTTAGTGTACCTAGCTACATGTGGCATCTAACTTTATGTTGTTTTTGGGAATGCATAAAGCAATGTGTGTTTTATTAGGGCCAATCTCTGGGGACTATTGAGGTGTTGCTTGCCTATCTGTGGATCTGATCTGAGTTTTCCTGTTTGTGCGTTTCTCTGTTGGCTAAGTGACCTGTCAGTCATTAACCTCAGGCCTGGGTCTCAGAGCCTGCCTGACCATGTACTGCATGGCGACATTGATGAAGAGTTCACGACAGGGGAATCTAATAATGGTGATGAGATTTAATTTGTGTATATGAATGTATCGCTGTGTGCGTCAATATCACTATCGATCATTCCCTGCCTCATCACTAGTGAAAAATCAACTGGAATTGTTCTTCAGTTTCTGGATAATGGACAGTTGAGATCAATGGATTTTGGATCGTGTATGTCACAGTCACTCCACTGAGTATGCACCAAACCTCCTCTTCCTCTACCTTGTTCCATGGCACTCCTTGGTCTTTGAATCCTGTGAAGAAACTCATTTTATTTAGGTGTTTAAGACCTTCCTCAGCATAAAAGTATCAGTGGGTTCAATCCATTCTATTACTGGTGCCAGAGCCACCCAGCAAGGTCCACCCAATCATCATTTTAAATAACATGATCTTGTTTGTCCAGTTGACCACCTCTAGATGGATGAACACTCTCCAGTATAGCATTCCCTTAATTTCCTTTGTAGATTTCATGACCTTAACTATCGGGAATGATGCTTAGATTTGTGTACCTATCCTTTCTATACATCAGCACTTCATGAGGTTTGCTGAGCCACATGGGCAATTGTAATTCAAGGTTCTGCATTGCTTTTCTAGCAAGCCATTCTTTTCACTTTGTGCTTTCCTCAAGGCTGAAGCGAGATAGTGTTGCCGGCAAAGTGGTACACTGTGTCTCCAATATTCACAGAAACATACATGTTCTTATGTTGGGACATTTTCTCAGAAGATCAGCTGTTTTATTATAAAAACACTTCCAGCCAGATGAGCACAACTTCATACTGACTGATGATTGCCTTCGCTACAGCTGCTTGCTTAGATTACCAGATCTCTGGTCTACATGGGGATGGTGTCTTTCTAGACAACAGGCTTCCTTGATCAGGTATGGGGGATGATGTCTTCCCATGGGAGGAACCTGAAGGGCGGATTAGGGCTTATCACATTGTGCTCTAACATAGCTTAGGTAGGAAACACATATATTACTCCTAGTGACAGTATGGTGGGACTTTTTCTGTGTTTCACTCTTGTTGTCACCATTTTGCTGCTAGCGGGTTTTATTATCCTAGTTATTGCAATTCATGTCATTTTATCTAGGATGCAGCTAATTCAATAAACCTTATTGAACCATTTCCTGCCTCTGTTTGTCTTTGCATATGTGAGACTAATGTCACCGAGAGAAAAAGATGAGATCTGATTGACCACGATTTCCCTGAGGCGTCATTTCTGTCATGTGCTCGATTGCCACAATCATTCCTCTTCCTGGGCACAGATGAGGCACTGCTAGTTAGCCTGAAAACTGGATTAAGCCACCAGTTGTCACAGGGTGTGGGATTGGACTCAGTTCCCCACAATTCAGGTGATTCTGCCACCCGAATCCAGCAGCCTCATTAGGATAATGAGAGCCTATGCGACATCTTCAAAACCTCCCTGGCAAGGTATTCCTTTCACTTCATCAGATCCTAAAGCTGCAGTCTCACCTCTCCAGATTCCAGACACATGCCCCCTCCACTTCACCAGTGATTACAAGGTAAGAGATACTTAGCTGCTTCCATCTTCTTGGACTTTTTGGCACAGTTTCACATGAAACCTCTCATGCAGCATATTCTCAACTGACAGTCTCCTGGAATCTCGAGGCTCTGATACCAGTCTCCTCCAAGATTTGCAGCTCTTTCTAATAGGAGTTTATTCCAAATGGTCTTTCTGGAAGGAGAGAATTGGCACCCCCAGCTCCAATGATCATCACCATAGATGTCAGCATATACTGTAGGTCTGTGAAGTGACATTGGGTCAAAAGTTTGCTTGAGGGTGCTGTTCATCCACAAAGTCCTGGGGTTCCTCAAACATCAATCTAAAGGAAACCTTGGCCATCCTGAAAGCTTTTTTGTTCTTTATCCCATCTATTCTGGGATGGGCAGTTCTAGCTTCTTTGAAAAATGCCATGTAATTAACTACCCAGTGTGCAAATTTCTTCTCTAGCATTGGTTGTCCTCTAAATTCTGTCTTGGGCAAAGTTACGTCTGGTGTTTTTGTCTGGTAGTTACATTCTGGGGTTGGAGAATGCTTGTGCAGACACTGTCAAAAGAGTGTTTCAAGCATCTGTGACAACAGCCTTGTTTGTGTAGATGCTCAATGCTACAGTCAGCCTCAGGTGGATCTTTTTTGTGAGTTTCCTCCTCACCCATCTCATTCTTTATATTTCCATGACTCTGGATCTGTTCCCGACCTGGTCTCCTGTTGGTCTTTCCCCACTTTTTCCTTCTTGAGAAGTTCTTTGCATCAAATGAGAGAAGGCTTTTGCAGATGATGTAGCCCTTCATTTCTTGGGCACAGAGTAGTTGCTCACATTTCTCTAGATTGCACTTCTTTGTTCAACGTTCCTGCTTTCCTCTTTGTCACCTTTGGTTTATTTCGGTCATCAGGGCCATAAATCTTATGATTCCACTTTGACTCATTGGTTGCACCTCTGGTAGACCCTTGAGTAACAAATTCACTAGGGTTCCTTGCCTGCATCCATTAATGACTGCTCCATCAGGAATATGTACGTTTCTTGTACATTGGCTAGGTGGATTTTTATTTCATAAGCCTCAAGGGATGTTTTGACACTGCTGTTCTGAGTGGTTTTGGAGAGTTATGTGGTTTTCTTTATCAAATCTTTACAGGTGCACATTTACCTCCTTTAGTTAGTGTCTTAATTTCCTTGCCCTATTTACTGCTTGCATTTAAGCACTGTTAAAGACTGGCACAAAGAACATGGATGAAGTGGTAATGCTCTGATTACTTAACAGTAATCTTTATTAGAGTCCTGCTGTTCCATGTGCAGGCCCTATATTCCAACCTTTCACCATATGTAGGCATCTACATATATATGTGTGTGTGCATATGTATGTATGGATACAGATGGTATTTACAATGCCCAAACCTAGCTAAAAGGCAACGGAATGCTGTACATGTTCAAAGGCAATCACGCAGTCAATGAGTAATCGGAGAGGAGGCTGGGTTGTGGATGGTTAATGAATTGTGATATGTGTTCATAAAAGAGGTATGTCCTCAACTCTTTCCTAACTTGGAGCAGTACTGGAGCAGTCCTGATGCACAGAGGAATGCTGTTCCAGGATCTGAGTACATAAATGGAAAAGGCTTGCTGTTTTGTTTTTCTTTTTTACACTTCTTAGTCTGTAGTCTGATGGTGATCTGGCTCCGGATGTGCCAGGAACGAATGTGTGTTTGCCTGCAACATAATCTGGGGTGCTGGCCATGATGGCTTTGTAAATGATGCAGTTGGTTTTTAAGATGGCATGGGCCAGCAAGGAAATCTATGATGATGTGAAAGATGTGATCATATTTCTTCAGGCCAGTTGTGGCATGTAGAATGCCCATAAGGGTATGCCAGTGTGGAATCTGCAAAGGTGTGTTAGGATTTTGCTGTCATTCAGACCTGAGAGAATGATGGCTTGAACTGCAGTTTTGAAGTTACTTTCTGAAAGAAATAGTTTGACTTTCTTTAGAAGAGAGAGCTGATACCAGGCTGCTTTTGTGGAACTGTTTAGCAATGTGTTCCTTGAGGGTGAAGTTGGTGTCCAGGGTGAATTCAAGTGACTTGGCATAGGGTGAAAGTTGGGGTTCAAGACCATCAAGGTTCACGTCATTGAGCCAGGTTTGTATTGTATTGTGTTGATGATGTGCACCAGGCATTGGATGTCTGAAGCAGAAGAGATTTTGAAGTAGAGTTGTGTATCATCAGCATATTCGCGAATCTTGATACTGTAATCTGTGAGTAGCACTAAGTGGCTCAATATAAACACTGAAGATGACTGAAGAGCATGTGCAAGATGATAAGTATCTTTTGTGACTTGGAAGGGAAAAAGTGAACAAACTGGTGTTGGTTGATAGGTAAAAGGAGAACCAATGTCGAAGGCAGCTGAGAGGTACGGTAATATCATGAGACAGGGGTCATTATCTACGATGTGCAAGTTAGCAGTTTCTGCACTACACTGTGATCTGAATCGAAACCGATAGTCTGGTAGCCTTAGGAGTAGGGGGCATGGTTTCAGCAGTAAAAGGTGGGTCACCCCCTCTGTTAAGGACTGGATTGAAGAAGAGCAAGACATTCCATTAAGCAATCTGAGCACTCAGACTCACACGTACTCCCTGTTTCAAAGAATCATCTTCATTAGACGTGCCCCCAGATTGAATGAATATTGAAAGGGCATACGTACAATCTCCTATCAGACACTGCATTCTTTTGACATGATCCCCCCTGATGCTCTTTCTAAAATGCCCAAGATTGAGACTTGTAGGAAGCTGTCTCTCTATATAGTGCACTAAAATGAAGTGCACTGTGTAGAGAGTCCAGTGGATCCCCAATTGGTATTACAGAGGCAAAAGTAGGTAGGACTAATGCTCTATTTGCGGTTGTGTGGGCTAGCAGTTAGGCTTGTCAAGGAGTCGCGTTAGGCATTTGTTGTACTCACCGAGGCAATAAATGAGACACACACTGAATAAATAAATCAGACACCAATTAAAAAAAAAAAAAATGCTTTTGGATATGCTTTGAATCAAAGAACTTTGTTATAAGGTAACTAGTTTTTCAAAGAAAATTACTTTGCAGCTTCAAAAATCAACAGTGCAATTTGTCAGTTCAGCAATGTTAACCTATGGGAGGAAAACAAGAATGCAGCATTGCAGGTAAGTGAATAACTTACAAATACAGTCTTCGGAATTTTAGGTCAACACCAGGCAAGGTTCAAATCAGTACCAAGAGTGCACTTACAGCGGCAGCCAGGTGCAGAGGTCGAATTCGGAGTCAGGTGCCCAATGTTAACCAATGGAGACCAGGGGGTGAACGAAGATGCACTGCCCATGGGTTAGTAAAGCAATGTTAGGGTTCGATCTTCTGCGGTTGAGGTAAGCACAAAGGAGGCCACAAGGCAGCACCAAATCATCTACAACCTCAGTGACATGGGGACGGCCGGGTGCAGAGTGTCAACACAGCATCGGGCGCCCAAAGGTAACCAAGGAAGACTGTGGGTAACCAAAGATGCGCTGCTCACAGGTGATTAAAGTGGTGTCAGGGGGTCGATCTCCTAGGGTTGAGCTAAGCATGGGGGGGCCACAAGCCAACACCAAACTTACACCCTCAGTGGCACGGGCCGTCTGGGTGCAGAGTGCCAACACAGTGTCAGGTGCCCAATACAAATCAATTGGGGAGATCAGTTTTGGAAAAAGGCTACAGGCTTAGGCCAGGAGGCTGAACTATGAAAACCCACAGCTGCCCAGGGAAGTTCTGATGCTGGGGACATATGGACACCGAAGGCTGGGGAACATAGGGACACCAAAGGCTCCCTAAGACTCATAGGCTCCAGGAGCAGGGATGTCTTTTAGAGTCAGGAACAGCTTACAGGGCAGGTCGCGGTCAGGGGGAGTCTTTGATTTAAGGCTGCAGACTTTGAGGCAGAGTGCTGCAGGGGTCAGCCCATGATGGATTCTGACTCAGAATCACTGGGGGACCTTCGCAGGACTGATGGTCCACTTGGACTCGGGCTGTGGGCTCGGGTGCAGAGTAGGGTCTGGAGGCAGTTGCGCAGTTCCTCAGGACAGAGTTATTTTCTTTTACAGTTGGTTTCTTCTTGCACAGGTCCACTGTTCTCATGAGATCTTGATTTTTGTCGAAGGTAGGCAGTCATCCCGAAGCTTTGGAAATTGCTGGGCTGCAGGACAGATCATCTTTCGATATAGGATCATTGGGGGCTGCAGATAGGCTGGTAGGGCTGGGGCCAAGTCAGTTGGAGTCTTCAGTCTTCTCTGCTGATTGGACTCTGTAGCGTCCGGTTCTTCTTAGGTTGTCAGGAATCTGAGTTCTAGGATTCAGGAGTGCCATCTAAATACTCAATTCAGGGGTGTTTCAGGGACTGCCAGCCGGTAGCCAATGGGCAGACCACCTTCAGGGTGCCAACATCCTTAACCCTAACCCTAGTGGCCTAATTCCTTCCAAACAATATGGAGGAATTTAAAAAATGTAAAAAGTAGTGTTCACTTCAACTCGTCCACCATAGGGGTGAGACTGGCTTGAAGTGGGCACTCCTCTTAATTTAACACATTTTCCTGCCTGTGCTGCTGCCAAAAGTATGGTCAGGACAGGGGCATTGCTCATCTCCACCATCTAGAGAGACCTGAATTGCATTACAAAGGCGGCAAGGCTTTTGAAGCTCCGTGCCCCGAAATGTCCATCTTCCCTGGGAGAGGAGGTAATGCCTCTGCCCGGTCAAGGCTTTTGTCTCTGGGCCTCAACAGCATTGGCTCTCGCTGTGGGAGTCCAGAAACGCGTCTGTGGTGGCTGAACTAGTCAGGACCAGTCAGTCAACACACTACTATCTGGTAGGCTTTGAAGGTGCACCTTGAAGGTGCCCTTTGTGTATATTTTTTAATAAATCCATCACTGGGGTCAGTGAGGGTTTATTATTCTGAGATGTTTGATACTAATCATCCCAGGATTCAGAGAAACCATCATGTAGCTGGTGAACTCATAGTGACCAGTGCCCATCACATACATTTAAAATGGCTTCCCTGTACACTTACTATGTCTGAGAATCGACAGGCATAGCAGGGGCATATGTTTTCCTGCAGTTATGCCCTCACATGTAATATATTGCATCCTACCTTAGGACTGTAAGGCCTACTAAAGGGGTGACTCACATATATTGCATGCAGTGTTTAGGGGACATGGCACAAAGGCTGTGTGCCATGTGGTGTTTTTAATGATGGAAGCACCTGGTCATGAAGCATGCAATGGCAGTCTGCATAAGGTTGGTGCTGGGTCCCTCAGAGTGGCACAAGTTGTGCTGCAACTCTAAGGGCCCCTCTTCAGTACCCATGCCATAGGTACCAGGAGTACCATTTGGTACAGACTTTTAGGGGGCTGAAGGGCCTGGTCACTTGGGGATCAAGTGACCAGGTATATTGTTTTAGCGAAGGAACACTGGCACTGGAGACCTGGTTAGCAGGAACCCAGTGCACTTCAGTCAAAGTTGCATCTAAAAACGAGGCAACAAGTGGGGAGGCACTGCAACCAGAACCCAGTTCCTTACAAGGCTCTTATAGTGTGTTTCTGCTTTCTTGTGAGTACTGCTGTCCCTCACTGGTTGTGGTGAAAACCATTGTTCTTGGTATTGCTAATGCAGTACTTAATTTTGGCAACCTCTTTTAGGTCTGGCCTAAAGAAAACTGTAGCTGTTTTGGCAGCCTTAATTTTTCCAAAGATTCGAGTCAAAACAATACATAAATAGTGGCTCCCAATCAACACTCTTCATCATTTGTCTGTTGCCATGTCACTCAAATGATACTCCCTCCCTGCCCAGCAGAAGGTATAGATCTACAGACTAGCCCACTCAAGCAAAAGGATGCTTTCACTTAGGGGGACTACGTTTTGCCCTTGCACATATGCACATACAACTAAAAATAGTTCCCCCCAAAATAGAAATTATTAGACATTTGCACTTCCCAATGACTTGTAGTCCCTATGTATAGTAGTGTTACATCAACTTTCTTCATAACTCTCAAGATATTTATTGTAGAATAAAATGTTAATTTCTCACTATACACCAGCTGTGTTATGTTTATATTTTGGTACTGAAAATGAGCACGTCATTAGTGCAGCAAGCATGTATATGCAGATTTTTAGGTTGGAGTAACAGCCCCCACTGGTTTGTGACTGGCAATGTAACCACTCGAGAGAGCCCTCTAGTAACTACTTATTTGTAGAACTACACATCCCTTGTTGGAGCACTTTTAGAAGAATGCACGCCTCTCAACTCAAAAACAAAAACAACACCCACATAAATATAAACAGCCAAAATGAGCTATATTAAGGTAATTTCCATTTACCAGTGAATAAAAGTTCCTATAAAGGGTAGAATGTGATCACAAACATTTTAAAAACAAATCAAGAAATGTATTGAAATCTATAGTTTGACTCATTATTATTAACCTGCTTTGGGAAATAATGAATCCTATGGAAATCAATCACAAATAATTAAAATAGCAAAAGAGTGTATACAAATTTAAATGCTAAAGACCCTGCCCCCCCAAACCCCAGACTGGTGCAGGTCATTTGAAGCAGTTGCTTCTGACCTGAGATGGTCCTCTATTAACAACAAGAGGAACTGCAGCTTCATGGAAGTATTGCAATGTTTTTGCATTTAACTTGTGAGGGAAACTTATTAACGACTTTTGGAACTGCACCTTCATAAAATAATATCAATGCATTTGTATTTGACTTGAGGGACATCTAGTAAAGCCTAGTGGAACTGCACCTTCAATTAAGAATTTTAATCCTTTTGTATCTGACTCGACCTAGTGTAACTGAAGCTTCAAGTAAGAATTTCAATGCTTTTACATTTGATTTGTGAAGGACATCTAGCAATGACTAGCAGAACTGTGGCTTAATGAAAGCATTCAATGCTTTTGTGTTTGACCTGTGATGGACACCTAGTTCAACTAGTGGAACTGCAGCTTCAAGTAAGAATTTCAATGCTTTTGCATTTGACTCAAAAGGAATACCCAGTAACAACTAGTGGAACTGCACCTTGATTTTAGAATTTCACTGCTTTTGCATTTGACTTGTGAGTGACACCTAGTAACAACTAGTAGAACTGCAGCTTCAAGTAATAACTTCAGTGCTTTTTGCATTTGACTTGAGAGAGAAACCTGGTAACGAGTGGCAAAACTGCATCTTCTTGAAAGAATATAGTACCTTTTGCATTTAACTTGAGAGGGATAGCTGGAAACAACTAGGGAAACTGCAGCTTCATGAAAGGTTTCAATGCTTTTGGATCTAAATCATGAGTGAATTTTAGTAATGCCTCTAGGAATTGCAACTCCAAAGAATTTTGAAGATTCATAATTTGACTCGAGAATGGAGTAGCGCAAGTCTGACTCCATCCTTTAGACGTCATCAATACGCAATTTTGCATTTATGTTTGACATTATATTCACTGTGTGCCTTAATCATATTAACATGTGCGGTGCATTTAAACATATTCATGAAACATTATTATTGCAGAGGTTAAGACATTCATACATGTGAACACTAACGTTCTGTTGATGATGCTTACACCCACTACCTCCCTGGTGCGGGTCACGACCTGTGCCAATGCCAGGGAGAGGTTTGAAAAGTCTGGAGTTTTTTTTAAAATTTAAAAACCCCTCGGGAGACACAGAAGAGCTGCGGGGCCGGCCCCCAAATCCGCCGCTCTGTGACATCAGCGCACGTAGATGCGCACTGACACTTTCCCCACTAGAGCAGGAAGCAGCAGGTAAGGTTGCTTTCTGCTCAGGTGGGGAAAACGGGCCCCCCTACCTCCCCTTTCAAACAAGGCCGTCCTGAAATGGTTTAATGGCCCTGATTTTCAGCTGTGCTGCGATCCAGGGCCAGGAAACCCCATTAGACACCAGGGATTTCACTTGGGGGCTCAACAAAAAAATGTTAGTTTACCTCAGGGGAGGGTGGGGGGTCACAATCGCCCCCCCCACCCGGGTAAAAAATAGTAATAAAAAAAAAAATTTGAAACTGACAGGGGGTCGCCCGTGAGCAATGCTGATCACTGTGAGGGCAAGTTTTTTCAATTACTGTATGGTCCCTCCCTGGG
The DNA here is from genome assembly GCF_031143425.1 of Pleurodeles waltl. Classification (NCBI taxonomy): domain Eukaryota; kingdom Metazoa; phylum Chordata; class Amphibia; order Caudata; family Salamandridae; genus Pleurodeles; species Pleurodeles waltl. Next base: position 255,534,808 of record NC_090445.1, read on the forward strand.
GCCACCATTGTCCCCCAAAGGAAACCATACAGCTGTTGAAAAAAATACAAATAAATATATATATATATATATATATATATATATATATATATATATATATATATATATTCCACAGCAAAGGGTCTTCAAAACATAGATGTACATATATATAGGGAGGTCACTTTTGTCAATGCGTGTGTGTTTTCCCTGGGCTGCAATAGGCCCCCAGGGAAACCACACCCACACATAAAAGTGATCTCTTTACGTATACATATATATATATATATATGTATATATATATTTTTTTTTCTCCACCAGTTCTCTTGCAGCTTGCGTCTTCAAAGCAATGCACATACTTGCGTTTCAACTGTAGCTTTTAGGTAGCAATAAAAAAGTCAAGCTAACTCTCGTGATTATGTTTCTGCTAGAAAATAATCTGACGTTTGTCTGGTGCCACCCAAATCATATTGTGGAGACATCAGAATTATCTATCACAAGGGAGGCACCTGCATTTTTGGTCCTGGACTCGGTGGCCATTTAGGGAAACCTACCAAACCCAGACACCCGGGGTAGTCCACAGAGGTGTGACTTGTACGGATTCCCTAAAGTTTTCTTACCCAGAATACCCTGCAAAGATGAAATGTTGAAAACAAAATCTATTTTTTCTTTCATTTCTGTCACACAAACTACAGGAATATGCTGGTATCCACTAAATTCCCACCATCTAGTGTCTCCCCACCTGTCCTGATAAAAACGCTACCCCACTTGAGTGCCTGTACCTAGTGCCTGCGTCAGGAATGGTCCACCCCAGAGTCAACAGTTGCCCTCGTGTAAGGACAAACATTGACCGTTGTGTGATCCATTCCTGACACGGGCACTAGGCCTACACACTCAAGTGAGTACCATTTTTATCAGGTGGAAGGAAATTTGTGGCTCCTCTCAGATTCCAGAACTTTCTATCACCAAATGTGAGGAAAAAGTGTTTTTTGCCAAGTTTTGAGGTTTGCAAAGGATTCTGGGTAACAGAACCTGGTGAGAGCACTACAAGTTATCTATTCCTGGGTTCCCCTAGGTGTCTAGTTTTCAGGTTTGCTAGGTGTTCTGAGATGCGGGATTAGCTAGAGGCCAAAATCCACAGCTAGACACTTTCCAAAAACCACGTCAGTTTTCAATGTAAAAATGTGATGTGTCCACGTTGTATTTTGGAGCATTTCCTGTCACACGCACTATGCCTACCCACACAAGTGAGGCACCATTTTTGTCTGGAGACTTGGGGGAATGCTGGGTGGAAGGAAGTTTGTGGATCCTCTCCGACACCAGAATTTGCAGCACCAAAATCTGAGGGAAAAGTGCTTAATTTTGAGGTTTGCAAGGGATTCTGGGTAATGGAACCTGGTGAGAGCCCGACAAGTCACCCCATCCTCAATTCCCCTACGTGTCTGTTTTTAAAAAATGCACAGGTTTGCCAGGTTTCTCTAAGTACCAGCTGAGCTAGAGGCCAAAATCCACAGCTAGGCACTTTGCAAAAAACAGATCAGATTTCAATGTCAAAATGTGATGTGTCCATGTTGTGTTTCCCTGTCGTGGGCACTAGGCCTACCCACACAAGTGAGGTACCATTTTTATCGGGAGACTTAGGGGAACACAGAATAATAGAACTTATGTTATTGCCCCTTGTCTTTCTCTACATTCTTTCCTTCCAAATGTAAGAAAGCGTGTAAAAAAAAGAAGTCCATCTGAGAAATGCCATGTAATTCACATACTACTATGGGGACCCTGTAATTCAGAGATGTGCAAATAACCACTGCTTTTCAACATCTTATCTTGTGTTCATTTTGGAAATACAAAGGTTTCCTTGATACCTATTTTTCACTCTTTATATTTCACCAAATGAATTGCTGTATACCCGGTATACAATGAAAACCCACTGCAAGGTGCAGCTCATTTACTGTCTCTGGGTACCTAGGTTTCTTGATAAACCTACAAGCCCTATATATCCCCATAACCAGAAGAATTGAGTAGACATAACAGTATACTTCTTTTAAAAATCTGTCTAGCTGAAAAAAGTTATAGAAAAAACGTGGACAGAAATGGCTCTTTTTTCACTTCAATTTCAATATTTTTGTATTTTAGCTATTGCTTTCTGTAGGAAAATCTTGAAGGTTTTACACAAATGACCCCTTGCTGAATTTAGAAATGTGTCTACTTTTCAGAAATATTTAGGTGTCTGGGATACAGCATTGATTTCACACCCATTTCTGTCACTAACTGGAAGGAGGCTGGACGCACAAAAAATAGTAAAAATGGGGTATGTCCCAGTAAAATGTCAAAATTGTGTTAAAAATGTGGTTTTCCGATTCAAGTCTGCCTGTTCCTGAAAGCTAGGAGGATGATGATTTTAGCACTATAAACCCTTTGTTGATGCCATTTTCTGGGGAAAAAAACACATGCTTTCTTCTGCAGCCTTCTTTTCCCATGTTTCTGATCAAACAAAATTTGAGCTGTATTTTGGCTAATTTTTTGGTCTTCTCCAGGTGAACCCACAACCTCCAGGTACCTTTAGAATCCCTAGGATGTTGGAAAAAAAGGCTGCAAATTTGGCATGGATAGATTATGTGGATAAAAAGTTATGAAGGCCTAAGTGCAAACTACACAAAATAGCCAAAAAAGGGTTCAGCACTGGAGCGGTGTTTGGGGGTGGGGGGGTGGAAGGCCCAGCAGCTAAAGGGTTACCATTTTGCATTTATTTTGAAAGTTGTACTTTTAAGTGCATAAACATGTCTTCAAGTTCGTATTAAATGGTAGTTTAATTTAGTTACATCCATTTTAGCTTGAGGCCTACAGTTTAGCTCTGACAGAGACTTCTTGATTTGCAGTAACAATATCAATATTTTTGTTAGCTAGAGAAAGGAGTATTGTATGTATTAGACAGCTAATAGTGAGGCTTGAAGAACATACCATGGCAAGAAGCATGTAGACTATTGATGAAAAGAGGCCTCCTGTTCACTGTGTACCGGGAACAAGAGATGTTCAAGGTTGCAGTTACTGTCTCAGTATCTGAAGTTGCAAATGCACACCACAAGTGATAAATTGGTTGGTTCCTGGTGGTGTGGGAAAATATACAAATGTTGCTGAAGTTTCTGTTGCTTTAACTGGGGTTCACACAGTTAGCAGTTAGTGCAGTTCCCTGCAGATTTTGGTTGGACAGACTTCTCAGCTTCCCTTTATCCTTGCAAGTGTGAAGCTTCATGCTAAACACGTATTCCTTTTCCTGAAGACTTCTACTGAAGTCTTCACTATGCTGACACCCAGTGTTTTAAATGGGCCGGTACTGTCCGGTATGGAGTACCAGCTATTTTTTATTTTTAGAGGGAGAGTACCTGCACTTCTCAAGAAAAAACATAATACTTTTAATTGGAGAGTACCAACACTTCTCAGAAATAAGCAGGTATTATGATACAGAGTACCTGCACTTCTATGTTTCCATTTCAAGCAATGCTGACACATTTCTAAACTTTCCAAGCTCCCTAATAAGAAATGTTGATTAGATGATTCAATAGCTTTACCTACCTAAAAGAGAATATAAGTTTCTTTATGGAACACCTGTTTCCTATTCTCAGTTTCTGTATTGTTGTTGTTGTGTCTATTCTGTATCTTATTTGCTATGGCTAAACTTTTGGAGATATTTCAGCTTGCCAGCTGTATTGCTGTACCTTTTGGATGTATCCTTGTCATGTCTCTATACTGGATTGATCAATAATCTTAAATATATCCTTGCTAACTTCAGTAATTGATTCCTGATCCTTATTGAGGAGTCACATTGGCTTCACAAGTATGAAATATATTTTTGATGTTTACTCCCTTTCAGTGCTTCTTGTCAAGTAACAAAGCCCCATACAACCAATGGGGAAAAATCTTTGATGACTTTACTAAGAGATTGCGGTATACTTCCCTGAGCACTATCTATCTATCTAGAAATATGTATATATTAGTTGTGGTTAGGACCAAGTTTCAATAGAAAAAGCATTTTTTTAATGTGCCTATATCTCTGGCCCCATTTGACAAATCTTCGCTACCTTTTTGTAAAATAAAGTGTGCTGGTTATTCTTGTTGGGCTTTTAAAGTTTTGGGGTGATCCATCAAGCGGGGCCGAGCAGAAAGGGGGGCTCAAAAAAGGTGGGTTTCCCATGTTAATTACCATAGGAGTTTTGAACATAGATACAGTCCGAACTGCTGGATGAAATTACACCAAATTTGGCAGAAAGTTAGCTTTTGGTCTGCAGATTACGCTTTTTGTTATTTGGTGTAAATCCATTCAGTAGTCTAAAAGAAATTAAACAAAAAACAAATTTGTATATCAAGGGCAGTGGTTCCTCTCCAATGACTTTGTGAATATTAATACGCTTGTGCTGAGATCTGCAGAGCTCTGATTGCCTGCCAGCACTTCAGAAAGTGTTGGCAGCCAGCTTGGGACTCTGCTTTAGCCGAGACCCAGAAGAAAGGTGAAAAAAGGAAAAGGGGCCAGGGTAGGGACACCTAGACCCCTTAGCTCTGGTGTTTGCGTCCCAGCGGGACCCCTGCAGTTCAAAAAAGCAATTAAAAATAATAATAAATTGCTGCAAATCTGTGATGTCATCATAAATTTGCAGTACAAATTGAAAAAAAGTGCGGTCTCCCACGTGGGCCAGTTCCCAGGAGCATATAAAAAATAATGGAGGTGGGTGCACGGAGCCCCCCCTCCTGGGCTTATTTATGCCCCAGGGACTGCCACCTCCCTAGGGCTTAAATCAAATAGTATGCGGGGGAGCATACAGTCCAACCACGCCTCAGGGACCACCAACTCCCAAAATATTTTAATTTAGATGGGGGAGTCCTGTGGTCCCCCCAGTCCCTGGGGACTGCCGCCGGCACAATTGTTTCAATATAAGGGGGCTGCACAGCCTCCGCGCAGCCTTGGGCACCGCTACCTCTCTGGGGCTGAAATAAAATGGGATAGGGGGACTGTTGTGGACCCCAACCCCGGGGACCACCACCTCCCTGGGGCTAAATTGAAACATTGGAGGGGGCCACATGACCCCCCTCATGGAGCCAACAATGGCCCTGGAGTCCACCACTCCCAGGGGCCAGCTCCTGCTATGTCCTGTAGTGCCCACCCCGATACACAGCTGTTTACTCCGACTTGGTAGGAGCTTTAACAGCTCCCACCAAGTCAGAGGAAACACTCTGCTTCCAGTGGGCGAGAGCTGTCAAAATGCTCTCGCTCACTGGAAGCAGAGGTTTCCTCTGTTTCCCTGCCTGCAGATGGTGTCCCTAGTTCTGAGACTGGCCCACACAGGGGGGCGCACATCCCCCTATTCCATTTAATAGAGGTGGGCCTGTGGATGGGGTTCCTGGGGCCAAAATAAACTAGTGAGGAGGGGCACTCTCCCACTCATACACCCTCTCACACCTATTCTCACATCCAGAGAGACATGCTGCGTCCAACTTTCATTGGGTGGTCATATGGGGTTGGCTGCACCCCTGCTCTGCATGGCCTATGGCCATGCACGGATGTGGTTGAATTAACGTATAGTAATGAAAATTACTTTACATTTAAAAATACATAGAAATTCACACAAAAAAAACAAAGGTTACAGGGACATTATAGTTAGGCTCACATTTCACATGTACAATACTAGTGAAATTTAGCAGTTATAGTTACCTCAGCTAACTAAAACTTGTGCCCGTGTAATGCAATGCTATGACCTCTCATAGTACATCACTCATGACATGGTCAGCAATTACATCACTGATAACATCACTGATGACATAATCCACAAAAAAGCTCAGACACCAACAAATCACAATTATACATCCACATTCACAACTACTCACATACTCATTCATACACCCATAAGACTACTGATACAGACACACACTCACTCACACAGACAGTAACACAATGACTTACCCACCCATACATTACTAAGTCACCTATTTGTACACTTACACACCTACTCACACACCCATATAGCCAATCAGACACTGACTCATACACCTGTGCAACCACTCACAAAAACAAATAACACACCCATACAGCCACTAATATACTCACTCACTCACCCATACAAGCAGTTACACACCCACACACTCAGCTTTCTAGTCACAGACACAGCCACTTGCTCCTGATACAAACACTTACACACAAAGTAACTCACCTGAATAACAACTACCACACCCAGTCACTTACCTGTACAATCACTGACACACCCAGTCACTCACCCATGCAGACACTAACACACCAACTCACATACTGATAGAGCTACTCACACATCCACTTATTCTCTCATACAGTCACTGATACAGCCTGTCACTTATATGTACAGGCACTCATACACCCACACACCCACTGATATAGTCACTAACACACCCACTCACTCATCCATACAAACACTCACTTACCCATGCAGCAACTCATATACCCGCTCTCTCACCAATATACATGCTGAAACACCCAGTGACTAACCGATACAGCTACTGACACATACACTCACTCTCCCATTGACACATCCACACACTTATGCATAAACCCACTGATATATCCACTCACTCACCTGTTCACTCACTGACTCACCCACTCCCTCACAGATACAGTCACAAACAAACTCCATCACTCACCCATACAAACACACACTCACCCATTCACCTGTACAGCCACTCCCACTCATACATCCATGCAACCATTTATACTCACTGGATGATGTCATCAGTGATGTCATTGACCATGGCATCAGTGATATAATATGTGAGGTCTTAAGCAGTACATTATGGGAGAACAAGCAACAGTTAGCTTTGATAAACAGCTGTATAGAGAAGCACAGGGTACTGTGATAGGTACCTACTTTGATCCCAGCTATGCAAACTTGTTTATGAGCTGGTGGGAGGAGTGGGTGGCCAGCAGTTTGGATAACCTTAAGAAAGTTGTTCTAAATGCGAGATTCATAGATGACAAATTTGTCATTTGGAAAGGTGATGAGAGGTGTGCCTGGGATTTTAACTCTGAATTGAAGGATAATGAGTATAATCTGTCTTTTATGGGAAACATAGGTAGGACGAATATTGAATTTTTGGATGTGGAGATTTCTGTACATGGGGACAAACTTAACACAACACTGTTTCATAAACAAACAGCCGGTAACAGCCTTTTATTTGCTAGCAGTGCACACCGCACTAGTTTGATTTACAGTATCCACAGGGGGAATTGTTACATGCTAAAAAGTAATCAACGTAAAGATTCAAATTTTGAACAGGAGAAGGTGGTCAAGGAACAAAGGTTCAAAGAGAGAGTCGAAATTCAGAAAGTAATCAAACAAGTCAATGCTAGAGTATGCTTAATTCCCAGGTTGCAAGTTTTACCCACTGAGACACACAAACAGGAACCAGACAATGTGATTTTTAGCACTGCATTCTTCAATCAGGCATTTGAGATCAGAAGGATATTGTGGGAAGTTTTCTCTGTATATACTATCTCAAAGTGAGAGATAGTGTGCACAGAGTCCAAGGGTTCCCCTTAGAGGTTGATAGTGGCAAAATCAGATAATACTAATGCTCTATTTTGTGGTAGTGTGGTCGAGCAGTAGGCTTATCAGAGGGTAGTGTTAAGCATTTGTTTACACACACAGGCAATAAATGAGGAACACACACTCAAAGACTTAACTCCAGGCCAAAAGGTTTTTTATTTAGAAAAATATATTTTCTTAATTTAGTTTAGAACCACAAGATTGAAGCTTTGAGGTAAGTACATAAAATGCAAGGTACTTCACACAGGTAAGTATAGAACTTTGATTTAAAACAGTAGTACACACAGTTTTGGGTAAAATGGCAATAAGCTATTTTAAAAGTAGACACAGTGAAAACATCAACAGTTCCTGGGGGAGGTAAGTTTTGGTTAGTTTCTCAGGTAAATAAAGCACTTACACAGCCAGTCGTCTGGGCATAGGCAGCCCACCGTTGGTGGTTCAAGGCAACCGCAAAGCCACAGCACCAGCAACACAGTGTAGTGAATCCTAGTTCGTTTTTATGGGATAACAGGAGTTAGCTTAGCCTCTGGCTTGCAGACTCGTGCCCCTGTCACCTAGTGACTTTTAACCTAATTAGCTTGCTCTGTCTTAGCCCATTTAATTATTTATTTCTTCTAAGATGGCTGCCTTGTTTATAGTTAGGCCACTTGTTATGGGTAACATTATCAGTGTCACCACGCCAAGGCGTCAAGCTCAAGCACCAAAGACAAACAAACAGTAGGTGTTCACACTTAGGGTTTTTCCCTCTCTATACTTTCGAGGGAATTGTTTATATTAATTGCCGTCCCAAGCATGTCTGTTATCTATTGTTTAGGAACACACCTACGTCAGGGGTCCTTGTAGATCTGTATAAATACATCACACTTTAGACAGATTATCAGATGGATTCCGACCAGAGGGCATCGCCACCATCGCTGATACCGATGCTGCAGTCGTCTTGACGCTGACCCAGTCTTCGTGTCCCTGCAGAGTCTGAGATAGAGACCTCATTCCAAGGTAACGAGGGTTGGGGGCTCCTCTCATGGGCATGGTTTTGGCAGATTAGGATTAACAAACCCAGCTCTCCTTTAAGTAGGAGGTTAGGCCTTTCACATTAGGGTAGTAGGACATATTACATCTCATATATCTTTTCTACGTATTGCAAGATGGTGGGGGTCTTTGTAATAATGACTCTCGTCTTCACAATTCTGTTTCTTGCATTATTAATTATCCTAATCATTGCAGCCCATGCAACTTATCGCAAATTGCAGTTATGTTAAATAAAAACTATTAAAACTCTACTGCATCTTTGTCATTGCCTGTGTTTGTATGAGACATGATATATCTGTGAGAAAAGGGTAATCTCCGTTTAACCACGACACTCCCTGAGATATCTTATTCTCGAGTCCATGCGTAACGGCTGCCATAAATCACCTTTTACTATTGTGTCTCTGGTGAGGTGCTACTAGTGAGCCGGTAAGGTTGGGATAACAGTTGCGACTTGATGTAGGAAAGGCGTAGTCGCCTACAAACAAAAGTACTGTCATCCTTAAACCAGCAGTCTTGCTCCGAGCAAGAGTCCAAACTACGACAACAGGGCCGTTCAGGTGCAGAGCTCAAAGGAGAGCCCAAAACACATAGGCGCCTATGGAGAACAGGGGTACTCCGGTTCCAGTCTGCTAGCAGGTAAGTACCTGCATCCTCGGGGAGCAGACCAGGGGGATTTGTAGAGCACTGGAGGGGACACAAACAAGCATAAAAACACACCCTCAGCGGCACAGGGGCAGCCGGGTGCAGTGTGCAAAGTAGGCATCAGGTTTGCTAGTGAAAGCAATCGAGGGACCCGGGGGTCACTCTGGCGATGCAGGCAGGGCACAGGGGCGCTTCTCTGGCCAGCCACCAACTGGGCTAGGATGAGGGCCGCCTGCTGGTCACTCCTGCACTAGTAGGTGGTTCCTCTCGGTCCTGGGGCCGCGAGTGCAGTGCTTGGTCCAGGTGTCGGGTTCCTTTGTTACCAGGCAGTCGCGGGCAGGGGGAGCCTCTGGATCCTCTCCGCAGGCGTCACTGTGGGGGTGCAGGGGGGTTGACTCAGGGTGTCCACATCATTGGAGTCGCCTGGGAGTCCTCTCTGCAGTGTTTGTTGTCCTGAATTCGATCCGGGGGCGTCGGGTGCAGAGTGTGAAGACATGCTTCTGGAGGGAAGAGAGTCTCTTTGAAGTTGTTTCAAAGTTGCAAGTTTGCTGCTGGTATTGAACAGTGTCGCTGTTCTCTGGAGGTTCTTGGTCCTTTGGGTGCAGGGCAGTCCTCTGAATCCTCAGAGGTCATTGGTCCCACTGGATGCGTTGCTGTGCAGGTTCTTTGAGTCTGGAGACAGGCCGGTAGGGCTGGGGCCAAGTCAGTTGTCGGCTCCGTCGCCTCTGCGGGGATTTCAGGTCAGCAGTCCTTCTTTTTATTGTAGGTTGCAGAAATCTGATTTCCTGGGTACAGGGTTGCCCCACAATATTAAATTTAGGGGTGTGTTTAGGTCTGGGGACAGTAGCCAATGGCTACTGCCATGGAGGGTGGCTAGACCCTCTTTTTGCCTGAGGGGAGGAGGGCACATCCCTATTCCTATTGGGGGACTCCTCCAAAATCAAGATGGAGGATTTCTAAAGGCAGGGATCACCTCAGCTCAGGGCACTTTAGGGGCTGTCCTGACTGGTAGGTGACTCCTCCTTGTTTTCCTAATTATCTCCTCTAGGCTTGCTGCCAAAAGTGGGGGCTGTGTCCGGAGGGGCGGGCATCTCCACTAGTTGGGATGCCCTGGGGTACTGTAACAACAGGCATGAGCCTTTGAGGCTCACCGCCAGGTGTTACATTTCCTGTAGGGGAAGGTGAGAAGCACCTCCACCCAGTGCAGGCTTTGTTCCTGGCCACAGAGTGACAAAGGTACTCACCCCATATGGCCAGAAACTCATCTGGTTGTGGCAGGCTGGCAGGAACTGGTCAGCCTAACACTTGGAGTCGGACTGGCATGCAGGGGGCATCTCTAAGATGCCCTCTGTGTGCATTTTGCAATAAATCCCACACTGGCATCAGTGTGCATTTATTGTGCTAAGAGGTTTGATACCAAACTTCCCATATTTCAGTGTATCCATTATGGAACTGTGGAGTACGTATTTGACAGACTTCCAGACCATATACTCTTTATGGCTACCCTGCACTTACAACGTCTAAGGTTTGGCTTCAACACTTTTGGGGCATAGTGCTCATGCAACTATGCCCTCACCTGTGGTATAGTGCACCCTGCCTTAGGGCTGTAAGGCCTGCTAGAGGGGTGACTTACCTATGCCACAGGCAGTGGGTTAAGGACATGGCACTCTGAGGGGAGTGCCATGTCGACTTAGTCATTTTCTCCCCACCAAACACACAAGCTGTGAGGCAGTGTGCATGTGCTGAGTGAGGGGTCTCCAGGGTGGCATAATACATGCTGTAGCCCTTAGAGACCTTCCCTGGTCACAGGGCTCTTGGTACCAGGGTACCAGTTACAAGGGACTTATCTGTGTGCCAGGGCTGTGCCAATTGTGGGAACAAAAGTACAGTTTAGGGAAAGAACACTGGTGCTGGGGCCTGGTTAGCAGGGTCCCAGCATACTTTCAATCATAACTGGCATCAACAAAAGGCAAAAGGTTAGGGGGTAGCCATGCCAAGGGAGGCATTTCCCTACAGATATTCAATAACACTGGCATATTCTTACAATGGTTGAGATGCTGTCCAAGCATGTTTATGTCACTCCAAAAATCACAATCAGGAAAAGCCGCTCTTTATGTGACAGTCACAATCAATTAACTAGGCATAGCTACAAATGACGGGGGCTGATTTTACTGTGTCATGAATTGTAAAGTCTGTAACAAAAGCTCCAACTGCTCCCAGCTACAGATTCCTATTACTTCTAGGCACTACGCGATCAGGAAGACCCTTACATGTAATACAGAATACTGTGCATACTACTTACTATATGCTTGTGGGAAAATTTAAGTGGGCAGTACCATGCATAAGGTCAAAAATCATGTTCTTAGGGGTGAAAACACCACAAAGATAAGCTGTCCCCAGTAGATCGACATCTTGCAGAGTTACACTCTCCAAATGATAGGCTTCTCAGGTTTGTGGTTTTTGATGCTATCAGTGCTGACATTAGGGTTAGTAACATGGAGAGAGGAACTGCACATTTTGGAATTTAAATTCATCCTAGATTTTGATATTTAATACCCAAGTGGCTTAACTCCAGTGAAGAGTTGTTGGTACATTTGGGCTAATATAATGTTCTTTGCAATGTGACTTGTCCTCATTTTTCTTTCTTTCTTCTTTAGAACAGTGTGGGAGTCTGCAGTAGAACACAAGGGAATCTACTGACAGGCTGCTCCTGTTGGAAGTACATGTTTTACTGAGAATGTCTGACTTCATTCTCATGTGGCTTAGAAAGATAGTGTGAATTTACAGAAAATATGCTCTCACTTTAGCTTCAGGAGAACCTTCCATCACCTCTATGGGAAAATCATAATAAAACCGTTTTCTCTCAAAAATGATTCATGAAATCCTAACAGAAGGTGTTTCCACGGGATAAAATCACCTCAGAACACACCACAATCCCTAAAATTATTATGATACCATCCACAAATGATTTATATTGTAACTAAAATATGTTATCACCCTTTATATGTTCTTTTTGACCCTCAAAACCTGCAATTTACTGCAATGCATTTCAATGGGGTGTTATCATGTATTCTGGTCCCAAGATGGCTGCCACCAGTTCCTGGTTGAAGTGCTGGCAGCCAATCAGATCTCACCATGTGATTGTGATTAGGTTCTGCCTAGATATACAAATTTGTTTTTCTTTTAATGTCTCAAAAACTACTGGACAGATTTACACCAAAAAACAAAAAGGGTGCTTTCTGGACCAAGAGCTACTTTTCTGCCACATTTGGTGTAATTTCGTTCAGCGGTTTTAGGCTGTAGACGTGTCTAAAATCTTTATGGGAATTAACATGTGAAACACACTGTTGTTTTTAACTCCCCTTTTTCTCAGCCCCCGCTTGATGAATCACCCCTAAACCTTCCATGCACAACTAGACCCTAGAGGACACGTTTTTCGGAAAATGTCATGAAGATTAGTTAAATGGCACTAAAGATATAGCCAAGTAAAAAAACATTTTTCCTATTGAAACTAGGTCCTAACCATACCTACCTACTGGTGACCGCCAGTAAGTTATGCGTATATATGTATATATCTACACCCATACAGGTACTCAGCCACCCACTCGCACACAGACTCACAAAGTCACACAGCCACTCAAATAATATATGTTAGAAATAGTAGAAATAGTATCACTCATTAGTAGTACAAAAAGTATACTGATTTAACTTTTGTAGTACCTTGGTATATATGCTTAACACTCGTAAACGTTTAGAAAACACTCACACTCACTGGATGATGTCATCAGTTGTGTCATTAATGATGTCACTGACCATGTCGTGAGTGATGTAATATGTGAGGTTAAAAGCAGTGCATTAAGGGCCATAAGTTATAATTATGTCAGGTAATTATGACTGCTGGATTTCACTGGTTTTGTACAAGTGAAAATAACATAACAAAACAAAAAAACAACCAACATGAAGAGAAACAAACAAAACAAAAAACATTCAGCCAACAGACACGAATCCCAAAGGCACCACACAAAAATATATACATTTACATATTTTTATTCCAAAAAATTCAATTATATACAAAAATACAATACAATATACAATTTTTTTTTTCTTTTTGTTTGTTTCTCTTCATGTTGGTTGTTTTTTTGTTTTGTTATGTTATTTTCTTTGTCGACTTTTGATCAGTTTCTTTTTTCTTCCTTTTTGTTCTTTTGTTTCTTGTGTCTACTTTACTATGTATCAAATGGATTCCTCATGGTAGGAAACTTTTTTCTGGAGTAGGATTCTTTTCAGTCTTTTCTAGTCTGTGAGTGGCTACATGAGTCTCTGAGTCCTTCAGTTAGTGGTGCGTGAATGTCTGAGTGGGTTTGTGAGTGGATGCATGAGTGTCTAAGTGGGTGCATGAGTGTATGAGTGAGTCTCTGAGGGCATCTGTGAGTGGGTGTGTGAGTGTCTTTGTTGGTGTGTCAGCAGATGCGTGGGCGACTCGGCCACAAAGGAACCACACATGCCCGTTTATCCTACACATTTCCCTCTAATTTTGGAGACGTGTTCTTGAAGAAGAGGAATATGAGCACATCTCCACCAAATATAGAAGCACTACTACATTTCATTAAGAGGGAGTGCCCTTGTTTGGTGGAGATGAAACTCTCTGTAGTCTTGTCGTCTTCTCCACACTAGGGTTCATGTTATCAGTATGGAACAATCACATTGCCAAAATTATGGACACACAAGGTCACTGGCAACATTACCTTGGGGTTCTTTATACAGCCATAGTGTGCAATATGCAGTAAACATTTACCCAACAAGGTAGCACTTCCTAATTAGCCACTAGAAAGTACTCCAGTTGGGTAGACATTTTGTACAAAACTGTGGCCTCCAATTTCGGACTAGGGATCCCATCCCCCGGGGCCTGGCATAAGTGTTCAGGGGAGGGGGACATGCAGCCCCCTCTCCAGGCTGATTTTGGTCTTGGGGACCCTATCCCCTGGTGCCCGTCATTATTTTTAGGTAAGGGGGCACGCAGTCCCTCCTCCCCAGTCTGACCTTGGCCCTGGGAACCACTTCCCCTGAGACCTGGTGCATTTTTCAGGAGGAGAGGGGCATGTGACCCCCTCTCCCGGTGCCGGTTACATCCCCTGTGCCCCACTCCGCTGGGGCCCGATGCATATTGCAGGGGTACTCTAATTTTTCATTTAATAAACATTATTTTTTGCAAAACGATGAAAGCCATTATTTAGGCTATCATCATTAATGTTTCATGATTTAGATACAAATGATCCTTATATTGCTGTTTGATATCATGATTCTGGTGTCCAAGTCAGTGCCCATATGGCCCTTGGCTTATAAAACATAGAAAAATACTTGTAAATAAGTCCAGTGCCTTCAAGTTTCACAATCATATATTTACCGGAACCATTTACAAAATGTACCCAAAGCATGATATAGGGGGTTATTCTAACTTTGGAGGAGGTGTTAATCCGTCCCAAAAGTGACGGAAAAGTGACGGATTTACCACCAGCCGTATTACGAGTCCATTATATCCTATGGAACTCGTAATACGGCTGGTGGTATATCCGTCACTTTACCGTCACTTTTGGGACGGATTAACACTCCTCCAAAGTTAGAATAACCCCCATAATCTATTGCTAATCATAGTATGTCAAACTCATTTCTATATAAATCACTGCCTAAACAATGAAATGAAATTGTTCCTTTTTTGTTATTGCCATGTATGATCTTAGTAAATAAGGGGAAACAATTTTCTATATGAATAATCAGAAAGAAATTACAACAAAATGTTGCAATTGTTGGTGGGCTAATGTCTCTCGTCCAGGGGCCTTCAACCTATTCTTTAGTGAGGGTTACTTTTGATCAGTGAAAATCATTGTGAGCTAGTGAAGGCTAATAACTCACACACTGTTACCAGAAACGCCCACACCCAGCTCTGTTGACTTTAAGCCTAATGTCTATAGAGCCAAATAATGTGGTTTGAACAAAATACTTTGATTAGGGGTGCTATGACAGGGCTGCTACATGTGTCAGTGAGAGCCTGGTCTTTGGGGATATATGAACATGTGTGAGTATAACTGGGGTATATGTGCATGGGCGACTAAGAGTCTGTGTTGAATGTACTTGTGGCACAGGACATATCTTTTGCCATACATGGTTACACGTATAACACAAACATATAGGCCCTCATTATGACCCTAGCGGATGGCGGTATTATGGAGAAAAGTACTGCCAACAAGCTGGCGGTACTTCTCCCTATAATATGACATTGGCGGTTTGCTCTAGCCAAACTGCCAATGTACCACTCTGTCCGCCATGGAGGTAACAGCCCCTGGCCGTCACTAGCCCACCAACGGGATTATGTCCCGCCTACCGCCTTGGCTTTTGTGGCCTCCGTGCCGCCACGAATACCATGGCACTAGACACTATCAGTGAATTCCTTCCCTGTTACTGATAGAGGTCTTCCCAGCCCCCCTCCCATTCCCCATTCCCCAGATTTCCCCCACCCCCTCCCTCTCCAGACCTACCCCCAACATACACGCACCTTTACGCACCATCACACACACTCATACACACACTTGTACCCACATGCACCCATGCATGCATTCATCCATTCACACATACATCCAAACACACTGACATACAAGAACACACGCATTCACACGACACAACACACACACCCACACATGCACACATATGACACGCAACACACACCTGCATTCATGCACACACAAACATACACACTCACAAACCCACACACACATACAACACCCTCCATCCCCCTCCCCTGTCGGAGCATCCGACTTACCTGTAGTCAGGGGGTCCTCCAGCAGGAGACCGGACAGGGCACTGCTGCCAGCAGCAGCGTTCGCCAGCAGAACACCGCCAGGTCGTATCATGGGTCATGATATGGTCTGCGGCGGTCTACTGGCGTGGTGCTGCTGCTGGCAGCAGTGCCACCTTACCGCCGTCCACTGCCATGACCGTAGCAGGAATTCTGCCTACGGTCATAAGATGGCATTCAGCTGGTAGCCACAGCGACGGTCTTTTGTCGGCCGTCACCGCGGCAGTAGGCGTTTTTTATCGCCACTGCCATAATGAGGGCCATAAAAATTGTTTTGGGGGGGGATTTAAAGTGTAGAAAAATGTTCTGCAAAAATGTTCAAATGTTCAAAATATGGAATATTTTTCGGCACTTTGAATTTCTCCCATCTAAAAAATAAATGTATTTTTCAGTTACACCTCTAGCACAGTGTCTACCGGCCACTGAGACCAAAAGGCCTGCTGTTTGTAAATGTGACACTTTGAAATAGGAGAAAATTAAAATAAAGAGTTAATATTAAAGTAACTATTAATTTCAATTTTCTCCCATTTAACAGCATTCAGAAACATCATTTTGGTCGATCTGACTCTTTCTACTTGAGGTCAATGAAGAGACGACACTCCAAAATCCAGAGTTTTTTCTCCTTGTCTCTGCCCCTTGGCTGGTCACGGATTCGATCAACCCCAAGAAAAATAAGCATTTCAGTTTTTCTGTCATGATTTTTAAAAAAACTCTTCCTATTTGGTATGTCTCATCAACCCTTTTATGGCTCTGAAATGTTCAAGGATTCTTTGGCATAATGGAAGCTTGGTGCTACCAATATATCGCATAATACTGGGACATCGGAAAACATTTTCTTTTTTTACCATTCAGTAATGTGACCTGTTTTTTAGTTAATTTAATATTTCCATCTTTTAGATAAACCAGATTTGAAAATCCAGCTTCTTACTTAAGCTATGTCTGTGATGTGGGTCATGTTTGAATGACTGCCCAGTGTTAAGAGAATGTTTCCAATGCACTGTGATTTCAGATTGTATGCAGTGACAAGTCTGACAGGTTCCATTTGCTCTTTGTCCTTATCTGCCTTGGAGCCAAATGAATTATTGTCCCTTTTTAATTGAACAATTCTGTTTTTCAGCCTGTAAAAGCACTCTGGTGCTAATCTGGCCCCGTGTTTTCAGAATGAAATTTGGAGCTGTTTTCTCTGAGCTTAATAATTGAATGGAAGCCCAGATGCCTCAATGCACCCTGTCCACTGCTTATCAGAGTTTCCGTCGCTAACTCCAGCTGGAAATCGGAGCTCCTGTGCATTACCAAATCTGGGTCCCCAAATGACCCATGTCCTGCGAAGACGTTTCATAAGATGACAGATACTATTGCCCCCACTCTAATTTTAGTGCTCAATGATATCTTAAAAAGTTGTATAGTCCCTGCAGAATGGAAAATAGCCTCCATTCTCCCTCTACTTAAGAAACCTTCTCTGGATCTGTTGGAAGCCAAAAATGACAGGCTCATCTCACAACTTCCTCTGCTCGCCAAAGATCTGGATACCTCTAAATCTTAATCTCACTGAATATTTGGATAGTAATGAGGTCTTGGATGCCTCACAATTCGGTTTTCGCACGGCACACAGCATAGTGTCTGCCCTGTTAGCTGTAACAGAAGAGGTATGTGCCATTCTTGACAATGGTGGAAAGGCTGTGGTGACACTGTAAATTATTCCACTTTAAAATGCAGACTCAACGGGATTGGCATTCGGGTGCTGCCTTGAGCCTGCTTGGCTCCTTTATTCAAGATAGGGTACAGACAACTTTATTGGGGGGGCTTTACCTCAAAGCCCTTTTCTCTCCCGAGCGGAGTGCCTCAGGGATCTTCCCTGCGTCCTACTTTATTTAATGTTTATATGACCCCATTGCTTAGCTTAAATAGGTCCTTTGGCCGTAAATCCATTTCCTATGTTAACAATACCCAAAACTGTGGTCCTTATATTCAACAATGTTGAGGAGGTGGCCTGCTGTTTTAAGAACTGTATGTCTGCCATAGTTGCCTGGATGAGTTCTCATTGTCTGGAGCTCATCTCAGAGAAATCCGAATTGCTTTTTTTTTGGTTGAGACACGTCCTTTTGGAATCCCTCCTGGTGGCCACTCCTGTGGCGAAGGTGCAGAATCTGGGGATTCTTTTTGATTCTCGTCTCTCCTTCTTGGAACATGCTAATCATTCAATTTCCTCTTGCACTTTCACCATAAAAATGGGTAGAAAAATCTTGCCTTTCATCCCCCCTGGTACATGCGAAGCTAGACTACAGCAATACCCCATATGCAGGAGCGCAGGGTAGGATCTTAAATAAATTGCAGGGACTTCAAAATGCTGCTTTCCGCCTACTAATGAACCTTAAGAAATCTGACTCAGTCTTAAAGGCTATAGGAAATATCCAGTGGCGTCTGATAAAAAAAGAGTGGCCTTCAAATCTTTGTGCATTGCTCCTCTTTTCAACAGGCCTGTGCTCTTTAAAAGACCGGTTACTTTGATATACCCCTAACTCTATTCTCTGGTCTGCCTCAGCCAAGAACCTTATCATTCGTAAAATCCAGATGGCTTCCTGGGGTGGTAGTAGTTTTTCTTACATGACTTGTAAACTCTGGAATCAAATGCCTTTCCTTCTCAGAAACCAGACTAGCTTTATGCTTTTCAGGAAGCAATTGAAAACCTGGCTCTTTCCTTTGATTTTCTAATCTCCATCTGTACAGTTATCTTTCTTTCTTTGATGGCAGCACCGAGACGTCCTTTGGCATTTAGGTGCTTTATAAATTTCAAATCAAATCAAATCAAATCAATCTAGTGGGATAGCCTCATTCCTTGACCCATCTGGAATGCTGTGTCCCTCTTTCAAGTACCCCCTATCTGTGCTCCAGTTGAGTTTGGGTATTAGGAGCTTCCTGTAGGGAATGCTCCACTACAAAGTTGTAGGGTGATAACTGGCTGCATGCATGACACTATAACAAGTCATTTTCTTTTTTATGGGGTAAAGTTACTAATTGATTGGTGATGACTTTGGCACATACATCCAGTCAACAAATCTTATTTCTGCTCATAGTATGCATGGATTTCAAGTTCAAGTTGTTATTCCCCAAAGTTTTAGTCAGAGCCCCAGCCATTTTACATCTACATCCCATATTAGGATGAAATAGTCTATATACCCGATTCAAAAGGAGATGTGTTTGGTTAAATGCTCATTCTCTCCTACCCAAACCACCTACTCTTCCCACCAGCCCATGAAACAATTCGCAAAGCTGAGGGCAATGCAAGTGCCCATTGCGGTGCCAGAGCATTCAGGGAGATTTAGTTCCAGACAAGATGTCATCATTGAAGACAACATCCGTATGGGATCATATACATATCAAAGAATCTATCATGAAAAAAAGACATACCAGCCTGAACAACTTGTTCCTGACGTATGCTAGCATACAAAGAGCAGATGTCCAGAGTAATCATGACATAGGTTCCTATGTAATATCTTTTATCTCTCTTAGGAAGTCTGTACTGTTCTGTCAATATGAGCTGAAGACTGTACATAAGGAGATAACTGGTGGTTCAAATAGATTGTCTTGTTATTCTGCAAACATCCAATAAACAATAGGCCTCCATGGTGGTCATGTTAGGGATTTGTGTATTTTTAGAAGAAAGTAAAAGGATGAGGCTGTAGGCTTGTCAGACCTTAAGAACTTGTACTTATCAATACCCAGCAGTCCCTACTCATACCAATCGTGTGACATACCGTGATATGCAGCTACAGACTGCTTGTAGTTGGTGTCATTTATCCTCTCATAACAAATAGTATCATTAAGCAGCCTGTATGCCTCTGCCTTGTGATCCTCAGTATTCATTAGTACTATGTTTCAGCCCTGGTTCTCAATATTTATTAGTACCATGTGTCAGCTCTTATTAGATGTTTTGAATAATTATACATATTTATACATTCATTGTGTATAAGATCGTTTAGTGCAGTTTTTTATTCTTTATTTAGATTCCTTCTAACTTGAACTGGGTCTTTTTGTAGGTTCATTAGCTCATTCATCACAACAGTATGAAATGAGTCAATACTGTCCAGGAGAAGCCAATATCTTGTAATGCTTCTTGAGTGCCCTTTAAATTAATTCCAATGCTCTCACAGTCTAACTCTGAAAGCATCATTATTGAGTTAATATCTTTCAGTGAAAAATCACTTAAAGGAATATCTATCATGAATCCTGAATGCGTTTTATGGGACATTTTGTGCAATTTCATTAACCCAGGTTGTTCACTTACAAAACCAAATCAATTCTGGAACACCATTAATACCGTTTGGCCCCTAGAGAAGGGACCGCTTGGCCAACAAAGGGTTAGGAAAGGGGTGTGTGTGCATCTCCCTCCCCTTTTTTTATAAAGTCCAGTCCTGGGGATAGTGTCCCCAAGACTCTTTAATGCTCAGGAAAAGAGGGATGGGCAGCCCCCTCGCCTTTGTATGGCTTTCAGTCCCAGAGGCTGGGTTCCTGGGGGCCTATTAAAGCTCTGGGAGGGGATTCATGCACCCCCTCTCCTATGTGTAAGTAAGGGCCCCAGGGGATGGGGTCCTTTGGCCCCTTGTGGCTTGGGGAGGGGAGGCACACATCCCCCTCCCCTTTACAAATATGTTTTGGTTCTGTGGGTGTTTGGACATTGGACATGGCTTTCAGCTAGGCCTTTTGGACAATCCCATGCATGAGTGAAGGTCATATGCAGAGTGGTGTTGACTGCCTGTGGGGCAGTTAATCACAGGTCCTGCGGCCAACCCTCCACATGCCATGCCCTGCAGAGGTTGGCTTTACGGATGGTTACAAAATATTACCTTAAGTAAAAAAAAAATTAAAAAAAATCTAGAGATTCACTGAAAAGGTTGAAGTAATATTATAGTTAGGTAACAATTTCATTGACAGCGTTAACATTTTAAACATACAAAACCACTGAAATTCACCAGTTATAGTCAACTCTGGTAACTAGACTCATGCCCTAAGGTAACTATAACATGTGGCCTCACCCTACACTGCTACTTACCCCACATATCCCCAAGTATTACATCATTCAAGACATCTTCTTTGACAGCATTGATAATATCACCTCAGCATTTGCAATTAAATTATTTATGAGAGAACTGTGCATGGCAGGGGCCCAATTTATAATTACTTTAGGATATGAGTTATAGTTACAAGAGATAACTAAATAACTGGTGAATTATGGCCCTCATTATGAACATGGCGGTCCGTTCCGCCCTGCCGGCGGTGGTGGTAGAAACCGCCAACAGAGGAGCGGTCCGGACCGCCAAATAATGATACAAATGAAGCGCACGCATCCTACGGACCACCCACTGCCAGGAAAGGAGTCCCGCCGACGACGGCAGAGTCTGCCCACAGGCCGTCAGAAAAACCCAACACGCCCATCAAATTATGAACCACCATTCCACTCCCAGTTCCGGGGCGGGAGCCACCGCCACACAAAGCCAGGCGAAAATGAACCAAATATAAGGAAACATTCACCAGAGTTCCACAGAATGTGGGTGGCAGCCATGGGCATATAGCTGCTGATCATGCCAGCCCTGCTACTTGCCATGTAACTACACGATCAAGACCGTCGACGAAGACAACGACGGTAAGTACCGCAACCTACGACACAAGGGAGGAAAGGGCACAGTTACGTACCCACCCACCCCACCCACACTGCAACGCCCCCCAACCCTTCACAGCAGAACAAGTCAGTCACCCCACACCAAGAGGTACGTACCTGACCAAAGGCCACTGCAACTTGACCATAGTACATACAATAGCCCCACACCCATAACAAATTAAAACAAACACCAGAGTGTAACTGTGTGCAGCCCAAACACAGGCCACACAGAAACTTTAATAATTAGCTCACTGGGCCAAACAGTGCTAACAGGGCCAAAGGCCAGTCCATAAAATGTACATTGTCCTGGGCCACAAATGGCCACACCTGACTCCCACAAGTGCTCGGTATTCCACAGAACGGGGCACCATATGGGGATACAGGCACCTCACGGAAGGGGGCGGGAGGTGAGGGGGGATTTTCGACAGGGGTAGGACTTTGACTTTGTTGTGGAGGTGGGAGGGGGGTGAGCTTCTCCTTTGAAGGGGGTGGGGGCTGTTTGGCTCAGGTGGAGCTGGATGGCCTAGGCTCTGAGTGGGCCTTCTTCTTCACCGGGAAAGGGGCTCGGGAATGGGAAGGCTGGACCGGGTGGGTTGTGATGTGGAAGGAGCGGAAAGGGCAAGGAGGTGGGCACATTTGGGGACAAGACGGGGTGGGCCAGTGGGTTGGAACAGGTCAGCATGGGAGAGGAAAAGTTTCTTGGGAGCAATTGGGGTGGGCGTGAATCAGGGCGTGGGAGTGGAGGCAGAGGGAGTTGATGTATGGGGTGTAGGTGTGCGTGTAGTGGGTGCAGGTGACTGCTCAGTATGCTGTGCTGTGGTGGATGTCTGATGGGTGGGTGTCTTGGTGCGTTTGTGTGTTTTGGGAGGTGGGGGTGGACACAGTGGGAGAAGACAGACAGCTAGTGTGGATGTATGTTGGGTGGGTGTCTGCAAGTCTGGTGAGTGTGCTGCATGTGTCAACTACAGTAAAGGTGGTGAGTGCAGATGTGGTCTATGGGGTGCATGTATGGCTGTCTGCTATTGTGGTGAGTGCAGGAAGAGGAGCAGTAACAGTGAATGAAGGTGCAGTGCATGAGGGTGTGGATGTAGAGGGGACAGACAGGGAGGTGGAAGAGGTGCGCACACTGGGGGAAGTGGATGTTGTTGTGTGTGCAGGTGTCTGTTGGCTGTGTGAATAACTTGTGGTGGGTGGTGTGGTGCTTGTGTTTTGAAGTGTGCTTCTTGTGTGTTGATGTGCCTGTATGCAGGTCTGATTGTGTGCTTTGGACAGGTGAAGGGAGTGGGGTGCTGGAAGGGGTAGAGGAGGTTGGAGGGGGGATGGAATGGCCAGGGAAACTGGCTGCCATCCAAGAGGAGGCCAGAGCCTGAAAAGATCTCTGTAGGCCAGACACGGCACCGTGAATGCCATCCAGATAGGCATTGGCCTGCTGCACCTCTGATGTCAGACCCTGGATGGCATTGACAATGGTTGTCTGCCCTACAGAGATGGTTCTCAGGAGGTCAATAGCCTCCTCTTTGAGGGCACCAGGGCTGACTGGAGCAGGGGAGGAGGTGCCTGGGGTGAAGGAGACACCCACCTTTCTGGGTGGGCGGGCCCGGGCAACTCGGTGGGGAGCAGAAGGGAGAGCGCTGATGGTATGGGTGGTGGCGGAAGATCTCATGGTAGTGGTGTGTGCACTAGGGTCCACCATCACCGGAGGACCCCCATCAGAGGAGGTCTCAGAGTCACTACCTCCTGTGGTAATAGCCTCCCCCGTGGAAGTCCCCTCCCCCTTCCACCCACTGGTCCCCTGGGCGTCCGTTGTCTCTGCCTCGGAGGATCCGTGGGCCGCTGCCTCCCTACTTGCCGATGCCTCAGCTCCCTCGCCTGATGTTGATGCTGTACCAAACCAACACAAGAGAACAGGTATTGGGAGACAAAACAGCAGAGACACTTGTAAATAGCTGAATGCAGACACACTGGCCAGACATACACCCACCCAGCAAACACACCCAACAGGCAGCACCATGCCCATGGCCATGCCCCTGACTACTGACCAGAATACTGATCTACAACCATCCCCTGAAATACTTTTGGATCGGAGGTGGGTGAAGCCTGACAGGGACACCCCTACACCTTTTGGGGAACATACAGTAGATGGACACCAGTCAAATTCCCTGCTCTAAGCAGCATGAGCCCTATCGCACACACAGTCATCCTTCCAGACTGAAGTATGGTCAGTGATTACTCACCCCCTTGTGACTGCTGTGCAGCCTTCAAGCGCCCATCCAGATCTGGGTACACCACAGCCAGGATCCGTCGCATGAGGGGGGTCAGTGCTTGATGGGCACGCCTTCCATGTTGGGAGGACTTCCCCAGCTGGGCCTCAGTGATGTTTCGGGCCCAGCGCCGCAGGTCCTCCCACTTCTTTCGACAGTGGGTGCTCCACCGGTTGTAGACCCCCAGGGTCTGTACCTCCTTGGCGATGGCATGCCAATGTGCCCTCTCCTGGTGGGCGCTGACCTAGAAGGGTGACACAGAAATGGAACACAGAGGTCTGGCACTTGCACGATAGGAACAGCTGGCAGATTGTCCAACATAGGACTGACAGTAGTCTCAGACATGCAGAACAGTGGCATGCAGCATTCCATGCACCATGGCCCATCCAGGCTCAGAGGAGCACACATATGTGCAATCCACACCATCCATTACTCACACAGTGCCCCTCAAACCCAGACTCGCCTGTACCTCTGCCCGTCCGTAGAGTCTGCCATACAGGGGCAGGACCCCTTCCACTAGCTTCTCCAGTTCTTCCTGGGTGAAGGCCGGGGCCCTTTCCCCTGCACCACGTGGAACATCCATAGCCAGAGGCAGGCCTCAGCAGTACACAGAGTGGAGTACCTTTCCCCACGAGATCAGGGAGTCAAGTGATAAAACGATGACAAATGTGCGCACGTTCCGCGGCGGCATGCACCGTCACCGCCGGCGGCGATCATGATACGGCAGGATTCCCCATTGGCATCCATGTTAGCCAATGAGGGTGCGACAGCGGTCGACACCGCCTTACGCTGTGACGTCAACCGTTAGCGGTATGAAGTCACTTCCACAACGAAGGGGCAGTGTTGGAAAATGGGTTACTGGTAGGGCAGGTAGGTACCTACACCTAGCAACAAGCCACTAACCTCCACATAGGTACAGTTAGGTCTCAGTAAATTAATCCCAGCTCAACCCTTGGTAGCTTGGCAACGAGCGTCAAGGCTTAACTTAGGAGACAAAGTGTAAAGCATTCAAATATCACAAAACAGTAATTAAATAAAACACAGGAAACAGTTTAAAAATCCAAAACCAATTTATAAAAATAGTTTATATTTTTATCTTTAAAATGACACAAAAACGATTAAAATCGGAGATATGAATTTTTAAAGAATTATTACTTTTCTAGCGCTTAGAAACAAAAAGCGGCAATCGGGTCATCTGGTTGCACCTCGACCGGGGCAAAGTCAAACTTTCAGGCCGACCGCGATGGAGCCCTGCTCGGCTACAGGTCGCGGGAGGCCTCGGTTAAAAAGTTACCTTCTGACTTAGTCTTTATTTTTAAGTTTTTCTTCACCGGGACGAACCTGCCAGTTGAATCCGACCTCCTGGAGCCCTTGTCCGGATACGCGATGTGGGTTTCCTCAGTGGAGACTTTTACCTTCGGACTTAGTCGTTTTTTCGAGATGAAAATCCTTCGACCGGGGTAAACCTGGATCTTGATCTGACGTCCATGGAGCCCTTCTCGGATACGATGGCTGGGAGGTCCCGGTCAACTTTTTACGTTCGGACTTAGGCGGTCATTCTGACCCTGGCGGTCTTTGACCGCCAGGGTGGAGGACCGCGGGAGCACCGCCGACAGGCCGGCGGTGCTCCAATGGGGATTCCGACCGCAGCGGTAAAGCCGCGGTCGGACCGGCACCACTGGCGGGCTCCCGCCAGTGTACCGCCGCCCCATTGAATCCTCCACGGCGGCGCAGCTTGCTGCACCGCCGCGGGGATTCCGACCCCCCCTACCGCCATCCAGATCCCGGCGGTCCGACCGCCGGGATCCGGATGGCGGTAGGGGGGGTCGCGGGGCCCCTGGGGGCCCCTGCAGTGCCCATGCCACTGGCATGGGCATTGCAGGGGCCCCCGTAAGAGGGCCCCTACATGTATTTCACTGTCTGCTGCGCAGACAGTGAAATACGCGACGGGTGCAACTGCACCCGTCGCACAGCTTCCACTCCGCCGGCTCGATTCCGAGCCGGCTTCATCGTGGAAGCCTCTTTCCCGCTGGGCTGGCGGGCGGTCTGAAGGCGACCGCCCGCCAACCCAGCGGGAAAGTCAGAATTACCGCCGCGGTCTTTCGACCGCGGAACGGTAATCTGACGGCGGGACTTTGGCGGGCGGCCTCCGCCGCCCGCCAAGGTCAGAATGAGGGCCTTAGTCTCTTTTTTGGATGTTTTTCTTTACCGGGATGAACCACGAAGTCAGGCCGGGTCGCGGTTGAGGCAAGCCGGCTAGAATTTCCACGGCGGGTCGGTCCCTCTCTGGAGCTTTTTTCCAAAAATTCTCAAATCTTTTTCAAACTTCTGGGGCTTCACCCAGATGTTCTTTTAAGGTTCTTTTGGGGTCCACAGCTCACCCCAAGGGTCCAGAAGTTCTGTGATGGTCCTTGGGGGGTGCGGACTTCAACTCCCAGAATGCACCTGGCGCAAACTCCTTTTTGGCCACTGGACAGTGGTCAGCTGGTCGCTTTCTTCAGGAGTTGGTGCAGGGGACTCTGGTTTAGCAATTTTTCACCTGTAGCAAACAGGGAGTCCCTCCTTGAACCAGTTGAAGCCAGGCAAAGTCCTTCTTGTGGTGAAGCCCAAGTGTGCAGCTGGTGCAGTCCTTCTGAGTGCAGGGTCCAGGTGCAGGCCAGGGGTCCAGCAGGGCAGTCCTTCTTCTTCTTTAGTTCCTTTCTTGTTGAATTCTGGAGGGGATCTGAGGTGTGGGTGCAGGTCTGCCAGTTTTATCCTTGCTCCTGGGTGAAAAGCAGGGGGGCCCTGGTTCTCCAATCAGGGACAGGTTGGTCCCCCTGTGATGACCACTTCCTGGGAAGTGTGGCAAAAATCCATCCCAGAAGGCAACAGTCTCTAAAAATCCAACATGGATGAATCTGATTTTTGGAGGTTACATCTGGCTGAGCCCACCCACTGGTGTGGCTAAAAATCATAAACACACCCCTCTCCTGCCCTCTCCTAATCTAATCAAGGGGGCACCTAGCTGTCTGGGGTTGCAGGATGTGGGGGTGTTGCTGGGTGCTGCAAATGTCCTTCTCTGCCTTTGAAGACCAGTTTGGCAGCCCTCCCCCTTCCTGCCTCACCATCTGCTGAGGGGAGATTCTCTCCCCCAAGCACATTCCTTTGTGTGAAGTCAGGCCACTTCACACCTCATCAAGGTAGCCTGGCAGAAGCTGCTGCAGGCTGGCCAATCAGAGCACAGCAGCAAAAACAATGCAGAGCTGAAATTGGCAACTTTTTAGGTAAAGTCTAAACTTTTTACCTGGACAAGTTATATTAAATCCAACAACTGGAAGTTGTAGGATTTATTACAACAATTAATTTGATACCAAATTCTTGGTATGCAACATTTAAGGAGACTTTACAATTTAAAATAAAGTCTGCCCATTCTAGCCTATGAAGGCCATTTACTTCAATGAGGGAAAAACGAATTTGGCTGTTTTTAACTCACCAGGGCTTATAAATCTATTTTTATAAAGTCCCTGCTTATAGTTACATGGCACCCAGCCCTAGGGGCACATAGGGCACACCTTAGGGGTGACTTATATGTAAAAATAAGGTAGTTTAAGACTTTGGAAGTACCTTTAATTCCAAAGTCGAATTTGCATATAACTTTAATTTAAAAGCAGCCAGCAAGGCAGGCTTGCTTTTAAAATGACACTGGGCACCTCAGCAATGCACCTAGGTGTGCACCACCTATGCTGTGGTCCCTAAACCTACATGCCCTACCATATACTAGGGACTTATAGGTAGGTTAACTTAGCCAATTATAATTAGCCTAATTTGCATATCCATTTTACACAGAGCACAGGCCCTGGGACTGGTTAGCAGTACCCAGGGCACCATCAGAGTCAGGAAAACACCAGCATAAAGTGGAAAATGGGGGCAAAAAGTTATGGGGCCTCTGCAATCAGCCCTGTTTTCTCACAGGCAGATTTACAGTGGGCAGAAATTTTGCCATCACCTACGCATCGTGAATTTCCTACTTCTCACAATGGAGGGCCTACTAGCCACATGATGCACCTAGGCCGCTATCCATTCCGTATAGTAGCACACATGAATTACTCTGTTCCCTCCTAGTGATGCACATGTATATCTGTCAGGTAGCAGTTATTGTAGAGACACTACAATGAACAATGCAGTGTAGAAATGTTGAGAAGTGTGCCTAGGTATGTGTCTTCATCACTCCCTTTTTATAAACCCTTGTAGGTACTGACCCTTGTGGCGAGGAAGGGCACCATCGGTGTACAGACCACTTGTGGATATGGGGACCATGGTGGAGCATCAGATCATAATCACTTCCAGACTCAAACATGCAACTATTCAGGACCTTTGTGCATTACTGGATCCTGCACTAACTCCGGGTAATTGTAATCAGCATGCCATTCCAACTGAAGTGCAGGTGCTCTCTGCACTCCATTTCCTGGCCACAGGCTTATTTCAAGTGACAGTGGGCATGGGTGCTGGTTTCTCACAGCCAATGTTCAGCTAGGTACTAACAAGATTTCTGAATGCATTTGTACAACATCTGCAATCCTATGTGTGGTTTCCCCAAAGTAATAACCTCCCTGCCATCAAGTCTGACTTCTATGCCTTTGCAAACATTCCCCATGTCATAGGTGCCATCGATGGCACACACATACCCATCATACCCCCAAGAGTGAGTGAACAGGTGTACAGAAACAGGAAGACCTTTCACTCCATGAACATCCAATTGGTGTGTACTGCAGACCAGTACATTTCACATGTGAATGCCATGTTTCCAGGTTCAGTCCATGATTCATTTGTGTTGAGAAACAGTAGTGTGCCACAGAAGATGGAACAACTACAAGAGGACAGAGGGTGGATCATAGGTAAGTTTGCCTGCCACTAACTGACACATTGCAGAAAACCAGCCTGTCTGACTAAGGGACATTACAATGATGACTCTGTATTGAACCATTTTCGAAGTGATTCCGGATATCCAAACTTGCGTTGGCTCCTGACACCAGTGAGGAATCCCAGGACTGATGCAGAGAGGAAATACAATGAGGCCCATGGACGTACTAGGAGGGTGATAGAGCGTACCATAGGTCTCCTGAAGGCTAGATTCCGGTGTCTACATATCTCTGGGGGTTCCCTGGCCTATGGGCCTGATAAGGTGTGTAGAATAGTGGTGGCCTGCTGCATGCTGCACAACGTAGCAGTGAGACATTCTATCCCCCTTTTTGAGGTGGAGGGTGTTATAGGTCCTGATCAGCTACCTCAGAGAGGTGAAGAGAGTGATGGTGATGATGAGGAAGGGGAAGATGTCAATTCCAGGAACCAACTGATACAACTCTACTTCCAATAACTGTGTGGGACTTAAGCCTGTCATTGGGGTTAGTGACTGATACTGTCAGTGTGCTCTGTCATATAGGGGAGATTGGTCGTGATAGGCGATACATGGACCACTTCTGCATGGTACTGACAGACAATATATGCATTCACTCCTTGCGTAATTTAAAACACACAGTACCACCATCAAGCACAAATTGACAATAAAGTTGTTCTCTGCCAGTTGCATCCATACTCCACTTTGTTCAACATTGAAGACAGGGGACAGTGTTACAGGTGTGAAATGTGTTTTATTGGTAGAATAGAGTGGATTGTGCTATATACAGTGATGGGAATCGTAAGGGTTGGGTGTCCTCAAAACCTACTTGGTGGCAGCCCTGTTGGATGTCTTAGATGGGTTCATTTTGTAGAATAATACTTGAATTTGCCCTCAGCTAAGTGTTGTTGGTGAATGGGTGGGATGGTTGCTTTGCAGTAGTATCAGTGTCAATTGTTGGGGGGGGCTTGTTCTTAGCTGGGTTTCCAGTGCCACACCTTGGCCTGAGACTACGTTTGGGAGCCTGCTGTGGAGCTTCTTGGGGTGGCATGGTTGGCCCTTGGGTTTCCTGGGAGGGTATTTCCTGTGCTGGTTCTGCTGCTTGGGTCATCTGTTGCTGGTTGTCCAGGGCTGTAGTGGGGGCCTCTTCTCCGGTGTGGGTGTCAGACTGTTTGTTTACCAACTGTAGCAGTGCTCCAGCAATGGTGGCCATTGTGGCATTGTGCTCTTTCCACTGATCCATGGCCTGTTGGTGTTGTTCCAGCTGCCAACCTGTCTTGGGTATGTTGGTAGGCCCCCAATACCTCTGCAATAACAACAAACAGCTGTCAGGGCAATATCATCCTGGGCTGCTGCATCCATCCGGTGCCCTACCCCCTGAACCACTGGGGCACTTGAACTTGCCCTAGCCCCCTGTGCCTGTGTCCCCTGCACAGGTCTTGACATGCCACTTGTGCTGGGGCCCTCGCCTTCATGCATGTTGGGAGTGGAAGACTGTGGCCTCTGTAGCTTGGTTTCACCAGTCTGTGCCCTGGGTACACTGGTGTGGGTACGCCTCACCTGGCCTGCTGGTCGTGACTGGGTGTTAGGTGTGACAGTGGTTTCCTGGGTGGGGCTGCTGCATGGTGAGAATCCAGGACCGTGTGAGGGGCCTGCCTGCTCATCAGTGTCCAGGGATCCTTCGCCAAGGTCTTGTGATGTGCCTCTGTCTCCCTGGGGTGCTGTGGTACTCCTTGTCCCCTCCATTAGGGTTGCATGGGTGGTGGTGCCTGTTGGGGGACATAGACATGTCTGCTACATATGCCTGAAGGTTTGAGGTGTACAGAACTGGGCTATTTTGGGCTGGTGTTACTTTCAGTGGTCTACCAGGGTGCCTTTGTGAGGTGGACATTGCATTTAGCGGCAGTGGTAGGGTTGCATTGTGGTGGGGGTATTATTCCATTGTGGGTACGTGCAGGGGTGGGTGGCTGTGCACAGCATGAGTGATGTTGGCCTGTTAGTGGGTTGTAGGTGATGCAGGGTGGTGGATGTGGTGGGTAATGGCTGGGTGGGGTGTAGGTCGAGGTGGGTGTGGGTGGGGTGGTGCATGCATTGCAGATGTGTTGTATCTGGGGTAATTGTAGATGACTTACCCGAGTCCATTCCTCCAGTGAGTCCCTCTGGGTACAGGATGGCGAGTACCTTCTCCTCCCTTTCGGTGTGGTCGCGTGGTGTTGGTGGCGGTCCTCCCCCAGTCTTCTGCACTACGATGTGGTGCCTAGATGCCATGGCCCTGACCTTCCCCCGCAGGTCATTCCATCTCTTCCGGATGTTGTCCCTGGTGCGTGGATGGTGTCCCACTGTATTCACCCTGTTCACAATGGTCTGCCACAGCTCCGATTTCCGTGCGATGGGTGTGTGCTGCACCTCGGCCCCGAATATTTGTGGCTCCACCTTCAGGATCTCGTCCACCATGGTCATTAGCTCCCTTTCGGTGAACCGTGGATTTTTGGGGGGGACATGGTGAGTGTGGTGGATGGCGTCGGAACTGGGGGCGGAGTATGGGTACTCCTGTGTGAGTTGATATGCGTGTCCTGTATGCTGGCGTTTGCTGTCTGGCTGTGGTGCTCTCCATCTTCTGGTCCTGGTTTCATTGCAAGGGATTGTGGGGTGTGTCTGGGGGTGTTTTATGGAGTTCTGGATGTGTGTCAGGTGTGTGGGTGATAGGCCTATCCAATGTGTGCACTTGTTGCTGTTGAGTCCACTTGCCGCCTGTGGCGGTCACAGCCGCCAATGGTCGTCAGGCCTCCACTGTCCGCCGAGGTGATTTGTGCATCATTATTTGGAGGGCGGGATGTGGGTGTGCTTGGCGGTTGCGGGGTGGGGTGGGCCGGGATTCCCGCCGACAGAGTCATGGCGGGAGTGGTGGTCTGTGAATTTTTGGCGGGGTTATGTTTTTCAATCATTATATGGTGGGTTTCCATTCGCCGCCAACGGCGGGATTCTGTTCACCGCCGACACAGCGGTCGGCGGTCTTTCCTGCCATGTTCATAATGACCGCCTTAGTTATTTTGTACATTTGAAATGTTACAGTGTTACTGAAATTGTCACCTAACTATAACATTACTTTAACCTTTGGTTTTTCCAGTGAAAAAACTACGAATATATAGTATATATACATGTATATACATGTATATACATATATATATATTTATATATATATATATCTATATATATATATATATACTGTTATATATGATATCATTATACATATATATATATATATATCATGATATCGGTCATCTTTTTCCCACCACAGACAGCCGCACCACAGCAACAGTTCACAGCGCCACTCTTTTCACCAAAAAGACAGCCGGGCAGCACAAGATCGATTCTCTTCATTTATTTTCCAAAGTGCTTCCCTCATTAAAAAAGTCAACGTGTTTTGGCTTAACGCCTTCTGCACACATATATCTGTGTGTGTGTGTGTATATATATATATATATATATATATATATATATATATATATGTGAATAATAGTCCCACCAAAAAAATGGCTACTTCCACCAATCGAGGTTGGTGCAGACAACGGTCGTGCCAACCGTTTATTTAAATGAATTTATTTCTGCTACTGCATTTAAGAGCAGAAAAAGACGTTGAACCCAACGTGTCAGCTTCTTAAACAAAAAAGGCTTTATTGCATCATAAATTCAGCAAGCATTTCTTAGTGGCAACGCGTTTCGACACTAACGTGTCTTCATCATAGCCAAATTGAAAAAACAGTACCCACTTCCTCTTGGCCTCTTATACTACCCATGCATAAACATAGAAAAAAATACTCTCCTCACTGGATAACAATTCATGGTTCCACAATATTCTTTTTAGTCCCCTACTTACAAATTACACATTATTTAATTCACTGTTGTATTTAAACATATTGACTACTCTTAGACAAGTATAACAAATTTAAAGGAAAAGATAAAGAAAAGAAGAAAGAAACAGAAAGAAAAAGGGAGGAAGAGAAACAATTAATATATATAACTTCTGACAGGTATTCAATCCATATTACATAATATCAAAATAACCAAATGGTCAAAAAACCTTCCCAATCCAATCATGTCTATAATAATTCATGAAACCATTACCATAAAAATATCACATACATCTATAAATTCCTATATATCAAAACCTGTGGTAGCACCTAATAAGGAAAAGCCTAATAAGGAAAAACTTTAGAGAATCCCCATTTCACCTAATGTTCCCCATTGCATTATTACATTAATCCTACATGAACATGAAGCTCCTCATCCTCGTTCAATGACCCTGTATTAGGGAAGGTGCTGGCTTCTCACCCACTGTTTACGTATCGCAAGGCGAAATCATCCCAGACGACATTGCGAATAATGCTGAGCTTGTGCAGGGAAATGCAGAGCTCTGATTGGCTGACAACACTTCAAACCAGGAAGTGTTGCCAGCCGTCTTGGGACTCAGCTTCACCCTGATGCCTCAGCTCTGGACCCCCCCCCCCCCCGAGCAAAAAAAAACATTTTTCTAAATAAATTCCAGGGAATTCCAGACAATGTCACAAATTTGGGAACTGTTTTTAAAAAAAACAAGCACAAGCTTCTGTGCTTGTTTTTTACAAGCCCCCAGGTGGGCCAAGTCCCAGGGGCATTTACGTTTGCTAAGCAGAGGGGCTTCCTGGCCTCCTGGCAGACCCGGGGACTACCACCTCCCTGGGGCACAAAAACAGATTACATGTGGGTGGCCACATGGCCCCCCAGTAGCCCTGAAGACTACCCCTTCCCCAGGGCATTATAAACATTCACTGCGGGGGCTGAGCAGCCACCCACAGCCCCAGGGACCACCACCTCCCTCGGGTATCAGTAAGTCAGTGTCGGGACCTCCCTGGGGTATTAGTAAGTCAGTGTGGGGGGCCACCAGCCCCCCCCAAAGCCCCAGGAACCGCGACCTCCCCAGGCATTATTAAATCAGGGTGCGGGGGTCACTACCTCCCCCAGGCTTTAATAAAAGAACGAAGGTAGTCAGTTTTGGACCCCTGGTCCCAGGAGCCACCACCTCCCCCAGGACCAGTTGGGGAGAAAGACTGGGCTTCTGCTCAAAGAGGGTGCACTGCCCAGAGAGACATCTAGGTGAAAGGCTGGTGCAGGAAGCGGTGAGGCTTGGTCTCTACCAAGTTGGGAAACTTTGAGTTCAGGATGCCTGAAGGTGCTCAGGAGCTCACCACCAGGAGCTAAAAGAGACCAGAACTGTCTAAAATGGCCCACCAGGGCCTGAAATATGCCCTGGAGAAGTTGTACGTGAGCTTTGACCTCTTTTCAGCTGCAAAGCATGTGAGGCTCCGCTGCTGTATTTGACTTCTGCCTCAGGGGTGGGCCAGGGCCCGGAGGCTGCCCCAATCACCAGTTAAGTGCTGTTATGCGCTTCCCACAGGAAGCAGGACGGGCCCATGACCTCATCTCTTGGTCTGAGGAGAAAAGTGAAGAGGGAGCACTGTAGCGCCCCCTCACAATGTCAGGTAGGGGCCCAGGACCCCATCCCTGGGCCACGGCAAAGAACAGAAGACGGGGAGCACCATCAAAGCCCCACAAAGCTGCATGGGGGCCCTGGGCCCCATCCCTCCACCCCAGTGACACCAAAGGAGAGGAGGGGGAGAGCGGCTGTGCTCCCCCATGCAGTGCACTCACCCTGCCACCCAGCACGCATCTCCCTACAGAAGCAGTCAGACCAGAAAGAAGTGCCAGCTCCTAGGGGCAACATGGGAGTGTGCTGGAACTGCAGGAGAGCCAGCGAGTACAGCCAAGGATGGGCTCCCCGAGTAGCCCCCAGCGATGCATAAGGCCACAGGGTGCCCGGGTGAGACTGAAAAAGCAGAGCGTGGTGAAAGGCCTCACAAAGGAAAAGAAAAGAAGAAAGGAAACCAACATGGCTCTCCTCAGGGCAGCGGGAGAGCCTCTGTTTAAATGTTCACAGGAAACCAGTGCGAGGCGCGCCCCATAATGTTGTGTGCAGCATATCAGTTTTACCCGCATCTAGAAGTGAAAACCATTCGTTTGTGGCTTGTGGTGACCTCGGGAGAGAGAGGTCACCACCAAAATGTTCCTAAAGTGTGGGGGGAGCTGAAGGAGCAGCTCAGCCTCCCCTCCAAGAAAGTGTCAGAGTCTCCACACTGAGTTTGGTGGGACTCTATGAAAGATAACCCTTCAAGGGTTCCTAGTGATTATCAACCTTTTTCCTAGCTGGAACTCTTGTTTCATAGTGGACAAAGCTGTGCCCTCTGTGGGTGAAGATTATGGCTGCAACCAGTTGTGGACTGAAAGTATTTAACATGAGTTCTCATGTTGAGTGACACCCTGTATGGGTGAAAGGTGGTAGTTACACCTCTGTGTGTGCCAGAGATGCCATTTAGGGACTATGTTTAAGTGCAGTATTTTCAGGTCTGATAAAGGTGTTTATTCTGCAAATACCCTGTAGGGGAGAAGGACTATAATTACATAGTTGTTATGATTATAACATGTTGCCCTTAGAGGCCATGTTTTAAGTGTGTATTTCATGCTAAATAAAATTCTGATAACCCAGATCATCTAGACATGCTTAAACATCTTACCTTGTAAATGTTTTAACCAGTTCTGTGCCGCGGACATAACGGTTACGTCCCACGGCACAGTGCTCATGTGCTGTGGACGTAACCATTACGTCCTCGACACAGAGCTTAGAGGGAGCACTAGCGCTCCCTCTGTGGGCTTCCCTCCCACCCCCCCAAGGCAGGGATGGAAGGGGAAGCCCTTCCCCTTTCACCCCCACCCCCGTCCACCCCCCCGTAATGACGTCAGCGTACGATCGAGCGCTGACATCATTACACAGTGCCGGTCACACTGGAAGCCATTTGCTTCCAGTGCGAGTAGAGAGAAACAGGGGGGCAGAAACCACTTGAACACCAGGGATTTTGGTAAAAAAATAATTTTATGTGGGGGCGCCACCTTGGGCAAGGGGTGCCCCCCCAAGGGGGCATTGAACTGTTGCCCATTTCTGTCCCTCTTAGGGGCAGATCAGCCTCTTATTTTTAGGCTGATCTGCCCCCAAGGGGGGCAGAAACCACTAGAACGGCAGGGATTTTTTTATATGTTTATTTTTGTGAGGGCGTCCCCTTGGGCAAGCGGCGCCCCCAAGGGGCATTTCTGCCTATTTTTTTTAGGCCCTTCTGCCCCCAAGGGGGGCAGAAGCCACTTATACACCAGGGATAGTGTGTGTTAGTGGATGGGGGGTGGCCCCTTTGGCAAGGGTCGCCCCCTTTTGGGGGCACGTGTACCAAGGCCATTTCTGCACCACCTCCCCTCCCGTTGGGAGCAGATATGCCAATTTTTTTTTTAGGCCCATTGTCCCCAAGGGGGCAGAAGCCACTTAGGCACCAGGGATAGTGTGTGTGTTTTTTAATTTTTTGGGGGGGTGTCCACTTGGGCAAGGGTCACTCCCCGTGGAGACACACTACTAAAGGTATTTTCTGCCCTCCTTGGGGCAGATAGGCCTATTTTTTAGTAGGCCCACCTGCCCCTATGGCAGAATCCACTTAGGCACCAATTTCTCAATGCTCGATGGTGGGATGTTTGTAAACTGCCGAAGTATTTGCATTTGTGATCATTTTTTTTCCTCCTTTTTGTACTAGTTCAAAGCTTTTGCTTTCTTTGCTGTGGCTCCTTGAGGTTTTGGCGGTGGTTGACCTGCAGTTTGCATAGTTGCATGTTTTAGGTAAGTAAAAACAATTTACTCCAAAGGAGTATTGTTGCCATGCATGAATGACATGTTTGTAGGTGGTGTACTAAATGCAGGTTTGTGTGAAATTGTCCTTAGATTTGTGCACAATGATATTTGTGTTTTCTTATTTCTAATTTGCTTTTCTTTCTTTCTTTTTAGTGGGACATCATTGGTGATTGCTGTGTCAGTGCAGAGTAGTTGCTGGTGATTCAAGCTTTTTCAGGCAAGTGAGCGGTATAGTTTTTGAGTTTATATCTCTTACTAATAAAGCTACAATTTAGTGCTTATCTTACTCAGTGCTGGTTGTTGTTGGTGCATTTGTCCAGTTAATTTGCGTAGGAAAGATCATGGCTAGCCGCAGGTTCACCGCTCAGCAGGTGGTTGGTATGCTTTTTGAGTCATTGTCTGATCATGATTATGAGACGGACTCTGCATCTGAGGCAGAGGGGGAAGTGAGAGATTCTGGCAGTGAAGTTTCTGTCGGAGAGGAATCTTCTGATGAGGAAGCCACACTCAGTGTAGATGAAGGGCCTGTTTTAGAGGAGGACACTGATGTGCCATTAGTGCAGCAACCTGGGGCTGAAAGGTTTCCCGTTAGAAGACCTGAACTCTGGGTTGCCCCAAACATGGAGCAGCCAGAGTTGCCTGCCTTTACTGGTCTCCCTGGGTGTAGAGTCAATACAGAGAACTTTTTGCCTGTCAATTTCTTTGAGTTATTTGTGGATTATGTGTTTTTGGAAGAGATTGTTGAGCAGACTAATTTATATGCAGAGCAGTATTTGAGGGACAACACTGCTAGACTTAGGCCACACTCTAGAGCTACCCAGTGGATTCCCACAAATTTGGAGGAGATGAAAAGGTTTTTGGGTTTGACTCTTTTGATGGGGTTGATAAGGAAGCCGTCACTGGCTTCTTATTGGCCTACTAGTCCCTTGATGGCAACAGCTATATTTCCTGCAACCATAAGTCGTAATCGGTATTTGCTTCTTCTTAGGATGCTGCATTTATATTGACAATGCATTAGCCTTGCCACGAGATCACCCTGATTCTGACTGTCTTTTTAAGATTAGGCCTGTCCGTGATCATTTTGTAGATCGGTTTTCAGAGGACTATGTTCCAGGCAAAAAAATAGCTGTGGATGAGTCTTTGGTCCTCTTCAAGGGTCGTTTGGTTTTTAGGCAGTACATTCCTAGCAAGAGGGCACGATATGGAATTACATTGCATATGCTGTCTGAAAGTAGTACAGGATATGTGTATAATTTCCGTGTCTACACTGGTAGGGATTCCAATATTGACCCCCCCTGGTTGTCCTCCCACTTTTGGAGTTGCTGAGAAAATTGTGTGGGAACTTGGTAGACGACTGTTCAACAAAGGTCACCATTTGTATGTAGATAACTTCTACACTGGAGTGCAGTTGTTCAAGGAATTGCTTAGAGTGGACACTGTTGCTTGTGGCACAATTCGTTATAACCGGAGAGGCGATCCAAGGGAGCTTGTCTGTAAAAAACTTGAGAGGGGACAGTGCAGTGCCTTGCGGAATGATGAGCTGCTAGCTTTGAAATTTTCAGACAGGAGGGATGTCTACATGCTAAGTACCATCCATGATGAGAGTACTTCCCCCGTGACTGTTCGGGGGCAGGTTGCTGAAGTGCGCAAACCTGTGTGCATTTTAGATTATAATAAGCACATGGGAGGTGTAGATAGAGTTGATCAAAGGTTGGAACCTTATACTGCAATTCGGAAGTCTTACTTTTGGTATAAGAAGTTAGCAATTCACCTCTTCCACTTAGCAACTTTTAATGCTTTTATTGTGTTTAAGTATAGGTCTCCAGAGTCAAAGATGACATTTGTGCAATTTCAGGAGTCAGTGATAGAGAGCCTTATTGTGGTGGAACAGGTCAGAGTTCCTAGAGAGGCAGTGGTGAAGGATGTGGCTAGATTGAAAGATCGCCACTTTGCTGAGCACATTCCTCCCACACCCAAATAAGACTTTCCAGCTAAGAAATGTAGAGTGTGTTTTCGAAGAGGTATCCGGAGGGAGACTCGAATGTACTGCCCAGATTGTCCTTCAAAGCCTGGGAAGTGTGTGGGTGGTTGTTTTAAGAATTACCACACCCAGAATAATTACTGGGAACAACCATGAGTGTAAACTGCCTGTTTTGTATTTTCATGTGTTCCGTTTCATGGTTGGCATTTCTGTCATGTACTTAGTTAGAGCTTTTGTGTTTGTAGTTTTGTAATTATTTCTAATTAGTTAGTGGTTTCTTTGTTTAAAACAAAAAAAGGTGATGCAATTGTGTGTGGAGTGGCGCTTAGCTGACGGTGTACATAGTGTACATATTGACTTGCTGTTGGCTACTGCAACACACTGCCAGCCAAACACCGGTCCACACACTCCCATCAACTGGTGTGATTGCTGTATCAGGCATGTGGGCATATGTAAGTGATGCGCCCTTGAGTGGCGCTGTCTGTCGATACGAGTGTTGTAATGTGCTGGGCCCATGGCTGGCGGCATTAATGGTCTTGTGCATGTCATGTATGAAAGGTGTGTGAATGGACTGTAAAGCGGTTGGTGCCTTGCCGTGGCTTTACAGCTCACGAGATGTGAGTCATTGGTCCAGTTTTTTGGCCTTTCAGTTATTAACAGTGCATTTCATTTTTGCGAAATCTCTTGTTAATAAAATTTGATCCACTGAACCATCACTCACCCTCGTGCCAAATCCAACCAGTATGTGTGGTAAAAATGACAAAACCTGCTCCGCTGTAATCAGGCGTCGCAGCACACCTGTGACACTCTAGGTGCCTCGGGCGGGACCCCGATGATGAAGCATGCCACCAACTTAGTTGGTGGGTGAGGGGTCTTTTTAACATAACCAAGGTCATTTCTTTTCACAATTTTAGTGTTTGGAACATCACATAAGTATGTGGACACACCAAAATGATCTTCTGCAAAACTGCTTGTGTTTGGGGAGGGCACATATGGTTTTGGTCCCGGGTGTGCTAACGCGTCCCGACCTAGCTAATTTACTTACACGGGGACTCGTTTTAGGCCAATGAACCTTTTGACCCTGATTGGGGACTCCTTAAGACGAGATAGCTATTTAGCATTTCAATCAATAGATCAATCTCTTTCTCAGTATTCACAATAACTAATCGATTTGCCTTACCAATACCCTCCAATAAGACTGAAACACCATGACCTTTCAGACAATAAATGATCATGCAAAGCTAATGAAGGTTAAGATATTTATTCCCTATTAGTTACAATTCTAAGGTCATGTTTATTAGTCTCAATATCAATAAGCACATCAAAAGCATTATAATATGGCAACTTGAATAAGACTTTAGCAAAGCAAAAATCAGGAACATCAGAACAAAGCACAATGTCAACATGAATCTACTTTAGCAGAGTATCATCAGTACAGTATTCAACAAGGCAAAGATTCAGTCATTTGTCTATTTGCACCCAATATTAGTGAATTCCTTAACTAACCTCTAATTAGCATCAGCATGTTGGGCTTAATGCAAAACAATTTAGCAACACAAATTTAGAAAACATCTAACTATGGCCTCTGTCAAAAGAGCAGTTGGTACCTAGAAAGAAAAGGCAAACAGACAATTACAATTTATTATCAGATAGTTACCCCTCCAAATGGGTCGGCAGACAGTATCAGTCTTCGTCCTCAGGACAGCAGTCGATTCGCCATCAGCCAGGATAGAACAGCAAAGCTCAGCAAGATACGGAAAAAACTCTTCCCTCCTCCGTACGTTATAGGGCAAGGAAAGGATGAGGATGGTTTAGGGTATCAGGACAACAAAGTCTTAAGGCAGAATATCAGAGTAACAGCAAGGGTTTCCCTATAATGGCTCAGTAATGGCTAAATAAGAATGGCATAGAATGGCTCAGTAAAAGGCACGTAATGGCCGATTTCTCCTTGTGTCACGTCGTTATATTAATCTTGTCTAACAAGTCTCTAATTTCCAATTGGGCAATATTTGGTGCATTGTTATCTCTGTCCAATAATCCGTCAATCACCTTATTAGAATTTTCACCTAAGACAGTTCTCATGCAGTTTATTGGTTCCTGTGATTGACGTCTTCAGCGGGTAGAATGTCAGGTAAGAAAAGTTACACTCGTCGCTCCAGTCAGTAGTTCCATTGTCTTTACCAGTTTAGGCGACCTTGTACCTGTTGCAAAGTACACTGTTGCATTCAGCAAGAATGTCTCCTTGAGCAAGTCGGGTCCCATGAGAAAGCATTTACTACGGTTACCCCCACATCTCTAGCTTCTGGAAAAGTACAGTTTCACGTCCTTCAGGAAGACAGCACATTGCACGTTAGAAAAACACAGTTAATATGAGACCAGGCAGCTAGGCCCAGACCCTTGCTAACTAAGGCCTAGTGATTAATTTAGCAAAACCCTAATACATAACTCTTAACGCAAATACAAAATCATACATTAGTACAATATTTAATTCATCATTTGTCAGTTTCATTAATCATCGTATACAGTGGTGGCCACTCCCCGTGGGCATTTTTCAAACGCGTACAGTACACTAAAACATTTTCTATGCAGCTTCATTATACATTATTTGCAAGCTTTCCATGTTAATAATGATTACACAAATTACACTCCAAACAATCCCTCCTCTGATGACTCTTGTCATCACACAAATCCTTTCTTTCAGAAAATTTTCATTTTCTAAATTCCGTCATCTCAATTTCTTCCCTTGGTTTTGCCTTTTCATATTTTGCTCTGAACATTTTCTCCCTTTTCTTTTCTTCCCTTCTCGCATTACGTTTTACCAATTTTGCTTTAATTCTTTTACTAATTTTGCATGATAACCATAATCCAAATAAACAAGCCAAAACAATCAATATCCCCTGTATTATTTTTGCTAATATCCCATGCCAAATATTACTAAACCAGCTTCCCACTTTAGCAAGTCCCTTTCCAACCTTTTCCCCAACACCTGGTTCCTTCAATTCTTTCAAATCTGTACTATCTCTTGTTAGGTTAGTGAGCCTACTTCTAATCTCATTACTATTGTCAGGTATGTAGGCACAGCAGTGACGCTCATTAAGCATCTTACAGACTGAAATTTTTCGCTAAAAGAATATCTAAAGCAAGCCTGTTATGAAGAATCATAGCCCTTTCCGCAGCACTTTCAGTATCCATCAGGAGTATAGCTCCTGTGAAATTTGTCAGCATGTTATCCACAATAGTAGACAACTTTCGAATCTTTATGAAGTTCAAGATAACTCCCACTGAAGGAATTATTGCTCCAAAAATATCTCCTACTACACCAGCAGCAGTCTCTCTCTTTTGTCTAGTACGAAGTAATTCAGACAACCTCAGAAACTTCTTCAAGTCCTCTAGCTGATATATCTTCGGGAAAACTATCCCCAAATAACATGTCCCATGCCATTCCTTTGGAAGACGGTAATAAGCATTAAGTCTGCATATATAATAGACCCCAGGGATCGCTGGATCCTGTCCATTTAACATGAATGTCCACTTATTCTGAAACAAGAACACATGCTTACATTCACTTGTTCCCACAAACACATTGTCATAATATGACTTAGGCCGCGTTATACAAAGCTTACCTACATGTAGCGCATCTAAAGCTAATTTCCCTTGTTCCCTAACTCCACTGTAACTCCCACTATTAATAAAGAATCGTTGCTGCAAGCCTTTCTTCAGTTTCCCCTTCAAAACCCTCCTTCTATCTTCAGTGTGATCTAGAAAGTTTTTCTCTACAGGTGTAAGCAAGCAAGTCAAATTATTGCGGTATGCCTAAGATGTACTATTTGTTGACGTCGCTTCAAAGAACACCTTGACCAACTTTATGGCATGATATTTAGCTACGCTATTCAAATCTTCTATGATAGGCACATAAGAGAACACAAAGGCCCTCATTCAAACCCTGGAGGTCTCTGACCGCCAGGGTGGAGGGCAGCGGAAGCACCGCCAACAGGCTGGCGGTGCTTCCAGGGCTATTCTGACCGCGGCGGTAAATCCGCGGTCAGAAAAGGGGAACCGGCGGTTTCCCGCCGGTTTTCTCCTGGCCCAGGGAATCCTCCATGGCGGCGCTGCTTGCAGCGCCGTCATGGGGATTCCGACCCCCTTCCCGCCAGCCTGTTTCTGGCGGTTTTCACCGCCAGAACGAGGATGGCGGGAACGGGTGTTGTGGGGCCCCTGGGGGCCCCTGCACTGCCCATGACACTGGCATGGGCAGTGCAGGGGCCCCCTAACAGGGCCCCATACAGATTTTCACTGTCTGCTTTGCAGACAGTGAAAATCGCGACGGGTGCCACTGCACCCGTCGCACCCCTGCAACTCTGCCGGCTCCATTCGGAGCCGGCTTCCTCGTTGCAGGGGCTTTCCCGCTGGGCCGGCGGGCGGCCTTTTGGCGGTCGCCCGCCGGCCCAGCGGGAAAGCCAGAATGGCATCCGCGGTCTCCTGACCGCGGAGCGGCCATTCGGCGGTAACCGCATGGCAGGCGGCGACCGCCGCCCGCCCGCGGTCAGAATGACCGCCAAAGTCTTGATTAGAATAGAAATATTGTATTTTTTCCTGGTTATAGAACCGGGTTAGTAACAAACTACAGCTTATCCCATAGGTTAAGGATAAACTATGATAGGTAACTCCCTCTTGTACTGAAACAGGAATTTGTGTACACACATAACAAGCTTTTGCATCTATGGTATCAACATATTCACTCAGCAAGTGATAGAAAACATTAGTAGACAGTTCTCCTTTTGTGTTAGTGCCTCCATGCAAATACTTCGTATCTGGCTCAAACCTCTCCCAAGGTGTTAGTGTAGCAGTCTCAGAAATTGTAGCATTGTTAGTTTCATTCTCATCCACTAATCGCATTTCCACAAACAAAGCTATAATGAATATCACACATACAACACCCAAAGCAGCACCCAAATATTTACAACGCCTACTTCCCCCATTATCATCTCCTGTGCTAGGCATGATCTGTAAAGAATCAGAAAGCAGAATGCTATAAGTGTAAACAACCAACTGAGGATGGTTTAAAACGTTTTTTTCTTTCTTTTCTTTTTTTTTTTCTTTTTTCTTAGCAAAGCTAAGCAAGGTATTTACAGATTTTCATTTACTCCCATTTTCCTTGTCAATTCGGTTAGCAGCTTGTCACAATCAGTTTTCAAAAGGTCAATTCAGGATAACAGTGTCACATTCAGTAATTTATCAGTCTCTTTTCTCAGCTTCTTTTAGCTCAATTTCATCTTAACACAATCTCTTTTCTTTGTAGCCAAACTCAGGTACCATAGTATTGACCTGGGACTTCTCGATCAAAACAGAATGCCAAGAATTCTTGTTGCCACTCAGCTAATGTTGCGAATGCCCATTCAGGACCTGCGTACCTTCTATTTGCTACTCTCTTCCTTTTCAACTTGCGGTCCCCCTGTAATTCTCCTTCGCTTAGGTCTTCCTTCCTTGTTGTATCGACCTCTTCTTCAATTGTCTCATCAACAACCACCTTTCCTTTTGTCACTTGCGATTCTGGCCACTTATATCCCTTTAAAGTCCCTCTCTTGTCTAACTTCCCGAGTTGTAGCTCAATGCCCTCCTCTTGTTCTATGGTGTTTTCTTTTGCTGGACCTGCAATGGGCTCATGAGGAGTCCGGGCACT
Source organism: Pleurodeles waltl (assembly GCF_031143425.1). Taxonomy (NCBI): domain Eukaryota; kingdom Metazoa; phylum Chordata; class Amphibia; order Caudata; family Salamandridae; genus Pleurodeles; species Pleurodeles waltl. The sequence continues at coordinate 255,579,077 of NC_090445.1, forward strand.
CTGACTTTCTTCTGCCTCAACTCCTTTGCCCTCTGGGTCTGTCAGGGGCTCAACTTCAATATCATATCTTCTGGGCGAACCTCTCTTTGGGTCGGTCCTCCTGGCGCCTCAGTTGAGATAGGCTCACCGTCACTCCTCTGGGTCTCGTCTCTTAATGAAGTGACCAAGCCGTCCTCAACAGGCTCTCCTTCAGTCTCAGTTCCCCTCTGATTACTCTCCAGCCCTGAGACTTCGTTTTCTGAAGCTGTTATTTTCAACAACTCAATTTCCTCATCAGTTGGACACGTCACCTTTTTCGTGTGACTGGCATGAATCCAGTTTGGAATTCCCGCACACTTCACAGCAGTAGTAGTTGTCAGTATTACTTGATATGGCCCCTTCCAACGTGGCTCCAAACACGACTTCCTCACGTGTTTCTTGATGATAACCCAGTCACCAGCTTTCAGATTGTGACCTGGATCACTTATCGGTGGTAATGTGGTGGCTTCCACCTGGTGAGAGAAAGAGCAGACCACATCAACCGGACCCTTGCAGTAGCCCAACACCATATCATCCGTGATATTCACAAGAGCATTTGCAGGCACCGAGGGCAGTCTCATAGCTCGGCTCATGAGAATTTCATGAGGAGACAGTCCTGTTTTCTTGTTGGGTGTGTTTCTCATTGACATTAGCACTAAGGGCAACACATCAGGCCATTTCAAATTTGTAGCTGCACACCTTTTTGCCATTCTCGACTTCAGGGTACCATTCATCTGCTCCACTAATCCTGATGCTTCAGGGTGGTAACTACAATGCAACTTCTGTTCAATGTTCAATGCTGCACACAAGAGCTTAACCACCTCATTGTTGAAGTGACTTCCCCTATCTGATTCTAAAGAGATCAGAAACCCGAAACGTGGTATCAATTCCCTAAGCAGCAGCTTTGCTACTGTGAGACTGTCATTTCTGCGTGTAGGGTAGGCTTCGATCCAGTGACTAAAGATGCACACAATCACCAACACGTATCTCAGACCTTCATACACAGGCATCTCAATAAGATCCAATTGCATTCTGCTAAATGGACCTCCTGCTCTCCCAATGTGGCTCAAATTCACCACTGTCCCTTTTCTTGTATTCATCTGTTGACAGATGATGCACCTGTGACAAATCACTTCTGCGACTTGTCTGAACTTCGGGTTGAACCAATCGATTTTGAACAACCTGATCATGGCATCTCTCCCAATATGTGCCTGTCCATGGTAAAACCTTGCAAACTGGCAGAACACTGTTCGGCAAAACCATGTTCCTCTCATATGAAACCCACAAATCGTCTGGTCTTTGTACACATTGCATCTTAAGCCAAGAGTGTTTCTCCTCTCTGCTGGCACGATCCTGCAACAATTTTAATTCCTCCAACGTGTCAACCACCCTTAATGCGTAACCTGTGCATGTCTCATTTTCTGTTTCAGGTAATAATTCCTACTGATCCTTGAACGATATACAATTCAATACGCAAAACCTCGCAACTTGATCCGCATATCCATTTCCCATTGACACAAAGTCTTGTGATTTCACATGAGCGCTGCATTTCACCACGGCAATTCCAAGAGGTAACTGAATCGCGTGCAACAACTCCTTTATTCAATCACCATTTTTCCCTTGAGAACCAGAGGAGGTCAGGAAACCCCTCTGTGACCATAATTGGCCAAAATCATGGACAAAACCAAATCCGTATCTGCTGTCAGTATAGATAGTTACCTTCATTTTGTCAGCGGCATGGCATGCCCTGGTAAGAGCAACCAATTCAGCCACTTGAGCAGAATACACTCTTTCGAGCCAAGATGCTTCTTGGATACCAGTGATTGTACACACGCCGTATCCGGCTCTCAATACTCCTACTGAGTATCTTAAAATTGAGCCATCAAAAAAAATAATGTAATCATTTTCTTCCAATTGGGTATCTCGAATGTCAGGTCTCGGTTTGGTGCACAGTTCGGTTACCTCAAGACAATCATGTTCTACATCATCAGCATCCTCAACTTCTGTATTCTCATTTGGAAGCAAATTTACCCGGTTCAACACAGTACATCTTTTCAGTGACACATTTGGTGACCCCAATATAATTGTTTCATATTTTGTCAATCTGGCATTTGCCATGTGCTGAGTTTTGGTCCGGGTCAATAAAATATCGACTGAATGTGGGACAATAACCGTTAAAGGGTGTTCCATCACTATGCCTTCACACTGTGTGAGGCTTTGACCAACTGCTGCTACTGCACGCAGACAACCCAGTAAGGCTGCTGCGACTGGGTTCAAAGTAGCTGAAAAATATGCTACTGGTCAGTTTGCACCTCCATGGACCTGTGTCAGGACAGACAAGAAACAAGCATCACGTTCATGACAAAACAGGACAAAAGGCTTCGTGTAATCAGGCATACCTAAAGCTGTAGCCCTGCAGATACACTCCCTCAACTCAATAAACGCCTTCATCTCTTTCTCTGACATAGTTATTGTATCTGGGCCATCCCTAACTTCCTTAACTGTCAGTCTCACCAGCGGCTTGGAGATAATTGAGAAATTAGGGATCCACTGACGACAGTAGCCCACCATTCCCAAAAACATCCGAACGTCTCTTCGTGTCGTTGGGGGACTCATCTGTGATATGGCAGTCACTCTTTCCTTGGATATTTTCCTCGATCCCTTTTCAATTAGATGACCTAAGTATTTCACCTCTTTCTGACAATATTGCAGCTTCTTTGGGGACAACTTATGCCCATTCTTTCCCAAGTGGTTTAGTAAGGAAATGGTATCACACTTGCAATCATCTCTAGTTTTGGATGCAATCAACAAGTCGTCAATGTACTGCACTAGAGTTGATTGTAAAGGCAATTCCAATTACTCCAAATCTTTCTTCATGATTTGATTGACGATGTAAGGTGACTCCAAAAACGCTTGAGGAATTCGACACCAACTGTAAACCTTGTCCAAGAATTTAAAACTGAAGAGAAATTGGCTGTCCTCGTGAAGAGGCACAGAAAAGAATTCTTGGGACAAATCAACTACCGTAAACCACTCTGTATCGCATGGGACCCGAAACCTAATTACAGCTGGATTTGGCACCACTGGGCAACACTTCACCATTATGTCATTGATTTTTCTCAAGTCTTGGACAATTCAAACCTTCCCACAGGGCTTTCTCAGTCCCATTATTGGTGAATTGCATTGACTGCTCATCACTTCTTTCAAGACCCCTTGCTTCACAAAGTCTGCCATTATCTGTGTTACCTGTATAAAGACATTTTGCGCCATGTGGTACTGCAGTACCTGGGGGAACACGGCATTTGGCTTCACGTCGACCTTGACTGGTTCTACTCCTTTTATCAATCCCACTTCCTTTCCTGTCAAGTCCCACACTTTCTCTGTGACTGTCCCCTGCAAGTCTGCGGGCAAATCAGTCACTGTAAACATTGGGAAAAAGCTTATCAGAGGGTACTCCTCATCTGTTGTCTCCGTCTCAGGCTCTGAGATCTGACCATCATCCCCTTCATCGTCACTGTTTTTCTGCACCTCTATCCCTTCATTAGAACAGGTGATAGAACACCTCGTCTTACACAGTAAGTCTCTTCCCAGTAGGGACACCGAACTTGAGTCGCAAACCACAAATCTGTGCAATCCCTGGAAGGTACCAATCTCAACCTGAACCGGATCTGTAATCGGATTAGTCAGGAGCTGGTTTGCCACTCCTACTACCTTTATTGTACGTCCCGAAAGGGGCAATTTCGGAACCTCTGCACTTCTGACTGTAGAGCGTGTAGCTCCTGTGTCAACCAAGAATGACACCTTGTGACCCATCACTTTCCCTTGCACATAGGGCCCTCTATGATCTACTTCTAGGGACGCTGCAAGTCTACACTTCTCAGTGTCTGAACTCTCATCCGACCAGTCATTGTTTATTCCATTCTTACCACTCAACGGGAACTGTTGTACTGCGTTGTTTTGACTCATTCCTTGACCTGTGACCTGTTGAGGAAGCATCACCTGTTGCTGTCCCATTGGTGCTAAGGGCAACTGCATTTGCTGTCTAGGCACCATGGGAATTTGCTGTTGCATTTGCTGCATTTGCACTGGTTGCACATGTGGCATCTGTACCTGTTGCATGGGTTGGAGACCCTGCATCTGAACCATGTTATTCTGGAAGTTCGGATTTGGACCCCTCATTCTCGGTCCTTTAACATTTTGGAATGCATTGACATCATTCAATCAATCAATCAATCAATCAAAAAATTTATAGAGCACGGTACTCACCTGTGAGGGTCTCAAGGCGCTTGTGGGGGGGGTGCGGGAGGGGTTACTGTTCAAACAACCATGTCTTGAGGTTTTTTCTGAAGAGCAGGAGGTCTTTGGTTTTGCGGAGGTTGGTGGGGAGGGAGTTCCAGGTTGTGGGGGCGAAGTAAGAGAAGGCCCTGCCTCCTGTGGTGGTAGGTTGGATGCGGGGGATTGTAGCTAGTGCGAGGTCGGCTGATCGGAGGTTGAGGGTGGGAGTGTGGAAGTTCACTCTTTCGTTGAGTTAGGTCGGGCAAGAGTTGTGGAGGGATTTGTGTGCATGGATGAGGATCTTGAAAGTGATTCTCTTGTCTATGGGGAGCCAGTGAAGGGATTTGAGGTGTGGTGAGATTCGTTTGTGGCAGGGGAGGCCGAGGACGAGGCGTGCGGCTGTGTTCTGGATTCTCTGGAGTTTGCATTTGAGTTTGAGTGTGGTGCCGGCGTAGAGGGCGTTACCGTAGTCTAGTCTGCTGCTGATGAGTGCATGGGTGACTGTCTTCCTGGTCTCTGGGGGAATCCATTTGAAGGATTTTTTTAGAGTGCAGAGTGTGTGGAAGCAGGACGATGTTAGTGCATTGATTTGCTGTGTCATGGAGAGGGAGGGGTCCAGTATGATGCCGAGGTTGCGTGCATGGTTTGCGGGGGTGGGTGCAGGGCCTAGGGCGGTGGGCCACCAGGAGTCATCCCATATGGTTTTGTTGGGGCCAAAGATGATGATCTCGATTTTGTTGGAGTTAAGCTTGAGGTGGTTAGTTGTGATCCAGTTGGCGGTGTCGAGGAGAGCACCATGTAGGTTGGTTTTGGCGGTGGTGGGGTTGCGGGTGAGGGAGAGGATGAGTTGGGTGTCGTCTGCGTAGGAGTGGATAGTAATTCCGTGTGGTCTGAGGATGTTGGCTAGGGGGATCATGTAAATGTTGAAGAGTGTGGGGCTGAGACTCTTCAGATGATCTTGGTAGCGATGGAGTGGAAAGGTAGAAGGCGGACTCTTTGGGTCCGGTCGGTGAGGAAGGAGGTGAGCCAGTCTAAGGCTTTGTGGTGAATTCCAGTGTTGTGGAGGCATGTGCAGAGTGTGTGGTGGCAGACAGTGTCAAAGGCTGCGGAGAGGTCTAGGAGGATGAGTGCCACGGTCTCGCCTTTGTTGACTTTGGTCCTGATGTCGTCAGTGCATGCGATGAGGGTAGTTTCCATGCTGTGGTTCTTGCAGAACCCGGATTGTGAGGGGTCAAGAATGTTGTTTTCTTCAAGAAAGTGGGATAGGCGGGTGTAGACTAGTTTCTCTGCAACCTTGGTGGGGAAAGGGAGGAGGGAGATGGGGCGATAGGTGGAGAGGGCCTCCGGGTCAGCTTTGTTTTTTTTTTTAGGAAAGCGGTGATTTCTGTGTGCTTCCAGGGGTCTGGGTAGGTGGCGGAGTCGAAAGAGGAGTTGATTATGTCGTGGAGTGGGCTGGCTTTGTTGTAGATGCGATGAGGACAGGGGTCGGAGGGGGATCTGGAGTGGATGGAGTTCATGTTTTTTTCGGTTTCTTCGTGTGTGGTGGGGGCCCAGGAGGTGAGTGTGGTGGGGGGGTCATGAGTGGGGGTTTAGTTGGGTGAGCGTGGGGTGTGTGTGGTGGGTGTATGTGGTATGAAGCTGTTGTGGATGTCCAGAATTTTGTGGTGGAAGTGGTTGGAGAGGGCGTCACATAGGGGCTGTGTGTGGGGGGTCTATGTTGCTGACTTTGGGTTTGGCTAGCTCTTTAATGATGGTGAAGAGTTCTTTGCTGTTTTGGGAGTTGTTGTCAAGGCGTGTTTTGTAGTGATCTCTTTTGGTGGTGCGTATGAGTTGGTGATGGGTGCGAATGGTAGTTTTGAGGGTAGAGAAGTTGGTTGTAGAGAGTTCTTGTCGCCATATTTTCTCCGCTTGGTGGCATTTGTGCTTGGAGTCTTGGAGTTCGGGGGTGAACCATTGGGCTTTCTTGATGTTGCGGGTGGCGATGTGTTTTCTGAGGGCGGCTAGTGTGTCTGTGCAGGTAGTGATCCATTTAGAGAGGTTGTGTGCTCCTGCGTTGGGGTCATTGGTGTTGGGGGGGAGGTTGTGAGCCAGTGGGGAGTTCAGGCGTTCTGTGGGGATTTTGTCCCACATGAGGTAGGGTGTGGTGTGTTGATGGTGGTGTGTGGGGGGTTTGGTGAAGGTGTAGTGGACGTAGTGGTGGTCAGTCCAGTGGAGTTTGGTGGTGTGGGAGTAGGCTATGTGTTGGCTTGAGGTGAAAATTGCGTTGAGCGTGTGTCCTGCTGAGTGGGTGGGTGCGGTGACCAGTTGTGTGAGTCCGAGGTTGGTGAGGTTGTCTATGAGGGAGGTTGAGTTGTGGTCTTGAAGTTTCTCCAAGTGAAAGTTGAAATCACTGAGGAGGATGTAGTCTGTGGAGGTGAGGGCGTGCAAGCTGATGGTGTCGGCGATGGTGTCGCAGAAGGCTGGGCGTGGTCCTGGTGGTCTGTAGATTAGTGCACCTCTGAGGGTGGAGTTGTTTTTAATGTGGATTAGGAAGTGCATGTGTTCTGTGTTGTCAATAGTGTCTTGGGAGCTGGTGGTGACTTTCATGGTGTCCCTGTGTAGGATGGCGATGCCACCACCTGGCCTGTTGAGGCAGTCTTTGCATTGGAGTTTGCATTCCTTGGGGGTGGCGATGGCTATGTCTGAATCGGAGGAGGGGTTGGTCCAGGTTTCCGTGAGGAAAGCGATGTCTGGTGAGTGTGATGTGATGAGGTCCCAGAGTTCTATGGCATGTTTGTGAAGGGAGCGGGTGTTGAGGAGCAGGCAGTTGAGGTGGTTGTGGTGGGTGGTGTTGGTGTGGTGCATGAGGGTGTTGTTGCGGAGTGTGTTCTGGTTGTGGTGTGGTGTGCGGTGGGGCTGGTTGGTGGGGGTGGGGGCAGAGCAGGTGAGTATTGCATTAGGGGTGTTGTGTTTGTTGTTGGGGAGTCGCTATGGTTGGTGTGTGGTGTGAGGGATGAGGAGCAGGAGAAATGACAGGTGTAGCAGGTGAAGGGGCCATGGGTGTGTGTGGGGCTGAGAAGGGTGCAGGTGGGGCCTGGGTTAAGTGAGTGGAGGGTTAGGGGGGAATAGATTTGTCTGAGGGGGCCAGGGAGACTGGCCCTGGGCGCGGTCTTGGCACGGACGGGCACAGACGGGCTTGCCTTTGGCGCGCCTTCAACGCGCCAGTGCCGCGTCCGCGCCGCGGCTGCCAAAAATGGGGAGGAGGGAGGGAGTGGCAGCTGGGAGGAGGGAGGGCTGGGGGAATGGGAAGGCTGGGGGGTGGGGCCGCATGGGATGGCAGCGGCGGGAAAAACAAAAAGGAAAACGGACGGTGAGGAGGTGGGGGGAGGCAGGAGGGGCCGCGGGGACGCAGCGGCAGGGGCTGTGAATGAAAAGGAAAACGGACGGTGAGAAGGTGGGGAGGCGGGAGGGGCCACAGGGACGCAGTGGCAGGGGCTGTGAATGAAAAGGAAAATGGACGGTGAGGAGGTGGGGGGGAAGCGGGTGAGACCTGGGGACGCAGCGGCAGGGACTATGAATGAAAAGGAAAATGGACGGTGAGGAGGTGGGGGGAGGTGGGAGGGGCCGCGGGGACGCAGCAGCAGGGGCTGTGAATGAAAAGGAAAACGGACGGTGAGAAGGTGGGGAGGCGGGAGGGGCCACAGGGACGCAGTGGCAGGGGCTGTGAATGAAAAGGAAAACGGACGGTGAGGAGGTGGGGGGAGGCGGGAGAGACCGTGGGGACGCAGCGGCAGGGGCTATGAATGAAAAGGAAAATGGACGGTGAGGAGGTGGGGGGAGACGGGAGGGGCCGCGGGGACGCAGCAGCAGGGGCTGTGAATGAAAAGGAAAACGGACGGTGAGGAGGTGGGGGGAGGCGGGAGGGGCCGCAGGGACGCAGCGGCAGGGGCTGTGAATGAAAAGGAAAACAGACGGTGAGGAAGTGGGGGGAGGCGGGAGGGGCCGTGGGGACACAGTGGCAGAGGCTATGAATGAAAAGGAAAACGGACGGTGAGGAGGTGGGGGGAGGAGGGAAGGGCCGCGGGGACGCAGCGGCAGGGGCTGTGAATGAAAAAGAAAATGGATGGTGAGGAGGTGGGGGGAGGCGGGAGGGGCCGTGGGGACGCAGCGGCAGGGGCTGTGAGTGAAAAGGAAAACGGACGGTGAGGAGGTGGGGGAGGCGGGAGGGGCCGCGGGGACGCAGAGGCAGGGGCTGTGAATGAAAAAGAAAACGGACGGTGTGGAGGTGGGGGGAGGTGGGAGGGGCCGTGGGGACGCAGCGGCAGGGGATTTGCAAGAAAGGAGAACGGATGGAGAAGGAGGTGGGGCGGGGCGGGGCGGCAGCACGAGGATCGAGGAGCGACCTGCCTGCTGGACATCATTGCTTTGTTGAACAACACCCTCCTGCACCATCATTGGGCATTCCCGCTTCCAGTGTCAAACGCCCCCGCAAGCATGACAAGGTAACACTTTCTTCATCCCCTGCACATCATTTTGAACTACTACAGTATTCAAATCTGGACCACGGTTCACAAAACCTCCTCGACCTCTGCCTCTAGCTTGCGCCTGAAACATCCTGTTTCCTTGCGGTTGTTGTACCATCTGTTGTACTCCATTTCCCTCCATTCCTGCTTGCGCTGCCTTAATTTGCATCAGCATCACTTTCTCCTTTAACTTTCTCTGCTTCAACTCAATCTCGTCACTACAGTATTTCACATATTGCAACACCTCATCAATCGGCTTCACCTGACAAAATATCAAATGATTCTTAATCATCTAGCTAATCTCTGGCCTCAGCCCTTCAACAAACCTGAACACAAGGTGATTCATGTCTTTCGGCTCTATGACTGCTGTACCGCTGTAATGCTTGAACGCTTTCAACAACCTCTCATAGTAGGCATGTATCGACTCTTTAGCTTCCTGTGCCGTTCGATCAATCTTTTGCCAATCAATATTCTGCGGCGACACCTTCTGCTTCAAAAACTCAATCACCTTATAGTAGTACTTCATTACATCCGGAGATGGTGCTCCGGTAACCCTGTCCCTTGCCGGTTCTGCGGTTGGCCAATCAACACTTCTCTTACACTCAAACCACAAATCAGCAGGAACAATGATCTCAAACAGCGTATTCAGGTCTTCCCAGAGACATTTTGCAAGCTTCACAAACCTGTCTGTCTGCTGATACCACTCTATTGGCTTCTCCCTCAGCCTGGGAAAGGCGTTCATAAATGACAGAATGTCACCTCTGGACCATGGTACATGGACAAGAACCCCTCCAGCTGTTTCCCTCATTGGTAGCATTTTTATTGTACCAGTATCCGGTGCTGGTTTCGCCTGCTGCTTCTCCGAGCAATCACTCTTTCTTTTATCTCTTTTCTTTGCCCATCTGCCTTCCCACTTTTCTAACGCTCCCCAACCCTGGGCACTCTGCAGTATCTCTTTGAGGTGTGGCTTCATCCTGGTAGACCTCATGTGATCAAAATCCTCCGGCTCGAAGTCTAACCTGTAGCTCCTCTTCAGATGCTTAGTATTGTCTAAGTCTGTGCCATATTTGCCTGCTAAGTTTGCCAACCTCTGATGCACCTTGCTCACTTCTTTAGTTATTTTTGGGCACAAGTACCTCAATTCTGCTTCAGTGTAAGACTCTAGTCTGTTCACTCCCATGCTCCCTTCAACTAGTTCAGCTGCTTCCATGCCCAACCTCACAAAATTAAGGTACTCTTCTCTTTCTGACCGCTCTACTGTTGCAGGGGTAGTCTGTGGTAAATATAACTTGTCTAACCATTCATTCAGTTGTTGCACAGTTAAACCTTGCAGCGAGATATTTCCAGCCTGCATCATTGGTGTTTGTGGCACATTCGCACTTGGGATCTGTGGGGTCAGCAGTCCCAAACCTGAGTGTCTCATGGCATCCGGAGGAACCCTTATCGGACTGAAGTCTAACAGGGACCTCGACCTCTCTACCATCTGTTCCACTGGAGTCATCCCTTGAGAGCTCCCTACGAACCCTCCTCTTGTCATGTCCTGGGTCATTACTCCCTGATCACACACGCTAGGCTTGTCCTGCGCGTACAATGGTACTGGTGGACCAACTGTAATGGGTAAGGATATGGCGGCTGGTGTTGGCTTATTTTCCACAACCTGCGGAACACTGGCTCCCACATTTTGATTCATTATTCATGCCGTAGCTAACTGCGGTCCTGTGACCGAAGTGTAACTCAGAACCATCTGTTGCTGTGGCTGGGGCAGTAAAAGTGGAGTTGGCTCAATTTGCACTAACTTTGGTCTCATATATGCCTGATCAGGCAGCACCATCAAGCTCGTAGTTGTTTCTAATATTGGGACATCAGGGTAGAGCCTCTGAACTGGTGGTGGCTGCAACTGCATCTGCATCTCTGGAGCAGTAGACACACTGACACTATTCTGTACTGGAGCTGGTGTCGCAACTGTATTTACCTGTGATGTATTCGCTGTTCCCTGGCTCTGTGTTGAGTTTATAGGACCTGCACTAGTACTTGGTCTATTGTCATCCATGGCATATGGCGGTGGACGATCATGTAACAACTGATTAAGGAACTCATCATCATCTGAATCATCTGCATCTGCCCAAGACCTTTTAGTCTCCTTTTCCTTGCTAGCACCCTTTTCCGTTTTACAAGTTGCCTGTCTTCCTTGCGTGTCGGCTTCCTGAGTTATTGGCAGAAACATCCTGACTCTGTCTATTATCTCCCTTTTCCACATTCTGTGTTCACTATCCCATTTAGCCTCTGCTAGTGTCTTTTCTGCTTTCCTCATTCTCCTCTCAAATTTTTGTTGCCGTTGTCGTATGGCCATCAGTTCCCAATTTGCTAAGACCTCAAACTGTTCTGGTGTCAGAGGCGGCTTTTGCTCATTTAACGCCTTCCACAAATTCTCTAAGATCTTTATATTAAATGACCCGTTCTCTGGAAATGCTAAACTCCCTTCTTTTTCTGTTAATTTGCACCATTGCTTTAGCCAAAGACATGGCGCGACTCCCCTCTCCTCCATTACGGCATACGCCGGAGTATCCTCTGGCGGTGTGGGCTCCCCCACACTCGCGATAATGTACACATCTCCCCTCAAAGTGCCCCTTAAAGCCTTGAAGAAGTTCACTTTTACGTCTTTTATTTTGCTTACAATTGACTCAGGAAGTGACTTTAACTCCCAGAACACCCTTTGCCTACCTTCTCAACCAATTGCCTCTCACGGAGGGCTGCCAATCCGTGCGCGACCCTTCTCACTAATCGACCTATCCCAGCACGGCTCCAATGACGTCACACTCACACACACTGTGGCTGACAAAGTCTTGCGGCTTGTCTCCCTCACTCTCGACCTGCACAAAACTAATGCAACATATTGCGAGAACCAAAAAACTCAAATTTGCCGGTTCACTACAGGAAGGGTAACACAATTGCTTCAGAACTTTACAGAGATTTCACTTTAAGCCTCTCCTTCTCAGATCCCGCACTCGCAAGCAAAATTTGACCCGCAAATTCTACTCTCGACTTGTCAATGGTTTGTCCCAGTGCACTTTAGAACTCCCCAAATCTCCATTGAAGTTTTCATTCACTCACATTGATTCAAACCTGACTCGTCAACCACGCCCGATTGACCTATTAAACTGCGCAAATTACAACATAAACCAAGTGTCTCATACACTTATCAATATACTCCGGAGTCTTAGACCACGCAGGGTCCGTACATTACCAACAATCACGTGGACAATTTTTGAGCACAAAGCGCCACACTCACATAAAGTTCGCCGACTTCCCTACTCTCATACTGCGGAGTACGCACACTCCTACTAAAACATTACCTGGCCTACAAATCCTCACAAACCTCACAATTCACCTGCAGTATGCATAAGCTGTGCAAGCGCAAACCCTACGCCACTCACTCTATCACTAGCCGAGAACATACCCAACTCACTTCAGCAGGCTCGGAGGTCCGGGGAAAGTAATTTGGGACTTAGGGGAACATCATCTCTCCACTTTGCATTATCCCAAAAACAACTCTAAAACAATGGTCCCTCGTCTTAGGGCCTCAAAAGGCCGTAACCGTCCTCTGCTACCAGAACTGCTAACGCGTCCCGACCTAGCTAATTTACTTACACGTGGACTCGTTTTAGGCCAATGAACCTTTTGACCCTGATTGGGGACTCCTTAAGACGAGATAGCTATTTAGCATTTCAATCAATAGATCAATTACTTCCTCAGTATTCACAATAACTAATCAATTCACCTTACCAATACCCTCCAATAAGACTGAAACACCATGACCTTTCAGCCAATAAATGATCACGCAAAGCTAATAAAGGTTAAGATATTTATTCCCTATTAGTTACAATTCTAAGGTCATATTTATTAGTCTCAATATCAATGAGCACATCAAAAGCATTATAATATGGCAACTTGAATAAGACTTTATCAAAGCAAAAATCAGGAACATCAGAACAAAGCACGATGTCAACATGAATCAACTTTAGCAGAGTATCATTAGTACAGTATTCAACAAAGCAAAGATTCAGTCATTTGCCTATTTGCACCCAATATTAGTGAATTCCTTAACTAACCTCTAATTAGCATCAGCATGTTGGGCAAAATGCAAAACAATTTAGCAACACAAATTTAGAATACATCTAACTATGGCCTCTGTCAAAAGAGCAGTTGGTACCTAGAAAGAAAAGGCAAACAGACAATTACAATTTATCATCAGATAGTTACCCCTCCAAATGGGTCGGCAGACAGTATCAGTCTTCGTCTTAAGGACAGCAGTCGATTCACCATCAGCCAGGATAGAACAGCAAAGCTCGGCAAGTTACGGAAAAAACTCTTCCCTCATAAGGAGGAGAAGTGCGTTATAGGGCAAGGAAAGGATGAGGATGGTTTAGAGTATCAGGGCAACAAAGTCTTAAGGCAGAATATCAGAGTAACGGCAAGGGTGTCCCTATAATGGCTCAGTAATGGCTAAATAAGAAGAATGGCATAGAATGGCATAGAATGGCATAGAATGGCTGATTTCTCCTTGTGTCACATCGTTATATTAATCTTGTCTAACAAGTCTCTAATTTCCAATTGGGCGATATTTGGTGCATCGTTATCTCTGTCCAATAATCCGTTGATCACTTTATTAGAATTTTCACCTAAGACAGTTCTCATGCAGTTTATTGGTTCCTGTGATTGACGTCTTCAGCGGGTAGAATGTCAGGTAAGAAAAGTTACACTCGTCGCTCCAGTCAGTAGTTCCATTGTCTTTACCAGTTTAGGCGACCTTGTACCTGTTGCAAAGTACACTGTTGCATTCAGCAAGAATGTCTCCTTGAGCAAGTCGGGTCCCATGAGAAAGAATTTACTACAGTTACACACACACATCTCTAGCTTCTGGAAAAGTACAGTTTCACGTCCTTCAGGAAGACAGCACATTGCACGTTAGAAAAACACAGTTAATATGAGACCAGGCAGCTAGCCCCAGACCCTTGCTAACTTAGTCCTAGACATAAATTTAGCAAAACCCTAATACATAACTTTTAACGCAAATACAAAATCATACATTAGTACAATATTTAATTCATCGTTTGTCAGTTTCAGTAATCATCATATAGAGTGGTAGCCACTCCCGTGGGCACATTTCAAACGTGTGCAGTACACTAAAACATTTTCTATGCAGCTTCACTATACATTATTTGTAAGCTTTCCATGTTAATAATGATTACAAAAATTACACTCCAACAGGTTCGGCCTTCATCTAGGGAAACCTACCAAACCCAGACATGTTTTAAAATAGACACCCCAAGGAGTCCAAGGAGGTGTGGCTTGCCTGGATCCAGCAACATTTTCTTACCCAGACTCCTCGGCAAGCCTCAAAATTTGCATAAAAAATCATATTTTCCTAACTTTTCTTTGTAGGATCACCGCTGCAGCACAAATTTCCTACCACCCAGCGTTCCCCTCAGTCCCCCAAGTAAAATGATACCTCACTTGCATGGGACCCCAAAGCAGAGTCAGCCTAAAAGATGTGTAAAAGAAAAATATGTGCTTATCAACTCGATGTGCTATTCCCCTCAATCTCTACAAGTTTTGGGCCTTTTTCTGTTACAGGCACCTGGCCCAACCCCACAAGTGAGGTACCATTTTTATCGGGAGACTTGGGGGAACGCTGGGTGGAAGGAAATTTGTGGCTCCTCTCAGATCCCAGAACTTTCTGTCACCGAAATGAGAGGAAAAAGTGTTTTTTTGGCCACATTTTGAGGTTTGCAAAGGATTCTGGGTAACAGAACCTAGTCAGAGTCCCACAAGTCACGCCATCTTGGATTCCCCTAGGTGTCTAGTTTTCAAAACTGTGCAGGTTTGATAGGGTTCCCTAGGTGCCGGCTGAGCTAGAGGCCAAAATCCACAGCTAGGCACTTTGCAAAAAACAGCTCTGTTTTCTTTGTGAAAATGTGATGTGTCCACGTTGTGTTTTGGGGCTTTTCCTGTCACGGGCGCTAGGCCTACTTCCACAAGTAAGGTACCATTTTTATTGGGAGACTTGAGGGAACGCTGGGTGGAAGGAAATTTGTGGCTCCTCTCAGATTCCAGAACTTTCTTTCACTGAAATGAGAGGAAAAAGTGTTTTTTTCGGCCAAATTTTGAGGTTTGCAAAGGATTCTGGGTAACAGAACCTGGTCAGAGCCCCACAAGTCACCCCATCTTGGATTCCTCTAGGTGTCTAGTTTTAAAAAATGTGCTGGTTTGCTAGGTTTCCCCAGGTGCCGGCTGAGCTAGAGGCCAAAATCCACAAGTAGGCAGTTTGTAAAAAACACCTCTGTTTTCTGTGGAAAAATGTGATGTGTCCACGTTATGTTTTGTGGCATTTCCTTTCGCAGGTGCTAGGCCTACCCCCACAAGTGAGGTACCATTTTTATCGGGAGACTTGGGGGAACACTGGGTGGAAGGAAATTTGTGGCTCCTCTCAGATTCCAGAACTTTCTGTCACCGAAATGAGAGGAAAAAGTGTTTTTTTGGCCACATTTTGAGGTTTGCAAAGGATTCTGGGTAACAGAACCTAGTCAGAGTCCCACAAGTCATGCCATCTTGGATTCCCCTAGGTGTCTAGTTTTCAAAACTGTGCAGGTTTGATAGGTTTCCCTAGGTGCCGGCTGAGCTAGAGGCCAAAATCCACAGCTAGGCACTTTGCAAAAAATAGCTCTGTTTTCTTTGTGAAAATGTGATGTGTCCACGTTGTGTTTTGGGGCTTTTCCTGTCACGGGCGCTAGGCCTACTCCCACAAGTAAGGTACCATTTTTATTGGGAGACTTGAGGGAACGCTGGGTGGAAGGAAATTTGTGGCTCCTCTCAGATTCCAGAACTTTCTTTCACTGAAATGAGAGGAAAAAGTGTTTTTTTGGGCCAAATTTTGAGGTTTGCAAAGGATTCTGGGTAACAGAACCTGGTCAGAGCCCCACAAGTCACCCCATCTTGGATTCCTCTAGGTGTCTAGTTTTAAAAAATGTGCTGGTTTGCTAGGTTTCCCCAGGTGCTGGCTGAGCTAGAGGCCAAAATCCACAGGTAGGCAGTTTGTAAAAAACAACTCTGTTTTCTGTGGAAAAATTTGATGTGTCCACGTTGTGTTTTGGGGCATTTCTTTTCATGGGCGCTCGGCCTACCCCCACAAGTGAGGTACAATTTTTATCGGGTGACATGGGGGAACGCTGGGTGGAAGGAAATTTGTGGCTCCTCTCAGATTCCAGAACTTTCTGTCACCGAAATGAGAGGAAAAAGTGTTTTTTAGGCCAAATTTTGAGGTTTGCAAAGGATTCTGGGTAACAGAACCTGGTCAGAGTCCCACAAGTCACCCCATCTTTGATTCCCCTAGATGTCTAGTTTTCGAAAATGCATAAGTTTGCTAGGTTTCCACAGGTGCCGGCTGAGCTAGAGGCCAAAATCCACAGCTAGGCACTTTGTAAAAAACACCTCTGTTTGCTGTGGAAAAATGTGATGTGTCCACGTTGTGTTTTGTGGCATTTCCTTTCGCAGGCGCTAGGCCTACCCCCACAAGTGAGGTACCATTTCTATCGGGAGACTTGGGGGAACGCTGGGTGGAAGGCAATTTGTGGCTCCTCTCAGATTCCAGAACTTTCTGTCACCGAAATGAGAGGAAAAAGTGTTTTTTTGGCCACATTTTGAGGTTTGCAAAGGATTCTGTGTAACAGAACCTGGTCAGAGCCCCACAAGTCATGCCATCTTGGATTCCCCTAGGTGTCTAGTTTTCAAAACTGCGCAGGTTTGATAGGTTTCCCTAGGTGCCGGCTAAGCTAGAGGCCAAAATCCACAGCTAGGCACTTTCCAAAAAAACAGCTCTGTTTTCTTTGTGAAAATGTGATGTGTCCACGTTGTATTTTGGGGCTTTTCCTGTCGCGGGCGCTAGGCCTACCCCCACAAATGAGGTCCCAATTTTATCGTGAGACTTGGGGAAACGCTGGGTGGATGGAAATTTGTGGCTCCTCTCAGATTCCAGAACTTTCTGTCACCGAAATGAGTGGAAAACGTGTTTTTTTGGCCAGATTTTGAGGTTTGCAAATGATTCTGGTTAACAGAACCTGGTCAGAGCCCCACAAGTCACCCCATCTTGGATTCCCCTACGTGTCTAGTTTTAAAAAATGTGCTGGTTTGCTAGGTTTCCCCAGGTGCTGGCTGAGCTAGAGGCCAAAATCCACAGGTAGGCAGTTTGTAAAAAACAACTCTGTTTTCTGTGGAACAATTTGATGTGTCCACGTTGTGTTTTGGGGCATTTCCTTTTGTGGGCGCTCGGCCTATCCCCACAAGTGAGGTACAATTTTTATCGGGTGACATGGGGGAATGCTGGGTGGAAGGAAATTTGTGGCTCCTCTCAGATTCCAGAACTTTCTGTCACCGAAATGAGAGGAAAAAGTGTTTTTTAGGCCAAATTTTGAGGTTTGCAAAGGATTCTTGGTAACAGAACCTGGTCAGAGTCCCACAAGTCACCCCATCTTGGATTCCCCTAGATGTCTAGTTTTCGAAAATGCATAAGTTTGCTAGGTTTCCACAGGTGCCGACTGAGCTAGAGGCCAAAATCCACAGCTAGGCACTTTGCAAAAACCAGCTCTGTTTTCTTTGTGAAAATGTGATGTGTCCACGTTGTGTTTTGGGGCATTTCCTGTCGCGGTTGCTAGCCCTATCCACGCAAGTGAGGTACAATTTTTATCGTGAGACATGGGGGAACACAGAATAGCAAAACAATTGTTATTGCCCCTTGTCTTTCTCTACATTTTGCCCTTCCAAATGTAAGACAGTGTGTAAAAAAGACATCTATTTGAGAAATGCCCTGTAATTCACATACTATTATGGGTACCCCATAATTCAGAGATGTGCAAATAACCACTGCTTCTCAACACCTTATCTTCTGGCCATTTTGGAAATACAAAGGTTTTCTGGATACCTATTTTTCACTTTTTATATTTCAGCAAATGAATTGCTGTATACCCGGTATAGAATAAAAACCCATTGCAAGGTGCAGCTCATTTATTGGCTCTGGGTACCTAGGGTTCTTGATGAACCTACAAGCCCTATATATCCTCGCAACCAGAAGTGTCCAGCTGACGTAACGGTATATTGCTTTAAAAAATTTGACATCGCAGGAAAAAGTTACAGAGTAAAACGTGGAGAAAAATGGCAGTTTTTTTCACCTCAATTTCATTATTTTTTTTATTTCAACTGATATTTTCTGTAGGAATCACTTGTAGGATCTACACAAATGACCCCTTGCTTAATTTATACTTTTGTCTTCTTTTCAGAAATGTTTAGCTTTCTGGGATCCAGCATTGGTTTCTCACCTATTTTGGTCACTAACTGGAAGGAGGCTGAAAGCACAAAAAATAGTAAAAATGGGGTATGTCCCAGTAAAATGTCAAAATTGTAGTGAAAAATGGGATTTTCTAATTCAAGTCTGCCTGTTCCTGAAAGCTGGGAAGATGGTGATCTTGCCAACGCAAACCCTTTGTTGATGCCATTTTCAGGGAAAAAACCACGAACCGCCTTCTGCAGTCCTTTTTCCAATTTTTTAGAAAAAAAACAAAATTTTCACTGTATTTTGGCTGATTTCTTGGTCTCATTCAGGGGAACCCACGAAGTCTGGGTACCTCTAGAATCCCTAGGATGTTGGAAAAAAAGGACGCAAATTTGGCGTGGGTAGCTTATGTGAACAAAAAGTTATGAGGGACTAAGGCGAACTGCCCCAAATAGCAAAAAAAAGGCTCGGCACAGGAGGGGAAAAGGCCTGGCAGCAAAGGGGTTAAGGAAGTAATGATGCTGACAACCACTCATAAGTCCTGTAAACATGTTTTATTGCCAATAATAAGTGCATTGATTCAAAGTGATACTCCAGTTTTGCATTTTTAATACAAGTGAATGTTCTGACATGTGACTTGTGGATCTAGACCTCTCTTGTGGAGGGCTGAAAATGATTACACAATGTCATCCAATAATATTTCCATCAGCATGTGTATATTTGTAAATTCTTGCCTAGTACTGAGTAGTGTGTGTTTAATAAATGCACTTTTTCGTTTTTCAAAAGAAAAAGCAAATGGACAACCATTTATTGTTATTATTCTGTACTTGTGAGTGGTAATTACTAGCCTACACCACCTCCCTTGAGTAGACCTTGCACTGCTCTGCTTCACTATCTGGCCACACAACTAATGACATATTTTCTAACAGCAAGCACTCTCAATATTAAAGTAGATCAAAATATGTAAATTAAAGTGAACAAAACAAGAGTGCAATAAAAGGCATGAGCAAATAGAGTGAATGCTAAGCAGCACGACTCCAGCAAGCATCATCCTGTCAGATACCCTCGCCAGAAGCGTGCACCTTTCTTTCCACTCTCAACACTTTCTTATTTCCGCCAGTCCACCTTACTGGCACGTGGAAGCTGAATGAGATGCTGCTTGGAAGAATAACTGAATATAAACGAGTCTCTGTTTGGTGAGCGGTAGTGAAGGGCCTGGAACTCTCACCCACTCCCACCATCAATGGAATACAAAGCAGCCGCTGCCAGAGTCCCTGGCATCTCTGGGAAGAGGGAGACGCGTTGTCCTTGTGTTTTCTCTTTGATAAGTTCATTTTCCCCACACAAGTTACTTCACCTCTGTCATCGACGGGCCGCATATCAAGAGAAGAGCGTGTGCAGAGCTGAACAGCACCTGCAGCCTCTAGGTATATTGAAAAACATTGATTTTGTGTCAGTTTTATACCAATATGTGTACGAAAGGTTATGTAAGTTATTCATCTCCTGACACTGATGCACTCTTTTCTCGAAATGCCCAAGACCCTTAGCACACTTGTATTGAATTAAACACCAATATTAACTGATACTCATAAGATCGCCTATCGACCCGTGTCTGCTCTCTGGGGTTCGGCTCTAACAGATTAACTCTTTCGAGTTTCACACAGTACCTTCTGCAGTCCTGGAAGAGTGGAAAATCTTCATGCCGTACAAAATCTTAACACCTCTCAACCTCATTTAAAATCGGGCTGCTGTGTCGCAATTCCTTCTCTCCTCCGTTGTTTCCATACGGCGAAGGCGGGTAATATGACACCTCCCTATTTAAAGAAGTCAGTAGCTTATCGGCAATGTGCGGTTGTGTTGCGGCTTGCAAGAACTTTATTAATCAGCCCCTAATGTGCGGATGGTATTCACCACCCGCGAAGAAAGCAACAGTGTGACACAATGGGTACTAATGCAAACGATTAACTCGCCCATCCCTCCCTCCAAACACTGGTTTTATAGTTAAACAAGCAAGGGCAAAGCAAAGAGTCCTCGCCTTTACCAACTATTAGCTTTGCCAATGTGTATATACCTGTTGCACGGCATCCCTGATGGGAAAAACAAATAAAAATAGAAGCGGGCGGGAGGAATAATTTTGGTGGGGGAAAGAGTGGGAGAGGGGAAACAATAAAGAGGGTCGAATCACAGAGGAAGGGGAAGCAACATTAGGGCGGGGGAAGCAACACTTTGGGTGCAGGTGTGGGTAAGCAACACAGATGGCACAGGGAGGGAAGCAAACGGAAACGGACACATCTGGAGTGGGCGCACACCTTCCTCCTGACTTCTAAGGCTGCCTGCTCTTCATTGACAAATGCTGCTCACACCTAGACACCTCCCTTCCTTTGTAATCCTCTACATGCTAGAGCCAGTCCAGGAAAGGGGCATCCCCCACCCACTGACTGGCACTGGGTACAAGAATAGCACCCGCAAAACCTCTCATCAGAGCACTCATGGACCTGCGGAAGATTCAGAAGAAGGACTGCTCTGCTGTCTGAAGAAGGAAGACTGAATCCAGTTAACGTGCACCTAGAATCCCGAGAAGTGACTCCAAGGGTCAGTTGACTGACCTCCTGTTTGAGCTACGAAGACACAGCAAGTCCTCCCGGCAACTGCCCAGCTGACAGCAGTACATGGACATGCCTGAGTCTTGCTGCGGGCCGCTTCTGGAGTGAGTACTGATCATCAGGAAGTGCCTCATAGGTCCTGAACCCTTGGCTGGCATCAGACTATACGATCTTCCTTCAAAGCTAAACTTCAGGAGAAAATCCAGAAGTTTGGGGCTCTTTATGAACGCAAGTGGGCTCCTCGCAAAGGCACCGATCACTGCGTCTCCTAGCAATGCGATGGTGTAACAGCATTCTGCTCTTCAAGCCAAACACACTTTGAGGGTGACTTTTTTAGATTGGGTATGTTTGCTAATTACCATTACTATAACCCAAATCATTGGTAGATTGGGTTATGTGGTCCTGACAAAGTGCCCAGATCCATAGGGACTTTACATGGCACAAAACATGTTGACCGGCTTTCTCATTTTCCTGTGAGCTGTACCGGTTCCTTTCCTCCAACACAACTACCCTTTGTTTTCATTTATAACAAGAGGTCCCACGTATTAAAACTTTCAGGGTCTCCTAGTTATTTTAATACCACACTCACAGTAATGTACACACACAGCACTGCCACTTATACTTCATCACAACATCCTATTTTAAAAGAACTCTTGCAAAAAGGCCTCTTTTTGCGCCTTTTGGGCAATGGAGCTGCCCAATGATGAAGCATGACACCTATCAGGGTGTGTGAGGGCTCCTGCTTTTGAGCAATCTGATCACCCAGTCTGCTTGCTTAGACCTATCCTGACATACTGCCTGTTGTTTCCTTTTCTGATACTTTTAGGAACTGCATACTTCACTTGCATACATGCGCATTTAGAGAGGGTCTATGCTGGACCTAAATGTGCTCTCAGTCCCCCCATTATTGTGTTCTGAATCACTGATAATACCACAGCAACATTTGCAGTGAAATTATTGTACAAGTAAATGGTGCAAGGCGGGGGTGCGAGTTATAGTTACTTGAGATAACTATTACTTGTGAATTTCAGTGGTTTTTAGAGTTTAAAATGTTATGTTACGGAACATTTCACCTAACTATTAAGTTAATTTAACCTTTGTTTTTAAGTGAATATATATATATATATATATATATATATATGTTTTTTTCACTTAAAAAATGAAAGGTTACAGGGACGTTATAGTTAGGTTCGGAATTTACTTCTAAAAAGTCTTAGAAACTATAACTCGTGTCCCCGCCATGCACAGTTTTTTCTTCATTCATTTTACTGCTAATGCTTCATAGATATTTTTAGTGACATTATAAAAGTTGTCAAGATTGCTATAATATCTGGGGTAATTAGCAGTGTATGGCGAGGGCGCTAGTTATAGTTACCTTAGGCCGTTTAATCATAATAACCCCTGGGAGGTGGTGGTTCCCAGAGCATGAAAATGCCCTAGGAGAGGGGTCCGTGTTCTCCCTCCTTTATTTTAACATGCCCCCGGGACCTAGTCCACCCCGGAGCTTTATTAAACCAATCGCAAGAGACGTGCTTTATTTTTTTTTTACTTTTTGCCCCAGATTCATGACCCTGTTGCAAATTTGCCACAATAATTTGAAGAAAAAAACAACACTTTTTTGCCCTGGGGGAGGGGCTCTTTGAGACCCCAGCACCGGAGCTAAGGGGTCAGGGTGCCCTTACCTTGGCCCCTTTTCCTATTTTTTTACCTTTTTTCCGGGACAAGACTGAAGCCGAGTCTCAAGATGGCTGCCAACACTTCCTTGTTGAAGTGTCAGAAGCTGATCAGATCTCAGCTCAAGATCAGGAGGGTTCATGAAGCCTTCGAGACCTTATACATACAAATTTGTTTTGTATTTAATATTTGAAAAACTACTGAAAGGATTTACACAACATAACAAAAAGGGCTCTTTCCTGTTCAAAATTCCTGTGGAAATTGACACGGAGAAAACATGTTTTGGAACCACCTTGTTCTCTGACGCCACTTGACCGACCACCCTGAAAACTTTCATCTGACGTGAGCGTTGAATTTTTTGGGAACGTTTTGGGAAGATTTGTCCACCGGCGCCAAAGATATAGACAATAAAAAAAAAAAACTTTTTCTATGGAAATTAGGTCCTAACTATAATTACCTTGTGGTGACTGCCACTGGGTAATATATATATATATATATATATATATATATATATATATATATATATATATATAAAATGGAATGGTCCCATGAGACCACCACCTCTCCAGGGCAAAGAGTAAAAATGAGTAAAGGGGATCTGTTTCAGACCCCCGTTAGCCCCGGAGACCACCATCTCCCCGGGGCTATCTTCACTTTGGAGGGGGGCAGCCCCCTCAAAGAGCCACAGATGACCCAGGGTACCGCCACCTCCCAGGGCCGGCTCCTGCTATGTCCCAGGGTGCCAACCCCCGTGACATAGCTGTTTGCTGTGGCTTGGCTGCAGTTCTGAAGCTTCAGCCAAGCCACAGCAAACACACTGCTGTTTGACAGTGGGAACCTGTAAAGCAGGTCCCAGCGTCAAACAGTGGAGCTTTCATCTCTGTTCCAGGGACGTGTGCAGGGAACAGAAATGAAATGCTTCAGCAAGGAGGGAGCTGCTGTCAATGCAGTTCCCTGCTTGCTGAAGCAATGGCTCAGCGAGAGAAGCCTTAAGGCTTCCCTCGCGGTGCCAGGTAGCTCATAAAGGGCATTTTCCTAATTAATTCAAATAAAACTTTGTATAAACAAATGTGTAGGGACCACATTAAAGCCCTTGAGGGCTCCTTTACAGTCCCGGATAGCCCATAGAGAACTAAAAAATAAAAATAAAAAAAGAGAAAGAGACCTTCACACTGAGCGTTCAGGGTTTATAGAGGGTCAGCCGTGTGCAGTGGTGGTTGGATTAATGTATAGTAATTAAAATTACTGTAAGTTAAAAAGATTGCATGGACGTTATAGTTAGGAAATAGAATTTAAAAAAAACATAGAAATTCACTTTAACAACCAAAGGTTACAGGGAGGTTATAGTTAGGCTCACATTTTAAACATACAAAACCATAGAAACTCAACAGTTATAATTAGAGTAACCTCAAGTAACTATAACTCCTGCCCTAAGGTAACTATAACTCGTGCCCTCCCATGCATTGCTAATTAGCCCACAAATTACAGCACTCATTATTTTTAAAAAAATTTTTTTTACTTTGAAAATACTTTATTAATGTATTAAAGACCACTTTTAGTGAAGAATATAGGAAGTAGGGTACTTGAAGATATAAGCATTATGGTGAATAAAATAGAGACAATACATGTAAATACGATAACAGTTGCCAGCATATTAGCTGGTAATTTTTTATTTTTTTTATTTTTATTATTATTATTTTTGGAAAAGGAAGAGAGATAATTACATTCATACATCATTGCCAATAAACATACAGTTTGCAAAAAAAATATATATATATATGATTACATCTTCTCATTAGGCTGGAAAGGAACACTTTCCTCATTTATCATCCAGACAAAACCTCAGATTGAGCCTTCATTCATTGGCCGAAAGCCAATTCCGAAATTGTCCCCAAATAGCTTTCCCTTTCTTCCTAGCCAATCTCCCCTTCCGTTCATACAGGGCAATTTCCAGATGATACACAGATAATAACCGGCCCAGCCACTGCTGCCACGACGGTGGTTGCGGGTTCAGCCATGCAGAGGAGATACATAATCGATAAACCGCCATGGCAAGGAAAATAAATGCTCTCTGTCGTCTCATTATTTGCTCAGCGACCCCTAAGACCATGATCTCCGGGGTAAGGACCACATCATACCCCAATATTTATTTTATCACGAGTTGCATGCCATCTCTCAATGTCGTTGATTCCATGCACGTGGCAAACATATGAACTATATCTGTTCCGTGGACCCCACATCTTGGACAATCAATTCCTCGTGAGCCCCCCCACTTAACAAGGTGGGCCGGTGTATAGTACAGGTCGAACATGGTCTTATAATGTTGTGCTTGTAGAGACGAAGAGAGTAGCATGGTGTGTCCTAATTCGAGTGATTTGAGAAAATTAGCACTTCCATCAACCAGTTTGCCGTTCCACCTTTCACTATGCTTCCCCAAATAATTGGGTTGTTATGCCATCAATAAGGAATAAATTAATTTGATAGTCATATTAGATTCCCCCAGAATACCTTTTAACAGTAGGTTACTTTTAAACCCCTGTGGCCCCCCGTTTTCTTGCCCAAAAAGTCTCGTACCTGTAAATATTTAAAAAAATCCCTTTGTTCTAGACCGTACCGTTCTTGAAGACTCATAAACGCCTTCATTCCAGAGTCGTCGAAAAAGTCTCCTAACCTCACTATGCCTTTGGAGGCCCATTTTGCCATTTAGCTATCCTTAAATATTCAGGAAGCGAAGGGTTATTCTTAATTAGGGCATAATAGTTAAATCTTCCAAGCCTGTTCTTTGTACGCCATGGCCGCCAGCATTTATAGGCCACCTCTAATACCTTGTATCGAGCTTTCTTATAATACCCAGGTTCATAGAAGGTTAACAAACACCCAATGGCGTCGGATCCCACGAGCAGCTCATAAATATTGGAACCATCTTCAACCTCATTCTCCCCTGCTTTTTCCCCCCATAATGGGTGCATATATTGAAATGCTGCTGCCATTTGATATAGCTTCATATTAGGCAGAGCCCACCCCCCCTTTTCCCGAGGTAGAGACAGCCCAGTCCTGCCTGCCAGGATCCCGGTGGGGTTTTTTCAGTACTTTGTGTGAGGGCAGGCCACTGGCCTTTGAAATGTAAGTGTGAGCCCCTCCACCCTCCCTGCCCAGGAAGACTCTTTCAGTATGCAGATGAAAGAAGACGTTACTGAGTGTCCTGTGTTTATGGTTGTCTGTGTAGAATGCACAAGGGAGCTATCAACCAACACAGACCAGACGTGGCTTGGAGACAGGCTGTAAAGCACAGATGGTAGTAAGTGCAGAGAACTACCCACTGCCTAAAAGTAGCATTTCTAAAATAGTAATTAAATCCAACTTCACCAGTAAGCAGTATTTTCTATTACCTGTCTGGCAATACCAAACAAGGCATGGCTACTCCTTCCACATCAGAATCTACCACTTAAGAGTATATGAGGGCAGTTCTAATGCTAGTCTATGAGAGGAGCAGGTCTCACTGTAGTCGAAAACAAATTAAGGAGTTTTTCACTACCAGGACATGTAAAACACACAAGTACATGTCCTGCCTTTTACCTACACAGCACCCTACCCTATGGGTTACATAGGGGTGACTTATATGTAGAAAAAGGGGAGTTTGAGGCTTGGCAAATAGTTCTAAATGCCAAGTCGAAGTGGCAGTGAAACTGCTCACACAGGCCTTGCGATGGCAGGCCTGAGACATGGTTAAGGGGTGGGTGGCACAATCAGTGCTGCAGACCCACTAGTAGCATTTAATTCACAGGCCCAGGGCACAGTTAGTACACTTTACAAGGGACTTACAGGTAAATTAAATATGCTATTTGGGTAGAAACCAATTGTTAGACCTGACAGCCTTAGGGTGGTCACCCCTAACTTTTTGCCTGCCTCCCTCCACTTCTTGGACACTGTTTTTGCTGGGTTTTAGACTCTGCGCACTTTACCACTGCTAACCAGTGCCAAAGTGCATATACTCTCTCCCTTTAAACATGATAACAATGGATCATACCCAATTGGACTATTTGATATACTTATAGGTCCCTAGTAGAAGGCACTATATGTGCCCAGGGCTTGTAGATTAAATGCTACTAGTGGGCATGCAGCACTGATTGTGCCACCCACTTAAGTAGCCCCTTAACCTTGTCTCAGGCCTGCCATTGCAAGGCCTGTGTGTGCAGTTTCACTGCCAATTCGACTTGGCATTTAAAAGTACTTGCCAAGCTTAAAACTCCCCTTTTTCTACATATAAGTCACCCCTAAGGTGTGCCCTAGGTAACCCCTAGGGCAGGGTGCTGTGTGGGTAAAAGGCAGGACATGTACCGTGTAGTTTACATGTCCTGTAGTGTAAAACTCCTAAATTTGTTTTTACACTACTGTGAGGCCTCCTCCCTTCATAGGCTAACATTGGGGCTACCCTCATACATTGTTGGAGTGGTAGCTGCTGATCTGAAAGGAGTAGGAAGATCATATTTAGTATGGCCGGATGGTAATACAAAATCCTGCTGACTGGTGAAGTTGGATTTAATATTACTATTTTGGAAATACCACTTTTAGAAAGTGAGCATTTCTCTGCACTTAAATCTTTCTGTGCCTTACAATCCACGTCTGGCTGGGTTTAGTTGACAGCTCCTTGTGCATTCACTTAGACACACCCCAAACACAGGATACTCAAACTCACTTGCACACATCTGCATTTTGAATGGGTCTTCCTGGGCTCGGAGGGTGGATGGCCTGCTCTCACACAAAGGACTGCCACACCCCCTACTGGGACCCTGGCAGACAGGATTGAACTGAAAGGGGACCTGGTGCACTTCTAAGACATTCTTTGAAGTCTCCCCCACTTCAAAGGCACATTTGGGTATAAAAACAGGGCCTCTGCCCTACCACCTCAGACACTTCCTGGAGAAGAAACTTTTAACCAGAACCTGCATCCTGCCAAGAAGAACTGCCTGGCTGCCCAAAGGACTCACCTGTCTGCTTTCTGTGAAGGACTGCTGCCTTGCTGTTGCCCTGTTGCCTTGCTGCTCCCTGGCTGTGGTGAAGAAGTGCTCTCCAAGGGCTTGTGTAGAGCTTGCCTCCTGTTCCCTGAAGTCTCAGGACCAAAAAGACTTCTTTCTTGCAACTGGACTCCTTGTGTGGTAAAAATTCGACACACAGCTTGCTAAAACCAACGCACAGCCTGTCCCGCGGTGAGAAATTCACCGCACGCCGAACCGGAATGACGCAGCTCGACTTCGCAAGGAAAAGATCGACGCGGCGCCTGCGTTGCGACGGGAACTTCGACGCAAGGCCCACCGGATCAACGCACAGCCGACCTGGGACGACGCAGCCCGATTTCCAGAGGGGAAATCGACACAGCACCTGCCGTGCAGGATAAATATCCTTGCAACGCCCACCGGAACGACGCAGAGCTTCTCACAAGCCCAGGATTCCACGCACAGACCCCGGGGCGTCGGAAAACCCCACAACCCAAAGAGGATCCATGACCGAGCGCTGGAAATCGACACACAGCCGTCCCTGCATGGAAACTAAACGACGCATCGACCGTTTGCGGCCTGAGAAATCGACGCACACCCCTTTGTTTCCTCGCTTCTCCTCCTCTGCGGCCCTTTGCGGAGATTTTTCACGCAAACCAGGTACTTTATGCTTGAAAGAGACTTTGTTTCCTTTTAAAAGACTTAAGACACTTTGGGCCTCATTATGACCCTGGCGGTACAGAACCGCCAGGGTCAACGGGGGCGGGAGCACCGCCGACAGGCCGGCGGTGCTCCCTTGGGCATTCCGACCGCGGCGGTAACGCCGCGGTCGGACCGGGACAACTGGCGGTCTCCCGCCAGTTTCCCGCTGCCGAAATGAATCCTCCAAGGCGGCGCAGCATGCTGCGCCGCCTTGGGGATTCTGACACCCCCTACCGCCATCCTGTTCCTGGCGGTTCGCCCGCCAGGAACAGGATGGCGGTAGGGGGTGTCGCGGGGCCCCTGGGGGCCCCTGCAGTGCCCATGCCAATGGCATGGGCACTGCAGGGGCCCCCGTAAGAGGGCCCCGCTAGTATTTCACTGTCTGCATAGCAGACAGTGAAATACGCGACGGGTGCAGTAGCACCCGTCGCACCTTCCCACTCCGCCGGCTCGATTACGAGCCGGCTTCATCGTGGGAAGGTTGTTTTCCCCTGGGCTGGCGGGCGGCCTTTTGGCGGCCGCCCGCCAGCCCAGGGGAAAACTTGGAATACCCTCCGCGGTCTCTGGACCGCGGAGCGGTATTTTGGAGGGGGGAAGTCTGGCGGGCGGCATCCGCCGCCCGCCAGACTTAGAATGAGGGCCTTTATATCACTTTTCAGTGATATCTCTACATTTACTTATTGCATCTTTGATCGTTTTTGACCTGCAAATATCCAGATAAATATCAAATATTTTTCTAAACACTGTGTGGTGTATTTTTGTGGTGCTATATTGCGTTATTGTATGATTTATTGCATAAATAGTTTACACATTGCCTTCTAAATTAAGTCTGACTGCTCAGTGCCAACCTACCAGAGGGTGGGCACAGGATAATTTGAATTGTGTGTGACTCACCCTGACTAGAGTGAGGGTACTTGCTTGGACAGGGGGTAACCTGACTTCCAACCAAAGACCCCATTTCTAACACCAATGTTGCCATGTTTAGGAGAGAGAGCATATGCACTGTAGCACTGGACAGCAGTCCTAAAACCAGCAAAAACAGTGTTAGAAAAGTTGAGGGAGGCAGGGAAAAAGTTAGGGGGTGACCACCCTAGGGCTGTCAGGTCTATCATGTGTCCCTCCCAGCTAAAAGTGGAGAGAGCTACCCAACCCCTTGGCAGCTCTCATCACTAAGGCGGAAGAATCTGGAGAGACCATCAGCATTGGCGTGGTCAGTCCTTGGGCGAATCTCCAGCGTAAAGTCCATTCCCTGTAGGGAGATGGACCACCTCAAGATTTTAATATTTTCACCCCTCATCTAAATGAGACATTTGAGGGACATGTGGTCTGTCTGAACCCGGAAGTGAGTCTCAAACAGGTATGGTGCCCAGACCAAAGCAAATGCTTCTCTTTCAGTAGCACTCCACCTCTGTTCCCATGGAAGTAACCTCCTAGTAATGAAGGCTACTGGTTGGTCTAGACCCTTCTCATTCAGCTGTGATAAGACGGCCCCTATGCTACGCTCTGAAGCATCCGTCTGCACTATGAATTCCTTGGAGTGATCAGGGACCCTGAGCCCAGGTGCTGTGCATATGGCTTCCTAGAGCGAATCAAAGGCTTTCTGACAAGCCTGTGTCCAGATCACCAACCTGGGCTGCTTTTTGGTAGTCAGCTCAGTTAAGGGGGCCACATGGTGCCATATCCCTTAACAAATCTGCGGTAGTAACTAGTGAGGCCCAGGAAGGCCCTCACTTCAGTTTGAGTTCTAGATGGCTGCCAGGCCATGATTGTTTCAATCTTTGCCTGGAGGGGCGCACCTTGCCACCACCCACCAGGTGTCCCAAGTTCACCACGGAACCCTGCCCAATCTGGCACTTACTGGCCTAGATTGCCAGTCCTGCCTGTTGCAGGGCCTGGAGCACCTCTTGGAAGTAAAGCAGGTGTTCCTCCCAGCTGGCGCTGTAGACGGCAATCTCATCTAGTTAAGCGGCATAGAATGCGTCCTTACCACCGAGGACCCTGTTAACCAACCTTTGGAAGGTAGAAGGGGCATTCTTCCTGCCAAAGGGCATTACCCAGAATTGGTAATGTCTGTCAGGGGTCGAAAATGCGAACCTCTCTTTTGCCTCCTGAGTCAAGGTGATTTGCCAGTTCCCTGAGGTTAAATCAAAGGTACTGAGGAATTTGGCAGCACCTAGTCTGTCAATGAGCTCATTAGCTCAGGGGATGGGGTGTGCATCAGTCCTTGCGACTAAATTGAAACCTCAGTAGTCCACACAGAACCGAAGTTCTGGTTTGGCACCCTGTGGGGCAACCTTTGATACCAATACTACTTGGCTGGCCCAGGAACTGTTAAACGATTTAATCACCCCTAAAGCTACCAACTGGGCACCTTCATCCTTGATGCTGGCCTTCACCCTGTCTGACAACCTGTGCATTTTGTTTTTTACAGGGGGACTGTCTCCGGTGTCAATATCATGGAAGCACAGGTGTATGAGTCCAGGGGTGAGGGAAAACAGAGAGGAAAATTGCTCCAGGAACTGGTAACAGTCACCTTGCTGATCTAGCATCAGGGAGTCAGAGAGGTTGACACCTCCCACTGACCCATCACTTTCCTGTGCAGAGAGAAGGTCGGGGAGAGGTTCATTCTCCTCATTCACACCCTCATCAGTCACTAGGAACATGCTGACTTCAGAACTCTCACAAAGAGGCTTCAGTCTGTTTACATGGACCACCCCTAGGGGGAGTCCTAGGGGTCTGGAGGCCCACGAAGTAAGTGTCCTCCCCTTATGCTCTGTTATCTTGTATGGGCCAGACCAGCTATCCTAGAGATCTCTGGGCTCTACTGGTTCCATGACCCATACTTTGCCTCCTGGTTGAAACTCCGCCAGAGTGGCCCTCTGTTCATATCAGCATTTCATTACCTCTTGACTGGTTTCAAGGTTACTTTTGGCCTTCTCCCAGAAGCAGTGAATCTGGTTGCGGAGGGCATGTGGTTGTGGAGTGCACACATGTAGCTCCTAGTAAATTAGGGGATGCCTGTTGCCTCAAGCCCTCAAGAGTGGGACATACCTTGTGTGCTTTTCAGAATTCCTCCCTAGTGGCCCACCCTCAGCTTGCCAGCCAGCAAGCTCAGGTAGGTCACCTAGGGGGGCAATGTCATCTCCTGTTGGCACAGGGGCCTCCTCCTCAGGGACCGCGTCAACCTCCACCGTGGGAACTTCTGGGACCGTTTTCCTGCACCCTTTGCCCCTCTTGTTGGCAGCTGCCTGGGCCATTCTTCCAGGCTCCAAACTCCCATGACCTCCCTCCCGGGCAGCCATGGACCATGTGGTCATGCAGACCCACTCAGGCAATCCCATCATCTCGAATGAGACCTGAGCTATACCTCCCTCTAGGTAGTGTGCTCTAAGTCATTGCCTAGCAGAAAATCTACAGGCATGGCAGGACTCACAGCTACTTTCAGAGTACCAGAGACCCTCCACTCATAGGGAACTAGAGCCATCAGTTCATGGCTCTCTCGATTGTCATTGACTATGACTTGGTGGAATTTGCTCAGTAGGACCTGCTCTGCTGACACCAGTTGACCCTTGACAGTAGTCCTGCTGGCTCCTGTGTCACACAGAGCCTCCACCCGTTGGCCATTAATAGTAACCCATTGCCTATACTTAGAAGTATTAGCTGGCATGAGGGCTTTTGGCACAATTTCTGCATCCCTCAGGGACACTAGGGTTACCTCTATCTGTTCCCCAAAACGAATTGGGACTACCTCCTCCCCGAGCACTACACTAGCCAACCCAGGTGTCTGCCCACCAGTGTGGGGCTGTGCCCCCTTTGGACATTTGGAGTCATCATTAGAGTGACCATACTTGGAGCACTCTGTACATTGGGGTACAAACCTCCCTATCTTATGAGAACCCTTTCTTCAGACAGGGACTGGTTACCGCTATTCCCTTGGGAATTATTTTTGGGGCTTTAGAGAACTCCTTATTTTTAAGTTACCCTGACCACCTTTGTGGGTGCCCCCCCCCCCCCCCCCCCAGATACCTTTTTGGACACTCTGGTGCTAGCGAAGAGATACACCTCCTCAGCAAGCTTCCTTCAATCAGTCAGCTTACTGTCAACTAGGTGCTGGTGCAAATCTGTTAAGTAAATATTAAGCATATGCTCTCTCAGGATCAAATTGTACAACCCAACATAATCACTGACTTTGCTGCCCCACACCCAGCCATTCAGTGCCTTACTAGAAAATCAATAAAGTCTACCCAGTTTGCTTCACAGTCCAATTTTGGCAGTCAAAATGGCTTTCATAGGGGTGAACTTGGTCTGGTCCCCAACCTCTAATGTTAGAAGTGTGTCCCTCCCAAGTGTTGCCACATGTTTCAACATACCACCCCCCCAGTGCTCTTCAGGAACCCCATGTGCCCTCACATAACAGAAAACCACTTATCAATGTCATCTCCCACCATAGAACTTGGCACCAAATCCTTGGGTATACAAACCTTTTTGTCTTCGGCAGGTTCTGTATGTATGCTGCGACCATCACTGCTGGACTCAGATGGCCTAGCCTTGATGTTCAGCTCTTTTAGACTCAGTTCATGAGCCAGAAGTAGTTTGTTTTCTGCCAAGCCTCTCTCAGCTTCCCTCTTAGCCCTTCTCTCCTCTGCCTCAAATTTTAATCTTGCCAACTGCAGCCTGAATTCTCTCTCCTCTCTGCTTTCCTCTGCGGTCAGGCCGTGGCTTGAGACTCTGCTCCCTGTTTTATTAGGGGGCACAAAACCAGGGGTGTCATTCCCCGCTGATATTGGCAGCTCCTCGGGAGAGCCATCCATTTGCTCCCCCAACTCATCATGCTCTTGTGAGTAGGCTTCTGCCCAGTCCCGCAGCGCCTTTTGGTACTCCTACTTCTTGGAGGCTCCATAGGTAGGTACCCTCCTCCCTTGCAAAATCACTTCAGCTGGTTAACTATGTATCACTCTAGCCTAGCCAGGACAAGCTCCCCAGCTTTACTTGCAGACCCAGCCAGAGACATGTTGTATAGGATAGATTAAAGAATGTCAAGCAGGGAAATTGCAGCAAAGAGAAAACAAATCAAATTGACCTTTATCTGTGGTTAGTTTGTATATGTAGCCATTGTACGGAACTGCACAAACACAAGTCCTATCCTCAGTGCTGATCACCAATGTTAGAAATGGGGTCTCTAGGTGTCAGAGGTATACACCCTTGTCCAAATAGAGACCACAATCCTAGTCAGGGTAAGTCACAACACAATCAAAAGTATCCTGTGTGCACCCTCTGGTAGCTTGGCACTGAGCAGTCAGGCTTAACTTAGAAGGCAATGTGTAAAGTATTTGTGCAATAAATCATACAGTACCACAGTGAAAATACCACAAAAATACACCCCACATGTTTAGAAAAATAGATAATATTTATCTGAATAAAATAAGGGCAAAACGAGAAAGATCCAATACGCCCAAGTTGAAATATCACTTTTAAAAGGTTTAAAAAGGTCTCAATCCTTATAAATCAATAGATGTTATTTGTAACACACAGTACCTGGGATGTATAAAAAAATAACGAAGCTCGGAGACTGCAGAGGAGGAGATGCGTGGAAAAATAAGGTGTTGCATTGGATTTTCTGGATTGGCACAGACGATGTGTTATTTCTTTCCATGCTGCAAAGGTCTGCGTGCAGTCTTGGTTCCTCACTATGATGAGGGGGTATTTTGTCACCCAGGGATGGTGCGTTGAAAATCCTTGACATGTGGGTAGAAGGAGCATGTGCTGCGTCGATCCGGTAGGCGATGCGTCAAATTTTCATTTGGGAAGTCAGTGCTGCATTGTTCCATTCAGCAATGCATCAATTTCTTAGCCGTGATGCAGGATTTGCGTCAATTTCTTCAGGCATTGCATCGATTTTCAACGTCCAAGGAGTTTCTATGAAGAGGTGAAGTCTTTGTTGGCCCTGAGACTTCAGAAATAGGAGGCACACTAAATCAAAGCCCTTGGAGAGCACTTCAGGGGGAAGGAAGATTCCTTCCAGCAGAGTCAGAGGCCAACAGGGCAGCAGGGCAACAAGCAGGGCAGCAGTCCTTCTCAGCAAATCAGTCCAGATGAGTCATTTGGGCAGCCAGGCAGTTCCTCTGACAGAGTGCAGGTGTAGGTTCAGAAGTGTCTGATTTGATGGGGTCAGAGACTCAGTTTATATACCCAAGAATGCCTTTGAAGTGGGGGAAACTTCAAAGAGTGGTTTTGAAGTGCACAAGTTCCCCTTTCAGCCCAGTCCTGTCTGCCAGGATCCCTCTAGAGGGTTATCAGTCCTTTGTGTGAGGTCAGGCCACTGGCCTTTGAAATGTAAGTTTGAGCCCCTCCATCGTTGAATGCAGTTGTGACTCAGTGTCTTGTGTTTTTATGGTAGTCTAGGTGGAATGCACAAAGGGAGCTGTCAACCAGCACAGACCAGACATGGATTGTAGAAAGGCTGCAAAGCACAGATGGCAGTAAGTGCAGAGAAATGCCCACTGTCTAAAAGTGGCATTTCTAAAATAGTAATATTAAATCCAACTTCACCAGAAAGCAGTATTTTCTATTACCAATCTGGCAGTACCAAACAAAACATGGCTACTCATTCCAGATCAGAATCTACCACTTAAGAGTATATGGGGGCAGCTCTAATCTTAGTCTAAGAAAGGAGCAGGTTTCACAGTAGTGGAAAATGAATTTAGGAGTTTTTCACAACCAGGACATGTAAAACACATAAGTACATGTCATGCCTTGTACCTACATAGCACCCTGCCCCATGGGTTGCCTAGGGCCTACCATAGGGGTCACTTATATGTAGAAAACGGGAGTTAAAGGCTTGGCAAGTAGTTTTAAATGCCAAGTCGAAGTGGCAGTGAAACTGCTCACACAGGCCATGCAATGGCAGGCCTGAAACATGGTTAAGGGGCTACTTATGTGGGTGGTACAATCAGTGCTGCAGGCCCACTAGTAAAATTTAATTTACAGGCCCTGGGCACAGGTAGTGCACTTTAATAGGAACTTACATGTAAATTGGTAGGAACCAATGTTACCATGTTTAGGGGAGAGATCATTTGCACTTTAGCACTGGACAGCAGTGGTAAAGTGCGCAGTCCTAAAACCAGCAAAAACAATGTCAGAAAAGTGGGGGGGGACAGGCAGAAAGTTGTGGGATGACCACCTTAAGCCTATCAGGTCTAACAGTTAGGAAACAGAATTTAAAGAACCATAGAAATTCACTTAAAAAAGCAAAGGTTGCAGGGACATTATAGTTAGGCTCACATTTCAAACGTGCAAAAACATAGAAATTCAGCTGTCAGAGAGTTATTTCAAGAAACTATAGCTCGTTCCCAAAGGTTACTATAATTTGCGCCCTCGCCATGCACTGCTAATTTCTCCAGATTTTACGTCACTCATGACATTTTCTATGACATCATTGATAAAATCACTGTAATATTTGCAATAGAATTACCGATGAGAAAACTGTGCATGGCAGGGGCGCAAGTTATAATTACCTTAGGGCTTGAAGGACTGATGCCGTAAAAAAGCTGAAATGTTTCACAGTTTATTCCAAGTGGGTATCACTAAAATTAATCAATTAATCAATGTATTCTTCTGGCCCTATACCCATAATGGTGGTCACAATGTAAGCACCATCTTGGAACTGTACTGTGAACTACACTTCCTGCCGTACACATATGCCGTATTAAAATATGGAAGCCAATTCAAATGCTTAAAGATTTCTATGCAAAGGAAGAATTCACGAGCAAAATAATATCAGAAAAACGTTATATGGGGAGCTCAGGAGCATTGTTCAACACTTAGGCCCTCATTCCGACCCTGGCGGTTTCAAACCGCCAGGGTGGAGGGCAGAGGAAGCACCGCCAACAAGCTGGCGGTGCTTCCCGGGCCATTCTGACCGCGGCGATAAAGCCGCGGTCAGAAAAGGGGAACCGGCGGTTTCCCGCCGGTTTTCCCCTGGCCCAAGGAATCCTCCATGGCGGCGCTGCTTGCAGCGCCGCCATGGGGATTCCGACCCCCTTCCCGCCAGCCTCTTCCTGGCGGTTTACACCGCCAGGAAGAGGCTGGCGGGAACGGGTGTCGTGGGGCCCCTGGGGGCCCCTGCACTGCCCATGCCACTGGCATGGGCAGTGCAGGGGCCCCCTAACAGGGCCCCACAAAGATTTTCACTGTCTGCTTAGCAGACAGTGAAAATCGCGACGGGTGCCACTGCACCCATCGCACCCCTGCAAATCCGCCGGCTCCATTCGGAGCCAGATTCCTCTTTGCAGGGGCTTTCCCGCTGGGCCGGGGGACGATCTTTTGGAGATCGCCCGCCGGCCCAGCGGGAAAGTTGAAATGACCCGCCGGGGTCGGAATGACCCCCTTAGTCATAACAACCACGTCCTCTAATACACCACATAAAGCCCAAGTGTATCAATGTTTCAACATCGTGGGTCTCTGATAAAAGGCATGCATTGTAAATCCCTGGGAGGTATTACAACACAATGGGGGTCATTACAACATTGGCGGTAAAAGGCGCTTACCGCCGTGCAGAAGAGCGCCAATACACCGCCGCGGAATTCCGCCACAGCTATTATGACACACAACTCGGAAACCGCCGAAATTCTGACACCCACACAAGTCCGCCACACCAAAGGTCAGTGATAAACTGGCAAAAACAAAACCTCCACACCAACAGAAACATGCCCATGCTATTACGACCCACGAATCCACGTGGCGGTCTTCCAACCGCGGTATTCCATTCGCGGTACACACCGCCGTGCTCAAAATACACACACATCTCCAAAACACCGCCACATTGGACAATTCCAAATAAACACACCTGATACACATACACACACCACTCCCACACACCCAACACAATATAAAACACACCCACATCACCCACAAACCCCTACGACCACAATTCACGGACGAAGGCCAGAGAGACAGCACAGCCAAGCCAACCCCACCATACAGAGGCACACAACACCATCACCCACACAACATCCATGCACAAAACACCACACACCACTACACATCACCACACACATCAATACTCACACCGCCCCACACATCACACACACAACCCCATGGCACGCCAAAGACACCCCCGCTTTTCCGAGGAGGAGCTCCGGGTCATGGTGAAGGAAATTGTCCGGGTAGAACCACAGCTATTTGGCTCACAGGTGCAGCACACATCCATAGCCAGGAAGATGGAGCTATGGCGAAGAATAGTGGACAGGGTCAACGCTGTGGGACAGCACCCAAGAAATAGGGAGGACATCAGGAAGAGGTGGAACGACCTACGGGGGAAGGTGCGTTCAACGGTCTCCAGGCACAACATCGCAGTTCAGCGGACTGGCGGCGGACCCCCACCTGCTCCCCCACAACTAACAACATGGGAGGAGCAAGTCTTGACCATCATGCATTCAGAGGGCCTCGGAGGAGTAGGTGGAGGATGGGACACTGGTAAGTCAAATCTTAACTATCATATCCCCCACCCTACCTGCATGCTATCACACACCCCCACCCTCACACCCTCCCCTATCACCCCAAATCCTCACTAATGTATTCATAACACAAACTACA
The DNA here is from genome assembly GCF_031143425.1 of Pleurodeles waltl. NCBI lineage: Eukaryota > Metazoa > Chordata > Amphibia > Caudata > Salamandridae > Pleurodeles > Pleurodeles waltl. The sequence continues at coordinate 255,616,761 of NC_090445.1, forward strand.
CATCCCAACACCAAGCCCTGCATGACACAACTAAGCATGGACACCTATCACCTAAGCATGCCCACTGCACATACCCAGAACAACCCCCTAACCATCATCACACAAGCCCCACACAGGAATGCTTGCACTGGGGTACACAGACACCCACCCATTGCACACCATCACACACACAAATGCTATAATTATGCTCTCATGCCCCTGCAGGAACACGAAGGACAGTCACCACACCAGAGGGTCCAGACAAAACCACTCCACCTCCAGAAGAGGCCCACAGTGACGATAGCAGCTCTGCCCTACTGGAGCCTGATGACCAGCCCGGACCATCGTGGGCCTCGTGACAGTCGGTTCTCCTTGCACAGGCACAGCCCAACACTGACCTTCCACCCTCTGGTAACACCAGCACAGCACCCACCCAGCGGGCCCAAACCTCCGTACCCAGGACAGGTCAATCAGCGGTGTGTCCACGACTACAGGGAACCCAGGATAACCCACCACCCCAACAACAACAGGGACCTGGGGGCAGTGGTAGTGGGCACACGGTCCAGGGGACGGAGGCACAGGAACACAGTGGAACTGGGAGGGCTGCTGTGCGACAGGGGGCGGACAGGCAAAGGGAACCCACTCTCCACGAGGCCCTCACCTCCATCATGGGAGCATACCACCACCCCCAGGAGACGATGGCGACGGTCCTGGTAAAGTTTCAGGAGACCCAGCGCCTGCAGGAGGACCAGTATCTGGGGTTCAGGGAGGAGCTCAGGACCATCAGCTCCGCCCTGGGCACCATCGTAGGGGTGCTGAAGGACATACAGCAGACCCTGAGGGACACCGTGGCACTCCAAGGGGCCCCTGACACTAGCCAGGACGATGAACTGCCCACCAACTCCGCCGGCGCTAGTGGACAGGACGCCCCGCCACAGGACCACCACACCAGCACCCCACCCCCTGCAGACGGACAATCACCACGCAAGCGGTCCCTGAGAGCCAGGAACAGGACAGAGCAAGATGGCAAGACCCCCGCCAGGAAATGAGACCACCCTGATTGTCCCCCCACTGTCCCACTTTGTTACCCTGCCCATACTTGAACTGCCCCAGCTCCACTTCCTATGCCCATATGGGCAGTGCACCTGTGAGACTAATAGACTGGACTCTGCCATGGACATTCCTCCACCATCACCCATCCTCATTTTACAACCCCCTCCCATTTCTGAGCACTTCATTAAACACCCTTGAACCACAAAACAATCTGGAGTCACTCTATGATTTGTTAAAATGTAATATCTGACAGTGTCAAAATGCGTTGTGAGATGTAAAGGCAACATACCAATGTCACACATCAAAAGTCCTTGAAGGATGCAAGTAGATGACACATGTTGGTAACCACACCTGTGAAACCGTAATGGAAAGAAACAACTCAATTACCAAATAATCCCAATAAATTACATACAGGATAGAGGAAGACGTGTGACAGGGAATGTAATGTTAAAACTGAAAATGGTCTCATCTGTGTGTCACTGGAAATATTGCTGTATGACTGACTCCCTGTTGTCGTTGTCTTCTTCCTCAGCTTCCTCCTCATCACTGTCCACAGACTCCACAGGCTCCACAGCTGCCACACCACCGTCATCTGGACCATCCTCCTGCAGAAAAGGCACCTGGCATCGCAAAGCCAAATTATGAAGCATCGAGCAGGCGATGATGATCTGGCACACCTTCTTCGGTGAGTAGAATAGGGAACCACCTGTCATATGGAGGCACCTGGCCTTAAGGAGGCCGAAGATGCGTTCGATCACCCTCCTAGTCCGTCCATGGGCCTCATTGTACCGTTCCTCTGCCCTGGTCCTGGGATTCCTCACTGGGGTCAATAGCCAGGAAAGGTTGGGGTAACCAGAGTCCCTTAATAGCCATACACGGTGCCTGTGGAGTTGACCCTTCATATCAGGGATGCCGCTATTCCGCAGGATGTAGGCGTCATGCACTGAGCCAGGGAACATAGCATTAACCTGGGAGATGTACTGGTCTGCCAAACAGACCATCTGTACATTCATGGAATGATAACTCTTCCTGTTCCTGTACACCTGTTCACTCCTGTGGGGGGGGACCAGAGCTACATGGGTCCCATCAATGGCACCTATGACGTTGGGGATATGTCCAAGGGCATAGAAGTCACCTTTAGCTGTAGGCAAATCTTCCACCTCAGGGAAAATGATGTATCTCCTTACGTGTTTCAGCAGGGCAGACAACACTCTGGACAAGACGTTGGAAAACATAGGCTGGGACATCCCTGATGCCATGGCCACAGTTGTTTGAAAAGACCCACTTGCAAGGAAATAGAGCACTGACAGCACCTGCACGTCAGGGGGGATTCCAGTGGGATGGCGGATTGGTGACATCAGGTCTTGCTCCAACTGGGTACATAGTTCCTGGATTGTTGCACGGTCAAACCTGTAGGTGACGATTACATGTCGCTCTTCCATTGTCAACAGGTCCACCAGCGGTCGGTACACCGGAGGATTCCGCCATCTTCTCACATGTCCCAGCTGACGGCGCCTACGAAGGACAACAGCGACGATAAAGTAAATTTTCCTCCAGGTATGTACCCACAGTTACACAGAAGACTGCACCAAACACAAAACCCTTCCTGTATGTGTATTGAGTGTAGGCCTAGCTATGTGTGACGCAGAAGTAAATTAAGCCATGTGGGCCCCTGAAATGGCAGCTGCCTAACCTCTAAACTGGGACAATGGGATTGTGGGGTAACTGAGCTGGCGTTGGACACCGTCGCGGTAGGCGGTCGTAGACCGCGGCGCAATGCTGCATTGGTTAACATAGGACGCTATGGGTCCCAGGAGCCAATGAACAGGTGCGCCGACGGTGATAATACGCACCGCCGCGGACGTCACCGCCGCGGACGTCACCACCATTTTCTATCTGTTCAATCACTAGATACCTGACCTTCGACAGGAGAGGACCTACACTGCAAGTGCTGCTGTGACCTCGGTCTGGAAGTGACGATGGCTGCTGCATCTGGGGAAAGGGCCCCTGCCTTCCTGCTCAGGTGTTGGAGAAACTGGTAGACGGGGTCCTCCCCCAGTACACGCTACTCTACGGTCCTCCAGACCAACAGGTTAGTACACAGGGAGCACGTTGTATGGGCTAGGCCTGGGTGGAGAGGGCTGGTTGGAAGAGGGAAGGGGGCAGAGTTCAGGGTACATTAATGCATGTGAATGAATGGGCCACATGGCTAGAGTAGGGAGGGGGCCACTCACATCGACGGTGCAGACTTTTCGTCTTCCCTTGTGCATGTCATGTAGGTCAGCGCCCACCAGAAGAGGGACATTTGGCGTGCCATCGCCAAGGACGTCCGGAGCCTGGGGGCCCACCAGAGACGGGGCACCCACTGCCGAAAGAGATGGGAGGACATTTGCCGCTGCAGCAAGAAGACGGCGGAGGCTCAGCTGGGGATGGCCTCCCAACGTGGGAGGGGTGCCCGTCGCACCATGACCCCTGATGTTCCGGATCCTGGCGGTGGCCTACCCTGAGTTGGATGGGCACTTGAGGGCATCACAGCAGACACAAGGGGGTGAGTACAACCTCATTCTGCAGACTTTGCGCGCAGTAGAGGGGTCTGGGTGGGGGAGGAGGCCTGTGGGTGTACCTAGGCCAGCCAGAAATACGTAGACTAGGTCCCTCTGTCATGCAGACCATGTGGCGCTCCACACCACCGCAGTAGAGTGCCAAGTACAGGTATATATGCCCCTGTGGCATCCATGTGTGCAGATGTCCACCATAGCCATGTAGCCCATATCCCAGGAATTGCATAAGCAGAGGCTAGGAGCACGGCATAGTGCAGGGTGCTGCTGTGTTTAGTCTTGTCCGCCAACGGTAGCGGTATGCCATGCACTCAACCTGTTCTTCTTCTGTCTCCCCCCCCTTTTTGTGCTCTCCCTGTTCTTTTGTGCATCAGCATCATCAGGCGGAGGTACAGTGGCACCGGAGCACGAGGGAGCTGCATCCCACATGGCCATGGAGGGCCACACCACGGACTCTGATTGCACCAGTGGGACGGAGGGCGAGGGGAGCTTCACGTCGGCCACCGGATCACCAACCAGCGACACAGACTCGTCCGCCGATGGGAGCTCCCTTGTGGTGGCGGCACCATCTGTGCCCCCCACTTCTACAGGTACAGCCGCCACCTCCCCTACCAGCACCGCCCTCCCAGCACCCCCATAGCGTTCGCCCCGTGCCCGCTCACCCAGGAGGGTGGGCATCACCTTCGCCCCAGTCACCTCCGGCCCTGCCCCAGTCAATCCTGCTGCCCTCAGTGAGGAGGCCATTGACCTCCTCAGGTCACTCACTGTTGGGCAGTCTACCATTGTGAATGCCATCCAGGGTGTAGAAAGGGAGTTGCAACACGGTAATGCATTCCTGGAGGGCATTCATTCTGGTCAGGCTGTCCTTCAGCGAACCTTGCAATCTCTGGCCTTAGCATTGATGGCAGCCATTGTCCCTGTGTCTAGCCTCCCCCCTCCAACCTCCTCCACCCAGACCCAATCCCCTGTACCCCAGCCCATCCCAAGCACGCCTACAGACCAGCATGCACACAAGTCAACACACACAAGTAGCTCAAGCAAACATAGGCACCACACAACCCACATTCACTCACGCAAGCATCACCCACATACAGACACAGCAACATCCAGTGCCTCCACTGTGTCCCCCTCCTCCTCTTCTCCCTCCTCCCTCCAAGTCTCGTCTACACACACACCTGCATGCACTACATCTACAGGCACCAGGAGTCGCTACAGAACACCCAGCACCACTTCCCGCTCACCTGCACTCACCACCTCCACTGCCATTTACACTTCCCCTGTGTCCTCTCCCAGTGTGTCTGTGACGCCCCCTCCAAAAGTACACAAACGCGGCCACCCACACACCCAACATCCATCCACCTCACGACAGCCTCCAGTACCTGCACCTGCACCCAAAACACCTAAAGTGACACCTCCTACAACCACCTCCTCTTCCTCCACTCCCAGGCCCCCCAGCTACCCATCCCAGTGTTCATCAGAAACTGTCCCTCTGTAAAATTGACCTATTTGCCCCCACCCCCCTCCAATTCATCAGTCCCGTCGTAGCGCCTCAGCCAAAAAGCCTCCAATACCAGTGGTGCCTGTTCAAGGTGTGTGGAGTGCACCAGCCACCAGGGCAGGCAGTATGACCCGGAGCCAAGGCACTGGCAGCCCACCCCCTGTAAAGGCTCTGAAATTGGAAAGTGGACGACGGGACCGTGTGAAGACTCCTGGAGGGAAAACAACTCACAGGGGTCCCAAGGGGATTGGAGAGTCAGCTGTGACTCCACCAAAGGTCGGGAAGGGCCAGAGGAAGTCTGCCCAGCCTGTTGTGAGTATCATGGCGGAGAAGGGCGGCATCCTTCCCGGCGGTCGAGACGCCACCGCCAGCACCGTCGTCACTGGTCCGGAGACCACCGCCAGAGTCAGTGCCCAGGAGGGCCCAAGTATCGTCACTGGTCAGGAGACCACCGCCGGAGTCAGTGCCCAGGAGGGCCCAAGTATCGTCACTGGTCAGGAGACTACCGCCACCGCTGGAGTCAGTGCCCAGGAGGGCCCAAGTATCGTCACTGGTCAGGAGACCACGCCACCGCCGGAGTCAGTGCCCAGGAGGGCCCAAGTATCGTCACTGGTCAGGACACCACTGCCACTGCCGGAGTCAGTGCCCAGGAGGGCCCAAGTATCGTCACTGGTCAGGACACCACCGCCACTGCCGGAGTCAGTGCCCAGGAGGGCCCAAGTATCGTCACTGGTCAGGAGACCACCGCCGGAGTCAGTGCCCAGGAGGGCCCAAGTATTGTCACCGGTCAGGAGACCACTGCCACCGCCGGAGTCAGTGTCCAGGAGGGCCACGGCTGCCACAGCCCAGGTGGGCTATGAGGGAATGTCATGCCACACACCAATGCCCAGTCCAGGGAACGTCATGCCACACACCAATGCCCAGTCCAGGGAACGTCATGCCACACACCAATGCCCGTTCCAGAGACCGCCATGGCAAAGCACTGCTGAACAGTCCAGAGACCGCCATGGCAAAGCACCGCTGAACAGTCCAGAGACCGCCATGGCAAAGCACCGCTGAACAGTCCAGAGACCGCCATGGAAAAGTACAGCTGAACAGTCCAGAACCGCCATGGCAAAGCACTGCTGAACAGTCCAGAGACCGCCATGGCAAAGCACCGCTGAACAGGGCATGCACCGGGTAAGAATGAAATGACCGCCACATCAAGCATCGTTATCCCATGTGCAGCTGGGACAGTGATGGGACAGGAACTTTCACGGGGAGGTTAATCCATTCTGGGCACCAGTCCCCCTCCAGAGACAGTGGCGGCTGTTATCTACTTGCGAAATTGTGGCTTTGCACTCCCCAGGATGGAACAGTGGGCAAGCCACCCACTGTAGAGACTTGAGAGACTGTGGCTTTGCACTCCCCAGGATGGTCCAGTGGGCAAGCCACCCACTGTAGAGACTTGAGAGACTGTGGCTTTGCCCTCCCCAGGATGGTCCAGTGGGCAACCCACCCACTGTATAGACTTGTGAGACTGTGGCTTTGCACTCCCCAGGATACATCAATGGGCATGGAGCCCCATCGTGGATCTGGCGTGGTGCTGTAATCCGGCTGAGGTGCCTCCCCTTCCCTTCCCCCTGAGGTGCCTGTAGTATTTCTATCTGATGCCCCGGCAGTGTTCTCTCCGATTGTGGACAGGTATCTACTGTGGGCCTCGCCCATGCATTATTGGACTAGTGGTGCACGGGCATTGATATGTGCATATCTGCACTACTTCTCGTAATGTATATATTTCTGGCTGATTTTCTTATATATCTGTATATTTTTGACAGACATGTATATTGCTTCATTACAATGTTTGAACTGATTTCGCTTTGTCTTTGCATTCTTCCGGGGGGATTGTGGGTTGTTACTGTGATTTTTGTGGCTGCATTGGTGTGTATGTTGTAATATGCGAGGGTGGGGGTGGGGGTGTTTCGTGTGTGTCCCCCTAACTTTTGCTTCCCCCCTCCCCCATGTCGTAGGTGCAGTACTCACCCTTGTCTTCAGCTGCGCCGCTGTTGGTCTTCGTAGATGAGTAGGAATACAAGGGCTGGTAGAATGTGTAATTCGGGCTCCATGGAGTCCTCGTTCCTCGTGGGATGTGTTCAGGAGAGCGTTTTCCCATTGCAGTAACTGTTTCCGCTGTGTTTTTTTCCACGGTGAATCCGCCCCGGAAAAGGTGGCGGATTGGCCTATTGTAATACTGTGGGCGGTACATTGTCTTCCGCCTGTCTGTTGGCGGTCACCGCCGCGCTGCTTGTCTGTACCGCCGTGGCGGGCGGTGTGTTAAAGTGGCTGTCTTTGTTGGCGGTTTCCGCCAGGGTCATAATTCCCTTTTTTTGTTTGCCGGCCTGTTTGCGGTATTACCGCCGCTTTAACACCGTCCGCCAGGGTTGTAATAACCCCCAATGTAATGGTCAACGTGTTGTAATGCCTGTGGGCTAAAGCATGCATTGTGATGTCTGATATTCAGAAGACGATAAATGGTGTGAAAACTAGCAGAGAGTGAAATTAGGCACAGGGTGGTGACTAGAAGCTATGCCCAGATGGACAGAGCACAGGTAGTGAACTTGTGCACAGAATGATTGGGCACTGTGTAGTGAGGGATGGCACAGAAGCACAGCATAGAGGAAATGGCACAGCCAGAGAGAGAGCAGTCTTGTGAGGGAAGTCACAAATTGGGAGAAACAGGGCAGGGTAAAAGAGATTGAGAGAGAGATGGCTGATGCTGGAAAGCAGGTGTGTGGCCCCACAGTAGCGAGAGAGGGCAGGAAATAGAAGAATGAACACTGAGATCATGTATTTATGGACTCAAAGGGCCAGATGTATGAAAGCTTTTTGCATTCACAAACGGTGTGAATGCCGTTTGCGAATGCAAAAAGCCATTTCAGAATGTATTAAAGGCACTCTGAAAGCAATTTTAAGGAATCGCTAAAATAGCGATTCCTTAAAATTGCGACCCTGTTTAGAGAGTCGTAAATTGCGATTCTCTAAATAAGAAATCGCAAATAAGGATTCCTTATTTGCGATTTCTAAAGCACATGTAAGAAGCAATTCCTAAATGCAAATTGGGCATTTAGGAATCGCTATTTACCACCAGGTTGAACCTGGTGGTAACCATGTGCATATTTTAAAAATGCATTTAAAATGTACATGTAAAGCACACATGCCCTTTTGGCATGTGTGCACCTTACATGTTATAAAAAATTATTTTGGGGTGCAGCAGAGAGGGCCTTAGGCCCCCAGCACCCTGGGGTTTTGCATTTCCGAAACTACGATTTCCAGTTAAGAAATTGCAATTTTGGAAATGCAAAAGATTCGCACCTATGGGCCTACAGGCCCATAGGTGCGAATGGGGCTGGTATCGCAATTTGCGATTCGGTAATAGCATTTGCGATTTTTAAGAAATCGCTATTACCAAATCACAAATGTGATACATTGCATTTTGTGAATCAGAAATAGCGATTTCTTAAAAATCGCTTATTTCCAACTCGCAAAAGGCCTTCTTGGTACATCTGGCACAAAGTTGGGTAAAGGGCATTGATTCTGGAATATCACCCATATCGCCTGAGACAACATGATACCAAATAGAGAACAGATACCAAGGTGAATAGGACTAGAAAATAAGCCACATAAAGGAGGAGAGGGCTGTGCAAGGCTTTTCTGGCAGTAAAATCAGGCCCATTGTCCCTGCACATGGTAAATCTGGGTGCAGGAACACCTGACTTCTTGAGATGCTTCTTCTGGCTTTGTAAGCACTTTTTGTCCAAGATGGATGATAAACAGTTTTAGTATCCTCCATTGCACTTTAGTCATAGAAAGAGAGAGGGCACAGACCGGGAGAGTGGTCACGGCCATGATCAAAAACTGAGAGAAAGGTGATGAAGCGAGGATGAGTTTGCACCCTGCTAAACCTATGGTGTAAATCCAAGTACAAGATGCACTTGAACGTCGGGGCTTGTCTTGAATTGAAGCTTAACACCAATAATTTAGCAAAATATCAATGACAGTGAAGCACATTTTGCTGTAGCACTGAATGTGTCACCCACTTAAGTAACCCTTTAAATATGTCTCAGGCCTGCCATTTCAGAGCCTGTGTGTGCAGTTTAAACTATCTTTTTGACCTGGTACTTGCACATATCCACCCCATGTACTTCTCTCAGTGGGTAGGCTCTAACCTCTGAGTCACTTTTGCAGGTTTCATCTTCTGGCCCTCCAAGATCATTATCTTTCTTCTTCTTTCTTACTTTCTGAGCTCACCGATCTTTACTCTATTGAGTATTGCTCCACTTTTGGATACTCCTAACTGATTCCCTCAGATATAATTTCAGTCCAGTCATTCGCATATTCTTAAGCGTTTTCTTCAGTCGTAAACATCCTAAGGTTCTTCTGCAGAGTTTGACTCTCGGACAGATCAACCCCAAATTCAGCTGCTATTTCTTCTAGGACCTCATGAGCTTCTTTCTTGTTGTACCATTTTTAGGTTCCTCCACCGTATTTCCAATCAAAATCTCTTCAAATTCTATCTTCATTTTCAAAACATCCAAAACCCTCACTTTTACCTCCTCCTCCTCTAAGGTATCTGACTCAGAGCTTTCCTTAACCTTCACAAAAGGTGTGCCCACAAAGGGAGTTGTTGCCATTTGGGGCCTTGCTTCTGGATCTACAGTGGTACTAGTGCTTGGAGAAACTGGACTGTTGTGCCTACAGGAGCGAAATATAGGTGAGATGACAATACTACTCGAAGCTCCTGTTATTGAGGCTGGTCAACAAGAGGCAATCCTCCCCCAGAAACACTATGATCTAATGGGGTACTTGCACCTCTGTTGACAGGCTTTGGGTGCACTATTGTGGTACGGTTCCTTATTTGGGAATATGACTGCATAGTGTAGGGTGCAAGCCATAAGGCATGAAGGCAACTGAGTTGGTTACACATCATCTGGATGCTGTAGGCTTGACTTCTGTGTAGCTCATAGTGCCTCACACACCTAGAAGGTGAAGGTGATTTGTGTCAACCTAAACACAACACTCTGGCTCCCCAAGGATGTTGTGGTGAAAAGATCATATCCCTTTTTCTCAGTTACAAAAAGACTCACCCCTGACAAGACAAGACAAACAAAGAGATGCAATATATTCATTGAAGCAGGTTAACCTGATTATAAAAAGCATGGGCTGCAATATTTAGGCAGATGAAACATAACACTGTGATCATTGCTACCATTAGAGTGAAAAAGATAAAAAAACACCATTTTGGTATGATCCCAGAGCCTAGAAGTTCCACCTACACTTTAATATCTAAATCTTGAGAGCTTAGGGATGCTAACCTTTCTGCCTGTACCAGTCTAGCGGAAGGACCCCAACCACATACCTAAAAGGCTGGCAGGGGTCTGCTAGTTGTCTGCTGACAATCCTCCTGGTTGGCTGAAGAGTCAGTGCCAGGATCAGCAAAGCTGTCAATGGATTGGTGTACATTGTAGAATGGCCATGACTAGAATGTCCTTTACCCACCTTAGGCCTGCATGGTGTTTACATACCAGATGTGACAGTGTTCTAAGAATAGGCCTGACGTGATAATATGTCTAAAACTTAGAGCTGGCTCGCCTAACTCCTGGAGTGGCAATCCTAGTTAGAATATAATGTACCGAGCATGACATCCTTGAGCAGGGCACAGAGTGAAATGTGTGCAAAGAGCTGCTAAAATGTTCAAAGTGAACACCTAGCTCTCCTCAGAAAAGGCAACTCTTTAAAATATATAAACAAGGAGCTAAAAGCTGGTTGTGCTAAAATATATGAAAATGAATACAATCAATAAAATGTGTATGTGTGTGAAAGGGCACAAGCTACAAGCCTAAAGCTAAAATAAAGGTGCCCAACTGAGGTACTAAGGGGAACCCACAACCCTATGGCTTGTTGATTTCCTCCAGCCTGCTATTAGCATTATATGGAGGTTGTCGAGAAGTGAACAGATTTTTCAGGAAGTCATCACTAAAATCACTATCATTAATCTCATGTTTCTTCGCTTGAATTCCACCCACCTCTCATGTTTGTTTCCTCTCTGCTCTGTCTCTTGTTAATGTGAGATACAGCCTTAAACCCCCAATACCATTCTCCCGATATTCTTGTAGGTCCACATCTAACCTTGCTTCCATCCAACTACAAACCTTATTCTTAATTTTGATCTGGTATCTCCTCTTCCCTTTTGTACGTATAGCACTCGACATGCATTTAAAGCCTCGTACTAAGCAGGTCTGAGTAGAGGCTTCATCTCATGTAACACTTGCCTCATGTTGTCAATTATTCTCAAATTAAAGGCACCAGGTGAGGGAATCCACAAGGACCCTTCATGTGCTGTGATCTTATTCCGCTGTTTGTTCCAGATATGTGTGTAAACTGACCTTGATTACAATGTAATGTGTAGGTGTGACATTGGGAGGGGCCTCCTCACTCTCATGGATACGTATTCTCACATCATCACTAAGTAAAGCTCTGAATTTCTTGAAAAGTGTCATCTTTTCTCTCTGAACAGGCAAAACAAAATTGATAACTTCAATTGAAAGAATTGGCAGTTCTCAGCAAATCACAAAGTAATACACAACAATACTAGCATGCAATCTCAGCCAAACACCACTGAATTGGCCATTCAAAGCATAGCACCCTCTGACCTAATGACCAATCCCAGTGAGGCACACACAACAACTGACCAATACCAGTGCAACTCCCTAAGATGCAACTTATAGCACCTCACAGCAGCTCTCACTCAACAGCGATCAGCTTCTCACTAGCACAATACTAAAGACCGAAGCAAAACAAGAACTCTATCTGTTTCACTAAACAAAAGTTTCAGTGTAGACAACCCTTCTATGGGAATGGGGAATAACTTCCTCCTATTTCTACCACACATATAAAGTAAAGACTCAACCAGTGGGAAATCATCCTGACTAGTGTGGTCTACTCCTGTGCAGAAATGTATTTCCCAAACACCAATCTCAGTTAGTACACCCTTGTAACAGAATTTAGTAAGACTATCTTTTGTGTAGCCGATAGCACTTCACGATGCATCACCACAAACCTTAACAGACAAGTTACAACTTAATATACACAATATTTATCCTGGGATCTTAGACTTGGAAGAGTCGATAATCAAACTCCAACTCTTACAGCAAGCATGTTGTCTTTATAAGCACAAGCAATATGCAAAAAGCAGTCTCTCAAATCTGCCCACAACACAGAGCCCTTTATGACTCAAATGGAGCCACCACCCCGCAAAAACACACTAAGGGGGTCATTCTGACCTCAGCGGTAAAAGGCCCTTACCGCCGGCCAAAAGTCCGCCATTCTACCGCCGCGGCCGCGGTAAACCGCCACGGTCATTCTGACCACCAACTGGGCAACCGCCAAAAACCCAACATCCACGGAACTCCGCCTCATCAGCGGGCAGCGATAAACTGGAGATGACCAAACCTCCACCGCCACGCCAACACAATCATGCCCATGCCATTCTGACCCATGAATCCACGCGGCGGTCTTTCAACCGCGGTATTCCATTGGTGGTACACACCGCCGCGCTCAAAATACACACACCTTTACAAAACACAGCCACATTGGACAATTCGAAATCCACACACCTGAGACACATACACACACCACTCCCACACACCCAATTAACTATAAAACACACACCCACTTCACCCACAAACCCCTACAACCACAAATATCTGAGAGAAGGCTCAATACACTGAGAGAGAGCACAGGGAACGCAAAGCACAACACACACAGGAACACAACATCCTCACACACACCACATCTACGCACACATCACCACACATCACCACGCACATCACCACAAACACCACCCCACACCTCATCCACACCACCCCATGGCACCCCAAAGACACCCCAGGCTCTCGGACCAAGAACTGAGGGTCATGGTGGAGGAAATTATAAGGGTAGAGCCCCAGCTCTTCGGCACACAGGTGCAGCACACCACTATAGCAAGGAAGGCAGAGCTATGGCAAAGGATCGTAGACAGGGTCAACGCTGTGGGACAGCATCCCAGAAATCGGGAAGATATCCGAAAGCGATGGAACGACCTACGGGGGAAGGTGCGCTCGATGGTGTCGCGACACAACATCGCTGTGCAGAAGACTGGCGGCGGACCCCCACCCACACCACCCCAATTCACAGCATGGGAGCAAGAGGTAGTAAACATCCTGCATCCTGATGGCCTCGCTGGAGTACACGGAGGAATGGACTCTGGTAGGTTGAATCTCAACTACTTCACCCCCCCCCAACCACCAGCATGCCAACCCCCACCCCCACCCTCACCCCCAATCTCAACCCCCCAGCACACATCCTCCCTGCCAATGTCTCACCAGCACAACCCACCCTAAACAACACCAACCCCTGAATGCCAACACAACCCATAGACAGCCATCACCAAAGCATGACGATTGCACATACCCATACACCCCCCCCCCCTCACAACACCTCCCACAAGGGAATGCCAGCACTGGGGGACAAGGGCACTCAAAATGCACGCCATGGCACACACAAAAACAATAACCCTACTCTTTCACCCCTGCAGGGCCCGAACGCCAACACACCGCCACGGAGGGTCCAGATATGTCCATCCCACCCCCAGAACAGGCCCCCAGTGAGGACAGTAGCTCTGTCGACCTAGAACCTGATGACCAGCCTGGACCATCGGGGACCTCTGGACAGTCGGTTCCCCACACACAGACACAGGCCACAGCAGAACCAACCCCCTCTGGGACCACCAGCACAGCTCCCACCCAGCGGGCCCATGCCTCTGTCTCCAGGACGCGTCAATCAGCGGTGTGTCCGCCACTACAGGGCACCCAGGCTGACCCAACACCCCAACAACAACAGGGACCTGGGGCAGTGGTAGTGGGCACACCGTCCAGGGGACAGAGGCCCGGGGAAACAGGGCAACTGGGAGGGCTGCTGTGCGACGGGGGGGGAGGACAGGCCGAGGGAACCGACTCTCCAAGAGGCCCTCACCACCATCATGGGAGCATACCATCACTCCCAGGAGACGATGGCGACGGTACTGGCCAGGTTCACCGAGATCCAGGCACAGCAGGAGGAACGGTACATGGGGTTCAGCAATGAACTCAGGAACATCGGTACAGCTATGGGGACCATAGTCCAGGCCCTCAACCGTATAGAAACCACATTGCGGGACCATGTGGCACCACAAAGGGCCCCTGTCACTAGCCAGGACCAGGAACAGCCTACCACCTCCGCCGGCGCTAGTGGACAGGAGTTCCCACCACAACGACAGGCCACCAGAACCCCACCTCCTGCTGAAGAACAACCACCCCGCAAGAGGAGCCTGAGATCCCAAAGGAAGACAGAGTAGGATGCCAAGACCCCCGCCAGCATAAGATACCCCCGGATGTCATCCCACTGTCCCACATTGTCACCCTGTCCAACCTTGAACTGCCCCTGCTCCATCCTTCCACAGGCATATGGACAATGCACCTGTGCGACTGAGAACTGGACTCTGCCATGGACATAACTCCACCCTCACCCATCACCGTTTTAATATCATGTACCAATATCTAGCACTAAAATAAATCACTCATTGCACTGAAATCATTCAGGAGTCAGCCTGAATTATTTACAAATGTATAACACATTATTGATCAATAATGTTCAGGTAATTTTGTGATGACAACATACCGATGTCAATAAGCATTAGTCCATGGGCTAACCAAGCTGAAGTCACGCAGTGGGTCATACAGCACTGAAAAGGGAAGGGAAAATCAAACATCATTTTAAAAGAACTGGGGGGAAATACACAAAGTACAGATGCAGGAGGCTTTCTGCAAATGTTAAATGGCGTGGTTGATTCTTACCTGTGTGCTACTGAAAATACTGTTGGATAACTGTGTCCCTGTTGTCTGTGTCGTCCCCGTCGTCTTCCTCCTCTTCAATCTCCACAGGCTCCACAGCTGCCACAACACCACCATCTGGACCATCCTCCTGCAGGAAAGGCACCTGGCGTCGCAAAGCCAGGTTGTGAAGCATGCAGCAGGCCACGATGATATGGCACACCTTCTTTGGTGAGTACATCAGGGATCCACCTGTCATATGCAGGCACCTAAACCTGGCCTTCAGGAGGCGAAAGGTTCTTTCTATGATCCTCCTAGTTCGCCCATGGGCCTCATTGTACCGTTCCTCTGCCCTGGTCCGGGGATTCCTCACTGGGGTCAATAGCCAAGGCAGGTTGGGGTAACCAGAGTCACCTATTAGCCACACACGTTGTCTCTGTAGCTGTTCCATCACATAAGGGATGCTGCTATTACGCATAACATACGCGTCATGCACTGACCCAGGGAACTTGGCATTTACATGGGAGATGTACTGGTCAGCCAAACAGACCACCTGGATATTCATAGAATGGTAACTTTTCCTGTTTCTGTACACCTGCTCATCGTCTTTTGGGGGTACTAAAGCCACATGGGTCCCATCAATGGCACCAATGATGTTGGGGATATGTCCAAGGGCATAGAAATCACCCTTCACAGTGGCCAAATCAACCTCCTCAGGGAAAACAATGTAGCTCCGCATGTGTTTCATCAGGGCAGACAACACTCTGGACAAAACCTTAGAAAACATAGGCTGAGACATTCCAGATGACATGGCCACTGTTGTCTGGAATGAGCCACTTGCCAAAAAATGGAGGACTGACAGAACCTGCACAAGAGGGGGAATTCTTGTGGGTTGGCGGATGGGGGACATCAGGGCAGGCTCCAGCTGGGCACACAGTTCATGTATAGTGGCTCGGTCAAGTCGGTATCGTAGTATGATATGGCATTCTTCCATTGTCGACAGGTCCACCAGCGGTCGGTACACGCGAGGATTCATCCTTCTCCTCGCAAGTCCCAGCGGACGGTGCCTAGGAAGGACAACATGGAGCACAGAGTCAAGCAAATCACAGGTACGTTCACCACAGCTTGCATAGCACACGATTATCTATGTTTTGAAAGGCGTGTATGTGTGTCAATGCAAGGCCTAGGCCTGTGTGACGCAGTACAGATTAGGCCATGTGGGCCCTTGAAATGGCGGCTGCCTGACCTGTGAAGTGGGACAATGGGATGTGAGGTCAATGCGCTGGCGTGGCACACCGTGGCGGTAGGTGGTCGAAGCCGGCTATACGAGGCCACATTGTTTAACATTGAAGCCTATGGGTTTCAGGAGCCAATGACGAGGTGCGCTGGCGGTCGCGGTACGCACCGCCGCAGTACGCCCCGCCGCGGGCGTGACCGCCATTTTCTATCTACTAAATCACTCTAGACCTGATCGTCCACAAGAGAGGACCAATACTGCATGTGCTGCTGTGACCTCGGTCTGGAAGAGACTATGGCCCTCATTCTGACCCTGGCGGTCGGCGGAGAGACGGCCGTCGGACCGCGAACAGACCGGCGGTATTAAAAATGGCATTCTGACCGCGGCGGTCCCCGCCGCGACCGACCGCCACTTCTCCACTCCGACCGCCACGGCGGTCATGACCGCGGGGCTGGAGTTTGCGCACTCCGGCCCGGCGGCCGTCCCAAGACCGCCAAGGGTATTATGACCCTGCCTACCGCCGCGGTTTCTTGCGGGCGGGAACCGCCGTGCGAACCATGGCGGTAAGCACTATCGGGGCCAGGGAATTCCTTCCCTGGCACTGATAGGGGTCTCCCCCACCCCCCACTACCCACCGAGTCCTCCCCCCACACCCTCCACCCCCTGCCACCCCCCAGAGGTGGTACGAACCCCCTCCCCACCCCCACCCCGACATGCACATACATGCACCCCGACATGCACACACCCCCAACATGCACATATACACACCCCCTACACACACATACACAACGGGGACACATACCCGCACACATACATGCAGACATGCGCACCTGCCGAACAGCACACATTACCCATAGACACAGCAGCACCCCCCGCCCGCATACACGCACTCACACACCCCCTCTACACACTCACACGCACACCCCCATGCACGCCCACATCACACAACACCCCCCCACCCCCTCCCCTCACGGACGGTCAACTTACCTTGTGCGTTGGTCCTCCGGGAGGCGACGGGAGCCATGGGGAGGTGACCGCCAACAGAAGACCGCCAACAGAAGACCGCCACACAGAAATGTGGGTCGTAATTCTGTGGGCGGTGTTCTGCTGGCGTGGCGATGGAGGTTGACCAGTCTCCACTTTCCCGCCGACCGCCAGTGTGGCTGCTGGCGGTTTTCCGGCGGAACGCTCCCAGCGGTCAGAATGCGCACAGCGGCATACCGCCGCGGTCGGCGGTCTTCACCGCGGCGGTAACTCGGCGGTCTTGCGAAAAGACCGCCAAGGTCAGAATGAGGGCCTATGGCTGCTGCGACTGGGGAAAGGGCCCCTGCCTTCACGTCTGAAGAGTTGGAGAAACTTGTGGATGGGGTCCTCCCCCAGTATGCGTTACTCTACAGTCCTCCAGACCAACAGGTAAGTACACTGGGTGCACATTGATTGGGCTATGCCTGTGTTGAGTGGGGTAGATGTAAGATGGTGGGGAGGGGAGCGAATGAGGAGTGCAACATGAGAGCATGTGCCACATGGCAAAGTTGGGGGGGGGGGGCAATCGCATCTAACATGCAGATAAATGATGAATTTTCCTTTCCCACCCTGTACATATCAAATAGGTCAGCGCCCATCAGAAAGTCGACATTTGGCGTGCCATCGCCAAGGAAGTCCGGGCCCTGGGGGTCCACATCAGACGGGGCACCCACTGCCGCAAGAGGTGGGAGGACATCCGCCGCTGGACCAGGAAGACCGCAGAGTCACTGCTGGGGATGGCCTCCCAACCTAGGAGGGGTGCCAGTCGTACCCTGACCCCCCTGATGTCCCGGATCCTGGCGGTGGCCTACCCTGATTTGGATGGGCGCTTGAGGACATCACAGCAGACACAAGGGGGTGAGTATCAGCACATTCTGCTATCTTTATGCGCAGTGGAGGCGTCTGGGTGGGGGAGGAGGGTTGTGGGTGACATTAGGCCAGGGCGTTTCCTGTAGTGTAGTCCTCTCCTTTAGGCATGGCCCTGTGCCCCCGCCCCCCACCTCTGTAGGGTGCCAAGTACAGCTATCCATGGTCCTGCATCATCCAGGTGTGTATTTGTTGTGCATAGACCTGTAGGCCTGGTCACAAGTACTGAGTAGTATACCCCAATTGCGCAGCGTAGTGCATGAGGCTCCTGTGTCTGTCCTCTCCGCCAACGGTGTTGACATTGCATGCACTCAACCTGTTTTATTATTTCTCCCCCCCCCCTTTTTCTTAATCTGCTTGTGCATTAGCATCATCAGGGGGAGGATATTTGGCATCGGAGCACGAGGGAGCTGCAAGTCACAAGGCCCCGGTGGGCCGTGGTACAGACACCGAGGGCACCAGTGATACGGAGGGCGAGGGGAGCACCACAACGGGGACCGGTGGTGACACCAGCGACACCGACACGGCCTCGGATGGGAGCTCCCTAGCGGTGGCGGCAACATCCGGGCCCCCCGCCTCTACAGGTACAGCCGCCACCCAGCGCACCAGCCCCGCACTCCCAGCAGCCCCTCAACCTACGCTCCGTGCCCGCTCGCCCAAGAAGGCGGGCATCTCCTTCGCCCCAGGCACCTCAGGCCCTGTCACCCCTGCTGCCCTCAGTGAGGAGGTCATTGACCTGCTTCAGACCATCATTGTTGGGCAGACTACCCTTTTGAATGCCATCCAGAGGGTAGAAAGGGAGGTGCATCGGAGCAATGCCTACCTGGAGGGCATTCATTCGGGTCAGGCTGCCCATCAACGATCGTTCAATGCTCTGGCCTCAGCACTGACGGCAGCCATTGTCCCTGTTTCCAGCCTCCCTCTTCTAACTGCCTCCAGCCTGTCTCTGTCTCCTGTTCCTCTGCCTATCCCATCCACACCATCAGACCAGCCTGCACACACCTCAACACCCAAGGGCAGCTCATCCAGACACAAGCACCACAGATCCCACAAACACTCACCCAAGCAACACCCAGATGCAGACATGCCAACAGTCACTACCACCTCTGTGTTCCCCTCCTCCTCGTCTCCCTCCTCCCTCCCTGTGACGTCTACACTCACACCTGCATGCACACCACCATCAGCCAGTGCTTCCATCACCAGCACACCCTCCAGTCCAGTACGCACACGTGCAGTCACCACCCCCACTGCCATTTAAACGTCCCCTGTGTCCTCTCCCACTGTGTCTGTCACCCCCTCTTCCAAGACACACAAACGCAGGCAGCCACCCACCCAACAGCCATCCACCTCACGACAGCCTACGTCACAATCACCTGCACCCAAAGACAGCACACCTGACTCTCCTACAACCACATCCTCTTCCTCCACTCCCATCACCACTACTCCCACCCTTTACCTTGGTCCTAAAATTTTTTACCTCTCTAATCTTGACCTCTTTCCCTCCCCTGACCCACCCCCTCCATCTGATAAGAGTCCCAAGAGCACCTCAGCCACCACCAGCCCAGCTTCGAGTGTCACTGTGGTGCATGGGTTTGGCAGCAGTGCCACTTCCATCAGCAGCAAGGGGACAGCCAGCCCCCCCCCAAGGCAAGAGGACCCGGAAACTCAAGGGCCGCCGTGAGAGGAGTGCCACGGCTGCCCCCAAGGACCAAAGTTCGGCCACTTCACCTGCCACAACATCCAGAGGAGGCAAGGGCCAGAGAGCCTCTTCTAAGGAGCGAAAGGGCAGCAGGGCGGAGAAGTCAGCCAGCAGGAGCGCGGAGCAGGAGGGACCCACAAGCCCCATCCCGGCTGTAAGGGAGGACACCAAAGGGCCCAGGACTCAGTCACCGAAGGGTCCAGCAACTGCACGGTCGGAGGGCGACTGAGCAGGGAGTCCAGGCCAGGTCTGGCTCCCGTGAATTACTGGACAAGCACCGCTGAACAGGGCCCGCCGTGCAGAAGAGCACCGCTGAACAGGGCCCCGCCTTGCAGAAGAGCACCGCTGAACAGGGCTCCGCCGTGCAGAAGAGCACCGCTGAACAGGGCCCCGCCGCGCAGAAGAGCACCGCTGAACAGGGCCCCGCCTTGCAGAAGAGCACCGCTGAACAGGGCCCCGCCGTGCAGAGGAGCACCGCTGAACAGGGCCCTGCCGTGCAGAAGAGCACCGCTGAACAGGGCCCCGCCGTGCAGAAGAGCACCGCTGAACAGGGCCCCGCCGTGCAGAAGAGCACCGCTGAACAGGGCCCCGCTGTCTCAAGCACCGCTCCGCTGGGCCCTTCCTGTCAAGCACCGCTCCGCTGGGCCCCGCCGTCTCAAGCACCGCTCCGCTGGGCCCTTCCTGTCAAGCACCGCTCCGCTGGGCCCCGCCGTCTCAAGCACCGCTCCGCTGGGCCCCGCCGTCTCAAGCACCGCTCCGCTGGGCCCTTCCTGTCAAGCACCGCTCCGCTGGGCCCCGCCGTCTCAAGCACCGCTCCGCTGGGCCCTTCCTGTCAAGCACTACTCCGCTGGGCCCTTCCTGTCAAGCACCGCTCCGCTGGGCCCTGCCGTCTCAAGCACCGCTCCGCTGGGCCCCGCCGTCTCAAGCACCGCTCCGCAGGGACCCGCCGTCTCAAGCACCGCTCCGCTGGGCCCTTCCTGTCAAGCACCGCTCCGCTGGGCCCCGCCGTCTCAAGCACCGCTCCGCTGGGCCCTTCCTATCAAGCACTGCTCCGCTGGGCCCCGCCGTCTCAAGCACCGCTCCGCTGGGCCCTTCCTGTCAAGCACCGCTCCGCTGGGCCCCGCCGTCTCAAGCACCGCTCCGCTGGGCCCCGCCGTCTCAAGCACCGCTCCGCTGGGCCCTTCCTGTCAAGCACCGCTCCGCTGGGCCCCGCCGTCTCAAGCACCGCTCCGCTGGGCCCCGCCGTCTCAAGCACCGCTCCGCTGGGCCCTTCCTGTCAAGCACCGCTCCACTGGGCCCTTCCTGTCAAGCACCGCTCCGCTGGGCCCCGCCGTCTCAAGCACCGCTCCGCTGGGCCCCGCCGTCTCAAGCACCGCTCCGCTGGGCCCCGCCGTCTCAAGCACCGCTCCGCTGGGCCCTTCCTGTCAAGCACCGCTCCACTGGGCCCTTCCTGTCAAGCACCACTCCGCTGGGCCCTGCCGTCTCAAGCACCGCTCCGCTGGGCCCCGCCGTCTCAGGCACCACTGGCACAATGACAGTGCCGGATCTGTGTCGAGCTACTGTTCACGGTTCACTGTGCCCACCATGCCTCCTCCTTGACCAGTGGTGACTGTTATCCACCTGATGGACTGTGGCTTTGCACTCCCCGGGATGGCACAGTGGGCAACCCACTCACTGTAGAGACTTGAGAGACTGTGGCTTTGCACTCCCCAGGATGGCACAGTGGGCAACCCACCCACTGTAGAGACTTGAGAGACTGTGGCTTTGCACTCCCCAGGATGGCACAGTGGGCATGGTGGCCCCTTCGTGGATCTGGCGTCGTGGACTCATGTGGCTGTGGTGCCCCCCCCTTCCCTTCCCCCTGAGGTGCCTGTAGTTTTGTCATCAGATGCCCCTGCAGTGTTCTCTCCAAAGACTCAGGTCTCCTGTGTGGGCTTTGCCCTTGTGTTGATACACTTTGGCCCACGGACACTTGGAATTTCGTTATATGTGCAGGACTATTTGCCTCGGTTTATCGATTGCACTAAATATTGAATTGAATTATTTAGATTTTTATTGCTATTTGACCATGACTTATCAGGGGCTATTTTTACATAAATTTTGATTCACAATTTAATTATGTCTTTGCATTTTTCAGTGGGGGTTTGGGTGGTGTCACTGTGACTTGTTGCTCTGCATTGGTGTGTACATAGTTTGGGGGGGTGGGGGTCGCATATGTGTGTGCCGTAACCTTTCCTCCTCCCCCCTCCCCTGTGTCGTAGGTGCGGTACTCACCGTTGTCGTCTGCGCCGCCGTTCGTACTCGTGGTAGAGGAGCAGGTAGACGAGAGCAGGTAGTATGTTTAATTCGGGTTCCATGCTGTCCTCCTTCCTCGTGGAGTGCGTAGAGGTGAGCGTTTTCCCGTTCGTAGTCTGTTTCCGCCGTGTTTTTATCGGTGGTGCTCCCGCCCCGGAAAAGGTGGCGGATTGGTGAGTTGTGATAGTGTGGGCGGTACATTGTCTGCCGCCTGTCTGTTGGCGGTGACCGCTGCGCTGTTTGTTTGTCCCGCCGTGGCGGTCGGAGTGTTAAAGTGGCGGGCTTTGTTGGCGGTTCCCGCCAGGGTCAGAATTCCATTTTTTGGACTGCCGGCCTGTTGGCGGGTTGGCCGCCGCTTTATCACTGACCGCCAGGGTTAGAATCACCCCCTAAGTCATCAAAAACTGCAGATATAACTCTCAACTACACACAAAGATGCATAACCCTATTATACTTGCATTCCTAGGACATTGCAACTGCCTCAAGAACCCTAGAACACCGATAATTCTCCAACGCAGACCACAGAATCTCTGGAACACAGAATGGGCAAGTTCTAACTGTTTCTGGGACAAATTCTAACTCTCTAAGCCTCAATGAGAACCAACCTCTGATGTACAGGGGACGAGGTTTGCACCCTGTGAAATCTTTGGTGTAAGTGCAAGTTGCACTGGACCTTTGTTTCGAATTAAGGCTAAACAGGAAGAATTTAGCAATTTATCAATGACAATGAAGCACATTTTGCCTCTAACATGCTACAGAGAATAGGTGAAAGTTGATTAGTAGATTACTAAAGTTAGAAAATAAAATCAAAGACAGGTTATTTAATGGTAGTCTGATGTACATTGAAAACAGTTCAGTTCCCCTAAAGGGAAATATTGTTGAACTAAATCAGAGTTTCAGGAAAGGATTTGGAATTAAGTAGTAGGTGTCAGCAAGTGAAGCCTCTAGTATGGTAGCAAATGAAGATTCAGTCAGGCAAAGGGAAATAGAATTGCCTGAGAATTAAACTCTGTGAGCAAGGCAAATGGGTATGGGGTCTCCGGAAAGGAAAAGACACCTGCTCTCAAAAGAGTAGATAGGGGCATCTGCATTCATGAGTGGACTAGAGCAATCGTAATCTGACTAACTCAGCAATGCACAATTACAACATAAGATGCAACAAACTGCAGCACATTCCACAGTTCCCAAGAGATGGGAACCAATGAAATTTCAGCAATAAGTTGATAAGGTGCTTTTTGCTCCCTTTCTCAGGCATCACAGAATGGAGGCTCACAGCTGCACAACCTTCAGAGATTTCTTGTTCAAACTGGTTCAATACTGTCACGCCCTTCCCAACACATGTGCAAAAGAGTATTTATATTGCTTTCAGTGAAACTCACAAATATAACTTTACATAGAAGCTAACACAGTGGCTACAATTAGAAAAGCCAAGTTACTGCAGCTCAATTTCTTAAATGAGAAAAAGAATGTGATAACACACTGCAGATTAACATGATTGTTTTGTAGCTGAAGGCTATATCCAGTATGTGTAACTTAACATGGACAAACTTGAACCATGATTTGATCACTAACTAGGATCAAACATAACATGGTTATCACTCCTCAGATATAAGTATATAATATGTATTACTTCAGTTGTTAAACAAAATGAAAAACAGTGACAACACATCACAAAGGGCAGCAGACTAGGAAGACAACTCAGTCTAAGAGTCACTCAATTGCATATGATGTCAAAGCTGTCCCATCTTTACAAACATCAAGAAACCTTTAGAAAAAAATACTGATTTAAATATGTCAGGATCAACTAAAAACAATAACAACATTTATAGGCCATTTAATCAAACTGAATGTTCATAGCATGCCAATTCTGGTAATAGATAACACATGTGCATTGTGAAACAAAGCATACACTGTGTTATTGGGGCAAACAGAAACAGAGTGAATAGCACATTCCAGCATAAATTGAAAACTGTTTTCAGCATATTATTTCAATTTTCCACACTATTGACATTGATTTCACTGAGAACATTTTTGACCCCTTAGTACGTTATCCTGTTTCAGCTGCTGTTGAGAAAATAAGCATTGACAAAGCCAATAGGTCATGTTTTGCCAAAGCTTTTAAAAGTGCAACAGTATTGGCAATTCATGCGACAGGCCGCGTAACTTTGTTGTATACAAAAAAAAAATCCAAGATGGCTGAACATTAAGGCCCTCATTACGAACTTGGCGGGAAATCCTGCCGAGTTCGGTGCTGGCCGCCGGAACATCGACGCCAGCACGTTGAAGACCCTGCCGGCCAAGTAAACAACATTCCGTTGGGCCAGCGGGCGGAAAAAGTGTTCCCGCCAGGCGGCCCAGCGGAATGCTGGGCCTGTATATTGGCAATTACTCCACATGGAGCCATTGTCAATGTA
Source organism: Pleurodeles waltl (assembly GCF_031143425.1). Lineage (NCBI taxonomy): Eukaryota > Metazoa > Chordata > Amphibia > Caudata > Salamandridae > Pleurodeles > Pleurodeles waltl. Next base: position 255,641,268 of record NC_090445.1, read on the forward strand.
GCAGTACAGCGGGTGCAGCAGAACCTGTCGCGCATATCACTGCCTGTAAATCGGGAGGTGACATGCTCAACGGGGCTGTGCAGGGAGGCCCCGGAGCACCCATTCCACCAGCCTTTCCCTTGCGGCCTAAATGCCGGAGAAAGGCTAGGGGATCACAGGTTCATTATCTGGCGGGCAGCGCTGTTTGCAGTGCTGCCTTGTCGGATAAGGAAATCTGCCATTGTCAGGCTGCCTGGTGTTGGCGGAGATCCACCTGTGGCAGTGTCCCCGGGTACATTATATGGTGGTCCGGACCGCCATGCCGGTGGTGGTAATTTCCGCCACCGCTGGCATGGTGGTCCGGACCGCATGTTCATAATGAGGGCCTAAGTCTGCACTTTCAAGATGGCTTAAATCTGTGACTGCAGCAACTTGAGCCTTCTTGGGGGCATAAAAAACAAGCATTTGCAATGTAAGGGGTCTCGCGTTTGCTCATGTTAGAGCTGCCAGCGGTGTAAACTCCTAACCCAACTTTTCACCTATCGGCAAAAGTGCATTTATGTACGTGAGCCGAAAAAGTGAATTTAACTATGTAAAGTGCTCGACTTCTGCCAAGTGAAATCGCGCTAGTAAATTAGAGAAAAAGTAGTCCACGAGCCGGACAGAAAACAGCGAGCCTCGCATGTTTTCTGTACTTGGTCGATGCACTTGAGGAGGGCTAGCCACTGGAAAAGGCATGACGTATGCATGCCTTTCGACTAATGAAAGCAAGCAGATTTTAATAGGCAAGCCCACTAACCAATGAAAAACACAGACGTGACGTCGACAGGGCTCCGAGCCCTTTTCAAAACCCTAAAGCGTCTCGCTGCGATACGCATGCGCGAGCGCATGCAACGTAGGCTCAACCCTAAAAATCACCTAGAGGAACAAAGGGAGAGGGGCAGGAGATAGGTTTTAAAGAGGGAAAGGCAGAGAAGGAAGAGAAAAGTGAGAGAAGGAGAAAGCGCATACAATCCTGAACCGCCTAAGTGCTTAGTGCTGGACAAAGAGGCAAGAGAGAAAGGCTTGGAGTGGTGGGAGATAGGGAAAGAGCATGAGTACACTTGCAATAGAGAGATAGAGATAGAGAGAAAGGAATGAGCAGGACATGAACTCTCAAAGAGTGCTAGCTCACAAATGTATTGTTAAAAAAAGACAAGCACTGGCATAGTAAAACGGTTTGGTATTAATGTGCTGAATCATGTAGAAATGTGTGTGGAGTATTTGTGGTGCACATCTGTGTGACCTGCCCATTACTGTGCCTGTTGGTGATCTATTTTTCATTCCTCAAGCTCGCAGTGCTGCATGACACTAACCCTGCAAATATTGGGAATAAAAACATGTGCAGACATCATTCTATTAACTTGGGGTACCTCCGTAATCACTCCCTTAGAAGACTTATTTGCCCACTTCTCCTCCACTGGCTCCATTGAGGGCTCTGCCACAAAGGCAACCATAATTGTTATACCCAAAGAAGGGAAAGACCCATCCAATCCCAAGAACTACCAACCCATATCCCTCATAAACACAGACTGCAAAATATACGCAAAGATACTAGCCCTCTGAATAGAGCCCATTCTCAAAAAAATAATACATACTTTTCAATCAGGATTTATCAAAGGAAGATTTAACGTGGATAATATCAGACTTTTTAGCCATTATATTGAAAAAGACAAACTCCTGCACCAACGAACCTGCCTAATAACGTTAGATGTGGAGAAGGCCTTTGATAAGGAATTGTGGACCTTCTTCCAAGACTCACTCACCTACTTCAACTTTGGCCCTGCTCTCTTAAAAAAGATCCTTTCTCTATTCAAAGAACCGAAAGCTAGAATAAACATCAATGGAAAATTGCCTAATCCATTTTACCTCCAACAAGGAACCAGAGAAGGATGCCCTCTCTTCCCCCTACTATTTCTATTAACGCTAGAACCTCTACTTATATTGATGAGAGAAAATCCATTCATCCCTGGTATCCCTTTCTCATCAGGCCCACAGGCTACTAGCCACCTACACGGTTGACAGTCTCCTTTTTACCACCCAGGCAGACTCAGACATGCCACACATCATATCCACCATCAGTGACTACTCTAAGATGTTAGGCTACTGCCTCAATAAGGAAAAGACAGAGGTCCTTCCTCTCAATGTGTACTGCAACCGCTCACACCCCAGCCCCTATGGACTCAAATGGGTCCCAGATAAGATAAAACAGCCAGGTATATGGTTCACCCATAACCTTAAAGACTCCATTGATCTCAATTAGAAAAATATGCTTGATAACATCAACAATAGCTTAGGCAAATGGTCAAGCAGGTTCATTACTTGGTGGGGTAGAATAGAATCTGTCAAAATGATGATTACCCCCCTCATTAATTTTTTAATCAGCATGCCCCATATACCTGTCAGACACCTTTTTTACTAAAATAGACATGCTACTTACCGAGTTCCCCTGGAAGTCTAAAAAACCCAGAATTGCGCTAAAGAAAGGGAGACTTCTTAAAAAACTTGGTGGACTAAACTTACCGACTACCGGAGATACCAACATGCCTTTCTAGCCAAACGAGGGAACCACTGGCTCCTAATCACCACCAACACCTAATTGAAACCGCCCTCGCTAAACCCTTATCCCTAATTTCATTTCTAACCATCAAAAAAATTAAAACATACCACTCTATAAACATTCCTATACAGCACAGGTACTCTGAAAAATTGAGAACAAACTACCCAACAAAATGAAACACTCATGTCTAGCCTCGCTATGGCACAATGAAACCTTAAAACCAGAAGAGAGAACAATGTATATTGAGAAATGGGCAGAAAAAGATAATCTCCTGTTGAGAGATATTGGCAGCCCCTCAGAACCCATACCATTCTCTCAAAGACAAATTTGACCTAAATGACCTAGACTTTTACCATTTCCTTAAAATAAAATCACTTACAGCCAAACATAAACCTCCAATGCCTCCCTGACCTACCCAACACACTAGAACAATTTACCAAAGGCGATCACCTAGCTGCCAAACTATTCTTCCTCCAACCCCCAAAAAACCCTCATTAAAAAAACTAACACAAGATAAGTGTGAAACTCTACTGTCAGACTCCAACCACACTCCAATGGTCTCACCTGACTGGCCATCTACCTGAAGTAACCTCACTTCCAACATAATAACCCCATCACTAGCACAAAGCAGATACTGGATTGCCAATATGGCCCACTGGACTCCGGCCAAACTTTATAAACTAGGCCTCTGATCCTCCAACACATGCTGGAGCTGTGAGAAAGAAACAGGAGACTTAAAACACATGCTAAGGGGGTACACCTCCAACACAAAGTTCTGGCAGGACATCAGTAATACAATATCTCAAATACTTCATACACAATGGACTCCTACTTTAGCCTCTGTTACACTGTGCAACCTCCCCACTGACATTAAGCAGGCAGTAAGCAAAGAGGACCATCTCCTATGGGACATTCTAGTCACACTGGCTTTAAAGGTATCCTCACTGAATTGAAGATTCATCTAAACTATCCCCCACACATGGTGGGAATAGGTCCAATTTACTAAAACTGCCTGCAACTCACTAAACTTATACTTAAAGACAACACCAATGATGTATGGTGAACTCTGGATCAAACTAGACAACTTTATGTCTCACTGGTCTGTGTAACCACGATCATCTGATCACTTGATTATTCATGCATTCACTCACACATTATCCCACCCTCCCCTTCTCTCCCCACTCACCCACCTGCTCATCCCCCTACCCACCACCACTTCCCCATGTACTCTCTATTTCTCAACTACTATCACCTTCTTCTTTTGTCTCTGCTCTTTTAATCTGTCTCATTCACCTACAACTGAGGTACCTTAACCCTTCACTACAACATCAAAAACTGCTCTGTCACAATACATAGACTGATTAACCTCACCTCACCATTACAAACTAATAAACTTATCCCTGCCCTCTACTTTCATAAATGAGAACCAACCTGTCACGCTATATCCTAAACTACTGTTCCCACTTGATTTGATGGTAGCATGCAATGTATTATTTCTTTTCATTTATGTTATTTCATTTTCCTATTGTATAAAATCTCAATAAAACACTCTTGAAATAAAAAACAAACGTGCAGACATTTGAAGTACAGAAAGAAACAAGTGGCACGGAGACATGGAACAACTTATGTGAGTGCATTTGTGCTTACTTGTGTTTGCATGCATTAGCATTAGTATTTAAAAGCCACTTGATGATTTATAGGTCACACATTTGAATTCTTGCAAGGTCAGTTCAGCTTTCAATTCTTAAGAGTCAGCAAAAAGATGATTATTGAATTATTACTTGTAGCACCTGTTGGTTACAACGCTTATTAATGCAAGAAGACAGATCAAAAAACACTACATTAAAAGAAGATATGTGTGTATTTTTGTATGTTGACTACAAGATAACTTCTAAAGACTGAACGTGATCTTTGGAAATATGCATAGAAATACATTTATAAGAGTGTGTTTGTACATGTTTGTGCTAGTGTGTGTGCGCCTGACTGAAAAAATGTGAGCTACCTTGATATTTTGAGCGAGGTGCTATATGTGTATCGTAACAGGTGTGTGCTTATATGACTTTATCTCGTATTTGAGCGTGAGAATAACTATGAGTGTGTATCTGTGTGTGCATTTGGGTTGTATGTATGTAGTAGTTAGAAAAAGCTTTAGTTAGCATGAGAAAGGGTGAGTCGTGGTAAGTGAGTATGTTTGACTAAATGAGTGAGCATGAATAGGCGTGAGAATAAGTGTGTAAGTAAGTGTGCAAGGAATTTTGCGTGAGTATGAGAGCCTAGATGTATTTTTGAGCAGTAATATGCAAGTCTGTGTGTGGGTGAGAAGGACTATTGAGCATGTTAATAAGTGTGCTTTTCAAAGGCTATCAACATGTGTTAATACATATTATAAAGTAGGCATGTTTGAGCACATCTCAGTCAAAGTGGTTGCATTTCAACTGTTGCTCGTAGACGCCCCAGTTCTGTAACTTAAAAATCAACACAGGTGAGCTATAGCTTCCCAGGCTGATGGAAGCTGCCTGCCTCTTTAGCAGATTGTAGGTGATACAGGTCTGGAACATTAGTGACTTTGGGCCTATGCGAGAGGAGAAGCAGACATGCCCAAACTGGGGAACCTAAATCAACCCTGACAAAAATGCTCAAACCAGCACTGTGTAAAAAAGTGGGCCCTAGGCTCACATCCTAAGTAAAATAAGGACACAAACACTAGTGTGGTGGGTGCATGACTGGCCCAGGCAGAGCATGTGTACCCAGCCCTTCTATTGGTAGGGTCACCTGACTTGTGACGCCTGTGATGGGTGGGTGTGGGGTGCATGTTGACACTGCCCCTAGGGAAGGGCTGCAATATGGCATGTCCAGCAGGATGGTACATTTTGCACTTTTTGTCTCTTTCCATCCATTCTGTCTTGCCTTACCTCCTCTTGTGGGCCTCCCTCTCCGATTGCTTTCTCTACACCATACCCTCTCTTTCGCTCTTTGGTGAACACTCCCTGTGCCTGCTACAATTGACCTCATGGGGTTGGGCAGTGATAGAGGTACTCAGAGCATCCCATGTCTTACCAAATCAGCCTCCGTTGGCTCCAACTCACCGGGTATGGAATTAAATGCTTTTCCAGCCTTGGTGTCAGGCACCCGCACTTTGCGGCATGCATGAACCTCCACTGGCATGACATAGGCCCTCATTCTGACCTTGGCGGGCGGCGGAGGCCGCCCGCCAAAGTCCCGCCGTCAGGTTACCGTTCCGCGGTCGAAAGACCGCGGCGGTAATTCTGACTTTCCCGCTGGGCTGGCGGGCGGTCGCCTTCAGACCGCCAGCCAGCCCAGCGGGAAAGAGGCTTCCACGATGAAGCCGGCTCGGAATCGAGCCGGCGGAGTGGAAGCTGTGCGACGGGTGCAGTTGCACCCGTCGCGTATTTCACTGTCTGCGCAGCAGACAGTGAAATACATGTAGGGGCCCTCTTACGGGGGCCCCTGCAATGCCCATGCCAGTGGCATGGGCACTGCAGGGGCCCCCAGGGGCCCCGTGACCCCCCCTACCGCCATCCGGATCTCGGCGGTCTGACCGCCGGGATCTGGATGGCGGTAGGGGGGGTCGGAATCCCCGCGGCGGTGCAGCAAGCTGCGCCGCCGCGGAGGATTCAATGGGGCCGCGGTACACTGGCGGGACCCCGCCAGTGGTGCCGGTCCGACCGCGGCTTTACCGCCGCGGTCGGAATCCCCATTGGAGCACCGCCGGCCTGTCGGCGGTGCTCCCGCGGTCCTCCGCCCTGGCGGTCAAAGACCGCCAGGGTCAGAATGACCGCCATAATCTTGTGACTCAGAGCTGAAATTTCACACCCAGTGCTGAGATCATTAGGATGGAATCCCACTTGGAAATTAACAAAAATAAAGTTGGAGAGTCTTAATGCAGTTCACAGCAGCTCAAAATAGGGTTATCACAGCGATAGCACGATTGACAGCAAAGAAACCTTGTAAAATCTGTGCATGCCTGTTGCATTTTAAAGATCTAGGCAGGTAAGGTGGGCAGAGTGAGAGGAGGCATCTTTTTTGCATGGTTAGCCCCCGCTTTTTGCCTGATGTTGATGTGTTCTAGAAGTTGGCAGTGACCAGGGCCCCTGCTAAACAGGTTCCCTGGACCAGATTTATTTCCCTAAATCTGTTGTGATGCTTGGCACAATTGGATACACTCTTAACTACCCCTAAAGGTCCCTAGCAAATGGGTACCCCAGCACCCAGGGCAAGATATTTTAAGAGTAGGCCCCTGTGGGCAGCAGCACTGATTGTGCCACCCTCAAGGGCCCTGCACCCAGATGCACCCAGCATTTCCATTGCAGGCTGAGTGTACTGCAGCAACCCTAAAAGGACAAACTCGACATGACACACTCTCTGCGTGCCACGTCCACCCTACATTGCATATATTATGGGTAAGACACCCCTCTGGCAGGACTCCCGGCCCTACGGCAGGATGCACCATACTGTATGTGGGGGCATACTGCTAGCTGCATGAGCAGTATGCCCCGACTGTGTCCTTGCCAAACCTAGGACATAGCGAGTGAACAGAGCAGTCAGTTTAAATGCATGTACTGGACACTGGTCAAACATGAGTTTCCCAGCTACATGATGGCTACTCTGCCTGGATTGTTTGGTATCGAACAACTCAGAATGATAAATCCAAAGTGGTGCCAGTATTGGATTTATCCCTAAATGTACCCAGGGGTCACCTTGGATGTTCCCCCTGCAAAAGTTAACCCCAACTGGCAAGTTTCTGACTGGTTCCATCCAGCCTGCCACTCCAGACAGCCAATCTACAAACCCGGGGGAAAGCCATGGCTCTCTAGTTTGTAAGACAATGCCCTTCCTGGGTGGAGGAGCTAACACCCCCTCCCTCAGGAATGTGCAACACCCTGGCGGTGAGCTTCAAAGGGCTACAGTCCCTGAAACTCGATCCCAGAGGGCTTCCCCCCCTTGCAAGTCCCCACTTTGTGTGGGAAACCAGACAGAGGGTAGGAGTGGTGGCCTCACTGAGCATGCACCACCCCTCAGGGCTTGCATGTGTAGTGTACACTCTGATTCAGTTTTCTCCATCTTGGAATGGAGGAAAACAGCCAATGAGGTTAAGGAAGTGACCCTTCCCACAGAAAGTGGACACTGTAGTGGGGGTAGCCACCCAAGGGTAAGTGCCCATTGTACACTACCGGGTTCCCCCTAAAACGCCCACTAAATTCAGTATTTATTGGGCTCCCCTAGACCAAGATTTTAGATTTGAAAAGGATCCCAAGAAGAAAGGAAGATCAGCACCAAAGAACCCGCCAGGACGAGAACAGAGGACCTGCTGCACCAGAAGAGTCACCAAGACCCCTGCTTGCTGCACCAGAGTCCCGACAAACGCGACTGCGGAGGAACTGAACACTAGACCGACCCCAAGAAACCCAGGAGACCTCCAGGCTTCAAGGATCACCCCAGATATCCCTCCTGAGTGGAGGCACTACTCAAGAGAAGCAAGAAACCTGCAAAGGACCAACAAACCAGTGAGGGTCACTTCACTGAATTGCCGGTATCCCCGCAACAGGAAGTCACATCTGAACCGACAACACACTGACGAGTGCCCGGAAGTGCTCCACGACTGTGTCAAGTTTGGTTGCGCTGCGCCCCTAGTGGCCGAGATACAGCAATACCCTGGGTACTGGTCAGCTGACGTCAGACCAGTGGAAAACCAGCACTCCCAGAGCTGAAAAAGGATCAGGAGGAAGCCCCAGTCGAGGGACTTCAGGAAAACCCCGACCTCCGACCAGAGCGCCCCTGTTGTCCTGTAAGTTGCCCACAAAGAGACTCACTTCCAGCTCTAGTGGACTCCGTTGCGCACAGCATCCAAGACCTCAAAAACGTCCTGCACCTGGCCGCCCTCAACCTTGCATCTCGGGATCTGCGGTGTTCCCCGGGTCCCCAACCCCTTGTGACCTCAGCAGCACAAGGGGAACCCAAGGCACCATCTTTAAATCTGCAGACCATCTCCTTCTCCAAGTGGCCCCTCCAGGTGGCCCTGTGCCTGTGCCAAGAACGTTTCCAATGCTGCTCCCACTGGAATTGGGAGCTGCCCAAGACTCTCCAGCTGGCACAGTGTGCCCACTGACTGCTGTGACCACCCTGCAAAAGAAGAGACTGCTAATTCAACCGTGCGATTTTTAATGCATTTTTAAAAGCGACTGCCTATATATTCCTATGGTGCGTAATAATGCACAGAAAGACTAACTTTGCTAAAACTTTAAAAAGTCATAACAAGAAAAGTACTTCATGTATTCTAAGGATTTTGGTCTTAAAAATTATATAAAAGTCGGAAGTATTTTTATAAATTCTGGTCTTGAGTTATTTATTGAGTGTGTGTGGTGCATGATTGGATGTGTGAGTACAGCAAATACTTGGCACATATCCTGGATTAGCCTAACTATTCAACCAGCTACCTTAAAAATTAGAGCATTAGGTGGTCTGATTTTTACCTCTGGAAACCGACGTGTGGTTGCCTGAACCCTCTGCATGGTGTACTGATTTGAGACACTGCATAGAGGGCCAGCCTCCAACAGGCAGGATGCACCAGCACAAGCAGTTGGCTGATATTAAGAGTAGGGGTGATAAATCTGGAGACCACACAGGAGCTGACTGCATTACAGAAATAGATGTGCCTGGGCCACAGGACTGGATGTACATAGCAGTAAAGCCCTGCCACTGTGGGAGACAAACTCTTGGATCTGTGACTGTGGGAAATTGGGCTGTTGGTTGGGCGGGGTGAGCCTTTTTCAAGCAACAACCACAATCCTTGTCAGGGTAAGAATCACAAAAGTCAATAAATGTACCCGCACTTAACCCTCTAGTAGCTTAGCCCAAAAGCAGACTAGCTTAACTTAGTTACAATGTGCAAAGTAGTTATGCAGTATTTAAACAGTAATAAAACTAAGGCGCAACACAAGAAAAATCCTACACTAATTTAGAAACACAGAGTACAATGTAATAAAGTGCTTGATACCAAAATTACAAAAATGCAATCAGTAGAACCGTAGTTATAAAAATTAAAATTTTAAGTGGAAAATAGCTCCTAAACAACCATAGCACCAACTTCGGACATCTACTTGCACTAGACCGGAACAAAGTCGAAAGTTATGGCTGGCTGTGATGGAGCCAGTCTCTGCTTACCTTCAGACTCTGAAGTAATTTTGTAAAAAAAAATTCAGAGAAGGTAAAGTTCAGCTGGGCAAGGCAGTCAAGGGGTGTCCAAGGAGAAGATTTCATAGTCAGGGAGCTGCTGGTTGAGGTCGCTATGAAGATTTCTACATAAGGGCTTAGTCTTATCTTTGGAAGTTGAAAATCTCCAGTGGGATGAAGCTGCAGGCTGTAGCTGACAAGCTCTTCAAGGAGTTGGGGAAAAGGATTTGCTGCTGCGGAGAGGAACTTAGCGGGGGCTATAGCAAACTCATGCCAACCAGTGATGCACCTTGGTTGCATTGGTGAGAAATAGGTCCCTGCATCTCTCTGGTCTCAGAGCACTTTTTGGCTGAAAAGTTTCCAAGTCACAAGTTTGGGATTTGGGCTATTGGGGCACCCTGAGCACCACTTCCAAGGGTTCTGGAATGGAGGGGCATCAATTGAAGGGTAAGGACTCACTCAGGCTGGGTACAGGTGTGGGTTCAAGTTGGTTGGAGCATTTTCTGCCTCTGAGGTTCTTCTCAGGAGGCCAGCCAAATAGCCGTAGGTCTCAAGCAGCAGGGTCGTCCTCTGAGGGTAAAAGTTAGGCTTCAGGCAGCACAACAGTCTTCTTGGTGCAGCAGGACAGTCCTCTGAAGTACGCAGCAGGCCACAGGCAGCAGGGCAGTCATCTGAGAACCCTTGGCAGGTCCAGAAGTGAACTGAAGAGTGGGTCTGAGGGTTTATACGTGAATCCAGCTTTGAAGTGGAAGTAACCACTAGGTCACCCCCTCCCCCAGATGGTGCTGGGATTTTCTTCTTCCTCCCTGCCCTGGTACCGGGATGTCTGGAGCCACAAAAGGCTAGTGTGAAGGTCATTGTGTGTGGGGTGAGGCAGTTGCTTTGATATGCAAGTGGGGATGGGCACAGCACTGCACCTTCCATCCTGTCAGGATGGCCCATCCTGTCAACACCCAGTCCCATCATTGTGTGCCTTTGTGGGAGGAATGCACAAAGGCAAAGTGCCAACTGCACCTAGTACTGTGACCCAGGAAACAGGCTACAGGCACCAAATGTTTGGGACAAGAAAATGCCAACTATCTGAAAGTGTCACTTTCAGAATTGTGATTTAAAATCCAACTAAAGAATTATAGAGGATTATAAATCATAAAAGAGCAATTTCTTAGACACAAAACAAGAAATTCCTGCCTCCTCCCAAACAGAGTGTTGGACCCGGCCCTTTTACAGGGTCATTCCACAGACTTTTTGCTTTTTGCCTCCTTATTTTTCTGACCTTTGTTAGCTGACATTTTGACTCTCAGCACTTTTTCACTGCTAACCAGTGCTAAAGTGCATGTGCCCTCCCTCACAAAATTGGTATGATTGGCTTATACCTACTTGGCATATTTAATTTAGCTATAAGTCCCTTGTAAAGTGCTATCCCTATACCCAGGGCCTGTAAATTAAATGCTACTAGTGGGTCTGCAGCGCTGCTTGAATTACCCACTGAAGTAGCCTGTCAAACCTATCTCAGGCCTGGTAGCGCATGGCCTGTGTGCGCAGATTTCTGCCACAGGGACCTGGCATCTAAATTTACTTGCCAGGCCCAGAACTCCCCTTTTACTACATGTAAGTGAACCCTAAGGTCCACCCTAGATAGCCCTATGGGCAGGGTGCCATGTATGCAGAAGGCAGGACATGTGCCATATTGCGTGGCCTGTCCTGGTAGTGACAAACAGCCTAACTTTGTGTCTCAATGCTGTAAGTGCTGCCTTCTCATAGGATTGCAGTGGAGATGCCCTGCATTATGTGTAAGGGGTATTGTCTGATTTATGAGGGGTAGCATAGTCATGTTTGGTATGGTTGTGATAGTGATGAGAAATGCTGCTTACTGGTGTGGGTGTATTTTTTATTACTATCACAGAAATGCCACTTCTAGAAAGTGCACATTTATCTGTGCTTATGACTCTGGTGTTTTGCAGCTTGCCTCCAACCAATGTCTGGGCAGACTGACAGTTGGGGCTTTGTGCATACTTTTCAGATAGCCTGAACACAGGGAGGGTGGAGGTGTCACAGAGGTGCGTCTACATATTGTATAGCCTTCCTGGGCTGAGTGAAGGGAGAAGCGGGGCACACCTGAATTTGTAAAGGCTGTGCCCTGGCCTTGCACAATAGGGTTGTTTACCCCCCACTGATGTTTGGAGCTTGTGCTGGATGAGAGAAAGGGCACTCCCAGAACCAGCTGTAACTGGTTGGAACCCCCTCTCCTCCCCATTGTAAAACATACTGTAAACCTAGTATAAGTACAGGGGAATTTCCTTCACAAATTGGACATCATTTTGGACATTCTTGGAACTCCAGGAACCTTACCTGGAGCTGGACAGGATGCTGTTGAAAAGACTCACCAGGACAACCTTGTATTGCTGCTGCTGTGCTGACCTGTGACCTGCCTGGTCACCAGGAGGAACTGCCACTGCTTGCACCCCCTTGTTGTGCTGACCTGCTGCTGGGTTCTCCAGCCCTGCGTCCCCTTCTTCACTTGTTGCCTCCAGAGGCAGGGTGCTGTGGCCCCTGACCTCTATAAACTCTGTCCAGCACGAGGGGTGCTGCTTCGGCTGTATAGCACCTTGGGAGCGCTCTCTGGTGACTATAAAGCGCTTTTCCAAAAGCGTGTTTTGCTGAATGCAGAAAATCACAGCCGCAGCCCGGGCTGCAGATTTGGCCGTAGCGCTTTCAAAAGCACTCTGTTTATGCCCTCAAATCACCGCCGCAACCCGGATGTCTAATTAGTGTTTACTGCGAGGAGCGCGCTCTTTCCAGTGCCCCTGGGGCACGTGAAGTAGTAAAGCAGAGCAAGCGTGCTCCTCTCGGCGTCCCGGGGCACCGTCCACTCTTGGGAGCGCCCCTGGGGCACCAGCCACCTCCTATCCTTCAGGGATCACCGCGGCGGCCCGGAAAGCTTCTTTAAATACTCACGCACCGCATTGGGTGATTGTTTACTCGGGCTCCAGGAGGGTTACGATCTATACAAGCCTCACAGAAGGACTCGGGGGAAGGTGGGCCCCCTCCCCCCGGTCTCTGCATTAGCAGCAGAAGGCTCCTTTTCTCTTTAGAAAAAACTGCCACATTTCCTTGAAAACCGGGAAGGGAGACCTCGACGGAGGCCCCTTCCCCTTGCCCCAATAATTATTGTTCGGCCTCACCTGGCCCCCACTCCGAGGACAGGGTGCGCGGAGGCCGAGGCTGGCCCCCATCAAAATCGCGGGCCCCCGTTGTGAACACAGGAGCGCCAGGGGCCCCCTATGCTCCTCCTTTAGGCACAGGGAGTGCCTCTTCTTCAGGACACTGGGTACTTTTATTTACGAATTATTCATGACAAGTGCATATAATTCTTACTGTAATTCCTGACTACTGCTTATGTTGCAGAATTGTTCCAATGTAACAACTGCGTATTCCTGCAGAGTATTAGTAACTTGTGAAACGCTCTGACAACTGCTAAGGTAGCAGGGTATTACTTACGTGTAATGTTGGTCTAATTATGTTTTGAGCAATACAGTTTATTTTTACATAGCTCAGTGTTGTGTTTACATTTTGCGTCACATGTGTAGTGTGTGTTGTGCAAACACTTTACACATTGCCTCTGGGTTAGGCCTGACTGCTCGTGCCAAGCTACCAAGGGGGTGAGCAGGGGTAATCTTGGACGTGTAACTCCCTTGCCCTGACTAGAGTGAGTGGGTTCTGCCTGGCTTAGGTGCATACACTAGCCAACCAGAAACCCCATTTCTAACATTGGTTGTCAGTGGTGAGGATAGGACTTGCGCTTGCACAGTACCTTTGTGACTCATTTTTGCACCGCAAATTGACCTTAGACCATTACATGTTTTAATTCTCTTTTTAAAATTTTTCTCCTGTTCTCTCAAGGTAGTCATTTTTATTTTTACTCCTGTGTTGTATACTTGCACTTTGGACTCTTGTCCTTCACGCCAATGTTGTGCTCTTAACAAAATGGTGTCTACCTTTGACATTGATAAGTTGTGGTATTACATTCTAGAAGAGGTAAAGGGATTCTGCAGGGAGAGAGGTATACCAATTATGTGTGGAGAAACCGATAAGATGGTCCTGTAGTGTAGCCATTTTTAATGTAGCTTTATGCGCGTTAGCTTAACGCATTAGGCCTCTGTGCACTTTGCCCTAGATGCATTTTATTCAACCTTGCACTGTTATTTTACAATAACCAGTTTCACGGTCTTGTTTTTATTTCATTCTATCACACTGTTTAGCTTACTTCAGCACTGTGTTCTCAAACAATACAGTCTTGCTCGCTCTGTGCTTCAGTCAAGGCTACAGTCTGGTACATTGCCGGTAAACATGGTAGAAGTTTAGTCTCTAGTGTTCGTAGAAAGTACACATCCTTACGTAGGGACATTTCTTAGAACATCTGCGTGTTAGTTCTAAAAACACTTTCTAGTCCTAGTACACTCAGGGAGATTCCGACCAGGAACCTACAACTAGATGCTGACTGCCCCGTTGCAGATGCTGATGCAGATTACAGGCCTTTGCTCAGGTATGAGGGTTGATGTCCTCCCGGGGGAACCTGAAAGGCAGGCTTAGAGCTTCACATGCTGTGCTCAGAATATAACTTAGAGAGAACATAATCTAGTTGCACTATGTTAGCCTTTTTCTTGTGCTTCACTCTCATCGTTACTATTTTAAGCCTACTGTGTTGTGTAGTTCTGGTTATTGCAGCTCACGCTTTGCTATCTAAAATGCTGTTGCTTTATTAAATCAATCTTTAAAACATAAACTGCCTTTGTCATTTCTATATGAGACAGCGTTGTGTATGAGAGAACCAGTTGTGACCTGAGTGACCACGACTTCCCTGGGAAGTACTAAGATGTCATGCGCTCGGCTGCCCAATTGTCTCTTCCCTTAGGGAGAGATGAGGTACTGCTAGTTAGCAGGAGCAAAACCCGGATTTGGGGTGACAAGGGTCCTTAACCGTGGGTCAGACTTAGTCCCCCACACTGCGAACGATCTTGCCGGCCAAAAATCCAGTAGTGTCATTAGGATAATGAGAGCCTATGCGACAGTCCTCAAGAGAGCCCTATATTATTTTGAGCAGGCGTGTGAGAAAGCAACAGAAGAAGAGGCCCAAGAGGGGGATGGTTCTGAGGGAGACCGTGAAGAGACCCATGAGAGTAGTGAGGACTCTGAGGAGGAGGGCCCCCAGTCCACGCCCCAGGGGGACAGTGGCCCTGAAGAGTTAGACACTGAGGGAGAAGATCACTGGCCAGGGATGCCAGTAGAAAGAGAGGACCCCATAGATAGGGAGTTCCCTACTGGGTCCTTGCCTAGCAGCAACGCCACCTCCCATTCCCTGACACCTGAGGAGCTCAGAGATAGGCAGGAAGAGAGGGTCCTGAGGCTACAGCTAGCAAGGCAGGCTGTAGAAGAGAGACAGGCTGAGGTGGAAAAAGCCTTAGTCCAGGAGAGGATGGCAGAGTCTGAAAGGGCCTTTGCAAGGGAAAGACTCGCTCTAGAGCGCAGTCTGACAAATCTGGACTCACTAGTACTGCAGGTAGAGTTCAGTGGTGGCAGCATAAATCGTAGTGTTGGGCACAATCCTTAACTACCCACAGACTTAGTACCTGGGTTCAAGGAGGGGGACAACATACATCAGTGGCTGAGGGAGTATGAGGAAGCTCTAGTTGCGTGCAGGATTCCTGAGAAAGATTTGGGAATTGTCTTAGAGAGCTATATTCCTGAGGTGGAAAGGGATATCCTACTGGCCCCAGAAGGGAGTGACAGGCAGGGGAATCCCCACATCAGAAAAGCCCTGATAGAAAAGTATGGTCTCACCCCTGAAGACTACAGGTTGAGGTTCAGAGGCAGCAAGAAGCGGTCTCACCAGTCTTGGGAGGATTTCATGGGGACTTGTTGCAAAGCACTAAAAAGATGGGTATAGGGTAGCAGAGCAACCACTTATGAAGGGCTATTTACTCTCATTCTAAGGGAGCACATGTTCTGTTGCTGTTTTTCAGAGCTACGCCAACACCTGTCACACTGTGAGTTCTCTGAACCCAGGGATCTTCCAAAGGAGGCTGACCTCTGGCTTAGTGCCAGAGGAACTGATCAGACATCAAGGGCCGTCTTTGGTTCACATCAGGAAGGGGTGGAGGAGGTACTGGGCAGTCCAGGCCAAGTTCTTAGCGGGGAGGGAGTAGGATCGTGAACGACCTATCCTTTTACGTATGTCTTAGAGGGCTCCTTATCGGTGCACCAAGGCGAACATTTAACCGAGCCGACAACGTTACCCAAGGCGGGGCAGGAGGAGAGTCTCTCCCCAGGACCCTATTCAGGCTATGGGACCAGTCCCTAGGCTAGAAGACCAGTGGCAGGGGGTAACTCCTGAACTAGTGGGAAGGAGAGTGGAGAAAGGATGCTATGCACCTGGGGCTCACGCCCCCCAATCTGAGAGGTTTCAGAGAGCAGAGGCTTGTGGAAAAATAGTTTCTCACCCTTCGTGCAACCACTGTTCATTTGACATCAGGACAACCATATTGAATATGGCATCCATTTTGTGAGTGTTCTAAACACCCCGTCGCAGAGGAAATAGGCAGAAAAAGATGCAGCTTGAAAGCAGCTACATCGTGTAATATGCCCAAGGCCGAATACCAGACCGGCCACATACCTGCGGTTAAGCCAATTTTGAGAAAAACTAATTTCCACGGAATAACCTGCAATTGGAACAAGGTCATACCTGCCATTTACTACACACTATTATACGCTTCAGCTGTTTGCACATTTTTGTTTGTAAGCAATCTCCCACTCCTCTCCCCTGAGGCATACAAATGTTTTTATACCTAACTAGTGGAAAATGATTGAACCTCTGCCATTTGTTTGCATGTAGTAGAAAAATGTATAAAAGCTCTATGCTGCGCGAAGTAAGACAGACTACTCCCTAACCCGCTTGGTGAAGGAGCTCTCCCTTAACTCGAGTTATTGAATAAATCCCGATTATTCTCTACATCTCGGACCCCGTCTCTTTCCTTTTTTTATTATTTATTTAACTTACAAGGCAAATTCAGAGGTATTTTAAATTATTTAACACATTTTGGCGCCCGAACAGGGACTTTCCCTTCTCTACACGCGCCGGTTTTGCCGGTCGCGGGTTTTTCCCCTACTCTCTCTCGCGACGGACTTTAGGTGCACCCAGTGGGGATTTCCCGCCGAACTCCCTCGGAGACCCAGGGGCGGACCAGCGCCCGGCATACACATGAGGCGGTGAGAGACGCGGAAAGTCCATACCCGAGTGCGACAACGAGGAGAAGAGGAGTCCGAGACGTCCGAGACCCCTCAAAACGCGCAGCGTCTGGATTCGATCGAAGAATAAAGAGTTTGCTTTTCGGTGAGTACTGCTGAAAAGTATCAAGACGTTTTCTGTTTAAACAGAAACGGTACAGATATATATTAAGAATGTCATTATTTACTAAATTCAAGTATCGGGCAAAAGAGAAAAAATTGTTAGAGAGGGCGATTGCACTCCCACCCAAGGACACTCCAGCTAGGTTCATGTATAACAAACATGGTATGCCCGCCATTGTATTTTTGGGCCTATGGGTAGAATATACTAGTCAATTAGCGGAACGATTCAAATGGCCAAGTACGGGGACTTTTGATATAGAAAATGTCCTCAAAGTAGAGGAACAGTTGTTCAGGAGAAAAGCAAGACAGGGCCAGTTAGAGGCCATAGAATGGTGGAGGAAAGAAGCACAACGGAGGCAAGAGAAAGCGCAAGGAAAAGTTGAGAAAGCCCAGAGAATGTCAGGAAAAAATAGACAGGAGGAACTACAAGAGAAAGGAAAAGAGGTAGTTCTCGAGCGGATGATAAGAGAAAGTCAAGGAAATGTTACAGGTTTATACCCCGTACTGACAAGTTGTGAAAATTCCTGCCCCGATAAATCAAAAAAGAATCCTCTCCTTCCCAGTGCACCTATGCCCCCTGATGATTCGGCGCTTATAGACTTATTAGATGTGCCACCCCCATATTCTACCAATACACGACCACTCTTAACCGTACATAATCTGCCACCATTGGTTTCTCCTGAAACTGTCGAGGATCTCTCCGAAGCCGCGAGATTCCTCTCTAGAGCAGAAGAGGATAAGAAGGACGAAGCAGGAGGGGGAGAACCAGAAGGACAGTGCCCACACGATCCCTTATCCACGATATACCCCGCCTTAGGGGACGAGGGAAAAAGACTAGTTGCCATTTGGAAAAAAATAGAAAAGATCCCCGCTGTACAAAATAATATCAATGGTATGCAAGAATTCATGTTAAGAGGGGGCGACTCTACTCCCTTCCAAGATGTCTTGAAAGGAAGAAACAGAAAACGACAAATGCATATATATATACCTTCATGTTATATCTATTTGCCCGATACTTCCAATTTAAGAGATTAAGAAATCCGGCAAAATTAGAAGATTTAATGGAGGAGGTGGCGGAGGAAGAGGAAGGGGGGGATAAGGGAGAAGGAGTGGATTCCAAATTAAACAAATTATTAGATCTCATGAGGGAACATAGACATAAATTTAAAGAAGGAACAGTAACTCCTGAGAGGAAAATCAGTAAACAGCACCCTGTACGATGCGTACCACCCCTAGGGGATAGGTTTGCTTCCCATACTCGCGTTCCCAGAACCTCCCAGGAGCAAAGAATTATATGAGGAAACTGAGGAAGCTCTAGACTGGTTCTTTGAACAAGAACCGCCATTGACAACCGAGGAACAAGAACTGGTCCGTACTGCTTCCCTATGGACTTCACAACCGAAGATTTATAATTTGGACATTATAGCCCAGTTATACTCTAGTTTACCCCTCACCCAGCGTAGGTTAGCAAGTCTGTACATGACACAACACTTGATGACACTGAATAGAGTTTTCAGAACCCATCAATCAGCCCTTGAAAACTTGTTATCCAAATGTACCTCCTTGGCCTTTTTGCAAGATCCTGCACACTTCCTTAATATATTTTTAGATGCACGACAGGAATATCATGATGAAGTGGCTAGGACACTCCTTCGGGCCCGCCATACTGATTACGGGGAGAAAGAAATGTATCGACAATACCCTCTCAGCTCAGAGAGGTCCATCCTAGAGTAAACACCGCAAATGAATTGCAAAAGTTTTTGTGTATACACTCTTACTAAATTAGAAATAATGAAAATGAAAGAAATGGTACCACCGCATTCTAAGGATCCTGTTGGGTTTTTTAAGGAACTCACAGACGTCCTTACTATGGGAATATATACCTTAACAGATCTAACAATTATACTAAAAAATTTGCTGCCCCCAGGTTTATATGAGAAATTAAGGGGACAAGACTGGTTAGTGGATAACGCTAATTTGAATTGGGCCGCCTTAGAGACAAATGACAACGCCAGGACAGCTGGAGCCGACATACCAGATGATGTGAAATTAGCACCGACCCTCATTCTTAAAGTGTTGCCCCAACTTCTTACCACAAGGAAAGAGGATTGGGATGCTATCTCCACCTGTAAACAAAAGCCAGGTGAAGATATAGGGGATTATTATACGAGATTAGAGAAATGTTTCACTGCCAATAGTGGTCTTAAATTAGAAAGTGATTCATATGCACATCTTTTTGTATCCAAATTGGTGGAAAACAGCCTCCCGAAGTTAAGGGAAAGAGTTCAGAAGGTAGAGAGCTCCTGGCAAGCACAAAGTCCCTCCCAAGTCCTACGAATATTACAATACCACCAAAACAGGATAAGGGGGGAAGAAGAAAGCAAAAAGGTTAGGGTAAATGAGACTAAGTTAAGAGCACTAGTGGCACAAACAGTGATGCCCAAATCAGGGCCACAACCTCAGGTACAAAGAAAGGGTAATAATTCTAAAGGTGTTTGTAACTATTGTAAAAAACCAGGACATTATGTTAAATATTTACAAGGGAACGTTACGTGCCCAGTTTTAAAACATAATGTGGCCACTGGGAAAACTACACCCAGAATACATGTTCCTCGAGATCAGTACAGACCTCAAGAAGGAACACCCCAAGAACAGAATCAGGGAATACCAAACACAACGCAAATGTACATATCTGATGAAAATACTGGATATGACGATTTTCCCAGTTTTTTATGAGGCTGCCCAGGGGCGGTTGAGGATAAATTGCCCCTTATCCCTATACCTGTGGACCAAACTGGTCCATATGTAGACGTTCACCTCCTGGGACAAGACAAGAAATTCCTATTGGATACAGGGGCAAGTAAGACAACGATAGATCATAACGAGCTTCCGCAAGCTCCACTCTCTGGGAATAAAAATATTTCACTGGGTTTCTCTGGTCAACCCATTACAAGTAATACATCAGAGCCACTACCCTTACAAATTGGCCCCCTTGCCACTACGACAGATCTTCTCTTGACTGATGCTTGCCCCGAGAATCTATTAGGAATAAAACAATTGAAAGAATTAGGAGCCATAATAGTGTGCTCCCCCCAGGATGTGCGTCTGTTCCTTCGAGATTTCAAGGGCCATTATACAGTCAGAGATTTGGATCCTCGATTGGCCCACCTCCCAGCCGAGTTGTGGGCCACCAGTCCCACATCGGTCGGGCGGATGGACATTACGCCCCACAAGATCATTTTAAAGGAGGGAGCCATACTACCACAACTCCGTCAATATAAAATGCCTCCACAAGCTGAGAAAGACCTTACTTCCATTATAGAGGACCTCATCACTAGTGGAGTGGTGATCGAAGTACCATCAAATACCGTGAATTCACCCGTATTACCTGTGGCAAAGAAAGTACAACAAGGAGAAAATACCAACTATAGACTTGTGGTAGACTTACGGGAATTAAATAAATGTGTTGTGGCACAACATCCTGTCGTACCAGACATATCTACCCTTTTAACAACAATTGATTGTGAAGCCACACATTTTACCGTTATCGATCTCAAAAACGCGTTTTTCAGTGTACCAATACATGAAGACAGTCAATATTTGTTTGGGTTCTCATTATCCGGAAGGAGTTTCCGGTTTACCCGAGCTCCTCAAGGATTTACTGACAGCCCGAGCATCTATAGCCAAGCACTAAAAAGACAGCTAGACACTATACAAATGCCTGATCAAACAGCTCTTCTGCAGTATGTCAATGATATACTCATTACGGCCAGATCTGAGCAGTCATGTGTCGAAGCTTCATTATTGGTATTAACATTCTTGGCTGAAAATGGCCACAAAGTGTCGCCAAAGAAATTGCAATTCTGTCAACAGCAAGTGACCTACTTAGGGCACTTGCTGTCAAAGGAGGGAAGGCAGCTAACAAAGGAGAGAATACAATTGATACAAAATATACCACAGCCAAAAACACAGAGACAGGTACGCGAATTCATAGGACTAACATCCTACTGCAGACAATGGATACCCCAATTTGCACTAATATCAAAACCACTTATAAAATTGACAACATTAGAAGCCAGCACGTCACCCCAGCTTCCCTGGACAGAGGAACACACGCTTGCTTTCAAAACATTGAAAGAGGCGATGTGTCAGGCCCCGGTGTTGGCCACCCCTGATTATCATAAAGATTTTACACTATTCGTCACTGAAAAGAATGGGACCGCTCTATCGGTTTTGACACAAGAGCAAGCTGGAAAACAAAGACCATGTGGATATTTTTCATCCACCTTAGATCCTGTAGCACAAGCTCTTCCCGCATGCCTGAAGGCTGTAGCAGCAACAGCTCAAGCTATTAGACAAAGCAATGCTATAGTATTGGGACACCCTTTGATAGTACGAGTTCCCCATGCAGTAGAACTATTACTTAACAGAACACAGACGCAACATCTAACAATAGCAAGACTGTCAGGGTATGAACTGACACTTTTTCAACCTCACATACAGATCTTAAGATGCAATACCCTGAACCCTGCTACACTCTTACCCATTCACGAGAACATAGATGAGGTACATGATTGTATGGAAGTGATTGAACAAGTGACAAAACCACGAACAGATTTAAAAGACACTCCATTACCAGATGCAGAAGAAAATATTTACGTGGATGGTTCTTGTAAAAGAACAGAAAAGGGGGAGATAAGGGCCGCCCATGCTGTTACCACAAATACTCAAATTTTAGAAAGCAAACAGATACCCATTCTCTCAGCACAAGCTGCCGAGTTGATAGCATTGAGCAGGGCCTGTCGATTGGGTAAAGGAAAATAAATAAATATTTATACTGATTCAGAGTGCGCTTTTGGAGTAGTACACAATTTTGGAACATCATGGAGAGAAAGAGGATTCATGACATCGCATGGATCAAAAATACAACATGCAGACTTGATAACACAATTGTTAGATGATATACATCTACCAGAACAAATAGCTATAATAAAATGCAAAGCACACACAAAGGGGACAGATCATGTTATATTAGGAAATGCATTAGCAGATCAAACAGCTCAAGACATGACACAGAAAGACGTAGAGAGTACGCTGCATCACGGTCCCGAATTTATGCATATGCAGGTCACACGAGATATAACTATGGATATCCAAGACATACAGAGTCAAGCCACAAATGAGGAAAAATAAAAATGGAAAGAGGAAGGAGGGATACTAACTGATCAAGGATGGATGACATCACATAAAGCAGTCTGGTATCTTCCCGATGCCATGGTGCAGATTATTATAGATACAATACATGGACCAGCCCACCTTGGGGAAAAAGCTATGCTAGACGCAATACAACATATATGGGACAATAAACATCTTAGTGCAGCAGCCAAACAAAGAGTCCAAACATGTATGATATGTTGTCAGTATAATATTGGAAAAGGCACAACAGTAGGGGCAGGAGGATTTCATCCTCCTGAACACCCTTTTGAAGTTATACAGATGGACTATATACAAATGGAAAGGTGCAGAGGACAGAAGTATGTACTCGTAGTAGTATGTACATTAACACGATGTACCGAAGCTTATCCTGTACCTGACTATACTGCCAGCACTACAGCCAAACAATTGATTAAGGAGTATTTCCCTAGGTTCGGTCTGCCCCGAGTTATATATTCTGATAATGGTCAACCATTCTCGTCTGAATTAATGAAAAAGATATCGTTACTGTTGGGATACCAGTGGAAATTTCACTGTGTGCGTCATCCACAGGCAGCAGGCCTGGTTGAGCGACATAACCAGACTTTAAAAAACAAGATGGCAAAGATATGTGCTGAAAAGGGAGTTGATTGGATTACTGCCTTACCAGTAGCTCTGTTTTACATGCGTATGATTCCTCATTCCAGAACGGGGCTCACGCCCTACGAGATAATTTTTGGTAGGCCTCCTAACATATGGGGAATACCACGTGCGAAAGCTATGACAGATATTGAAATACCTGTACTGACTGATTACCTGGCTTCCTTGATGTCTGCACTTCAATCTTGTCGTTCACTGGTTGCAGCCGCCTTTCCTGATAATACTGAGCCCAAAGAGCACCAGATCAAACCAAGCGATTGGGTTTATATTCGTAATTTTGATCGAACAACACCTCTTGAGCCTCGATAGAAGGAACCGAAGCTCGTTCTACTGGTTACCAGGACAGCTGTAAAAGTCGAAGGTCGTAAGGGATAGCTCCATGCCAGTCACTGTAAGAAACATTTTCCCAAGGAAAAAAGTGGACAGACATCGCCACTTCAGACACAACAGAACGCAGAACAATTGACATTAGCCACAGAAGAAAGTCTCCAGCAGACTTATAGATCTAAACTCAGGTCATCTACTCGAGCCCAGGTCAATTAAGTCCAAACAAGCTCTACTTGTTGGTGAAACGGCAGGGGCTCTGAGAAGTATACCTGACAAAAATGACAACGGAGACAGTGAAGCAGAAGATGTTGAGAGACAAATACAGAAAGAAAATGTGTGCGGAAAGAAATTTTTGTATAATGGTGTTAATGTTGTTTCTGGCAGCAGCAATGTGTTTAGGTTGGGTTTTACATTTAATTTTTCCATCTAGTCAACTCCCTATATTCTCACCCAACAGTACACAAGAACATACCTATTATGATCTTACGCCTCATGAACGGGCCCACAGATTAGCTATGCAAAATAACTCCTTTGTACGGATGTTGCACTATACTCACCAGGTTGCCAATACTACTGATTGCTGGATATGCGGACACATTCCCCCTCATCAGAATGACGGAGGGATGCCACTGGTACCTTTTCCATTTTCATATAATGGTACCTGTAAGGCTTGGTTTGCCTTAATAACAGCGTACAATACCTCCAATTCCGCATGCCCTGAAGGAGATGTTGGGATATGTAAGAATGGGTGGCCGTGGGGAGATCTGAATACCGTCCTTAATCAGGGGCCAGATGTAGAAACGAAACATTTTGCGACCTGCAAATAGCGAGTCATAGCGACTCGCTATTTGCAACTCGCAAAATGTTATGCAGTACGGTGTCTCAGACACCGACTGCGACTCGCTATGGGGTCGCAATGACCCACCTCATGAATATTCATGAGGTGGGTCGCAAATTGCGGCCCCATAGCGAGTCAAGGCACTCGCAAACACGGAGGCCTGCTGTAGTCAGCAGACCTCCGTGTTCGTGACTGCTTTAAATAAAGCAGTTTTTTTTTTTTTAAGTGTAGCCCGTTTTCCTTAAAGGAAAACGAGCTGCACTTAAAAAAAAAACCGAAACCTTTAGTTTCGGTTTTTTTTCAGGGCAGGCAGTGGTTCCTTGGACCACTACCTGCCCTGAAAAATTTTTTTGGGGTCCATTCACAAACTGGAAGGGGTCCCATGGGGACCCCTTCCAATTTGCGAGTGAGTTACCATCCACTTCAAGTGGATGGTAACTGCGATACGATTTGCGACCGCGTACGCGGTCGCAAATGGTATTGCATCCCACTCAGACTCGCAAATAGGAAGGGAACACCCCTTCCTATTTGCGAGTCGGAAATGCATTTTGCGAGTCGGTCCCGACTCGCAAAATGCATTTCTGCATAGGAAACTCACATTTGCGACTCACAAACGGCAATTTTTGCCGTTTGCGAGTCGCAAATCGTTTCCTACATCTGGCCCCAAGTCTGTTATCCCGACAATAATGGAATACCACAGGCTAAGGGGACTATATTCGAAAGTGAAGAGTATAAACAGGAGTATTGGTCTTCCAAATTAGTAAATACCAAGCCTAAAAAGAAAGGCGGACCAACCTCCATTTCTGTTTCCAAAATGAAAGGACAGCTGTGTGTCCAGAAGACTGGTATAATCCAGGTAGGACACAGTGAATGTAATATTACTGTGAGTTTCGAGGATAAAGGCCAATCAATGTTTCCAGCGTCTAGACATACATATTTTGTCTGTGGAGAGATAGCCTATATACGTCTTCCCCTCGGATGGGGAGGAAGATGCTATATATCTTTCCTATTGCCTCCGGTTTTCCTTGCCCCGCCGATGTATCATAAGGATCGCCTACTCCCTAATGAGAGGCATAAGAGATCTATAGATACTTCGGGGATAGACCAAACAGAGACTACCCTGGAACAGTATACAGACTTCAATAGAGGTTTCTTCTTCTTTATTGGACCGATTCAGAATAGTAAGCTTTTCCGTAGGCTTACTCGAACAGTAGAAGCAGTTGTAAATCAGACTATAGCTGCTCTGGGAAATTTGACACAGGAACAATCCGCTATCAGAATGGTAGCGCTTCAAAATCGTCTTGTTCCTGATGTCATACTAGCAGAGAAGGGCGGAGCGTGTAAAATTATCGGGTCGAGCTGCTGTGTTTTCATACCTGATAATGCCCCCTCTGTCTATGAGGCTATTTCTAGATTGCACAAAATTGCGTCCAGCTTACACCAGGATCCTGGCAACTGGACCTGGTCAGGATGGTTTTGGGGACTAGTCTCCACATGGGGCTGGAAATTGATTTCTGCTATTGGCATAGCATTGTTTACATTAATGGGATGCTGCCTGTGCATCCAGTGCGGCCCGCCACTCTGTGGATTGTGTGCTACCATGTGCATTCCTAAATCACACATCCAGAAAAAAGAAAATGTTAAGATTATGCTCCAAGATCATATTGATGATCTTATGGCCATCGAGATAGAGGACAATGGTTGCACTCTGGTGCAAGGAGGGAATGTGGAAAAATAGTTTCTCACCCTTCGTGCAACCACTGTTCATTTGACATCAGGACAACCATATTGAATATGGCATCCATTTTGTGAGTGTTCTAAACACCCCGTCGCAGAGGAAATAGGCAGAAAAAGATGCAGCTTGAAAGCAGCTACATCGTGTAATATGCCCAAGGCCGAATACCAGACCGGCCACATACCTGCGGTTAAGCCAATTTTGAGAAAAACTAATTTCCACTGAATAACCTGCAATTGGAACAAGGTCATACCTGCCATTTACTACACACTACTATACGCTTCAGCTGTTTGCACATTTTTGTTTGTAAGCAATCTCCCACTCCTCTCCCCTGAGGCATACAAATGTTTTTATACCTAACTAGTGGAAAATGATTGAACCTCTGCCATTTGTTTGCATGTAGTAGAAAAATGTATAAAAGCTCTATGCTGCGCGAAGTAAGACAGACTACTCCCTAACCCGCTTGGTGAAGGAGCTCTCCCTTAACTCGAGTTATTGAATAAATCCCGATTATTCTCTACATCTCGGACCCCGTCTCTTTCCTTTTTTTATTATTTATTTAACTTACAAGGCAAATTCAGAGGTATTTTAAATTATTTACCACAGGCTCCGGGCTGGCCTTGGTCTTGGCTCTGCCCACAGGCAACTAGGATGCCTCCTTGGGTTACCTTAGATTTGTCTTGGGAGCATAGACAGAGGAATTCCACTGGGTTCAGATTGGAATAGAACTGGATCATGCTCCTGTAGTTGCAGGCCAAGATCCTGGTTCTATCGCCCTAAGCAGGGAAGTCTATCGAGGTATTGATTGTTCTCCCCGGCTTTAGGCTGGTAGTTGGTTGTGTTGGTCCTGGCCCTTTTATAGGGTCATTCCCCAGACTTTTTGCTTTTTGCCTCCTTATTTTTTTTACCTTTGTTAGCTGACGTTTTGACTCTGAGCACTTTTTCACTGCTAATCAGTACTAAAGTGCATGTGCTCTCCCTTACAATATTGGTATGATTGGCTTATACCTAATTGGCATATTTAATTTACCTATAAGTCCCTTGGAAAGTGGTATCCCTATACTCAGGGCCTGTAAACTAAATGTTACTAGTGGGCCTGCAGAGCTGCTTGCGCCACCCACTGAAGTAGCCTGTCAAACCTCTCTCAGGCCTGCTAGCGCAAGGCCTGTGTGCGCAGTTTTCTGCCACAGGGCCCTGGCATCTAAATTTACTTTCCAGGCCCAGAACTCCCCTTTTACTACATGTAAGGGACCCCTAAGGTACGCCCTAGCTAGCCCTATGGGCAGGGTGCGATGTATGTAGAAGGCAGGACATGTGCCATGTTGCGTGGCCTGTCCTGGTGGTGACAAACAGCCTAACTTGGTGTCTCACTGCTGCGAGCGCTGCCTTCTCATAGGATTGCATTGGAGATGCCCTGCCTTATGTGTAAGGGGTATTGTCTGATTTTTGAGGGGTAGCGTAGGCATGTTTGGCATGGTTGTGATAGTAATGAGAAATGTTGCTTACTGGTGTGGGTGTATTTTTTATTACTATCACAGAAATGCCACTTCTATAAAGTGCACATTTATCTGTGCTTGAGACTCTGGTGTTTTGCAGCTTGCCTCCAACCGACGTCTGGGCAGACTGACAGTTGGGGCTTTGTGCATACTTTTCAGACATCCTGAACACAGGGAGGGTGGAGGTGTCACACCGGTGCGTATACATATTGTATAGCCTTCCTGGGCTGAGAGAAGGGAGAGGCGGGGCACACCTGCATTTGTAAAGGATGTGCCCTGGCCTCGCACAATAGGGTTGTTTACCCCCCCACTGATGTTTGGAGCCTGTGCTGGAGGAGAGAAAGGGCACTCCCAGAACCAGTTGTAACTGGTTGGAACCCCCTCTCCTCCCCATTGTAAAACTTCTGTAAACCTAGTATAAGTGCAAGGGAATTTTCTCCACAAATTGGACATCATTTTGGACATTCGGGGAACTCCAGGAACCTTACCTGGAGCTGGACAGGACGCTGTTGAAAAGACCCACCAGGACCACCTTGTACAGCTGCAGCTGTGCTGACCTGTGACCTGCCTGGTCACCAGGAGGAACTGCCACTGCTTGCACCCCCTTGTTGTGCTGACCTGCTGCTGGGTTCTCCAGCCCTGCACCCCCTTCTTCACCTGTTGTCTCCAGAGGCAGGGTGCTGTGGCCCCTGACCTCTATAAACTCTCTCCAGCATGAGGGGTGCTGCTTCAGCTGTATAGCACCTTGGGAGTGCTCTCTGATGACTATAAAGCACTTTTCCAAAAGCGCATTTTGCTGACTGCAGAAAATCACTGCCGCAGCCCGGGCTGCAGACTTGGCAGTAGTGCTTTCAAAAGCACTCTGTTTATGCCCTCAACCCACTGCCGCAACCCGGGCGTCTAATTAGTGTTTAGCGCGAGGACCGCGCTCTTTCCAGTGCTCCAGATGCACGTGAAGTAGTAAAGTAGAGCAAGCGTGCTCCTCTTGGTGCCCCTGGGGCACCAGCCACCTCCTATCCTCCAGGGATCACCGCGGCGGCCCGGGAAGCTTCTTCAAACACTCACGCACCGCATCGGGTGCAGGCGAGTGTCTACTCAGGATCCAGGAGGGGTCAGATCCTTACAAGCCGCACAGCAGGACTCGGGGAAGGCGCGGGGAGCGCCCTCTTCCCCCTGTCTCTGCATTAGGAGCAGGACACTCCTTTTCTCTGTTTAAAAAGAACTGGCCCTTTTCCTTGAAAACCGGGAAGGGAGACCTCGACAGAGGCCCTTTCCCCTCGCCCCAATAATTGTTGTTGGGCCTCAGCTGGTCCCCACTCCGAGGACAGGGTGTGAGGAGGCCGAGGCAGGCCACCATCAAAATCGCGGGACCCCAGAGGGGCCCGTTTACTATGAGGAGAGGGTGCCGACCGCCCCTCTCCCCCAGGAGCACCGCCTGGCCCCCGTTGTGCACACAGGAGCGCTGGGGGCCCCCTATGCTCCTCCTTTAGGCACAGGGAGTGCCTCTTCTTCAGGACACCAGGTACATTTTAGGAAATATTGGCTCCAGGAGCCTAGTATAGACTTTGGGGGGTTTATATGTTTTTACCTGCTTTCCTGCCATTACATATATGTGCTGATGTTCCTTTTATGGGCATGACCTGCTGATATGTATTTTTTATGACTTGTGATATGTTCTCTAATGTTCCTCTTATGCGTATTTATGAGTTATTCATGATAAGTATATAGAATTCTTACTGTAATTCCTGACTACTGCTTATGTTGCAGAATCCTGAGTACTCATGAGTTCTAATGTGACAACTGCGTATTCCTGCAGAGTATTAGTAACTTGTGTAACGTTCTGACAACTGCTAAGGTAGCAGGGTATTACTTACGTGTAATGTTGGTCCAATTATGTTTTGCGCAATGCAGTTTATTTTTACATAGCTCAGTGTTGTGTTTACTTTGTGGTGTACATTTTGCGTCACATGTGTGGTGTGCGTTGTGCAAACGCTTTACACATTGGCTCCGGGTTAGGCCTGACTGCTCGTGCCAAGCTACCAAAGGGGTGAGCAGGGGTTATCTTGGACGTGTAACTCCTTTGCCCTGACTAGAGACGGTGGGTTCTGCCTGGCTTAGGTGCATACCCTGCCTAGCCAACCAGAAACCCCATTTCTAAAACAGAAGTTATGATGTATTAAATGTAATAAGGTTCCCCAATGTTATCCTACAGAAAAGGTAGGCCTCACAGTACTGAAAACAAATTTGTGAGTTTTTCACAACCAGTACATGTAAAGCTTACAAGTACATGTCTAATTTTAAAATACAGGCTGTTTAGAGCCTACTTGAATGTTGACTTATATGCATTAAAAAGGGAGTTTTAGGCTTGGCAAAATGTTTATTTTGCCAAGCTTAATTGGCAGTTTAAAATAGGACACACAGGCTGCAATGTCAGACTTGAGACATGTTGAAAGGGCTACTTAATCGGGTGGCACAAGGTACACTATTAGCATTTAATGTACTGGCCTTGGATATATGGTATACCCCCTTTCAAGGGAC
This sequence comes from Pleurodeles waltl, assembly GCF_031143425.1. NCBI lineage: Eukaryota > Metazoa > Chordata > Amphibia > Caudata > Salamandridae > Pleurodeles > Pleurodeles waltl. The sequence continues at coordinate 255,671,228 of NC_090445.1, forward strand.
TTATATATAAATGAAATATGTCAGTTATGTGTAAGCCAATTTTACCATGTTTTAGGGAGGACGCACAAACATGTCAGCACTGATTAGCAGTGGTGAAGTGCACAGAGTCCTAAGGTCAACAAAACCAAAATCAGCAAAACAGGAGGGGAGAAAGCAAACAGTTTGGGGGATGACCACTCTGAAGCTGACAGGTCTAACAGTTACTAAATTCCAAGTTACTTAATACCAGAATTATACTCTAAGGCTGAAAATTACAAGTTTGCAAGCAGAGCTGATGGGGACTGGACCATACAGATGTTTATTAACTATATTTCAATAATTTGAAACTTTGTAGAGAAACTGATCCTCCCTTGAAGCTGCTGAGTCTGAGCAGCTGTTTAAGATTATTTGTGAATATGCCCCCTATTGTCACTTACCTGATCCTGGTGGTGATGTGGTCCGGCAGCAGGCAGTGATGCGCAGCATCAGAAGCAGACTATCGTGGTCTGTGCCATGCTGCTGCCCGCTGTCCGTGCCTGGGTACACAACACCACAGACCACAGCCTGGCCTTGAGCAGGGTTGGGAATGTGTGTGTGTTTTGATTTCACTCAATAACAATGTTTAATTTATCGCTATCCTATGTATTCATGAAAAATAAACAAGCAGGATAGAAGGCCCTCGATCAGTTTTTGGTTAGCTACCAGGCCCTTGTAAAAAATGTTTAAAAAAAAGAAAAGAACCATTTTAAGAATAAAAAGGAGACATTGGCCGACGACTCCCTGACACTGAAAGTGACTATTTTTTGGAAACATTTTGCACAACGTCATGCTGTCACGCACAATGAGGGGAACTAGTGGCTGATGTGAACTGAATTTGGGGACTACGTTGTATGCTGTGGCTGGCGGAAGCAATATGTGACTCACACATGAAGAGACCCGTGGTTGAAGAGATCTGACTGAAAGTCCCATGATATATCTATTTAAATACGTATTTTTAAAGTATTTTTTTTAATGAAAGGTCCTGGCTCATGCAGGACCTATAAAGCGTATCTCCTTGATGTCAGTAGTGGAAGGGTTCACTGAAACTACCAAAAAAAGATCATGAAACCTAGGTGCTTCAGGGGCAGGAATAACACAACACTAGAAAAGAAAGCCGTTGAATCAAGATCAGAGAAATGAGATATACAAGAAAGTCATCTAATCATGAGCAACGAGCAGGCCCAAAGGCACCACTAAGACGTATTGCTTACAATACTGTCTGTGAAAGCCCTCTGCAGTGACCCCACAAGAATACTTGGGTTAGCACTCATTGACAGAGCTGTGTTGTCACTCACCACTCTGTGAATGTGAGTTGGTACTCTTCCTGCTATAAGGGGAAGATGTATTTATCCACAATGGAGGTTGCATTCTCTGAAACGGAGACTACAGAGCACCTTGCTACATTTGATGTCAGTTCCAGGCCATGTGTTGGCAGGTGGCACGAGACACAGAATGACCGACACACACAGTTATATAGTTTGCTCCAGAAAGCCCAGAACCACGGACCCTGACTTTTTATTCAACATTGTAACGCCATGGAACAAGCCAATACTTTCAAGGTCTTCAGGAGATTACTCAGTCCAAATTATACGTGCATGTGCAACATCACAATCCTCTCCAATTAACAACAGAACTCCATATATTCAGTCTATTACATTGTCCCTGCGTTGCAGTTTGATTACAGCCAGAAGACAAATTATCGCTGTTGAAGTGACAAAATCGGGTTGGCTCTGAGGCCATATTGAGACAATGACTCTCTCCCAGAAGAAGTTAGTCACTTTTTCGGCAAGTGAAGGAAAGATCAGGTTGTCCTCCCCTGTCAACAAGTTCATACTGGGGCTTGCTGTCTATTAGGAAAGTATTTTCAAGGTATGATTTTTCAGTCTTATTAATCCAAATTTCACTTGAGAGGCTTCCCGAAACAGCCATTAACTGGAGACCATTCCACTTCTTAAATAAGGACCCATTGTGAGTCCTTCCTTTACCCCACAAATGGGAGATAATGAAAGTTTATTGATGTCAGAAATAGCCAAGGGGTTCAGCTGCTTGTATGGCAATCACGGACTTGCACTGTATCACCTACTTTCAGCTCAGAAATCTAGGTATATCATTCTTGGTTGATTACGTCATCGGTCTGACACTAACACAATTTTACCTCCTAGATTTTGGTGGGCACAGGTTGCAGAATAGCTTGTAAAGTAATAGAGTTACTAGCCCCATGTTCAGGGCCACTGGATGGCAGCCTGTGAAATGTGGTGTGCTTCGGGCTGCAACGGAACGATCAGTGTTGACACTCGTGGCTGCAGCAAAATAGATGTTTTTGTTTAATATGTGCATAATGTTTCAGCCTCCCTGATGGCTTGTGGCCGCTCAGGGTGATAAGGAAAAGTTTGATTTGCAGTTAATGGAACTATTCCGCAATTCAAAACCATTGCAATGGGATCCACTGTGTGTAATTCGTGTATTACACTTTTTGTCACCACCAATCCAGTTTCTCCAGCTTAAGGATCTCCTCTTCTGCTCCCGTGGGCTGTACTAGTTCTTCTTTTGGGTATTTGGTACTGTCACCAATGGCCTGAAAATGGCACCCTTCTGAAAGGCTTCCAAAGTACCACTGTCACTTAAAGAGGAGTCCTTGGGATAAATGGAGCTGGTGGATACAGGGCCCCTCCTGTCTGGCACAGTAGGCATGTACTCACATATGCCTACACCCAATAATCGGGTTGCAGGAGTAATATCTTTTCCCTCGGTCTCGCCTTCATTTTCTCCACTATTTGATGTCTGGAGTATTTGGCCACAGTGCTTAATTTGTGCTAGTGTATGTTAAATACCGGCATTTATTTATGACAATGCACCAAATAGTGACCTTGCCTATCTATTTTAAACCAGCGGATCCATGCCATCCTTATAGCTTAAGGTGACCTGGAATAGTCCAAAATGTCATGCTTGTGTTGTATGGCGTTTAGTATTTTTGGCAGTATTGGCAGGGACAGTGATTAGTGCTACCCATGGGAGCTGCCTGCCCAATAAGTCGGGCCCTGGCATTTATATTTTTCCTAATTAAACACCACTTCATTAATGAGGGTTGTGGCCAATGACACACAGTTCCCTCATAGCAACAGTCTAACTGATGGGGCAGCTAGTTCAGTATGGAGAGATGGGAGCATTATGTCCATCACTGTGGTGCGTGGTGGCTGTTTTTGCATGAGGATCCTACTTCTGGGTGGTGTTAATGGTCTGCTGAAGGCAGTTGTGTTCAGTGGTTGACCGGTTTTCCTGGAGGGACATGGAGAGAGGACGTGACACTACTCCCATTAGTCAGACATCGGTTTCAGTCTCTTTGGCACATTGTGCTTCTTTCGTAGGGGGAGGGAATGATGAGACAGTTAGGGTGATGGGTTTGCAGAGCCCTACTTGTACGTTACTTGGAAGGCATATTTCTTGTAGCTGGCAGATCCATTTTTCAATCTGAGCTGGTGGCTTGTGACATGATTGACCATAACTGATAGAAGTGAAAATGATTACAACCACACATCATGGCTATTACTTCCTTTTCTTATGTGGGAGTAACTTTATTTTGTCAGGGTCAGGGCTATTCAGGCAAAGGTTAAGAGGTCCTTTTCCCCAGATTCTTGCTTTTGCAAGAGGGAAGGGCCTAGCCCTGTGAAACTGGAAATTTACTACCTGCCCTGAAAGCCAGTTTCAGGATGGCCGTCACTGACAGGGCGTTATGGGCTCATGGAAGGCTTGCTTTTATCATTCCTTTGCGGCTGAGGGTTTCAAGAGCGGACGTAGTGGGCCTTCGATGGATGATAAATGTCTTATAAGCCACTCATAATACACGATCATTCCTAGGAAACTGAGCACATCAAACCCTGAAAAAGATGTGGTGGCCGACTTCACATCCTCTGCCTTGTTTGAGTGGAGGGTAGCATCACCAGTCTGAAGTCTGGGCTTAATTTGAGGAATTCATACTTGTAAGGCAGTGAGTGAGCATGATTTCTCAACCTCTGAAATGTTGTTCGCAAGTTAGTGGTGTGTTCAATGTAACTATGTGGACTATAATACCGTAATTCACATTGGTGAATCCCACACTTGCAAAAGATGCAGGAAGTTGCCCTTCCAGAAACAAAGAAATGTGCAGGTGAATTGCAAGATCGAGGGAAGGCATTCCCCTATGTGTGCTCGAGCTCCTCCTGCCGCCACTGTGCTGTTGGTGCTGACGAAACGCTTCCCGTGCTTCTCCAGCAGACAGAGTTCAAACTCTTACTGCATGACCGAGCACAACTCGTGGCTTTGCCTGTTAAAACGTCATTGTCTATCCCTTTGAACTCTGTCAGCCTTGTCTAATCCCTTTGAAAATCATAAAGGTCGACTTTTCTAAAATTCAGAGAAAAAGCCCTCTGGCAAATATTTCGCAAGTATTAATGTAGTCATATTATAGTTATGGATGGCTGTAAAAGCCCTCTGTGCTAATGGTTGCACCCAGAAGGGGTCATTCAGGTGCCACGTCGACGTGATTAACTCAAAATTACACAGGGCAGATGGGCAATTTCATTCTTATTAAAACCGCTAATAGCTGGACAGCGTGGTTAAGTATTTAATTGACATTTAACCGGGAGGATTGGTGAACCATTCTGTCTCGTTAATTCAAGGAATAATTATTAGCTTAATTCTCTATGAGCAGTATCTTTTTTCTGATATGAAGGGAGGATTCTTCGGGCATCACTGTGAGTCTTCCTTGCTGGCCTGCCTTCAGCCCGGTCTTCATTAACTTCTCCTGCTGATAGTTCCCTTGTTGGACATGGCATTGCAGAAGGAATTTTCCAGAAAAGTTTAGCTTTTTTTCTCCCAGTCTTTGTTGACGCTCTGTGCATTACTTTATGACTCTGGGCACTTCCCCACTGTCTGGCAGTGGAAAGTGGGCACGCCCATCCTACCTATGGTAAGAAGGGGCAGGTTGGGACATGGTTGAGGTGCTGTAGCAGGAGCGCCCTGTGAAACAGGTATACCACATACCCAGGGCGGGTATAGGCTTGACTACTAGGGAGATGTGTACTGGGTGTGCCACCCCATAGAAGACCCTGTTAACCATGTCTTAGGCCTATGGAAGAGTTCTGCAGGGGAGCTACCCCGTCTGCATTCAGGGTGGCACTCCTGATGTGTGGGTCAACTCTGAGCTGCCTTACGCCTTCACTGGAGGGCCCCGACGGTGAGGCTGGTGGTATGTAGAGAGCAGGGTAGGGATACAAAGATATGCCGTTTCCGGGTGGGGGAGCACCCCCATGTGGGTGCCCCCTACCTAAAGGGGGGGTCAGACGCATCCTTAAGGGTGGGCTTGTCCTCTACTAATGATTGTGGTCTATGGACACATTGTCCTCCTATATGGGCAGCTGGGAAGTGTGCACATGTCCTCACCTAGAGTGAGAGAGTCCAGGAGGGTCTGTTGCAGTTCAAGTCATCACGCACCAGGCAGGTACCTATGTCCGAGGAGGTACCATCTTGGAAACCGGCTTGTGAAAGATCATACGGTCGGGGCGACTCAGATTAGGGGATCTCTGATGTTCTGCCTCCTTTTTGTACAGGTACAGCACTGAGCACTTTTCACATGGAATCATAACTGTCTGGAGTCTTCGTGTCCCAGATGTGGCATGTCTTGGTACAGGAGGTGTGGGCCTAGTAACTTGTCATTTGCAACTGGAAGTGTCAAAGGCGACTGTTAGAAATGGGGTCTTTGGTTGGCAGTTAAGTTACCCCCTGTCCAAGCAAGGACCCTCACTCTAGTCAGGGTAAGTCACACACAATCCAAATTATCCTGTGCCCACCCTCTGGTAGCTTGGCACTGAGCAGTCAGGCTTAACTTAGAAGGCAATGTGTAAAGTATTTGTGCAATAAATCATACAATACCACAATATAACACCATAAAAACACACCACACAGTGTTTAGAAAAATATATAATATTTATCTGAATAAATGCAGGTCAAAACGATTAAAGATGAAATAAGCAAATGTAGGAATATCACTAAAAGTGATATCAAATGTCTTTAGAGCTAAAAGATTACTTACTGTAAAAGCAATAAAAAGTGTCTTAAGTTCTCCTAGAAACAACAAGTGTCTCTTGCAGGACAAAGTACCTGGTTTGCGTTGAAAAATCCTCGCAAGGGACTGCAGAGGAGGAGATGCGTGGAAAACGGTGAGTGTGCGTCGGTTTTGCCCCTTCGCACACAGACTTGCGTTGTTATTTTCCACGCGGGGAAGACGTTGCGTCGATTTCCGGCACGTGGACTTGGATCCTCTTTGGATTGCGGGGTTTTCAGATGCCCTGGGGACGATGCGTGGAATCCTGGGCTTGCAGAGCGAAGTCACATTGGCTGCATCGATTCCAGTAGGCGATGCGTGGAATTTTCTTCTGCACGGCAGGTGCTGCTTCGATTCCTCTCAGGAAGTCGGGCGACGTCGTTCTGAGTCGGCTTGCGTCGATCCAGTAGGGCTGTGTGTTGAAGTTCCGGTCGCGTCGCTGGCATTGCGTTGATCTTCTGTTTGGGAAGTCGGGCTGCATCGTTCCGGACTCGGTGTGCGGTGAAAGTTTCACCGCGAGCAGGCTGTGCGTCGTTCTTGGCAGGCGGTGCATTGAAATTTCGCCACACGGGAATTTCAGCTGCAGGAGAGAAGTCTTTTTGGTCCTGAGACTTCAGGGAACCGGAGGCAAGCTCTATCCAAGCCCTTGGAGAGCAATTCTGCAGCAAGGCAAGAGAGCAGCAATACAGCAGGGCAACAGCAAGGCAGCAGTCCTCTTCAGAAAACAGTCAGGTGAGTTCTTTAGGCAGCCAGCAGTTCTTCTTGTCAGGGTGCAGGTTCTGGTTCAGGTTTCTTCTCCAGGAAGTGTCTGAGGTGGTAGGGCAGAGGCCCTGTTTTCATACCCAAATGTGCCTTTGAAGTGGGGGGACTTCAAAGAGTGGCTTAGAAGTGCACCAGGTCCCTTTCAGTTCAATCCTGTCTGCAAGGGTCCCAGTAGGGGGTGTGGCAGTCCCTTGTGTGGGAGCAGGCCCTCCACCCTCCCAGCCCAGGAAGACCCATTCAAAATGAAGATGTATGCAAGTGAGGCTGAGCATCCTGTGTTTGGGGTGTGTCTGAGTGAATGCACAAGGAGCTGTCAACTAAACCCAGCCAGACGTGGATTGTAAGACCCAGAGAGATTTAAGTGCAGAGAAATGCTCACTTTCTAAAAGTGGCATTTCTAAAATTCTAATATTAAATCCAACTTCACCAGTCAGCAGGATTTTGCATTACCATTTTGGCCATACTAAATATGACCTTCCTACTCCATTCAGATCAGCAGCTACCACTCAAAACAATGTATGAGGGCAGCCCCAATGTTAGCCTATGAAGGGAGCAGGCCTCACAGTAGTGTAAAAACAAATTTAGGAGTTTTACACTACCAGGACATGTAAACTACATAGGTACATGTCCTGCCTTTTACCCACACAGCACCCTGCGCAGGGGTTACCTAGGGCACACCTTAGGGGTGACGTATATGTAGAAAAAGGGGAGTTTTAAGCTTGGCAAGTACTTTTAAATGCCAAGTCGAATTGGTAGTGAAACTGCACACACAAGCCTTGCAATGGAAGGCCTAAGACAAGGTTAAGGGGCTATTGAAGTGGGTGGCACAATCAGTGAGGCAGGCTCACTAGTAGCTTTTAATCTACAGGCCCTGGGCACATATAGTGCACTCTACTAGGGACTTGTAAGTAAATTAAATAACCCAGTTCGGTGTGATCCAATGTTACCATGTTTAAAGGGAGAGAGCATATGCACTTTAGTACTGGTTAGCAGAGGTAAAGTGCTCAGAGTCCAAAAACCAGCATAAAGAGTATCTCAAAAGTGGAGGGAGGCAGGTAAAAAAGTTAGGGTTTGACGACCCTAAGGCTGTCAGGTCTAACATGTGTCCCCCAAGCTGAAAGTGGGGAGAGCTACTCAACCTCCTTGGAGCTCTCATCACTAAGGCGGAAGTATCTTGAGAGACCATCAGCGTTGGAGTGGTCAATCCCCGGGCGATGCTCCACCGTAAAGTCCATCCCCTGTAGGGAAATGGACCACCTCAAGAGTTTAGGATTCTCACCCCTCATCTACATGAGCCATCTGAGGGGCCTGTGGTCTGTCTGAGCCCGGAAGTAAGTCCCAAACAGGTATGGTCTCAGCTTCTTCAGTGCCCAGACCACAGCAAATGCTTCTCTTTCAATAGCACTCCACCTCTGTTCTTGTGGTAATAGTCTTCTGCTAATAAAGACTACTGGTTGGTCTAGGCCCTCCTCATTTAGCTGTGCTAGGACCGCCCCTATGCCATGCTCTGAAGAGTCTGTCTGCACGATAAGTTCTTTGGAGTAGTCAGGAGCATTGAGCATGGGGGCCGTGCACATGACTTCCTTTAGGGAGTCAAAGGCTTTCTGACAAGCCTCTGCCCAATTCACCAGCCTAGGTTGCTTTTTTGGTGTGAGTTCTGTCAAGGATGTCACCATGGCCCCATAGCCTTTGACAAATCTGCGGTAATATCCAGTGAGGCCTAAGAAGACTGTCACCTCTGTTTGGGTTCTAGGTGGTTGCCAGGCCTTGATAGTTTCAATCTTGGCCTGGAGTGGCTGCACCTTGCCACCACCTACTAGGTGTCCCAAATACACCATAGAACCCTGCCCAATCTGGCACTTACTGGCCTTGATGGTCAGGCCTGCCTGTTACAGAGCCTGAAGTACCTTCTTGAGGTGGAGCAGGTGTTCCTCCCTGCTGTCGCTGTAGATGGCAATGTCGTCCAGGTAGGCTGCGCAGAAGGCATCCTTGCCATCTAGGACCCCGTTAACCAACCGATGGAAGGTAGCAGGGGCATTTTTCAACCCAAAGGGCATCACCCGGAATTGGTAATGGCCCTCAGGTGTGGAAAATGCTGATCTCTCTTTAGCCCCTTCAGTCAAGGCGATCTGCCAATACCCTAATGTGAAATCAAAAGTATTGAGGAATTTGGCAGCGCCTAGTCTGTCTACGAGCTCATCAGCTCAGGGGATGGGGTGAGCGTCAGTCCGTGTGACTGAATCGAGACCCCGGAAGTCCACGCAGAACCTTAGTTCTGGCTTGGCACCGGGGGCAGCAGCCTTGGGTACCAGCACCACAGGGCTGGCCCAGGGACTACTAGACTTCTGAATAACCCCAAGATCCAACATCTTGGAGACTTCCTCTTTGATGCTGGCCTTCACCTTGTCTGACAACCTGTAAATGTTGTTCTTTACAGGGGGGCTGTCTCCCATGTCAATGTCATGGACACACAAGTGTGTGAGTCCAGGGGTGAGAGAAAACAGGGAGGAGTACTGTTCCAGTAACTGGTAGCAGCCCCCTCTCTGGTCTAGGGTCAGGGAGTCAGAGAGAATGACACCCTCCACTGACCCATCACCTTCCTTGGCAGCGAGGAGGTCGGGGAGAGGTTCACTCTCCTCCTCCATACCCTCATCTGTCACCAGAAGCATGTTGACTTCAGACCTTTCAAAGTGAGGCTTCAGTCGGTTGACATGGAGCACCCTTAGGGGGTTCCTAGGGGATTGGAGGTCCACTAAGTAAGTGGCTTCCCCTTTCTGCTCCTTCACTTCAAATGGTCCAGACCAGCGGTCCTGGAGAGCTCTAGGCTCTACTGGCTCCATTACCCACACTTTGTCTCCAGGTTGAAACTCTACCAGGGTGGCCTTCTGGTCATACCAGCGTTTCATTACCTCTTGACTGGTCTCAAGGTTACTTTTGGCCATTTTCCAGAAGCGGTGCATCTGGTTGCGGAGGGCCAGCATGTAGCTGACCACATCCTGAGGGGGTGCCTTTGGAGCTTTCTCCAACCGCTCCTTGACAATGCTTAAGGGTCCCCTGACAGGGTACCCATAAAGAAGCTCAAACGAACTGAACCCTACCCCCTTCTGGGGTACCTCTCAGTGAGCAAAGAGAAGGCATGGTAAGAGGACGTCCCACTTACGCCTCAGGGCCTCAGGGAGGCCTGTGATCATGCCTTTCAAGGTCTTGTTGAATCTCTCCACAAGACCGTTAGTTTGGGGGTGATAGGGTGTGGTGAACTTGTAAGTTACACCACACACGTACCACATAGACTTCATGTATCCAGTCATGAAGTTAGTCCCTGTACCAGACACTATCTCCTTTGGGAATCCCATACGGTTAAATATCCCCATCAGAGTTCTGGTCACCACCGGTGCAGTTACGGTTCTCAGAGGGATGGCCTCTGGGTAACGGGTGGCATGGTCCACCAAAACCAGGATGAACCTGTTGCCTAGGGCAGTTTTGGGGTCCAATGGACCAACAATGTCGATGCCCACCCTTTCAAAGGGGGTTCCAAAGACAGGAAGTGGAATCAGGGGGGCCTTAGCCCTTTTTCCTTGTTACCACTGGCCTGGCAAGTAGGATGGGACCTACAGAACATATCTGAGTTTGTCCTCATTCGGGGCCAATAGAAGTGGGTGACAAGCCTGGCAAAGGTCTTGTCTTGTCCCAAATGTCCTGCCAGGAGAATGTCATGAGCCAGTCCCAGTAGGAAGGTTCGGTAACACTGGGGGACCACCAGTGCACGCGCTGCCCCAATGGCCGGAACCTTAGGCTCACTATAGAGGAGATCATTCTCCCAATATATGTGGTGCTCACCAGAGGCTTCACCTGCTGCCTGGGCTGAGGCTTGCTTCCTCATGCCCTCTAGAGTGGGACATTCTTTCTGCGCCTTGCAGAATTCCTCCCTTGGGGGGCCACCCTCAACTTGCCAGCCAGCAAGCTCAGGTAGATCAACTAGCACAGCAATGTCTTCCCCAGCTGGCTCGGGGGCCTCCTCCTCAGGAACCCTGTCAACCACTGCGGGAACTTCTGGGACTGGTTTCCCGCGCACCTTGTCCCTCCTCTTGGGAGTTGTCTGGCCCATTGTTCCAGGCTCCAGATGCCCTTGACTTCCCTCCTGGGCAGCCATGGACCATGTGGTCATGCAGACCCACTCAGGCAATCCTAACATCTCCAAGTGAGACCTTAGCTCTACCTCCTTCCAGGTAGTTTGCTCAAGGTCATTGCCTAACAGACAATCTACGGGCATGGCAGGACTCACAGCTACTTTTAGAGTACCAGGGACCCCCCCACACTCAATGGGAACCAGAGCTACCAGTAGGTGGCTCTCACGATTGTTGGAGACTATGACTTGGTGGAATGTATTTGGGAGGACCTGCTCTGCTGACACTAGCTGACCCTTGACAGTAGTCATGCTGGCCCCTTTGTCACGCAGAGCCTCCACCCTTTGCCCATTGATGGTGACCCACTGCCTATTCTTGGAAGTATTGGCAGGCATGTGGGCTTTTTGCACCATCTCTGCATCCCCCAGGGATACTAGGGTTACCTCTGTCTGCTCCCCACAACTGTCTGGGACCATCTCCTCCCCTAGCACTATGCTAGCCAACCCAGGGGTCTGCCCTCCTTTGGGTGGCTGTGCCCTCTTGGGACACTTGGAGTCACCCTCAGAGTGCCCATACTTATCACACTCTGCACATTGGGGTACAAACCTTCTTGTCTTATGGTCAGTAAAACCTCTCCTTTTGGAATCAGATCGGGACTGGTTACCGCTACTCCCTTGGGAATTATTTTGGGTTCCTTTTGAGAACTCCTTCTTTTAAAGTTTTTCTTCCCCCTCCTTCTTCTGATGGGAAACCTGACCACCTTTGTGGGTGTCCCCCCCAGATACCTTTCTGGACACTCTGGTGCTAGTCCAGAGGTCCGCCTCCTCAGTAAGCTTCATGGGATCAGTCAGCTTACTGTCTACTAGGTGCTGGCGCAACTCTGTAAAACAAATACTGAGTATGTGCTCTCTAAGAATCAAATTGTACAATCCTGTGTAATCATCTACTTTGCATCTCCGCACCCATCCATTCAGTGCCTTACTGGAAAAGTCAAAGAAATCCACCCATGTTTGTGTGGACTGTTTGGTGCTGTCCCTGAACCTCTGACTGTATTTTTCAGGGGTCAGCCCAAACTTGGCAAGTAAAATGGCTTTCTGAAGTGGATATGTGTTTTGATCCTTTGGGTCCAATTTGAGAAGTGTCCCTCCTCATTGCTGGCACATAACTCCACATAGCTGTACCCCTTTATCCTTCAGGAACCTCGTGAGCTCTTAGTGCAACTTCATAAGCAGCTAGCCATTTATCTATGTAATTTCCCACCACAAAACTGGGCACCCCATTTTTGGGTATACAAACCTTCTTTTCCCCAGCAGGTCCTGACTGTATGCTGCTGGATCCAGACTGCTTTGCCTTAAGATCCAGCTCCTTGAGACTCAGTTCATGAGCCAACAAAAGTTTCTTTTCAGCCAAGGCTCTCTCAGCTGCTTGCGCTTCTCTCTCTGCCCTCCTTTCCTCCTGTTAAGCCTCAATTTTCAGTCTTGACATTTGCAATAGGAACTCCCTCTCCTCTCCCCTCTGCAGTCAGGCCTTGATCAGAGACACTGCACCCTGGTCTGGCAGGAGGCAAAATTGCAGTGGTAACTTCATCCACTGATGGCAAGAAATCCTCTGAGGGGCCATCTTCTGACTCCTCTTCCTCAGCATCATCCTCTAAATGGGCTTCTGCCCAATCCCTCAGCGCCACTTGAAAGTCCTCCTTTCCGGAGCCTCCTTGGGTGGGTTCACTCATCTCCTTGCAGAACCCTTTTAGCTGTTTAACAGTATGTGTCTCCAACAGGGATAGGTCAAAATCTCCTGCTTGAGACCCAGCCTGAGACATGTTAAGTGAGGACTTAAGTTTAGAAAATTGTCAGGAAAAAAACTAATTTGCAAAAGAGATAAAAATCAAGTTGACCTTCAACTGTGGGTAGGTAGTGAAATACTTAGCTACTGTATGTCAATGCACAAATACAAGTCCTATCCTCACCGCTGATCACCAATGTAAGAAATGGGGTCTTTGGTTGGCAGTTAGGTTACCCCCTGTCCAAGCAAGGACCTCACTCTGGTCAGGGTAAGTCACACAAAATCCAAATTATCCTCTACCCACCCTCTGGTAGCTTGGCACTGAGCAGCCAGGCTTAACTTAGAAGGCAATGTGTAAAGTTTTTGTTTAATAAATCATACAAACCCACAACATAACACCACAAAAATACATCACACAGTGTTTAGAAAAATATATATTTATCTGAATAAATGCAGGTCAAAACGATTAAAGATGAAATAAGCAAATGTAGGAATATCACTAAAAGTGATATCAAATGTCTTAGAGTTAAAAGATTACTGTAAAAGCAATAAAAAGTGTCTTAAGTTCTCCTAGAAACAACAAGTGTCTCTTGCAGGACAAAGTACCTGGTTTGCGTTGAAAACTCCTCGCAAGGGACCACAGAGGAGGAGATGCATGGAAAACAGTGAGTGTGCGTCGGTTTCGCCCCTTCCCACATGGACTTGCGTCGTTATTTTCCACACGGGGAAGACGTTGCGTCGATTTCCAGCACGCAGTCTTGGATCCTCTTTGAGTTGCAGGGTTTTCAGACGCCCTGGGGCCGATGCGTTGAATCCTGGGCTTGCGGAGCGAAGTTACAGTGGCTGTGTCTACTCCAGTAGGCGATGCGTGGAATTTTCTTCCGCGCGGCAGGCGCTGCATCAATTCCTCTCAGGAAGTCGGGCGGCATCGTTCTGAGTCGGCTTGCGTCGATCCAGTAGGGCTGTGCGTTGAAGTTCCGGTCGCATCGCTGCATCGACCTTCTGTTTGCGAAGTCGGGCTGCGTCGTTCCGGACTCAGTGTGCGGTGAAATTTTCACCGGGAGCAGGCTGTGCGTCGTTCTTGGTAGGCGGTGCGTCGAAATTTTGCCACACAGGGATTTCAGCTGCATGAGAGAAGTCTTTTTGGTCCTGAGACTTCAGGGAACAGGCGGCAAGCTCTGTCAAAGCCCTTGGAGAGCACTTCTGCAGCAAGTCAAGAGAGCAGCAAGACAGCAGGGCAACAGCAAGGCAGCAGTCCTCTTCAGAAAGCAGTCAGGTGTGTCCTTTAGGCAGCCAGCAGTTCTTCCTGTCAGGGTGCAAGCTGTGGTTCAGGTTTCTTCTCCAGGAAGTGTCTGAGGTGGTAGGGCAGAGGCCCTGTTTTTATACCCAAATGTGCCTTTGAAGTGGGGGAGACTTCAAAGAGTGGCTTACAAGTGCACCAGGTCGCCTTTCAGTTCAATCCTGTCTGTCAGGGTCCCAGTAGGGGGAGTGGCAGTCCCTTGTGTGAGAGCAGGCCCTCCACCCTCCCAGCCCAGGAAGACCCATTCAAAATGCAGACATGCAAGTGAGGCTGAGTATCCTGTGTTTGGGGTGTGTCTGAGTGAATGCACAAGGAGCTATCAACTAAACCCAGCCAGACGTGGATTGTAAGGCACAGAAAGATTTAATTGCAGAGAAATGCTCACTTTTTAAAAGTGGCATTTCTAAAATAGTAATATTAAATCCAACTTCACCAGTCAGCAGGATTTTGTATTACCATTCAGGCCATACTAAATATGACCTTCCTACTCTTTCAGATCAGCTGCTACCACTCAAAACAATGTATGAGGACAGCCCCAAAATTAGCCTATGAAGGGAGAAGGTCTCACAGTAGTGTAAAAACGAATTTAGGAGTTTTACACTACCAGGACATGTAAACTACACAGGTACATCTCCTGCCTTTTACCCACACAGCACCCTGCCCTAGGTGTTACCTAGGGCACACCTTAGTGGTGACATATGTAGAAAAAGGGGAGTTTTTGACTTGGCAAGTACTTTTAATTGCCAAGTCGAATTGGCAGTGAAACTGCACACACAGGCTTTGCAATGGCAGGCTTGAGACAAGGTTAAGGGGTTATTGAAGTGGGTGGCACAATCAGTGCTGCAGGCCCACTAGTAGCTTTTAATCTACAGGCCCTGGGAAGATATAGTGCACTCTACTAGGGACTTATAAGTAAATTAAATAGCCCAATTGGGTGTGATCCAATGTTACCATGTTTAAAGGGAGAGAGCATATGCACTTTATCACTGGTTAGCAGTGGTAAAGTGCGCAGAGTCTAAAAACCAGTAAAAACAGTATCTCAAAAGTGGAGGGAGGGAGGCAGGCAAAAGAGTTAGGGGTGACCACCCTAAGGCTGTCCGGTCTAACAGCGACTCACATCAAGAAGCCCCGATGGCACCTCTCCCTTCCGGAGATGCTCACATTGGTCACTATTGGTAACATAGAACTGTCTGGCAGCTCTTGGTGCCTCAGTGTCTAACGGTAGACCAGTGACCTTCTACCTGTGTTTTACAGACCTCTGGGTGAAACTCCTTTTGGGAGCCCTAATGTCTCCTCCTTAATTGTTTAGCTGCTGTTGTTCTTCCTTTCCCCCACCTTGACCCCGGGATCCTGAGGCTTGTGACTAGCAGTGAGCGGCCCAGTACCCTGGGAAAGATTTGTTTGTGTGGGGGGTGGGATAGCTGAAGCTGGTTGGTGGGTGGGGGTAGTTTGGGGCCCAGAGTGCTCATAAACACAGTGGTATCCACTATCCAGGCATCAGGGCACCAATTTAGGGTGCCAGGAGTGCGTGCGTATGAGTGAGTGTGTGCACACACCGGCTGACACCCATGGCCCCGCACAGTGATGCACAGTGGATGTGTGGGATTGAGTGTGTATGGATGCGAAGGCTGTACTGTGGTGCTGCTGTTCACCTTAATCCTGTCAGGAAGTTTATATAGTTGGCATTGTCTTACTCATGTGGCTGTGGCCGCAGTGCTACACAAAAATGTTGTAAACCTTGTATGTACATTTTGCTGCTAACATTGGGAAACGGGGTAAACCCTGAATTTATGTGTTACACACATTGTGGGGAATTCTAGGTTTGGTTTTGTGCTGACAATGTTTAGTACCTTATGTGGGTGCGGGAGGGAATTTATTGTGTTCTTATGTGTACATGCAATAGTAGTGGTAAACAAAGCAGGGCCTCATTTCGTGGCTTCCTTTGCAAATTGAGTCATAGGCCCAGACTTACATTACACCTGTACTGTGTTGCCAAACTGTGTGCTGAATACAATCTTTTTATACATTGACTGCTTGTGAAGTCTTCTTTGTTCCATGCAGCGTGGTTGTGGCAGGGAAGTGCTGTGTTTTACTTTACACATTGCCTCTGTGATAAGCCGGTCTGCTCTGTGTCAACCTACCCAATGGTGAGCACAGGTTATACAGTAAGTGTAATTACCCAGATTTGATGGGAGTGGCAGGTTCTAACTGGCTAGGGTCCTGCTTCAGCCAACCAGAACGAGCGACATTCAACAGCCACTTAAACAAAGCTGGACAGAGCTAGGGAGGACAGAGTTATGAGATTTTTTCTTTCAATCATCACCGAACTCTATGGTAACATTTTGTAATTACACAACGTCTCACATTTTTGCATGGTAATTGTGTCCTTAGCAATGATTTATGTCACAAAAAACAAAACTTGCAAAGGAAATTTCTGCATATTTGCCATTGATTGATTAGGGAAAAAATGATCACCATTTAATGAAAACTATCACACTATAAGCAGAAGAACCTCCCTCTACAAACTTAAATTAGGAAACTTTGCACATGAATGGTGAAAATCTGATATATTTTCAAAGAAAAATAAAACTTTTTATCCAGATAAGGAATAAAAGGCTGAACTGGCAAAATTAATCAAACTGGTCTGAATACCACAGGGCGTTAAGTGGACTACCCAGCCAGAAATATTTGGAGAATTTGAGGCTAAGTTGTCCAAAGGGCCTCGAACCAGAATGGAGACAGCTAACGTTATTGAGGGAGTGGCGAGGTGGTGGAAGCACGACAGTGGGTCAGGGGGAATTAGCCTCTTTGATCTGGCCTGCCACCTTGCTTCCAGTGTCTGCAGGGCATGTTGGTTTCAAGACTGTTGAGGGTGGCAGGGGCGTGGTGGTAGCAGCCGGCCTTTTTAAAGAGGAAGGTAATGTGACTCTATTTTCTTGCCCTCCTCTTCGTGCCAACACCACCAACCATCACTATTCCACAGCCCCTGTCAGAAGCAGCTGCAGAGTTGATTCCTTCAGCCCTGCCAAATGCCACACATCTTGTGTTAGAGTAACACATTTAGAATCATTTTCACACACTGCAGCAAAGCATGAGATTGTCATGCAAAAGAACTGTGTCCTGAAGTGGGTATAACGTGTAGTTCCAGTTTCTTACTTTGATAGCTAAGTTCCTAGTACTGTTTATCAAAGGCCACAAGGTGGCGCTGGTGTACAATGGGAGGTATAGAATTCTCCATATATTATAAGAAAATACGTATCCTACTGTCAGAGAAACTCATATCCCAGCCAAGCGAACCAACAGCATCACAGTCACGGGGCTACGTGGTGTAAGCATTGGTCCTCGAGTAGATGCGTCACCCAAGGGAGATCTGATGCCAACCCCCAGGAGCTTCTCCCTTCTCTGAGGAATGAAGAGAAAGTGTGGGCGAAAGCAATGCACTTCAGGTTCCAAGGGCGCCAGTTTAGTGCCCTTCCATTTCTGGTGCTTTGCAGCAGTTTTAAAATCTTCTTAGAGGTTCTCGTAACTCAGATGGGTCCAATTTCTGATATTTATATGGTTCCCTCTTCTTCATCCCTTGATTTTGCTTGCAAGAAAGTGTCACTTATAGTAATTGAAATGTTACTCATAATTACACTGAAATTATAAAAATTTCAAACATAGCAACCTGAAACCTTGGCAGTTATGTTCCTGTAATGGTATCGGCAGGCCCTGTGGCTCCTCCAACAGCACCTGTGGCTCACATGGCACTGACTTGGCCTGAACTACACAGACCCTGCAGCACTTTAGCCCCATTTTGAACTTGTGATATGGTGCCAGGATAATGAGGTCTTTGCAGTGCTTGTTTTTGGGGGCACTTTATTCAGTTCAAGGACATGTTATTTACACAAGGGTAACTGTGAACCGTTTTCCTGCCCGCCTAGAATCAGACATCTGTTATAGCGAGTCAACAGTGGCTCTCACGAAACTGGGCAGGTTTGGTATTACAGTTACACAAGCTGTTTATTAGGTTGTGTTGTAAGTATTGTGGGCTTTTAACCACATCCACCTCACACCCATAACTTTCCTTCATTTATGGGCATGCCAACTGTAATATTGTAAAGTTGGAAGCCAGCCCTTGGAGTAGTATTCATAGAGTTGTCCATCTCCCTCGTTCAATAATTTAGTTTATGATTCTTCTTTGCATTCTGGGCCTTGTAGTTTTATTTTTATAATGTGATTCAAGCTGAAAATCAGCCCTCGGAGTAATATTCGTAGAGTTGTCCAGCTCCCTAGTTTGATGCTTGATTCACTCATTTAGTTTATGTTTCTGCTTTGCATTCTGGGACTTATAGTTTTTTTTTTATTTTTTTTTTATCACGTGATACAAGCTGCAAATACAAAGCAGAAATCTGACTAGATGAACTACACACATTTGAGTCTGTGAAACCTGAACTGTGTGTGTGTGTGTGTGTGTGTGTGTATTTATAAAACTAACCTCGAGGAGAGCTTACAACTGATTATGCTGTACAATGGTCAATATTTTATAACTAATATTTCAGTTCAAGACTGACTGGGGATCATTTATATCATGTGAGATGGCTCTCCTCAAGCTTGTGAAAAATCATTGTTTGACTCCCCAGACAGCAGTAAAGGGACAGTGATCCAGTAGGGATGCATTCTTGGGGCCCATTTAATTAGTCATTGTCCCGCAGGCAATGTCGCCCGTACCAACTGCCAAGTAAATATGTTTTGCACCTGGAAGTAGTTTGTGTTTTAAAGGCCCTGTTTAAAAAATATTCCAGTAGACCTACTAGCCCTTTAGTTATATGCAGGGCCACTGGAATTATGTGGCAGAAAGGACCAAAATATACAGTAGGGTTGACCAATTAATGTAGCAAAAAAAAGTCCTGTAATGCATTTACAATGCCAACAACTCCAACTCAAGTAAATGCAAAACCTATTGCATTGCAAATGCTTATTTTTTGTATTGTGCTACAGCGCGTTGTCCAAGCAGCTTCCTAATATATTTGCTGTGATATCTTTCAACCTCACCTCCCTCGTTCCTTCCTTTGGAGTATTCTTTTTTTCAACATGTCCCCTGAGACTTTGTTTGGTCTGCTGCTAGCCCCCGTCCTGAGCCTGAAAAGACTTGGATTTCAGATGTGGTGTTTGTAAACTTGTACTGACTAAGGCTGACAGTGTATAGGTATTGTCAATCCACCCAGATGATTTCCACCTTTTGTGTTTCCAGTTTGACGGGCGGTTGTAATTTGACAAGTGCATGCCCCTGGGCTGTTTAATATCCTGTTCCTATATTGTGAATTTCAGCATGTTTGTAGAGTGGGTATTCAAGAAAGTGACAGGCCCACCATGGGTCTTGCACCCTATGATGACATTCTCTTCTTGGGACTCTTAGCAATAGGTCACTGTTGGGAATCTTTGGTGGCATTTGTCAAACTGCTGGGCCAGTTTGGGGTGCCCCTGGTACAGTAAAACACCCATGGGCACATTGAGACCCTGAATTCTTTAAGGTTCGAGTTGGACTCTGTGGCAGGCTTCTTCAGGATGAGGTGGTAGCCTTCAAGGCATCCATACAAGCATGATGGATGCAAGGAAGGTGACACTGTATCAGCTCCATGAGTTGATAGGTCAGTTGAATTTTTCATTGTGCATCATACCCATAGGTTACTCCTTTTTTAGTTCCATCGCACATCGCAATGTCCAGTCTTAATTTTAAAATTTTGAACATCACCAGACAAGATTGTCAGTTGAGGTAAAGCAAAATGTGAGAATCTGGGCAGCTTTTTTTTAGAGAGATTCAATGAATCAGTGGTCTAGGCTGCTCTATGTAAATCCAGCCAAAAACTGACCTATTCGCAGATGCTGCTGGAAGTGTGAGGTTAACAGCAATCAAGGCCAGAAATGGTGTGCAAAGACCCAACTACTTCATGGTTTGATTCTGCTTGGTGAAGAATGTGGCTTCCTTGGAATTGTTTCCTATTTTGGCAGCCTTGACCTTGTTACTTGGTCATTTTAATTACCAGTCAGTGATATTCTAGTCTGATAAAACAGCAGTGGTGAACTCTATAAACCAGCTGTGTACGAGTTGCAAGATGATGCTCAGTGTGATGAATAACACTGCTGATGCTACGTTTCATTTCAATTTACAGGAGTTCAGACATTTCCATTTGGAGGCATCAGAAGTGCTCACACTATTCCCCAACCAGCTATAGAAGCTTGGTGCCCTGTCGTACCAGATTGCATGGCAGCCAGCATAGCACGTAAGTCTTATGAGGGGGCATGTCAGCATTATTTGTGCTGTGTGGGCCAAGCGGTCAAGGAGTAGATATTTTCTGAAGAATCTTGAGTGGCTTTCTTCTGCTTTCTAAAGTACGAGGGCAGATCATACTACCTGTGCTAAGTTCAAAGTTGATTGGAACCCAGTATTTGGCGTATTCATTTCTCACTAAGAGGGCTATGAGGGGCTAGCACAAGTTTGAAGAGGCAAATCCAGATAGAAGGTGACTCTTGATAGTGGTAAGCTGGTGATGTTCATATCAGGGCTCCTGTGCTCATCAGAATTTGAGGTCCTTCTATTCCAAGACGTGTTCTGCTTTGCCTTTTATGGGGCTTTCAGAGTGAGGAAGCTAGAGGCTAGCTTACCAACTGACATCCATAAGGGAGTAGAAAGGATTAGTTGACCAGAGGGGCCTTGGCTGTTTCCTCTCCTGTTTCTAACACTGATCAAAAAGGTCAGGGGGAACACGTAATTCTTAATGGGGCCCCCAGGACTCAACTTTGCCCAGTCCAACCAGTGAGGCATTGTGTATTGGTTAAATCACTAGGATTGGCACAAACATTATTCCTCTATGCTGACAGTTTTGCTCTCTAGCTTTCAGTTCACAAAAGTACTAAAGTTGTTTTTGTGAGGCATTGGGGATCAACCCGGATGACTTTAGCTCACATTTATTTTGCATCTGCGCAGCCACTTTAGCTGCTCTTTCTGGTTTTGATACCCAGATAGTTCAGAAGATTGGGAAGTGGAAATGTATGATTTAACTCTTGACATCAGGCTAATCTGTGCCTTTGCCCACCCATTCCTTCCTCTTGTCTGGTCAGCCAGATGCTATATCTCCATGGGAGGTGTTGCTGCAGGGCCACTTCTATGTAAGGGAATGTGTTGAATTGGTTTCAAGGAGGCTTGCACATGCAGAATTCGAGAGTGGTTGTTGGTTGGTTTGTTGCAGAGGGGCTTCTGCCAGCAGTGCTGGGTATTCTCCACTTGGAAGGTAGTGATGTGGTTGAGCATGGTCGAGGGGAGGTGTTACAATTGTTACTCTCTGGTTTGAATGAATGAATGAAAACTAATTTGTAAAGGGTGGGCAGCTGCTTCAGAGGAAGCATCCTGGTACTACCTTGACTTAGAAAGTGAAGAAGACCTGTTTGCACTTCTCGGATCAGAAGAGTCTTCAGGTGGGCCTTAAAGGTAGATTTCGTAGGGAGAAGGATCTGCCCCTCACTTTAGCTTTATGCACCCTAGGAATGCATAAAAGCTTTTGATTAAAAGATCGGAAAGCCCTAATGGGGTTACATTCATTTACTTTTTCCTGAGTGTAAGAGGGACCTTTTTTATGAAAAGCTCTATACAATTTTTTATTGCTTTACACTTTGCTCCCTGCTTGATGGGTAACCAATGCAGCTGCTTCAAACCCTGCTGAATGCCTTCCTGTTTAGGGATGTTTAGTACAAGACATGGACCCCTTGTAGCCTGTTTGTCAATTCCAGTGGAGCTGTTAAATATAGGACATTAGCATGATCCATTCTTGATGTAATCAGGGCATGCACAATGTATTTCTGGGTGACCACTGGGAAGTATTTTATAGTCTTTCTTACTGATATAAGAAGAAAGAAACAAATGATAGCAATAGTGTGCCCCTTTGGTTTAAATGATAGGATTGTGTCAAGTTGAACCTTTAAGTTGATAGCTATGGATGTAGGAAAAGGGATTCATTTAGCTAAGTAGGTCATAGTCTACAGGTAAGTGGGAGAGATCCCCAAAGGCTAGAATTTTGGGTTTGGCAGAGTTCAGCTTGAGACAACTGCTGTGCATCCAGTCTGCTACTGCTGACAGACATCCCTGAAAGTTGCCATCCATGGTGTCATCTAAGTATTGAAATTCAAGCATCCACTGTGTATCCTCAGCATATAATATGATGTTGAAGCCCCAAGACTGAACAACAGGGGACCAGCAGAGCCAATCAGATATTGAACAAAGTAGGGCTGCGTGCTGACCCCTGTGGGATCCCACATGTAATTTCTTTGTAATGAGAAGTATAATGCAATAGAAAAACAGCTTGATGGCTACCTGAGAGATAA
Source organism: Pleurodeles waltl (assembly GCF_031143425.1). Classification (NCBI taxonomy): domain Eukaryota; kingdom Metazoa; phylum Chordata; class Amphibia; order Caudata; family Salamandridae; genus Pleurodeles; species Pleurodeles waltl. The sequence goes on from NC_090445.1 coordinate 255,693,651, forward strand.
GATTGTAACCAACTTAAAGCTTGATCCACTATATCTGCCTTTATCCAGTATCAGCAGAAGGATGTCATGAGACACCGTATCAGAGGTGGCGGACAAGTCAAGTAGGACATAGGATGACTACCAATTTATTTCCAAGATTAAGGTTACATCTAATAAATTCTGTAACCTACAAAAGTGCTTACTCTGTATTAAAACCTGAATGAATGCCACATTGAGTTGGGTGACGAATATTGTTCCTTTGAATACCTCTGGTGACTTGACAGTTTACTAGTGTTTCCAGTATTTTACCCAGGCAGGAAGTAAAGAAATGGATCCTTAATTGTTCACGTTGTCATGGTTACCTATATATTTCCCTGATATAGTGAAAGCATGCTATAGTCCGACTCCCAAGGCAGGTGTGGCATGATCTCTCTCTCTGATAATATGTATGCATAGTAGGGTGTAGGAAGAGACTATACCCTACTTGCAGATTTTACAAAACTAATGGGCATAAATAGTACCCTCTACACTCTGACAAACACCATCTCCACTAATACTCCTTCCTACAGTAGCAAGGGTGCATACTACAGTGTATTCAAAGATCACCTACAGTAAGCAGCCATGGCTACCATTTCATTTGTAACATTGAAGCAGCCAACCAACCAGAGTGCTCGTAAGACTCATGGGAGTTTCTTGCTCCCGCGACAGCATGAAGTTTCACAGGAAAAACAAGCCTCTCAACCAATCGTAGGCCTTCATTTTTTAATTTATACTTTCGAAGGACTCCTGTGGGACTCTCACAAGCACAACTTCCAAATATACAATTATTTTTTACCCTTACTTTCTCAAGAACTACTGACTGGATTTACACTAAATCACAAAAACCACAATCTGTGGACCAGGATCTAACTTCCTGGCGAATTTGTTGTGATGCCGTTCAGAAGATGTTGCTGTAGCGTGTCCAAAGAAGACTAGGGTTTTTATGTTTTAGGACCCATCTTTTATCTCAGCCCCTACTTTATGGATCATGCCAAAGCTTTCAAAGAAGGATCTGAGGTAGATGAACTTTGTTTTGGAAAATTTAGTGAAGATTCGACAAACGGTGCCAAAGATATAGGCATGTCAAAAATCGATTTTTCTATGGAAACATGGTCCTAACTATAGCTACCTACTGGCCTAACTGCTATAGGTCTTACAGCTTTGATTACACAAGATGACTTCAGGTGTGTCACACTTTAGTAATAAATATAGAACGCTAGCAGTCTAGTTCTTCTTTAGAAGACTGTGGTGTGGCAGAGGTCAGGGGTACGGATAATTGATGGCCAGGCCGAGGGTGCTGAGGCAACAGGGCGACTACAATGGGCAGTGGGGAGCGGCATTGGCACCACAATGGACCATGGAGGGCAGGGGAAAAGGGGGAAGGGACAACAAATCAGTCTTGCAGGATAGGCAAAAAAAGCAGAAGGAAGAGGCAGTGGCAGTACAACCACACATGCCAACAAACCCGATTCAGACAGGAGACTCCTAATGTTTTTAAATCCAAAAGGGCTTTATTTTATCGATCTCCTGCCTAAAATGTCCTCTTTTTCAATGTAAGTCAATGGGGGAAATCAATTTCCCAGGTTTCTTTTTGAAAATCTATCTCCTTCTTACAAAGTTCAAAATGTTGGCAAGTATGGTACAGTGGATCACAAAGGGCAGGAGGTTTGGGGTGGGGACATGAACTTGGATAACAAAGGGTAGGAGGGAGATAGGCAGGGGCACCAAAATTTACCATACACCAGAAAGGGCAAGCAGGACGGCAGTGCAGCACAACAGACGATTGAAAATAATCAGGAGTGGATGGGGCTATGCACACAGATATCAGAGAGCAGAGGGGAAAGAGGCAAGGGCAGCAAGCTGACCATACCAGACAGACAGGAGGGACAGTTGCAGCATAACGGCCGCCATGAAGGGCAGGAGCGAGGGGGCAAGGGCATGGGCACAACACTGAGACTAGACAAGGCAGGAGGGAGGTGCCTGCACATGGAAAATGGAGGGCAGGGGGAAAGGGGACCGGAGCAGCAAGCTGACCATGGAGAGCAGGAGGGATGGGCACTGGGAGAACAACACAACTTGGAGGGTAGTAGTGAGACTATAATGGCATATATGCAGATAATGAAGGGAAGGTGGGAGGGAGTTAGGGGGCAGCAGGCTGACCACACAGGGCAGATGGGAGTGGCTGTGACAGCACAGAAGACCATGCATGGCAAGCAAGAGGGGTAGTAGCAGCGCAACAACTATGGTGGGCAAGAGGGAGCGGGCATGGACATGCACAGAGGACCATGGAGGACAGAAGGGAGTGGTAAGGGCTGGACACAGACAAGAGAGGGCAGGGAAGAGGCTTCACAACAGACCACGAGGGGCAGGCAGGAGGAGCAGTTGCAGCACAACAGAGCATGGATGGCAGAAAGGAGTGGTAGCAAATGGACCATGGAGGACAGGAACGAGGGGCTTGAGCATGAAACTCGGACAGGCAGGGTATAGGAGGCAGGGGCAGGTGGCAGCCATCTGACCATGCTGGGCAGGTGGGAGGGACAATGGCAGCTCAAGAGAACACTCGGAGTAGATAGGAGAAGCAATGGCAGGTCTATGTAACATGGTGGGCAAAAAGGAGGGAGCAGGGGCTCAAAACCACAGAAATTCAGCAGTTAGAATTAGATTTCTTTCATGTAACTATAACTTGTGCCCTAAGATAACTATAACGTGCGCCTTCACCATGCACAGTTTTCTTATCAATAATTTTATTGCAAATTGTTAGAAATGGGGTCTTTGGTTGGCAGTCAGGTTACTCCCTGTCCGAGCAAGGACCCTCACCCTAGTCAGGGTAAAAGAGAATCACCCTCAACTAACCCCGCTCACCCCCTTGGTAGCTTGGCACGAGCAGGCAGGCTTAACTTCAGAGTGCTAGGTGTAAAGTATTTGTACCAACACACACAGTAACTTAATGAAAACACTACAAAATGACACAACACAGGTTTAGTAAAAGTAAAAATATTTATCGAAACAAAACAAGACCAAAATGACAAAAATCCACAATACACAAGTCATGTTATCAATTAAAAACAAAAAGAGTCTTCATGTAATTTTGAACACAATGCTAACGCTGTTAGCGTGGGCATGTACCTGGGTGCGTCAAAAATAACCCCACATGGGTGACTGTGTGCCAAAAAGGGCTTGCGATGCATCAATATCACTCACGAGCAAGACCATGCATCATTTCTCCTTCAGTCAAGTCGGCGTGCATCATTTCTTCTCTCCGCAGGAGAGCGATGCGTCGATACGAACCACACTTTCGGGTCCGGGCAGGCGTTTTTACACACCTAGCGATTTTTGCGTCGGAAATCCTGCTGCACGATGATCTGAAAACCACATAGCGCGGGTTGCGATCCCACGAGCCTCCGTCAGCGATGCTGGGCGTCGTATCTCCAGCCGCGTGCATCAATCTTTCAGTCGCTCTGCAGGCAAGCATCGAATTTCATCCGCGAAGCTGGCAGCGCATCGATTTTTCAGCCGTGGATCGGAGTTGCATCAATCTTTTCCCCGCACGGCGGTCGGTGCCTGGATTTCTCACTCTTGGGCTGTCAGCTTTTCCTTTCAGGGTCCCAGGAACTGGATGGGCACCACTTGGCAGAGTAGAAGTCTCAGCAGAGGCTCCAGGTGCTGGCAGAGATAACTCTTTGCTGTCCCTGAGACTTCAAACAACAGGAGGCAAGCTCTAATTCAAGCCCTTGGAAAGTTCTTCTCAAGAAGGAAGGCACACAAAGCCCAGTCTTTGTCCTCTAGAACAGGCAGAAGCAGCAACTGCAGGATAGCTCCACAAAGCACAGTCACAGGCAGGGCAGCTCTTCTTCCTCGGCTCTTCAGCTTTTCTCCAGGCAGAGGTTCCTCTTGGTTTCCATAAGTGTTCTAAAAGTCTGTGGTTTTGGGTGCCCTTCTTATACCCATTTTGCCCTTTGAAGTAGACTTACTTCAAAGAAAAGTCTCTCTTGTTTGTGAAATCCTGCCTTGCCCAGGCCAGGCCCCAGACACACACCAGGGGGTTGGAGACTGCATTGTGTGAGGGCAGGCACAGCCCTTTCAGGTGTGAGTGACCACTTCTCTCCTCCCTCCTAGCACAGGTGGCTCATCAGTATATGCAGGCTACACCCCAGCTCCCTTTGTGTCACTGTCTAGAGAGAGGTGCAACCAGCCCAACTGTCAAACTGACCCAGACAGGGAATCCACAAACAGGCATAGTCACAGAAATGGTTTAAGCAAGCAAATGCTCACTTTCTAAAACTGGCATTTTCAAACACACAATCTTAAAATCACCTTTACTAAAAGATGTATTTTTAAATTGTGAGTTCAGAGACCCCAAACTCCATATGTCTATCCGCTCCCAAAGGGAATTTAAACTTTAATCATATTTAAAGGTAACCCCCATGTTAACCTATGAGAGGGACAGGCCTTGCAACAGTGAAAAACTAATTTAGCAGTATTTCACTGTCAGTACATTTAAAACACATATGTCCTACCTTAACCATGCACTGCACCCTGCCCTTGGGGCTGCCTAGGGCCTACCTTAGGGGTGCCTTACATGTAAGAAAAGGGAAGGTTTAGGTCTGGCAAGTGGGTACACTTGCCAAGTCGAATTTACAATTTAAAACTGCACACACAGACACTGCAGTGGCAGATCGGAGCAATGTTTACAGAACTATTAATATGGGTGGCACAACCAGTGCTGCAGGCCCACTAGTAGCATTTGATTTACAGGCCCTGGGCACCTCTACTGCACTGTACTAGGGACTTACTAATAAATAAAATATGCCAATCATGGATGAACCAATTACATGCACATTTTGTATGGGAGAACTTGCACTTTAGCACTAGTTAGCAGTAGAAAAGTGCCCAGAGTAACAGAAACAGCAAAAACAGAGTCCAGCACACATCAACAACCTGGGAAACAGAGGCAAAATGTTAAGGGAGACCATGCCAAGGATGAAAAGTCTAACACAAATTTTGCAGTGATAATATCAAAGATGCTATCGAAGATCTCATTAATGATATAATATGTGGAGCAATTAGCTATGCATGGCGAAGGCACGAGTTATTGTTACCTTAGGGAGCAAGTTATGGTCACTTGAAAGAACTCTAACTCTAACTCCTGAATTTTTATGGTTTTGTAAGAGTAAATTCAGAACCTAACTCTAATGTCCTTGTAGCCTTTCATTTTTTTTCAGTGAATATATATATATATATATATATATATATATATATATATATATGTATATATCTGTATATATATATATGTATATATATGTATTTATCACTCAGCCCGGCGAAGAGTAAATCGACAAAGACTAGGCTTAGTCTCCAACGTTGACCACAAAGTGTTCCATATATATATATATACATATATATATATATATTTAAAGAAAAACATGAACAGGATCAGGGCACTCCTTAAACAATAATGCAGCAGAAATATGATGAAGTTACTGAAAATGTTTTTATTCCTTTTTGAAGATGGAGAAAAGAATTGTTCAGTGAATACAAATGTTCATAAACGATACAACAGAAATCAGCCAACACGTGTTTCGTCCTATCGGACTTCCTCAAGGCTGCAAAATAAAAACAAAACAAAGAACAGAAGGGACTATTTACAAATATCACACTGTCAAAGAGATGGATACAAACATAAGCAGTGCAGGATCCAAAAAAAAAAACTCATAGAGAAGGGGAGACTGTGTTATATACAGGTTACAACGTGTATGTACACATGATTAAATACAAAAGTTTAGTTTGATAGTATGTGTCTGTATATCATATTCTTGTCGCCCAGTCCTCACATGGTAAAGAACCAAAAAGAGGTGAAATGCATGCGAGAAGACAGATGAGAGTATAGAGAGTACTCTGGCCACAGGTGCGAGGAAGCTAGTTGTGTAGTCCGGGACAGATCGAACTAATATCGTGCATCGTGGGTATGCAAGGTAGGATGATGCAGTGTGTAGGAACCACACCCAAATGTTGAAATTTACCTCTGAGACTTATGATGAAAACCAATAGAGTCCGGGAAAGCCTTCCATCAGATTTAACAGCAAGTTCGTTGCTAATATCTAGGAAAAAAGACCCACCGACCGACTTATATTAAAAAGAAAGAAAAACATTTTTTATTTTTTATTTTTTTTTAACTGTAGAATCAAAGAAATATTTTTTGTGTCATAAACGTTGTCAAAGGTAATGAGACCTACCTAGGAGAGCAGAGAATTACAGTACACGTGATAAATGGTGTCGAAAAAAGTTGGTGAATTGTTCCAAGATGTAGATAGAAAAACGTTCAGTTTGACCCCGTATGGGTAAGGGAAAAACACTCTGAACTTGTATCTGGGCATATATCTGTGGATGACATGAAACAAGAAAAACCCCCCTGTAACAATAACCTCTCATATCGTATGTGAAGGAACAGATGAGAGACGCTAAACATGAGTTAAATCGGTAAAACAGTGAGATGGGTAACCGGGGTGCCCTAGTTAAAAACGTGTTGCTAGAGTAAATCTGTTACGAGAAAAATGAGCGTTTGCGTTATCGTAATGAGAACAGTAAAAAAGACTAAAAAGTAAAAAAGATTCCAGATAGTAAATAGTGCCTTAATAGGTTCAGTCTGACTATAATCACATATTAATGTTAGAAAAACGGAGCAAAAAAAAAAACATGGAATTGCCAAGGACACTAGGACAGTGATAAATGGGAGTATTTAAAAAGTTAGAATGCTTCCTACAGAGTTATGCACGCTAAATGCGCGTATGTCCCAATGCCGGGGGTGAGAAAAATGCCGTAAACAAGAACCGAAAAACTAACGCGTAAGGAGAGGGAAACGATCTGCTAACAGTATCCTACCTTAAAAATGAAGTGAACCCGTCCTAAGTATCGGAACGGGTGAGTATCCAGTGTTGCACGGTTGCTGAGAGCGCGTGGTAACGCTTAAAGGCATGTAGGCAACTCAGTATCTATAAAAGAGCGTTGTATATATGACGCCATCCCGGAAGTGCCGATGTGAGCGCAGATGGAAGGATGCAATGTAAGACGAGTGTTAGGAGGGATGGAAAAAACGAGCAAAAAACGGTCGCCATCTTGGTGGTGTACCTTCACCGTATAAACAATATAAGCACGAAATGCAACGTGTTGTTTAAATAAATACAGTGCACATCGGACTCACTGTAGAGATGTGTCCTTGCGATGGAGGAAAAGAGAGAACCACTTGTGTGAAGAGAAAGATAAAAGAGAGAAACAGAGGAGGACAGATGGAGGGATTTGTAGCAAACTACTAAATGGTGATTCTGGATGTTGGAGACAGACTGGGTGGCTAAGGGAGAGAGCACAGAAGAGAGGAAAGAGCAAAAATAAATTGAAGCACAGTATTGCTTAAATAGACATACATCAAAAAAATATATATATATGGTACATTGTTAACAACAATGATGATAGGGTGAGAGGGATAAACAACATAGGCATATCATTAGAAGTGCGGTGTAAGTACAAAGTCACGTTGAGCAGGGACTAGGTGGCCGATACGGAGCCACACAGGAAAAAACCGAGCTAGTACATACAGTATGGTTAATGAAATGTGTACAGAACAATAAAATGCTTTAGTTGAGCATTTACAACATGTGCATAGTGCCGGTCAACAAAATCGTGCGAATGACACATAAAATACATGAAATAGAACACTTCTCATGTCATACTTCTCCTTTCCATAAACTGTGGAGAAATACAGATCTTTACAGAATCTATGTAAAGATAAACAGAGGAAGATATGATAAATTTAAATTCAAGACACTAGGGTCGACAGGTGTATGTTATACTATTATACATGTACTGGACGGCATAGAGGCAGTAAACACTATTAACAAAATACTAAAAATCCCCACAGCAAAAGAGGGGGGGGGGCACATATATACACATGTATATAAATTGACCACGTGACATTATAATAATTGAAAGACCCATGCACATCGAGAGATAAATAGATCGGACATGCGGTATGCTTCAGTGGAAAACATGGAGATCCTTATGAATATTAAGGCCCTGTTCTACTGCCCTTAATTTAATTATCCACCTACTCTCTAGGCGTCTGAGGGCCAAAGTGCGGTTTCCCCCTCGTGGTGTCTGGTTTACAAAGTCAATCCCATGTACGGAAATGTCCAAGAGTTCTTTTTGTCCATGTGCCTCATTGTAATGGGTGGCCAAAGGATAGTTTGTGTTGGAAGTTCGGATGGCCCTGAGATGTTCCTGGATTCTTTCCTTGAGTGGACGAATGGTACTCCCAACATATATCAGTCCACATGTACAAACAATGCAGTAAATTACAAAGCTCGTGTTACAGTTAATGAAATGTTTGAGTTGGTGTGTGACAGTGGTGTTATATTTGAATTTAACAGTTTTATCTTTAATGTACCTACAGATGTTGCAGTGGCCACATCTGAAAGTGCCAGGAGGTGGTTTAGGTAACCAGGTATCCCTAATCTCAGATGGCATAAAGCTATGACATAGGTGGTCCCGTATCGTAATACCCCTTTTGTAGATGATGCTAGGTTTAGAGGCGATACCCTTTTTTAGTGTGTCATCCATTAGCAGTAGAGACCAATGTTTACGAATGATGTTTGATACCTGGGAACTGAGTGCACTATGCTTAATGACAAGGGAAATCCGTTCGTGTGGGATGTTCTTCTTAGAGTTAATAAGTAAGTCAGGGCGTTTGGTTTTCATAATCTTATTGCAAGCTTTTTGTAGAATCTGGGGGTGATAGCCTCTGTGTCTAAAGCGTAAGTCCATGTTATGCAGCTCTTCCCGGAATATTTGCTCCTCACTACAGTTACGTCTAATCCTAGTACTTTCCCCATAAGGGATAGCATTGATCTGGGGTCTAGGATGTGAGCTAGTGGCATGCAAGACTGCATTGCATGCCGTAGGTTTCCTGAATAATTTAGTGCAGATTTTTTTGACCGGCACTATGCACATATTGTAAATGCTCAGCTAAAGCATTTTATTGTTCTGTACACATTTCATTAACCATACTGTATGTACTAGCTCGTTTTTTTCCTGTGTGGCTCCGTATCGGCCACCTAGTCCCTGCTCAACGTGACTTTGTACTTACACCGCACTTCTAATGATATGCCTATGTTGTTTATCCCTCTCACCCTATCATCATTGTTGTTAACAATGTACCATATATATTTTTTTGATGTATGTCTATTTAAGCAATACTGTGCTTCAATTTATTTTTGCTCTTTCCTCTCTTCTGTGCTCTCTCCCTTAGCCGCCCAGTCTCTCTCCAACATCCAGAATCACCATTTAGTAGTTTGCTACAAATCCCTCCATCTGTCCTCCTCTGTTTCTCTCTTTTATCTTTCTCTTCACACAAGTGGTTCTCTCTTTTCCTCCATCGCAAGGACACATCTCTACAGTGAGTCCGATGTGCACTGTATTTATTTAAACAACACGTTGCATTTCGTGCTTATATTGTTTATACGGTGAAGGTACACCACCAAGATGGCGACCGTTTTTTGCTCGTTTTTTCCATCCCTCCTAACACCCGTCTTACATTGCATCCTTCCATCTGCGCTCACATCGGCACTTCCGGGATGGCATCATATATACAACGCTCTTTTATAGATACTGAGTTGCCTACATGCCTTTAAGCGTTACCACGCGCTCTCAGCAACCGTGCAACACTGGATACTCACCCGTTCCGATACTTAGGACGGGTTCACTTCATTTTTAAGGTAGGATACTGTTAGCAGATCGTTTCCCTCTCCTTACGCGTTAGTTTTTCGGTTCTTGTTTACGTCATTTTTCTCACCCCCGGCATTGGGACATACGCGCAGTTAGCGTGCATAACTCTGGAGGAATCATTCTAACTTTTTAAATACTCCCATATATCACTGTCCTAGTGTCCTTGGCAATTCCATGGTTTTTTTTGCTCCGTTTTTCTAACATTAATATGTGATTATAGTCAGACTGAACCTATTAAGGCACTATTTACTATCTGGAATCTTTTTTACTTTTTAGTCTTTTTTACTGTTCTCATTACGATAACGCAAACGCTCATTTTTCTCGTAACAGATTTACTCTAGCAACACGTTTTTAACTAGGGCACCCCGGTTACCCATCTCACTGTTTTACCGATTTAACTCATGTTTAGCGTCTCTCATCTGTTCCTTCACATACGATATGAGAGGTTATTGTTACAGGTTTTTTTTTCTTGTTTCATGTCATCCACAGATATATGCCCAGATACAAGTTCAGAGTGTTTTTCCCTTACCCATACGGGGTCAAACTGAACGTTTTTCTGTCTACATCTTGGAACAATTCACCAACTTTTTTCGACACCATTTATCACGTGTACTGTAATTCTCTGCTCTCCTAGGTAGGTCTCATTACCTTTGACAACGTTTATGACACAAAAAATATTTCTTTGATTCTACAGTTAAAAAAAAAAAAAAAAATGTTTTTCTTTCTTTTTAATATAAGTCGGTCGGTGGGTCTTTTTTCCTAGATATTAGCAACGAACTTGCTGTTAAATCTGATGGAAGGCTTTCCCAGACTCTATTGGTTTTTATCATAAGTCTCAGAGGTAAATTTCAACATTTGGGTGTGGTTCCTACACACTGCATCATCCTACCTTGCATACCCACGATGCACGATATTATTTCGATCTGTCCCGGACTACACAACTAGCTTCCTCGCACCTGCGGCCAGAGTACTCTCTATACTCTCATCTGTCTTCTCGCATGCATTTCACCTCTTTTTGGTTCTTTACCATGTGAGGACTGGGCGACAAGAATATGATATACAGACACATACTATCAAACTAAACTTTTGTATTTAATCATGTGTACATACACGTTGTAACCTGTATATAACACAGTCTCTCCTTCTCTATGAGTTTTTTTTTTTGGATCCTGCACTGCTTATGTTTGTATCCATCTCTTTGACAGTGTGATATTTGTAAATAGTCCCTTTTGTTCTTTGTTTTGTTTTTATTTTGCAGCCTTGAGGAAGTCCGATAGGACGAAACACGTGTTGGCTGATTTCTGTTGTATCGTTTATGAACATTTGTATTCACTGAACAATTCTTTTCTCCATCTTCAAAAAGGAATAAAAACATTTCCAGTAACTTCATCATATTTCTGCCGCATTATTGTTTAAGGAGTGCCCTGATCCTGTTCATGTTTTTCTTTAAATTTGTATACACAGCACGCAACATAGGTGGTTCATCTAGTTCCATCTGTGTTTTTGTGTACTTTTAAAACCTGTGGTGGTTGGGTTTTTTGACCAGGAGGGCACCCTTTGATCTACTAAAATGATTCTGATTTCCAGAGTGTCTTCGGATGTGCAACGGATAGCATCAACCACCTATCTTTTTTGAGTAACGTTGACCTTTCACAAATTGATGCTGTTTGCACTCGGACCCTCTCTAACTCTGTATCCAACTATCTACTACTTTGATGTTTATATATACAGTGTATCTACTTTGAGAAAATACCCTAGAATACAATGGCTAATTTTGATGACAATAGGGACATTCTATTTAAGGAACTATTTCAAGTTGATTCTTCAAACAAAACACACAATGCAGCTAATCCTACAAATGAGGGCCTTAGGACCAAATTCATTAAACTTGAAAGACTAAGAAAACAGGAACTCTCACGCTGGTGGGATCACACCATTTTAGAAAAATATTTGGAGAACAATCAAATTCCTAGGGGACTTAGAGTCATTTTATTTCCATCCTTTGACGACCTAAGCCCTGACTTACTAAAGGAGTGGGAACAACTACTGATTACCTCATCATGTGGCATGATGGATATACTCATCCGCGATGCCAAGAATAAGAGGGACAAATTATTACAGGAAATCACGGTACTAGAGAAAGAAATTAACGATATAGACTCACCTGACACAAAAGAAAAGAACTACAACATCCTGAAGGAAGTCTTACATAAACATCAGCTTTACATAAAGGACAAAAAATTACGGAAGCTTAAGAGGGATGACAATGACTATAGAAATGGTAGGGTCTTCACCTTTGCCCGCAAATATGATAGCATCAAACCAGAAACCAATAGAACATCCCCCAGGACTACTAGTAACCTCTCTCGTACTAGTTTGGTGACCAGTGACACTGACATTTCCAGCATATCCAGTGGGACTAGCGAGGACATTAGGGATCAAACACTAACCACATCATCCTCACATAGGTCACCTTTTTTATTGGAATTAGAGAGGTTTCGAAAAGGCCAGAAACAGACCCCGAGGAGGGAAGAAGTGACCACAAGGCCACCAGGCGGGGTAAACGAAAACACAAGCATAAACAGACGACAAGAGGGGGTGGCCACACGCTCAACAACCCGCAATGCTCAACAGTAATGAATAAGTGTGAACTCAAGAGGGACAGTCCTGACACGATTTCTATTGTCAATCTATCTTCTATGACACTAAGCCCTGAACAAACCAACATACTTAAGAAAGGTCTAGGCTTTGTTCCCACCACACTTGCGGATTTTACACAACTACACATCAGTCTTTTTAAATTCATTCGCAAATGTAAACTTTACAAATACTTTTATGATGTAAATACTCCTGCTCATACCATCACTACTTTGCATCATACTCCTAATACAATGACTATCAAGGATATCAAAGATATACAAACCCTGCTATCCATTGAGCACACAGAGGGACCCATGCCATCATTAGCTGAAATCCTCACTGACCTGAACTTAGACTCTGACACTAGGACTCTTAGTGGCTTAAGAACACCTTCTAGATTCACACCTGTAATCCCCAGGGATTATGCAATTGATTCCTTTTGTAATAGGGTTACCAGCGATTTATATCACATGGAAGAACAATTTCTATCAGGACGTAAACACATCCCTTTTTATAACATCAATGCATCCGAGAGGAAAGCCTTACTTACCCTCGGCAAATGCAAGGACATAGTCATCAAAGAAGCGGACAAGGGTGGTAATATTGTGATCATGGACAAAATCGACTATATATCAGAACTAGATCGCCAATTATCAGATTGTACTGCATATCTCAAACTTAACTCGAACCCCATGATAGGCGTGAACAAATGTATTCTTTCCAAGCTACAAAGTTTTCGGGAATGTGGCCTCATTTCGGATATGGAGTTCAAATATCTTTTTAACAACACGCCCACTGCACCTTGTATCTACATCTTACCCAAGATACATAAGACAGGCACCTTTCCCCCAGGCAGACCCATTATCTCTGGCATAGGTTCCCCGACAGAGAAGCTGTCAGAGTACATAGACATTTTTCTACAGCCATATGTCCAAAACCTACCATCGTACATCAAGGACACTAAGGACCTACTGTGCAAACTAGTAGATTATGAATGGACCAATGGTCACTACTTAGTGAAGTTGGATGTGACTTCCTTATACACCAGCATACCAAGGGTGGAGGGTCTGTTTGCCATCCAACAGTACCTTGATACCCGAGACGCTGCCCTACTAGATCATACAAACATGCTTTTGGACCTTATCAGGTTGGTATTAGACAACAGCATTTTTTTACATAATGGATGCTGGTACTGCCAAACACAGGGTGTTGCCATGGGGGCCAAGTTTTCCCCGTCTTATGCCAACCTGTACATGTTTTTTTTTTAAAAGACACACTTGTGGCGTAATTGCCCCCCTGCCCTGACACAGCATATACTCTATTGGGGCAGATATATTGACGACTTCTTATTGTTTTGGTCTGGCGATGCGACTGCACTGTCAATGTTCACTGAACACCTGAACAACAATGTGTATAACATTAAGTTCACCCATGAAGCCAGCCAGTTTTCCATAAATTTTTTGGACTTGACCATATACATTGAACACGACAAAATCTGCACTAAATTATTCAGGAAACCTACGGCATGCAATGCAGTCTTGCATGCCACTAGCTCACATCCTAGACCCCAGATCAATGCTATCCCTTATGGGGAAAGTACTAGGATTAGACGTAACTGTAGTGAGGAGCACATATTCCGGGAAGAGCTGCACAACATGGAATTACGCTTTAGACACAGAGGCTATCACCCCCAGATTCTACAAAAAGCTTGCAATAAGATTATGAAAACCAAACGCCCTGACTTACTTATTAACTCTAAGAAGAACATCCCACACGAACGGATTTCCCTTGTCATTAAGCATAGTGCACTCAGTTCCCAGGTATCAAACATCATTCGTAAACATTGGTCTCTACTGCTAATGGATGACACACTAAAAAAGGGTATCGCCTCTAAACCTAGCATCATCTACAAAAGGGGTATTACGATACGGGACCACCTATGTCATAGCTTTATGCCATCTGAGATTAGGGATACCTGGTTACCTAAACCACTTCCTGGCACTTTCAGATGTGGCCACTGCAACATCTGTAGGTACATTAAAGATAAAACTGTTAAATTCAAATATAACACCACTGTCACACACCAACTCAAGCATTTCATTAACTGTAACACGAGCTTTGTAATTTACTGCATTGTTTGTACATGTGGACTGATATATGTTGGGAGTACCATTCGTCCACTCAAGGAAAGAATCCAGGAACATCTCAGGGCCATCCGAACTTCCAACACAAACTATCCTTTGGCCACCCATTACAATGAGGAACATGGACAAAAAGAACTCTTGGACATTTCCGTACATGGGATTGACTTTGTAAACCAGACACCACGAGGGGGAAACCACACTTTGGCCCTCAGACGCCTAGAGAGTAGGTGGATAATTAAATTAAGGGCAGTAGAACAGGGCCTTAATATTCATAAGGATCTCCATGTTTTCCTCTGAAGCATACCGCATGTCCGATATATTTATCTCTCGATGTGCATGTGTCTTTCAATTATTATAATGTCACGTGGTCAATTTATATACATGTGTATATATGTGCCCCCCCCCCCTTTTTTGCTGTGGGGATTTTTAGTATTTTGTTAATAGTGTTTACTGCCTCTATGCCATCCAGTACATGTATAATAGTATAACATACACCTGTCGACCCTAGTGTCTTGAATTTAAATTTATCATATCTTCCTCTGTTTATCTTTACATAGATTCTGTAAAGATCTGTATTTCTCCACAGTTTATGGAAAGGAGAAGTATGACATGAGAAGTGTTTTATTTCATGTATTTTATGTGTCATTCGCACGATTTTGTTGACCGGCACTATGCACATATTGTAAATGCTCAGCTAAAGCATTTTATTGTTCTGTACACATTTCATTAACCATACTGTATGTACTAGCTCGGTTTTTTCCTGTGTGGCTCCGTATCGGCCACCTAGTCCCTGCTCAACGTGACTTTGTACTTACACCGCACTTCTAATGATATGCCTATGTTGTTTATCCCTCTCACCCTATCATCATTGTTGTTAACAATGTACCATATATATTTTTTTGATGTATATCTATTTAAGCAATACTGTGCTTCAATTTATTTTTGCTCTTTCCTCTCTTCTGTGCTCTCTCCCTTAGCCGCCCAGTCTCTCTCCAACATCCAGAATCACCATTTAGTAGTTTGCTACAAATCCCTCCATCTGTCCTCCTCTGTTTCTCTCTTTTATCTTTCTCTTCACACAAGTGGTTCTCTCTTTTCCTCCATCGCAAGGACACATCTCTACAGTGAGTCCGATGTGCACTGTATTTATTTAAACAACACGTTGCATTTCGTGCTTATATTGTTTATACGGTGAAGGTACAACACCAAGATGGCGACCGTTTTTTGCTCGTTTTTTCCATCCCTCCTAACACCCGTCTTACATTGCATCCTTCCATCTGCGCTCACATCGGCACTTCCGGGATGGCGTCATATATACAACGCTCTTTTATAGATACTGAGTTGCCTACATGCCTTTAAGCGTTACCACGTGCTCTCAGCAACCGTGCAACACTGGATACTCACCCGTTCCGATACTTAGGACGGGTTCACTTCATTTTTAAGGTAGGATACTGTTAGCAGATCGTTTCCCTCTCCTTACGCGTTAGTTTTTCGGTTCTTGTTTACGTCATTTTTCTCACCCCCGGCATTGGGACATACGCGCATTTAGCGTGCATAACTCTGGAGGAATCATTCTAACTTTTTAAATACTCCCATTTATCACTGTCCTAGTGTCCTTGGCAATTCCATGTTTTTTTTTGCTCCGTTTTTCTAACATTAATATGTGATTATAGTCAGACTGAACCTATTAAGGCACTATTTACTATCTGGAATCTTTTTTACTTTTTAGTCTTTTTTACTGTTCTCATTACGATAACGCAAACGCTCATTTTTCTCGTAACAGATTTACTCTAGCAACACGTTTTTAACTAGGGCACCCCGGTTACCCATCTCACTGTTTTACCGATTTAACTCATGTTTAGCGTCTCTCATCTGTTCCTTCACATACGATATGAGAGGGTATTGTTACAGGGTTTTTTTTCTTGTTTCATGTCATCCACAGATATATGCCCAGATACAAGTTCAGAGTGTTTTTCCCTTACCCATACGGGGTCAAACTGAACGTTTTTCTGTCTACATCTTGGAACAATTCACCAACTTTTTTCGACACCATTTATCACGTGTACTGTAATTCTCTGCTCTCCTAGGTAGGTCTCATTACCTTTGACAACGTTTATGACACAAAAAATATTTCTTTGATTCTACAGTTCAAAAAAAAAAAAAAAAAGTTTTTCTTTTTTTTTAATATAAGTCGGTCGGTGGGTCTTTTTTCCTAGATATTAGCAACGAACTTGCTGTTAAATCTGATGGAAGGCTTTCCCGGACTCTATTGGTTTTTATCATAAGTCTCAGAGGTAAATTTCAACATTTGGGTGTGGTTCCTACACACTGCATCATCCTACCTTGCATACCCACGATGCACGATATTAGTTCGATCTGTCCCGGACTACACAACTAGCTTCCTCGCACCTGCGGCCAGAGTACTCTCTATACTCTCATCTGTCTTCTCGCATGCATTTCACCTCTTTTTGGTTCTTTACCATGTGAGGACTGGGCGACAAGAATATGATATACAGACACATACTATCAAACTAAACTTTTGTATTTAATCATGTGTACATACACGTTGTAACCTGTATATAACACAGTCTCCCCTTCTCTATGAGTTTTTTTTTTTGGATCCTGCACTGCTTATGTTTGTATCCATCTCTTTGACAGTGTGATATTTGTAAATAGTCCCTTTTGTTCTTTGTTTTGTTTTTATTTTGCAGCCTTGAGGAAGTCCGATAGGACGAAACACGTGTTGGCTGATTTCTGTTGTATCGTTTATGAACATTTGTATTCACTGAACAATTCTTTTCTCCATCTTCAAAAAGGAATAAAAACATTTCCAGTAACTTCATCATATTTCTGCCGCATTGTTGTTTAAGGAGTGCCCTGATCCTGTTCATGTTTTTCTTTAAATTTGTATACACAGCACGCAACATAGGTGGTTCATCTAGTTCCATCTGTGTTTTTGTGTACTTTTAAAACCTGTGGTGGTTGGGTTTTTTGACCAGGAGGGCACCCTTTGATCTACTAAAATGATTCTGATTTCCAGAGTGTCTTCGGATGTGCAACGGATAGCATCAACCACCTATCTTTTTTGAGTAACGTTGACCTTTTCTTATATATATATATATATACACACACACATATATATATATTCTCTGAAAAAAAAAACAAAGGAGACATGGACGTATATATAGTGTCTGGTGGTGGTCACCCCTAGCTAGTTATAGCTAGGAGCTAGTTTCTATAGGAAAAGCGTAAAAATATTTTTTTACTTGCCTATATCTTTGGCGCTGTACCGTGATTGGCTGGCCACAACCTGTGCAGAAAGTTGCGGCCTCCATTTAATAAACTGGGGCACGGTCCCAGGGGATGGAAACAGATGCTAAAAAGATTGGAAGGGGTCCAGGCAGTGGTACTCTTGGGTGTTTAAATGGGTGTCTGAGAGACCCTTATTAGTTTAAAAAAGCTGAAAACCTTTTTTTCTACGTGCATGGAGTCACAACTCTGTTTCTTCGCTCAGTGTGACCCCTGTGTAACGTCATGAAAAAATATACAGTCACACACTCACATACTAATGCATGCAGTAACAGACCCACTCAGACACTCACACGCCCATTCACAAACTCACACAGACATATACACCCACACACAGACCCACTCAGACCTTCATGCACTAACTCACAGACCCACTCAGAGACAAATGCGCCCACCCACAAATCCAGTGAAATACTCATGTACCTACTCACAGACCCATTCACACACTCATGCATCCACTCACAGGCCCACTCAGTCATGCACCAACTCACAGACCTCCTAAGACACCCACTCATCTACTCACAGACCCATTTACACACTTATAAACCCTGTCACAGACCAACTCACACTTACACACCCACTCACAGACCCATACAGATACTTGTACACCCATTCAAGGACCCACTCAGACACCCACTCACAGACCCACACAGAAACAGATACACCCACTCACATACCAACTGAAAAAGTCACACATCCACTCAGAGTCTCACTCAGACACTAATACACCCAGTCACAGATCCACTGGAACAGTTGTGCACCTACTCACAGATCCACTCAGTCATGCTCCGACTCACAGACCCACTCAGATACTCACACACCCACTCACAGGCCCACAGACAGTTGTACAGACACTCAGACCCATGCACACCCTCATGCACCCATTCACAGACCAACGAACTCTAACACACCCACTAACAGATCTATACAAATACTTGTGTACCCACTCACAGACCCACTCAGTCACCCACTCACAGACCCACAGAGAAAGTCATACACTCACTCACATACTAATTGACAGTTACACAACCTCTCAGAGACTCACTAAGACAGTGATTCACCCACTCACAGACCCACTCAGAGACTCATACTCCCACTCAAAGACAGACTCAGACACTCACACACCACTCACAGACTCACAAAAACAATTGTACAGCCACTCGTTGACTCTTTCACACTCACATGCACCCAGTCACAGACCAACTCACACTTACACATGTACTCACAGACCCATACAGAAACTCATGCACTCATTCACAAACCCACTCAGATATTCACATACACAATCACAGACCCACTTAGAGAGTCACACACCCACTCATAGGCCCACTCCAAGACTTACGAACCCCATCAAAGACTCACACACCCATTCACAGGCCCACTCAGACACTCACACACCCACTCACAGACCCACACAGACACTCATGCATTCACTCACAGACCCCATTAGGCTCCCATTGAGGTTTCAGAAATGCATTGGGACATGGAAAGAGTGAAACAAAGACACATGAAGAATAAGTTGAGTGTTGTGCATTGAACGTGTGCAGTTTTTTAACATGTTTCCTTGCTTTTGTCTATCTGTGGACGGAATTCAGTCAACCACTTCCATTTCTGCCCCTGGCATATGTTAAAAACATAAAGGCAGTGTGAGCGAAAAGTGTCATTAATTGAACAAAAGTATCCTTTATTAGGATTTCCAGGCCAACCTCAGTAACTGTGTACAGGTCATTGACACCACAGTGCACAATCAAGAGGCCAGGGTCTTGTCAAGCTCTAATGCTTTTAAGCAATGGAAGTAATTGATGCCACGTTAACCCTTTCTGGCCAACCCAGTACTATCCATATTAGGCACACCCAGGGCCCTGGCAATGCCACTCTTTCTAGTATACTCACTAGCCCACAAATCATAACTATTACCTACAATACACACTATAGACATTTTAAAGAGAAGGAGCAGTAGGACACAGGAGAAGGCTTCAGCTGAATGAGGTAGTCTTGAAAATGTAAGATGGTTGAAGTGGAGAGGGAGCATTTGGTTTAAAAAATAACAAATTTAAATGAAAAAAATAGGCCGTGATTTAAAACATTAAGGCCCTCCTTATGACACTGGTGGTCAGCGATAAAGTGGCGGTAATACCGCCAACAGGCTGGCGGTCAGTACCACCGAATTGTGACCATGGCAGTGATATCTCCAAAAGACAGCCAATGTACCACACCAACTGCCAGGGTGGAAACAAAAGGCATCACAGTGGTAGCCACCTACAGCCAGGCGGAAGACAACCTTCTGCACACTATATTATGACATTGCAATCTGCCACCTTTTCCGGGGCAGTACCAAGGCCATCAAAGGCCTAGCGGAAACAGAGCTCAGAAGTCAAAGGACTCACCATTGGAGACAAAGGGAAGAACCACGCCGCCATGGAATTAGAACTGCAAGTCTTTTTGATGATCTTCAACCTTATGCTCCACCACGAACACCAACGCTGGTGAAGATAACGACGGTAAGTACAGCTGCCTAACACACAAGGGAGGTTGGGAGGAAAACAACGGTGACACACACACGCACAACACACACCCCATACACACACACCATACACACAACCAGCTGCACAAGAAAACAATCTATCCCTGAAAATTGGCTGAATAATGCAAGGACAACAGGAACTGACTAAAGTGACTGTAATGTGATCAACATCCAAAATAATAAGTCAATGTGGCAATGCAACAGATATGTACAAATGTACAAAAAAGGAACAATGCCCAGTCCACAGTTCACAGGGGCCACAGGGCAAAGTCCAAGCCCTCACTCGATCCCTGCACCAATATGGAGAGAACACTACAGGGTCATCGGTTGGCAAATAGGCAGGCACCTCAAGGGGAGGTGGGTCACCTCAGCCGGTTGCGGAAACAAGACCTCTGGTTCTGGAGGGGGCAACATGCTGTATGCTTTTTCCTTGGGAGTGCAAGGCCACAGTCTCTGGAGTGGGTGGCTTGCCCACTGGTTCTGGAGGGGGCAACATGCCCTCTGCTTGGTCCTGGGGAGTACAAGGCCACAATCTCTGGAGTGGGTGACTTGCCCACTGGTTCTGGAGGGGGCAACATGCCCTATGTTTGGTCCTGGGGAGTGATTGGCCACAGTCTCTGGAGTGGGTGACTTGCCCACTGGTTCTGGAGGGGCAACATTCCGATTGCTTTGTCCTGGCTAGTTCACAGCCACAGTCTCTGGAGTGGGTGACTTGCCCACTGGTTTCTTGAGGGGGCAACATGCCCTGTGCTTGGTCCTGGGGAGTGATGGGTCACAGTCTCTAAAGTGGGTGTCTTGCCCACTGGTTGTCGAGGGGGCAACATGCCCTGTGCTTGGTCCTGGGGAGTGATGGGCCACAGTCTCTGGAGTGGGCAACATGCCCTGTGCTTGGTCCTGGGGAGTGATGGGCCACAGTCTCTCGAGTGGCCTGAAATCCTTTCCACCACGAGTAGGTGCTGACAAAACTGGGCCCATGGACTGTTTGGCTGAGGTGCTTGGCTACGTCCTTGATACCCTGGCCATATGTGCAGGACAGGAGGAGGGGTAGGGTAGAGGTCAATCTGGGAAAGGAAAAGCTTTTTGGGACATTGGGGTGGGAAGAGGGAGAAGTAATGGGAGTGGAGGATGAGGGAGTGGTTGTTGGAGGTGTTTGTCTGCTGGGTTTGGGTGCAGGTGCATGGGTTGTATGCTGTTGTGAGGTGGATGGCTATTGGGTGTCTGAGTGCTTGTGTACTTTAGGAGGGGAGGACAGACACGGTGGGAGAGGACACAGGGGACTGGTGCCTGGATGTTTTGGAGGTGTCTGCCAGTGAGGTGTGTGTTCTGCTTGGTGTGCTGATGACGCAGGTAGTGGTTGATGATGTAGTGCATGCAGGTGTGAGTGTGGACGTCACTGGGAGGTAGGTGGAGGAGGAGGAGAAGGGGGAGACTGTGGAAATAGTGGATGTTGTTGTATCTGCAAATGAATGGTGTTTGTGTGAGTGCCTGTTAGATGAAGAGCGGTGCTTGTGTTTGCCTGTGACACTCTTGGGTGTTGTCCTGTGTGCATGCTCCTCTGGCTGTGTGCTTAGGGTGTGTTGGGGGTGAGGAGAATGGGACTGGGAAGTGGTAGTTAGAGGGTGGATGGTCGAAACAGGTACAATGGCTGCCATCAGAGAGGAGGCCAGAGCCTGGATCAATCTCTGTTGGGCCGCCAATCCACTGTGAATGCCCTCCAGGAATGCATTAGATTGCTGCATCTGGGCTGCCAGCCCCTGGGTGGCAATCACATTGGTTGATTACCCTACAGAGATGGATCTCAGGAGGTCAATAGCCTCCTCACTCAGGGCAGCAGGGCTCACTGGGACAGGGCCTGAGGTGCCTGGGGTGAAGGAGATGCCCACCCTCCTGGGTGAGCTGGCACGGACAACTCACTGAGGGGCTGCTGGGAGGGTAGTGCTGGTACAGGGGTGGCGGCTGTACCTGTAGCTGGGGTGGTCACAGAGGTGTCTGCCACCACCAGGAAGCTCCCATCGGAGGAGGTATCAGAGTCTGCATTGTTCCTTCCAGGCTCCGCAGTGGTTCTCCCCTCGCCCTTCGTCTCACTGGTCCCCTCAGTGCAGTGGACTCTGCCTCCTGGGTCCTGTGGGATGCAGCTCCCTCCATTTCCGGTGCCTCTGCTCCTCCGCCAGATGATGCTAAAGCACGTAAGGACAGGATGACAAAACAAGAAAGGGGGGGAGAGAGACAAAGGATACACTGGGTCAATGACTGCACCAACACTACCGTTGGCGTACACAGCACCATCACACACAGGGTACAGGCCTACGCACTATGCATTGCACTACCAGTGATATTGCTAGCCACCAAGGCATGAAGAGGAGAACACACCGCCAACTGCAGCACACCTGGGACCCACACAGCCCTGACCAGTAGTGGATGCTAACAAGCTTGGTAGGCAATAATTCCCCTTCAGACCCTTAGCCACCAGAGTACCGATGCTGCTATGTCTGGCCTGGCCTAGGGGCACCCACTGACACACACCCACCATCCATATACCATCCCTCAAGCTGTTTCCTTCAATGATGGCCACCGTACTCACCCCCTTGTGGCTGCTGTGATGCCCTCAAGCACCCATCCAGCTCTGGATAGGTCACCGCCAGTATGCGGGCCATTAGGGGGGTCAGGGTTCAACAGGCACCCCTTCCTCATTGGGAGGCCATTCCCAGCTGGGCCTCCGTGGTCCAACTGCAGCACACCTGGGACCCACACAGCCCTGACCAGTAGTGGATGCTAACAAGCTTGGTAGGCAATAATTCCCCTTCAGACCCTTAGCCACCAGAGTACCGATGCTGCTATGTCTGGCCTGGCCTAGGGGCACCCACTGACACACACCCACCACCCATATACCATCCCTCAAGCTGTTTCCGTCAATGATGGCCACCGTACTCACCCCCTTGTGGCTGCTGTGATGCCCTCAAGCACCCATCCAGCTCTGGATAGGTCACCGCCAGTATGCGGGCCATTAGGGGGGTCAGGGTTCAACAGGCACCCCTTCCTCATTGGGAGGCCATTCCCAGCTGGGCCTCCGTGGTCTTCTGTGCCCAGCGTCTCAGGCCCTCCCACTGTTTGCAACAGTGGGTGCTCTGCCTGCCATAGACCCCCTTTGTCCGCACCGCCTTGGCACTGGCACGTCATATACCCTTCTTTTGGTTGGGCTAACCTGCAGAGGCAATACAGGCAGGAGAACACCTTCAGGCAAACAGTCCAGCCTGTAACGCGAATGACCCACCATACCCGTTTCCATCACTATTGGCACACACATAGCCCAGCACTCAACGTGTACCCAGCCAAGAGAACATCCCTCCCCCCCTTACACAATGCCTTCACACACACCTCCATACATTCATGCCACATGCATTGTTCCCACAGTGTACTCACCAGCTGGTCTGGAGGCCAATACAGCAGTCCGTACTGGGGTAGGACCCCATCCACCAGTCTCTCCAATTCCTCTGAAGTGAAGGCTGGGGTGCTTTCCCCAGTCACATGGGCCATGGTGGGTTCCAGACACAGGTCACAGCAGCACATGCAGGGTAGGGCCTCTCCTCTGTACGGTCAGGAAACAAGTGAGGTATCAGATAGAAAAATGGCAGTCACGTCCGCGGCGGTGCATACCATCACCACCGGCGTAGATCACCATTGGCCACTGTACCCCATAGGGCCCAATATTAACCAATGAGGAATTGCATGGCGGTTCCCGACCGCCTCCTGCCACGGCGCACAACATCAGCGGGATTACCTCACTTCCACCTGTCCCTCCACACAGGACAACCGGACGCCATTTCAGGGGGGCGCAGCCCAATGGAAGATTGCTGTGTCAAAGGAGAAATAGGCACATAATTGACAACTCACACTGTCCCATAACACGTTTACAGATTGCAGACTACTGTTATGGCTCCATTGTTCAGTTTGTGACTGCCTTCTCACTCTTTTGTCCCTTAGATACCTACCGCTGCTGATGAGTAGGAGATGGAGACATACCCCTGTGTACATACCTCCGGTGGACTTAGCTACACTGGGGGACAGGCACATTATCCTCACCTATAGACTGGACAGGGCCACAATCACAGATCTGTGTGCCCAACTGGAGCCTGACCTGATATCTGCTATCTGTCACCCCACTGGGATCCCCCCTCTTGTGCAAGTGCCATCAGTTCTCCATTTCCTGGCAACTGGTTCTTTCCAAGTGACAGTAGGCTTGGCAGCAGGAATGTCACAGTCAATGTTCTCAAATGTGCTGACAAGAGTGCTGTCTGCTCTGATAAAACACATGTGCAGCTACATTGCATTCCCCCAGGTTGAGGATTTGCCCACTGTGAAGGCCGGGTTTTATGCAATGGGACATATCCCCAATATAATAGGAGCGATTGACGGAACACATATTGCATTTGAACCCCCGCCAGAATGAACAGGTATTCAGGAATCGTAAGAGTTTCCACTCTATGAATGTGCAGATGGTGTGCTTGGCGGACCAGTATATCTCCCACATCAATGTTAAGTATCCTGGGTCGGCACATGATGCCTTTGTCCTGAGGAATATCAGCATCCCAAATGTGATGTCCCAACTACAGAGGCACAGAGTGTGGCTGATAGGTGAACCCTGATTCCCACCCAGTATTTGTTGGTATATGCCAATGGTGTTGGTCATATGGGATAGTGTGTGGCTAAATGTTGTCCCTCAATATTTGCAAGTGACTCTGGTTACCCAAACCTATCATGGCTTCTGACCTCTGTGAGGAATGCCAGGACAAGGGCAGAAGAACATTATAATGAGGCGCATGGGTGAACCAGAAGGATCATTGAAAGGACCTTTAGCCTTCTGAAAGCCAGGTTCCGGTGCCTCCATCTAACAGGTCCCTGAGCTACTCACCAAAGGAGGTCTGCCAGATAGTGGTGGCATGCTGCATGTTACACAACCTGGCCCTCAGATGGCATGTCCATTTTCTGCGGGAGGACGAGACTGGAGATACCCCTGTGGCAGCAGTGGACCCTGTGGACAGTGAGGAGGAGGAGGCAGAGGATGAGGATGTGGACAACAGAACATCTGTAATCCATCAGTTCTTCCTATGACACACAGGTGAGACAGTGCAACTTTACATTTCAATGACTTTGGTTGTATTCTGTGTGGCATTGGCATGCTGGTATTTCCCACTTCTATGCCCACTTACTTTTACCTGTGGCTATTCATTTTGCAGATGTTGGTGATTTGACAAATACTCCTGGTGTGATCACAACAGCCAGCTACAGGTCATTGAGTCTATGCTCATTCTATGTACATTTCATTTGCAATGGTTGTACCTGTTTCAATCAATACATATTTGAAATACATGACATACTCAAATTTGATTTTTATCCAAGGGTGTTTATTGTAGTGCTAATATTTAAAGGCGGAAGAACAATTGGATGGGGTGATGATCTAGGGAAGTCCAGGGTATTGTTCCAGTCTGTTTGTAGCACAGGTGCATTGTCCAAGAGGACATAGGATGGGGAGCGCTGGCAATTAAAGGTGGACAGGGTTACTGAGTGGATCCCAAGGGGGTCAATCAGGAGAGTCTCATTTCCAGGCGGGGGTCTTGGTAAGTGTCTGTGGCTTCTGTCTGGATCGCAGGGAACGTTTGCTGGGTGGTTCACCTTCTGCATGGAGATGGATGCTGGTGGCCTATGAGTCCTGTGGCAGGGCCTTCAGGCCACTAGCGGCAGCATAAGTGGAAGACTGTTCAGATGACTGGCCAGTGGCAGGGACTCACTGGTGTGACACTGCCTCCATCATAATATTGGGCATGTCTGCCAACACCCCTGCTATAGAGATCGGGGTGTTGTTGATGGCCTGCAAGCCCTCCCTGATCCCCTAATACTGTCTCTCCTGCAGCCACCTGTTCTCCTGCACGTTGTCAAGGATCTGGCCCGTTGTGTCCTGGGAATGTTGGTAGGCTCCCAGGATCTCTGAGAGTGCCTCCTGGAGAGCTGGTTCCCTAGTCCTGTCCTCCCCCTGGTGCACAGCAGTCCTCCCAGTGTCTCTGTTGGCCTGTGCCTCTGTCCCCTGAACCGTGTGCCCACTGCCACTGACCCCAGGTCCCTGATTGTCTTGTGTGCGAAGTGTGGCCTGGGGTCCCTGTACAGGTGGGCACACTGCTGATTGACGTGTCCTGGAGACAGAGGTGTGGGTACGCTGGGTGGGTGCTGTGGTGTTATTTCCTGATAGGGGAGGCTCTGTGGTGGTCTGTGACTGGGCTTGGGTAACCGGCTGTCCAGTGGTCCCTGATGGGCCAGGGAGATTGTCCAGATCCTGAAGACCAGAGTTACTGTCATCACTGTGGGCCTCCTCAGTTGGGAGACTGGATAGTGCTGGCACCTCCTCTCCGGTGACATTGACTGGGGTACCTGTGGGGATGTAAATTATGTATTATGGTTAATGTGTATGACATATTGTAGATCCCTGCCTTCCCCTCTATGGTTGGTGTTGCCCTGCTAGCTTTTACTTGTGTATGTTGTTTTATGGTGGGATTGTTAGTTCTCTATTCTGTGCATGCTTTAGTGGTGAGTGTCCATGCAGGGCTGTGAGGGGTGTCCATGCATTGTTACAGCATGCAGGGCTTGGCGTTGGGATTAGAGAGATGTGATGGTGGAGTGTGTGGGATGTAGTGGAGTGATGGGAGTGAGGGTGAGGGTATGTGATGGCATGCAGGTAAGGAGGTG
Organism: Pleurodeles waltl; assembly: GCF_031143425.1. Taxonomy (NCBI): domain Eukaryota; kingdom Metazoa; phylum Chordata; class Amphibia; order Caudata; family Salamandridae; genus Pleurodeles; species Pleurodeles waltl. The sequence goes on from NC_090445.1 coordinate 255,720,795, forward strand.
ATAATAGTAGAAAGTTGACAGATCCGAGTCCAGTCCTCTTCTGACTCCGGCCAGGCCCTCGGGATGCAGTAATGCCAAGACTTGTTCCTCCCATGCTGTGCGTTGTGTGGGAGGAGGTGTGGGTCCACCGCCAGTCCTCTGGATAGTGAGCTGGTGTATTGCTGCTATGGAACGTACCTTCCCCCATAGGCCATTCCACCTCTTCCTGATATCGTCCCTTGTTCTGAGGTGCTGTCCCACGGCGTTGATCCTGTCCACAATTCTCGCCCATAGCTCCATCTACCTGGCCATTAATATTTGCTGCACCTGTGCTCCAAATAACTATGGCTCTACCCTGACTATTTCCTCCACCATGACCCTTAACACTTCCTCAGTGAAACGGGGGTGCCTTCGTGGTGCCATGGGTGTATTTGTGATGTGTGTTGGTGAGGGTGTGTTGGGTAATGTGTTAGGGTGTGTGAAGTGGGGTGCGTTAGGGATGTATGGGTGTATGTGGTGTGTGTATGTAGTTGTGTCTGTGGTACTGGTGTCAGTCTCTTGCCAATGATTTGTATTCGTAAAGGGTTGTTGGTACTGTGGATGTGTGTTTTATAGTGGTGTGGGTGTGGTGTGTGAATGTGTGTCAGGTGTGTGTTTGAATTGTCTAATGTGGTGTTGTTTTGTCTGTGGGTGTCCATTGTGAGCGCGGCGGTATGTACCGCCAATGGTTTACCGCTGTTGAATGTCCGCCGTAGTGATTCTTGGGTCATAATGTGGTGGGCGTTGTTCTGTTGGCGTAATGGTGTGGATTTTGATACTGCCAGTCTATCCCTGACCTTTGGTCTGGCAGATTTGTGTTTGTGGCTGAATTCTGTCAGATTGGTGTGTGTGTGTCACAATATGGTGAACGGATATTTGACGCCGCGGTGGTAAGTATGTTGCTGTCAGCGTGGCGGTAAGCGGGATTTACCACCAGGGTCATAATTAGGACCTAAGTCTCTAGATCTGTGACCACTGATTATTTCAGAAACAAGTAATGCCATTTTGGATATGCTTACATTCTGTAACAGTCAACCACAGCTGCTACGGAAGAAATTAAAGCTAGTGTGCTGCTGAGAAAAAGTGCTGTGAACTTTTGAACTACTGGTACAGTGGAGTGTTCTACAGGAGCTTGCTATGGCAGCTGAGCTGAAAGACTGTGGGGGGAAGGGCAGTTGGTAAAGTATACTTCAAATCTACAAATAAGAGTGGTTTTGGTACAGTAGTGAGTTGAAAGAAATATTTTGCAATACACAATCATTATTGTATTGTACCTGTACCTGAAAAATTACTTAAACTCAATGGTAAATCTATTGTCAAATCCCCGTCTGGAGTTGCAACGTTACACGGGGGGCAGTCACAAACAGTAGGAAATTGGGCTTCTTTCTAAAACTACAAGAAATGGTTAACAGTCACTAACCAGTCAGATATTGCATAAGAAAAATAAAATATGAATCACAGTTTTTGATTTTCTGACTAAGACAGTATCTCTGTGACCAAAGTTGAATAGGTTGCCATTAATGGTTTGTTGGTGTGAGGGGGGTATGCCATTCTTATGCTGAGATTTAATGCTTATACAAAGAAAAGATTTAAAGTAATATTGTGACTGTGAATTTGAGTGTATGTTTACAACATCTGTGTATTCACAGGTGTGTTTATATATATGAGGGATAAAAGTGTATATAACAGAGAGAATAGTTTAGTGTCTCAGATAGAGCCAGTGGGGTATGGATACTTTCATTCATATGTGTTGCAAGGTGTTTATTATTTGAGAAAATGATTAACACTAGTAGATTTTAAAGCACGCCTTTTGTGAGCTACAGCAGACTTTAAATGCAGATTTTCAGTTCTAAATTAAGTTGGTATTTATAGCCACTTTCTAAGACTTAGAGTTCCTTTTTGCTAGTCATAAATTATGGGGGTCATTATGATCATGCCGTTTTTCACCGTCGTGTTCATGCTGGCGGTCTTTCCAGTGACCGCCATCCCCCCTGGAACCCCACCAGCCGTATTACAAACATTCTGCTGGGCTGGCTGGTGGAAATATTGTTTCCGCCCACCAGCCCAGCAGAATGCCTGGCCGGGACATTGCCGGTGGCTCCAAATGGAGCAGCAGTCAATGCCTCTGTGCGATGGGGCACTGCACAGGGGCCCCTGAACTGCCCATGCCAAGTGCATGGGCAATGCAGGGTGTACTGCCATTTAATGGAGTTTGTTTGACCAATGACTTTGTGTTTCACCACTGCGCATATTAGTTGCTCAATGTTCACCAGTAGCACATGGTATGTTTTGTTCAGTTTAGCCGCCTATGGGCTTTGACATTGCATTAGCCATTACATTCTGTATTCTCCCTATTGGCTTTGACATGCTGTATCCAGTCTAGCCGCCTATTGGCTTTGACATTGCATTCCTATTGGCTTTGACATGATGTATTCAGTTTAGCTGCCTATTGACTTTGACATGCTATTAGATATTCGGCCTATTGCCTTTAACATGACATTGCATTTGATATTTAGGTTAGCTGCCCATTGCCTTTAACGTGGAGTTAGACATTGCAGTTGAGAATCCAAGCTGTATTTTTCCAAGCTGTGTTTTTGCACCAGAGAACCAAGATGTTTTTCTCACAGTAGACTAGACATGATAAGAGAGAGTACATGGGTGTTATTTTTCTTCGCTTGAGCTTGGGAACAGGAGTAGTCTTGGAGACCTGGCCAGTCTCCAAAAGGCTTGCTCAGTTTCCCAGGTCTGAGAGGAGGGGGCACACCTTTGTAACGAATGTAACAGGCTGCAGAGGGTCAGATTCGAATCTGCCGGACCTCGTGCTGGAGCTTGGCGCAGGCTGCCAGCAATCCCGTGTGGGTAGATGAATCTCTCTTTCTCGCGGCTGACAGGGGTCATCAGCTTGCAGACCTTAGAAAGATGAAGCTGTAGATAGTTCCCACACGGTGAAGTATTTGTTTTGCTTTGCATTCAATATCTTATAAATATAACCTGCTGTGTATATTGCAAACTGATATATTTTGTTTGATTAACGCGGACTTGAAAGCTACTAATTCGTTATTCATAAATATTGTGGTTGGGGAAGAATTAACAACAATAAAAGTCTTCTTTGACCTCAGAAGTGCATTTCTGTTGTGTTATGTTAGTGCTTAGAAACTAGATAAGAGGAAAGCACTACAATTGGTACCAGAAGTGGGGCCGGTCATTAAGAGGTGATTAAGAGGGTGTTGACGAGTTGGTAGATTTCTAAGTGCACACTTTAAAAGTGTAATTGTTTTTTTGTTGTTTGGAGAATTACAGAAATTGTTTTCTGTTTGGGGAATCACAGTAGCACGGCAGACCATGTCTGAGACATGTGTTGATAAACTGCCTGATGGTGCTAAGAAAAACTGTGAATTGTTTTCTGTTTGGGGAATTACAGAAGAAAATGCATGTGTAGCTAAAATGCCTGATAATGCTTTGAGAAATAATTCCTGTTGTACATATGTAGAAAACGTGTCTTTTGGAAGTAATGATGACAGAAAGGTCTGGATACCTTTATCTGCTTACAGAGAAATGCAGGAGAAATGTAGGAAGTTGGAACATGAAAATAGGAATTTACGTGAGCAAATTAGCCTGACTGAAAGTTATAAAAAGGCTGTTTTTGAAGAATCTTTCTTGTCCCATTCCAGTAATGAGGGGGTTAAGACAGCTCCGAGTTGCACTGAGTTTTCGTGTGAGCCAGGGTTTTTGGCAGCCAAAATGCATTCCTTAACTGATAACACGGACGAGAGAGCTCAGAATGTGATTTACCAGTTACCGTTGCAAAATGCACAAGTAAAACGAAAGATTTTAGAGCAAGAGCCAACTTTCATTAGCTTGTTTGATTTTTGGAGAAAGAGTAGCTCTCCTTTGAGTGAAATCCTAACACTTTTGTATATGGTCACTGTGAAAAATTATATGCAGCTGCGCGCTTGTGATTTGGCAAATGAAATAATGCAGACTTTAGGTTTCTGCGCAGTGCAAGAAGGAAATACTTATGTACATGTAACTCAAGAACAAGGAAAGAAAATAGTGCCCCTAGCTAGAATCATACAATGGATCTGGTACTTGCAAGACAGGGCTAGAGTACCACAGGTAAAAGAGTTATCAATGAAGTTGTGTGCACCATTTGAATTCGTGTCTACTGAAGATAAAAAGCATGTTTGTTTTACTAATGATTCATTGACTGAAATGTTGTTTTCTGGCACAGGAGAAGGAATGGAGTTGTATAATGTGTGTCAGATTTTAAAGCAAGAGCTACGTGAGATGTGTCATTTTTACGCTGATTTTTGGTTCATTGCTAATGTTTTAGCACCTAACTGGTTCAATTACCTTGCAAATGTTAATGAGAAAAATGCAGAGAGAGAAGTGTTCACCCAGAATTCTGCCTTAGTGGGGATGGCTAAGTGGGTGCCCCAGAAATGTGAACAGCTGAGAGAAAAAGCCACTTACAGGTGGGCAGAGATGAGAGAGATGCACATTCCCCTAGATTTGATAAAAACTGTGCAGCACGCACAAAAGCAATCTGTCATGCAAGCAGTCACAGAGCAGTTGGGGAGAGGAACGTTACCAGGACAGGAATGGCAAATTGATCAGGTTTTAGGGAGAGTGATTGCTGCAGATTACCAAGGAAAAATCGAAATTATGCTGATACCTAGAAAAGAATCTGATTCATTCATACAAATTGGAGACAGAATGGCCCAACTTGACAAAAGTGCAGTGAATGGAGGTTTGGTAAAGAATGAGTCTGCCCCAGCTCTTCTGACAATGCAAGAAAAGGGAAGCTGTGGCGCAGCAGATAAAAACCTCAGTACTGATGTGTGGGCTGAAGCCCCAAGTGATCCTCCAGAACCTGCAGAAAATATAACAAAGGGCCTCAAAAACGTCCTGCTGAATATAAAACAGGGAAAGAAAGAGGAAGGGTGCAGTTTAAATGAAAAATTTTATTTGCAAGAAAAGTCATACTTGTTTCTTTTGCAGATCCTACCACGTTTCGCCACTGTCCCTGAGTGTGCTGTGTGGTCCCCCTTCCGGTGTGTGCGTGTGGGGTCGGGGAAGGGACCGAACCCCCAACCTGAACCTGGCTGAGTAAAGTGCCAGCACCATGGATCCATTTTGCGCAAACTGCGCCTTCAGTTCAAGTTCAACTTGTTTGATTGCATTCTTCCACTGGAACTAAGCTGTGATTTTTATTTTTTTTCCCTCTCATATGGAACTCTGACTTTTGCTTATCTTCCAGCAAACCTTTCAGGTGGACCGTGCACCTTTACATGAGCAGAACTCATGCCACATCAAATTGCTAACACTGTTGAATTAGAGACTCACTCAGAGTATAAAAATTGCCCAGTCTTTTCTATGTAGATGTATCTGATGTGAAAGGTTATGAGATCAATGTGTTAATTCACTTCTATTGCTTTACAGGGATTGCTTTGATCATTCAAATCTGATTGGCTGATAATGTTTTTTTTTTGTGCTGATGTTTTTTGTTTTTGTTTGAAACAAGAGATATGTGAAACAAAAATTCATTGGTCAAAGGGCGGAATGTACTGCCATTTAATGGAGTTTGTTTGACCAATGACTTTGTGTTTCACCACTGCGCATATTAGTTGCTCAATGTTCACCAGTAGCACATGGTATGTTTTGTTCAGTTTAGCCGCCTATGGGCTTTGACATTGCATTAGCCATTACATTCTGTATTCTCCCTATTGGCTTTGACATGCTGTATCCAGTCTAGCCGCCTATTGGCTTTGACATTGCATTCCTATTGGCTTTGACATGATGTATTCAGTTTAGCTGCCTATTGACTTTGACATGCTATTAGATATTCGGCCTATTGCCTTTAACATGACATTGCATTTGATATTTAGGTTAGCTGCCCATTGCCTTTAACGTGGAGTTAGACATTGCAGTTGAGAATCCAAGCTGTATTTTTCCAAGCTGTGTTTTTGCACCAGAGAACCAAGATGTTTTTCTCACAGTAGACTAGACATGATAAGAGAGAGTACATGGGTGTTATTTTTCTTCGCTTGAGCTTGGGAACAGGAGTAGTCTTGGAGACCTGGCCAGTCTCCAAAAGGCTTGCTCAGTTTCCCAGGTCTGAGAGGAGGGGGCACACCTTTGTAACGAATGTAACAGGCTGCAGAGGGTCAGATTCGAATCTGCCGGACCTCGTGCTGGAGCTTGGCGCAGGCTGCCAGAAATCCCGTGTGGGTAGATGAATCTCTCTTTCTCGCGGCTGACAGGGGTCATCAGCTTGCAGACCTTAGAAAGATGAAGCTGTAGATAGTTCCCACACGGTGAAGTATTTGTTTTGCTTTGCATTCAATATCTGATAAATATAACCTGCTGTGTATATTGCAAACTGATATATTTTGTTTGATTAACGCGGACTTGAAAGCTACTAATTCGTCATTCATAAATATTGTGGTTGGGGAAGAATTAACAACAATAAAAGTCTTCTTTGACCTCAGAAGTGCATTTCTGTTGTGTTATGTTAGTGCTTAGAAACTAGATAAGAGGAAAGCACTACACAGGGGCCTCCAGGGGGACCCCTGAGTACCCCTTCCGCTAGCCTTTCCTTGGCGGGGAAACCCGTCAGGGAAAGGCTGGTGGAAATGGGATCATTATCTGAGGGGCAGCAGCGCTGCCCTGTCGGATAATGATGCCGTCCACCGCCAGGCTGCCTGCCGGAGGCAGCCTGACGGTGGAGGAGGGCCGCCTATGGTGGCCCTCCCTGTCATCATTATGTGGCGGTCTGGGCAGACACTAATGGATAAACTAACACAGCAAGGACAGACGTATGTACGCACTAGCACACATAATGACACACATACATATACTGATATATTCAGTCACACACTAATTCATACACTAACAAACACAGGCACACACCCATGCATACAAGTACACACCCAGGCATAGACAGGCACATACACTAACACACCCAGGCTCACACTTATGCATTCACTAACGTACCCAGAGACACATTGAAGCATGTAATGAGATTCCCAAGACACACACTGATACATACCAAAACAGTACAAACTGATGCATACAGTGAAACACTAAGTAAGACACTGATGCATACGATAAAAGAGGCAGGCGTACTCTGCTTTTAACATGAAAACTAACAGACGTATAGTGGCTAGAACATAGTGATGTGACTGTATTAGATTTAAATGCTTATAATATGTAATTGAACAGTATATAATGAAAATGTAAATGTGTTGTTATTTTTTTTTTATTTCAGGCATCTATTTCTACATAAAAACAGAAGCACAAAAGAAACTGAGGAAAGTATATCTACTTGCAAAAGACAAAAAAAGGACAACATGTGGACAATTTGATTAAAGAGAAAAGAGCTGCTGGTAAGAAAACCAAAACATTTTGCAAAATCAAGACAATTAAAAGGAGAGTTTGAAATCAGCCAACAAAGGAAAACAATCAAGTCAGATTAACTGTAAGAAATCAAAGAAGAAAGCACATAGTTTAACAAGAAGACAGCAAGAGTTTAAGGGAATTAGACTTAGAATGTTTAGTGGCAGAATCTTATTAAAACTATGAAGAAGTACAGAAGCAGGAGAGAAGTACTGAAACAAAAAGAACATGTTGAGGCAGTTGTTAATAAGACATTTGCCTTAAAGAGGAAGCATTTTATTTTGATTCTCACTAGAATACGAACACTGGATAAAACAGTGTTTTGTATGAACAAATGCTGCCAAAGGAAAAGACTTGTTAATAAATGTAATTTTAAAAAATTTTAAGCGGTAAATGGAAGCATACCTTCAGTACACAGCCTTTCTTTTATGAAGAAGGCTATTTCTAAGAGAACACAGTGCATGCAGTTGATTCCACTGGTCGATGTTATGAGATGAAGGATGGTACTCGCGTTGAAAAAGAAGAGGTGATAATTGAAAAGGTTCAAGGAAGGCATAGACAGGCCCCTACATACAAATGGAACTGTAGCGGAACTGTTGCAGTATTTGTACTATTCTGCAGCAATCAATTGATTTCTTAAGAACTTTTGTACGCGACTTTCCATGCAGAAGTCTCAAACAAAAAATTGCAATTTTGCAAGCATTAGATCCATGGAACGTAAGAAAGTATAGTAGTTTACAAGGACATTCACTAGCATGCCTATCAAGGAAAGTGTGCCGAAGCACCTTTCATCGCTTTAGAATGTTGGCAGCTCAGAACTCAAAAATGTGAAATTTAGTTAGAAGGCTTTTCTATGTGAAGACTCCAGCTTTATGTTTACGAACAATGGTTAGAGTATTTTTGCATGGTACAGTAGAAGAGGTAGACAAAATGTGTGAGGATGTCCAGCTTTGTTTCTTTGGTCCTGTAGAGGAGTGTAGGGAATACAAGGAAGTTGTAGCTATAGATGTTGAGGAACATAACACTGATATTAGTACTAAGACTTTTGCACAAGAGATTATACAATTGGAAGCAGCTTGTTCTGAAAAACCAAACTGTATTTGTATTTGTTGTTGACGCATTCACTACAAAAGTCAAACTTGCAATGTAGATGTATTTTCTATAACTGAAGAGCAAAACAAAGAAAAGTGGCAATAACTTGCTGCTTATTTCTTTGTAGAGGAGTGCTTTGACTATGAATGGAATATTATTTATTTAAGTTATATGCAAGTACTGCTATGATCATTTAGAGGCCAATAAAATGCCAGCTAGAGCAGTACATAACAAGTTAGAACTAGTGACTATAGTGAGAAAAAGTCTCTTTTGACATGGTAGCCCCCTAGCCATGTCGAGTTTGCAACTTTTAACTACACCTTGTCAGGAACTAGCAATGGCAGTTTGCATGAGGCTGGTGTGGGGCCTCTCAGAGTGGCGCAGTTGGTGCCGCAGCTCTGGGGGGCCCTCTTCAGTACCCATGCCCTAAGTAACAGGGTACTCTTTACTAGGGACTTACATAGGTGACTGACATGCCAATCACAGTACAGTTTTTGGGGAAAGAAATCTGGCCCTTGGAACCTGTTGGCAGGGGCCCAGGGCACTTGCACTTCAAAACCACATAATGTTCCAGGTATAAAGTGGGGAGCTTTCCATGTCAAAAGCGGTACTTCCTCACATTCACTCACCTATACACCCACCCATGCACCCAGTGACTCACCCATGCAAGCATTTATGCACTCCCTCATTTACCCATAAAGTCACTCATGCACCCACTCATCCATACAACCACTCATACACCCTCTCACTCACCCATACAGCCACTCATGTACTCAGGACCTTACCCATACAGCTACTCACACACCCTCTCACCCCTACAGCTAGTGATGCACCCAGTCACTCACCCGTACAGCCATTCACACACTCACTCACCCATACACCCACTCATGCATCACTGACTCACCTGTGTAACCACTCACTCACCCTTTCACTTAATAATGGAACTGCTCACACACCCTGTACTACAAACATACATTTGTTTTTTTTAAATGGAAGAGATGGTTCTAAGAAGGGCCATTTTTTAAAACATTTTTTGGGTTCTTTGGGGGATTTTGTAACAATTTTGAATTTTTTTGGGGGGCAGGGGTTTCTTTGTTATTTGAGGAAAAATGGAACATCGCTTGGAACACCAAGCACACAAAAACACAAAGGGGGTCATTACGACCCCGGCGGTCGGCGTTAATGTGACGGTAAGTACCGCCAATAGACTGGCGCTACTTACCGCCATATTATGACATTGGCGGGTTGGCTTCAGCAGATTGTACCACTCCGACTGCCACAGCGGTAACAGCCGCCGGGCTGGAGATATACATCTCCAACTCGACAGCCGCCATTATTCCTCCTGTGGGATTATGACCCCGCCTACCGTCATGGTTTTCGTAACACCACGAAAACCATGGTGGTAGGCCATATCAGTGACAGGGAATTCCTTCCCTGTCACTGATAGGGGTCCTCCCCCTTCCTTTCCAGTAACCCCCCCCACCGCTCCACACCCCTCCTCCCCAACATTCACGCCCCCTTCTCACGCACACACATGCATACACACACCCATTCCCACATGCTTACACACATGTATACATCCATTCACACACACATCCGCACACACTTTCAAACATACATGCACACACGCATTCACATAACACAACATACACACAACAAACCTCCATACATTCACACATGTATTCAACACTCAACACACACCTGCATCCATGCACACACAAACATTCACCCCCCCCACATACACACACACAGAACACCCCCCTATCCTGTTGGAGACCCAACTTACCTGGATCCAGGGGGTCCTCAGGCAGGGAACGGGACGGGAGGCTGCTACCGCCAGCAGCACCCGCCAGCAGCGCCAGCCAGCAGAACACTACCAGGCCATATTATTTGTCATAATACGTCCGGCGGCGGTCTACAGGTGTGGCCCTGCTGGTGGCAGCAGCGCCACCTTACCACCATCCACCGGCATGGCCATGGCGGAAATCCATTTGTGGTCATAATATGGCGGACGACTGGTAGCCGCAGTAACGGTCTTTTGGCGGCCGTCGCTGAAGCGGTAGGCTGATTTTACTGCCAAGGTTAAAATGAGGGCCAAAGTGTGCTACAGCAAAAAAGAAAAAAACACCAGGTACATGCCGTAATATTTTTCATCAGAGTGCACTAAGAACTTTAGTACATTTTGGACAAAAAATAAAAAATTTCCCAGACTCTGGAATGGTAGTTGGAAGTCTTGAAACTTGTCCTCTTGCAGATGATGTTCCTTGTTTTTGATTGGTTCCACTAGAATTTCATTGCTGGGTTTTCCTCCTCTGCATCTCAGCTCTAGCTAGATGGGTTGTATGGATGGTGCTCAAATGTTTATGCATGAATATTATCTTTCACTGCCATGTGATAGTACCTTTTTGCAACTTGTGGACATAACTTTCTATGCATTAACCTTTTATTCCCCTTCCAGGATTGTAATATAGTCCCACACAATGCTCTCTATTCTCTTCTTAGGAACTGGTTGGTACACAACGAAAAGTGCACACTGTCTCTCTGGCTCAATTGTAAATCCCTCAAAACAATAGAGTATTTAGGAAAATGTTGCATTTTCTCTCTCGGCACTCATAGCAATCATTATTCATCTTGCTTTCCATTTCCCCTTAAGCGTATCTCATAGAATCACTCACAAAGCTAGTTAGACACTCACATATCCATTGACATACCTACTCAGAAACTCATGCACCCCCTCACAGACCTATTCAGACACCCACGCACCAGTTCACACACTCACTCAAAGAGTAATGCATCCACTCACAGATTCAGTCAAACACTCACGCGCTCACTGATAGTTCCACTCATACAGTCATGCACCTACTCAAAAACCAAATTACACATTCAGGGCCTTATTACGACTTTAGCGATCTTTTGGCAAGACTGCTGCAGTGCTGCCCACCAAAAGAGCGCCATCTTGGCACTAATCCGACTGCCGTATTAGGACTCACACTGTGAAGACTGCTGAAAAACAGCCAAAAATCCGGAACCGCCAGGACACTTGAGGACGAAAAAGAGACGCCCCGCCAGTAGCACCGCCACCCCGACAAAAATCCACCCACCAGATTATGACTCACAAATCGCCACAGGGGTTCTTCCATGGTGAAAACCTGTCAACATCAGGACAGTGCACGCTCTAAGGGCGACGTAAATGCAAAAACCCAGTCCTTATGCAAAGGCATATTTCATGCATTGTGTCTCTATGCAGTATGTTAACTTTTTGCATTGCAGAGCTTCTACCTTAAAAAGTCATTAATGCTGTTTGTAATCATTGTTCATTTGCAAGGCTTGTTTGCAGCACTACTGGGTGTGGTCCTTAATTCCAAGACCTTCTAGAAGTCTTTCTTGCAGCATGGTTGGGTGTGGCTCATGGGCGGGGCTTGGCTCTATATAAGGGAGCCAGCCCAGTTCCACGTGCTCACTATTCAGAGGTCCTGGTGCAGAGCAGCAGCATTTTCCAGAGTTCCTGTCCCGGAGGCCTATCCAGTTATTTCCAGGCCTGCCCTCGTTTCTTTGGTGATCTTCCAGCAGGGCGGTAAGGCGGAGGTTGGGTTAGGCCCTCAACTCCGTTTCCAATGACACTCGAGTTTTGGGCCTAAACTTGACATCGCGTGTGAGATTGTTTTCCTGGCATTTAATTCTTGATTTTTAGATCAGCAGTGAGCGCGATCATTACATGGCATTTGTATTGTGAATTCCGAATCGGCAACAGTGTGCGCGATTTATTCCTAGGATTTACTTCTTGGCATTCAGATCGGCAGTGCGCACGATCATTTCATGGCATTTGTATTGTGAATTCCGAATCGGCAACAGTGTGCGCCATTCATTCTTAGCATTTACTTCTTGGCATTCAGATCGACAGTGCGCGCGATCGTTTCATTGCATTTGTATTGTGAATTCTGAATCGGCAACAGTGTGCGTGATTCATTCCTAGCATTTACTTCTTGGCATTCAGATAGGCAGTGCGTGCGATCATTTCATGGCATTTGTATCGTGAAGTCCAAATCGGCAACAGTGTGCGCGATTCGATCCTGGCATTTACTTCTTGGCATTCAGATCAACAGAACGTGCAATCACTTCAATGGCATTTGGTTCTTGATAATCGAATCAGCAACAGTGTGTGCGTTTCATTCCAGGCATTTAACCTTTGAAATACAGATTGTCAGAGTGCGCAATCATTTCTAGGCTTAGAAATTTAGAAGTGCAAGTTTGATTAAGGTGCATAATATTTCCTTAACATTTGAGTCTTGGAAGTCTTAATCAGAGAGTGACGTAGCTGTGTTATTCATGAATCTAGTACAGTTCATTCATGCAGAGAAATAACCATGTGTTCTTTGATTCTTGTTACAATGCAATGACTACTCTAAGAACTATTTGGAGAGCGTTTATTGTGCAAAAATATAGGGGGTCATTATGACCCTGGCGGAAGGCAGAGAACCGTCGGTAAGACCGCCGACAGGCTGGCGGTCTTACTTTGTGGAATTATGACCATGGTGGTTAACGCCATGGTCATCCGCTGGTTCTCCGTTCCGCCCGCCGGGCTTGAGACCTGAGTCTCCAGCCCAGCGGCCTTCACTATACCGCTGGCGGTATTTGGACCCAGCTTACCGCCATGGATTTCCAGCGGTTTGAACCACCATGAAATCCATGGCGGTAAGCACTATCAGTGCCAGGGAATTCCTTCCCTGGCACTGATAGGGGTCTCCCTCACCCCCCACCCCGACTCCCTCCCCTACCCCCCCACCACCTCTGCCACCCCCCAAAGGTGGCAGGGCCCCCCTCCCCACCCCGACCCCCAACATCACTTCACCCATACCCACACGACACGCATGCAGGCAACACCTACATACTTACATGCACACACGCTGACATACATGCCTACATCCACACACACAGTCATACACGCACACCCACATTCAAACATACACGCACACATCCATACAGACATACCCACAGACATACACGCACTCATTCCCATACACGCAACACCCCCGCAGGCATACACGCACTCACACACCCCCTCCACATACACACACGCACACCCCCATGCACCCACACAACACACAACACCCCTCCACCCCCTCCCCTCACGGACGATTGACTTACCTGGTCCGACAATCCTCCGGGAGGGGACGGGAGCCATGGGGGCAGCTCCGCCGACACCACACCGCCAACAGAACACCGCCACGGCGAATCACAGGATGTGATTCACTGGGCGGTGTTCTGTTGGCGTGGCGGTGGAGGTGGAGCAACCTCCACTTCCCCACCTCCCGCCAGTATGGCTGTTGGCGGCTCTCCGTCCGTAAAAGGACGGAGAGCTGCCAACGGTCATAATAGGCCGAGCGGCAAACCGCCACCACTGACGGTTTTCCTCACAGCGGTCCCTCGGCGGTCTTTAAAATATACCGCTGAGGTCAAAATGACCCCCATAATATGTTAATTCTGGAATGTTCATATGAAAACCTTGTATAACATTTTCTTGATTTCCAGGTATCTAGATTCTTGAGGCCTAGTTATAGTGAAGCCTAGGCCATTCATGTTTTCAGTATAAGTGTTTATTTGAAACAAAACTTATTGAAAGTCATTGTGATTAATCTTGCAATTGTGTTGTTTAACTCTTGCTTCCACAGGTCTTCTTCCCCGCTGTTCCCAACCCAAAAACCCATTCCCACACTTGGCCATTCTTTAACTCTGTGCTAAATTACTAGTGGAGTTTGGAGCTGCCAAGAGGTGGACATGTTGGGAACATGCACAAGCCCCAAGGATCTGGTCTCCCTGACAAAACCATTGGGGGTGCAAGCCGCTGTGGTCAGAACCCACTAGTGGTAGAATGCACCACATTGGACAATTTGAATACCTCACACCTGATACATCCACACGGCCGACACACCTACACACTGCACTATATAACACACCGACACGCAACCCACCATCCTTGCTACAAAAACAAAAATTCTGAGACATTGACAGCAGGCAATTAAACAGGGAGAGCATGCTTACACAATAGGCACACACACCACAGGCATCACACACCAGCACAACTAACACATAACACACATAACGAGAACACACAAATTTCATGAGAAGCATCCATCCCATACAACGCACCCTGCACACCCCATCAATCACCCAACAGAGCACCCTCAGACACACAACAGCCCCCCACACCATCAATACAACCACTACCATGTCTCCACAAAAGCACCCACGTTTCACTGATGACAAATTGAGAGTCATAGTGGATGGAATTTTCAGGGTAGAGCCACAATTGTTTGGAGCACAGGTCCAGCAAACATCAATTGCCAGGAAAATAATGGAGTTGTGGCAAAGAATCAGTAGGCAACCATCCACGCACAAGGGGCGACATCAGGAAGAGGTGGAACAACTTTAGGGGGAAGGTGCGTTCCATGGCATCACAACACCAGATCACTGTGCACAAGACTGGTGGAGGGCCCCTACCTCCTCCCTCACAGTTCACATCATGGGAGGAGAAGGTCTTGGACATACTGCATCCTGAGGGCCTGAGTGGAATACCTGGTGGACTGGAGTCTGGTAAGTACCCACAACATTCATGGCACACAATTTCCGTGTCCTGCATGCTTCTCACCCCCAAATACTCCCTATCTAACTGAAAGTCCCAGTAAACCTACCTGCCAATCACCGAATGCTCCTCCCCGGCATGCCACCACCCCACACAGCCTAACTACCCACACAGGCACCAATACTATGAGCCAATCAATCACTACGACTCCCAGAATGCACTAATCTTTCAATGTGAAAACCGAGAATGTGCACATCACATCACATGGCATGCATGTATGATTATTGTACTAGCTACACCAACTAGATTGTACGACTGAGGACCAGTACATGGCAATTACAGTAATGCAATGGCACACCACTATGGCAGACTAGGCTAAACACAAGTACAGCTCAGTGACTAACCCAATTGGCCACTGATCCACATCTCCAGGCCTCAAATGGACTGACCATGGTTTGCAAAAATAGATGGCAGACACCATGCACATGCACAACATTCAGAGGAAGGACTATTACCCTTGCACACTCACATACTGTGTATCCACTGGGATACCATGGTGCAATGTGTTGGCACATTATGTGACATCCAGCAAGCCTGACTGTTCACTAGGCAAACAGAGCTGAACAGTCATGTGAAGTATCAGACAGAACCAGAACCCATACTCAGTGCTACATGTACGAAACCTGAATGACAGCTCACAACATGGAGTATGTACTCATGTCACAGACTTGTATGTACCACCAAGGTATGCTGTGCAGCATCAGTCATTGTCATTGCAGGGAAACATGTTAAGCCACCGTATGCATATGACAAAGAGGCAACTAAACACACTTTCTAAACTGAACTCTGTGTCTCACTCCATCCACAGGTAATCCTGCCAGTGCCACCATGGAGAGGATACCAGACACTGCCAGCCCTACACACCTGGATTTCTGGACAGTGATGACCTGCCTAGACCATCTGGGACACCTGGTCAGTCTACGACTCCCTGCCTCACCCTGCCCATATCAATCCCCCCAACCCTGTTGCATTGAAAACACAGGCAACCATTTGCCCCCAAGCATGTGTCCCAAGGACTGTTCAAACTATTGTGTGCCCCACAGTACAGGGACTTGAGGCAAACCTCCACACCCCAGACAATGATGGTCCTGCTAACACTGGGAGTGGGCACACCGTGGCAGCGGTACAGGCACCTGGGGGCAGGGTGCATGGTAGGGATGCTGTGGGCCCCCAAGGGACTCCACTGACCAAGAAACCTTCTCCAGCAAGACCAAATCCTCAGGGTACACGCGTTGTTGTCAATAGGACCACCTCCTGGCAGCTCCAACTCTACAAGCCTTAACAGCGCAGAGTCTTAGAGTGGCCAAGTGGGGGTGTAGGGAGTTAAGGAATGGTACAGCGGGGAAGGAGACCTGCCGAAACAAGAATCACAGATAGTACAGAGAAATATCAATCACAGAACTCTTTGGAATCTGTCAACTATAAATCCAGCAGTCGCTTGGAACAATAGTAAATCATAGCGCCTTTCATAAGTTTCAAGAAATGAAAGGTTAACACGGTAGTCACTCAAAGAAATGTTACTTCACATTTCAAAAACTTTCCAAGATACACAATTTCAGTTTGTGTCCCTATTTTACATTAACCATGATCAAATATTCCCCTGAGTTCAAATTATTGCCTTAGCATTTATTCATAAACATTTAAACTTCTTGTGAATAATCGCGCTTATACAATGTATCTCTGTCGCTACCGAGCGACTCCTCAAGTAAGCAGCTGAAGTTGAAAAGTGACCGCGAGAAAGCGGTAATGCTGTAACAGCAAAATATTCGCTTAGTTTGTTATCAATTTAAATATATACAGCTAACTGCCAAAGATTACTACTTTCTCCCAAAAAAAGAATATCAATAAACAGTTTTCTCAAATAAGAAAACGGATGATGGAATCTAGAAACCACCATCCGTCTTACCGCCCTGAGTGTCTGCTACTCTCTGCTTCAAATGCCTCAACACGGGGAAATCCCAGGTGAACAAGCAGGAACATGGAAACACCCGACTTCAAACAGAAAAGCTCCGGTCCTCACGAGATGCTCAGAATAGTGAGCAGTGAGAACTGGGCGGGGTCACTTAAATAGACTTGTGCCCCACCCCATGTGCCACATCCAAAGTGCCCCGCCCCAAGTGCCACACCCAAAGTGCCCCGCCCAATGTGCCATGCCCAAAGTGCCCCGCCCAAGATGGCTGTTATAAAGATACTTGTGACCAATGCCATGAAATAAAGATAATGCCTGTATAGCGCGCTGCAGCAGCTACTAGATTCTTCAAATGACAGTTTCTGGACTAAGACTGTGTGGTGGAAACAGTAATGCATGGATTCTGGCATCAGGTGGGCCCTACAGCAAGCACGCAACCATGGTGTTGACAGGAGCATACCAAACTTCCCAGAACAGGATGGGACAGATCATCACCACATTGGGGGAAAATTAAAGGTAGCAGAGGGAATTACAGCAGTGGCAGGCACACAATGCCACCATGGCCTTAATTGCAGGGGTGCTGAAGGACATCAACACCAGCCTGCGTGGTTTCTCAACCCACCAACAAGCCCCTTCCACTAGCAACATTACATCTGCCCCAGTTACATCAGAGGCAGCTAGTGGAATGGAGGCCCTGCCAGGAGAATCACCAGCCTCAGACACCCCACTCTCTGTAGCTGGAGAACCCCCTGCAAGCGTGGACGTCCACCTAGATATCCCACTGGAGCAGATGCCAAGGCAAATCCCACTGCCAAGAACTGAACCTCTCCTGATGGTCACCCTTGTGTGCCCTGTTGACTGTTCTGAGACAGAATTCCATGTTCCCATAGTACAAGAACACAGGACCTGTGTAACCAACTGTTTTAGCAGCTACTCTGTGTAATCCATGTCACCATGTCACCATGTCACCACTCAACACCTATTGTTTTATTGTTCACATTTCTTTTGACTGGAAACATTCCTAAATGCACTATAAATCACACTTGGAGACAGCTAATGAATATGTGTCTTTATTGATACAACAGAAATGTTATGCTTCCGAACTGTGGTCTGGTAATGCCCCCCTGATTAGAACTGGCAGTGTAATGGGCATCAGACGGAGGCACCCTCAGCAGGACACACATGACAACAGTGATGTCACTGGACTGATGTCAGAGAGTGAAGTAGAAAATCAGAGCAACATCAGGGCATTGTTTTCATACCGACCTACAATTTGAGCATTATAGAGAGTGCCATCAGGATGGAAGGCATGGTGGCACACAAAGCAAATATGCAGCTCACAGATGTTGTGCCCATTGGAGAATGCCTCCAAAGCAGGGGCACCCAGATTGGACCTAAACATCACCGGTCACAGGCACTTTGCTAAATTCATTTCACCAGCTATCTGTCATATACAGCTCTCCTGTCTGTATTTACTTACCATTGGCTACTAACAATTAATACCTCAACCCATAGGTAGCAGAGCCACAGAATGAATTCCACCATCAGTGGGTGCATGATAATGAGAATAGGAGAATGCTAGAAACATTTCACAATACTGGACAGTCCAATGCAGACGTGAATCTTGGAATCTGTTGTAATAACACGTTAGAGCTGAACCACTATAACTGTACCTCTAACATTCTCCCTCTGTCTGCTTCCACAACTCACACATAGGCATTGGACCTCACTGTACCCCCATGGATGAATCAAGTCAGGAGGTGTAATGTCAGCAATCCACTTCTGAATGTGCAAATTCAAGACATCAAAAGGCCTACTCAACATACCTGAATGTCACTGGAAGTACCTATTGATTAGCTCTGTCCTAGAGTCAGCTGCTCCTTCTTCCTCTGGCTCTTCATCACTTGCGATACCAGCATTTCCAGCTACTAGTCCAGCTGCCTCCCCCTCATCAACTAGCAATGGTATCTGACATCTCAGGGCTAGACTGTGTAGCATGTAGCAGGAAACAATGATTTGACAAACCTTGTGGGGCGAGTACAGGAGGTCACCTCCAGATAGGTCCAGGCACCCAAATCTTGCCTACAGGAGGCAGAAAGTTCACTTGATTATACGCCTTGTCCCCCCATGGGCCTTATTGAAACAGAGTTCCCCTGGCATGGCTGGATACCTCACTGGTGTCAACAGCCAAGAAAGGGCGGGATAGCCAGAGTCATCTGTGAACACAATGGTAGGACAATTGAAAGAAGAGAATCACTGACTAGCGAGTATGTGATAACAAGTGACATACAATTGAGACACATAAAATTGCATAATTATCAAACAGCCAGGCCTTCTCCGTGTGTAGTCATGCCATCATGTGTGGGACTTTGCTGGTCTGCAATATGTAGGAGTCATGCACTGATCCAGGAAACTTGGCTGTCACATGTCAGATGTACTGGTCTGCCAGACACACCATCTGCAAGTTGATAAGAGTGGTAGTTCTTCCTGTTCCTGTATACCTGTTCGTTGGCACTGGGAGTGACCAGGGCAACATGTGTGACATCAATGGCCCCTACCACATAAAGAATGTGTCCCATCTCATAAAAGTCTGCCTTCACATAGGCCAAATCTGCTCTTTGGGGGAACCTGATGTAGCTGTCCTGGTGTTTCAAGAAAGCACAAAGTACATCCTTCGACACCAGACTGAACATGGTCTGAGACATCTCTGCTGTTAAGGCGACAGTATTCTGAAATGAGCCTGTGGCCAGGTAGTTCCAGTGTGCAATGGAAGGTATGCAATAGGGATTGAGATTGACTGGCATCAGATCTGTCTCCAACTGTCTACACAGATCCATTATGGTCTGACGATTCAGACGATATGTCTGGATGACATGCCTGTCCTCCATGGTTGCCAGGTCTACTACTGGATGGTACACTTGTGGTTGCCTCACTCTCTTCATGGCAGGATATCTATGTTGAGAGGAAAAAATGTACAATGAGTCATGAATTCGGCACACATGAGCAGCACATGGTATTTTAGATCACACCTAACATCTATAGGGGATGCATAGCACTGCTGACATATACAATACAGATCATGGATATGCACATGTTACACCCTTGATGGAGCACATTGGCTAACATGTATGTCGGATAGGACATATGTAACAGATGTAATTGCACATGTGTTAGTGACTAAGCAGTCCTGCACTGATCAGACATATTCAATGGATTCAACCTACATATAGAAGTGATGTATGTACCTCTGAATAGCTTAACAGAGCTATCAACATATGTACAGCCTCAATACATCATTGTGTCAATATTGTCACATTATTTTGCTATACCATGATGGCACAACATTGGGTTACACTGATATTTTTGCAAGTAAGTGTCTGACACACTTAAATAGGCACATCCTTAAATTACATGTGTTCAAAGTGTCAGGCGCTTGAGTTACTGTAGTGGACAATGGAAGTGACCTAAGTCAGCCGGTGGAAGTAGTCATGGTGGAAGGAGGTGGCAACTGCCGTGCAACTTGTCATTGGTTAACATTGCTGCCTTTGGCAGACTCGGGCAAAAGGCAATAACCATTGAAGGTGAATTTCCCATACACAGCGGCCGTGACCGCCATTTTCTGCAGCCTTGCTCACTTGACTCCTGACACTGTTACTGGCAAGACCTCAATGACCTAAGCTGCTGTATACTGCTTCTGGGAGCCATCATACCATGCCCTGCAGGTGATAGGGCCCCTACCTTCACCCAGAAAGAGCTGGAGAAACTGATGGAGGAGGGACTACCCCTGTATGGAGAGCTATATTGGGCACCAGAGGAGCAGGTGAGTCCAATGCCCGAGCCATGTGTGTTAGGGGTTGCGTGTGATGTTGAATTGGGCATGTGTAGTGAGGGAGTAGATGCATACTGATGGCACATAGTGAAGCAGAGAGGATGGATGTGTGTGGGCTCTTGCCATGACAGATGTGTAGCGAGCACTCCTGTTGGTATGATGCATGTGTCATGACTTTCTCATTTTGTCTGTGTCATCCATGCAGGTGAACACCTATCAGAAGAAAAGGATCTGGCATGCCATCGTAAGTGTGGACCCTGGGGGTCCAAGACTCAAATCCCCCATTTCGCCAGCCTTTCGATGGCAGTGTAAACCGCCATGGACAGGGTGGTGGATGGGGACTCGTAATCCCCAGGACAATGCTGCTTGCAGCGGTGCCCTGGTGGATTACAACCACCAGGACTGCCAGGCTGCAGGATGGCGGCAACCTGGCAGTGTCAGCGGTTGGACCGTGGTGGCTCCGCTACGGACATGATGTAGCAATCAGTTCGCCACGACCACGGCAGTCAGACCACCACCGTGACCCTGGTGGTCTGGTGACCTCCAGGGTCATAATCAGGGCCATAGTGTTTTGGGGGCCACCCCTTTTTCTCAGCCCCTGCTTGACGAATCATCTCAAAACCTTCTATATATATTCCCAAAAAAAACAATTGTAATTCTGTGGCACTCCAGTAGAGTTTTTCCTTTTATTTAGATATTGTACAACACCAAAACCACCACCAAGCTCGTCCCCATTTAAGCCCTTCAGGGTCTTAGTCCGTATATTTATAATCAAGCGTGATCCCAAGCGCCTTAATTTTAGTTCTCGGTCTCCTCCTCTTTCATCTTTCTCAATGCTCGCAATGCCAAAGAAGCTTATATTTGTCCAGTCCTTTCCATCATGTGTTGATAAGTTGATATGTTGTGGAAAATGCAAAGGGCTTAAATGGGGACGAAGAAATTTATAGCTATTTATGAAAAGAAAAATCTGCTCATTATAAGCAAGCCAATGAAGACAATTGTACTATTGACAATGTAGTCCTGGAAAAAAAAGAAAAAAATGTATTATAAATGTAGTAAATGTGGAGTAAATAGTGACAATAAGAACATGTATAGAAAATATTAGAATGTCAGTCAAATAATTGATTAAAAGAGGATAAGGAATATAGAAGGATGAAATCTAGAAGTACAGACAAAATATGATTTATGACATAATGTGATCCTTTATATAGAGATAATATTGGCAAAAGAAGAGTCAAATCACAAGGATAGTGTCAATATTATTATGATGGATATAACATGAAGAAATATAGCTGTAAAACAATTAGTGTTCTTCTGAAATTTATAAGCTCAGATATATAGGAGTAGTATGGATATTGATGAAGAAATCTATATAATGAGCAGTTATCAAAATTCAAATAAGGGTACTTTATATATACCATTAACAAATTGTCTGCACCACTGTTAAATAAGAAATATAAGCTTTGTTTCCATATACAATATGCACGAAAAGATCCAATTGATTTAATTGTTTTTAATATTGTTTTACTACATTTCCCATAATGCATTGCCATAGTTGTGTTTGAAAAAGTATAAAAGTGAGACATAGAAAATGCACTCACAAGCTGTGAGCAAGACCTGTTGGTTGAAATGCGTTGCTGGTGGTTTTGGTGTTGTACGATATCTAAATAAAAGGAAAAACTCTCCTGGAGTGCCATGGAATTACAATTGTTTTCAATTGTTTTTGTTTTGGGAAAATAAATAAATGAAGGTCCGTCCCTTCCGTGTGCACCAGCTAGAAATGCACGCTGCAACTAGGACCGCTTTGCTGGAGGATATATATATTAATATATATATAAATATATATATATTACAGTTAGGCATGGTAACACCATCTCTCTCACTTTACATTTAAATAACACTGAAACTCATAGAATAAAAAGCAAAGTTTAAAGTGACATTATAGTTCAGTTTAATGAATAGACTTTAAATTACTCCCCAATAAAAACTAGAAGTTCACTGAAAAAAACTGTAGGTTAAAGGGATTGTATAGTTAGGTGAAACTGAAGTCATAATGTGACTTTTAAATCCAGAAAACACTGATATTCGTGCAGTTATAATTCAGTGAGTTAACTAAAACTTGTACCCCACAATGCACTGCTTATAGCATCACATATTACATCACTCATGACATGTCAATCACATCATTGATAACATCACTGATGACATCATCCAGTGAGTGTCACAGTTTGCCACACACCTATCACACAGAGAAAAGTTTTTATACCTATTCTACTGCTAAAGATTGTACGTTTTTGTACAATGCTTGGCTTCACAAGGAGGCTTTAGGTGTCTGGAGTGAGTGGCCACTTTATAAAGAGTCGTGCACAGGTTGACAGTTGTTCATAGTAGGTACTTGGTGACCTAATGGAGCTTGAGTGTTTGAAGTGAGTGGACTTTCTATAAAGAGTTGTGTGCAGGGTGATGATGGGTGTGTGTACTAGGGGATTGGATGTCTACAGCAGTGGTTCTCGAACATAGTAGAACCACAGACCACTTTTTAGAACAACAAACTTCTGAAACCGACGTACCTTTAAAGGACATGAGGTGGGCGATTTTTTTAACTAAACTAAAGCATTGTATGGTAGCACATTGTCATATAACAGTGATACTCAAAGTGTGGCCCTCCTGGCTTTCACTTGCGGCCCCCTGGTCAACAGCAGCACTGAACTGCTGATTACTCAACTAAACACTATGACTAAAATGATGTCAAATAAACAGGCAAGCCTTCATTGAAACATTAATTGAAGCTAAAGAAAGGAAATACCTAGGTTGTTATACACCTTTTACTTTAGGAATACCTTTTTTTTAAAGACATATTTCAGCAAAAGTGTAAAAGATGATAAGGTCTCTTAAAAAAATTACAAAGTGTATTTCATTTTTCGTGTAGCTGATTCACTTGAATACTTCAAAATATAGCAGTGTAATGAGAAGTATTTCCTTTGAGGTTTCAAACATACATTTAGAAACAGCCCCCCACCCCCTGAAAACAATGCCAATTGTAAACTACGAGGCAAGTCACATGTTATGTGCACTCTTTGGGTGGCTGGATTCCTGTTATACATGAGCAACATTATAGTTTATTAAATCAAACTCAGGAGAAGGTTTTGTATAGGACACATCCTGACATCATGTATTTTGAGGTTATCTTATATACAATAATGAAGAACAAGTATTTTCAATGCAATGGGTTTCGGGTTTGCTCGAGTTAGAGCTATTAGCGCTGTAAGTTCCTAACTGGATTTTTCTTGCCACATAAATTGAAAATGAAAAGTAAAACAGTTGACATAAGCAAGCTAATTCACAGCTCCATGGCCGTCATGAGCATGAGCGAGAAGGAGAGACACAAAAGGAAAAAGAAGTTTGCTCGCAGTCAAACGTATTGGCATATGTACAATTATCCATGTAACAGGGTCGATGGACAAGGCGGTAACAAAACTGACCCAAGGACGGACAAACGTAAAGCATTTACCAATGATAACAAATGATTTTTGAAAGGCAAGCCCATGAACTAGTGATAGTGATGGGCGTGTGGTGGACGTGGTTAAAAGCCCACAGAGATATTAGAATATGCCAGAGTGCTTGTGTGCTCGACCTAAAAAGGAGGAAAAGTGAAATAAAGCAACTGCTTAGGATCACACAATTTGGTAACATGGGGAAGCCTAGATTAATCCCAGTTTTTCTGGTTTCACATTGTGCATTTCAGCCAGAAGATGTATATGCTTTGCTTCCCATACTCCCCTCCAGCACTCTTCCAACTCCCTCCCCTCCACCTGCACTATGCTAGCATCAATGCAGCCCTTGGACACATCAAAAGCCAAACTTTGTGGCCCCAGATAAAATGTTTGTGAGTACCCATGACATAGACAGAGAGCATATTTTCCATTGAAATGACCCCTAAATTTGCAGATACAGTTTTAATGATAAAACTATATAGAACATGTTAGAAATGGGGTCTTTGGTTGACAGTCAGGTTACCCCCTGTTCAAGTAAGGACCCTCTCTCTAGTCAGGGTAAAAGAGAATAACCCCTGCTTACCTCCTTGGTAGCTTGGCAGAGCAGTAGGCTTAACTTCAGAGTGCTAGGTGTAAAGTATTTGTATCAACACACACAGTAACTCAATGAAAATACTACAAAATGACACATCACCAGTTTAGATCAATGGGAAATATTTATCTAAACAAAACAAGACCAAAATGACACAAATCCGAAATACACAAGTCAAGTTATGAATTTTTAAAGATTAAACTCAAAAATAGCGCTTAGAAACAAAAAATGCTTTGATGAGGTGTGAACATGGAGTCGTAACAGAGTAGTTCCCAACAATCTGACACCAGCGGCACCTGACACGGAGTCGTGTAGACCAACAGGTACAGTACCTTGGTAAAGGAATGAAAACGAGCCGATGCGTGAAGTCGGGGATCACAGCGTCTGTGCGAAACGTTGAATCCGTGCACTTCGAGCGGCGTCGGTCACGACGTGGTGCGGTGACTTCCACGGAGTCACGGACTTCAGCGGGGCTGCAGTGATGTTGGGCCTGCGAAGGTCATCGCGTTCCAGCGAAGATCACGGAGTCTGGTGCAGGCAGCGTCACCGGATTCAGCAGCGGCGTCGGTCCGAAGTCGTCCGAAGTCAATTTCCTTGGATTTTCACCAGCTTTCCTTTCAAGGGCCCAGGGAATGGATAGGGCACCACTTGTCAGAGCAGGAGTCTCTCTAGAGACTCCAGGTGCAGGTAGAGAGAAATCTTTGCTGTCCCTGAGACTTCAAACAACAGGAGGCAAGCTCTAAATCAAGCCCTTGGAGATTTCTTCACAAGATGGAAGGCACACAAAGTCCAGTCTTTGCCCTCTTACTCTGGCAGAAGCAGCAACTGCAGGATAGCTCCACACAGCACAGTCACAGGCAGGGCAGCACTTCTCCTCAGCTCTTCAGCTCTTCTCCAGACAGAGGTTCCTCTTGTTTCCAGAAGTGTTACTAAAGTCTGTGGTTTTGGGTGCCCTTCTTATACCCAATTTCTCCTGTGAAGTATGCCTACTTCAAAGTAAAGTCTCTTGTGAATGTGAAATCCTGCCTTGCCCAGGCCAGGCCCCAGACACTCACCAGGGGGTCGGATACTGCATTGTGTGAGGACAGGCACATCCCTTTCAGGTGTAAGTGACCACTCCTCGCCTCCCTCCTCGCACAGATGGCTCATCAGGAAATGCAGACTACATCCCAGCTCCCTTTGTGTCACTGTCTAGTGTGAGGTGCAACCAGCCCAACTGTCAAACTGACCCAGACAGGGAATCCACAAACAGACAGAGTCACAGAAATGGTATAAGCAAGAAAATGCCCACTTTCTAACAGTGGCATTTTCAAACACACAATCTTAAAATCAACTTTACTAAAAGATGTATTTTTAAATTGTGAGCTCAGAGACCCCAAACTCCACCTGTTCACCCGCTCCCAAAGGGAATCTACACTTTAATCAGATTTAAAGGTTGCCCCTATGTTAACCTATGAGAGGGACAGGCCTTTGCAACAGTGAAAAACAAATGTAGCAATATTTCACTGTCAGGACATATAAACCACATTACTATGACCCTCATTACAAACCTGGCGGTCGGTGTTAAAGCGTCGGTAATACCGCCAACAGGCCGGCGGAAAAAAAAATGGAATCAAGACCATGGTGGAAACCGCCAACATGGACAGCCACTTTAACACTCCGACCACCACGGTGGTAGAAACAAACAGCGCGGCGGTCACCGCCAACAGACAGGCGGAGGACAAAGTACTGCCCACTGTATTCCAACACGCCTATCCAGCACCTTTTCTGGGGCAGAACCAACGCTCTCAAAAGCATGGCGGAAACAGTACACAGAAGGGAAACCACTCACCTCTCGACACCCAACGAAGAGCCAGGACGCCATGGAGCCCCAGTTACACGTACTGCCCATGCTGGTCTTCCTCCTGCTGTATCAGGAGCAGGACATACGCCGTCGACGACCACGGTGAGTACTGCACCTACAACACAGGGGAGGGGGGAGGGAAAAGAGAGTGACACACACACGCAACACGCCATACCCCCACACCCACTCTCCCCCACAACACCATACACACAAATACATGCAGCAACATTACATATACACCCCTTCGCCCCCTGGAAGAACTCAAGGACAAATTTAAATGATTGTAACGAGTGTAATCATGAAAAATCAGATAGTGAAAGTTCAAAATTCAGTATATACAAATATGTACACCAACTACACAAGTCCGGATAGTGTTCCAATCATTGTCCGTGGACCAGTAGTCCCAAAATGCATGGGCGAAGCCCACACAAGATACCTGACACGAAACGGAGAGAACATTGCTGGGCTATCAGATCGAAATTAAACAGGCACCTCGGGGGGGGGGCACCTCAGCCGGATGAACGCACGACGCCACTGCTGCACGAGGGGGCTCCATGCCCACTGCTGTATCCTGGGGACTGCAAAGCCACAGTCTCTCAAGCCTTTCCAGTGGGTGGTTTGCCCACTGCTCTATCCCGGGGAGTGCAAAGCCACAGTCTCTCAAGTCTTTCCAGTGGGTGGTTTACCCACTGCTTTATCCCGGGGAGTGCAAAGCCACAGTCTCTCAAGTCTTTCCAGTGAGTGGTTTGTCCAGTGCTCTATCCCGGGGAGTGCAAAGCCGCAGTCTCTCAAGTCTTTCCAGTGGTGGTTTGCCCACTGCTCTATGCCGGGGAGTGCAAAGCCACAGTCTGTCAAGTCTTTCCAGTGGGTGGTTTGCTTACTGCTTTATCCTGGGGACTGCAAAGCCACAGTCTCTCAAGTCTTTCCAGTGGGTGGTTTGCCCACTGCTTTATCCTGGGGACTGCAAAGCCACAGTCTCTCAATTGGATAACAGTCTCCACTGGTTCTGGAGGGGTCTTTGTGCCCAGAGTGCTTCATCCTGCCAAGGACTGAGGTAATGGATGTGATTCTCCACTGGTTCTGGAGGGGGCTTTGTGCCCAGAGTGCTTCATCCTGCCAAGGACTGAGGTAGTGGATGTCTTTCTCCACTGGTTCTGGAGGGGGCTTTGTGCCCAGAGTGCTTCATCCTGCCAAGGACTGAGGTAATGGATGTGATTCTCCACTGGTTCTGGAGGCGGCTTGGTGCCCAGAGTGCTTCATCCTGCCAAGGACTGTGGTAGTGGATGTCTTTCTCCACTGGTTCTGGAGGGGGCTTTGTGCCCAGAGTGCTTCATCCTGCCAAGGACTGAGGTAGTGGATGTGATTCTCCACTGGTTCTGGAGGGGGCTTGGTGCCCAGTGTGCTTCATCCTGCCAATGTGATTCTCCACTGGTTCTGGAGGAGGCTTTGTGCCCAGAGTGCTTCATCCTGCCAAGGACTGAGATAGTGGATGTGATTCACCACTGGTTCTGGAGGGGGCTTGGTGCCCAGAGTGCTTCATTCTGCCAAGGACTGAGGTAGTGGATGTAGGAAAGTACCATCTTGCCTGACATGTTACCTCTATTTTTACATGTATGTATGTTTGTTTTTGCCTGCGTTACTGGGATCCTGCTGGGCAGGACCCCAGTGCTCATAAAGTGTGCCCTGTATGTGTTCCCTGTGTGGTGCCTAACTGTATCACTGAGGCTCTGCTAACCAGAACCTCAGTGTTTATGCTCTCTCTGCTTTTAAAATTGTCACTGCAGGCTAGTGACTAATTTTACCAATTCTGATTGGCACACTGGAACACCCTTAGAATTCCCTCGTATATGGTACCTAGGTACCCAGGGTATTGGAGTTCCAGGAGATCCCATTTGGCTGCAGCATTTCTTTTGCCACCCATAGGGGGCTCAGACAATTCCTACACAGGACTAATCACCCGTTAGGGTCTCAAGGCGCTGGGGGGAGCTACTGGTCGTAGAGCCATGTCTTGAGGCGTTTCGTGAATGTCAAAAGGTCTTGGGTCTGGCGAAGGTGGAGCGGTAGGGAGTTCCAGGTCTTGGTGACTAGGTGAGAGAAGGATCTTCCTCCGACGGTGGTGCTGCGGATGCGGGGGATGGAGGCGAGGGCGAGGCTGGCGGAGCGAAGATTGCGGGTGGGGGTGTGGAAGGTGAGTCTGTCGTTGAGGAAGGCTTGGCCTGTGTCGTGGAGTGCCTTGTGTGCGTGGATGAGGAGTTTGAAGGTGATCCTCTTTGATACTGGTAGCCAGTGAAGGTCTCTGAGGTGGGGGGAAATGTGGTTGCGGCGTGGGTTGTCCAGAATGAGGCGGGCAGATGCGTTCTGGATTCTTTGCAGCTTTGTTAGGAGTTTGGTTGTTATTCCTGCATATAGGGCGTTTCCGTGGTCCAATCAGCTGCTGACCAGGGCGTGGGTGACAGTTTTCCTGGTTTCGACGGAATCCACTTGAAGATTTTGCGGAGCATGCGGAGAGTGTTGTAGCAGGTAGAGGAGATGGCATTGACCTGCTGAGTCATGCTGAGTGTGGAGTCCATGATGAAGCCTAGGTTGCGTGCGTGGGTGGTGGGTGAGGGCGCGGTTCCTAGGGAGGTGGGCCACCAGGAGTCATTCCAAGTTGAGAGGTTGGTGCCAAAGATGAGGATTTCTGTCTTGTCTGTGTTTAACTTGAGGTGGCTTGATTCCATCCAGCTGGCGATGGCATGAAGTCCGCTGTGGAGGTTGTTCTTTGCAGTTGTAGGGTCTTTCGTGAGGGAGAGGATGAGCTGAGTGTTGTCTGCGTAGGAAACTATGTTGATGTGATGGGTTCGTGCGATGTTGGCGAGGGGGACATGTAAACGTTGAAGAGCATGGGGCTGAGTGAAGATCCTTGGGGAACGCCACGAATGATTCAGGAGGCTTCTGACACGCTGGGAGGCGGCCTCTCTGGGTTCTGCCTGAGAGAAATGACGAGATCCAGTTGAGTGCCTTGTCGTGGATTCCAGCGTTGTGGAGGCGTGTGCGGAGAGTGTGATGACATACCGTGTCGAAAGCTGCGGAGAGGTCCAGGAGGATGAGTGCTGCTGTTTCGCCTTCATCGAGCATGGACTTGATGTCATCTGTGGCAGCAATGAGTGCAGTCTCGGTGCTGTGGTTTCTGTGGAATCCGGATTGGGAGGTGTTGAGTACCTTGCTGTCTTCCAGGAACCGGGATAGTTGGCTGTTTACGATTTTTTCGATTACCTTGGCTGGGAAGGGGAGGAGAGAGATCGGCCGGTAGTTCTTGGGGTCGTCTGGGTCTGCCTTTGGTTTCTTCAGCAGGGTGTTGATTTCTGCGTGCTTCCATCTTTCTGGGAAGGTGGCTGACTCAAAGGAGCTGTTGATGGTTTTGCAGAGGTGAGGGGCGATGATGATGTTTGCCTTATTGAAGATATGGTGTGGGCAGGGGTCCGATGGTGATCCGAAGTGGATGGAGGCCACGGTGGTGGCGGTGTCCTCTATGTTGACGGGGGTCCAGGTGTGGAGGAGGTGGGTGTTGCTTGGAGCGTTGGGTTCTTGGGTGTTTGTAGTCAGCTGGCGGGTCTGGGGTTTGAAGCTATTGTGGATTTCTTCTATCTTTCGACGGAAGTGGGTTGCCATTGAGTTGCAGAACTCCTGTGATGGCGGGTGTTCGTTGGATCAGGTCCTGGGGGTGGAGAGCTCATTGACGATGCCGAAGAGCTCTTTACTGTTGTGAGCTTTGGCGTCGATGCGGTTTTTGAAGTGGGTCCTTTTGGTGGTGAGGATCAGTTGGTGATGTTTGCGTAGGGCATCCTTGAAAGCGATGTGGTTGGAGTTGGTAGAGTCAAGGTGCCAGGTTTTTTCCATTCTGCGACATAGCCGTTTGTATTCCTGTAATTCTGGGGTGAACCAGCTGGCCTTGATTCTGTGGGAGGTGTTTTTTTTTTTTTTTGAGCGGTGTGAGGGTGTTGGCGCAATCTTCTATCCAGCGATGCAGGTTGGTGGTGGCTGTGTTGGGGTCCCAGGGGGTGGGGCCCGGGCGAGAGTGGAGATCAGTTGATCCGTTGATATTTTGTTCCAGTTGCGTTGGGGGGGGTTGTGTGCGGTGGTGGTGAGTGACTGGTTTCTGGTAGGAAAAGTGGATGCAGCGGTGGTCTGTCCAGCTGAGTTCAGTGGTGTGGCTGAAAGAGATGTGGTTGCTGGCTGAGAAGATGGGGTCGAGTGTGTGGCTTGCGGAGTGAGTGGGTGTAGTGACGAGTTGCTTGAGGCCGAAGTTGGCAAGGTTGTCGACTAGGTTGGTGGTGTTGATATCGTTGTTATTTTCTAGGTGGAAGTTTAGGTCACCGAGGAGGATGTAGTCTGTTGAGGCGAGGGCTTGGGAGCTGATGGCGTTGGCGATGTTGTCGCAGAACTGCTGCCTGGGTCCAGGGGGTCTGTAGACCAGTGTTCCTCTGAGTGTGTTGTTGGCGTTGATGTGAATTTTGAAGTGGAGGTGCTCAGCGGAGTTGATGGTGTCGTGGGAGTTGGTGGAGACTGTTATGGTGTTTTTGTGGACTATGGTGATTCCTCCTCCTGGTCTGTTGATTCGGTCTCTTCTGGTGATCTTGTAGCTTTCTGGTATGGCTATGGCTACGTATGGTTCCGAAGCCAAATTCATCCAGGTTTCGGTGAGGAATGCGACGTCGGACGAGTATGTGGTCAGGAGGTCCCAGAGTTCAATTGCATGTTTGTGGACGGAGCGGGTGTTAAGTAGGATGCATCTCAGGTGGTTGTCTGTTATGATTTGGAGTTTGGAGGTTATGTTGCAGGTGAAATTGCAGGCTTTGCAGGAGAAGGGTCCTTTGGTGCGCGTCGGTGTGGACTGGAAGCAGATGGAGGAGCGTCCTAGATTAAGGGCGTGGAGTTCGTTGGCAGTGTAAAGGTGTTCGGTGGCGCGGAGGTGTGTTGGCCAGGGGGTTTGGCACTGGGCGCGGTCATGGCGCGGACGGGCGCAGACGGCCTTGCCTTTGGCGCACTAGTGGCGCGCCAGCGCTGTGGCCGACATAAGAGGGGAGGAGGGAGGGAGTGGTAGCTGGGAGGAAGGAGGGAAACCTCCAATGGGAGTGCAGGGGTGCGGGGGCAGCAGGAATCAGGAGTGGGAAGAACTCAGAGGAGGAAGTAGGGGGGCGAGACCTCCTGGAGAAGCCAAGAAGCCCAAACAAGCCCACACAAGCCCAGACAAGCCCAAACAAGCCCAAAACAATGGCAGCACTTACCGGAGCAGTGGTGAGGAGGAAGCAACCTGCCTGCAAGGATGCAGGGTCAGACGAGCTCATACAATTCTTACACAGGACTGCCACTGCAGCCTGAGTGAAATAACGTCCACGTTATTTGACGGCCATTTTACACTGCACTTAAGTAACTTATAAGTCACCTATATGTCTAACCCTCACTTACTGAAGGTTAGGTGCAAAGTTACTAAGTGTGAGGGCACCTTGGCACTAGCCAAGGTGCCCCCACATTGTTCAGGGCAATTTCCCCGGACTTTGTGAGTGCAGAGACACCATTACACGCGTGCACTACATATAGGTCAATACCTATATGTAGCGTCACAACGGTAACTCCAAACATGGCCATGTAACATGTCTAGGATCATGGAATTGTCACCCCAATACCATTCTGGTATTGGGGGGACAATTGCATGCATCCCCTGGGCTCCAGCATAGAGCCGGGGTACTGCCAAAATAACTCTCTGGGATTTTATCTTCAGCTACTGCTGCTGCCAATCCTCAGACAGGTTTCTTTGAAACAGATAGTGCCCTCCTTGCATAAGCCAGTCTACACCGGTTCAGGGATCCCCCCAGCCCTGCTCTGGCGGGATACTGGACAAAGGAAAGGGGAGTGACCACTCCCCTGACCAGTACCTCCCCAGTGGAGGTGCCCAGAGCTCCTCCAGTGTGTCCCAGACCTCTGCCATCTTGAATGCAGAGTTGTGAGGGCACAATGGAGACCTCTGAGTGGTCAGTGCCATCAGGTGATGTCAGAGACCCCTCCTGATAGGTGCTTACCTCTCTCTGTAGCCAATCCTCCTCTGAGGGCTATTGAGCATGCACCACCAGGAAACAGTCGAGAAAGCTGGCAGGATGAGGCGCTACAATGTTGCTGGTAGCCTTCTTGCTACTTTGTTGCAGTTTTGCAGGCGTCCTGGAGCAGTCAGCGGTCGATCCATGGCAGAAGTCGAAGAGAGAAGTGAAGAGGAACTCTGGTGAGCTCTTGCATTTCTTATCTGATGAGAAACCCACAGGAGAGACCCTAAATAGCCCTCAGAGGAGGATTGGCTACAGAGAGAGGTAAGCACTTATCAGGTGGGGCTCTGACGTCACATGCTGGTATTGGACACTCAGAGGTCTCCATTGTGCCCTCACACCTCTGCATTCAAGATGGCAGAGGTCTGGGACACACTGGAGGAGCTCTGGGCACCTCCCCTGGGGAGGTGCTGGTCAGGGGAGAGGTCACTCCCCTTTCCTTTGTCCAGTTTCGCGCCAGAGCAGGGCTGGGGGGATCCCTGAACCGGTGTAGACTGGCTTATGCAAGGAGGGCACTATCTGTGCCCTTCAAAGCATTTCCAGAGGCTCGGAGAGGCTACTCCTCTCAGGCCCTTAACACCTATTTCCAAAGAGGAAATCCTTTACTCTGCCTTCCTGGGACCGGGCTGCCCAGGCCCGAGGGGGCAGAAACCTGTCTGAGGGTTGGCAGCAGCGGTAGCTGCAGAGAAAACCCCAGAGAGGTAGTTTGGAAGTACCCGGGCTCTATGCTGGAACCCTGGGGATGCATGGAATTGTCCCCCCAATACCAGAGTGGTATTGGGGTGACAATTCCATGATCCTAGACATGTTACATGGCCATGTTCGGAGTTACTATTGTGACGCTACATATAGATATTGACCCATGTGTAGTGCACGCTTTGTAATGGTGTCCCCGCACTCACAAAGTCCGGGGAAATTGCCCTGAACAATGTGCCCTCACACTTAGTAACCTTGCACCTAACCTTCAATAAGTAAGGGTTAGACATATAGGTGACTTATAAGTTACTTAAGTGCAGTGTAAAATGGCTGTGAAATAATGTGGACGTTATTTCACTCAGGCTGCAGTGGCAGTCCTGTGTAAGAATTGTCTGAGCTCCCTTTGGGTGGCAAAATAAATGCTGCAGCCCATAGGGATCTCCTGGAACCCCAATACCCTGGGTACCTAGGTACCATATACTAGGGAATTATAAGGGTGTTCCAGTGTGCCAATCGGAATTGGTAAAATTAGTCACTAGCCTGCAGTGACAATTTTAAAAGCAGAGAGAGCATAAACACTGAGGTTCTGGCTAGCAGAGCCTCAGTGATACAGTTAGGCACCACACAGGAAACACATAAAGGGCACACTTTATGAGCACTGGGGTCCTGGCTAGCAGGATCCCAGTGACGCAGGCAAAAACAAACATACATACAAGTAAAAATGGGGGTAACATGCCAGGCAAGATGGTACTTTCCCACACAACCCCCCCCCCACAAACGAGGGACAATAAGGCTAACGTTGCCCAGATGAGTCTTCATTGTCTAAGTGGAAATATCTGGAGAGTCCATCTGCATTGGAGTGGGTACTCCCAGGTCTATGTTCCACTGTATAGTCCATTCCCTGTAGGGAGATGGACCACCTCAACAATTTAGGGTTTTCACCTTTCATTTGTTTTAGCCACAGTAGAGGTTTGTGGTCTGTCTGAACAATAAAGTGAGTACCAAACAGGTATGGTCTCAAAGTTTTCAGTTCCCAGACCACAGCAAAGGCCTCCCTCTCTATGGCAGACCAACTCTTTTCTCTAGGGGTCAACCTCCTGCTGATAAAAGCAACAGGTTGATACTGGCCCTCAGTATTAAGCTGTGATAGCACTGCCCCAACCCCCAGTTCAGAAGCATCAGTCTGGACTATGAATTTTATGGAGTAGCAAGGGATTTTTAGGACAGGTGCAGAGCACTTGGCCTGTTTGAGCTCATCAAAAGCTTTTTGGCAGTTGGCTGTCCACAATACCTTTTTAGGTATCTTTTTACTACTGAGGTCATTAAGAGTAGCTGCAATAGAGCCACAATTCTTAATAAACCTCCTATAGTACCTGTGACGCCTAAAAAGGCTCTCAACAGGGTTTGAGTTGTAGGGGGAGCCCATTCCATAATGGTCTGGATCTTCCCCTGCAGTGGTGCAATCTCTTCCCTACCTACCAGGTGGCCCAGATAAACCACTTTGCCCTGCCCTATCTGGCACTTTGAGGCCTTGATGGTGAGGCCTGACTTTTGCAGGGCCTCCAAAACTTTCCACAGGTGGACCAGGTGATCATCCCAGGTGGAGCTAAAGACAGCTATATCATCTAGATGTGCTGCACTAAAAGCTTCCAACCATGGCAGGACTGTGTACAACAACATTTGAAAAGTGGCAGGCACATTCTTCAGACCAAAGGGCATCAGAGTGAATTGATAGTGCCCTCCAATAGTTGAGAATGCAGTTTTAGGTTTTGCATCTTCTGATAATTTAATCTGCCAATACCCTGCAGTTAAATCAAAAGTGCTTAGATACTTGGCAGAAGCCAGTGTATCTATCAGCTCATCTGCCCTGGGTATAGGGTGAGTATCTGTCTTGGTTACTTGGTTGAGCCCTCTATAGTCAACACAAAACCTCATCTCCCTTTTTCCAACTTTACTGTAAGGTTTTGGAACCAGCACCACTGGGCTAGCCCATGGGCTTTCTGAAGGATCAATCACTCCTAAGTCCAAAGTTTTCTGAACTTCTTGTTTAATGCAGTCCCTGACATGGTCAGACTGCCTATAAATCTTACTTTTGACAGGTAAACTGTCTCCAGTATTGATTGTATGCTCACATTAAGTAGTGGTACCTGGTATCAGTGAGAAGAGTTCAGAAAACTGACTTAAAAGATTTACACAGTTATCTTTCTGCTCAGCAGTAAGACAATCTGCAAGTACTACTCCCTCCACTAAGCCATCAGCTTCAGTGGTGGAGAAGAGATCAGGGAGAGGGTCACTCTCTTCTTCCTGTCCCTCATCAGTTGCCATGAGCAGGGTGAGATCAGCCCTGTCATAGTAGGGTTTTAGGCGGTTGACATGGAGTACCCTAAGGGGACTCCTGGCAGAGCCCAGGTCTACCAAGTAGGTAACCTCACCCTTTTTCTCTACAATTAGATGGGGTCCACTCCATTTGTCCTGGAGTGCTCTTGGGGCCACAGGCTCCAATACCCACACCTTCTGTCCTGGGTGGTACTGGGTCAGGACAGCCTTCTGGTCATGCCATTGCTTTTGCATCTCCTGGCTGGCCTGAAGGATTTTACTGGCCTTTTTCACGTACTCAGCCATTCTTGATCTTAGGCCAAGTACATAATCCACAATGTCTTGTTTAGGAGCTTTTAAACGTTGTTCCCAACCCTCCTTAACAAGTGCAAGAGAACTTCTCATAGGGTGCCCACAGAGGAGTTCAAAGGAGCTAAAGCCCACTCCTTTTTGGGGTACCTCCCTGTACGCAAAAAGGAAGCAAGGTAACAGGACATCCCATCTCCTTCTGAGTTTTTCAGGGAGTCCCATTATCATACCTTTGAGAGTTTTATTAAACCTCTCAACCAGACCATTTGTTTGTGGATGATAAGGAGTAGTGAACTTGTATGTTACACCACACTCCTTCCACATTGCTTTGAGGTATGCAGACATGAAGTTACTACCTCTGTCTGACACCACTTCCTTAGGGAAACCCACTCTGGAAAAGATTCCCAGGAGGGCCTTTGCCACTGCAGGAGCTGTAGTGGTCCTTAAGTGGATTGCTTCAGGGTGCCTAGTGGCATGGTACACTACCACAATGATAAACCTATTGCCTGAAGCTGTTGGAGGGTCAAGGGGCCAACTATGTCAACCCCTACCCTTTCAAAGGGCACCCCAACCACAGGAAGTGGAATTAAGGACGCCTTTGGAGTGCCACCAGTCTTGCCACTGGCTTGGCAGGTCACACAAGAGCGACAAAACTCTTTGGTGTCCTCTACCATATGAGGCCAGTGAAACAGAGGAACAAGTCTGTCTGGAGGGGGTTTTGTGCCCAGAGTGCTGCACCCTGCCAAGGACTGAGGTAGTGGATGTAATTCTCCACTGGTTCTGGAGGGGGCTTGGTGCCCAGAGTGCTCCACATGCAGTGTGGCTGGTCCCATTACCTCATATGGGTGTGTGTGCCACGAGATTGCCTTGAAACAGGTAGCATGATACGCCATGGAGGCAGAGACATACCTCACCCTGCTGCGACTTCGCCTTCCACCTGCAGGTGCAGACAGTGATGAGAGTCATGCCTCATGGAAGCTGGGCAGGGTCCAGTAAGTCTCCTCCAGCCTCAGACGGCTGCCCACTGGGGATGGTAGCCATGTCAGTTGTGGTGCCACTGTCCGAGCACGTCGCGGGGCTGGTGGTGGTGCTTGCGGCGGTGTCTGTGGCGGAGGTGCTGGTGGTGGTGCATGTGTCAGCACCTGTAGTGGGACACAGCAGGATGTCTCCTGCAGCCTCGGACAGCTGCCCACTGGGGAAAATGCTGGGGACTGTTGCTGAGGCTGCAGACGTGCAGGTGGCTGTGCTGGTGGCGGTGCTGGTAGCGGTGCAGGTGGCGGTGCTGGTGGCGGTGCTGGCAGCGGTGCAGGTGGCGGTGTTCGCCAGCGTACAGGTTGGTGTAGTGGTTAACAGAAGGTGTGACTCAAGTCCCTCAGTCGGAGCCACCGTGCCCTGTCCAGACGATCTCTTTGGCTTGTGTCCCTTCCCCATCTTTGATGGTGCCGCAGGTGTCTTGCCACTGTCCCCTTTTGTTTTGGATGAGTCCTTGGTGGCTGGTAGGTGCAGCTTCTACCTCCAGGATGTGGGCACCTTCTTCACCTTGACAGGTGGCGGAATGTCCTTGGCCTCGCTACGTGGCACACTGGCAGCCCTGATGGGTGGCACACTTGATGACCCCGCAGTTTCTGGCACCACTGTGCCTGGGGATTTGGTGGCTGAGGTGCTGGGCTGGGACCTGGAAAGCCTGGCCCTAGGGGAAGGATGGGGGGGAGGTGTAGGGAAGAGGTCAATGTTAGCCAGGAAAAGCTTATTAGACACACTAGGACGGGAAGATGGAGAGGGTTTGAGAGTGGAGGAAGAGGTAGTGGTTGTAGGAGGTGTCTGTCTGCTGAGTTTGGGTGAAGGTGCATGGGCTGGATGCTGTTGTGAGGTGGATGGCTGTTGGATGGGTGGGTGCTTGCGTTTGTGTACTTTGAGAGGAGGGGTCACAGACACACTGGTAGATGGACACTGGGGATGTGTGAATGGCAGTGGGGGTGGTGATTGCTCGTGAGGGGTGTGTTGTTATGGGCGTGCTGGTGATGGAGGTAGTGGATGAGGATGTAGTGCATGCAAGTGTGAGTGGAGACGCTACTGGGACGAGGAGGAGGGGGACACAGTGGAGGCAGTGGATGTTGGTGTGTCTGCATGGGTATGGTGCTTGTGTGAGTGCCTGTGGGATGATGTGTGGTGCTTGTGTTTGCCTGAGCCACTTCTGTGTGTTGATTTGGGTGTTTGCTGGTCTGAAGGTGTGCCTGGGATAGGCTGAGTTGAGGGGATTGGGAATCGGTAGAGGAAGTTGGAGGGGGAGGCTAGACACAGGGACAATGGCTGCCATCAGTGCCGAGGCCAGAGCCTGAAATGCTCTCTGTTGGGCGTGTTTTTTGCAAATGCCTCTCGACACCCTGGATGGCATTCAGAATGGTTGACTGCCCAACAGTGAGGGATCTCAGGAGGTCAATAGCCTCCTCACTGAGGGCAGCAGGGCTGACTGGTGCAGGGCCTGAGGCGCCTTGGGCGAAGGAGATGCCCACCCTCCTGGGTGAGCGGGCACGGGAAACACGGGGAGGGGCTGCTGGGAGGGCGGTGCTGGTACAGGGGTGGCAGCTGTACCTGTTGATGGGTTGGGCACAGAGGTGTCCGCCACTGCCAGGAAGTTTCTATCGGAGGATGAGTGGCTGTCTGTGGTCTCCCCTCCTGTCCCCATCGTGGGGCTCCCCTCGCCCTACTTCCCACTGGTGCCCTCACCCTCGGTGGATTCGGCCTCCAGACCCTTGTGGGATGCAGCTCCCTCCATCGCCTGTGCCTCTGCTCCTCCTCCAGATGATGCTAATGCACATAAGGACAGGGTTACAAAACAAAAAGGGGGGGAGAGACAGAGGATACACTTGGTCAATGCCAGCAACACCACTACCGTTGGCGTACACAACACACAGGGAGCAACCCTATGCACTAGGCCATGCCCAACCAGTTACTGAGATAGTCACCAGCCCATGGGATACAATGCCTAACGCCATCAGTTGCACCCCAGAAACCCAAAGGACCCTGCCCAGTAGTAGATGCCAACTAACACTATTGGGGTAGGTGTGCTTCAGACCCTGGCCAACAAGTGATCTACCCTGTCATCTTCTCCCTGGCCTAGGGGCACCCATAGTCCCCACCCCCCACCCAGATACTCTTAACGCTCGCACAGCAGGAGTCAGATTCAGTACTCACCCCCTTATGGCTCCTGTGATGCCTTCAAGTGCCCATCCAACTCCGGATAGGCCACCGCCAGGATGCGGAACATCAGGGGGGTCATGGTGCGACTGGTACCCCTTCCTCGTTGGTAGGGCAGCCCCAGCTGGGCCTCTGCCGTCTTCTTTACCCAGTGGCGCAGGTCCTCCCACCATTTGTGGCATTGGGTGCTCTGCCTGTCAAAGACCCCCAAGGTCCGCACCTCCTTGGCCATGGCACGCCAAATACCCTTTTTATGGTGGGCGCTGACCTGCAGGGAAATGTCAGCAGAAAAGGGAATTAACCACCCGTCCGGACCATCACACTCATGGCCCACAAAATCCCTCCCATCCCCTGAGGCACATACATTGACCACCTTACATGCAGAACTCTGGCCAGGACACCTCTGTCCCTCCCACACGTGGCTTACACACACAGCACTCCAGACATTCATGGGCCATGCATCATGGTCACAGTGTACTCACCTGTTTGTCTGGAGGACTGTAGAGTAATGTGTACTGGGGTAGGACCCCAACCAACAGTTTCTCCAACTCCTCTGCAGTGAAGGCAGGGGCCCTTTCCCCAGACATGTGAGCCATTGTCGCTTTCAGACGCAGGTCACAGCAGCACTTGCAGTGCAAGTCTCCTGTTGATGGCCAGGTAGCAAGTGAGTGGATAGATAGAATATGGTGGTCACGTCTGTGGCGGTGTGTACCGTCACCGCTGGTGTACATCGCCATTGGCTCCTGGAACCCATAGGGCCTAATGATAACCAATGCGAAGTTGCGCGGCGGTCATCGACCGCCTACCGCGACGGCGCACAACACCAGCGCAATTACCTCATTTCCACTTGTAACTCCTCACAGGTCAGGCATCCGCCATTTCAGGGGGCCACAGGGTATGGCACCTAACTGCGTCACAGCAGGCATTGGCACAGCAACTGATTTTCAGATTCACATTTTG
The DNA here is from genome assembly GCF_031143425.1 of Pleurodeles waltl. NCBI lineage: Eukaryota > Metazoa > Chordata > Amphibia > Caudata > Salamandridae > Pleurodeles > Pleurodeles waltl. The sequence continues at coordinate 255,761,166 of NC_090445.1, forward strand.
TTTCTGTAAAGTAAATTAATCAGCATTAGTGCAATAGATGTGGGAATAACACCCTCTGCTCACCGTTCTCTTCCATAGACTTCAACCGCTGAGGCAGAATATGAGATGGCGGAATCCTCCGGTGTACAGACCACTGGTGGACCTTGCAACAATGGAGGACAGACGCATTACCATTACCTACAGACTTGATCGTGTGCTACAATCCAGGATGTCAGCTATCCGGCAGCCCACTGGTATCCCCCCTCTAGTGCAAGTCCTGTCAGTACTCCATTTCCTGGCAAGTGGTTCCTTCCAAACAACAGTGGCCATGGCATCAGGGATGTCTCAGTCAATGTTCTCTAACGTGTTGACCAGAGTGTTGTCAGCCCTGCTGAAACACATGCACAGCTACATCGTGTTCCCATAGGTGGAGGATTTGGCCACAGTGAAAGCTGACTTTTATGCCCTGGGACATATCCTCAACTTCATAGGTGCCATTGATGGTACACATGTGGCATTTTCCCCCACCACAGAAATGAGCACGTTTTCAGGAATAGGAAAAGCTATCACTCTATGAATGTGCAGATGTTGTGTTTGGTGGACTAGTACATCTCCCATGTGAATGCCAAATACCCTGGCTCTGTGCATGACGCCTTTATCTTGAGGAATAGCAGCATCCCATATGTGATGGCTCAACTCTAGAGGCACTGGGTGTGGCTAATAGGTGAGCCCAAGGTTCCCAAACAGTATATATTGGTGTATGGGTATGGGGTGTCCCTAAGGGTGAGTGTATGTCTAACAGGTATCCCTCGATATTTGCAGGTGACTCTGGTTACCCCAACCTCTCATGCCTTCTGACCCCAATAAGGAATGCCTGGACAAGGGCAGAGAAACGTTACAATGAGGCACATGGGCGTACAAGGCGGATTATAGAAAGGACCTTCGCACTCCTGAAGGCCAGATTCCGGTTCCTCCATCTGACAGGTGGAGCCCTGTACTACTCACCTAAGAAGGTATGATAGATCATCGTTGCATGTTGCACAACCTGGCCTTGAGACGCCAGGTGCCTTTTCTGCAGGAGAATGAGCCTGGAGATGGTCTTGTTGCAGCGGTGGAGCCTGTGGACAGTGAGGAAGAGGAGGCAGAGGAAGAAGATGTTGACAACAGGAGCAACATAATTCAGCAATACTTCCAGTGACACACAGGTACGCCATTGTACGTTCAATTTACATTTCAGTTATCTGTTGGACATTGTACAAGGTAGCCTCTTACCCTATGTCTCTGGCCACTGACTGTACCCTTTGCCATCTCTATTTTCAGATCCCTGTGCCCCACTCTGGCTCCTGCTATGTATACTGCTGCCCATCCAAAGGTCATTAAAAAGTATATTTCACTGTACATTTGAGTTGCTATGCTTTTTGTTTTACTAATACATTTGTGAATCATTTGACAGACTTCAGATTTGTATTTGTACCAAGGGTGTTTATTTAGGTGCGCATAAGTAGAAGGGGATGTGCAATGGGCTGGGATGATGCTGGAGGAAGGTCCAGTTAGAGTCCAGTCTCTTGGTATCACAGGTGCATTGTCCAAGGGCGCATGGGAAGTGGAGCAATGACAGTTCAAGGTGGACAGGGTGACAGAGTGGGACAGAAGGGTGTCAATCAGGAGAGTCTTATTTCCTGGTGGGGGTCTGGGCAATGTTCTCTGGCTTCTGCCTGGATCGCAGGGACCATTTGCGGGGTGGTTCTCCTTCTACAGGGGGTGGGGTGCTGGTGGCTTGTTGTGCCTGTGGCAGTGCCTCCTGTCCACTAGCGCCGGCGGAGGTGGAAGGCTGATCATCGGTTTGGCTAGTGTCAGGGGCCCGTTGTTGTGCTACTGCCTCCCTCATGATCTTGGCCATGTCAGCCAGCACCCCTGCAATGGTGACCAGGATGGTGTAGATGTTTGTTAGGTCATCCCTGATCCCCAGGTACTGTCCCCCCTGCAGCCGCTGGGTCTCCTGCAGCTTGGCCAGTATCTGGCCCATGGTCTCCTGGGAATGGTGGTATACTCCCAGGATGTTGGAGAGTGTCTTGTGTAGAGTCGGTTCCTTGGGCCTGTTCTCCCCCTGTCACACAGCAGTCCTCCCAGCTTCCCTGTTGTCCTGTTCCTCTGTACCCTGAACGATGTGCCCACTGCCACTGACCCCAGGTCCCTGATCGTCTTGTGTTTGTGGGGTTGCCTGGGGTCCCTGTAGTGGTGGACACGCTGCTAAGTGACGTGCCCTGGGGACAGAGGGAAGGGCCTGCTGGGTGGGTGCTGTGCTGGTGTTTCCTGAGGGGGGAGGCTCTGTGGTGGTTTTGGACTGTGGCAGGGGAACCGACTGCCCAGAGGTCCCTGATGGGCCAGGTTGGTCATCCTGATCCAGACGTGCAGAGCTGCTGTCGTCACTGTAGGCCTCTTCAAGGGGGGGACTGGATGTAGCTGGCACCTCCTCTCCAGTGACGTTGAGTAGGGGTCCTGTGGGGATGCAAATGCATTGTTAATGTATCTGCGTGTGCCATCTTGTGCATGGGTGTGTTTCCCTGTATGGTTGTTATTTCCCTGTCAGCTTGGCCGTGTGTTTGTGGTGGTTTTATTTGGCTGGGTGAGTCTCTGTGATGGGCATGCTGTGGTGACGGGTGTCCATGCCGGTCTGTGATGGGTGTCCATGCATTGGTGTACCATACAGGGCTTGGTTTTGGAATGGCTGGGTTGTGATAGTGGGGTATATGTGAGGTGGTGGGGTGATGGGGTTGAGGGTAGGGGTAGGGGTTTGTGATGGCATGCAGGTAGGGTGGGGGGGATAAAGTAGTTGAGATTTGACTTACCAGAGTCCAGTCCTCCTGCTACTCCTGCGAGGCCCTCAGGATGCATTATTGCCAAGACTTGATCCTCCCATGTTGTTAGTTGTTGGGGAGGAGGTTGGGGTCCACAGCTACCTGGTGTATAGCAACCACGGAAAGCACCTTCCCCTGTAGGTCGTTCCATCTCTTCCTGATGTCATGCCTTGTTCTTGGGTGCTGTCCTACAGCGTTGACCCTGTCCACGATTTTCCACCAGAGCTCCATCTTCCTCACAATGGACGTCTGCTGCACCTGTGATCCGAATACCTGTGGCTCTACCCGGATGATTTACACCACCGTGACCCTTAGCTCCTCCTCTGACAACCTGGGGTGTCTTTGGGGTGCCATGGTTGTGGTGTGAGTATATGTGTGAGGGTGTGCGGGGTGTGTGGTGTGAGGTGTGTGGATGATGTATTGGTGATGGTGTTTTGTGCCTCTGATTGAGTGGATGCTCCTGCCTTGTATCTCTCTCAGTTACCAATATTTTTTTGTCTTGCAAGGTGTTGTTGGTAATGTGGGTGGGTGTTTTATATTGGATTGGGTGTGTGGTGTGTGTATGTGTGTCAAGTGTCTGTAGTTTGAATTGTCCAATGTGGTGTAAAGGTGTGTGTATTTTGAGCGTGGCCGTGTGTACCGCCAATGGTTTACTGCGGTTGAAAGACCGCTGCAGTGATTCGTGGGTCGTGATACTGTGGGCATATTCCTGTTGGTGTAACGGTGTGGGTTTGGATATCGCCACTTTATCACTGACCTTTGGTGTGGCGGACTTGTGTGTGTGTCTGTATAGTGGCGGATTTCTCTGTGTAGGTCATAATACCCGTGGTGGAATACCACCACGGTCACGGTATGTTGGCGGCCATCAGCACGGCGGTAGGCGGCATTTACCGCCAATGTTGTAATGAGGGCCAATGTCTCCAAAAGGTTAACAAGGGGACTGCCTTTAAATATCTTTTAAGTGCAGTTTCCCATTGGGAGCAGATGGAGTTATGGAGTTTGGGGGTCTCGGAACTCACAATTTAAAAATACAGCTTTTGTTAGAGTTGGTTTTTAGATTGTCTGTTTGAAAATGCCACTTTTAGAAAGTTGCCATTTTCTTGCTTAACCATTCTGTGACTCTGCCTGTTTGTGGATTCCCTGTCTGGGTCAGTTTGACAGTTGGGCTGGTTGCACCTCTCACTAGATAGTAACACAAAGGGAGCTGGGGGTGTAGTCTGCATATCCTGATGAGCCATCTGAGCTAGGAGGGAGGGAGGAGTGGTCACTTACACCTGAAAGGGCTGTGCCTGCCCTTATACAATGCATTCTCCAACCCCCTGGTGTGTGTCTGGGGCCTGGCCTGGGCAAGGCAGGATTTCACAAAAAAGAGAGACTTTCCATTGAAGTAGGCCTACTTCAAAGGCCAAAATGGGTATAAGAAGGGCACCCAAAACCATAGACTTTAGATCACTTGTGGACATCAAGAGGATCCTCTGCCAGGAGAAGAGCTGACGAGATGAGGAGAAGTGCTGCCTTGCCTGAGACTGTGCTTTGTGGAGCTATCCTGCAGTTGCTGCTTCTGCCTGTGCAAGAGGACAAAGACTGGACTTTGTGTGCCTTCCTGCTTGTGAAGAAATCTCCACGGGCTTGTTCTGAGCTTCCCTCCTGTTGTTGAAGTCTCAGGGACATCAAAGACTTCTCCTGCCAGCTCCTGGACTCTCTGCTGAGACTCCTTCCCTGCCAAGTGGTGCCCTATTCAGTTCCTGGGGCCTTGGAAGGTGAAGCTGGCAGACCAAGACTGAGAATCCGCGCACAGACCACCGTGTGGGGAAAATATCAACGCACCTTCCGAGACATGGCTAAAAAACGACGTGCTGGCGGCTTCGGAGCAGAAATTGGTGCTCCACTGGCATCGCAGCTGGAAAATCGACACACGGAGCTAGAAGAAAGATGGGCAACACCCGCTGGCAGAGGCTGATAACGTCGCTACCCACATTGCATGGTTTTTCTGATACCGTGAGTCAGGATTTTCCACGCAAACCTTGCTGGGCACGGAAAAACGACGCAGCGCCTACCCGGACCCGAGTGCTTGCCTGGATCGATGCATCGCTCTCCTGTGGAGAGGAAAAATGACACACGCCGACCCGACCAGAGAAGGAGAAACAATGCACTTTCTTGCTTGCGGTGAGAAATCAACACACCGCTTACCTTTTTCGAGACACACTCGCCCATGCCTGTTATTTTGACGCTACCCAGGTACTTTTCAACACTAACAGTGTTTTTCTGTTTTCTCAAAGATTTAAGACTCTTTTGCTTTTAAAATTAATAACTTGACTTGTATATGTTGGATTGTTGTTGTTTGGTCTTGTTTTGTTTAGATAAATATTTTCTATTTTTCTAAACCTGTGTTGTGTCATTTTGTAGTGTTTTCATTTGGTTACTGTGTGTGTTGGTACAAATACTTTACACTTAGCACTCTGAAGTTAAGCCTGCCTGCTCGTGCCAAGATACCAAGGGGGTGAGCCGGGGTTAGCTGAGGGTGATTCTCCTCTACCCTGACTAGAGTTAGGGTCCTTGCTTGGACAGTGGGTAACCTGACTGACAACCAAAGACCCCATTTCTAACATTGGTGATCAGCGGTTAGGATTAGACTTGTATTGGTACTTGACATACAGTGATTAAGTATACACTACTGTTTTCAGTGCACACACACTACTTGTCTTGTGATTTTGCTTTTTTTTAATTTTTTATTTTTCCTTACTTCCATTTTGTGGTAATCCTTGATTGACTTTTGCACGTCATTGTAAACTTGTTTTCTGCCTTTGGAACCTTCCCCTGTTGTTGACTCTCCGTCATGTCTCAGTCGGGAGATGCATCAGCTGGAGCTGTTTAGGGAAATAAAAGAGTTACACACTGGCCCAATTGAAACAGATCTGTAAGGATCTTGTCTGCCCCATTAAGAGCTCCACCAGGAAGGAGAAGCTGCAAAAGGCACCAAGGGCCTGGGTGGCAGCCAAGGAAGCTGAGGGGCACACAGGTGATGAGGATGAGGGAGATGTGCACAGTATTCACAGTGGTCTTGTGGGTGGGCCTTTTCTGTCTGGGGGGAGGACCCCCAGGGCAGGTAGCAGTGTCTCATATAATGGTCTGACTCCTGAAGAGTTGCTGAGAGGGCTCACCAGTTGGAGTTGGAGAAAATGAGGATGGCCATGGAGGAGAAAAAGTTATTGTTGGCTCATGAGCTCAGCTTGAGGGAGCTGGATCAGAGGAGCAAGTCTAGTAGGGATGGTGGCAGCAACATCACAGTGCAGCCTGAGAGAAGAGTGCACATTCCTAAGGACCTTGTGAAAGATTACAAAAGGGAGGATGACATACTGCTGTGGTTTAAGGGGTATGAGTCTGCTCTCTATATGAATCTGGTCGCTGAAGCTCATTAGGGGGCTGGTCTGTGGAAGCACTTTGAGGTACAGGGGAGAGATACTCTGATATCCTTAGCGGATCCCCAGGGGCTCACTTACCCTATCATCAAGGATGCCCTGATCACTAGGTATGGTCTCACCGCTGATCAGTATAAGGACAAATTTAGGCCCTATAGGAAGAAGGAATCCTAAACATTGTTGGAATGTGTAGATTCATTCTGCAGGACACTGGATGGTTGGGTGAAGGGCAGTAAGGTGACAAAATCTGAGGGGCTTTACCATCTGATTGCTTGGGAGCACTTGGACAGTTTATGTTTTCCAGAGCTGCACCAGCACCTGACTGACAGCAAACTGACTTACCCCAGGAAGCTTGCGAGGGAAGCGGACCGCTGGGAGAGCTCCAAGGTCCAAAAGAGGTATGGGGAGACCACGCCAAGGGTGGGCAGAGTCCCTGTCAGAAGAAAAGGGGGGTAAGGGTAAACAGGGGGAGTTCTCTAAAGGGCCCCAATCTGATTCCCAGGGTAAGGATTCCCAGCCCCCCAGTGAGAAGAAGCCATGGTTCTCCAAAAGGGAAACCTTTGAAAGGGGGTCCCCCACGTAAGAGCTATGCATATGACCAGGTGGGTCATGTGAGGGGGGACCCCAAATGCCCCAAGAGTACACCTGCACCCACTGGTGTGTAGTCCCAAGGTTTGGCTAGTGTAGCGCTTGGGGAGGAGTTGGTTCCAGATGGGTGGGAGCCAGCTGAGATGACCCTTGTCTCACTAGGGGACAGTGAGATGGTCCAGAGAACCCTAGAGCCTGAAAACACTAAAAAGTACACACAGTGGGTGACCATCAATGCACAGAGGGTGGAGGCTCTGAGAGACACAGGAGCCAGTGAGACTACAGTGAGGAGTCACCTGGTGTCTGAAGAGCAGATTGATCCCCGGGTACTTCACCAAGTAGTTGCGGTAGACAGCTCAGAGCACCTGTGTAGAGTGGCGCAGGTTCCCTTTGAATGGAGGGGGTCCCAGGTTCCTTGAAGGTAGCTGTGAGTCTAACCATGCCAGTAGATTGTTTGCTTGACAATGACCTGGAGGATTCCCTTTGGAAGGAGGTGGAACACAGGTCCCACTTGAGATGGTGGGTCTGCCTGGGTGGGTATGCGTATCCACCAGGTCCTCAAAAGGGACTTGGCTTTAGTCCTTTTGAGATGATTTATGGCCACCCTGTGAGGGGACCTTTGAGTCTGGTCAAGGAGGCTTTAGAAAAAGCTCCTAGTAAACCCCCCCCAGGATTTATTTAGGTACATGCTGGCTCTGAGAAACCAGACTTCAGGAGTCTCACACAGGAGAACCTGGAAGCAAGCCAGGAGGGTATGAAACGGTGGTATCACTAGAATGCCACTCCGGTCCAGTTTCAACCTGGATAAAAAGTGTGGGTGATGGCACAAGTGGAGCAGAGGGTGCTCCAAGACAAGCGGGCTGGGCCATTTGAGGTGGTGGAGTGCAAGAGTGAAGTCACCTACCTGGTGAATTTGCAGACTCCCAGGAACCCTTTAAGGGTCCTGCATGTTAACTGGCTCAAGCCACACTTTGAGCGGACAGAGTTGTCCATGCTCGTAACGAAAGATGATGGGGTGGAGAAAGAGAGTGAGCCTCTTCCTGACCTCCTGTCTGCAGGAGGAAAAGATGGGTCTGTGGAGGGAGTGAACCTCTCCCCCTCCCTGACTGAAGAGCAGCAGAAGGATTGTCGCCAGGTGTTGGGACAGTTCGCCTCACTGTTTTTCTTGATCCCAGGGGTCACACACTTGTGCACACATGATGTGGACACTGGGGACAGAACACCCATTTAACAAAAGGTTGATAGGGTGACTGACAAGGTCAGGGATAGCATCAAGGATGAGGTATCCAAGATGTTAACCCTATGGGTTATTGAGCATTCCAGCAGTCCTTGGGCCAGCCCTGTGGTTTTGGTCCCGAAGGATGCTGCTCCTGGTGCTACCCCAGAACTCCAGTTCTGCGTGAACTCCCGGGGACTCAATGCAGTCACCAAGACTGACGCACACCCCATACCCCAAGATGATAAGCTCATTGTCCGGTTGGGAGCTGCCAAATACCTAAGTAAGTTTGACCTTACCTCTAGGTACTGGCAGATTGCCTTGACTGAGGGGGCCAAGGAGAGGTCTGCATTTTCTACCCCAGGTGGGCACTTTCAGTTTAACCCCCAGGGTGCCTGGGGTGAGCTGGTCTCATCCTGGCACACGGTTCCGTGTGCCTGAGACAAGACCAGCTCGTCCTGCACCTGGCCCAAGGTGACGTCTGATGATGTCAGAGCTCTCTGACCTCATCAGAGGTCACCTTCCAGCGTGATCCCGGAAGAGAAATGCAAAAGCATTTCTCTTCTGATCGGGGGCGGGAGAGGCATGAAAGGAAAGACCTTTCTTTTCCTTTCATGTCCCAGCATTTCTGCTGCCCAATCGCGATGCGATCAGACATCAGAAATGCCCACTAGACACCAGTGATTTTTTTTGTTTTACAAATTTCAATCAGGGGAGCGGCCCCTTGGGCAAGGGGAGCTTCCTAGGGGACCATATTATTTTTAGGCCATTTCTGCTACGGGGGCAGGAAACCCCTAGACACAAGGGATTTTTTTTTCTTTCTTTTTTTAAAAATATGTGGCAATGACCCCTTAGGCAATGGTCGCTTCACTGGGGGAAATTATTTTTAGGCCATTTCTGCCCCCACAGGGGCAGATCGTTCTTATATATTTAGGCCAATCTGTCCCCGGGGGGGCAGAAACCACTAGACACCAGGGATATATATATTTTTTTTATACTTACGCATAAGGGGAGTGGCTCCTTGGGCAAGGGCCGCTCCCCAGGGGGGACAAAATATTTTTAGGCCTTTTCTGGCCCACCCAGGGTCAGATCGGCCTATTATAATTAGGCCGATCTGCCCCCAGTGGGGCAGAAACCTCTAGACACCAACATATATGTTTTTATGTATGGGGAACAACCCCTTAAGCAAGGGTCACTCCCCTGGTGGGCAAATTGTATTTAGACCATTTCTGCCCCCCTTGGGGGCAGATAGGTCTATTTTTGTTAGGCCAATCTGCCACCAAGGGGGCAGAAACCACTAGACACCAGGGATTTTTATTTTTTTGCGTTAATTTCACGCTAGGGGAGCGACCCCTTAGGCAAGGGTCATTCTCCTGAGGGGCAAATTTATTTTAGGCCGTTTCTGCCCCCCCTTGGGGGAAGATTGGCCTATTTTTATCTAGCTGATCTGCCCCCAGGTGGGCAGAAACCACTAGGCATCTGGGATTTTTTTTTGTGCCACTTTCACGCAAGGGGAGTGACCCCTTAGGCAAGGGTTGCTCCCCTGGGGGGGGATTCATTTTAGGCCATTTCTGCTCCCCTCAGAGGCAGAAACCACTTAGGCACCACGGATGAGTGTGTGTGTTTTGTTTGTGGGGGCAGCCCCTTGGGCAAGGGTCGCTTCCCATTTTTGGAAGGCCCATCTGTCCCCAAGGGGGGGCAGAAGCCCACCAGAGACCAGGGAAGATATTATTTCAAAATAAGAGGGTGGGGGTGTGGCCATACCCCCACCCCACATTAATGGGGCCAAAGTTGTTCTGCCCACCAGTGGGCAGATGGGGCAATTACCTCTAATCCACACCCCGGGGAAGCAGAAAGTCTACTAGATGCCAAGGAATAAAAAAAAAAAAAAGTAGGGTAGTAGCTACTAACTAGTACGGGCCTGGTTATGCCTCCACCCCAAATGAAGGGGGTAACAGTCTTTCAGTTCTCCCCCCCACACACTAAAACATCTTATCCCACTGCAAGCAAGAGGACATTTGATTATTTTGGGTTTTGGTTTTACATTTGGGCTGTGGTACTTTAAATTTCGGAACCACACTGGAGGCATGGCCCTATCATGCCGATTTTAGTATCAGAGAGCCGCAAATGGCAAATACGATATGTACGAGTGTTTTTATCGCGTTTCATCAATGGAATGACCTTGTATATGATACTGCATATTGATCCCATTTTAGAACGACAGCCATTTTGTGATTGCCCTCACATAGGCCAATGTCTAATGCTGAAAACGAGTCTGAAGGACACGTACACCTTTGCTGACTCCTCTGTGACCTGGGCAAGCTGACTCCACTGCAGAAGCCAAACCTGTTCGGCCAGTTTCTTTCCCAGTGGCCGAATGAGATTAGTATCAAGGCACAACACATCATAAACCTTTCATCACACACAAACCATGCCTAATCTTACACACACCTGTCTCTGTTTCTTTCTTTATGACTTGCTTTAAAAGGAGGAGGTGCCCGTTTATATTGGGGGTCCGTCGATATCTGATGAAAGTACTAAGCCTTTCTGGGTAATTTGATTGAGGGCTGGACAAACTGGAATATGGGCTTGTCATCATAACCCTGCTATTTCTTTGTAGTGAAATATGTGAATGGTCAACTGTAATCCTGTTAAAACCCCAAAGGCTACTCACATGTTGCCTCTCTAGCTTTTCTCATTTGTTTAGGAATGTGACTGGTACAGCCCCTTGCATGCCTAGGGCATAATAAATGATATAAAAGGTCTGAGCTAAGACCATTTCGGCGGACTGCCTCTTTCAGTTGCTATAGGTCAGCTTCTGGGAGACGTAGTCTCACTCATTTGAGTTTAATAAAGATGTCTTTTCATATTTCAGCTTCTTTGCCAAGTTCTTTGTTCTATTACCCTGAGAATGAAAATCTCTAATACTTCATATGGTGCAGCCAACACAGGGCTCATCAGAGAGGTGACTTTCTGTGGGAGTGATCTTGTCAGGAGACTGAAATCTACTGAGGAGGACAGAACAGGATTCTACCAAGAAGGTACTCTGTGCGCAGGGATTCTGGAGATTCTTTGATTATGCAGCCCAGTATATTTCTGATCTTCCTGATTTTGATCCTCCACATGATGTCACCCCTGACTGAGAACCTTTTTGGCGTAAGTAAAAAAAAAAAAAGACTGTTAGGTCATTTAGAACTTGGCACTTAGAATTTGGACAACTATTTGTTTGGTATAGCTTTGATAGGTTTGTATAGGTTTGTATACGCAAATTGCAATTTGTGTAGGCAGGTAATGAAGAGACTTTTTCTCCATCTGCTTTAGTTGAAGTATAAGTGGGTCGCTCCCAGTCCTTAGTTCTTTGGTCCTTTGGTTCTTAGTTTTTGGTTCTTGGTTCTTAGTATTGGTCCTTAGTTTTATTTGAAGATTGCAATTTTCAAAAACCGAGGGTCTCGTACATTTGCGAGTGTATCGATAGAGATAGCCCCTTGAAGTTTGAAGCTCGGTTAGTGAGCGAAGATGCCTAATCGTAGCAAATTTGGTACTTGGTTTGGTTTTTGGTGGCAACAGGGATTCCCGATTGGAGGATTCATGTCTGATACCTCCGATTGGAACTCCAACTTATGAGTTCTATTTTAAACACGGCCTGGGCCCCATCACGTTTAATAAAGTATGGGTCCGCTATTCTTGGAAATAAATGTCTGTGAGGCTGTTTTTGCAGTTTTTTGGAACACTATTGAGAAAAGTTTTCTTTTCTCTTGTAAATATGACTTACAACTAGGATCTGCAAATGGTTCTGTAAGTAAATTGCGACGGCGCTATTTATGAAAAATGGCTAAAGCGCGCTGTATTGTGTGTCCTGAGTGTTTTCTGTTTATATCTGAAATGAGCTCAATGTGTGTTTGTGGGTCTTCTTGATGTTTTCACTTTGTTAAGTAAAATGTTGGTTAATTAATATTAAGTAGAAACTTAGAAAAAATCCAGAAATGAACCATGTAATGTGCTAACATAGCTATATGTTGCTCTTTAATTTATAGAATGAGCAATTGTGCACATATACAAAACTGCCGTTAAATGCTTAATAAATTAGAAAACACATTCAATAGATATAAATAGGGCCCCCAAAAAAAACTAAATTATCTATTTTTGCAAAAAAAAAAAAAAATTTACAGCATTTTTCTTAGATGCATTGTATTAGATGTTCACAGGCAAACTTTTCAGCTGCAGTATATTTGATAGGAATGTTCAATTCAGCCAGCACTTTCCCAGTTAAACACGGGTGGAATTTTGCACAACCTTCCTTTTAAATGAAAGTGGCGCAAAAATGTGACGCATTTCAAGTTAGGCTTATGCGCTTAGGCTTGTGAGTTAATGTATCCCAAATAATAGGCAAGGGATGCAGCTTGCTTTTATATGTGGAATTATCACAAAAAAAAGAATAATTTTTTTTTTTTTTTTTTAAAGAAAATTATTAATTATGGAAAAATTATTTTAAAAAATAAGTGCCTTTCAAAATCGTTTTTTAATATTTATAAAGCTTAATACCTATACTATGACCTCCTAGCATTAAAATTTAATTTAAGTTATGTTCCACCGCTAAAATTACATTTGTATGTTCAATTTTCCCTTGGCGCAGGAGCAAACAAGCTCCTTTCTATAAAGTATAAGTTAATATTTTCAATGGCTGACTCATGGATTGTGTAATAGACATTCTGGTAATGCATATTATGCAAGAAAATTGTAGGATATTGATTTTTTAATGCCTAAAATATCAAAGTCGATTTTGGGCAAAAGCACTATTTAAACTGCATTTTCTTTCATTCAGAGTACTTTTTAAAGTGTCTCAGGCTTCAGTAAATGCATACATTTAGGTTTGATATATATTTGCAGGTTGTGCCTTCTTATGATTCAATGAGTCAATGTGCCAGTACAAAGGCTTGTTTTAATATCAAGGTTGAAGGTTCTAACTTCAGCTGGGCCTACTGAGACGTTCATTCATTCGAGGTTGATGAAATATGTACCATTGCATGGGATTGCAACAAGCATTTATTCTAACAACTGGTATGTGTGTTATTAAGGTTTGTGAATTATTCACAGTAAATGTAGTTTAATAATCTGGAAATAGAGATAATTTTTTTTAGCGCCTAAAAAGGAAAAATTATTTTTTTAAATAGAGTGAATTATTGCAGGTTAGAAGGAAAATAGGAAGGCCTACTGTCTTTGACAGATTCAGAGTGGCAGAAGCTAGGAGAGCTACAGAGGCTGGCTCAAGTCACGCTGCTGAGATGCTATCTTTAGTTTTCCCATAAACAATGGAGGAGGCTGTCATGTTGACACTTGTGACCTTTTAAATTAGGGCCTTGTCTCTGTGAAATGCAGAATGACCCTACGGGCCTCTAAAAGTGGGATTTCTGGTTTCTCCAGAAGAACATCAATACAATTAAAGAACTTAATTCCAAAGGGAGAATATAAAAAAAAGGGGTTTCTTCGAAGGTCCCAACATCATGTTAAATGCTCTGCAAAACTGATACATTTGTGTCTCCGCTCTAAAAAAATAAAATGATGCCTGCTAGTTGCTTTTATTTGACAGAAAACGAAGTGTTGCATTAAGTCTTAGACAGAAAATAAGATGCAGCCCTTTTCTAAAATTTTGAAGGCTACATGCCTTAATGAGAACGATTTGCCAATTAAGACTTATTTTTCACAGTGGAAATTGTAGGTGCCAAATTAATATGGAGTGTCAGTGTAACAATTTTTACTTTTAGAAAGGTAAAACTTAGGTGGTTTTGATGTTGCGAAGTAACTGACAAGAGGGTAACAGTTAAGTAATGGAAATTTATTTTCGTGTATTTGGTCCTATCATGAATTGTTCTTGCTGGTCCTGTATGTTAGAAGAGAAACAGTAAAGTTATAATTGACAGCAGATTTCCATTGCCTGGTGATCTACTGTCAAAAGGAGGGTAAGGATTTTAAACCTGACAAATTAAACAGGCCCAAATATTGGGTTTTGGGCTGCAGGTTTACAGTGCATAAAGTACATGACATGGTGTTGTGTGTCACCGCTTATTCACACATCCTATTGTTTTGTCTATGCTTTTTGTGCTTGATACACAGCAAGTATATCTGATGGCTTGACGTTTTGTGCGTTTTTATTATTTTTTATTTGTTTTTTGCATGTTTGTTGCTGCTTTTGATACTAGTACAAGCTCCCCTGTGTTGTGAGGGGATGGTCATGACGATGCCCATCGCTATGCAACAGTTGGTTGAACTTGTTCTGGTTACTAAATTCCACAGATAATGATATTTCATGCTGTGAACATAAGAGACAACACTTCACCAGTGCATGTCTATTTGGCTATAATGGTATTGAAGGAAAATAAAAAGAGATATACAGGATCAAAGTGTGTCACCTGCAGTTAGTCACGTTACTGCCCCTTCCCTTAAAGGAACAGGCAGCCCTACATTTATGTAGCCTTGATTGGACCTAAGGATGAAATTATAGATCTGTGACTCAAGGTGGCCTAATTTCTATATTACATTAGTTAATGATGTTCTGTTTCCTAAGTAGCATATGGCTTTTGTTCCTTAAAAGAAAACCAGGTTTTCATTTTTTCCTGAAGAAGGAACTGAAACATTAGCTAGGAGAACCGTATATGGTGTAGTCGCCAACGGTAGAGTTAAAATTTGTGTAACTTTGGCCTTTGTGTATCACCCGTACTCTCGGTGTTGTGTCACATGCCTGACTATCACCCAAATAATTTTTTGTTCTTCCTATAGATTTTTTTCTTTTGTTACTTCCTCTGACCAATGTCGCATCATGCTTAGTTATTGAGATTTTAGCTATGTCCTAGTCCCATTTCTCTTTTTCGAATTCCTTTCACCAGTCAGCCCTTTTATTATTATTGATGTATTGTTCAGGTTCACATTTCCAGACTGCAGTGATGTACCAGGGACCCCCATGTTATGTATAATTCCCTTTGGTATGACCAGACTGGTTTTCAAGAATTTGCCTTAGGCCTGCTTCACTGTTTTTCAGCCTGACTGTCAGGGTAGCGATAGACTGGTTAACTGACTCAATATTATAGTAAGACAAGTTTTCCATCTCAATAGGAGATATCTTATGTTTACCTTTTTGAACATGACAAATTTTCAATGTCTATTTTAATTTGGTTTTCGGTTCCCTTCTGTTCCTGTTACTTTAATTTTTGGTGGGATCAGATGTGTCCTAATCATGCAAATGTCAGGACCCTCTAGTTCTTGTCTTTTTGTTTGCACATTTGACTATTAGCCTGTGTATTGCATAGTGCACCTGATGCACAGTTTTTAAAGGAAGGTTTCTACATGTCCCTGATAATCGGTATCATGTGATTTCTCTATTGAGATGTTCTAAGATAAGGAGGAACACCTAGACTTAATCATTGAGGAAAATATGTGTTTACCCCATTAGACAATGCCACTGTGTGAGGAAATCCATTCAGATAGAATTCTCATGTAGCTATAGATGGCAGAGAATAATGGAAAGAACCCAATTAAAGATGCTAGAGACCCTGTTTTGCCCTTCTGCCTTTGTCTTTGTATTTTATGCCCATGGTGTATGGCTACTCCTTTGAAGATTGCAGACCACCTGCTTGCAGTCCCCTTGTTAAAAACCATGAACTGTTTTTGTACTAAATTGAAGGAAACTAACAACTGTGGCACATTTCCTACGTCACTAGATTCTGCGGGTATCAAGTCATAATAACCTGCAGGACATTGATTTAAGCCTAATTCCCATCAGTGACAGCTACAGATGAAAGACGGACGTCTTGGCCCTACAGTCTCAGCACCCAGAAAGTAGCAAAGCTGGTCAGCGATCGCCAGCGCATGGTATCGTACTTGCTCCATCAGACGGCGTTGGACATCACAAAACCAAAGTTTCAGTGTAAAAGAGCAAAAGAGAAGGATTCCTGTTGTTGATGGCAGAGCTGTTTTGAGGTTTCATTTCTCTACCTGTCATGTGCTGGTAACCTCTGACAGTGTGCAATTCCTTGAGCCCCTTGGCCTGAGTTTTGGCCACACCCCCCCTTTTCTTTGCTCCAACGGAAGAAGGGCAGTGCACCGGAGATTTCAAGTTTGGAAAAAGGCACTATATTGTGGTGCCCATGAAAGAGCAGCTTGAGCGTCCTCTGACACTAAATAATGAGTGTTGGAGTCTGAAAGTGCTGCTGAGCTTGAGCTATTTCCCAATTAATGGTGCTTGGGTCTGCACGAGATGATTTGTGCCCTTGATCAATGAAGAGCACATTGTTTGTAGTGTCTGCCACAGAGGAGAGACACTGGTGCATTGCTTTAAGACATTGAGACTTTCGAGTGAGCTGTGGGTGTTTGCCAGGAGGGCACTCCAACTAAGCAATACTTTTCTCATGAAGAGGCCTGAATTGAGAGGCCCATGCGAAAGAAAACAACAAAAGAAAATTTGATGGACAATAGAAGCCTGCCAGAGAGGCTTTTTGAACGGACTCTGGGCATAATTGGGGAACAAGAGGTTTCCGTGTGATTGTATAGACTAGGTGTTAGGAGACTGATTGTTTTGCTGGCATTGTTTTAAAGTACTATTCTGTTTAGTAAAAGCAGAATAAAGTCAATTTTCTGTGGAAAGAGTACCCCCTTTTCACCTTAGAGCATTGATGAGAGTCACCACTGTTCCACCTGAACATACCAAAATTACTGAAATGCAGAGGAGCCCTAAAAATGTTACTAGATAATTTTAGGATTTGCTTTTTGGTTAGGGTTGTGAAAAATTATTATTTCATTTGTAATAGTGGTCACTACTTTCTCCCGTTGTCTATATGTTCTTAATAACGTGTTTTCTAGTGTCTTTTAAACATGACGTTGTCATTTATGGATGGGATTGTTTTTCTCTACTCAATTGACTTCTGCACCCACTTCCCAACCTATGTCTTTTCCTACTATTGTTTCTTTGCACTCTTTTCACCCTTTTCCTGAACATGAGCAGGTTAGAAGATCAGAATTCGTAAGCAATTCTTTTGTACAGCTTCTGCATCAACACTAGTTAGTAGTGAACATCACTAATTGTTGGGTGTGTGATCTTATGCCACCTACTGCAGATAGAGGTATTCCTTATTTTGTCCTGCCATATGTGGCCTTTTGTGCTACTTCATGTTCGAGGAGACCTGTCCAGAGAGAGTTACCAAGTACTAGAATTTTGCTCCAGCAACATCTCCATGGCCTTATGAATATAGACCCGGACTCAGATTAGTATGAGTATAGTTGTTGCCTATGTAAGGGCAAAAGGAGGGTCTGTGGTACTTTAAATTTCGGAACCACACTGGAGGCATGGCCTTATCATGCCGATTTTAGTATCAGAGAGCCGCAAATGGCAAATACGATATGTACGAGTGTTTTTATCGCATTTCATCAATGGAATGACCTTGTATATGATACTGCATATTGATCCCATTTTAGAACGACAGCCATTTTGTGATTGCCCTCACATAGGCCAATGTCTAATGCTGAAAACGAGTCTGAAGGACACGTACACCTTTGCTGACTCCTCTGTGACCTGGGCAAGCTGACTCCACTGCCTGAAGCCAAACCTGTTCGGCCAGTTTCTTTCCCAGTGGCCGAATGAGATTAGTATCAAGGCACAACACATCATAAACCTTTCATCACACACAAACCATGCCTAATCTTACACACACCTGTCTCTGTTTCTTTCTTTATGACTTGCTTTACAAGGAGGAGGTGCCCGTTTATATTGGGGGTCCGTCGATATCTGATGAAAGTACTAAGCCTTTCCGGGTAATTGATTGAGTGCTGGACAAACTGGAATATGGGCTTGTCATCATAACCCTGCTATTTCTTTGTAGTGAAATATGTGAATGGTCAACTGTAATCCTGTTAAAACCCCAAAGGCTACTCACATGTTGCCTCTCTAGCTTTTCTCATTTGTTTAGGAATGTGACTGGTACAGCCCCTTGCATGCCTAGGGCATAATAAATGATATAAAAGGTCTGAGCTAAGACCATTTCGGCGGACTGCCTCTTTCAGTTGCTATAGGTCAGCTTCTGGGAGACATAGTCTCACTCATTTGAGTTTAATAAAGATGTCTTTTCATATTTCAGCTTCTTTGCCAAGTTCTTTGTTATATTACCCTGAGAATGAAAATCTCTAATACTACAGGGCCATGAGAGCTTGGCTAACTCTCAAAATTGTCCCACTTGGAATGGTGAGGGCTGCACTTTTTGGACTCTGGGACGCTGCCATGTAGAAAAATCCACAAGATCTAGACACATCTGAAAACTAAACATCTGGTTGATTCCAGGGTGGTGTGATTCACATGCACCCCGCACCATTTTCTTACCCACAATGCCCTGCAAACCTCCAACTTAGCTGGAAATCACATATTTTCCCCACATTTTTGTGACGGAACCTTCTGGAATCTGCAGGAATCCACAAAATTCCTACCACCCAGCATTGTCTCATCTATACCAATAAAAATTCTGCTGCACTTGTCAGCCTAAAAATATTTTTTTTCAAACTTCCCTTTTGGACACGCTTTGGTTCCACCTCAATTTTGACATGTTTTTGGCTCTTCCCTCTCACAGGCACTTGCCCACCTACACAAGTGAGGTTTCATTTTTACCGGGAGACAGAGAAGAACATTCGGTGGTAGGAAATTTGTCCAGGTGTGAAAAAATGTGATTTTTTTAGCTAAATTTGAGGTTTGCTGAGGATTCTGGGTAAGAAAACATTGGGGGATCCACGCAAGTCACACCTCTCTGGACTCCCTCGGATGTCTAGTTTTCAGAAATGTCTGGGTTTGGTAGGTTTCCCTAGATAGCTGCTATGATAATATTGATGGGTTCAGATGGTGTTTTAGGGCATTTCCTTTCTCAGCACTAGGCCTACCCACATAAGTGAAGTACCATTTTTATCAGGAGACTTTGGGGAATGCTGGGTGGAAGGACATTTGTGGCTCCTCTCAGATTGCAGAACTTTCTGTCACCAAAATGAGAGGAAAAAGTGTTTTGAGGTTTGCAAAGGATTCTGGGTAACAGAGCCTGGTGAGAGCCCCACAAGTCACCCCATCTTGGATTCCCCTAGGAGTCTAGTTTTCAAAAATGTGCAGGTTTGGTACGTTTCCCCAGGTGCCGGATGAGCTAGAGGCCAAAATCCATAGCTGGGCACTTTGCAAAGAACAGCTTTGTTTTCTATGGGAAAATATGATGTGTCCACGTTGTGTTTTGGGACATATCCTGTTGCGGGAGCTAGGCCTACCCACACAAGTGAGGTGCCATTTTTATCGGGAGACTTGGGGGAACACTGAATAGAAGGAAATTTGTGGCTCCTCTCAGATTCCAGAACTTTCTGTCACCAAAATGAGAGGGAAAAGTGTTTTTGTTAGCCAAATTGTTAGGTTTGCAAAGGAATCTGGGCAACAGAACCTGGTGCGAGCCCCACAAGTCACCGCATCTTGGATTCCCATACATGTCTAGTTTAAATAAATTAGCAGGTTTAGTAGGTTTCCCTAGGTGCCGGCTGAGCTAGAGTCCAAAATCTATAGCTAGGCACTTTGAAAAAAACACGTCAGAATTCACATGCTTGTACGGGCACCCCGAAATTCAGAGATGTGCAAATAACCACTGCTTCTAAACACCTTATCTTGTGCCCATTTTGGAAATACAAAGGTTTCCTTGGTACCTATTTTTCAGTCTTTATATTTCACCAAATGAATTGCTGTATTCCCGGTATAGAATAAAAAACCCACTGCAAGGTGCAGCTCATGTACTGGCTCTGGGTACCTAGGGTTCATGATGAACCTACAAGCCCTATATATTCCCACAAACATAACAGTATATTGTTTTTAAAAATCTGACATAGCAGGAAAAAGATACAGAGTAAAAAATAGAGAAAAATGGCAGTTTTTTTACCTCAATTTAATTTGGTTTTTGTATTTCAGCTGTTATTTTCTGTAGGAAAACCTTGTAGGATCCACACAAATGACCCCTTGCTGAATTCAGAATTGTGTCTACTTTTCAGAAATGTTCAGCTGTCTGGGATCCACATTGGTTTCACTCCGATTTCTGTCACTAAGTGGACGGAGGCTGAAAGCACAAAAAATAGTAAAAATGGAGTTTGTCCCAGTAAAATGCCAAAATTGTGTTGAAAAATGTGGTTTTCTGATTCAAGTCTGCCTGTTCCTGAAAGTTGGGAAGCTGGTGATTTTAGCACCTCAAACCCTTTGTTGATGCCATTACCAGGGAAAAAACCATCAGCTATCTTCTGCAGCCCTTTTTCCCATTTTTTTTAAAAACAAATTAACTTTTATCTGTATTTTGGCTAATTTCTTGGTCTCCTTCAGGGGAACCCACAAACTCTGGGTACCTATAGAATCCCTAGGATGTTGGGAAAAAATGACGCAATTTTGGCGTGGGTAGCCTATATGGACAAAATGTTATGAGGGCCCAAGCCTGAACTGCCCCAAATAGCCAAAAAAAAGGCCTGGCACCTGAGGGGGAAAAGGCCTGGCAGCGAAGAGGTTAAGGTAATGCCATTTGTGATGAAAAATGCCCCTGCCACCTTTCAGAGGTTGGTCAACGAGGTGTTGGCTGGGCACGATGAGTTCACTGCCGCCTACCTGGATGACATTGCTGTCTTCTGTTCCACATGGGAGGAATACTCGCAAGACCGCCGTAAAGTGTTAGATGCCCTGCAAAAGGCAGGCCTCACTATTATGGCAAGCAAGTGCCACAAATAGGGCAGAGTTCTGTGGAGTACTTGGGACACCAGGTAGGGAATGGCCAGGTGGCACCCCTACAGCAAAAACAAATTGACACCATTCTGGCTTGGGAGCTTCCCAAGACCCAGACTTAAAGGAGAGCCTTTTTAGGTCTGACAGGATACTATAGGAGGTTTGTCAAAGGGTATGGCACAATTGTTGCTCCCTTGACTGAGTTGACCTCCAAAAAAGCAGCCCAGAAAAGTGATCTGGACTGAGTCCTGCCAGATGGGTTTTGATGCCCTGAAGGCTGCCATGTGCACAGCACCTGTGTTGAAGGCACCTGACTACTCCAAGCAGTTTGTTGTGCAAACAGACGCCTCAGAGCATGGTATTGGAGCAGTACATCTCACAGCTTAATGAAGAGGGCCTAGATCAACCTGTAGCCTTCATTAGCAGGAGGTTACTTCCCAGGGAACGTAGGTGGAGTGCCATAGAACGTGAAGCTTTTGCTGTGGTCTGGGCGCTGAAGAAGTTAAGACCCTACTTGTTTGGGACTCACTTCCAGGTTCGGACGGACCACAGGCCCCTCAGATGGTTAATGCAGATGAGGGGTGAGAATCCAAAACTGTTGAGGTGGTCCATTTCCCTACAGGGGAAGGACTTTATGGTGAAACACCTCCCTGGTACAGAACATGCCAATGCTGAGGTTGGGTAGTTGCTCCCCACTTTCAGCTGGGGGGGACAAGTGTTAGACTTTTCATCCTTGGCGTGGGCTCCCTTCCCTCTGTTCCCCAGGTTGTTGATGTGTGCTGGACTCTGTTTTTGCTGTTTTTGTTACTCTGGGTACTTTACCACTACTATCTAGTGCTAAATTGCAAGTGCTCCTATGTAAAATGTATGTGTAATTGGATTTCCATGATTGGCATATTTGATTTACTGGTAAGTCCCTAGTACAGTACATTAGAGGTGCTCAGGGCCTATAAATCAAATGCTACTAGTGGGGCTGCAGCACTGGTTGTGCTACCCATACAAGTAGCCCTGGAAACATGGATCAACCTGCCACTGCAGTGTCTGTGTGTGCAGATGTTAACTGCCAATTCGACTTGGCAAGTGTATCCACTTGCCAGGCCTACACCTTCCCTTTTCTTACATGTAAGACACCACTAAGGTAGGCCCTAGGTAGCCCCCTGGGCAGGGTGCAGTGTATGTTTAAGGTAGGACATATACTAATGTGTTTTATATGTCCTGACAGTGAAATACTGCCAAATTCGATTTTCACTGTTGCAAGGCAACATGGGGGCTACCTTTAAAAATGATTAAAGCATAGCTTCCCTTTGGGAGCAGATAGACATGTGGAGTTTGGGGTCTCTGAGCTCACAATTTAAAAATACATCTTTTAGTAAAGTTGGTTTTGAGATTGTGTGTTTGAAAATGCCACTTTTAGAAAGTAGGCATTTTCTTGCTTAAATCATTCTGTGACTCTGCCAGTTTGTGAAGTCTGGGAGCTGGGGTGTAGCATACATATTCTGATGAGCCATCTGTGCTAGGAGGGAGGAGAGGAGTGGTCACTTACACCTGAAAGGGCTGTGCCTGCCCTCACACTATGCAGTCTCCAACCCCCTGGCGTGTGTCTGTGGCCTGGCCTTGGCAAGACAGGATTTCACAAACAAGGGAGACTTTCCTTTGAAGTAAGCCTACTTCAAAGGCCAAAATGGGTATAAGAAGAACACCCAAAACCATAGACTTTAGATCACTTCTGGACATCAAGAGGAACCTCTGCCTGCCTGAAGAAGAGCTGAATAGGCCTACCTCAATGAAAGAGTGAACTTCCACATTCCCACGTGCCACCTCCGCTCCGCCGACCTCGCCACAGTCTCCTGCATCCAACGCACCACCTCCGGAGGCAGATCCTTCTCCTACTTTGCCCCCAAAACCTGGAACTCCCTCCCCACCAACCTTCGCAAGACCCGGGACCTCCTGTCCTTCAGAAAACACCTCAAGACATGGCTTTTTGAACAGTAAAAACTGCATCCCCCCATCTTTTTTCTCCCCCCCCACCCCACAGCGCCTTGAGACCCTTACGGGTGAGTAGCGCACTCTATAAATTTTTTGATTGATTGATTGATTGAAGAGCTGAGGAGAAGTGCTGCCCTGTCTGAGACCGTGCTTTTTGGAGCTATCCTGCAGTTGCTGCTTCTGCCTGTGCAAGAGGACAAAGACTGGACTTTGTGTGCCTTCCTGCTTGTGAAGAAATCTCCAACGGCTTGTCCCGAGCTTGCCTCATATTGTTGAAGTCTCAGGGCCATCAAAGACTTCTCCTGCCAGCACCTGGACTCTCTGCTGAGACTCCTTCCCTGACAAGTGGTGCCCTATCCAGTTCCTGGGGCCTTGGAAGGTGAAGCTGGCAGACCAAGACTGAAAATCCACGCACAAATATCGACGCACCTTCTCAGAAGTGGCTGAAAAGCGACACGCGCCAGCTTCGCAGCAGAAATCAACGCTCCACTGGCATCGCAGCTGGAAAATCGACACACGTAGCTGGAAGAACGATGCGCAACACCCGCCAATAGAGGCTGAAAATGTTGCAACCCACATTGCGCGGTTTTGCTGATACCATGCAGCAGAATTTTCTAATCAAACTTTTCTGGGTGCGGAAAATCGACGCAACGCCTCTGCGGACCCGAGTGCTTGCCCGTATCGACACATCCCTCTCCTGTGGAGAGGAAAAACAACACACGCTGACCCGACCGGAGAAACGATGCATGGTCTGATTTGCAGGTGAGTAATCAACGCACCACTTACCTTATTCAACGCATACTCTCCTGTGCGTGTTATTTTGATGCTTCCCATGTACTTTTCAATGCTAACAGTGTTCTTACTGTTTTTTCATAGATTTAAGACTCTTTTGCTTTTAAAATTAATAAGTTGCCTTGTGTATGTTGGATTTTTGTAATTTTGGTCTTGTTTTGTTTAGAGAAATATTTTCTATTTTTCTAAACCTGTGTTGTGCCATTTTGTAGTGTTTTCATTGAGTTACTGTGTGTGTTGGTACAAATACTTTACACCTAGCACTCTGACGTTAAGCCTGTCTGCTCGTGCCAAGCTACCAAGGGGGTGAGCAGGGGTTAGCTGAGGGTGATTCTTCTTTACCCTGACTAGAGTGAGGGTCCTAGCTTGGACAGGGGGTAACCTGACTGCCAACCAAAGACCCATTTCTAACAGTGCTACATAAGTAAAAGGTAGGGCATGTACGTTTACGTTTTATATGTCCTGGTAATAAAAACTCCCAAAGTAATTTTTCACTACTGTGAGGCCTATTCCTCTCATAGACCAGCATTAGGAACTTCTTACTATATGGTTAAGCATTAATTCCCAATCAGAAAGGAGTAGCTACATGTTTCATATCTTTGGAATGGTAATAATAAATATCTTCTTTACTGGTAAAGTCGGATTTAACATCACTATTTTAGAAATGCCACTTTTAGAAAGTATGTATTCATCTGCATACTGATGGGTCTTTCTGCTCAGGGAGGATGGGAGGGGTCCAGACTTACACTTCAAAGGGTAGTGGCCTGTCCCTTCACAAAGGACTGATTAACACCACCCCCCTCCCCTAGAAAGCCTGGTAGACAGGGCTGGGTCAAAAGGGATCCTTGTGCACTTCAGAGAGTACCTTTGAAGTCATCCCCTACATCAAATACACTCTTTGGTATAAGTACTGTGTCTCTGGCCACCTAAGATCAGTACACTACTAGACCTGGGTGGAGCCCAGCTAGAGTAAAGACTGCTGTTCTGTAAGGATTGCCCCTTTGCTGTGACTGACTGTTCTGATGGTCTTCTTTTCTGCTTTGCTAAGCTACCCTGCTGCCTGCTGATCTCTGCCCTGCTGAGGACAAAAGCTGGAGCCATCTCCCTTGAACCCAGTGTGACTCCAGGGCTTGCTTGTTTGCCTTCTGTTTCTTGAAGACTCAGGGATATAAAAGACTTCCCCCTTTCTGCCCCTGCCATAGGACTCTGTACATGGTGAGTCCAGCAGTCAGGCTTGACAACAATCAGAGCCTAGCTGATTGACCGTTTGTTTTTGAGCCAAGCAAATGCTCTGCTTTGTTAAGAACTGGGCATTTTAGGTGGTGCAGAAGCGAGCACTATACGAGCATTTCTCTTTCATAACTTACTCTACACAATTGGTGCGTGCCGAGTGAGCCACACTCCCTCTGGGCACGTTGCCAAGGCAACAATGAGTTTACTAGCGCCATCTCCCTTGCCTAAAGCATTTCCAAGGAGACAGCAGCACCGCCCCTTCCAATCTCAGCAAGCGGAATTCAGTGCTGTGAGGCCCCAACTCTGCTGTTCACTGCAGTTGTGTGCTCCAGCCCCCTATTAGGTACTCAGACTTGCCTCGACTTAGCACGTCAGCCTGGCTTGGCCCAGTGACTCCTCGTCTTCTGATGCCCGGACCACAAGGCTCTAACCTCTGCTATGCCGGCTCAGAGATGGTACTGTGATGATTACTACAGACCCATGAGGTCCTTGAAGTTACTTCACACTCGCCAGTGACTGAGTTCTTCCACGCGCCGCGGTCCCAAGGACCCATGGCAAACTCTTAAGCAAGTGCCCGTTGGGCACAAGACTACTCAGGAGCTTGTTGTGGAGACCAAGTGATCTACCACATGGCTAAAGAACGTTATTCTTGTGACCTAAAGAGGGTTATCCATAATTTAAATAAGTTTATAACATGTAAAGTATACATCTGATTTTTTCTAAACCTGTGTGGAGTCTTTTTGTGGTGTTTTCATTGAGTTGCTGTATTTTAAGTGTTGCACAAATATTTTACACGTTGCCTCTCATGTTAAGGCTGACTGCTCTGTGCCAAGCTACCAGAGGGTGAGCACATGTTAATTTAGGGTGTGTATCTGACTTACACTGCCTGGGGTGGTGGTCCCTACTTAGGGTGCAAACCTCTGCCAACTAGAGACACCATTTCTAACTAGTTTGAACATTGGGTGAATGCTGCTTATTGATAGGAGTGGGGGCAATTGGCAGAAATTGATTCTGGGGAATTCTGGGGAATTACAATATTATTTCGCAAGATTCTGTGGAATTTGTGACAGGCATAATTGGCATATGGCGATATTTTCTTAGCGTAAAATGCACTCTTGCATCCAAAATTGGATGCAAGGTTGCATTTTGCGCTCAGAAAATAGCACAACTAAATACCATTGGGCACCGCAGAGCATATAAGGGCAGAGCAGGTGAGTGGTATACAGTGGTTTCTAATCTTGAACATACCCTTCAGCGCCCTAACATACTCTGCAGTAATCACTGTA
The DNA here is from genome assembly GCF_031143425.1 of Pleurodeles waltl. Taxonomy (NCBI): domain Eukaryota; kingdom Metazoa; phylum Chordata; class Amphibia; order Caudata; family Salamandridae; genus Pleurodeles; species Pleurodeles waltl. The sequence goes on from NC_090445.1 coordinate 255,787,274, forward strand.
GTGTGTGTAAGGGGGCTGTGGTTTATGCACTGCTGTGCAGGGATTTTTAAACACGGCTGAAAGACGAAGCAGTCCTGTTTAAAAATCACTGAAGATTACATTTTAATCTGCAGTGTTTTTTAAACATAGTGGGACTTCTCCCCCTTCAAGCCCTCTTTAGAAACTATTTACTGAAGATTTTTACCACCGGCAGAGAAGCGGAATTTATAACATAAAGGGCAGCATGAGATGGAGGGGGGACGGGAAAAAGTGAAACACCGATTGAGAGTCTCTGGGCACTGAAACAAGTAAGCAAAATGGCAAGATAGTCCTGAATAATCTGAATAAACCAACTGGCAGAACAGAAGGAGGGGGAACATTTTATTGTGTATACACATCAAATACTTATATTTTCCCATCAACTCAGGCTCACAGTTTCATATTTTAAAGTTAATTAGTATTAAAATAAATGCTAGCACCTATCAAACCCTTGTGCTACTAACCAAAGTGTGGCATCTTACCATTAATGTTTATTTGAGATTGTTTGAAGCTGACGAAAGATGTTCCTATGTGATGGCAAAAATACACGCTGGTGTGCTGCGTACTCATGTATTATAGTGAAATTAAAAATACCACACAGTGTGCATCAGAGAAATAGACCATTTATCACGGTGTACTACATATATGTGAAAAAGAGGAAAAAAGAAAGTAATCTATAAAAGTAATAATAATTTAAGCAGTGGATCAAGTACCAAGATTCATTTTAATTGTGAGAGGACTCTCTCCACAACCTGAGCACATCTGAGTGTACAAACGTAAGTGAAGGGTTAGTGTCACTATTAATGTCTCGTAGTGCACTTACTAAGTTAAGAAGTGACTTACTACACAACATTATGATTCTCACAAAGAGAACAAGGAATGATGTCTGGTATCCGAACCTGACCAGTTTAAACATCAATATTTTGGAAAAAATTGCCCTCACCCACAATTTGTGAAATGCTTCATCATAGGGCCCTGCTAACACACTCTGAGATATAAATTCCCTTCACAGTGGAGCAGTAAGGGTGGGGGAACATAAAAGCACATAGGACAAGACCAACAATCATGGCACAGGGACCAAAGACGAACAACAAAAAGAGACATAAAACTGACTCAGGCTGACCACTTATCCTATTTTATTCTGGTACTGCCTGGACAGGATTAAAAATGTTATTGGTGGTGTTTTCAGGAATTAGTTGCCTGTACACCTTAATCTCTGTAGAGGGTTAACATGTTTCGGCCTGTTCAAGATGCCAACTTGGGTCATGCGGCCTTCGTCAGGACCTTCGTCCTGTCCCCGTAATTATAAAAGTCCCTTCCTGTCTTTTAATCAGGAGGTTCATTGATATGTGCCACTCGGTACACTTTTGTTTGTCAGCACACTCAGTTACCTGTGGAAACAAATACAGACATGATACCCAAACTTCAGTGGAGTATGGTATCCAGTCATGTAAATTATCCCCGGACCTTCACCTTAATGTATAGGGGAAAAATAGTTATTAAACTTGTGCATAAAGGTCCCCTAGTTATTATCTCAATATCTTGTGGAAGGAATAAAACTAACCTTAATCCACCCATGTTGATTAATTATCATAAATATATATACAAATACCCAGGTCCATAGACAGAAATAGAAGGCGTGTGTGTCTACACTTACCGAGTTTCATTTATACTCTCTTTCATCAGAGCCGGGTGGGAGCACCACCCTGTAGTCACACACTGTATAGGAACAGATCACCATAAATATAAAGATTGGGAGTAGCTGTGTTAACACATAATATGTTTACCCTTTAGGTATTAACAAAAATGGTTCTGGACTGTCGATAGTCTTTTAAGAATGTGTCTATTTCAGACGTAGTCCAATGTTTCCGCCCGCCGGCCTGATGATATTCACTACTTAATATTGCGGCCGCCTACTTATATATCAGCGCCCCCAAATGCCGTCTTTCCGATATAAAAATAGTTATTCCGCCCGCCGGCCCTTAAATACTGAAACTTAGACTCGCCATGTTGGTGTAATCGAGCGAACAGTCAACCCAAATAGACGGGTGATCGTAGCTAAAGTGCGGGCAGTGACCGAGCGACCCACTATTATCTGGCCCCAGCCCCCCTCCTTCAGCTCCTTACTTCTTTAAGGGTCCGGTACTGCCGGTACCGCTGCTCCCCAGCGCTGTGTGTGGATACAAAGACACGGAGCCGGTGGCTCCTGGAAAAACGCTTCCGGGTATGATGATATTTGGGTCACCCCAGAAGCTGTAACGTGAAGTTAACAGAGCATGGCGGCCATCAATCAATCACAAACATTTATAGAGCGCGCGACTTACCCGTTAGGGTTCCAAGGCGCTAAGGGGGGGGGGGGGTGACTGCTACTGATCGAAGAGCCAGGTCTTGAGGAGTCTTCTGAAGGCGAGTAGGTCTTGGGTCTGTCGTAGGTAGGTAGGGAGCGTGTTCCGGGTCTTGGCGGCGAGGTAGGAGAAGGATCTGCCACCGGAGGTGGTTTGTTGGATGCGGGGGACGGTGGCGAGGGCGAGGCTTGCGGAACGTAGCTGGCGGGTCGGAGTGTAGAAGTTGAGTCTGCTGTTCAGGTAGGTAGGGCCGGAGTTGTGGAGTGCCTTGTGTGCGTGGGTGAGGAGCTTGAAAGTCACCCTCTTGTCGACGGGAAGCCAGTGGAGCTCTTTGAGGAGTGGGGTGATGTGGCTGTGGCGGGGGGCACTGGTGATGAGTCGGGCAGAGGCGTTTTGGATGCGTTGTAGTCGTCGGAGGTGCTTTGCTGGGATTCCTGCATAGAGTGCGTTGCCGTAGTCCAATCTGCTGCTGACGAGGGCGTGGGTCACTGTCTTCCTGGTGTCGGTCGGGATTCACTTGTAGATCCTGCGGAGGGTGTTGTAGCATGAGGAGGTGACGCCGTTGACTTGTCTGTCCATGGAGAGAGAGGAGTCAAGGATGAATCCCAGGTTGCGAGCGTGGTCGGTGGGTGTCGGTGCCATTCCAATGGTGGTGGGCCACCTTGAGTCGTCCCAGGTGGAGGGGGATGTTCTGAGGATGAGGATTTCCATCTTATTGGTGTTCAGTTTCAGGCAGCTGTTCCTCATCCAGTCGGCGACTGCTTTCATACCTTCGTGGAGGTTGGCTTTGGCGGTGGCGGGGTCGTTGGTGAGGGAGAGGATGAGCTGGGTGTCGTCGGCGTAGTAGATGATGTTGAGGTCGTGACGGCGGGCCACTTGTGCGAGGGGGGCCATGTAGATGTTGAACAGCGTCGGGCTCAGGGAGGAGCCCTGGGGGACGCCGCAGATGACGTTGTTGGCTTCTGAGCGAAAAGGCGGGAGCCGGACGGTCTGGGTTCTACCGGAGAGGAAAGATGCGGTCCAGGCTAGGGCTTTATCCGGGATACCGGCTTCTTGGAGACGTGTCAGTAGGGTGCGGTGGCAGACCGTGTCAAAGGCCGCTGAGAGGTCCAGGAGGATGAGGGCTGAGGTTTCGCCATGGTCGAGTTGGCGTCTGATGTCGCCCGTGGCGGCGATGAGGGCGGTCTCGATGCTGTGGTTGCGTCTGAATCCGGTTTGCGATGGGTCGAGGATGTCGTTGTCTTCGATGTGGCGTGTCAGTTGAAGGTTGACGATCTTTTCTGGGACTTTCGCTGGGTAGGGAAGGAGGGAGATGGGGCAAAAGTTCTTAAGGTCCTTGGGGTCGGCTTTGGGTTTTTTGAGGAGGGCGTTGATCTCTGCGTGCTTCCAGCATTCCGGGAAAGTGCCTGTTTCGAAGGAGATGTTGATGATCTTGCGGAGCTGGGGCGCGATGATGGAGTCGGCTTTGTTGAAGATGTGGTGGGGGCAGGGGTCGGTCGGTGATCCGGAGTGGATGGAGTTCATGGTCTTGCATGTTTCGTCGTCGTTGACGTTGGCCCAGGCGGTGATGAGGTTGGTGGTGCTTGGGTTCGGTGTGGTGATGGTGGTGGGCATGGTCGGGGTGTTGAAACTGCTGTGGATGTCGGCGATCTTGCTGTGGAAGAATGCGGCAAGGGAGTCGCAGAGTTCCTGTGAGGGCGGGATGTCGTTGACGTTGGCGCTGGGGGTGGACAGTTCATTAACGATGCAGAAGAGCTCTTTGCTGTCGTGTGCTTTGTTGTCTAGGCGGTCTTTGAAGGAGGTTCTCTTGGCGGTCCTGATGAGGTGGTGGCGGGTGGGGTCCTTGAGGGTTGCGTGGTTGTCCGGTGTGCGTTCTTGGAGCCATTTCTATTCCAGTTTCCTGCAGGCGCATTTGGAGGCCAGGAGTTCGTCGGTGAACCAGGAGGCTTTCTTGCTGGTGTGGTTGCTGGGGGGTTTCCTTAGCGGGGCGAGGATGTTGGCGCAGTTGTTGGTCCACTGTCTGAGGTTGTAGGCTGCGGCGTCGGGATCGGTGGGCTCCCTCGGGGGGGTCCTGGGAGAGGGAGGTGTGAAGCTGTTCTCCGATGACTTTGCCCCAACTGCGGCAGGGGAGCTGGTGGTTGTGGCGGTGTGTGGTGTTTTTTTTGTAGGTGAAGTGGATGCAGAGGTGGTCGGTCCAGTAGGGTTCGGTGGTGTGGTCGAAGGTGACGTCGTCGCTGGTGGAGAAGATGGCGTCTAATGTGTGGCCGGCGGCGTGGGTTGGTGAGGTGACGAGTTGTCTGAGGCCGAGGTTCGTGAGGTTGCTGATCAGCGTGGTAGAGTTGGTGTCGTTGTTGTTCTCGAGGTGGAGGTTGAGGTCCCCGAGGATGATGTAGTCCGTTGAGGCGAGTGCGTGGGTGCTTGCGAGGTCACCAATTGTGTCGCAGAACTGGGCCTGTGGTCCGGGGGGTCTGTAGACGAGCGTTCCTCTGAGGGTGGTGTTGGGTTCGGTGGGGATCCGGAAGTGTAGGAGCTCGGCGGCGTTGAAGTGGTCGTCTGTATGGGTGGTGATCTTGAGGGTGGACTTGTGGATGATGGCGAGTCCTCCTCCGTAGCTGTTGGTGCGGTCCCTGGGGGTGATCTTGTATCTGTCTGGGATGGCGATGGCGATGTCTGGCGCAGATGAGTCGTTCCACCATGTCTCGGTCAAGAAGGCTACGTCGGGGGCGGTGCTGTCGAGCAGGTCCCAGAGTTCGACGGCGGGCCATCTTGGGTGGGATCGTGAATATCGATCCCACTCAAGGTAAAACGGTGCCCAGATCGACATAGAACCAGGGCAGGAAAGGGGGAATATACTACACAATATCAGAAGTATGAAGAGTAACCCAGTCATTCACAGAGGATGGCCAGTGGCATAAGAAAAGGCAGCTGTGTTTGTTTCCAGAAAAAAGCTTCATCATTTTATGAGCTAACCAAGATGTCTCCAACCAGTCCTTCACAAGCTATTAGTAACTTGCATATACCTTCAGAGTAGCTTACATTGTTTTTAATTAAGCACATGGTCACATTTTCCATTTACAGTTAAGGGTAGGCTATGTTTATTTTACATTATTATCATCAGGCTGCAAATACCAGGGTCTGATATTGAGATTTATGATCCAGGCTGTGGCACATAGGAGAAGAACTGAAGCAATTAGGTTTCTGAATGTTTTTAAAAGGGGAAACATTAAAATGAAAAATTACTTCAAAGATTAAGTTAACTCTTCATTTTAATTTTCTCCCATTTCAAAGTGTCACATTCGCAAACAGCTGGCCTCTTGCTCTGAGTGGTCAGTAGACACTGTGCCATATTTATAAATGAAAAATACATTGACGTATTTGAATGGGAGACATTTAAATGAAAAATATTTCTATTAAACAATAAGTCTTAATGTTTTTCTCCATTTTCAATTACGCCAATTATTTCTTAATTTTTTATTCAGCATGTTTCTTCAATTTAAATTCCTCCTATTTAAACAAATGGCTGTAATTTTCGGTTATAAATATGACACCATGGCTACAGGGCATTGGGAGGAAGATGCCTATGTTTGTAAATGTGACACTTGGAAATGGAAGAACATTTCAATACTGAGCGGCATATTTACAAGAAAGTGGTGCATCAGCTATGATGCACCACTTTTCTTGCGCTCCCCTGCACCCTTAAAGTCACCATGGTAGAACTGTATTTACAATACGGCGCACAGTAGTGTCAACATTTTTACGCTATTGTTGCGCATTTGTCGACTAGCGCCAAAAATGATGGCGCAAGTTCAGCAGTGCATGGGGAGGCCCATTGGAAACAATGGGAGCATCACTTTAATGCCTGCTTTGGGCAGGTGTTAAAAAGTACGGGAAAGATGGTGCTGTGAAATCTCATAAATTTCACTGTGCCATTTTTCTGTGCCTTCTAATGGGGAAATGCCCCCTCTGCATACATTATGCCCGGTGCAGGCATAATGTGGTGCAAGGGTTACAAACTCAGATAATGCTTGCATTGTGGCACTTTGTAAATCTGGTGTGGGGAAAAGGCCTCCTTAACGCCACCTTAGCGTAAAAAAAATGATGCTAAGGCAGTGCAAGTAGGAACTAGGGGCTTGTAAATATGCCCCTGAGTTTAATGGAATCCATATAAACATAACGTTAACTCTTCAGTTTAATTTTCTTCCATTTCAAAGAGTCTCCTGTAAACACAGCAGGTATCTTGCCCCCAATGGCTGGTAGACACACTGCTGTATTTATAACCGAAAAATACAGCCATGAATTTAAGTGGAAAAAATTGAAAGTTTCCATATTATAAACATTTTTGCAAAACATTTTGATGCACTTTAAATTACTCCCATTTAAAAAAAAGAATTGTACATTTGTGTTACTGTCTTATCCAGGTGGCTGGTTGACACCTGTTCGGTATAAGTCAATAAGGACGCTCAATGAAGGACCACACGCCAATTATGAATACAATTTAGCTTTACTATAATTTCAGGTAAATGCAGGCATTTAGCACATCAACAAAAGTGGAATAAGAATAGCAATGAAAATCATCTATTCATATATATGTACACTACAAAGAGTATCTATGTATACGTATGAGCAAAGAGTTCATTGACAGAATAAGAATAGCAATTAAAAAAGCACATATATATATATATATATATATATATATACATACACTACAAAGAGCATCTATGTATACATCTGAGCAAAGAGTTCATTGACAGATATAAACTTGGAATAACTGTATACCAAAATGTGATACACTATGATGTTCAGGGAGCAGAATATAAACGAGTTGAATACTTCAGATAAGCTTTGATTTACTGCACACTAAAATGCATATTTCAATTACTGTGGCAGACTCACACTACGATGTTCAGTAAAGAAGAAAAACTATAAACAAGCTGAATTTCTCAGATTATAAACACAGTGCAAGCATAATAATCAATCATAATAATAGAGCAGAGAAACAAAAAGCCTTTCATCCCTGGGTGGAACCTAACTTAGTCCACGAATGCTGGGAAGCCCTCTACCGCCCGCTTGGACCTCTCTCCCCCTCGAGCGTCACGGTCTTGGAACAGCAAAACAAGGAGGCAGCTCTGGGTCTGAAGATGACTGTTTCATAACTCCATCTGCGAGCTTCAATTCCCTCACCCACCTTTCAGTGTTTAAATAACCTGAAGCTTGGATTCTTCCCCCTGCCAGTATTTTCTAGCTATGTTATCAGTACATGTCTCTTGGCTGCCTTGCCATTCCCTGGCCACTGTTTTCATTCCATCTTTTACTGTGGTCTCGTTCTCAAGGTTGAGACTGAATCTCCTTCACAGCCTGTTTCTCACACATGCAGCTGCGAATAAGTTTATCTACGGAATGTCAAAAGAAAACAAGCTTGAAAGCGAACATCGTGAATTTCTTCCATGTTGCTCTGGCTTCGGCAGGCATAACGCTCATCTACACTGTTCAAGCTAATTAACCCTTCTCGTCACAATGTCTTCCGCATCTTTCCCTATACTGATCAGTTACATATGTAACGGTTCCACATATGGCAAAAGATATGTCCTGTGCCGCAAGTACATACGCCCCAGGCTCTCAATCACTCATATACATACATTCCATTCATATGCCTGCATGGTCATACATTCCCCAATGCCCACATACTCACTGACACACATGACAGCCCTGTCATAGTGCCCCTAGTCAAAGTATTTTGTTCAAACCATAGTATCTGGCTCTGTGGACATCATACTTAAAGTCAATGAAGCTGAGCATGGGGGCGTCTGGTAACTATGCCCAAGTTGCTTGGCATTTAGTAGCTCACAATTATTTTCACTGATCAGAAAAGGTTGGAGACCCCTCCCTGTTCTATGGCCAGCAACAATGTGACAACAACAGTTAGAGGCCTACTGACTTTAGCAAATGCTTTTCAAAATAAAAAAGCCAGGCCTAATGCCTTTGAAACACCTTTTCACAATAAACAGTCCAGGCCCATGACATCAGACATAACATTTCCCTGCACACCAATCAAGCCTATAGCTGTTATCCATGTAGGTTATTGACTGCCCTCATCCAATCTGTGCTGCTGTCAGAAAAAGACTGTAAATTATCTAGTTACCTAAGACATTTTAATAGCATTAAAGTGTCATGTGTGTGCTCCAGAAAGGTCAAGCTCAGGCAGCAGAATAAATAAAATGATCACCGCTGTATAGAGAGCAAGCACCTTTTTGTGGAACCACAGAACTTCTGCCCGATCAAAACATGTACTTCTGACTCCCAACATGCAAGGTGCAGCCACATAATAGTCTGGTGACAGCCAGACCATAGAACTATTTAAGTCACCTCGAGAACTGAAGAGAACACAGATAGCGATAGCAGTGCTTTGTTCAAAAACTATACATCACTGACCCCATATAGTGCTAGCTAAACATGTAGGAAGCTACAGCTCCATCCTAACAGCACTTGAAGGCTTTGTATGTTAGTTTTCCAGTTTTTGTTTTAGATCTCTGAGTGGCTGAGTTCTTTTAGGTCATTTTTACATTTCAGCCTACTCTGAAAAGAACTTAAATAATATATTCCTTTACATGTGGCATTCTGAGCCTTATGTCATCAAGTGTTGTAAATGTTGATGTGTGTGTATCTGTTCTGTGTGCGCGTGCGTGTATCGATGTGACAGGAAGTGCATGCATCTCTGTTATATATGTGGATACGTGACTGTGGTGTTTCTTGCATTTATCTTTGCTTCCACGGAAGCTATATTATGCTGGAACTTGTATGTGACTTTACATGCTTGTTTTTTTCCTATTTTCAGTTTGATCATCAAATTCAGGTTTCTTGCCTGCTAAATACTGTTCTGAGGGGAGGTAGCTGTTCTTTGCAGTCGCCGCTCGCCAGGGTTACTGGTGGGGGTGACACGTGGCGGGAGGGATGGGGAGGAATTTTAATAAACGTTTAAAAAAATTATAATAATAAACTCACCTCTGCTCCTCGCTGCGCCGCTCCTCCATCTTGCAATGGAGGCACAGGCTCCTAGCCTGGCCTGCGGCCAATCCTGACACTACTGACAGCAATGTCAGGATTGGCTGGGAGCGCCCTGCCAGGGCACTCCCAGGCAGACTGGGAGCCTGTGCCTGCTTTCTCCAACCCGGCAACTGTGTTGGCCTGCCTGAGGCTGCCGGCCAAACACACATTTGCTGTGTACTGAGGGGACTGGACAGTGCAATCCCCTCAGTGCTCGTCATCCCATATGCCCTGCCCCTTACTCGAAAATCGAGACAATCAGCTGCCACATTCGGGCTACAGAGAACATACTGCAAATCACACAGAAACTCCTGTAAACTGTACTGCCATGTAGCAATTCGAGGAGTAGCTCTTCCACCTTTACTTGTACTGAATACATCATCTAACAATTTGTGAATGATACGTAAAATGAACTGAGCCCCACAACAAAATTCTTAAAATATTGTACACCCCACTACAAACCGAAAGCCTCCTTTACTATAGTGGAATATGTGGATTTAGCCCCATGTAAAGTTCTAGATGCAAACGCAATTACTTCTTCTCTCCCCTTACTCCTATTCTGCACAAACACTGCCCCCAAATGCAAATTGCTAGCATCAGTAGTAATTATGCACACATCACGAGTATAAAAGGGTTTCAAAGGATGGGCAGCAACAATATTCTTCTTAATTGATCCAAAAACCTCATCACACCTGCGATCCCACACATACTTTGCATTTTTCTTTAGCAATTTCCGAAAGGTATACAGTTTTACTTGTAAACCTTATAAAAAATTTGGCATAATACTATATCAGACCAAGAAACAATCTTAACTGATCTTTATCCTTTGGTGAGGTACCTCCTCAATTGCTTCCTTCTTTTCACAATACTTATGGAACCTATTTAAACAACTTCATGATCCTCCTCACATTATCCTCACTCTCATACATGACCTCCTGTAAGTATTTTACAACAATGCCTTTACCACCTATTGCCTGACTTACATACTGTGACAAAATGACCTCTTATGTCACCCATAAAACATGCTTGATTCACAGCAGGCCAATTTTTGCACTACCCACATGCAGCTTGCTTCCACACCTGAAGCACAATACACCCACTCTCTCAAGTACTCCCTTATTACCTGCACAATCATCATGAGTGAGATTTGTCAAAAACAGTCTTAGGCCCTCATTACAACCCTGGCGGTCAGTGTTAAAGCGGCGGCAAAAAAAATTTAATCACAGCCACGGAGGAAACCGCCAACATAGACAGCCACTTTAACACTCTGACCGCCACGGCGGTACAAACAAACAGCATGGCGGTAACCGCCAACAGACAGGCGGAAGAGAATGTACCGCCCACCCTATCACAAGAGGCCTATCGCCACCTTTTCCGGGGCGGAACCAACGCGAATAAAAACACGGTGGAAACAGTACACAGAAGGGAAAATCACTCACCTCTCCACACCCCATGAGGAACCAGGACGCCATGGAGCCAGAACTGCAGATCCTTCCGGCGATGGTCTTCCTGCTCCTCTATCAGGAGCTCCAACGACGGCGGCGACGACCACAGTGAGTACTGCACCTACAACACAGGGGTGGGGGGAGGGAAAAGAGAGTGACACACACACGCAACACGCAAGACCCCACCCCACCCTCACCCACAACACCATACACACAAATACATGCTGCAACATTACATTTACACTCCCCCACCCCACCTTGAATAACGCAAGGAGAAAAGGAAATGATTTGAACGATTGTAATTAATAAAAATCCAGTATGTAATTAATAAAAATCCAGTAGTTAAAACTCAAAATCCAGTATATACAATTATGTATACCAACTACACAAGTCCAGATAGTGCACCAATCATTGTCCGTGGACCACTGGGCCCAAAATGCATGTGCGAGGCCCACACTAGATACCCGACTGGAAACAGAGAGAACACTTTAGGGGCATCAGATCGAAATGAAACAGTCACCTCAGGGGGGGGGGCACCTCAGCCTGATGAACGCACGATGCCACTGCTTCACGAGGGGGCTGCATGCCCATTGATGTATCCTGGGGAGTGCAAAGCCACAGTCTCACAAGTCTTTTCAGTGGTTGGGTTGCCCACTGCTTTATCCTGGGGAGTGCAAAACCACAGTCTCTCAAGTCTCTTCAGTGGGTGGTTTGCCCACTGCTTTATCCTGGGGAGTGTAAATCCACAGTCTCTCAAGTCTTTTCAGTGGGTGGTTTGCCCACTGCTTTATTCTGTGGAGTGCAAAGCCACAGTCTCACAAGTATTTTCAGTGGGTGGGTTGCCCGCTGCTTTATCCTGGGGATTGCAAAGCCACAGTCTTACAAGTCTCTCCAGTGGGTGGTTTGCCCACTGCTTTATCCTGGGGAGTGCAAAGCCACAGTCTCACAAGTCTTTTCAGTGGGTGGTTTGCCCACTGCTTTATCCTGGGGAGTGCAAAGCCACAGTCTCACAAGTCTTTTCAGTGGGTGGGTTGCCCACTGCTTTATCCTGGGGAGTGCAAAGCCACAGTCTCTCAAGTCTCTCCAGTGGGTGGTTTGCCCACTGCTTTATCCTGGGGAGTGCAAAGCCACAGTCTCTCAAGTCTTTTCAGTAGGTGGTTTGCCCACTGCTTTATTCTGTGGAGTGCAAAGCCACAGTCTCACAAGTATTTTCAGTGGGTGGGTTGCCCGCTGCTTTATCCTGGGGAGTGCAAAGCCACAGTCTTACAAGTCTTTTCAGGGGGTGGGTTGCCCACTGCTTTATCCTGGGGAGTACAAAGCCACAGTCTCTCAAGTCTCTCCAGTGGGTGGTTTGCCCACTGCTTTATCCTGGGAGTGCAAAGCTGGTTCTGGAGGGGGCTTTGTGCCCAGAGTGCTTCATCCTGCCAAGGACTGAGGTAGTGGATGTGATACTCCACTGGTTCTGGAGGGGGCTTTGCCCCCACAGTGCTCCATCCTGCCAAGGACAGAGTTAGTGGATGTATCTCTCCACTGGTTCTGGAGGGGGCTTTGTGCCCAGAGTGCTTCATCCTACCAAGGACAGAGGTAGTGGATGTGATACTCCACTGGTTCTGGAGGGGGCTTTGTGCTCAGAGTGCTTCATCCTGCCAAGGACTGAGGTAGTTGGTATGATACTCCACTGGTTCTGGTGGGGGCTTTGTTCCCAGAGTTCTTCTTCCTGCCAAGGACTGAGGTAGTGGACGTATCTCCCCACTGGTTCTGGAGGGGACTTTGTGCCCAGAGTGCTTCATCCTGCCAAGGACATAGGTGGTGGATGTGATACTCCACTGATTCTGGAGGGGGCTTTGTGCCCAGAGTGCTTCATCCTGCCAAGGACTGAGGTAGTGGATGTGATACTCCACTGGTTCTGGAGGGGGCTTTGTGCCCAGAGTGCTTCATCCTGCCAAGGACAGAGGTAGTGGATGTATCTCTTCACTGGTTCTGGAGGGGGCTTTGTGCCCAGAGTGCTTCATCCTGCCAAGGACAGAGGTAGTGGATGTGATACTCCACTGGTTCTGGATGGGGATTTGTGTCCAGAGTGCTTCATCCTGCCAAGGACAGAGGCAGTGGATGTGATACTCCATTGGTTCTGGAGGGGGCTTTGTGCCCAGAGTGCTTCATCCTGCCAAGGACAGAGGTAGTGGATGTATCTCTTCACTGGTTCCGGAGGGGGCTTTGTGCCCAGAGTGCTTCATCCTGCCAAGGACTGAGGTAGTGGATGTATCTCTCCACTGGTTCTGGAGGGGGTTTTGTGCCCAGAGTGCTTTATCCTGCCAAGGACAGAGGTAGTGGATGTATCTCTCCACTGGTTCTGGAGGGGGCTTTGTGCCCAGAGTGCTTCATCCTGCCAAGGACAGAGGTAGTGGATGTGATACTCCACTGGTTCTGGAGGAGGCTTTGTGCCCAGAGTGCTTCATCCTGCCAAGGACTGAGGTAGTGGATGTGATACTCCACTGGTTCTGGAGGGGGCTTTGTGCCCAGAGTGCTTCATCCTGCCAAGGACAGAGGTAGTGGTTGTATCTCTTCACTTTTGGAGAGGTATTTGTGCCCAGAATGCTTCATCCTGCCAAGGACAGAGGTAGTGGATGTGATACTCCACTGGTTCTGGATGGGGTTTTGTGCCCAGAGTGCTTCATCCTGCCAAGGACAGAGGTAGTGGATGTATCTCTCCACTGGTTCTGGAGGGGAATTTGTGCCCAGAATGCTTCCTCCTGCCAAAGACAGAGGTAGTGGATGTGATACTCCACTGGTTCTGGAGCGGGCTTTGTGCCCAGAGTGCTTCATCCTGCCAAGGACAGAGGTAGTGGATGTATCTCTCCACTGGTTCTGGAGGGGGCTTTGTGCCCAGAGTGCTTCATCCTGCCAAGGACAGAGGTAGTGGATGTGATACTCCACTAGTTCTGGAGGGGGCTTTGTGCCCAGAGTGCTTCATCCTGCCAAGGACTGAGGTAGTGGATGCGTTTCTCCACTGAAAGTGATGCTTCATGGAAGCTGCCCAGGCTCCCGGAGCTCACCACCAGCCTCGGACCACTGACCACTGGGGATGGCAGCCATGTCTGCGGTGGTGCCTCTGGCTCAGGATGTAGCGGGCTGTTGGCGGTGCTTGCGGCGGTGTCAGTCGCGGCGGTCCTTGCGGAGAGGTCAGTCGCGGCAGTGCTTGCGGCGGGCTCTGTGGCAGCGGTGCTTGTGGCAGGCTCTGTGGCAGCGGTGCTGGTTGCCGGCTCTGTGGCTGTGGTGCTTGTGGCGGGCTCTGTGGCGGCCAGTGCTTGCGGCGGGCTCTGTGGCAGCGGTGCTGGTTGCCGGCTCTGTGGCAGTGGTGCTGGTGGCGGGCTCTGTGGCAGCGGTGCTGGTTGCCAACTCTGTGGCGGCTGTGCTTGCGGCGGGTTCTGTGCGGCGGTGCTTGCAGCAGGGTCTGTGGCCGTGGTGCTGGTTGCCGGCTCTGTGGCGGCGGTGCTGGCAGCGGGCTCTGTGGCAGCAGTGCTGGTTGCGGGCTCTGTGGCGGCGGTGCTTGCGGCAGGCTCTGTGGCAGCGGTGCTGGTTGTGGGCTCTGTGGCGGCGGTGCTTGCGGTGGGCTCTGTGGCAGCAGTGCTGGTTGCGGGCTCTGTGGCTGCGGTGCTGGCGTAGGGCTCCGTGGCAGCAGTGCTGGCGGCGGGCTCCATGGCAGCGGTGCTGGCATCGGGCTCTGTGGCAGCGGTGCTGGCATCGGGCTCTGTGGCAGCGGTGCAGGTGGCAGTGCAGGTGGCGGTCTTCTCAGCCGTTCAGGTTGGCGCCGATGTGGAAAGAAGGTGTGACACAGGTCCCTCAGTCGGTGCCACCATGCCCTCTCCTGACCTGCCCTTCAGTTTCTGGCCCTTCCACACCTTTGATGATGGCACAGCTGTCTTGCCACTATCCCCTTCCGTTTTCCCTGACCCCTTGGTGGCATGTGCTTTCTGCTTCTCCTTCTGGGATGTGGGCAACTTTTTTAGCTTGGCAGGTGACGGAATGTCCTTGCCCTCGCTCCGTGGCACACTGGCAGCCCTGATGGTTGGTGCACTCCAATAGCCCGCAGTTGCTGTCACCACTGTGCCTGGGGATGTGGTGGCTGAGGTGCTGGGTCGGGACCTGGAAAGTCTGGCCCTAGGGGATGGAGGGGGGGGAGGTGTAGGGAAGAGGTCAATATTAGCCAGGAAAAGTTTTTTAGACACACTGGGACGGGTAGATGGAGGGGTTTTGGGAGTGGAGGAAGAGGTAGTGGTTGTAGGAGGTGTACGTCTGCTGAATTTGGGTGAAGGTGCATGGGCTGGAGGCTGTTGTGAGGTGGATGGTTGTTGGGTGGGTGTGTGCCTACGTTTGTGTACTTTGGGAGGAGGGCTCACTAACACACTGGGAGAGGACACAGGGGATGTGTGATTAGCAGTGGGGGTGGTGAGTGCACGTGAGCGGCGTGTGGTGATGGGCGTGCTGGTGATGGAGGTAGTGGCTGAAGATATAGTGCATGCAGGTGTGAGTGGAGACAAGACTGGAGGGAGGGGGAGATGTGGAGGAGGGGGACACAGTGGAGGCAATAGATGTTGGTATGTCTGCATGGGTATGATGCTTGTGTGAGTGCCTGTGGGATGTGTGGTGCTTATGTTTGCCTGAACCACTTTTGTGTGTTGGGGTGTGTGCATGCTGGTCTGATGGTGTGCTTGGGATAGGCTGAGGTACAGGGGATTGGGTCTGGGTGGAGGAAGTTGGAGGGGGGAGGTTGGACACAGGGACAATGGCTGCCATCAGTACTGAGGCCAGAGCCTGAAATGCTCTCTGTTGGGCTGCCTGGCCAGAATGAATGCCCTCCAGGTATGCATTTGTTTGTTGCAAATGCCTCTCAACACCCTGGATGGCATTCAGAATGGTAGACTGCCCAACAATGAGGGATCTCAGGAGGTCAATAGCCTCCTCACTGAGGGCAGCAGGGCCGACTGGGGCAGGGCCTGAGGTGCCTGGGGCGAAGGAGATGCCCACCCTCCTGGGTGAGCGGGCACAGGACACATGCTGAGGGGCTGCTGGGAGGGTGGTGCTGGTAGGGGGGTTGGCGGCTGTACCTGTTGATGCGGGGGGCACAGACAGGCCCGCCACCGCAAGGAAGCTCCCATCAGAGGAGGAGTCACTGTCACTGCTGTCACCTCCTGTCCCCGCCGTTGAGCTCCCCTTGCCCTCCGTCCCACTGGTGGCTTCAGACTCTGTTGTTTCGCCCTCCAGGGCTAAGTGGGATGCAGCTCCCTCCTGCTCCGGTGCCACTGCCCCTCCGCCTGATGATGCGATTGCACACAAGAACAGGGAGACCACAAAAAGGGTGGCGGGAAGACAGAAGAAAGACATGTTCAGTGCATGCAACACCACTACCGTTGGCGTACACTACAGACACAGCAGCCCTCTGCCCTACGCCATGCACTTATTGTTCCTAGATTATTCACATGCCCATGGGGTACAAGGCCTAAGCCCGAATGCTGCACACCTGGAAGTCACAGGAGCCTGACTAGATGTAGATGGCACTAACCACTAGTGGGGTTGGGGTTCCACTGAACCTGCCTTTCTAGGGACCTTGCCTACCAAGCTCGACCTGGCCTAAGGGAACCCACTGCCCACCTCCCCCACCCAGACACCTCGTAATGCGCGCAGAGTCAGATGAATGTGACTGTACTCACCCCCTTGCGGCTGCTGTGATGCCCTCAAGCGCCCATCCAACTCTAGATATGCCACCGCCAGGATCCGGAACATCCGGGGATAATGGTGCGACGGGCACCCCTCCCACGTTGGGAGGCCATCCCCAGCTGGGCCTCTGCCGTCTTCTTGCTCCAGCGGCGAATGTCCTCCCATCTTTTCCGGCAGTGGGTGCTCCGTCTGTGGTGGACCCCCAGGGTCCGGACGTCCTTGGCGATGGCACACCAAATATCCTTCTTCTGGTGGGCGCTGACCTAGAGGAATAGTACAGGGGAAAAGGAAGATCTTTACCCGTCTGGACCGTCATACTCATTGGCCCACGTTCCCACCCTTGCCCTGACGCACATACACTCACCGTCCGCTCATGTAGCCCTCAGTCCCCCCCATGTATCTTCCATCCACACCACCCCAAACAGGCTTTGCCCATGCATCATGGTCACAGTGTACTCAACTGTTTCTCTGCAGGACTGTACAGTTGTGTGTACTGGGGGAGGACCCCATCCACTAATTTCTACAACTCCTCCGAAGTGAAGGCAGGAGCCCTTTCCCCAGACTGAGCCATCGTCGCTTCCAGACTGAGGTCACAGCATCACTTGCGGTGTAAGTCCTCACCTGTTGAAGGTCAGGTATCAAGTGAGTGAACAGACAGAAAATGGCGGTCACGTCCGCGGCGGTGCGTACCGTCACTGCCGACGTACATCGTCATTGACTCCTCTGACCCATAGGGTCCAATGTTAACCAATGCAGGATTGGCCGCGGTCTTCGACCGCCTACCGCGACGGTGTAGAACGCCAGCGCAGTTACCTCATATCCCCTTGTCCCACCTTACAGGTCAGGCAGCCGTCATTTCAGGGGGACACATGGCATTAATTATAACTGCGTCACACCTATCTAGGCCTTGCATACACACAGTAACAGGCACATTGCGGATTAATAAATGTGTGAAAATGACATTTTGTGATACATCAGTGTAGGCTGACTCTCTGCTCACTGTTCTGCTCCATAGGGCACGTCCGCTGGGGCAGGTGATGAGATGGTGGCATCCTCTGGTGTACAGACCGCTGGTGGACCTGCCGACAATGGAAGAGAGACACGTAATAGTCACCTACAAACTTGATCGTGCAGCAATCCATGAACTGTGTGCCCAGTTGGAGCCAGACCTGATGTCAGCTATCCGCCATCCCACAGGGATACCCCCTCTAGTGCAGGTTCTGTCAGTACTCCATTTCCTGGCAAGTGGGTCTTTTCAAACAACAGTGGCCATTGCATCAAGGATGTCCCAGCCAATGTTCTCTAACGTGTTGTCCAGAGTGTTGTCTGCCCAGCTGAAACACATGCGCAGCTACATCGTTTTCCCTCTGGTGGAGGATTTGCCTACAGTGCAAGGTGACTTCTATGCCCTGGGACATATCCCCAACATCATGGGTGCCATTGATGGGACACATGTGGCCTTGGTACCCCCACGTAGGAGTGAACAGGTGTACAGAAACCGGAAAAAGCTATCATTGGATGAATGTGCAGATGGTGTGTTTGGCCAACAGTACATCTCCCATGTGAATGCCAAATTTCCTGGCTCAGTGCATGACGCTTACATTCTGAGGAATAGCAGCATCCCTTATGTGATGGGGCAACTCCAGAGGCACCGTGTGTGGCTAATAGGTGAGGACAAGGACCCTATACAGTGTGAATAGTTGTCTGGGTGTGGGGTTGTCCTTACGGGTTAGTGTGTGTCTTACAGTTGTCCCTCGAAATCTGCAGGTGACTCTGGGTACCCCAACCTGTCATGGCTACTGACCCCAGTGAGAAATCCCAGGACAAGGGCAGAGAAACGCTACAATGAGGCACATGGGCGAACTAGGAGGGTGATCGAATGGACCTTCGGCCTCCTGAAGACCAGGTTCCGGTGCCTCCATATGACAGGTGGTTCTCTCTACTACTCACCAAAGAAGGTGTGCCAGATCATAGTGGCCTGCTGTATGCTGCACAACCTGGCTTTGCGATGACAGGTGCCTTTTCTGCAGGAGGATGGTCCAGCTGGAGGTCTTGTGGCAGCTGCTGAGCCTGTGGACAGTGAAGAAGAGGAGGCAGAAGAAGAGGATATGGACAACAGAAACAACGTTATCCAGCAATACTTCCAGTGAGACACAGGTAAGAAGATGTCACTGCCTCACACATCTCATACTATTGTTTGAGCTATCAGAAGTCTGTCATTTTCACTCAGTGTATGGACCCTGACTTGTCACTTTGACTTTTCATTTCACTGATGTGGGTCCCACTTTATGCCCTCTACTATATTTCCTCAAGACCTAATGCTGTGTTTCATCGGTATGTGGACAATTAAATTGACATTGCTATATTCCATAGTTATTGCAATTACACATTTGTGAAATCACAGACTGACTCCAGATTGTTTTGTGATTAATGTGTATTTATTTCTGTGCAAATAAGTGGAGGGGGGTTGTAAAATGGGCAGGGGTGATGGTGGAGGAATGTCCATGGAAGAGTCCAGTCTATTTGTTTCACAGGTGCATAGTCCAAAGGGGCATAGGAAGTGGAGCAAGGGCAGTTGATGGATGGAGAGGGTGACAAAGTGGGACAAAAGGGTGACATTCAGGGGGGTCTCATTTCCTGGCAGGGGTCTTGGCAATGTTCTCTGTCTTGTTCCTGGATCTGAGGGACCGTTTGTGGGGTGGCTCTTCATCTGCAGGGGGTGGTGTGCTGGTGTCATGGTCCTGTGGTGGTGCCTCCTGTCCACTAGCGCCGGCAGAGGTGGAGGGCTGTTCATCATCCAGGCTAGTGTCAGGGGCCCCTTGTTGTGCCACAGTGTCCCTCCTGGTGTTGACAAGGTCCTTCAGCACCCCTACAATGGTGACAAGGATGGTGTTAATGGACTTCAGTTCCTTCCTGATAGTGTTCCTCCTGCAGCCGCTGGGTCTCCTGAAAGTTGGCCAGTACCGTTGTCATCGTCTCCTGGGAATAATGGTATGCTCCCATGATGTTGGAGAGGGCCTTGTGGAGAGTAGGTTCCCTGGGCCTGTCCTCCCCCTGTCGCACAGCTGTCCTCCCAGTTCCCCTGTTTTCCTGTTCGTCTGTCCCCTGAACCGTGTGCCCACTGCCACTGCCCCAGGTCCCTGATTTTCTTGGGGTGGTGGGTTTGCCTGGGTTCCCTGTAGTGGTGGACACACTGCTGCTTGACGTGTCCTGGAGGATCCCAGAGGGATGGGCCCGCTGGGTGGGTGCTGTGTTGGTGTTTCCTGAGGGAGGAGGCTCTGTGGTGGCTTGTGCCAGTGTTAGGGGAACCGACTGTCCCAGGTCACAGATGGGCCGGGCTGGTCATCTTGATCCAGTTGTGCAGAGATGCTGTCATCACTGTGGGCCTCTTCTGTGGGGGGACTGGATATGTCTGGAACCTCCTGTCCGGTGACGTTGGGTGGGGGTCCTGCAGGGGTGTAAAGGCATGATTATTGAATCTGTGTGTGCCATTGTGTGCAATGGGTGAGTGACCCTGTACTCCAGTGCTTGCAATCTTGTCTAGGTCCTTGTTTGATATTTGGTTTGGGGTCTGTGTGGGTATCTGTAGTGGACATGCTTTGGTGATTGGTGTCCCTGCTTTGGTGTTGCATGCAGGGCTTGGTGTTGGGATGGGTGGGTTGTGATAGTGGGACATATGTGAGGTGTTGGAGTGATGGGGGTGAGGGTGAGGGTATGTGATGGCATGCAGGTAGGGTGGGGGATATAATAGTTAAGAATTGACTTACCAGAGTCCATTCCTCCTGCTACTCCTGCGAGGCCCTCAGGATGCAATATTGCCAAGACTTGCTCCTCCCATGTAGTTAGTTGTGGGGGAGGAGGTGGGGGTCCGCAGCCAGTCCTCTGTATTGCAATCTAGTGTCTTGAGACCACAGAACGCACCTTCCCCCGTAGGTCGTTCCACCTCTTCCTGATCTCATCCCGTGTTCTTGGATGCTGTCCCACTGCGTTGACCCTGTCGACGATTCTGCGCCATAGCTCCAACCTCCTAGCAATGGAGGTGTGCTGCACCTGTGATCCGAATAGCTGTGGCTCTACCCGGATGATTTCCTCCACCATGACTCTGATCTCCTCCTCAGAAAAACTGGGGTGTCGTTGTGGTGCCATGATGTGGTGTGGGTGATGTGTGAGGGCGTGTGTGTTGTGATGTGTGAAGGGATGTGTTGTTGTGTGTTGTTGGAGGTTGCGTGGATGTTGTGTGAGTGATCATGTTGTGTGTCTGTGGATGCTGGTGTTGTTTCTGGTGGTGTCTCTCTCTGGCCTTCTTTTGGAATTTTTGGTAGTAAGGGTTTGTGGGTGATGTAGGTGTGTATTTTATATTGGATTGGGTGTGTGGGAGTGGTGTGTGTATGTGTATCAGGTGTGTGTATTTCGATTTGTCCAATGTTGTTGTGTTTTCTAAATGTGTGTGTATTTTGAGCGCGGTGGTGTGTACCGCCAATGGAATACCGCTGTTGAAAGACCGCCGCTTGGATTCGTGGGTCATGATATTGTGGGCCTATTCCTGTTGGCGTGATGGTGGAGGTTTTGTTATCGCCAGTTTATCACTGACCTTTGGTGTGGCGGACTTGTGTGGGTGTCTGGAGTATGGCGGATTCCGAGCTGTGGGTAGTGATAGCTGTAGCGGAATTCCACCGCCGCAGCGGTGTGTTGCCGGTCTTCTGCACGGTGGTAAGCAGCATTTACCACCAATGTTGTAATGAGGACCTTAGTGTCTTTGTGTCCAATTGTTTGACAATCTGATGCACATCTAATATTGTTCTATCGCCACTAACTTCCTTCATCCAATGCTCTGAATGCTCAATATTGCTAGCAATAGCCAGAGCTCTTTCTAAAATAGGATTCCATAGACAACAACCTCTCCTGATTTTTTTCTTGTTTGTTTTTTCAATTAGTTGATATATATATATATATATATATATATATATATATATATATATATATTTTCATCCTTGAGCTCTCTGTAACTACAAGTAGAGGCCAACCTAGATTATGCCCCTACAAAGACATCACTGGGTTCTCAGGCGCTTGTGAATGTTTAAAAAAATTATTACATTACAGTGGGACATTTTTCCTAGTATTTAATTTATTACTTAACTTTGTTATTACCGAAGTATATTAATCAACAACAATGCTGTCATCACCTTACTCTTTAGTGCCAACTCTAATAATTACAGCTTCTGGAGGAAGAGTCTTCAGAATACTCCTGCTCTTATGAACTAAATTGTACACTAATAAAGCCTTCTTTTTTTACCAGTAAACATGTCTCAATCTATAGATTCTAAATAAGCTTCAAAAGCTTCATGCCACTGCTCTCTGTTCAATGGCACTGTGCCTGGCACAGCAAGAAAGTGGGGTAGAGCTGTTATTTTGTCCATGATGTGTTTTTCGATATAACTACATACTATTCCAGACAATAGTATTCCCTAGTTGCTGCCTGGATTCAATCAAATGGAAAATAGCAGTACCAATAAGAAAACACTTTAGATTTGACAAAATTTACAATCTGCCATAAACTTCCACATACTCAGAAAAGGTGAGGAAATTTGGGAAGTGTGAATGGGGTGCAGACTGGAATGGGCTATTCCATTTGTCCAGTCTCCTCTATTCTTCCGGCTCTTCCTCTGGGATCGTTCAGGTACTTGCACTTGGCTGCATGGTGGTTGAAAGTTGCAAATTTGTTGATCTGTGGGTCCCAGTGTGATTGGCAGCAGCAGTCTTCTGCTTGACTTTGCATGGTGGTTTCGATCTGGTGTTCGGGGCAGCCGGTGGATTCGACTTTGGCCATTCTTTTCTGTTTTTGCAGTTCTTGCAGGGTGTGCCTCATGGGTTTCTGTCCATTGGTCCTTTGCGGATTCTCTGGGTGGCAATTCTGTTGTGTCGTGGCTTTTGGCATTTTCTGGATGATATGGTTGGGCTGCTGCCTAGGTTTTTCCTATGGTTGCTGCCTTTGTTTTCTGGTATGGTGCGTTCTTTCCCTGGTTGGAATTTGCAATTGGTGTTGGGTGCTTTGACTGGTCCTCTATTTTGAGTCTTTTGTTTGGGTTACTTGGACGCTCTTGACTTTTTCTCCTTGTGTTTGGGTGGCCACTATGGTGGCTGCCTTGTGGGAGTGGTGGGGATTTGTTGGGCTGTACCTTGGGTTACCCCTTCCAGTTCTGTTGTCCCTATTCGGTTTACTGAATGAAAGCATCTGGATTTTTGTGTTGGGTCGCAGTGTTTGTCCTCTCTGGAGGTATAGGGGTGTTTCTGTGTATGTTTGGGCCCTCTCTTTCATTTGGATGGTCCTGACTCAGTTGTCCATTTCTATTTTGCTTGCTATTTCTTATTGGTTAAGAAGGAAGGTGTGGGAGGGATGGGAGGTAATGCGTCCATTACTTAGCGATAATGGCATTTTTTCCAATCCTCCTCCCTCGCCTTCCTTCAAAGTTCCTCCCATCTTCCCAGTATGGAACTACTGAGTGTCTGGGTTGCCCTATTTACATACAGGACAAGGAGGTTTGTGGAGGGAGTTTTTATTCAGAAGAAGGAGGGGTCTACTGGAGGCAGGGAGCTGCATTGGCTAAAAAGGAAGGCGAGGGAGTAGGACTAGGAGTAATGCCATTATCGATAAGTAATAGGCACGTTTCTACCACAGAATCATTAAATCATTTCACCCAGTATTCCACTTCAATTTTCTGCCCCTCCGTCACACATACCATACCACATTCCTACACAGTTCAGTTTTTTTGGGAAAAAATGTATCCATTGCTCTTCACGGAACGAGCAGGGCTATTTTCTCTTTCCCTCCAGATCCCATATTTTTACTGGAGGCTTATTCTTCTTAGCAAAGCCTTTTGCGGAGTATATCATATTCTCCCCATTTTGTTATGTTACTTTTTCTTTCTTAATAGAAATCACACCCCTCCTCTCCAGTGTGCTTTCCCTCTTTGTTCTAGGAAGACAGCTTTAGCTGGATCCCCATCAGTTTGTTTGCCCTTTGTGATCCTCTTCCGAGACAGCACATAGCTTTTTGCACTTCCAGCATCTTTTTCTAAGGAGTCCAGGGAGCCTATACTTTGTTTGCCTTGTTCGTCTTCTTCTTCCCAGGTCAGAAGTGGTGGTGTCAGCACCAGCGATTTCACTCATCACTCTCCATTTCTGGATCCAGAGTCTATTAAGGTAGCTGGAGCTGCCCCTCGTTGGGCTACAGATCTTCCTTGTCTGATGACTTCTGAACATTCTTGGCTGCTGCAGCATCTCCCAACATCACAGCTCTGGCTCAGTTCTCCCTGATTCCAATGTCAAGCATGGCTTACCTGCTGGTTGCCCTTTTCCACTTCTTGCTGGCTGAGATTGCTCTCTGCAGCAAGGCTTCCTGGACCTCTACCGTATGCTTCGGCTGCCACTGCATCTCACTACAGGACCAGCCAGACACCTTTTCCTCTGCCTGAGACCCCAAATGGCGATAAAAAAACAGTAATTTGTGTCATAAACGTTTAATCAGATGACCTTGGTCACTATGCAGGTTCATGAGCCTAGACCTCCATCTCTCATGAGGCTTAAGCTACAAGCCTCCTCCTAAAAGGCACAACGGTGACCATGTTTCCCCTAAGTTGTCATGTTGCTCGGCTCAGAGACACGTTTCCGTAACAGTTTGATCAGCATCTTTGATGGGCTCCTTTGAGCAAGATTCAAAATTACCTTAGGCTCGGAGACTTGAATGGAGAAGGGGCAGGGATTCTAGTTCATCTGCTGATCTAGCTTGCATGAACCTTTCTGACCTGCTCTTCCCATCCTTCTAGGCATTAAACACCAACTTAATAATCAAAATAAAAGTTTCAGTCATTGTTGCAGTGTCTCTGCAATCTGGGGTATAATGTTTGGTTTGTGAATTAATTCCTAGACTAACGCTTTGTCTACTAACTAATTTCCTGTGATTTTTGTCATGTAAGCGTAGTCTTGCATAATCCCTGATTATTAGGATATTCACATTTCACATACATTTTTTTCCTGCCCACTTACTAGATGTGTGCTGTGGCTGCATGTACAAGGGTAGGAAACCTTCCTACATGACTTTAGAAACTATGCAAAATACATTCAGTAGGTACTATTTATGGCTTAGGTGATTTTTTCCTCTTGTACTATCAACTCAAAAAGAGGCAAATAACCAGCAGACTTGACTGAAAACATGCTGTTCCGAATCAAATGGATTTTGGCCCAATGCACACAGCTGACCATGTGCTGCAACAACTACCTATATATAACTTCGACGCTTCCATAGTGCCAGTGCAACCACAATTCTGGTCACACCACTACTTGACTTCCTTTCTTCTTTCAAACATTCTTTCCTGTCCTAAGCCAAGGAAAAGCTAGATATCTCAACCTGTCTCAACAAAACAATGTCAAAAGTATTGTTCAAGCCTGTTAGTCTTTCTTTGCCTGTGATTGTTGGTATTAGTTTTGCCAATTTCACACAAACATTGACAAAGTCAAAACGGCGGTCTGATATCTTGGAATATTATTCTTTATATTTGCAAGATTGCCATCATATTGCCTGTAGACACAATGTGGATCATCCTTGAAAACACAGCCAAAGCAGTTTCAGCAAGATCGCAAAACATGTAGCTGTTGAGGAATTCAAAGTAACCTTCAAAACGCCACTACAATCTTCTAGGAATAGCTCCCATCCAAAAGTGCTGCTGGAAAATCTTTACCATAATATTTTAATCTCGCTAGGAACCTTGCCTCATTAAATGTAGAAAATCCAAGACCAGCATTAAAACCACCATTACATAGAGGAATGGGGAGTTGTCCAAGATGACAAGATTCAGCCACTGCATTGAATGTCAAAGGCTTCAATCATTGGCACCTAGTGGTTGCTCACCACTCAAAGCCCGTTTTGTTTGAACGTGGAACTGTTTGAAGAATGCTGATTCTAAAGTATGGATACGGAAGGTCCCCCCATTCCTGGACCTTATTGAATCCCATATTGCATGACCATCAATGTGTGTTCAGGCTTGAGGCTTGTGAGGAAAACCAAATGGGCTCTGACTATTTTGAAAGAAGATATCCTATTCACCTTAGATGAAAACAAGAAATACATCATGATGCACTTCCACCTGTCAGCAGTCCACAACACCACAAACAATGACATAATGATGGAAAGGCTTTGGAAATTGGTTGGAGTATCCTAATCTTCCCTTGATTTTATTTGTACCTGTCTTACTAACCACAATCAAAAAACGCAGATTGGGTCACTGGATTAACCATCGCACAGAGAAATGCATCTATTACAATAAACTGAAAAAAGCTCAAACTTCTTGACTTTCAGCCTTTAAAAACAGGCACGGAGATTCGGCCGTAACCTGCGTTAGTTGGATCAGACAAAGGTAACTCTGAAAGTGTCCAGCTTCTGGTTGGCGAAAGAGTCAAGTTCAGAGTTGATTGCATCACGCTGAAGCAAAGGCCTATAACATCTGCAGAAACTAGCACCCCATTGTGCACCAAACAGAGACACATACTCAGCGACTGAATACCTGATCGCCCTACGACCATTCAAAAGCATAAAGCAGTAAAATGAGGCACCATGAGTCTAAGACTACACTCTGAGAAGCTTTGACTGAGAAATATTGGATTGGGTCACTGTCTTCTCTAAGAAGATAACAGACACTCTGCCACACTCGCATAACGACTGTAATCTGAAGTGACTGAAAGCTGAAGCCACAAAATGGTATAAACCTACCACTAATAAATACAGGTGAGTGTTGATCAGTTCTGCAGAAAAAGATATCCCTGCTGACCAAGGTGAGAACTTTGATTTGTCCTATTAATATAATTGTCACCCTGCACCCAAACGAATTCGGAATGAATAGCAGCTCTTAAAATTAATTACATTTTTGAAAGGAAGAAACCACCTTTCTGCTATATTACAGACTTCAAACTCAAAGACCACCATGAAAACAGTGGGAATGGAAATTTCACCATTTTTAAAATAACTGATCCTGTTGCTTATAAAAAATTATAAAGTTAGGCTCCATATCTCCACGAATCACCTGCTTTTTGTCCAGACTAGAGAAAATCCTTAACGAACAAAAGGAACTGTATCAATTTTGTCAAAATCGCTTTGGGACTGTTGGATAACCAGCGCAGCTCCGACAGGATAATTTCACTGCATGAACTTTAAAGTAAATAACTCGATTCTTTTCCATCCAGAAGAGGCCAAAGTTTGAAGAGCTGGCACTTTAAACATGGACCCCGCTCAGTTCGGTTCTGCATCCCTTTCTATGTTCTAAATAAGGCCCTAAATCTTGACCAATCTCTGAAGGCCTTCGGGAAACACATGAAGACTCGGCTATTCCCCTATTCATCATAGCCAGCCTGATATCTATAGCCCTCATATTTAGAAGTAAAACATCACAAGATGTTTGATGTAATCAAACAAAAAGAAGAGAATCAACAGAGTTACACCTACAATAGAATTTAATTAAATAAATAATGTATTTATTAAGTTAATAATTTTATTAAATACATCTGCATTGCAGAAGTATGTTCCAACTACCAACCTTTTTGCTGATTGGCTTTGTAATCTATGCGCGAATAAACATAAAAGAAGGAACAAATACTCCTATTTTCCTCTAAATTACCAATTTTTTTCAGGCATCCCCAAGTGTGTTTCCTCGTGCAGTATGTTTGTAAAATGATCTCATCTTTTTGGAAAAGTTCGTTTTTTTAAATTTTCCTAAGAATGTAGTCACAAGGGTGAAAACAATTGTTTCATGGGTGATTTTTTTCTCTCAAAAAGAAGGACAATTACGGAATCCTTTGTACTAGGAGTGCACAGTTTGGCTTTATAAATGCCGTTTGTGGCATTCATATGCTAATTCCTAATGGATAGAACATGGGCTGTGATGTGGTAAGTGGAACTGCTGTCTTTGTGATTGGTTGAGCTGCCAGAATCATGCCATAGGAATCAAGTTTATTTTTTACAAGATATCAGTCCTAAATAATACAATGCTTTCATTCGCGCATAAAGAAATCTTTCAAAGAAATCATTCTATGACCAAATTCGGTGGCTCTTTTGTCTCTTTTGCATATTTCATTACGAAGAACTATTGTGTGAGATACCTTGAGGCTGAATTGAAATCCAAAGATTGGCTGTGAAAATGTGTGAGAGGAGCAGGATATATCATAGATCATTACTCGAGACACATTTCTGTTCAGAAATTCAGGGCCATATGTACAAAGCATTTTACGGTTTGTGACCAAAGGCAAAATGCGACTCGAAAATTTGTTACCGAATCGCATTTTGCGTTTCCTATTCGGTATTAGGAAGGGGCGTTTTAGGGCATCCTATCCTATTACCGAATCGCTCTTATATGTATGAATGTTTTGCGACCGGAATGCGGTCGCAAAACATTCATACTTTACCGACTCTGTAGAGGTTGCGGTAACCCATTTGCGAACGGGAAGAGGTCCCCAAGGGACCCCTACACCTTTGTGAATGTGGGTGAAAACTTTTTTGGGGAGCAGGCAGTGGACCACTGCCTGCTCTTAAAAAAATTAAAATAAACTTTTCAGTTTTGTTTTTGTGATGCATCCTGTTTTCCTTTAAGAAAAAAGGGCTTCATTACAAATATATATATATATATATATATATATATATATATATATATATATATATAAATTTTGCTTTATTTTAAAAGCAATCAGCAATCACAGACATGGTGGTCTGCGACCCCCGCAGGCCACTATCCGTATGATGTTGGCCATTCCTAATAGGTCGCAAATGAATATTAATGAGGCAGGTCCCTTGTGACCCATTTGGAAATCGCAAACAGTGTCTGAGATACGGTTGCACATAGGTATTTGCGATTTCCTATTAGCAAATCGCAAAAATTCGCTATTAGGAAATCACAAACGCCAAGCAACGTGGCAGTGACGAGCAGACAGCATTTTTACAAAAGTCAACTAAGAACGACATAAAAGTGATTACCGTTTTCATCAATCCAGTCATCCACGAACACAAGAGACAAAAGGCTAATTTCCTTGCAGCCTTGACTAAACCTGACTTTTCAGCTTTCTGTGACTTGTATTCTTGCTTTTATAAGTATTGGATTTAAAATGTCATAGTGGCAAATGCTGTTGGCTAACTCTGGACTTGCAGGCACGGTTGCACATGACATGTCCATTTGCAACTCTGCAGGTGCACTTGATGCTTGTTTGTCCATATGTTAACTCTATGTGCTGTTATATGGGTGCCTGGATAAACCAGTTTTATTTAAAAAAAAAGGGACCAACCTCAGGTTGCCTCCTGCCCTTGCGGGCAGATCACTTAAATACATTAGATATACATCTTGCCTTCCACATGGATCCCAATACTTTTTCTTTGCATGTTTGCATTTTTGTATTTGTAGTCCTGTTAGAAGCATAGATTCAGGGGGCGTTTTGGGTGTGACACCCCCCAAATAAATGCATTCTTGGAATGTTAGTTGGATCATAGGTAAGTTTGCTTGTGATGAGGGGCCAAGCTTTTAACTATTTAGGTTCGGAAGTGCCTTTACAAGCACCTCTCATCACAGCTTATGTGACATTTTCTTGTAAATTTGGCCCTATGTGTCCCAGGAGACCCACTGAGATCGCTGAGCCTGCTGAGGGCAGGAGGAGGGGCTCTACCAACATTGCACTATATTGCATTGCTTGCTCCCCGCTGCACTAGACATTCTTTGAGATGTAAGGGGACTACGAGTCCCAGGAGATCTGCTTAGATTGCTAAGCCTACTTGCAGAAGGAGGAGGGACTCCACCAATATAGCTTCCTGCTCCCCCCAGTGCCGGATGTTCCCAGGCCAAAAGCAGGCTCGTCTGCACCTGTCAGCGCCTGGAAGAGGGTAAGCTGGGCCACCCCTCTGATGCTCTCTTCTTTCTCCAGTCTAAGGTTTGACCTTTAAATGTTTAACCTTTACAAATACGAGGTATCATTGCAATCATTATGGCTAAGAGGAAGTCTAGGGCTGACATGGACATTCTACTGACAGAGTCTAAAGTGACTTACCTCACTAATGCAATGGGGGCAACAGAGCAGGAAATTGGCTCCGCACAAGAATGACTTAGCTCTGTTGTAAATCCAACTGATGGGAATGGGCACAGCAAGGAGGCTAAGCCCTCCCAACTTGGTGACTCAGATGTCTAATTCCACCACACAACTCCCAAGAACAAAAAAGAAGAATCCATGTGTAGTAGACTCCTTTGTTGCAGTAGTTTCTCTGGAGGCTGATCCCGCACACTGTATTGTATCAGACTCGTTTTGCTCCCCCCACCTGCAAAAAAGAAGCGCCCACAGTGTAAGAAGGTCAAATCTTCTCAGGATGCCAATTCAACGGAAGAGGGTGTCCATTTGTCCGGGGAGAAAAATGTGATACAAGAATTGGAACTGAGCAAAAAAAGTTGCCTGTCCTGAAAATAAATAATCTGATTTGGATCAAAATTGTCCTTGGCAATATGTACTCGCTTGAAGATCTTGTCAGGAGAGTTGGCTCATGTGTACAACCTCCTAGGCCATTGACAAATGATGCTTCTACAGCAACTTCATTGGACTCGGAAGCTATCAAATGGGGGAGAGGGATTTCAGCTCCAACTCAAGCATTTTCAGGAGCCAAATTAGGATTTAACCGAGAGGGTTCCTTTCAACCACTGTGAAACACCAAAGTCTAATGGGGGAACCCGATGGGACATCGAAGAACATTATCAATCCTTTGTGTGAGGGGAGCAGGGGCATGCTAAAAGAGCTCACACTGTGGATTTACCGACTCTCCAACTACCCCGAGAAAATCACTTCCTGTGTACTGATTCTCAAGGGAGTCAGGTTACTTAGGCCAGGCTCATTTGACAGCCATGATTGGCTAGCAAACAAGGTGATGCACCGGATCAGTGTTAAGGTGGGTGTTCTGTGGCATCTCCATAACCAGATAAATCATGTCCGAAGAGTTTCATGGGTAGGAAACCTTCCCAAACCTGATAATAGAGATTGTATTGTGGTGAACTTTAAGAACAGTTTGGTTGTACAGTATATCTTGACTAGGCTTAGACATCCAGTGAACATCCCAACTTTGATTGAGATGCTCCTATTAGAATTCTTTCTATGGACCAGCACACCAAACAACTCTGCTACCCCTCAGGTGCATCACCCAATAACTATCACAAACAGATATTTACCCTTTTCAGAACTAGATCAACTGGATTGACTCAATATCAGGTCAAAGCTCCCAGTCAACCAGAACAATTAGCTGAGGGTCACCTGACTAACACTCATTCATAGGCTGTAGTGAACCCAGCACACCCTAGTATGGGCCTACCAGGGGAGATTACCTCTAGCAAATATTTGCATATTCAGGCCAACAAAACTATAAGTCTAGCTTTATGGAATGTGACAGAAATGGATGCAGAACTGATTAATGCAAATTGTCTAAGCTTTATTAAATGTAATGAAGTGGTATGCTTGCAAGAAACCTAGTTGACGGAAAATGGCTTTGTTTCTTATTACACTCCTGCCACACCTGGGTCTATAGGTAGGGCTAATGGAGGCTCAATTACACTAACTTACCTCGCTTTCCCTGAATGATTTATATGGGCAGATCTCACGCCCCAATACCAACTCATTCTGATAAGCTGCCAATCACATCATTTATTATTGAAAAATGTTTGGCAAGAACGTTTTTGACAGCAGCAATACTGTGATAGTGAAATTGCTACATAAGGACATGGAGCAAAGTTTAAATGGTGACTATCTAATTTTATGGTAGTTGATTTTCACACAAGATATTGTTCAGCATCTAAAAGAAGGTGCAGGAGAGGAAAGTAATTTGCTTACCATGAAATACAATCTGGTATTTGCCTTTTACTCTGTCCAAAAAAACATTCATGAGCCCCATGTATATCGGGAGGGGATGTTCTAGTTTAATTGGCTTCAGTTTGTTCTCCCAAAATTTTAAGAGCTGGTTTTGAGGTTATGGCCCTCATTACAACCCTGACGTTCGGTAATAAAGTGGCGGGAAGACCGCAAATAGGCTGGCGGTAAATACCGCTAAATTATGACCATGGCGGTGATATCTCAGATAGCCAGCCACTTTACCACACCGACCGCCAGGGCAGAAACAACAGCCACCACAGCGGTAGCCGCCTACAGCCAGGTGGAAGACAATGTTCCGCCCACCGTATTAAGACACCGGAAACCGCCACCTTTTCCGGGGCGGTACCAACAACATCAAAAGCCTGGCAGAAACAGACCTCAGAAGGGAAAGGACTCACCAATGGAGAGACAGGGAACAACCACGCCACCATGGAGCCCGAGCTTCATGTCTTTCCAATGCTCTT
This sequence comes from Pleurodeles waltl, assembly GCF_031143425.1. Classification (NCBI taxonomy): domain Eukaryota; kingdom Metazoa; phylum Chordata; class Amphibia; order Caudata; family Salamandridae; genus Pleurodeles; species Pleurodeles waltl. The sequence continues at coordinate 255,819,227 of NC_090445.1, forward strand.
CTACGTCTTGCTCCACCACGAACACCAACGACGGCGAAGACGACGACGGTGAGTACAGCTACCTAGCACACAAGGGATGAGGGGAGGAAAAAGAGAGTGACACACACACGCAACACACACACACTCCCACCCCCAACACCATACACACAAGCACCTGCAGTAATAAAACATATTTACCCTGTACCGCTGATGAATAATGCAAGGACAAAACGATTTTGCAAAAGTGAATGTAATGAGATCAACACAGTAGAAATAAGAAAATGCAATCTAACTGTAATATACATATGCACAGTTCAAGGGACAATGCCCAGTCCTTCTTGTGCGTGGGCCACATGGGCCACAGGCCAAAGTCCAAGGCCCACTTGTCAACTGCAGCAACATGGAGAGAATACTGCAGGGTCATCAGTTTGAAAATAGGCAGGCACCTCAGGGGGACGGGGAACGGGTGGGGGCACCTCAGCCGGCAGATGAAACAAGACCACATGCTCTGGAGGGGGCCACATGCCCATTACTGTTTGTCCTGGGGAGCGCAGGGCCACAGTCTCTCAAGAGAGTGACTTGCCCACATGCTCTGGAGGGGGCACCATGCCCATTGCTCTTTGTCCTGGGAAGTGCAAGGCCTCAGTCTCTCAAGTGGGTGACTTGCCCACATGCTCTGGAGGGGGCAACATGCCCTGTGCTTGGTCCTGGGTAGTTATGGGCCACAGTCTCTCGAGTGGGTGACTTACCGACTGGTTCTGGAGGAGGCATTGTGCCCTGTGCTCTTGATCCTGGGGAGCATGGGGTTGGTGGGTGTCTTATCCACTGGTTCTGGAGGGGGCATCGGGCCCTGTGCTCTTGATCCTGGGGAATGCAAGGTCACAGTCTCTCAGGTGGGTGTCATGCCCACCGGATTTGCAGGGGCCAGGCCGCACAACAGCCCATGGGCGCAGGACTACATACCGTCTGCCGGCGGTGATGGCTGCTCAGTGGTGGTAGTGGTGGTGCTGCTGCTGGTGGTGGGGGGAAGCTCCAGCCCATCCCCTGCAGCCTCGGACAGCTGATCAGTGGTGGTAGTGGTGATGCTGCTGCTGGTGGTGGGGGGAAGCTCTAGCCCATCCCCTGCAGCCTCAGATGGCTGCCCACTGGTGGTGGTGGTGGTGCTGCTGCTGCTGGTGGGGGGAAGCACCTGCCCATCACCTGCAGCCTCGGACTCCTGCTCAGTGGTGGTAGTGGTGGTGCTGCTGCTGGTGGTGGGGGGAAGCTCCAGCCCTCTCCTGCAGCCTCGGACGGCTACACAACCATGGATGGTGGTGGGGGATCCGTCTGAGTCCCTGCCCCTGGCTCCTTGCCCTTCCTGGCAGCAGCTGGGGCTGGCTCCTTGCCCTTCCTGGCAGCAGCTGGCACTTGCTCCTTGCCCTTTCGGGCAGCAGCTGGGGCTGGCTTCTTGCCCTTCCTGGCAGCAGCTGGGGCTGGCTCCTTGCCCTTTCAGGCAGCAGCTGGGGATGGCTCCTTAGCCTTCTGGGCATCAGCTGGGGCTGGCTCATTGCCCTTCCTGACAGCAGCTGGGGCTGGCACCCTTTCCTTGAGGCTGCCTGTTGTATGCTCCTTCACCCTCTGCACAGGTGCCCTGGATCATTTCCCACCACGAGTGGGTGTGGAGTCCACTGGGCCCATGGACTGGGTGGCTGAGGTGCCTGCCTGGGATTTTGCCACGCTGGCCAGACCAAGAGGACGGTGGGGGAGGGATAGGGAAGAGGAAAATCTTCTTAGGGACATTGGGGCGGGAAGAGGGAGAAAGTTTGGGAGTGGAAGAAGAGGGAGTGGTTCCCGGAGAGCTGGAAACATGCCAAAGTCAGCGCCCTGCTCAAAAAGCACAAAGCCGACCTCGAAGACCTCAAAAACTACAGGCCCATCTCCCTACTCCCTTTCCCTGCAAACGTCATCGAGAAGATAGTCAGCAACCAACTATCCCACTTCTTGGAGGACAACAACCTACTAAACATCTCCCAGTCTGGCTTCAGCAAGAACCACAGCACCGAGACCGCCCTTATTGCTTGCACCGACGACATCAGGAGCAGGCTCGACAAAGGTGAAACCGTTGCCCTCATCCTCCTTGACCTTTCTGCAGCCTTTGACACCGTCTGTCACTACACCCTTCGTACACACTTCTACGATGCCAGAATACGCCACAGAGCCCTGGATTGGCTCACATCCTTCCTCTCTGGAAGAGCCCAAAGAGTCCGCCTCCCCCGTTCATGTCTAAAGCCACCAAAACAATCTGCGGAGTCTCCCAGGGATCCTCACTCAGCCCCACCCTCTTCAACATCTACATGGCACCGCTCGCCAAAATCGTCCGATCCCACAGCCTCAACATTGTCTCCTTCGCAGATGACACTCAGCTCATTCTCTCTCTCACGAAGGACCCCGCAACCGCTAAGACCAACATCCACACCGGACTAGACGCCATCGCCAACTGGAAGGAAGCAAGCCGCCTCAAGCTGACCTTGGAGAAGACCGAGATCATCATCTTCGGATCCAACAGATCAGCATGGGACGACTCCTGGTGGCCGGCCACTCTGGGGTCTGCCCCAACCAGAAAAATGGTCACCCACGCCCTTGTCAGCAGCAGACTGGACTACGGCAACGCCCTCTACAGGGGGACAATGTCCAAGCTCCAGAAGAAACTCCAGCTCATTCAGAATGTCTCAGCATGACTCATCCTCAACCTCCCTCAACACGAACACATCTCAGCCCACCTCAGAGGCTTCCACTGGCTCCCAGTCAACAAAAAGATTGTCTTCAAACTCCTGATCCACGTTCAAAAAGCTCTCCATGATGCCAGACCTGCCTACCTCAATGAGCGTCTCAACTTCCACACCCCGACATGCCAGCTCCGCTCCGCAAACCTTGCCCTCGTAACTGTCCCCCGCATCCACCAGACCACTACTGGCAGCAGATCCTTCTCCCACCTTGCCGCCAAAACCTGGAACTCACTCCCTGTCAAACTATGTCTTACCCAGGACCTCACAACCTTCAGGAAGCGCCTCAAGACCTGGCTCTTCAAGCAGTAGCAACCCTCCCTCCCCCAGAGCCTTGAGACCCTTCCGGGTGAGTAGTGCACTTAACAAATTACTGATTTGTAGGAGGTGTCTGTCTGCTGATTTTGGGTGCAGGTGCATGGGCTGGATGCTGTTGTGAGGTGGATGGCTGCTGGGTGTCTGAGTGCTTGCGTTTTTGTACTTTGGGGGGGACAGACACAGTGGGAGAGGACACGGGGGACGTGTGCCTGGGTGTTGTGGAGGTGTCTGCCAGTGAGGTGTGTGTTCTGCTAGGTGAGGTGGTGATGCTGGTAGTGGATGAGGATGTAGTGCATGCAGGTGTGAGTGTAGACAGAACTGGGAGGAAGGTGAAGGAGGAGGAGGAGGGGGACACAGTGGAAATGGTGGATGTTGGTATGTCTGCATCTGGATGGTGTTTGTGTGAGTGCCTGTATGTGCTTGGGATAGGTTGGGGTTGAGGGGAATGGGATTGGGAAGAGGAAGTTGGAGGCTGGAGGGTGGAAACAGGGACAATGGCTGCCATCAGAGAGGAAGCCAGAACCTGGATTAATTTCTGTTGGGCCGCCAAGCCAGTGTGAATGCTCTCTAGGAATGCATTAGTCTGTTGCATCTGGGCTGCCAGACCCTGGATGGTATTCACAATTGTTGACTGCCCTACAGAGATGGATCTCAGGGGGTCAATAGCCTCCTCAGTTAGGGCAGCACGGCTCACTGGGGCAGGGCCCGAGGTGCCTGGGGCAAAGGAGATGCCCACTCTCCTGGGTGAGCGGGCACGGGCAACTCGATGAGGGGCTGCTGGGAGGGCAGTGCTTGTACGGGGGTGGCGGTTCTACCCGTAGCTGGGGTGGTCACAGAGGTGACCACCAGGGAGCTTCCATCGGGGGAGGTATCTGTGTCTGAACTGTCCCCTCCAGTCTCCGCCGTGGTGCTCCCCTCGCCCTCCGTCCCACTGGTGCCCTCACAGTCGGTAGACTCTGCCTCCTGTGGGATGCAACTCCCTCCGTCGCCGGTGTCTCTGCGCCTCTGCCAGATGATGCTAATGGACATAAGAACAGGGTGAGAAAACAAAAAGGGGGGAAGAGAGACAAAGGATACACTGGTTCAATGCCTGCACCAACACTACCGTTTGCGAACACACCACTCCCACACACAGGGAACAGCCAGCCCTGCGCACTATGCATTGCACTACCAGTTATATTGCTAGCCACCAAGGCATGGGGAGGGGCACACACTGCGAAATGCAGCACACCTGGGACCCATGAAGCCCTGACCAGTAGTGGATGCCTACGAGCTAGGTAGCACGTTGATTACTTCAGAACCCTGGGCACCATGGGACCTACTCTACAATGTCAGGCCTTGACTAGGGGCACCCACTGACACACATCCCCCACACGGATACCACCCTACCATGTGTAAGTTGTAATGATGAGCACTGTACTCACCCCCTTGTGGCTGCTGTGATGCCCTCAAGCAACCATCCAGCTCAGGATAGGCCACCGCCAGTATCAGGGGTATCAGGATTTGACAGGCACCCCTTCCTCGTTGGGAGGCCATCCCCAGCTGGACCACCGACATCTTCCATGCCCAGCATCTCAGGTCCTTTCACCGTCTCTGACAGTGGGTGCTCCACCTGCCGTAGACCCCCAGGGTCTGCACATCCTTTGCGATGGCACGCCATATTCCCTTCTTTGGAATGGCGCAGACCTGCAGAAGAAATACACACAGGAGAATAGTATCAGTCAGACAGTCCTGCCTGTTACACTTTTGGCCCACAATACCCCTTCACATCACCATTTACACACACATGGCCCAGCACACAACCTGTACGCCGCCCAGGGGACTTCCACCAACCTACCCTACATGAGTTCTTCACACATACCACTCCATGCATGCATGCCACATGCATTGTGCCCACAGTGTACTCACCTTTTGATCTGGAGGCCCATACAGCACTTCGTATTGGGGTAGGACCCTATCCACCAGTCACTGCAACTCCACTGAGGTGAAGGCAGGGGCCTTTTCCCCAGTCACATGGGCAATGGTAGGTTCCAGACACAGGTGGCAGCAGCACGTGCAGCATAGGTCCTCTCCTGTTGAAGGTCAGGTAGCAAGTGTGTGATCCTATAGGAAATGGCGTTCATGTCCGCGGCGGTGCATACCGTCACCGCCAGCGTACATCACCATTGGCCACTGTACCCCATATGGCTCAATGTTAACCAATAAGGCGTTGCACAATGGTTCCCGACTGCCTCCTACAACGACGCACAACGTCAGCGGAATTACCTCACTTCCACCTGTCCCTCCACATAGGACAGGCGGACACCATTTCAGGGGGAGGGCAGGCCCTGGATAATAACTGTGTCACAGTTAAAATATGGACATAGAGGACAAATCCCACTTACCCATTACGAACTAACATCATGCATTGTACTGTTGTGGCTTGAATGTTCAGTTTGTGACTGGCTCCTCACTCTTTTGTTCCTTAGACTGCTACTGCTGTGGATGAATATGAGATGGAGACATACCCCCGTGTACAGACCCCTTGTGGACTTGGCAACAATTGAGAACAGGCACATTTTCCTCACCTATACACTTGACAGGGCCACAATCACATAGCTGTGTGCCCAATTGGAGCCTGACCTGATATCTGCTATCCGTCACCCCACTGGGATCCCCCCTCTGTGCTCCATTTCCTCGCAACTGGTTCTTTCCAAGTGACAGTTGGCTTGGCAGCAGGAATGTCACAGCCAATGTTCTCAATAGTGCTGACCAGAGTTGTGTCTGCTCTGATGAAACACATGTTTAGCTACATTGTTTTTCCCCAAGTGGAGTGTTTGCCCACAGTGAAGGCTGACTTCTATGCAATAGGACATATGCCCAACATAATTGGGGCGATTGATGGAACTCATATTGCATTTGCCCCCGCCAGAATGAACATGTGTTCAGAAATCGTAAGAGTTTCCACTCCATGAATGTTCAGATGGTGTGCTTGGCGGACAGTACATGTCCCATGTCAATAATAAGTATCCTGGGTCTGTGATGCCTTTATCCTGAGGAATAACAGCATCTCAAATGTGATGGGCGAACTACAGAGGCACAGGGTGTGGCTAATAGGTGAGCCGTAGTTCCCACCCAGTAAATGTTGGTGTATGGGTATGGTGTGGGCCATATGGGATAGTGTGTGGCTAAATGTTGTCCCTCGATATTTGCAGGTGACTCTGGTTACCTCAACCTATCATGGCTACTGACCCCTGTGAGAAATACCAGGACAAGGGCAGAAGAACGTTACAATGAGGCACATGGCCAAACCAGAAGCATAATCGAAAGAACCTTTGGCCTCCTGAAGGCCAGGTTTCGGTGCCTCCATCTAACAGGTGGATCCCTGTGCTACTCACCCAAGAAGGTCTGCCAGATAATTGTTGTATGCTGCATGTTGCACAACCTTGCCTTGAGATGCCATGTGCCTTTTCTGCAGGAGGAGGAGACTAGAGATGGCTGTGTGGCAGCAGTGGACCCTAAGGACAGTGAGGATGAGGAGGCAGAGGAGTAGGACGAGGACAACAGAACATCAGTGATACAACAATACTTCCAATGACACACAGGTCAGACAGTGTTACTTCACATTTCATTGTTATTATTTAGGATAACTTTGGCACTGGCATGCTGCTGTTTCCCACTTCTATGTCCACTTACTGTACCCTTTGGCAATTCATTTTGCAGATGTTGCTGCCCCGCTATCGCTCCTGGTGTGATCACTGCAGGAAACTACAGGTCTCTCCTATGTGAACAATTACTGTACAGTTGAATTGAAATGCTTGAACCCGGTTGAACGAATACATACTATAAAAAGTGAACATACTCCATACTTGTGTTTTTTTCAAAGGGTGTTTATTGAAGTGCTAAGAAGAAGGGGGGCAAGTGCAATGGGATGGGGTGATGATGGAGGAAATTCCAGGGTATTGTTCCAGTCTATTTGTAGCACAGGTACATAGTCCAAGGGGACATAGGAAGGGGAGCAATGGCAGTTCAAGGTGGACAGGGTGACTGAGTGGGACACAAGTGTGACAATCTGGAGAGTCTCATTTCCTGCCGGGGTCTTAGCAATAGGCTCTGGCTTCTGCCTGGATCACAGGAAAAGTTTGCAGGGTAGTTCACCTTCTGCAGGGGGAGGGGTGCTTGTGGCCTGTTGGCCCTGTGGCGGGCCTCCTGTCCACTAGCGGCAGAGGAGGTGGAAGGCAGTTCAGATGTCTAGGCTAGTGGCAGGGGCACGCTGTTGTGAGACTGCCTCCCTCATAATATTGGCCATGTCTGCCAGCACCCCTGCTATGAAGACCAGGGTGGTGTTGATGGCCTGCAAGTCCTCCTTGATCCCCTGGCACTGTCCTTCCTGCAGCCGCCTGTTCTCCTGCATATTGTCCAGGATCTGGCCCATCGTGTCCTGGGAATGTTGGTAGGCTCCCAGGATCTCAGTGAGTGCCTCCTAAAGAGTTGGTTCCCTTGGCCTGTCCTCCCCCTGGCGCACAGCAGTCCTCCCAGTTTCCCTGTTGTCAGGTGCCTCTGTCCCCTGAACCGTGTGTCCACTGCCACTGACCCCAGGTCCCTGATTGTCTTGATTATGATGTGTGGCCTGGGGTCCCTGTAGAGGTGGACACACTGCTGATTGATGTGTCTTGGGGACAGAGGTGTGAGTACGCTGGGTGGGTACTGTGCTGGTGTTCCAAGATGGTGGAGTCTCTGTGGTGGTGTGTGACTGGGCTAGGGTAACCGACTGTCCAAAGGTCCCTGATGGGCCAGATTGGTCATCCAGATCCAGGTGAATAGAGTTGCTGTCATCACTGTGGGCCTCTTCAGTTGAGGGACTGGATATTGCTGGCACCTCTTCTCCGCTGACATTGGCTGGGATACCTGTGGGGATGAAAATGCTGTGTTATTGTTTCATACTGTGCATCGGTGGGTTGCCCTATTTGGTTGTATTTTCCCTGGCAGTCTTAACTTGTATAAGTTGGTATGTGGTGGGCAGGCTGGCTCTCTCTAGTGTGCACGCTTTGCTGATAGGTGTCCATGCAGGGCTGTGAGTGATGCCCACCATTGGTGGTGCATGCAGGGCCTGGCATTGGGATGGGTGGGATGTGATGGTCGGGTGTGTGGGAGGTGATGGAGTGATGGGAGTGAGGGTGAGGGTGGGGGTATGTGATGGCATGCAGGTAAAGGGGTGATAGTAGAATAGAGTTGACTTACCAGAGTCCAGTCCTCCTCTTACTCCAGCCAAGCCCTCAGGATGCATTACTGCTAAGACTTGCTCCTCCCATGTTGTTAGTTGTGGGGGAGGAGGTGGGGGTCCACCGCCAATCCTTTGGATAGCGAGTTGGTGTCTTACTGCTATGGAACGCACCTTCCTCCGTAGGTCGTTCCAGCTCTTCCTGATGTCATCCATAGTTCTTGGGTGTTATCCCACAACGTTGACCCTGTCCACGATCCTCCGCCATAGCTCCATCTTCGTAGCAATGGATATCTGCTGCACCTGTGTTCCAAATAGCTGTGGCTCTACCCTGATGATTTCCTCCACCATGACCCTTAGCTCCTCCTCTGAGAATCTGGGGTGTGTTTGTGGTGCCATGGGTGTTGGGTGAATTGTGTAGGTGAGGGTGTGTAGGGTGATGTTTTGGGGTGTGTGATGTGGGGTGCGTGGGTGGTGTATAGGTGTAGGTAGTGCGTGGCTCTGGTTTTGTCTGTGGCCGTGGTGTCTGTCTCATGCCAATGGTTTGTAGTCGTAAGGGGTTGTGGGTAGTGTGGATGTGTGTTATATAGTCGTGTTGGTGTTTGGGTGTATTGTGTGTATGTGTTTGTGTCTGTATATTTTGAGTACGGCAGAATGTACCGCCAATGGTTTACCGCCATTGAATGTCCACTGTGGTGATTCATGGGTCATAATGTGGTAGGCGTTATTCTGTTGGCGTAATGGTGTGGGTTTTGCTAACACCAGTTTATAACTGACCTTTTGTCTGGTGGACTTGTGTGTGTGGCTGAATAGTGACGGATTGGGGTGTGAGTGTCATAATATGGTGAACGGATATCCGTGGCGGCGGCGGTATGTTGGCGGCAGTAGGATAAGTAAGTAGGTAAGTAGGATTTACAGCTAATGTCATAATGAGGGCCTATGTTTTATTAGATTCCCATTTTAGCAATCATAAACTACTGGCTATCATGATTTGTATTTTATTTAAAGAAAAGTCAGGTAATGAGGAATGCACTCCCACTGACTCATGCCAGCAATAAAAGGGTGATCATGAGCTAGTCCAAAATTGATGAGGATCAATTTATTTTCGACCTTGTGGGTGCAGCCCATCCTGATTTTTTAATGTGCTTATACGGCATAGCATGTGAAATGCTAACGGTCCCTAATGGCAACTCTAAAAAGAAAGCAAAATGGTTTGATTCTAACTACACAGTGGCTTAAAATTAGTTATTGGTAGCACATAAAGTTGGCCCTCGAGACCCTGATCAAGTGCGCAACTGTAGGAAGACATAAAGGGAGACACTAATGGCCCAGAAAAAAGCAGTAAGAGAGGCAACTTATCAGTCCCTGATTATGGCCTCAAAAAACTCAAAGAGCGTAAACATTTCTGGTAGACTTCAAATCATAATTATTTTGAGAACACTCATTAAACTTGCCTTGGTACAGTGATTTCTTCAGATGACTGGGGCACCCACTTCACACAAGTATATTCAGTCCGTGTTTTAACCTTTATATGAGTTTAAATTGTTTTATGATTGCTTTGATGGTTATGTTGACCGAATAAAGCTTGTTTACTATATTCAGTCCCAGCCCAGCCACGCTACCACAGGGAGTTGCCCCTCTAATGATACAGGGGATGAATGTCCCACAGTATCCTCAACTTCCATTTTGCCTTTCACTGGACGTGAAATTGAGGCTGAGTGATGTCATAGATGCTAATAATAGTTGTCCAGCAGGGAAAGCTCCTGGGCAGGAAGGAATACTGGCAGATCTTTTTAAAGCTAACATGCCCCTGTGGGCTCCCCTTTTGACCAATGTTTTGAAAGCTTCTTTGAGTAAGGGTCCCTCTAAAGCTTAGTGATAAGCAGTAATTGTGCCAATATTTAAGAAAGGTTTTGAGGGTAATCCATGATGCTATCACCCAATATTATTATTCAACTCTACCACCAAATTAATGGGTAGATTCTATTGGAACAATTGCAAACCTGTGTGGACAAGAATAATATTCTCTCTCAGCTACAATCTGGCTTTTGTATTGGTCTCGGGCAATTGATCAATGTTTCAATGTACTCCTATTAATAAATAAGTACACAGTGGCCAAGGAGGAGAATATATATTTCACATTTATGGATCTGAGTTGGTCATGTGACTCTGTCAATAGATCAAAGCTCTGGGCCATTATGATCAAACTCCGGGTACAGACGGGTATGGCAAATTTCTTGAGGGAACTACAGTCAGATGTGACTGCCAGTGTGAGGTTTGGCCCAGGTGGGGAAACAAAAAAAGCTTTCCAGCTTACTGGAGGCGTAAAACAGGGTAGTATCCTGGACCCTTAATTCTCTCTTTGTGTGTGAACAGGCTGGAAAATTATCTATTAAATATTAATGTTGAGAATCCCAGGGTGGCAAATCAGAGTGTTCTAGCACTGATATATGCTGATGATACAGCCCTAGTAGCCAGAACTGTGATTCGGCTACAGCGAATTCTAGATCAGTTATGTATCTATATGGCAAACTTAGACCTTAAGGTGAACCAAGAGAAAGCACACATAATGGTCTATGGGTCAAATAAAGGCACATCATATATGCCTTTATTTGACCCATTGACCAGTAAATAACATGAAAGTCAGCACAATTCCATCATACCCATACTTGGGAATCTTGTTTAATGACAAATGTCCCTGGGGCCCTTTAAAAACAGCTACAACAGCCACTCTAGCAAGAAGTTCAAGGTGGACCTTAGCTTTGTGGCTAGGCTAGGCAATGAATCCATCAGAGAACCGACAATAATTTATAAGGCTAAGTGCTGTTAAAATGTTATATATGGGGCTGGTTTATGGGGAACCAGTGACCAACTAGGGCTGGGGAAGGTTGAGAATGGCTTCATCAAAAGACTTCTGGCCATCCCAAAAACTGCCAGTACTGCTGTTTGCCATACTAAAGTGAGGCTGGGATTATACTAATGACCTTGTGAAGCTACAGCCACTGCTATTATAGCTGAAAAGCTGGACCAAGATCGAGACCTGATTCAACTGGACAGTCCTTGTCGACTGCCTTAAACTTGACCAAATATTAAAAATACCATGGGTTGTGTATATATGCAACACTTGTATTAGCCCGATCTTGTTTTTTTTAAACCTAGGTACTTACTCAGCCTGTTTCTCAAACTGCTGAGGAAAATGTTTTTGAAAAAGTGCACAGATGAAAGGCTATCTAAAAATACTTGAAAACCTGCTGTTTTATCTCATACTATGATCTGTACCGGCCCTGGCATTGAGCCTTATCTAGTTTAAATCAGCAACCAGCATCATAGATTTTTGTTACCTAGATTGAGGCTAAATACTGTACTTTGCTTTGTGGACTAGTGCAAGGTGCATATTTTAACAATTTACCTCTCTTCCCATTTGATGGTCACTCTGCACAAAACATGTTGTACTTATACTATACTGTAAGTTTAACTCTGTACTTAAGAAGAGTCTTACTTTACCTTATTCAAAACAAGCAGATTGTATACAGTGCAGGGCTGCTACAGTGTTATTGCAGTCATTGTCAACACCAAGATTATATATTTTTGTTGCAACCTTTTGGAACATGCCATACTTCTTAGGGCACAGAATGCTGCTTGAATTTATCTGTTCCCTTGATTCTGTTTTTAAACCAGTATTTATTACTTTTAAAATCTTTTATATGCGTGTGTATGCTGTTATATTTTTATTTGTGCTGTATTGTATCTTTCATGATCATTGATTGGTCGAATAATGAATGACTAAAACTGACTAAGCAATTCCACTGAGTCCGGTATGTATCACGGGAAAAACAATGGGAACTATATTACAGGTACACAAATGTTGAGAAAGAAATAGGACTCAATGAATTACTCATGCGTAATACGAGGCAATAATAGATCTCTTTGTCATCTTCAGGCCCTGATTACGGTCTACATAGAAAAGGGTATTTATTGCACTCAATGTATTCCAGTACTGCAGGAACTGGAATTTATGAGTTGTGATAAATAGCATGCAATTACAATTAGAGCCTTTGAAAGTGGGACATAACATGTGGATTATAGTGCATGCCACACCAAAATCTACATAGGCTGTTATTGACTGGACATTTTTTTGCTAGTAAATTTCAGCAGGTTTGCCCCGGGAAAAATGTGAGGTGTATGATGCTTATTGCAAATCTTGCATTTGCTATATTTGAAGTAACAGGAGTTATTGCATATATTGCACTTAATTGGGCTGACTGTAATCAAAACATCTCTGCTGACCTATTAAACACATAGGCGGTCATTCTGACTGCGGCGGGCGGCAGTCGCCGCCCACCATGCGGTTACCGCCGAATGACCGCACTGCGGTCAAAAGACCGCGGCGGTCATTCCAACTTTCCCGCTGGGCCGGCGGGCGACCGCCAAAAGGCCGTCCGCCGGCCCAGCGGGAAAGCCCCTGCAACGAGGAAGCCAGCTCCGAATGGAGCCGGCGGAGTTGCAGGGGTGCGACGGGTGCAGTGGCATCCGTCGCGATTTTCACTGTCTGCAAAGCAGACAGTGAAAATCTTTGTGGGGCCCTGTTAGGGGGCCCCACGGCACCCGTTCCCGCCATCCTGGTTCTGGCGGTGGACACCGCCAGAAACAGGCTGGCGGGAAGGGGGTCGGAATCCCCATGGCGGTGCTGCAAGCAGCGCCGCCATGGCGGATTCCCTGGGCCAGGGGAAAACCGGCGGGAAACCGCCGGTTCCCCTTTTCGGACCGCGGCTTTACCGCCGCGGTCAGAATAGCCCAGGAAGCACCGCCAGCTTGTTGGCAGTGCTTCCGCCGCCCTCCGCCATGGCGGTCATGGACCGCCAGGGTCAGAATGACCCCCCTAGTTTGGTCCCCTGTTTTTAAATTACCATCTGGCCCCATGAGCCTTACCAAATTGTGCCCTGTTGAATAATATTTTGTGCAGCACTGCTAAGCATAAACCTGGTCCTCCTGCCCAAAGACTACATATAGTTGTTGATGAGTGCTTCTATATTTGTTGTGCTCAATCGATAAATCTTTAGATAAAAAAAGTTCAATAGCCAGCACGGTGCTCTCTCTCCCTCTACATGTGAGATTTTAATGCCTTTCAAATTAAATGGGAACCAGTGACAACTGTGGCACAGGTCTGCTGGAAGAGAATTCAAGAACCGGCAGGAAATCTCCATAAAGGATTTTCCACCCACTTTTTTTAGGTTGAGCGTAAGTGTCCAACCTCATATATGCTTTAGCGTACTTCTCTTGTGGGCTTAACTCTGCCCCCTGCTGTTCATTTGTTTGCTTCAGTGTCCTTAAAAATATTTGCTTGCTAGTGGCTAGCCCTTCCTCTTTGTTCCTCCTTTTTCACTTTTTTTACTTCCCAGGGAGCAGGGACTATGCACTGTATCTTTTTTAATGAAATGGAAGACATAGGGAACATGGTGTTCTAACAATCTTCAGTTTAATAACCTTCGCACCACTCTGGTTTCTTAAAAAATTAGGGGCACACATGTTTGTGATGCACATAGAAACTTGCAGCGGGATCAGGTATAATAATATAATAATCAGGTATAAGGAGCCATTGGCTAGACTCCAGTTGACTGCAGTATGTGGGTAATAGCGTGGAAACTTAAGGTCATTAACCTTTAGCCCCCTCATGCTCTCTCTTTCACCAGGCAGAATTAGCTGGTTAAGACCCAGCCTTGCGTTGCTTCATTATTTCCTTCTCCTGCAGCATCATTCTTCCAGCTCTGTATGATTGTTAAGACCTTCCTTCATCTCATCAGCTCAAGCGTTTCCACTTGAGCTGCCCTTTCAATCAACTCTTCAGCCACAGTAGTGGAGCTCTGTTTCTTCAACACCACCCCTCTTTCTTCTACCATTAAAAGCATGTATTGTTTGCCACTGCATGCCTTCCTAATTGAATATTTTCACGGAATCAGTATCACAGAGTAAACATTCCTCTGAGTTAATGTACAGCACCGCAAAGCCCTGTGTGGACTCGGTAGTGCTTAATAAAAAGTAGAAGAAAATCAATACATATCAGCAGCCTGATTTCGGATAATTGTTTTAATTTTCCTCTCTGCTCTTCTTTTCCACCCTAGATCCTTTCCTTGAAACAATTCTACACTTAAAGGAGCAAGCCAGTGGAAAAGAAACATTTCTCAGAGGCCAGTACGGCATCTCTAACAGTCAGGAAAAATAGGTATGCTAGAATTTTACTTTATGTGCATGACGACACATACATGAGCAAGTTTACAAAATATGGTGTTTTCGATCTTGATGCCACATAATTCCATACAATTCCACACTACACATTTCAATGCTACACAATTCCACACCACACAACGTAATTAAACGTCACATAATACCACTCACTGGCACATAATTGAACTCCACATAATAACACTCTACTCAGTACCAAATAAATACACTCTATGCCACATAACTGCAACCCACATACACTCCAGACCATGCCACATAATTCAAATCAACACAATTTCACTCAACACCACAGAAATAGAGAAGTCTATCGTAGTAATCACACTACATTCACTTGAGTCAGCACCGTAACCAATGTATACCCAAAGACCATAATTAGATACTTGAGGAGGACTTCAATGTCAAGTTGTTGCTTCAGAATCCAAGGCATCGCCTCACACATCAACGTTTTGTCCTTTTTCCTCTTGTGCAGCCTTGGATACAAAGGAATAGCCAACAAACACCAAGACCATAAGAGATGGATAACTGAACACTAGTTGGTCCAGAGGCAATATCCATTTATTGGTTGATTTGTACAAAGTGAAACCGGGAATCCTGGATGTTTTGTGGCTTCCTTGCTCAGATTGTGTTATCAGACAAATTATTTATTTCACTGAAACTCTTTTTTTCATCATTATTGCATATGAAAGCATTGTTAGATATGAGAGTTGAGACTAACAGTTGGACAAAAATAACACTTTTATTAAATACTTCTCAATGCAGTGCTAGAATGTGCCTATTAGTGTCAAAGCTTTTAGGTTATAGAACAGGAGATGTTGCAGCACCAAGCATAATCTGCTGCATGGCTAAATATTTTAAGGTCCTAAAAGGGAGACCTATTGGCTATGCCAAAGCTCTTCTCTATGGAGAAAGCAACACCCGCTTTCCTGAGATCTCTGCACAGTGGAGAGAAAAACATCTCTTAAAATAACTCAGTCCGACTGTGGTGGACCAGAGAAGGAATGCATCCACTCTATCGATCTGTATTTAACCTCATAGGCACAGTTTCAGGTTTTGGTATATGGACTCAGACTTTCATCCTTCTGAGGTGGATGCAAGAAGTGCTATTGAGTTGGGTATCGCTGAACATCTGTTACCCGTCAGTAGCACCAAGAGGCACCTCAGGGGTGACTGCACCTTCTACAAATACACTATCAGCATGCAGTGATTGGTGAGGCAAGGTCAGAGTTTTAAAATAAATATTTGCAGTCATAAAAGTCAGTGTAAGTTCTCAAACTTGAAGACATTTGTTTGCAATTTGCTAAACTGAAAATAACCCTAGAGTTAAAGTTCTGCAATTATCTTAGCATGTTTACACTGGAGTTAGGGGGTCATTACAATCCTGGCGGACGGTGTTAAAGGTGCGGTAATACCGCAAACAGGCCGGCGGACAAAAAAAGGGAACCATGACCCTGGCGGAAACCGCCAACAAAGACAGACACTTTAACACACCGCCCGCCACGGCGGTACAGACAAGCAGCGGTTACCGCCAACAGACAGGCGGGAGACAATATACCGCCCACACTATTCAAACCAGCCAATCCGCCACCTTTTCCAGGGCGGATAAAAACACGGCGGAAACAGCTTTTGCTATGGGAAAACGCTCACCTGAACACATCCCACGAGGAAGGAGGACACCATGGAGCCCGAATTACAAATCCTACATGCCCTTGTTTTTCTGCTCCTTTACGACCAACAGCTACGTAGGCGCAGAAGATACCGGTGAGTACTGCACCTACGACACGGGGGAGGGGAGAGGCAAAAGTTAGGGGGACACCCAACAAACACCCCCACCCTCACCCTCGCACATTACAACATACACACCAATGCAGTCACAAAAATCACAGGAAAACCCACAATCCCCCCGGAAGAATGCAAAGACAATGTGAAAATCGGGCAAACATTGTAATGTGCCAATATACATGTCATACAAAAATATACAGATATACATATCTCAAAATCACTCTTATTTACACATACAATCCGAGAAGTAGTGCAGATATGTACACAACAATGTCCGTGCACCAACAGTCCAAAAAAGCATGGGCGAGGCCCACAATAGATACCTGACCAAAATCGGAGAGAACACTGCCGGGGCATCAGATAGAAACACTACAGGCACCTCAGGGGGAAGGGAAGGGGGGCACCTCAGCCACATGAATGCGAAGCCAGATCCACGATGGGGCTCCATGCCCATTGATTTATCCTGGGGAGTGCAAAGCCACAGTCTCTCAAGTCACTACAGTGAGTGGTTTTCCTACTGTGCCATCCTGGGGAGTGCAAAGCCACAGTCTCTCAAGTAGATGCAGGTCTCCACTGGTTGTGGAGGGGGACTGGTGCCCAGACTGGATGAGTCTCCACGTGAAAGTACCTGTCCTGTCACTGTCCCAGCTGCACATGGGATAAGGATGCCTGATGTGGCGGTCCATGCATTCCTACACGGTGCATGCCCTGTTCAGCGGTGCTTTGCCATGGCGGTCTTTGCCATGTTCAGCAGTGCATTGACATGGCGGTCTTTGCCCTGTTCAGCGGTGCTTTGACATGGCGTTTCAGGACTGTTCAGCGGTGCTTTGCCATGGCGGTCTTTGCCCTGTTCAGCGGTGCTTTGACATGGCGGTCTTTGCCCTGTTCAGCGGTGCTTTGACATGGCGTTTCAGGACTGTTCAGCGGTGCTTTGCCATGGCGGTCTTTGCCCTGTTCAGCGGTGCTTTGACATGGCGTTTCAGGACTGTTCAGCGGTGCTTTGACATGGTGTTTCAGGACTGTTCAGCTGTGCTTTGCATTGGCGTTTCAGGACTGTTCAGCAGTGCTTTGCCATGGCGGTCTTTGCCCTGTTCAGCGGTGCTTTGCCATGGCGGTCTTTGCCCTGTTCAGCGGTGCTTTGACATGGCGGTCTTTGCCCTGTTCAGCGGTGCTTTGACATGGCGGTCTTTGCTCTGTTCAGCGGTGCTTTGACATGGCGTTTCAGGACTGTTCAGCGGTGCTTTGACATGGCGTTTCAGGACTGTTCAGCGGTGCTTTGACATGGCGTTTCAGGACTGTTCAGCGGTGCTTTGCCATGGCGGTCTTTGCCCTGTTCAGCGGTGCTTTGACATGGCGTTTCAGGACTGTTCAGCGGTGCTTTGAAATGGCGTTTCAGGACTGTTCAGCTGTGCTTTGCATTGGCGTTTCAGGACTGTTCAGCAGTGCTTTGCCATGGCGGTCTTTGCCCTGTTCAGTGGTGCTTTGCCATGGCGGTCTTTGCCCTGTTCAGCGGTGCTTTGACATGGCAGTCTTTGCTCTGTTCAGCGGTGCTTTGACATGGCGTTTCAGGACTGTTCAGCGGTGCTTTGACATGGCGTTTCAGGACTGTTCAGCGGTGCTTTGACATGGCGTTTCAGGACTGTTCAGTGGTGCTTTGCCATGGCGGTCTTTGTCCTGTTCAGCGGTGCTTTGCCATGGCGGTCTTTGCCCTGTTCAGCGTTGCTTTGACATGGCGGTCTTTGCCCTGTTCAGCGGTGCTTTGACATGGCGGTCTTTGCCCTGTTCAGCGGTGCTTTGACATGGCGTTTCAGGACTGTTCCGCGGTGCTTTGCCATGGCGGTCTCTGCCCTGTTCAGCGGTGCTTTGACATGGCGGTCTTTGCCCTGTTCAGCGGTGCTTTGACATGGCGTTTCAGGACTGTTCAGCGGTGCTTTGCCATGGCGGTCTTTGCCCTGTTCAGCGGTGCTTTGACATGGCGGTTCTGATACGGACATTGGTGTGTGGCATGACGATCTCTACACTGGGCATTGGTGTGTGGCATGACGATCTCTACAATGGGCATTGGTGTGTGTCATGACGTTCCTTCATTGCCCAGCGGGGCTGTGGCATCCTGGCCCCTCATGGGCTGTGACTCCGGCGGTGGTCTCCTGACCAGTGACGATACTTGTGCCCTCCTGGGCAATGACTCCGGCGGTGGTCTCCTGACCAGTGACAATACTTGAGCCCTCCTGGGCTGTGACTCTGGCGGTGGTCTCTGGACCAATGACGATACTTGTGCCCTCCTGGGCTGTGACTCTGGCGGTGGTCTCCTGACCAGTGACGATACTTGGGCCCCACTCGGCTGTGACTCTGGCGGTGGTCTCTGGACCAGTGACGATACTTGTGCCCTCCTGGGCTGTGACTCTGGCGGTGGTCTCTGGACCAGTGACGATACTTGGGCCCTCCTGGGCTGTGACTCTGGTGGTGGTATCTGGACCAGTGACGACGGTGCTGGCGGTTGTGTCTGGACCGCTGGATATGATGGCGCACTTCTCCGCCGTGACACTCACAATAGGCTGGGCAGACTTCCTCTGGACCTTCCCCACCTTTGTTGGAGTTACAGCTGACTCACCAATCGCCTTCGATCCCATGTCACTTGTTGTCCCACCAGGAGTCTTAAGACGGTCCCGTCGTCCACTCTCCATTTTCAGAGCCTTTACAGCGGGTGGGCTGCCACTGCCTTGGCTCTGGGTCCTACTGCCTGCCTTGGTGGCCGGTGCACTCCAAAAACCTGGAACACGCACCACTGGTACTGGAGGCTTTTTGGCTGAGGCGCTACGACGGGACTGATGAATTGGAGGGGGGGTGGGGGCAAAAAGGTCAATTTGACAGAGGGACAGTTTCTGACGAACACTGGGATGGGTAGCTGGAGGGGGTCTGGGAGTGGAGGAAGAGGAGGTGGTTGTAGGAGGTGTCACTTTAGGTGTTTTGGGTGCAGGTACTGGAGGCTGTTGTGAGGTGGATGGATGTTGGGTGAGTGATTGCCGGTGTTTGTGTACTTTGGGAGGGGGCGTCACAGACACATTGGGAGAGGACACAGGGGACGTGTAAATGGCAGTGGAGGTGGTGAGTGCAGGTGAGAGGCTTGTGGTGCTGGGTGTCCTGGTGCGAGTCCTAGTGCCTGTAGATGTGGTGCATGCAGGTGTGTGTGTAGACGAGACTGTGAGGGAGGAGGGAGAAGAGGAGGAGGGGGACACAGTGGAGACAGTGGATGTTGCTGTGTCTGTATGTGGGTGAGGCTTGCGTGAGTGCCTGTGGTGTGTGTGGTGCCTATGTTTGCTTGAGCTACTTGTGTGTGTTGACTTGTGTGCATGCTGGTCTGTAGGTGTGCTTGGGATGGGCTGGGGTACAGGAGATTGGGTCTGGGTGGAGGAAGTTGGAGGGGGGAGGCTAGACACAGGGACAATGGCTGCCATCAGTGCTGAGGCCAGAGATTGCAGGGTCCGCTGAAGGACAGCCTGACCAGAATGAATGCCCTCCAGGAATGCATTACCGTGTTGCAACTCCCTTTCTACACCCTGGATGGCATTCACAATGGTAGACTGCCCAACAGTGAGTGACCTGAGGAGGTCAATGGTCAATGGCCTCCTCACTGAGGGCAGCAGGGGTGACTGGGGCAGGGCCTGAGGTGCCTGGGGCGAAGGTGATGCCCACCCTCCTGGGTGAGCGGGCACGGGGCGAACACTGAGGGGCTGCTGGGAGGGCGGTGCTGGTAGGGGGGGTGGCGGCTGTACCTGTAGAAGTGGGGCACACAGGTGGTGCCGCCACCACAGGCGAGCTCCCATCGGCAGACGAGTCTGTGTTGCTGGTTGGTGATCCGGTGGCCGACGTGAAGCTCCCCTCGCCCTCCGTCCCACTGGTGCATTCAGAGTCTGTGGTGTGGGCCTCCATGGCCATGTGGGATGCAGCTCCCTCGTGCTCCGGTGCCACTGTACCTCCGCCTGATGATGCTGATGTACAAAAGGACAAGGAGAGCAGGAAAAGGGGGGGAGACAGAACAAAGAGAGATTTAGTGCATGGCATGCCGCTACCGTTGGCGGACAAGACAGACGCAGCAGCCCCCTGCATTACGCCGTGCTCCTGACCTCTGCAAATGCAATTTCTGGGACATGGCCTACATGGCAATGGTGGGAATCGGCGCACATGGATGCCACAGGGGCAACTATACCTCAACATGGCACTCTGCTGAGGTGGGGTTGAGTGCCACATGGCCTACATTATGGAGGGGCCTTGCCTACCTAACTCGCCCTGGCCTAGGTACACCCAAAGCCCACCTCCCCCACCCAGACCCCTCCACTGCATGCAAAGTCCGCTGAATGAGGTTATACTCACCCCCTGTGTCTGCTGTGATGTCCTCAAGCGCCCATCCAACTCCGGGTAGGCCACCGCCAGGATCCGGAACGTCAGGGGGGTCATGGTGCGACGGGCACCCCTCCCACATTGGGAGGCCATCCCCAGCTGAGCCTCCGCCGTCTTCTTGCTGCAGCGGCTAATGTCCTCCCATCTCTTACGGCAGTGGGTGCCCCGTCTCTGGTGGGCCCCCAGGGTGCGGACCTCCTTGGCGATGGCACGCCAAATGTCCCTCTTCTGGTGGGCGCTGACCTACATGACATGCACAAGGAAAGAGGAACAGTCATTACCAACTGCACCGTCAATATGAGTGGCCCCCTCCCTACTCTGGCCATGTGACCCATTCCCATGCATAACTGTTCTATGTACTCTGCCCCCTTCCCTCTTCCACCCAGCCCTCTCCACCCAGGCCTAGCCCATACAACGTGCTCCCTGTGTACTAACCTGTTGGTCTGGAGGACCGTAGAGTAGCGTGTACTGGGGAAGGACCCCATCCACAAGTTTCTCCAACTCCTGTGCAGTGAAGGCAGGGGCCCTTTCCCCAGACGCAGCAGCCATCGTCGCTTCCAGACCGAGGTCACAGCAGTACTAGCAGTGTAGGTCCTCTACTGTCGAAGGTCAGGTATCTAGTGAGTGAACAGATAGAAAATGGCAGTGACATCCGCGGAGGTGCGCATCATCACCGCCGGCGCACCTGTTCATTGGCTCCTGGGACCCATAGGGTCCAATGTTAACCAATGCAGCATTGCGCCGCGGTCTACGACCGCCTACCGCGACGGTGTGCAGGTAGGACGGGGTAGTTACCCCACAATCCCATTGTCCCAGTTTAGAGGTCAGGCAGCCGCCATTTCAGGGGCCCACATGGCTTCATTTACTACTGCGTCACACATAGCTAGGCCTATACTCAACACACATACAGGAAGGGTTTTTTGTCTGGTGTAGTCTTGGGTGTAACTGTGGGTACATACCTTGAGGAATAGTGACTGGTTCCTCGCTGTTGTCCTTCTTAGGCACCGTCAGCTGGGACATATGAGAAGATGGCTGAATCCTCCGGTGTACCGACCGCTGGTGGACCTGTTGACAATGGAAGAAAGACATATCATCGTCACCTACCGGTTTGACTGTGCCACAATCAAGGAACTATGTACCCAGTTGGAGCCAGACCTGATGTCACCAATACGCCATCCGACTGGAATCCCCCCTGACGTGCAGGTGCTGTCAGTGCTCCATTTCCTTGTAAGTGGGTCATTTCAGACAACAGTGGCCATGGCATCAGGGATGTCCCAGCCTATGTTTTCCAACGTGCTGTCCAGAGTGTTGTCTGCCCTGCTGAAACACGTAAGGAGATACATCATTTTCACTGAGGTGGAGGATTTGCCTACAGTGAAAGGTGACTTCTATGCCCTTGGACATATCCCCAACATCATAGGTGCCATTGATGGGACCCATGTAGCTCTGGTCCCCCCCCACAGGAGTGAACAGGTGTACAGAAACCGGAAGAGTTATCATTCCATGAATGTCCAGATGGTCTGTTTGGCAGACCAGTACATCTCGCAGGTAAATGCAATGTTCCCTGGCTCTGTGCATGACGCCTACATCCTGCGGAATAGCAGCATCCCTGATATGATGGGTCAACTCCAGAGGCACCGTGTATGGCTATTGGGGGACTCTGGTTACACCAACCTTTCCTGGCTATTGACCCCAGTGAGGAATCCCAGGACCAGGGCAGAGGAACGGTACAATGATGCCCATGGGTGGACTAGGAGGGTAATCGAACGCACCTTCGGCCTTCTTAAGGCCAGGTTCAGGTGCCTCCATATGACAGGTGGATCCCTATTCTACTCACCGAAGAAGGTGTGCGACATCATCATCGCCTGCTCCATGCTCCATAATTTGGCATTGCGACTCCAGGTGCCTTTTCTGCAGGAGGATGATCCAGATGACGGTGTTGTGGCAGCTGTGGAGCCTGTGGAGCCAGTAACCTACGTGTCAACTGCTTGCATCCTTCAAGGGCTTGTGATGTGTGACATTGGTATGTTAGCCTTACAATGGGTAACCCATTATGACACTGTAATTGATAATACAAAGTTCCAAATCATAGATTGACTCAAGATTTTTTTGGCTTTCAAGGGTGTTTATTTAAGTGCTAAAAAAATCAAAGAAGGTTGTAAAATGGGGATGGGTGATGGTGGAGGAATGTCCATGGCAGAGTCCAGTCTATTCGTCTCACAGGTGCACTGCCCATCTGGGCATTGGAAGTGGAGCTGGGGCAGTTCCAATCTGGACAGGGTGACAAAGTGGGACAGTGGGGGGACAATCAGGGTGGTCTTATTTCCTGGCGGGGTCTTGCCATCTTGCTCTGTCCTGTTCCTGGATCTCAGGGACCGCTTGCGTGGTGGTTGTCCATCTGCAGGGGATGGGGTGCTGGTGTGGTGGTCCTGTGGCGGGGCGTCCTGTCCACTAGCGCCGGCGGAGGTGGTGGGCAGTTCGTCATCCTGGCTAGTGTCAGGGGCCCCTTGGAGTGCCACGGTGTCCCTCAAGGTCTTTTGAATGTCCATCAGCACCCCTACGATGGTGCCCAGGGCGGAGCTGATAGTCCTGAGCTCCTCCCTGAACCCCAAATATAGTTCGTCCTGCAGACGCAGGGTCTCCTGCAACTTGTCCAGGACCGTCTCCATCGTCTCCTGGGAGTGGTGGTATGCTCCCATGATGGAGGATAGGGCCTTGTGGAGAGTTGGTTCCCTTGGCCTGTCCTCCCTCTGTCGCACAGCAGCCCTCCCAGTTCCCCGGTGTTCCTGTGCCTCCATCCCCTGGACCGTGTGCCTACTACCACTGCCCTCAGGTCCCTGTTGTTGTTGGGGTGGTGGGTTAGCCTGGGTGCCCTGTAGTGGTGGGCATACCGCTGATTGACCTGTCCTGGGTAGGGAGGTTTGGGCCCGCTGGGTGGGTGCTGTGCTGGTGTTACCAGAGGGTGGCAGCTCGGTGTTGGGCTGTGATGGGCAAGGGGAACCGACTGTCCTGAGGCCCACGATGGTCCGGGCTGGTCATCAGGATCCAGTGGGGCAGAGCTGCTGTCGTCACTGTGGGCCTCTTCTGGGGGTGGAGTGGTGTTGTCTGGACCCTCTGGTGTGGTGACGTTCCTTTGGGTTCCTGCAGGGGTATAAGAACATGATTATTGCATCTGTGTGTGTAATGGTGTGCAATGGTTGGGTGTGCGTGATCCCCAGTGCAGGCATTCCTGTGTGGGGGCTTGTGTGGTGATGGTTGGGGGGGTGTTCTGGGTATGTGCAGTGGGCATGCTTTAGTGAGGAGTGCCCATGCTTAGTTGTGTCATGCAGGGCTTGGTGTTGGGATGGGTGCTTGGTGTCATGGGTAGATTGGTGAGGATTTGGGGTGATAGGGGAGGGTGTGAGGTTGGGGGTGTGTGATAGCATGCAGGTAGGGTGGGGGATGTGATAGTTAAGACTTGACTTACCAGTGTCCCATCCTCCACCGACTCCTCTGAGGCCCTCAGGATGTAAGATGGTCAGGACTTGCTCCTCCCATGTTGTTAGTTGTGGGGGAGGAGGTGGGGGTCCGCCGCCAGTCCGCTGCACCACGATGTTGTGCCTGGAGACCGTTGAACGCACCTTCCCCCGTAGGTCGTTCCACCTCTTCTTGATGTCCTCCCTATTTCTTGGGTGCTGTCCCACGGCGTTGACCCTGTCCACTATTCTGCGCCATAGCTCCATCTTCCTGGCTATTGATGTGTGCTGTACCTGTGAGCCAAATGGCTGTGGCTCTACTCGTACGATTTCCTCCACCATGACCCTGAGCTCCTCCTCGGAGAAGCGGGGGTGTCTTTGGCGTGACATGGGGTGTTATGTGTGATGTGTGGGGTGGTGGATGTGTTGATGAGTGTGGTGAGTGTAGTGGTATGTGGTGTTTTGTGCATGGATGTTGTGTGGGTGATGGTGTTGTGTGCCTCTGTGTGATGGGGTTGTCAATAGCTGTGCTGTCTCTCTGGCCTTCTCTCAGAATTTCTGGTTGTAGGGGTTTGTGTGTGATGTGGGTGTGTATTTTATATTGTGTTGGGTGTGTGGGAGTGGTGTGTGTATGTGTATCAGGTGTGTGTATTTGGAATTGTCCAATGTGGCGGTGTTTTGTATATGTGTGTGTATTTTGAGCGCGGCGGTGTGTACCGCCAATGGAATACCGCGGTTGAAAGACCGCCGCGTGGATTCGTGGGTCGTAATAGCATGGGCGTGTTTCTGTTGGCGTGGAGGATTTGTTTCTGCCAGTTTATCGCTGACCTTTGGTGTGGCAGTGTTGTGTGGGTGTCTGACTTTCGGCGGATTCCGTGATGTGTGTCATAATAGCTGTGGCGGTCTACTGCGGCCTGCGGCGGTGTATTGGCGGTCTTCTGCACGGCGGTAAGCGCCTTATACCCCCAATGTTGTAATGACCCCCTTAGTGTTCTAACGATAATGACTATGCCATTCTGTGCCAAACTGTGAGGGTTGGTGGCAAAATCTATGTAATAGCATGAGTTTGGCATCTGCATGATGTATTTGATCTGATTGTCTGTAGCAAGTTACTTAAAAAAAAAAAAACTTCCAATATTTTTACTTTATCTTTAACTTGAATGCCAACATCGCCTACCTAGAAAACAAGCATTGACATAGTTAATAGGTCTTGCCGATGGCTTTGTACTTTTTTTATTGTTGTATATTTGTTTTATTGCTATGTAGTAAGTCTAAATATTTTTGGTGTAACAAGTGAAGTTTTATAAATTAGAGTAGAATGTAGTCGTATGGAATGGTGTGTAGTATAGTGGTGTAGAGTTGAGGTGAGTGGTATGTTGTGTTATAGAGTGGCATGGGGACTATGTTGTTGTATAGTGGAAGTGCACAGTGTCTAGTGGAGTAGATTGCTGGAGTGGAGTATATGTTTTATTGCAGTAGAGTGTTGTTAAGTGTAGTGTATGGTATGGAGAAGGTTTGTGTGGTGTAAAGGGTGCTGTGTACATTATTTTATAGTTTTGGAGAGTAGAGTGACTAAGAGTGGAGTCCATTTTGAGTTTGGAGTGCTATAGAGGGAAGTGTTGTAAGAGAGTGCAATGATACAGAGTGGTTTAGAGTGTTGTGAATTTTAGTAGCTTTTATTATAGTGTTGTGGCATAGAGTGGAGGTGTAGGATGGTTTCTAGTTTTGTAGAGTGGACTAAAGTGGTATGGAGTGGTTTAGAGGGAGGTGAGCAGAGTGTATAGAGAGCTGTAGAGTTTTCTTTAGTGTATTGATCAAGATTGCATTCAAGTGTTTTGTTGGATTATAGTTTAATCCACTTTTTGGTTTTTATTGCAGTGGTATGTTGTAGATGTGTTGTTTGTTGCCTGGAGGAAGGGTGTAGTGTTGTAGAGTGGAGTGTTGTAGAGTGGTTTGGGGTGAACAAATTCCTGCATCCCCTGACTCTGGGCAGTTTATGGATACAGACATTTATTGCTCACCTTATCCCTAAGAGCTATGGGTGGCCTGCCAATAAATGACACAGTTTCACTCTGGGTTCCAACAGCATTCCTTCTAAGGCTGGAATCCAGGAATCACTCAATAAAGTGAAAGTCTGGCCGTAAAACTTGCTAAAAATTGGTTTTGCTGTATTTTTGGGCGCTTAACCTAAGACAGGCAGAGATGGCCGTGTAGCTAGCTGCTCACTGTTGTAAGACAGCCAAGAAAGTATGGCAGCGTGCATATAAAACAAAGCTGCTGATCCTTCTTCCTCCTCAGGCAGTGCAGCCATTACAGCTGAAGAGTTCAGAGTACACCCAGCGCTGCATCTGGACCATAAGCAGATCCCTTTAAACATGCCTAAGATTTGGAGCGATGCCATCCCTGTGGTTCACACCTGACACAGCCTTTCCACTGTAATGCCAGGCCCTCACCCTGCTTACTACCTTCCCAGCACATGGATGTGTGAAAGGGTGACTTTAACAGTCACACTTATCAGAAGACAATGATGCCTTAAACGGGTGGCAGGTCCCTTTAAAAAGATCCCACTTCAGAAATGGAAAATGGAAACATGTTAAAAACAACAGAATTTAAAAGAAAAAAAGAGTGCAAGGGCATTTGGTGAACAGATATGGCAAAGCTCTGCAGCAGAAAACATAAAGTCACATACTTCACTATTCCTAGCATTACCCTGCCCCCTGCATCACCCCACCCTCCCAAGATGAAAGGAAGCAGACACTTGTTTAGAGCTTTTAAATTCTGAATCAACTGGCCTGCTTCCCTGAATGTGAAAGGGGCTCAATAAG
This sequence comes from Pleurodeles waltl, assembly GCF_031143425.1. Classification (NCBI taxonomy): domain Eukaryota; kingdom Metazoa; phylum Chordata; class Amphibia; order Caudata; family Salamandridae; genus Pleurodeles; species Pleurodeles waltl. The sequence continues at coordinate 255,846,183 of NC_090445.1, forward strand.
ATCTCCTTGTGGGCCTTTGTCAGGAGTGTGCTGCATTTTAACATCTCAATGTACTGCAGGGAGCTTTTTCTACTGCAAGTTTTTCCGGTGGCTCAGATCAAACTCGGAACAGCCAGATCGGAGGGATTTTCAAGCAAAACAACAAAAACTCTCCAATTCACTCGGAAGGACCCTCAAAGGGTCAATGACCAGGTCTGGCTAGATGCTGCAGTAATTACAGCAGATACAGTGCAAGGGCAGCAGAGGCTAACTTTAGTAGGCAGATGACAGCAAACCTCGTTTTATTTATTTACATGTTATAAATGTTCATGTGAAGGTAAGCCCCCAGATTTCTATGAATATTTGAAGTAAACAGACGCCCTTGGAATTTGGGCAAATGGTGTTAATGTCGGTTTTGTGGCAAAAGTGTCTTTACGGTACACAAACGCACCCAGATTAGCTCAAGTATATTAACTTTATTTTCATGCGTAATTTTTATAACATTATTTAGAATTCTTTCCTAAAATCCAGATAGATTGTATAAGAAATAGATCTGATATCGTCTCCATAGTGAAAAAATAGATTACTTTTTCAAATTTGAGTTAATATTGCCTACAAAATGAAAAAAGGATACTAAAGCATAAATAGGAAATGCCACAAACATTCTACAGATAAATTATCTGAGTTACTCAACAAAGTACTAAACAATAAAAATAGGAAGCATTCACAAACTACTGTTAGAAGCTCTCAAAGTCTCAACAGTGAATGGGGCTTAAACAATGTGAATTGTCGAAGATCACTATAGGTTAGAGTGGCGCCAAGACTTAAATGCGCTTTTTCCCTTTAAAATAAACTCGAGGTTATCTTCTATTTGGCTCAAATGTAGCTGAGCATTTCCTGTGAAAAGGTCTTATCCTGCAACAGAGAAGTTGCTAATGGGTGGACCGTCAATGAACCATAAACAGTGTAAAGTGCCAAAAAACACCCACCATATGTTAGACTGTCGACAACACTAAAACTAAGCTTCTACACGCTCTGAAAAAACATATCCAGCGAATGATGTTTTACATTTCAGTGCTCTTCAAAGTATGCAGACTCTGTTCTCCAATCAGCAGAAAGGACGGGCTGCAGTTGCAGTGCTATGCTTACAATCCAAAACTCTATGGCAGTTGTGTGTCGCTGTAAAATTATACAGAAGTAACACAGTTTGTAACACAAATCATCCCTTCACACTGCCACGGACCTTGCTTATACTCATACTTGCTCATTACAAAACTGACGGACATGTTACCACAACTTCAAGTTTTTTTTTTTTTTTTAAACAAGGGAGCACCCAAAGCCAAGATTGCATTTTTCAAACTCCAAAGAATAAAAAACTAAATACGCGCTATCTGAATTTTATCTCATAAATTGCAGCTGACTCCAAATTCAATTTCCAGCCTATTGCTACATCATCATTTTGCTTGTTTATGTAGTAAATGAAATATACATCAAAAGTTACAGCATTTTGTTTGTACCGAGGATAATACGAAATAAACTATACAGACAGTGATATTACGGCCAGCAGAAGGGAGGGGCTGCAATCACATTGCCATGTTAACAATCCAAGTAGTTGTCTAGTGTGGTAATATTATACAGAAATAAAACAGTTTATAACAAATCATTCCTTCACCCCACCATAGAGAGTGCGCATATAAAGCACTATGATACCTTTCATGTTATAGCTACACCATTGCATGTTTTTAAAAATAACACATATATAAAATAGTGCAAAAATACTAAGACACAAATAAACTAGACAAGCTTCTAAGCGCTCGAACAACAATGCCCGGCGGCTAGAATGTTAGATGTCAGTGCTGTTAAAAGTATGCAGCCTCTCTCGATACGGCCAGCAAAAAGGAACAGGCTGCAATCACCGAAATTAAGGATTATTATCTGTGAAAAAAATGGGTTTATTTATTCTGCATAGTTAGGAAATTAAACATTCTTAACTCCTTCAGCAGTTTATTCAAAAACTCAAAAGGCGGTAACATTACGCTCAGCAAAAAGGACAAGCTGCAATCACATTGCTGTGTCGTCAATCCAAGCAGTTGTCTGGCACATACAAAAGTCAAACAATATGTAAAACAAACCATAATATCACACCGCCACAGAGCAGAAATGCTTTATATGAGGGTGCTCATGTAAAGCACTACAACACCTTAGGACATGTTACTGCTACATCAGTGCATATATATATATAAAAGAGCAAATATAACAAATAAATGAAAGTAGTAAAACACAAAATAGACAAGCGATACAACCACAATGCGCGACGGCTGGAGTTTTACATGCCGGTGCTCTTGAAGTATGCAGTCTCCCTTCTTCCAAAAGAAAGAGGCTGCAAACACAAAACTTAAGGACTATCATCCGTGGCTGAAATGGACCAGGCAAAATGAAGACAATTAAAGGGATGGTTACTAGCAGGCATGTCCCTCTTGCAAGTGGATGCCACGCTGATAAAGGGAAACACACAAACGTATGTGAAGAGCTCCGACGAGCTGTTCAGAATTTTTAAAAATGTCCACCAGCAGAAAGTAAAATAGAAACAAGTGTTTGAACTGCAATGGGTATCGCGTTCGAGCGAGTTAGAGCTAATAGTGTTTTCTTGCCACACAAACTGAAAATAAAAAGTTAAACAGTTGACATAATCGGCGGGTTCAAACCGCCGCTGTGAGCTCGCAGAGACAGACAAAAGGAACGAGCATTTGCGCTGCAAGAACAGAAAATGCAAGCAGGAGAGTAATGAATGGAATAAACAAAGTCACACATGACTGCAGATGAAAATAAGTAATAGACTAGAGCCCTGTTAACAGAAACAGACTGGAGCCACTGAAACACTCAGCGCTCTGGTAAAATGCTATTAGCCTAAGAAAAAAGTAATCCCTAAGCACATGCTACATAGACACAAGTGGAAGGGTACAAGTACTAGGGCCATGCTCCAGGGAAGTGTACAACTGTGGAAAAGGTGGGACAAAGAGCAAGGGTTGACCAATGGCAAGCAAGGATTTTTTAAGGACACTGAAACCAACCAGTGAAAAAGCAGAAACCCCACAGAAGTATAGAAGTATATACTAAAGTATATACAAGAGGTCTTGAATGCTCGACCTAAAAAGATGGTTAGAGCTCTTATTGTGTAGCCAGTAACCAGTGTCAAAAAGAAGGGATTCTCTTTGTAACAATTAGGATTCACTAACTCGTATTCTTTTAGTCTTGGATCACAGAGAACACTTCGGCTGCCCTTTATTGGTCATCAATAGGATTTAGTCTGCAATCTGTGTGTCTTCAAAAACATTTCGGAAACCAAAACCCTAAAAAACAAATACCCAATGAAGAAGGTGAACATAAAAATTAAATCAGGATTAGGATCCGTATGGTGCCTCACATTGCTGTGTGCTAGTAGTAGCGCTTTTCTAACCAACAACCACTTTAGCTCTTCCACTTTTCTATCCATCAAAATTGGGTGATCAAGTTTGTCAAAGCCCACAGACAGCTCTAATCATATATGGCAAGATTCCCTGCATTCATTATGCACAAAATGGCTGTCTGGACATGAACCAGAGCATTATCTATGCATTAGTGGGGTAGAAAGCCTGATTGTTTGACAGACAAAATATCATATCCCTCCTGGTTATCTTAAAACTGCACCATGGTTGTTTTTTTCTAGAATTTTAGCTAGCTCAGAATATTTGGTTTAGGTCGATAATATTCGGGCCCTAACATAGCAGGAATTGTTTTTTTTCAGAAGTGGTGTACCCTTTTTTCCTTGAGCACAGGTGGATTAATTCCTAATTTGACTGAGCTGTTTACAGTTTTCATAACAAACGGAGCTAACAATGTAAAGTTTGGTTGAACATGGGTGTCAAAAGCTAAAATTAGGATTCAAAGATTTAATTGTAGCAGTAGTGTCAGAGAAAGTTCTTGCAAGAGAAAGATGTTACACTGTTGTGTAGCCATTTTAGCTATAGTTCCATGCACAGTATTGTAGCACACTAGGCCAAGCCACTGTGCACTCTAACCTAGATATATTTTATTCAGTTTTATTTTATTATTGTTACTATAGCCACTTTTATGGTTTTGTTTTATTTTCTGTTTACCTAACTGTTTTTGCCTAGGCCAGAACTCTGTTCTCAAAAAAGACATTCTTGCTCACTCTGTGCTTCTTCCAAGGCTACAGCAAAGTACATTGCCGGTGAACGTGGTATGAGTTTATTCTCTGACATTTGCAGAAAACACACATCCTTACATAGGGACATTTTCTCAGAACATCAGCTGTTTTATTATAAAAACACTTCCCTGTCCCTTACACGTTAGAGGGAGATTCCAGCCAGAGAACCACGACTGTATGCTGATTGCCGAATGCTTTGCTACAGCTGTTTTGCAGACTTCAGGCCTTTGCTGAGGTATGGGGGATGATGTCTTCCCAGGGGAACCTGAAGGGCAGAATTAGAGCTTAACACGCTGTGCTCTATCATAGCTTAGGTAGGAATTAGTCTATTGACTGTAGTGACAGTAGCGTTATACTTATGCTTCACTCTCCTTGTCACAATTTTAATATTGTCATGCTGTGTCGTCCTGGTTATTGCAGCTCAGGCTTTGCTATCTAAGATGCAGTCGCTTCATTAAAATAATTATTGAAACATATACTGCCTCTGTTTGTCATTGTTTGTATGAGACTAATGTAAGTGAGGGAAACGGATGAGACCTGAGTGACTACGGCTTCCCTGAGAAGCCAATTATGTCATGCGCTGGCTGCCCACTCATCCCTGCCCTCGGGTGGAGATGAGGCATTGCTAGTTAGCCAGAGCAAAACCCGGATTGGAGCGACAGGAGCCACCTTCAGTGGGTTAGACTTAGTCTCCCACACCACAGGCGATTCTGCCGCTCAAAATCCAGTAGTTTCATTAGAATAATGAGAGCCTATGCGACAACACCACTGCTCTGTATCAATAAATCCTGTCTTGGTATCCTGATCAAAATCTGTTACATGTAACTCGCATCTAATAAACTCACACCCTCATTTATACTTGATTGCACATGCCATCATTTTCCTCTCATTGTACGCTCACAAGAAAGTAACGATTCCGCATGAGCCCACAATAGTTTTCTGTAATATTTAAAGCCAAACACGTCTATACTAATAGATTCCATTTTACTTTGGTTTTCTTTAACCGACATTGGCATGCTGAGATGGCAATTATCTCCGCAACCTGCTTTGTTATATGGTAGCAGAAGTCTAAATGCACTGGACTGCTATGCAGGGTCGGATTGGGAAGGCAGACAGTCAACATTAGTCAAAGGACCAGTGCCCTAGGATGATCTGTGAGCCATTTTCTTAGAGCCTTAGTAACCAGTCACAGAGTCTTGGGGCCAGCATCATAGGCAGGCAGACTCTCAGAGTGCGCGGTTTTCAGTGGTACTAGGCCAGTATTGTTCAGGCCAATGCAGACTTTAGCTTAGCCTCTGTGAGGACAACATAGACCCCCAGAAGCAGTGTCCCACTTCCCTGCCGTGCTGTCAGACTGACGCAGGGGATGGTGGAGTACAACAGCCTCCTGGGGGGCAGGTGATTTGGCCATGGGTCCATCTTCAACTCATCCACACCCTCCCCCACCCAAGCTAGGCTGAGGGAAATGTGTTGCTCTGGCCTTTGGGCCATTCCCACCTCGTTCCACCCATGTTTCCGACCCAGTCCAACAGCAGTGTTTTTCCTCTGACCCCCTACCCACCAGGATATAACATTTAGGCCATGGTGACGGGGGAGTGTGCAGGGACCTCGTTTGGGACCAGGTGTTGTCACCTATTTGTATTTTAGGCTTTGGTGGAGGGGGCTGTGCCTATGCAAAGGACTTGCTATGAGGCCACCTTTCCCACAGAGAGGATGTAAACTAAGTTCCGTTCCCAGATTTGGTGCAGGATTCTGTGACTCTGGGCAAATCACTTAGGGCCTGATTTAGATCTTGGTGGAGGAAATCACACACGTGATAGATATCCCATCTGCCATATTATAATCTTCGTTGGATAGAATGGGATCCGAATATGAAGGACGGAATATCTGTCATGTTTGTGACAGAGTATTTCCCGTCGCCAACTTCTAAATCAGGCCCTTAATCTTCCAAGGCCTTCAATAAAAATGAATTTGATCTTATGTAATGTATGGGTGCACATTTAAATTGCTCCATTGCCTTTGGGCCTAGTTCACATTGTATAAAACTACACGAACACGACATATCCATGCAGATTCTGCAAACGATGGAGCACGTTAATTAAAGAGGGCCCTTTATATTGAAACATTCATTTTTAACATGGCTTTTCTGCCTTTGTCTAGCTTGACTATTAGTCACAGATCATTACTGCAGCTTTAGTACACATTTTCTTACCAACCAGAACATTAAAATACCAGTCAATCTAGTAACAAAAACAGTCAGGTGTTGTGGCCCCTAGGCTATTTTATTTCAACTCGACAGCCCGGTGAAAACTGAAGTACTTCCTGTTTTCATCAATTTTACTAGCTCTATAAGCTTTAAAATGCTTATTTGAACAAAAAGTTCTCTAAAATTAAGTCCACTGACACTAACCAAATAGCGATCCATGAAGAGACGATCCGGAAGTGTGGGCCACTATTTTAGGAGTACCCAGGCCTAATTGTGATCCAAATCCGAGCCTGGAATAGAAAGTAATTAAAGAGGTGCTGCCAAGGGGAACAGCATCTGACAAACTGTCCTCATAGGAGGTGCTAAACTTAACAGGGACCAAGGCAACAGGTTGACTGGCTCTACATGCATGTAACAGAGGGGATGGTGTTGTCACCACCTGGAAGGCTTCATAGAGAATAGGACTGTTACTCTGTGAACTTAACAAAGTCACACGGCATCGTCTGGAGTCATTAGACAGGTTTTTCTCCCAAAATTCACTTCCAGGGGCCCAGGAACTGCTAGCATCCATGGCACACAGACTCAAAACTGGATGGTGAAGCCTTTGCTGTCCCTGAGGCTTCAAAATAGGAGGCAAGTTCCAGTCCAAGCCCCTGGAGATTCTTCTTCAAGCAGGCATGCACAACAAAGTCCAGTCTTTGTCCCCTTTTACAGGCAGAAGCAGCAACTGCAGGATACCCCAACAAAGCACAGTCACAGGCAGGGGCAGCACTTCTCCTCAGCTCTTCTCCTTGGCAGAGGTTCCTCTTGATTCCAGAAGTGATCTAAAAGTCTGGGGTTTTGGATCCACTACTTATACTCCTTTCTGCCTTTGAAGTAGGCAAACTTCAAAGGAAAGTCTCTGTTGTCCACAAAATCCTGCCTTGCCGGTCCAGGTGCCAGACACACACCAGGGGGTTGGATACTGCATTGTGTGAGGGCAGGCACAGCCCTTTCAGGTGTAAGTGACCACTCCTCCCTCCAATCTAGCACTGATGGCTCATCGGGATATGCAGGCTACACCCCAGCACCCTTTGTGTCACTATCTAGAGGAGATGCACAAACAGCCCAAGTGTAAACTGACCCAGACAGGGAATCGACAAACAGGCAGAGTCACAGAATAGTTTAAACAAGAAAATGCCTACTTTCTAAAAGTGGTATTTTCAAACTAACAATCTAAAAACCAACTTTACTAAAAGATGTATTTTTAAATTGTTAGTCCAGAGACACCAAACCTCATATTTATCTGACTGCTCTCAAAGGGAATCTGCACTTTAAGAATATTAAAGGCAGCCCCCATGTTAACCTATGAGAGAGCTAGGCCTTGCAACTGTGAAAACTGAATTTGTCAGTATTTCACTGTTAAGACATGTAAAACACATCAGTACACGTCCCACCTTTAACATACACTGCACCCTGCCCATGGTGCTACCAAGGGAGGCCTACGTCAGGGGTTCCTTACATGTATGAAAAGGGAAGGTTTAGGCCTAGCAAGTGGGTACACTTGCTAAGTCAAATTGTCAGGTTAAAACTGCACCGACAGGTCAGAGCCGTGTTTACAGGGTTACTAATATGTGTTGCACGGTGCCTCAGGCCTACTAGCAGCATTTGATTTACAGGCCCTGGGCACCTATAGTGCACTTTACTAGGGACTTACTAGTAAATCAAATATGCCAATCATGGAAAGCCAATACATACAATATCACATAGGGAGCACTTGCACTTTAGCACTGGTCAGCAGTGGTAAAATGCCCAGAGTAAAGAATGTAAAAACAGCAAAAACAGAGTCCAGCACACAGAAACAACCTGGGAAGTAGAGGCAAAAAGTTAGAGGAGACCACACGAAGGGTGCCAGGTCTAACAGTTACCAATAACACTGTATTAAGAAATAATCAGAACCCCTGGAATCAAACAATTCAGTTGTACTTTACTTCCAAAATTAAACCCGTCTGCTAAAAGTAGGCTATTAATGTGCTCTTTGAGATTTATGGAAGACTTTGCTTCTCCCATAAATAGGCACCATTAGGTTAATGTGGGTGAAATCTGCTGAGACACTACCCATCATTTCTCCAGAAATGGACCTCACTTTTTACTCCATAAAACCTCAGCTTTTAGAGTAAAAAACCTGCACATTTAGCGCAACTGCATACTGAATAAGAACATGAGTTAAAAACTGTGAATACACACCGATTTTTTCACTCTTATTCTCAGTGTGTTTTCCGCAAAAAAGGAAAGTACAAATTAGGGTGCAAAGTACAAATTAGGGTCTCAATCTGTAGTAAATAAAGATGTCAAATAACATCCGTTGTCGAATATTTTATTTAGAGCACACACACAATGCAGCAGTAAATGCAACACAGCAACTGATTAGAAACATTGAATCTTACTCATACAGCGAAACGGTAAGAACCAATGACAAGAGACAGAATCCTAAGTATGTAGATAAATGTGAAGGTTCTACACTTACATGTAAAAAGTTACTCTTAACTATACTAAAACTATTCTATAATATCTAACTTACAAAACACTACTACGTGCTTCATCCAATTAAAAAACATAAGAACATTAAGAAATCTCAGATATGAGACTTTGCGAAATCGATAAATCAATGCAAAACAAAATCATTACATTTCTTTAGATGTTTCACATTGTGTGCAATCATGTTAACGGACTTAAGAGCGAAGGAGGGGGTCACCAGTAACCCTGAGGAGAGCTCATCATTTTCATGGCAGTACATTATAGGAAGCTGGCCTGGTGTGTGATGGACACCTAAGGTGTCGGCACCTTATATCAGGTCCAGGCAACCCCTATTAGTGAATGCAGACAGTGTCTAGAAAGCCAGGGCTCTCTAGAGGTAGCTGTGGATGAGTACCCAAGACCTATCTAGGAGACATGCAAAGGCTTATGCAATACCACAATAGTCACACATGAAAGAACCACACAGTGTTACAAACACAAAGGTACTTTATTATAGTAACACAACATTAGATTGTTTATAGTTAGTCCCTCAACTGGAGATAAGTACACACTATATTAGTATATTCACAATAATAATTAGGAATTGGCACCCGAAACAACAAGCATTGGCAAGAATTTGTGAAAAATAGTTAGAACCCTAGGGTAGGACCAAACCATATACTAAAATAGTTAAATGCAAAGTGAAGTCCCCCATCCAAGGATATGGAGTTGATAAAGGGAAGCTGAAAAAACTAGGGACCCCAAGAGGTCAGTACCTCAGTGACCCCCAGTAACCAGGAGAGCAGAGGTAAGTACCTGGTCTTCCCAAGGACAAACAAGAGGACTTAGAAAAAGGATTGTACAAGAACAGGACCAGACTAGAAGAAATCAAAGGTGCATTCTGGGAGAAGGGGACCTGCAAAAGAAGAGGACAGAGTCCAGTCCACGATGGAGTGTCCAGTGGGGGCAGGAGCCACTGCCCACCCTTCTGTGGATGAAGAACCGGGTCGAAGGTGGAAGAAGACCAGCTGTAGAGCCCAGGTGCTGAAGAGGAGTCAGTGGACTGGTGCAGATGGTGTCACAGGTCGGTTTTCGGGTCGCTGATGGTCAATGGTTAGGAGAACCACCAACAAGCCTTGTCAAATGCAAGAGAAAGAAAAAGAAGAGTTGCAAGGCTGAAGAGAACCAGCCAGGTCCAGGGGACTCGACCCTTGGAGGGGAGTCTGGAGTTGGGAGAGCCAGCAGAAGCAGTCACAGCCCCCACAGTCAACCCACTTGCAGCAGGCACAGTCAGTTGCAGTGAGGGCCAATCAGCACAGCTGTAGAGTAGTCCCACGTCACCGGCGAAGCAGAGAGGAGACTGTTCTTGGCAGGAGGAAATACTGGAGGCCGGGGCTACTTGGAGCCTGAAGATCCCTTGGAGCAGGAGACAACAAGCCTTGGTTGCTGCAAGAGTCGTCACATGCCCGACCTGGCCACTCAGATGCTCCCAGGGGCCTCTGCACATCTTGGTTTCAAGATGGTAAAATCGAGTGGCTACCTGGAGGAGTTCTTGGCACCACCCGTGGGGCGGTGATGGACAGGAAAGTGCATCACTCCCTATTCCACTGGCATGGGCAGTGCAGGGGCCCCATGACAGGGCCGTGCAGCTTTTCACTGTCTGCTGTGCAGACAGTGAAAAGCGCGATGGGTGCAACCTCACCAGTCGCACATCTGCAACACCACTGGCTCCATTTGGAGCCGGCTCCTGTGTTGCGGCCATGATCCCCGCTGGGCCGACGGGCGGAAACCAGGTTTCCGCCCGCCGGACCAGCGGGGATATCATGATGGCCGCGGCGGGAGTGCGCCCGCATTGGTGGCCGCCCAGTGGTCCAACCTTGGCAAGCGGCTTCAAGGTTGTAATGAGGGCCTATGTTTGTAAGGTTCAGAAGAAAAACAACTAGGTATCAACACAGTGTTAAGGCTTGCAGGTTTTGCACAATTTTGTCTTATATCTTCACTGACTTTGTGGTTGGCAAAATAGGGGTGTTGTATTAACTCACAAGTAGGTATGAGCTCTCCTTGTCTTATTATAGTACTATTGACAGTCCTGCTTCCACCTCAAGGTCAACGAGTACTGGTGAATGCAATTGGATTTACCTTCATCTGTAAAGGTCTGTCTGTTAGAAAGCAACCTAAATTATTAGTTTGTTCAGGCCGTAAGATAGAGACATCAGGCTATTTGTATAAGCACTATCTTTAGTACAATCAGCATTTTCACTCACCACAGCTAAGTCTTTGTTGTCTTTGCTTTTTGGCACATTTTGAAAGATGCAATCCCTACCTCAACAAACAATACAGTTCAGTTTACACAAAAGGCCTTTGTTGTGGGAGAGAAGGGGCTCAATAGAAAAATGTGTTTATCAGTAATAGGACCCAGGGTCACGGAGACAGAATTGATGGTGTAGTACTCAACACAGGTATTAGAAATTTTACCATACCAATGGACGTGGCTGAAACAGGCTTTAGCCTCTTAGCTGCTGGCCCCCTCCCCTCTCTAGTGCTGAGCCCTTTTTTGGCTATTTAGGGTAGTTCGCGCTTAGGCTTTCACAACCTTTTGTCCACATAAGCTATCCATGGCAAATTTGCATACTTTTTTTCCAACATCCTAGGGATTCTAAAGGTATCCCAAGTTTGTGGGTTCCCCTGGAGGAGACCAAGAAATTAACCAAAATACAACTAAAATGTTGTTTTTTTCCAGAAAAATTTGAAAAAAGGGCTGCAGAAGAAATCAAGTGTTTTTTTCCCCTGAAACAAAGGGTTTGTGCTGCTAAAATCACCATCTTCCTAGCTTTCAGGAGCAGGCAGACTTGAATCAGAATACCACATTTTTCAACACAATTTTGGCATTTTACTGGGACACACCCCCTTTTTTCTATTTTTTGTGCTTTTAGCCTCCTTCCAGTTAAGGTGTTAAGAAGCAGTGACTATTTGCACATCTCTGAATTCAGGGGTGCCCATGCTAGCATGTGAATTACAGGGCATTTCTCAAATAGACACCTTTTTTACACACTCTGTAAATGTAGAGAAAGACAAGGGGTAATAACACTTGCTCTGCTATTCTGTGTTCCCCCGAGTCTTCCGATACAAATGGTCTGGATTTGGTAGGTTTCCCTATATGGCCGCCAAGCCCAGGACCGAAAACGCAGGTGCCTGCCTTACAAAACCAGGTTCATTTGTGATAGATAATTTTGATGTCTCCACAATATGATTTGGGCGGTGGAATTTGAGGCTGAACTAAATTGGGGAGCTACCAAAAGAGCAACCTCTCTGTGCTTGCCGCCACATGCACCTGCTCTCTGGGTTGGGCTACCCCGATATTGTCCCAAGTGAGGGCTTGAGCAGCAGTCATCGAATGAGATGCCATCTCTGCTACTAGCTAAACTGTTGCTCTAAAACACAAGCCTACGTAGACAGTCGCAAAATTGCTGGTGTGTGTGTGTGTGTGATACATGCAACAGTAGAGGTCACCTTGCCTTCACTTCTTCCCTCAATCAGCACGTTCTTTCAAGACACTCAAAAAAAGACACACTATTACTTTACCTTGTCACATACTAATCATCACAGTCTTTAGCGCCTCTAGCACCCAGTCCAACAATCATTATTGGTGTTCTCACTCCCATGACCTCCTCCTCGGATTCCATCACTACCACCCAGCAAAGGGTAATGTCTGGCATTACTAATCTACTCAGCTATTTACATAAAATACACATTTGATCTTTGCAGTAGGCATATAAACATTCTGCGCTACTTTATGGCATCAAAACTGCCACTAGACAAAAGTCAGATCCTTTTGTAGCAAAAACATAATCACAAGACTTACTTGACTTTTTTTATTGCTGTCTAAAAGCTGCAGTTGAAACGCATCAGTTGAAGTATGTGCATTGCTTTGAAGACACAAACTGAAACTGCAAGAGAACTGGTATATATATATAAATATATATATATATATATATAGAGAGAGAGAGAGATAATTTTTATATGTGCCGATCGCAGCCCCCAGGGAAACCACACACGTGTTGACAAAAGTGATCGCTATATATGTATATGCATATCTATATATAGATATATCTATCAAGATATATCTAGCTATATAAATAGATATATCTACATAGATATGTCTATATATAGATCTATATATATAGGTCAATATATTTTTTTAAAGCTGTATGGTTTCCTTGGGGGCCATAGTGGCCCCCAGGGAAACCTTACTATTAATTAAAAAAATTGATTATCCCCTCAGGTGGTTGCCCTGCTCACGGGTGACCCCAAGTCAGTTTAATTTTTTCATTTCATTTTCCGAGGGGCCCGATGCCCTCAAGTGAAATCCCTAGTGGGGTTTACTGGCACTCCATCCCACACACTGCACCTACACATCTGACTAACCCCAAAGCCAAGCCCTGCATGCCATACCAATGCATGGACAGCCCTCCCAGCCCTGCATGGACGCCCATCACCAAATTATGCACAGCATGGAGAAATAACAAGCACACAATCCATCACCATACACAAACAAAGGTTGCAGGGTTACAGTAACAATAGAGGGGAAGCAAAGGATGTACAATATGTCACAGACATGAAGTATAATACATCACTTACATCCCACAGGTGCTCCAGCCAATCTCAGCGACGAGGAGGTGCCACGACTAACCAGTCCCACAACAGAAGACACCCCCAGTGATGACAGTAACTCTGGACTTCAGGATCTGGATGAACTACCTGGTCAGTTGGCCACCTCAGCCCACTCACAGTCCACCAGAGAGCCTCCCCATCAGTGTCCAACACCACAGCACCCACCCAACGTCCCCACACCTCTGTTCCCAGGACACGTCAATCAGCAGTGTGCCCACCTGTACAGGGACCCCAGTCCATACCTCACTCCCATGACAATCAGGAACCTAGAGTCAGTGGCAGTGAGCACATCGTTCAGTGGACAGAGGCACAGGGGAACAGGGGCACTGGGAGGACCGCTGTGCACCATGGGAAGGACAGGCCCAGGGAACCGACTGTCCCGGAGGCACTCACTAATGTCCTGGGGGCTTACCAACAATCCCAGGACAAGATGGGCCAGATCCTTACCCACATGCAGGAGAACAAGCGGCTGCAGGAGGTATACCATCAGGAGAATTTGCAGGCCCTCAACACCACCATGGTCTCCCTCGCAGGGGTGCTGGCAGATATGGCCAACATCATAAGGGAATGGACAGAACACCAGTGGGCCCCTATTACTAGCCAGTCTGCTGACCAGCCCACCACTTCCACTGCAGCTAGTGGCCAAGAGGCCATGCCACAGAACCCACAGGCCACCAGCACCCCTCCCCCTGCAGAAGGTGAACCACCCCACAAACGTTCCGGTGACCCAGACAGAAGCCGGAGACACTTGCCAAGAGCAAGACCAAGACCACTGCCAGGAAATGAGATCCTCCTGAATGTCCCCCTTGTGTCCCACCTTGTCACCTTGTCCACTTTGAACTTCCTTTGCTCCCCTTCCTATGGCCCTTCGGACACTAGACCTGTGCTACAAACAGACTGGAACAATACCCTGGACTTTCCTTAACCATCACCCCATTTCATTGTACTTTTCCATCAATTATTTGCACTACAATAAACACCCTTGAACACAACCTAAAGGGAAGTGTTTTACGTGCTGAAAATGTGCATATGAACAGTCACATCATGTGCAAATGAGATGAACACTGTGATAGCATACATTTTATGACCTGTATCTGTCTGTAGTCATCACATCAGTACTCTGTTGTCATATCACCAACATCTGAAAAATGAGAAGCCATAGGTGACAGTAATTAGAGATGCAAAGGAAGTGAATGCCATCCTGCTACAGCCACACAGAAAACATACATAATCAGAGGAATTGTCAGTGCAACTGTCTCACCTCTGTGTCACTGGAAATATTGATGTATAACTGATGTTCTGTTGTCCACAACCTCATCCTCTGCCTCCTCATCCTCACTGTCCTCAGGGCCCACTGCTGCCACAGGGGTATTTCCAGTCTCCTCCTCCTGCAGATAAGGCACATGTCATCTGAGGGCCAGGTATTGCAACATGCAGCATGCCACTACTATCTGGCAGACCTTTTCGGGTGAGTAGCACAGGCTGAACCTGGAGGCATCTGAACCTGCCCTACAGGAGGCCGAAGGTCCTTTAAATAATTCTCCTGGTTCTCCCATGTGCATCATTATAACGATTCTCAAGCCCCTGTCCTGGCATTCCTCACAGGAGTCATGAGCCACGATAGGTTTGGGTAGCCAGAGTCACCTGCAAGTATTAAGGGACAAACATTAGACTTACACAAAGGTATGGGGTCAACACCAGAAGGCATACACTCACATACGTTGGGTGGGGAGTCAGGCTTACCAATTAGCCACAGCCTGTGCCTCTGTAGTTGTCCCATCACATTTGGGATGCTGCTATTCCTCAGGACGAAGGCGTCATGCATCGACCCAGGATACTTGGCAGTGACGTGGGAGATGTACTGGTCAACCAAGCACACCATTTGCACATTGAGTGAGTGGAAACTCTTCCGATTCCTGAAAACTTGTTCATTCTGGCGTGGGGACAAATGCAACATGTGTACCGTCAATCGCCCCAATAATGTTGGGTATATGTCCCATTGCATAGAATCCTGCCTTCACAGTGGCCAAATCTTCCACCTGGGTGAAAGCAATGTAGCTGCACATGTGTTTCACCAGGGCAGACAAAACCTTTGCCAGCACGATTGAGAACACTGCCTCTGACACTCCTGCTGCCAAGCCCATTGTCACTTAGAAAGAACCAGTTGCCAGGAAATGGAGCACTGATAGAACCTGCACTAGAGGGGGTTATCTCAGTGGGATGACGGATAGCTGATATCAGAACAGATTTCAATTGAGCACAAGGCTCTGTGATTGTGGCACTGTCCAGTCTATAGGTGAGTATTATGTGCCTACCTTCCTGTGTAGCCAAGTCCACAAGGGGTCTGTACACGGGGTCTTGTCTCCTCTTCCGATTCCTCCACAGTGGTAGGTATCTAAGGGACACAAGAGTGAGCAGGCTGTCACAATTTGAACAATGGAACCACCACCTCAGTGTACATAGAGCAGTAATGTGATGGGACATTAGGAATGGCAATGTATGTGCAAATTATAGAAATGACGCAGTTCTGGATTATCTGAATATTGTCCACCACCATAAAATGGCGACCACCTGTCCTGTATGTAGGGACAGGTGGAAGTGAGGTGACTCTGCCGGCATTGCGGGTCATGGCGGGAATCGGTCTTGCATCACAGTTCTGTTCCTCATTGGATAACATGGGACTCTAAGGAGTACAGTGGCCACTGGGGATCACCGGAGGTGGTGACGGTGTACACCGCCATGTACGTGACCACGATTTTCTACTTATAACCTCACTTGACTCCTGACTTTCCACATGACAAAACCTACACTGGGTGTGCTGCTGTGACCAGTTTCTGGATCCTGCCATGGCCCGTGTGACCGGGGAAAGGGCCCCTGCCTTCACTTCGGAGGAGTTGGAGCAGTTGGTGGATAGGGTCCTACCCCAGTATAGGCAGCTGTATGGGCCTCCATACCAACAGGTGAGTACTACTTGGGCACGAGGCTTGTGACAAGGTTGCATGGAGATGTGTGTGCAAGCATTGTGTCATTTGGGGGGGGGGGTCTTATGTCTGGTGGTAGTGTACATGGTGGGCACTGGGTGATGTGTGTACCAATGGGGATGGAAGGGGATTTGTGGGCCATATGTGTGACAGGCTGGATTGTTTGTGTAATGGTGTCCTCCTGTCTGTGTTTCCTCTGCAGGTCAGTGCCCATCAGAAGAAGGGATTGTGACGTGCCATCGCCAAGGATGTGCGTACCCTGGGGGTCTGCAGCTGACAGAGCACCCACTGTAGGAAGAGGTGGGAGGACCAGGAAGACCGCAGAGGCCTAGCTGTGGATGGCCTCCCAACGAGGGCGGGGCGCCTATTGGAACCTGACCCCTCTGATGGCCCACATACTAGCAGTGGCCTACCTAGAGCTGGATGAGTGCTTGAGGGCCTCACAGCAGCCACAAGGGGGTGAGTACAGTGTGCTTTACAACTATGACTGGTAGGTGGCATGGGAACCTGGTGGTGGGTGTCAGTTAGAGGGTACCCCTTAATGCCAGTTCAGAGAACACAGTGTGATCCAGCTCAAGGGTGAAGGTTGTATTGCTAAAGCTGGTAACCTAGCTAGGTTGCATTCCATGTCAGACAGGGCTTAGTGACTCCCAGGAGGGGTGCAGTTGGCAGTGGCTAACTCACCTCTTGCTGTGGTACCTCGCCAATGTAATGTCAGTGTTATGCATGGTACTCAATCCTGATCCCTGTGTGTGACGGTAATGTGTATGCCATCTGTGGTGTTGGTGCTGCAACGGACCCAGTGCACCCTTTCTCTCTCCCCCCTTTTTTCTTCTGTCATCCTGTCCATATGTGCAGTAGCATCATCTGGCGGAGGAGCAGGGTCACTGGCGACAGAGGGACCTGCATCCCATAGGACCCAGGAGGCAGAGCCCACTGATGCTGAGGAGACCAGAGGGATGGAGGGTGAGGGGAGCATCACAGCGGAGACAGGAGGTGACAACACTGACTCAGATACCTCCTCTGAGGGGAAGCTCCCCTGTGGTGGCGGACACCTCTGGGACTACACCAGCCACAGGTACTGCCACCACCCCTGTATCAGCACCACCCTCTCAGTCGCTCCTCAGCGAGTTGCCCTTGCCCGCTCACCCAGGAGGGTGGGCATCTCCTTTGCCCCAGGCACCTCAGGCACCTCAGGCCCTGTCCCAGTGAGCCCTGCTGCCCTGAGTGAGGAGGCTATGGACCTCCTGAGATCCATCTCTGTAGGGCAGTCAACCATTGTGAATGCCATCCAGGGGGTGGCATCCCAGATTCAGCAATGCTTGCGTTCCTGGAGGGCATTCACGGTGTATTGGCAGCTCATCAGAGATTGTTCCAGGCTCTGGCCTCCTCTCTGATGGCAGCCATTGTCCCTGTTCCCACTGCACACAAAACATCACACAAGAGTGGCACAGACAAACACAGGCAGCACACTCCAGGCCAGAAGCGCTCACACAAACAACAGACAGTTGCACACACAACTACATCCCCTGTCTCCCCCTACTCCTCGCCTTCCCTTACATCCGCACTCACTCCTGCATGCACTATATCAACAGCCACCACCACCTCACTTGCAGATACCCCCACAACATCCATCTACGCGTCCCCTGTGTCCTCTCCCACTCTGTCTGACCCACCCTAAGAGACACAGATGCATGCACTCAGACATCCAAGAGCCATCCACCTCACATCAGCGCACTGCCCATGCACCTGCACCCAAGTCCAATAGACATACACCTCCAAAAAACACTCCCTTAACCTCTACCCCCATCCCTCCATCGATCCTCATCCCGCCACACCGTCCCTAAGAAGTTTTTTCTTGCCCAACTTGACCTCTTCCCCCCATCCTGCCCATAAGAGCAGGGTCACAACGACCTAGCCCAGCATCTAAGCCTAACAGTCCATTGGGACAGTGGCGGCACCTCCTAGTCGTGGAGGCAAGAAAGGAAAAGATCCCACTCCACCACCTAAGAGGGGGAAGGATCCCACTCCACAACCTAAGATACGGAGGGATCCCACTCCACCAACTAAGAGAGGCAAAAGCCCCCCCCTCCAACAGCAGTGGGCAAGGAGCCCTCGCCTCCAGCAGAGGCTGGCAGGGTTTCCCCTCCAAAAGCAGTGAGCAATTAGCCCTCACCTTCAGTTGGGACACAGCAGCACACACCTCCAGCTGGGACTCAACAGCCCTCACCTCCAGCTGGGACACAGCAGCCCTCACCTCCAGCTGGGGCACAGCAGCCCTCACCTCCAGGTGAGCCAAAGCATCCCTCACCTCCAGCTGGGCCACATCAGCCCTCTCCTCAAGTTCGGACACAACAGCCCTCACCTCCAGTTGGGACACAGCAGCCCTCACCTCCAGCTGGGACACAGCAGCCCTCACCTCAAGTTGGGACACAACAGCCCTCACCTCCAGCAGAGGGCATGTAGGCCACCCTCCAGGGACTGTTGTACAGGGTTCCCCCTCCAGAACAGTCAGCAGGCTACCCAACTCAGGGACTGTGACCTTGCACTTCCCAGCAAATTGAAATGGGTATGGAGCCCACTCCAGAACCAGTGGGCAAGATCCCCAACTAATGGACTGTGACCTTGCACTCCCCATCAAATTGAAATAGGCATGGAGCCCCCTCCAGAACCAGTGGGCAAGAGTCCCACTTCAGCTGAGGTGCCCTCCACCTCACTTCCCCCTGACGTGCCTGGCCATTCCCAGCATGATTGCCCTGCACAGTGTAGTGCGGATTACATCAGGGAACGAGTTGGGCCTTGGACTGTGCCCCATGGCCAAGGGGACCTTTTGTACTTTGGACTGGCCAGTGGCTCTTTCGGAACAGTGACTTATGTAATTCTTGTCGGATGGACAATATGGTACTGTTTGCATCAAATTACACTATCAGTTCTGGAAAAATGTAGTCCTTGCATTATTATGACGTGGGTCCTGTGACACTGTTTTTCCTCTGCAGGTGATTGTGTGTATAGTGTGTGTGAATGGTGTGTGTTGTGCGTGTGTGTGTCACTCTCCTTTTCCTCCCTCCCACACTTGCGTGATAGGCGGCTGTACTCACCGTCATCGTCTTCGTTGGTGTTCCCGGTGGAGCATTGCGTAGAAGAGCATCGGGAAGACTTGAAGTTACGGTTCCATGGCGGGGTTGGTCTTCTCTGTGTGGCTGATGGTGAGTCTTTTATCTTCTGTGTTCTATTTCTGCCAGGGTTTTGATGGCATTGGTACCGCCCCAGGAAATCATGGCAGTTTGGTATGTCTTAATATGGTGGGCGGTACTTTGTCTTCCGTCTGGCTGTTCATGGCTACCACCGTGGTCAGTGGTGTTCACGCCCTGGCGGTTGCTGTGGTACATTGGCTGTCTATCGGAGTTATCACCGCCATGGTCATAATTTGGTGGTAATTATCACTGCCACTTTAACAGTCACCACCAGTGTCATAATGACCACCTTATTCTTTTGAAAATTTATATTTTAACTTGTGTATGTTTGATTTTTGTTGTTTTGGTCTTTTTGGATTTAGATAAATATTACCTATTTTTCTAAAGTGGTGTGGTGTCCATTTTGTTGTGTTTCCTCTGTATTACTGTGTGTGTTGGTACAAATATTTTACTCACTGTTTCTGAGTTAAGCCTAACTGCTCGTGCTAAGCTAATAAAGGGGTGAGAGGGGGTTAACAAGTTGTGTTTCTCCTTTGCCCTGACTAGAGTGAGGGTCGTTGCTTGGACAGGGGTTAACCTGACTCAGTTAACCATATGGTAAAAAATGCAATAAGAAAATGTAAAGATATCACTGGAAAGTGAAATAAAGGGGGTCATTCTGACCCCGGCGGGCGGCGGGAGCCGCCCGCCTGGAGGGAACCGCCAGAATACCGCTGCGCGGTCAAAAGACCACCGCGGGTATTCTGGGTTTCCCACTGGGGTGGCGGGCGACCGCCAAAAGGCCGCCCGCCAGCCCAGTGGGAAACACCCCTCCATGAGGATGCCGGCTCCGAATGGAGCCGGCGGAGTGGAGGATGTGCGACGGGTGCAGTAGCACCCGTCGCGAATTTCAGTGTCTGCTGAGCAGACACTGAAATTCAAAGTGGGGCCCTCTTACGGGGGCCCCTGCAGTGCCCATGCCATTGGCATGGGCACTGCAGGGGCCCCAAGGAGCCCCCAGGGGCCCCACGACACCCCTCACCGCCATCCTGTTCCTGGCGGTCGGAACCGCCAGGAACAGGATGGCGGTGAGGGGGTCGGAATCCCCATGGCGGATTCCCATGGGCAGCGGAAAGTCGGCGGTACACCGCTGGCTTTCAGCTTCTGGCCGCGGCTGTACCGCCGCGGTCAGAATGCCCGGCGGAGCACCGCCAGCCTGTTGGCGGTGCTACCGCCGACCCCGGCGGTCAGAAAGTGTCTTAAGTCTTTTAAAAGCAAACAAAGTCTCTTTCAAGCACAAAATACCTGGTTTGAGTGAAAAATCTCCGCAAAGGGCCACATAGGAGGAGAAGCGTGGAAACAAAGGGGTGTGCATCGATTTCTCGGGCCGCACACGGTCGATAAGTCGTTCAGTTTCCACACAGGGACGGCTGGGCATCGATTTCCGGCGCTCGGTCATGGATCCTCTTCCGGTTGCGGGGTTTTCAGATGACCCGGGGTCTGTGCGTGGAATCCTGGGCTTGTTGACAAGCTCTGCGTCGTTCCGGTGGGCGGTGCGGGGAAATTTCTCCCTCACAGCAGGTGCTGCGTCGATTTCCCCTCTAGAAGTCGGGTGGTGGCGTCCCAGGTCAGCTGTGCGTCGACCTGGTGGGACGTGCATCAAAGTTCGGGTCGCACCGCAGGCGCTGCATAGATCTTTTCCTTGCAAAGCCGGTTCGGCGTGCGGTATTTTTAGCAAGCTGTGCGTCTAATTTTCGCCGCAGTTGCAAGAGAGAAGTCTTTTTGGTCCTGAGACTTCAGGGAACAGGAAGCAAGCTCTATCCAAGCCCTTGGAGAGCACTTGTGCAGCAAAGCAAGAGAGCAGCAAGACAGCAGGGCAACAGCAAGGCAGCAGTCCTCTTCAGTAAGCAGTAAGGTGAGTCCTTTAGGCAGCCAGGTAGTTCTTCTTGTCAGGGTGCAGGTTCTGGTTCAGGTTTCTTCTCCATGAAGTGTCTGAGGTGGTAGGGCAGTGGCCCTGTTTTATACCCAAATGTTCCTTTGAAGTGGGGGAGACTTCAAAGAGTGGCTTAGAAGTGCACCAGGTCCCCTTTCAGTTCAATCCTGCCTGCCAGGATCCCAGTAGGGGGTGTGGCAGCCCTTTGTGTGAGAGCAGGCCCTCCACCCTCCCAGCCCAGGAAGACCCATTCAAAATGCAGTTGTATGCAAGTGAGGCTGAGTACCCTGTGTTTGGGGTGTGTCTGAGTGAATGCACAAGGAGCTGTCAACTAAACCCAGCCAGACGTGGATTGTAAGGCACAGAAAGATTTAAGTGCAGAGAAATGCTCACTTTCTAAAAGTGGCATTTCTAAAATAGTAATATTAAATCCAACTTCACCAGTCAGCAGGATTTTGTATTACCATTCTGGCCATACTAAATATGACCTTCCTACTCCATTCAGATCAGCAGCTACCACTTCAACAATGTATAAGGGAGCCACAATGTTTTGCCTATGAAGGGAGCAGGCCTCACAGTAGTGTAAAAACGAATTTAGGAGTTTTACACTACCAGGACATGTAAACTACACCGGTACATGTCCTGCCTTTTACCCACACAGCACCCTGCTCTAGGGGTTACCTAGGGCACACCTTAGGGGTGACTTATATGTAGAAAAAGGGGCGTTTCAGGCAAGTACTTTTAAATGCCAAGTCGAAGTGACAGTGAAACTGCACACACAGGCTTTGCAATGGCAGGCCTGAGACAAGGTAAAGTGGCTACTTAAGTGGGTGGCACAACCAGTGCTACAGGCCCACCAGTAGCATTTAATCTACAGGCCCAGGGCACATATAGTGCACTCTACTAGGGACTTATAAGTAAATCAAATAGGTTAATTTGGTGTGGTCCAAGGTTACCATGTTTAAAGGGAGAGAGCATATGCACTTTAGCACTGGTTAGCAGTGGTAAAGTGCGCAGAGTCTAAAAACCAGCAAAAACAGTGTTCAAAAAGTGGAGGGAGGCAGGCAAATAATTTGGGGGTGACCACCCTAAGGCTGTCAGGTCTAACAAGGTGAAATTCCCATTGGGAGCGGATAGACATATGGAGTGTATGGTCTCTGAGCTCACAATGTAAAAATACATATTTTAGTAAAGTTTGTTTTCAGATTGTGTGTTTGAAAATGCCACTTTTAGAAAGTGGGCATTTTCTTGCTTAAACAATTCTGTGATTCTGCCTGGATTCCCTGTCTGGGTCAGTTTGACAGTTGAGGTGTTTGCACCTCTCTATAGACAGTGACACAAAGGGAGCTGGGGTGTAGCCGGCATATTCTGATTGGCCATCTGTGCTGGAAGGGAGGGGAGGAGTGGTCACTCACACATGAAAGGGCTGTGCCTGCCCTCACACAATACAGTCTCCAACCCCCTGGTGTCTGTCTGGGGCCTAGCCTGGGCAAGGCAGGATCTTAAAAATAACAGAGACTTCTCTTTGAAGTAGGCAGAAAGGGGTATAAGAAGAGCACCCCAAACCGCTGAAAATTAGATTACTTCTGGAATCAAGAGGAACCTCTGCCTAGGAGAAGAGCTGAAGAGCTGAGAAGTGCTGTCCCTGCCTGTGACTGTGCTTTGTTGGGCTATTCTGCAGTTGCAGCTTCTGCCTGTGAAAGGGGACAAAGACTGGACTTTGTTGTGCATTCCTGCTTGAGAAGAATCTCCAAGGGCTTGAACTGAGCTTGCCTCCTGTTGTTGAAGTCTCAGGTCCATCAAAGACTTCCACTGCCAGCACCTAGACTCTTTGGTGAGACTCCTGCCCTGCCAAGTGGTGCCCTTTCCAGTTCCTGGGCCCTGGAAAAGTGAAGTTGGCATCAAGAACTGAAAATTTACGCACAGACCGCTGTGCGGGGAAATTTCCAACACACCCTTCGTGACACGGCTGATAAACGACACATCGCCGGCTTTGCGGCTGAAATCAAAGCTCCACCTGCATAGTGGCTGGAAGATCAGCGCAACGTAGCTGGAGGAACAATGCGCAACACCCGCTAACAGAGGCTGATAACGAAGCAAACCCCACGCAGCACGGTTTTGTGATACAACGCAACCGGATTTTCAACGCAACATCCCTGGATGCGGAAAATCAATGCAAAGCCTGCCCAGACCGAGGTGCCCGTCCTGATTGATGTATCGCTTTCTTGCGGGAGAGAAGAAATGACGCACGCCGACCTGACCGGAGGAGGAACGCCACACGGTCTCGCTTGTGAGTGAGAAATTGACGCATCACTTGCCTTTTCCGGTGCACACTTGCCTGTGTGGCATTATTTTGACACTACCCAGGTACTTTTGTGAGCTAACAGCACTCTCACTGTTTTCTAAAGGATTTAGGACTCTTTTTATTTTTAAATTCATATCTTGTTTTGTGTATGTTGAATTTATTTTGCTTTGGTCTTGTTTTGTTTAGATAAATATTATCTATTTTTCTAAACCTGTGATGTGTCATTTTGCAGTGTTTTCAATGAGTTACTCTGTCTGTTGGTAACTCACAGAGTGCTTCTGAAGTTAAGTCTGTCTGCTCGTGCCAAGCTACTAAGGGGGTTAACGGGTGATGATTCTCCTTTACCGTGACTAGAGTGAGGGTCCTTGCTTGGACAGGGGGTTACCTGACTGCTCACCAAAGACCCAATTTTTAACAGGGTACCATCTGCAATTGATTGGTCCACACAGGTGCAACCTGGTATTTGCGACTTGTCACATGACCAGGAATGCCCCACACTTTGTCATTGTCAGTTGAATGTCCAAATATAATAGTATTTCAACACTCTTCACAGACATTTCTATCCTAATGCAACAGTCTTCCCCTAGATTAGTGACCCTTATGCAAATGCAGTTTTACTTTTCCAGTGATAGTGATAAAGACAGCGCAAAAGATAACCTACTTACCTTGTGACTAGTATCTAGGCACGGCAGGACTCACATCTGCCATATGCAGATCATCATAACTGTTGCAATGACGTACGCAAGAAAGCAAGCAATGTAGCATCCTATAGGAAGTGGAGAACCGTGAGGTGTCATGGGACTGTATTTGTTGCTTATTCTCACAGACAATGGCAGTCTGGGTACCAGTGAGACCAGTGTTTGCCTAGGAGTCACTGAAAAAAATTCTAAAGACCCAGAATTCTGCTCCCACTAGAGCCAAGCTTTGCACAGCACCGTGAAGTGCCAGGGTGCGATGAAGGGCCCATACCTAATTGACTTTTCAGGGGTTTCTGGTCTAGTTGAGTAACGAGGAGTGTTACAGAAGTAGGTCCCTTATTAGGTGGAACAGAGACAGATACTAAGAAGGTGGGTAAGGTACAAAAGGGCAGAGAATGAATACAACTTTCTCCACTTAGATTTACCGAAGCAAAATCTCACACAGCAAGTGCAAACTATTTAGAGAACACAGATTAGATTCTGCTACAAGTAGCCTTGATCTAAGCTTTTCAAAGATCGGTGTGCAATGATGCTTGCATGCCTTCGGTCTGTTGTAAAATGGATGTGTCAGTTTGTGTGCATCTGTACATGCTGTGTCCACTGATATGATGTTTATATGCACCAATTGGCTTTGTCAATGTTTGCATTACATAGGTCTTAAACTGTCAGTTACCTGGTTCCTAAACACACACTCAGCTCTTTATTTAAATTACAATATAAATTACACAGTTTTGGTGGAACTGGAGAATCTGTGTTGAAGGCTTAGTGCTTCCGATTCTGAAGTTAACAACTTAGCCACTGGCCACATTAGTTTTCCTGTGCATTATGAACTTGTATCTCAAATCCAATTAGATGTATTCAAAGTCTATCCCTTTCTTGTTCTCCTTTCGCAGTCGCCAAAGGAGGTGCAGTCTTATTTTAAAACTTAAGGACATTTGTAGGAAGAACCTTTGCACGAATGTAAAGTTATGAAATCTCAGATTTTTGAGCATAAAAACCAAAACCCTAGCAGAGTTAAGTGGACCGAACATGTGCAGTAAAAAAAGTAGTAAAAAATAATTAGGTTTATTCGGCATGTGGTCAGCAAGAATGACCCTGAAAAAGAATCGCTGACGGTGCTGATTTAGATTCATGTCTCCTCCTAGAATATCCAAGGCCTATTACTAGAGGAGCCCAGCAGAGAAAGGCAACAGCAATTCTCTTTCACTATGTATTGCTCTAAATAACCTTCTTCGCTTCCTTTGCGGTAGTATCCAATCCATGTTCATCTTTTTTACTGAAGGACTCGTTAAACTGCTGGTGATACGGTTTTCTAAGTTCGTCGAGCTCTCGCAAACCTGAAGAGTAGTAAGGGATAGGCAATTTATGTTTAATCACTGGGACGCGTGAAACTTGGAGCCTTTCCGTCTGCTACCTTGGCGTGGCTGCTTCGAACTGACAAGTGGCAGAATGCTGGAGGTGTACCCGCATCACGAGGATTCCTCAAAGTTTGCAGCGAGAAATGAACGAGGAATACTTGTGCAATTCAGAACTTTCATGGGCCAGACAATGTAATGAACTCAATGGCAATTGAATAAAAATAGGTATATGGCACTGTGATTATGCATAAAAGCAGGTCTCCCACAAGGGGTGCCTGCATGCTTTGTCTGCCTGCTACAGTGCCAGGAGGCCCCAGCAGACAGGCATAACCATATGCTCCCTTGCTGAGAAAGTTGCTTTCAAGAGCAGTCAGGGATCCCAGCAATGCGTTTGCCTTAATGCAAGTATCATTGAGGTAATTGCATTTCACAATCCCTCACAGTACTTCCCTTTGGGCTGTGTTTTCACCCTTCACATAGCAACCCTAAAGCCATTCCGCAGGCAAGAAAAAAACATTGAATTCCGCGTGTTCCAGAATTTGGCCAAATATTTCGCACGGTCATAATGAGTGATAAGTAGCAAGGGTTCCATAAATCTGTTGCAAGGTGCATAACTGTGGTTCCACCCAGATCCTCCTGGAACATGGCATATTACTTTAGGATTACGGGCAGAAACTGCCTGTTTCAGGCAGAAATGGTGCCCTTTCCCTAACACTGGTATTTTTGCCTGACAATCACTCTGTATGAACTATAAGTAACCCATCCTACCACGCGACCATCTAGCTGATTCGTGCTAATCTGGGGCCTGTATGCTGATCTTGCATTCATGAGTTGGCAGAGGCCATATCTTGGTATCATTGGTACCACCATTCCTGCTTCTGGGGCAGGCTTACATAAGAGGGCTCTTCATTTTGAGATGCAGTGACTGCAGACATAGGGCGGAGCCACATTTCCCACTTACAAGCGTAAATGAGAGATACACTGCCAGAGGGAATATGCAGAGGAGTCAGAGTTTATTGTCTGATTTCACACTTGATGTTTGTGAATCATTATTAGTTCTTGCTTGTTGTTAGAAATGGGGTCTTTGGTTGGCAGTCACGTTACCCCCTGACCAAGCAACGACCCTCACACTAGTCAGGGTAAAGGAGAATCACCCTCAGTTAACCCCCGCTCACCTCCTTGGTAGCTTAGCACAAGCAGGCAGGCTTAACTTCAGAGTTTAGGTGTAAAATATTTGTACCAACACACATATAAACTCAGTGAAAACACTACAAAATGACACAACATTTGTTTAGAAAAATAGAAAATATTTTTCTAAACAAAACAAGACCAAAATGACAAACATCCAACAAACACAAGTCATTAATGAAAAAGCAAAGAGTCTTAAATCCTTGAGAAAAAAAATAAAAACACACTTAGCGTTGAAAAGTACCAGGGTAGTGTCAAAATAACACACACGGGCAAGTGTGCGTCGAAAAAGGTAAGCAGTGCGTCGATTTCTCACCCACAAGCGAGATCGTGCGTTGTTTCTCCTTCTCTGGTCAGGTCGGCGTGCGTCATTTTTCCTCCCCGCAGGGGAGCGATGCATCGATCTGGCCGCACGGTATCAGCAAAACCACACAATGTGGGTTGCGACTTTATCAGCCTCGATCAGCGGGTGTTGCGCGTCGTTTTTCCAGCCATGTGTGTCGATTTTCCAGCTTTGATGCCGGTGGAGCATAGATTTCTGCAGCGAAGCTTGCTGCGTGTTGTTTTTCGGCCGCGTCTCAGAAGATGCGTCGATAATTTCGCCGCATGTCGGACTACTCGTGGATTTTCAGTTTTGGGCTGCAAGCTTCACCTTCCAAGGCCCCAGGATCTGGATAGGGCACCACTTGGCAGGAGTCTCAACAGAGAGTCCAGGTGCTGGCAGGAGACGTTTTTGATATCCATGAGACTTCAGCAACAGGAGGCAAGCTCAGGACAAGCCCTTGGAGATTTCTTCATGAGCAGGAAGGCACACAAAGTCCACTCTTTGTCCCATGGCACAGGCAGAAACAGCAACTGCAGGATAGCTCCACAAAGCACAGTCTCAGGCAGGGCAGCACTTCGCAGCTCTTCTCCAGGCAGAGGGTGCCCTTCTTATACCCATTTTGCCCTTTGAAGTAGGCTTACTTCAAAGAAAAAGTCTCTCTTGTTTGTGAAATCCTTCAATGCCCAGTCCAGGCCCCAGACACACACCAGGGGGCTGGAGACTGCATTGTGTGAGGGCAGGCACAGCCCCTTCAGGTGTAAGTGACCACTCCTTCCCTCCCTCCTACCACAGATGGCACATCAGGATATGCAGGCTACACCCCAGCTCCCTTTGTGTCACTGTCTAGAAAGAGGTGCAAACAGCCCAACTGTCAATCTGACACAGACAGGGAATCCACAAACAGGCAGAGCCACAGAATGGTTTAAGCAAGAAAATGACCACTTTCTAAAAGTGCCATTTTCAAACACACAATCTTAAAATTAACTTTACCAAAAGATGTATTTTTTAATTTTGAGCTCTGGAGCCCCAAACTCCACATGTCCATCTGCTCCCAGAGGGAATCTACGCTTTAAGCATTTTTAAAGATAGGGCTTGCAACAGTGAAAAACGAATTTGGCAGTATTTCACTGTCAGGACATATAAAACACATTAGTACATGTCCTACCTTAAACATACACTACACCCTGCCCACGGGGCTACCTAGGGCCTACCTTAAGGGGGTCTTACATGTAAGAAAAGGGAAGGTTTAGGCCTGGCAAGTGGGTACACTTGCCAAGTCGAATTGGCAGTTAAAATCTGCACACACAGACACTGCAGCGGCAGGTCTGAGCCATGTTTACTGGGCTACTCATGTGGATGGCACAACCAGTGCTGCCGACCCACTCGTAGCATTTGATTTACAGGCCCTGGGCACCTCTAGTGCACTGTACTAGGGACTTACCAGTAAATCAAATATGCCAATCATGGAAAGCCAATTACATACACATTTTGTACAGGGGCACTTGCACTTTAGCACTGGATAGCAGTGGTAAAGTGCCCAGAGTAACAAAAACAGCAAAAGCAGAGTCCAGCACACATCAACAACCTGGGAAACAGAGGCAAAATGATAGGGGAGACCACATCAAAGATGAAAAGTCTAACACACATTACCGCCTCTCTGGGATTGCTGTCCTCGTCCTGCTGTCTTCCTGGATTTCTGTCAACACCTGTATTGGTGTCGAGCAGCGGGACCTCATGCCCATCAGAGAAAATGCATTGGCCCATCTCTTCACCTCAACCATATCAAAGGGTAGAACGTATTTCTTCAAGGTTTAACTGCTCCAGGACCACAAACCCTGATATGCTTGCACAATCCATTATAAAAGCTGCACTGCCTGACTGTACACATCAATGCCTCTTCAGAAAGTGCACTTCACGGCAAACAGGAAGAACCAACCCTCTAAGTGACAGTGGCCATCTTGAACGGAAAAAAAAGTAAAATGTCCAATCACTTATTAATAAGTGAAGTAGAGCTTGAACAACTGAATTTTTCACTGCTTGACTTATAGAAAATACCTGCCATAGCACAAATGTGGTGACAAACTCAGAATGCCAAAAAACTAGTCTTTCCTTTAGCCAGTCGATGGAATAAACCCCAAAAGTAGCCCTGCAGGATAGGGGTATTCAGCTGGATTAAAACAAATGAAGCAATTCTGCAGCCTGATCCACGCTGGTCCCTTCAGCAAACACTAGGACACATTATCAGTGCACCTTCACTGTGTGCTTAGCTGTATCAGCAGGTGAGATACAAATACCTCCATTAACAAACCAAGTTGTGTTCTGTCTTTGGGGAGTTGAGGCTCATGCTGGGCCCAGCTGAAGCCTAATGCCAGGCACATCAAGGGAGCTAAGAAACAGTCACCTGTCATTTCACAATTTGTCAAGATATGTAGTGAGATATGTTTTTTTTAAACTTTGAAGGTATGTATGTATATGCGTTCATGATCTGAGAAAGTCATGTGCATCTATATATGTGTAGGTACTCTCATAATAATAATTCCTAAAACTGTTTTTGGCAATTAATCTTAAGTATTTAATATTACCCAAAGAAAATGGTTTATCAGCTTAGAATCATAAAAAATTAAATTAAAGTCGTAAAGGTTTCATACTTATCCTTAGTGTAATGCTGCACTGCCCGGGTGTGCGCACATGCCGATGGCGCAGAGTGCTCGAAATAACAGTCTGACACCTGTGACTCAGTGGCGGGAAGGTAAAGACCCGTGTATCCTTCTTCCCATTTCTTTATATTCTCCCTGTATCCTGGAAACAGTACCCTGACCTTACGGGTCAGCTGCGAACGTGCAGCCACCCGACAACTAGACCAAATATCCCTTTATTACATCCCTCCCCAAGTAGATCCAAACATGACATGATTATGAACTACATACAAAGACTCTTTGTCTTTGACTAGGCTGAGGGTTAGGCCAAAGGCTGTACCTCTGCGACCGTAACCGACCTTCACCTGATGATGCCCGGAGAGTTGGTAGTCTCCGATGATGCAGGAGGGAGTGTGTCTTCTGTCATTGTTGACTGGTCCACTCACCTAGGCTCAGAGCCCTTACCCACTGACCACTCCGG
The DNA here is from genome assembly GCF_031143425.1 of Pleurodeles waltl. Lineage (NCBI taxonomy): Eukaryota > Metazoa > Chordata > Amphibia > Caudata > Salamandridae > Pleurodeles > Pleurodeles waltl. The sequence continues at coordinate 255,876,820 of NC_090445.1, forward strand.
GGAGCTGTCATCCCCACGCAGTTCTTCTGGAGGCTCCTCAAACATGGCTCTTCAAAACCACAAGATGTTTCACGTTGCCCTCTCTCTTTGCCTTTCAGCTGTCACCATGGTGCCATTTGTCTTGATGACAGTCCATATTCCTGGTTCGTAGGGCGTGCAGAATTTCCACCCCGGCCTCCTGTCTTTCATAACCACATGATCACCAATCCTAATATCCAGAGAGGTAGCATGCCAGGATCGACTCGCTCGGTCTTTGACTCTCTTTCCTCCGACCTGAGCATGCTCCGGGTGGTAGGGGATTGGTTGCCATTCTGAGTGGGTTGGAATGGTGTCTCGTCGTTGCCCTGCGAGCATTAAGGACCAAAGGGCTCATCCAGTGGTGCAGTGGCGTGTGCCTCTGTATTCATGCAGGAAACTATGAAGATTGATCTCTGGGTGAGTACCCTCTAAGGTGGCAATCCGAAGAACCTTATTTAAAGTATGTATAAAGTGTTCAACCTCACCATTTGACTGGGGCCATTGTGGTGTGATTCTCCGATGGCGGATACCCAGACTCTGTAGGAGTTCCTGAAATTCATCCTCTTGGAACGGTGGTCCATTGTCAGTTTTGACCTCATCAGGGAGTCCAAACATAGCAAATAGTCTCTCAAGGGCTGGGCTGACATTGACAAAAGCCACCAAGTCAATCACCTCAACAATTGGGTATTTCGAGTATCCATCAACAGCGACTAGTGTGATGCGGCCATCCGGGAAACTCCCGAAATCGAGGCTGATCTATGACCACGGGCGCTACATGGTTCTTCAGTGATGACAGGAGCAGGTACCTCTGGGACAGCGGTCAGTTGATAGGCTGGGCATTTCCTCACTCAGTCATCTACCCTTGGTTTCCAAACCAGGGAACCATACTTTCTCCCTCATGCATGCTTTCATCTTTGCCATCCCTTGGTGGCCTTGGTCGCCAGTAGATCACTTTCAGCTGCAATTAGAGGGGTATCACTAGCCTGTGCACACACAGTATCAGACCATCAGGAGTTAGACTCAGTTAGTTTCTTACTCTCCACAGCTTGACCAAACTGTCCTTTTCTGCTACATCCCAGCCATCCATGCTGTGAAGAAAATCCTGCCGGGAGCCACGCTCTAGGGCTTTCTTTACTCGTGTCAAAGCACTGTCTTCTTGGGTGGCATCAGAAATCTCTTTCAGGCTTAGTGTCTTGGGGCAACTGCTGACAGCCAAAGCTTGCACATGTGCCTCTGTGGCCTCCTCATCAGGGCTGTGGACTTGAGCTGGCTCCCCTGGGTGACGTGAGAGGAAATCAGCAGGATTCTTGTCACCAGGATGGTATGTCAACTCCATGCAGTACTGCTGAAGTTGAATAGCCCACTGTTCGATCCTGGGCAGTGGGTTTGGCGCTGTCCCCTTAAACAACGGGACCAGAGACTGGTGGTCCGTGACCACCCAAAATGGTCTTCCCTGCAGATATAGATGGAAATGCCTACACACCCACTTGATGCCCAGGGCCTCCCTTTCAATTTGAGAGTAGTGCTGTTCAGTAGGGGTTAGAGCCTTGCTGGCATACGCCAGAGAAGCCCACTTGCCAGGCTCAGTTTACTGTGTCAGGACTGTGCCAACCCCTACCGGGCTTATGTCAACTACCAGTTCAGTATTCTTGGAAGGGTCAAAGTATGCCATGGTAGCCTTGAAAGGAAGTGCTTCTTTCAGTGCTGAAACACCTGTTCTTCTTTGGCTCCCCACAGCCATGGGGCATCAGCCTTCATCAACGCTCGGAGGGGCTTAGAGGGTATAGCCAGCTGAGGGATGAAGCGCCCACAATGGGTAGCCATGCCTAAGAAATTTCACATCGCAGTCACTGTTCGTTGGGCTGGGGCTTGTTTGATGGCATTCAATTTGCACGGAACCACCTGTATGCCACTTTGGTTGAACACGTACCCGAAAAAGTAAATTGAGTTCTGGAAGAATGAACATTTGTTTTGGTGTAGAGTGAGTACATGTTCAGATAGCCGTTTCAGAGTTGCTTTTAAGTACTGGTGGTGCTCTTCAGCAGTGGCACAGAAAATCTAAATATCATCACTGACATTCATGACACCTTGTAGCCCAGACAGGGTCTGACTTATTGCATTCTGGAACGCCTCTGCAGCTCACGATATTCCAAAAAGTAATTGCTTGTATCTCCTCAGTCCTAAGTGTGTTGAAAAAGTCGTAATGTATCTGCTGTCTTCCGCAAGGCCCAACTGGTGGTACTCAGCATTTAGATCCTATTTAGAGAACCACTTGGATCACTTGGATCTGTTGAAGTCTGCGATGATGTTGTCTGTTGTGGGAGTGATATGTCTCTCTCTTTTAATCGCCTTGTTGGGGAGCCTCATATCAATGCAAAGTCTGATTTTGCCTGGTTGTTTTGGTTTTTCGGCTATCACCATTGGCGAGACCCAGAGGTGGGTCCCAACACTTCTTCTATCACTCCTTGTTCCTCTAGGCTGTTAAGTTCCTGCTCTACCAGTGATCAGAGGTGAAATGGAACCTGCCAGTGTTTTACTGCCTTGTCGATGTGTCGTCATACCGGGTTGCCTTCAGGCAACCCAGTTCTGTGAACAACTGTAGGAATTGGTTCAGCAGCTCTTCTACTTGACATGTCCTTATGCTTCTTGCAAATTACACTAGACCTAGTTCCACAGCCGACTGGCTACCGAGGAGGGTGTTAGCCTCCCTGTCAATGACATGAAATGTGATGTGGATTGCTTTCCCTTCAGTTTTGGCAGTCACGGCCATGCGTCCTATTAGGGGTAAGTGAGTGCTGCTTCCATAAGTGAATATTTTAGTCCTGGACGGTGTCAATTGCAGGTGAGGTCGGAGTCATCAATACTGATGGATGCCCATGACATTCATAGACCCTCCCGTGTCAATCAGTGCTTTGACTCGCGATCCTGCAATCTCAATCAGGCACGTCGGTTGCAGTCGCCTGTGCCTCTTTAAGTCGCTTGCCAATCATATCAGGAATGCCTGCTCCTCTTCTTCTTCCAGGGAGGAGTCCTCCAGCGTCTGACGGGACGGTGGATGTTTGGGATTTGTGTCCGTATGGTCCCTCAATGACACCTGCTTGATCGTGTGGGCAGGTGCCCTTCGGCTACCTCTTTCTTTCCCCCAGGCATTTCCTTTGCAGACAGTGATGAAATAGTTTGGTTTCCCGGAATTTGAACAGATCTTTCATAGAGTTGGACAGTCTTTTGCACTGTGCACCTCCCTCCCACAGTGACCACAATGTGCTCCTTGCCTGACTGATGGGTGCAATCTTTGCTTCTGCATTATTAGTTGTGGCTGTACTGCATCCACACGTTCTGCCTTGATCACAGAGACCATCTGTGGCATTGGCGATATGGCCAGGTCCATTTCTGCTGCCCTGGTCACTGACAGGTCATGAAACCGTGCCATCACCAGTATTTCATCAAGGCTGATAAGGGTTGTCTCAATATCAGTTCTCTGTGCATTCTGTTTCTGCAGCCTTGTATAATCTGCGCGCATATCTCCATCTTTTGGTCGTCTTCTGTGCATGTGCTTGCCAGTTCACGCATCCCCGTGTAGAACTGGTTCATCGATTCCCCCTCACGTTGCAGCGCCTGACGGAATTTAAAACGTTCTAAATCCGGATTGAGCTGGGGGTTGAAGTGTGCATTCAGAGATTTCACCACTGCGTCATAGTCATCATATTTGCTGGTGTTTGGGAGATGTCTGAAAAGTTTGTACATATTATCCTCCGCAAAGTGAAGGAGTCCTTTTGACTGTGCAATCCAGTTCATGGGTAGCAACAAAAAAGTAGTTCTCTAATCGCCCAATCCAGACTTACCACCTGGGCGACGTTGTGGCCAGGTCTTGTAACTCGCTGAAAGGTGGAAGCGCGCTGACCATGGAGTGCTGTGGGGGTGGGTAGTCAGCCGGCGTTGGTTCGTCTGCCATTATTGGCACACACAGTGGAGTGAGAGTCTGTGGGTCTGAGCCGTCGAAACCCTGCGGTTCCAAGTGTCGTGCAGGGTATTGCGCATGACTGTGGACGCGACCACTATGGTGATGAGATGTTGGTGCTACAGCGGACAATATCTCCGACGTGCGCCTACCTCGTGATGCAGCAAGTCGGTATGAGTCGCCACTCCTTGACCTGGTTGTTGGGCCCGTCCAGCCGTGCACGTGTTGATGCCGGCTCAGGCCCGGAACAAAATATGCCTCTACACCATGTGGCTTTCTCACTCTTCGCCAGATGCTGCTGTTGGCGCTACTCGTGGCTGCCGAATCGTATCTATGCGAGGTGCACCTGTACTGTTGCAGGTGGCAGTGGCGAGTGTTCACATGAGTAGGACCCACTCGTCGCCAGTGTAATGCTGCACTGCCCAGGTGCACGCACAGGGCGATTGCGCGGAGCGCTTGAAATAACGGTCTGACACCTGTCACTCAGTGGCGGGAAGGTAAAGACCCTGTGTGCCCTTCTTCCCATTTATTTATATTCTCCCTGTATCCTGGAAACAGTAACCCGACCTTCCGGGTCAACTGCGCAAGCGTAGCCACCCGACAAATAGACCAAATACCCCTTTATTACACTTTGCAGGTTACTTCGAGCTGTTTTAATGACTGCATTGTTCATTTAGCTATTTTATCAAAATTGCAATTTGTCTCTTGCAGATAACACAAGGACCTCCACAACATGTTATTAAACAACATATATCTCTTACATAAAGCACAAATTTGTGACGGGTAGTTAACCCCCAGTGCTATTGTATGTTGTTTCAACTCTGTGATCTGTGATGACACACGTATTTCTCCAGCAAGTACATCATATTAAATTTACATTATCATGCCCTGAAAATTGCAGGATACATATAGATATGTTATAGGTTCCTTAACCACAGTGATATCACTCAAATTTTACTAATACATTAGCGGCATAGAAGTTAGCATACGGAGATTTACAAACATTCATTTAAAAGTGTAACAGATAAATTAAAGTGGAAATGTAAAATGTGCATGTTTGAATAATGGTGGACAATGTGGCCTCCATTCGTATTCGACATTACGTTTTAACATGAAAGATATTGTGCATTATTATTTGAGTGAATTATTAATCAGAATTAACATTGAAAGTATTATCTTTCAGAAGAAAGAGTAGAAATGAAGTACATTATGAGTATTAAATGGTCATGAATTAATCGTACTTATATTTAATCAAATTAATTTTATTAACGTGAGTTGCATGTGTGCAGAAAAATAAATGCATGTTTAAATTGTGTTCTAATATTTCGTAAATAATCTTTGCAGTAAAATAATTTGCTCTGTTTACGATTCGAATGTAAGGTGCACAATAGGATTTTTGTCCATTAATTGTATTAATGTGCATTTAGGCTTTCTTAGCTGGACTAGGCCTGAAGTTTCATTTTTGCAATAGTAGAGGAAAATGTCTTACTTATTCTGTTCCCTTTGACCTGAATATTTTTCCTAGGGTTCCGATGTGATGTTGAATGTCCTATTGTATTAAAGCCAAAGAACATGTTTCAGTGTTAACTATGTAACAATATTTGTTTTAGCTGTCGGACAAGACAGGACACTTTAATACATTTCATGTGAGAACTGTTTAGTTTATCTTGTGTGTTGTGAGAAAGAATTCTGAATTAACAAACAATTAGAAAATGTAATATCTTGGCGGAACTATATGAAATAATTGATATGACTAAGTGCTTTCTCTGAGAAAATCCGGAATAGTTGCAAACTTGATGGTGTCAATGTCTACCATTGGATGCTGAATCTTGTGTGTAAGATAAGCCCACCTGGAGGACCAATCAAGAAGCTCATGGATATTTCTAATTAATGAGAGACTCTGCAAATGTTAGTTAGTTCCATTTAGTACTCTGCGGGAGTCAATCCTGATATGCTGATGATCCCAGACGTGGTGCTTCTCTCTGCTTTTTCTGAATCCTTCTAACCCTTAGCTATCTTCAGAAAGAATGAAGTCATTCTTTCTAATTGCCCCATTTGCTTATGCTGTTCATTACTAATATACCAAATCAATTCTGAACTGCTGACCTGTCCTTTGTGCAGCCCATGTTGTGCACTGTCCTGATGCTGCTGCCTACTGTCGCAAGAAAGTAAACACTCTTCTTATGAAAGTTTCTTGTCTTTTGTCCCATGAGAAGAGGTACAACTAAATGTGGTCTCTTGTTTCCTTTTAATCTTAGTTAATTACACCAGCATATTTTTATAGAGAGTTGCCATAGTCAGATGATTTTTCCAAATTATTTTGTCCTTTCCTTTTATTTTTGTCCATTCCTTTTTGCTTTTGCCCACGTGTGTTAGCCAATTCGCACACATGTAAGTCCAAATTCGTGTTAGAGATAAGGATGGCCTTGCCCTGAAACTGATTGCTAAAATTGCATTTTGATGATTTACTGATGTCACCTTCATCTGCTTTAAATCTTAAATGAATGTGCATATTGTGGTTTTGCTGATCACTGTTATGTTTTTTGGAGTGTTTAACAGCATTGATGTTTATTAGGCTAAATCTGTTTAGATGTTTTGGTCAGTGTTAGATGTGACTTTTTGCCTGGCTCCCTCCACTTTTGAGATACTGTTTTTGCTGGTGTTTAGACTCTGCACACTTTACCCCTACTAACCAGTGCTAAAGTACCTATGATCTCTCCCTTTAAACATGGTAACATTGGATCACACCCAAATGGGCTATTTCATTTACTTATAACTCCCTAGTAGAGTGCACTATATGTGCCCAGGGCCTGTAGATTAAAAGCTACTAGTGGGCCTGCAGCACTGATTGTGCCACCCACTTCAGTAGCCCCTTAACCTTGTCTCAGGCCTGCCATTGCAAAGCCTGTGTGTGCAGTTCACTGCCAATTCGACTTGCCATTTAAAAGTAGTTGCCAATTCGTTTTTACACTACTGTGTGGCCTGCTCCCTTCATAGGCTAACATTGGGGTGGCCCTCAAACATTGTTTGAGTGGTAGCTGCTGATCTGAAAGGAGTAGGAAGGTCATATTCAGTATGGCCAGAATGGTAATACAAAATCATGCTGAGTGGTGAAATTGGATTTAATATTACTATTTTAGTGATGCCACTTTCAGAAAGTGAGCATTTCTCTGCACTTAAATCTTTCTGTGCCTTACAATCCACGTCTGGCTGGGTTTAGTTGACAGCTCCTTGTGCATTCACTCAGACACATCCCAAACACAGAATACTAAGCCTTACTTGAATATATCTGCATTTTGAATGGGTCTTCCTGGGTTGGGAGGGTGAAGGGCCTGCTCTCACACAAAGGACTGCCACACCCCCTACTGGGACCATGGCAGACAGGATTGAACGGAAAGGGGACCTGGTGCACTTCTAAGCCACTCTTTGAAGTCTCCCCCACTTCAAAAACACCTTTAGGTGGAGAAGTGTGGCTCAATGGTTAGCGCGGCAGACCCTGATGCAGAAACCTGGCCTGGGACCAGGGTTCAATTCCTGCCTCGGCAGGTCATGGGCTCAATTTCCTTGGACCTGATCATTCTCGCATTGGTGCCTAATCTAATTCATGGGTGTAACTCTGGGCAATAGCTTGCTTAATCTCCACAACGCCCCCAACAGTGCTGGGATGCTTGACTTCACCTTGGAGGTTGCCCAGGAGTGGGCACCTCACAGGGAAAAGCCAGGAGGGGTTCCACAGCGGTATGAGTACAGCGCCTTGAGTAGTGTGCTATACAAGTACGAAGTTTACAGTTTTTGGGTATGAAAACAGGGCCTCTGCCCTACCACCTCAGACACTTCCTGGAGAAGAAACCGGAACCAGAACTTGCACCCTGACAAGAAGAACTGCTGGCTGCCTAAAGGACTTACCTGACTGCTTTCTGAAGAGGGCTGCTGCCTTGCTGTTGCCCTGCAGGCTTGCTGCTCTCTTGCTGCAGAAGTGCTCTCCAAGGGCTTGGATAGAGCTTTCCTCCTGTTCCCTAATGTCTCAGGACCAAAAAGACTTCTCTTCTGCAGCTGAAATCCCCGTGCAGCAAACATTTGACGCACCGCCTGCCAAGAACAATGCACAGCCTGCTCGCAGTGAAAATTTCACTGCATGGCGAGTCCGGAACGACGCAGCCTGACTTTGCAAATAGAAGATCGACGCAGCGCCAGCGAAGCGACCGGAACTTCAACGCACAGCCCTATTGGATCGACGCAAGCTGTCTCAGAACGACACCGCCCGCCTTCCTGAGAGGAAGCAACGCAGCGCCTGTTGTGCGAAAGAAAATTCCACGCATCACCTAACGGAATCGACGCAGCCGCTGTGACTTCGCTCTGCAAGCTCAGGATTCCACACATCGTTCCCGGGGCATCTGAAAACCCCGCAACCCAAAGAGGATCTCAGCCTGCACGCCAGAAATCGATACAACGTCTTCCCCGCGTAGAAAATAACGACGCAAGTCCATGAGCGAATGGGCAAAACCGCCGCACATGCACCGTTTTCCATGCATCTCCTCCTCTGAGGTCCCTTGCAAGGATTTTTCAACGCAAACCAGGTACTTTGCCCTGCAAGAGACACTTGTTGTTTCTAGGAGAACTTAAGACACTTTTTATTGCTTTTACAGTAATCTTTTAATTCTGAAAACACTTGATATCACTTTCAGTGATATCCCTACATTTGCTTATTTAATCTTTAATCGTTTTGACCTGCATTTATTCAGATAAATGTTAAGGTGGGCACAGGATAATTTGGATTGTGTGTGAGTTACCCTGACTAGAGTGAGGGTCCTTGCTTGGATAGGGGGTAACCTGACTGCCAACCAAAGGCCCCATTTCTAACAGTCAGCCAATGGTTTTCATGTATGTTCTTAACTTAGTTTTGCACACCATATACATTACATTGATTTTGGCATTGTAATAAAGCTTTGAAACTTTATTAGGTTTGGAGTCTGATTTAGTGTTTAACTTGCTCATGGTGCCTAAAATTGTTTATGGTTCTTATGTTATTGATCTTTGTTAAATGAGTCTGACTACTACACTTCTCACTGAGTCCAAACATCTAGTTGTCTTCTGACAGTGTACTAGGGTATGTTGTCTCACCAGCACGTTAGTGGTTTCTGAACACAAGGTGATAAAAGACTTTTGTGAGCGTGCCAGCTGTTCTTGCTTGTTGTGGCTGTTCTTGCTGTTGTTGAGTGTCTACTGATTTTTTTCTGTCCTCTCTAAGCACAAAAAGTCCAGAAGCAATAAAGAAACAAAATATTGGGGAAGGAGAAGGAAAGGAGAAGTACCAGTGAGGCCAGGACCATCAGGACCACCAGGAGGACTAGGATCAAAAGGCCGAGGACCAAGAGAACAAGCAGAACTTGGAGGTTTAAAACCAGGATGACCAGGACTGGGGGATGAGAGTTAGTAGGTCCATGGCCAAGAAAACCAGGATCCAGTGGATCAGGACATGAAAATGCAAGTGAATATAGGACAGGGTGACCAGTTCTGGAGAATCAGCTTCGGTATGATTAGGATTAAAGAGCTTAGGAGAAGCAAGAGGAGCTGGGCAATATTAGGCCCTCGAGGCTTCAGAACATCACTAGGATCAGGAAGATTAAGAATCAGACAAGTGAAAGGTGGAGGAACATGGTCAGGTGGAGCAGTATGAGAAAGACCAGAGCGAGGGGTCCTGGGAGGATCAGCATCAAGAGGGCAAGGACCCGGGACAACAGCCAGAAGGACTAAGACCCAGAGAACCAACACCAGAAGGACCTGGACAAGGAAGGCCAGGTGGACATGGGCCGGTGAAACGAGCCCAGGCTAACAGGAGAATCAGGACTAGGGAAAGAGGGACCAGGACAAGAAGAAGCAGGAAGACCAAGCTCAGAGAATCAGTGGGACCCAGACCATGGTCCTGGAGGATGGAGTTGTTGACCAGTTGTGTCTTTGGCTCCGAGATTACACTGTACAAAGTTTGAACGGTCATTTCAGTTCTCAATAGAAGATACCTTTTTGATTCAGCAAAAGCTTTAAGGTACCCTTCTGTAATACTCAACATGTTTGTTTGCTGGTGTACAGGACCCAACTGGGGTGGGTGTGTGGCATTCAACATGCAAGATAACACATGAGCATGTGGACCTCGGCAGAGGTATGCATCTGAAAACTATGTTATTGAATATTATAGTATATATGTGCAGAGAGAAGTATTCTCTTCTGCGCAACACAATCCATCTCCCAAGTTGGTACAAATTATGAGGCACTGTTTTAACCGGGTGGGGTGGTGATGTGAGCTCAGCTTGCTCCCAAATAAAGTGACCTTATTCCACAGGGGGGAATGTGTATGTGGCATTTTCATTTTCCAGTGTTGTTGTCTGTGTACCCCAGATACATTGGATGGAAATACATTTGAGCATAGTTCATAAGCATAGAGGAGCACATCCAGGGCTCTGCTACATGTTGCATGTGGCGATGTTTCATGTTTTCTTGCTGTTGATTATTGCCTTCTGTATGTGTGGATTTCTGGATGTAGGGTTGCTATTGAGGGTACTCTGTACGTACTGTAGTTTCTGGTAAGGTAGATTGTGGTCATAGTGCAGTGTTGTAACGTTCTACTTATTTGTATCAAGTCCTGGTTTTACGCTTTGAGTTCTTGATGTATTGAAGTGATGCTGCACTAATTTTCTGCTTTGCTCAGAAGATTCGAGGTGAGAGCAAAAACAAGGAAGATCGATCACCCAGAATAAAAACCTGGAAGCCAAGAGAGAAAAAAAAAAAACTCTCATCAGGTGAGAGATCCAACCACAGCCTGAGTAATGGCCCAAAGTGTAGAAATAGCAGACTTGAAGAAAAGATGAGCAAGCAAAAACCTAAGTAGTTCAGAGCGAGCAACCACTAAACCACTAAAATCAGGAAAAGCTACGAATCTCTAAATACCTCAGCCTTGTTTATACTTATGAGATGAATTTGACTTGGTAGTGGTGGAGCAATGAAACAGGAAGTGATCTTCTACCGAAGTTGATCAGAAAGAACAGTGAAAAAGACCCACAGTCACTAAAAAGGGAAAGATGCCAAATGAGAAAAAACAAACCTAATCTAGGTCCGTCACCTTGGAGCCCCACAAACCAGTATGGTGTCCCAAGTGGAACACTGCCAGAGATTCTACCAGGAATCCAACCAAAGTTTCAAGAATGTGGAACAGCGGTAGGAAGAAACTGCCGCTCCTGCTGTCTCCAAGCTTCAAGCCCTAATACTGCCTTGAGCATTGGCAAGCCTTCCTGTTGCCCCAGACCTACACACCTCACAATGGCCTTGGGACAGAACTAAACTTTAATAAGCATTCGTGAACATTTCTATTCACCCTGCCTAGTCACTTCTCTTATCTTTCTATGTGTACAATTCTCTTACTACACAGAAATCTCTGACTGCTGAGTGAGAGAAATGTTAGAGGATGGGACTTAGGAGAAAGAGACAGGTGTAGAAAGTGAAATGAAGTAGTGAGAGAGGAGAAGCAGAGCCAAAGATGAGGGACTTAAAGAGAGATGCTAGGTAAAGAGCCAAAAGTGGGGTAATGTAAAAGAAAAATACAGAATGGTAGAAAGTTTAAGGGGTAGTTGAAGAAATTGGGCTACTGATTGAGGAGGATGAAACTCTAGGTGGTAGCTTGGCACAGGGCAGTCAGGCTTAAATTAAAGGAACTGTGTAAAGTGTTCACAGATTGAGAAAAGATCCTACATGAGAAATTAAGGAAGATATCTCTTTAATGATCAAAAGAGCTTTGGGAAATGGATGGGTAACAGAGAAAGAGACAGATTTCTTTATCCAAAAAGAAGCAAGGATACCCTACTTTAATATACTGCTGAAGGCGTAAAAAATAGAAACACCCGCCCCTGGATGTCCCATAGCATCAGGGATTGGTTCACCACTCAAATCACTCTTGCATTTCTGCAACTGTACCTTAAAACCCCTAGTGGCTAGGATGCCATCATAATTAAAAGATACAAAAGACATTCTGAATAAACTCAGAGACATTCAATTTGACCCTGAGGTTGAATTGTTACTTAGGTTGGATGCAGAGTTTTTGTATACTAACATACTGCAGGAAGCAACATTACTGGTGATTAATTAACTCCTGAAACTGAGGAAGGGTAATTAACTGACTCCTGATGATTTCATCTTAGACTGTGCACACATGGTCCTGACTCATAACGTATTTGAATATGAGGGCATCTTTTATTTGCAAAAAAACTGATTACCAAACTCAGAGAGAATTATCCTGAAATAATAATATCAAAAGCAAATGAGAGGGCTGGGAATATAGACAGAGAAGCTCTTCTTGGCACTTACAAAAGATCTTGGACTACAAGACCCTTTTGCATAACCACTTTTGGTCCTAGTTCTAATGGGGTAAAAAAGCTAATTGAAAAGCATTGGAATGTTCTGATTTCAGGAAAACTAAACATAAAACGTCCCATGTTGTCATTCGGAAGAAGTGAGAATCTTTGTGATTTATTGGTTCACACACGTCCTCAAAAACAGTAGAACAACACACAAAAAGACTATGGGATACGCCAGTGGCTAAAGGCCACCAACCATGTGGAAACGGTGGTGTGTGCCATTTCACGAGGAAATGCAAAACAATTGATCTAAGGCTTACTACCCCATAGATACTGAAACATCTCATTACATACACCTCAGAGAATATTGTCTACATTTTGAAATGTCCGTACAATCTAATGTATGTCGGTATGATGACAAGAAATATAATCACAAGGATCACAGTCCATAGAAGCACAATACGGTGTAAAAGGATAACACCAATCTAACCAGACACTTTTTTGAGACGAACCATACGGCTGACGACATGGAGTGGCATACAATCAAAAAGCATGAGAGTAAAAGAGGAGACATGAGTAGAGCCCTACTAAAATACAACCAGTCGGGTGTTTAGATTATGTACAGATACTGAAGGCCTGCATGACAATATTCCAGCGAAATCACCACGTCCAGATGCCCAGAGAAAACCCAGTTACTGGCAATCCGCATTTCCGGGTTTTGCGGCGATAGAGTAATGAAGCTTGTCTTACTCGACTGTAGGAAAAGGGGGCTGTTTTCCGATCAGGCATGTCAATAGAAAGCGGTAAGGAGAGACGTATGGTGGCGGCAGGTCCAGTCCGAAGAGTCGGTAGTGCACCTGCAATTCATTTTCTAACAGCGAGAAAGGGGAGTGTCATTCAGCATTTATACTGTATCTTGGGCCTACCTCGTTCAGTTCGCGTCGGCTGTGCAAGGGACCTGGCCAGGTTTTGTGAGGGCAGCCATCCTTGATGAAGTAAGTGTATCAAAAATGTACTGGGTGTAACGTTAAGAAGGAGATTCTGCTTGAACGTCATGTGTATATAGCATGGATTAACTGCATGAATGTAGTGTCGGGTCCATTCCTCCCCTGATATAACGAATGGTCCATTTAAATTATGTATAATGGAAGGGAGTAAATGAAAAAATAAACATTTTCCTCCAAACCTCACGATTTGATTTATGTAAAAGAAAAAGGAAAAAACTTTTCATCTCTTTGCTCCCCACTTCCCCTCAGTGTGTGACTACATGAGGCGCCCCCCCCCCCTACAGACAAGGAGGCACAACCACCTGGGTGATTAGGAAAAAAGAGTGTTAAAAAGCAGTATGTGTTTGTCTCCACGTGTGCAGTGCAACACTTTCAAAGCATGATGTATGTGCGTTATCACACGTGCCCCTGGTGTTCTCTCCTGAAGTAAGCTATACTCAAATAAGTAACTCTGCTAAAGTAAGATGGTGGGCAAAGATTCTATAATACTTTTTATCCGCCTTTTGGAATGGTGTTTTGCTAATGGATTATATTCTATCCTCGTTATTAAGGTGATCAACCTTTCAGAGGGTATGGGAAGGTAGGTCCTTTCCTTCTACACATTATTAGTAGTGTTGCATTCTGGATCCGCTACAGCCCTGATGAATGCACTGGACCTAGTTAGGCCTTAAGATGGGCAGAAACATTTTGGCATGAGGCACATAAGAGCCTTTGTACCGAACGTTGTCCTCCACTTTTAATTTGTGGATTTTAATCATGCTTAGGGTACCGCTTAATAAAGGAATATCTTGTGGTTTAACCTGAGGTATTTTTACTACAGCTATCTAGACACCGGGAAACTGTCCAGAATAACTAATATTTAAGAACTCCCTCATGGAAGATTCCCTTTGAGGTTGAGTCCGCCCTGGTAGTACTATCTTACCAGGGTAGGATGAGGTTGGCTATGATGAAGCATGTCACATTCCTTGAGTGAGCCTTCCTCATCCAATTTTTGGAACTGTCTGAATCCATGATTAGGGATGAAATGGCCGAAGAAATGAGAGACTATGAGTGATTTTCACTTCTAACTGGTCTTGAAATAATTTTTAAAGCACTATATATAGTGGGGATCGCCTCTTTTGAGTATGCAGTAAAGTATACACTACTTCAAACAGCAATAATGTGAAAACACAAGATGAGAATAATCCCACACCATTTTAGGAAAACAGAGTCCATTTTACTAAACGAAACAAAAACAAAATAACAAAAACCCAAACACTAACATTTCGGTAACTATAGCTCCAAAAAAGCACAAAGCACCAACTGTGGATATCTGGTCACAGTGGGACAAAGTCACAAGTTTGGGTGGAAAACGATGGAGCACGGGTTAGCTACAGGGACCCAGTTAGGCCCGCTGAACAAGAGTACCTCAAATCCTGGTTGGAAGTGTTAGCGCGGATGAACATATTTAGTTTCTTATCTTTAATTTATAAAGCAACTCGTTAGAGGTCTGATGGACCTTTTGACTGTGCTTAGAGTAAATCCCACCATAAGACTCAATCTCAATACAAATCATTAACAATATCAATCATCATTGGAGCTAGTAATTTCACGTGCCATGACCCATTTGGCCATGAATAACCACACCTTTATGTAAAAGTCAGAATGTTTATTTCCCTATATTAACAATGCTAATATCACTTAACTTAGTCTGAAAATCAAATGGTAATCATACAAAAACAACACTGGCTGACCAAGCCTTCTAAAGAATATCAATATAACTAATGCATGGATTACTACAGATTCAAGAGTTACAGTACAAATCAATAGCAAAAACACCTGCGCAATGGAAATAGCATACATTTAGAGTCAGCAATTGAATAAAATAAATTATTTATTAATAGCAACCTATTAACATTTCAGGGTCTTCCCTCACTAACTCTTCTGATTAGAACAGCATGTTTGGACTTCATGCAAGACAATTTAGTCCACATAAATTTGGAAAACATCTAGCTATGGCTCTCTCAAAATAGCGGTTGGTACCTAGAAACAAAAGACAAATTACAACAAGAACAAGAACATTTTCTTATACCTCTCCCCAGTATGGATCAGCAAGCTGCGATTATCTTCGTCAGTTGGACATCTGTTCAGTCAGCATCAGCAACAGACAATGAATGGGAATGGTTAAGAAATGGGGACTCTAATATTTCTGAACCATTAGAAAGCAATGTCTAAGGGATCAACATTCAGCATCAGAAGATTAAGCAATAAAGTTAATGATAGAATAGAATGAGCACGCAAATGAGAAATTATCTAAATGGATGCTTCTCAGCAAAAGATTAGGAAAAATGAGCACCTTTCTCTCTGTGCAGTCGGGCTAAGTTAAAATTGTCTAAAACACTTCCCACTTTGCCATTGGTCAAAGAATCGTATGTTTACATTTAGTCCAATAAGGATTCATTTCTAAATCTAAGAAAAAACGAATCTGTCTTTCACATGTTGATGATTGGCTCCTCTTCACCTGTTCTCATTTTCAGGCTTGTCAGGTAACATTTTTTATACATCTGTACTCCAGTCAGTGCATCTACTGTTAGCTCCTGGGAACATCACTTTCTCACACACTAAACTATACAATGTAACAGTAACTAGTACAAGATATTTTAGCAAGCAGTTCTCATAATAAAGAAAAGATATCTGCTAGCGTTCAACTCAGTGAAAAACAATACAATCATTAATTTCTTCAGGCGAACATTTCTTCCAGCATTATCTGAACAATACAGCTTAACATCAGGATGTGCAAACTAGACCCAAGACCTCGCTAACTTAAGGCCTACTATTAATAAAGCAAATACATAATACTAAATCATTAATATAACACATTACTACGTTTTTTTAGTGAAGCATTTCAATTTACATTAATATGCTTTTAATAATAAGGACACTTCGTGATTAATAGCGGCGAGTGGGCACATTTTCCAAGTCGCACATTACTTTATATATTAGGTCAAATTCTATGAAGAGCCATAATTCAAAATACACGAATATTTGTTAGTAAAAATTCAGTGTTCACAATCCCTCCTTTGATGACTAAATATGTTGTCACACTTACATCTTCCCACACAAATTTTTGCTCTCCTTAAATTTGTCCTCCTTATAGCTTCTATTTCTTTTTTCCATTTTCGAATTTTCCCTGAATAATTTCTCCATTTAAATTTCTTCCCTCCTCTGATCATTTTTCAACTTCTTTAATTTAATCACATGATACAATTTACATATATTCCCCATGCTCCAATTATGCAAATCACAATAATCAATATCCCTCATATTATTTTTACTATTATCCCTTTTCCTAGGTTGCCAAGCCAATTTCCCACGGAAGCAAAACCTTTGCCAACATTTTCCCAAACTTCTAGTTCTTTCAACTATTTCAAATCAGCACTATCATTAATCAGATTGTTAATAAAGCTTCTAATGTCTTTGCTATTGTTAGGTATATATGAACAACAGTGTTGCGAGTTCAACATTTTATAATCTCCGCCCTCCTTTGCTAAAAGAATGTCAAATGCAAAGCGGTTCTGAAGAGTCATAGATCTTACCGCAGCCAATTCAGTATCCATCAGGATCATTGCTCCTGAAAAATGGGTCAGCACGTTATCTGCAATAGTAGACAACTTTCGAATTTTCAATGAATTAAAAATAACTCCTACTGAAATAATTATTGCTCCAAATATCTCTCTGACTATGCCAGAATATGATTCTTGCTTTTGTCTAACACAATGTAATTCAGTCATTTTAGGTATCTTACTCAAGTTCTCTAGTTGAAATATCTTTGGGAAAAATATCCCCAAGTACATTTGCCATACCATCCTCTTGGAAGACGCCTTATCCACAGATGTAATAAAATCCTGGAATTGCCGGGTCCTGTCCATTCAACATGAACGTCCATTTACTCTGAAACAAAAACACATGTCTACATTCACTCACTCCAACAAACAACGTATCAGTTTTAGATTTAGGCCTATATACACAAAGCTTTCCTATGTGTTGTGCATCTAAAGCTAGCCTTCCCTGTGTCTTTATGTCACTAAATGCATAATCATTTCTAAATGTTCTTTTCTCTAAACCCTTTTCTAATTTCTCCTTTAATGCCTTTCTTCTATAATCTGTCTGATCTAAGAAACTCTTTTCTATAGATGTAAGCTAGCATGTCAAATTGTTGCAGTGTGCGTAAGCAGTGCCAAAAGTCAACATAGGTTCAAAGAATTCTCTCACTAATTCTATGGTGTTTTTCTTAGCTACTCTACTCAGGTGCCTAATTATAAGGACAATTGAAAACACAACATCATAATTGGAATAGGAATAGTGAATATACTCTTGGTTACAGACTCTTGTTAGTAACAGACTACAACTTATTCCATAAGTAAGGGGCAAACTACAGTACGTAACTCCTTCCTCCACTGATGAAGGAATCACTGTGCAAACATAACAATCTCTTGCATCCATCGTCTCAACATACTCACGCAATAAGTGATAGAAAACATTCGAAGAAAGTTATCCTTATGTATTATTTACGTGCAACTATTTCTCATCTAACCTAAATGTATCTACTTCTGTGAGTGCAGTAGTTGTCTCTAAAGCTGAGGTATGGTTGGCCACAGTCTTATCAAGAAGAGTCATACTTACAATCAACACCAGACTCTATATCATGCATACAGTCGCCAAACCAATACCCATATATTTACAGCACCTAGTGTTCCTACCCTGTTGGCTAAGGTTACTCATGATCTGTAAAGAATCAGAAAGTAGAAGAGAAAAATGATAACTATGCAGCAAAAAACAGAAACAAATCTTCAATCTTCTTAGCAGTTATTTACAGCTTTCAGTCTTCTAGGTCTTTTGTCAAAAACTGGTAGCTTGTCAAAATCAGTTTAGCAGCTTGTCAAATCAGGTTATCAAAAGTCTTTTTCGGTTACTTTCAGTAGTCTCTTTCTTGCACCTTTTTCAGTTTACAGTTTTCAAAAGTTCAGTTAATTTATTTCCGTCAAGTGCCAAAATATTGACCTGGAATGTCTTGATCAAAACAAAAAGACAAAAATTCACTCTGCCATTCGCTTGTCATTGCATATGCCCATTAAGGACCAGCATACCTTTGACTTGAAATTCTCTTTCTTTTCAATCTTCGATCTCCATTTAATTCTCCATCACTCAAATCTTCCTTCCATTTTATGTCTACTTCTTCCTCAATCATTGTCACTGTGACTGCTTCTTTTCTCCTTGCTTGCCACTTCAGCCACTTATCTCCTTTTAGTGGACCTTTCGTTAAAGCTCTTTTCAGTGTCGGACTCTGTTTTGCAGGATTTTCTCTTGATGTACCTGTGACTGGTTCAGGAGGAGTCAGACCACATTGGCTTTGATCCGCCTCAACTCCTTGCCCCTCGGGATCTGTCGTTTGCGCTGTTTGTCTTTCAAGACTGTCTGCTTCTGGGAGAGCCCTCCTCTGACTAGACTCTTGTGATACCTCGGTCTAAGTTGGTTCACTGTCACTTTCCTATGGGTCTTCTCCTTGTTCTCTCACAGGAGTGTTTGTACTGGATGCGGTCTGCTCAGATTCAGTCTGTGATTCGCTTTCTCCTCTCAACAAATTCTGGAGTTGATCTGGACGTTGTTGGTATTCTCAAGAACTCCTCTTCATTATCCAATGGCCATGGTATTCTTTGAGTATGGCTTGCGTGGATCCAAATCGGAACTACAGCACACTTCACAGCTGTAGCACTACTTGGTAAGGACCCTTCCACCAAGGCTCCAAACACGTCTTCCTCAAGTGCTTTCTGATCACAACCCAATCACCTGTTCTCAAATTGTCTCCTTGGTCTTGAGACAGTTGAAGTGTGGTGGCTTCCACCTGATGAGAGAAAGAGCGAACCATATCAGCCAGACCTTTGCAGTAGTCCAACACCATATAATCTGGCATGTTCACAGGAGCATTGGCAGGAACCGCTGGCAACCTCATTGCTCTGCTCATGAGGGTCTCATGCGGTGACAGTCTTGTTTTCCTGTCAGGTGTGTTTCTCATAGTCATCAGAACTAAGAGCAGTGCGTCAGGCCATTTCAGATTTCTGAACGCACACATTTTCGTTATTCTTGATTTCAAGGTACAATTCATCTACTCCACAAGTACTGAGGCTTCAGGGGGGTAACTACAATGCAACTTCTGCTCAATGTTTAAAGCTGAACATAGTAATTTAATGATTTCATTGTTGAAGTGACTTCCTCTATCTGATTCTAAAGAGACCGGAAACCCAAAACGTGGTGTTAGTTCCCTAAGCAGTAACATCGCTACTGAAACACTGTCATTTTTTCATGTAGGGTAAGCTTCAATGCAATGACTGAAGGTACTATCACCAACACATATCTCAATCCTCCACATACAGGCATCTCAATGAAATCCATCTGCATTCTGATGAATGGAACTTCTGCTCTTCCAATGTGGCTCAAATGGACCACTGTCCCTTTACCCACATTCATCTGTTGACAGGTACGCAACAATGGCAAACTGCTTCAGCAACCTGTCTAAACTTTGGATTGCACCAGTACTGCTTGAACGTTCGAATCATAGCATCCCTCTCAACATGTGCTTGACCATGATAATATCTAGCCATTTGAGTCAACAAACTATTGAAACCCAAACAACGTCTTCATGTTGAACATATTTAAACTTTACCCAACCCTTTTTCTCATCTTTATCAACATTATAGAATTGTACCTTGAAACGGTATACAGTTCAATGCACAAAATCTTGCAGCTTGATCCACATATCTATTTCCCATTGACACAAAATCTTATGATTTCAGGTCTGTGGTGCGTTTCACCACGGAAATCTTCTCAGGCATTTGAATAGCTTGTAACAACTCATGAATTCTTTCACCATTTCTGACTGGTGAACTAGAAGAGGTTAGGTAACTTCTCTGTGACCAGAGCTGGCCAAAATCATGGACTATTCCAAATCCATACTGACTGTCCGTATAGATGGTAACCTTAAGCTAAGCAGAAACATGGCGTGCTCTAGTAAGTTCCGACACTGCTGCAGAATATACTCCTCGAAGCCGGGACACTTCAATTATACCAGAAATTGTGCACACAGCATATCCTGCTCTCAGTGTGCCCATGTTGTCTCTTAAACAGGAACCATCAACAAAAATATTTGTTCATTTTCCTCCATCAGGTATCTCTAATATCAGGTCTCAGTTTTGTACACAAATCAGTTACTTCCAGACAGTCATGTTCAACTTCCTTCAATTTTTCAATTTCAGCATTCTCTTTTGGGAGTAAGGTTGGTGGGTTAAACACTATACACCTTTTGAGTGACACATTACGGGACCCCAGGATGATCGTCTCATAACAAGTCAGCCTGGCACTTATAAGGTACTGCATATTGGTTCGGGTAAGTAAAACTTCAATGAAGTGAGGGACCATGACGGTTAAAAAATGTCCCATCACAATGCTCTAACTCTGAGTGTGGCTCAGTCCAACCACTGATACTGAACCCAGACAGCCTGGAAAAGCTGCTGCAACTGGGTCCAAAGTAGCTTAAAAATATGCTACTGGGCTGATAACACCATCACTGACTTGAGTCAAGACAGACAAAGAACATGCATCACGCTCATGACAGAACAACATGAAGGGGTTTGTGTAGTCACGCATTCCCAAAGCCAGGGCTTTGCACAGACTTTTTCTCAACTCCGAAAATGATTTCATACATGCTTGATCAAAGGATAAGGGATCAGTGACTCCTTTGTGAGTAAGATTCTGCTATGGCTTGGAAATGACTGAAAAGTTGGGAATCCACTGGCGACAATAGCTTACCATTCCCAAAAACATCCTGGCTTCTCTCTGTGTTGCTGGGGGATTCACCTGCAATATGGCTGGGACCAATTCTCTGGAGATTTTCCTAGTTTTTTTTTCAATTAGGTGACCCAAATATTTCACTTCTTTCTGACAGTTCTGTAATTTCGCCGGGGAAACTTTATGACTATTCTTCCCTAAATGATTCAGTAAGGCAACAGTATCATACTTGCATGCTTCTCTTGTCTTTAATGCAACCAACAAATCATCAATGTACTGCACCAGTGTCGATTGGAAAGGCATATCCAATGACTCCAGGTTCTTTTTCCAGATCTGGTTGAAAATAGAAGGTGACTCTGAAAACCCTTGAGGAATTCTACACCAACAGTAGTCTCGATCAAAACATTTGAAACAGAAAATAAATTGACTATCCTTATGAAAAGGTACAGAAAAGATTGCTTGTGACAGGTCTATTACGGTGAACCATTCAGCATCGCATAGGATCTGAAACAAAATCACTGCTGGATTTGGGCAACATCTAATTACAATATCATTTACTTTCCTCAAATTCTGAACAATTCAAAATTTCCCACATGGCTTTTCCAATCCCACTAGCAGTGAATTAAATGGAATGCTCAAAACTCTTGGTTTAAAACTTCTGCAGTTATGGGTGAAATCCTTTCAATTGTGTCCTGTGGCACATGGTATTGAGGAATATGGAGGAAAATCACATTTGGCTTGACTGGGACCTTAAGTGTTTCAACTCCTTTTATCAGACCAATGTCCTTTCCTGTAAAATCCCACACTTTAATTTTAACTGTTCCCTGTAAGTCGGAAGGAAGTTCTCTCACTGTGAAAACTGGAAAGGAGCTTATCAAAGGGTACTCCTCATTTACTGTGTCACAATCTGTTCTGGGTTCAGGTCATCTTCATCATCACTGTTTGTCTGAATTTAAGTTCCATCATTTGAGCAAGTAATTTGACATCTGGTATTACATAGCAAGTCCCTTCCTAGTAAGGATACTGGACTCGAGCCACAAACTACAAATTTGTGTAATCCTTTTAAGTTGCCAATTGTACCCTAAACTGGTTCTGTAATTGGGTTGGTCAAATACGGATTCGCGACTCCTACAATCTGGACTGTTTTCCCTGAAAGGGGCAGATTTGGAACTTCTGCAGTTCCTACTGTAGAGCGTGTAGCTCCTGTGTTGACCAACAATGAGACCTTGTGACCCATTACTTTTCCCTTAACATACGGGCCTTTCTGATCTACCTCTAGTGAAGCTGCTTACACAAATTCCTCTTCATCCGAACGCTCACTCACCCAATCATCGTTTATTCCATCCTCACTGTATAATGGGAATTAGTGCACTGTATTATTACTCTGATTAAACCTTTGACCTGTGACCTGCTGAGGAAGCATCACCTGCTGCTGCTCCATTGGAGCTTGAGGTATTTGAATTTGCTGTCTAGGTACCATTTGAACTTGCGGTTGCATTTGCTACAACTGTGGTTCTGCCAGCGTGGCATTTGCATCTGTTGCATGGGCTGAAAACCTCGCATCTGATTCAAATTGCTTTGAATATTTGGATTGTGACCTCTCATCCTTGGTCCTCTCATGTTTTGAAAAGAATTGATATCGCTCTTTGCTAAACAACACCTTCCTGTACTAATGTCGGACACTCCCGTTCCCAATGTCCGAGCCCTCCGCAAACGTGACATGGCAACAATCTCTTCATTCCTTGCACATCATTCTGAACCACCACAGTATTCAAATTGGGACTACGGTTCACATTTCCTATTCCACCACGACCTCATGCTTGATTCTGAAACACCATGTTTCCCTGTTGCTGCTGTTGCAGAAAGATTCCCTGCATTCTTGTTTGTGCTGCTTTAATCTGCATCACCCTTTCCTTTTCTTTTAACTTTCTCTTCTTCAACTTAATCTCATCACTACAGTACTTTGCATACTGCAAAACTTCATCAATCGGCTTCGCTTGCCAACCAATCAAATGACACTTAATCATCTGGCTAATTTCAAGTCTCAATCCTTCAACAAATCTGAACACAAAATGAATCATGTCTTTCGGCTCTATTGTTTCTGTGCCACTGTAATGCTTGAATGCCTGCAACAATCTCTCATAGTAGGCATGTATTGACTCTTTCGCTTCCTGGGCTGTCCTGTCTGTTCTGTGGCGAAATTCTGTTTTCAAAAATTCAGTCACCTTATAGTAATATTTCATTAAGTCAGGACATGGGCCCTCTTTCCGAGCCTGGCGGGCGGCGGAGGCCGCCCGCCAGGCTTCCCCCTTCCGAAATACCGCTCCGCGGTCGTAAGACCGCGGAGGGTATTCCGAGTTTTCCCCTGGGCTGGCGGGCGGTCTTCACAAGACCGCCCGCCAGCCCAGGGGAAAACTCCCTTCCCACGATGACGCCGGCTCGTAATAGAGCCGGCGGAGTGGGAAGGTGCGACGGGTGCAGTTGCACCCGTCGCGTATTTCAGTGTCTGCTTTGCAGACACTGAAATACTTTTAGGGGCCCTCTTACGGGGGCCCCTGCCGTGCCCCTGCCATAGGCATGGGCACGGCAGGGGCCCCCAGGGGCCCTGCGACTCCCCCTCCCGCCATCCGGTTCCCGGCGGGAGAACCGCCAGGAACTGGATGGCGGGAGGGGGAGTCGGAATCCCCATGCCGGCGCAGCATGCTGCGCCGGCTTGGAGGATTCCTTTGGGGCAGCGGGAAACCGGCGGGAGACCGCCGGTTTCCCTTCTCTGACCGCGGCTGAGCCGCCGCGGTCAGAATGCCCCGCGGGGCACCGCCGGCCTGTCGGCGGTGCCACCGCGTCCCACGGCCCTGGCGGACTTGTTCCGCCAGGGTCGTAATGACCCCCATGGTGTTCCTGTTACTGGATCTCTCTGAGGTTCTCTTGTCAGCCAATCTACACTCCTCTTGCATTCAACCCATAAGTCTGCTGGGACTACTGTCTCTAACAAGGTGTTCCAATCCTCCCACGGGCATTTTGTGAGCTTCACAAGCCTGTCTGTCTGCTGGTACCATTCTACTGGTTTCTCTGTCAATCTAGGATAATTATTTGTAAATGACAGAATGTCGCTTCTGCTCTAAGGGACATGGCCAAAATTCCCTCTTTGAATCTCTCTGATTGGTAACATTTTCACTGGGTCCTCAACCTGCTGCACATTTGCAGTAAGATTTGCAGAATCCCTTGTATTCTTGTCTCTCTTCTTCACCCATCTGCCTTCCCATTTGTCTAATGCTCCCCATGTTTGAATGCTTTGAATAATTCCCTGAGATGAATTCTCATTCCCGGGATTCTCATGTTTTCAAAATCCTTTGAATCAAAATCTAATATGTAACTCCTCTTCAAGTGCTTTGTTTTCTCAATCTATATGTCATATTTCTCTGCTAGGTCTGCTAATTTCTGATGCACTATTCCTGCTTTGTTAGTAAGCAGCTTACACAAGTAAAGCAACTCATCTTCTCTGAATGTGTCAATCCTGTCTAACCCCATTGTTCCTTCCATTAGGTCTTGTGCCTTTAGCCTAAGCCTGGTCAAATTCAGGGCACTTCCTCCGCTAGGATCTCCTTGTGTGCTACTCAACCTCTCTAACCATTCAGGTAACTGCTGAGCTGTCAAACCTTGTAATGCAACATTGTTGTGACTTACACATGGCACTTTCTGTAATGTTAGGGGTTTCTGTTGTCACTATGCTTGGATTGGAACCTAAGTATGATCTCTTCTCATTATTTGGAGGAGTCCTGAAAGGACTTAAATCAATTAATGGACCTGTTCCATCAAATGTTGGTCTCATGGAGTTATCATTCTTGCATGTGCGTAATATCTCTCCCTTTCTATACTCGAGTTCAGAGTTTTATGCTCAATGTTCTCATTATTTCCTTGGGCGTACAATGGTATGACTGGACCTATGGTAACTGGTACTGGCACTGCATCTGGACTTGGTCTGACATTTGGGTCTCGTAGGGTGCATTATTCCTGTATTTTGATTTATCAAAGTGGACATTTCTGTCTGTGATCCTGTTAGGTAGGTGTATCTCAGGATGGTCTGTGGCTGTATCAGGGACATCAAGTTCAGGGTTGGCCCTATCTGGACCAATTTTGGCTTCTGGTAAACTTGTCCTGTTGGCACTATCAAGTTTGTTGCAGTATCTATCATAGGTACATCTGGGTAAATTCTTGGAATATCTATTTGTGGCGTAGGCCCTCAAATTGCCAATGTAACTGGAGGACTATGACTAACCTGTATCTGGCTCTGGGTTGAGTCAACTGATATCAGAGCTGTAGGATCTACACTGGTGTTTGAGCTTCTCTCACGTGCTACATATGGCGGGGGACGATTTCTCAATAACTGTAAAATGACTCTTCATCTTGTGTCAAAGATGTCCTAGATTCTGTGGATTTCTGCTCTTTGTCAGTAGATGGATACGAATCCCTCTTTCTAACTTCGTTCTCATTTTCTTGGGTAATTGCAGGAAAGTCTCAGTTCTACAAAATTTCTGATTGCTATCCCATTTAGC
The DNA here is from genome assembly GCF_031143425.1 of Pleurodeles waltl. Lineage (NCBI taxonomy): Eukaryota > Metazoa > Chordata > Amphibia > Caudata > Salamandridae > Pleurodeles > Pleurodeles waltl. Next base: position 255,902,519 of record NC_090445.1, read on the forward strand.
CTCTGCTAGTGTCTTCTCAGCTTTCCTCATTCTTCTCTCAAATTTTATTTGCTGTTGCTGTCTAGCTACTTGTTCCCAAATTGCTAATGCTTCATACTGTGCTGATCTCAGCGGAGGTTTGAAATCATACAGTACTCTCCTCACATTCTCTAAGCTCCTCAGATTATAGGTTCCACGGGCAGGAAATGCTAAACTCCCATCTTTCTTTGTCTCTTTGCACCACTGTTTTAGCCAAAGACATGGCGCAGCACCCTGCTCTTTGACTACAGTATACGTGGGTGTACCTTCTGGTGGTGTAATTTCTCCTATTCCCATTGGAATATGTATCTCCCATTAGGGCACTCTTTAAAGCCTTGAAAAATGTCAGCTCTGTAATTTTTACGATACTTTCAATCAAATCAGGAAGTGACTTTCAAACCCGAAATCCTTTTCAATGACCTTCTCAACTAATCGCGCTTCACGGTTGTCTGCCAGTCCGCTGGCGCTAGTGGACAGGAGGTCCCGCCACAGGACCAACAGGCCACCAGCACCCCACCCCCTGCAGAAGGAGAACCACCCCACAAACGGTCCCTGAGATCCAGGAACAAGACAGGGAACATTGCTAAGACCCCTCCTGGAAATACCACTCTCCTGATTGTCACCCTTTTGTCCCACTATGTCACCCTGACAACTTTGAACTGCCATTACTCCACTTTCTATGCCCCCTTGGACAATGCACCTGTGATACCAAGAGACTGGACTCTACCTTGGACATTCCTCCACCATCACCCCAGCCCACTGCACAGCCCCCTCCACTTATTAGCACAGAAATAAACACCCTTGAATCACAAATCAATCTGGGGTCAGTCTGTACTTTCACAAATGTGTAATTGCAACCTCTCAGAAAAATAGCAATGTCAATGTTCATGTTCACATACCAATGTTCGACAGTTGTTGGGCATCAGTAAACATAGCAGAAGGCAGAAAGTGGGACCCAGATCTGTGAAATGGAAAGCCAAAGTGACATGTCAGGGTCCATACACAGAGGTAAAAAGGCAGATTCATGCAATGTCTAACAGTAGTATGATATGAGAGGATCAGTGCCAGTCTCATACCTGTGTCTCACTGGAAGTATTGCATGATGATGTTGTTTCGGTTGTCTATATTTTCTTCTTCTGCCTCCTCTTCTTCACTGTCCACAGGCTCCACAGCTGCCACAAGACCAACATCAGGCCCATCCTCCTGCAGAAAAGGCACCTGGCCTCGCAAAGCCAGGTTGTGCAACATACAGCATGCCAGTTCATGCCTCATTGTAGCAGTCCTCTGCCCTTGTCCTGGGATTCCTCACTGGGGTCAGCAGCCATGACAGGTTGGGGTAACGAGAGTCACCTGCAAATATCGAGGAACAACTGTTAGACATACACCAACCCTTAGGGACTCTCCCATACCAAGACATCTATGTCAACTGTTTTGGGATCTTGGGCTCACCTATTAGCCACACACGGTGCCTCTGGAGTTGCCCCATCACATAAGGGATGCTGCTGTTCCTCAAAATGTAAGCGTCATGCACTGAGCCAGGATACTTGGCATTCACATGGGAGATGTACTGGTCTGCCAAACACACCATCTGCACATTCATGGAATGGTAGTTTTTGCGGTTTCTGTACACCTGTTCATTCCTGAGGGGTTGGACAACTGCCACATGTGTATCATCAGTGGCACCAATGATATTGGGGATATGTCCCAGGGCATAGAAGTCACCTTTCTCTGTGGGCAAATCTTCCACCTGGGGGGAAACAATGTAGCTGTGCATGTGTTTCAGCAGGGCAGACAACACTCTGGACAACACATTAGAGAACATTGGCTGTGACATCCCTGATGCCATGGCCACTGTTGTTTGAAAGGACCCACTGGCCAAGAAATGGAGTACTGACAGGACCTGCACTAGAGGGGGGATTCTTCTAGGATGGCAGATAGCTGACATCAGGTCTGGCTCCAACTGGGTACACAGTTCATGGATTGTGGCACAATCAAGTCTGTAGGTGATAATGATGTGTAAGACTTCCATTGTCGACGGGTCCACCAGGGGTCTGTATACCAGAGGATGACGCCATCTCATCATCTGCCCCAGTGGACGTGCCCTATGGAGGAGAACGGTGAGCAGAGGGTCATACACAACATAGGTTTCACAAGGGTGTTTCGAACAATCGTAATGTAATCAGAGTGTTGCGCTGTCTGTCCGTATTCCTGGCCAAAAGTGGTGTGACGCAGTTAGTTGCCCTGCCATGTGCCCCCCGAAATGGCGGCTGCCTGACCTGTAAGGATGGACAAGGGGAAATGAGGTAACTGCACTGGCGCTGTGCAGCGTCGTGGTAGGCAGTTGAAGACTGCGGTGCAAATCAGCATTGGTTATCATTGGGCTCTATGGGTTCCAGGAGCAAATGACGATGTACGCCGGCGGTGACTGTACGCACCGCCGCGGACGTGACCGTCATTTTCTATCTGTTGACTCACTTGATACCTGACCTTCAACAGGAGAGGACCTACACTGCAAGTGCTGTTGTGAGCTGAGTCTGGAAGGGACAATGGCTACAGTGTCTGGGGAAAGGGCCCCTGCCTTCACCGCAGAGGAGTAGGACAACCTGGTGGCTGGGGTCCTCCCCCAGTACATGCTACTGTACGGTCCTCCAGATAAACAGGTGAGTACATTGTGAGCATGATGGATGGGACATGAATGTATGGAGTGGCATGGATGGAAGATAGAGGGGGGGCAGAGGCCAGCATGTGAGCATGGTCAGTGTATGTGTTTCTGGGCCAGGGTGGGAGGTTTGTGGCCAATGAGTAAGAATAACCGGATGGGGGAGTAAAATCCATTCCTACTTCACTCTTCCTCTATGTCAGAGCCCACCAGAAGAAGGGTATTTAGCGTGCCATCGGCAAGCAAGTGCAGACCCTGGGGGTCTATCATAGACGGAGCACCCACTGCGGCTAAAGATGGAAGGACCTGCCCTGTTGGTGCAAGAAGACGGCGGTGGCCCAGCTGGGGATGGCCTCCCAATGCAGATGGGGTGCCCCTCGGACCATGACACCCCTGATGTACCGGATCCTGCCGGTGGCATATCCTGAGTTGGATGGGCGCTTGAGGGCATCACAGCAGCCACAACTGGGTGAGTACAGTCTCATTCACCTGACTCTGCGTGCTTTAGGAGGTTTCTGGGTTGGGGAAGTGGGCTGTGGTTCCCCTAGGCCAGGGCAAACATGCCAGGGTAGGTCCATTGTTAGGCAGGCTCAGTGGCACTCTAAACCCAAAAGTGGTAGTGGCCCTCTACACCTAGTCAGGCTCCTGTGGGTTCCAGGTGTGCATCAAATGTGTCTAGGCAGAGTCCCCCATGGGCACGTGATTTTCCCCTGAACTGTTTGTGCATGGGCTAGTGCATAGGGCTGCTCCCTGTGTGTTGTGTCCACCAACTGTGGTGTTGTTGCAGACACTGACCATGTGTCTCTTCTGTCTTTCCTCCCCTTTTTGTTTTGTCACCATGTCCTTGTGTGCATTAGCATCATCTGGCGGATGAGCATTGGCACCGGAGCAGGAGGGAGCTGCAACCCACATGGCCAAGGAGGGTGAATGTACAAAGTCTGAAGGCAGAAGTGGGACGGAGGGCGAGGGGAACTCCACGACGGAGACAGGAGGAGACACCAGCGACAGCGACTCCTCCTGTGATGGGAGCTCCCTTGCGGTGGCAGGCACCACTATGCCCACCGCATCAACAGGTACAGCCACCACCCTCCCTACCAGCACCGCCCTCCCAGAAGGCCCTCAGCGTGGTTCCTGTGCCCGCTCACCCAGGAGGCTGGGCATCTCCTTCGCACCAGGCACCTTAGGCCCTGCCCCAGTCAGCCCTGCTGTCCTCAGTGAGGAGGCTCTTGACCTCCTGAGATCCCTCACTGTTGGTCAATCAACAACTTTGAATGCCATCCAGGGTGTCGAGAGGCATTTGCAGCAAACAAATGCATACCTGGAGGGCATTCATTCTGGCATGGCAGCCCAACAGTAAGCATTTCAGGCTCTTGCCTCAGCACTGATGGCAGCCATTGTTCCTGTGTCCAGCCTCCCCCCTCCAACTTCCACTACCCAGACCCAATCCCCTCTACCTCAGCCTATCCCAAGCACAACATCAGACCAGCATGCACACTCATCAACACACAAGAGTGGACATGGCAAAATAAGCACCACACATCCCACAGGCACTCACACAAGCACCTTCCTCATGCAGACACACCAACATCCACTGCCTCCACTGTGTCCCCCTACTCCACGTCCCCCCCTCCCTCCCAGTCTCATCTCCACTCACACCTGCATGCACTACATCCTCAGCCACTACCTCCATCACCAGCACGCCCATCACCACACACCGCTCACGTGCAATCACCACCCCCACTACCATTCACATGTCCCCTGTGCCCTCTCCCAGTGTGTCTGTGAGCCCTCCACCCAAACTACACAAACGCAGGCACACACCCTCTCAACAGCTATCCACCTCACAACAGCCTCCAGCCCATGCACCCTCACCCAAACTCAGCAGACGTACACCTCCTAAATCCACTACCTCTTCCTCCACTCCCAAACCCCCTCCATCTTCCCGCCCCAGTGTGTCTAAAAAACCTTTCCTGGCTAACACCGACCTCTTCCCTACACCTCGTCCCCATCCTTTCCCTAGGGCCAGGATGTCCAGATCCCAGCCCAGCACCTCAGCCACGAAATCCTTGAGCACTCTGGTCCCTGCAAGTCCAGTAACATCGCAGGCGGCACCCATCAGGGCTGCCAGTGTGCCACCTAGTGAGGCCAAGGATCATCCTATTCCGCAACCTGCCAAGGTGAAGAAGGGGCCCACATGCCGTAGGGAAAAGCCAGATTAACCACCCAGCAAGGCATCATCCAAGACAAAAGAGGACAGTGCCAAGGTCCCAGCAGCGACTTCCAAGGTGGGGAAGGGACACAAGGCTAAAGGGAAGTCAGCTCAGGGCACGGTGCCTCTGGGTGAGGGACTGGTGTCACCCCTTCTGCCAAACAGAACAGCAACCTGTATGGCGGTGGCCACCGCTTCAACCACGCCACTTGGACCGCTACCTTTACCGTCACCTGCACTGCCACCTGCACGGCAACTTGCACCACCACCTGCACGTCTGCTGCCTTTGCAACAGTCCCCAGCATCATCCCCAGTGGGTAGCCGTCCGAGGCTGCAGGAGACGTCCTGCTGTCTCCCTCCACAGGTGCTGACACATGCACCACCGGCAGCATCTCCGCCACAGACACCGCCGCAACCACCGCCACCTGCCCCGCGACGTGCACAGACAGTGCCACCACAGCCAACATGAACATCATTCCCAGTGGGCAGCCGTCTAAGGCTGCAGGAGACGTCCTGCACCCTGCACAGACTACATGAGTCACCACAACCAGCACTGGCAGTACGAGCAGTTGGCAGGCAAAGTCGCCGCAGGCTGGAGTGTGGGTCTGCCTCCATGGAGTATCATGCTACTTGTTCCCAGAAAATCTCGTGGCACACAAACCCAGGTGAGGGAATGGGAACTGCCACACACCATGTGCAGCACTCTGGGCACCATGCCCTCTCCAGAACCAGTGGGGAAAAGCATCCACTACCCCAGTCCTTGGCAGGATGAAGCACTCTGGGCACCATGCTTCCTCCAGAACCAGTGGAGAACAGCATCCACTACCCCAGCCCTTGGCAGGATGAAGCACTCTGGGCACAAAGCCCCCTCCAGAACCAGTGGGGAACAGCATTCACTAGAGAGACTGTGGCTTTGCACTCCTCAGGACCAATCAGTGGGCAAACCACCTACTTGAGAGACTTGTGAGACTGTGGCTTTGCACTCCCCAGGACCAATCAGTGGGCATGGAGTCCCCTTGTGGAGCAGTGATGTCATCCCTTCATCCAGCCCCCCCTCCCCTTCCCCCTGAGGTGCCTGTTTATTTTTTACCTGATGCCCCACCAGTGTTCTCTCCGTTTTGAGGCAGGTATCATGTTTGGGCTTCGCCCATGCATTTTGGTACCACTGGTCCATGGACAATGAATGGAACACTATCCGGACTTGTGTAGTTGCTGTACATATTTGTATATTTTGATCTTTTACAGACCTGTTTCCCTATCTGGATTTTCGAAGATTACACTCGTTACAATCATTTCATTTGGTCCTTGTGTTACTCCTGAGGGCTACGGGGTGTAAATGTAATGTTGATGCATGTGTCTGTGTGTATGGTGTTGTGGGTGAGGGTGGGGTTGGGGGTGTTGCCTGTGTGTGTCACTCTCTTTTTCCTCCCCCCCTGTGTGCTAGGTGCAATACTCACCGTGGTCGTCATCGCCGTCTTTGATGTTCCTGGTAGAAGAGGAGGTAAACCAACATTGGTAACACCTGTAACTCAGGCTCCATGGCGTCCTGGTTCCTCATTGGGTGTCGAGAGGTGAATGGTTTCAGTTCCACAGACTGTTTCTGCAGTGCTTTTGATGTTCGTTGGTACCGCCTCAGGAAAGCTGGCGGATTGGTGCCTTGTAATACAGTGGGCAGTACATTGTCTTCTGCCCGTCTGTTGGCAGTTACCGCTGTGGTGTTTGTTTCTACCGCTGTGGCAGTCGGAGTGTTAAAGTGGCTGTCTGTGTTGGCGGTTTCCGCCATGGTGGTGATCCCATCTTTTTTACCGCTGGCCTGTTGGCGGTATTACCGCCACTTTAACACCGACCGCCAGGGTTGTAATGAGGGCCAATGTCTTTTATCTGTGTGTTTTGGTTTGGAGTGTAGTGGATGTACGTGGTGTGGAATGGAATTATAAGGGGTGTATTGGAATTGGTAATTGTGGAATTGTGTGGTGTGGACTGTATTTGTGTAGTGGGATTATGTGTCATGGTGAATAGATAGGGGTGGGAGCTTTACAGAATAGATTGAAAGGACGATAGAGAGGTATAGGTAGTTTGTTTAGAAAGTGGTGAATTAACTTCAGACAGAAGAGCAGAAAGAGTGTATTTAGCCAGAGCTGTTGGTTTTGTCAATGTCTTTGAGCTATGTTGTAGAGCATTGTGGCTGCTGCGCAGCATGTTGGAAAGTTATAATAAAAAATTGTTGTAAACTTGTTAACTTATATATAACCAAGAAGATATTGGCCCTCATTATGACATTGGCGGTAAGTCCTGCTTACCGCCATGCCGACTGCCGCACAACATACCGCGACCTCGGTGGTATACCGCTACCCATATTATGACCCACACATAGCAATCCGTCACTATACAGACACAAACACAAGTCAGCCAGCCCAAAGGTCAGTGCTAAAATGGTGGTAGCAAAACCCACACCGTTACGCCAACAGAACTATGCTCACAGCATTATGACCCACGAATCAACACAGCGGACTTTCAACCGCGGTAAACTATTGGCGGTACATACTACTGCGCTCAAAATACACATACAGATACAAAACAATACCACATTGCACAATTCAAAGTGCACACACCTGAGGCTCATACACACACCACACCCACGCCACTATAAAACACACACCCACTCTACCCACAACCCTTTACGACACAAAGAAATTGACAACTGAGAGAGAGAGACACACCAAGAGCACCAACAGAACCAGAGCCACAGAACACCATCACCCATACACCATCCACTCACCTCACATCACACATCCCAACACATTACCCCACACACCCTAACACACACCACACATATTACACCCATGGCACCACAAAGACATCCCAGGTTCTCAGAGGAGGAGCTAAGGGTCATGGTGGAGGAAATCATCCAGGTAGAGCCACAGCTGTTCGGATCACAGGTGCAGCAGACATCCATTGCAAGGAAGATGGAGCTATGGCGGAGAATCATGGACAGGGTAAATGCTGTGGGACAGCACCCCAGAACGAGGGATGACATTAGGAAGAGGTGGAACAACCTACGGGGGAAGGTGCGTTCCGTGGTTGCAAGACACCAGATAGCTGTACAGAGGACTGGCGGTGGACTCCCACCTCCTCCCCCACAACTAACAACATGGGAGGAGCAAGTCTTGGCAATACTGCATCCTGAGGGCCTGGCAGGAGTAGCAGGAGGACTGGACTCTGGTAAGTCAACTCTTTACTACTTTGGCCCCACCTAGTTGCATGCCATCACATACCCCCACCCTCACCCTCACCCCATCACCCCACTACCTCACATTCACCCCACCATCACAACCCACCCATCCCAGTAGCCAGCACTGCATGCACCACCAATGCATGGACATCACTCACAGCCCTGCATGCACATCCATCTCCACAGCATGCACACTAGAGAGAGCCACCTAGCCCACAAAATAACTACTCACACAAGGAAAAGCTGACAGGGCACTCACAACCATACCGGGCAACACACCCATGCACAAGATGTCACACGCAGAAACATTAACACTGCATTTACATCCCCACAGGCCCCACACCCAACGTCACCAAAGAGGAGGTGTCAGCAACAACCAGTCCCCCCCGAAGAGGTCCACGGTGATGACAGCAGCTCTGCTCGCCTGGATCTGGATGACCAACCACCCCATCAAGGACCTCCGGACAGTCGGTTACCCAGCCACAGTCCCACACCATCACAGACCCTCCCCCCCTCAGGAAACACCACCACAGCACCCATCCAGCGGGCCCATACCTCTGTGCCCAGGACACGTCAATCAGCAGTGTGTCCACTAATACAGGGACCCCAGGCAATCCCACAAACACAGGACGATCAGGGACCTCGGATCAGTGGCAGTGGGCACACGGTTCAGGGGAGAGAGGCATAGGGCAACAGGGAAGCTGGGAGGACTGCTGTGCGGCAGGGGGACTACAGGCCCAGGAAACCGACTCTCCAGGATGCACACACCACGCTCCGGGGAGCATACCAGCATTCCCAGGAGACGATGGGCCAAATACTGGCCAAGTTGCAGGAGACCCAGCGGCTACAGGAGGGACAGTACCTGAGGATCAAGGAGGACCTGAGGGACATCCACACCACCCTGGTCACCATTTCAGGGTTGCTGGCAGACATGGCCAGCACCATGAAGGAGGCAGTGGTACACCAACGGGCCCCTGACACTAGCCACACCGATGAACAGCCCTCCACCTCCGCTGCTGCTAGTGGACCGGAGGTCCCGCCACAGAACCAACAGGCCACCAGCACCCCTCCCCCTGCAGAAAAAGAACCACCTCGCAAACCGTCCCTGCAATCCAGGCAGAAGCCAGAGAACATTGCCAAGACCCCAACCAGGAAATAAGACTCTCCTGATTGTCACCTTTGTGTCCCACTGTGTCACCCTGTCCACCTTGAACTGCCAATGCTCCACTTTCTGTGCCCCCTTGGACAATGCACCTGTGATACAAATAGACTGGACTCTATCCTGGACTCTCCTCCACCTTCACCCAAGCCCACTGAACGTCCCCATTAAATTTTCAGCATTTAAATAAACAGCCTTTGAAAAAATACAAGTGTGTAGTATGTCAAATGATTTAAGTATGTGTTCCTTTAACAATCTGTAGACATTGCAAGTAGGCTGTACATTAATGTATACATAGGTATGACCTGTATTGTGCTGCAGTCAATACACCAGGTGCCAGAGTAGGGCACAAATATCTGTGAATAGACATGTCAAAGGGTACAGTAAGTGGACATAGTAGTGGGAACAGTAGCCTGCCAATGAAAATATACTACACAAAACTGCAATGGAAGGTGAAGTTACAATGTCTTACCTGTGTGTCACTGGAAGTATCGTCGAATGATAGATGTTCTGTTGTCCACATCCTCATCCTCTGCCTCCTCTTCGTCACTGTCCACAGGCTCTACCACTGCCACACGCCCATCTCCAGCCTCATCCTCCTGATGAAAAGGCACCTGGTGTCTCAAGGTAAGGTTGTGCGACATGCAACATGCCACTATGATCTGGCACACCTTCTTGGGTGAGTAGCACAGGGAACCACCTGTAGATGGAGTCACCGAAACCTGGCCTTCAGGAGGCCAATGGTTCGCTCTATAATTCTTCTTGTTCGCCAATGTACCTCATTGTAACGTTCCTCTGCCCTTGTCCTGGGATTCCTCACTGGGGTCAGTAGCCATGAGAGTTTGGGGTAACCAGAGTCACCTGCAAATATCGATGGATACCTGTTAGCCAGACACTCACCCTTGGGGCCAACCCATATACCAACATACACTGGGTGGGGACCATGGGCTCACCTATTAGCCACACCCTGTGCCTCTGGAGGAGACCCAGGATACTTTGCATTCACATGGGAGATGTGCTAGTCCGAAAGGTACACTATCTGAACATTCATTGAGTGAAAGCTCTTTCGATTTCTAAACACATGTTCATTTCTCCGGTGGGGGGGGACAACGGCAAGACGTCTACCATCAATTGCCCCAACAATGTTGGGGATATGTCCCATTGCATATAAGTAATCTTTCACTGTGGCCAAATCCTCCACCTGGGGGAATACGATGTAGCTGTGCATGTATTTCATCAGGACAGACAACACTCTGGTCAGCACTATTGAGAAACATTGGCTGGGACATTCCTGCTGCCAAGCCAACTATCACTTGGAAAGAAGCAGTTGCCAGGAAATGGAGCACAGATAGGACTTGCACAACAGGGGGGAATCCTAGCTGAGATCAGGTCTGGCTCCAATTAGGCACACAGCTCTTGGATTGTGGACCTATCAAGTCTGTAGGTGAGGATAATGTGCCTGTCCTCCATTGTTGCCAAGTCCCCCAAGGGCCTGTACAGGGGGATGTCTCCATCTCCTAATCACCCTCAGTGGCTGTAATCTAGGGGGCAAAATGATGAGCATCTGGTCAGTGTCAACATTTCCTCAAAGTACAATGCATTGCATGTTGTGACAGGAACAGTATGTTGATGTTTAGTCCCAAAATGTGCTTATGTCTGCTGTGATGCAGTTAGGGCCATGGGCTGCCCCCCCCCCCCTTGTAATGGCGGACGCCTGTCCTGTGTGGAGGGACGGGTGGAAATGAGGTAATGCAGCTGACGTTGTGTGCCATTGTGGGAGGCGGTCGAGGACCGCCGTGCAACTCCTGGTTATCATTGGGCCCTATGGGTTACAGTAGCCAATGGTGATGTACGCCGGCGGTGTCGGTACGCACCGCCGCTGACGTGACTACCATTTTCTATCTGTTCACTCACTTGCTACTTGACCTTCAACAGGATAGGACCTACAGTGAAAGTGCTGCAGTGACCTGTGTCTGGAACCGACAGTGGCTCGAGTCACTGGGGAAAAGGCTCCTGCCTTCACCACTGTGGAGTTAGAGAAACCGGTGCATGGGGTCCTACCCCAGTACCGATTGCTTTATGGGCCCCCAGACCAACAGGTGAGTACACTGTGTGTACGATGCATGGGGCATGAATGCATGGAGTGCTGTGTGTGAAGGTCTTGTGTAAGGGGGGGTGGTTGAGGTGTCCTGGGCAGCGTGCTGCATGGATGGTGGGTAATGTATGTGCGGAAGGGGATGGGAGGGATATGGTGGGCCATGGGTGTAACAGGCCGGACAGTATGACTGATCCCTTTTTCTATTTTTATTTTTCTGCAGGTCAGCGCCCATCAGAAAAAGGGTATATGGCGTGCCATCGCCAATGACATGCAGACCCTGGTGGTCTATGGCAGGTGGAGCACCCACCGTCACAAACGGTGGGAGGACCTGAGATGCTGGGCATTGAAGATGGTGGAAGCCCAGCTGAGAATGGCCTCCAAACGAGGAAGGAGTGCCTGTCGAGCTCTGACCCCCTGATGTTCTGCATACTGGCGGTGGCCTACCCAGAGCTGGATAGGCACTTGAGGGCATCACAGCTGCCACAAGGGGGTGAGTACAGTTTCCAAATCTGCAAATTGCGCATGGTGGGGTGGTCTCTGGGTGGGGGATGTGCGCCTGTGGGTGCCCCTAGGCCAGACTGGACATTGCAGTGTAGGTTCCATATTGGGCAGGGGCTGTTGCACTCCACCTCCAAACATGCTAGTGGGCATCTTCTACTGGGCAGGGATCTGTGGGTCTCAGGCATGCTAGTATTGGCATTAGGTATTACTGTCCATGGCCTGGTGGCTAGCATTGTGACTGGTAGTGCATCGCCTAGTGCGTAGGGCTGTCCCCTGTGTGTTGTGTACGCAAACGGTGGTGTTGTTGCTGGCATTGACCAAGTGTATCCTCTGTCTCTTCCCTTTTTGTTTTGTCACCCTGTCCTTATGTGCATTAGCATCATCTGGCAGAGGAGCAAAGGCACCGGCAATGGAGGGAGCTGCATCTCACATGGCCCTGGAGCCCGAATCCACCAACCGTGAGGGCACCAGTGGGGCAGAGGATGATGGGGAGTATCACGGCGGAGTCTGGAGGGGACAGTTCGGACAGTGATACCTCCTCCGATGGAAGCTCCCTGCTGGTGGTGGACACCTCTGTGCCCACCCTAACTACAGGTACAGCCGCCACCCCCGTACCAGTACCGCCCTCCCAGCAGCCCCTCAGCGATTTTCCCATACCCGCTCACCCAGGAGGGTGGGCATCTCCTTCGCCCCAGGCACCTCAGGCCCTGCCCTAGTTAGCCCTGCTACCCTGAGTGAGGAGGCTGTTGACCTCCTGCGATCCCTCTCTGTTGGGCAGTCAACCATAGTGAATGCCATCCAGGGGCTGGTATGGCATTTGCAACATACAAATTCCTGGAGGGCATTCACTCTAGGGATCATTCCAGGCTCTTGCCTCCTCCCTGATGGCAGCCATTGTCCCTTTCTCTAGCCTACCCCCTCCAACTTCCTCTACCCAGTCCCATTTCCCTGAACCCCAACCTATCCCAAGCACACAATCAGACCAGCATGCACCCAAGACAACACACAGGAGTGGCTCAGGCAAACACAAGCACCACACATCATCACACAGGCACTCACACAAACACCATCCAGAAGCAGACATACCAACATCCACTGCCTCCACTGTGTCCCCCTCCTCCTCGTCCTCCACTTCCCTCCCAGTAGCATCTCCACTCACACCTGCATGCACTACATCCTCATCCACTACCATCATCACGCCCATCAGTACACGCCCCTCTCTGGCAGTCCACCCCCACATCCACGCACACGTCCCCTGTGTCCTCTCCCACTGTGTCTGTGCCCCCTCCTCCCAAAGTACACAAACGCAAGCACTCAGACACCCAACAGCCATCCACCGAACAACAGCATCCAGCCCATGCAGCTGCACCCAAACACAGCAGAGAGACATCTCCTACAACCACACCCTCTTCCTCCACGCCCAGACCTTCCCCCTCTTCCTGCCCCAGTGTCCCTAAGAAGCTTTTCCTCTCCACCCTTGACCTCTTCCCTAGCCCTCCAGCCCATCCTTCACTTCAGGCCAGGGTGGGCAGAACCCAGGCCAACATCTCAGCCACCCAGTCCACGGCCACTGAGGTTTCGGCAGCTACTACAGGTGTGAGAGGCTCCAAGGAGACACCCATCAGCACTGGCAATGTGCCTGCACCAGCTGCCAAGGGAAAGGGAAGGAACAACCACCAGCTGCCAAGGGCAAGAAGAGACCACCAGCTGCCAAGGGCAAGGAGGCACCACCCGCTGCCAAGGGCAGCGGCAAAGCGCCTGCCCCTGCAGGCAGGAGGGACAGGAGGCCTGGTGCTGTGACAGGATCTGAGCCCCCACCACCAATAATGGCGCTTCAGCCATCCGAGGCTGCAGGGGAAGGGCTGGAGCCTCCCCCCACCACTGGCAGCGCTGCCACCAACACCACTGGCAACAGCGGCAGCCCCAGTGGGTGGCTGTCCGAGGCTGCGGGGGAAGGCCTGGAGCCTCCCCCCACCACTGCCAGGATCACCACCAGCACCACTGCAGCAGCAGCAGCCCCAGTGGGCAGCCGTCCGGGGTTGCAAGGGAAGGGCTGGAGCCTCCCCCCACCACTGCCAACACTGCCACCAGCACCACTGGCAGCAGCAACTGCGCCAGTGGGCGGCCGTCTGAGGCTGCAAGGGAAGGGCTGGAGCCTCCCCCCACCACTGACAGCACCGCCACCAGCACCGGCACTGCCACAAATGTGCAGCCGTCTCCGCCAGCGGATGGACCGTAGGCCTACCTCCATGGAGTGTCATGCATCCTGCCCACTGCAAATCTCGTGGGTATGACACCCAGGTGTGACCTTGCACTCCCCATGTGATGCATCACAGGGCACAAGGCCCCCTCCAGAACCAGTGGAAGAAGGCATCCACTCACCCCCTCCTTGCCAGGATGAAGCACACTGGGCACACGGCCCTCTCCAGAACCAGTGGAGAAGCCACCCACTAGAGAGACTGTGGCCTTGCACTCCCCAGGACCAAGCAGTGGGCAAGCCACCCACTTGAGAGACTCAGTCCTTGCACTCCCCACGACCAATCAGTGAGCAAACCACCCACTTGAGAGACTGTGGCCTTGCACCCCCAGGACCAAGCAGTGGGCAAACCACCCAACTGAGCGACTGAGCCTTGCACTCCCCAGGACCAAGCAGTGGGCAAACCACCCACTTGAGAGACTGTGGCCTTGCACTCCCCAGGACCAAGCAGTGGGCAAACCACCCACTTGAGAGACTGTGTCCTTGCAGTCCCCAGGACCAAGCAGTGGGCAGGTAGTCAACTCCAGGAGAAGTGGCATTGTACTATCTTCAGGCTGAGGTGCCCTCCCCTTCCCCTTCCCCCTGAGGTGCCTGTGTATTTTCTACCTGATGCCCCAGCAGTGTTCTCTCCATATTGAGGCAGGAGTCAAGTGGGGCCTTGGCCTATGTGACATGGCCCTGTGGCCCATGGACATTATGGACTGGGCAGTGTCCCTACATTTGTATATCTGTAAATACTGTTATGATTTTTGAGGACGTATTTCTAGTATTTTGTCGTATTACACTCACTTTCTTCAAATCATTTTGTCCTTGCATTATTCCTGAGGGTTACGGGGTGAATATGTAATGTTACTGCATCTGTTTGTGTATATGGTGTTGGGGGTGGGGATTTTGTATGTTGCGTGTGTGTGTCACTATCTTTTTCCTCCCCCCGTGTGCTAGGCGGTAGTTCTCGCCATGGTCGTCGTAGCCGGCATTGGTAGTCCTGGTGTAGGAGGAGGTAGACCAGCATAGGGACCACCTGCAGTTCGGGCTCCATGGCGTCGTGGTTGTTCCCTGAGTCTCCAGAGATGAGTCCTTTGCCTTCTGTGTACTGTTTCCACCGTGCTTTTGATGTCGTTGGTACCGCCCCGGAAAAGGTGGCGGATAGGCCGATTGTAATATTGTGGGTGGTACATTGTCTTCTGCCTGGCTGTTGGCGGTTACTGCCACAGTGCTTGTTGCTACCGCCGTGGCACTCGGTGTGTTAAAGTAGCTGTCTATGTTGTTGGTTTCCACCGTGGTCAAAATTCCATTTTTTTTACTGCCGGCCTGTCGCCGGTATTACTGCCGCTTTATCACTGACTGCCAGGGTTGTAATGAGGGCCATTATGTACAACTGAACGACCCATTGAAAAATTGAATTAACATAAAAATGTCTTCTAGGTTTTTTGTCCTTGCAATGTTTGTAACCTCTTCATGCCTGTTCTAATGGCTGTTTGTTATAGCTTTTTTTGTTATGGAGGATATAAACAATGGGTGGGTGGAGTTTGGGAAATAGTACCTGAATTATAACACAAGTAGAGGATGGACATTAGGGGAGAATCAACAGATGCCAGATTCGAGGACAGACTGAGGCAGTGCTGAGTGATGTTGAGGTGGTGTGCTGGTGCTGAGGTGGTGCTGAGTGAGGCTGTGGTGGTGCTGAGTCATGCAGAGGTGGTGGTGCTGCACTGCTGCTTAGGTGGTGCTGAGTGATACTGAGCTGATGCTATGCTGAGGTGATGCTGCACTGGTGCTCAGGTGGTGCTATGCTGATGCTGAAGTGGTGCTGAGTTGGTGCTGTGGTGAGGCTGCACTGGTGGTGCTGCACTGATGTGGAGATGGTGCTGTGCTGATGCTGAGATGGTACTGTGCTGATGTTGAGGTGGTGCTGCAGTAGTGCTGAGGTGATGCAGTGGTGCTGAGGTGATGCTGTGCTGATGCTGAGTTAGTTGATTTTCAGTGTGCATATGAGTGACATGTCTCTGCCAATAAGAGACCGTGTGAGTGACACTATCATAGATAAAACCAAGCAATAATAACCATGTACAGAAATAAATATCACAAATTACCTGTTTGAGACATGAAAACTCCCCAAAACACTGGAACTGCTGTGAAACCCCTGAAATGGAAGGCCACTAACCACAGCAGGTAACTTTAGGACAGAGCAAGTCTCGAAAAATCAAATGCCACTTCAAATCAATTCTCATAACCACTGTAAGCTGTTCTCAAGTATACAATGCTGCCTATGCTCGAACAAAAAAATGCCCTTGGGGATAATGGCACATATTTAGCCAACCACATTCACTGTATTTAATGTAATGATATTGTAATTGCTTTTATATAACTTTTACTACATCTGATGAGGCATTGAAGTGTTTTAAGGGTGCTAGGTTACTACTCTGGAACCCAAGGTTAGTGGGTAATCCAGCAGTTATTGTTTGGTATTGGGATTTGTCTTGTGATCTCAAGGAATCTATTCCCTGCATTTACTCCAGTTTTCTTGTGGTAGATTACATTAATAGGCGATAGGTGTGATCATTAGTGGGGACTATGTGAGTTCAAGAAAATGTACTGTGGGATGAATAGATACAAGATTAGGTATTGTTACGTTGTAGGGATATGGTTTCACAGAAGGATGGGCTGTGATATAAAAAAAAGAGGTGTGGGCAATTTACAAATTGTAGACATACAATAAATGGACATGTAAAAACATGGACCTGCAAGTTAGAGTAGGCGATCTTCAAAGTGAGGCGACATGGAGAAGATGGATGGAAGGTAAGAGGAGTGTCCTTCAAAAGAAATAGGAGAGCAAGAAATCAAATGTTTTCAGTTAAGATACATTTTTCATAGATGGTTTCCGGAATACAGTGGAAGGAGGTTTTTTTGGATAGCATGCAATCAGAGGATGTAAAACTGAAAGAAGAAATAAGCTGGGCTTTGAATGCTACCAACATCCATCAGCGGTGTGGAATTTAATAAAATATCTACTTGTCCACGGGACAGGTTGCTTCTTAAATCTGCTTGCCCTGTAAAAAAATCTACTTGTCCCTTTGGTGCCATGTATTGCGGTTATAAATTATGGCAGCAATCGTATTATGTAAGAGCTCTGATAATAGCCTCTCTGATTATGTCAGAGCTACTATTATAGTAAGGCTTGATACTTGCAATTTCAATCCCTACTATAGAAATTGCCACCTTTTTGCAGATCTACATACTGGGGCTGGAGGAAGCAGTAAGAAATAGTTCCATGGCTGGAATGCCTTTGAGTCTGTAAACCTACTAACTTGCATGTTTTTAGAATTTTCACCAGTTTTTCTCTAATCTTTTCCCAAAAATGAGAAAGGTTAGAAATGTACTCCTGATAATGGCAGAAGCAGAAGTTTTTCCAGGGTTGGAAAAAAAGTGGTTGGAGGGAAAGTGACCTTGTAAACACTTAATAGATTTTCACATGAGCAAATCTACACATGCATATTTGCTCGTGCTAAAATACAGTTCACAAATATTTTCTAGGAATATGATTTCCTGGTCTACTGCTGTAAGTTATTTTGAATTCATGAAAGACGCTAATTCAAAGCCCTATACCATGGGTGCACTTTTGTGATTTTCTTTAAGAATTGTGTCCCTAATTAGGTCTGGCGTTAACAAAGACATTTTGTTTTCATTAAACTTCTATTTCTCTCTCTATCGGCTGACTTAACTGTGAGTGATCGCAATCTGCTCTTCCACAAGGAGCATATTGGCACACAAAGTAGTTTTGTTCAGCACCAGGAGCTACTGTAGCAATCAGTGTCAAAAGAAACTGAAGAAGCCCCCTGCAAAGAGCTTGGAGGTCCCCCCACTCACTCAGGGCAGGTGTTGTGCTGAGGGGGGCTGCAGCGCCTTTGTTACGCTGCTGATGACAATGTGTGTTTTTTGAGACCAAAACCTTTTTTTCATTTTTGCCAGTGTGTGTTACAATGCTGAGGGCCTGGCAGCTTCCACAACAAAAAAGTGGCACAAAAGCCATGTCGAAACAAGACACGCATTGACGAAACCAAAAGACTTACAAGAATGTCAGATCGGTTGGCTTTGCCAGTGCTTGTTTATTTTCATGCTTCCATAATCTTGTTGAAAATAGTTACACTGATTTTCCATTAGTATTACCCGAAAATATTCCGATCATGCATCAAGACATTCTACTATATGACGCTTCAAAGAAATAGCACCTAAAATTTCATAGTAGCAAGACTTTTTTTTCCTACTTGCATTTTTTTCTGATCATTTTATTTTGAAAGCAAAGAATCATCACTCTTGCTTACAAGCTTCTTCAAACATTTGCATTTAATCGGAGAGCATTCTGGAAGCATAATACTTAGCCACCTATTGTTAAACTTTTCAAACGTGTGTACACTTTTTTTTTTCAGGACCACTCTCAGTAGTGCAGAGTGACCTTAAAACGTTTATTTACAGCGCTTGCCCTAATAATGAAGGCTTTTCATTAATGAACCATAAATACAAGTTCAAACAGCATTAACTTATGGACACACATATTACCTCAACTGCAGACAGTTCCCTTCTGTGTAAACTGTCAGCCAAAGGGTTTGTTCTGCAGTGGGGTTAAACCTTTGTCCCAAGGTCAAAATAAACATTAAAACTTTTTGCCCTTGACCACAAACAATATGTCCCGGGAGTCAAAGGATAGGAATTCCACATCCCTGTCCATTCAAGGTATTTGCTGCAGCAGATTCTCTGAACTATGCTATCCTACTGCTATTTCAACATGTAGTTTGCAGTTTACATAGTAGGCATATTAACCTACTATGTAGGTAGTAAGCATGTTAACACACTGTGCTATGTAAGCTCGCCTGCAACTACTGGGTCAACATCCTTGAATACCTTGCTGCGCTGGGAGACTCAGACAGTCTTAGTGTTTTTTTGTGTCACCCTCCTCCATTCTTACCTAGGGAGGCCTGTCACAGAGCACATGGTGCACAAGTGATGATGCAAACATATATGTTAGCGCTGAGGGTCTTAAATTGCTGTCTAGTACTAGCGGCCATCCTTATTTGCAAGCTGCCTTCTGCTAGCTGAGGTTACTCCACATCCCCTCTGCCTGACTCACTGAAGTACTTTATAAGCTCTATAATGATGCCATTGGTCACTGTCCGTTAGGTCAACTCGCCAGCTCTGCATGTACCATGTGCTCTAGAGACAGAAAAACGCAATGCTTCCAAGCAATATTATGCGCTGCCACCAAAACATGAACTAAAGTATACTTTCAGCAACATTTTGCATCAGATTAACTTTATATCATGCAAACACCCCTTGATGCCTTCAACACGAAAGGTCAGTCACATGACCTCTGCAAAGAAGCGCAGTCAAAGGCTGTATGACGATTCTACACAGTAATGTTAAAACAATAGGAAAACACACAAAAGAAACAACAACTGGAAATAATATGTCCTGATGGAATGCTTTAGCAAAAAGAAACGAGCAGCAGCCTGGTGAAGAGAAGCCTGCACTTTAGGGTGACCACCCGTCTGTAAATTTCACGGACTGTCCGTAATTTCGCCCTGCCGTCCGTTGTCCGTGATGAAAGCCTTAACGGACGGCATTTGTCCGTAATTTTAGACTTTCACCAGAACGGCAACGGAGGCAGGGCGAAATTACAGGTAGATCAGTTTCCCCAGCTGGGCTGGAAGGCAGGGAGACTCCTGTGCTCTGAGGGAGGGGCAGACAGATAAGAATCAGACCTTCTTGACAGGGGGGTCTCCTTCCCTTAAGACATGCAAATGTGGCCAACTGGTAAATCTGCAAATACAAAGGGGCTTGAAAACCTGCATTGACTTTACTAAAAGGAGTCACTTGAAGTTTTCTGGTGGCAAAGATATTTCTTTTAGAGAGGTATTGTAATGGTGTTCCAAGGTGAGCTGTGGAGTGTGTGGTTTTAATGAATTGTTTAGTACTAGGTATAAACTGTATATTATTCAAATCTGTATTTGAGAAGCACTTTTTTTTATTTAACTGAAATGCATTTGCGCATTTTGTAGCAGCCTTTTTTATGATGTAATGGTATTTTTCACAGTTCTTTCAGGTACCTCGGTACCTCATAGTACTAACAAACATTGGCAAAGCCAATAGGTCTCATCTATTAAAGAGTTATTGGCTTTGCTAATGTGTTTTAGCCATTAGCTATGTTATACACCAGAGTAGCTGCTGTTCAGCATGGCTCAAAGTTAGTGGCATAGCTGTGTGGAGTGGAGTAGAGTGGCACAGGAGCAGTGGCGTAGAGCCCAGTGGTGCAAAGTACAGTGCAGTGGGGTACAGTGCAGTTGTTTAGAGTGCGTTAGCATAGAGTGCAGTGGTTTAGAGTGCAGTGACATGGAGTGGCGTGGGACAGAGTAGAGCAGCATAGAGTGCAGTGGAGTAGAGTGGCATACAATGGAGTAGCAGAGAGAGCAGTAGTGTAGAGTGGTTCAGTGGCACAGATTGCAGAGTAGACTCACGTTGCAGGGAGTGCAGTGCATAGTGTAGAGTGGTGCAGAGTAGAGCAAAGTGCTGTGGAGTGATGCAGAGTAGAGTGGCATAGAGTGCAGTGGCATAGAATGCAGTAGTACATAGTTAATTGGTGTATAGTACAGTGGTGGTGAGTGCAATGCTGCAGAGTAGAGTGTCAGTGCAGTGATGTAGAGTGGAGTAGAGTGGCAAAGAGAGCAGTGGTACAGAGTAGAGGGCAGTGGCGTACAGTGCAGTTGTTTAGAGTGCATTGGCGCAGAGTTCAGTGGCATAGAGTAGAGTTACATAGAGTGCAGTGGAGTAGTGTGGCATACAATAGAGTAGCAGAGAGTGCAGTAATGCAAAGTGGTGCAGTGTCATAGAGTGCAGAGAAGACTCATGTGGCATAGAGTGCAGTGGTGTAGAGTGATGCAGAGTGGAGTATTGTAGAGTGGTGTAGAGTAGAGTGCCTAGAGTGCAGTGGCACAGAGTAGAGTGGTGTAGAGTGCAGAGTTGCAGAGTAGAATGTCAGTGCAGTG
Organism: Pleurodeles waltl; assembly: GCF_031143425.1. Taxonomy (NCBI): domain Eukaryota; kingdom Metazoa; phylum Chordata; class Amphibia; order Caudata; family Salamandridae; genus Pleurodeles; species Pleurodeles waltl. Next base: position 255,923,689 of record NC_090445.1, read on the forward strand.
GTGTAGAGTGGTACAGAGAACAGTGGCATAGAGTACAGTGGTGCAGAGTAAAGGGCTGTGGCATACAGTGCAGTTGTTTAGAGTGCACTGGTGTAGAGTGCAGTTGCATAGAGTGGCATTGGGCAGAGTAGAGTGGCATAGAATGCAGTGGAATAGAGTATATGGGTGCAGAGTGCAGTAGTACAGAGCAGAGTTGTGTAGAGTATAGTGGTGGCCAGTGCAGTGTTGCAGAGTGCCAGCTTGCAGTGGTGTAGAGTGCATTGAACTAGAGTGCAGTGGTCAGAGTGGTATAGAGTACAGTGGCGTAGAATAGATTGTTTCACACTAGAGTGCCGTGGCATAGAGCAGAGAGGTGCAGGGTAGAGTGCAGTGGCATAGAATGGAGTGGCACAGAGTGCAGTGGCATAAAGTAGATTATTTCACAGTAGAGTGAGGTGGCTTAGAGTGGAGAGGTGCAGGGTAGAGTGGATTTGCATAAAGTGCCATAGAGTGTGATGGCATAGAGTAAAGTAGTGTAGAGTGCTGTGGCATAGAGTGCAGAGGTGCAGAGTAGATTATAGTGATGTACAGTGTATTGATGTAGAGTGCAGGGGCATAGAGTTGAGTGTTACAGAGTAAAGTGCATTAGCATAGAGTGTATTAGTTTAGAGAGCAGTGGCGTACAGTGCAGTGTTGCAGAGTGGCATAGAGTGGAGTTGTGCAGATTAGATTGGTGTTGCCTAGACTGGAGTGGTATGGTGTGCAGATGAGCAGAGCGCAGTGGTGTAGAGAGGCGTAAAGTGCAGTGGCATAGAATAGAGTGGTACAGAGTAGATTAGAGAGGCATAGTGTGAAGTAGCATAGAGTGCAGCGGCATAATGTGGAGTGGTTCCGAATGGAGAAGAGTGCAGTGGCATGGAGTGGAGTAAAGTAGAGTGAAACAGAGTAGGGTGCAGTGGCGTGTAGTGGTGCAGAGCAGAGTGGAGTGCAGTATGGATGGTATGCTAACACACTGCCATTACAGACAAGAACATTTTTGATTGAAATGACCATTACATTTGCACAGATATACAGTTTTTCAAATCAAACTATACCGTGCACAGACAATGATGTGTGGAAATTTCATCACCTAATGCAATGATTTGTTTTAATCATGTAAAGGTATTTGTTTCCAGCACAGTTCAGAATTAACAAAAATGTGCTTGATTTGTACTTCTAATTCTGATATATTCTGAAGTTTATTTAAATGTTGTCATGTGATAGAAAACACTCTTTCCTAACCCCAGTATCCAGCAAAATTGTCGCATAAATCCTCTCTCTTTGAAGTCAGAGAAAGGAAAGCAAACACTAAGTTCCCACCGAAGACAGAGCCTGACATTTGACTTTGTTCTTTGAATGCACAGCAAATATGATAAGAACCAGATTTAGAGGCCTGTTTACAGAAAGGGAGCACTCGGCAGGATACTGTCAATAAGGTTTTGGCAAGGAAAGGGACAAATTCAAGCTGCATAGCCTAAAACAAATAAAGCCAGCAAATTGAAAGCAACAAATTGTGAGTTACAAACCGCAAGGCCAATGGCAAGCAATGGGCAGAATGCATTCACAAGGAGGCATTATGAATTTACTTAAAGTGACAGCTGTGGGATACTTTGTGGGGAAAGTCCAGTATTTTAGTCCATATCTTGCAGATGTTTGGCCATATCAATCACCCAGGTAGTATGACGAGAAGACCTGGAGTGGTTTCCATGTTGCAGGATAGGTCTGTACACCCATTCTATCAGTGTGCCACCATTTCCTATGGTACAGACCTTCTGGCACACCTCTTGGAGGGTTAGTGCTAGGTGGCAGACATGAAATAGGGCATTTAATGATTATTTGAGGTGGTTGTAAGTAAGGAGTTGACCGGGGTGAAGATGGTAGTCTGCCACAAGGGTTTGGAAATTTAGTAGCTCACTGTTCAGAAACAAAGTCCCCAATGTTAAGGCGCCTGCAACATGCTACTGATGGAGTTGCACAGAGCACAGCCATCCTGTGCGAGTGGGAATGCTTAGCAAAGGTAGTGCAGGAGCATAGGGTTTCTTCGTGTCAGTGAGTTTACAGGTTCTGGCAAGGCAAGAGAAAGCCGTGCATGATAACCCCGAATGGTGATCCGTCGAATGGTCAGTAGGAAACAATGAGCAGTGCATTAAGCCTTTCTTAAAAGTCTTTACTGGTAAACCCCATCTCGTGCAGGGAGGTGGGCAGAAAGCCAGTGAGCCACCCATTGAACCTGTGCAGCTGAACAATAGCATTCTAAGTCCAGAAGACCTAATCCACCCGCAGTCACAGTTAGCTTTAGAGTGGAAAGAGCTCCCGATGGCGCCGCAGTGACCAAATCATATGTGTGGCCTGTCTGAAGAAGGAGTGAAACGAGCAGGGGAAGGTTTGCAAAATAATACTATCATTGAGGTAGCACACCATCTTCACTAGTGCCACATGGCCTCTACAGAAAGCAGAAGAGAAGACCAAAAAGCAAACTGGGCTTGGAGGGCCCGTTCGCTCTGCCGAGATTTTAATCCTGGAAATCAGTGTAAGAATGGTAGATATTAATCATTAGGTATCAAAAGGTAACTGGTTCCCAGTTCAATCTAAGATCTAATTCTATCTAAAGGCAAAAACAGTGCTATATGTTAAAGAAACACTAATTACATTTTAAAATTTGTAAATTTAGTTTGTGCAATTTACATCCCAAATATTTTGAAGATTCTATGTGTACTTGACACTTAGGGATAACCCAGATCTCTAGTTTGGCTTTTGCTTAATTTCAAAACCATATAAAGACATGGACAAAGCAGACAATTGCCTTGCACAACCTTGCAAGGGGTCTGGCCCCTGCTCACCCTTCAAAAGCTCTAACAGCGGACCATTGCACCTGAAGAGTTTGCCAAGGTGGATGGGTGTTGCTTGTTCAACCACTTGACAGTGCCCCTTCTGTTTCGCTCCTGTGTGCAGAGACAACTCCCCAGGTACCCAATACCTTCCGATAGTCTTGGTGGACCCATCTTGTCTGATGTTAGGAATTGTCCCACCTTGTTCTTCTCTTCTTTATTTATCCAGTTTTTGGCAACAACCCTTTGAATTACTTGCCGTGGATCTCCCATTTGCTCTCGATTTCATCCTCCTCTTTTATTATCTTTGATTGGTAGTCCGGGCTCCCATTTCTGAGATAAATGTAGAGTCCCAGACATACACTCTAGTGCAGTGAGACTACAGACAAGTTATGGGTACATCACATCCTGACATTAGGTGTGAGACTGTCGCCCACACCATCTGCCCTGACTCTTTAAAAATAAAATAGGATGAAAGTCCATGGGCAGTTGGGGTAAGCCAGATGTTTTTGTTCAATTTGTTTAAACTAGCATAAGGTTAATTACCTTAATGTTTCCCAAACTGTTTGCCAGGGGTTTTAAAATGTTCAGAAACATAATCAAAATGTTGCTGTTACTTTCTCTTCAGGAAAGATCGGGTAGATTTGGGTTGGGGTGATGGCCTTGCCGCAGTACTGAAGGGCATTAATTTACTACTGAACAAGGAAGTAATGTGACATCTGAATGTAGCATACCAGGAGGCAATCACAAAAAGACCACAGTGAATAAATAGTGCTATGTTAAAAAAGAGTAAATAAATGCACTGACAACATAGTGAGGCATGGCCTCTCTTGCGTGTGTCTGTAAAACTGACATTTGTTTTTGAATTTTTGTCCTGAATTTTGACCCTTTGTCCTGAATTTTTGTCCTGAATTTTGACCCTTTGTCCTGAATTTTTTACAGTCCTGTCCAGAATTTGCCTCAATGCCAGGTGGTCACCCTACTGCACTTCCCACAATGCCTGAGACCGGAGCATGGCAGGGCCGGGGAGGGAATACGGGCAAGCAGGCAGAAAATCAACGTACTTCAATCACGCTGGGAGCAGAGGATGGGCACAGTTTAAGTTGAATCAGTCTGTGCTTCGTCCTTGCTGGACCGTAAATAATGCATGTGAAGTTTGCAGTGTGTAGGCCACTTACTAGGCTGCAAAGAAGGACACTGGTGAAAACAAATGGTAGGCGACAGGTGGGCTCCTACCTCAAGCGGGACGTATAGGTTGGGAAAGCACTTGCAGGCTCGACCCGAAAAAATGTAGGATTTATGAAAATGCAGCTAATGGATTATTGTAATTAAAAAAGAAGCGTTTTTTACCTATACTCCAAATTTGTTTTTCCAAGATGCATATTCATATGAAAGAAACGTATCTGGTTATTTTCCCTACAGAATGATGAAAACAAAACTCACCTGAAGACATGGGATTTTGAATTTTCAATGTAGGCATCTAGGCAGTGCTCGTCAAATGCAACGTTTACTTGGTTAAAGCTCTAATGGAAATATCTGCAAGAAATGGAAGTGGGTAAAAGGGGTTTGGTAGCTGCCTTCCGTGGTATCTTTTCAGGCAATATTTCTCGAAGGTCAGACTCGAAAATGTTGACAGACCCTCAGGTTTTTGGCTATTTCGACTTCTGTTTATTGCCTGTTGTGGATTCCGGAAGCTATGCCCTTTTGTCTTGTCATCTGAAATTGATTTCTGGCAGGCTGAATGGCCATTTCATTTCTGCAGCAGACGGATTAGTCCACCTGAAGAGTGATTCTATTGCATTGAATCTGTGGTGAAGCATCCACAACGTCGCCCAGCAACCGCCTATCTGCTGTTTCTCTGGGGCCGAACATTTCTGTATTGTCCATAAGTGTAGAAATGGTTGCAGTAGAAATATATTCACCAAATCCATATCATTTGCTATTTTCGTTAACTGTTGCAGCACCCAGAGATTATTATTGTTGACCTTTACCCTGTCTGTCTCCCATTCCATACTGTTCTTTGTCAGTAACAGGTTTTTGCAGGGCACAAGTTGGGGGTACACGCGGGTGGACGGCGTCCACCCACTATTTTCACAGGGTGGGCGCAGGTCCCCCTCTCAAGAAGTTGGGCAAGTAGAAAATTATGATTTCGTCCCGATGTAAGGGGACACTTTCAGCAGCGCCTGCACACACTTTCAGCAGCACCTGCCCGTGCTTTCGTTCCTTCTGAGCATCAACTGCGCAGGATGGGAGAGGGCTTTCTTATTTTAAATTCCTGCTAGCCCAGGACAAAGGCAGGAATTAAGAGGCCAACAGCCTCCTTTTGTTTGATTATACTAGCTGGAAGCTGTCTGGAGCTTCACATCTAGCTTCAATGTAGGAAACAAAGGCACACAGCTTGTCATCACTTCACAGGTACTTATGAGGTATGGTTTTCACTTTGTTTAGCTCTGTATATAAGAGGTATGCATGAATTGTAAGAATGCCTGATGCATTGGTTTGTCCCAGTATTTACACAAACAACAATTTAAATACCACTGTTTTGCTTTATTTCTTTTATATCACTACACATTCCAATGCAGGGTATCCAAGCGTTTTACATCATAGGTAAACACTATAAATTGACAGTAAATATTGTGTGTAAAGAAATGTACAGCATGTGTTACATCATACATTGAGGTTTACAAGGTGTAGGAGTGACAGGTCCTTCATAGCTCCCTGTGCTATATTAGGATTACAGGTTGTAAACTGCAAGTTACAAATTAAAAAAGCACTACCCCAATCGGGGTGGTGTGGAATCTAGGACCCGGGGCCACTGTGGACCCAGACGCTATCTCCGCATTGGACTGGCTTCCCCAGTTGGCTTCCACTTCTGTCCTCGTGTCTCGCGAGATGACGGGGCGGAAGGAAGTAGGAAGGGGATGGATGCCAGGAAGCACATCAGCACTCGTTACAGGCAGCATCATGAGGAGCTCCTCAGGACATCTGCGACGTGACACAACGTGACATGATGGTGATGTTGGATAGCGAGGTGCCCGTGTCGCCACTGAGGTGCCCGGGATGCCTCCAACTTCTTTGAAGGCTGTAGCTGGTCGGCGCGTGGCCGGCAGTGTGCAGTGGCTGCAGCAAGGTGCTTGTAGCACCTCTACCTGATGAGTGGTCGGCAGCGTGCTGGGGCGGCTTGTGAGCCGCTATAGTGGGGGTGCACATGCTGCCATGGCACCCATTCTTCCACCCCTCCACCCTTTTTTAGTTGCTAGTTGGGTGCTCTCCCTGGGTGATATCAGAGGTCTACATTTAAGAGGTATCCCTAAAGTAGTATCAGAGGGCTATATTTAAAAGGCAGGCTTTTTAGATTCATTTGGGAGGGTGTTATTTAGAGGGCACCATATTAAACTCTATTAACATAAGTTGTGAGGGTGCCTTCATCAGTAATTAAGGGTCTGTACTATCAAGGGTCCCTGTCTTTTTATATTAATCCCCTACAATTCCCTGCCCTCCTTCCTGGCAGTGGGTGGCCACTCACCCCTCCCCTCCCAGGCAAATAAAGTGCGAGTTTTTTCTAGGCCAGTCCTCGGACAGGAATGTGGACCAGGAGGAGTGTGGGTAAGTGTCAGATTATTCCTTTATTACTCCATTGTATTAGATTTTGTTTAATTGCTTGCATATTGCTTTTGCATAGTATTGTAGTACGCTTGCCTTAATTTTAAGGGTATATTGATATATTAGTCTGAGGTGATGGCTTTGAAGAGGAGCAGAGTGGGCAAGAGGAAGGGCAAAGACCTGGAATTTAAACAGTCATTAAAGATGGTGTTAGCTAAGCTAGGGGAAGAAGGGGCCTCTGAACAATCTGCGTCAGAGTCGGATTTAGAGGCAGTTAGAGCCAGAGGTGAGCGCCCAAGACGGTCCCACATCTCTCCTCCATCTGCCTTCCCTCTGGTGAAGCGCAGGACGAATAAGCAACCCCTTGCTCAGCTAGAGAATGGGGCAGAGGGTTCGATAGCAGCTTCCTCACAAGCAGCGCCTACAGCTACTACAATCATAGAGCAACACACTGTGCCCTCATGCCTGCCCCTGACACACAGGCACAAACCCCTCTTATAGGGCATCAACAAGTAAGAGTAGAAGGGGGAACTTATCAGCAAGTGGTCCCACCCAACATTGCCCCCGCCATGGCACTCACACATTCAGAAGGGGTCAGTGCTGCCCTAGCAGATCTCAGGCTGGCACTTGCGGCACTGTCATCAATACCAATCGCTGAGAAGAATCAGCAACAAGGCAATCCATCTGTATCCACCAAGGCTAAACTACCTCTTCCCAGAGATGAGCACCATTCAACCATGATTACTCCCTCTGTACCCATTGTTGTGCCAGTAACCCAACAGCTTTTGTTTAACATGCAGCACTCACTTTCATAGTCACGGATAGCATGGTGCATGCTCTGAGATAGGTGGCTCAGTCGCTGTCTAAGTTGGCTGAGCCGATGAACCCCCCCAAACCCACTCCCAGTGCCAATTACTTCCTATGAATTAGGGAATGTCACTGCTGAACTTCAGAAGCAGGTAGGACTGCACACTACTGTGTTAATGGGGTCTTGCAGCACTAATGCGGAGGGTACTTCCCTAATCAAGGGGAACGGCCCTACTAAAGAGGATGCAGCATCAGGTAAGACCATCAACCAAAGTGGGAAAAAAGCAGGTTCTATCTCTGTGGCTGTTTGCGGAGGCCAAGATACCTTGTTATTTAGGCCTAGGAGGTTGTCATCACATGTGCCTGTGGATGTTAAAGAAAAGATTTGGAAAGGTGAATTTGTAGATATATTTTCATTGATTGGGACAAAAAGGCGGGACTGTGAGCAGAAAGAAAAAGATGGTAAGGATACTTCAACAAAGGACAAAGAAACCCAAGGTTGAAGAAAACATAACAAACTGATTGTTTCGTTTTAATGTTTTTATGTCAGTGATGATAGAAAATAAATCTAAGTTGGCAGTGTTCATGATATTTTATTCCCACAAAATATTGCATCATTTTTACGGGGGCACAGCCTGATTAGACTACGATCGTGATTTCAGGTGGGCAAAGGTGGGGGATCCAGACATTGACTGGGATCAAACGGGGGGCAACGTATGGTTGGAAAGTGTCAACAACAGGACTTCTTTGAAACAGCCTTTTCGCCTGCATCAAGGAGGGGACAAGAGATGTTCTTGCTTGGCCTTTAATAGGAAAGTCTGCGCATGCCCGGCTGGGTCCTGCAAGTATAGGCATGTTTGCTCCTTTTGTGGCTATCCATCGCACCCGAGCTCAAGTGTGCCAAAAAGTCTAGAGACATGGGAAAAGAGGGAGCTAAGACCCTAAATTAACTCAGATTCAATGTTCCTAGAGGGCAGTCCCTTGCCCTTTCCAGTGCAACTGTTTAAACTGCTCCCTTGGCTACAGTCTTACCCTAAGAAAAATACCGCAGAGTTACTGTATTTGTGCTCCTCCTCGGGTTTTAAGATCCCCGCGTCCGGAGTGGCTCGCATCGCTCACTGTACCAATTTATTATCAGCTCGCAGGCATCAAGGTGTGGTTCTCAAGAAAATTGAGAAAGAAAGGTATTTGGGTAGAATAGCCAGCCCCTTCCCTAATCCTCCCCTACATAACTTTGTTCCTCATTGGGTGTACTGCCAAAAAAAGGATCCAGGGCAGTTCAGGCTGACTCATAGTTTATCTGCACCTAGAGATGCATCAGTGAATGAGGACTTTGACCCCCAGCAGTGCTTGGTGCGGCAATCATCTATTGACCAGGCACTGGCTAAATTACGTGATCTCAGGTGAGTGGCTGTCATGGCTAAGACTGATGTAGAGTCTGCATTCAGATTACTGCTGGTGCACCCTGACTACTATCACCTCCTTTGTTTCCAATTCGCTGGCTCATATTATTATGTTAAATGCATGTTGATGGGGTGCAGTGTGTCATGTACTTACTTTGAGAAGTTTAGTTCCTTTTTGCAATGGGTGTTCACTTTGAGCAGAGTCCATAAAGAAATGATCAATTACCTAGACAATTTTGTGGTGTTAAGCCCTCCGGGTTCTATGACATGTACCTGGGCCTTGACTGCTTTGACCTCAATGTTTAAGGACTTAGGGGTTCTCTAAGTCCCAGAGAAAAAAGTAGGCCCATCCACTTACCTTACATTCCTGGGTATTGAAAAGGATATTGATCCATTGCCAGGGCAATGACAGGCCTCAACAAAAAACATCACCATACCTGCTTATCTTGGGAGGTTAGGGAGGACTTGTTAGTTTGTTGCCATTTCTTGCACCAGTTTAATGGGGCGGTTATTTGGCCTTTCTGACTGTTGGAAAGTGGGTTATTGGTAGTGGTACGTATGAACCTACCACTGGCACCAAGGCCACTAACCAAATACAGGTGCAGTAAAGGTCTCAGTAAATTAGCCCCTTGCTCAACCCTTGGTAACTGTAACCGAACAGGCAGGCCTAATTTAGGAGACAACAGTGTAAAGCATTCAAAAACACCAATACAGTAAAAATAAGTGAGACACAACACACAATAAAAATGCCACACCAATTTATAAAAATAGGTTATATTTTTATGAGTAAATAGACACCAAAACGACAAAAATGTGGGGGAAGCAGAGATACGTATTTTAAAAGAATAAACACTTTCTAGCACTTAGAAACAGAAAGTGCCAACTTTACCAAAAATCTCCAAACTTCAGGAGGTGTTTCCTGAAGTCCTCCTTGGAGGTAGAAAAGATCCAAAATACACATCCAAAGGTCTGGACTCTCCTGGTTGGTCCATGGAACTGGAGATATGAATTTTTCAAGTAATTAATACTTCCTAGTGGTTAGAAGCACAAAGCACCAACTTTACCAAAATTCTCCAAACTTCTCCAATCTTCAGGAGGCGTTTCCTGAAGTCCTCCTTGCAGGTACAGAGGGCCAAAGCACAAATTCAAGCGCCTGGAATCTCCTGGATGGTCCTTGTAAAGTTGGACCACAATTCCCACAATTCACCTGGCTAAATCCTTAAAAGTCCACTGGATGCACTCCAGGCTGGGGATTCTTGCTGGGGATGATGCAGGTGAAACTCTGTTAACCTGTAGCTTCAGGGTGTCCACTCCTGAGTCCTTCCTGAAGCAAAGACACTGTCCCCAGGGCTATAGTACCAGACTGTGCAGCAGGCACAGTTCACTTAGAAGTGCAGGCCAATGGTGCAGATGCGGGTTCCAGCAGGGCAGTCCTTCTTTCTCTTGTAGTTTAAGGCAGCAGACCCGAGAGAGTATGCACCTCTCACATATTTATTTCCAGCTCCTGGGCATCAGGAAGAGAAGCACCCAACCAATAGAATACAGAGTAACGCCCAGATGCATGACTACTTCCTCCAAAGTGTGGCATATTCCTGTCCCAGAAAGCACCATTCTTCCAAAATCCATGATGTCTGAAATTAAGAGCTGACTAAACCATCCTCCGGTGTGGCTCATTTCCATAGCTCCCCTCCTCCTAGCATCTGCAAATTCCTTCCTTAAGCCTGGTATCTGGCTGAGTGGTCCAAAATGGGGTCAGGCTACAAGACAGGTCTGCATTTAAAAGGACAGTAAGCACAAATCAGTGCACACAAGCAAGTGCAGAAATTCTGCTGGGCCTCTAATCTCCATGCCATATTATATACTAGGGGCTTATAGGCAGGTTGTACACCCTTGCCCTATTATATTCTAGGGACTTGCAGGGTCTGTCAGGACAATTGGAAGGGTACCCTAATACCTAGTGTACTCTACTACATGTGTGTGTTATAACATAGCACTGTCCTGGGTCTGGCTAACAGAGCCCACGGCACAGTCAGAGTCAGGTATCATAAGCACCAGTCAGCAACAATAAAATGGGGATGAACAGGGCAAAAAGATGATTTTTGTAACACCAACCAGTCTCTAATTCTGGGCTTGTTCACCGATGCCGCGGGCAGCATATGGTTGGAGCCATATTAGGCTCTGAATGGTGCCGGGGTGACTGGCCGGCTTATTGGCACGACAATGGCATTACTAGGAACATTGCGTTCTCGGAATTGTTCTCGATTGTAATGGCAGTAATATTATGGGCACAGGTGCTGAAAGACAGTAGTGTTATCTTCTTGTCTGATAATATGGCAGTGGTGGAAGCCATGAACAGACAAAGGGCAACCAGAATGTTTGTCTTGAGATTATTGAAGCATTTGGTACTATTATGTATGAAATATGACATCCTGTCTCATGCTAAGCATGTGCCTGGCATTCATAATAACGCTGCTGACACATTATCTTGCTCCATGATGCAGGAATTTCGGGAATATCACCATCGGTCAGCAGCTGCGATGATAGAGTTCCTATCACATCTGTGGAGCATTGGTGTTCCGCCTTATCAGATTTAGTAGCAGCATCTCTGTCAAAACACACATGTGTCTGTTATGAAAAGTCATTTGCCCGATATAGTTCTTTTGTTCAAGTGCACAGAATAACGGAATTGTTTTCAGCACATGCCATCTGTGCTTTCCTGAGTACCCTCAATGAACAGGGCAAGCCGGTATCATGCACAAGGGCTCACCTGGCAGCTATCAGGTTCTTCTCAAAATTACAGAACAAGGGGGATAAGATTAAGGTCATTGTTATCAATAGGGCAGTGGTAGGTTGGGCAAAACTGGAAGGTTCCAGAAAAGCCAACAGGCACCCTATTACCCTGCATATTTGAGATCTCCTTCTCTCCAACCTTTGTCAGGTTTGCGCCTCTTCTTACAAGTCTACCCTATTTGCAGCAGCATTTACATTGGCCTTTTATGGTGCATTCCGGGTTAGCGAATTAGTAGGATCTTCGAAGGCTGATTTCACAGGAGGTATGCAGTGGGCTGATGTTAGGTTGGGTTTGGATTTGTGGCTTCTCTCAGATTCCAGAACTGTCTGTCACCGAAATGAGAGGAAAAAGTGTTTTTTTGGCCAGATTTTTAGGTTTGCAAAGGATTCTGGGTAACAGAACCTGGTCAGAGCCACACAAGTCACCCCATTTTGGATTCCCCTAGGTGTCTAGTGTTCAGAAATGTGCTATTTTGCTTTGTTTCCCTAGGTGCCGGCCGAGCTAGAGGCCAAAATCCACAGGTAGGCACTTTGTAAAAAACACCTCTGTTTTCTGTGAAAAAATGTGATGTGTCCACATTGTGTTTTGGTCCAATTCCTTTCGCGGGCGCTAGGCCTACCCACACAAGTGAGGTACCATTTTTATCGGGAGACTTGGGGGAACGCTGGGTGGAAGGACATTTGTGGCTCCTCTCAGATTCCAGAACTTTCTGTCACCGCAATGAGAGGAAAAAGTGTTTTTTTTGCCAAATTTTGAGGTTTGCAAAGGATTCTGGGTAACAGAACTTGGTCAGAGCCACACAAGTCACCCCATTTTGGATTCCCCTAGGTGTCTAATTTTCAGAAATGTGCTATTTTGCTAGGTTTCCCTAGGTGCCGGCCGAGCCAGAGGCCAAAATCCACAGGTAGGCACTTTGTAAAAAACACCTCTGTTTTCTGTGAAAAAATGTGATGTGTCCACGTTGTATTTTGGGCCATTTCCTTTCGTGGGCGCTAGGCCTACCCAGACAAGTGAGGTACCATTTTTATCGGGAGACTTAGAGGAACGCTGGGTGGAAGAAAATATGTGGCTCCTCTCAGATTCCAGAACTTTCTGTCACCGCAATGAGAGGAAAAAGTTATTTTTTTTGGCAACATTTTGAGGTTTGCAAAGGATTCTGGGTAACAGAACCTGGTCAGAGCCCCACAAGTCACCCCATCTTGGATTCCCCTAGGTGTATAATTTTCAAAAATGCACTGGTTTGCTAGGTTTCCCTAGGTGTCGGCTGAGCTAGAGGCCAAAATCCACAGGTAGGCACTTTGTAAAAAACACCTCTGTTTTCTGTGAAAAAATGTGATGTGTCCACGTTGTGTTTTGGGCCATTTCCTTTCGTGGGCGCTAGGTCTACCCACACAAGTGAGGTACCATTTTTATCGGGAGACTTGGGGGAACGCTGGGTGGAAGGACATTTGTGGCTCCTCTCAGATTCCAGAACTTTCTGTCACCGGAATGAGAGGAAAAAGTGTTTTTTTGGCCAAATTTTGAGGTTGGCAAAGGATTCTGGGTAACAGAACTTGGTCAGAGCCCCACAAGTCACCCCATCGTGGATTTCCCTAGGTGTCTAATTTTAAAAAATGCACTGGTTTGCTAGGTTTCCCTAGGTGTCGGCTGAGCTAGAGGCCAAAATCCACAGCTAGGCACTTGCAAAAAACATCTCTGTTTTCTTTGTGAAAATGTGATGTGTCCACGTTGTGTTTTGGGCCATTTCCTTTCGTGGGCGCTAGGCCTACCCATACAAGTGAGGTACCATTTTTATCGGGAGACTTGGGGGAACGGTGGGTGGAAGGAAATTTGTGGCTCCTCTCAGATTCCAGAACTTTCTGTCACCGGAATGAGAGGAAAAAGTGTTTTTGGGCCAAATTTTGAGGTTTGCAAAGGATTCTGGGTAACAGAACTTGGTCAGAGACCCACAAGTCACCCCATCTTGGATTCCCCTAGGTGTCTAGTTTTCAAAACTGCGATGGTATGCTAGGTTTCCCTAGGTGCCGGCTGAGCTAGAGGCCAAAATCCACAGCTAGGCACTTGCAAAAAACATCTCTGTTTTCTTTGTGAAAATGTGATATGTCCACGTTGTGTTTTGGGGCATTTCCTGTCGCGGGTGCTAGGCCTATCCACGCAAGTGAGGTACCATTTTTATCGGGAGACGTGGGGGAACACAGAATAGCAAAACAAGTGTTATTGCCCCTTGCCTTTCTCTACATTTTTTCCTTCCAAATGTAAGACAGTGTGTAAAAAAGACGTCTATTTGAGAAATGCCCTGTAATTCACCCCGGAATTCAGAGATGTGCAAATAACCACTGCTTCTCAACACCTTATCCTGTGGCCATTTTGGAAATACAAAGGTTTTCTTGATACCTATTTTTCACTTTTTATATTTCAGCAAATGAATTGCTGTATACCCGGTATAGAATAAAAACCCATTGCAAGGTGAAGCTCATTTATTGGCTCTGGGTACCTAGGGTTCTTGATGAACCTACAAGCCCTATATATCCCTGCAACCAGAACAGTCCAACAGACGTAACAGTATATTGCTTTAAAACATCTGACATCGCAGGAAAAAGTTACAGAGTAAAACGTGGAGAAAAATGGCTGTTTTTTTACCTCAATTTCAATATTTTTTATTTCAGCTGTTAATTTCTGTAGGAAACACTTGTAGGATATACACAAATTACCCCTTGATGAATTCAGATTTTTGTCTACTTTCAGAAATGTTTAGCTTTCTGGGATCCAGAATTGGTTTCTTACCCATTTCGGTCAGTAACTGGAAGGAGGCTGAAAGCATAAAAAATTGTAAAAATGGGGTATGTCCCAGTAAAATGTCAACATTGTATTGAAAAATGGGGTTTCTAATTCAAGTCTGCCTGTTCCTGAAAGCTGGGAAGATGGTTATCTTGCCACTGCAAACCCTTTGTTGATGCCATTCTCAGGGAAAAAACCACGAGCCGCCTTCTGCATCCCTTTTTTCCCAGTTTAAAAAAAAGAAATGTTTCACTATATTTTGGCTAATTTCTTGGTCTTCTTCAGGGGAACCTACAAAGTCTGGGTACCTCTAGAATCCCTAGGATGTTGGAAAAAAAGGACGCAAATTTGGCATGGGTAGCTTATGTGAACAAAAAGTTATGAGAGCCTAAGTGCAAACTGCCCCAAATAGCCCAAAAAAGTCTCGGCACAGGAGGTGAAAAGGCCTGGCAGCGAAGGGGTTAAGGGATGTGTCCTTTCGTTGGTGGAATCGGTGGCCTGCGCATCAATCAACTACAAACGTTGATCAAGGTAGCAAAAGGTTGTGAGGGACTGCAGTTCCCGGCTCTTATCATCGTGCACTTGGGAAGGAACGATTTGTGCACATGGGGCGCAAGGCCCTAAGGGAGGCAATCATGCAGGAGATGGCTCAGCTCACAAGAGACTTCCGGGAGGCAGCAATTGCTTGCTCACTCATGGTCCCTCACCGCAACTGGGACAGAGACATTAAGTCCCGGACTATCGATGTGTCAGTGCGGCAGTTGAACGCTGAGTTAACTAAGATTTGTAATATCCCACATAAATTACTGAAGGGCGAGATCAAGTTTCACAAGGACGCGTACACCTGTCTGATGCGGGCACAGATCAGTTTATTGCAGACATTGGGTCCTTTACTCAAAGCATATTTGGGGGTGGGGAGGGCGAAGAACCTCTTGTCTCCTGGTCGCCCTCTTGGCGGGATCGCAATTACTGAATTCACCTGTAGGCCGCAAAAAGGGCCCCACAGTGGGGTCATCAGGACAACACTAAGGATAGGGTCCAGCACTTTTGAACCAACCAGCGGATGTACACAGCAGCTTGGGGTCTAGGGGACGCAGATCATGGAAGGGGCCACGGGGCTCCAGCTCCTGGACATCTCATCGCAACCCCTAAGGTAGCTTGGTACTGGGGGGGGGGCGCCTAACCTCTAAGGAGAAGGGACCAAAGGTGGGATGGACCGCCTCCCACTGATAGAGGTGAGGGATTCACCTGTGTGGTATATTGGTGATTATGAATGCTGGGTGCCTTGGTGCTGTTATGGGGTCGGGTATGTTCAGTATGCCATAGTCTTCTATTCAAAATTGCTATCAGTGAGTTAGTCAGTGATTTACCTATCTGTTTTAATCATGCAGGTTACACACAATGGTTCGCTTATGGTTGACTTATTAGTTTTGCGCTAAGGTATATGCCTCATGTCAATAATAATAAAAATTCATCCACTTGCAAATCAATGTGATTGTCAGTGTTTCATTGGAGTTGGTTGTGGCAGGGTTAGGGCCTAACTGGGGGCATCTGGGTTCTATGGACAAAGCACCATCCCAATCAGGGTGGTGCAGAGTTTAGGACCTGGGTCCATAGTGGTCAGGGCCCCGGACGCCATCTCTGTGTCAGACTGGCTTGCCTAGTGGGCAACTACTTTTGCCCTCACGAGGTGACAGGGGCAGAAGGAAGCAGGAAGGGGATGGACTCCAGGAAGCACGTCAAGACCGTCCGCAGCTGTGCTGAGGAGGGGGTATTTAGGTGCCCCCTTCTCTGGCCTCCACCTTTATGACGCGGCGGTGAGCGGTGTTGGAGCATCACCCACCCTTCCAGCCCACGTCCTAAAGCATGGTCTCAATGATCTTGTTAAGCGGGATCGAAATTACTGAATTTACCCCTAGGCAGCAAAAGGGGCCCCACAGTGGGGTCACCAGGCCAACATTAACGATAGGGTCCAGCACTTCTGAATCAACCAGCGGATGTACGCACCAGCTTCGGGTCTACAGTGCCCAGATCACGGAGATGGTGACGGGGCTCCAGCTCCTGGACATTTCATCGCAACCCCTATGGGAACTTGGTGTTTGGGGTGGTGTAACCTCTAAGGACAAAGGACGAAAGGTGGGAGGGACCGCCCCCCACTGATACAGGTGAGGGATTCACCTGTGTGGTCCAATGGCGTTGAGGAATCCTGGGTGCCTTGGTGCTGTTATGGGATTGGTATGTTCATTATGCCATAGTCTTCTATTCATGATTGCTATCAGTGAGTTGGTGAGTGATTTAACTATCTGTTTTTAATCATGCTGGTTACACACAATGGTTCACTTATGGTTTACATTAATTTTTCTCTAAGTTATATGCCTCATGCCAATAGTAATAAAGATTGATCTACTTGCAAATCAATGAGATTACCAGTGTTTCGTTGCTGCTGGGTGTGCCGGGGATATAGCTAAACAGGAGGCTTCTGGGTTCTATGAATCTTTCCGCTAAAAGCAGTAGCCCAATTACCTATCTACATGAAATAAAAATCTGTCATCTGCACATTACAACATGTGCTTTGCAGGAGACACATTAACCCTCAATGCTATTTTGATTCAAAATTGGGACTAGACAAAGCACAGATCTCTCCAGTAAACGTGGTAACCCCCAGAGTTATCTTACCATTATGACTCCCTGAAATGATTTGGGCACACCAAGATCTCTGCAGCAGGAGCTTTAACCCCATAAGGTATTTTTGAAATGCAGATTTTACAGTCAATTGAGCAGACCTGATTTACAGTCACAATTTCCTTGCTACCAATTTCTATGTGGCAGAGTCAGTTTAAAAAAAAAAATGCATACATTCAGGCACAGAATTTTGTGTCAGAGTTGTGTAACTTTTTTGGCACAACCCCATCACGTGTTAAATCTCTCAATGCACTCAAATGTACTCGTGATAGAACTGCTAAACATGTGTCTGAGCCCTGAGGTGAAAAGATTTGATGCAACTTCCTGTGTGTTAATTGGTTGTGATGCCAAGTGCGGAGTCACGGTGTGATGTCATGCTCCATGATGTCACTTGCATACTGCATAACTTGGCGAGTCCTCACAGTTCTTTTTTAGATCTTGTTCCCTGGGCTTTTGAAACTCTTTTGTTGCTCACCACCTTCTGAAGACAGGGTCCACTGGCTCTTGTATTCTGCATTGCGATAAATAGCAAACTTTCTTCCACCGGATGCACTGCCATTAAAATTAAGAACACATTCACCTAAAATGACCCATAACTACTGGCTTTGCCAGTGCTTGTTCTGAGATGCAAACAGAATTCGAGCTAGCAAACTACTTCAAATACTCACAGTCCCAACTCAAGTTTTGCTAGATGGTGGTCGAAGGTCATCCCCTTCTCAATGCAAGGTGATAACGGAGGAGAGGTGAGAAGGTGTAGCATCAAGCTATCATAAACAACGTTCCAGACAACATGCAGGGATTGAGAGAAAAATTTAGGGGTGGCTCCTCCATAAGGGCAGAGCAGCGTCACACCCCCACCCCTCCAGCAGCAGCAGCTGCAAACCTTTTCCCAAAAAAGTATCATAAACTATGTTTATGATCGTTTTTGGGGAAAAGGGGCGGGCCATGGGGGTGACGAGAAGTGAGGGGGAGTGCACAGCACTCCCCTCACTGCGCATGTATGTTTGGCCGGCCATCTCGGGCCAGCCAAACACATATTGGCACAGGGCTCTTGTTGCTGGGCTGGAGAGAGCCTGCACAGGCTCCCAGTCTGCCTGGGAGTGCCCTGGCTGGGCGCTCCCAGCCAGTCCTAATGCTGCTATGAGCAGTGTCAGGTTTGGCCATAGGGCAGGCTGGGCCTGCAGTCTATGAGGGAAGGAGAAGTGGTGTGAAGCGGAGGAGGTTAGTGTTTGTTTTTTAAAATAAATTGTATTTAATTAAATTTGTCTTCCCTCCCCGGGTGCGTGCTGCCCCGGCCCTTCTTCTTAGCGTGAGAAGCAACTGGAAAAATGGTCTACAGATGTTGGGCGAATACAAGATGGGAAGAGGCATTCTATCACTGGTTGCATTTATAACTAGTAGGATTAATAGATAACCCAAATAGCTCCCTACCTTATGGAAATTCGAGGTTATCTGCGCCTCTTCTTTGTAGAGCAGACCCAAAGGCTGTGAATGGAGAGATGCTTTGAACATGGCCATCTCGGTTGAATTTCACCAGCATGTAGCATTATTAGGTATAAAGGATCAGCTCCACTATCCTAAACATAAAACGATAGTCTACTTTTTTATGTAATGGCGACATGCAGAGATAGAGCAGGCTCTGTGGGTAGCAGTGTCGGGGTCTAACGAAACCCCAGGTAAGGGCCGTGGGATGATCCATACAAGAGAGTAGAGGATGAACGAAAAATGGGAAACAAATATGAGGAAGCAGGGGAGACAACTAACCAACTGATCAAGTACATTGTTGTTATATGTGTTTTTCCTTACTGGTTGTGTAAGAAAACAGAAGGGGAATGTTTTTCAGGATGTTGTGCAGAACCCCGTACAGCTTAATTAGATGCCTCTGGGGAAGTGCTATGTATTACCCAAAGAGCTCGAGGGTGTATAACGCTGCTGCTACACAGCATGCTTTGATCAGTCATGACTCTATGTGTACTGTGTTGGTTTGTACATAGCTGCCAAGTTTACCAGGTCAAGGAATGACTAGTTAAGTCAGTCCTGTTTTTCCCTTAAAATTCTGGTATTTGTCGTCTTAGTTAACCCAGCATAAAGCCAGGACTACTAGATTTGTGTAAAAAAAACTGGACTAGCATATCTAATCACACACGAAGCTTTGAAACTTGACAACTATGTTTGTAATGCAGAACAGAATAAAAATATATATATAAACTTTTTTTAAAGAAAGGTAATGTCTTTAGTGAGCCCAGAGTGAGGGGAGATCTGCTACCTCACTTTGAGGGAAAACGGAAATACACCCTACAGGAGAGGAGGACTCGCTCATGCTTACCTGAAGGGCACCTCAGGTGATCGACATTAGGAAGGCAGCACATTTTCAGGTCCATGTCAATGAAGCACTGCATTTTACAGTAATTGTACCCTATTGCAATAGTTATCATCAGATGTGTGCAGTTTTTAAACCACTTTAACACTCTTCAAAACCATTATGATTAACAAACATACTCAATTTATGTACCTTTAAGAAAACATATTAAATTCAAAAGGCAATTAGTGAACATTCATTTAGATGTTGGTTGTAGCAGAGACAAATAACAGCCTTTTGTCTTTATTTTGGCTATTTTAGATGGAAGGGCATGTCAGCTCAGGGTTTTGGGCTGAATTTTCAATACGGGTCACAACGCATTGCAGACACAAAAGGAGGTCGCAGAGCAAACCTGATCCGTGTCTTCAGTCTCGTTATATATGTATAGAGGCCATGTCTGATATGCAAAATCATCTGTAAATCGTCTTCCAGCTTAGAGTGCCCTGTCCAGTTGTTCATTGATGTACTTGTAACTCTCTTCCTAACCTCAAAGGCCCAATGCCCTAATATTAAGAGAGGGTTAAGAATACCGCTACACTGGTGGAGTTCGCAGAGTTTTGTCAAGCGTGGAGTTCTGGCAAAACTGCTGCATGGTGGAGTTATGCTCATGCGTGGCTTGCCAATGTTAAGTTGGTGAGAATGAGTGAGAATTTGCTTCCCCAGTGCAATTTTTCGGTGCTAGAATGCCTCCTGGTGAGATTTCTCGATGCGGGCGGTTGCAGCAGGTTGTGGCCATTTGTGCTGAGAAAGCTGCTACTCAGCAAGTGGCAGAAAGAAGCAGCTCCCTCTGGTGTGCCACATAGTACGGTTTGTGCTGATTTTACAGCATGAAACAAGCTCCCAGGGGAAAAAATCAGCACAATGTGCCTGAATTCTGCCCCCTCATGGAACTTCGCGGAATCTCGTGGAGTGTTTTTTGCAACTCCACAGCATCACGTGGAGTGAAACTCCACGGGTTCTGCCCACCCCTATTTAACATAAACAATCAACACATTATGGGGTGTATTTACCTATATTTTGTGATGTGTTTACATCACAAAAGTGACACAGGATGACGCAAAATATTTTTTGATCTGTTTACTTTCCAGCACAAAACTTGTTTCCTGCTTGAAAATCACTTAAAAATAATTCAAAGCAGCGCATAGCGCTGCTTTGCATTTCTTAGCCCCAAGAGGACATTCCATGGTTGGTGCATGGACATTTTCATGCAACCACACAGGGTTTTTGACACAAACCTCTATGTGCTAAAGAAAAGTAGACATGGTAATGCATTAAAAAATTTGCAGCCATTTCAAATAGGCACTATCGCAGAGAAATGCTTTTATTTTTCCTTTCTTTTTCAACTTTGCATGTGTGCTGCACTGTACAGCACACATAAAAGTGGAAAAGGTTTTAGAGTTAGTCTAAGCATAGTATATTGGCCTTTTAGCATGTTCACCCCCATTTTTTTCTGACTGATACTGGTGGCAACTGACCCTTACAGTGCCCTAGGCTCTGCTAACCAAGCCCTATACCACTGCTCTGATCAAAAGGTACATGGTAATGTGGTACAATTACAATTGGCAAAGACAGGCTTCTGTATGTCCCTAGTATATAATAGGGCAAGGGGGATTCAAACTACCTATAAGTCTCTAGTATACAAAAGGGCAGGGGGGCAGATTTCCTGCACTGGAGTTGGAACTGCTGTGTTGCCTGCTGTCATTTTTAAAGACAGCCCTGCCTTGCAGACTGTCTTTAAAAAGTAAAATGTGTGCAAATTTAACTTTGGAATTAAAGGTATTTCCAAAGTGATAATCTATCTTATTTTAAGTCACCCCTAAGGTCTCCTCTGGGTGCCCCAGGGGTGGGGGTGCCATGTAACTATAAGCAGGAACATTATGTTTTATATGCCCTGGTGAGTGAAAAACTACCAATTTGATTTTTCCCATTGTTGATACTTAGCTCCATAGGATAACATTGTAATATTTCATAGAAGCATAACTATTGCTAGGAAGGAATTGAATGTGTCATTCAAGGACTCAAAAGGTTGGTAATGATAAATCCAAATGCTTGCTACTGTTGAATGTATCATAATTAATACAGAAGAGAACTTATAGGACTTTCTTTTCTGTAGGCCAAAATCCATCCTGCTAGTGGCCTCTCCTGATTGGTCAGCCTTAACAGGATTAGCCATACTGCTTTGATGAGGTCAGAAGCGGCCCCATAGAGCAGAAGTTATCTGGGAGAGGGAGCTCTACAGCTGAAGAGCTCAAGCCAGGAAGGGGGCTGGGAAATCAAACTGGGGTTCAAAGTGTAGGAAAGTACCCTCTTTCTTGGTATTGTTAACCCCTTTTTCTGCCAGATGTCTGTGTTCACTGGGATCCTGCTAACCAGGATCCCAGTAATTATGCTCTCACTCCCAAAACTCTGTATTTCATCCCACAATTGGCACACTGGTGACCCATTATAAGTCCCAAGTCCCAAGTCCCAAGTATATGATACCTAGGTACCCAGGACATTAGGGTTCTATGGGCTGCATCATATATTTTACCACCCATAGGGAGCCCAAGCAAAGGGTTCTGCAGGACTGCCATTTCAGCCAGCGTGAAAAGGTGCAAGCACCCTTTCACTGCCATTTTTCACTGCACCAGGTCACTTATAAGTCACCCCTATGGCAGGCCTTCTAGCCCAGAGGGGAGGGTGCAAAGTACCTGTGTGAGAGGGAACCTCTGCACTAGTAGAGGTGCCCCCACGAACTCCAAGCCCATTTTCCCGGTCTTTGTGAGTGTGGGCATGGCATTTCATGCATGTACTGGACATAGGTCAGTACCTATGTCCAGCTACGTAATGGTAACTCCGAGCATAGCCATGTTTGGTATCAAACATGTTGGAATCATACCCCAATGCTTTTGCAGGCATTGGTTGTGTGATCCCATGCACTCTGGGGGCTCCTTAGAGGACCCCCAGTATTGCCATTACCACCTTCTGAGGGTTTCAAGGCAGCCCACGCTGCTGCCACCTCCTAGACAGGCTTCTGCCCTCCTGTTGCTTGAGAAGCTAAAGCCCAGGAAGGCAGAGCAAATGGTTTCCTTTGGGAGAGGGGTGTTACACCCTCTCCCTTTGGAAATAGGTGTCACAGGCTTGGGAGGGGTAGCCTCACAAAGCCACTGGCAATGCTTTGAAGGGCACATTTAGTGCCCTCCTTGCATAAACCAGTCCCTGCTCTGGCGTGAAACTGGACAAAGGAAAGAGGAGTGACCACTCCCCTGTCGATCACCACCCCAGGGCTAGTGCTCAGAGTTCCTCCAGAGGGTCCCTGCATTTTGCCATCTTGGATTCAAGGTTGGCAGGAAACTCTGGGAGCATCTGAGTGGCCAGTGTCAGCAGGTGACATCAGAGCCCCCTCCTGATAGGTGGTCAGCCAGCTAGGTGAACAATCCCCCTTTCAGGGCTATTTAGGGTCTCTCTCTTGGGTGGTTCCTCAGATTCGGATTGCAAGACTCCAACAGGATTCCTCTGCAACCTCCACTTCGACTTCTGACTGAAGAAACTGCATCTGGACACTCCACGACCTGACAAGCCGTAGCAAAGAAGCAAGATGCCTCCTGCAACATTGTATCCACTGCTCCTTCCAGTAACTGCAACATTTCCCCCATCCTGCATCCTCTGAGGACAGCCTGTCTTCAGCCTGCATCAGAAGGAAGAAGAAATCTCCTGCAGGCACCAACTGCAATGGCGACCGGCTGCGTCGATACCTTCTCCTGCTGAGCTGTGTGGATCCTGCATCACAGATGGTGACCTGATGTGGTTCCGACGTTCCTCTCTTCCAGCTGTCCAACTTGGGTGGAGGTAAGCCCTTGTCTGCCCATGCAGGACAATATCCCCTTGCACCGCGCCCTTTGTAGCTGCTAAGGCTTGTTTGCATCTTTTCTATGAGATCTTCAGGCATCCTGAAGCTCCAGCACTCCATCCTGCAACGCACAGCTCCCTGAGTGGTTCTCTGGTGGCGTGGGAGCCTTTTTCGTAGTGCTGCATGAGCCTCTTCCTCGACTTTTGTGTCCCCATCTTATGGGACTCCTGTGGGTGCTGCCTGGGCTTCTGTGGGTTATCTGTGTTGCTGAGGCCCCCCTATGACTTCCCCCCTTGGGAAGAGTCCACCTGGTTCTTCCTGGCCCCCAGCAGCTCCACTTTCCGCTAACCGCGAGTTCTGCATGTGCCAAGGCTTTTTTGCAGGATCCGAAGATGCAAACCTGACTGCAATCCCCTTTCTGGCATGGGACATCACCTGCATCCTCCAGGAACTCAACTTCGTCTTCTTGGGTGCAGTGATGACTCTTCTTCACCGTCGACTCACCTTTTGTACCTTCGGTCTTGTGGGTAGGGGCTCCTGTCCTTCCTGGACTCAGCTGTGCTTCTTCCACAGGTCCTCTTGTCTAGGAATCCACTGTTGATGTCTTGCAGTCTCTTCTGGGTTTTGCATTATTCTTCTTTTCTTCTAAGTGGGTGTTCTGGGGAATTTAGTGATTTACTCCTGCTTTCCTGGTCGCGGGGTGGTTTGTGGTGCTTACCTTTGGCTCTCCTGGTACTCCCAGCTCCTCTCTACACACTGCACTTATCTAGCTGGGGGACAACTTTCACATTCCATTTTATTTGTATATGTTTGTGCTCCCTCTAGGGCTATTTCTCTCTATTGTCTTTTCACTAATTGGACTGTTTTCTAACTGTGTTGTATGCCTATTTCTGCATACTAGTGTATATAATGTGTGTGTGTTACTTACCTCCTAAGGGAGTATAGCCTCTATGGTATTTTTGGTGTTTGTGTCAACAAAATAAATTACCTTTACTTTTGTAACACTGAGTGTTTTCTCTCATGTGTGTAAGTACTGTGCGTGACCTCAGTGGTATTGCATAAGTTTTGCATGTCTCCTAGATAAGCCTTTGCTGCTTATCCACAGCTACCTCTAGAGAGCCTGGCTTCTAGACACTGACTGCACTACACTACTAATGGATACCTGGACCTGGTATAAGGTGTAAGTACCTTAGGTACCTACCAGACACCAGGCCAGCCTCCTAAACAATGAGAACAGGAAGGCTAGGAATGCCAACCAGGTCTACCCCCTCTTCCTGTACCCCTCAGAAAGATAGCAGGCCCAGGAAATGAATTTGAAGAAGATCTGGAGGGGAGAGTTAATGAAAATGAACCCCACCCTTGGGTTGGTTTAGACAGGTCTTACTCTACTGGAGAGAAATAATCTATCTTGGATTTTAAAGTACAGTGCCTTGTGGGAAAGGAAAATGCCACACTTTGGAAGAAGGTGTCATGCTTTTGGGTGACACGCTGCATTTCATTAGACAGTGGTGCCCCCTGTTTGTCCCCCAAGATGACTGAAAACATAAGTCTGAGCTGCATTTCAACTCAGATCTGCTGCCCAAAACCACAAAGAGAAGAAGGACTGCCCTGCTGAAACCATGGTGCAAGCATTCCTGTATTGGTGCTAGGCTGCCTCAAGTGTGTAAATGCAGAGTGTGAGCCGACGAGCACCATAACTTAGTAGATACACTGTTCAGCTCCCTCCAATTCATGCAACACAGTGCATCAACTTTGCTTGGTCCCCTGCTTTGTGATGGAAGAACAGTGACAAAGTGAGGAGGTAAGAATGAAAAAGAATCTGTAAGAGTAAGATAATGTAACAGAATGTGTGGTGTGGTGAATGAGGCATTAGTAGAATCAAGCCTAGGCAGCCTTGGTATTCAGCAACCCAGACCTTCAGCACTGTGTGGGAAGGCTTCTGAGAAAATGTCTGGGTCCCTCTTCTTACACTTTTTTGAGATTCAGCACTGGCTGTATAGAGTTATGTCTGAAGTGCTTTCAAGAGTTCCCTATTGTTTCTTAAAAAGCAGTTGATATTTAAGTTACCCACAACACATACAGAACAATTTGCCCATTAGTTTCTGGACGAACATAACTGACATTTTTGTGGTTCTTGGACAGAAATTTCTAGAAAGCAACAAATGTCAAAGTAGAGAATGCTTTCATGGCTGAGTACTATCGCTTTAGGGCCTTTCCCTTTGGGCCTCCAGTGAGCTGGACAGTAGATATGGATCTCCCTGAGGCCCTGGCTGAGAGCAGACTGATTATTTGTGATATGTGCTGTACATGCAGTTACTGCATGTATTGCAGTTATAGGCTTTGTAATTAATTTTAGCAGGTCAAACCTGCTGATATTCATTGAGGGGAAATTTCCATTATTCCCCAAAATCTCAGAAATGGTTGTATTTATCCCACCCATAAAGCTATGTTTGATTGGAGCTAACTTTAATCAGGTGTGATAAATATCACACCAATTACTGGGTGACTCTTATTAATGGCCTAAAAATGCTAACTTATTTTCCAATCCTCAATGCATTAGTGTTGCACCAGCAGGGTCAGACTGACTGTTAGAAATGGGGTTTTTGGTTGGCAGTCAGGTTACCCTCTGTCCAAGCAAAAGCCCTCACTCTAGTCAGGGTAAGTCACACACTATCCAAGATTATCCTGTGCCCACCCTCTGGTAGCTTGGCACGAGCAGTCAGGCTTAACTTAGAAGGTAATGTGTAAAGTATTTGTGCAATAAGTCATACAATACCACCATATAACACCACAAAAATACACCACACAGTGTTTAGAAAAATATATAATATTTATCAGGATAATTGTAGAATTATCACAGGAAAGTGATATAAAGTGTCTTAAGTCTTTAGAATGCAATACAGTGTCTTTCAAGCACAAAGTACCTGGTTTCTGGTGGAAAATCTCCTCAGAGGGCCACAGGAAAAGGGATGCGTGGAAAAAGGGTGGGTGCGTCGATTTCTCCTCAGCACACAAAGACTTGCGTCGTTCTTTTCCACGCGGGGAAGTCGGGCGTCGTTTTCCGGCGCGCAGACAGTCTCTTTTCGTGGATCGCGGGGATTACCAGATGTCCCGGGTCTGTGCGTGGATTCTCCTACTTGTTTTCCGGCTGCGCGTCGTTCTGCGGGACTGTGCGTCGAAGTTTCGATCTCACGGCAGGCGTCGCGTCGATTTCTCCTTGGAAGTCGGGCGGCGTTGTCCTTGCGAGGCCGTGCGTCGAAATTTTGGTCTCACGGCAGGCGTCGCGTTGATTTCTCCTCGGAAGTCGGGCGGCGTTGTCCTTGCGAGGCCGTGCGTCAAAGTTTCGCGTTCATGGGAGGCGTCGCGTCGATTTCTCCTGGAAAGTCGGGCGGCGTTGTCCTTGCGAGGTTGTGCGTCGAAGTCTCGATCGTCCCGAGAGCGTCGCGTTGATCAGCGTCGGTGTGCGGCGTTTTTCTCGCCGCGAAACAAGCTGTGCGTCGAAATTTTTGGCGCACGGAGCGTCCAAGTGAAAGGAAGAAGTCTTTTTGGTCCTGAGACTTCAAGGAACAGGAGGCAAGCTCTATCCAAGCCCTTGGAGAGCACTTTCACAGCCAGACAAGAGTTCAGCAAGGCAGCAGGGCAACAGCAAGACAGCAGTCCTTTGTAGAAAGCAGACAGGTGAGTCCTTTGAGCAGCCAGGCAGTTCTTCTTGGCAGGATGTAGTTTCTGGTTCCGGTTTCTTCTCCAGCAAGTGTCTGATGAGGTAGGGCAGAGGCCCTGTTTTATACTAAGTTGTG
Organism: Pleurodeles waltl; assembly: GCF_031143425.1. Taxonomy (NCBI): domain Eukaryota; kingdom Metazoa; phylum Chordata; class Amphibia; order Caudata; family Salamandridae; genus Pleurodeles; species Pleurodeles waltl. The sequence goes on from NC_090445.1 coordinate 255,950,584, forward strand.
CCTTTGAAGTGGGGGTGACTTCAAAGAGTCTCTAAGAAATGCACCAAGTTCCCTTTCAGCTCAATCCTGTCTGCCAGAGTCCCAGTAGGGGGTGTGGCAGTCCTTTGTGTGAGGGCAGGCCCTCCACCCTCCCAGCCCAGGAAGACCCATTCAAAATGCAGATGTATGCAAGTGAGGCTGAGTACCCTGTGTTTGGGGTGTGTCTGAGTGAATGCACAAGGAGCTGTCAACTAAACCTAGCCAGACGTGGATTGAAGGGCACGACAAGATTTTAGTGCAAAGAAATGCTCACTTTCTAAAAGTGGCATTTCTAGAATAGTAATATTAAATCCGACTTCACCAGTCAGCAGGATTTTGTATTACCATTCTGGCCATACTAAATATGACCTTCCTGCTCCTTTCAGATCAGCAGCTGCCACTTCAACAGTGTATGAGGGCAGCCCCAATGTTAGCCTATGAAGGGAGCAGGCCTCACAGTAGTGTAAAAACGAATTTAGGAGTTTTACACTACCAGGACATATAACTACACAGGTACATGTCCTGCCTTTTACCTACACAGCACCCTGCTCTAGGGGATACCTAGGGCACACATTAGGGATGACTTATATGTAGAAAAAGGGGAGTTCTAGGCTTGGCAAGTACTCTTAAATGCCAAGTCGAAGTGGCAGTTAAACTGCACACACAGGCCTTGCAATGGCAGGCCTGAGACAAGGTTAAGGGGCTACTGAGGTGGGTGGCACAACCAGTGCTGCAGGCCCACTAGTAGCATTTAATCTACATGCCCTAGGCACATGTAGTGCACTCTAATAGGGACTTACAGGTAAATTAAATAGTCAATCATGGATAAACCAATCAATAGTACAATTTACACAGAGAGCATATGCACTTTAGCACTGGTTAGCAGTGGTAAAGTGCTCAGAGGTCAAAAGCCAACAACAACAGGTCAGAAAAATAGGAGGAAGGAGGCAAAAAAAGTTTGGGGATGTCCCTGTCAAAAAGCCAGGTCCAACATGACCCCCTACCAGCCTAAAGCCAGGGGAGAACAATCACTATCCTGATGTACTTCCCTGTTTGAGGCGACAGAACAAGGACCCAGGCCCACAACAGCAGGGGCATGCTCCAGTTCTTCGCCTTCCTGACTCCAATTGGATCCCTCTGTCCATACTCTCAGGGCCCACTAAGCCCATCCATGGGGAACCTTTCTCCTTTCCTGCGGATCCCATCTGTGCAGCACCTAACCTTACATTGCTCACAGATGTATCCCAGGAGCAGGATAGTACCACCAGGACCAACCCAGTGGTGTTGCCCATTCTATCCCCGGGGTGTGACACTTGTCCCCTCCCCAGGGATAACTCTGTCCACCCGGACAGCAAGCCACTGTGGTTACTGACAGTTGTCAGGGATGAGAGCCAGGCCCCAGGCCTCTCAAAGCTCTCCCACCACTGTGGCTGTGGAGAGTGGGGGGCGGTAGCCCCAGGTGCTGGGCACCCTTTAACCACTCTCCCTTCCCCCAGGTCAGGGATGACAGCCTGAACCGGGTCTTCCCCTCTGGGGCTCTGTACCCTCCCTCCTGGAGCGGTACCCCCAGAGTCCGCCATGGTCAGGGTGCTTATAGAAGTCGCCCTGTACCATTCCTCCACCAGTGCAGGGCTGTTAACCTGCAACTGGCCCTCCAACCTGGGGTCTGTACCTTCAGGTTGGACTAGGGCCCGGGGTGAGGCTTCCCTCCCCCTGCCCTCCCTTCTGGGGTCCAGCACCCTCCAACTAGGAGTGGCCTCCTCAGAAGACAATAGGGTAGGGGCACTGTTATCAGTAGCCCCTCTCTCCAGGTCCGGGGGGACACCCTGAACCTGGTCTTCCAGCCCAGGGTCTGTACCCTCAGACTGGATCACTGCCTGGCAAACCAGGACTTTCTGGGAGGCACACCTACCCCCCACCAGGTCAGAGTTTAACCTCTGCACCTGACCATTCAACTCAGAGTCACCCTGAAGTTGAACAATTGCCTGGCGCACCAGGACTTTCTGGGAGGCACACCTACCTCCCACCAGGTCAGAGTTTAACCTCTGAGCCTGGTTCCCCAACCCAGGGTCACCACCCTGAGGTTGGGCAGTTGCCTGGCACGCCAGGACTTTCTGGGGGGCACACCTACCCCCCACCAGGTCAGAGTTTAACCTCGGAACCCGGTTATCCAACCCAGAGTCAGCACTCTGAGGTTGAACAATTGCCTGGCACGCCAGGACTTTCTGGAGGGCACACTGACCCTCCACCAGGTCAGAGTTTAACCTCTGAACTGGGCCATTCAACTCAGAGTCACCACCCTGAAGTTGAACAATCGCCTGGCACGCCAGGACTTCCTGGAGGGCACACTGACCCTCCACCAGGTCAGAGTTTAACCTCTGAACCTGGTTCTCCAACCTAGGGTCACCATCCTGAGGTTGGACAACTGCCTGGTACACCAGGGCTTTCTGGGGGGCACACCTACCCCCCACCAGGTCAGAGGTTAACCTCTGAACCTGGATATCCAACCCAGAGTCACCACCCTGAGGTTGAACCATTGCCTGGCAGGCCAGGACTTTCAGGGAGGCACACCTACCTCCCACCAGGTCAGAGTTTGACCTCTGAACCGGGTTAGCCAACCCAGAGTCACCACCCTGAGGTTGGGCAATTGCCTGGCACCCCAGGACTTTCTGGGAGGCACACCTACCTCCCACCAGGTCAGAGTTTAACCTCTGAACCTGGCCATCCAACCCAGAGTCGACACCCTGAGGTTGGACAACTGCCTGGCACGCCAGGACTTTCTGGGGGGCACACCTACCCCCCACCAGGTCAGAGTTTGACCTCTTCACCTGGTAAGCCAACCCAGAGTCACCACCCTGAGGTTGAGCCATTGCCTGGCATTCCAGGACTTTCTGGGGGGCACATCTACCCCCCACCAGGTCAAAGTTTAACCTCTGAACCCGGTTATCCAACCCAGAGTCACCACCCTGAGGTTGAATCTTTGCCTGGCATGCCAGGACTTCCTGGGGGGCACTCTCACCCCCCACAAGGGACACGCCGTCCCCAAGGGCCACACAAGAGTCCGGTTGGCGCAGGTCTCCCGACCTCTGCCCATCCGGCAGAGTCTGGGTTTCCCCCAAACCAGAAACGGTCTCACCTGGGTCATTCCTGGGGGGCTCTGCTCTCAGAGCTGACCCCTGACTTTCAAGATCCTCCACTGGGGTCTGCCACCCCCTCTCAACCCTATGTCTGGACTTCTGCACCCCCTCACTAGGAGTGGTACTGCCAGACACCAGAACTGTTGGGATGCTGTCTACAGTCATCCCCCCAAGTTCTTCTGACACTGCGGGGCTTCCCTCAAAAGGTGGCCCTACGGTACAGGTTAGGCTCTGAGACCTACCTGGGACACTACAATCCTCTCCCACCTCACTTGGTCGGGAACCACCTAGACCACTCCCTTCAGGAGCACCCCCAAATGCCTCTTCAGACTCTCTGGTACTCACCCAAAAGTCTGCCTCCACTGTAAGTTCCCTGGGGTCAGAGAACTCACACTCCACCTGGTGTTGGCGTAGCTCTGGAAAATAAGGACCAGACATATGCTCTCCAGCAATTACATCACTCTGCCCTTCACATGTATTAACCACAGTACCCTTCACCCAACCACCCAGTAACTCAACCTTGGAAAAGCACTCTACTTCACCCTCCTGAGACTGGTGAGACAGTATCTGTCTGTCCCTGACACTCAACCCAAACTCTTCTGGGATGTCTCTACACTCTATATCCAGGACGTCCACCAGGGGGGAACCCTTTTCTCTGTCACTCTCTGCTAGAGTCAGTAAAGTGTCCCTCCCCCCAGTAGGAATATGACTCCCTGTGCCAGTTCCCCAATCCTTCTCAGGGACCCTGTGCATAACGGGAACTACCTCATACCCTTGAACTGCCTGGGGTGTGTCAACTCCCTTCTTCAAGTTGAGCACCACATCTCTGGGCTTGTGCCCTTCTTCAGCAGTACTAGATGCAAGATTTTTGCTGCCACCATCTGAACTGGACTCAGGCCTTCCGGCCTCCAGTTTCAGCTCTTTACAGCTCAGCTCTTGAGCTGCAATCTTTTCTTCTTCCAGGGCTAAAAGTCTTTTTGCCTCAACCTCTGCAAGATACTCCTCTAATTGTTGCTCCTGTCGCCTTTGACTTCGGAGCCATTCATCTATTTCTGGGTCACTGTCCAACTCTGAGTAGCCTTCCTCCTCATCTGAGTAGTCTTCCTCCTCATCTGAGGGGTACTTAGTCATTTGGTTTCTTGCTGCCTCTCTTTCTGCCCATCTTTCCTCCCCCCAGACTATGTAGTGATGGAGCATCTCCGCTTTAGTAGATCTCCTTGCTACAGGAAGGCCCCATTGTCTGCAAAGCTTCCTTAGGTCAGCCTTAGTGAGGGGGTCAGTACGAACAAAGAATGAGTAGGTACACAATCCCATTTTGATAGAATCTTATCAGCAAAAACCAAAATCCAAAGTCCAAAATATCCATAGTATATCCAGGAGGACATCAGAGAACCAAGAGCCAGAAAAGATGAAAAATCAAGTTGACCTTCAACTGTGGGTAGGTAGTGAAATACTTAGCTACTGTATGTCACTGCACAAACACAAGTCCTATCCTCACCGCTGATCACCAATGTTAGAAATGGGGTTTTTGGTTGGCAGTCAGGTTACCCTCTGTCCAAGCAAAAGCCCTCACTCTAGTCAGGGTAAGTCACACACTATCCAAGATTATCCTGTGCCCACCCTCTGGTAGCTTGGCACGAGCAGTCAGGCTTAACTTAGAAGGTAATGTGTAAAGTATTTGTGCAATAAGTCATACAATACCACCATATAACACCACAAAAATACACCACACAGTGTTTAGAAAAATATATAATATTTATCAGGATAACTGTAGAACTATCACAGGAAAGTGATATAAAGTGTCTTAAGTCTTTAGAATGCAATACAGTGTCTTTCAAGCACAAAGTACCTGGTTTCTGGTGGAAAATCTCCTCAGAGGGCCACAGGAAAAGGGATGCGTGGAAAAAGGGTGGGTGCGTCGATTTCTCCTCAGCACACAAAGACTTGCGTCGTTCTTTTCCACGCGGGGAAGTCGGGCGTCGTTTTCCGGCGCGCAGACAGTCTCTTTTCGTGGATCGCGGGGATTACCAGATGTCCCGGGTCTGTGCGTGGATTCTCCTACTTGTTTTCCGGCTGCGCGTCGTTCTGCGGGACTGTGCGTCGAAGTTTCGATCTCACGGCAGGCGTCGCGTCGATTTCTCCTTGGAAGTCGGGCGGCGTTGTCCTTGCGAGGCCGTGCGTCGAAATTTTGGTCTCACGGCAGGCGTCGCGTCGATTTCTCCTCGGAAGTCGGGCGGCGTTGTCCTTGCGAGGCCGTGCGTCAAAGTTTCGCGTTCACGGGAGGCGTTGCGTCGATTTCTCCTGGAAAGTCGGGCGGCGTTGTCCTTGCGAGGTTGTGCGTCGAAGTCTCGATCGTCCCGAGAGCGTCGCGTTGATCAGCGTCGGTGTGCGGCGTTTTTCTCGCCGCGAAACAAGCTGTGCGTCGAAATTTTCGGCGCACGGAGCGTCCAAGTGAAAGGAAGAAGTCTTTTTGGTCCTGAGACTTCAAGGAACAGGAGGCAAGCTCTATCCAAGCCCTTGGAGAGCACTTTCACAGCCAGACAAGAGTTCAGCAAGGCAGCCGGGCAACAGCAAGACAGCAGTCCTTTGTAGAAAGCAGACAGGTGAGTCCTTTGAGCAGCCAGGCAGTTCTTCTTGGCAGGATGTAGTTTCTGGTTCCAGTTTCTTCTCCAGCAAGTGTCTGATGAGGTAGGGCAGAGGCCCTGTTTTATACTAAGTTGTGCCTTTGAAGTGGGGGTGACTTCAAAGAGTCTCTAAGAAATGCACCAAGTTCCCTTTCAGCTCAATCCTGTCTGCCAGAGTCCCAGTAGGGGGTGTGGCAGTCCTTTGTGTGAGGGCAGGCCCTCCACCCTCCCAGCCCAGGAAGACCCATTCAAAATGCAGATGTATGCAAGTGAGGCTGAGTACCCTGTGTTTGGGGTGTGTCTGAGTGAATGCACAAGGAGCTGTCAACTAAACCTAGCCAGACGTGGATTGAAGGGCACAACAAGATTTTAGTGCAAAGAAATGCTCACTTTCTAAAAGTGGCATTTCTAGAATAGTAATATTAAATCCGACTTCACCAGTCAGCAGGATTTTGTATTACCATTCTGGCCATACTAAATATGACCTTCCTGCTCCTTTCAGATCAGCAGCTGCCACTTCAACAGTGTATGAGGGCAGCCCCAATGTTAGCCTATGAAGGGAGCAGGCCTCACAGTAGTGTAAAAACGAATTTAGGAGTTTTACACTACCAGGACATATAACTACACAGGTACATGTCCTGCCTTTTACCTACACAGCACCCTGCTCTAGGGGATACCTAGGGCACACATTAGGGATGACTTATATGTAGAAAAAGGGGAGTTCTAGGCTTGGCAAGTACTCTTAAATGCCAAGTCGAAGTGGCAGTGAAACTGCACACACAGGCCTTGCAATGGCAGGCCTGAGACAAGGTTAAGGGGCTACTGAGGTGGGTGGCACAACCAGTGCTGCAGGCCCACTAGTAGCATTTAATCTACATGCCCTAGGCACATGTAGTGCACTCTAATAGGGACTTACAGGTAAATTAAATAGTCAATCATGGATAAACCAATCAATAGTACAATTTACACAGAGAGCATATGCACTTTAGCACTGGTTAGCAGTGGTAAAGTGCTCAGAGGTCAAAAGCCAACAACAACAGGTCAGAAAAAATAGGAGGAAGGAGGCAAAAAAAGTTTGGGGATGTCCCTGTCAAAAAGCCAGGCCCAACACTGACCTTTAGAGCAATCATGCAGTGCCCAGTGGGCAGGTCTCACAGGTCTGTGTGTGGCCAGTTTTGTGGCTGTTTGTGGGCCTGTTTTATGGTCTTGCGGACCAGTTATTACTGCTGATTTCCCTCATATGACCACAAAGATTGCCTACATCAAGCGCTGGCGTAACAATAACCCCTGCAGCCCCTGTGGTGCGGTGGGCCGCTGAGCTCCAAACGGCCCCTTCTGGCACTGCGCAAGGGTGGGAATGAGAGCTCCTTACTGGGTCCACGGTGTGGCGGCCCCTATCCATATACTTTGCAGGGGGACCCCCTCAAGTTTTGTTACACCACTGACAGCAAGCACATAAGCATGCAGTGCCCTTTACCTTGCAAATACAGCGTGTCTTCACTAGTTGAAAACTACCCGAATATGCAAACATGGGTCACTTTTTTAGATTTCTAATTCACTAATGGGTGCTACTTTTATTTTGGTGCCCAGGCCTATGTTTTGCCCCGTTCCGACCCTGTGCACCAGTGAGATTCCCTGAGTGAATGCCGGATTGCCAATCAGTACAAAGCATCGATGTCTCCTGACCCATGAAGAATTCCAACCCTACGTGCACAACCATGACCAGTCATTCTGAATATGGCTAATAAATATTCATGCGATGGACTGGGTGCTGCGGTGTGTGACAGAGGAATGAGTGAAGCACTTCACTGTCCATTACTGCAATTAACAAACCTCAGTTTATCTCTCTTTCTAACAATAGCTTTTAGCAATGACAATTTATTTCTTGGAATCGTATTCATGGGTGAAGCCACCCTAGTCAAGATTGGTTTAGAAGCAAGAGACGATGAGGATGCTCCCAAGCTCCTAAACTTGGGAGCATCCCAAGAAGATGGTGCGAAGGTTAAATATTTGGAGATCGTTGGATGTCTAAGTCCCTCATATGCATCTCTCAAGATGCTGTGTATTGGGAGTGGGCTTCACCACCATGGAACGTATCATAAAAACCTTAGGACCAGTGTTAAGGGAGGAGGAGCCAAAACAGGTTAAGGGCATCAGGTCATCTGAAGGTGTTCAAGAAGTAGAAGGGATTACGCATCATTCAGCTTCATGACTGGCACTGTGTTGACTGCATGCGCGCCTTAGGAATCCTTGTTAAAAACAGAGTTAACATCCATGTCAGCGCTCGCCGAGACGATTTCTGCTCTTCACGGCTGTCCGACCTTCACGCACGAAAGCTGTCTTATTTCTGTGACGTGTCTTTTCCACGGAGTACCGCAGCTGTGCCCTTGAGGCGCAGTCTCCTCGGATGAAATGGGATTTTCATCTGTGCTGTCACTGCCGGAAGCAGACACGCGTGAACTTGTCACTCGGGGTCAGAGGTCGGCGCGTTTGAGATGGATCATCTTGTAGGAAGTGTCTCTCTGCTAGCTGCCTATGTTAGTGTTTCTAGTGGCTGAGGGAATAGGTATATCCACTGACAAAATATTTCCTTTTTCACACACTCTCTTGCTAGGGCCCCGAATACAGTTTTCATTGACGGCTGTAAATCGAGACCAAATGGACTCATGAACTTTGGCTTGATCCGTTTTCTAAATGACCTGCACCATCTGAAGGAAGTTTAGGGAAACAGGTAAAACGTACTTTGACCCCACCCCTCCGGTCAGAATAATATTTCATTTTATTGCTAATCTTCAACTAATTCATGCCACCATGACACCACAATGACTGAATTATATCTCAAACTTTCAGAAATAGAGGCACTCAAAAACCAAGAAAGGTCATATAGCAAGCATGGATAAACCAAGAAAGGTCAAATAGCAAGTATTGGTAAACCCATTACTGTGTGCATGGGATCTAGATTTCTTGTCTTGCAATAATATTTTAGGGGGAATTCATTGTCAAAAAAGCATGTTACTCATGCTATGAGGCAGACACAGTAAAGGTGACTTGGTGCAAGTTTAGTAGCCTGCTGCAGAACATTAAAATAAAAGCTATGCATTGTACTTTTAGTTGTCAAAATTCATAATAACAAATTATTATTCCTTTGTAACTGGTATTCGCACTGCAGCAGTGGAAATCAAAGCACTAAAAATGAATTCTCTTCCCCTGTCTAGTGCCTCTTTTCTTTCTGTGTGTACACTTTTCTTGCTAAACTGAGGCTCCCAGCTCTGCTGAGTAAGACAAATGGGAGGATAAGGATAGTGTTGAAAAAGAATGGTAAAGTGAAACAAGTGCAGTAGACAGAGAAGTAAGGAGCAAACGGTGATGAGGTAGAGGGATAAGTAAGTTGGGGACATGTAAGGTAAAGATGAAGTAACCAGAGAAAGAGATACAGAGAGGTAGGATGAGGCAGACAGAGGAGAGGTAGGTTATATTTGAGAGTGAGGAAGGAAGGACTAGAGATAGAAAGATTGAAATACAGAGAGAAGGAGAGTGTTGAGGTGCACCCAGGAGTGAGATAGAGAAAGAGAGGTAAGGGCGAACAAGAGGTGCGTTAGGGAGAGATAGATGCAAAGAGAAGTAGTTATACAGGTAGGGAGTTAGGGGAAGTGAGAGATGTACAGAGACATTCATGGTAGAGAAAGAGAGAGAGAGAGAGATTGGTGAGGCTTAGGGAGACAAAATGAGATATGAGTGTTAGAAAAAAACATTTCAGGAGAGTTGTGCACCAGTGTAAAAGGTGGAGAGAGGGGTGAAAGGTAGGAAATGAGGCGAGATTGAGAGAGAGTGAAACAGAAAAGTGAAGTTGAGAGATATTTGAGTTTATGAAGGTGAGGTGAGGTTGGTACAGTACGAGAGAGAGGGTGAGAAAGAGAGTGAGTGGTATCGTAGAGAGAGGTATAGACAGAGGTGAGGAAGAGAGATGAATATAGGTAGCGAAATAGAGAGGCAAGTAGGGTAAGTTGTAATGAAGAATAAGCTACAGAGACATAGGAGAGAGGGAGTAATGGGAGATTAGAGGTAAACAGAGAAATTAACGACAAAGTGGTGAGATAGAGAGCGGTAAGGTACAGCAAAAGGGGGAAAAGAGAAATGAAGTATCAAAAGACCGTTCAAGGAAAGAGAGTAGTGATGCAGATAAAGAAAAGCAGACAAATGGATAAAGGGAACAAAGAAGAGATGTAGAGTGAGGAAGAGGTGGAGAAGAGAAAGAGGGGCGAGGTAGAGGAAGACAGCCAAGGGTGATATAGTGGCACAGAGTGAGTAGAGAGATGTATATAGATAAAGAGAAATAAGGCCAAGATTGTGAATTGAACAGAGAAGGAGGTACAGGGGGGTGAGAAGAAGTAATGATAGAAAAAGAGAGGTAAATGTACAGAAAGAGATGTAGCAGGAAAGGAGTAATGTTCTGAGGCGGGTGAAGTGGAGACAACAGAGGGAAACAAGAGCATGGAGGTAGGGACGTAGAAAATGAATGGTGAGCTGAATTGAGAGGTTTAGTAGTGATAGAGAGAGGTGGCATACAGAGAGAATACATTGTGAGGGGGCATTTTGGCACACCTTCAGAAGAACATAATCAGAATTGAAACAAAGCAGGCATTAATTTGTGCTTGTTGTTTCCGGTGCAGAGCACTGGCACTTATTTTTTAGAGCTGGCGCTTATTTTTCTGCCACAAGCATTTACTGCGAGCAAAAGACACGTATGGGAAAGACGTAGGAAGAGGAAAACGAAAAAGTGTCACAATTAGAAAAAGTAAAAAGCTGCAAGAGTGAGCTAAAGGGGCAGGGAGTGGCATTAAATGGATTGAAGAGGCCCAGGATGGCTTCGGGATTCCTCTACCTCAGTATCAGGTTACAGTCACTAACACACTGATTCATTTAGTGCAAAAGGCCATTTATTAGGACATGATTGCATGTTATACATAAATCTTTGTGTATATCGAACTTCAAAACTCTTAACTTTACAACCCCCCACCCTTTGAACTTCTCCCCATTCCTCTTTTCCCTTCATTTTTTCACTTTGCCTCTGTTTACTCATCTTCCACTTCAGTTCACCTACACGCTTCCCCTTTTCCTTTCACCCCCTGCTTGCTTAGGGCATCCCACACGCTACCATCCTTCACCTGCTTCTTTCTCCCCCCTGGAAGGGTGGCCAGGCCCGCATCTGACTCTACACGCTTCCCCATCTACTGCACACCAACCCTCAAATTCAACCTGCCTTAACTGGCGTTCCCCCCAAACATACAAACCTCAATTCCAAACAATACCCTCATGTCTTCCCTATGTAGGGTGAACGGATGGCCAAATAACTTCCACAGCGTACAAGGCTGGCGTGTAAGAGGCCGGTCCCTCCCCTCCCCACCCTATATAAACCCCCTACTTATCCCTCCCCCACGCACCTCTCCACCAATCCTGCCCCTGCCTGCGTCATATCCACCTCCCGAATGATCCAGCGGAGAGACTAGACTGTGTCTGTTCTCCGCGGGACCCTCCACTCGCACATTTAATTTCAACAACCAGTTGTTTAGGAGGAGGGCTTTGGGCACCGGCATGTTTTTATTTACAATTTAAGCACTGCTCCCTTTGTGATGCTGTTTTCAATCTTACACTTCCTTCTCCCTTTGTGTGTATTCCCCCTGTTGCTCGAGGTCAATATCTGATTAGGATAAATGTGTGTCGTTCCTCAAAAATGAGTGTCCGCCGGCCTTTTGCAACCACTGTTGAAATTAAGCACTGGTCCCAACCCCGCTCTACTTTAGTATAAAATTGAACAAGAATTCTCATAGAAGAACATTTTCTAACCAGACTGATATATATATATATTTTTGCACAATCTTAAGTTTTTATCGGGAGTGATGTGCAGAAAGAGTCTACAATTTTTTCTCTCTGCTTTGCTAGAGCACGTGTCTGACGTAACACGTTATTATGAGTACACGCAGACACCTGTCTGCAGAGTGTCTCTCAGACGTGGCACCTGCTGCCATACTGCAAGGATTGGTCATTCTGATCAGCTGCTGTTTTTCTTACCCTTGTGTGCTGCCACTGTACTCCTTTGTACGTTTGGGCTTGTGTATTTGTGACTTGACTACGTTCTGGAGATGCGCCATTTGAATGGAGTCACCCACCTTGTTGTTTTTAATTGAATGATGCCCTTAGTACATGTGGTTGACTTCGGGCACAATTTCCCTATATGATAAATAACTAGATATAATGTGTTTCTGTGTATGCAGGGCCTAGATCAGCTAAGAGAAATTTAGTACTTTTCCAGGTTTATAGCCTAAAAATGGTTTGCTAGACCAAATGTACTTTCCCACATAGTTATTGCCCGGTTACTTACTGGCAAACGTCATTACTCCGAGTACAGGTCTTCCTGGTCTCATTCCTTACTGCATGAGCAGTCCTCTGCTCCCACAGATATTGATAACCCCAACAAGCCAGAAACTATGGCCAATATGGCCACCCCTATCCCAGCATTCCATATAACTGTAAACCCTACCTAACCACATCCTGACATATCCAAGCTCAAAAGAATCAAAATACAGGACGGGAATAGGGGGTGGTTGGGAATTCAGGACTGAGACAAGGAAAGGTGTACTTGGATTAATGAAATTTACCAGTAAGTAACTGGGCATTACCTCCTCATATGTCTTCCTCGTCCAGTCCTTACTGCATGAGCCAATACCCAGGCATTTTGGTTCAAGAAGTGACCCACCAAAAAGAACACACACTGAACCATAATTGCAGTCCCAGGTGTTTAATCATAATAGAACACGAAAATCAGATATCGTGAATCACAGACAATAAATGATTTGCAAAAACAGTAGAAGAAGAACCACCCACTTGCAACATATAGTGGGACATAAATGTATGAGGGGAAGCCCAAGTGGCAGCGCAACAGATATCACAGAGCGATGCCACCTTAATAAATGCTGACCAGGAAGCAGGCATTCCCCTGGTTGACCTGCTTTGAACAGAAGCAGGCAGCTGCCGACTCTCAGTATCATAAGCCCCCATGGTTGCCTTCTTAACCCACCTAGACAAGGAGGCCGAAGAGGGACGAAGACCTTTCGTAGAGAGCCCAAAGGTAACAAAGAAAGAATCCACCTTTTGGAATGACTGTGAGTGCCAAATAAACGGACAAAGCCTGATGAACATCCAGGGTATCCAAACCGACCTGGTCATCTGAGGAAGGGTCTGGAAAAAACAGAGGCAGAACTAAGTCCTCAGAACAATGAATCATAGATACCTTCGGGTGGAAAGAGCGACTGGATCTCAAAATCACCCAATCAGGAATAAATTGAATAAACAGAGGAGAAGACAGTGATAACGTGTCCCTCTATGTTAATTTATACACATTAGGACTCGTTTTAGGCCGATGAATCTTTTGACCCAGTGGTGAGACACCGTAGTACGAGATAACTGATCAATATGTCAAGCAATATATAGATAACATCATCAATATATATCACCACAATATATTTCACCTTAGACATTGATTAAACTGTCGGCACAGCCATGACCTTTCAGTCATGAATAACCACACCTTTATGGGAGTTTTGTGAATTTTATTCCCTATTGATTACAATCTAACAGCAAGAGTATTAATCTCAAAACCATGAAGCAAAAGAGCATAGTCACGATATGGCAACTGTTGTAAGATTTTGACAACGCAAAGATCACAAACATAAAAGCACTAATGTAAGAGATACATAGATCAGAATGCATAGAACATCATATATGTCTCAGTTCAGCATAGCACAACGTCAGTCGTGTTGGTTACGTCAGTCAAGGTGAACGCCTAATCTAACCACTAATTAGCATTAGCATGTTGGGCTTCATGCAAAACAATTTAGAACACCAATTTAGAAACATCTAACTAAGGTCTCTATCCAAAAATACAGCAATTGGTACCTAGAAAGGAAAAGCATGTAGACAAATTACAATAGCAATTGTCATAATTACCCTCCTCAGATTAAGTCAGCATACAGGATCAGTCTTCGTCTTCAGGACATCAGTTAGATCGCCATCAGTCTACTTCATCTAAAGGTCAGGGGACACTTCCCTCATAAGGAGGAAAAGTGTAATGGGGCAGTCTATGGATGAGGATGGTTTTAAGTCTCAGATCACTAAACAGAGTGACAGTTTCTAGATGCAATCGATATCATTCCCTACCTAGATCGCTCGAGTCTTCTGTGTCATGGGTTTTTATCCCTTTTTCGCAATACCTTCCCCCAAAATTCTATTGGATAGTTGCTACACCCCACTATCTTTAACCTATCAAATTATACATTAAGTAAAGTACTTGTCACCCCACGATAATTTATAACACTTTGATTGGTCTTCATAATTGACGTTTTCGTAGGTGGCACATCCGGAGTTACTTCATTCTCTGGCACGTTCTTCAGGTCAAAAGTTCTCTTTTCCATGGTCGATTGTCCTTGGATGTTTAAAAAAAAATGTTGCAAAAACGTGTAAAACTTATACTAAAACAGTTAGTATGCGAGTGAGAAAAATCCTCACTTGCAACATAAAACAAAGAAAAGAACACATACTGGGTCATGGCCTTTTGCGAATCAGCACACTGGAGAAACAGAAACATATGCTTTAATATGAGAGCTACACAGCTAAGTTTTCGGCTCACACTAACTTAAGACTTATGGATTCTAATAAATGCAATCTTCGTAGGTGTTAACATATTCAATTAATCATAATGCAAGCACTTATTTCTTATAGTCGACATTAGTATATGTGTACAATAATAACTTTACTCTTGTAAGTATGTTTAGAATACGTTCCAACGAATAACATTTTATGGTTATTAATGCAGCATTGTTAAGTATAAGCATTTCACATCTAAAGTATGTAATATTTAAACTACGCTCTCTCAACAGCAAAGCACCAATCTCCCTAAACCATCTACTGGAGCAGATGGTAACCACAAACACCACCTTGGCGAATAAACACTCAAACCTGAGGACTCAAGTGACTCAAACAGAGGACCCTGAAGACTATGCAATAACAAGGGAAGATCCCACGGGGGAATGGGAGAATGTACAACAGGCCTTTTAAGGAACAAGCCCTGCAACAACCGTGAAGCAAGACAGGAACCTCAGTGGGAATGGGGACAAGGGGAACTGCCACTGGGGAGGGACAGGCAACTGAATGAGTAGGGGAAAATAAGACCTCCTGCTCCAACCTGGAGCCACCAGAAGAACCTCTGCATGGTCTGGCGGAACATTCCTCACTTACCTGGATATCAGTTGTAAGGGAGAAAAACAAAAAAAGGAGACCTGCCAGCCACCTCAATGACAATGCATTTGTAGCCCATGTTGTCTGAGAGGGAATCATAGAACAGAAGGAAGGGAGAAGAGTGTTGGACTTTACAGATACTGCCACAGGGTTCCGTACCTCAAAGTGAAAAAGGAGAGGACACAGACAGATGTCTACCGTAGATGGGAAATGGCGGCTCAAGTTATCTGTAGGCCCATTCTCCTTCCCGGAAAAAATACTACTGAGGGAGCCAACAGATTCTGCTCTGTGCAACAGAAAATCCTCTGGGCCAGGAGATTCAGACTCGGAGACCCCATAACACCGTCTGCTGATGCAGGCCCGAACCACCTGGTTGTCCATCTGGACACAAACTGCCCGGTAGCTGATCACACTGGCAAACCTGAGAAGAACCATCCAGACAGATGCCAATTCCCTCTAGTTTAGTGACCGGGAGGCTTGAGCAGGCAGTTGTTTTTCCTGAACTGAGTGAGACTAGCAATCAGCACCCCAGCCCACCTTGCTGGCATCTATCGCCACTATGCACAAAGAGGTGGGAGTCAGGAGAAACCCCCAAAGCAGGTGACACTTTATCAACCACTACTGTAGACTTGTCTTCATCTCCAATGTCACCTGAACCAGAAACTCATAGTCCTGTGACACTGAATCCCAATCCTTCAGCAGGTGGTGAACCAGAGGAAGAAAATGTAAACGACTACAAGGAATGATGAGTCAATGCCATCTCTTCTTGAGTGAGCAACCACGTCCTTACAGGAATATTAGCCAGTGCCAGCAGAGATTCCAAATGAGAGATCAATCTTATCCTTCGCTCATCTGACAAAAGCTGTGAAGGGGACAAATGGGACTTCTCCAGTTTGAGAAGAAACCCATGCTTCTCCAGGACTGCACAGATGTGCTGGATATCTTCTTGTGCTTTAAAAGAAGAAGGACAAGCAATGAGCCAGTCATTCAGATATGGGAAAACTCAAATTCCTGTGGAATTTATAATACCCACCAGAGGAGCCACTACTTTGGTGAAGACCCTGGGGGTGGAGGACAGCCCGAAGGGCAGAACCTTGAATTGGTAGTAGATGCCATCCACTGCAAACCAGAGGAACTGACAGGAATTTGGATGGATGGAGATTGTTAGAAATGGGGTCTTTGGCTGGCAGTCAGGTTACCCCTTGTCCAAGCAAGGACCCTCACTCTAGTAAGTCACACAAAATCCAAATTATCCTGTGCCCACCCTCTGGTAGCTTGGCATTGATCAGTCAGGCTCAACTTAGAAGGTAATGTGTAAAGTATTTGTGCAATAAATCATGCAATAACACAGTAGAACACTACAAAAAAATCGACCACACAGTCTTTAGAAAAATATATAATATTTATCTGATAAGATGCATGTCAAAACGATTAAAATGCAGTGAGTATATTTTGGAATATCATTGTAAAAATTATATAAAGTGTCTTAAGTCTCTTAAGAGCAACAAATGTCTCTTGCAAGCACAAAGTACCTGGTTTGCATTAAATTTCTCCGCAAGGAACTGCAGAGGAGGAGATGCGTGGAAAACAGGGAGGTGAGCGTCGATTTCTCAGGCCACACACGGTGATGCATCTTTTTCACATAGGGAAGGCTTTATCCAAGCCCTTGGAGAGCATTTCTCAACACAACCAGAGAGCAGCAAGGCAGCAGGGCAACAGCAAGGCAGCAGTCCTTCACAGAAAGCAGTCAGGTGCTTCCTTTGGGCAGCCTGGCAGTTCTTCTTGGCAGGTTGCAGGTGCTGGTTCAGGTTCTCTTCTCAAGGAAGTGTCTTGATGAAGTAGAGTGTCTACCTCAGAAGTGTCTAAGTTGCTAGGGTCAGAGGCCCTGCTTAAATACCAAAACGTGCCTTTGATGTGAGGGAGACTTCAAAGAGTGCCTTAGAAGTGCACAAGGTCCCCTTTCAGTCCCATCCTGTCTGCCAGGGTCCCAGTAGAGGGTGTGGCAGCCCTTTGTGTGAGGGCAGGCTACTGTCCTTTGACATGTAAGTGTCAGGCCCTCCACCTCCCCGCCAAGGAAGACCCATTCAGTATGCAGATGTATGCAAGTGAGGCTGAGCATCCTGTGTTTGGGGTTTGTCTGACTGGATGCACAAGGGAGCTGTCAACTGAACCTAGCCAGATGTGGATTGTAAGGCACAGAAGGATTTAAGTGTAGAGAAATGCTCACTTTCTAAAAGTAGCATTTCTAAAATAGTAATATAAAATCCAACTTCACCATTAAGCAGGATTTTGTATCACCATTCTGGCCATACTAAATATGACCTGGCTACCTCTTTCAGATCAGGATCTACCTCTCAAACAGTATATGAGGGTAGCCCTAATGCTATCCTAGAAAGGAGCAGGTCTCACAGCAGTGTAAAAATGAATTTAGGAGTTTTATGCTACCAGGACATATAGAACACACATGTTCATGTCCTGCCTTTTACCTACATAGCACCCTGCCCCATGGGCTACCTAGGGCCTACATTAGGGGTGACATATATGTAGAAAAAGGGGAGTTTAAGGCTTGGCAAGTACATTTAAATGCCAAGTCGAATAGGCAGTGAAACTGCACACACAGGCACTGGAGAGCCAGGCCTGAGACATGGTTAGGGGGCTACTTATGTGGGTGGCACAACCAGTGCTGCAGCCTACTAGTAGCATTTAATTTACAGGACCCGGGCACATGTAGTGCACTTGACTAAGGACTGGAGACTTACAAGTAAATTAAATAAGCTAATTGGGTATGATCCAATATCACCATGTTTTAAGGAGAGAGCATATGCACTTTAGCACTGATTAGCAGTGGTAAAGTGCACAGAGTCCTAAAGCCAGCAAAAATGAGGTCAGAAAAAGAGAAGGAGGAAGGTAAAAAGTTTGGGAGTGACCCTGGAGAAAGGCCATTTCCAAAAGGGATAGACAGGTATGCATCCTTTAGGTCTGTGGGACACAAAAAACTCTGGATTTATCAAAGGCATGATGGATTGAATAGACTCCATTTTGAATGACTGGTGAGGAATTAATCTGCTCACACTACTTTCAAGTCCAGCACAGGACGGAAAGCACTGAACGTTTTAGCACAAAAAATAGAATTGGGTAGAAACCCCCCTTCCTCCCTTGGGGAAACCACTAAAATGGTGTCCTTGTCCAAAAGCAAACAAACACCCTCCAGCAGACGGCTTTGTCCTCAGAGGGTTCTGCAGAACCGGAGTGATCCTGAAAAAAAGGAGGAGGAGGAGACACAAAGAGAATCTTGTAGCCGCATGTCATGACCTCCAGAGCCCAAGCATCTGAAACAGTCATCCGCCAAACGTGGCTGAAAGCCTAGAGCCAGATTCCCACTGGCCGGGACGTGGCATAGCCATATCTTTGGAGGGGACTGTGAGGGGTTTTGGGGAGTGAAATCAGAGTGATACTAGAACCAGGATTTATCATAGCCCAGGGTTCCCCAGCTATGTTCCCTGCCATGAAAGGGCTGAGAAGACCCCCTAGTACAACTCTAACAAAAAAGCTCCATGAAAACCAAAACCCCTAATCACGGGATTAGTTGGTGTGATCAACTTTTTATTCTCAGTCTTTTTCACCAGATCCTCCAGCTTCTTGCGAAACACCTTGGACCCAGAGAATGGTCATTTTTAAAGTACTGTCTTCTATGAGACAACTGTCTTCCATGAGCGCATCCAGATATTCCTGCATGCCAAAATAGCTGCCCCAGACGCTGCAGCTGATTAACATAAACAGTCGAAAGAAATGCCTCAGAGATGGCCCCAAGAAGAGAGGAACAATCAGACCCTTCTGACATCTTGTTGCTAACACCTGAAAATCCTGTAACAGAGACTGCACAGTGTACATAGAAAAGGCATTAGCCCGGACTGAAAAGTTAGAAGCAGCATAAGACAATTTCACAGCAGTCTCAATTTTCCTGTCCACAGAGTCAGAGGGAAGGGCATCTTCTGAGAGGACCGAGCTCTAATTAGAAAGACTTGCCACAAAGTTGTCAACTTTAACATTATAAGGATATTCCTCCAAAACCTTTCCAAAGGATATCACTTTCATATTACATTACAGAAACGAGGAAATGATTGGAACTTCAAATCCTTCCATTCATTGGTCAACACTCTTTTGAAAGAACTGTGTGAAGGAAGGGTTTCAGATTCAGGGCCATGATACTGCGCCAGAAAATCTCCTTCTGTAGAAGCCATCACAGGAGCAGAAAAAAACTAAATTGTTCCTTATATGAGTCGGTACGTCCATTAAGTCTGTGCCTTGCACATATCTCCCCTTGACATCTTCCTCACCTTCATCTAGCAAGGGATCAGAGTTGAAGTGAGGCACCATACAAGGCACTGGATCAGCCTCCTTGGCCATCATCGCAGTCTTTACAGCTGCAGTAATCATTGTTTGCAGCATCTCCGTGATGGAAGGGTGGAGCAAGGCCCAGCCTGCCCTTCTACATCCACAGCGTCCTGCTCCACGCGTCATAATGCTAGTAACAAGCCCAGGACAAACTTCCTGCAACTGGATGTGTTGCCAAGCAATGCAGCCAAATCACGCCGCAAAACTTTCACGAAGACGTGAGGTGGCCATTAGTAACAAGCATTTGCAATGCTACGGGTCTCGCATTTGCTCGCGTTAGACCTATTAGCGTTGTAAACTCCTAACCGGAATTTTCTTGCCACATAAACTAATAATAAAAAGTCAAACACTTTCACATATGCGAGATGGTGGTCGCCATGAGTGTGAAGGAGACATAGAAAAGGAAACAGAAGTTCGCTCCCAGTAAAACTTATCAGCAAAAGTGCAATTATCCATGTAACGGCAAAAGTGCAATCATCCATGTAACCAGCAAAAGTGCAATTATCCATGTACCAGGGTCGATGTCAGGCAAAGCGATCGACTTCTGCCCAGCGAGATTGCGCTGCACAGGAAATTAAAAGATAAAGTAGTCCAGAAATAAGCTGAAATCACAAAGCCTTGTATGTTTTCACTAGTTTACCGGTGCAGTTGAGGAGGGCTAAACAACAGAAAAAGCATGACACATGCATGCCTTTCACAAATTAAATCAATCGATTTTTAAAAGGCAAGCCCACAAACTAATGAAAGTGACGGGCATTACATGGGCGTGGTTAGAAGCTCACAGAGAGATTACAACATGGTCCAGAGCGCTTGCACGCCCTCGACCCTAAAAAGGGCAAACTGCCCTACAGCACAGAAGGAGCAAATGTGGTCAAACAACACGGAAACACGACAAAACAAGTGTGCAAACACCGAACACCTTCTAAATCAAAAGGACCACCCAGCGTGTCCAAATCCCTGTGTGTGAGTCCTGAACGCCCAGCGCTTTGGTAAGACTCCCTACAATACAAAAACCACATAGCAGGTTTTAAAGAAAAACAAAGAAACCAAGATTAATCTGAGCGGCAAATTCCCAGGAAAAATGGCACAAAAAACCCTCACCTCGGCTGGCTAGTGTCAGGCATCAATACCGGTCACGGAAAAACAAAACAGGATGTGGTTAAGTGGGCCTTCCGGTTATATGGCATGCTGGGATTGGGGTGTCCATATTGGCTGTATTTTCTGGCATGTTAGGGTTATCAATATCTGTGGGAGGACTGCTCACGCAGTAAGGAGTGGACGAGGAAGATGTGCAAGGAGGTAATGTAAGTTAGTAATGCGAAGATGTGAAGAGAATGTAATGTGAAGTTGGTGGAACTACTTATATATGTTTGCCAGCTTGAGGTTCCAGGCATCCCTTTCTCATCTAGGATTCTTCCTGCTATCACTCGATTACAACTTAAGGCTTTGTTGCTATGTATGTTTCACTGTTTAAGAATGTTCTGTTGGAAGCATTCTTGTTGGATTCTGATACTATGCCTTAGCTTCCCTGGGATTGCTGGGCTGCCCTTTGTTTGATTAACTAATTCAGGAAAAAGCTGAAGTCACACATTTTTAAAGAACATTACATCATGATGCAGTAACAGTCCACTTTTGTTGTAGGAAATCACATGATCCTTCTTCATTGACTGTCTTTACCTTTGACTTTGCAATAGGCTAGGTTTGTGCAACATAAATATAACAAAACATAAAAACACATATGAGCTAGTGAGAGTGATGGAGTAGAGAGTGGTGAGGTTGAGTGAGGTAGAGTGAGGTGAGGCATAGAGAGATGGAAAGAGATACAAAGCTGAGGTAAAGAGAGAGTAGGTGTAGAGAGAGGTAAATGTGGTAGAGCAGTAGCAAGGTGAGATGAAAACAGAACGGCTTGATACAGAAAGTGGTAGGAGTTCAGGTAGTAAAAAGGGGTAGAGATATAGGAAAGGGAACCAAGACCTGTAGAGAATGAGATCAGTTTGTGAAAGACAGGTGGATAAAAGTGGGTAGAGAGAGGTTTAGTGAATTAAATATTAGGTAGACAAAGACGGGGTAGATGAAGTAAGCACAGAGAGATGGATGTGATACATAGACAAATAGAGATTGGTAGAGAGAGAGGCATAAAGAAAGATAGGTAACATAACGGCAGTCAGAGAAACAGGTAGTTAGTGAGGTAAGTTAAAACAAAGGTAGGGGTTTCAGTGGCTAGTGAGGTAGATATGAGATAAATAAGATATAAAGGTAGACCATGTGATAGATGAAGTAGAAAACTGAGATATAAAGGAGGAAGGGTAGACAGAGGGGCAAGGTAGATATAGAAGGGGTAAGAGTAAGTTGCAGGAAGTTAGAGCAGTAGAGAGTGAGAGGTAAAGAGGAGTGAGCAAAGTAGGGAGAACAAGATAACAGAGTGAGAGGTAGCTGAGGGAGAAAATAAGAGATAGCTAGAAAGGTAGAGAGTGCTTAAAGGAAAGCAGAGAGAGGGAGAGAGTATTTTGTCTGCCCCACTCACTTCACCATAGGCCCCTTTGTAGGTGGGGGCCCTTTGTAATTACCCACTTTACCCATGCCTAAAATAGCTTTGAATGTGACCAGTGCTTCACCTTTACCACAAGTAACTCGATATTGTGCCTGAAAAAAGTGGCAGAGGGATAGAAGAGCTCAGAACAATGGAGATAAAGCATCTTTTTTCTAGTAGATATTGCAATGTACTGGAACCTGTGAGATTTGACTTTGCTCTTGGTTGTATGACGTTATATGTATGTCGTTATATGGAGGTCATCAATATCAAGATGCACAATATCGTGACCATCACGTCAACTACTACTATATTGCCAGTGGAAGTAGATATTGTACTATTCATAACTCCTCATCCGCTTAATTTGTTCTTCCCTTGCAATGTAGTGGTTAGGTTGGTGAAGTGGTTGCAATATTTTTGTCATGCTACATATCACATGCAATATATGAAGCCACCCCACTTTCCATTGCCACAACCCAAGGCTGGTGTCAAGCAACACACAACATTAGTTCCATCCACCATCAGATGAAGCCTAAATCTCATCAACAGGAACCACAATGCCCTTGTCCCACTCAGAGTTTAATGAAGCTACAATGTACCAGACAGGCTCACCGTTCTGTTCTTAAAGCTAGTTTGGTGAATGTTTGGGCATTGCCCAAACACACACTTTCTATTACCCAACAAATTGTGGTTACCAGTTTGGGCGCCCTTTTCCTAACCGAGACATGATTGCGGCCAGAGTCAGGCTCTGATATCTTCTATGCTATTCCTCTCATATTCACAGTGTATCCTAATGACAGGACTGGAGAAAAAGGAGGAGGTGTCACAGTTGTTATTCAAAATTATTTTAGTTGTAGTCAGCTTCCCTTTATGGATCTTAAAGGTGCTGGGGATCTGACCTTTTGTATTTCCTTCACCCCTCAACCGTATTTCTCAGTATTGTTGGTATACCGCCCTCACGATTCTGTCACTGATTTTCTAGAATCTTTGGAAGAAGGGCTGGGTACAACGACCCTCAGCTACTCTCATATGACTGTGTTGGGCGACTTTAACCTAAATGTGGATGTGATCTCTAACAAGACTGGGAGGACATCGTGGAGGCTCGGCATGCCTTTGCCCATTCCCAGCCATATGCTGAACCCTATTTTTTCTAATCTTCCACTTTATTTGGAGCTCCCCTTTCTTTGAATTGGTCAGATCACTCTTTATCCCCTTTTATTGGGGGAGATAAGTTCTGATATTTCAACTTGCCTCCCAACACCCAACAGAAGTCAAACTTTAATCTAAAATTAAGATAGACGATATGCATGCATTTTTATTGTTTACTCAACCAACTCTATCTGGTCACATGAATGATGAAGCCACGTTATTTAACAATTGCCTGCAAAAGGCTGTTACCCTTTCTGTTCCTATCAAGTACACTTATTCCAAACCCAAAGGGCTTTCTTCCCCTTGGTTCTCATTAGATCTTCGGGGAAGAATAAAAACAGTGTAAAGACATAGAGAGACAGTGGCACCAGGATTACAGCCCTGTTAGCAAGACTGATTGCAAACTTGCTATGAAGGAATATTATAAGGTTATCATTCTTGCCAAACTCTCCTTAGATATGGTCCGTAGAGCTTCTGCCAGGAACTCTCCAAAGGAAATGTTAAAACTTAATAAATCATTTCTACAGCCAGGTGCATGTAATCCACCTATTAAGACCTCTGACAAGGATAAAATATTGAGTACATATGATAAGCTTGCTGCCATCACTGACATCAGTATGCTCCTAGTTGCTGCTGACTCTGGACTAAAGCCCACTGTGTCCTGCTCCTTGAATAACTTTCATCTGATCTCTCTGACGAATATTCAGTTGGCCTTTTCACACTGCCGTTCAGGCTCGCCATCGGATCCTATCCCGTCATCTTTATTTAGGCTGTTTGCAACCTCAATCACCCCAGTTTTAACTGACCTTGTGAATCTCTCTCTGGAGGTAGAATCCATCCCAGTCTGCTGGAAAAATGTCAAATCGAGCCCACTCCTGAAACACATTCTATGAAAATAGTCCTCTGTCGATCTGTTAATTTTGGCCAATTATCTTACTACCACGATACTACTGATTGTTACTGAAAGCTTGAGGAAATATGTTAATTTACAACTAACTATCTGGAAACCAAGAAACACCTTTATGAATTCCATTCAGGTCCGACCACAACATAGCATGGAGTCAGCCCTTCTTGAAGTGATTGAAACCATTAAATATGCACTGGGAGAGAGAAAAAAGTGTTGCTCTTCTTCTGCTGGATCTTTCCACAGCATTTAACACTATCACCCACCCAGTGCTTCTGCAGAGGTTGACAGACATAGACAATAGGAGTCAGGTGTGGCTTTGGCTTACGGCTTTTCCTGAAGGGATTTCACAAGAGATCTGAGTGCCCCCCCATACCTCTTTGAACAAGAGCCTCGCTTTTGAGTACAGCAGGTGTTATATCCGATCCTTACCCTATGTAAAATCCACTTGGCCCCATTAGCTTCTTTCATTAAATCTTATGGAGTTGCTATCATATCTTACGCAGATGATAGCCAGCTGCTTCTTAATTTTGATCATTCAACTCCACATATACGTCTCTCTTCTGGTGCCTGCCTGATGGATTTCTTACTTTGGATGCAGAGGAGCTTTCTTCAGTGTAATGCTGTTAGGGCGGAGATTCTACCGTTTCGTAATGCAGGGGGTTTATGGATCAACTTTAATTGGCCACATGACATTGATAGAGCGTTCCTCTCTAATAATTTGCCTGTGTTTGGACGCTCTTTAGGCCGATGAATCTTTTGGCTAAGTGGGACCCTCGACACCCTTAATCAGCCAATTTCATTAAATCAATAATCAATAACGAACATAAGCAATACCCTGATCAACATAACACTTAACAATTAGTCCAGAATACATTTCGGCGAACCCTGACCTTTCAGTCAGGAATAACCACACCAGTTTATTCAAAGTTAGTGAATTTATTTCCCTATATTAACAAAGCTAGCACAATATAAATGTGTCTCAACACCAAATGATAAACATAAATGAACATTAATAACTGTCCATAGCGGCGAAACAGGTGCAATCTATGCAGCATTTGAATAACAAGGCATTCGATAATAGCAATGCAAATCACTAATACTATAATCTGTAACAAACTAATTGCATACATTTAGTCAGCATAACAAGGTCTCAAATTGCATCGTGCAACAAAAGGAATCCTCATCTAACCTCAAATTAGCATCGGCATGTGGGACTTCATGCAAAACAATTTAGCAACATTAATTTGGAAAAAACTCCTAACTAGGGATCTTATAAAAAAATCAGCAGTTGGTTACCTAAAAGAAACACAATGCAATTGTACAATTTCCTTTCATATTTACCAATTACGATCAGCATACAAGGAAGTCTTCGTCCAACAGGTACCGTTTCTCGATCAGCATGGGACGGGGCAAAGGGCAGGGGTTGGACGGGGCAATTGCCTCACGGCGGCAAAATAAAACTACTACTTCATGCAAAGGGATCAAAGTTAAAGTCTCTAGGGCAAGAATCATTTAAAGTCTCTTTCTCTCGATTAGAGAAAGCATCAAAGTCCCTTTCAAAATGGCGTCGCAGCAAGGTGGGCCATAACAGCTGCAAAATGGCGCAATGGGTGCGATGTCGGGTAATAGCTACTTTCTTCTCGTGCACCTGGTTTAAATAGACAACAGTTCAAATCCAGTAGGGTCTTCCATTGGAGGGTTCATAGGTTGGCTTCAAATTGTCCAATCAAAAGCAACAGTTCTCAAGCTTTTACTTAAGCATACATTATCCTTGGAGATGGGTACGCAAGTTGCAACATTTTATACCAATTAACTCACTTTCAGAGCTTCCATTGTCCGCACCTGCAGATTGACCTTGGAGTAAAGAGAAAAATGCCAAGCTGGCACGAAACCTTAAGATAAGCATGTGAACGATCTCAGTGGAAAAGTACAGCTTCAAGCAAAAATACACGTTTATTAGCACATTGGAAAAATACGAGCATCTAAACCGTGAGACCAGGCAACTAGGCCGAAGCCTCTACTAAAGTTATGCTAAGCTAAACATTTCAAACAAGCAAATCATAGCACACGTTTACGATTATGTCGGATTAGTGCACTTCTAATACATTACGTTATATAAAGCACGCTTATAAATGTTAGCAAACTACTCTAAGGGCACATTTTGTCCCCGTACAATCTTTATTAGTTCGGTTAAAGTCACACATGATTATTTCAACACTACGTTTAAGCGCTAATAAATGTAAAACCTTCATTTCAGCTTCATCAATCCCTCCTCTGATGACTACTTGTCATCACACAAACTATTCCCACAAATTTTATTCCATTAAAATTCTGTCAGTTCTCTTTTCCTTTTAATTCCCCTAGTTTTCGCTTTGTATTCTTCTGCCATTCTTTTCATCATTTTCTCTTCCTTCCTTCTTTTAATTCTTTCCATAATCATTATTATTCCCCTTTTTATTCCCCAAATTCCAAATATGCAAATCAGTACAATTAATATTCCCTGTATTATTTTTAGTAATATTCCATTCCAAATTCCCCCAATCCAATTTCCCACTGAAGCAAGTCCTTTTCCAACCTTCTCCCACACTCCTGGTTCTTTCAATTCCTTCAAATCTGCACTTTCTTTTGTTAGATTAGCAAGCATAGTTTTTATTTTCACACTGTTATCGGGAATATACGTACAACAGTGTCGTGCACCAAGCATTTTGCAAACACCGCCATCCTTTGCTAAAAGAATGTCTAAAGCAAGCCTATTTTGAAGAGTCATAGCTCTTTCCGCTGCAAGCTCAGCATCTATCAGGATTATAGCACCTGAAAACTTTGTCAACATGTTATCCACTATAGTAGACAACTTTCTTATTTTGATGGAATTCAACACAACTCCCAATGAAGGAATCATGGCTCCAAATATATCTCCTACCACAGCAGCTGCGGTCTCTCTTTTCTGGATACGATGGGATCCAGATGTCTTTTGAATCAACAATAGGTCATCCAGCTGATAAACCTTTGGGAACACTATACCCAAATAACATCTCCCCCACCACCCCTTTGGAAGACGATAATAGGCATTATACCCACAAATGTAATATACACCTGGAATGACAGGGTCAAGTCCGTTCATCATGAATGTCCATTTGGCCTTAAAGATAAACGTATGTTTACACTCACTCGCTCCTACGAAAATGTTGTCATAATAAGATTCACCTCGATATATACAAAATTTCCCTACATGCCAAGCATCTAAAGCTATTCTCCCTTGTGTCTTTATTGCGGCAAAATCATAATTATCTACTGAAGCCCTTTTATGTAGCTCTTTTTCTAATTTCGCATTCATTTGTGCCCTTCTATCATCTGTACGATCTAAAAAGCTTATCTCTACTGCAGAGAGCGAGCAGGTAAGGTTTTCCCTATGAGCGTGAGCCGTTTCAAAAGGTAGCATTGGCTCGAAAAATTCCCTCATTATTTTAGCATCCCAATCTTTAGCAATCTGGCTTAGCTGCGCTATTATAGGAACATATGCAAAGGTAACATCATAATTCGAGTAAAAATACTGTATGTTAGTTTGACCATAGAATCTAGACATTACTATACTACATGTAATCCCGTAGGTAAGAGGCATGTGGTGATAAGTCACCCCTTCCTTTACTGATGTCGGTATCTGTGTACACACATAACAATCTTTTGCATCCATAGTCTCAACATATTCTGTTAATAAGCGATAGAAAACGTTATACGAAAGCTCTTTCTTATCATGCAAGTGTCTCTCATCTAATTCTAGTCTTTTCAATGCGGTTAGTTCAGTGACAGTAACAGGAGCAAAAGTAGAAGCGTCAATTCTCTCATTCTCACCCTTTCCATGCATTGCAAGCACTATTGCCATTATTATTAGTACACATGCAATTATCAAGCCTATACACACATATTTACAATATTTCTTTCTACTGTTTTGCGTCATGATCTGTATAGAATCAGAGAGCTAGAAGCACCTATAAATGAAACTATTTAGCAATTCAGTTACAAAGCTGAACGAGCGCAATGTTCACACAGTTTTCTTCAAGAGGCCAGTCACTTATCGGTTAGCAGCATTTGTCTCAATTCGGCAATAACTCAGTCTTTATCTGTTCAGCAAGTGTCTCATCTGGTTTAGCAATGTCTCAACTTGTTGTTTGTATCACGTTGGATTGTAGCAAGCAATATCATTTATTACCCTTTCAATCGACAGAGTCCATAAAACTTTTCTTTTCTATTGGTATCTCTTCTTCTTCGTTCTCGAGGCTAAGAGATACAAACTCGTCAGTCCAATCGTCATGAACTACATATGCTCATTCAGGACCGGAATATCTTCTGTTCGGTATCCTTTTCCTTTTCAATTTTGCTTCTCTTTTCGATTCTGCTTCGCTGGTACTTTCCACTTTTGTCAAGTCCTTTTCTTCACTCGGGGATGGTACCACGACAGTTACTTCTTTTCTTTTCTCTTTCACTTTTGGCCTTTCTCCGTCGTTCAAACTTTCTTCAGTCCTTTGTTTTATTGGTGATATACTTAGTCTCCTCTTTGCACCGTGTCCATTTGATGGGCCTGCGATCTTTTCTGAGGAAGCTTGAACCCTTTTGTTCTGTTCTGCCTTGTCCCCTCCTTCTGGGGAATCAATCACGTTCTCCTTTTCTTTTTCTGTATTGTCTGCTTCTGGGAAAGCCCTCCTCTTATCAGGCTCTCCTGCTTTTTCACCTCTTTCGAGCCCTTCGTCACCGTTACTTTCGTCAGGCTCTTTATCACTTTCAGCTGCTTCAGGCTCTTTGTCACCTTCAGCTGCTTCAGGCTCTTTGCTACCCTCAGCGGCTTCAGGTTCATTGTCACCTTCAGCTGCTTCGTCGCTGTCTGAACTTTCTCCTTGGTCTTCCCCAAGTGAGTTGGTCTCTTCGTCCTCAGAGAATATCTCTCTCTCTTCCGTTCCTGCCTGTTCACTTTCAGTTCGGTTTTGCTCTGTCTCAGCACTCAGCACTGTTTTATCAGGCACTGGCAGTTTCAGCGCTTCAACTTCCTCATCTGTGGGACACAACACCTTCTTTGTGTGACTGGCGTGAATCCAGTTGGGAACTCCCGCACACTTCACAGCGGTAGTTGTCGTCAGGATCACTTGGAAAGGGCCTTTCCAACGGGGTTCCAGACACGACTTCCTCACGTGCTTCTTTACCACGACCCAGTCACCTGCTTTCAGTGCGTGTCCTGGACCTTGGATCGGTGGTAAGGTGGTTGCTTCCACCTGGTGAGAGAAAGAGCGAACCACATCAGCCAGACCTTTGCAGTAGTCTAACACCATATCATCTGTAATATTCAAAAGCGCGTTTGCTGGAACTGCAGGAAGTCTCATAGCCCTGCCCATGAGAATTTCGTGCGGGGACAATCCAGTCTTTCTATCAGGGGTGTTTCTCATTGACATTAACGCCAAGGGCAATGCGTCAGGCCATTTCAAATTTGTCGATGCACATATTTTCGCCATTCTTGATTTCAGTGTACCATTCATCTGCTCCACCAGTCCTGATGCTTCAGGGCGATAGCTACAATGCAGTTTTTGCTCAATGTTCAGCGCTTCGCAAAGTAACTTTATCACCTCGTTATTGAAGTGACTTCCTCTATCTGATTCTAAAGAGATCGGGAATCCGAAACGTGGTATCAACTCTCTCAACAATAGCTTTGCAACTGTAAGGCTGTCATTTCTACGTGTGGGGTACGCTTCAATCCAGTGACTAAAAATGCACACAATCACCAACACATACTTCAAACCTCCATGCACAGGCATCTCAATGAAGTCCATTTGCATTCGACTAAACGGGCCACTTGCTCTACCAATGTGGCTCGCGTTCACAACTGTTCCCTTTCCTGGGTTCATCTGCTGGCAAGTGACACATCGATGGCAAACTGCTTCTGCAGCTTGACGAAATCTGGGGTTAAACCAATCAGTTTTGAACAATCTTATCATGGCATCTCTCCCTAGGTGAGCTTGCCCATGATAAAACCGCGCAAGCTGTGATAAGAGACTGTTTGGCAAGACAAATTTCCCCTCATTTGAAACCCATAACTCATCTGGTCTCTTTATACATTGTGATTTAATCCAGGAATCTCTCTCATCCTCCCTGACGTTATTCTGCAATGCTTTTAGTTCATCTATTGTATCTACGACCTTCAAGGCAAATGCTTCAGCTGGTTCGAGTTCTGGTTCACTTATCGAATTCCATTCATCTCTGAGTAATATACAGTTCAAGGCACAAAATCTTGCGACTTGATCCGCATATGCATTTCCCAGAGAAACATAGGGGGTTATTCTAACTTTGGAGGAGGTGTTAATCCGTCCCAAAAGTGACAGAAAAGTGACGGATTTACCACCAGCCCTATTACGAGTCCATTATATCCTATGGAACTCGTAATACGGCTGGTGGTATATCCGTCACTTTACCGTCACTTTTGGGACGGATTAACACTCCTCCAAAGTTAGAATAACCCCCATAGTCCTGTCCTTTTGTATGAGCACTACACCTTACCACTGCAACTTCGGCTGACATTTGAATGGCGTGTAACAATTCCCTTATTCTTTCCCCATTTTTCACTGGGGATCCTGAAGAAGTCAGGAAACCCCTCTGTGACCATAGTTGTCCAAAGTCATGCACAATCCCAAACCCGTACTGACTATCAGTGTAAATGGTGACTTTCATTAATGCAGACAGTTGACATGCTCTTGTAAGGGCTACAAGTTCTGCTACTTGTGCAGAATAGACTCCTTGAAGCCAGCCCGCTTCCAAGACACCTGTTACAGTACATACAGCATATCCTGCTTTCAAAATTCCCATCCCATCTCTTAGACATGAACCATCAACGAAAACAATTTGGTCGTTTTCATCAAGCTTAGTATCCTTAATGTCAGGTCGAGGTTTTGTGCAAAATTCAGTCACCTGAAGGCAGTCATGCTCGACGTCTTCAGCGTTCTCAATTTCAGCATTTTCACCAGGAAGCAAGGTTGCTGGATTCAACGTAGTGCACCTTTTCAGCTGCACGTTCGGTGAGCCCAGTATTACCGTTTCATACCTTGTGAGTCTTGCTCCAGTCATGTGTTGCGCTCGGGAGCGGGTCAAAAGTATTTCAACTGAGTGAGGGACCATGACTGTTACTGGATGTCCCATCACTATTCCTTCACTCTGAGTGAGGCTGATACCAACTGCTGCTACGGCGCGCAAACACCCTGGAAGTGCTGCTGCGACCGGATCCAAAGTAGCTGAAAAATACGCTACTGGTCTGTTTATGCCACCATGGGCTTGAGTCAAGACAGACAGAGAACATGCATCACGTTCATGACAAAACAATGTGAAAGGCTTTGTGTAATCAGGCATACCTAAAGCTGGAGCCCTGCACATGCATTCTTTCAGTTCAATAAAAGCATCCATCTCATCTCCTTTCAGCTCAATTTGATCCAACGCATCCTTCTGGGTCAGTTTCAGTAAAGGCTTCGCTAGAGTTGAGAAGTTGGGAATCCACTGGCGACAGTAGCCCACCATTCTCAAAAACTTCCTCACCTCCCTCCTTGTCTTGGGTGGACTCATTTGAAGTACACTCGTTATTCTTTCCTTCATTATTCTCCGTGACCCTTTCTCTGTCTGGTGACCCAAGTATTTCACTTTCTTCTGACAGAACTGCAATTTGGAAGGGGACACCTTGTGTCCATTCCTTCCCAAATGGTTCAGTAGGGCAATGGTATCGGCTGTGCAGCCACTTTCTGTCTTTGATGCAATCAGTAAGTCATCAATGTACTGTACCAGGGTTGACTCGAATGGTAATTCTAATGCTTCCAAATCTTTCTTTAGAATCTGATTGAAGATTGACGGTAACTCAGAAAACCCTTGAGGAATTTGACACCAACTGTACACTCTGTCTAGGAATTTGAAACAAAAGAGAAATTGTCTGTCCTCATGAAGAGGTACAGAAAAGAATGCCTGTGATAAGTCAATGACTGAGAACCACTCGGCATCGCAAGGGACTTGAAACATTATCACAGCTGGATTTGGTACGACAGGGCAACACTTTACTACAATGTCATTTATTTTCCTCAAGTCCTGCACTAGTCGGACCTTTCCACTTGGCTTTATTAGTCCCATTATTGGTGAATTACATGGACTGCTTAACACTTCTTTCAGTACTCCCTGTTTTAAAAATTCGACAATGAGTTGGGCAACTTTCATGAGGGTGTCTTGTGCCATGTGGTATTGTGGGGTCTGGGGAAAGATTGCATTGGGCTTTACAGTCACTTTCACTGGTTCCACTCCTTTCATCAATCCCACCTCTTTCCCTGTCACATCCCACACTTCCTTTCCGACTGTTTCCCGTAATTCAGCTGGAATATCTTCTTCAGTTATCATCGGGAAAAGACAAATCAGAGGATATTCTTCATCGACAGTTTCCATCTCATCCCCCTCTACACTGTCCTCTTCTTCCCCATCACTGCTCGTCTGAATTGTTATTCCCTCGTTCGAACACATAATCGAACAACCCAATTTGCACAACAAGTCTCTCCCTAACAGTGCTATCGGGCTTGAGTCACATACCACAAACTGATGCACCCCTTGATAGTTACCGATGCTGACTGGTACCGGATCTGTTATTGGGTTCGTCAGGTGCCTGTTTGCTACTCCTACCACTTGAACTGTCCTCCCTGAGAGTGGCAAATTTGGTACTTCACTGCTCTTAACAGTTGAACGTGTGGCCCCTGTGTCAACCAAGAATGAAACACGATGACCCATTACTCTTCCCTCTACGTACGGACCCTTTTGATCAACTTCCAAGGATGCTGCAAGCACACAATCTCCTTCTTCTTCTGAACTTTCACTCTCCCATACATTGTTTATTCCACTCTCACTGTGTAGTGGGAACTGTTGTACTGTGCCATTTGTACTCATTACCTGACCTGAGACCTGTGGAGGAACCATCACTTGCTGCTGACTCATTGGTGCCAAAGGTATTTGCATTTGCTGATTAGGTACCATGGGTAACTGCTGTTGCATTGGCTGCATTTGCGTCATCTGCATACGAGGCATCTGCATCTGCTGCGGCTGCATAGGTTGTAATCCCTGCAACTGATTTACGGTCTGAAAATTTGGGTTTGGACCTCTCATTTTCGGTCCCCTCATTGTCTGAAATGCATTGACATCATTGTTTTGCTGACCAACACCTGCACCTGCACCTTCCTGCACCACCATCGGGCACTCGCGTTTCCAATGACCGACAATTCCGCACACGTGACACGGCATCACCTTTTTCATTGCCTGTACACCATTCACAACAGTGATCAAATCCGGACCATTGTTCGCAAAACCTCCTCTGCCTCTGCCTCTGGCCTGTGGCTGAAACATCATATTTCCCTGCAACTGCGGCTGCGGTTGCGGTACCTGCAGTTGGAACCCTTGCATCCCTTGCAAACCTTGCAGACCTGTCTGAGCTGCTTTAAGTTGCATCATCATCACCTTCTCTTTCAACCTTTTCTGTTTCACTTCAATTTCGTCGCTACAGTATTTCGCATAATTCAACACCTCATCAATCGGTTTCGACTGCCAACAAATCAAATGCGACTTTATCATCTGACTTATCTCTGGTCTCAGCCCTTCCACAAATCTGAACACAAAATGGAGCATGTCCTTCGCCTCTATTGTCTCCGTGCCACTGTAGTTCTTAAACGCCTTCAACAATCTCTCATAGTAACTATGAATCGACTCTTTAGCCTCTTGGGCCGTTCGATCGATCTTCTGCCAATCCACATTTTTCGCGGCAACCTTCGTCTTCAAATGCTCAATCACCTTATAGTACAAACTCATCACCATAGGTGATGGTGCACCCGTCTCCCTGTCTCTCTCTGGTTCACTTGTCGGCCAACCTACAGCTCTTTTGCAATCCTCCCACAAATCTGCTGGAACCACAATCTCAAAGAGAGTGTTCAGGTCTTCCCAAAGACATTTTGCAAGCTTCACAAACCTATCAGTCTGTTGATACCATTCAATCGGCTTCTCTCTCAGTTTGGGAAAATCATCCGTAAAAGACTGAATGTCACTTCTGTGCCATGGTACATGTATTAATTTTCCCCCTGCTGTCTCCCTCATTGGTAACATGGTTACTGCATCACTACTCTGTGGTCTTTTCTCGTTTAATTCTGTAGCACTGTCCCTCCTCTTTTCCTTTCTCTTTACCCACCTGCTTTCCCACTTGTCTAAGCACCTCCACACTTGTGCACTCTGCAGCAATTCTCTAAGGTGCGCCTTCATGCCTGCTGACCTCATGTGTTCAAAATCTGTGGTCCCAAAATCCAATCTGTAGCTTCTGCTGAAGTGTTTTGTCTTGTCTATATCCACCCCGTTTTTGTCAGCTATTTCCTGCAAGCTTTTATGTACCTTATTCACTTCTTTCGTAATCCTGGGACATAGATATCTCAGCTCTTCTTCCGAGTAGGACTCTAACCTATTCACACCCATAGTCCCTTCCACCAATTCTTGTGCTTCCATGTTCAACCTCATCCTATTCATATAATCTTCTCCCTTCCCACTGGCTGAACTTTGTGTGGAATTCAGACTGTTGAACCACTGTGTCAGCTGTTGCGCATTCAACCCCATCAGTGTAGCATTCACATCGACTGCCATCGATGGTTGCGGCAACTTTTCAGTATTCGATGACAGCGGTATCATCAGTGGGGGACTTGACCTCACCAGTGTTGACTGAGCACATATGGGACTAAACTCCATCAAGGATCCGGGTCCAGTTGGCTGAGCCGCTATCGGAGTTATCCCTGGAGTGTTTTCTATGCACCTCCTTTCTGTCCCATTCTGCAGCATCGATCCCTGACCACTCATACCTAAGTTAGGCTGACTATACAGAGGTACCGGTGGACCTACAGTAATGGGTAGGGATATCGCATCTGGGTTCTGTCCATTTCCCATGTTCTGGGACATGTTCATTCCCACACTATGGGTCATCATTGCCGGCATGCCCATTTGACTCCCCGTCATCTGAGCATGTGCATTTCCCCCCTGCATCTGTTTTTGAGGCATCAGAAACTGAGTTGATTCGGCTTGTGCCAATGTCGGGTTGTGACCACTCTGTACTCCCCTTACGGTTGGATCTAGAATCATTCCTGCACTGTTGTCACTGCTATAGTATCCTGGGATCTGCGGCTGATAATTTTCTGCTGGTTTCAACATGGGCACATCTGGATATATTCTCCTAACCTGCGGTATCTGCGGGGTGACAGTAAACTCGGGTCCTTAGATCCCGATGATGCTCCTGAACTCTGAGTTTCACTGTTCTGTACCGGTGCCGGAGGGGCAGAACTGGTACTTGGACCTTGTCCACTCTCTGCATAAGGTGGTGGATGGTCGTTCAGCAATTGCATGATTAACTCCTCATCCTCTAACTCCTCTTCTCTTCTCAACTTTTCCTCGTCCTCTCTATCCTTGGAACACCTCCTGTTTGTCTTACAAGTAGCTTTCTTACCTGTCTCCTCTTCTTCCCTAGTAATTGCGGGAAACAATTTTATCCCCTGCAATACATCTGACCTCCACACCTTCTGTGCATTATCCCACCTAGCGTCCCCTAGTGTCTTTTCTACCTTCCTTATCCTTGTCTCGAACTTATTTTGCTGTTGCTGTCTAGCCATCAGTTCCCAAATTGCTAGAGCCTCAAACTGTGCTGGCCTTGGAGGTACCTTCATGTCGTACATCGTGAATCTCAAATTCTCTAGTATCCTTATATTGAATGTCCCATGGATCGGGAACGCTACGCTCCCATGTTTCTCTGTCAGCTTGTGCCATTGCTTTAGCCAAAGGCATGGAGCTACCCCTTTTTCCTCCATTACAATGTAAGCTGGTGTACCTTCGGGCGGCGTCTCCTCTCCTACGCTCGCTTTAATGTAAGACTCCCCCTTCATCGCACTCCTTAATGCTTTAAAAAATTTCATTTTCTCGTCTTTTATTTCACAAAGTTTGTAATCAATAGGTGACTTTAATTCCCGGAATACTCTTCGCTTGCCTTTCCCCTTCCAATCGAGCCCCACGGACTGCGTCCAATCCATGCGCGACCCTTCTCTGCAACCAACCTATCCCAGCGCGGCTCCTAGTGACGTCACACTCACACACACTGCGGCTGACAAAGCCTCGCGGCTAGTCCTCCTTCACTCAGCTCCTCTCGTAACAACTTCTTGCATGTATCGCGAGCTACCAAAAATAAAACAGATCTGTCGGTTTACTACAGGAAGGGTAACACAATCGCTTCAGGACCTTAGGGATTTTTCACTAGCCTCGGCAGTTATTCCATCTTTCTCGGTCCCCGCGTTCGCAAGCAAGTCTGACCCGCGGACCTACTCTCAACTTGTCAATGATCTATTCTAGTGCACTTAGAATCTTGTCAAAGCCCGAAGTCGAAGTTTCTTTCACTCCCTTAACACACGTACCGACTCGTTGACCACGCCCGATCAACCTACTAAACCGCCCAGACCACAACATAAAACAACATACTCCGGAGTCTCTTGACCTCGCAGGGCCCGTCTCAACAACAACAACCACGTGGACCTTTTTATGCACAAAGCGCCACACGCACATGAAGTTCGACGACTTCCCTACTCTCACACTCGGAGTCGCACCTCCGCTATTTCTATGAAGTTCGACGACTTCTCTACTTCTACACTCAGAGTCGCACCTCCGCTATCCTCTAAAAAAGAAAAGAATTCCTCGCAACCTTTTCACACAATCTGCGGCAATAAGCTGTGCAAGCGCAAAACCCTAATTTCACTCATACCATCACTAGTATCGCCAACGCTGATTCCATACCTCCATTCTCTTCATTCGCAAGCTCCGAGATCCCGGGAAAGTCGCGGTGGACCTAGCCCATCATCATTCTGTCAATCAGTTTTATCCAAAAAAAATCTAATTCAACTTCTCGAGTGGGGTCTCAAAGGGCGTAACCGTTAATTCAACACCATGTACTTTAAGAGTGAGGGGCCCCAAAAGGCGAAACCA
The DNA here is from genome assembly GCF_031143425.1 of Pleurodeles waltl. Classification (NCBI taxonomy): domain Eukaryota; kingdom Metazoa; phylum Chordata; class Amphibia; order Caudata; family Salamandridae; genus Pleurodeles; species Pleurodeles waltl. The sequence continues at coordinate 255,987,673 of NC_090445.1, forward strand.
TCCTCTGCTACCATCTACTGATAGAGCGTTCCTCTCTAATAATTTGCCTGTGTTTGGACGCTCTTTAGGCCGATGAATCTTTTGGCTAAGTGGGACCCTCGACACCCTTAATCAGCCAATTTCATTAAATCAATAATCAATAACGAACATAAGCAATACCCTGATCAACATAACACTTAACAATTAGTCCAGAATACATTTAGGCGAACCCTGACCTTTCAGTCAGGAATAACCACACCAGTTTATTCAAAGTTAGTGAATTTATTTCCCTATATTAACAAAGCTAGCACAATATAAATGTGTCTCAACACCAAATGATAAACATAAATGAACATTAATAACTGTCCATAGCGGCGAAACAGGTGCAATCTATGCAGCATTTGAATAACAAGGCATTCGATAATAGCAATGCAAATCACTAATACTATAATCTGTAACAAACTAATTGCATACATTTAGTCAGCATAACAAGGTCTCAAATTGCATCGTGCAACAAAAGGAATCCTCATCTAACCTCAAATTAGCATCGGCATGTGGGACTTCATGTAAAACAATTTAGCAACATTAATTTGGAAAAAACTCCTAACTAGGGATCTTATCAAAAAATCAGCAGTTGGTTACCTAAAAGAAACACAATGCAATTGTACAATTTCCTTTCATATTTACCAATTACGATCAGCATACAAGGAAGTCTTCGTCCAACAGGTACCGTTTCTCTATCAGCATGGGACGGGGCAAAGGGCAGGGGTTGGACGGGGCAATTGCCTCACGGCGGCAAAATAAAACTACTACTTCATGCAAAGGGATCAAAGTTAAAGTCTCTAGGGCAAGAATCATTTAAAGTCTCTTTCTCTCGATTAGAGAAAGCATCAAAGTCCCTTTCAAAATGGCGTCGCAGCAAGGTGGGCCATAACAGCTGCAAAATGGCGCAATGGGTGCGATGTCGGGTAATAGCTACTTTCTTCTCGTGCACCTGGTTTAAATAGACAACAGTTCAAATCCAGTAGGGTCTTCCATTGGAGGGTTCATAGGTTGGCTTCAAATTGTCCAATCAAAAGCAACAGTTCTCAAGCTTTTACTTAAGCATACATTATCCTTGGAGATGGGTACGCAAGTTGCAACATTTTATACCAATTAACTCACTTTCAGAGCTTCCATTGTCCGCACCTGCAGATTGACCTTGGAGTAAAGAGAAAAATGCCAAGCTGGCACGAAACCTTAAGATAAGCATGTGAACGATCTCAGTGGAAAAGTACAGCTTCAAGCAAAAATACACGTTTATTAGCACATTGGAAAAATACGAGCATCTAAACCGTGAGACCAGGCAACTAGGCCGAAGCCTCTACTAAAGTTATGCTAAGCTAAACATTTCAAACAAGCAAATCATAGCACACGTTTACGATTATGTCGGATTAGTGCACTTCTAATACATTACGTTATATAAAGCACGCTTATAAATGTTAGCAAACTACTCTAAGGGCACATTTTGTCCCCGTACAATCTTTATTAGTTCGGTTAAAGTCACACATGATTATTTCAACACTACGTTTAAGCGCTAATAAATGTAAAACCTTCATTTCAGCTTCATCAACATTCCCTCTTCCCCTCTCCGACAACGACAGCTAACAATGTGGGGTTTACATTTATGAAAAATTATCTTTTGACACAGAGATAGGGCCAGTAGCAGGAACCTGCTATTGTGCCCTATGTTATTTGAGGACATTCTTGGATTTTCTCCCAGGTAAAATGCATAGGGCAGAAGTCCATGCTTTGATCGCCTACAGACTGGACTACTCCTTACATTGGTTTGCCCGACTATAATATCAGAACACTTTATACTGTCCAAAATGCAGCTGCCCAGCTTCTAAAGGGCCTATCTAGGAGCTTTCTGCTGTCCTGCGTGAACGGCACTGGCTACCCATTAAAAATGGATTTTGTTCGAATCCTTAATGTTCATGGATAATGGCTTCTACAGACTAAGCACTACATATTTGATAAAGAGAATCTTTCACTAAAACACAACCAGAGTTTTGAGGTCTGCCTCGTCCATGTTGGTTTAGATTCCTAAGTTCCGCTTGGCTAGATGTGGAGGTCGTTCCTTCTCTGTGTTGGCAGGCAAGGTTTGGAAGAAGCTTCTGCTCTACCTGCATTCCATTCAATGTGAGAGGCATTTCAAGAAAGAACTGAAAATGCATCTATTTGCGCTAAAGTCATAGCAAGTAGCTGGTTGATCTTGACAGAGAGTTTGTGGAACACTCCTTCGCAGTAGCTGCGCACTCTGTAAAAGGTTTCACTTATTCATTCATTTAAGCCCTGAAGCACTTGGGGAGTAGATGAAATATGGGAGCAATGCATTCTTATTTAGGATGTGTCGCTAACGCAGGAGGCAAGTTGCTGGTGTGGGCACCACTTTCTCCACTAAACGAAAAGATCTGTTTATATTTTATGATCAACTTAGATTGCCTAGTGATTTACAGTCGGTATAGGCTTAAGCTGGGAGAGAAGGGAGACCCAAGAATGTCTCTTCAAAGTATGAGACAGCAGAGTGCCAGCATGACACATAGGATAAGAAATGGGCAACTAACATAGGACCCACAGAATGAAGATACCTGAGAGGGGGTATTAGAAACATATTCCTGGGGTTGATTTGTATTATCCTCCCAGTTAGGGTTATGTGAAAGGATGCGTTCTTGTAAACCTCACCCTTCCTCGACATCAAAGCGACGTTTTGATAAACTTTAAACGATTGCAGTGAAATTCTGGCCTCCTCTCAAAGCCTTCCTAACAATTGCATTCAGCCTTAGATTTATAGTTGGTGCAGTAATAAAAGGTGAGGGTTTTAACTACTTTGGTATTTGGGGACAGATTAAGAATTGCTGCAGTAATAAGAGGCAGGTGGCTGAGATTGCGCTGCAGTGGTATTCTGGTCATGTGCCAAAGAAACCATATTTTCTGTCTATGTCTCTTCTGTGCTGTGTTTACTTAAATGTTTCTTCTGATTTCTCTTCCTTCTGTTTTCCTTTCAGTGCTTCTATGTGCGTGTGTGCTCACATATCAATGAAGCCATGCGAGCAGGAAGTTTAACAGAGAGAACTGCATTTGCAATGACCTGCTGCTATAAGTGAGACTGATTCCTTGTGTAGGGTATTGTCAGAATTGGGTATTTATTTCGGGAGTAGGGTAGCCCCTACCAACTCAATAAGCATAATATGGTTGGGCCAAAACAGTTCTGAGAGAATCTCTGATCTGCCTGATAATTATGGCACAAAAATCAGGAAATCCCCAGATTTAAAGCAAACAAAACAATACACTAATCTTACTATTTAGAAAAATAGTTAAGATGAACCAGAGATATATATTTTTTTTGATTTTAGGGTTAAAGTAAGTAAAGTACAATGCATAAACAACAGTTTGTGGTGGACAGGGTGCATATGAAATATTTCAAGCTAACTGTGATGGAGCGGCGGTCAGAAAACACCAATTGGGTGGGCGGTCAAAAATGAACCTGTCAGACTTAGGGCCTCATTTAGACCTTGGTGGGTGACACACACCATACGAAGATATCTCTGTTTGTTTAGTAGAGATGGAAGGTGGATTTGTGAAGCGCTGATGTTCTACTGTGAGGGTATCCAGGTGCTGAGCAAGTAAGTGTAGGCATGTGGTGAGGCTAGCCCTGTCTACAGGCAGCCTCAATGGTCCCACAAGAAGACTAATTGAAAATCCAGGTCTTCAGCTTCTTGCAGATTTCAAGAAATGAGGAGGAGTCCCTGATGTGTGTGGGAGGTCATTTCAGGATTTGGCAGCATGGTAGGTCAAGAATTGTCCTTCTGTTATGCTTCTGTGGATGCGGGGTGGGTGCGAGTGAGAATGATGCTGAGAGAAATTGGTGGATTGGTAGAGGTGAGGCTGGTGATTGAGGTATGTGGGTCCCGTGTTGTATAGTGACTTGAATATGTGTGTGAGAAATTTGAACTGGCAGTGCTTCTGGATGAGAAGCCAGTGGAGCTCTCTCAGGAGTGGTGTGGTGTGGGTTCAGAGTGGGAGGTCAAGGACTAGTCTGGCAGCAGAGAGAATCTTGGATGTTTTGAAGTCTGTGAAGAAGATGGGTTAGGATGCCAGCATGGAGTGCATTACAGTTGTCCAATCTGCTTGTGATTAGGGCCTGCATGATGGTTTTTCTGGTGTCCAGTGGCAGTCACTTGAAGATTTTATGTAACATGCGGAGGACATGTAAGCATGAGGAGGTGACAGCGTTGGCCCAGGACTTCCTGGTGAGGTTGGTGCCCAGGATGAGGCCTAGGTCTCTTGCTTAATCGGTTGGGGTGGGTGTGGGTCCAAGTTCAGTAAGGTGAGATCTTATTTCCAAAGATCAGCACTTCAGTTTTGAAAGTGTTGAGCTTAAGACAGTTTTCTTTCATCCAAATGGACACACTGATCATGCATTGTTTGAAGTCTTGGTAAAGAAGGTGTCATCTCAGAGGGGAAAAGTGAGCTGGGTGTCATCAGTGTAGGAGAAGATGCTGATTCCTTGGGATCTGATGATGGCAGCCAGAGACGTAATGTATCTGTTGAAAAGTGTGGGTCTGAGTGGTGATCTCTGAGGGACTCCGGAGATGAAGTCCATGAATTCTGATGTGGACAGCATGAGCCTGACTCATGTTCTTCCAGAGATGAATGGAGCTATCCATTTGAGAGCTCATCTTTGTATTCCCACTGTGTGTAGTCTGACAATGAGTTTGTGGTGAGAGATAGCGTTGAAAGAGCGGAAGACATTGAGGATGATGAGGGTAGCGGTCTGTCCACGGTCACGGATTGTGCATGTGTCCTCTGTGACAGCTGTTTCGGTACTGTAGTTGTTTCAGAATCCTGATTGCAAGTCATCCAGGAGTTTGTGGTGTTCTATGTGGTCAGGGAGTTGTATGTTGATGGTCTTTTCAATGACTTTGGTAAGGGAGCAGCAAGATGAATCAGTAGTTGCTGAGTACCTCAGAATCAGCTGAGAGTTTTTTGAGAAGGGCAATATCTTCAGCATGTTTACAGCTATCTGGCAAGGTTGCTGTCGGGAAGGAGGTGTTTTGATGAAAGGGAGTGCAACGCTGATCTTAGCTCTTCACATGTTGTAGATATGGTGGGTGCAGGTGTCAGATGGCGCCCGGAGTGGGCTGTCTTTATTATTGCTGTAGTGCCCTCGATGGATAGAGTGTTCCATGCTGTCAGTTGGAAGTCTTTAGTTGAGGTTAGCAGGCTGGAAAGGTCGATGGGGTGGGTGGAGTTCAAAGTTGCTTTAGATCTTGGTGGGTTTTTTTAGTGGAAGAAGTTGGAGAGGTTGTTGCCAAGGTCTTGTGTAGGGGTGATGGTGTTGGTTGCAGTTGTTGTTTTGGTGAATTCCTTCACAATGGTAAATCATTTCTTTCAGTTATTGGAGCTAGATTCGATTCTCAGGATGAGGGCCTTTTTCTAGGTCGCTTTGACTCAATAGTCATAGTGTCTAAGTGCAGCCTTGTAGGTGTTTCTTGTGGTGGCTCCTTGTTTGGTTCTCCATTTCCTTTTGAGTTGTTTGCTAACTGTCTTAGATTATCTGAGGTCAGCTGTGTACTAGCTATCTTGGTTGTTGGATGTTTTGTGTTTGGTGTTTTTCAGGGGCACCAGGGTATTGGCTCAGGTGATTATCTAGTTGTTGAAGTTGTTTGTGTCATTGGTGAGGTTGTTGGTAGGGTCTGGGTAGTTTAGTTGGATGGTGTTGAGCCATTCCATTTCTGGAACTTTCTTCCAGCAGCAGCTTGGGGTGTTGCTAGACTCCTTAGATGTGATTGGTGGTCCTGTAATGTGGAAGTGGACGATGGAGTGGTCCGTCCATGTAAGTGTAGTTTTGCGGCTGACTTCAACCTTGTCACTGATGGAGAAGATGGTGTCCAGTTTGTGTCCGGCGATGTAGGTAGGGCATTGTTCAAGCTGGGTGAGGATGAATTCTGTAGACTTTTGATCAAGTCTGTGGAGCTGAAGTCCATAGGGTTGTCGAGATGAAAGTTGAGATTGCCTAGGAGTATGAAGGCTTTGGTGTCCATTAAGAGTGGTGAGGTCAGTGAGGAGTTTGCTAATGTGGGTGCGAAGTCCTGGGGGCCGATAGTTGAGGGTGCCTTTGATAGTGGTTTTACTGTCTGTCTGAAGCTTGAAGTGTATGTGTTCCATAAAAGTGGCTTCTAGGTCAGTGTAAGAGGCACAACTGATGGTGTCTCTGTGGATGATAAGGAGTCCTCCTGATTTATTGGGTTGGTTCTAGTGCAGGATTTTGTAACCAGTAAGGATGGCTCCGGTCATGTCAGGCACTGATGTGGAGCTGAGCCAGGTTTCAGTGAACAAAAAGAGGTCCAGTGCGTTGGAGTCGATGAGGTCCCAAATCTCGGTAAGGTTCTTGCAGAGTGAGCGTGTGTCGAGGAACAGTTATGCGGAGTCTTGAGTTCTGACTTGGTGAGGGGTATGGTGTGTGCGCAGGTAGGGGGAGCTGGTGTGTGAAGGCATGTGTAGTGGCAATGTGAGTAAGCAAAGGGGCCTACTGTGGACTAAGGTGCTGGTCAGCAGTAGCATTTGTAGCGGTATCCAGGGTTGAGCAGGTGGAGTTAATCATTGGTGTAGCTGTCAGAGGCATTTGGACCAGGGGTCTGGCTCTGGAAGTGCTACAGGCATGGACAGGTGCAGATGGGCTGCGGCCTTCATCAAGTAATGCTTTGGAGAGTGGGAGAAGCACAGGGGGATGGTGGGTGGGCTCAGCAAAAGTGGGAAGGTCCGGTGGGGAGAGCGGGCAGTCCGGGGGCATCAAAAAGACTCTATATGCCTTCAGAGCTCAGTATGATTTCAGAGATCTGTAAGTCTTCTGGGGAGCCACTGCCACAATCCTCTGAGGGCTTTGAAAGTTGCTGACTAGCCATAATGATTCATTCAGCTGCTCAGCAAACATTGTTTTTACTAAAACAAATTCTCAAGTGGATGGTCCTGAGCACAGAAACTTCTCTCAAACAAGTATGATTACCGAAAGCTGTATCTGGAGAATTATGCAAGAAAATCCTAGATGAGGAATTGAATGGCAATGCATAAACCCTCTTGAAAATTTAAAAGTGACTATCAAAGAATTTGAAGATCAATAGATGTAAAAAAAGTGAAAAATTACCTAAAGATATTAAACATTCAAAGAAAGAAATGGATTATTCCTGTCTCAGAAAATAATTTTACCAATGAACTGGCTCTTTTCCAGCATAAAAAGTAACATTTTATTTAGATCATGGTTCTGATTATGACATTGATTATAATTATTCACCTAATCACAATTTTGGTTACGCTCAACAGCCTGCCACATCTTATCAATTTTTTTTTTTTAAAACCACAGTCAGAGAGATTCCTCTCAACAACCATGACAGGGAGGCGGTGGCATGGGATGTACAAGAACCAGTGCAACTTGAGACAACAACAGACCGGAAACAAATATTATGAATCGTGAACTAGGAAAACACTGAAGTTATTTATTTGATACTAGAATTGAATTGTATCAACAGAACTACTGATGAAAACATGATGACCCACCAGACTCTAAATAGAACGGGCAGACTGTCAGCTTTACAGAGAGATTACTCAGTGTCCTGTCCACCAAACTCCGAATGAGGGCCTTAGTCTTGTACCTTTGGGAAATGTCCTTTGCTTCTAGCGCCTTAGAGCAGACTTATGGGCACCAGGCTTCTCTGCTTCTAGATCTCCTGCTGTTGCAACTGAAGTGTCTTGACCAGACTTGAACAGGTTTCTACACCAAAAATGTCTGACTATTTCTGACATGAATCTTGATGTAGACCTGGCGGCAAAAACACTGTAATTGGACCACTTAAGGACAGAGAATGCTACCCTTCACCAAGCAATCCATTCCAGATCTTGCAACCTTCCTGCCAATCAGTTCTTACCCCCTTTAAGTATTTTGGTAATCTTTCAAGATTAAATGTATTTATGGATGTTTCAGTAGTTTATTTTGCCTTTCAATCTGGACACTTTTCCTCTGACCAATCCAAAGCGGGGTATCTGATTGGTGTAGGAAGCTGGCTTATATATGTAGTGTATTATATGCAGATAATACAGGTGACCCTTATTGGCTGACAGGCGTTAAAATAATAACCCTAAATGCCATCTCCTCTCTCTCATGGTTGTTGAGTGTGGACGAGCAGTTTAGGCTTATCAGAGGATAGTGTATTTATTGCACACACAGAGCCAGTAAGTGAGACACACACTTAATTAAGAACTCCAACACCAATTTATAAAAATAACACAGATTTTTATAAAAATTATGACACCAAGATCGTCTTAATTGGGTACGTACTTTACAAGTTATCAATTATAAAGTCACAACAGAATACACTTGTATTGACACTAATGTGGTAATGTTATCCCATAGGAAAAGTCACATATACTGCATTTGGGTGCTTAGCAGAGACTTATAGGATCATTCTTCTGGAGGTAAGGTAGGTATGGGGCCAGGTCCAAGGCAGCACCAACAGATCACCTTGGTCTGGTCTGGGGTCTCTGAGTGCCGAGGTGCTTTTCAGCGCTGGGTGCCCTAATGTGATACTATGAGAAAAGAAACATATACTGCACTAAGCAACCACTTACAGGAATGTTCTTCTGCAGTTAAGGCAAGTATGGGGCAAGGTCCAAGGCCACACCCACAGGTCACTTCAGGGGGCACTGGGGCATCCAGGTGCAGAGGTGCTTTACAGCATAGGGTGTCCCATTCACTTTGATGGAAAGCAGTCCTGGGAAAAAGGCTGCAAGTGGGGGCTCGGTGACCAGTCCGTCTAATCCCAAAGGGGGGCTAAGGTCTCAAGGGTCTTGGGCACACAAGGCCACTGACGGTCCACAGCATCACGGGCTGGGGGACACATGAGCCCTGGTGCTTTGTGCTTTGGGGATCGTGTTATGAAGACTCCTCACAGTTCTTGGTTACTGTACAAAAGAGGCTGCAAGCAGCAACTGGGGGATCAATCTGGCCAAACCCAGGTGGGATCCAGCTATAGAGGGTTTCATTACTTTGTTGACACCATTGGCCCACTTCAACCTGGGCCGAAGGGCTCAGATGTAGTGGTGCTCTCACAGTTCTTCTTGGGTTTATACAGGGTACAGGGGAGAAGCTATGCTACTCCACAGGAGCCGCTGGTGATTCCTTGAAGTGCTGGCAGCCCTCCCAGGCTTTTGAAGGCAGAGCAGCTGCAGGACAGGTTGACTTTGGTGCAATTGTCGAGGACAGCAGGCAGGCCGGTAAGATTGGCCAGAGTCAGTAGCTTTCCTCAGTTCTTGCTTTTTGCAGCTCTTCAGTGTACTTCTTCTTATTTGGTCCAAACAATCTGAGTTCCTGGTGTCAGGGGGCCATCTAAATACTGAATGTAGGGGGCGGTAATGGGAGTGAAGGGTAGTAGGCAATGGGCTACTTACTCTTGGGGTCACTATACCCCTTATATGTCCACGTCCTGTTAGAAGTAGGCATAACCTTGTCCCAGTGTACCTAATTCCACCACAAAAGGGGTGGAGCCAAGCTGGCGGCCAACATGGCCACCAGGCGCTAAAGATCTGCAGCAGGACGTCCCAAGCCTCCCAAAAGAACACCTACGCCGCATCAATCCAATGTGCAGAATGAGGTAAAGGTAGGTTGGGGCAGCATGAGGACCTCCGTGAAGCCATAGCGGCTGGGAAGGCTGCAGGAACACTGATTTATCTTGGCAGCCTTGGAGGTACTGTGACGATATGGGCCACGGGCGAGCCTGAGGCCCATGTTCAGAGGGTCACACGTTGCGGCATACTGCCCCTGCTTTGGACTGTTTTTGCTACCCCAGGTGCTGGCTCCTGCTCAGGGGTGCCTACAGCTTCTGGACAGGCCACGGGCCTGGTGTTGGGGTTCCTTTGGCGGTGCAGCGGTGGAGTGGTGCAGCGTGCCCTGCGCTTGTGTCATCCTGAGACACCGAGCACCCTCCCTTGAATATGACCATGTGCTTTGAGGGGTGAGGGTGTTGTTGGGGGGTCTGGACATCACTGAGTACCCGTACCTGAGGGCCCGCTGTGGCCCTCCCGGTGGTAGCCCCTCGGGCGTGCCCTTGTGCAAACGCTGGGAGTTCACTGTCATGGGTCGCAGTGACCCTAAACAAAGCAAGCTGCCTTTCAAAAAATCGTGCACCCTCAAATCGGTTCACACCGACAAAACTATGGTGGAGGGTGCGACTGGAGACCAGGCCTTGGGCCATCAGACAGACCTATGGTCCATTTTGGCAGAATGGTGCTCTGGATTCCAGGGCACAGACGCACGGTTTGACTCCCTGGTGTTCGGTCTGGACAAGATGGGAGAGCACCTGTACCGCCATGACACTTGACTTCAGGAGGCTGAAGAACACGTCTCATTGCTGGATGACCCCTTCAACCACTCAGATAAACACCTAGACAGATTGGAGGCCAGATTATGCATCATTGTTGTGAAAAAAAGGATCTTGAGGCGTGTGGTCAACGCAACAATATTAGAACTGTGGGGTTTGCAGAGACTACCACCACAGAACGTCTGGATACCTTTGTTGAGATATTACTATGTGAACTACTGGGGCGCCCAAACTTCACTGCCACATTTGTGGTGGAACAACCCCACTGCTCCCTAGGCCTTCAGCCTGTTCCAGATGCGCTGGCGTGCCCTATTATCGCCAGGCTGCTGAACTTCAAGGATCGTGACACTGCACTGAGGCTGGTGCGAGAGAAGGGCCCACTACAATATCAAGGGATGTCCCTGCCCATCTTTCTGGATTCCACTGTGGCAGTTCAGGAGGCCTGGTGCAAGTTTGCAGATGCCAAGGCGTCGCTGCAAAAACTAGGGCTGTGCTATGGAATTCTGTACCCTTTATTTGACACCCCAGCTGGTTCCTTGGAGTTTCTTCAAACCCTATACCAAGGAACAGGCTCAGCCGGCTTGACGCTCCCCGGATCGCAGAGATGCATGCATGGTAATTACTTCTCACTAGTTTCAATTTGGCTTGCATCCTGCTTGTGTTAGCTCTTCCTCATTTCCTTTACAGGACTAATTTTGTACAAAGAAAGCCCCCTGCTGTGGTGTTGCTCCTTTCCCATGGTTGATACCAAGTTTGCATTTAAATTCTGTTTTATGTAATTGCGATTATCTTGGGATTTCACACAGTGTATTCTAACCAAGTGCGGGAGGTGGGTTGGGATTATGGGTTTGGTTGATGTATTTGTTATTTGGATTCATGCTGTTTCTTTGACACATGATGACTGATCACAACCCTCCTTGCACGTTCATCCACTAACACCCCAATAATGCACGCTACAATAGGGACCTCCGCCCCACCCTCCATTGTATTCTTGTCCTGGAATATTAGAGGCCTTAACAACCCTTGTAACGGTAAGCAAGTGGTACACTATTGAAAGAGACATGGTGCTGCAGTAGCATTCTTACAGGAGACTCATCTGGCCCTCAGGTCCACCTATACCTTTGACACCCAATGGATCCTCATCATTTTCTTTCCTAGCTACAGCTCCTACTCCCGCGGGGTATGCATACTGATGCATAAGAAGGTCCCTTTCCTTCTTATCCCCACTGTCGCTGACACAGAAGTTCGGTAAATTTTTGTAGGAGGCAGACTAGCGGGACAAAGGGTATTGCTGGCCAACACATATGCCCCAAACACAGACGACCCTGATTTTTTTCACACATTATCAACCCAGTTGGCCTGCATGGACTCCAACTGCATCATTTCAATGGTCGATTTTAACATGATTTGGGACCCACCATGACCCAACATGCAACATCACATCCGAGACCCCAACATTAAAATCCAAATCATTACACACCCTACAACACCTCTCTGATGTCTACCCCCTACGCGACCCATGGCACCTGCAACCACAGGTGTTGCTGGCCTACACTCACTATTCTGCCCCCATAGCACATAGACATGCATAGAGTTTTAGTTGGTGTCCCCACCGGTATCCGCATTGTCGACTACTGTTATGCAGCTACCGCACAAAATATCAGATCACTCCCCTATGATCTTGACCTGCTCTTTCCTCCACCCGGGGCTGCAAGAGTATCCTTGGGGGTTCCCTTTACTGGCCCTCCAGGATGCCATGTTCTGCTCTGACCTGCAGATGGCCATTACGGAGTACTTTGCTCTGAATACAGGAACTGTCTCTATACATGCTATGTCGTTGGAGGCCTTTAAGTAATACATACAGGGCATATGCATAGCTAAGCACAATGGCGTGCTGCAAGATATACACACTAGCATATCGCGAGTTGAGGCTGCTCTCTGAACTTTAGACCAGACTGAGGACTTCAGGGGTACTAGCCTGGATCCGAGTAGAGGCTCCGCCCTCATGGAGGAGTATCAGGACCTCGCAGAGCACGAGATTCTCTACCTCTGGAAATATGCTGCTGCCTGCAGTTATGGTGAGTGTGACTGCCCTGGGTGTACATTGGCATGCCTCCTCCGCCCCCCTGGTGCGGTGACATATATACCCAAGCTGTGGGCAGAGTAAGGGGCGCACAGGGTGGGCACCTGGGAAGTGCATTCTGAGCTGTTAGCGTACTATACCACATTATATGACAGTCGCAGTGCGAGGAAACATCACTTCTATCACAGTACTTGGAGGAGGTGGCCATGGTTTGGGTAACATCGGGATAGCAGCAATTCCTCAGTGAACTGTTTACCTGCGAGGAGATCATGCAGGCAATAGATGCCCTAAATACCTCTAAGGCTCGCTGGCTGGACGGTTTCACTGGCAAATTTGATAACACATATAAACAAATTCTGGCCCCTCACCTTTTGGAGGTTTACAGTATGTCTTTGGCACAGGGTGAGTTGCCCCCGACACTGCGAGACGCGGTTATCACACTACTGCTTAAGCCGGATAAAGATCCCCAGTACTGTAGCTCCTACCGACCAAAATATTTGGCAGCCTTTGCAAGACTTCTTGGTGGAATACCCTGGCGGATGGGGGCGGGAAGTCAATTGATAGTAAATGGAACTAGACTGTGCTGCTGTGCCAGATAGATGCCAAATTGTTGTTGTAGTGCAATCCTATGTGATCTATGTTTGGGAACTAGTGGAGGGAGACATGTCTGCCCTCCATCCTTCCCCCCTTTTGTGGCCCAGTCACTGTGTATACCTCTGTTGCGCATATGTTACTGCTTGTCGAAACTGTTTCTTCTCCACTCATGAGCCCGATATGTCATTGTGTGATGAGGGTGATACTGGTCTTATGTGTCATGTTTTTCTTTTCCTTTTTCTTCTTTAAAAAAACAAATTAAGTTTAAAAAAAAATAATTCCACCACACACAAGATGGTGGAATTCCTACATTCGTGTTCACTTCAGGCAGCCCACCCTAGGGGTGTGACTATGTTTGGAGTGTAACACACCTGACTATCTAATTTCCCCACTGCCCAGGTGCCACATTGGCCTGAGGCAATGGGTGGCATCCTCCAGGTCTGGTGGAAGCCAGGCTTTCATATCAAAGGTGGTGTGGTCTTTGAAGCTCCCTTACTTGACATGCTAATTTACTAGCTTTCCTGTTGAATGAGGTATAAACACATCCTGTCAGAACAGGCATTGTTTCGGACCTTGGAGAGCAGAGTTCTCATCTCCTAGGGTTTTAGAAACTCATCTGTGGTGGCAAGCTGGCCAGGACCAGTCAACCACCACACTAGAGGGCTGCAAGGCTTCAGGGAGTACCTCCAAGGTACACTCTGGGTGCAGATATTAATACACCCAACCCTGGAATCAGTGTAGGTTTATTAATACGATGTTTTTGATACCAGACACCATGTTTCAGTGGAGCCATTATGTAGCTAGAAAACCCATTTTAATCAATGACCAGTGCATACCTTAAGATGGCTTCCCTGCTCACTTGTAAAATCTAGAAATAGAACTAGATATTACACGGGCATTTCTGCTCATGCAGATACGTACACACTTGTGATATAATGCACCTTGTCTTATGGCTCCAAGGCCTGCTGTAGGAGTGTCAGTGTCTTTGGCATGGCACACAGGAGTGTGTCATGTCATGTTTTCAGGCATGGTTTGCACCATGTCATGCAGCCTGCAGTGGCAGTCTGTGTGTAATTTGTGTGTGGATCCTTTAGGGTGGCATAAGATATGATGCAGCCCTTAGGGACCCTCTTTAGTACATATGCCCTAGGTACCAGGGATGCCCTATAGTAGGGACTTACAGGGGTATTAAAGCCCATGCTAATTGAGTTACAATTAGACATTACATAGTTTTAAGGATAGAGCACTGGCACTGAGGTCTGTTTCTCAGGCTTCAGTGTACTGTCAAAATCGAAAATCAGCATCAACTAGCTTAAAAGCTGGTAAAAAGTGGGGGGCCAACTGCAACAAAATTCCAGTTTCCTATATTTGGTACTTTGAGTGGTGTAATTCTGGCTTGGGCAACTCCCTTAGATGCCACTGAAGCCCCTCATTTAAACAATAATGCCAATTCCATTCCAACTTTCAAGATGTTTGAGAGCCCTGACTGTGATGCTTCTACATGGGACACCATGTGTGGGATATCCCATGCAAATTCCAATGTACTCCCCTCTTGTGCGCAGCTTTGAGAGCTTTCTGCTGAAACCACCTGGGGGGAATGCTCTCCGATGACCTTATTCCAAAGAGGGTTAAAAGAGGAGTTAAAAGATGAACTGGCTAGAGTTCCTAGAGCTTCCTCAATTGCTGCACTCCTGTATACATTCCTCCAGATTGATCACAGATTTTAATGGAAATTAAGAGACAGAGAAAAAAAGAGTTTCATTTTTACTCATCAACCCGATTTTTTAGGTAAACTGAGCTAACTATTGAGCCTATTAGTCCTTTTCCTGATGTTCCGAATGAACCAATACAGTTTGTGTCCACTAGATGCTCATTATCTAAGACTGAAAGGGATCGAACATGTGAGGCAGACTTGTGTTTCTATTCTGCAAACCCTAATCAACTGCTGTGAGACAGTATTGTTCAATTTTTCAGGTCACATGTAAAACACCTTAGTCCATCCTTTTTCAAGGAAATAAAGTAGCAGAAGATTCTATGCTCCCTGAAGATTTCAGCTTGTCAGTTGGGTTCCAGTTCACACTTGTTCATATTGTCTTTAATTCTTCATGTCCATCTCGACCCATCTGTTTCTGTTCCAGCCTTGTTAAATTCTTTGGGCATTTAGAATATATATGGGCTTCATTTGTGCCCAGAGGCTCCAAATTCTGGTCAGCAAGAAGTCTTCTCCGGATCATGTAAAAACTATTGACAGATCTCCATTGACATCGGATGTAGTGTCCTCCATCACGGTTCCTTTATTAGTGTCCTTAAGCAGTCATAAAGAGATTGTTGCCTTTCATCTAATCATATCTCTGAACTATGCCATTACCCTTGCCGTACCCTTTCTTGAACCACACAATCACTACATCTATTTGGAGATCAGGGTCATCTCTCTTTCCTCCTAGTTTTGTAAAGACAATTGTTATTCGGCCTAGAGTTATTGGGCCCCAGTGGTACAAAAAGCAAGGGGGTCCAGCCTCATGCTGCCATATCCAATATCTTGTCCATTCCTATGACTTATCAAGAATTTCATGACATCTTTACTAAACCTAATTCTTTGTCACTCCCTCCACGTAAGGATTTAGATTGAGGCATCCCGACTGCACCCAAAGCCATAATTCCTTATGGCAGAATGTACTCTGTTTTCCAGCACAAAAGGTAGATTCTGAAGGAATATCTGGATGGAAACATTCGAAATGCCCTGATTGTCCAATCAACATCCCTCACATCATTTCCTCTCTTGTCCTGAGTCAGTTTCTTGTGTTTTACCAGGACAATATCCTGATCTTCTCTGCTTCCTTTCCTGAACGTCGAGTCCATGTTTGTTCCATTCATCTTTGTCTCAGGGAAAACCATCTACCCTGTAACATAGAGAAGTGTGATTTTGAAAGAACAGAAGTGAAGTATTTGGAATATTGCCTCTCTGAGAGTGAATTCTCTATGGACTCATTTAATATCTCTACTATCCTGGACTAGCCAACTCCTAAGTTCATGCAAGAGGCCCAGAGTTTCTTAGGGCTGGCTAACTTTTATAGACAGATCACAAAGAACTTTGTCAATCTCAAGGAAGCGTTCACCCATCATCCTATTGACAGACACCCTGATGTATCTATGACATTTATTAGAAATGCTTCAGATTTTGTTGTAGAAGCAGGGCTACATCAGCTCCAGGAGGAAGACAACTTTGAGCATCCCAGTTTTATTTTTTTATCTCTCCTTTGTTCTGGAATGTGAGCTCTTGACCATCAAACATGCTTGTATGGAGTGACAGCATCTTTTAATGGGAAAAGTCAAACTTGTTGAGGTTCGGACATTCTCCAGTTTCTCTACGGCATGCAATGAAGAAACAGCAGAAGAATTCACTGACCCAATTTCTTTTCTCAGTATGATTTCTATATTACTCAGATCCCTGGCACACACAACGTTCTTGCCTTGACTAGAAGGGGCATTTTGGTTGAGGATTCTAACACGCCAGTCCTTTTGCCCTGACAAAGTTGTATGTTTGGCAGGGTCCTCCTTGCATATGAGAGACCCTCACACTGAAGAAGATCTTGATTTTTTGCAGAGCCAAGGGCCGTTGACTTACTGCCAGAATATATATCTTTTTCCAGCAGGCCTTGTTAATCCCTACTAAGTACCTTCAAACCAAGGTTCTGGAAATGTGTCATGACATTGCAGCACCAGGCCATGGTGAGGTCTACATTAGAGCTAGTCCTGACATCCTTTCGGTGGTCTACTGTTCACAAGGCTTTATGCTAAATCCTGTCCTGTTTTAGAAAAATCCAAGGCAGTCCTCAATAAGCCTTTTGATTTTCACCAGCCTTTGTCTGTCCCTTCTCATCCATAGCACATGATGTCCACCAAATGTACTATGAACCTACCCCCTTTGGCAGGAATCCAAGTGCTCATCATCACGGTAGGCCTCTTTTATGAAATGTTTCACATTTCTTTGTTCCAGAGTCTTCTGTCTGCTAGCATAATGACAAGGAAATTTCTGGTTGATATCTTCCACCTGCATTGGATCCCAAACACTGTAATCCCAGAGAGGGACTCTCAGTACATTTCTATGTTCTGGTGTTCTATTTGCTCTGACTTAGCTATACATCAAGCTCAGTCCTCAGAATACTAGCCACAAACTAATGGACAGATTGAGAGGGTTAACCAGAGCCGTGAACATTATCTGAGGTGTTTCTGCCATGCCCCTTAAAAAAAATGCACAATTCTTACCCTAGTGACTTCTCCTATAACAGCTTTGTTCATTCTACCACTAAGGCTTGTACTTTATATTGTATCCAGATTATCCATTCTAGTTCTTTTCCATCATCTGAAATGACCACTCATCTTGTGCCTGCTGCTGCTGATATCTGAGAGACACTTGACTCTGAATGAAAAGTGTTTGTCTGGAATTTACACAATTCTAAAACTGGTATGAATGGAAGAACCAATAGATTAAGAAAAATGTTCTCAAACTTTAAGGTGGGAGAGAGGGGTTGGCTGTCTTGCCCATCCAAAATTTGCCAGTCCAGTTTCTTACAGAATTTTTGGTTTCCTTTATAGTAACCAAACAAATAATTCCCATTGCCTTTCCTAACTATTGAATCTCCCAGATGAATCCTTTTGTGCCTGGTAGTTTCCTAGTCCCTGTTATAAACCAGAGTATGTAGTTACTGAGCTCTGTGATTCTTGGGGTTTCAAGGACCATTTGCAGTTCTTTGTTCACTGGAAGGGCTAGCCTGCCAGTGAGCATTCCAGGGTTCCCGCCTCTTCAGTCCATGCCCACGGATTGGTTTGTCAATTTTTTCTGACTTTTCCTGACATGGGTTATTCTGTTGCAAGCACTGAGTCCTGGCTGCAAGGGGGTCCAAGATCCTCTGCGATGTTATGGTTCTGCAGTTCCCGGGTCTCAAACAACACATTATGAAGCCAGCAACTGTGGGCTGTGAGTTTCACTCACATGGGGTGCTGCTGGGCTCCTAGCTGCTGTTCCTTGCTCCACCAGCTCCAAAATCACCTGCCTGAGCTATTGCAGTTGCCTTTTAGGCTTAAATCTGTGTTGCTGAGTTTCAAAAAACAAACAATACAAAACAATCTCCTCACGTACATTCATTGGCCGGTGAGGTGCAACAAGGGTAAAGTTAGACTAACCAGGGAGGTGGGAAAATTAGGAGAGTAGGCTAGCAGAGGAGAAGAGGAGGTAAGGTAAAAAGAGATGTCAAGGGAAGGGGGTTAGGTATCTACTTGACAACTCCTGTCATTAGGAAATGCGATATGTTCAGGTTATGGGTTGAGAATACAGGTTAAGTTGCTACTTCCACGCCTCAGTCAGCACCATGGTCCATTTGTGTGTAGCGAAGTACCTGCAGATAGGCTGGATGTTGGAGGCGGCACACTCTGGTTGGCTGAGACGAGGTCCTAGCCAAGCAGAACCTACCACTCCCATCAGGGGTGGATGATTATACTCGCTGTATAACCTGTGCTCACCATTGGGTAGCTTGGCACCGTACAGTTAGACGTATCACAAGGGCAATGTGTAAAGCATTGGCACAGCACTCTTGCACAATAAATACACTGAGCATCACAAAAGAGACTTCACACGAGGTGTATGTAAAGAAAGGTTGTATTCAACACACACATAAGTTAACAGAACATGAACATCATGTAAATCTGGACATAAATAACATTCAGAAATATCACTAGCAGTACTAGGCCCAACCATGTTAAAAGACAATATTGGCAATAAGTACACTTGGAAAAATCCTATGTTCTCTCCCAGCATCCTCATGCAGTGCAAAACGTTGTGAGCATGAGATCTACCCCCGTAAGTATCCCAATTCAGTATCACCTAGTTCTAGGATGTACCATGGTTCCCAACGTTAGTTCCAATGTGTACACACAAATAATTCCAGCACTTTTAAATAGCTCTGCGGCCTAGACCGCACGGGTAAAAACCAATGCCAACCGTGATAGTCTTTCGGCAAGGAAACAATATGTACCGCAAAGCAGCCGTGAAATGTATTCAATCACAGTAATTCCCACACACTCCCTCCACACTGCTACACGGTGCCACATATATCAGGCAGACTTGAATAGCATGCCCTCGCACACACTCATTCTCAGCACCCTAATGCGGTGCACCAATATCCAACAGGTCAATTGTCACTGTACTCGCAGACCCCGTGGGACCAAATCTCCCTCCACCTTTCCACCAATCCCTGCTACCCCGCACCCACATGAGCTGGAGATGGAAGTAACCTTTCCCCAGATTCCAGGCTGATCGCGGACAGAGTCACACTTCTTCAGGGTACCTTGGAAAAAGGTGCGGGGAAAGAATAGATAACAGGCTAATCAGGCAAAAGTCGACAACTGGAGATTCAGCCACTACTCTGGAAGTTCACACACAGGTCTCCACACCGTGGCTTCCGGTGCAGGCCCAGGTCTGCAAAGCATGGGGGAAGGGTCACTGTCAGACACACGCTGATCGCAATAGTGCTCAACCTTGGCAGGCACTCCAATGCACAAATAGTTACCAATTCCGCATCTCCCTGGAATGAGGCACAACATCTGGTGTGTGATGACTTGAGTTGCACCAGACCACCCTGTTGCACACAAAGTATCACTAGTTCCGTACCTCTCTCCAATGAGGCACAACATCTGGTGCACGATGACCTAAGTCGCACCAGACAATTTTGATTACCTACGAAAAGTTACCAAATGCCATACCTCCCTGGAATGAGGATCAGCATCTTGTGCATGATAACTTGAGTGGCACCAGACAATTCTGATTGCACAAGAAAAGTGACCAATGCCGTACCTCCCTAGAATGAGGCACAACATCTGGTGCATGATGACTTAAGTCGCACCCGACAATTCTGTTTGCACACAAATAGTTACCAATGTCCGTATCTCCCTGGAATGAGGCACAACGTCTGGTGCGCGATGGCTTTAGTTGCACCAGACAAGTCCGACCACACACAAAAGGTGCAAGTTCAGCGTTGCCACATGAGGTAGAATGCGGCACTGCTCTGGGTACACCCCCATGTCCGAGGGTTGCAACCTGTGAATTGCACACCACACGCAATGAGCATACATTCAGCGTGGCTCATGAGAGAAATTTGGCACAATAGACAAAGTGGGC
The DNA here is from genome assembly GCF_031143425.1 of Pleurodeles waltl. NCBI lineage: Eukaryota > Metazoa > Chordata > Amphibia > Caudata > Salamandridae > Pleurodeles > Pleurodeles waltl. The sequence goes on from NC_090445.1 coordinate 256,007,915, forward strand.
CCCGTAGGGTCCCGCAACTGGCCAATCTGGTCACAACCAATAAGATGCTTATGCGTGTCATGGCCCCCACGATGAAGAGCCACAATGACTGCAAGCAATATTCTGAGGGCTCCGTGCCAGGCAATCTGGTCTCCAGGCACAATACTGACACAGGCAAAAAGTGTAGGTCCTTCACAGGAGGTCTTTGATGTCCCTGAGGCCTCCATTGAGAACAGGAGGGAAGCCTGCAAACCCTTGAAGAGCACACTTCACAGTGCCACACAGCAGCAGACAGTCTGCCCAGGCCAGCCGTGATGCAGCAAGGGTGTGCAGTCCCATCCAAGGGCAGTAAATACTCCTGTGCACAACATATTTCTCTGGCAGTGTGCACCATGCAGTCTAGGGTCTCAGGTCCCACGTCCCTGCAAGTGTATCTCTCCTTTGCTGCAGTGGGGCACCAGTTTTTATACTGTGCCTTTGAAGTTGAGGTGGTTCAGAGGGTTCCCCTTTGAACCACAGATGCCTCTAAAGTTTTGTCCTGTCTGGCATGGGCCGTGGAATGCAGATCTTAATCTTTAGTGGGACCATGATCTGGACTCAAAGGCCAGTGTCAGAACCTCTCCCTCCAATCTCTCCAGCCAGGCCCTCAAATGGCAGAGGTATGTTGTTCCAGTTGTGTGCTAAAAGTTTATAGCTGTCACTGGGAAATGCACAGATGTGCTCCCCAGGCACCAGTGTGAAATAGAGTCAATTTTAAAAAGGCACACAAAGAGTTTTAGAGCAGAGGAATGCCCACTTTCTAGAAGTGGCATCACTGAGTGATTATTGACAAAACCACTTTTACCATAGGAAGGGGTTTGTTAAGATGATTTCAATAATAGGAAACATTATGAGGCTGCTCCACTGCAATCCACTATTGCAGTTAGGAGTAATGGTAACATTTTTCCATGTTAACCTATGGGCAGAGCAATCCTAATTGGAAGTGAAAACACACATGGGCATTCTTCACTCCCTGAGCAAATGTGCCCTGGCCCACACTCAAGCCTGCAGTGCACTCATACATGCCTGCTGTGACAGGCTCAGTACATATTAAAACACCATTGTGCAAGGGCGCACATGTTGGCCTACAGTGGCAGGCTCCGCACAGGTTAAACCACCATTGGGTAAGTGTGCATACTCTGGCCTACAGTGGGAGGCTCAGTACATATCAAAACATCATTGTGCAAGTCTGCACACACTGGCCTACAGTGGCAGGCTCAGTATATATCAAAACAGCATTGTGCAAGTGCTCACACACTGGTTTGCGCCACTTCACAATATATGTAGGAAGAGCACACACGCTTTACCACTCTACCTGCAGTGAGAAAGTGCCCAGGGTCCTAAGGCCTCTAAGAGAGAATCAGCAAAACCTATGGTAAAAACCGACCTCCTAAGTAGGGAAAACCCATGTGGGGGTTCTTAGCTACCAGGTTCTTAGTCTACCTGTCCTACCCTCTACCTACTACCTGCTCCACCCTCAGGGGGTGCTCTAGGGGTAGTGTAAGGCCTACTCAGGGTTGGCCACTGAGTGCGTAATCCCACCCTGTGCACAAGCAAAACTGCGCCTCACAGGCTTGAACTGGCAGGCTTTTCACATGTTCAAAATGCTTTTCTGGTGGGTGGCACAATCAGTGCAGTGTCCCACCAGTAACCAGGTCTGCACCCACCCCGGGTACGTGGTGTGCCTTCTTACAGGGCACTCCTGGGTACAGCACCTCAACCAATCATGTAAGCACCCATTCCTAGCATGTGTAGGAAGGACGCATGCACTTTCCCACTGCAATACAGTGGGAAAGTACCCAGAGTCCTAAGGCCACACAAAGAAAGTCAGCAAAAAGCCCAGGAGGAAAAAGCAAAAGGTTTCAGGGAAATCCCCCTAAGTAGGGCCATGTCCAGCACTGGACAAGATAGTTCCCTAAAACCTTGAGATAGAAACCATATACAGGGTCCCCAAGTTTTATCAAATTGTGGCAATTTGTGTTTCACTATCGCCGTCAGCTTCTCCATTACAAGAAGTTCCTGTAGTCTATGCTGCCATTCCAGCCACGTTGACATTTATCTGTACCCCATTTACACAGTATGACTTGCTTGGCTGAACAGAGGGCAAGGGTGATAGCCCTCCCCTTCGCTGATCGTAGGGGGTATGCTAGTGTGTTGGGAAGGCTTTACTAGATGAATCTGGGGAACCTGTGTAAGTCAGTGTCATACATCTCATTAATGTCTACCAGGACCTTCATTCAGTTTTGTTGTCATTTAGGACAGTGCAGAGAATGTATGTCTGTGTACCTAGGTGTCTGCATTAATTCCAGCAACCGTCATCACCGCCCTGTTTAACTATTCTAGCAGGGGTGTAGTACCAGTAATGTATAACATTAAGTAAAGAATATTTATTGGAGGTGTTACAGGCCGACACATGGGCTCGGTGTAAGATGTCAGACCATTCTTTAGGGGTAAAGGAGCATTCACACTCTAGTTCCCATTATTGCTGTGCCAGAGATTTTGTATTGGCCATTGGGACATTAAGGAAGGCATAAATATCAGAGAGGAATCCTTTGTCTGTGTAACGAATAAGAAGCCATATCTCAAAAGGTGTGAGGGGTCGGATGGCATGCGGACGTATGTGTGGTTGTGTAACCCAATGTTTAATGGCAACATACTGCCAACGTACACTGGGAGGAATGCCTTCATTAGACTAGATCTGTGCAAAGTCCATAAGACCATCTTTGTCAAATGGTATTTTGCCACTGTGAAAGTGCGGTCCTCTGAAGGGCTGGAGGGAAGTCTTTATTCCCCATAATCAGTGTCTTGACGTGATATGCAGGTGGAGAGCTTCTGGCCAACTACACCTTGTCCCAGGTTCCCATCTTCATCTTAACTATGGGAGAGATATAAACACCTTGTGGTCGGTGTGGCTTGGGTAGCCATGTCACTTTCCAGATGTAGATCCCAGCTACTGATTGGTCTATAAAGCACCAGTTCTTCTCAGAGTGAGGCCTAGACCATGGCACTAAACATTTGAACTGTGCTGCCGGACAATACTGCACCAAGTGTGGAATACCGAAACCACCCTCCGCAGTAGCAAGGTATGCTTATTTCTTTGCCATAGGTGCCTTTTTAGCAGCCCATATGTAGTCTTCAATTAAATGTTGCAGCTTACCAATGACATGTGGGGGCTACCGTGGCAATGTCCGCATTCCATGGAGTATCTTAGGTAGTAAGGGCATTTTAACTACCACAAGCTTTCCCTCCCAAGCATGTAAATCTGATCAGGCAGTGGAGAGCAACATGGCATAATTGCACTCCACTGAATGCTCTAGCGTGGCATGTATGTGCAGGCCTAGGTTTGTGACCCTGTGATTGACCCAAGGAAAGAGGAAGAGGCCTCCTACTTGGAGTTGGTCAGTTTGTGAGATGGTAAGGTTAAGAGCCTGTGATTTCTGGAGGCTTACTTAAAGTCTGAGGCTCTCCCAAAGGCTTGTAACTCCTGCATCAACAGGTAGAGATGTGAAGGGTTGTGTAAGAGCTGTCATGGCGTCATCAAAATATAAGGCTAGCTTATACTCTCAACCTCCTGCCCTCGGTGATACCCGCTATATGGGGGTGTCTGCACACTCTTTTAGTGAATGGCCCCATATAGAGAGCAAAGAGGAGTGATCACAAAAGACACCCCTGTCTAGTGCTGCATGATACTTTTAAGGGTTGCAACATCAGCCCATTAGTTCTGAACTCAGCCTCAGGGTTAGTATAACTGCACCATCTCCAGCACCAGAATCTGGCACCAAGGCTGGCCTTGACCAGCACCAACTGAAGATACAGCCTGTGTGTTAGAAATGCAGGTCTCTAGTTGGCAGAGGTATACACCCTTGTCCATGTAGGAACCACAATCCTAGTCAGAGTAAGTCACAACACAATCCAAATTATCCTGTGCACACGCTCTGGTAGCTTTGCACTGAGCAGTCAGGCTTAACTTTGAAGCAATGTGTAATGTATGTGTGCAATAAATCATACAGAAAGACAGTGAAAACACCACAGAAATACACCACACAGGTTTAGAAAAATTGATAATATGTATCTGAGTAAAATAAGCTCCGAATGACAGAAATCCAATAAGCACAAGCTGAAATTTCACTTTTAAAATATCTAAAAGAGTCTCAATCCTTAGAAATAAATAGTTGTTCCTTTGTAACACACAGTACCTGGGATGCGTCAAAAATAATGACGCACGGAGACTGCAGAGGAGGAGATGCATGGAAAAATAAGATGTTGTGTTGGATTTGCTGGCGCAGCACAGATGCTGCGTCATTTCTTTTCATGCTGCAAGGGTTTGAGTCATTTCTTGGTGTGCAGTCTTGGTTCCTCACTACGAGGCGAGGATATTTTGATGGCCATCAACGATGCATTGAAAATCCTTGATGCGCTGGAAGAAGGAGTAGGCGCTGCATTGATACGGTAGGCGATGCATTGAGTTTTCAGTCGCAAGACAGGTGCTGCGTCAAATTTCCAGTGAAGAGGTCAGTTCTGTGTCGTTCCGGTCGGCTGTGCGCCGATTTCTCAGTCACGATGCAGGCTTAGTGTTGATTTCTGCAAGCATTGCATCAATTTTTGATGCTCAAGGAGTTTCTTGAAGAGGTGAAGTCTTGGTTGGCACTGAGACTTCAAAAACAGGAGACAAGCTCAATCCAAGCTTTTGCAGAGCGCTTTAGGGGAAGGCAGAGTCCTTCTAGCAAAGTCAGAGGCCAGCAAGGCAGCATGGCAATAGCAGGGCAGCAGTCCTTCTCAGCAAAACAGTCCAGATGAGTCCTGTGGGCAGCCAGGCAGCTCCTCTGACAGGGTGAAGGTGTAGGGGAGAAGTGTCTGAGGTGGGGGGGTCAGAGACCCAGTTTATACACCCAAAATTGCCTTTGAAGTAAGGGAGACTTCAAAGTGTGGTTTTGAAGTGCATAAGTTCCCCTTTCAGCCCAGTCCTGTCTGACAGGGTCCCTGTGGGGGGTTATCAGTCCTTTGTATAAGGGCAGGCCACTGCCCTTTGAAATATAAGTGTCAGCCCCTTCACCCTTCCAGTCCAGGAAGACCCATTCAGTATGCAGATGAATGCAGATGTGACTGAGTGTCCTGTGTTTGTGCTTGTCTGGGTGAAATGTAGAAGGGACCTGTCAACCAGCACAGATTAGACGTTGATTGGAGACAGGCTGTAAGGCACAGATGGTTTTATGTGCACAAAAATGCTTACTTTCTAAAAGTGGCATTTCTAAAATAGTAATATAAAATCCAACCTGACCAATAAGCAGGATTCTCTATTACCATTCTGGACATACTAAATATGACCTGGTTACCCCTTTCAGATCAGAATCTACATTCAAAAAGTATATGAGGGCAGTCCTAATGCTAGTCTATTAAAGGAGCAGGCCTCACAGTAATTGAAAACAAATGTAGAAGTTTTTCACCACCAGGACATATAAAACACATATCTACATGTCCTTCCTTTTACCTACATAGCACTCTGCCCTATGGGTTACATAGGGCCTTCCTTAGTGGTGACATATGTGGAAAAAGGGTTGTTTAAGGCTTGGCAAATACTTTTAAATGCCAAGTTGAAGTGGCAGTGAAACTGCACACACAGGCCTTGCAATGGCAGGCCCGAGACATTGTTAAGGAGCTACCTATGTGGGTGGCACAAATAGTGCTGCAGGTCCACTATTAGCATTTCATTTACAGGCCCTGGGCACGTGTGGGGATTTATAAGTAAATCAAAAATGCCAATTTGGGATGAACTAATTGATGTTACCATGTTTAAGGAAGAGAGCCTATGCGCTTTCACACTGGTTATCAGTGGTAAAATGTGCAGAGGCCTAAAACCACAAAAAATAGTGTCAGAAAAGTGGAGGAAGGCAAGCAAAACGTTAGGGGAGGACCACCCTAAGGCTGTCAGGTCTAACATTATGCACTCAGTCAACTGGTTGCAGGAGCGCTGGTGTGCAAGAGTTGTGAATTTTATCCATAAGATGACAGAGGCGTTTGGTATTGTCGCTGCAGCCCCTTTTAGGAACTAACCTAGTCTGATCAGAATCTACGAGGTCCTGAATATATGGGGCACAATGGCCCACCAATATACTGGTGAAGATCTTAACATCTACATTTAGCAAATGAGATGGGGCAATATTAAGAGCAGAGTGTGGGGTCCTTCCCATTTGTGGGGAGTATTGTAACAATAGCCTCTCTCATAGTGTCTGTTATGGAGCTGGAAGCGCTAAAAGAGTTATAGAGGAAGGCCAGTAGGGAAGCCAGGAGAGCATCAAACATCTTATAAATGGCAGAGGTGTAGCCTTCTTGGCCAAGTGTTTTACCTGGCTGAAGGCGAGTTATGGCCATGAGCACCTCATTAGGATGGATATCCCTGTCTAATTGTAAGGCATATTCTTCAGGGATATGGTCCATGTGGACCTGAGCTAAATAGTTTTCAGCGTCCCCCAGTTCAAGCACCTCTGCAGTATATAATGCAGAATAGAAGTGTTCAAATTCTTGAAAAATGTGCATACCCTGATACACCCTGCCACCCTGCAACCCTTCAATCACTGTTATTCTCTGTTTGGGTATCTGAGCGCATAGCCGATGTGCCAAGAGGCGCCCGCTTTATTGCCTCCAGCGTAGCATTTGTTTAGTACGAAGGAGAGCATATTCTGCCTTCTCCATGTCTAGGGCCTTAAGCTGTTTTCGGGCTATTGTAAATTGGCACCATATTTTATGGGAGCCAGATTGATTAAGGGCCTCCTCATTCCTTTAGCTGGCCATCCATATGAAGTTGTTTGTCTTTTCTGTCTCTATTAATTTGGCCAGTGCTAGCTATAAAGTTGCCTCGTACCACTGCTTTCATTGTGTCCCATAATAAGGTGATGGGGGTATCAGGCGTATCACTGGTGCTGAGAAAGGTGCGAATTGTGTCATTGATTTCAGAAATGGTTGAGTCATGTCAGTAACTTATGATTGAGGCACCAGATGGGAGACTGTACCATGTGCAGTGTGATGTGAATAGGAGAATGATTGGAAAGAGCAGTGACGCTGATGTCCACTAATGAGATAGCTGCTGTAAAGTGTGCCTGTAGTGCTTTTCTCTTATTTAGTTTCTAAGCACTAACATAACACAACAGAAATGCACTTCTGAGGTCAAAGAAGACTTTTATTGTTGTTAATTCTTCCCCAACCACAATATTTATGAATGACGAATTAGTAGCTTTCAAGTCCGCGTTAATCAAACAAAATATATCAGTTTGCAATATACACAGCAGGTTATATTTATAAGATATTGAATGCAAAGCAAAACAAATACTTCACAGTGTGGGAACTATCTACAGCTTCATCTTTCTAAGGTCTGCAAGCTGATGACCCCTGTCAGCCGCGAGAAAGAGAGATTCATCTACCCACACAGGATTGCTGGCAGCCTGCGCCAAGCTCCAGCACGAGGTCCGGCAGATTCGAATCTGACTCTCTGCAGCCTGTTACATTCGTTACAAAGGTGTGCCCCCTCCTCTCAGACCTGGGAAACTGAGCAAGCCTTTTGGAGACTGGCCAGGTCTCCAAGACTACTCCTGTTCCCAAGCTCAAGCAGAGAGAACAACACCCATGTACTCTCTCTTATCATGTCTAGTCTACTGTGAGAAAAACATCTTGGTTCTCTTGTGCAAAAACACAGCTTGGAAAAATACAGCTTGGATTCTCAACTGCAATGTCTAACTCCACGTTAAAGGCAATAGGCAGCTAACCTAAATATCAAATGCAATGTATATCATGTCAAAGCCAATAGGCATGTTAAAGGCAATAGGCAGCTAACCTAAATATCAAATGCAATGTCTAGTGTCATGTCAAAGCCAATAAGCATCTAAGCTGAATACAAAATGCAATGTCTTATATCATGTCAAAGCCCATAGGCAGCTGAGCTGAATACAAAATGCAATGTATAATATCATGTCAAAGCCAATAGGCAGCGGAGCTGAATACAGAAAGTAATGGCTAATGCCATGTCAAAGCCAATAGGCGGCTAAACTGAACAAAACATACCATGTGCTACTGGTGAACATTGAGCAACTAATATGCGCAGTGGTGAAACACAAAGTCATTGGTCAAAACAAACTCCATCAAATGGCAGTACATTCCGCCCTTTGACCAATGAATTTTTGTTTCACATATCTCCTGTTTCAAACAAAAACAAAAGCAAACATCAGATCAAAGCAATCCCTGTAAAGCAATAGAAGTGAATTAACACATTGATCTCATAACCTTTCACATTAGATACATCTACATAGAAAAGACTGAGCAATTTGTACTCTGAATGAGTCTCTAATTCAACAGTGTTAGCAATTTGATGTGGCATGAGTTCTGCTCATGTAAAGGTGCACGGTCCACCTGAAAGGTTTGCTGGAAGGTAAGCAAAAGTCAGAGTTCCATACGAGAAGGGAAAAAAAAAAAAAAACACAGCTTAGTTCCAGTGGAAGAATGCAATCAAACAAGTTGAACTTGAACTGAAGGCGCAGTTTGCGCAAAATGGATCCATGGTGCTGGCACTTTACTCAGCCAGGTTCAGGTTGGGGATTCGGTCCCTTCCCCGACCCCACACGCACACACCGGAAGGGGGACCACACAGCACACTCAGGGACAGTGGCGAAACGTGGTAGGATCTGCAAAAGAAACAAGTATGACTTTTCTTGCAAATAACATTTTTCATTTAAACTGCACCCATTCTCTTTCTTTCCCTGTTTTATAATCAGCAGGACGTTTTTGGGGCCCTTTGTTATATTTTCTGCAGGTTCTGGAGGGTCACTTGGGGCTTCAGCCCACACATCAGCACTGAGGTTTTTATCTGCTGCACCACAGCTTCCCTTTTCTTACACTGTCAGAAGGGCTGGGGCAGACTCCTTCTTTACCAAACCTCCATTCACTGCACTTTTGTCAATTTGGGCCATTCTGTCTCCAATTTGTATGAATGAATCAGATTCTTTTCTAGGTATCAGCATAATTTCGATTTTTCCTTGGTAATTTGCAGCAATCACTCTCCCTAAAACCTGCTCAATTTGCCATTTCTGTTCTGGTAACTTTCCTCTCCCCAACTGCTCTGTGACTGCTTGCATGACAGATTGCTTTTGTGCGTGTTGCACAGTTTTTATCAAATCCAGGGGAATGTGCATCCCTCTCATCTCTGCCCACCTGTAAGTGGCTTTTTCTCTCAGTTGTTCACATTTCTGGGGCACCCACTTAGCCATCCCCACTAAGGCAGAATTCTGGGTGTACACTTCTCTCTCTGAATTTTTCTCATTAACATCTGCAAGGTAATTGAACCAGTTAGGTACAAGCCATATGCAAAAACAAGCAGCTAAAACATTAGCAATGAACCAAAAATCAGCGTAAAAATGACACATCTCACGTAGCTCTTGCTTTAAAATCTGACACACATTATACAACGCTGTTCCTTCTACGGCGCCAGAAAACAACATTTCAGTCAATGAATCATTAGTAAAACAAACATGCTTTTTATCTTCAGTGGACACGAATTCAAATGGTGCATTCAACTTCATTGGTAACTCTTTTATCTGTGGTACTCTAGCCCTGTCTTGCAAATACCAGATCCATTGTATGATTCTAGCTAGGGGCACTATTTTCTTCCCTTGTTCTTGAATTACATGTACATCAGTTTTTCCTTCTTGCACTGCGCAGAAACCTGAAGTCTGCATTATTTCATTTGCCAAATCACAAGTGCGCAGCTGCATATAATTTTTCACAGTGACCATATACAAAAGTGTTAGGATTTCACTCAAATGAGGGCTATTCTTTTTCCAAAAATCAAACAAGCTAATGAAAGTCGTCTCTTGCTCTAAAATCTTTCGTTTTACTTGTGCATTTAAAACCCTGGCTCACACGAAAACTCAGTGCAGCTCGGAGCTGTCTTAACCCCCTCATTACTGGAATGGGACAAGAAAGATTCTTCAAAAACAGCCTTTTTATAACTTTCAGTCGGGCTAATTTGCTCACGTAAATTCCTATTTTCATGTTCCAACTTCCTACATTTCTCCTGCATTTCTCTGTAAGCAGATAAAGGTATCCAGACCTTTCTGTCATCATTACTTCCAAAACACACGTTTTCTACATATGTACAACAGAAATTATTTCTCAAAGCATTATCAGGCATTTTAGCTACACATGAATTTTCTTCTGTAATTCCCCAAACAGAAAACAATTCACAGTTTTTCTTAGCACCATCAGGCAGTTTATCAACACATGCATCAGACATGGTCTGCCGTGCTACTGTGATTCTCCAAAAAAACAATTTCTGTAATTCTCCAAACAACAAAAACAATTACACTTTTAAAGTGTGCACTTAGAAATCTACCAACTCGTCAACACCCTCTTAATCACCTCTTAATGACCGACCCCACGACTCCTGGTACCAATTATAGTGCTTTCCTCTTATTTAGTTTCTAAGCACTAACATAACACAACAGAAATGCACTTCTGAGGTCAAAGAAGACTTTTATTGTTGTTAATTCTTCCCCAACCACAATATTTATGAATGACGAATTAGTAGCTTTCAAGTCCGCGTTAATCAAACAAAATATATCAGTTTGCAATATACACAGGAGGTTATATTTATAAGATATTGAATGCAAAGCAAAACAAATACTTCACCGTGTGGGAACTATCTACAGCTTCATCTTTCTAAGGTCTGCAAGCTGATGACCCCTGTCAGCCGCGAGAAAGAGAGATTCATCTACCCACACGGGATTGCTGGCAGCCTGCGCCAAGCTCCAGCACGAGGTCCGGCAGATTCGAATCTGACTCTCTGCAGCCTGTTACATTCGTTACAAAGGTGTGCCCCCTCCTCTCAGACCTGGGAAACTGAGCAAGCCTTTTGGAGACTGGCCAGGTCTCCAAGACTACTCCTGTTCCCAAGCTCAAGCAGAGAGAACAACACCCATGTACTCTCTCTTATCATGTCTAGTCTACTGTGAGAAAAACATCTTGGTTCTCTTGTGCAAAAACACAGCTTGGAAAAATACAGCTTGGATTCTCAACTGCAATGTCTAACTCCACGTTAAAGGCAATAGGCAGCTAACCTAAATATCAAATGCAATGTATATCATGTCAAAGCCAATAGGCATGTTAAAGGCAATAGGCAGCTAACCTAAATATCAAATGCAATGTCTAGTGTCATGTCAAAGCCAATAAGCATCTAAGCTGAATACAAAATGCAATGTCTTATATCATGTCAAAGCCCATAGGCAGCTGAGCTGAATACAAAATGCAATGTATAATATCATGTCAAAGCCAATAGGCAGCGGAGCTGATTACAGAAAGTAATGGCTAATGCCATGTCAAAGCCAATAGGTGGCTAAACTGAACAAAACATACCAGGTGCTACTGGTGAACATTGAGCAACTAATATGCGCAGTGGTGAAACACAAAGTCATTGGTCAAAACAAACTCCATCAAATGGCAGTACAGTGCCGAGGTAAGAAAGAAGTCTATTCTGGCATATTTTTGGTGGGCTGCCGAGAAGTATGTATAATCTTTTACTGCCAGGTGACCTAAGTGCCAAATGTCTACCAGCCCCACGTCCCCCCGCCATTAGAGGCCTGTCGGTGTGAATGCCCCTGTCCACTCGGTCCTCTGAGCTGATCTGTTCAGGAGTGCATCTGGGACTAGGGTCAAGTCTGCACCTATAACAGTGTCTGCATTGGGGTGGTCATCACTTGACTCACAGCCACCAGAAGGAAAGCCTCTTGATGATCATTTGGGGCATAGATGTTAGCAAGTGTGAATGTGTATGCGTTCATCGAAATGCACAAGGAAAGTAGTCTGGATGACCCAACGAGGGAAGTGTGTGGAAAACAGAACCGCCACCGCTGCCTGTTTCCCTGGACCAAAGGAACAGAATTGGTGGCCAAACCAAGAGGACCGCAGGCTTTTCCAATCTATTTGAGAAGATGGTTTTCTTCGATAAGGTAAATATTCCATTCGGAATCTCTGAGCATGGAGAGAAGCGCCAAGTGTTTAACTAGAGCATTGAGACCGCCGACGTTTAGTCTAAGCATTTTAACCATTTGCTAGAATGTATAATAAAGCCAAGCAAATAGGGATGGGTTGAGCAGAAGTGCATCCACCCCATCGGGCCTGTCTAGTAATCAAGACCTGAGGTGACGGCATTAGTGCATGAGTCATAGAGCAAGGGATGAGGGGAGGTAACACAGAACAGTACAACTGAGACATTCCCCTCCTGGGAACATGGTGAACAGAGTGTAAGGGGGTCAATGTTGTCAGTGATTGATTGTCTCTGTGCTAGAGGTGGAATGAGGTCAGAGCTCTGCCACATTAAAGACGTGTTAGCAAAGAGGTGGTAAGGCAGCTGGGGCTTCTTAAGTCCAAGCTGAGGGGCCCCAGGTACTTTGTGAATTGAGCCGGGTGTTCGGCAGGTAAGGCGCAGGCAGTCCTTCCTTCTGTTAATCATTATCAGGGTCTGATATGCTGTCCAGGAGCTGGAGCTGAGGTATCAAGGCTGTTCTTTCTTTCTTTGTGGCTCTCTGTTGTATCAAAGTACTTTTTTGCTTATAGTGAGGGGTGCCATGACTTGGGGGATGAGTGTGGTGAGCTTTTTGGCCTCAGGTGGTTGGTCTCCTCCTCCTGCAGTGCCTCAAAGTCCAGTATTGAACAAGCTTCCTACAAGATGTGGACAGAGTGGGTACCATAATTCCAGATGAAGATGATCCCAAAACAGTGACCCCACTTAAACCGTACACTGTCACTGAGTGTGCAGGAGTTCCTCCTGGCAGGGCCCCCTTCTCCTGTAGGAATGCTGTTGTGGGTTGAAGTGCCCTAGGACCCTGTAGCATTATAGGAGACAAGTCTTGGAACACCCAGACCTTCACTCCCTCAAAGGTGATAGCATTCTAGTCTCTCACCGCCGACTTGATGGCTTCTTTCTGATGATAGTGGTTCAAGCAAGTCAGGATATCCTGTGGCATGCCAGGGGACTTAGTTGGTGGGCTGGCTGGTGTGATCCAAAACAATGTCCTTGTCCGCAAGGTCTGATGCCACATGGCGGAACAGACGGATGACATAGTCCTTCAGTTTCCCAGAGTCTGCCTGCAAAGAAACTCTTTGATTCTGTTATAAGAGCACATTGATCTATTTTCAGGATCTTCCAGGTGGTATTGCAGCCCTTCGTTTTTGTTGCTTAGTTCTAGTAATTCTTGATGGTGGTCAATGGGTTTCTTTTCACAAGGGTCTTTGACTTGTTCCAAGGTGTGACTATTCTTTAGCCCAGTTCACCCAGGTCTTTCTTAATGTCCTTGACATCTGCTGCCAAGTCTTGTTTGAGGGCAGCAATTCCAACAGGCCTTATCCCAATGTACGATATTGTCACTGAGTGTGCAGGAGTTCCTCCTGGCAGCACCCTCTTCTTCCTCTCTGTATGGTACCTGGGCCTGTTGCCACACCAGTAAATAAATATGCGCAAATTGTCCCTTGGGGCCCTGAAATATAGCACCTCACCTCTACCATGATGCATGTACCTCCCAGCGCCTCGCCACAGTCCCAGGGCCACCCATTGTGGATTTAGCTGGTTCTAGTTGACCCCAGGTGTGCCAGAGATGCCTCATATCATGGATGGGCCTGCTTCAACCCTCCGTCACTGCCATCACCATCAGGGCATGATGCTGGCTTCCGTGCCTTACTAGCGTTCCTGCCAGAGAGTTGGCCACATATTACCGCCTAATCACCACCACAGGCCTCACCACTATCATGTCTGGAGCAATTGAGGTGTGCAGGAAGAGCAAGAGCAATTCAGTTTGGCCCGTGGGGCCATAGGGATCAAGACCCATAGAGGCTGCCATTTTAGCAGCGTTGGCGCTCTTCCCGGCACCCCAGAGATCTCACCAGTGGATGTTGTCTCAACCTTACAAGTGCAAAGCTCCTGCTCGGTGTGCCCAGGGTGCTTCCCTCAGAGTACTGACTTGTGGTAGTCCCGAGCACAAAGCACCCACTACTTTGCAAATGCGGAGCTCCGTGGAAGGGCAGCTACTTAGGAGCCATTTTGTACAGCCCCATTAAAGTTGCTCAACTGCTAGTCTAGTTCAGGTTTTCATACCTGTTTCTTTTTCCTTTCCACCATCGCCGTTTCTTCCTTGATTTATTTCTGGTATTCCCAATCCTTTATGTTTCCTGTCATGTGATGTTTGATGTTGTTTCCTTTTTTTTGTTCTTTTACTACATTAAGTCTCCGTCTGGTTGGAGGGTGCATCACAACAAAGCTGTGCTCCTTTGCTTGTTTCCATTCTCCTTCCACTTGCTGATCCCGATTCCTCACTTCTAAAGAATTCCACTCCTAAAGAATTCCACCGTTAGATTCTGGATTCCTTATTTTCTTCAACCCTTTGACGTCTTCGTCCAGCAAGTAGGTTTTTTACACCTTTAGCTTTTTGCTCCTGAGAAAGTGGCAGCTTCTCAAAAGCTCTTGCTTCCTACATATTCCAGTGCATATTTCAGTGTGTGGTGACATTATGGCTTCCAGAAAGAGTCACCAATGCATTGGACAGCAGAAGACCCAGACTGGATTATGGGTAAGCATCCAGAACAGAATATCTGCATGGTCCATTCACCTGGAATCAGCCGGGCTGTTTCGGAGTTAGACCCCAAGAGAGTGGTTCCAGTCCGTGGGTGCTAATAGGATTCAGGAGTGTTTGAGTCCTTGAGTGAGTCCTCACCTTCCAGCAGGAGTCAGGGGCCGTGTTCTAGCAGGAACTTCTTCAGGTGGCCTGTTTGCATGTCCACAAATGTTCTGGGGTAGTGGAGGGTGAGGTGCCAGATTTTTCCTGCACATTAGCCACTTATTGAATAAATTCTGCCATCCAGTCAGAATAAATTCTGCCAACCTATCCTAACTATTTTCTTCCAATCCTCCACCTCCATATGCAGCACGTTCTCGTTGGCTTATTGTAAGATTACCCAAGATATGGCTTAACCCAGCTGCCAACAGGCAGGTTTGTCTTCAGCACCTTAGTTGCCCCTCTGTTTAAATGTGCTCTCCTTCCATCTGACATGGCTCTACTGGTTCTCTTCCATAATGCGACTGGAGCAAGGCTGTCTAGGAAGATCCTAGGAATGAATAAGAGGAGGCCTGTTTGGCATATTTATGTCAAAAGAGATAGTGCTAAAGTTGTCTTTCACTCTTCTAACTATACCTGTCCATTCCATGACAGATAATTCCTGCATTGTGGTCATGAGCTAACACAAACATTTACCCTTCCTGGGCTTAGAGGTAGTCTATTTCCTCCAAGCCAGTGTCATTAACTTTGCCAACCTATAGTGTTTATTCCATCTGTGGTGGTGTGGTGAATGCTAGAACTGGCTCAGGCAGCCTAAAGTGCATTTTGACAAAGTTACTTTTCCACTTAAATTATCAAAAATCTGATTTTACCATTCAATTGGATTTTTGATTATTCTGTAAGAAATCACTTTGAAGCATTTTTCCAGCATTTCCTAAGTGGAGATAGGAAATAAGCATTTTAATCTCATTTAAGCCTGGGTTTTCTTTTACATGGAGAGCACACTAACCCCAATGTTGTATGTTCTATTATTTAAAGTATACTATATATATATATATATATATATTGCATTATATATTAGCTCCATGCCCTATGGACTTACAAGCTGGGGTGACTTAGGAGTATTCGGAATTCAGCTTCTGCTGCATGGCAAAGACACATTTCCCTGCATGTCTCGTTGTAGTACGTGTAAACAGTTGTCCACCCACAGCACATTGGTACTCTTGGCAGTCACATATTTTTGTCATATGTGTGGGTGCTATAAATACTCACTGCAACACACATCTGAAATTTAACCTGACATGCTGTAGGTGTATTTTCTTCACCAATGATCTTTTGTGACCGATTTTGTGAAACCTATTTAAACACTACCATTTTAGGGTCAGACCACACTCACTGTGGCACTGATTAGCAGTGTTGCATATCATAGAGTCCTAATACCTGCAAAACTAGCCTCCAAAAAAAGGCAAAAATGTCTGGGATGACCTTGGTGAAAAGGCAAATTTGCTGCACTACTGCTTACACAGGGCGCTGGTGAGAGTGAATGCATTTATCAGTCTCGGCAGTCACTGGGTGGGCATCTTAGTGTTACTGTTGTGTTATGAATGTGTCCCAATTGTCACAATGTGTATATTGGCCAATGTACTCTCATAAAACGTAAACCAAGAATGTGTGTTTGGGAATCTCTACTCAGAGCATTAGAGACCTTGTGTGACTTCTCCTGTGCATAAACTTGCAATTTTACATTTTTTGGAGGGCACTATTCCTCTCCTGTATTTGGACCAGTTAAGAAAAACAATAGGTATTGGCAATGCCAATAGATCTAGTGCTGGCTTTGACTTTGTCAATGCTTGTTTTTTCTTGCCATGGTTTCAGTAAAAATGTATTGTTGGAGGAAATGCTGGGACATCACCAATAGTTGAAAAACAAAAGGTTGAAAGCAAATTATTTTTGGTCTCAAAACGCACATCTTGTCCCTGGCATTAAACAGAACTACTTTGTGTGTGATGTGCTCCTTCTTAAGAGGTCAAATGGTCTAACTCACAGTGAAGTTACCCAGTGGTTAAAGACGGCTGATTGAGTAGTGTATGTGTTATGCTGTATGTAAAATTAAAAGGCCTTTCAACTGTGTCTTTCGTGTATTGCTCCTAGAAGTACCTTACATCCGAATTTTCAATATTGAAGCCCATATCACGTTCTCTATCTGACAATTGCAAAAGCCCCGAACTTCCATTCCCAAACTTCATGCTGCCATGCCCCCCGGTGGGGCTAAGATTGCCCAAGCTCGAACTCCACCATGATGCACAACACTTCTGTCAAGTACCCTGTTGTTAGACTTTTGAGTTTATGCAGGGTTATCCCCAATCTTTTTGCCTCCTGTCTCCTCTTTTTTCTGACCTATTGCTGTTGGCTTTTGAACTCTGAGCACTTTACCACTGATAACCAGTGCTAAAGTGCATATGCTCTCTGAGCAGGTTGTATGTAATTGGTTTATCCATGATTGCCATATTTGATTTACTAAGTCCCTAGTAAAGTGCACTAGAGGTGCCAGGGCCTGTAAATCAAATGCTACTAGTGGCCCTGCAGCACTGGTTGTGCCACCCACATAAGTAGCTCTGTAATCATGTCTCATACTTGCCACTGCAGTGTGTCTGTAACTTCGACTTGGCAAGTGTACCCACTTGCCAGGCCTAAAACTTCCCTTTTCTTACATGTAAAGCACCCATAAGGTAGGCCCTAGGTAGCCCCAAGGGCAGGGTGCAGTGTATGTTTAAGGTAGGACATATAGTAATGTGTTTTATATGTCCTGACAGTGAAATATTGCTAAATTCGTTTTTCACTTTTTCAAGGCCTGTCCCTCTCATAGGTTACTATGGGGGCTACCTTTAAATCTGATTATAGTGTAGATTCCCTTTGGGAGCGGATGGACATGTGGAGTTTGGGATCTCTGAGCTCATCATTTAAAAATACATCTTTTAGTAAAGTTGATTTTAAGATTGTGTGTTTGAAAATGCCACTTTTAGAAAGCGAGCATTTTCTTGCTTGTACCATTTCTGTGACTCTGCCTGTTTGTGGATTCCCTGTCTGGATCAGTTTGACAGTTGGGCTGGTTGCACCTCACACTAGACAATGACACAAGCTGGGGTGTAGTCTGCATTTCCTGATGAGCCATCTGTGCTAGCAGGGAGGGGATGAGTGGTCACTCACACCTGAGAAGGCTGTGCCTGCCCTCACACAATTCAGTCTCCAACTCTCTGGTGAGTGTCTGGGGCCTTGACTGGGCAAGGCAGGATTTCACATTCAAAAGAGACTGCTTTGAAATAGGCCTGCTTCAACGGACAAATTGGGTATGATAAGGGCACCCAAAACCACAGACTTTAGGACACTTCTGGAAACCAAGAGAAACCTCTGTCTGGAGAAGAGCTGAAGAGCTGAGGAAGACGAGCTGCCCTGCCTGTAACTGTGCTTTGTGGAGCTATCCTGCAGTTGCTGCTTCTGCCAGAGTAAGAGGGCAAAGACTGGATTTTGTGTGCCTTCCGTCTTGTGAAGATGATGCCCTCTTCATAGGCAATGATGCCCTCTGCATAGGAAATGATTAACTGACCTCCTTGGCGGAACGAGGACATTACAGTTATCAGATACCTGTTCAGAGTTGGTACTTTTTAATTCATTTGAAGATCTATAGACAAAATACAGACTGGACATATCCCAACATTGGAGACATATACGCAACTTCAACATTGCCTGTACTGCAGAATGAACAGCAACATTACCTATCTTACTAAGTCTGCCTGATATAAATACCCTAGCATGATGGAGAAGCTACAAGAAACTGATATCAGGCCTTTATGAGACATGCAGGGAAACTTTATTTTTTCAGCTTACCAGGAAACCACCAAACTCTTGATGGCAGACTAAAATGCAAAATACATATACAGAGGAAGACTGAAAGGAAGTCCTCTGAGACAAAGGATTTATAGACGCACATAATAATTTTAGTTATTTTAGAATCCTTGATGATTGGCATTTGTCCCCTCTCAAAGTACACTGAGCTAGTGTGTTTCTTGACCCTCAATTTTTGAGATGCAATCATCCTTTAGGGGATATGCTGCACTTTCTGTGGTTCTGCCCTACTCTACAGACCTACTGGGTAGAAATTAGGGTACAACTAGTATGTAAAGCCAATAAGGCCAGACTCCATTTTGAGCAGGCCAAGACCCCAGAACTTATGAAGAAGTCAAGTCATCCAGACAGTGAAATCGATATGAACACCTAATACAACATCAATCTGGGACAATCGTCTTGTTATCTATATTCAAGGTCAGCCAACAATTAAACATAAACAATGTAGTCTGAACTGACATATGCTTACCATATTTGTTCACACTAATGAGTCTAAGACTAGCACATTGATGCACACAGGATATGCCAGAAGTTCCACAAAATTTTTATATCAGCGATCAACAGGATAAAAGGCTCATCATGTGGCCATTGGGTTAGAGGTTTCTCATACCAGATTATCACAAGATGCTGCCAGAAGATGTTGCCAGAAACTGCCAAATTGCTGTAGTGCCACAGCATCCCATCTTATGTGGAAAGCTGAGACCAAGTCAAGTTTGGGAGGAGAGGAGCTGAGCTTAGCTGACATTTGCTCACCATTCAAGGGAACACTCTCTCTCTCTCTCGGCTACTGATAACTACAGATTCTTGCTGTAACCAGGTATTTTGTGTCCTGAGTCCCCCAAAGAAACTCTAGATGCATGTTAAGCTACTCCATGCTTTGGTAGCATAGCACACAGAAGTAGGTGTTAGGGTTTTAGGTGGTCAGATGATATTTCCACTATGGTAGGAACGTTCGTGTAATTTTCCTTGCTTGTAACATGCGGTAGTGCAGTTTAAATAATATTCTGTGTGGTTAGTTTACGTGTGGCAAGCAACTGAATGAGACTGTTGAAATAAAAGACTTTTAAGCAAAAAGGGCCTAATTAGGAGTTTGGCAGACGGAATGACCCGTCCGCCGAAATTCCGATGGGGAGGTTGCTGCCATACTGGCTACCTCCCCTCTGGACCCATTATGACTTTCCCACTGGGCTGATGGCCTCTTTGTTGTAATCCCATATAAAAATTGGTAACTGCTTCATTCTGTGACTACCACGTATCACCTGCAGGGTTGCAGGGTTGCAAGATCTGTGCAAAATGTACTTATAACATCCTAGTCTATATGTCAAAAATTTAAATTTTTCCAGATGTTAAAATTGGGCCACATATCTTTCAAATGTTATCTTCCTTCTTGTGGAAAAACTTATTATGGAAAAGCATGGAAAAATAAGATATTATACTATTTTTGTTGTGCTAGTATAATAATGAAAAGAGGAAATGCATTTCCCTAGTTTCAAAAGGGAAAGATGTATTTTAAGCAAAATTAGCTATTATATTATATATGTAGTATTGATCATGTTTAATCATTATTCGTGGGCCGGCATTTTTTCCAGTAACATCTTTATTATACTTGAGATGACATAAGCAAAATGATGTATTAAACGTAATTAGCAAGGGTTTCACAATCGATTTTCTTCGTGTGAAAGGGCTTCTGACTTTCCTTTTACAAACCACTGTTCTAAAGTGTGCTGGCCCACATCAGCAAAAAAGACTACAATTCCCAGAGTGCACTCACTTCTTAAATGAAAATCAAGGTCTAGAAAAAAGGGGCCTTGTGTATTATTGCACAGGTCATATCACATATGTTATGTTTGCACAGCATTTGCAATATATTCTGACCATGCAGTTGCAAAGTACATGGTCACAAAGAGTCCGGAAAACTTACCTCACCAGTAGTCCTGGGGCTAAACTCCTGAAAATCTGTAGGACTTGATGCAAATGCGGAGAAGGAAGATTGCAAGCAGGGGCGTAGTTTGGTCAGTAAGATTAGGGGGGGGCAGGGGGTGAGCTTCAGATCCCAACAATCACAAGGGTTCAAATACATTACATGAGAAGCATGGTAGGAGGGGAGTTTAAGGACGAGTAGGAAGGAAGAGGGGAGTAGATTGTTGGGGTACTTGAAACTAAGTATTTCGTCAGATAAACTGGTTTAAGACCTTTAAAACAGAGACAAGGGTTTGTTTGTGTGTGTATGTAAACTCCAACGTGAAATCTGACAAACACCTCACAATACCCAATTTAAAGCACCAGTACCCGACTATTTACTACAGATTACATGTATAATGGGGGTGGAACATCCCAAAACAACCCTCTTGAAGCTACGCCCCTGCTTGCAAGGAACAGCAGAACCCCATATCTTCTTTTGAAAGGTGCCTTAAATGGACAAGGATGCGATGGTAAATTAGTGAAGAGGAAATTAGGGAACCGTGTGATAGAGCAGGGAACTGTAATCTGCCTCCACCATTTGCCGACAATAGTAATTTGCATATTCCCTCAAGGACAGCTTCCACTGTTCAAATCATTACCAAATGACAAGGGAAGTTGATAGCATTTCAGTGCTTTGTAATTACATGAACAATCACAAAACATTGACAAATTCACTTAAGAAATACAAGGAAGAGAGAACGTCTGCTTCCCGGCCCCTTTCATTTTGATTCGCAAAGAATCATAATGCTGCCACTGTGAGTCACAAAGAGTATTTCGATTTGCACTGTCCTTTGAATACATTACGATTTGGTTTTTGACCTTGTCCGTTGTGAAGGCTATGAGAGGTTAAACAGCCATTTATGCAGTGGGCTAATGGTCATTAGCGCATATGGGTAGATCTGGGGCCGTATTACATATACGGTACACTCTCCCTGTTTGTGCTGTGGTGCACCTTTAAATGGGTGTGAAATACAGAGCAGCTGCTTCAAAGCCGCTCCATGTTTCATGGTGCAAGCAGCATCCTGCCTGCACTTTAAAAAGGGATGAGAGATATCCTTGTAGGCAGATGCAGTGTGTAACTGCACCTACCTGCAAGGGGATGTCTGGGTGGTCCACTGGGACTCACTTTCTCCCCTCCAGAGGGCTGCCTTTAGGAGGGGCGCTGGAAGTGCACCACCTTTTTGTAACCCACTTTCAGTGCATCTCCTAAAGGCATGTTTGACTTAATACAGTGCGAGCGCAGCGGCAAAATGATTCCTTTATTTGAATGGGACCACGCCCCCATACAAAGGAGGAAATGCCCTCTAATGATAGCGCTGGCTCTACATGTGCACCAGCACTATCTGTATTATAGAAGGTGCCACACAAACTTCTGTTTCCCCTTTTGTAATACGAAAGTGACCCAGTGGTGCACAAAGCGAGCCCACATGCCTGTTGTAATATGGGCCATAATGAGAACACAGAGGGTGGACTTAATCTTTAATGCTATGTCATCCCGGCACCTGATTGCTATTAGGAAGCATGACATTTTATTCTCATCAAAAAGGCTTCTCAGAAATATTGAGACAGTGGGATTTGAATTAATTGACCACCTTTACAAAGACGACATCTAAGAGCAGAACAAAATGGAAAAATGCAGTTTCCACTGAAAAGCAAGCCTGGGTAAAGCGAATTGGTTTTGCCTGCTGCACAGCTATTGGCATTGTCAATGTCTTTTAGCCATGATGTACAGGAACGACTGCTGTGCAGCATGGGTAAAATTAGGAAGGCAGCACTTGTCAGAGAGGAAGGGAGGAGGCAAACAAGAATGTGGGAGGGGGATGGAAGGGACTGGCAATCAGCACCAATGTGGAAGGGATGAGGTAGGGACGGGGGAAGTAACAACAGTGGTGGAGGGAGGCGGGGAGGCAGGGCAAACAGCAACTCAATGGGTGGAATGGGGCAAAGAGCAACAACAATGTGGGAATGGGTGAGAAAGAAGGGCACGCAACAACAACATGGTGGGGCAGGAGGGACGGGGCAAGCAACAACAATGCAGGAGGAACAGGCAAGTAGCAACAACACAGGAGGGTGAGGGGGTGGGGTAAAACAACATGGGAGGGACAGGGCAAGCAAGCAAAAATTCTGAAGGGGGCAGGAGTGATGTGGCAAGCAAGCAACAATGTGGGCAGGAGAAATGGAGTAAGCAAGCAACAAAGCATGAAGGGCAGGGCATGGAAGCAACAATGCAAGAGGGGTAGAAGAAATGGCAGGGTAAACAACAACGCAGAAAGTTAAGCAAGAGCGGATAAAGTGTGCTGGTGGGACTGGGTAAGCAAGCAACAAAGCAGAAGGAGCGGGTGGCATGATGCAAGCAAGCAACAAAGTGGAACAGGCAAAGGGAAAGCAAAGTGAGAGAGAGCAAGCTATAGCATGGGGCAAACAATAACACAGAGCAAGATTGAGGGAGACCGTCTGCAAATGAATGCTATTTTATGGAGTGCTGCAACTAAAAGAAAAAAGTAGCTCCAAAAGTGTCAGCAGTGGAAGGAGATTGAACAAGGAAGCAGTACTAATGCCATGCACTAGAGGAGGAACAGCAAACAAAGAGAAATTGTAGCTGGCTGGCCACATAGAAGCAAGGAAATGAGAATGACAGTAAAGCCAGCCAATGATAAGCAGTGGGTGGGCTTTCATCCCCTGTAAGAAGACAAAGGCCCTCATTACAACCATGGCGTTAAATGCCCCCTACCGCCGTGCTGACGGCCGGCAACATACCGTGACCGCGGCGGTATTCCGCTACGGGTATTATGACCCACACCAAGAAATCCGCAACTATACAAACACCCACACAAGTCCGCCAGACCAAAGGTCAGTGATAAACTGGTGTTACGCCAACAGGAATTCTCCCACAGTATCACAACCCACGAATCACCGTGGCGGTCTCTCAACTGTGGTAAACCATTGGCAGTACACACTGCTGCGCTCAAAATAGACACACATTTACAAAACACCACCACATTGGACAATTCAAACTACACACACCTGACACACATACACACACCACACCCACACACCCACACCACTATAAAACACACACCCACATTACCCACAACCCTTTCAACGAAAAAAAGATTGCTAACAGAGAGCAACACAAGCCAGGAGCACCCACTCAATCTAGGCCACAGAACACCATCGCCCATACACCATCCAAGCACCTCACAGCACACACCCTAACATATCACTTCTCACATCACCCCACACATCCTCACATATATCTCTCACACCACATCCCTGGGACCCCAAAGACACCCCAGGTTTTCAGAGGAGGAGCTAAGGGTCATGGTGGAGAAAATTATCCAGGTGGAGCCACAGTTATTTGGATCACAGGTGCAGCAGACGTCCATTGCAAGGAAGATGGAGCTATGGCGGAGGATCGTGGACAGGGTCAACGCCGTGGGACATCACCCAAGAACTAGGGATGACATCAGGAAGAGGTGGAATGACCTAAGGGGGAAGGTGCGTTCCATGGTTGCAAGACACTAGGAAGCCGTACAGAGGACAGAGGACTGGCGGTGGACCCCCACCTCCTTCCCCACAACTAACAACATGGGAGGAGCAAGTCTTGACAATAATGCATCCTGAGGGCATCGCAGGAGGACTGGACTCTGGTAAGTCACATATTTACTACTTTATCCCCGCACCGCCTGCATGCCATCACAAACTCCCACCCCTACCCTAACCCCCATCACTCCACCACCTCACATATAACCCACCATCACAACCCACCCATCCCAATACCAAGCCCTGCATGTAACACCAATGCATGGACCGCCATCACAGACCTGCATGGACACCCATCACCACAACATGCCCAGTATAGAGACTCACCCAGCCCACAAAATCACCATGAACACAAGGCAAAGCTGACAGGAAAATCACAATCATACAGGGAAACACAACCATGCACAAGATGGCACACGCAGATACACTAACACTGCATTTGCATCCCCACAATTCCCCTACTCAACGTCACCAGAGAGGAGGTGCCATCTACATCCAGTCCCCCCTTGAAGAGGCCCACAGTGACGACAGCAGCTCTCCATGCCTGGATCAGGGTTACCCTGCCACAGTCCCAACTCACCACAGAGCCTCCCCCCCCAGGAAACACCAGCACAGCACCCACCCAGTGGGCCCATGCCACTGTCCCTAGGACACGTCAGTCAGCAGTGTGTCCACCACTACAGGGACCCCAGGCAACCCCACAAACACAAGATGATCAGGGACCTGGGGTCAGTGGAAGTGGGCACACAGTTCAGGGGACAGAGGCACATGACAACAGGGAAGCTGGGAGGACTGCTGTGCGACAGGGAGAGGACAGGCCCAGGGAACCCAATCTCTAGGAGGCACTCACCAACATCCTGGGAGCATACCACCATTCCCAGGAGACCATGGGCCAGATACTGGCAAAGTTGCAGGAGACCCAGCGGCTGCAGGAGGGACAGTACTTGGGGATCAGGGAGGACCTCAAACAGATCTACACCATCCTGGTCACCATTGCAGGGGTGCTGGCTGACATGACTAACACCATGAGAGAGGCAGTGGCACACCAACGGGTCCCCCTGTCACTAGCCAAACTGATGAACAGCCTTCCTCTGCCAGTGCTAGTGGACAGGAGGCCCCCGCCACAGGAACAACAGGCCACCAGCACCCCACCCCTTGCAGAAGGAGAACTACACCGCAAACAGTCCCTGCGATCCAGGCAGAAGCCAGAGAATATTGCCAAGACCCCGCCAGGAAATAAAACTCTCCCGATTGTCACCCTTCTGTCACACTCTGTCTCCCTGTCCACCTTGAACTGCCATTGCTCCCCTTCCTATGCCCCATTGGACAATGCGCCTGGGATACCAAGAGACAGGACTCTACCCTGGACTTTCCTCCACCGTCAGCCGAGCCCATTGCACATCCCCCTCTACTTATGAGCACGTAAATAAACACCCTTGGATCAAATACTAATCGGGAGTCTGTCAAATGATTCATATATGTATTAGTTCAACATTATCAAAGCATTGCATAGCTTACATCAGGTCTGACTCCAATTGTGCACACAGTCCTTTGACTGTGGCACGATCAAGTCTGTAGCTTATGATAATGTGTCTGTCCTCCATTGTCACAAGGTCCACCAGGGGTCTGTACACTGGAGGATTCCGCCATCTCATATTCAGCCTCAGCGGTTGTAGCTTATGGAAGAAAACAGTGAGCAGAGGGTCATATTCACACATCTATTTCACTAATGATGATTTGTTCACTTTACAGAACTAGTATGTGAATCAGACAATCAGTTGCTGTACCAAGTCTGCTGTGACGCAGTTAGGTGCCATGCCCTGTGCCCCCCTGAAATGGTGGCTGCCTGACCTGTGAGGAGGGACAAGTGGAAATGAGGTAATTCCGCTGATGTTGTGCGCCGTCGTGGTAGGCTGTCGAAGACCACCACGCAACTTCACATTGGTTATCATTGGGCCCTATGGGTTCCAGGAGCCAATGGCGATGTACACAGGTGGTGACGGTATGCACCGCCGCGGACGTGACCGCCATTTTCTATCTGTTCACTCACTTGCTACCTGACCTTCAACAGGAGAGGACCTACACTGCAAGTGCTGCTGTGACCTGTGTCTGGAAGCGACAATGAATCATGTGTCTGGGGAAAGCGCCCCTGCCTTCACTGCAGAGAAGTTGGAGAAACTGGTGTATGGGGTACTACCCCAGTACACGTTACTCTACTGTCCTCCAGCCAAACTGTGTACACTGTGAGCATAATGCGTGGGCCATGAATGTATGAAATGCTGTGTGTGTAAGCCACATGTAGGTGGGGCAGAGGTGTCCTGGCCAGAGTGCTGCATGTAAGGTGGTCAATGTATATGCGTTAGGGGATGGGAGGGATATGGTGGGCCATGAGCGTGACGGTCAGGACGGTTGACGAATTCCCTTTTCTGCTGTCTTTTCCATGCAGGTCAGCGCCCACCAGAAATAAGGGTATTTGGCTTGCCATCGCCAAGGAGGTGTGGACCCTGGGGGTCTTTGACAGGCGGAGCACCTTCTGCGGCAAAAGGTGGGAGGACCTGCGCCACTGTGCAAAGAAGACAGCTGAGGCCCAGCTGGGGCTGGCCTCCCAACGAGGAAGGGGTGCCCGTTGCACCATGACCCCCCTGATGTTCTGCATCCTGGCGGTGGCCTATCAGGAGTTGGATGGGCGCTAGAAGGCATCACAGCAGCCACAAGGGGGTGAGTACAGAGTCTGAATCCTGACTTTGCGTGCGTTAGGAGTTACCTGGGTGGGGGATTTGGGCTATAGGTGCCCCTAGGCCAGGGCGAAGATGGCAGGGTAGGTCTCTTGTTGGGCAGGCTCTGAAGCACTCCTACCCCAATAGTGTCAGTGGGCATCTACTACTGGGAAGGCTCCTGTGGGTTTCAGGTGTGCAGCTAATGGTGGTGTGCATTGCACCCCATGGGCTGGTGGCTATGTCAGTAACTGGTAGTGTATGGTCTAGTGCATAGAGCTGCTCCCTGTGAGTTGTATACGCCAACGGTAGTGGTGTTGCTGGCATTGACCAAGTGTATCCTCTGTCTCCCCCCCCTTTTTGTTTTGTCACCCTATCCTTTTGTGCATTAGCATCATCAGTCGGAGGAGCAGAGGCACCAGTGACGGAGGGAGCTGCATCCTACATTGGCCTGGAGTCCGAATCCACCGATGCTGAGGGCACCCGTGGGACAGAGGGTGAGGGGAGCACCACGACGGGGACAGGAGGGGAGACCACAGACAGCGACTCCTCCTCCGATGGAAGCTCTCTGGCAGTGGCGGACACCTCTGTGCCCACCCCAACAATAGGTACAGCCGCCACCCCCCTACCAGCACCACCCTCCCAGCAGCCCCTCAGTGTGTTTGCGTGCCAGCTCACCCAGGAGGGTGGGCATGTCCTTCGCCCCAGGCACCTCAGGCCCTGCCCCAGTCAGCCCTACTGCCCTCATTGAGGAGGCTAGTGACCTCCTGAGATCCCTCACTGTTGGGCAGTCAACCATACTGAATGCCATCCAGGGTATTGAGAGGCATTTGCAACAAAGAAATGCATACCTGGAGGGCATTCACTCTGACGTGGCGGCCCAACAGAGAGCATTTCAGGCTCTGGCCTCAACACTGATGGCAGCCCTTGTACCTGTCTCTTGCCTCTCCCCTCTGACTTCCTCTACCCAGACCCAATCCCCCCAACCCCAGCCTATCCCAAGCACACCCTCAGACTAGCATTCACCCAAATTCACACCCACAATCAGTTCAGGCAAACACAAGCACCATAATTCATCTCACAGGCACTCACACAAGCACCATCCCCATGCAGACACACCAACATCGACTGCCTCCATTGTGTCCCCCTCCTCCTCATCATTCACCTCCCTCCCAGTAGCGTCTCCACTCACACCTGCATTTACTACATCCTCATCCACTACCTCCATCACCAGCACGCCCATCACAACACACCCCTCACGAGCAGTCACCACCCCCACATCCATGCACATGTCCACTGTGTCCTCTCCCACTGTGTCTGTGACCCCTCCTCCCAAAGTACACAAACACAAGCACCCACCCACCAGGCATCCACCTCACAACAGCATCCAGCCCATGCACCTGCACCAAAACTCAGCAGACAGACACCTCCTACAACCACTCCCTCTTCCTCCACTCCCAAACCCTCTCCCTCTTCCCACCCCAGTGTCTCTAAGAAGCTTTTCCTGGGAAACATTGACCTCTTCCCTACCCTTCCCTCCCATCTTTCCCCTTGGGCCAGGGTGTCCAGAACCCAGGCCAGCACCTCAGCCACCAAGTCGACATCCGCTGTGGTACCTGCAACTCACAGAGGCTCAAAGGGGGTACCCGTCTGCCCAGCCAGTGTGCCAACAACCCCTGCAAAGGACAAAACCATTCTGCCACCTGCCAAGGTGAAGAAGGGGCAGCATGCAGCAAGGGCAAGGAGCACAAACCACCCAGTAAGGCCTCCTCCAAAACTCCAGCTGCCAGAGCCAAGGTCACACCACCATCTGCCAAGGTGAGGAAGGGGCAGAAAACACTAGGCAAGGCACTTCAGCCATCGGAGGCTGCAGGTGAAGGCCTGGTGGCTACCAGCACAACTGCCAGATCCGCCACCTGCACTGCAGCCAGCACCGCCAGCAGCCCTACCGCAAGCACCGCCACCTGCACCACCGCTATCACCATTACTGTCAGCAGCAGCAGCCCCAGTGGGCAGCCGTCCGAGGCCACAGAAGGGCTGGACCCTCACTCCACCACTGGCTGCACTGGCACCTGCACCACGGCCAGCAGCCCCGCCGCAAGCACCGCCACCTGCACCGCTGACAGTAGGACCACTACCAGCAGCAGCAGCCCCAGTGGGCAGCCGTCCGCGGCTGCAGAAGAAGGGCTGGAGCCTCTCACCACCACTGGCATCACCCCCACCAGCACCACCACCAGTTTAGAGCCTTGGCCGCTGCAGGGTGGAGTCTAGCCCCGCCTCCATGGATTATCATGCAACCTGGTCCCTGCAAATCTCGTGCCTCAGACACCCAGGTGAGGGAATGTGAACTGCCACACCCCAAGTGTTGCTTAACTGGGCACAAGGCCCCCTCCAGAACCAGTGGAGAAAGGCATCCACTCACCCTATCCATGGCAGGATGAAGCACACTGGGCACAAGGCCCCCTCCAGAACCAGTGGAGAAGCCATCCACTAGAGAGACTGTGGCCTTTCATTTCCCAGGACTAAGCAGTGGGCAAACCACCCACTTGAGAGACTGTGGCCTTGCACTCCCCAAGATCGAGCAGTGGGCAAACCACCCACTTGAGAGACTGTGGCCTTGCACTCCCCAGGACCAAGCAGTGGGCAAACCACCCCCTTGAGAGACTTGAGAGACTGTTGCCTTGCACTTCCCAGGACATTGCTGTGGGCATGGAGCCCCCTCCAGGAGCAGTGGCGTTATTTCATCTTCCGGCAGAGGTGCCCCCCCAACCCCCTGAGGTGCCAGTGTGTTTACGACCTGATGCCCCTGCAGTGTTCTCTCCCTATTGAGGCAGGAGTCAAGTGTGGGGTTGACCCATGATTTTTGGCCCAGTATCCCACGGACATTTTGAATGGACAATGTCCGGCCTTCTGTACATACTGTATATTTTTGTAAATACTGTTTTTCTATTCATTACGTATATCTGCCTATTTCTAATATATCACTGAATTAACTCAATTCCTTTTGTCCTTGCGTTCTTCCAGGGGGTGTAAATGTAATGTTGATGCATGTGTTTGTGTGTGTGGTGTTGTGGGTGGGGGTGGGGGTGTTGCGTGTGTGTGTCACTCTCTTTTTCCTCCCGCTCCCCCTCCCAAGTGTACTAGGTGCAGTACTCACCGTGGTCGTCGCTACCGCCATTCGTATTCGTATTCCTGATAGATGAGGAGGTAGACCAGCATGGGCAGGACCTGTAGCTTGGGCTTCATGGCGTCCTGGTTCTTCGTTGAGTGTCGAGAGGTGAGTGGTTTTCATCCAAGTCCTGTTTCCGCTGTGCTTTTGATGGTGTTAGTACCGCCCCGGAAAAGCTGGTGGATGGGCGGGTAATAGTTCTGTGGGTGGTACATTGACTTCCGCCTGTCTGTTGGCGGTGACCGCTGCGGTGTTTGTTGCTACCGCCGTGGAGGTCGGAGTGTTAAAGTGGCTGGCTGTGTTGGCAGTTTCCACCGTGGTCGTGATCACATTTTTTTTTACTGCCAGCCTGTTGGTGATATTACCACCACTTTAACACCAACCGTCAGGTTTGTAATGAGGGCCAAAAGATCTTGCACGCCTCAGTGCATGCACGGTCTCAGGCAAGACCTAAGAATGTCCTCTCCTAAAATTTATATCACCTTTTCATTGTGAATTACATTTTTATGTAACGTTTTACTTGACATCTGACTTTTTGTGACGTTTTAGAGACTCAACATTTGTCACTGTCTATATGTATAGTTTGTTATAGGAACACCAATCCTTACAACTATGTGCATGGGTAAGGTAGAACTGTTTAGGTACACCTAGTTGAATTTGGATTACGTGCAATGAGTTGCGTTTTCAATTTGGTACACTATCCAGAGCACAATGCCAATAAGCAAATTTTAAAGAATTCAAGAAAGACCTGACTAATTCCGAGCACGGCAGCCGACCAATAGCGATTAACAAAGTGATTGCCCTCAAGTCTGTGCCTGATTTGGGACCCCAGGATAAAACCTGCATTGCAGAATTTACCCCCAGGACATTTGACCAGGAAAACCTGTCAAGTGTTGCTTCAGGAATTGAGTCAAAGTCCGGCAAGTAGGTGACATTCGATGTTTATTACAGGTGATTCCATTCCAATGATCAAAATCAAATACAATATCCAAACAGCAAAAGAACAGCCGACACATGTTTCGTCTTCAAGACTTTGTCAAGGCTGTGAAATAAATAAACATAAAAACTCAAGCCTGAGATGTAGTGTAACTATACAAGTAAGCAAACATAAAAATCATTTATAAGTAAGCAAACAAGGGGAAAGGAGGAAAAAGCTCCACCATTTATACCCAATGTGGTGGAATTGAAATTAAATTTTTTAGTGACTGATGAGTCATAGCAAAATCAGACGGATACGCAACCAAGGTGAAAGAATGTGTACAAAACAAGAAGTGATGGTCACAAACACTAAAAAGACAGTAATGAAAAAAAGGCATAGCATTCAGAAAGCAATATGTATGTCAATAGACCCATGCGAGAAGATCTCCCATACCAGTGAAACATGCCTGTTAAAAAACGTGCTAAGTAATAGGACAGAAAGTGCCCCTGGAAGACGGTAAGTAGGTATTTTCAGCACCCTTGTAGGTTAAAGTAAACTTTGAGAGGTGCATTCGTGAATCAGGAGAAATACCTTTAGATACGCGGATTATGTAAAAAAGAACAGAGCCCCAAGAATCCATTGGACTGAATTAAGTCTGTTGAAAAGTTGTTCATGTAGAGTATAATGGCAGAACAAAGGCTATGTTTGGCCTACAATAAAAAAGAGAAACAGATAAGATAAAATGAATGTCTAAACCGACTGGCAGAAGTCCTGGAGCACTATGTATCAACCAGGGGAAAATAAAAGCTAAAAACTGGGAAAGAAAAGGTATGCCTAAAGTTTAAGTATTAAGCCAAAATGTCCATAGTAAAAGTTATGGAAGTGGAGACAGTGGGTTATGTAGTAACAAACAGGCAGTTCATAGGTGCCTGTGCATATCAATTCAAAAAGAGAAAATTGTTACAAGATATGGGTACACGTATAACAACCCTCGCAAAAAAGGTGGACAATCCATATGAAATAGTATGGACCAAATCACAAAGGTGTGAGAAAGTAAAAACAACACCGGAGGTGTTTTGGGTAAGCTGTAAGGTATGAGGGACATTCTAAAACAAATCGTATGAGGCAGAGTAAGGTATTCATAATAAGAGCATGGCCGCGCTGTGCAAGGTGGTCTAAAAATGCACAACTACTGTTAAATACTAGCTCGTTGACAGGGAATATGTCAAACGCGAGGAAAAACAAAGTCCGACATCGTACCCGATGATATGGGTATAAAAGTAATTCAAATGCGACCGCGTTGGAGAACGCGGTCAAACAAACACTCATATTGCAAAGTACTAGCGCGTTGACTAAAAATATGTCTAACGCGAGGGAATGACAAGTACGGCATCAACGTGTGTCCTGCTTGGATAACGTATATATAAACGTATAACAACCCTCGCACCTTTTTTGCGAG
This sequence comes from Pleurodeles waltl, assembly GCF_031143425.1. Taxonomy (NCBI): domain Eukaryota; kingdom Metazoa; phylum Chordata; class Amphibia; order Caudata; family Salamandridae; genus Pleurodeles; species Pleurodeles waltl. The sequence continues at coordinate 256,040,187 of NC_090445.1, forward strand.
GGTTGTTATACGTTTACCCATATCTTGTAACAATTTTCTCTTTTTCAATTGATATGCACAGGCACCTATGAACTGCCTGTTTGTTACTACATAACCCACTGTCCCCACTTCTATAACTTTTACCATGGACGTTTTGGCTTAATACTTAAGGTTTAGGCATACCTTTTCTTTCCCAGTTTTTAGCTTTTATTTTCTCCTGGTTGATACAAAGTGCTCCAGAACTTGTGCCAGTCGGTTTAGACATTCATTTTGTCTTATCTGTTTCTCTTTTTTATTGTAGGCCGAACATAGCCTTTGTTCTGCCATTATACTCTACATGAACGACTTTTCGACAGACTTAATTCAGTCTAATGGATTCTTGGGACTCTGTTCTTTTTTACATAATCCGCGTATCTAAAGGTATTTCTCCCATAACGTAATCGTGTACACTGATTCACGAATGCACCTCTCAAAGTTTACTTTAACCTCCAAGGGTGCTGAAAATACCTACTTACCTTCTTCCAGGGGCACTTTCTGTCCTATTACTCATCACGTTTTTTAACAGGCATGTTTCACTGGTATGGGATACCTTCTCGCATGGGTCTATTGACATACATATTGCTTTCTGATTGCTATGCCTTTTTTTCATTATTGTCTTTTTAGTGTTTGTGACCATCACTTCTTGTTTTGTACACATTCTTTCACCTTGGTTGTCTGATTTTGCTATGGCTCATCAACCTATCAGTCACTAAAAAAATGTATTTCAATTCCACCACATTGGGTATAAATGGTAGCTTTTTCCTCCTTCCTCCTTGCTTGCTTTCTTATAAATGATTTTTATGTTTGCTTACTTGTATAGTTACACTACATCTCAGGCTTGAGTTTTTATGTTTATTTATTTCACAGCCTTGACAAAGTCTTGAAGACAAAACACGTGTCAGCTGTTCTTTTGCTGTTTGGATATTGTACTGTATTTGATTTTGATCACTGGATTGGAATCACCTTTAATAAACATCGAATGTCACCTACTTGCCGGACTTTGACTCAATTCCTGAAGCACCATTTGGATCTACCATACGAGGTTACATTTGGGGTGTGCCCTGGCCTTTTGTTCTAATTATACAGGTCACCACTCACTTTTCCAGTGGGTGTTCCTTTGACACCTGAGGTGGCAGGTGCACAGCTAGCCTGGCACCCACTACTAGGTGTTGCTCGTAAAAGACTATCATTAACGAACATTCGATAAACCTATGTCGATGTGTGAACATCTGTGGCATTTCCCACCTATGCTTTTGCTGTAAACCTGTCAAGTGTGTTTGTGGAAAAGAAGTGGAAAGAGACAAAACATGAATTCATTGAGTGGGCTTAACTCTACCATACATTATGCTTCAGTAACATCTGGGGAGCTCTGAATGGGTGAGTAATACCATACCCAATAAATATAGCACCCTGCGGTATCAATACTTATCGTGAATTATTACCACCAAAAACACGCAGAGCTCTTTGTAGGATAATTCAGCAAGACAGTGAGGGAGTGGGGGTTGTGGGCATCCGCCTGCCTTTGGCAGCCTATCGTAAGCAGAAAAACAGCTCACAGTCCAAATGTTCCTATGTTACTGATACCTACCTGAAAGTTCAGGTTTCAAAAACGAGCAAGGAGCAAGAATTAATCATGATGGGGATGCGATTTGGGAATGTTGACGTCACCAAAGGGAGGAAAAAGTAACCTCCTGTGTTTTCGTGATGCATTTTGCAGTTTAAGTGATCCTCAGAGGGAAGCTGCTAGTAGCGAACCAGGCAGAGGGTAGTGGAGTTGAACTGCAGCAGAATTTTAGCCCTTTGCTTAATTTGTAATAGATTAAGAGCCGGTGCCCAAAGCTCTACTTAGAAGCACATAGTCGGCACCGTTAAATGTGACAGCACCGAAAATCATGGATGCATAGCTTTGGATCCACCCCCACGCGTCTTCAATCACTGCTAGACATCCCCAGCCTCTTTATCTCACTCGTGCAGGTTCCTTTCTTTCTTGGGAAAGTTTTACCACCTTTCTCTTCCTCCGTCTTTCCACGTTGTGCGTTTTCCCCTCTGTTGCTGTTAGTGAATGTTCGATGAAAAATAAGCTCCCGTCCCCAAAATCGGATGCTGGTGCCCCCACCGGCAACCACCGGCTCAAATTAAGCACTATTTGAGCTACATTTACTAAAAGTCTGGTAGCGCAGTTCTTCAGGAAAATCTGCGGTGTTGTTTTTCACACACTGTAAAACAATTACATAGCTCCATATACATAGAGTTGCATGCTGTTGATGCCATCGGCTGCGCTCGCACTTCGCACCATGGAGCACAGGCGATGTAACGGAGTCTTGTGTGACATTCTTACTCGAGGTACCCTCCCTCTCGAACAGATTTACATGCGATGACAAGTTCCTCAGTTAAGGCACATAAAATGTGCAATTTTACTGAAATTGTACCGCGCCTATTTTCATCTTGAACGAGCATTTCATGCAAATCTATGTCATCCTACGTTAGTGAATCGGCCTTTGCAATTAATCATAGGTGTTTGCATTTTTTCTTGCCCCGTTATATCCCATTTTCATTCAATATGAGAGGTTGAAGCTACCATAGGCACAACCATTTGTCACTGCTTGGGAATCATCTTTCCAGGGTAAAGTGTATTGATGCCCCATTTTGCGCTCCTAGGCTCTGCGGTAGCTCATAGTAAATCTAAACCTTGCTATCCAAAGCTGGAGTTGAGGTCCAGGGATATGTTTATGATTTAACTACAGAGGTATTTTCTATGTACTAAGAATCAGGGGAGTGTCTCTATTGTTTGAAATCACGCTCAGTCTTTAAATGTGATTCAACAACATTATTCTGCTCCCAGAGTTTCCAGAGCTGTATTCATTTGTTATTTGTTTTATTCATTGAATATCTGCAATGCTGTCTTTTCATTACAACACTTCCTGTCTCCTAAGACGCATCCCTGCTTCGTGAAGCACTTAATACCGCTAGGACATATAAAATCTCCCATTCAAACTAAACTGCTGGCCAATTTAGGATTAGGTGTCGGAATCTAGTTATAATCCGAGGGAGGGCGCTGATTTGCGCACGTGTAATGAGACACTGGGGTGGTGTAGCACATTCTCCACGAAATGATGGTGCTAAAACAGAATGAGTTTTCTGACAGGCTATTACTTTCCTTTTGTCTCTGGCTGCTGGCACGCGCCGCTTTGCTCTGTTTTTACGTTTCTGCAGACTGTAATTGGTTGGCAAAATATTGTTTTGCCTTTTGCGACCGCTGTTATTGTTCTTCTAGAGAAGGGTGCAACTCTATGAATTCAAAGCCAGTTTCCTGTGGGTAATAATCCAGCCTTCTTCGGCAAAGGGCGGACTGGCTCCCCGCCAGTGACAATATGGGCGGAATCCTTTACACAACAGCCCTGCTGCCTTTTGCCCAAGACCGACAGCAGAGCGGTGCCTGAAGATTAAATGACAGGCTGCTACTGTCAGTCGCTGTGCATCCATGCTCCATTTATCAGGACAGTGTTGCTCATGGCGCAAATTGGCAACCGAGGCCATTACTTTCATTTGCGGGCAGGCGGAGGGACGTGCGCGTGATATGATGAATTCCTCATCTCGTCGGCCGGACAACAAGCGCCTGGCTGGAGTCACGTGCGCGTGCCGGGACACTCATCAAGTCTTCGCTAAGAGATGAGGCTCTTGCGGGAGATGTCGCACGAGCTGTGGCCCTGGGCGAGCCAGTTTGACTTCAGGAATGTCTTGCAATTGCTTAGAATCAGGCATTGACTTTATAAAATGCATTTTATTACACAGACTGCTAAACTCATAGAATGACACACAACTACATCAGTCCTCATCCAGCGGCCTCGTGGACCAGCAAGTGGTAAACATATAATTGTAAGTGATTTTTCCACTCCATTCCGCCCCCTATACACATTGCTTCCAGTCTGCGATTTCATGTAGCAGTCACCTTTGTTCATGCAGAGCAATGTTGATATTGCACAGGAGGAAGCTGTTACCCCACTTGCTCTTTAGTGTCCCTGCCCTCGTTCCTTTCAGTAATGTACAGTCCTTGCCTTTCCCCAACCCGTTAGCAGTTACTTGGAGTTTACTGAGTTACTTAGTGTGAGACAAGAGATAAATCCTGTAATGGCATCAGGTGTCGAAGGGTTTTTATTCCACTTCTGCTGCCTCTGCCATTTTGATCAATCATCGTCTAAGGGACTAGGGGCCAGATGTATGAAAGTTTTGCGAGTCGCAAATGGGTCGCAGCGCTATTTGCGACCTCGCAAAAAGCTAACTGGTATGTACCTATGCCATTTTGGAGTTCCAAATTGCGATGCAACCCGTTACCGACTCACAAAAATTGCGACCTGAAATTGCGACTCGCAATTATGAAGTCGCAAATTGCGGGTCGCAAACCGAATGCACAAGGCAGTTGCAAATTCCGACCAGTCGCAAAAAGCCCCTTTTGCACACCCAGATAAGCACTGATTCCGAACAGGTGGTAACCAGAACCAAAGTATAAAAGGAGACCCAGAAGGCATCTGGCTTTCTCAAAGTGGCTGCACTATACGTGATTGCATGGAAGAGGAGAGTCCAAGCTGCTCAGCAGAGGAGGAGGAGACAGAGACAGGAGAGGATATACGGAACAAGGCAGACACTATTTCAACAAACTGAGGATGATATTTATGATAAATACAGACTGATCAGCACAGTTATCCCAGAGATCATTAAACTGCTGAAACCTCAGCTTGAACACCAGACAATGCTCATCTTCTCCATCCCCTCACATGTGCAAGTGCTCTGCTCACTGCACCTCTTGGCCTTTGGTAGCTATCAGGGGGTGATTGCAGTGGCAGGTGGGGTATCCCAAAGTGCCCTCTAACGATTCTTCAGACGTTTCCTAGATGCCATACTCACACACATGTCCAGATATATATACCTTCACAGGAATGAGGCGGAAATTAACAGCACCAAGTGGGACTTCTACAGAATTGCCAACTTCCTCCATGTAATCGGGTGTGTGGATGGGACACATATACCAATTTGCCCACCAGCAAATCTGGAATATGTGTTCCGCACTAGGAAATGTACCCTCTCACTAAACATCCAGGTTGTATGTGATGCCCATAATGTCATTACTGACATTGTGGCTAAATATCCAGGGAGTACACATGATGCATACATATTCAGGCACAGTGGGATACACCAACGCCTAGAACATGGGGAGCTTGGCAAAGGATTTTTATTAGGTACTGTCGAGTACACTCTGATGCCTTAAATACATGTCACTGCGTAACGCTGTGATGCCCTGATAATTTTGGCTCTTTTGTCACACAGGTGACAGTGCATATGCCCTGAGTCCATAGATACTCACCCCATACCTAACACCTGGCAATCAGAATGAGAGGCGATACAACATAGGAAATCAGCGGACCAGAGCTGTCATTGAGAGGACGTTCGGCTTGTTGAAGCCACGTTTCCGATGCCTGCACAAAAGTGGAGGGGCACTCCAGTATGCCCCAGAAACTGCATGCAAGATCGTTGCAACTTGTGCCATCCTCCACAACATTGCCACCAGACATGGGTTATATCTCACCCTGAACGACACAGATTCGGAGGATGAGGAGCAAGAGCTACCACACCGACAGCCTGGGGATGGAAGCATCGCAATGGAGGGCAGGCAGAGACGGAACCACATTGCAACCCACTACTTTGGCAGGTACGTGGCAACTGTGACAACACTCACAAATGTAAGACACACATAGCCCAGTTGTGTAGTACAACAAATTATCCCTTTAATTTTATGAATATAATGCAGAAAATATTGTCAACTCAACTGCACGAAAAAAGCAAAACGTAATGTCTGACACATTAAGTTCATGTGCCTCAGTCAAAACACAGATTGGTAGCACACAGCCTCCTGTGACTACGGCCACCATGGTCCAATCCAGGTTGGTCCCCTGATCCTTGCCGGGCACTGCTACTCCGCAGGATCCGTGCATCAGAGGCAGATACACTGCTGACGCTGGAGATCTCCTCGCTATCCTGAGGGGTATTGCCAATGCCCCTTGCTGCCTGGCTGGTCTCTATCAGGTCCACTGCATGGCTGATGTACCCTAGTCCTCTTGCCATATCACCAGCAAAATGGCCAAGTTCCACCTGCAGCTTCACTATGCACCTTGACAGGCAGTTAGTTGTAGTTGCAAGGCGCCCAATTGATACACTCAGTCGGTCCAAACGGGCAGCAGTGTTGCTCTCTCTGCGCCTTGCATGTGCCCTATTTGCCACCATTTCCCTGACCAAGTCGTTTATGGAGATTGTAAGGTTTGCCATGTTTGTGTTCATGGCAGTAAATTGGTTGTCAACATTGGCAAAACCCTGGGAGAGTGTCTGCTGCAGTCTGTCCAGGTTCCTATTCATCACCGGCATGTGTTTGTTTTGCAGCCGGTGACTTTGCAGTAAGGATGCCTCCAGTCCTAAATTATTTTCGCCATTTACATCCTCCTCATTGGCTGACTGCATTGGGTGTTGCAGTCTCTGCACAGACCCAGCTGACCTATGTGGCCGACTCCCACTCATCAGTGGCCCCGGTGTCAGGTTGCCTGCCTCAAGATCCAGATCAGTCTCATCGATGTTCTCTGGTGCATGTTGGACGGGTGGTGTAGTCATGCACTCCCCACTAATTACAGTTGCTGCCTCGTCTGCTGTGTTTGTGGCTGGTTCATCTCCCTGCACAGTAGGGTTGTTGGTGGGACCTTGTGGGAGGCCCGTGAGACACAGATGATACACTATCAGTGCCTCACATATGTTTGATGTCTCAGAATAAATATTTCTCAAAAGTTGGACTACTGTACTACATTGCCCATAATGCACTGTTCTATAGGTTGCAATATAGGAATGGAGCAAATCTGGAGGATGCATGCTTACGTGTACTGTGGTTGTGTGCATGGTGCATTGAGTGGTGTAAATAAGTGAATTTTGGTACTTACTTTTGGATGTTCCCGGAGCAGAACTGTCAAGGTCTCCAATTCCGATTACAGCCTCTGGCTCCAGAGTGGTCTCCACCATGGTCTGTATGGCTGTGGGGTATGGTACTGTTGATGGTCCTCCTCCAGTGCCATGCATCTCCCTCATCCGCTCGGCCACCCTTTCCTTGGTCCTGGACCGGAGGTTGTACCACCTTTTGCGGACTTCATCTATTGTGTGATGGCTGACTCCAATGGTATTTATCTTGGTAAGGATGTCCTGCCAGATTTTCTTCTTTTTGGTGTCAGGGACACTCATTGCTGCCTTACCAGACAAGACATTGTGGTGCAGGCAGCACTCCTCTGTTATTACCTCCAGCTCCTTTTTAGAAAACTTCAGTTTCCTTTTCCCTGCCAGCACTTGGTGTCTCCTTGTCCTGAGCTGACATGGTTGTAGTAGCTCCTCTCTGCTGGGTGTGACTCTGCTGTTTGTGCTGGGTAGGGTCCTCCATGTTCCATGGGGATAATTCCTGGTTCTGATGTCATCAGTCAGAACCAGGAAGTGTGTTTTTAACTATTTTTTTTAACCTGTGTGCAATTTGCGACTCCGGACCACACCCTTGTGCAATTTGCAACCTCGCAAATTGAGAACTCGGAAATAGCGATTTCGCAAATTGCGAGTTCGCAAATTGCGGTGCGACTCCGCACCGAATCGCAATTTGGCTTTGCGATATTTTCATGCATCTTATTTTGCGAGTCGGAAATAGCGATTCACAAGGAGTCGCTATTTCCGACTCGCAATTATTTTTCTTCCTACATCTGGCACTAGGATACTAGTGACTAATCCTAGCAGCTATTACATTTATCAATACAGGAGCAGCTCGGTTTTTAGGAGGAATCCTACAAGACAGTACAGGTGTCTGGTTTGCTAACAACATCTTGGGGACATTTGGAAAGCTTCCTTGGGAATGCATTCTAACCTTTGCTTATCATTGGCTTTTTGGTTTGTAACTCACATTTTCTTGCTTTCCATTTGCTGGCTTTGTTTGTTTTATGCTGTCCAGTTCGAGTTTGTCCCTTCCCTTGCCAAAACCTTATGTAGAGTATCCATCCAAGTGCTCCCTTACTGTAAACAGCCCTTTAAATCTTGTTCTTATCTTGCCACATTTGCTGTGCATTCAGACAGAAGTCAAATGGCTGTCTATGTCTTTGGAGGGAGCTTGGTGTTTACTTTTCTTTCTCTGACTTCAATGTGAGAGCATTTGTGACAATCATGTTGACTACTGGGGGTAATTCTAAAGTTTGGTGGAAACAAATATTTTAATCCCATCAAAACAAATCAATACATTAGGTGATGACATTTCCACACATTATAGTTTGTTCACTGTATACTTTTATCAGTAAAACTGTATGTTTGTGCAAATGTAATGGTCATTTCAATTGGAGATGTGTTGCCTGTAATGACAGTGCACTACCACCCCATGCATACTTTATCCTACTCCACTCTACTCGGTACCACTCCATGCCACTGAACTCTACTATGCAGCACTTGCACTATGCCACTTCATTCTACGCTACATCACTGCACTCTGCTCTGCACCATTCCACATTATACCACTTCAGTTTATGCCTCTCTACTTTGCATCACTCTACGCCAGTGCACTCAACCCAACTCCACTCTACTCTTTGCCACTGCACTCTGTGGCACTTCACTCTACATCACTTCATACCACTCCACACTGTGCCACGACACTCAATACCACTCTACTCTGTATCCCTGCAATCTATGCTACTGCACTCTATGCCAATGCTCTCTATTCTGTACCACTCCACTCTACACCAGTACAGTCTACTCCATCCACTCGGCATCACTGTTATCTACTTTTCACCACTGCACTCTATGCCACTGTACTCTATGCTACTCTACTCTACCATGTATCACTCCACTCTACCATGCACCATTACAATCTGTGCCACTTCACTCTACTCTGAAATCATCTACTCTGCCCCACTCCACGCCACTGTAATGTACTCTGTACCACTCTACTGTACACCTTTGCACTCTACTTTAACCACTGTACTCTACGGCAATGCACTCTACAGCACTCTACTAAAAAACAATGCACTCTACACCACTGCACTCCATACTAATTCACTTTACACCACTGCATGTTATGTCAAAACACTACTCTGCAACACTCTACACATTGCACTCTACAATATTGTACTCTATGCCACTGTACTCTACGCCACTCTGTTCTACTCTGCTCTACTATACACCACTGCACTCTACGACAATCTCTGTGGCAGAGTCTTCTGCAATACTGCACTGTCACTGAACTCTTTGGAACTCTACTGTATGCCACTGCACTCTATGCCACTGCATTCTACTCTTCATCACTGTTCTCTATGCCATTCTATGCTAACTCACTCTACACCATTACACTGTACGTCACTTTACTGTGCAGCACTTCACAGCACTGCACTCTACCCTGCACCACTCTATGCAACTGCATGCCAATCCATTTTAAGACACTCTATCCACTGTGCACCACTGCAGTCTATGATACTTCACGCTATGGCACTCTAATCTATGCCATTGCAGTGTACACCACTTCACTCTACTCTGAAACAATCTACTCTATGCCACTGAACTCTATGCCACTATATCCCACTCTGTACTATTCCACTCTATGCCACTCCACTCTACACCACTGCATTCTACACTACTGCACTCTATGCCAATGCACATAACACCACTTTACTCAGAACCAACACACTTTCTGCTTCTACACTATACCCCACTATACGCTACACTGCAATCCTCTACCCTATGCCACTGCAATCTGCACTACTTTTCTCAGCACCCCTCTACTCTATGCTACTGCAGCCTATGCCACTGCACTCTAAGCCACTCTACTCTACACCACTGTACTCTACGACACTCTACTCTGCACCTCTTTACTCTATATCACTGCACTCTTTGGCACTTCACTCTGTACTCTACTCTATGCCGATGCACTCTACTTTACTATGCATCACTGTACTTTTCTCCACTCCAGTCTACGCTACTCTGCTGTACTCTGCACCACTTCACTCTATGGTAGTGCACACTACACCACTACTTTATTCCACTCCACTCTCCTCTGCACCACTCCACTCTACCCTGCAGCACACCACTGTACGGCACTTCACTCTATTCTGAAACAATCTGTTCTACAGCTCTGCACTGTATGCTAATCTACTCCATTCTGCACCACACTACACCACTCTACTGTATGCCACTGCACTCTACACCAGTCTACTGTAAACTGCTTTACTCTCCCCAATGTACTCAAAGACTCTATGCCACTGCATTCTGTGCCAACTACTGTTCATCACTGCACTATACGCACACCAATACTCTACATTGCAACACTTTACACTGCTGCATGCTATGCCACTCTACACCATTGCGCTTTATGTCCCAGCACTGTACGCTGCTCTTTTTTAGTGTGCACCAGTGAACTGTACTATACTGTACTCCACTGCTCTCTACAGCACTCTACTATGTAACACTCTACACCACTGCGGTCTATGCCAATGCAGTCTACACCAATGCTCTATACACCCCTGCACTATAAGACACTCCACACTGCAAGACTTCACTCTCTACCACTAAACTCTAAGCTACTGCACACTATGCTACTTTGCACAATTGCACTTTACGTCACTCCACTCTACACAACTCTATTCCAGGCTGCACCACTACACTGTACACCACTGCTTGCTACAGCATTCTACACTGCAAGCCTCTATTTATGTCACTGCACTCTAGGCAAATGCACTCTACACTACTGCACTCTAAGACACTGAACTGTGCAAAATTGCTCTCTCTACCATTGAACTCTACACTACCCTGTACCACTGCCCAATATGCCACTGCACTCTACTCTGCACCACTCATCGTTATGCCAATGAACTCTATGCCACTCTAAGCTACTCTGCTCCACTGCACTCCAAGACACTGCACTCTATACAACTCATACCACTGCACTCTACACCGCTCTACTTTACACCTCTGTACTCTCTCCTGCACCACTCCACTTTACCCTGCACCACTTCACTCTACTCTGAAACAATCTCATCTAAGCCACTGCGCTCAAAGCCACTTCACTCTTTGCCTCTCTGCTCCACCCTGTGCCACTCCACTCTTTGCCATTGCACTCTATGCCACTGCAATCTACCCTGTGCCTCTCCTCTCTACTCTACGCTGCACCACTATACTGTATGCCATTCTACTCTGTGGCACTGCACTCTATGCCAATGCACTCCACAGCACTTTACTCAAAACCAATGCACTCTAAGCCACTGCACTCTATGCCAATATACTCTGCACCACTATACTCTACAACACTCCTCTCTATGACACTCTGCTTCACTTTATGACATTCTACACCACTCTGTGCCACTACTTGACAATTCTCTAATCCACTCTATGCCACTCTAACACTACTGTATTCTACAATGCTCTCTGCAACTACCTTTATGCCACTCCATGCCACTTTACTCCACTCTATTTTATGACACACTAACCTACCCTACTCCAGTACTCCACTCTACTCCACTCCATGGCACTCAACTCTGACACTCCACTCTTTCAATGTATGCCATTCCACTCTTCTACACTACTTCACACTATGCCACTTTATTCTATGTAAATCTACCTCACTATGCACCACTGTACTCTACAACACCACTCTATGCAATACCCTCCATGTCACTCCAATCTGCTTTACACCACTCCGGAACACTCAATGCCACTCCACTCTGACACTCTATTACACTCTATACCGCTCAACTCTACAACATTTTACTCCACTCTAGTCCCTTCCACTCCATGGCACTCTACTCCCTCCACAACATTATGCCACTCCACTCTACGCCACTCCATGACACTACACTTCACTCCACCCCAAGCTACTCACTCCATTCTACACCACTCAATGCCACTCAATGCCACTCTATGACGCTCTACACCCCTCCATAACACCCCGCTCCACTCCACAACACTCTGCTTTACAACACTCCATGCCACTCTCCTTTAACTACAAGCTCTTGCATGGTGAGACATATTGGCTTAGCCAGTGCTTGTTGTATTTGGATTGTGTGTCTTGTAGTCCTGAATTCATTTTAAATACCTGCAAATGCCCAAATGTACGAAAAATATCTTACATGGAACTTCAGAGCACAGAAATAGTGTACCAACATCACTCAACAGAATGCTTAATTTGAGAAATTAGAAAAAATGGTGGAAATTAACTAAGCTAAAATCAGACACAAAAAAAGTAAAAAAGCCAAGAAGACCATAATTTAGAAATTCTGCCCTAGATGGAATTTAAACATACAGTGAATTCTCCAGGCAAAGAGACCACTATTAAAAGTGAACTATGATTTCATACAACAAAACCTTTAGTAGAAAAACATCTTAGTGAAATCTGGTGAAGCAAAAAATAGAATGCTAAAAATGGGAATAAAACTGTGAGTTCATATGAAAATTGCAGGAAAGCACTACAGAGCAGCCATAAAATTATGATAATCACAACACAAAGTGGTAAAGTGGGTTGTGCAGAACAAAGTCACAGAGAGAAAATTCATTATTTACTGGTTGTCAAAAGTATCACTAGATCTGGCGCTGGGAGTCCCAAAAGTGAGTTTGCTTACACAGGTCTGCCCTTACATTTAGGAGCCAATCTCCATTTCTTTGCTGCCATTCATTCCAGTAAATCCATATTCTAGGAGTAACAGGGAATAAATCCCTTGGTCTTGATGAAAGCCACAGGGAAGAATGGCCCTCCCCTGCTCTCCTTTGGTTCCTCATGGTTCCCCCTTCTCCCTTCCTCTAGCCGTCGAAGCTGCTCTATAGAGCGAGGCCGCTGGGAACTAAATTTCCCAGCGGCCCCGGGCCGCCCGCGATGCCTCTGAGCTCTGCGCAACAGCCGTAAGCTCTCAGCCCCGGCTTCCCCAGACCTCTTTCAGCTCGTAGCCAGCTCTCCGATACAGACGTGGGAGACACGTTTCCGGTCTCCACGTCGGCTTTGCGCATACACCGCGGGCCCGCGGCGGTGATAGCATACACCTGTTTCAAAGGCCATCATTACTGACAACGCTAATTTCACACGCCTTAATTCCAATATCTGCAATAAAGAGACCGTCTCCCCTTGACCATTTCTATCAATCGGTCCAAGGAGAGGACGGCATAGGCGCACAGCGAGCGCCCCCTTTGATGCAGTGAGTGACTGATCGGACTACAGGCAGCACGGATAAGATACCCTTTCTTCCTTGTATTCATTCCAGCATTATGTTTTCTGATTACAGTTGTTATTGGTCCTTTTATTTACTGTCTTTGGGCTGACATCTTCCAACCAGCATTTCCTTCCAAGATAATGCAGGTACCCTGCTGGGTTCCTTTCTGCCTGATTTTCTCTTCTACAGACATTTTCATAATCATGGGTTACCTTCCCATTTTAAATGTGGACCCCCCTCACCTTGCCTCTTTGTTTCTTTTCTTTCATGTTTACCTTAGTGTTTGACAATAAGGGGACGCTCCCCCTCCTGGATACCAGAGGCCATTAGCCTCTAGGGATAGGGTAAGATTCTGTAATTCCCTTTAGTGGTAGTAGTGTCTACCATTTTTATATATTCACTCTGTGCATGAGTATTGCCTACCATGAATGTATGTATTCTGTGCATGAGTACATTTCCCTGTCAGGTGTGTGGTTGGTTCCTTGGGTAAGGTATGCCGTTTACTTTACACCTTACAATTTTCACTAATTGAGAAGAGTTTCTTTTTAACTCCTAATGTGAGTTTTAGGGATCCGAGGCCCTGATGAATGCCCTGAGACCTTCCTTGGCTCACTCCTAAGGGCAGAAACATGTTGGCTACTGTTTTTTAGATAGGTGACCCTGTGAGTCCTTGTTCTCACGGAGGTGTCCCACTCCATGTTTTTAACCACACCAAACAGACACCATTATTAAATTGTAACTTCATACAGGTGGCTGTTTAGGTGTTTTTATTTTGACTAGATTAGCTGGATCCCGATCTTTTCAGACCAAGAATTTATTTACGCACTCCCTCCTGTTCTTTTAACAGCGAGGTTGAGTCCGCCCAGGTGGCATTGTCCTACCTGGATGGGGCTAGGTGGTCAAATGATGAAGCATGACACTATATAGTGTGTGAGACCACCTAGTCCGTAAAGGAATTTCCCCTGCTTCCCTTCAATACTTCACAGCAACTCACTGACCTCTCACTGTCCTCATCCTTCCAATAAAGGATCACGAGTAATCAAGGCCCACAATTTGTACCCCTGACGTTTATTCTTCGACCTATTAGAGAACCCCATACTTCTTTGTGTGATTTTCAGAAACATGTTGACCCATAGAAACAGGGAGCATTGATAACACTAGTTTCTATTATAAAAGCTAGCTTGGACTTGCAAGCAGATATTTTATAATTTCTCAAACAAAAATACCCTCCAAACTTTGCAATAAATCATAATTTTGTTATAACCAGTGTTCCTGTGCCTCTCATTGGTAGCAGCATGCCATTCCGCAAAGAAGAAACACTATGATGAAGCGTACCACCAAGGGGCAAGCCTTGTGGGTGAGGGTTTAACAGAAAAAGCCAGGAGCTTTTTACCTGGTGGGGGGTTGATGATCTTTTTGTGGACAGTAGTTTTCTGTATATGACAGTAGGGGTCTTGTTTGTTTAGAAACAGTGAAGCGTATCCCAAGATAAACATAATAGTTTACATTTTTGATTTGCTTGTCACTCACTATTAACTTTCTCTTTTTAAATGGGGAGATGGTTTTAATTCTATGATCTTTGTCTTTCTACAATTAATGGTCAAGGCCTAAGAACAATCCATAATTCTCCTCAATTATTTTGCAGTGCATTTTCTGTTTGTGTCAATAAAACTGCATCTTCAGCGAAGAGGAATATCAAGGGTTTTTTCCAAAGGATAGTCTATGACATTACAAAATGGGCTAAAAAAGTAGGGGAGGCTAACACACAACCCTGTCTTACAACCTTCTTGATAGAGCTATTTCACTACATTCACCCGCAGCCCTATATCTAACTTTAGCGGCAATACTGGTGAAAAGGGCCCTTACCACTCACAAGAGGGGGCCCTCCACCCCTGCTAATTCAGGGTTTGCCATGCACAATTAACAAGGTCAAATGCTGGCTTCAAGTCATCGAACAGTAAATACAGGGGTGACTTTTTTTTATAACTGAGCATTTATAACAAATCATATATAAACTAATAGATTGATCTATAGTTCCTACCCTTGACCTGAAGCCAGTCTGCACGTCAGATAAAATAATTTCCTTATCCACCAAACTTTAAAGATGATTTAGTATAACTTTGCCACAAATGTGGCCAGGTCCATCCTGAAGGGAAATTTGTTGGTAGTTAGAGGGGCAACGATGATCCTCTTTCCTGTATAAGCGCACTAGGATAGACGAACAGCAAAAGTGAGGAATATTATTATTGGCTACATTTGGATAAAATACTTTTGTAAAAAATACTTTTGTAAGCACTCTGCCCCAAAGCAGCAGATTTTCCTGAGAGAGGTCAGTAGGTACTAGGGGCCATATGTACGAAAGCTTTTTCCCATAGACACAGAATGGGTGAAATCCTTTCGTACATCTGGCCCTAGATCCGGACCTGATGTTTTTTACATACTGGTCAGTGACCTTGCTACTTGCGGTGTTAAAATGTTCAATATGGATTCGTTTTTTCTCTGTTTCTTGCTCCGTGATGGGAAGTTACATGTACCATTACTACCAATCCCTGTACAAATCACTAAAATATTTCACCCATTCTTTTGAACCTATGTGACATTTTTGCTTATTTATCATTCACCTTTCTTATTCGCTTTTGCCAGATACATAACTGGTTTGGGGATACCTTGACAGAAATATTCTGCCAATACCTCTTTGTTAACAATGTCATTTGATTTGACGAATAGGTATTAAAATCCCAACATACTAGTAATAAGAGCTTACCACCATTGTCATTCCCTCGCTTAATTCAGTTACATATTCCTCCCTTATACCTTTGATATATTCAACAAAATGTTCCCATGCCACCTGCACCTTGTGCAACAACCCGAGTGGATTATATACATCCAAAATATCAATGGTGTCAATTCCCTCACTGAGCTTAGTAAGCCTTGCATGAAGTGTAAGGAAAAAGATGCTTTTCACCCAGTTGCCTTTTCCCATAGCTTATCTTTCAAGACACCCAAGTTGAAAGCCTTTTCCCATAGCTTATCTTTCAAGACACCCAAGTTGAAAGGCACCCTACTAAACTCCCTTTTTTGAAGTGATTTCTAGGTTCAGTAAATTCCATTAAACCGCTCACACTACTTTCAGACAAGGACCACATTTACTGGAAGCAACATACAGCATGAATATTAATACTTATTAGCTATTCCCCGTGTTGGGAGTAGCCTTTTCTGCAGAGTTAATCACAAACATTTTGCCTTTCTCCTACAATTTTTTTGACCCTCTTTTGTTGGTGCTTAATCACTGCTGACCAGTGATAAAGGGCATGTGCTCTCCCCTCTAAACTTGGTATGACTGGCTTACACCTGATGGGCACATTTAATTTACCTGTAAGTCCCTTGCACAGTGGTATCCCTTATACCTAGGGCCTGTAAATTAAATGCTACTAGTGGGCCTGCAGTGCAGTTTGTGCCACCCACAGAAGTAGCCTTTCAAACCTGTCTCAGGCCTGCCACTGCAGGGCCTGTGTGCGCAGTTTACTGTCACATTGGCTTGGCATTTAAATTTACATGCCAGGCCTGGAACTCCCCTTTCACTACATATAGGTCACACCTAAAGTAGGCCCTGGGACGCCCTATGGGCAGGGTGCTGTGTTTAAGAGGTAGGACATGTGCCATCATTGTGTGGCGTATCCTGGTAGTGACAAACAGGCTATTTGGTTTCTCACTGCTGAGTGCTGCCTCTCTCATAGGTTTGCATTAGGAATGCTCCTGCATATGTCTAAGTAGTATTTTCTCATGGAAGGCAGCATTTAGTGGAAGACCACAGCTGCACTGCGCGGACACAGATGGTTGCTGTGGGGTTTTTCCTCTGTGGGGAGAAAAAGCCAGCAGGAGCCTCATCTCCCTGAACCACTGCGCGGTATCTTCGCTGGCAGCGGTCACCACCTTTCAGACCCCAGCATGGGGAAGCCCAAAGAGGGTTTCCTCTGTCATTCCCTTGCTGAGAACACCCCCGGCCGGGGGGTATTCTCTGTGGTTGTAGCCACCTGTAAGAGGAGCAGGGTAACTTTCCTCTGGGAAGAATATACCGCATTACATGTAATAGGAGCACAGGAGCTCCTAGGTGGACCGAGGGCCTTTTTAGTTAGTGGCCTGATAGAATGTTAAGGATTCTCACCTACCGTATAATTCCTATCTGAAGTGCAGACACACTGCAACCTTTGTGTAAAAGGTATTGTTGATGATTCATGTAGTAGTAGCATTTTCACCATAGTATTTCTGCTCTCGTGCATGCTGCATCGTTTATGATTTGACTTATGTGCTATGTCATGCTTGCCGTGTTGGGCGGGGCACACATAATTTCAGGATTCGCGTTGCATGCATGGAGAGGGTAATGTTTTCATGACATGTGCGACATGGAGATGAGACTATGATAGTCTGACAATTGCCTGTTTTGGCAATGTCATTACTGATTTATGTTGTTTTTCATTATTTTTCCATAGCTTATTGTGAAGTCTCTTTTGTGGTGTATTTATTGTGTCACTGGGATTTGTGTATTGTGCAAACACTTCACACATTGCCTCTGGGATAAGCCTGACTGCTCTGGACAAAGCTACCAAGGGGTGAGCAGGGGTTATTTTAGGGGTGTAACTCCCTTGCCCTGACTAGAGTGGTGGTTACTGTCTGGCTTAGGTGCCTACCCTAGCCAACCAGGAACCCCATTTCTAACAACCCATCTTCCATTTACTTTTCAGCCGAACAACATTCCATGTTAGAATATGCAAACAGTCCTCATTCACACAGATTAGAATTTTCCCATGCATGTGAATCATGTGTAGGACCCTGGTTTCTTTGAAGCAGTACTACTGGAGTGCTATGTTGCATACTTCAAAATGCCTTTGGTGATTTGGGCCCTGGGTATCCAATAAGAGTGATCATGTCGGTAAGAATGGTGGCATAGTTGGGCCATGTGAGATTGAGCATATACCCTTTCTACTACTTAATTGAAAAATCTGTGTTAATCAGTCAGTCTGATCCAATATTCTACTTTTACTGCTACTTGCCAGAGCTGCAGCCAACCATGCCCAATTTTGATTGCCTTCTTTTCCACCACTTTTCAAGTGTCAAGTAGTTTAATTGACCTTGAATGATCACTTGTAATATGAAGGTTGTCAAAACTGACCTCACTAGAGCTGAAGCAGTGGTTTGTTCCTATGCTCATCGATGGGCCTGGGACCACTAGGCAAGACATCTTAGTGGCCTCCTTCAGAGGTTGATAATGTGATGGTTGGTAATAGTTTAACTCTGTTTTATTAAGATTTTGCAGTGGAGTATCAACAATGCACAACTTTCCACCTTCATCCACTGGCAGGTGGGGTACTGAACCAAAGTAAAGCTTTAACTAGGTCAAGAGCAAGTGGGGAAGAGTGAAGGGCAAGTTGGGGAGAGAATGGTATGAGGAGATAGAGGGGGATGTAGGCCAGCCCTCGTCACTTCCAATAGTATAATGTTTAGTGTTCAGTAACCATGTCAGGGTAGGTCAGGGTTGGCACGTGTCTCTTCCGTATTACTCTGTTCTCCCTGTGTGAGGCAGAGAATGTGTAAGTATTGTGGGTAAGACAATTCTCTGAATTCCTGGGAGAGGAAACATATGCATGGGCCCCATGTTTTATCGAACTGCGGCAATCTGCAATCAGTTACTGTAGTTAGATTCTCCATGCCCAGTAAGCTCCACAGCTTGTGAAGCCAATTTAGTTTTGATGGGAGGGTGTCTGTACCCCATTTAGCCAACGCTGTTTGTTCAGCTGCGCAAAGTGCAAGAGTGATGGTCCTCCATTTCAAACAGTCTAGGGAGTAGGTGAATGCATTAGAGAGCCCCAACAGAACATAGATAGGGAATTGCGGGATAGAAGTGTCATACCTCTTGTCCGTATCTGCTAAGACCTCTGACCAATAATGCTGCAGTTTAAGGCAGTGCCAAAGTATATGCGCCAGGGGCTCAATTTGGCCACATTGCCTCCAGCACTCCCAGCTTCCATTTGACAAGTCTCGTCGGTGTGTAATACAAATAGTGCATAATTTGTATGAGCGTATCTTCGCCAGTGGTGCTGTTGGCAGAGGTACAGGTACAGTGGGTGATATCAGCCTATTCCTTCAAAGTAAAGGACATTCACATTCTGCCTCCCACCTCCGCTGTGCTGTGGACACTGTCTTGTGCTGTGGAGTATAATGGAAGGCGTAAATGTCTGATAAGAGTTTCTTGTTCAAAAGTTGTGAGCGGTCGGCTAGCATGTGTTTTAATGTGGGGTTGTGTGACACAATGCTTAATAGCTAAGTATTGGCAGTGCAAGTTGGCAGGGTGATTATAGCTCAGTTCGACTTGGGTGAAGTCCAATAGGCCATCTAAATCAAAGAGGTCACCTATTCTTTTACAGCCAGCGAACTCGAGGAAGGAATTGCCCTGGACAGTGGTTGGAGGGGGGCCTCATGACCGCCTTGAAGGAGTCCCATAATAATGCAATGGGTGTGTCTGGGGTGTTGTTGACAGCTAGAAATGCATTCATTGCTTTGGCAATCTCGGCTGTGACCGACATGTAAAACTGTAAAAGTTTAGAGTTCAAGCACCAGGATGCAGTGGGTGGTATGGGGTGCATATGGTTATGAAGATAGGAGAGTGGTCAGATAAAGCTGCATGGGGAAACAGCCATTACAACGTGGTCCTTACCACGCATGACCATTACCACAGAGCCATTACCACACATATGCCTTTTCCACGAATATACCTTTACAATGCATGCCTTTACAACAGATTTAATTCTAAAGGCCTGAATGGTAAAGGCATATGCGTGACAAAGGTTTCAAAGGTAAGTATTTTTTTTTACTTTGTAAAGGCATGAATGGTGAAGGTTTAACAGGTAATTACAGGCAAGCATTAAGGGGCATATTTATACTTGGTTGGCGCTGAATGAGCTTAATTTTCTTTTTACACTAATTCAGAGCTAACCTAACTCCATATTTATAGTTTGACACTAGACCCATCTAGCGTCAAAAATATGGAGTTAACGTCATTTTAAGGATGCGTGAAACCACCTTGTGTCAATGAGATGCAAGGTAGGCGTTCCCGTCCAAAAAATGACTCAAAGCCCCAGCGCCATATTTATCCAACAGGGCAAAAATGCCGCAGGGATGGGAGGTGGACCCCAAAAAAATGACACTGACTCTGATTTGCATCAAATTTTAACGCATAGGGCAGGTGTTAAAATGAGTCAAACACACCACTACTTAAGAAAAACACACACAAGCAACATTACAGACCAACAGGACAACATGGAGGTGCTACTGATGCAGCTTGCAAGACAACTCCGAGCACAGGACCAACGGCAGCAACCACCACTATCCCAATGCAGCTCACAAAGGCATCTCAGAAGGCAGGAGAGACTTTTCAGAAAAAGGACAACCCTCCATGGCCTCAGAGAACAGGACATCATTCAGAGCTATCGACTCAACTGCCAAGCCATACTGCAGCTGCTGCACCATATTGAGCCACAACTAACAGCTAGCCTGCAGACACCACACAACATACCACTTGTGACTAAGCTGCTAGCTTTCCTGCATATGTTGGCAGGTGTCTCCTTCAAGGCAACGGGTGCCCTGTCGCTGGGGTATCACAGCCCTCATTCTCGGCTTTCCTGCCCAAGGTGTTAGATGCCATAATCTCCCTCACACCCCACCACATCTGCTTCCCCAACACTCAGCAGAAGCAGCAGGAGATAAAACAGTGGTTTTATCAAATCCATGGCTTCCCGCATGTGTTCAGTGCAATTCATGGCACCCATGTCTGGATCGTCCTACCTGCAGCAACAGAGCACCTATTCACGAAAAGAAAGCACATGCATTCTGTCAATGTGCAGGCCAAAGTTGACCACCAGGGATTGTTCACAAAAATCTTGGCCAAGTATCCTGGGAGTGTCCATGACTCATTCATATTCCGGCACAGCAGGATCAATCAAGCACTTCCAGAATGGACAATATGGTAATGGCCTACTTGTCGGTAAGTCAACCAACCTAGCAATATACACACAGCACAAGAACCCTGTAGAACACACAAAACATACACCACTACATTGACACGTGAGCAGGGTGATACTGAGGTGTGAAATTGGTAGTTATGTTGTACACTCTGCCACAATAGGATACACACCCTTGGACAAGTGACGGCTGCCACAAACATTAGCTGCCACTCCAGTGCTAGAGCACCAAGGGACCAATGTTAAAGCACACAGTGACAATGACATGGCCTGCACTGTATGTACAACTTGGAAGATTAACTAGTTACAATTACTTTAGGCCACATAGTCAATCGGCCACTATCCCAAGCAGTATGTAGAGTGGAAGGGGTGTGCAATGTGTGTTGCTGCAGGTCTAACACCATCTAACACTATGAGACACATAGCATGATGATGCACACTCAGATGTAGGTGACACGTAAATACTGAGGCAGTGCCAACATCAAACACCACTCCTGGGGTGCTGTTTGTAGGTTGCAATAAGGAAGTGGACTGTGCTATAAACACGTATTGGTGTGCCACCAAAACAAACTGCACACTGCTGCACACACTGAAAGAGCCAATTGTCCGCCAAAACAGCATATCTACAGGGAGATAGCCCTTCCTGCACAGATACATCCACCTCCACAAGGCAGTTAGCCAGGTTCCCTGGTGCAAGGTGGGTAGTGTAGGTGCATGGTTGCACTTGAGCAACTGGCAGAGGGAACAACAAAGGGTTGCCTAGAAACAAGTCACACATAGGACAATCGTGCATTGCCAATACTGAACAGCTCAGGGCTGCCAACTTATGGAGATGTGTTGTGCATTGTCACCTACCCAATTCAAAGGGCCTTAGTGTTGTATTTCATCTGCAAAGACACATGTCTAAATGGATGGGATGTCCAGGCCATGTAGTGCAACCATGTTACCAACACATTTGAACCCATTGTGTGTGTGGATCTATTATGTACCCTCCAGTGAAAGCACACTGATACATATGGGACACTACACAATGCATGGTACATACATACTGACCAACAGTTAGGAAACCAAATCATATATCCCAGGTCCATGAGCCAAACACAAGTTGTCATGTCCAACAGCCCAGTACTGAGAAGATCTCACAGAAGCCCAGGAACTTACACCATACCACAAACACATATGAGTCACAGATGACACAAGATATCAGCCGCCATGCTACATGACAATCCTGTTGAAAGCACTAACAAAATACTCACTCCTATTATCTTTTGCAGTCGATCAGGGTTATGGGATCCAGCCATGGATCATGACCCCATTCCTCAACCCAAGCACAGCTGCAGAGCGTGCCTATAATGAGGCACGTCGGAGGACATACACTATTGCTGAAAGGACTTTTGACATCCTGAAGTCCAGATTCAGGTGCCTGGACATCACAGGAGGCAGCCTCCTATATGCCCCACACATTGCGTGTAAAATTATACAGACCTGTGCTACCCTGCACAACATTTGTGTAAGGATGAACATCCCATTATATGAGCTGGACCTGGAACTGTCTTAGGAGGGGGAGGAGGATAGTGGCAGGGAAAATCAGGGGGAACAGCAGAACACAGCTTTTTCACTTTATAGTCACTCTACACACCTTGTTAAGATATGCAAATAAACACCTTACTTGATCACACAATCCTACTCTGGTGTCTTCATTCTCCATCACATCTACCTTAGGAATATGAGTATTACCTCAGGGAGCATGTCACAAATAGAAATCTGAGAACTTCTAATGCAACATCATATGTGATGCATATGATTGTACAGCAACCATCACACACATGACAAATAGACTCATCACTTGAATGTTACAAATGAAGGACACAATCAATGGACCACAACATATGAGTCACATCCACGTTGCCAACATGTTCAGCTGTAGCACATGACACACAACTATGCCATCTCCAATTATAAGGTAAACAAGGGCCCCATACATGAGGCAATGGATGTGAAATGTCAGAAGGGCTGGAATTTATGAACAGACCACTGACATTACTAAGTGAGACACTTGCAATGTCTGCAAGGAGCTTGTGTGATAAGGGGGGGCATCAGTTGTGAAAAGTGTAAAAAAGTACCATCTTTCTTGCCATGTTACCCCCATTTTTATATGTATGTCAGTATGTTTGTGCCTGTCTCACTGGGATCCTGCTTATCAGGGCCCCAGTGCTCATACTTTATGGCCTAATGTGTGTGTTGTGTATAGTGTTTGACTGTGTTACTGAGGCTCTGTTAATCAGAACCTCAGGCCTTATGCTCTCTCTGCTTTTAAAATTGTCACTATAGACTAGTGACTTCATTCGCCAATTTCATTTGGCACACTGGACCCCCCCTATAAGTCCCTAGTACATGGTACCTAGGTACCCAGGGCATTCGGGTTCCAGGAGATCCTTATGGACTGCAGCATTTCTTTTGAGACCCATAAGGAGCTCAGACAAACCCTTCCATAGGCTTGCCATTGCAGCCTGCATGAAATAGTGCACACTCTATTTCACAGCCATTTTCACTGCACTTAAGTAACTTACAAGTCACCTATATGTCTAACCTTCACTTGCTGAAGGTTAGGTGCAAAGCTGCTAAGTGTGAGGGCACCCTTGCACTAGCAAAGGTGCCCCCACATAGTTCAGGGCCATTTCCCGGGTCTTTGTGAGTGCGGGGACGCCATTACACGTGTGCTCTACATATAGGTCAATACCTATTTGTAGCTTCACAATGGTAACTCTGAACATGGCCATCTAAGGTGTCTAAGATCATGGAATTGTCCCCCATTTCAAATATGGTATCAGGAGCCAATTCCATGCATCCTGGGGGCTCCACCATGGACCCCCAGTACTGCCAAACCAGCTCTCTGATGCTTGCAATGCAGCTACAGCTGCTGCCACCTCACAGACAGGGTTCTGCCCTCCTGGGGTCTGAGCAGCTCCACGTCTTCTTCACCTCCTGAGGCCTCTGTGCACTATTTGCAAGATTCCTTCATGCTCAGCCTGGCCCAGGTCCCCAGAGCTCTATCCTGCAACGCTCAACTCGCTGGGTTCTTCTCCAGCGGCGTGGGAACTTCCTTTGTGGTGCTACACCAACCTCATTTTGCACCTCCTTTGTCCCCGTGTCCTGGGACTCCTGTGGGTGCTATCTGGTGTCCTCAAGGCTCTCTGAAGTGCTGAGAGCCCCCTCTTCCTTCTCACACAGTTGAGGCCCCCAGGTCCCTCCTGGGTCCATATAGCGCCAACTTGACACAAAACGCGACTTTGCCGGAACCAAGGCTTGTTGGGGAACTCCAGCACCAAAACTCACCTGCATCCAACTTCATGATGTGGGACATCTAGTGCGTCATGCAGGAACCCACTGATATCTTCCTTGGGTGCATTTCTTCAGTCTTCATCCAACTGGGGACTCTTCTTTTGCACCCTCTCCTAGGTAAGCAGGTGCTTCTGTTCTTCCTGGACTTGGTCTCCTTCCTTTGCAGGTCTTCAGGTCCAGGAATCCACCATTTGTTGTTTGCAGTCTTGCTTTGTTCTTGCAATAACTCAAATCTGACTTGTAGTGTGTCCTAAGGAAACTTGCAGTACTTTACTCTTGCTTTTCTGGGCTCTGTGGTGGGGTAATTTACTTACCTTTACTGTATTCTTACTCTCCCTGCGATTCTGCACACACTACACTTGCCTAGGGGGGAATACATGATTCACATTCCACTTTCTTTGTATATGGTTTGTGTTGCCCCGAGACCTATTTTTTCCCATTACATTCTTTAGCAATTTCTACTGTTTGCACTATTTTATGTCTAATTACTTTCCTTATTTTGGTGTCTAGTGTATATATTGTGTATAATACTTACCTCAGGAAGGAGTATTGCCTCTCTCTAAGATATTTTTGGTACTGTGTCACCCAAATATTTGGTAACCATGAGTATTGTCTTTACTTGTGTATAAGTACTGTGTAACTATAAGTGGTATTGCTGGAGCTTTGCATGTCTCCTAGTTCAGTTAAGCTGCTCTGCTATCAGCCTAAGCCTAAGCTTCTAGAACACTACTACATTTCACTAATCAGGGATAACTGGACCTGGTGTAAGATGTAAGTATCCAAGGTACCTACAGCAAACCAGGCCAGCCTCCTACATTGGTGGTGCAGCAGTGGGATAAGTACTTGTAATTGCTTTACCACTTTGTTACTAGTGCTTTTCACAAGAAAAGCTTGCTCCAATACTTAGAGCATACATAGTATATACCTAGAAGTCTGTGACGGGCTGACCGCCACGGCGTCAGCCCAGCGGTTCCCCAGGGGCACTGTTGGCTTTGACCTGCCTGACCCAGAGGCACTGCCAGCCTCCTCCAATCAGGAACGACTTCCGGCTGAAAGAGGGATCCAAAACGCCCTCATGAGAGTGTCCTGGGGTCGTTGAGAGGAAGACCAAGAAGAGCACCTAGGACTGCGAAAGGAGGAGGAGGATTGTGGGAACTGCCGGGAGAGGTCGGACGACCCATCCGAGTCCAGAGACCAGCACAGCAGGCCCTGACTCGGCAAGCGGCACACGACAACGCCAGTATTTTCCCGAGACCGGAGGATCAGGAGGCGGCAATCACTGAAAATCCAGCCACGCTCTGGGGAGAGCGTGACCTTGGCAGGCACGGTCCCACAGTGGACGGCTCTGACTTATAAGCAGTGTGATGCGGGAGACACATACTGGTTACCCTTTGAATACTAATATTTAACGATTGGTAGTAGGATTTTGTGGTATCGTAGTTTGTGGATTTAGGTCTGATGGGTTTTGTTTCTTTTTTCTTTCCTTGTTTTTTTTTTGTTTTGTTTAACCCTACCAAGAAGAGGTGTTAGATAGAGAGATAAGGGGCTGCATAAAACCTTCTATTAAAACAGTAAACAAAGGAACAAACCAAAAACTCAAGACAGAAGGATGTTGAACTTTCGTTTATTTTTGCACTAAAGACAACAGAAAAGCCAAGATGGCTGAATTTTGTTATATGTTAATTTTGCAACATTGAGAATAACAGCGACTAGAAGGAACAGGTACAGAGACAGGAAGAGAGATAAGAAAACCTCAGAAAAGTCAAAGTGAGCCAAGACGAAACAAGAAAAGATATGTCCAGAGGGAAAAGAGAAAGAAAAGAAGAAGTCTCAGGAAAGTAGAAGATAGCCAAAACATACCTCAGATGAGTTAAGACCCAGAGCAGGGGAGCAGGAGTCAAAGAGAAAGAACAGTAGACAAGAGAAGAACAGGAACAGATAAACCAGTATGGTGAGAAGAAAAAACAGAGAATCAAGAGAATCTTACCATTCCACCAACAGTTGTGTTTCTCTTTTTTTTCCATATGCGCCTCCTGAGAATCCACCTGGGAGGAAGAAACAGAAGAATAGGAACACCTTGTGAATTCCAAAAAGCAGACCAAAGAAGCACCAGAGATTATAAACTATGCACAATTGATACTACTCAATAAAGACAAATTTCACAACATACAGCTGGCTACGAGTCATCCTTACGGTATCCCCTGTCACAAAGTAATATTCTAATTTTTTTTAAAGTTCTTTAAACTTTGCAAAAGTTTTTACAAAGTTCTGAAAAGTTTTCTTCTTTTCTCTAAAAAGTTTGCTCTGTTAATCTACTAACTTTGTACTCACTTTCATAAACTTTTTCTCTTTCAATATGTCTTCTGTAGAAGCTACCCCTAGAGTTTTAAAAACTACCTATGAGAATCTAAAGTTTAAAGGTTTAAGGGGTCTCTGTATTGAAAGAAGTTCAGGGATTTGGAAGAACCTCAATAAGGTGTTCCTCTTAAACCTTCTCCTCCAAGATGACCAGGGACTTAGCACTGGTCCAGATCAGACGGGGTGGGGGGTAGAGGAGTCCCCAACCAGTCAGGCTCAGAGGAGCACACTGATAATCCTGGGAGGGTCCTTCCACTGATCTTTCTGTTAACAGGCTCCCTAGTGTAACTGGGAGTGGGAAGGGTTCGCACACTAGTAGGGCTCCCTTCACCCCTAGAGGACAGGTCACTAGAGTGACTCCAGTTAGAGAAAGATCAGCCTCTGCACATCCCCATGTTACCTCTGTTTCAGAGGTATCCCACACATCAAACCCTGAGGTTCAGTCCCTAGATAGAAAACTGAGAAAGCTGAGGTTAGAGGAGGCCAGATTGAGGCTATTGCAGCAACAGTTGGCCTTAGACAGGGAATCCCTGGATGTGAAAAAGGAAAAGCAGGGTTTGGGGTTAGTTCCCCATGGTGGCAGCAGCAGTTTCAGAAATTCAAATATTAGGGAACCTTCATTTGACTCTAGGAATCTGCATAAAGTTGTCCCTCCTTACAAGGATGATGATGAAATATATAAGTGGTTTGCTGCACTTGAGAGGGCCTGTAAATTTCAGAGGGTCCCTCAGGGTCCCTCATGTTCAGTGGGCTGCTATCCTGTGGCTATCCTTCTCTGGCAAGGGGAGAGACAGACTCATTATTGTCAGAGAGGATGATGCAGATAATTACGAAATTCTCGAAAGTGCACTCTTAGATGGTCTTGGCTTAACCACTGAACAATACAGGATAAAGTTCAGAGAGACCAGAAAGGAGCCATCACTGGTTTGGGCACTGTTCAGTGAAGGCCCTAGAAGGTTGGTTAAATGGCAGTAAGGTGACTGACTACGAAAGCCTATATAACTTAATTCTGAGAGAGCATATATTGAATAATTGTGTGTCTGACTTGTTGCATCAGAATCTTGTGGACTCAGATCAGACCTCTCCCCAAGAATTGGGAAAGAAGGCAGACAAATGGATACGAACAAGGGTGAACAGAAATGTTAATACAGGAGGTGACAAGGACAGCACGAAGAAGGATGGTAAGTCACATGACAAGGTTGGGGACAAATATAAAAATCATCAGAGTCTTCATCAGGCCCACAAAAATCCTCTGGGGTGGTGGGTCCAAATCCTCTTCTCACAATCAGAAAAAGCCATGGTGTTATCTCTGTAGAGCTAAAAGTCACTGGGCAAGTGACCCCACTTGTCCAAAAAGAAACACCAAACCTCCTACCGTCACAACCCCTACTGCAACCACTAGTGCCCTGATGGACTTTTGCTCATGCAGTGTCTGTAAGTGTATTTTTACACTGTAAATTCGACTTGGCAAGTGTACCCACTTGCCAGGCCTAAACCTTCCCTTTTCTTACATGTAAGGCACCCCTAAGGTAGGCCCTAGGTAGCCCCAAGGGCAGGGTGCAGTGTATGGATAAGGTGGGACATATAGTAGTGTGGTTTATATGTCCTGACAGTGAAATACTGCCAATTTAGTTTTTCACAGTTGCAAGGCCTGTCTCTCTCATAGGATAACATGGGGGCTACCTTTAAATATGATTAACGTGTAGATTCCCCTAGAGAGTAGATGGACATGTGGAGTTTGGGGTCCCTGAACTCACAATTTAAAAATACATCTTTTAGTGAAGTTGATTTTGAGATTGTGCGTTTGAAAATGCCACTTTTAGAAAGTGGGCATTTTCTTGCTTAAACCATTCTGTGACTCTGCCGTGTTTGTGGATTCCCTGTCTGGGTCAGTGTGACAGTTGGGTTGTTTTTCACCTCACACCAGACAGTGACACAAAGGGAGCTGGGGTGTAATCTGCATTTCCTGATTAGCCATCTCTGCTAGGAGGGAGGGGTGGAGTAGTCACTCTCAGGACTGTGCCTGCCTCTGACAATGCCGGCTCCAACCCCCTGCTGTGTGTCTGATGCCTTGCCTGGGCAAGGCAGGATTTCACAAGTAGGTGTGAGTCCCCTTTGAAGAAAGGTGACTTCAAAGACTAAAATGGGTATAAGAAGGGCACCCAAATCTACAGACTTTAGAAACACTTCTGGAACCAAGAGGAACCTCTGCCTGGAGAAGAGCTGATAGCTGAGGAAGACGTGCTGCCCTGCCGGTGACTGTGCTTTGTGGAGCTTTCCTGCAGTGCTGCTTCTGCCAGAGTAAGAGGGCAAAGAGTGGACTTTGTGTGCCTTCCATCTTGTGAAGAAATCTCCAAGGGCTTGATTTAGAGCTTGCCTCCTGTTGTTTGAAGTCTCAGGGACAGCAAAGACTTCTCTCTGCCAGCACCTGGAGTCTCTGGAGAGACTCCTGCCCCGACAAGTGGTGCCCTATCCAGTCCCTGGGCCCTTGAAAGGAAAGCTGGTGGAAATCCAAGGAAATCGACTTCGGACCGACGCCGCTGCTGAATCCGGTAACGCCGCCAGCACCTGACGCCGTGACCTTCGCTGGAATGCAACACTCTTCGCAGGCCCGACGCTGCAGCAGCCCCACTGAAGTCCGCGACTCCGTGGAAGTCGCTGCACCACGTCTTGACTGACGCTGCTTGAAGTGCACGGATTCAACGTTTTGCACAGACTCCGCAATTCCTGACTTCGCGCCTCGGCTTGTTTTCACTCTACACCAAAGGTACTGTACTTGGGGGTCTACACGACTCCGTGTCCGGCGCCGCTGGTGTCGGCTTGTTGGGAACGACTCCGTCACGACGCCGTGTTAACATCTCATTGAAGCATTTTTGGTTCTAAGCGCTATTTTTGAGTTTAATCTTTAAAAATTCATAACTTGACTTGTGTATGTCGGATTTTTGTAGTTTTGGTCTTGTTTTGTTTAGATAAATATTTCCTATTTTTCTAAACCGGTGTATTGTCATTTTGTAGTGTTTTCATTAAGTTGCTGTGTGTGTTGGTACAAATACTTTACACCTAGCACTCTGAGGTTAAGCCTACTGCTCTGCCAAGCTACCAAGGGGGTAAGCAGGGGTTAGCTGAGGGTGATTCTCTTTTACCCTGACTAGAGTGAGGGTCCTTGCTTGAACAGGGGGTAACCTGACTGTCAACCAAAGACCCCATTTCTAACATTGGTGATCAGCGGTTGGGATTTGGACTTGTGTTTGTACTTGACATACAGTGATTAAGTGTACACTACTGTTTGAGTTCAGACCACTACGTGACCACATACTACTTGTTTGGTGATCTTTTGCTTTTTCTCTTAAGGACTCCTTTTTGTTTTACTTCCATGATTTTGCTGTTCCCTTGACAGATTCTTTTTACTTCATTGGGAACTTATTTTCTGCCTTTGGAACTTTGCACTTGTGACCATCATGTCTCAGTCTGGAGATGCAACAGCTGGAGCTGTGTTTGAAATGGAGAAACTGAAGGAGTACTCAGTTGCTCAATTGAAACAGTTCCTTAAAGATCTTGACTGTCCCACTGAGAGCTCCACCAGGGAGGGGGAGCTGCAAAAGGCACAGAGGGCCTGGTTGACAATCATGAAGGCTGGAGGGCACACAGAGGAGGAGAATGTGGGTGGGGAAGTGCAGAGGATACACAGTGGTGTAGTGGAGGTACCTGTTACGCCTGGGGGGAGGGTCCCCAGGAGGGGTAGCAGGGTGTCATCCAAGGGTCTGACGCCTGAAGAGTTACAGGACAGACAGGCAGAGAGGGCTCGCCGGTTCAAGGAGTTGAGGATGCAAAGGGAGAAGGAGTTGGAAGAAAGGAGGAGGGACTTAGAGATCAAAAAGAGGATTTGGGCTTATGAGCTCAAAATGAAGGAGCTGGAAGTCATGAGGGCTGAATCCAGCTGGAATGGTGGCAGCAACAATTTTATATCTAGTGCTGCTGAAGAAGTGCACATGCCCAGAGATGTGGTGCCCTACTTGAAGGAGGGAGTTAACACACACCAGGAGGTTCAGGGGTATGAGGTAGCTCCAGTGATGCACAGGGTCCCTGAGGTGGATTGGGGAACTGGCATGGGGAGTCATATTCCTACTGGTGGTAGGGACACTCTGCTGACTCTAGGTGAGAGTGACAGGGAGAGGGGTTCCCCCCAGGTAGAAGTCCTGGTTATGGAGTGTGAAGACATCCCAGAAGAGTGTGGGTTGAGTGTCAGGGACAGTCAGGTACTGTCTCACCAGTCTCAGGAGGGTGATGTGGGGTGCTTTTTCAAAGCAGAGTCACTGGATGGTTGGGTGAAGGGTACTTTGGTTAATTCATGTGAGGGGCTGAGTGATGTAATTGCTGGAGAGCATATGTCTAGTCCTTATTTTCCAGAGCTATGCCAACACCAGGTGGAGTGTGGGTTCCCTGACCCCAGGGAGCTTACAATGGAGGCAGACTTCTGGGTGAGTACCAGAGAGTCTGAAGAGGCATTTGGGGGTGCTCCTGAGAGAAGTGGTCTAGGTAGTTCCCAACCAGGTGAGGTAGGGAAGGATTGTAGTGTCCCAGGTAGGTCCCAGTGTAGTGGGATGGGTGAGGGACCCCATGTCCAGTCTCAGAGGAGAGGGAATGGGGATGGGTTGAGGCCCAAGGTGCCCGAGATCCGGTCCCAGGTCCTGGAGAGTTCCATGAGGGAACACCAGGAAGGAAGCCTAGCCTGTACCATAGGGCCATCTGTTGAGGGAGACCCCACAGTGTCAGGAGAACTTGGGGGGGCGGCTGTAGCCAACGTCCCACCAGTTCTGGTGTCTGGCAGTACCACTCCTAGTGAGGGGGTGCAGAAGTCCAGACAAAGGGTTGAGAGGGGGTTGCGGACCCCAGTGGAGAACCTGGAGGGTCAGGGGTCAGCTCTGAGAGCAGAGCCCCCCAGGAATGACCTTGGTGAGACCATTTCTGGGTTGGGGGGAATCCAGACTCTGTCAGATGGGCAGAGGTCAGGGGACCTGCGCCAGCCAGACTCTTGTGTGGCCCTTGGGGACAGTGCGTCCCTAGAGGGGGGTAAGTGTGCCCCCCTGGAAGTCCTGGCGTGCCAGGCAAAGGTTCAACCGCAGGGTGGTGACTCTGGGTTGAATGATCAGGTTCAGGGGTGAACTCTGACCTGGTGGGGGGTAGGTATGCCCCCCAGGAAGTCCTGG
The DNA here is from genome assembly GCF_031143425.1 of Pleurodeles waltl. NCBI lineage: Eukaryota > Metazoa > Chordata > Amphibia > Caudata > Salamandridae > Pleurodeles > Pleurodeles waltl. The sequence continues at coordinate 256,072,362 of NC_090445.1, forward strand.
GTTGCCAGGCAGTGGTCCAGTCTGTGGGTACAGACCCTGGACTGGAGGATCAGGTTCAGGGTGTCCCCCCTGACCTGGAGGAAGGGGCTACTGCTAACAGTGCCCCTACCATGTTGTCTTCTGGGGGGGCCACTCCTAGTTGGGGGGTGCAGGACCCCAGAAGGGAGGGCAGGGAGAGGGAAGCCTCACCCCTGGCCCTGGTCCAACCTGAAGGTACAGCCCCCAGGTTGGCGGACCAGTTGCAGGTTAACATCCCTGCACTGGTGGAAGAATTGCGCAGGACTGCTTCTACAAGCACCCTGACAATTTTTTACTCTGGGGGTGCCGCTCCTGGAGGGAGGATACAGCGCCCCAGAGGGGAGGACCAGGGTCAGGTTATCTTCTCTGACCTGGTGGAAGGTAGAGTGGTCAAAGGGTGTCAGGCACCTGGGGCTACCGCCCCCCACTCTCCACAGTCACAGTGGTTGGAGAGGCCTGAGGTCAGGCTCTCATCCCTGACAGTTGTCAGGGGTCACTGTGGTTTGCTGTCCTGGTGGACAGAGCTGTCCCTGGGGGGGGAACGAGAGTCACACCCCAGGGGTGGAGTGGGCAACACCACTGTGTTGGCCCTGGTAGTACTATCTGCCCATTGCAATACATCTGTGAGCAAAGTAAAGTTAGGCGCTGCACAGATGGTGTCTGCAGATGTGGAGAAGGGTTCCCCATGGGTTAGCTTAGTGGGCCCTGAGAGTATGGACAGAGGGATCCAACTGGAGTCAGGAAGGTGTAGAACTGGAACATGCCCCTGCTGTTGTGGGCCTGGGTCCTTGTTCTATCGCCCCAATCAGGGAAGTACATCAAGGTATTGATTGTTCTCCCCTGGCTTTAGGCTGGTAGGGGGTCGTGTTGGACTTTTGCTCATGCAGGGTCATCCCCAGTCTTTTTGCCTCCTGCCTCCTATTTTTTCCGACCTGTTGCTGTTGGCTTTTGAACTCTGAGCACTTTCCCACTGCTAACCATTGCTAAAGTGCATTTGCTCTCCGTGTAAATTGTATGTAATTGGTTTATCCATGATTGGCCTATTTGATTTACTAGTAAGTCCCTAGTAAGGTGCACTAGAGGTGCCAGGGCCTGTAAATCAAATGTTACTAGTGGGCCTGCAGCACTGGTTGTGCCACCCACACAAGTAACCCTGTAATCATGTCTCAGACCTGCCACTGCAGTGTCTGTAAGTGTATTTTTACACTGTAAATTCGACTTGGCAAGTGTACCCACTTGCCAGGCCTAAACCTTCCCTTTTCTTACATGTAAGGCACCCCTAAGGTAGGCCCTAGGTAGCCCCAAGGGCAGGGTGCAGTGTATGGATAAGGTGGGACATATAGTAGTGTGGTTTATATGTCCTGACAGTGAAATACTGCCAATTTCGTTTTTCACAGTTGCAAGGCCTGTCTCTCTCATAGGATAACATGGGGGCTACCTTTAAATATGATTAACGTGTAGATTGCCCTAGAGAGTAGATGGACATGTGGAGTTTGGGGTCCCTGAACTCACAATTTAAAAATACATCTTTTAGTGAAGTTGATTTTGAGATTGTGCGTTTGAAAATGCCACTTTTAGAAAGTGGGCATTTTCTTGCTTAAACCATTCTGTGACTCTGCCGTGTTTGTGGATTCCCTGTCTGGGTCAGTTTGACAGTTGGGTTGTTTTTCACCTCACACCAGACAGTGACACAAAGGGAGCTGGGGTGTAATCTGCATTTCCTGATTAGCCATCTCTGCTAGGAGGGAGGGGTGGAGTGGTCACTCTCATCTGAAAGGACTGTGCCTGCCTCTGACAATGCCGGCTCCAACCCCCTGCTGTGTGTCTGATGCCTTGCCTGGGCAAGGCAGGATTTCACAAGTAGGTGTAAGTCCCCTTTGAAGAAAGGTGACTTCAAAGACTAAAATGGGTATAAGAAGGGCACCCAAATCTACAGACTTTAGAAACACTTCTAGAACCAAGAGGAACCTCTGCCTGGAGAAGAGCTGATAGCTGAGGAAGACGTGCTGCCCTGCCTGTGACTGTGCTTTGTGGAGCTTTCCTGCAGTGCTGCTTCTGCCAGAGTAAGAGGGCAAAGACTGGACTTTGTGTGCCTTCCATCTTGTGAAGAAATCTCCAAGGGCTTGATTTAGAGCTTGCCTCCTGTTGTTTGAAGTCTCAGGGACAGCAAAGACTTCTCTCTGCCAGCACCTGGAATCTCTAGAGAGACTCCTGCCCCGACAAGTGGTGCCCTATCCAGTCCCTGGGCCCTTGAAAGGAAAGCTGGTGGAAATCCAAGGAAATCGACTTCGGACCGACGCCGCTGCTGAATCCGGTAACGCCGCCTGCACCTGACGCCGTGACCTTCGCTGGAATGCAACACTCTTCGCAGGCCCGACGCTGCAGCAGCCCCGCTGAAGTCCGCGACTCCGTGGAAGTCGCTGCACCACGTCTTGACTGACGCTGCTTGAAGTGCACGGATTCAACGTTTTGCACAGACTGCGCGATTCCTGACTTCGCGCCTCGGCTTGTTTTCACTCTACACCAAAGGTACTGTACTTGGGGGTCTACACGACTCCGTGTCCGGCGCCGCTGGTGTCGGCTTGTTGGGAACGACTCCGTCACGACGCCGTGTTAACATCTCATTGAAGCATTTTTGGTTCTAAGCGCTATTTTTGAGTTTAATCTTTAAAAATTCATAACTTGACTTGTGTATGTCGGATTTTTGTAGTTTTGGTCTTGTTTTGTTTAGATAAATATTTCCTATTTTTCTAAACCGGTGTTGTGTCATTTTGTAGTGTTTTCATTAAGTTGCTGTGTGTGTTGGTACAAATACTTTACACCTAGCACTCTGAGGTTAAGCCTACTGCTCTGCCAAGCTACCAAGGGGGTAAGCAGGGGTTAGCTGAGGGTGATTCTCTTTTACCCTGACTAGAGTGAGGGTCCTTGCTTGAACAGGGGGTAACCTGACTGTCAACCAAAGACCCCATTTCTAACATGCCCCTAGTAATAGCAGTTGTGGTGGAAGAACACTACTAATAGCCAATCAAAGGGTGTAGCTGGACTCACTATTGGTAATGTAGTTGGGGTTGGTCTAGTGAGGGAGATCACTGAGGCTGTTTAGTCTCTGATGGTGGCATTGACCTCGCACCCTTAGTTGCTTGTCCCCTTAATATGGATAAGTATAAACAACTACCCCTGATTAATGGTGTTCAGGTTGAGGCCTACAGGGACACAGGTGCCATTGTCACAATGGTTATGGAAAAACTGGTTGCCCCTGAGCAGCACCTAATTTGTCATCAGTACGAAGTGACAGATGCCCATAGCAACACTGTTAGCCACCCCCTGGCTGTTGTTAATCTCAACATGAGGCAGTGGATGTGAAATATCAGAAGGACAGGAACGTATGAACAGACCACTGACATTACTAAGTGAGACACTTGCAGTGTCTGCAGGGAGCTTGTGTAATAAGCAGTTGTGACAATGGATAGCATGATTGTCCCAGGTATGACAAGCAATGTTCACAACACTTGCTCTGCGCAGTCCATCCCTGTAAATCAGTCCTGCCACTGCCATGAAGCCCAATCCTGACACAGGGTACACATGCCCACACACTTGGACTGGACACTCATGTGGAATGCACATCTGAAATAATATGAACAAATTCAACTAGGGCAGCAGGTCCACCACAGCAACACAAGAAACAGCTCATTGTAATGAGTCAAACTGACATGTACTAACATTATATGGGAGGAATTTAGGGACAGTGTGTCAAACACAGTACGTACCAAATATGTACACGTCAGACATTTGTGTAGTCCACACACAAGTCTCCATGAACTCAGAACCAACAATTAGAGACATATGAGGGGTAATATATCCTACATAGCACTCATCAACCATCATCAATAATGCCTGAGTTGTGTCTGTCGTCTGAAATGTAATGTCCTCTAAGTCAAACAACTACACACATCACATGAGTCAACACATTTCACAAACACATATAATGACTGATGTAGATCACTGACTGCCATCAAATGTGAATACACAGTTGGCACACATTCATACATATGCATGACGTCCAAGGTATTGCATGCCATTCATTCAGAAGTACACACATCGGTGTAGCAGACCGTACACACCCAAATCACAAAGTTGCATGCTCTACCACATGTGCCCATACACAATATTACACACTGCAGCCCATACCATCCCATTTGCATGTTGAAACAGGGTGCATCCATGGTAAATAGAACAAAGTCAAACAATCACAAATAGAGTTAATAAATTTTGATGCTCATGAGTCACAAAGACCCGCAAACACAAACTACTGATACATGGGCCCTTAGCGTGAATTCCACCATCACACTACACTCATGCGTATATCCTGTGAAATCGAAGTCTACAGGTTATGCGTTGTATATTGCCGCAGCCGTAGATAATGCATCAAAAATAGTCACGCAAACATCGTATGCGTCAAAAAACTACACGCATGACGTAAAATGTGTCCCAAGGGGACAGGAAGTGAGGTAATAGGAAATCCTCTTTACAGGCATGGTACAGTGGGTGTACTTTCACTTTCACTTTACAGTCTGCATTTGTCGACTGTGTGGCTGTGTTTTGGTGTTGCTGGTGGTTGTAAGCGATTTTTGTATCTTGTGGTGTCTCTCTTGCTGTGTCTGTTGTGAAATCTGATAGTTACTTTTACCAGTGCCTGTGATTTTGTGTAGTTTACTGTATTTCACTTTGTACTTGTCCTGTGTAGTGTCTGTCTGGGTATTAGATTAGTGGGGTTAGTTGGGTTCATAAGTGTGAGCTGTAAGTTTTCTTTTTTGTAATTTAATTTCTTTACTATTTATTGTTTCATATTGTGCATGAGGGACATGTCAGGAAGGGTGAGGCTGACAAGCATGGGGGAGGAAGAGCTTGGAGGCTTTGTGTGACTGGTGTGCTACTTCTTACCTATGATGCCCGAGGAGGGTGGCAGAGTGATACAGGGGTATCAGACGGAGGCGAGGCGGCTGCGTTGGGGCGAGGTGCTCCACCACCTGAAGAGGGCGTACCGTACCAGCCGTAATGAGCACCAGCTAAAGCATTGCTGGGCTGACCTGGGGGCCAAAGAGCAGGATCTGTTGGACCACCTGGGTGTGGTGATCGGTGGCCCTGTTGGTGAGTATCCATTGACATATGTGTACAGTAGAATGCTCCTGAATGACAGTAGCAGATGTGTTGGCCTGCTGCATGCAATGCTTGTGGACAGGTTGAATGCAACCAGACGAAGTGTTACTGTCACAGTACTGAAATGGAGTCCACATATCTATACATGTTAACAATGCAGGTCAGAGGTTTGTTGAGTCATGTATGACTATCACTTAGTCACACATTTCAGGGGCCATGGAAACACCTGTGCCTCTACATTCTGTCAGTGATGATAAGGCAAGACACTGGCAGCATACCATATTTCACTGGATCCTGACAGCAAAGTGGGCAAGCCATGAATAGCACTACATTGTCATCATTACACACACATGATCCCTGCCATTATGTTGGCAGCCTGCCTTAGGGTACATTGGCAATGGGGCATTTGTTACCAACATACAACTGTGCCACTTCAGTCATGGATCACTGAATGCATGATAATTGCAGACTAAAAATTGAGCCCCATGTCCATCAAACAGTTACTCAGTGTGTCTTGATGCACAAGCAACAATACCTGAGTCACTTGTATTGCAGTGCACCAGGGAAGTGCCATGGATTTTTCACCCAAATACAAATCATGCCATGGAGTACCATCTTAAATGGATTGTCACATATGGTTGTTGTAGGGTATAGCACTACATGAGTCTTAGGCCAAGTGCATGTGTGCAGATGTGTGGCTCTCAATCACCGGAGTGTTAGTGTCAGTGTGAGTTTGCAGTGATATGTCTATTGTACTGTCTTCAAGCAGGATCACTAGCTCACTCATCTAAAATGTTACACACTGTGATATGTTGTCCACTCGTAGTGACAGTGATATGACACTGAGCATGGTTTTCCATCCATGTCTTACAGGTGGACATGCCCCCTACACTATTGGAGAAGTGACAAGATTTTAGGACCCAGATGTATCCAGTAAGTTTGACAATGTCTGGCCCGTGTATTGATTGCGGCTGTTGTGTGAGTGACTCGTGTGTTGCACTCAATGCTAAATATGATGAGCTGGCACGTGATAAGATTTCATAGTAGGCTGGATGATGACATTGTGTCCCATGCAAGGGTTACCCATTCACAAGCAGATAGTCATATCTTGGGAGTCCTGTGCTGCGCAATAGGCAGCAGCATGTGAACAAGGTGATTAGTAGCCCCATGTAGGTCCACATGTGACTTGGAAGTGACCACTGTCAGTATATTGGCACTGGGTCATACCGTCGTTCTCACAATACAGTGATGCACCAGTTTTCCACACATATTGGCGCATCCCTGTATTGTAATGTACATGTAGGACTGGGTGGGTAACTGTCCCACAGCATGGTGCCCCATAAGTTGTACTCCATTTACGTGACACTTATGTGGTATGTAATAGGCGTGCATGCAGGTCAACGCCAGACGTGTGCTGGCATCAATGTGGGTGTTTAGGGAATTGTGTTGGCAGATCAGGTGTTTATGGGTTTCCACACCTGGACATATGAATGTAGATGTGAATGACCTATGGATACCTGCTTCCTAGGTGGCAGCCCTCCTCACATGTGGCCCACTCCCTAACTCCATGTATAAGTGGACATGCCTCAGTGGTTGACCTCGACAGTTGTGATGATGGATTGCATGCCCATACCCCCTGAGGCACAGGGGTAGGGTAACAACATATATGTAGGTAGATGTGATGGTCACAGTGTAAATGACAGTCAACTCAATCAGGCTTGCATGTGTCCCATTCAACACTGACCCCTTATGATCAGCAACTGCATCCCATACTCTCAATGACATCTACTAGTTACTGGTGTTGTGTGGTTTAAAGTTGACTCAGATGATGAAGATTAGTGGGCCTGGCCCATGTGAAGTTGTTGCTGCCTTTGCATTATGACACATTGCACTAAATCAATGCACAGATTCGATTATTTCTGGTTCCAACTCTTGTTGTGCATCGATTTGGTGTCAATGACATGATGGCAGCGTTGCCGTTATGTTCATCAGGGACATTGTATTATCTGGAATGTGATTCGGAGTGCATGTGCATACATCACACAATGCTGACACTGATGGCTGCCTGTCTTAATTTAACAGCTGCCAACATGGACAGTGAGGGACTCAGGGCATTCCAGAAGAGGGCGGTGGGCTATTGCCACATATTGGATGTGGAGTCCGGGCATCGCAGGATGGCACAACGCTATCGAAAGGAATGAGCCACTGGGGAATGGTGGGCATTTAGCCAGGGGGGACCTGCAGTGCCCACGAAGAGTGGACCAAGCACCACAGCTACACAGGGGGCCACAGCCGCCACCGTCACTTCTGCCCCACCTGCAACCCCCTCTACATCGGCACCATAGCCCACCAAGCCTGTTCCATGTTGGCAATAAAGGACCTATAGAGGGACATGAAACAGGTCCTCAAGAAGCTGGACAGCCTAAAGAAGGAGGTGGCCACAACACAAAGAGACTGAAGAACATTAAGCGGGCACTAAGTCCCCTCCCTCCTCATTCCTTATCATATTTTGTAGTGGGTTTTGGGAGGTAAGTGATAGGTTGGATTAGGTTAGTTGTTTCGATAGGATAAGTCGATTTGGGGGTGGGTTTTCCAATTATTACATGTTAGTTTGTGGGTGGGTGGGTGGGTGGGTTTGATGTTGGGGCAATTGTGTTTAAAAAAATAAAAAATAATTATAAAAAATATGATAAAATATACAAAAAATATATATTTGTTTAGGATTACATAGTATATGTTTAGGTTAGTATATGTTGTCTCGCATGTGTCTCGTGATATAAGGGGTGTGGGGGGCCAATGTTTAGAGTGTGTTAAATGTGGTAAGTTAGTTTAACATAGGGTAGTTAGGGGCAGTTGTGGGTAATGTATAGGTATGATAGATTAGGTTAAGATAGGCATTTAACGTAGTTTTCAGTTCAGTTTTCTACATATATAATAATAGTTTGGGAACTCCCTTACTACATGTGTCATATGCTTGGGTCTCAAGGTCTTCTTATGAGTGTACAGTGGGAATTGTCTGTTGGCCTGGTGATTCTGTCCTGCATCCAGTTCCCTCTCTTGGCATGTTCATTCCCACTTCCAACTGAGCTGTCACATTGGCAGCTACAACTCATCTACTTCTCAATGTATCTGCCATCCAATGCACCCACCACTCAAGGTGACTATGGTTCCCATGTATTGGACAGGTAGTTATGGTTTTTAAGCTGTCATTGTTTGGGTCCTGTGTTGGAATGTTGGGCACTGTGTGACGTCAGCCTGCAGCCTGAAGTTCATGTCAACACTGCTAAACTGAGCAGTGCCAATTTCAGATGAGGTTTAGTATATCTATTTCACACCAGTGTGTTTCACTGGTACTCCCAGCTGACGTTATTGCCTGAGCACTCTTGCACAGCCATTCCTGCTGTATGTAGTGGGTGAGGCATACATATGTTAAACATTTCACATACACAGTGACTTGATCGTAGGGGATGTGTCCAACATTGACGTTCATCATGTAGGAACCTTGTGCATAGATATGTGCCCCCAATATTTGTGCACTCTTGTACTGACACTCTGTGACTATAGACATGTTACACTCATCACAAATCAACAGGAAGGTAGATGTGTCACATTACACGGACACAATGTGGAGGTGCTGTTTATTTAAAAGTGCTGTAGTGTAATATTTACATTGTCCAGGTCTGTGACCTCATTAGTGAAAATCATTCTATTGTGACACAACACCACAAGTCCAAGGTTGAGGGACATGTTATTGGACATGCTGGGGTGAAGTGTTGTTCAGTGCAGGGGAACATGAATTGCCAATTGAGTAGTGAGAGACAATTGCAGTCCATAGTGGAAAAGTTAACAGTGTGTCAGTGAAGAGTGCATGTCACCAACTGTAGCAACACTGGCATGATGTCAAGCACAGGACAAAGAGAAATTACTGCCCATGTGGCATGGGCTGGTGCTACCGGGTACTCCTACGGGTGAAGATGATCTGTTTCGCATCTTCTTCCTCTGATATGTGTGTGTTGTCTCCTCTGCCCGTTATGGTGGTGGTGGTGTGGTAGAGGGGGGCCATACACACTTCAGTGGTTGGAGAAGTGGACATGAAATTCCCGGCAGCTGCCATCTGTGGAACTACATATGGCATCACTGCAGCAAGGAGGAGCTGCTGATTATTGAGTATGACAGCAACATCCCTGTGGTAGGCAGCCATGTCTGCCCTGAGGGAGGCCAGTTCCCGGTGCATGGAATCCAGCTTGTTTTCATGCATGCAGGAACGAGATTGGGAGGGCAGGTGTTATGTCAACTCCCTCACGGCAGTGGTTAGGTCCTTCAAATACTGTTGGACTCTATGCCTTGTTTGGCTGCTGTCTGTTCTGTGTCCGTTATGATGCACGTGCACATACCGTCAAAGCTGGCTGCCATACTTTGCATCCCCACCAGCACCTCCTTGGCCAGATCCCGATGGACCCCCACTACTGTCCTCTCAAAGGTGGTCCCTGTGACGTCACTGACTTCCTATTGGTGGCACATTGTCATCTTGATTCCTCTACATTGTTCCTGTACTTAATGTTTGCAGTCTCTCAGCCATATGCCCCACCTGCATGTCACATATAGGGAAGGCAAGTTTGGGCAGTTGTCTGCGTCACATCTTCTAGGTGTGGGTTCTGTTCTATTTGTAGCTTGCCACCTTCTTGTCCTCATCAACCCTCCCTATGCTTCCATTTGCATGGTGAGGCCGTGCAATGGTTGTGGCTGTACTGATGCCGCAGCACCACATATGACAATATGGCCCTGCTCCAGTCTTTCATGTTTCACATACACCTATGTGGTGCTGGGACCTAGCACCACCCCATGCATGGCATTGCCAAGACACAATGCACTTGTTACCATTGCTAGTTCCTCATGTTGATGTTTGCATATGTGTGTTACATTGCATTTCACTGAGGGACTTGGCAGAGTTCCATTTCCTGTTGTGACTGCGGGTGTGTTCGCCTTCCTACACACATATGTGCTCCCCCTCAATGCAGTCATCCTTGCACTATGATACCTGTGATGCTGCTTGGTGGCATTGCAGCTAATGTGACATAGGCACAGGGGTAAACCCTGGGATGGCTAGCATGGGTATGAGATTACTGCTGTGTACATCGTTACATATGTGACAGTGCCTGATAGTTATTGAGTCTATGGACATGACCAGTTGATAGGAGTTGCACTTGGATAGGGATTGATGGGGATTGATCACGTAGTCATACTGAACCCTCATTTCAAGTGTGTTTGTTCTATGGGCACCTAACTGCCATTTCCTAAATGACCAACACCAAGGTGGTAGTGGCAACTGTTGTCAATAGGGAATGCCCCTTCGGCCAGTGGCCTAGAATTGGGCAGTTTCCTGCAGTTTACATTCTGGCAATACCAGCTGTCCTGTGACACCAGACCAGTTTTACATTCAACAGTACCCTCCTGGTCAGTTTCAGCATTTCCACCAGCCTTGGCATTGAGGTGAACCCCCATGCAGAGGTTGTTGGTGTTGTGTTGTAATGTGCCCTGGGTGCCCTTGCACAGCTCATGCACCTGGCATGGGCAATGCAGGGGGTCCCATGCCTTGGCTCTTTGCACTTTCCACTGCCTGATTTGCAGGGCTGACATGCATTGTGTATAAACTATGTGCCTCCCCCTTCTTGCACTTGACATTTTGGCATATTTTTACCCCATGCAACTTACCCTGCATATGTGTTGCTTCTTAGTGGTCCGCGCTGTCCTGTCCTATGATACCATGACGATTCCTTCTGAGATGACAGCTGCAACCATCTCCTCCATCTCATCCATGTCCTTTTGTGGTGCTGGACTCCCACCTCCGGTCTGCAGTGCTGCCTTCCTGTTCCTTGCCATTTTTTCCTTTCTCCTCCGCTTGCAGTCATGCCAGCGTTTATTGCACTCAGTGAAAGTTCTCCTGACCTCTGCCACACTTCTAATCTTGTCCACTATCTGCTGCCAAATTGCGTCTCTCCTTCCAATTGGCAATTTAGAGGTGATGAAGAGTTGATGTTGGTGCTCCGTCACCTCTCTCACCAGTATTTCATGCTTCTCCGCTGAAACGACACTTCTTTTTCTTGTCTCTCTCCTGGGTCTTGACAATGTCCTCCTGGCTGGTTCCTGGTTGTCTGGGGTCTCCCTGGGGTCTCTCCTGGCTTTGTGGGTCCACTGCTTCCTTGATGAAGTGTTGGCAGCCAATCAGATCTCAGCATGAGATCGGGGAGGCGTCCTGAATGCTTCGTGTCCATATACATACAAATTTGTTTTCCCCACAATTTCTCAAAGAGTACATAATGAATTTACACCAAAATAAAAAAAGGTCACTTTCTGGACCAGGACCTAACTACCTGCCAAATTTGGTGTAGTTCCATTAAGTAGTTTCAGCACTATCCCTTTTCAAAAACCTCTATGGAAAATTGAATTGGGAAAATTTATTTTGCCCCTCCCCCCTTTTTCCCGCCCCACCCAGATGGATCCCCCCAAAAGATACCAGACAGCAGCTGACAAAAAATAACACAAATTATTTTGGAAAGTTTAAGGAAGATTTGTCAAATGGTGCCAAAGATATAAGCAAATAAAAAAAGGCTTTTTTATATAAAAACTAGGCCCTAACTATAACTACACAATGGCGACCGCCTCTAGGTAATATATATATATATTATATATAGAGAGAGTTTTAAGAGGTTAGGATTTGGTACTGGGGTACTGGTTTTTGGGTGGTAAGGGCATTTTTAGGTTTTAGGGTGGGTATGGGCTTTTGGGTGGTAGGGGCATTTTTAGGTTTTAAGGTGTTTTTTTTTTAGTGGTAAGGGGTGTTTTGTGTGTAGTGTGGGTGTAGGTTTTTTGGGTGGTAAGGGGTGTTTAGGGTTTAGGGTGGGTGTGGGTTTTTGGGTGGTAATGGCATTTTTAGGTTTTAGGGTGGGTATGGTATTTTGGGTGGTAAGCGTGTTTTTAGGTATTAGGCTGGTTATGGGTTTTTGAGTAGTAAGGGCATTTTTAGGTTTTAGGGTGGGTTTGGGCTTATGAGGGATAAGGGATTTTGAGGGCTTAGGGTGAGTATGGGATTTAGGGTGGTAAGGGTATTTTTAGGGTGGGTATGGGTGGTAAGGGCATTTTTAGGTTATAGGTTGAATATGGCTTTTTGTATGGTAAGGGTTGTTTAGGGTTTAGGATGGGTATTACGGTGGTAATGGCATTTTTAGGGTTTAGGATGAGTAGGGTTTTCGGATAGCGAGATGTGATATATATATATATATATATATAGAGAGAGAGATAGATAGATATATATCTATAACACTTACCACTTTGCTTTTTACCATGCATATGCATTACAATAACATTGTCTTATGCATGGCATATGCATGGTAAAAACTTTCATTGTAAATGCAAGCATGGTAATAACATATGTGTTGTAGTGACCGGTTTGTAAAGACATGCATGCAAGATGCATGTGTGGTTCTGTCACACAACCAAGCTGCTGTGCCCAGGTCTACCCCCACCACAGTGGGAAACAATCGCTGGGAGGTCAGCCATAGAACAATGCAAGCTTATGATTGATGGGCTGCAGAATAAAAAGTGTATGCCCTATCCATGGTGTGTTTCATCTGCCAAGCATCCTCAAGCCTCACTTCCCTCATCCAGTGAAGGCCCGTCTTAGAGAATGCCGCAGTTTGCCCTATCCTGTGGGCTGATCAGTCCATACGTGTGTCTGGCACTAAGATAAGTCACCACCTATTCGAATTTCTGAGTCCGGGGACGTCAACACCCTTCCTGTAGAGTCTAATAAGAATGTCTCTTGATGATCATAGGGGGCATATATCATAGCAATTGTAAATGTGTAGCTCTGTACGGTAAGCCTGAGGCCAAGCAATCAGCCAGCCATCTCAGTTTGAATCTGTAGGATGTGTCCCGGGAAGTGGGTGGCCAGGAGCATTGCAAATCCAGCATGTTTCTGAAACCTGGCTGAAAAGGTTAACAACGCAGTCGGAGCCATGACCACGCAGTTTCTAAACCTGCCTTTACCACACATGCCTTTACAATGAATATCATTTTGAAAGCATGCCTCGTAAGGGCATGTGTAGAAACACATGCAAAACGGCATGTGTGGTTCTGTCATGCAGCCCACTTGCCCTGAGGCCCAAAATTACCCCCACCCCTAATACCTAAACTACCCCGACCCCCTACCTGCCTGAGCCCTAAACAAAAACTATCCCAACAACCCCATCCTGCCCCTATAAACTAAAAGCCCTAAAATAAAACATACCCCGAACCCCACTCCTGCCCCAGAAATCTTAACTGCCACCAACAATCCCACCTGCCCTGAGCCCTAAAAAAAAAACATCCCAACCCCCACCCCACCCCTTAAAACTGAACCACCCCAACCCCCACCTGCAGCGAGCCTTAAAAAAAACCTACCCCGACCCCCCCGCCCCTGCCCCTAAAATCTGAACAATACCAACACCCACACCTGCCCTGAGCCCTAAAACCTTCCTCCTAATAATTAAAATACACCGACCCACCCTAAGCCCTAAAACAAAACTATCCTGACCCTCCGCCCCGCCCCGCCCTTAAAAACTAAATCACCCCAAAGCCCCGAAAAAAAATACCCCGACCCCTCCATCCATGCCCCCAAAACCTAAAGAACCTAGACACCCCACCTACCATAAGCCCTAAATCCACCCCACTGCTAAAAACTACCCACCAACCCTGCCCCAACCCCACTTACCACACCATGTCCTCTCCCTATCATTCCTCCTCTTCTCTCCTCACTTCTCCCACCCTTCCGTAAACCTTCCCCACCCCTTTCAAAATAAACTACCCACCCCCACCCTAAACCCTAAATAAAAAAGATACCCAAACTCACCCACTCCCGCTTCTATAACAAAAAATAGCCCGACCCCCAACCTAAGTCCTTAAAAAAATACCCACACCCCCTAACCCTTAAAAACAAAATAGCCCCCTCGTATCCCATAATCCACCCCCACCCCTGCCCCAGCCCCTTACCTCACCGCATCCTCCATGTCCTCTCCCGAACACATGGCTTTTTCTGTGCCTTAGCCACGCATATGTGTAGTTCAGCACATGTGTGATTAAGGCACAGAAAAAGCCATGCATTGTTCAGGCAAGTGTGGTTACGCTTATGTGGTCCTTCATTAAGGATGCATTGTTAATTAAGGATGCATTGTTAAGGACGTTTCCCGGCTGAGAAGAACTGGCAGTCAAACCAACGGGATTGCGGGTGAAGCCACCTCCTCTTTAAGAGGTGGGTCTCTTGGATAAGGCAGGTATCGCATTTGGCTTCTTTAAGCATAGACAGAAGCACCAGCCTCTTCACTGGGGAATTGAGGTCCCAGAGATTGAAGCTAAGGATTTTGAACATGAGACAGTGGGGTCCAGGAAGCTTCTAACAGAGAAAGTGGCCAGCATGGCATGAGGGAGACAGGACCCACATCTTCCACGGGGGCCCAACAATGGTGTTGGTTACATCTAGTGTGGTTGAGGAAGAGCCATTGTGGAGAGGATAATAAAAAACAAGGACAACAACATAACAATGGTGTTCCCATAGATGGGAGATAACATTCCTGATAGACGAGGGTCCATGATCCAGGCCGCCCACCATCTCTGCAACAGGCTTGGACGAGACGTGTAGCGCCTTTGAGTAGATATGCCTTTAAGATCAATTAAAACAGTGTCGCTAGGGCCCTGCAGAGAGCAGGGGCTCAGTTCATGCCTGTAAGTTAGAGCCAGCTGCCCCCATCTGTTGCATCCATTGAAGGCTCAGTCAATTTAATTCTCTCATGCACTTTCCTGTCATTGCAGCTGTTGCAGGAGGGCTGCTCATTCCTTGTGGCTTTAGGACGCTAAAGATTTGGTCACTGAGGGCTTAACCTTCAGTTTCTGACGGTTTTACCTTTTTGTGGAATGAGAGGTGTTTGAAAGTGGATTATTGGTAAGGGCAGGTAAATACCTTCACCTAGCAATAGGCCATTAAGCCCCACTTAGGTCCTGTTAAATACCAATAAATTAAATCCAGCTCAACCCTTGGTAGCTTGGCAAAGTGTGTAAAGCATTTAAAAATCACAAAACAGTAAAAAAGTAAAACACAAAACACAATGAACATCCAACAACAATTCATAAAAATAGATTATATTTGTATCGTTGAAATGACACCAAAATGATTAAAATTGGATAAGGAGAACCGGAGATATGATTTTTTAAAGAATTAGGGGGTCATTCCAACCCTGGCGGTCGGTGTTAAAGCGGCGGCTAACCCACCAACAGGCTGGCGGTAAATAAAATGGAACTCTGACCCTGGCGGAAACCGCCAACAGAGACCGCCACTTTAACACTCTGACTGCCACGGCAGGACAAACAAACAGCGCGGCGGTCACCGCCAACAGACAGGCGGGAGTCAATGTACCGCCCACCCTATCACAACCCACCAATCTGACACCTTTTCCGGGGCGGTAGCCCCGCCGATAAAAACACGGTGGAAACAGATATTTCGAACGGAAAACGCTCACCTCCATACACCCCACGAGGAATCTGGACAGCATGGAACCCGAACTACACATCCTCCCAGCTATTGTATTCCTGCTCCTCTACCAGGAGCACGAACGCCGGCGCAGAAGACAACGGTGAGTACTGCACCTACGACACAGGGGAGGGGTGAGGCAAAAAATTACGGAGACACACATACGCGACACCCCCACCCCCACCCTTACCCACTACAACACACACATCAATGCATAGCAACAACTCAGAGTTACACCCCCAAACCCCCCGGAAGAATGCAAATACAAAAGGAAATGATTATGAAATTTGGATTATATTGTAAGACTGAGTATAAAATATATCAAACATCTATAACTATGCATATATATAAAATGTCCTGTCCGATATGTGTATCAGTCATTGTTCGTGGGCCACTGGGCCAAAACACATGGGCAAAGCCCACACAGTATACCTGACTCCAATGGAGAGAACACTGCAGGGGCATCAGATAGGAAAACTACAGGCACCTCAGGGGGAAGGGAAGGGGGGGCTCCTCAGCCAGATGAGTCCACAACGCCAGATCCATGAGGGGGCTCCATGGCCACTGTTTAATCCTGGGGAGTGCAAAGCCACAGTCTCTCAAGTCTCTACAGTGGGTGGGTTGCCCACTGGACCATCCTGGGGAGTGCAAAGCCACAGTCTCTCAAGTCTCTACAGTGGGTGGGCTGCCCACTGTACCATCCTGGGGAGTGCAAAGCCACAGTCTCTCAAGTCTCTACAGTGGGTGGGTTGCCCACTGTGCCATCCTGGGGAGTGCAAAGCCACAGTCTCTCAAGTCTCTACAGTGGGTGGGTTGCCCACTGTGCCATCCTGGGGAGTGCAAAGCCACAGTCTCTCAAGTCTCTACAGTGGGTGGGTTGCCCACTGTGCCATCCTGGGGAGTGCAAAGCCACAGTCTCACTGGTTCTGGAGGGGGACTAGTGCCCAGAGTGCTTCATGCAGCCCTGCCCGACACAGATGCGGGCCTGCTCCTTCCGCCAATGGGCCAGCAGTTCATGAGATGAAGGGCCCAGTTCAGCTTTGCTTTAGACAGCGGTGCCCAGCGGAGCGGTGCATGAGATGAAGGGCCCAGCGGAGCGGTGCTTAAGACGAAGGGCCCAGCGGAGCGGTGCTTGAGATGAAGGGCCCGGCGGAGCGGTGCTTGAGATGAAGGGCCCTGCGGAGCGGTGCTTGAGATGAAGGGCCCAGCGGAGCGGTGCTTGAGACGGCGGTGCCCAGCGGAGGGGTGCTTGAGATGAAGGGCCCAGCGGAGCGGTGCTTGAGACGGCGGTGCCCAGTGGAGCGGTGCTTGAGACGAAGGGCCCAGCGGAGCGGTGCTTGAGACGAAGGGCCCAGCGGAGCAGTGCTTGAGATGAAGGGCCCAGCGGAGCGGTGCTTGAGATGAAGGGCCCAGCGGAGCGGTGCTTGAGACGGCGGTGCCCAGCGGAGCGGTGCTTGAGATGAAGGGCCCAGCGGAGCGGTGCTTGAGATGAAGGGCCCAGCGGAGCGGTGCTTGAGACGGCGGTGCCCAGCGGAGCGGTGCTTGAGATGAAGGGCCCAGCGGAGGGGTGCTTGAGACGGCGGTGCCCAGCGGAGCGGTGCTTGAGATGAAGGGCCCATCGGAGCGGTGCTTGAGATGAAGGGCCCAGCGGAGCGGTGCTTGAGAGGAAGGGCCCAGTGGAGCGGTACTTGAGATGAAGGGCCCAGCGGAGCGGTGCTTGAGATGAAGGGCCCAGCGGAGCGGTGCTTGAGACGGCGGTGCCCAGCGAAGCGGTGCTTGAGATGAAGGGCCCAGTGGAGCGGTGCTTGAGACGGCGGTGCCCAGCGGAGCGGTGCTTGAGATGAAGGGCCCAGCGGAGCGGTGCTTGAGATGAAGGGCCCAGCGGAGCGGTGCTTGAGATGAAGGGCCCAGCGGAGCGGTGCTTGAGACGGCGGTGCCCAGCGGAGCGGTGCTTGAGATGAAGGGCCCAGCGGAGCGGTGCTTGAGACGGCGGGGCCCAGAGGAGCGGTGCTTGAGATGAAGGGCCCAGCGGAGCGGTGCTTGAGACGGCGGTGCCCAGCGGAGCGGTGCTTGAGATGAAGGGCCCAGCGGAGCGGTGCTTGAGATGAAGGGCCCAGAGGAGCGGTGCTTGAGATGAAGGGCCCAGCGGAGCGGTGCTTGAGATGGCGGTGCCCAGCGGAGCGGTGCTTGAGACGAAGGGCCCAGCGGAGCGGTGCTTGAGATGAAGGGCCCTGTTCAGCGGTTCTTGACTTGAAGGCCCCTGTTCAGCGGTGCTTGACTTGAAGGGCCCTGTTCAGCGGTTCTTGACTTGAAGGGCCCTGTTCAGCGGTTCTTGACTTGAAGGGCCCTGTTCAGCGGTTCTTGAGACGGCGGTGCCCTGTTCAGCGGTTCTTGAGACGGCGGCGCCCTGTTCAGCGGTGCTTGACTTGAAGGGCCCTGTTCAGCGGGGTTTGACTTGAAGGGCCCTGTTCAGCGGTTCTTGACTTGAAGGGCCCTGTTCAGCAGTTCTTGACTTGAAGGGCCCTGTTCAGCGGTTCATGAGACGGCGGTGCCCTGTTCAGCGGTGCTTGAGACGGCGGTGCCCTGTTCAGCGGTGCTTGACTTGAAGGGCCCTGTTCAGCGGTGCTTGACTTGAAGGGCCCTGTTCAGCGGTTCTTGACTTGAAGGGCCCTGTTTAGCGGTGCTTGACTTGAAGGGCCCTGTTCAGCGGTGCTTGACTTGAAGGGCCCTGTTCAACGGTGCTTGACTTGAAGGGCCCTGTTCAGCGGTTCTTGACTTGAAGGGCCCTGTTCTGCGGTTCTTGACTTGAAGGGCCCTGTTCAGCGGTTCTTGAGACGGCGGTGCCCTGTTCAGCGGTTCTTGACTTGAAGGGCCCTGTTTAGCGGTTCTTGAGACGTCGGTGCCCTGTTCAGCGGTGCTTGACTTGAAGGGCCCTGTTCAGCGGTTCTTGAGATGAGTGTCCAGGTCAGCAGATCCGGCCATGGCATGGATGTCACTCGCCACCTGACATGTGGCTGGCGGGGCCTTCCTGCCCATCTGTCTTATCGCTTGCGGGGTCCACCTGTGCTGCAGTACCGGGCCTGTGGGTGTCCTCCTGCACACCTGGAATGGGGCTGCTGGGGCCCTCCTGGGCAGCTGGCCTGCTGCCGGACTTGTCGGGTGTGCTGCCCTTCCCACCCTTCCCTGCTTGTCTGTGGCCCTTTCCTCCCTTTGGCGGTGTGCCAGGTGGCACCCCACTTCCTGACGGAGCCAGGGTTGGGATTTTGGAGCCTGCTGTCTTTGGCCTCTCGCGCCGGGCACTGGCAATCTTTGCTTGCTTTTCCGGGGGTGGGCTGGCCGTGTCTTGGCTCCTAGCCGAACTGGCTGGCCTTGAGGGTGGGGGACTCCAAAGTCCTTGGACAGTTGTCTTTGTAGGTCCCGGTTTTGTGGTGGCTGAGGTGCTGATTGCAGTCTTATGAGATGGACGGGGTGGGGGAGTTGTTGGAAAGAGGTCAAGTTTGGAAAGGAAAAGCAATTTAGAAAGAGAGGGACGGGTAGGTGTGGTGCGTATGGGAGTGGAGGAAGAGGATGTGGTTGCAGGAGAGTGAAGTCTGGTGTCTTTGGGTGCAGGTGCTGGTGCTGGAAGCTGTCGTGAGGTGGATGGCTGTTGGGTGGGTGGCTGCCTGCGTTTGTGTGGTTTGGAAGAGGGGGTGACAGACACACTGGGAGAGGACACAGGGGACGTGTAAATGGTAGTGGGGGTGGTGACTGCACGTGTGCGGAGTGTTCTGGTGGGTGTGCTGGTGATGGACGTAGTGGCTGAAGATGTTGTGCATGCAAGTGTGAGTGGAGACATCACAGGGAGGGAGGAGGGAGACGAGGAGGAGGGGGACACAGAGGAGGCAGTGGCTGTTGGTATGTCTGCATGTGGATGTTGCTTGTGTGAATGCTTGTGGGCGATGTGTGGTGCTTATGTCTGGATGAGCTTCCCTTGGGTGTTGAGGTGAGTGCAGGCTGGTCTGATGGTGTGTCTGGGATAGGCAGCGGTACAGGGCTTTGGGTCTGGGTGGAGGAAGTTGGAGGGGGGAGGCTAGAGACAGGGACAATGGCTGCCGTCAGTGCTGAGGCCAGAGCGTTGAACGATCGCTGATGGGCAGCCTGACCAGAATGAATGCCCTCCAGGTATGCATTACTCCGGTGCACCTCCCTTTCTACACCCTGGATGGCATTCAAAAGGGTAGACTGCCCAACAATGATGGTCCTCAGGAGGTCAATGACCTCCTGACTGAGGGCAGCAGGGGTGACAGGGGCAGGGCCTGAGGTGCCTGGGGCGAAGGAGATGCCCACCTTCCTGGGTGAGCGGGCACGGGGCGAACGCTGAGGGTCTGCTGGGAGGGCGGTGCTGCTGCGCTGGGTGGCGGCTGTACCTGTTGTTGCGGGGGTCACGGATGTTGCCGCCACCACAAGGGAGCTCCCTTCAGAGGACGAGTCTGTGTCGCTGGTGTCAGCACGTGTCCCCGCTGTGGAGCTCCCCTCGCCCTCCGTCCCACTGGTGTACTCAGAGTCCGTTGCATGGCCCTCCAGGGCCATGTGGGATGCAGCTCCCTCGTGCTCCGATGCCACTTCTCCTCCGCCTGATGATGCTAATGC
Source organism: Pleurodeles waltl (assembly GCF_031143425.1). Taxonomy (NCBI): domain Eukaryota; kingdom Metazoa; phylum Chordata; class Amphibia; order Caudata; family Salamandridae; genus Pleurodeles; species Pleurodeles waltl. The sequence goes on from NC_090445.1 coordinate 256,092,724, forward strand.
ACACATGAACAGGAAGACCACAAAAAAAGGGTGGGGGGGAGAAATAAAGACATGTTGAGTGCATGCATGGGCGACACCGTTGGCGGAGAGGACAGATACAGAAGCCCCCTGCACTACGCCGCGCACTTGGGGTACACTACTCAATCAGTGGGACATGGCCTACAAGCCTATGGACGACAATTGCACACATAGATGACACAGGGCCATGAATAGCTGTACTAGGCACCCTACAGAGGTGGGGGGCGGGGGCACAGGGCCATGCCTTACGGAGGGGCCTAGCCTACTGAAATCGCCCTGGCCTAGGGATACCCACAGCCCTCCTCCCCCACCCAGACACCTCCACTGCGCGCAAAGATAGCCGAATGTGCTTGTACTCACCCCCTTGTGATGTCCTCACGCGCCCATCCAAATCGGGGTAGGCCACCGCCAGGATCTGGGACATCAGGGGGGTCAAAGTACGACTGCACCCCTCCTACGTTGGGTGGCCATCCCCAGCTGAGCCTCCACCGTCTTCCTGCTCCAGCCTCGGATGTCCTCCCACCTCTTCCAGCAGTGGGTGCCCCGTCTGTTGTGGACCCCCAGGGTCCGGACGTCCTTGGCGATGGCACTCCAAATAGCGACTTTCTGATGGGCGCTGACCTATGTGACATGTAAAGGGGGAGAAAAAAAATCATCACATTCTGCATGCTCAATTTGAGTGGCCCCCCATCCCCACCCTTGCCATGTGGCACATGCTCTCATCTGTCGTTTGATGCATGCCTCAATCGCTCCCCTCCCCACCATCTTTCATTCATCCCACTCAACACAGTCATTGGCCACAAAGCATGCTCTCAGTGTACTTACCTGTTGGTCTGGAGGACCGTAGAGTAGCGCATACTGGGGGAGGAATGTAAGAACGGGGTGTGATACGAGGAAATATGGCGCTCACGGTACACCCTGTGGTCTGTTTAACGAATCACCCCCCCACCACGCGCCGTGGTCTCTACCTAGGATTCACCAGCCTCCCCAATCGGTGCACGAGGGAGCCCTGAACACTCCCTCCCCAGCCCTCATTTGATTGCTGGGCGAAGACCCCCCTCCCCCCTATCCCCCACCCAAGAGCAGCCATGTCACGTTCCGAAGGCGGGGGCAGTGTATTTGATTTTTTTATTCGGAGAAATCCCACATTATAATATGTTGATCTTGGATTATCCTGACACTACTATTTAGTGTGTTGGACAATATTGGATTGCCCTGAAGAAGTCGTGTAGGGATGTAAATTATTCCCAAAGACGAAACACGTGTTGGCTTGAATCAGAAATTGGCTTGAAACCTGGAATTCAGTATACTGTGGATTGCTGATTACTCATGCGCAATAAACTTTGGACTAGTCAAATTGTACTGAATTCATTAATCTGAAGAAATACTGGTTGCATCATGGACTGAATTGTACAACCATTGTATGTGAATTATACACCTGGTCTTTATATTTCTCTTTGGGGTTACCCCATTGTGCATTTCATACTGGGGGAGGACCCCATCCACGAGTTTCTCCAATTCTTCAGAAGTGAAGGCAGGGGCCCTTTCCCCAGTCGCAGCAGCCATTGTCCCTTCCAGACCGAGGTCACAGCAGCACTTGCAGTATAGGTCCTCTCCTGTGGAAGATCAGGTATCGAGTGATTAAGCAGACAGAAAATGGCGGTCACGCCCGCGGCAGTTCGTACCACGGCGGTGTGTACCGCGACCACCGGCACACTTCGTCATTGGCTCCTGAAACCTATAGGGTTCAATGTTAACCAATGCGGCTTTGCGCCGCGGTCTTCGACCGCCTACCGCCACGGTGTGCCACGCCAGTGCATTGACCTCACATCCCACTGTCGCACTTCACAGGTCAGGCAGCCGCCATTTCAAGGGCCCACATGGCTTAATTTCAACTGCGTCAACCATACCTAGGCCTTGCATCAACACTCATACAAGCCATTCAATGCATTGAGAATCATGTTCTGTGCAAGCTGTGGTAACGTACCCGTGGGTTGATTGACTCTGTGCTCCATGTTGTCCTTCATAGGCACCGTCCGCTGGGACATGCGAGGAGATGGAGGAATCTTCCCATGTACAGACCGCTGGTGGACCTGTCGACAATGGAGGAACGACATGTCATGCTGACATACAGGCTTGACCGAGCCACTATACAGGAACTGTGTGCCCAGCTGGAGCCAGACCTGATGTCACCCATCCGCCAACCCATAGGGATCCCCCCTCTAGTGCAGGTGCTGTCAGTGCTCCATTTCCTAGCAAGTGGGTCATTTCAAACAACAGTGGCTATATCATCAGGGATGTCCCAGCCCATGTTTTCAAAGGTGTTGTCCAGAGTGTTGTCTGCCCTGCTCAAACATATGCAGAGCTACATAGTTTTCCCTGAGGTGGGGGATTTGCCTACCGTGAAGGGTGATTTCTATGCCCTTAGACATATTCCCAACATCATCGGTGCCATTGATGGGACACATGTTGCTTTGGTCCCCCTCAGCAGGAGTGAACAGGTGTACAGGAACAGGAAGAGTTATTATTCCATGATTATCCAGGTGGTCTGTTTGGCAGACCAGTACATCTCCCATGTTAATGCCAAGTTCCCTGGGTCAGTGCATGAAGCCTACATCCTGCGGAATAGCAGCATCCGGTATGTGATGGGTCAACTCCAGAGGCACCGGGTGTGGCTATTAGGGGACTCTGGTTACCCCAACCTTTCCTGGCTATTGACCCCAGTGAGGAATCCCAGGACCAGGGCAGAGGAACGGTACAATGAGGCCCATGGGAGAACTAGGAGGGTGATCGAGCGAACCTTTGGCCTCCTGAAGGCCAGGTTTAGGTGCCTCCATATGACAGGTGGATCCCTAATGTACTCACCAAAGAAGGTGTGCCAGATCATCGTGGCCTGCTGTATGCTTCACAACCTGGCTTTGCGACGCCAGGTGCCTTTTTTGCAGGAGGATGGTCCAGATGGTGGTGTTGTAGCAGCTGTGGAGCCTGTGGAGAGTGAAGACGAGGAAGGCGAAGAGGACGACATAGAGAACAGGAACACAGTAATACAGCAGTATTTTCAATGACACACAGGTAAGAGTACATACCGGCATATTACATTTACTTAAAGACTGCTACCTCTCTACTGTCTGACTTTTTCCCCCAGTGTATGGTAACTGTGTTGTGACTTTCCCTTCCGTTTTCAGAGATGTGGGCCCCACTGCGTGACATCTGCTTTGTTTCCCCATGGACTACAGCTGTGTGACAGTGGTTTGTTGGCATCACAATGTGAATGAACATTTTGGCACAGTCATGTCTAATACATTTGTTCAAAATCACAGACAGACTCCAGATTGTTTATATGCAATAAGTGTGTTTATTCAAGTGCTCTAAATTGGATGGGTGGTTGCAAATCGGTGAGGGGTGATGGTGGAGGATTGTCCATGGCAGAGTCCAGACTATCAGTCTCACAGGTGCATTGTCCAAATGCCTGTGGGAAGTGGAGCAGGGGCAGTTTAAAGTTGGACAGGGTGACAATGTGGGACAGTGGGATGACAATCAGGGCGGTATCCTTTGCTGGCGGGGGTCTTGACATCCTACTCTGTCTTCTTCCTGGATATCAGGGCCCACTTACGGGGTGGTTCTCCTTCTGCAGGGGGTGGGGTTCTGGTGGCCTGTTGGTCTTGTGTCGGGGCCTCCTGTCCACTAGCGCCGGCGGAGGTGGTAGGCAGTTCTTGGTCCATGCTAGTGTCAGGGGCCCGTTGAGGTGCCACAGTGTCCCGCAATGTGGTGACTACCTGATTCAGGGCCACTACGATGGTACCCATGGCGGAACTGATATTTCTTAGTTCCTCCCTGAACCCCATATACTGTTGCTCCTGCAGAAGCTGGATCTCCTGAAACCTAGCCAGGACCGTCGCCATCGTCTCCTGGGAGTGGTGGTATGCTCCCATGATGGAGGAGAGGGCCTCGTGGAGAGTGGGTTCCCTGGGCCTGTCCCCCCGCTGTCGCACAGCAGCCCTCCCAGTTCCCCTGTTTCCCTGGGCCTCTGTCCCCTAGACCGTGTGCCCACTACCACTGCCCCCAGGTCCCTGTTGTTATTGGGGTGGTGGGTTAGCCTGGGTTCCCTGTAGTGGTGGACATACCACTGATTGACGTGTCCTGGGGACAGAGGTATGGGCCCGCTGGGTGGGTGCTGTGCTGGTGTTCCCAGAAGGGGGAAGGTCTGCTGTGGCCTGTGGCTGTCTGAGGGGAACCGACTGTCCCGAGGTCCCCGATGGACCGGGCTGGTCATCTAGATCCAGGGAGATAGAGCTGCTGTCCTCACTGTGGGCCTCTTCTGGGGGTGGAGTGGACATTTGTGGACCCTCCTGCGCGGTGACCTGGCGTTCGGGTCCTGCAGGGGTACAAAAGTATGGTTATTGCTTCTGTGTGTGCCATGGCGTGCAATGGGTGGGTGCCGGTGTACCCCAGGGCTGGCATTCCTTTGTGGGGGCTGTTGTGACGGTGGTTTGGGGGGGGAAGGGTATGTGCAGTGGGCATGCTTTGGTGATGGGTGTCCATGCTTTGTGGTCGCATGCAGGGCCAGGTTTTGGGATGGGTGGGTTGTGATGGTGAGACATTTGCAAGGAGTAGGTGTGATGGGGGTGGGGGTGAGGGTGGGGGTATGAGTTGGCATGCTGGTTGGGTGGGGGGGATAAAGTAGTCAAAGGTTTGACTTACCAGAGTCCATTCCTCCAGATACTCCTGCGAGGCCCTCAGGATGCAGGATGTTCAAGACTTGCTCCTCCCATGCTGTAAATTCTGGGGGAGTAGGTGGGGGTCCGCCGCCAGTCCGCTGCACTGCGATGTTGTGCCTGGATACCATGGAGCGCACCTTCCCCCGTAGGTCGTTCCACCGCTTCTTGATGTCGTCCCTATTTCTTGGGTGCTGTCCCACAGCGTTGACCCTGTCGACTATTCTGCTCCATAGCTCCATCTTCCTGGCAATGGTGGTGTGCTGCACCTGTGTCCCGAACAGCTGTGGCTCTACTCGTACAATTTCCTCCACCATGACCCTGAGTTCATCATCTGAGAACCTGGGGTGTCTTTGAGGTGCCATGGGGTGGTGTGGGTGATGTGTGGGGTGGTGTGTGTGGTGATAAGTGTGGTGATATGTAGTGGTGTGTGGTGTTTTGTGCGTGGAAGTTGTGTGGGTGATGGTGTTGTGTGCCTGTGGCTGCTAGTTTGTTGATGGTGGTGTCTCTCTCTCTGGCCTTCTCCCTGTATTTTTGGTCGTAGGGGTTTGTGGGTGATGTGGGTGTGTGTTTTATATTGCATTGGGTGTGTGGGAGTGGTGTGTGTATGTGTATCAGGTGTGTGTATTTTGAATTGTCCAACGTGGCTGTGTTTTGTAAATGTGTGTGTATTTTGAGCGTGGCGGTGTGTACCGCCAATGAAATACTGCGGTTGAAAGACCGCCGCGTGGATTCGTGTGTCGTGATAGTGTGGGCGTATTACTGTTGGCGTGACGGTGGAGGTTTGGTCCTCGCCAGTTTATCGCTGCCCTTTGGTGTGGCGGACTCTTGTGGATGTCGGGATTTTGGCGGTTTGCCTGTTGTGGGTCAGAATGACCGTGGCGGTTTACCGCGACCGCGGCGGTGTTATGGCGGTCTTCTGTCTGGCGGTAAGCGCCTTTTACCACCAAGGTTGGAATGACCCCCTTAATGTTTTCTAGCGCATTGAAGCAACCGGCGCTCAAAGGGTTAGAAAAGGTCACACTGGCAAGGGACAAAGTCCAGAGTTCAGGCCACACACGAGGTAACACTGTCACACTTACTATCAGAACTGTTACTTGATTCAGGAAACTGGTCCACAGCACCAGCCAAGGGTTCATAGGCTCTAGTTTGCTTCTTGGAGTCTGGGACCACAACTCCCACAATACACCTCTTCAACTTTTGGATTTTCTCCAAACATCTTCAAATGCTGGATCTTCTTCCTGAGGTTCTTTTTAGGTCCTTGAAGTGTCCACAACTTGATCCAAGGTTCCAGAACCTCTGAGTTGCTCCTTGGGAGTTGGGACTACAAATCCCAGAATGCACCTGGTTAGAATCCTCAAATGCCACTGGACGCTGGTCAGCTGGACTCTGCTTGCAGGGTTTGATGGAGGGGACTCTGGGCAGCTCCTTTGTACCTGTAACAAACAGGGAGTCCCTTCTTGAAGCAGTAGAAGGCAGGCAAAATCTTTTTAGTGGTGAAGCCCAAGTGTGCAGCTGGTGCAGTCCTTCAGAGAGCAGTGTCCAGGTGCAGGTCAGAAGCCCAGCAGGGCAGTCCTTCTTCTTCTTTGTCCTGTTCCTTGTAGGGATCTGAGATGTGGGTGCAGCTCTGCCATATTTATCCTTGCTCTTGGGTAGAAAGGAGGGGGTTCCTGGTTGTCCTATCACAGGCAGGTTCCTTCCCCCATCCTGGGAAGTGTGGCAAAAATCAATCCCAGGGAGCAACATTCTTCAAAAATCCAACATGGCTGAATGTGATTTTTGGAGGTTAGATCTGGGGGAGCTCACCCACTGGTGTGGCTAAAAATCCTAAACACACCCTTCTCCTGTACTCTCTCCTCATCTAATCAATAGGGCACCTAATTATCTGGAGTTGCAGGAAGTGAGGGTGGTCCTGAGCTGTTCAAATGTCCTTCCTTGCCTTTGAATACAAGTTTGGCTGCTCTCCCCCCATCCTGTTTCACCATCTGCTGAGGCAGATCTCCTTTCCCAGGCACATCCTTTGTGATTAGCCCAGGCCACTTCACACCTCATCAAGGCAGCCTTGCCAGGCTGCCAGAGGCTGCCCAATCAGAGAAGGGCCCTACAGAGCTGAAGTTGGCAACTTTCAGGTAGAGTTTTAAAACTCTTCATCTGAACTAGTTATATTAAATCCAAAAAATACCAAACTCAAGGTATCTGACACCTAATGGGACTTTGTTAATTAAAATAAAGGGGGTCATTCTGACCCTGGCGGTCATTGACCGCCAGGGCCAACGACCACGGAAGCACCGCCAACAGGCTGGCCGTGCTTCCTGGCCAATTCTGATGAAAAGGGAAACCGGCGGTTTCCCGCCGGTTTTCCCCTGGCCAAAGGAATCCTCCATGGCAGCGCTGCAAGCAGCGCCGCCATGGGGATTCCGACCCCCTTCCCGCCAGCCTGTTCCTGCCGGTTTACACCGCCAGGGAGAGGCTGGCGGGAACGGGTGCTGTGGGGCCCCCTAACAGGGCCCCATTAAGATTTTCAGTGTCTGCTTGGCAGACACTGAAAATCGCGACGGGTGCAACATTCGGAGCCGGCTTCATCTTTGCTGGGGCTTTCCCGCTGGGCCGGCGGGCGATCTTTTGAAGATCGCCCGCCGGCCCAGCGGGAAAGTTAGAATGGTCCCCGCGGTCATTTGACCGCGGGGCGGTGTTTGGGCGGTTTCCGCCCGGCGGGCGGCGCCCGCTGCCCGCCGGGGTCGGAATGACCCCCAAAGTCTCCCGATTATAGCCTAAGGAGGCCATTCACTACAGTGAGGAAAACATGAATTTGGCTATTGTACCTCACCAGGGCTTATTAAACAATTTTTATAAGGCCCCTGCTTATAGTTACATGGGGCATATAAGGCACACCATAGGGGTGATTTATATGTAAAAATAAGGTACTTTAAGACTTTGGAAGTACGTTTAATTCCAAAGCCGAATTTGCATATACCTTTAGTTTAAAAGCAGACAGCAAAGCAGGTCTACCTTCAAAATTACACTGGGCACCTCAACAGTGCATCTATGGGTGCACCACCTATGCTGGGGTCCCTAACCCTATGTGCCCTACCATATACTAGGGACTTATAGGTAAGTTGATACTGCCAATTTTAATTAGCTTAATTTGCATATCCACTTTACACAGAGCACTGGCCCTGGGACTGGTAAGCAGTAACCAGGGCACAGCCAAGAGTCGGTAACTACCAGTATCTGTCCAAAACGTTTATGTTAAAGGAGTGTAGACAAGTAAGGCGGTCCTGGAGCAATTGAGGGTTTTTTGCCGGTCTGCCTGCCCTATGTGCGCTCCAGGGGATTGTCCTTGTCTGCCAGTTCTGGCTCCAGCTGCCGGAACAGCCTCATCACAAAATCGTCCAGCTTCCCTGGGTCTGCCTGTAGGGGCACCTCCTGATACGGATGTTGGAGTGGTGCAACCTGTTTTCGAGGGCTCCCAGCTGGTAGTATAAGTCGTCATTCTTGTCTTTCAGACGCAACAGCTCCTGTCTGTATTCATTGAGTTCCACTTTTTTACAATTATTGGACCTCTCCGTTATGTCCAGCCGTTGTCCCACTTCCGCTCACGCCCGAGGGCCGCAGTGTCCTCCCTTAAGGCCTTCAAAGAGTTGTTCTAAGAAAGTGCAGTTCACCTTTCCTCAGTTGCCAGGGCCCCAGAGTTCAGGCCTATATCGTGGGTGGGAAAGGGCGGGTGGAGTATCAGGACGTAGCCTGTTTAACATGTCCTTACTAGTTGTGTCCTTCTTGGAGTGATTTGCACCCATATTGCAGCGTGGAGTCTCTCTGTCCAGTAGCAGGCAGGTATGGGTGCCGTCTTAAGAAGGGAAAGCCTCATGGGTTGAATGATGCAGCAGAGCCTTGCTTTCAATATACAGGCCCTCCTGTGTTACCAGGAGCAACCTGTGCTGTAGAAGGGAGGTGAGAGGGCCAACAACAGCCACTGAGTGTGGAGACAGAGATCCAAGGCCTCCCGTGGCCGTTGCTCCCAGGGTGGGGGTGCGGTCACAGTCACAGTCCTCCAAAGTACCACAGGGCACAAAGTTGTTGGGCTGATATCCCTGGGCCTTCAAGCCCCTCGGTGCAGTCTGCTTTTCTGTGGGCTGTCAACTTCAAGCCAGTCACAGTAGTAAGACTTACAATCCCTCCCCGGGAGTTCCCCAACGGTCCGGCTGCAGTCTATGGATTGAGGCCCGCAAGGCCTCTGTACTCATCTGTGAGGAGGGCATCCTTCTGGGGCCTTCGTGCTGCTGTTAATGGGCAGTGGAGATCAAATAACACCACTCACCTCACTTCCATTAGCCTGCATCCAAGGCTGCTCGTTCCCTTTGCAGTCCTACAGCAGCCACGGGCTCAGCTCCTCCTGCGAGCGTGGGTGATGTCCAATCACTGGCTGCTTGCTCCCAGTGCCATCACGGAGTGACCACCATCTTGGAGCTCCGGCAGGCAGGTATGCGGTCCCTGTATCAGCAATATTGACAACACTGCATCCCGGGCCAGAATTCTTTACCCTGGTTGCTCACTGGTAGATCCGAATCATTTTTGTGACAACACTGCACCTGTCTTGGTGCTGGCGATGCAAAGTATCCCACAGACAAGGGAGCTCCACAAAAGAGCTTCTACACCTCTGCCATTTTGGCCACGCCCCCCGTGGTGGTTGGTTATTACCCTTAAATAGTCATTGGTGGCACGGCAGAACACCTGCTCCCATAAAATGGAATTCATCCAAATGGCTTAAAACTAGTTTGCTTGTACTAATTGATGCAAACTTCACTTTTGTTATTTGACACTTTCTTTCTGTGTACATGCCTGTTTGCTTATCCAAAGTTACTAAAGTTACTCTTGTTATACCCTGTGATGTCACAGCCCTTAACTCTAGCACTGCATAGAAAATGTGTAAATGCTGAGATCTGTTCAAGAGATTAACAGTACCAGCATCAGAGAACAGATCTATGAACTACGAGATGCAGGTGGCAGCACTTAATTCACTTTTTCTGCCTTCCCCATGCTACTCTCAATAGTCGTATTTGTGATCTCCAGTTTTCACCATGGACAATGGTGTGGCTAGTGGATTTCATGTTTGCGCCGTCATTACCACATAAACATTTCTCGTTGACCATCTTTCAGACTCCGCCACTCTTTGCTAAAAGATGTCTAAAGCAAGCCGATTTTGAAGAGTCATAGCTCTTTCAGCAGCAAGTTCAGTATCCATCAGGAGTATAGCCCCTGTAAAATTTGTCAGCATGTTATCCACAATAGTAGACAACTTTTGAATCTTTATGGAGTTTAAGATAACCCCTACTGAAGGAATTATGGCTCCAAATATGTCACCAACGACAGCAGCCGCTGTCTCTCGTTTTTGTCTAGCATGTTGTAATTCAGACGTTTTAGGTATTTGCTTTAAGTCATCAATCTGGTAAATCTTTGGGAAAACTATTCCAAAATAACATGTCCCATACCATCCCTTAGGAAGACGGTAATAAGCATTAAGTCCACAGATATAATAGATCCTAGGGATCGCTGGGTCCGGTCCATTTAACATGAATGTCCATTTACTCTGAAACAGAAACACTTGCCTGCATTCACTCGTTCCCACAAATAAAGTGTCCTGCTCGGATTTCGGCCTATATATACAAAGCCTTACTACATATAATGCGTCTATAGCTAGATTGCCTTGCGTTTTTATTGCTGTGTAAGCATAATCATTTGCATATGTGCGTTTCTCTAACCCTTTTTCTGATCTTTCCTTTAATGTTTTCCATCTATCATCAGTGTGATCTAAAAAGCTTTTCTCTACGGGTGTCAATAAGCAAGTCAGATTGTTGCGGTGTGCATAAGCTGTCCCAAATGTAAGCGTTGGTTCAAAGAAACCTCTAACTAATTTTATACTATGATCCTTAGCTAGCTTGTTCAGAAACTCAATCACAGGCACAAAAGAAAACACTACATCCAAATTTGAATAAAAATATTGCACATGCTCCTGATTATAAAATCTTGTTAATAGCAAGCTACAACTTATCCCGAAAGGTTAGTGGAAGGCTATGATAGGTGACCCCTTCTTGCACTGATGAAGGAATCTTTGTGCACACATAACAGTTTTTCGCATCCATGGTCTCAACGTACTCATTCAGCAAGCAATAGAAAACATTAGTAGAAAGTTCCCCCTTTGAGTTAGTTCCCTCATGCAAGTGTCTTGCATCCTGCTCAAACTTTTCCCACGGTGTTAATGTTGTAGTTTCAGGTTTTGAAGCACTGTTAGTCACTTTCTTATCCAACCACGGCATTCCCACAATCACTCCTAAAATTATTATTGCACACACAATACCTAATATAAGACTCAACCAAACACACACCTTACCCTTTTTGTAACTACCTCTATTATAAGCCATGTCTGTAAAGAACCAAATAGCAGAACAATAATCAACTTGAGGATGATAAAGATTTTTTTTTTCTTGATGCAAAAGTCTCTTTCTTTCTGCGTGTATTTACAGCGTTTCACTCACTCCAAGACCCTTTTGTCAAATCAGGTTAACAGCTTGTCACAATCAGGTTTTCAAAGTCGATTAAGGTTATCAGTGTCGCATCCGGTAATTTATAAGTCTCTTTCTCAACCTTCCAATTTCAATATTTTAGTTCCAACACAGTCTCTTTCTGTGATTGCTTTCAGGTACCGTAGTACTGGCCTGGTACTTCTCGATCAAAACAGAATGCTAAGAATTCTTGTTGCCATTCAGATGTTGTTGCATATGCCCATTCAGGACCTGCGTACCTTCTATTTGCGATTCTCTTTCTTTTCAATCTATGCTCGCCTTGCAATTCTCCTTCAATTAGATCTTCTGTCCTTGTGGTGTCGGTTTCTTCTATTATTGTTTCACCTGGTATGACCTTTTCTTCTGCAGCCTGCTTCTCTGGCCAGTTATCTCCCTTATGAGTCTTTTCCTGCTTGTCCTTTCAGAACGCTGAACAGCACCCTCCTCTTGTGCTGCAGTGTTTTCTCTTGATGGACTTGCAACTGGCTCAGGGGATGCCAGTGTACTTTGATCTCTTTCTACTATTTCCCCTTCTTCTTCTTCTTCTGGATCTGTAACAGGTTCAAGCTCTAACCCATATCTCTCTGCTTCTGGGAGAACCTCTCCTTGATTTAGTTCTCCTGCTGCCTCTACTGAGATAGGCACACTGTCCCTTCTCTCGAACTCGTTTACTGTTTGAGGGACAAGGCTGTTCTCAGTGGGCTCTCCTGCATTGTCAGTTCTCTCTTGACTATTTTCAGGCCCTAAGACTTCCCTCTCTGGAACTGTTGAGTCTGAGACTTCAAGTTCCTCATCAGTTGGACACGTTACCTTCTTTGTGTGACTGGCATGTATCCAGTTTGGAACGCCTGCACATTTCACAGCAGTGGTTGTTCTCAATATTACTTGATATGGCGCCTTCCAGCGCAGCTCCAAACACGACTTCTCACGTGCTTCTTGACAACCACCCAGTCACTGGCTTGCAGAGTGTGACCTGGATCACTGATCGGTGGCAATGTGTTAGCTTCCACCTGGTGAGAAAAAGAGCGAACCACATCAGCCAAACCTTTGCAGTAGTCCAACACCATATCATCTGTGATATTCACAAGAGCATTTGCAGGTACTGCGGGCAGCCTCTTAGCTCTTCCAATAAGGATCTCGTGGGGTGATAGTCCTTTTTTCTTATCAGTGGTGTTCCTCATCGACATCAGCACTAAGGGCAATGCATCCGGCCATTTCATGTTGGTAGCTGCGCACATCTTCGCCATTCTCGATTTTAAGGTACAATTCATTTGTTCTACTAGTCCTGATGCTTCAGGGCGGTAGCTACAATGCAGCTTCTGTTCAATGTCTAATGCGGCACACAAGAGCTTAATCACCTCATTGTCGAAGTGTCTGCCCCTATCTGATTCTATAGAGACCGGGAACCCGAACCTGGGTATTAGTTCCCTGAGCAGCAGCTTTGCGACTGTGAGACTGGCATTTCTACGTGTGGGGTAAGCTTCAATCCAGTGGCTGAAAACACACACAATCACCAACACGTACTTCAATCCTCCACAAACAGGCATTTCAATTAAATCCATTTGCATCTTGCTAAATGGACCACCAGCTCTCTCTATGTGGCTCAAAGTTACCACAGTCCCCTTTCCAGCATTCGTCTGTTGACAGATGATGCACCTGTGACAAGTAACCTCTGCGGCATGTTTGAATTTTGGGTTAAACCAGTCAGTCTTGAATGACCTGATCATTGCATCCCTCCCAAGATGTGCCTGTCCATGGTAGAGCCTCGCAAATTGTGGCAGAAGACTGTTTGGCAAAACTAATTTCCCCTCCTCTGAGACCCACAAGTCATCAGCCCTTTGTACGCATTGCATTCTCGGCCAGGAATGTTTTTCCTCCTTACTAGCACGACCTTGTAGTGTCTTTAGCTCGTCTAATGTATCAACCACCCTTAATGCAATGTTCAAACATGTGTCATTTTCGGTTTGCAGTAACAATTCCCACTGATCCTTGAACGATATACAGTTCAATGCGCAAAATCTTGCGACTTGATCTGCATAGCCATTTCCGATGGACACAAAGTCTTGCGACTTAATGTGAGCAAAGCATTTCACCACGGCAATTTCAAGAGGTAACTGAATCACATGTAACAAAGCCTTAATTTGTTCACCATTTTTCACAGGAGAACCAGAAGAGGTCATGAAACCTCTCTGTGACCACAATTGGCCAAAATCATGTACAATTCCGAATCCGTATCTGCTGTCAGTATAGATAGTGACCCTTAGATTTTCAGATGCGTGGCATGCCTTAGTAAGGGCAATAGTATCTTGAATATCAGGTCGGGGCTTGGTACATAGTTCTGTTACCTCAAGACAATCATGCTCCACTTCCTCTTCACTATTAATCTCGGTATTCTCAACAGGAAGCAAAGTTGCAGGATTTAATAAAGTACATCGCTTCAGTGAAACATTAGGTGACCCCAATATAATTGTCTCATATCTGGTAAGTCGGGCATTTGTCATGTGTTGAGTTTTGGTTCGAGTCAACAGAATTTCAACTGAATGGAGAACCATTACTGTCAAGGGATGTCCCATCACTATGCCTTCACACTGCATGAGGCTTTGACCAACTGCTGCAACTGTGCGCAAACAACCCGGTAAGGCTGCTGCGACAGGGTCCAAGGTAGCTGAAAAATATGCTACAGGGCGGTTTGCACCTCCATGGACCAGTGTTAAGACAGACAAAGAACAAGCATCACGTTCATGACAAAACAGTAGAAAAGGTTTCGTGTAATCAGGTGTACCCAAAGCTGGTGCCCTGCACATGCACTCTCTCAATTCCATGAATGACTCAAGCTCTTCCTTAGGTAAAGCTATGGTATACGGCTCATCCTTAATCTCTTTGCCTGTCAGCTTTATCAAGGGTTTTGAGATAATTGAGAAGTTGGGTATCCACTGGCGACAGTAACCCACCATTCCCAAAAAATCCTGACATCTCTCTTTGTTGTCGGGGGTTCATCTGTAAAATAGCAGTTACCCTTTCCTTCGATATTCTCCTGGACCCTTTCTCAATCAAGTGTCCTAAGTATTTCACCTCTTTCTGGCAATACTGCAGCTTCTTGGGTGACACTTTATGTCCGTTCTTTCCCAAATGATTCAGTAAGGCAATTGTGTCATATTTACAGTCATCTTTTGTCCTGGGCGCAATCAGCAAGTTATCAATGTACTGTACTTGAGTCGAATTGAAAGGCAGTACTAGGGATTATAAGTCCTTTTTCAATATCTGATTGAAGATGGATGGTGATTCAGAAAACCCTTGAGGAATTCTGCACCAACTTTACACCTGGTCCAGGAATTTGAAACTGAATAAAAACTGGCTGTCCTCTTGAAGAGGTATCGAAAAGAAAGCTTGTGACAGGTCTACAATGGTGAACCATTCAGCATCACACGGGACCTGAAACATAATCACTGCTGGATTCGGCACTATGGGGCAACACTTCACCACAATCTTGTTTATTTTTCTCAGGTCCTGCACAATTCGAACCTTTCCACAAGGCTTTTTCAAACCCATTATCGGCGAGTTACATGGGCTGCTCAATACTTCTTTCAAGACTCCCTGTTTCACAAAGTCTGCAATTATTTGCGACACCTGAATAAGGACATCTTGTGCCGTATGGTACTGCGGCACCTGGGGGAACACTGCGTTTGGCTTTACTTGTACTTTAACTGGTTCCACTCCTTTTATCAGTCCTACTTCTTTTCCTGTCAAATCCCACACTTTCTCCGTCACTGTTCCCTGTAATTCAGCCGGTAAGTCCGTCACTGTAAGCATCGGGAATAATGTTATCAAAGGGTAATCTTCATTTGTGGTTTCTGTCTCTAACTCTGAGAACTGACCATCATCCCCTTCATCATCACTGTTTGTCTGCACCTCAATTCCATCATTAGAACAGGTAATCGAGCATTTCGTTTTGCACAGTAAGTCTCTTCCCAGTAAGGATACCGGACTTGAATCGCAGACTACAAACTTATGCAGTCCCTGAAAGTTGCCAATCTCCACTTGCACTGGATCTGTAATTGGATTCGTAAAGTACTGGTTAGCTACTCCGACCACTCTTATGGTACGCCCCGAAAGTGGCAATTTCGGAACCTCTGCACTTCTGACTGTAGAGCGTGTAGCTCCGGTATCAACCAGGAATGAGACCTTGTGACCCATTACCTTTCCCTCTACATAGGGTCCCCTCTGATCTACCTCTAGAGACGCTGCAAGCCTTCACTCTTCATTATCTGAACTGTCATCCGACCATTCCTCATTCATTCCATCTTCACTGCGCAATGGAAATTGCTGTACTGTATTATTTTGGCCCATCACTTGACCTGTGACCTGCTGAGGAAGCATCACCTGTTGCTGTCCCATTGGAGCCATTGGTAGTTGCATTTGCTGTCTAGGTACCATGGGAACCTGCTGTTGTACTTGCTGCATTTGCGCTGGCTGAACACGCGGCATTTGCATTTGCTGCATGGGCTGTAACCCTTGCATCTGAACCAGGTTATTTTGGAAGTTTGGATTTTGATTCCTCAATTTTGGTCCCCTCATATTTTGCAATGTACCGACATTAGTGCTTTGTTGAATGACACCATCCTTCACCACATTTGGGCATTCCCGCATCCAATGCCCCACGCCCCCGCACGCCTGACATGGTGACATCTTTTTCATTCCTTGTACATCATTTTGAACTACAACAGTATTCAAGTCTGGACCGCGATTCACAAAACCTCGACCTCAGCCTCTCGGCTGTGTCTGAAACACACCATTCCCTTGTGGTTGCTGCTGTATCATCTGCTGAATTCCATTTCCCTGTATTCCTTCCTGTGCAGCCCTTATCTGCTTCACCATCCCTTTCTCCTTCAACTTTTTCTGCTTCAGCTCAATCTCATCACTACAGTATTTCGCATACTGCAACACCTCATCAATCGGCTTTGCTTGCCAACAGATCAAATGATTCTTAATCATCTGGCTAACCTCTGGTCTCAACCCTTCAACAAATCTGAACACAAGATGGTTCGTGTCTTTCGGCTCAATTGTCTCAGTACCACTGTAATGTTTGAATGCCTTCAACAACCTCTCATAGTAAGCATGTACTAATTCCTTAACCTGCTTTGAGGTCCGGTCGATTTTCTGCCAATCAGTCACCTTCGGCGACTCTTTCTGCTTTGAAAACTCAATCACTTTATGATAGTACTTCATCACCTCCTCAGAGGGTGCTCCGGTCACCTTATCCATTGCCGGCTCCTGCGTCGGCCAGTCTTCTCCTCTCTTGCACTCAAGCCATAAGTCGGGCGAACAATAATCTCAAACAAGGTATTCAAGTCTTCCCAGAGACACTTCGCAAGCTTCACAAACCTATCTGTTTGTTGGTACCACTCTATCGGTTTCTCCCTCAACCTGGGATAATCATTTGTAAAAGATAGGATGTCTCCCCTGGACCACGGTACATGAATTAAAACCCCACCAGCTGTCTCTCTCATTGGTAGCATTTTTACCGATTCTGTATCTGGTGTAATTTTAGCTTTACTTGTTCCTGGGCTATCACCTTTCTCCTTGTCTCTTTTCTTAGCCCATCTGCCTTCACACTTTTCTAATGCTCCCCAGATTTGCGCACTTTGTAATATTTCTTTTAAATGCGCTTTCATTCCGGCAGACCTCATGTGCTCGAAGTCTTTTGAATCAAAGTCAAATCTGTAACTTCTTTTCAAATGTGTAGTATTCTCAATGTCGATATTGTATTTGTCTGACAAGTTCGCTAATTTCTGATGTACCTTGCCTACTTCCTTAGTAATCTTAGAGCACAAATATCTAAATTCTGCTTTTGTGTATGACTCTAATCGGTTTACCCCCATTGTTCCGTCCACTAGTCACAAAGTTCAGGTACTCATCCCTCTCTGACCTTTCTGGTTCCACTGCAGTTACTGTAGTCTTTTGCGTAGTAAAAGCCTTCTCTAACCACTCATTCAACTGTTGTACCGTAAAATCTTGCAATGAAATGTTCCCTGCATGCATCATCGGCGACTGTGAAGCATTCGTACTTATTGTCTGTGGAGTTAACACTCCTAGCCCTGCCTGTCTCATTGTTTCCAAGGGTGCTTCAACTGGGCTAAGGTCTATCAAAGACCTTGGTTATTCAACCGCTTGCTCTCCTGGGGCCATTAACTGAGGGGTTCCTATGGACCCTCCTCTTATTACATCTTGGGTCATTACTCCCTGATCACATACACCAGGCTTACCTTGTGCATACAATGGCACTGGTGGACCAACAGTAATTGGCAATGATATTGCAGCTGGTGTCTGACCTGGTCCCAAACCTTGTGGAGCAGCAACTCCAATGGTCTGATTTTCTGAAGCCGGGGCAGGTATTAATGGAGGACCTCCTGCTGGATTATACCCCGGTATCAGTTGTGGCTGTGGCTGCGGCTGGGGCAGCAATTGCGGAGTTGACTCAATCTGCTCTAACCTTGATTTTGTATATATCGGGTCTGGTGGCACTATCAGGTTTGTAGTAGTTTCTAGTACCGGGACGTCTGGGTAGATTCTCTGTATCTGCGGTGAAGGTTGCAACTGTACCTGCATGGCTTGCGCAGTGGGGACACTGACACCATTCTGTATCGACCCCGTATCACTAGTCTGTACTGTATCAGTAACTCCCTTCTCCTGCGTCTGGTTCCCAGGACCCGCGCTAGTGCACGGGACATTGTCGCTTATCGCATAAGGTGGCGGGTGATCATGTAATATCCGATCCATAAATTCTTCATCATCTGAATCATCTTCTTCTTCCCAAGATCTCTTAGTTTCTTTAGGCTTACTAGAGTCTTTGTCTGTTTTACATGTGTCTTTCTTTCCCTGCATCTCATCTCCCTGTGTTATTGCTGGGAACTATTTTAATCCATCAACTATTCCGCATCTCTACATTTTCCTCTCATTATCCCACCTAGCTTCCGCATATGTCTTTTCTGCCCTTTTTATTCTTCTTTGGAATTTTTCTTGTCTCTGTTTAAGAGTCATTAAATCCCAAATCGCTAAAGCCTCATATTGAGCTGGCCTCGGAGGTGGTTTCATGTACACTTAACATCCACCCTAAATTTTCTAGAACTCTCGTATTAAACGTCCCGTGTTCTGGGAACGCCAAACATCCCTCTTTTTCTGTAAATTTGCGCCACTGTTTCATCCATAAACAAGGCGCAACACCCTTTTCCTCCATAACTATGTAAGCTGGAGTTCCCTCAGGCAGTGTAGGCTCCCCTTCACTCGCCATAATGTATGCATCTCCTTTCAGAGCACTCTTAAAAGCTTTAACAAAATTCATCTTTGCCTCTTTTCATTTTGTTGTATTTTCACTCTTCACCCACCTTTCTCAACCTATTGCCTCTCACGGACGACGGCCAATCTGTTCGCGACCCCTCTCGATAACTGACCTATCTCAGTGCGGCACTACTGACGTCACACTCACACACTACAGCTGACAAAGTCTTGCGGCTCGTCCGCCCCTCACTGGATTCACACCAAACTAATGCACAATTACTGCGCGCACCTTTAACAACAACACAAATTTGCCGGTTTACTACAGTAAGGGTAACACATTCGCTTCAGAACTTTACAGAGATTTCACTTGAAGCCTCGGCCGCTACTCTCTCCTTCTCAGTTCCCGCACCCGCAAGCAGAATTTGACCCGCAAATCCTACTCTCGACTTGTCAATGGTTCGTCCTAGTGCACTTTAGAACCTGCCAAATCTCCATTGAAGGTTTCACACATACAACTTGACTCAAACTCGACTTGTCAACCACGCCCGATTGACCTATTAAACCGCACAAATTACAACATAAACTCAAGTGTCTCCCACACTTGTCAATATACTCCAGAGTCTTAGAACACGACGGGTCCGTACATGAACAACAAACCACGTGGATAATTTTGAGCACAAAGCGCCACACTCATATGAAGTACTCCGACTTCCCTACTCTCATACTGCGGAGTACGCCCACTCCTACTAAAACAACATTTACCTGGCCTAAATACACAAAAACTTCACAAATCACCTGCAAAAATGGATAAGCTGAGCAAGCGCAAACCCTATACCACACATTTTATGACGCCGAAAACATTCCCAACTCACTTAGGCAGGCTCCGAGATCCCGGGAAAGTCATGGTGAATTTAGAAACACATCATATCTCCAATTTGCATTATCTCAGAAAAACAATTTAAACAATGATTCTCCGTCCTAGGGCACCAAAGGGCCTAACCGTCGCTCTGCTACCAGAACTGCTAACGCGTCCCTTTATGATAATTTATTACACATCAGGACTCGTTTTAGGCCAATGAATCTTTTGACCCAGTTGAGAGACACCTTAGGACGAGATAGCTGATCAGTATGTCAAACAATACATCAATAATGTCATCAATATTTATCACAACAATGCATTTCACCTTAGTCAAAGTCATTAATCAATTCAAATACACTACCATGACCTTTCAGCCATGAATAACCACACCTTGTTTAGTAGAATTGTGTGAGTTTTATTCCCTTTTGTTTACCATTCTAATAGCCCTCCAAGGTTTAGGTCAGCGCACAGGTTCAGTCTTCGTCTTCAGGACATCAGTCAAATCGCCATCAGTCAGAACTCAGCTCCTGGGGCAAAAATGGGCACTTTCCTCATAAGGAGGTAAAGTGTAGCATGGACAAATCTAAGGGCGAGGATGGTTTTAAGTAAACCACCAAGTCACCAAACAGAGTGACAGAGATTCTGGATAAAAACAATAGCATTCCCTAACCACCCACAATGACTCTCCGTGACATGGGTTTTTATCCCTTTTCCATTGTACATTCCCATAAAATTTTATTGGACACTTGTTATACCCCACTATCTTTAACCTATCAGAAAGTACTTTAGGTAACCCAACTCTTCACCCCATATTGTTTTACAAGTCTTTGATTGGTCTTCGTAATTGACGTCTTCCGAGGTGGCACGTCCGGTATGATTTCATCTTTCTGTAATTCTTTGCACATCTTTTGGTCAGCAGTTCCATTGTCTTCACCGGTTTGAATGACCAGTACATAACATTAATCTACACTGTTTCAATTTACTTTTAACATTTATTCTGCAAAGGCTGTGTGAACAGATCTAACATGGTTACGTTCGTCTTCTAATTTGAAGAAAAAGAACACGCAGGGTCATGTCTCTTTGTGAGTCAGCATACTGAAAAATAGAAAAAATGCATTTAATATGAGAGCCAAGGCAGCTAAGCTTCGGCTCATGCTAACTTAAGGCCTATGAGGCTTTCAGTACAGATTCAACAACGCAATCATTAGTATGAACTTATTTAAACATAATATAAACATTTTGGTCATTATTTTTAGTCTATGTATATATTGGTGGCCACTCCCCGTGGTCACGATTCAAGTGCACGTCTAAGCAAAATTACTATCATTATAGTTTCTATGCAGTATTATCACACATTGATTCATAAACATTTCATGTTAATATAGATTATATAAGCTACGCTCTCTCAGTTGCTTACTAATTTAATTTCGTCAATTTGGATTTGAACTGTCAAATACATTTTCAGTATTTCATCCTCGTTTTGTTTCTGTTTCAATTAATTTTATACAGTTATATGATTTTTTGGGCTCTAATGTAGTTGTTCCATCTACTCTCTGGATGGGTGTGTCCTTGTTAGCCTTACATTTCTTAGAGTTTGAAGTATGGTAGTCAGTAAATATGCTTTATGGTCTGTTCCTCCCAGTGATTTCTCCATTAATGAGAGTACAGAGGTCAAAACTCTATCGAGAGTGTTTAAGGCCTCCGAGATAATACATTCTTCTCGATTTGCAATCCTAGAGGCATTTGCTACAGGCTGACTGTGAGCAGGCTTGTTAAAATAAAAAAATCATCTTGTTACAGCCAGTGACTACTATTGCTACTACCTTCTGGGGAGCTTTCAACCTGCTCATCAAGTTCATTATATACTGCTACTCCAAAAAGATTTCCTTTTCCCATTTCAACCACCTCCTTAAATTGAACAGTCCTAATGGGCACATCCGGGAGGATGTAATGAAGACCAATTGGGGAACTAGCCAATAGAAGAAGATTCTTAGATAACTCTTGTATAGTATTTTTTTCCTGTCTATTTCACTGGTCGCAGTTTCACTCACACTCAAATGATTTAACATTGGTACAGGACTTCACTCTGGCTTGGAAATCGTTGAAAACTCATTGCTCGAAAGATACTATTGGTACGGCTTTATTTTTCCTTGTGACTCTCACGCTAACTAGGCATTACAGTTAGGGGCATATTTAAGAAAAAGTGTGCTGCACATAGTGCAGCTGCACTTTTCTTGCGCCCCCCCTAACACCACCATGTGTGCACCGTATTTAAAATACGGTGCACCATTAGCATCAGAATTTTTTACGCTAGTTTGGCGCTTTGCAGGATTAGTGTAAAAAATTCTGATGCTACTCCTACAAAGCACCGAGATGCCCATTGTAACCAAGTGAAGCCTCCTTTTAACGCCTGCACTGAGCAGGCATTAAAAGTGACGAAAAAAATGGCGCAAGGAAATCTGTTATATTTCCTTTCGGCATTTTTGTTGGTCCCCCTAATAGGAGAATGCTCCCTATGCATACATAATGCCTGGTGCAGGCATAATGTACCACAAAGGGTTACAAAGTGGAGCAATGCATGCATTGCGCCACTTTGTAAATATGGCGCAGCGTTTTTGGCCTTCTAACGCCACATTAGCATCAAAGATTTATGCTAATGTGATGTTGGAATGGTGCTAGGGGATCTTAAATATGCCCCCTAATGACTTTATCAATTGGCATACTCCATAAGAGCTTGTGGTTCAGTTGAGTTTCTGCACCAGGTGTTACCTCCCCACTCGCCTTCTTAAAAAAGTTTGTAAGTAATTTGGCAACTGGTTTTGATGCAGCAAGTGTCGCGCAGAGGGGGAAGTGTGGGGGGACACATTCCATTAAAAAATAAATATGAAAACAAACTTACCTCCGCTCCAGTGCCGCACCGCTCCTCTGCTGTCTCGCTGCAGGCACTGGCTCCAAGCCTGCTCTGCGGGCAATATTTACGCTGCTCAGAGCAGCGTCAGGATTGTCTGGGAGCGCCCAGCCAGGGCACTCCCAGGCAGACTGGGAGCCTGTGCAGGCTCCATCCAGCCCAGCAACTGTGTTGCTGGGCTCGAGAGACCCTTCTGCGCATATATGTTTGGCCAGCCCGAGACCGCCGGCCAAACATACATGTGCAGTGAGGGAGAGTGCTGAGCATTCCCCCTCATTGCTTGTCACTCCCGTGACCCCACCCATTTTCCCCAAAACTATAATAAACATAGGGCCAGATGTATGAAAAAGTTTTGCACTCGCAAACGGTGCGAACGAGTAAATTCGGCCGTTTGCGAGTGCAAAACAGTGGTCTGCAATGCATGAAAGGCATTCGCAGACCACAAATAAGAAATCGCTAAAATTGCGATTTCTTGCGTTGCGACCTGGAAATTGCGAGTCGCAATTTGCGATTCGCAAATTCCAGGTCGCAAGGCAATGCTGCAAAAAATCGCAAAATGGCATTTTGCACATGCAAAATACCATGGACTGCAACCAGGTGGTAACCTGGTGCAAAATTTAAAAATGCATTTAAAATGCATTTTTAAATTGAACATGTAAAGCACACATGCCCTTTTGGCATGTGTGTACCTTACATGTCCCCCAAAACATTTTTGGGGTGCAGCAGAGGGGGCCACAGGACCCCAGCACCCTGGGGATTTGCATTTCCAAAATTGCGATTTCTGGTTCAGAAATCGCAATTTTGGAAATGCAAAAAATTCGCAGCTATGGGCCAACAGGCCCATAGCTGCGAATGGGGCCGGTATCGCAATTTGCGATTCGGTAATAGCATTTGCGATTTTTAAGAAATCGGTATTATCGAATCACAAATGTGATACAAGGCACATTGCGAGTCGGTAATAGTGATTTCTTAAAAATCGCTATTACCGAATCGCAAAGGGCCGTGATGATACATCTGGCCCATAGTTTATTATAGTTTTGGGGGAAAAGGTTTGCAGCTGCCGCTGCTGGCAGTGGGACAACTCTCCTCCGCCCCATGGAGGAGCCGCCCCTGGTTGGCCGGTTTGACGGGGCCATTACCGATCTCAAAGTGGCTTTCTCACTTTTGGGAGCATCATAATTAGTCAGTTATATACCCTGGATGAGCATCTGGGTACTGTGCTCCTCCTTAGGCTGCTTCCTTCTGGTTCTCATTACATTACATTCAAAACTTGTCTTTGGCATACAATTAATACCTTTGATAACTTTCATATCCTTGATCTTAATGGCTTAATAGTTTTAGCCTCTATTCTTTACCACAGTCTATACTAATGCTGCCTGAACCACAACACCACACAAATACCACTGCCATAAGGGACCATCCACCCTCCCTTAACCCCCATACAGTCACCCCCTTACCGTTCAACTCCTCGAGGGGCTAGTGGGGACTTTGGAGGTGGTCTCGTCCCAACACCCCAGTTGCAGGTGGTGGTGAGGAAAATGTGAACCTGACACGAGCCCCCCAGCTGCATTACAACCTTTGGGCCACAAACTTCAGCTTTCAGGCTCCAAGCCGTAGGTCACCAGGTTTTTCCAGCACTACCGCCAGGCTTCTTCAAGCCTCTCCTGGTTTTCCCTGGCTGTAGTTTATAGCAGTGCATGTCCCTAGCATGCGCCTACGTGCTACAGCAGTCTCATGATCAGGTCCCCAGCCAGTAAAGAATTCCACCAGGAGTCGGGCACGAATGCAACGCGCAGCTGCGCTTTACCATGCTCAGCTGCTCTAATCGCTCGAACAATAGCTCTGCCCTCTGCCTGCCTTGCGACACATCCCGTGAATTGTATTACATTGTAAACTAATTTAAAGACATTAATTAAAGTTGTAAATATTAGTGGAGCTCGCTGTACACAAAGGCTAAGTGAGATGTAGAAGGCAAGCACCTGCCCTAGGTGTGTGAATTCTATTTTGTAATAAGTGAAGTAGTACGAATGAACTGCTACCTTACATATTTCAAAATGCCTTTAATGATTCGGGCCGTGGGTATACGATAATTGGGATCATGTCGGTAAGAATGGTGGCATGCATAGGTGGGTCAGGCGAAACTGAGGCAGACCGAAAAAACGCCTTATGCATCAGTTAAGGCACTTACATGTAATTCTCTCCTCAATTCCTAATCTATGTAAGTTATGCAACTTTAACCCTGCAGTTGTGCAAGCCTGGTCAATCTTTCCCAGTTGAAAGAGAAGTCAGACTCCCTGCGGTTTCAACAAATCACAGTAACCCCTTAGTTAAACCGTTAAAATCAGTGCTTAATCTGTGCTTGTTGTTTCCGGTGCTGAGCACCGGCACTTATTTGTGAGGGCCGGGGCTTATTCTTTTGCCTCAAGCATTTGCTGCGAGCAAAAGACACATATGGGAAAGACGGAAGACGGAAAAACGAAAAAGCGTCATAAAGGGAGACAGTAGAAAGTTGCAGGATGAGCTGAAGGGGCAGGGGTGGCAGTAAATGGATTTAAGAGGCCCAAGATGGCTTCAGGATTACGCTGTCTCAGTATTCAGTGCTGGCAGATTTAATTACAGCAGCCTCGTGTTTAAGAGAAGGGCTTTGAGCGGCAGCACCTCTTTATTTACTAATTAAGCACTGGCTAAAATAGTATAATTTTGACAGTGCACAATCAGCTACCACTGATGCATTTTGTTCATTTGGAAGGACAGAGAAGGATGGGCCATATGTACAAACACTTTTTCCCATAGACACAGAATGGGCAAAAACCTTTGGTACATCTGGCCCGATATGTCTTACAAGAGAAGCAGAAAGTAACTAGTGCCGCACTCTGCATTTGTTTGAACAGTCATAGACAAATACTGATCCCAATATGCCCACACTTAACCTTAGTTTGAGGCTTTGAAGCTACTCCCATACAAGGAACTGTTGCATCAGTCTTTATTCCACTGGATGATAGAAATTCCATTTTGTTGGCATTTGGCTTTAGAAGATTGTGGTTCATCCACTGTTGAACTGACAGCAGACTGTTCTGGAAGTGTAACCAAGACACAGGGGCTTGATCATTTAGGCTGGTGAAAAGGCACATATCGCCATCATAGTACAAAGTGTTGCATCCGAAAGAGCACATGAGCTCCAAGAAGAGGCAGACATAGACATTAAAAAGCAACAGGGATAATGATCAACCCTTGAGAACTCTAAAGAAATCCCAGTGCTGGCAGAAGTGAATGGTGGCAACTTGATAGATTGATTACTTGCTTCCAAGAAGGTCATAAACCGACAAAGCTAAGCAGTAAGACCTGATTTATATTTTGGAGGAGGAACAGTCACTCGGCAGGAACATTACTCCATCCCCATGGTGAGGAGCCCCTGCTAAATTTATAAGTGACCGTCAAATACACTTTTTTTATAATACGTTGACAGGAACTGTCATCACAGTGATTCCTGCCAATGTATTTCACTGTTTGGTGCAGGGCTGTATCAGCATGATGCAGCTCTGCATCAAACAACTTTTTATTTTTATTTTCAAAAAGAAAATCCCAAAGCAGGATTTTATTTTTATAAACTAAAAAAAACATAATGCTCCCATTGCCAAGGGATTCCAATTTTTGCATTTTACTGTCCCTCACCACCAGAGTTCACTTTACAAAACCCTCACACTTTGCAGCATATGGGGGAAAAATGTAAACACCAGTTTTCAGGTTAAAAGAATCAGCAGAAATTCATTAGAAGATTTAAAGCCTGATTTAGATTTTGGCAGATGTAATACTCTGTCACAAAGGTGGCGGATATCCCGCCCGCCATGTTACAATCACCATAGGATTTAATCGAATTGCAGTACGGTGGGTGGGATATCTGTCATGTTTGTGATTAAGTATTCGCCTCCTCCGGGATGTAAATCAGGTACTTCAACTGACATTTGACCTCTGTCTTGGAATGCACAGCAAATGTAACAAGATAACAACAATAGTTAAAGTCATCTTTATTGCTCATTCACATTTTTAACTCCAGCATGGCTATTTAGGGGTGCTGTAGTACCCCCACATAACTACTTCCAGCACTACGGTCCCAGCTTCAAATTCCTCTTTCTCTTGCCCACTTTCTTTTGTCACCCCTTTGTTCCAGGTTGTTCTCTCTCTCTTGCCCATTTACTTTTTTCGACCCCACCTGCGCCTTCTTTTCTTATTTTACTACCCTCTAATCAGACCTTTTGACTAACTTAAAGCTTGCAAAGAGAGGATCAGGCACACACAATGCAGGTGGGTCTGTGACTCGGCCCAGTGAAGCAAAGGACAGTGAGTCGGGAATTCCCTGTGAAGAAGATGAGAAAAACAAGACCAACATTTAAAAAGCTGCAGACGGCATTATAGACACACAATTGTATTTCAAATAATGAGAAAATAATCGTCCAAGCCTACTGCAATCGGAAAAAACCCTCAAGGTTGTGCAAGGAGAACTAATTAATCTGATTCCAAAGGATTTTCTGTTGGTCAGTTTTAGAAATGGGATCTTTGGTTGGCAGGTAGGTTACCCCCTGTCCAAGCAAGGACCCTCACTCTAGTCAGGGTAAGTCAAACACAATCCAAATTATCCTGTGCCCACCCTCTGGTAGCTTGGCACTGAGCAGTCAGGCTTAACTTAAAAGGCAATGTGTAAAGTATTTGTTCAATAAATCATCCAATAATACAGTAGAACACCACCAAAACACACCTGGCAGTGTTTAGAAAAATATATAATATTTATCTGATAAGATGCAGGTCAAAACGATTAAAATGCAATATGTATATTTGGAAATATCACTGTAAAAATGATATAACGTGTCTTTAGTCTCTTAAAAGCAACAAATGTCTCTTGCAAGCACAAAGTACCTGGTTTGCGTTCAAAATTTCCGCAAGTAACTGCAGAGGAGGAGATGCATGAAAACAGGGAGGTGTGCGTTGATTTCTTGGGCCGCACACAGCAATGAGTCATTTATTTTCCATGCAGGGAAGGCTTTGCGTCGATTTCCGGCACTCGGTCTTGGATCCTCTTCGGGTTGCGGGGCTTTCGGACGCCCCGGGGACGTTGCATTGAAATCTGGCGCTGGCAGGACGAAGTCACAGGGTCTGCATTGATCTGGTGGGCGTTGCTTGGAAATGTCTATCGCATGGCAGGCGCTGCGTCGATTTCTCTCAGGAAATTAGGCTGCGTCGTTCCAGCTCAGCTGTGCGTCAATCCCGTGGGCCATGCGTCGCATTTTCGGTTGCCACGCTGATGCTGGGTCGATCTTCTTCTTGCGAAGTTGGGCTGCGTCGTTCCGGATCGGCGTGCGGGGAATTTTTTCACCGCGCTGCAGGCTGTGCTTCATTTTCTGCCAGCTATGCGTCGATTTCCACCGCACAGGGAGTCTTTCTTGCAGGAATGAAGTCTTTCTGGTCCTGAGACTTCAGGGAACAGGAGGCAAGCTCTATCCAAGCCCTTGGAGAGCACTTCTCAGCACAGCCAGAGAGCTGCAAGGCAGCAGGGAAACAGCAACACAGCAGTCCTTCTCAGAAAGCAGTCAGGTGAGTCCTTTGGGCAGCCAGGCAGTTCTGGAAGGTTCTGGTTCAGGTTCTCTTCTCCAGGAAGTGTCTGAGTTGGTAGAGGCAGAGGCCCTGTTTAAATACCCAAATGTGCCTTTGAAGTGGGGGAGACTTCAAAGAGTGGCTTAGAAGTGCACAAGGTCACCTTTCAGTTCAATCCTGCCTGCCAGGGTCCCAGTAAGGGGTGTGGCAGTCCTTTGTGTGAGGGCAGGCTATTGTCTTTTGTCATGTAAGTATCAGGCCATCCACCCTCCCAGCCCGGAAGACCCATTCAAAATGCAGATGTATTCAAGTGAGGCTGAGTATCCTGTGTTTGGGTTTTGTCTGAGTGAATGCACAAGGGGGCTGTCAACTGAACCTAGCCAGATGTGGATTATACAGCACAGAAGGATTTAAGTGCAGAGAAATGCTCACTTTCTAAAAGTGGCATTGCTAAAATAGTAATATTAAATCCAACTTCACCAGTCAGCAGGATTTTGTATTACCATTCTAGCCATACGAAAAATGACCATTCTGGCCATACTAAATATGACCTTCCTACTCCTTTCAGATCAGCAGATATCACTCAAGCAGTATATGAGGGTAGCCCTAATGTTAGCCTTTGAAAGGAGCAGGCCTCGCAGCAGTGCAAAAACGAATTTAGGAGTTTTACACTACCAGGACATGTAAACTACAAAGGTACATGTCCTGCCTTTTGTCTACACAGCACCCTGCCCTATGGATTACCTGGAGCCTACCGTAGGGGTGATTTATATGTAGAAAAAGGGGAGTTTTGGGCTTGGCATGTCGGATTGGCAGTGAAACTGCACACACAGGCCTTGCAATGGCAAGCCTGAGACATGATTACGGGGCTACTTAAGTGGGTGGCACAATCAGTGCTGCAGGCCCACTAGTAGCATTTAATCTACAGACCCTGGGCACATATAGTGCACTTTGCTAGGGACTTATAAGTAAAATAAATAATCCAATTGGGTATGATCCAATGTTATCATGTTTAAAGGGAGAGAGCATATGTACTTTAGCACTGGTTAGCAGTGTGCAGAGTATTAAAACCAGCAAAACCAGTATCCAAAGAGTGGAGCGAGGCAGGCAAGAAGTTAGGGGTGACCACCCTAAGGCTGTCAGATCTAACAGTCAGGCTAGATTGTGAGAAAGGGTGAGAGCGAGAGGAACTACAGGCCTGGCCAAGCTGATGCCTCACGTAAAGTACAAAGCTCACTTATATCTCTGTGGTGTCGGTAGTCCCTGAGATGAAAACACAGGCACGAGCAAGAGCCATGGTGGCATGTCTTGAAGCTCCTTACTGCCCTGGGCAGCTGTGGAGCACAGGAGGCAGGTTTCAGTACTGCTACATGCTTACTGTGACTTAATTGGAGCACACCTCTGATCCAAATGCAAAACACTAAAGTGTTTAGTCCAAGGTGACACTGCAAACCAGGACTCTACTAAATATGCATAACATGGGTAGCTAACTCCCTGAAAGTGAATGCTTTATAAGGGATGTTAAAGCTCTATACAAGTGCTACCTCACATTTTGTTTGTGACACCTCATTGCGGCTCTGAAACACACAGTATCCAAACAGGCTTTGTTTCTCCCTGTACACCAGCAGCGCATTCGCCAGCCTCCGGCCACTTCATATGACAATAATTTATTGTTACTAAATGGACCATATTAAGAGGTTTCACGAATGGTTGGGTATGTGACACACACATACATAAGCACAATGCCGTAGCAAAGACTATTTTTCCTAAAATATGTTCCTTTTTGTGTATTTTCCTTTGAGACTCCAGGTATTTCATTTTAGCATTTGCAGCATTACTATCTGCTGCATTTGTAACCGTATTTGCATTTGTCCACCTTGAGGCATGACTTCATTTTTCTGCTTTCTCGAATACTTTAAACCTGATGCAACTTTACTATCGCATACAATTAGATCATATTCCTCATCTTTTAGTGCCTGACCTTCAGTATGGTGAATAAGGGGGTCCTGGAAATAGCCCACCAAAACTATGTTCTCTTGTAAGGACAGTAAAGGCAACCAAAATATCCAGCACATGACATATAAAGAATATATCAGAGAAACTTTTAAACGCCTAATTTAATATGTACTTTCTGTAGATCTTATTTAGGTCAACATTTGTTACTTGAACATATTATTTAGAGCACAAGATTCGAATGCAAATCTACGCACAAAATAAATGCATGGGAGTAGGATGGGTGTCCTTCTTCATGACGGTATAGGCTACCCAAAGCAGAGGTCCCTTAAACCTTTCTTAGTAAGTAGTACTACTGGACTACTCTCGGAATACAATGTAGCACATTTTCCTTGTTTGTTCTGGTGCACCTTTTAACAAACAAGGAGAATGAGACGTATTAGTTTGAATGCGCTGCCCCCAGGGCAGCCG
Organism: Pleurodeles waltl; assembly: GCF_031143425.1. NCBI lineage: Eukaryota > Metazoa > Chordata > Amphibia > Caudata > Salamandridae > Pleurodeles > Pleurodeles waltl. Next base: position 256,123,069 of record NC_090445.1, read on the forward strand.
TGAATTTGTGCTGCCCAGGTGGGAGCGCATTCAAGTGAAAAATGGTAAAGCTTTGAAGCAGCCACTCCATGTTTCTGTGCAGGTGGCAACCCACCTGCACTTCAAAGGGGGGGATTAGAGATCCCCTTGCAGGCAAGTGCAGTGAGTAACTGCGCCTGCCTGTAAGGGGATGAGTGGGGGTCCCCCAGGATGCTGCCATGAGGGGGTGCACTGACAGTGGCCACCTTTGGAACTCTCCAACCCCAGCTCCAACACCAATGACATCCTGCCATCACAAGACCTCTGCGACTCCCTAGCCACCTTCTTCCACCGCAAGATCACAGACATTCATGACAGCTTCAGCACTCAGACCCCCCTGTCAACCACCGACACCACAGTCTCACCATCCACCAGCCTCCTGCTCTCCTGGACCCACGTCAACGACACCATTGAAATCATGAACACCATCTATACCAGAACACCATCCGAACCCTGCCCTCACCACATCCTCAACAAGCAAGCTCTGTCATCGCACCCCAACTCCGGAAGATCATCAACAGTTTCTTCAAGCCCACCACCTTCCCAGAGAAACACGCCAAGATCAACAACCTCCTCAAGAAACCTAAGGTGGACCCAAAGGATCCGAAGAACTTCCAGTCCATCTCCCTGCTCCCCTTCCCGGCAAAAGTCATTGAGAAAATTGTCAACCAACAACTGACCCTTTTCCTCAAGGAGAACAGCACTCTGGACCCTTCCCACATCTGATTCCGTAGCAACCACAGCCCCGAAACTGCCCTCATCACCACCACCGACGACATCAGAGCCATACTGGACAACGGCGAAACCGTGGCCCTTATCCTCCTGGACCTCTCAGCCGCATTCAACACCGTCTGCCAACACACCTTATGAACACGCCTCAGCAATGCAGGAATCCGCGACAGAGTCCTGGACTGGATCACCTCCCTTCTCACCGGCGGAACTCAGGGAGTCCGCCTCCCTCCATTCCGCTCTGAAGCCACCAAAATCATCTTCGGCATACGCCAGGGTTCGTCCCTCAGCCGATCCTCTTCAACATTTACATGGCTCCACTCGCGAACATCACCTGCCGACAACCTCAACATCATCTCATATGCCGATGACACCCAGCTGATCCTCTCCCCTCCAAGGACACCGCCAAGACCAACCTCCACGAAGGAATGAATGCCATCGCCCAATGGATGAAGAACAGCGGTTTTACACTGAATTCCGACAAGACAGAGGCCCTCATCTTTGGCTCCACCCCCTCTGCATGGGATGACTCCTGGTGGCCTGTCACACTGGGAACCGCACTGACACCCACCGACCATGCATGCAATCTGGGATTCATCCCGGAGTCCTCACTATCTATGACCCAGAAAATCAATGCCATCTCCTCCTCCTGCTTCAACACCCTCTATATGCTTTGTAAGATCTACAAATGGATCCTCAATGAAACCAGAAGAACAATCAGCCGAGCCCTCATAAGCAGCAAACTGGACAATGGCAGGAACCACGGCCTCTAGAAAAGGCTGCAACGCATCCAGAACGCCAGCGCACACCTCATCCTGGACATCCTTCGCCACTGCCACATCACAGCCCACCTGAGAGACCTGCATTGGCTCACCATCAACAATAGAATCACCTTCAAACTCCTCACCCACACTCACAAGGCACTGCACAACACCAGGGCAGAATACCTGAACAGACAGCTCTCCTTCTACATCCGACCCAACAGCTTCGCTCCGGTGACCTTGACCTTGCCACCATCCCATGCATCTGCAGAACAACCACCGGTGCTAGATCATTCTCGCACCTCGCCGCCAAGATGCGGAACTCTCTTCCCACCCACCTGTGTCAGACCAAGAGCCTCCTTACGTCAGGAGACTTCTCAAGACTTTGCTGTTTGAGCAGTAGCAGTACCCCCCGAGCGCCTTGAGACCCTCATGGGTGAGTAGTGCGCTCTGCAAATTCTCTGATTGATTGATTGATTGATTGAGGAGGCACACTGTCACTGCACCTCCTGGTAGCTTTTTTGCCTCTTTGCCCATATCTATAATAAGTCATGGGTGCACCAGCCCTATCTGTATTACAGAAAGGTTCACACATGCTCGCTGCACCCCCAGAAAACATTTCCATAACAAGGCCCCAGGAGTGTTCAATCACACCCAAATCCATGCTGGCCACCTTTGCAATGATGTATTCCTGAATCTGATGTGACATCCTGTACAGCTTACTTTTCACAACCAAGCTATCTCCATATCTCTGCCTAATGTCTACGTGTCCACACCTCAGTCAGGAAACAGACTGGAGTTACTCCTAAGGTGTGTGAAAAGAAGGGGCAAACTGTATACTGTAGCCTTTGCTCATGAGCCATATCAGAGAAAAGCTTCACCTCCTCTACTGAACCCTCTCTCTCCTTACTATGCAATAGATCTGAGAGGGGCTAACTCTCCTGCTTGGCCTCTTCTGTAATTGCCAGGATATTAACCATGTAGTCTGCCCTGAGATATGGCTCAAAGAGGTTCACAATGAACAACCTCATGGGTTCCCAAGTGCATCTGTGTCAACCAAGTATCTTATATCAGAAATCTTGCTAATCACCTTGTGGGAAGTAGGAGCCCCTCTATTTGTCTTCCAAAATTCGAGGGCAAATTACCTTGATAACTCCTTACCCTCTTGGTGCCCATCACCAGCTAATGCGAGAGGGAAGGACAACCCTAGAATACACCTTCCCAAATTACAATGTGCACTTCGCAATAAACTAAAGAAACCTTATAAAAAGCATATGGCTCAAGAGGAGGTTCTTAGATGCAGTCTCCATGCATTATTGGAGAAAGGAATGCCATCATCTACATATACACAAGAGTCCCTAGCTATATGGATGCAAGCTCTAGAGGGCCAAATGACATCATGATTATATACAATATAAATTATTTAAAGAATTGGCAGGTGCCCAACCTGTGATCTAGGAGCAATAGCAACCCTAGAAAGGTTAAGGAAATACCAGGAATTGACTGAGTAATAAAAGAGCACAAGTACGGTGCTGCATGGTTTACTTTATTTAATTGTGAGGTGTTAATCACAATAGGGTTACAGACAATTTGAAATAAAATTAGCCTTGATACTTTATGAAGGTAAGTTTTTTTAGATCTACCAAGATTTATAGTGTTTGATGATGAGAGAGCGTAGGTTGGCTGTGCCGCTGTTCCTCTTAAACATGAATGAGATAGGGTGGGTATTTTTCAAGATAACCTGAACAGATGCTTTAATTTACAAGATGCACTGCAATACATTCGAATAAAGTGCATTGTTGGATGTATCGTTTTTAAGCACGCTTTATTTAATCACCATTTTAAAAGTATGTTTTTGTTGTAATATTTTAGAAGGATTATTCTATATAACAATTCTGTATTTCATCATAAGCAGTGTATAGAATTCATTTAAACTGAAAGTATATTTGTGTTTCATTTGCTTGGCTGGAGTGAAGGCCACACATATTTTTCTGTGCCTAATCTTCAGTGTGAAGTGTGCTTTTGTATGTTTTTCTACGAGCTGCAGGTGTCAGGATCTGAGACTGAATTAATGAGGACTCCATTGTGATTGAGAGATAAGAAGGTCTGTGAGACACGCCACAAGGACCAAAGGAGTAACCTGGAATGATGGTCATAACGTTTCTGAAATTCCTGAAAGTGTAAGAGTGTGCAAGGTCAAAACTTCAGAAGGTTTGAGAAGGCTTCAGAAGGGTTCAGAAAGGTAAAGTGTTAATTAATTTTAATTCAAAGAATTGTTTCTCAGTAAGAATGTTTATGCAATGATGCAAACCTCTGTAAGGAATGAGATTTAAATGTGGTTTAGCTAGTGGAAAAGGCAGATTCAATTGGTCCTTTGCTGAGAGCGGACTCTGCTGAGATATATCCTTTAGACTTAGATTCCCATGTGGCTTCATGCTGCTCCACCTCTCTTAACAGAAACTTCAACCGAAGTTCTGTTTGCTGACCCTTTTCTCTGAAATCTTTAGTATTAGAATAGCTAAGAACTTAGATTCAATAGTTAGGCAGGAGAATTTGGTTTTAGATTTTAAAAATCAGTCTTTGTTTCTGATTTTATGCATTATTGATATTGAGATATTTGTCTTTCATATGATTCTAAAGTTTAATATTGTGCAACACTTTGACTCTCCTTTGGTGATTTTGTACATCTATACTATGGTTTTGAGACTCATTTATGTAAGTTTGACTTTGAGTCTGTAATAAAGCCCTTTAAAACTTTAAGATGTTCTTTGAGATTTAGGGGGTCATTACGAGTCTAGTGGTACCAGGAGTGCCATGTGGAGAGTTGGTGCAGGTAGTGGATCTTGGTGTGTCTGCAGGTGGATGTTGTTTGTGTGTATGCCTGTGGTGGATCTTGTGGTGCTTGTGTTTGACAGTGGTACTTTTGTCTGTTGTTGTGGATGCCTGCTTGTGTGTCTGTGTGCTTTGGCTGGGTTTGGGTAGAGGGCGGTAGAGGGGAGACGGTAGACAAAGGGTGACTGGCTGCCATCAGTGTGTAGGCCAGAGCCTGAAATGATCTCTGTAGGCAAGCCAGTGCACTGTGAATTCCCTCCAGGAACTCATCGCTCTGCTGGACTTGAGCTGCCAGTTCTTGGATGGCATTCACAATGGTTGACTGACCATAGAGATGGACCCCAGGAGGTCAAAAGCCTCCTCACTGAGGGCAGCAGGGCTGACTGGGGCAGGGGTAGAGGTGACTGCAGCAAAGGAGACACGCATCCTCCTGGGTTGGTGGGCACGGGCAACTGGGCGGGGAGCTACACGGAGGGCAGTGGTAGTAAGGGGGTGGCAGACAATGATGGTGCTGGGGTGGTCCTAGAAAGGTCCACCACTGCCAGGGAGTGTCCCTGGTGGTGGATTCCAAAGATTAAGTGGATGATTCAGTCTCCCCAGTGGCACTCCCCTCAGCCTCCTGGCACTGGGTCTGTCGCTGTCACTGGTAGCAGCACTCCGGGTCCCATGGCCTGCAGCATCCCCACTCGCCTGTGCCCCTTCTCCTTCTCCTGCCAATGCTGATGCACTGAAAAAGAGAGTGGAGAGGGAGGGAGAGAGATAGGGAGAGAGAGAGGTTTAAAACATACCACACATACACACTTGTAAACATGTACAATACATATCCTGCCTAGGCTAACTAAGGTGGCAATACACATATCTTACATCATGTCACAACATGTCAATGCTACCCACCCCTGTATGCCAACCCTCACACCTACATTAACATCCAAGTAAGCCTGCACGACTGGATACATCCACATGATCAACACCATTGCCATGTCTGCATGCACATAATGCCCTGGATGAAGAACAGATGTCATCCTGAATTCATATATGACCCCTCCATACTACTTTCACCTACTGGAAGTGCAGCTGACTGAACCAAACATATCAAGCCTGTACAGTTACAACAGTTGATCAGTCTATGGGGGCCAGGGTCGGCGGCAGCACCGCCGACAGACCGGCGGTGCCCCGCAGGGCATTCTGACCCCGGCGGTTCGGTCGCGGTCAGGTGCGGGAAACCGGTGGTCTCCCGCCGGTTTCCCGCTGCCCTGCAGAATCCTCCATGGCGGCGGAGCGCGCTCCGCCGCCATGGGGATTCTGACACCCCCTCCCGCCATCCTGTTCCTGGCGGGTCTCCCGCCAGGAACAGGATGGCGGTAGGGGGTGCCGCGGGGCCCCCATAAGAGGGCCCCACAAAGTATTTCAGTGTCTGCTATGCAGACACTGAAATACGCGACGGGTGCCACTGCACCCGTCGCACCTTCCCACTACGCCGGCTCCATTCAGAGCCGGCATCCTCGTGGGAAGGTTGATTTGCCCTGGGCTGGCGGGCGGCCTTTTGGCGGCCGCTCGCCAGCCCAGGGCAAATCCCAAAATACCCTCAGCGGTCTTTCGACCGCGGAGCGGTATTTTGGTGGGGGAACTTCGGCGGGCCGCCTCCGCCGCCCGCCGAGGTTAGAATCACCCCCTATGTCTTTTGTGATATATCCATGACAGTGAATACAACTACACTTGCACACCACACAGCATCTGCTTGTCACATTACATGGCTGACATAACACTCTGTACAGCAATGGAAATTTGTTACTGATAACTGATTATGCTGCTACAAGTTAGACAGCCATACAAGTGACATCTGATGTGTCAATACAAGTAATGGGTACAGGCATGTGATTAGTCTAACCCAATCACAGAGGAAGATCTGCAGACACCAAACACATATGTATCACAAGTAATCATATATCTAAGTGCATCTACAATGGCCCATATTGCACATATTACACATCCATACCCAATCAGTGAGTGCAGTGTCACACCTGAGGAACATCAGGAACACACATATGACATCATGGTCCACATACAAAACCACCATACACATGCATTTTCACCAGTAGGACTTCACAACATCATAACACCACCCTCAGGCACACCATTCCAGATTTGATCATACCTGTACCTCAGTCCTAACAACACACATCTCTGACAGTCAGTACATGTGTGCAATATGCATACATGGCCCAACACCCCCTCCTTGGCACTGACAGACCATCACACTACTACATAGGGTTGCCTCAGCAGAGGAAATACTACATTCATTTCACATCAACATAACATCAGTCATACAATACCTGTCCTAATCACCCACTTCAGCGAGGCCAAGGGTAGCTGACATGTTCACACTTCATCGGAATAGCTTGCAAGTAACAATTGGGACATAATGTTGGCAGCCAAAAAGCTATGTAGCACTGTAATTTAATTGCTGGGGCATTGGCATACATGGCATTAACATTACACATTGTGAATGACGAGGTCTGTCTAGGCACTTACCACCTCAGTATTAACCCATTGTTTTCAAGCTTTCATCCCCACATGTCCAGCACTTAGAAATGCATGATGTTTGCAATCAGACCATTTCAAAGCAACATTTCAAATAAGCCACTTTGCCAACCTTCACTAATTCAATAGATAGTAGATTACCTACCAATATATGGGACTACAATTATCAAGCCATTAGTACAGCCATACATAAGCCATATCTGTGGTGGACACATAATGCCTGACTCACATGGAGACAACACCATTACCAGGACCGGATTTTTAATGTCCCAGTGATAAAAGCAGAATCATACAGTTGTATATACAGGTGTGCCATACAGATGGGAGTGGACTGACACCTTAGAGCTACAAATGCCCAAACGCAGAGGGATGGAGCAGGTCATACTCAGTGGGTAGGGTGGTACAGAAGCTTACATCCATAGTAAAGGCATGACGGAGTCACACATGTCCCAAAATAATTTGATCATCTCCACAATGCAGACATGTAGAATACTGGATATGGGAGATGTATATCCACTGACTGCAAAACATCAAGACGCATCTACAGCTAATGCTGAGGTCGGGTGGTTACTATCCATTCCCCCCAAGTCTACATACATGTTGCATTGACTACATTGCCACATAAACTACAGTGAGGCAGCTAATCCCATACAGCCCGAGCCAAGTTCCAGGATACAGTCAGTACTCACCCTCTTGCGGCTGCTGTGCTGCCCTCAAATGCCCATTCACCTCAGGGTAAACCACTGCCAAAATGCAGGTCATTAGGAGGGTCAGGGTCTGACAGGCAGCCCTCCCTCATTGGGAGGACATTACCAGCTGGGCCTCTGCAGTCTGCCGAGCCCAGCGTCTCATGTACTCCCACAGCTTGTGACAATGCGTACTCCTCCGGCTATAGTCCCCCAGGGTCCAGACTTTCTTGGCGATTGCACACCAGATCCCTTTCTTCTGATGGACGTTTACCTGCATGGATGACACAAACAAAAGGAGAAAGCTGTGTACATTGGCACCATACTAATAGGAGAGGCCTATGCTCATCAGACTAACAAAGTGCCCACACATACCCATCCTCTCTGCCCACACGCCTTCACTTCATGTCCTCTGCATGCATCTATACTCCCTCTCCTGTACACTTACCCCATTCACCATCACACATAACCCCAACACACATGACCATGGGATTGGGTTCCGCTGTTCCTCTGCTGCCCATATAGCTGTCCATACAGGGGTAGGACCCTGTCCAGAAACTTCTCCAGCTCTTGTGGTTTGAAGGCTGGGGCCCTATCACCTGCAGGATGTGGCATGATGGCTCCCAGAGACAGTACACAGCAGCTCAGGTTGTGGAGGTCTTGCTGGCAACAGTGTCAGGAGTCAAGTGAGCAAGGCTGCAGAAAATGGTGGTCACGGCTGCAACATACAGGACCGTCACCGCCGGCGGTCATTGCCATTGGCCCCAATCCCCCTTAGGCAGCAATGTTAACCAATGGCAAGTTGCACGGCAGTAGTGACCGCCATGACGACATATGCTAGCGGACTTAGGTCACTTCCATCTGTCCGGTGCTGCAGGACAGACGGCTGCCATTTTGTGCACATCTCATGCATTGATGTGCCAATTTAAGTGTGCCATACACATATTAGGACAAATTGGGGAGTAAGCCCATGTTGTGCCATCGTGGTAGTGCTGACACATGAGATGTGTCATAAACAAATTACTGGTTCCACATTGTGCTGCAAGGCTGGTGTCCAAAGCGCTTCTGCATGCCCATTTTGTTAAATGTAGGCAGTGCTATGCATGTCTAACAGAGTCAGTTATGTGCTATTTTGACATGTTCAGCTTACATGTGGCATGTGCATTTCTCAATGTACATTCTCTCCTCTCTACCTAGATATCCTGCCAGGCGGAGATTAAGACAACCACCAGTGTACCGTCCACTAGTTGACCTTGCAATCCTGGAGGACAGGCATATCATACAAACCTATCGTCTGAATCGTCAGACCCTCATGATTCTATGTACACAGTTGAAGCCAGATCTATTACCAGACATACACAATCCCTACTCCATCCCTCCCACAGTACAAGTCCTGTCAGTGCTACACTTTCTTGCCAGAGGCTCCTTTCAGAATACAGTGGGCTTAGCAGCAGGGATGTCACAGCCTAGTTTTGAAGAATTGTACTGTGTGCATTGTTGAAACAGCTGGACAGCTACATCAGGTTCTCCCAACGTGCAGAGTTGGACTATTTGAAGGCAGACTTTCACGATATGGGAGACATCCCTCATGTGATAGGGATCATTGATGGCACCCATATAGATCTGGTGCCTTACAGTGACAATGAACAAGTGTATAGGAACAGGAAGAACTACCACTCCATTAATGTTCAGCTGGCATGTCTGGCAGACCAGTCCATCTCACAGGTCACAACCATGTTTCCTGGATCTGTCCATGACTCCTTCATTTTGAGGAACAGCAATATCCCACACATGATGGCACGGCTACACACGGAGAGGGCCTGGCACATTGGTATGTATGCATTTGATTGTTGGAGTATGCAAGGTTGAATCTGCTGTCTGTGCATGCTTTGCATGTGGATGGAGTCTGCCATCTGACATACCATTCCATGGTGGAAGACTTTCTGGGTTGTGAATCCTGATTGGTGGCCAATTGGATTAGTCACGGTGCTCAGGCTGTGTTTAGCCTCGTTTGGCATTGTGTTGTGCCTTTGCATTGCTGTCATTGCCATGCTGTGGTCGTCAGTCGCAACATCTAGTTGGTATAGGTAGTCCAATAGGCATGCATGCAAGGATTGTGATGTGCACATTCCAGGTATTCAGGTAGATTGGCTTCTGCATTGTGGGAGTCATAGTGTTAGCATAAGCCTATGCTATGCGTGCCTTTCCAGAGGGCTGTCTGGGCAGTTGGGCTGGGTGGAGGTGTGGCATGCAGGAGAGGGGCATTAGATGGTTAGGTGGGATGTGTAGTGAGACTTGCAGTACATTTTGGAGTATTTGGGTGGTCAGGATGCATGAGGTACATGACAATTGTGTGACATGGAGGTTGCGTGCACTTACCAGAGTCCAGGCCCCCACGTATTCCAGTCAGGCCCTCAGGATGCAGGATGTTCAAGGCCTTCTCCTCCCAATATGTGAACTGTGGGGGAGGAGGTAGGGGCCCACCACCAGTGTTCTCCACTGCGAACTGGTGTTGTGATGCCATGGAATGCACGTTCTCCCGTAGGTCGTTCCACCTCTTCCTAAAGTCCTCTCCTGTGTGTGGATGGTTTCCTACTGAGTTGACCCTTTTGACTATTCTTTGCCAAACTCCATTTTCCTGGCAATCTAGGTTTGCTGGACCTGTTCTCCAAACAGTTGTGGTTCTACCCTGATGATTTCATTGGTCATGACCCTCAACTCCTCATTTGTGAACTGTGGGTGCTTTTGTGGGGCATGGTAGTGGTTGTGTTGTGGGTGGGAGGGGGTTGTTATGTGTGTAAGGCTACAGTGTAGGGTGATTAATGTGGTGTGCGTGGTGCTTAGTGAGTGATGGACGCTTGTGGTGTCTGTGTGTGGTTGTTATGTGTGTTTTCTGTTGGTAGTGCAGTTGTGTTGTGTATCGTTTGTGGGATGTGTATCTGTGCCTATGGTGTGATGGTACTTTATGGGTATATTTGCCTGCTCTCTGTGTATGTGTAATTTGAGTTTGTAGCAAAGGACTGTGGGTGTATTGAGGTGTCTTATACAGTGCAGTGAGTAGGTGTGTCTGGTGTCTGTATGTGTGTCAGGTGTAGAATATTCAAACTATCCAATGTGGTGTTGTGTTCTGTCTGTGGTGGATTCTGAGCGTAGCTGTTCTCACAGGCAATGGTTTTCTGCCATGAAAGAACCGCTGTGCTGATTTGTGGCTCATAATCTGGTGGGTGGAAGTGTGTCGGCGTGGAGGTGCTGGTGGTGGAACTGCCTCTTTCCCGCTCTCCTGTTTCCTGGCGGTGTCATATTTGTGGCTGTTTTTTGGCAGTTTTCACGGTGTGAATCGGAATGCGGCAGACAGATTACCACCTACATGTCAGTCTTTTGGTGGCCGCCACCACGGCGTTCTTCTGAAAAGACCGCCAAACTAGTAGTGGGACCCTTAGTATGTGGCTCACTCAGCTACAAAGTAATTACTCTGAAAAAATTGATGCATGTTCTCCTTATACCTCGGAACTGAGAAGAAAAGATTAATCGGACCCCATATTTAAATATAGGGCCTAGTGCTGGATTAAAGGGTATTTCATTACTTTCACCCATTTCTATCTCCATAGGTTTCATTGGGATGGTGGAAAGTTGACCAACCCATCGACTTAGCTTGTCTATTATTTTATTTTCATTATACTAAAGCATTTTGTCATTATTACAGAGACTTGTTAAAGTCTGACTACAGTTCACAGTAGGTGATAAGACCAACATGAAGATAGCTTTGTCTTGAAGAAAGCACTCAAACTCAAGTAAGAGGCAATTTACATAGTGGAAAGAAGTCAACCTCATAACAGAGTTGAATTATTCTTTTGTATTTAATTTTAATTCTGCCCAGTGATGACGTGAATAGAGCAGTCGGCCAGTAGGTAGTGTTAATTTTGGTTTAATTGTTTTGACACCTAATCACAACAAGACAAACCGATAGAGTCCGAAAGAGCTTCCCAGGAAGTAGGGTTGTAGCTCACACTGGTACAGTCACTTGACCAGTATGAGGAGACGCTCCATAATGTAGTGCACCCCCCCCCCAAGGGCGGGTAAGGGCTTTTCCTCTTTAAACAAAATGGTTCAACAGTTAATACACCACCACCAAAGACAGACCTTACACTTCATTCGCATTCTGACCTCTACATACCCAGTCAGCACTGCTTTCTGATATTAACACTCCTTCATCAGCTATTGGCTAGCCTGAATATTTGTATTTCCATTTTTCATCAGTTGAACCATGAGATTCCTGTGATCCAGACAATATGCCACAACATCATGACTTGCGGATACAGCAGTACCTCCGCAGCCCTCTTTGACCAAACTGGGACTGTGGCTAGGATGCCAAAACAAAAGCTCAAAGCTGCTAAATTGTGTGCCTTCTGTGCAACTTTCCCTCTGGGTGAACAAGAAATATGAAAGGAGGATATCTGATTACCTCCTGAGTTTCTTGGGTTAAGTTCCCATAATGCCAAATACAAGTAGGGTCTGCTGAAACGTTCCACCAACTGATTGGCCTGTGCTTGGTACTCATTGGAGAAATGGTAAGTCATATGAGTTTACTATTCCTTTAGTAATGAAGAGAAGGACATTGTTTCTCTGTCACAGACTACAGATATTGGGGATATGACCCTGGAGGATATCACAAGGAGGGCCATCTCCGCTACCTTTGCAGTTGTGCTCTTCATTGGTCCTGTCTCTGGGTACCTGGTGCATGATCCACCTCAAACCATATATGTGTTACATGAAGTACATGAGGATCAAATGGACCAACTAGGTTTATGCCCAGCCCCCCGAATGACACGCCTACCACAGGTGGAAGTGCCACGAGTGCCTTGGTTGGGCTTAGAGACTTACACCTCACTTGACAAGTCAGTCATGTTCTACAAGACCTTTCTGCATTTCGGCCCTTATGTGGCCAGTAGAGCAAAACATTTAACCGGCTTTTGGTCTTCTTAATGTCCAGGTGCTCTGCTAACAGTACCTCATAGGTTAGACACTAAAGGACATTCCTATGTGCTTTGGGATCACTAGTCTCTTGCTAGCTCTGGGTTCTGGATCCAAGGGCTTACTATAAAGCACTGTGTACCTTCCATTCCACACTTTTTTTGCCAGTCACTCCGGTGGCAACGTGTTCCTGTGTCACTTTGCACAGGGTCACTATAGTGGGACAAGCTTCCTGTGAAATGTGAACCTCCTCCTGGGAAGTTTCACTAGCACCCTACAACTTCTGTAGCTCTAGCAGTGACCCGAACTCCAATGCATGGTATGCTTCATGGGGATCATCCTTCTCACTTTATAGAGCAGGGTAATGAGTACCATGGCTGGTGTCTTCCTAGAACCTCTCCTAAGCAGCTCTAACCTACTCCAGCAAATACTCTGGTCAACACAGCTGACATTGTCCAGGCCACGTTTGTCTCTGGCTCTTGCACTAGCTTGGGTACAGTCAGGTCATTGTGCAGCAGGCATCTAGAACCCTGTGTCTCTCATACCCCTAAATTGTTGTAAACCTCCAGCTCAGCTTTGGCAAGCGAGTATTCTATGCGATCTATTCAGGCTCCCTTGTTATTGTCAAAGGTATCAGATTTGAAATACTTCAACTCAACTATAGTCATGGAGGTGCCATTTCCCTCTGAGAAGTAATTGGAGCAGCATAAAAGTAGGCTCCATTTTTTATACATCATTTATGAGCATTGCCATGAAACTTATATCATTTATAATATAATATATGATCTTCCAGAAGGAGGCTAGTATTCGTGGCACTCGTCACACAAAATGGAATGGGTCTAACTGAGATTGGTGAACTGGTCCGCGTCATTAATGGATCTTCTGATAGTGGTGAGACTGAAGAGGCAAGTGGTGATCATACTTCCACACCAGATGAGAGACCTTTGACATCCCTAGGTTGCAACTAGTACTGCATGAGATAATTCCAGGGAATCTTGACCTTTCCCATATGGATAAATAGCAGGAGAATAAACTTATATATGTAAGTAAAGTCATGCAGCTCAAGCACATGACAAGTTAGCTGGACTGGCGGATGTATTTGATAAATATTAACCAAATCAAGTTTTTGCAGAAATGTTTCTGCACTCAGATGATGAGGCTATCCTGACTATGTGGTTTCTGGAATGAAATTGCAAGGGAGGGAATTGTTTGGCAGTATACAGAAGTTAAGCGATTTAGATAAATTGAAGGATAGATGGGCTAACAGACGGGAAAAGAAGAAGACGGTACCTTCTGTGTGAGGAAAGGAGAAGCTGCCCCAGGCTCTCCCAGATAGAGTCACAGCTCAGAATGTCCCACTAACTTAGGTACATGGAAAAGGATATGCACATGTGCCCTGGAGTGAGGCGATCTTGCCATATTTACAAATCAATTTCCAAAATTAAGAGAAAGTACTGATCAGTTAATCAGTTTGTAAAAATTCCAAATGTTTTGTGGGAATATGTGAACACTCTGGTGTGAAATTGAGTTGTTGGTTGACTGAGCTGTGAGCCCTGCTCAAGCAACAGCCATAATCCCTTGCAGAGTGAACCACAAAAAGTCAATAAATAAATCTGTACTTAACCCTGGGTGGCTTGGTACAAAAAAAGCAGCCAGGCTTAACCTAGAGGCAATGTGTAAAGTACTTATGCAGCATACAAACAGTAATAAAGTGAAACAAATCACCAGAAAAATCCCAAACAAATTTAGAAAAATAGAACAATTTTAATAAATTATTTGACAGTGACAAAAATCCAATCAGTAGATCTGGAGTTATGAATTTTTAAAGAAACAATTGCCAGCCATGGAAATTTTTTCATTCGAAACCAGGTCAAAGTTGAAAATTAAGGCTGACGCAATGGAGCGAGGTTCGGATACAAGAAGTGGATTGGGCCCAGTCAGTGCTGACCTTAGGTCTTAGAAAAAGTTTGAAGAGAAAATGTCTGAGAATGTAGAAGCTCAGTGGGCAAGGTTGCAGGAGAGTCTGAGGAGGGAGTTTGTCATTGGATAGCTGTGGAGCGAAGCTGTGGTGAAGATTTTTACCTTCTGGCTTAGTCGTCGAGATGGAGGTCGAAAATCTCCAGCCAGACCAAAAAAAAGGCTATAGCCGAAGAAGTTTCCATGAGGTTGGAGACTCCTATGATGAAGGACCTCAGAAATGGATTTTCTGTTGCAGAGCAGAATGTAGTAAGGGAAGCTGCTAAGTCAACCTGACCAGCGATGCAACTTAGTTGGATAGGTGAGCAGGTTGGTCCCTGTCTCCTCGAGGTTATCAGAATGTTTTGGTCAAATTCTCAGTTTTAGAAATATGGACATCTGGGTACCTTTAGAACCACAACCAAGAGTCCAGCAGTGGATGGAGACCTCTTAGGGGGTTCTGGTCTCACTGAGGCTGGGTCCAGGTGCAAGTTCAAGATGGTGGGAGCATGTTATGTCTCTGTGGCTCTGAACAGGAGACTAGCAAACTTGCCCTTGAAGTCACTTCTGGAAGTACTGAGTGCAGGTGTAGATGTGGGTCTCAACAGCAGGGCTGGCCTCTGAAGATACAAGGCAGGCTCAAGGCGCCAAAGGTCCTTCCAGATACAGCAGCAGTTTGGCAGAGTGCACAGCAGGTCATGGCAGCAGGCAGAGAGTAATTCCACAGGTCCTTATTTTACCCTGGTGTCCTTCTCCTAAAAGTTGGGAGAAGGTTCTGAAAAGGTTACAAGTTCTTGGAATTTCTTGACTCCCCTACCCTGGCTCCAAGCTGGCTGTAGTAATAATAAAGGGTAATTAGGTTTATTGTGAAAAGACAGGGCACACCCTATTCAGACGCAAGTGGGACTGTGCTTAACCCTTCCCTCCACCGTCCGGAGCGTGTAGAGGGAAAAAGTCTGCGAACTCTGACGGCATAGCAGAATCCATCGCCCACCCCTAGACAAACATCCCTCCTCTGAATTGATGACAAAGTACTGCCAGGTGATAACATTCTTAAATGGTAAGGTTCCACAGAAGGAGACTGACTGATTGAAAATAACATGCACTACCAAAGAGGCCAAGGATTCAATGTATACTTATTATGAGCAATTGCTGCATGTATTTCTGCAACATAGTGGGGTCAATAATCCAGAAAGCTGAAACATGAGCAGTGTGTGCCGCTGTTTGTTCTTGGATTACAGCTGGAGATTAGCATGCATATTCAGGAGAACATGATATGTTGGCAGAATGAGCCTTTAGATTAAATTCTTTTGTATGAGAAATACTGTAGTGATGCGGAGGAAATGAAGCAGAAATGGCTTAAAGAAACATTTGTGTTGGCCCAAACTACATTGGCTCAAAAGGGGTTTCAGAATGGACCCTATGTGGGAAATGTTGGTGGAATGCAAGGCGTAGGATACCAATCTGGAGGGCAAATGATGCATGGTGGAAGTGATGGGTCACAAAGCAGAGGTCCTGGTATTCCGGTAGATCTGAATACTGGGATTGATATTGCAAATTAGAAGGGATATGAGTCATTGCATTATTGTAATAAGTTGGATCACTGAATGCAAGAGTGCTGTTTAAATCCCAATACAGGGCTACATGACAATCAGGTGCAAATTGCAAATCCCATGCAAATGCAGAGTGTTAATTATGTTCAAACAGTGAGTGCACCAATGCAGATAATTCAGAATCCTAATATGTCTCAAACTCCAATGCTGCAAATTCCTCAAGCCCCAGTGCTGACACAAAATATGGGAAAACCCAGGTTTAACTTTAAACCAAGGCCCACAATTCTTTTTCAAACCAAGCCATCTTACAACAATTTCCTGTTTTTGATTTTTCAGAGCCCTTTGGCTCTGATCATTCACAAAGATAGTGCCTAAGTGGATAGGAAGACTGCATAGTTAGCTCAGTCTTGGAGGTAGACTAGAGTGGTCTATTCATAGAAGGTGAGGTGAATGGAGAATTATCAACACTGGTGCTACCCATTCCACAGTTAGAACAGCAGAAGTCCTAAACCTTCCCCTTGCAGGAAAACATATCAAAGTTTGTGGGAGTTGCCAATAAACATATCAATAACCTTGTTTAGCAAAAGGTACCTATAAAAATGTGTTTGTTTGTGGGAGATCCTCAATTTGTAATATACAATTCTAGTACAGTAAACCGCCTAGAATTATTATGCAAATCGAATTGTACTATATGCTGCACAACGCTTGGTGTACAGTTTCAAACTCACAATGAAGATGTTGATTTCAAACTAGCCAGACAAGGGGCAGCCATTGGAATGTTTCCCTTAATGACTGTTGAAGACTTCCCTGCAGATCCTAGAGATACCATGAATCCCAAAGTCTGTGACTTTTCAGGTAAGTGCATGGGTCTCATTAAAGGTGTCAAACCATAACTATGTAACCAAACACTGAGTACCTTGAATTCCTAGACCTGCCCTGGAATTCGGTTCTTGTGCAATACATTGACATTACATTAAATTTTTGCTGTGTCAGATCACAGAAAACCTGCAGGCAGGATAGCTTTACTTTGTTGAACCACTTGCCTGAAAATTTATACAAGGGCCTAGATAAATGAGGATTTGGCAAAGGGCAGTGCAGCAAGTCACCTTGCTGCGCTGCCCTGCAACCAGGCTAAAGGGCAGGAATGTACCCTATCTATGGCCTTGGCACGTTCCTGTCCTTTCTCCCTGCGCTGGTGCCATTTCAGCAGCCTAGCTCGAATGCAGGCACCCTTGAATCATGGTGCAAAGGTGCCCGCGTTCCATGCGGGATTGTTTGTGTACAGGAAAACAGTCTAGGGAGATTATTTCCTCTTTCCATGTGTGCTGCAAAATGCTGAGATATGTTTTAATTATTGTATGTATTTTCCTCACACTGGGTTGAGGCATACCCTGCTAAGAGGAATGATAGTCTCACATTAGCAAAGCTGTTACTTAGAGAGTTGATACTTAGGTTTGGATTCCTGATTTCTCTAGAACCAGACAGAGGAACTAATTTCAACATTGAGGTCCTTGAAATGCTCTGTGCAGTATTACAGGTTGAGTAAAGACTGCAGTGAAGTTATCATCCAGAAGCTTCAAGTCTGGTAGGAGAAATATATGGAATGTTGATGTCCCTACTGGCAAAAGTATGTGCATCCACAACACTGAAATGGCCAAATGCTTTGCCTCTTGCTTCAATGAGTATGTGCAGCATGCCTGACAAGAAAACAGGATTGTCTCCTAATGAGATCATCTAGGGGCATGCTGTGAAATTGCGAGCAGTGCTTGCAAATACCCTTGTGAATATTACAGATAATTTGGTGCTGGATTATTGCAAAGGACTGGCTGATGTGGTGCATTCTTTGTCTCATCAGGTTGGAGAGGCTACTGTACAGCTGTAGCAGGAACTGTGTAATGTCCCATATCCCGGTGACTGGGTTATGCTTAAGAAATATTTAAGGAAGACCTGCTTGGAGCTGTATTGGAAAGGCTCCTACTAAGGGGCCCGTGTGACGACAACAGCTGTGAAGCGTGCTGGTCTCCCAAACTGGGTACGTGATAGTCACACTTGCAATGTTCTATGTCCCCTTGATGAAACAGCTTCTGTTTCAGAAGGGTCGGTTACAGTGAGTGCGAATGATCAGGCTATCTAAGCTGTTGGGGCTGGACAAGTGGCTGTAGCAGAGATTCTGTCTGATTGGGTTCTGAGCAAATTAACAACAGTCACAGCAGTGGATGGTATAGTGGTTTGAGGCAGACTTGGTTGACTCATGCAAGATCGGATGGTGACGAAAGATCAGTTGTGCTAGATAAAAGAATTGTAAGGAGACTATTGGCCTAAAGAGAGAAATGTGCCTGTTATACAAGTGCCATCAACTATTGCTAAAGAGGCTGAAGAGTCGAGTCAAAGTGAAAGTGATGCTGAGAGCCAAGTAAACAGAAGGACAAAAAGAAAAAGAATGCCAAGAAAAAAGTACTCAGCACCTGAATGGACATATTATTCTGCTGATAACTGGGAACAGGACTTTGCTACCTTTTGTGCTAACAATTAAAATCCACCTCAATATTCTTGAGACAGAAATTGCTTTGGAACTGAATTTTGAAATTTCATTGCTAGTCAATGAAGAGAGACATTACATTTTGGAAGTGATTATCCGTGATTGTGAGCTGTGTCTTTATTAGAGACATTTGAACCTTAAGTAGAAGCTTATGAATAATTGTGTTGGTGAAGGAGAATATTTTTTATTGCTTTTCTCACAAATAAAAATGACTGAAAAGAAACAGTGATAAAAAAGCTGCTTTGATTTTTGACTTTTTGATTTGAATCCAGATTTCTTAGTCTGGAATTAGTCAACTCATAGAGTCCAATCGCAGTAGAAGTTGTAAGTGTAAATACATATGCATGAGTTTAGCAGTAGTGATAGTTATCATGATTATATTATTTTTTATTGGTTTGAGTTTACCCATTGCAAATGGTTTGGAGCAGATTGCTCCCACACTTGTTTTGAATTGAGTAAATCCCTTGTATATCAAAATTAATATCACACACATGTGAAGTATTTTCACACTGATAGTTTTAAAGGTGATTTGTCAGCAATTTTGTATTATAGTTTGCTGTATGAATATGCTGAGGCAATGGAAGTTAGAGACTGTTGCATGTTTACACAGCTGCCTTCATCAGTTAGTGACGGAATTACATATCACAGTTTACTCCTCACCTATGACATTTCCTGTAGTCTGTTATGAACACTGTTTATCAGCAGGAGTATTCCCAATATGTTAAGAATATTGCATCCTGTCAGGTTATGCACAGCCAAGTACTTTTTAAATGCACCTAGGTAGCATATTGCAGCATACATTAGCATTGCACACTGAGAGTAATTCCATAAGTGGTAATCAGCACCATTGCCTATTATTGTTACAAAAGCATATTTAAGTCAGTTTTATTTAGTATACTGCGTAACATGACTATTTTTAAAGCACAAAATGTTTTTCTTGGCATGTGACTTTCAATCCTCGTGTGCATTCATGTACCCGTTGATACAGGTGTGTAACGTGCTAGGAAGTGATTAGTTCAATTAGATAATTACACCAAGGTGCCAACTGCCAGGAGCCTAAATACACCAATGTGTTAACTGTAACACTCCTCCAGGTGTTCTGACACGGGCACCATATCTATTTAAGGCACACAGCACAGGGGCGCATTGCTTGGCTTCGTTGAGTCCTGGCAAGAACTCTCCTGCCTCCAGTTTGGCCTTCTTCTGACTTTGCTTACCTCATCTTGCTGTCCCTGCAACAGAGCCTCCTGCTTCTCCTTCACTCAGTTCTTCAGCTACGGAGTCCTCGGGATCCAGCAGTCTTCTTATGCCACTCTTCTGCTTCTGTTGCACTGTCTGCAATCCTGTAGTGCCTGTAAAAAAAAGCACAAGAAAAGACAAAGGGCCTCATTACGAACCTGACGGACGGCGGTAAGCTGGCGGTAACACCGTCAAGAGGCTGACTGTGTTCCGCCAGCTATTATGACCGTGGCACAATGGCAACGGCCATACCGCTGGCCCCTCCACTATACTGCCAGGCAGTCAAGCACCACTGTCCTGGGGATTATGAGTCCCCGACCGCCAGCCTGGCCACGGCGGTAAACACCGCCATGGAAAGGCTGGTGGTAAGGGGGAGTTGGGGGGCCCCTGCACTGCCCATGCACCGGCAGCAATGATGTGACTTTTACGCTGGGCCAGCGGACGGTAACACTGTTACCGTCCGCTGGCCCAGCGGAAAAGTCGAAATATGGAGCCAGAAATACCGGCAGCACTAGCGGTATTCTGGCGTCACAGCCTCGTCGGTCTTCTGTGAAGACCACAGAGGTTGTAATGAGGGCCAAAATGTGAATTCAGACTGCGCTTTCTGCCCTGAAATGCGCTCTTTCAGGTAGCCGCTTGAAGGTAAAATCGCAAGTATTTTTTCTAATGTGCAAGTTGAAAAAGCTATTTTTTCTTTAATGGGCCGTGCTAAATCTCCATAGTGCTTTGAGAAGGTACATAAACATTTATAAGGATACTAATAACTTAGATTAAAAAAAACTAAGATTTGTAAATCAAGGTCGCATATCACCAAAGGAAAGATGTATTTCCTCTATCAAAAGCACCATAGAAAAGTGTTAAAAAACTTTCTAATCCAGTCGGACGATAGGGACTGGAAATATTTGGCATGTGTTTGACATGTGCTTGAACTTCCGAACATTGTTCTTTCCCGACAAACCAACCTAGACTATTATACCCATGTATATTCTGGCATATCCTATTGTGAAAATAATTCACTATGAAGAGAGTTACTGTGCTGCAACGTTGGATGCTATGAGTATGTCACTAAGTATTGTATACAATTATGGTAAGATTATTAATACACAAATAGAATTAACGTGTCTTTCTTTACAAGGCCAATCTTTGCAACTGATCCCAGACCTAGACAGGTTAATATCCAGAGCCACAATTCCATTCTGTCCAGGTCCAGAGCACAGCAGTTTCGGGTGTAAAAACTCAGCAGCTTTGGAGTCCTGGTATTTCTTTTTCTCTCATCCCAAACCCCCTTTTGTTTGGGAACTCACGAGGGGGCAGTGCCTGTATTCAATGCTACCACATTAGGGCCCGTATTTATACTTTTTGATGCTAAACTGCGCTAACGCAGTTTAGCGTCAAAAAAATTAGCGCCGGCTAACACCATTCTGAAGCGCCATGCGGGCGCCGGATTTGTAGAATGGCGTTAGCCGGCGTTAGCCGACCGGCGCTGCCTGGTGTGCGTGAAAAAAAACCACGTACACCAGGCAGCGCCGGCGTAGGGGAAAATGGCGTATGGGCGTCTCAAAATGGGGCAAGTCAGGCTGAGGCAAAAAAATCGTCTTAACCCGATTTGCGCCATTTTTTTTTGGCGCCCATCCCCCATTAACATGACTCCTGTCTTAGCAAAGACAGGAGTCATGCCCCCTTGCCCAATGGCCATGCCCAGGGGACTTTTGTCCCCTGGGCATGGTCATTGGGCATAGTGGCATGTAGGGGGGCACAAATCAGGCCCCCCTATGCCACAAAAAAAAAATAAAAAAAATACTTACCACAACTTACCTTTTCTCCCCTGGGTCCCTCCATCCTTGGATGTCCTCCTGGGGTGGGCAAGGGTGGCAGGGGGTGTCCCTGGGGGCATGGGAGGGCACCTCTGGGCTCATTCTGAGCCCACAGGTCCCTTAACGCCTGCCCTGACCCAGGCGTTTAAAAGAGGTGCAAATGCGGGGTTTTTTGCCCCACCCACGCCCGGGAGTATAAATACCACGCACATGCCTGGGAGTCATTTTTTAAGACGGGAACGCCTCCCTTGCATCTCATTAGCGCAAGGAAGGTGTTCACGCCAAAAAATGACGCTAACTCCATGAACTTTGGCGGTAGACGCGTCTAACGCCAAAGTATAAATATGGAGTTAGTTTTGCGTCGAATTTGCGTCGAAAAAAACGACGCAAATTCGGCGCAAACGGAGTATAAATATGCCCCTAGGTTCCATTGGGATTTGGGGAGTAATGTTACCCCATCAGAACAGCCTGGAGTTCAGCTGAGTGGCTTGCAACACAACACTTATATTCATATTGTGATTTAGGGGCCAGATGTAGCAAAACAATATTTTGCGACATGCAATTTGCGAGTCACAGCGACTCGCAAAATATTATGCAGAAAGGTGTCTCAGACACCTTCTGTGACTCGCCATGGGGTCGCAAAGACCCACCTTATGAATATTAATGAGGTGGGTCGCAGTTTGCGACCCCATAGCGAATCCATGCACTCACAGGGATGGTGGCCTGCTGGAGACAGCAGACCACCATGTCTGTGACTGCTTTTTTAACAAAGCATTTTTTTTCTTTCTTTTTGCAGCCCGTTTTCCTTAACGAAAAACGAGCTGCAGAAAGAAAAACTTCCTAAACCATTTGGTCACAAACCAACTCAGCATGGCGATGCGGTCGCAAATAGGAAGGGAACACACCATCCTATTTGCGAGTCGCAGCCTCAAATTGCAGTACTGACTCGCAATTTGAGGTTGTGCATCGCGTTAGGCCTTTTGCGCGTCGCAAACTGCGTTTTTTGCAGTTTGCAACGCGCAAAAGGCTTCCTACATCTGGCCCTTAGTGTTTTCAATTGTCCCTTTCATGAAATATTTAAGTGGCATTGCAAAGGTAAAGAACACTGATTATGTGGGAGATCTCTTTGAACCTACATAGACATTTAAAACAGTCTATGCACACAAGAATAATTTTACTTTGTTAGAAATGGAGTCTCTAGTTGGCAGTCGATTTACACACTGTTCAAGTAGGGACCCTTCTCTAGTCAGGGTAATGGAGTCACAGTCTAAGATAACCCCTGCTCACTCCCTTGGTAGCATGGCACTAGCAGTCAGAATTATCTCAGAGGCAATGTGTAAAGTATTTGTACACACACACACAGTAACAAAGTGAAAAAACTACAGATAACTTAATACCAGTTTAGAGAAATAGCCAATATTTATCTAAGTAAAACAAAAGCAAAATGACAAAAAAACAACATACACAAGCAAAGATATGAATTTTAAAAGATGAAATCCCAATAAAAGCACTTACAAACGCAAAAGCTCCAACTAGTGCTATCACAGCTATGTAACGGAGTAATTCGCAACAGACTGAGGCCACTTGCAAGGGAGTGTGGCGCCAGTCATGGAGTCACACGGACCCCAGGTACAGTACCTTGGAATGAAGTAGAGTCAAAGACGTGGCATGGAGTTGGGGAGGTGAGGCGTTGCTGAGCCGGTGTGGCATTGTTTCTGCACTACTACACAGGACGTGAGGTGCCGGTTTCTTACTGCTACACAGGGGAAGTGAAGTGTTGGTTTCTTATGAAGGCAGCGGAGGTGAGGCAGCTTTGGTGGTGAGGCGCTGGTTCCTTGCAATCCGGCAGGGTCGATGAGTCCAGCAGGTCAAGGCACGATGAGGCGACTTTGCAGTGTTGTGGCACACCATGGGGCCACAGGTGCCGCAGCCCAGTCAGGTGTCATGGACGTCAGTGACACAACACTCGGGACTCGCAATGATGTGGGACTTCAGAGTTGCTACAGTGGCGCGAGGCCTGCGCTGTCAGTCGTGGTTATGGCACTTCCGCGGGGACTACCGCTTCGGGTGCAGGCAGAGGCATGGAGTCGAGCCGCGTCACCAGTTCTGGAGTCGTCCAGAGTTGGTGTGCCTGGTTCTTCCAGTCTACCAGACTTCACTCCCAAGGGCCCAGGAACCGGAGTGGGCACCTCTTTGCAAATCAGGGTCCTCATCAAGAGAACTCAGTGGAAGACAGGTGAATTCTTTGATATCCTTGAGACTTCTTAGCAGGAGGCAAGCTGAGTCCAAGCCCTTGAAGAAACTTCACAAGCAGGCTACACAGCAAAGTTCAGGTTTTGTCTGCCGCAAAGCACATGCAGCAACTGCAGGCCAACCCAGCCAAGCACACACAGCAAAGGGGAAGTACTTCTCCTCACAGCTCTTCAGCTCTTCTCTTCTTGATCCAGGTGTGTTCTAAAAGTCTGGGTTTTTGGGTACAATGCTTATATTGATTTTTACCTTTGAAGTAGGCAAACTTCAAAGGAAAGTCTTTGTAGTGCACAGTCCCCTGCCTTTCCTGCCCTTGTCCCAGACACTCCCTAGGGGGCTGGAGACTGCATTGTGTGAGGACAGGCACAGCCTTATTCAGATGCAAGTTTTAGCTCCTCCCACCACTCTAGCCCAGGAAGACCCATCAGGGTATGCAAGGCTCACCTCAGCTCCCTTTGTGTGACTGTCTAGAGTGAATTCACAATCAGCCCAACTGTCAATCTGACCCAGACATGTATTCCACAGCCAGGCAGAGGCACAGAATGGTTAAGCAAGAAAATGCCCACTTTCTCAAAGTGGCATTTTCAAACACACAAGTTAAAACACTTTCACTAAAAGATGTATTTTTAAATTGCAAGTTCAGAGACCCCACACTCTAAATCTCTATCTGCTCCAAGTGGTAAATTGCACTTGAGAGAGGCAGAAACAAAAAGACAGGGGAAAACCATGCCAGGTCTAGCAAACTTGCATGCTTAGTCCTTTAGAAAGGGAATTCATTGGACAAGTAGAGGAGAGAAGACAAACAATGAAAGCCAAAATAGAAAAAACAGTAGTTTTGCAGGATTGGGAGAGAGATGTAACACATTCAGGAACTGGAAATCAAGGATTCCTGGCTCTTGTTAGGCAACATATAGGGAAGCTATATACATATAGACCAAAATCAAAGACTGATACACATTTTTCAGTATTAGTGAGTGTAGACATGTATTTTTGTTTAAAAGTATTTGGACTTTTATGCTGAATGGTCAAACCCCTGCCATACCAGGTGTTTATTTCATATGGTGGAAAAATGCTTAATACAACCTGAGAGTAGTTTTTCCAAAGACTTATCATGTGGAACATTTTAATGATAAAGTTTGAAATGAGAAATTAAACTCCAGAGTCAAAAGAGGAGCAAGTGCTCCAGAAATTACAGGGGATACTTTTGGTGCCATAATTCCATCAGTAGGTGTGATTCTGAATGACATTAAGATAAGAAAGGTGCCAACAATAGTAGACAAGTTATCTACAGACACCGGAGGTTCCATATTTGTAATGGACGCAGAAATGGTAGCTATGAGACCAATGGTTGAGCGAAATAATCTTGCTTTAGACTTGCAAAGGAAGGCAGAGTTTGCAAAATGCTAAATGCGCAACAATGTTACACTACATCCCTGACAATAGTAAGGAGATAAGAAAGTACAACTGGAACGACTGACTTGAAAAGAGACCTGAAAGAACTAATAGCAACCGGTGAATGATAGGCAATAGGAAATGGTTTTACATCCATTGGTTAGATGGTTTGTGTTCGAAATGGGCTCTCTGGTTGGCAGTCAGTTTGCACTCTGTCCAAGCAGGGACCTTCACATTAGTCAGGGTAAGGGAGATACACAACTCAGATCACCCCTGCATACACCTTTGGTAGCTTGGCACAAGCAGTCAGGCTTATGTAAGAGGCAATGTGTAAAGTATATGTACAAACACACACAGTGACAAAGTGAAAACACTACAAAAGCACTGTTTATAAAAATAGCCAATATTTATCTGAGTAAAACAAGACCAAAACGACAAAAATACAACATACACAAATAAAGATACACATTTTCAAAGATTAAATTGCAATATAGCGCTTAGTAACTCAATAGCTCCAACTGGGGCTATCGTGACATCACTGACAAAGTTGTTCCCAACAATCTGACGCCACTTGCGAGGAGGGCGGCACCGGTCACGGAGTTGCATGGACCCCCAGGTACAATACCTTTGGAAAATGAGGAAAATGCACAGTCAGGGATGAGAGGCGTTGCTGGATCCAATGCTGCATGGTTCCTTAATGCAGAGCAGGGGCAGTGCGGAGTCGACGCAAGATGTCGGTTTCCTGTTGGTCTGGCAGGGTCGATGAGTCTGGCAGGTCAAGACGTGATGGGTGATCACACACGGTCATGCCACTGGGCTACAGGCACTATGGTTAGATATCACAAACGTTGGTGACATGGCACTCTGTACTAACAAAGTCACAGAATGTCAGCGTGGCTGCAGTGGGGTCGAGTCTGCATTGTCAGTTGGGGTCATTGCACTCCAATGGGTCCACGGCTTCATGTTGCAGGCAGAGGCACAGACTGTTGCAGTGCTCCGGTTCTGGAGTCGGAGTGCCTGGATCTTCTTGTTTGTCACCAGAACTCACTTCCAAGAGCCCAGGAACAGGATTAGCACTACTTGGCAAGGCAGAGTCCTCAGCAGGAGTCCCCAGGTGCTGGTGTTGAGAATGATCATCACAGTAGAGTGCAGATTCTGATGTCATCAGGAGCTGGCAGGCCAGAACTTTGTGGTGTCATTCCCCATGAGTGGCAAATGATGTAGCACAAAGAGTTGTATTGACAGAGCTTTGTGTTAGTGGACTGTAAGAATGACAATATTTTCGTGCCAATGGGCCCATTTGCAGGTCACGAATAGCCCAAAAGTGAAGGCCACACAAAGGATCCAGAACCTGAGGGGAACCCCTTTGGGGGTCAGGGACTTTCTCCAGCTGCATCTAGGTGCTGGTGAAGTTGGTTGGGAACCTGTCATGGGCTTGTGGTTCAGAACAAGAGGCTGGCAGACTAGCCTTTGGAGTCCTTTTCGGAGTCCTGGGCTTAGGTGCAGGTCCAAAATCCTCAGACTTGGGCAGGAGGTAGGGCAGCAATCCAGCAAGGCAGCAGTTCAGTAAGGTAGTAGACCAGCAGGTGAGCAGTCCAGTATAGTGGTAGTCCTTTCCGCAGGACAGCGGTTCTTTTTCCTGGCAGAGTTCCCACAGGTCCAGAAGTGTACTAGAAAAGTTGGTGTCTGGGGGCCAATAAGTATACCTGTTGCCCTTCGTCTGGAAGGTTTCACTTTGAAGCCCCCATGCATCTTGCCTTGTCGGTCCTGCCTCCAGACTAACTACGAGGGTATGTAGCCCTTTTTGTGGAGGTAGGACACATCCTATGCAGGTGTAAGTAGGCCTTTGTTCAGCTCCGCCCTCCCATTCTGCCAGTGAGGGCCCATCCAGGGACACCTAAGTTCTCTATTGTGTGTGGCTGTCTAGGAGGAATACACAAAACAAACTGACAGAAACAGACAGTCATGTGACCCATGGAAAGACTAAAGGCATTAAATGGCTAACACAGGAAAATGCCAACTTTCTAAAATTGAGACTTTTAAAATGGTTATCTAAGATTTGACTTCGCCATGAGAGAGGATTTTTCACTACAGTTCGAAACACATCAAACATGGTAGTTACCTGCTCCCATTTAGAAGTTATTAAATGTAATAAAGTAACTTCACTGTAAGTCTATGGCACAGCTTGGCCCTGCAGTAGTGAAAAGCTAATTTAAATAAAAATGTTGTATCCATCATTTTAAATATACTGCACCCTGCCCTCAGGGCTGTCCAGGGCCTACCCTCGGGTGACTTATATGTACTAAAAAGGAAGGTTAGAGCCTAGCAAACAATTCATTTTGCCATGTCGAAATGGCAGTTAAAAACTGCACACACAGGCTGCCATGTTATGATTAAAGTGATACTTAAGTGTGTGGCACAATGAGTGCTGCAGGCTCACTAGTAACATTTAATTTCAGGCCCTGGGTACAGGTAATGCCACCTTAATAGGGACTTACAAGTAAATTAAGTATGCCAGTTGGATATCAGCCACTTCTACCATGTTTTAAGGAACGAGCACAAGCACTTCAACACTATACACAGAGTACAAAAGACAACAGAAACAAATTCAGCAAAAATAGGAGGAATGAAGGCAAAATGTCAAATAATACATTTTCAAGATTCCCAAGATATTAAAATCCTATCCAAGTGCCCACAATATGAATGATAACTATTGTGAAAATAAACAAGACACTGTCAATGATATTTGTTAAATGGTAGAATAATGGAAAATATTGTAACATTTTAGGACTTATTTACATCAGTATCCACAGCTTGCTCCTTTCCCTTGGCCAACTAAGCTAATTTTAGAACCAAACAGGGGCCTACTCGATTTTCATAGATGATCTGTACCCACAAACATGCTATTCTTGACTCCACATCTCAGTTGCTATGTTGAACCAGTAGGAGGATTCAGTGTGCCTTCTTCATAACCCTCAGCTTGTAAATTTGTTCATGGCTACTGCGTGACGATCAGTCTTAGGTCCCTGCATTGATGATCCTATCTCTAATGTTTCATTCCATTTTATATACTTTGTCTACACACTGTTGAACATATTCAAAATAACAATTAATAATGAAGTCCCTCTAGTCATTCACCTACTTATATTCTGTGAAATGTTACTTCTGTTTAAAAACAATAACTGAAAACTCAAGATTTTTATTAGTAGAAAGCCTTGTTCATTATTTAAAAACAATAACTAGAAATATAATTCAAGCCATATTAGAATAAACCTGAATATCTTCTAGCAAGCTGAATTATCATGTTGCAATGAATAACTAAAATAATAATTGTGCATTTATATTTGAAGCATACACTTAAATAAATGAGCATGTATAATCCAGAAGGGAGATGCTTAAAATAGAACATATATTAAGAGTATAACACCATCTCTGCACACACAGCCTTCCACTGACATGTCCCATCTGTTCAGATCACGTGGAAAATGTCAGTGTATTGTTTTCATCGGATTGGTGACAAATTGCAAGGAAATTAACCCAGCATCTCTGGGTACAGCGGCTATTTCTCATTTTTGTGAAAAAACTCAGAATAGCTGAAATTTAGTGCTGAAATACTAGCTGTAATCAGAAACTCCAGTCCCCGTCATCCCTGGATCAAATTCAAGCCAAGTATTAATGAGGGCCTTGCATGACTAGAGAGAGAGGAAATTTTAATAGACACAACATTAACAACAACAGATTTGGTCAGGACACAAGTCACAGATGGCTGCGCCAGTCTGCCCACCGGTCATTTGGTCGGCCACCACTGTGTGGACATCTGGTCATCCGGTCGACCCGGCCTCTTACCCCTTCCAAATTTAAGAGTAGGTTGAGATCGTTTTGGCCGAAAGACCTCCAATCATTTACCTTAGTAGATAAAACTGGGGTTTCTGAACACCAGTTATCCCAAGGTAAAATCAAACTGCACCAGCTACTAGATGGTTTGATTAGTCTTTCGCCCCTATACCCAGGTCGGACAACCAAGTTACATGCGAGGCCCACTACAGACCTTCACCAGAATTTCCTCTGGCTTTGTCCTGCCTAGGCATAGTTCACCATCTTTCAGGCTCTATCACACAAGCTCATGCTCCATCTCCCTGAAAGAGCGGGTGAGACAGGCTAGTGGTGCACCCACTGCAAGGCAGCAAAGGTGCCCCACCTCAACTGGAACACTCCGGCCTTCATCTATATTGTGTCACAGGGTTTTGATTGCCCTCTGACTTGCGCATGTTTTAGACTCCTTGGTCTTCGTGTCAAGTTGTTGCAGGTGAGTACCTGACATCACTGCAGACCCATTGCACCCAGCATGGGCCTCCCAGCCTGGCAGTGTAACACAGTTGCCGCTCACTGAGCATAATCTGCCCCAGTTGACACATGCACCAGGAACGGGGGCCAAGACCCCCTTTGACACCTCAGCACATCCACAGAGGGTCAGACAGTTGCCGGAGGTGGGAAAGGAGGCTGTAAATTTCCCTTCGACTTTTAGACATAACAAAGCTGCTGCCAAGGGGTTGTAACACTCTGCACCAGTGCAGAGATCCACCCTCACCCTGAAGCCTTCCCAGCTGACCCACAGCAGGTTGCAGTGCAATGCCATGGAACAAATGAGACCAGTGGGGAGGGGGCGGAGAGCCACCCTCACCCTGAACCCTTCCCAGCTGGCCCACAGCCAGTTGCAATGCACTGCCATGGAAAAAATGAGACCAGTGGGGAGGAGGTGGTACGTGTGCCCATGCCGCTGTCCCATGGAGGGGATACAATCTCGTGGGTGCCCTACCTTACCCCATGTTGAATCCTCTAGGCGGGCTGTACGGACCCCATCCATTTAACTTTCGATGGGTTCAGGCCCTCTTGAATGCTCTCTTTAAATTTCTATTCAACTTTCCCGTTATTTTACATGTTGGCTACTGTCTCACGTCCATATTTAGCCTTAAATGGAGTTTACAACCCACTTTGGGTTGAATTTCCAAGCAACCCAACCCCAAGAAGACCCGCCCACAGCACATCAGGGACTGCTAGTGATTTAACACCATCTGTGGTGTGAACCTCGATCAGAAGGGATTGGGACTCCTAAGCAACATCAGGGAGTCGGTCTTCTGTACACCACATGTTTTGCACCTGTAGCTGGGTGGGTATTTGCGCTAGGCTATTCTCTCTTCACTCACCATTACTGTTGGAATCCTGGTTAACTTCTTTTCCTCTGCTTATTAATATTCTTAAATTCAGAGGGTCACCATGTTTGATCTGAGGTAGTAGTCGGATGTCAAAGCGTGGGGAGCTGAATGAGATCCATGGGGTGCAGAAGAGGGGAACATCTTTTGCATAAGGGGAATCATGGCAGTGCACCCTTTCCCAGATCTGAGACCTGCAGGTAGGCAGTGTCCATATCCTTCCCCAGATGTTGAAGTGGACACCTGAAGTAGTGCATGCAGGCAGCCATGAGAGACCACAGATAGGCGTGTGTAGCCAGACACCCTGGGTTTTTCAGGCCCAGGGCAGACCGGCAACCAACTCCCCCAGCAAGGTGAGAAAGGCCAGGCACACCAGTGGCATACCTCCATGGAGGAACCAGCAGGCAGGCAAGTGAGAGGCTCCCACAGCAACAGAGGCAGACAGCTCCACCACCAGCTGTCCCAAATAGGGCCACATGAGTCTTGAAACTCAGCCTAGCCACACAGGGCCAGGTAACCAGGTGCCTGGCATAGAGGGAGGGTTGCCTTATTTACACATCTGCCATCTGGCACCCAGAGGGAGCGTGTGGAAGCTATGGCTGAAGCTCTGCTCATCAAGAGTCCCCATCCTAGGAAGCAGCCTTGAGTCATGCCGGTGAGCTGGGATATCACTTGACCTGGTGGGAAAGACCAGTGCCCGGTCACATTTTCTTAATCCAAGCTGGAAGGGGCAGACTTCCTGGCCCTGTTGGACCCCACCCCAGGTACTTTGGGACACCGCAGGCTGAAGAAAAGAACCCAGAGATAAGGGTTCCACTACCAGGTCTGCCAGAGCTCTCTCTCAAGGCCTGGGGAGAGATTCCTAGCCAGGGCAGGCATGGGACATCTTTGTGGGTCTGCGGGTCCCCATCCCAAGCAATTTGTGACAAAGTGGACTGGAGAATAGAGCCCAGGGCAGGAGACTTTCATCCCGAGCCTGCTGGAGCTCTAAACCGAGACCCGGTCAGAGCTTCTTAACCTGGGTAGCACGGGAGAGCTTCCAGAAATGGAAGAACCATGACCAGGGCATTTTAGGACATGAATAATCAATGAATGGAGCCTAGGTCTGGGGGTTTACACCCTCAGACCCACTGGAGCTCTGACCGAGGGGCCATTCAGAGCTTCTTACCACAGACAGATAGGCTAGACCTTCCAGGTCCTTAAGTTTCCCCATTTGGGCACTTTCCGACATGGCACGCTGGGGCATAGATCCCAAGGTCCCAGAGCCCTCACCTTTCCACTGCAAGAAAATGAAGGGAGACTTTTGAGGGAATATATCCAGCCTCCTGGAGCCCGGACTGTACATGAAACCTCAAATGAGCCCTCACTGGGACTTCCAGGGTAGCTTAGAATTATAAAAACTGAGTCACATGAAGGAAGTGATGGTAAGATCTTTTGTTTATTTACTAAGTACAAAACGCCACCAGTGACAGCAGACTCATTTGATACCACCCATGTAGGCGTGGTAAATGACCCCCTCATTATAATTTCACACAGCCCTATTATTTGCCAATGACTTCTCCCCTAATCATTACACAGGCGTGTTCCAGTCCCACAGCATTCATGCGCAACATGAATATGGAACGTGACTTTCAACATGAAAGGGTTCTCGGCCCAGTGGAAAAGGCAATTATGAGTTTATCCTTCTGCATGCAGTAGAAAAGCATTCCATTAACTAACCACATTAGCAGGGCGCACGTTTCAGAAATGAAACAGCCCTGCTAATTAATTAAATAACTACTTGGGAATCTGGTTACACGGCGCATTAATTGAGTATCTCGGAGGACATGGAAGGCTCAGAGCAGCTTTTTTTAGTAGTAAATAGTAGTATATGCCAGCAAAAAAAACTACAGCTCGTCCTTCTGCTGAATTCCAAAATAATTCTACAACTCAGCCAACTGAGCAGTATAGTTCCATGTGCTGTGAAACGCTCGTTGGTAGGTACGCTTGCACCTAGCTCAATTATTGGTACTTTGGCCAAGTCACATGTTTGTCAGCAACTGGAGCGATTAGCACACATCAAATGTGCCCAATGGATGGTTCTGGGCTCTTGCACTGTAGATACCTTTTGTCAAAACAGCAGATCAGCAGGACAACCCATACCTCGGCTGAATATCCACTCCCAGGCATAATGTTGAATGCCGAGAAGAGGATCTGTGACTGTTCCTTACTTTAGTGAGATGATAGTATGGCGGTTTTAGTTGGTCAGACGGACTAAACAGGCACATTTGCCTCAGGGGACGGCGATGGTGAGACGGCTGATAGGGTTAGGAAATATTTCCTAAGTCTCTATATTTAATTGTTTGAGTGAAATGATACATGGAGTGGAATGTTAAATACAGTGAATTGTTGCATGCAGCAGGTTACATTGAGTGGAATGGTGTGTGTAGAGGAATGAAGTACAGCGCTGCAGAGAAAGATTGCATGGAGAGGAAACCTACATGGAGTAGAATGTTATTTTGAGTTGAGTGTTGCATGAAAAGGGATTTTGATGTCATGGGCCGTTTAATGAAGAGGAATGTTACATGCAGAAAATTGTTACATGGAGATGACTGTTGCACTTTGAGCAGTGTTGCAAGGAGTAGAATAGTGCATGGATAGGGGTGTTTCATGGAGAGAAAGGTAGCCTAGAATTGCCGAAAGAGATGTGTCGACCACTTTCTACATCACACATCACAATATCCTTACCTCTAGACTTTCAGACCATGGGATATCGGGGGTAGATTTGAAATGATTTTATTCCATCCCTTGTGTTATTTGACATCTTCATGTGTTTCCTGGCTAGCTTGCTCCAACATGCAGGGTCTAATTTATACTTATGGCATTGAACTGAACTTTGTAATATCACATGGGGGTCAGTGGCGGAGTGCAGGTTGACTTTGATAGTAACATCAAATATTGTTTAGGACTAATGCAAAGGTGGATGGCAACAAACGTTCTGAAGCTAAACACTATTACAACAGAGTTCCTGACCAGCAAAGGTGACCTAGTCAAATAGAAAGTTGCACATTGGCCCACATAACTTTGCGATCCCAGAATCTATTTGGAGAGGCAGAATTCTTTACAGACTCGGGTGGTACGTCACTAACAGTAGTTTCTACCAAATTAAACAGCTTTGGAGGAATCTGTCTTTCATTTTCCACTGCCACCATGTCCTGGTGGTCAATGTCTTAAGTCAATCAAACTTAGATTATGCAAAAGCCATCACTTTGGGAGCTCCAGAGAAAATGCTTAACAGACCACATTTATAATGACATGAGGCCACCAGGATTGAGGTATGATGATACCAGCTACATTCTCTTCAGGACAGTGAAGGGCGATCACTGTTACCAATAAATAAATAAATATTCTGCGTTACTGCAGAAGAGTTAAGGTCTGAATGGAGAGGTCTGTTTCAAGAAAACACGTCCATCTCTCTCTGTCTTTCTCTCATTGTTCTCCCACACCCTATCTCTCCATTTGACTCTTTTTCTGATCCCTATCACTCTCTGGTACTGTCTCTTATGGTTCCTCTTCTCCCCCTCATTGCTGGTGCAACCTCCTCTTTTATCTACAGGATTCACCCTCTTCGGCTCTCCACCTCCTTTCTGGTGCTTCCTCCTTTCTCTCCATTCTATTCACTTTGCTACATTCACTCTCAGCTCCCCCTGCCTCAGATTCTCTTCCTTCTCACATAAGCCAGCAGGCATTGGTGTACATGCATGGAGCAGTGGCAAAATAAAAGATTAGGGTGGCGGGCTGACAGGTATGCTGTGGGGTAACCGAATAACCTTGCCAGCCCATGCCAGCCATCTTTCCCCTCCCATTTTTCCATTGCAACCATCTCCTGCGAAATCAACAGGATACATAAGGTGCGCACAACTAGGCTTCCTCTCTTATTACTCATTGACTTTCAGTTTGCCTTTGACCATGTACAGTGCTGTGTTGAGTTTTAGCTAGGTTTGCATCATAGAAATACCATATGCATGCATGAATACAAGCATACAGCAGGAGTTGTATTGATACAGTTAGAAAACCATAACGTGATCTGAAGTCAGAGTGACAGCAGCATATACTAAAAGCTGCGTTATTCATTCATATGAATCTTGTTGAGGCTGTGTACGAGTCTTTGGCCTCAAAGAAACTCAAGAAATCTTTAAGAAAATAATTTTTAGAGGGCTACTTTGTAGGGTGTGTGAAGATGTAACAGAAAGGCAATCAACAAGTGGGGAAGAATAAGCTTTCATCATCACTACTTCCATTATCTGATTAACACTAGTGTTTCCTTCTTTTTATGCACGATTTACTAGTTCTGCACTTACTTTTTGAAGAATTGTGGCCCACGTGGCCTGGTGCTACGCATAGACCACTAGTGAAGTAGCATATCCTGGCTTGTTGTGGTAGCTATGGACCAGGGTTCAAATCCTGATTTAAGTGATGAAGGGCCACATGTACAAAGCATTTTTGTTGTCGAAAATAGGCCAATTCGCAGAAATTGTCAGTTTACGACTAGAAAAATGCTTTTTCGGATATACAAAGCCCAAATTGAAATTCGGTAACTTGCTACTGATTTGCAATTTAGGTTTTACAATTCAGTATTAGGAAGAGGGCTGTTCATGGTGTCCCTTCCTAATACCGAATCTGAATGGTATGTATGATTGTTTTGTGACTGTGAATGCAAAACAATTGGAGTAAGCACCAATTTCAAATTGGTGTTAACCTATTTGCAAAGCGGAAGGGGTCCCTAAGGGACCACCTTCCCATTGTGAATGCATGCAAAAATATATCTTAAGAGCAAGCAGTGGTCCCACAGACCATTGCCTACTCTTAGTAAAATGAAACTGAATTATTTATTTTTTTCTTTTTAAACGCATCCCATTTTCCTTTAAGGAAAACGGGCTGCGTTTTAAAGAAAAAAATTGCTTTATTTAAAAGCAATCACAGGCATGGTGGTCTGCTGAACCCAGCAGGCCACAGGGTCTGCGATTTTTGCAATGTCCAGTGGGTCTCAAATTGCGACCTACCTCATTAATATTAATGAGGTAGGTCTATTTGTGACCCACCGGGAATTGCAAAAGAAGCTCAGTGGAGTTTCTTACATTTGGAATTGCAATTTCCTAATTGCGATTTGCATGGAATCTCAATTGGGAAATTGCAATTTCAAATGTTCGTACATGTCGCCCTAAGTGTGCAGTTGAGCTTTGTCAGGTATATAAGCCATCCCTATGTTACAGTAAGTCGATGACCCAGATTACTTTCAGGACAAGGTGGTGTAGAAATGGGTCACAGTACAAGAAAATGTGGAGAAAATGTCTCCAAACTGAATTTTACTACATAGCTTTCAAAAGAAATTAGGTGGAAATCCAAATGTTTTACATCCCTTTCGGAAGGAGAGCTCATTGTACATTCAGTATTGGTCGATCTGCCACAGAACCATACATTATTTCTCTGCATCAGCAAATCATGTATGTACCTTTCAAACAACTGTGTCCCCGATAAAATCACTTGAGGCAAAAAACAACTGTAAAACATGAGGTGCAGTGATTTATATTGTGTACCCATTTTTATTCCAGTGTGAGTTGTTACTGCATGAAAATATTAATGCCAGGAAATAAGATATCATCAGAATTTCTGACATTGTAGACAAAGTTATATGTGATGGTGCTGCCCTCAAAGCGACTACTTCCATTACGTATGCCTGCTGCTTGAATTTCCAGCGAGTTGCTAAAATATTCTTAGATGTTGCTAATAACATAGTGCTATATCTGCTACACTTTTATGCTAGAAGTACTGCTTAATTAAGGCTCCCAGATTTCAGTTTTGATTGATTTTTCAAGATAAATTCAGAGAGAAAACAATGTGTTTTTAGTATGTATTTATTTTTAAAAGTGGAAAAATACAGAAAATTGTGATTTTTTTAGTAACTCTCCATGCTGACCTTCATAAATCCCAGGCCCACAGCTGAGCAGATAAAAGCATGAGGAGTTCATAAACAGGATGAGTTTTCCTTAAATCCAGGCGTATGCTAACATGCATTTGTATATAATTGTCACACTACTGTGGGTGTAGTGTTTTTTTTTTATATATTTGGCTGCTTGATGAGCTAAAATGCAACAGGCATCAAAGTAGAAGTGCATGTTTGTCAGTTAAATAAATGTGGAAATGTGCCATTTTCCTTTTATTCTCAAAACACAATATAAATATGGATAAATACAGATGTAAATGTTAAACAAAAAAAAAAACTGGGAGCCCGATGTATACCAGCACCTCAAGATTACATGTGGTTACTCTTCAGCAGCCAACAGGCATGCAGTTGTATCGAAGTGGGTTGGAAAGTTTACCAAGTTAGCGCAGACAAGCAAGCAAACTGCACCGCACACAATCACTGGAATTAATATTGTGGCTGTTTAACTAACGAAATAGTATAAAAAAATTACCCCCATCAGTTAGGTTTCCCTCACCTCTTTTTTTTCTTGTTCAGAGACTTCTATTGCTCTGATTTTCCACAACTTTATTTCTCTTCTTTGACAACTATCTCTTTGATACTGTCACCTATAACTCTTCCATTTTCAGATTCTCCCATGTACTTTCCAGTTTCTTTGATCAAACTGGCACTTTAACTTCTACCCTTTTTTTCCTTTTATATTTCTCTACATTCCTTTCAGCTTATGGAGGTTACTGTTTCTTCCCTCGGTGTTCTCTTTTATTTCCATGTACTACTCTACTCTATTATCTGTCTTTCTTAGTCCATCTCTCTGTTCGCCTGTTTAATTTCTCCCCATATTCTGTTACCTCCTTATTCAACTTTCAGTGAATAACTCCATCCATCTTTCTCTGTTTGTGTCCTGCTCACAACAGGTGCCCATCCTAAGATATCTGACTCATGCGCGTCTCCATTGTTTTCACTTTCCTGATATTGTTTCTATTGCATCCCATTCATGGTGTTCTCTTTCCAGGTCCTTTGATCTGTCTCTTACTCATAAGTTTCTGTTGAAGTATTTTCCTGTTCCCTTCTCTTTTATTTTCTGCAGTCTTGCCATTTTGCCATCTTTTCTTTTTGCTCTTGTTACATCGTTTTTTATTTTAGTGCATTTCTGTTTGTTTCTCTTTCTAATTCTTTCCATCCTGTTATCCTCATCCACATAGTTTTCTTCCCTTTTTACTTTTCTTCCCCTTTCTCTTTTATTTCACATTTCTCTTTTAGTTTTCGCATTCACTGCTTCTTATCCCTCTATTTTCCTTTCCTTATTCGTTTCTCTTAAATTTATTTTCCTCTTTCACCAAGTTGAGTCATTTCCTTTCCAAGAAGCATGTCCCTGCACGTCATGTAAGTCTCTTCCTCAAGTTATTTATGAACTTTACTACTGAGAATAGCAAATGTAGCAATAGCGTAATCCTCTCAGAAAATGAGTACAGCTCAGGTAGCAAGCTATCGCTCACATAGACTATACTACTGAACAGGTGACAGCACTGCAAGTTTCACCCACACAACAGGTACACTAGGGTCATGAATGCAAGGTTTCCTCATATAATGAAGAAATACAGCACAGGCAGTCATAGCATAATAGTTCCTCAAACTAAATAAGTTCAGCATGGGCAAAATTATTGTAAAAGTATTGTATGTTTCCTT
The DNA here is from genome assembly GCF_031143425.1 of Pleurodeles waltl. Taxonomy (NCBI): domain Eukaryota; kingdom Metazoa; phylum Chordata; class Amphibia; order Caudata; family Salamandridae; genus Pleurodeles; species Pleurodeles waltl. Next base: position 256,161,208 of record NC_090445.1, read on the forward strand.
TACACAAAAAAACAAGACACACCAGCAGCACTTCAAGCTTCCAAGACACAAAGGAGGCACAGAGAAAACCGTACATATGCTTGTGCTCTTCACAAAGGCAACAAAGGCACCACAGACAACAGCACTGCAAGCAGCATGGGCATCAGCTATGAAAAACATTTCGCAAAATCCTGTATAGCAATGGAAACAGCTGCGCAGGCCTCCATCACACCTGAGATGTACAGCAGGGAAAACATATCCATCAATTAAGGTACAGCATGCAGAGGGGCTGTGCAAGCATCTCACACCAAGCATGAAAACCATGGATGGCAGCCCTCGAGGGCGCAGGTACAGCATGACCTGGTGATGACCAGGTCTCCATTACAAAAACAGAGTGGTGGATAGGCAGCAGCTTTATAAGCCTGCATCAATCCAGTGTGGCAGTAGTGAAGGGACTAGTGTGCACAGCAGCCAAGTGCCACAATCTCAAGAGTGACACACGTTCAGCCCCTCCTTACTTTTTATCCAGTATATTTCTGTAAAGTTGTATATCTTGCTCCATGTTCTTCTGGTAAATACACAACTACATGCAAAGAGTTTAGTTGGTTAAAAGGCTGGAACTGACTGAATGTATTGCATGACAGGTTTCAACTTATTTGCTATGTATGTGCACGCAACTCTTCAAACATAGCAGGCAAAGTGATGATTAAATTGCAGCACTCCGCGCCGGTATTCCTGGTGGGATCAGATAGTTTTGGATTACGGTTGCTACTAGGGCTCTGAGCAATTTACAATACACATTTCCTTGCAATTTTCAGAAATGTATACATGTATTTTAAAGAAAAAAAGTTGTTTCAGTGTGTCTTGCCTAAAATTTAACAGGGGTTACAGTCTGACGGATTATGTTTGCTGCAATAAAGAGATCACAAAAAAACTGTGTGCTGAATGGCCTCAGGTCACTGGCTCTCTCACTGGATACAGCCACGACACACACAGAACTCCCCTGTCGGCACCCAGAAATGTGTGAAAATAGGAGCAGGGACAGAAAGTGAAATGTATTTTTTTGCGCCCTTCTGTGCAGGTTAGTCACCTCCTCCACTTCGGAAGAGCCTCACACCTTCCTCTGAAACGTTATTATTCACAGTGAGGGCAACGGCGGCCGCCACAAATCTTAAGAGGACGGGGGTTGGACGGGGAGGAGGACAGGGGAAATAAACAAAAACAATTTTAAAAGACTAAACTTAACTTTTCCTGTCACCGCCGCCCACCTCCCTCCTCTTCTGATGGTGTTGGTGTCCCAGCAGTCCTGTGGACACCAGCACAGGCTCCCCACGAAACCTATATCTAGAATGAGAGCAGCACCAGGTTTGGTCTGAGCAGCTTGTTCTGCCGCTCAGACACTGGTTGGTAGTCTGTGCAGTTTCTCCAACCTTGGCTGTGCAACAACATGCGCATGGCAGTTTGGCCGGCCTGAGACAGCCGGCCAAACTGACATGCACACCGAGTGCACTGACTCCACTCCCCCTTCTTCCCCCTCCCATGGACCAGCCCCTCCCTGCACCTGCTGGCTGAGTCAGCAGCTCAAAAATAAAACAATCACAAAACATTGTTTTTTTTTCAGCTACTGACTCTTAGCCAGGGGGGCGATTCTCCTTTGCCATAGCAAAGGTATGCCCCCCTGAGTGAGGGGCATATCCAGCCGTCCTGCTTCCTTGTCAGCCTCATTTAAGTAGCTTGACTCCTGCTTTGTTTTAAAATAACTGTTACCTCTGTGCCCCAAATCGGCTCCCAGTGACATGGGTTGTTGTTATACTTTTAATTTCTAATCACCTATATGATGGTTAGTAATAAGAGGGTATGTCCTCTAGTAAACACCAGAGATTTTTTGCACTAGGGCCCTGATTTATACATTTTGATGCAAACCTGGGCTAACACAGGTTTGCATCAAAAAGTATACCCCTGGCTAACGCCATTCCTGGACGCCAGCCGGGCATCATAGTTAAGGAGTGATGCTAGCCAGCGCTAAGGCCTGGTTAGCGTAAAAATAAAGGATGCTAACCAGGTAGGGAAGGGGTAGGGAGGACTGGAAGTTGTGGGTGAAAGAATGGTGCTAGTCAGATTAGCGTAAAAAAAATGACCCTAACCTGACTAGTGTAATTTTTTGATTCACAACCCCCATGAGCATGACTCCTGTCTAAATAAAGACAGGAGTCATGCCCCCCTGCCCAATGGTCATGTCCAGGAGACTTATGTCCCCTGGGTATTGCCATAGGGCGCACTGCCATGTAGTGGGGCCCAAGTTAGGCCCCCCATGGCATTTTTAAAAACAAAAATAAAAACTTACCTGGACTTACCTGGGATGGGTCCCCCCCATCCTTAGGCGTCCTCCAGGTGTGGGTGGGGGTAAGTGAGGGTATCCCTGGGTGCAGGGAAGGGCACCTGTGGACTGCTTCCATAGTCTCAGACCATGGAAATTAGCCCACAGGTCCCATAACGCCTGTCCTGACCCAGGCATTAAATAATGGCGCTAAACAGGCTAAGCGCCAATATTTAAGGCCCTCCTCCTCCTGTGCGTGATTTTTGCACAGGAGGATAAATAAGGCACTAAGGCCTTAGAGTAATTTTTTGCCCAGGAACGCCTACCTTGCATCTCATTGACGCAAGGTAGTTTTCCACAGGCAAAAAATGACGCTAACTCCATAACTTTGACGCTAGAAAGGTCTAGCGCTAAAGTATAAATATGGAGTTAGGTTTGCGCCGGGTTTGCGGGAAAAAAATGATTATAAATATGTCCCTCTGTGTTTAATCCACTAGTTGAAGGGCACTCCTCCCCACTTTCTCCAAGACAGTGTCAGCCAGAGACACTAAAACACCAAATACAACTATGAAGAAAGTGACATTGTGTTATCTGTCTTTTATGTATTTTTAAGTTGTAAATGAAGGTAGAAACATTTATTTATTTTATTTTCGTAAGTTTATACAGCGCAGACATGGCCCGAAGGCATCAGATTGCTTTACAACACACAGAATACAGGATAACAGCGGGTTACATTAATAGTAGTTGAACTCGGACATTTACAGCAGTGTGTGTATACAGGAGTTACAAAATACAGTTACAACAATAGGACAGAGGACATTAACAGTTAAACGAAAGGAAGATCAGGCACGTTGAAGAAAGTAAATAAGTCTGGTCGAGGGTGAATTAACCAAGATGTCTGTCAAATAGGAGGAGCGTGAGGTCCTTTTTGAAGGTTGCTAGGCAGGTGGTAAGACAGAGTGAGGAAGGCAGAGGGTTCCAGATTCTAGTGGCGCTGCCAGAGAAGGACTGATTCATATATCATTCTCTTCTGAAGGTGGGAAGTTCCAGGTGCAGAGATTGGGCAATTCTGGAACCCCTATTTTCTCAGGAGATTTTCAGTTTCTAATTTAGAAAAGAGGGAAGAGTGCAGCTCTCTGTGGGTGATGCAAGCGATTTTGAATTGGGCAAGTGCTTCAATGGGGAGCGATTGGAGGGTTAGCATGGCAGGGTAAATGTGGTCAAATTTCTTGAGACCTAAGATGAAGTGTGCTGCAGCATGTAGTGTTGCTCTCAGAGGGCCTAGGTCGACTTTGGGAATGGCTCAGAGATGGGCAGTTCCATAGTCTAGTCTAGAGAGAATGAGAGACTGCACCAGTATTTTGAGGTCTTGCTCTGGAATCATTTGTCTGATGCCCCAAAGCTGCCTAAGGTGGTGTTGTGCGCTGTTGGCCCTGGCTTCTATGTGGCTGTGAAGATTAATACAATTGTCCAGGGTGATGTCTAGTGATCTGGCACTCGTAACAATGGCGGGGCAGCCTGCAAAGGCGGGAAAGTTGGCCATCCATTCTTGTATGTGCATTTTTGCTTTCAGGGGTGAGATCAAAAGAAATTCTGTTTTAGTTGGGTTCAGTTTTAAATGGTGGTTGGGCATCCAGTTTTGAACCTTTAAGAATGTAGTTGAAAGCAGGGCAACGTCCTCAGAAGATGAGATTTTCAGGTATATTTGGGTATTTTTGGCACAGAGATGGAAGAGAATCCCAGAGTTTCTAAGAATCACACATAGTGGTTCTGGGTAGAGGTTGAAGAGGGTTGGGAAGAGGATTGAGCCTTGGGGGACACCTTGGTGAACGCTGACTGGTCTCAAGAATAAGTTGTCTATTTTCACAATTTGGGAACAGTTGGACAGATAAGAGGAAAACCAGTTGAGGACCATTCCTCCACATCTGATGTGTAGTTCAAGAATATAAAGGTGGTCATGATGGTTGACAGTGTCAAATGCAGCAGATAAATCAGGGAGAACAAGGAGGCAGGAGTTACCGGAGTCAAGGGTTCTAAAGGAGTAATCGAAAATTTGGAGGATCGCAAATCCTGTACTGTGACCCTGACAGAAACCTGATTGGAGAGTGTCTAGGAGGTTGTTTGTTTGGATGTGTGAGGCTAGTTGGGATGCTACGTAGCTGTCAATGACTTTGCCTAAAAGTGGGAGTGTGGAGACTGAGCTTTAGTTGTTGAGGTTCTCTGGATCAAGAAGTTGTATTTTAAAGACCGCGGTGATTTGCGCCTTTTTTAGTCATTCGGGGAAGAGGCCCTGATTGAGAGAGGAATTGCCGGAGGTGGTCGATATGGGGAGTAGTTGTGTGGCAAGAGATTTGCAGATAGATCCAGGAATAGCGTCCTGATGGTGTTTTGAAGATTATAGTTTGGATGCAGTTCATAGTAGCTCCTGCTCAGAGATTGGAGAGAAAGATGACCATGATTGTATTGCTTTGCATGGTAGAGACTCAACTGTTTCAAATGAGCCATTGATGGGAAGCGAAATATGGATGTCTCTAACTTTTCTATAAAAACAATCCACAAAGTTATTACAACGTGTCACGGATGGCTTAGAAGCCAAAGTGATAGCGGGTTAGTAGACTGTGCAATAATCACGAAAAGGCGCTTTGGTCTATTCTTATAATACAATGGGACCAGCAACAGTAATTAACTGCTTGGCATAGGCAGCTAAATCTCACAAACCTTAAGAGGTCTTTTCATAGCTGTAAATCCAGAGAGTTCTTCCAAAAAACCCTGTGACACATTACACAAAAAGGCATTCTCTTGTTTATGGACTGTCAGATTTTCTACATATACTTGTCTTGACACTTTCATTTTATGGTAGCCCTCTAGTGCTCTCACTGAGGAAGATCTTCCACTTGCCAAATCTTCTGATACTTCATACCCATATCCGTTTCCCCCTCTGATCCATCTTACTCCCATGCTTCCCAATGCACATTCTGCCCCCCTTTCAGCTTCAGCCTCACATCATCTCTGACCAAACACCATAGTGTTTAACCCACAACCACAGGCACTCTTAATACTCCAAAACAAAACAAATATTGCTCTGAACAACACCACTTCCCAACTGGCTGTGCACATTTTTCTCACAGGGGCCCTTGTTAATTCTAGTATTCCAGTTTCTTCCAGTATCCACACTGTAATTGCTTTCCTTCTATTCCATCTTCCACTTTTCCCTTGTCCAGCCTCTCAATGTTCACTGCACAAATGTGCCCCTAATTAATTTATACACCCATAAAAGGCTACCTTTCCACATGCACTGCATTAGTTTCTATAAGATCCCTTTCTCCACCAAAGACATCACAAATTGCACTACTTCCTGTCTCATCTCCATCCCATCTCTGTCGCTTCTTCTTCTACCTGGTTGACTTCTCATAAATTCTATCAATGCCAGTCCATGTGAAACTCTTGTCAGTGCCACCAGTGGTCCTTCTGCAAGGCATCATGCTTTCATCATTTTAGTGCCCATAGTTGCTCTGGTTTCTTCTCCCTATACCACTCTGCTTCTGGTACTAAACCACAGAACCTCAACCAGTGGAAATGAGACAAAGAATCTGCCCCGTAATTTTTTAGGTTTTAGGACAAGTATTTGCCTTGCTAAGAGCTAAACATTCAGGTGCAAACATCTCAGCAACATTGCTATCACCAGTTTTAGCACCCATTATTTATATTCTGACAATTTCTTGTCCACTCTAATCACCGCCTCATTGTTGGTCATAAAGATAACTGTCTGTTAGTTTGTGTCACTACAGCTCAATTGCCAGAAACACTGGGAACAATTCTGAAAAGGCAATATTGTGCTTTCCTGTTTTTTCTTACATCCTGCCGCTTTATGGCACATTATTGTCTGTTCCAGTGTGAGCCAAACCACCATAAGAAAATATTCTGGCATCCCTTGCATATGGGTCTGTGATCAGCTGCATTGTCACTCCTTTTTTTTGTCAAGGAGGTTCAACATTATTTGCATGTCCTGCTGTACTCCTTTCGTGAACACCATGTGCCTGCAAAATGCCATCTCTGGAGATACCAACCTGCAGTTAAATTCAAATGCCACAGATGAATTTTCTCTGCTCACATTTTGGTCAGCCCATTTTCTTTTGCAACCATGCCGTCAGCGTCTCTAACTTGTTTGTTGGCAGTCTAGACACCACTGCTACTGAATGTAATCACCAAAAATGTCAAATTCTTGGATGATTTTTCTATTTCTTCTCCCAGAGACACTCCCGATTCCCAGGAAACCTGTTGCATCACTGTGACCAACCTTGCACACTGCTTATGCCCACTAATCTCACAAAGAGAAAACTGTATAAAAAAATGAATGAACTACCTGTTCTGATCATACTAATCATGTCACTAGTCACTTCAGGAAGCATATAAAATGACACAGGTCAGTGAGCTTCCCATAGCCCTACCCACACAGTAGTATCTCCCAAATCGTATCCCTAGCAGGGAAAAATCTTCTGGATACACCTCCAACAGGCAGCAAGCCTAATGGATATCCATCTTTCCCATTTGTGCCCACTTTCCCAATGTTCCATTAGCACCACAGCCTTATTAATTCACTGAGTGTTCCTCTTTTACAATATAGTCATTCACAGGTCCTACTTGTAACAGCAGGTGATATATCCTACTCTATTCCCAGGTCATTTTGTGAGACAATTCCAATGAGTTCATCAAGATTGGAACTGGTAGCTCCTTGAAAGGGCTTGTGACCCTGATCGCCTGTACTTCCTTCACTAACTTCGCCAGTACTACCTACTCTACCCATTTTATTGATTTCAGTTTGTTAGCCCAATGCTTTGTGCGCTGCCCGCTGCATGGAATTCATAACTCCATTACCGAACCACTGCTTAGTGCTGCTGTGGCTTCTCTGTTCGGGTGTTTCACCAGCCAGTTTTGTTGAATCCATGTTATTTGGAGGATTGGCCCTTTTCTACAATCCCATTTGGTTCCTCCTACCCTTGCCCCCTCCAAAGGGAACCTGTCCTGTAAAACATAGCACTAACAGGTGCTCACTTTTGCTCCTGGAGTATTTTCTGTCTAAATCTGCTTGTTGACCAAAAACATGCCCCTTTGTTGCAATTCCAGGATATTACCAATCTCTCGACTTGGTCAGTGGGAAATGTGTCTGATCTGAAAGGCAACGTGGAATAGGCAGACCAATGGCTGTGTGTACCACTGGTATTGGCTTATTCACTGTCATGTGCTGTAGGCATATTTTATTGTCCATCTCACCTCATGACTTTGTTCAAACCCTCAGCAGAAGTACTCATCATAATGAAACCAATTCTAGGGGAGCAGCACTTTAGTACCAATGGCGAAGCGGTTGGGGGCCCAACCTTGGCAAAATTTGCACCTTTAACTAACAAAATCAAGTTCCTTCTATCCGGGACTCACTTGGGGTCCTCAAATGACCCCTGACCCCCATTCCCAGAGTGCTGCAAATGGCTAGCGAACCAATTGCGGTGCCATTAGAAATGATGTACACAGAAGTATTGGAATTAGGGGCTTTCCGGTTACTTGGAAAGAGACCGTCAATATGCCCATTACCAAAAACGAGGAGGAGATTCAGGGGAACTCAAAAACCTACGTCCAATTGCTCTCCTGCCTCTGTTGACTAAAATCCTAGAAAAACATATCAATCAAGAACTTGCCAACTTCCTGTTGGCACATGATTGTCTGGATATCTCCCAACACGGATTCCAGAAAAATCACAGTGCAGAGTCCACCTTGATTGCTACTACAGACACCATTAGAACACAGGTAGATCAGGGAGGTGGCACTATTTTAATTCTGCTGGATTTGTCAGCGGCATTTGACACTATCTCGCCCCAGATATTGACACAGATCAGGCAGGTTTGAGGGGCTCGGCTTTGAGCGTTCTGAAGACATTGCGCCACAATAGAACATTGTCAGTTAAGTGCAGGGACTTTAGCTCAGCTCCTTTCCAGCTCCTTTGTGGAGTTACCTATGGGTCATCTTTGAGCCCGACCCTTTTCAAATTGTATGTGCCCCCCCGGCTAAATTGGTTTGATATTTTAACTTCCAGGTGTCCTCATATGCTGATGATACCCAAATATTTGTTTCCTTTGGAGACAATGTTCACATTACAGCCGACAGGGTTAAAACCTGCATGAGAGAAGTCAACAAGTGGATGTGCCAAAATTGGCTGAAAATGAATCGAAACAAAACCAAGGTTATCATTTTTGGTGCAAATGTCTCTATTTGGAATCTAGGTTGGTGGCCCAAGACATGTGGTACGTTACTTACTCCAATACTCGCAGCTAAGAATCTCAGGGTTATTTGTGACGCAGCTTTAACCTTTTATGGCCAGGTAAATAGAGTCACTAACTCATGTCTATGGTTGGTTAACATTCAAAAGAAAGTCCTGCCATTTATTCCATAGGAACCTAGAGCCACTGTGGTTCTGACCCTCATTATGTCCAGATTGGACTATTGTAACGCTCTATATATAAATATTAATCAACTATCCTTGAACAAGTTGCAACTTATTCAAAATTCAGCCGCATGACTGGTGCTTGGGTTATCCAAGTTCACATCCACCAAAGAGGATATGAGGGAGTGGCACTGGCTTACAATTAGGAAGCAAATCATCTTCAAGGCACTATGTTTCACTCACAAGGGCCTTCATGCTCAGGGTTCAGAATATCTGCAAACAGCAAGCAATTGGTACATTCCCAAGCACCCATTAAGATCATCAGACCAGGTCTGAATGCGCTGTATAGGAAACACAAAGTTCGAAATACAAATAAATTCCCTGATACTGATATGTGCTGTCCTAATGACATCCATGTATTTGGATAATGCCACATTATATTATATGTCTATCAAACATTATGCTAGTGTAAATCATAAAGGATGCCATCCATCTGTCAATATTGCTGGGTACTCTGGATCTCTAAGCCAACTATTTCTGTAGGCCTTAGACCCCTCCTTAATGCATGTCCCTGATGGAGTAATTTAAATATAATCACATATTCTCTCACCATGATTCTTTCTTTCGTTGCATGGAGGAGGATTCTCCCCAGTGGCACTGCTAACTCCATATTAAAAGCTGCCTAGTTACCACTTCTGTATCTTCTTTTTTTTGTCTTTCACCTCTTTGTTTTTGACTGTCTGACCTGCTCCCAAGTGCTGGTGTCCATCTATGCCTTCTCTCCATCATTCACAACTCCACATACTCCTTCTCCATTCGCTGCACTTACCTGGTCCTCCTCCCTGTTCCTCCCAGTTCCTTCTCATGGACATGTGCCAACCAGGGCTTCACCCTTACCTCACCTTACTTTTCTAGGAACTTCTCAAATGTTTCCCACCATTTTATCTGAACCTTCTCAAATGAAAAACTACCACAAGAACATTCAGTTAGCCCGCTGTATCTTTTATACACGATGTACTGGACAGGCAGATAATGACGGGAAGGAGATTTTCAAAATTTTAACCAATTTCATAGATTCCAAAGTTACGTCCCTCCCCCCCACAGAGTCTAGCCAGTCTCCTTTGTGTTCACTTTAGAGATTCTTTTGAGGATAACATCCTCAAAATTCAGACTGATTTAAAAGGAACACACAATTCCCCTAGGGATCAAGTTATAGTCATAGTTATACCAAGTAAGTACAACTCGCGCACCTGCCATGTACAGTTTTCTCATTAATTATTTCACTGCAAATGTTGCAGTGATATTATCAATTATGTCATAGAAGATGTCATGAGTGATGTAATATGTGGGGTAATTAGCAGTGCTTGGTGAGGGCGTGAGTGATAGTTACTTGAGATAACTGTAACTATAATTCCTGAATTTCAATAGGTTTGTGTGGGTAAAATCTGAACCTAACTATAACATCCCTGTAACCTTTGATTTTTATGGTGACTTTCAAATTAGTGAATGCTATTTTCCAACTATAACATCCTTGTAACCTGGGTGTGTGAGTGGGTGTGTGAGTGGTAGTGTGTGTGTGTAACTGTGTGTGTGTGTGTGTGTGTAGTGGGTGTGTGAACGCATGTGTGACTGACTGTGTGGGTCAGTGAGTCGGTGTGGGAGTGGCTGTGTAGGTGTGTGAGTTGGTGTGAGTGGCTGTGCAGGTGTGTGAATGGTTTTATTGGTCTATGAGTGAGTGTGTGAGTGGCTGTATGGATGTGTGAGTTGGTGTGTAAGTGGTTGTTTGGGTGAGTGGATGTGTGAGTATGTGAGTCAGTGTATGAGTGGGTATGTGAGTGGCTTTTTGGGTCTGTGAGTAGGTGTGAATGGTTTTGTGGGACTATGAGTGGGTGTGCAAGTTATTTTGTGGGTGTGCAAGTGGTTGTATGAGTGGGTGAGTGAGTACTGTGTGGATCTGTGAGTGGGTGTCTGAGTGATTTTGTGGGACTGTGAATGGGAGTGGGAGTGGCTGTATGGGTGTGTGAGTGGTTGTGTGAGTGTGTAAGTGGGTGTGTGTGTGAGAAGGTGTGTGGGTCTGTGATTGGGTGTATGTTTTTATTTAATTATGGTCTGGATCTGCAGATCCACGCGAATCCACCTGACTCCATGAGGATCTGGGTGGATCCGAATATCCTAGTGCACTCAAAAAACAAAAACATTTTGAACAAATTCTTGCCCATGAGGGGTCCTTTACGGGCCAATCCATCATTCCCATGGGGATAGAATACCTCTACCCTCTTATTTTCCCCATTGGGAAGTGAGTCTTTATGTTCGAAATGGCAGCTGCAACTTTCCTCTCAGGTTGCAGCCAGCCAATCACGGCATTGATCCACTTTTCTAGATACATATAAATCCGTTTACTTTATTAATTCCAGAGTTATTGAACATATTTACACCAAATTACATAAAGCACTCTTTTTGAACCAAGATCTAGTTTTCTGCCAAATTTGGTGTAATTCTGTTCTGCGGTTAGGGCTGTAGATATGTCTAAAATCCCCATGGAAAATTGCATCGGGAAAGCGTGTTTTGGGACCTCCCTTTTCCTCAGCCCCCTCTTGACAAATCACCCCTAAACTTTCCAGACAGCAGCTGAAGTGACTAGCAAACTACCTTTGAAAATTTTGTGAAGATTTGTCAAACAGCTCTAAAGTTATTAGCAAAACAAAACACTTTTCCTATGGAATATACAATAGATGGCAGACTGTGGCTGAAAAGTTTCAATATCTCTCTATTACATTAACTTTGTGTTAGTTAGTGTTGGCATATTCACTATTGTACACTGCATGCTTTTAATATTCATAATTTTGTTACTGTGTTACCATCTCCACACCTTTTATGTTATGAATAACCCTCAAAATCGTCTGTCCTCAGAGAGCCCTATCAGAGCAGTCTGTCATAAATGTATGACATAGCAACAGTAGGAAACAACTGGGAAACAACTTTTGTTTCCGACTGTTGCTATGCCACAGCAGTGAAAACTAGACTTAGAATCTGATATTCATGCAACTTGGGTCTCAGTGACAGACATAATAATATTAATAATAACAACAATAATAATAACAATAACTAGTTTTCATAGTGTCATGGTACACCTGTTGTTGCTAAGTGTTCTAAATAGCTTATTACTAATGAGAGAGCATAGTTTATAAAATCTATATTTCCGTGAAATGTTTATGAACTAATGTGTGATAATGCCGCATAGAAGTTGTACTAATATATTTTGCTAAAACGTGCACTTGAAATGTGACCACGGGGAGTGGCCTCCAATGTATACGGGGACTATTGAAAATGACTAATGCCTATGAATATTTGTATTAAAGAATGGTTGTGAACTAATTATTAATGATTATGTTATTAAAGTTATGCTAAACAAATCTTGTAGACCTTAAGTTAGCATGAGCCAAAGCTTACCTGCCTGGCTCTCATATTAAATGTGTTTTTCTAAACGTGCAGTGTGCTAACTCGCAAAAGGACATGACCTCTTGTTTTCTTCAAACTAGAAGCTGAATGTAACCATAGTGGATCCATTCTTATGAAATTCATATTACTTGTAGAAATGGTTTAGCCAAAATGCAATAGTGTAGATTAATATAATGTACAAGGTTGTTTAAACCGGTGAAGACAATGGAGCTACTGACCAAAAGATGTGCAAAGAATTACAGAAGGATGAAATCATACCGGACGTGCTACCTCTGAAGACGCCAATCATGTGGACCAATAAAACGCTTGTGAACTGTTGTGGGGTGACAGATTTGATGAGCTAATTCAAAGTTAATTGGATAGAGATACTGGGGTGCAACCCATTAGCCAATTAAGTTTTAGGGGAATGTACAATGAAAAAGGGATAAAAACCCATGACACAGGGAACCTCGAGAGAGGTGTTAGGGAATGCTATTGATTTTATCCAGAAACTCTGTCACTCTGTTTGGTGACTTATATGGTTTTAATTAACCATCCTTTCTTAGATTGCCCATTTTACACTTTGCCTCCTTATGAGGGAAGTGGCCCTTTTTGCCCCGGAGCTGAGTTTTGACTGATGGTGAATCAACTGATGTCCTGAAGACGAAGACTGAACCTGAGTCCTGACCCAAACCTTGGAGGGTGACTATGATAATGAACTTGTGATTTGTCTGTTTACTTTTCCTTTCTAGGTACCAACTGCTTACTTTTGACAGAGACCATAGCTAAATGTTTCCCAAATTGGTGTTCTAAATTGTTTTGCATGAAGCCCAACATGCCAATGCTAATCAGTGGTTAGGACAAGGGGTTCACTAAACTGATGCAAATAGACAACAACTAAATTCATGTTTTGTTGAACTGACGCGTTAATGACACTCTGCTAAAGTTGATCTATGTTCACGCCGTGTTATGTTTTGCTGTTTGTGATTCTTGCCTTAATGAAATCTTATCAGAGTTGCCATATTGTGACTATGCTATTTTGTTTCTTGGTTTTGAGATTAACACACATGCTCTTAGAATTGTAATCAATAGGGAATAAACCTCATAAAATTCTACAAAACTGGTGTGGTTGTTCATGACTGCTAGGTCATGGTGGTGTCTTGAATGGATAGATGTCTTTGACTAAAGTGAAATGCATTGTTGTAATAAATATTGATGACATTATTGATGTATTGATTGACATATTGATTAGCTATCTCGTCCTAAGGTATCTCTCAACTGGGTCAAAAGACTCATTGGCCTAAAACGAGTCCCGATGTGTAATAAATTATCATAAAGGGACGCGTTATCACTAACATCCAATGTAATGTTACTCAGGTGATATATCAATGTTACCCTCCTTCAAATCTAATATCCTTCATTTGTTTTCTTTCTGTTTGCAGTGTTTTGGTAACCTGGTTTATATTGCCAAGATTCCACTGGTATCCTGTAGTGCATTGCACACTTTTTACTTGTGTATAATATAGGGATAGAAGTTGGAGTACCCCTTCACTGCTTATCACGTGTTCGAAATTGGCGTTTTTGAAACGTTTTTAGCATTTGCCTGTCACGCACATTTGAATATCTTCTTTCTGGTTTCTTTGTGAGGCAAAATTTTCATCAAATCTGTTTTCATAATGAAAATGTCTGCCTCGGGTGGGAATACGCAGCGATCTCTGCTCCAGCTCCAAACCCATCATGTACTCTTTCATCTTTTGCTCTCTCGTGATCTCTATTGTCTCTGCAGTGCTGCAGACTAGAGCCCAGAAAATTGAATGAAACGCTCATCTCATTACAGACTCATTTTCATTGGGATTAAAAAATGCCAAGCACATTTATGTCAATATGAATTGTTGTCGATCAAGGTTCGAGTAGGTGTGACGAGGCAACAGGTTTTCAGATCTAGACTATAAATCTCTTTACATATACTGGTAAAAGGAGGCTGGCACTGTAGCAATATTATTGTCCTGTTGCAGACAGTTCTAAACAAGCCTTGGCACAGCCAGGACGTCTTGATTTAATGTGGTAATGCTTGTAGCAAGAGCACATTAGAGCAACAGTCGGGAGGGAGCCAGCAGGACCAGACACAGGGGCTATAGTTGTTAAATACTCTCCGGTGCAGTTCAATGCAAGCACTCTACTGCAGGTGTAGACTACACCCATGCAGCCAGTAGTATTAGTTGAAAGAGGAATACTCCACTTGGATGAGCCAAAACGTGACTAACAAAGTCTCAAGCCAATGTTTGAATGAAACTTGTCAAAGAAAGCCAGAGGTTGAAGGGAAACACCCGAAGTACACTGTTTGCATATTTGTAGCAATACGTTTTTTTTAAAGCTGCCCTGTCAAATCCAGCCCTAAGTATACTTACAGGAAGGTACACAGTGTGAAATTAAACATTAAGGGGCATATTTGTGAGCCCCAAGCGCCACCTTGCACACATTTGCATCATTTTTTTTTTAAATGTGTCCCAACGAGGCCAAAAACCCTGCGCCATATTTACAAAATGGTGCAATGCTTGCATTGTGCCACTTTGTAACCCCTTGTGGCACATTATGCCTGCGCCAATGAAAGCAAGGGTGGCATCCCAATGCTACGGGGCCACAAATATGGCACAAAGGAATTCATTGCCCCATTTTTATTGGCACTTTTTAACGCCTGCTAAATACAGGTGTTAAACAGAGTCTCCCATTGAATACAATGGGACTCTGGGGGCTTTGCAGGATTAGCGTGATCATTCTTTATGCTAATCCTGCAAAGCGCTGGACTAGCATCAAAATTACGATGCAAGTCACTCTATCACCATGATGCACCGTTTTTAAACACGGCGCTACCATGGTGGTGTGAGGGGGGCACTAAGGAGCGCAAGAAAAGTGGCGCTGCACTAGGTGCAGAGCCACTTTTCATAAACATGCCCCTAAAGGTTTAATCAGGATGTAGCGTACAACTCCAATCAGGCACTGTTTCTTCTCCACAAGTTCTAGGACTTGATGATATACCTTTAGACCAAAGGACACTAGAACATAACATATTGTCTTTACCACACATTTGAAACATTTGATACAATAACATGGAACGCACGATGTAACAAAGTAAATAAAACACAGTGTGCTTAGAAACATGTTAGTTGTGATGGCACAGTAAACAAATTATGAATATTAAAATAATGTAGTGTACAATAGCGAATATGCCACCACATAGTAACTAACACAAAGGTAATGTAATAGAGAAATATTGAAACTCTTCAGCTACAATCTGCGATTTATTGTAAGAGATACCACCATCTCTGGATAACCTTCAGACGAACCTCATTTGAAGCCTTGACTTGCCTCAAAAATGACACTTTTGCTAATTCTGAATCTATTAGCACCACAGCATACTTGCACTACACACCTGGATGGCGAAAAAGGCCACATATGTCAGTTTCCCCCTTTCCATAAGCCCTTTTGGGAAATTGTGTTAGAAGTATAGGGGCTTCCAGGTCTTCCTGTGATTTGTCACTACATGTGCAACCAACAACATCCTAAACAAACCTTTCAATCTCATGAAATCCATATGTGCCATGCTTTTCATGGGGAACACGCCACTATTTTGGAACAAACCAGTAGGAACCAATAATCTCTCACATCTTCTTACTATTCCATTTAGTTCAGACAATGACCATACCGATTTGAAATCATTATATTCCAATGCTTCATTTACATTCAGATTCTGTCTTTGGGGAAAACGCTTCACTACCAACTTCAACACCCTGTCTTCTAATAATTCTTGTTTCCATTCATCTTCTGAAATGACACGCCTGCAAGACTGCACAACTTAAGCAGCTACCCACTCATCCTCTTCAAACATGTTGAACACTAAATATAGTTGAGATAAGCAGTGGCATTCACATTCATCTCACCAGGAACATACCTGATGATGAAGTTCAGTAGTTCAGTAATTGGTATATCTATTTGCATACATAAGGTGCTGTTTTACACACTTTTGTTGAAAATGCATCCCCCAGACGTTTGTGATTTGTACGTAATTCCAAGAAGGTACTCCCACACATACATCCTGAAGTGCTACACAGCCTACTAGCGTGATAATGCTTCGTTCTCAGCCATTGAATATGTACTCTCTGACCCCTTCAGCATTTCTGTTGCAAATGCATCCACTCTTTTATGCATTTCCTTCACTTGCATCAAAAAAGATTTTAGCCCATAGGCACTCACATCTACAACAACAATGGTTTTATCCCATGGGCTTAATGGTTTAAGAATCGCTAATAAGATGCAAACCAGGGTAAGAGCTAAATTGCTGTTTGTCTACATGTAAGACCGCCTTCTCAATAGTCTCCACTTAATTCACTTTCAGCTTCACGTTCTCACTTGGCAGCAAGTGTTATAAATGCTCATATTTGTTCACACTAAGTTGAGGTTTATCTATGTCCACTGTCAGGTCAGTGTGTTCCAATATGGCAAGAACCCTTTTGAACTCTTTATCATGCTTCAATTAATTAAATCCGCAAATCAAGGTTATTGTCTCGGAAGCAAAAGACACTTTACAGTCCACTTAGCACGCTCTGCATGATCACTCACTGAAACACAGCGGATGCCTAGGTCAACCCAAAGGACATGCACACATACTGGTAGGCACCTTTGGGTGTTACAAATGTTGTTAGAAGTTTTATTTGGCCAGGCCACGTACTTGGTGGTAAGCACTTGTAAAAATATAGGGACAAAAATATTTGCCACCTCTCACACCCATCAACATCTCAATAATGTGCAGAAGAGGGTGGCTTTCAATCCAGATAAGGAAAATTCTCACTTTCTGCACTTTGGCATAGCACCCTCCTCTAATACAATACACTGTTCAAATGTCTTCATACACCCACATTCTTCTTCAATCAATGTTGGTTATTTACTCTTTAATACCTCATTCTCATTCATGTGTAGCACCTGGCCTGGATGATTGGGACAGAGTATCATTCCCAACACACATTTCTTCACCCAACCCAATAATGTCTTACATTTCTCCGCAATAAACACCTTTCCAAACATTTGCATCCCTTTATACCAGTGGTTCCCTTGACTTTTGTGGGCCCACACTTTATCATTACTGGAACCTGGGGACCCCCCACTAAAAATTATTGGAATCCTCGGAACCCCCTCACCGAGGAAGCTAGGGCCCATTCCCTAAATAGTGTCAATGATTTGAAAGGCAAAACAATACACATAATAAAATACAGAAACAAGCACATGATTACAAACAAATAAAATAATAAACATTTAAAAAATATTAATAGGAAGGTTGGAGCTTTATTAAATTCAATTGAAGTTGCACATTGTTCATACGATATTCTGGTGGATGCACCTGTACTCTCCTGAATTAATCTATTGATACTAATTACATTTTTAGCCTCTAATTTCAAATTCATTGACATTTATCGTACGTTTAAAAATGTAGTCACTTTATTTATATACACATTAATTGTCTGCTAATATTTGTTAATGTTCTAGGCAGTCAACAAATCTCTGAGGTGACCATAGTTTTGGAACTACTACCTTCTACTTTAATTCAGAATGAAAACATCCTATCTTTGGCTACTTGATGCCAAAATACCCCTCAGGTTTTGACGTTAGGCTGGTCCAAATCATACTTAACCAAATTGATTTGTCCATTAAGGTGTGAGGTTATGTCCCAACCAGATTTGTCTATTAAGGTGTAAGATGAGCCTGAACTAGCCATATATGAACTTTTTCTTCACTTGTCTTCACAAAGCATCTTAGAGGATGATATGCTTCACACATCTGTCCACTTGATGCTCCTGAACATTTTTGGCACTCACCACCAGCACCTTAACCTTCTCCTAATCACTTTCATCAGCTGTTTCCTCACTTTTGATCCGGTCATACTTACATACCCTAGAAAAATATTCTTGTTTCTTACATTTGCAACATCTCACTTTTATGCCAAGACACAATGCAGACACTGGCAAATGCTTAGTACTACCACAGGTGTAACATTGCTGCCTTTCATTTTGCACACTACTTTACTTTTACTGTTTCTCCTTCCTCTGCAGTACCTTGCAATACAACATTTCCAAATCACCTTGTTCATTCTTCATAGCTCATTGGCAGATGTTGAGTTCTTTAATGCAATGCAAGTATTCTCCATGTGAAAAGGAATCATTATAGCTTTATCTATGGAGGGATTCTTTAATCCTGGATTTGCCTGATAATTGCGTGTGGGGAAAAATTGTGTCTTTCAATCACAATTCTTATACTTTTTTGCACCAAAAGCTTTCAATTCTCCTCTAAATCTTTCATGGCACTTTCATACTCATTTTCTGATTCATCATCTATTTCAGAAGCATTAGCTTTTTCTCTAACATTCCTTTTAGGGACAGGCAAAGTTTTCAAAATTCTCCTACCCTCTACTTCCAAATTGTTTCAGCAAAGCTAATTTTCCTTTTCACCAGAAATACATCACTGCTCCCTGCTTCTAAGTAAGGTGTGCCATTCCCTCCATTCCTCTCATGCCATTGCTGGTGTCCTATGATGTTTTGAAAGCATTGAAGGAGCTGTCAGTGCCTGCACAATGATGGTGGATAATAATCAACATTTTTTTTCTTTTAATTAAAGAAGCTAAAATAACAAAAGTAGACACTGTCAAACTGATGAAGCTCAGTAAATAAAATTATAAAACTGGTCACCATTTTTAAGAGTGATTGTTTAAATAATACTTATAAAATGGCAATGAGAATAACATAATGTAGTCAAAGTGCTTTCCACATAGGTGTGCTCAGTTCACCATACAGCACAAATTGAAAGATTAGAGCTGTGAAACCTAGTGCCCCATTATTATTAATAATGTATATGTTATTCTGTGTGCTTATATGTTAATCTGTGTGTTATTGTGTGGCAGTAAACAAATATCAAGAAGTCACATTTTACAGATTCCCAATATATCATCATTAGTCTATGGTGTATTCAGTATTTTAACATGGGCCCAACTGTGACTACACCTCAGTTATCCAAAGTCATTTCTACTATAAAATGTAGTGTTGATTTCAATGTGCTTTCCTGTTTTATTTTCCATTGCAGGTGTCTGTCAATCTATGTTGTTAGCAGAGTAGCTAATTGCTTGCTTCAGAAATGCTAGCTTAGAAACTAATTGAATTCTTGGTATGATTTACTCAATGTGTTGGAGTGAGAAGACACTTCTGTTCCAGGTAGACCAGACTGTTGGTACCTTCAAGGACATACAGCTGTGAGTGCCTTTGTTTGGTGATGAGAATGAGGGGAGTCTACCTTCTTCCATAAGATGGTACAACCTTATTGGCCCCATCAGTAGGCAGTTGGTGGAAAGAAGTTCCAGAAAAAGTCTGTGTGATTTAAGTGTGTGTCTCTTAGAATACATATTCCAAGAGTCACACATTTAAATCACAGATCCCATCCTGACTTTGCAGAGGGAAGACCTTTCCCAACTCTGCAAGTTTCCCCTATACTTGAGCTTCCCTCTTGAACATTTCTGCCTTCTTCCTTTGAGCCTTAATTTGGCTCATTTGAGACTGACAATTTCCCCTTGCCATTCTTGGATGCTTTAGTTAGATTGGGGAGGTTCTTTTAATGGAACCAATACTACCTTTATTCTGCATTTTGTACCTTGTTATGATTTGCATTGCCATCTACATAATTTTTATCCTCAGATTGAACTATTATTTTGAGATATATGCTTTTCTGATACATTGATCTATTGAATGGCTAAAGCTTGTAAGCTTGACTAATCTATTCTTCTAATAAACCCTAGTGTTTTGGATACCACCCTCTCTGTCGTTCTTGGGAAGCCAAATAGCTTTCATTGTAATTTGCTGTGTTGTCCCAATGTTAGCTCACAGCATGCACTTTCATTTATCTAAAATCCCATATGACCAGTGGCTCAACTTGTTTGATGATTACATCAGACCCTGTAATTGTAGATCGGTGCACCAAATCAAGTGCAGTGATCAAATGCCTCCATTACTGCGGATGGAAGTCAGTAAAAGTCCTCTCTTTTAGCACTAGGTATTGGTGATTCTTCTTTAGCGTTTGCTGAAGCATTAGTGAGTGTAGTGCTCCTTCTGTTTCAATTGTTGATCCAGGCTGATGCAAGTGCAACTCTGAGGGATTGATTTCTAAAAGGCCTAGATGAATTCCAGAGTAATACCTGCCATTCTCTTTACCAATTTAAAGAAGGTGCATGTAGTGAAAGTAAAAATGAAAGGTTTAATTGAGAAATAGAGTGCAGTATCCAAACCCTGGCAGGCATATCTCCTTCTTCTAAAGTTCTGGAACTCAATGACAGACTTATAGGGCAAGGGACACTAGAACATAGCACATACATCATGTCATCCCATGAACGTCTCGACAACAGACAGCGGTAGGGCATGAGGGAGGGTGATATAATGTAGCATGGCAGGGAATGTGTGCTAACCTCACAGCAATGTGCCACGGCAGAACTGTGGAAGCCAGCTTCATAAACTTGTACACAGGACTAGTTTGATCTATTAGATCTGGATAAACTACCTGCTGGGTGCAGTCTTCTTTGTGAGATCCTGTGAAGCTTCAGTGGTTCTCTGCCCAGACAAAACCTTGTATCAAGTAGACTGCAGGCTGCAAGTAAATCCTGAAACTAGTGAAGGCTATTGATGCTAAAATTAGCCCTTTTCTGGAAAAATGTTGATCTGACCTGTAGAATTATTTGAATGATTCAGCAGATGTCTGTCATTGTTTTACTTGTAGGTCTGAGCACGGCGGATTTCACCCTGAAGTAGCTGATTATTATTAAAACCTTTTTGATACATAAACTATTTTCTGGTGCCTAATTTCCGTCATTCCGTCCAACTACAATGTTTTGTTATCAATTTCATTTTGGTAAAATGTCTGGTGAAGTAATTTGCTTGGTAAGTTTCGTGTTTTTAAGTAAGTATTTTTCTTTATTTCTTTATGGCACCTTAAATTGTCTTGTCGCTGTATCCTAGCTATCAGAGGTGAGAAAAGACACACTAAGGGAAGCTTGGTTAGATCTGTGAATGAGGAAACATTTCACATTGGCCGTTCAGTGGTGGGGAGTAACTTTTCATGCGGATCTCACAGCCACTGAATAATCATAGCAAGCCATGAAGTCACTAATGAAGGACAGCTGTCACAATTTTTCATTTTTCATTTTTTGTGAGTTTTGATTTTACAGGGATGAGATTTTGCTGAGCATCCTGCATTGGCTGTTAGCTACATCCATCAGGGAATTGTGCAATTGGAGACGATCCCTATATGGACAAAGAGAGAAAAAAGAAAGGAAGAGAAAGGTATCTTGTGCTGGAAAAGTCACTTTCATCACTAGGGGAGAGGCCCTTTAATTGACTCTGCGGAGGAGACGAAGCCCCCTAACCCCAGGATGAGGACTCCCAGACCCGTTTGTTGTTCACTGAACACTTCAAAGCCTTAAGCAAGATCTCTGCTAAATGCCTCACCAACCGTGAACAGACACTGAGGAGGGCACCTCAAGAAGGCCGAGTGCTGAAAGAGGTCTACAGCCATGGAAAAAGAGATGTAGAAAGAGGAATGGGTTCATCAACTCTCCCTAGATAAAGCAAGAGCAAAAGCAGCCCTGGTACAAATGATACATGTCCAGGAGGAGAAATGGGTGCCTTGTCCCAATCGGAAGGCATGAATAGGCTGAAATCCGAGCCTTTGAATGGCCCAACATATGGGTCTACTATTGAATTCAACACTCGGGTGAACACTGCTTCCAACTTGGGAAAAAGTGGGTAGCTAGTTAGGTTGCTTATTTATTTTGAAGTTGCGCAGTTTCCTCACGGTTTTAGGATTATTTATACAGTGGTAGGACTGGGCGATCAACAACCTCCTTATATAGTACTGCTCACTTATTACCACCAAGGTTCAGATTATAGCCAGGGAGGAGAGGTATTCCCTCCTGGGATACCCCTCTGGTCAGTGTCTGGCTGCTCCTTGGTGTGAAAGCACTAGAACGAAGGTTTGAAATAGTAATTGTTTATCTGACTCCATGTTTTTAACTTTTTACATTTTTCATGTAATGGTTTTATGGATCAATTCTGTTTAGTCGTTGTCATAACACAGCATAAGCATACACAGCTATTCGTCTACAACCCGGAGGCCGGCAACGTCAAATAAAGAAAATTACGTTCAAAGCTCACACAGCTGTCCTTCTACAACCCAGGTGCCGGCAGCGTCGCTAGGGCATTTAAAAAAAACCCAGAAGCCCATGAAACAACCTCTCTCCCTCCAGACTCCTTCAAAGGAAATAGCTGCAGCGACCTATGGTGGTAGTAGGGTAGTGTGGGTAGTGGACTTGCGGAAGTGGAGGTTAGATGGGGGAGGAGATTTCCAGTGACTAAGTCGCTGGGATCAGATGAAGCAATTTAAGTTAACTCATTGAATTCAGAGGACAGGATATTGTTGAATGTTGCCCACATTTCAGAGTAAGGGTCGCCTTTTTGGTCAACTGTTAGAGACAGTTTTTCCATTCCTAGAATGAACCACAGTTTATGGAAACAAGTGGTATAGTCAGGAATCCTATCAGAGCGCCATCAGGTGAGGATAGTTTGGTGGGCAGCTCCTAAGTCCAGTGCCAGTTCCAAGATAGTGTTGCCTGGGAATCTCAGGATCACAGTGTTAAAGACCATGTCTATGTCATCTAGTATATAGTCCCACTAGCGAACCAACTTCGAGCAATGCCAGAGAAGGTGGACCAAGGTGCTTGCATCCCGCAACCCCTCCAACACTCTCTTGAGCACCCCGAGTTCCACACGTGGAGCCTGCGAGGGGTAAGATACCTGTTGGATACTATGGTGTTTCCATGCTTGGCACATTTTGGGGAGGAGGATGGGCCCTGTACTAAATGTCCTGCCAGTCCTTGGCAGAGAGAACCCTGCCTAATTTTGCCTCCCACCTGTTCTGCACCGTGGACCTGAATGGCGGTATCCCCTTGCCTATTAAGGTGTAAATTTCTGTGATGAGACGTTTATCATCATGCTTAAGAAATACCCATTTTTTTAAAGGTGTAAGGCGCCTCTCTGTGTGCAGATTAATAGAGAGCTGTTTCACTCAATATTTTATTTGTAGATATTCGGTGCAGTCTGCATCTTCAAGGGGATAGTTGGTTTTTAGTTGTTCAAATTGTATGATCCTTCATAAGTCGAACAGGCATCCTATGTGTTTGCAGCCATTTCCCACTGTCAAAACCTCTCTTGGTGCATCCCCGGAGTACAGTCTGGGTGAGACACGATTGGGGTCATGGGGAAAGGGAAGAAAGTCAAGCCAGCCTTGGTTGCCATGGCATCCCGTCCCCTGAAGGGACAGCTAGTCAATGGGGAGAAATATAGGCCCCATGCTTGAGGTCTATGGGGAGCTATGGTTCTGTCCATATGAGGGTCCAAAAAGCACCAGTGCTTCATGGAAGCTGGTCAGCTCCACTCCACCAGGAAGTGCAGTTGAGGGGCCTGGTGGTAGCGTGTCAGCATGGGCACAGCACATCCACCTTCTTCTGTCATGTGGCAGAGTGAGTGTTTCTGAAGCTGGAGTTTCTTCCCATCCCAAATAAACCTATTGATTTCTAATTTAAGGGAACGGAGTGTAGGTTTCAGTGGGACTAGTAGGAGGGCCTGAAAGATGTAAAGAATTTGTGGAAGGATTGTCATTTTGACAGACGATATTCTGCCCAGCCACGAAAGATGTAAGTGGCCCCAAGAGGTTAGGCCTGCAAGTATTTGGGAGGTGAGGGCAGGGTAGGTGAATGCTACGATCTTAGAAACAGAACAAGCCATTTAAATGCAGAGGCAAGGTATAGATTATTTTGCTCAATCAAAAGGAAACAGTGAGTGGAAGTGCACCTCCTGAGGCCAAACTAGTGAAAGATTCAGAATCTGGGATTTTCGGATGTTGGCTTGAAACCCAGATACTTCCTGGAGGCATGGAGCTCTGCCACGAGGACAGGGAAGGATGACACTGGGTCAGTGAGGGCAAGAATCACGTCATCGGCATATAAGCTGATGAGGTGGTAGTCCCCGCTAAAAGGTATCCCAGAGATTGCCGGGTTGGCCTCTTATCTTTGCTCCAAAGGTTCCATGTATAAGACTAATAGGAGAGAGGGGAAGGGGCACCACTGCTGTATCCCCCTCTACAAAGGAAAGGGTTAGGACATTTTGCCATTGACTCTCACCAATGCCCGGGGGGGGGGCACTTAAAAGCTGCAGACCCATCTACAGAATTTGTCTCCGAGGCCAAATTGCTTCAAGTTCTCAAACAGATACAGCCAATGTACTCTGTCAAATGTTCTTTTAGCATCGATTGAGAGAAGGAGGGCCTCCTTCTGGGTTCTTGTCCATTAGATGGAGAATGCATCTGGTGTTTTATATGCATTGGTGCGGGTCGACTGAGCCATGCAGAAGAGGATTGAGCCAGTGGTCCAGAATGCTAGTAAAAGGTTTGGCATCAATGTTCAGGAGGAGATGGTTGTGTAAGACATATAGAGAGCCAGGTCCTTAACAGGGTTTTGAATAACTGTGATTGAGGTCTCTAGCATGGTATATGTGAAGGAGCCGGAATCGGCAAAGGAGTTAAAAAGGTGTGTAAGCAGTGAGGCCAGGTCTTGGCAAAAAAATGTTATAGAACTGTGGTGGGTAGCCATCAGGCCTGGGTGATTTCATCAGTTCTAGGTGGGTGATGGACGAGATAACCACCTTGATCTGGCTGGGTTTCTCCTTGGAGTTGTGGTGTGAGAGAGTGGTAAGCGGGGATGCCTCACGGTAGCCAGACAGGTCACGACTGGAGCTACCGGATGCTTTGTATGGTGTGCTATAGAAGCCTTGAAAAGCTGATGAGATTTGTGCATTGCTGCAGGCCTTGGTGTTCGGGCTGGTTTGCATGAATTGGAGGGAACCTGATGGGTTTTGACCCAAAGGTGGTGTCCAAGCATGTGGCTACAGCGATTGCTCCCTAGGTAGAATTTTTGTTTTAGGCATGCCATTGCATAGTCTGTCTTATCTAGGTCTAGGCATTTGAGGAGTAGGAGTACTTTTTCCAGTTCTTTTTTTTGTGTTGTACTTTTTTATTGTTTTCATAGTCCAAAGCAATATACAAAAGAGCAAACCATAGGCCTTCAAGACTTGTGTACTGTATATATCCGAAAGTCTGACGTAATTACACACATAATATAATAAACAAATTAGGAGAATATCAGCGTCCTTGGCACTGATGACGCAGAAATGAAGGTTTTACATTTATTAGCGCATAAACGTAGTGCTGTAATAATCAAGTGTGACTTTAACCGAACTAATAAAGATTGTACGGGGACAAATGTGCCCTCAGAGTAGTTCGCCAACATTTATAAGCGTGCTTTATATAACGTGATGTATTAGAATTGTACTAATCTGACATAACCGTAAACGTGTGCCATGATTTGCTTGTTTGAAATGTTTTAACTTAGCATAACTTTAGTGGAGGCTTCGGCCTAGATGCCTTGTCTCATGGTTTAGATGCTCGTGTTTTTCTAATGAGCTAATAAAACGTGTATTCTTGCTTGAAGCTGTACTTTTCCAGTGAGATCGGTTCACATGCTTATCTTTAAGGTTTCGTGCCAGCCTGGCATCTTCTTCTTTGCTCCAAGGTCAATCTGCAGGTGCAGACAATGGAAGCTCTGAAAGTGAGTTAATTGGTAAAATATGTTGCAACTTACGTTCCCGACTCCAAGGATAATGTATGCCTAGGTAGAAGCTTGTGAACTGTTGTTTTGATTGGACAATTTGAAGCCAACCTATGAACCCTCCAATGGAAGACCCTACTGGATTTGAACTGTTGTCTATTTAAACCTGGTGCACAAGAAGAAAGCAGATATTCGTCATTTTTACCCGCCATTACATTAGACATTGCAGGACATTGCAGCCATTATGGCCCATCTTGCCGACTTCGTCATTTTGCCATCTTCTACGATGCCAATTGATGTTCGACGCCATTTTGAATGAGACTTTGATGCTTTCTCTAATCGAGAGAAAGAGGCTTTAAGTAATTCTCGCCCTAGAGACTTTAACTTTGATTCGTCCCTTTGCATGAAGTAGTAGTTTTGTCCTTTTATCTTGCCGCTGTGAGGCAATTGCCCCGTCCACCCTGCCCCTTTGCCCCCGTCCCATGCTGATCGAAACCGGTACCTGTGAGACGAAGACTTCCTTGAATGCTGATTGAATTTGGTAAATATGAAAGGAAAATGTACAATTGCATTGTGTTTCTTTTTAGGTAACCAACTGCTGATTTTGATAAGAGCCCTAGTTAGGAGTTTTCCAAATCAATGTTGCTAAATTGTTTTTGCATGAAGTCCCACATGCCGATGCTAATTTGAGGTTAGATGAGGATTCATTTGTTGCACGATGCAATTTGAGACCTTGTTATGCTGACTAATGTATGCAATTAGCTCATTACAGATTATAGTTTTAGTGGTTTGCGTTGCTATTATCGAATGCATTGTTATTCAAATGCTGCATAGATTGCATCTTTTTCGCCGTTATGGACAGCTATTAATGTTCATTTACATATATCATTTGGTGTTGAGACACATTTATATCGTGCTAGCTTTGTTAATATAGGGAAATAAATTCATTAACTTTGAATAAACTGGTGTGGTTATTCATGGCCGGAAGGTCATGGTTCGCCGAAATGTTTTCTGGATTAATTGTGAAGTGTTATGTTGATCAGGGCATTGCCTATGTTCGTTATTGATTATTGATTTGATTAATTGACTAATCTCGAGTGAAGAGAGCCCCACTTGGTCAAAAGATTCATCGACCCAAGAGCGTCCAAATACAGGTAATTTATTAGGTCGGAACGCTCTATCAGTAGATGGTAGCAGAGGACGGTTTCGCCCTTTGGGACCTCACTCGAGGTAACGGTTTCGCCCTTTGGGACCCCGCTCGAGAGGTAACGGTTTCGCCCTTTGGGACTCCACTCGAGAGGTATATGGTGTTGAATTAACGGTTTCGCCCTTTGGGACCCCACTCGAGAGGTATATGGTGTTGAATTAGATTTTTCTTGGGTAAAACAGATTGAGAGAATGATGATGCCCTAAGTCCCCCGCGACTTTCCCGGGATCTCGGAGCTTGCGAATGGAGAGAATGGAGGTGTGAAATCGGCGTTGGCAGTACTAGTGACGGTATGAGTGAAGTCAGGGTTTTGCGCTTGCACAGCTTATTGCCGCAGATTGTTTGAAAAGATTGCGAGGATTTTAGAGAATAGCGGAGGTGCGACTCCGAGTATGAGAGTAGGGAAGTCGAGATTCGCGATGTACGACATGAAGGTACCTCCAAGGCCAGCACAGTTTGAGGCTCTAGCGATTTGGGAACTAATGGCTAGACAGCAACAGCAAAAGAAGTTCGAGACCAGGATAAGAAAGGCAGAAAAGACACTAGCGGACGCTAGGTGGGATAATGCACAGAAGGTGTGGAGGTCAGATATATTGCAGGGGATAAAATTGTTTCCCGCAATTGCTAAGGAAGAAGAGGCGACAGGCAAGAAAGCTACCTGTAAGACAGACAGGAGGTGTTCCAAAGATAGAGAGGACGAGGAAAAGTTAAGGAGAGAAGAGGAGTCAGAGGATGAGGAGTTCATCATGCAATTGCTGAACGACCGTCCACCACCTTATGTAGAGAGTGAACAAGGTCCAAGTACCAGTTCTGCCCCTCCGGCACCGGTACAGAATAATGAAACTCCGAATTCAGAAACGTCATCGGGATCTAAGGACCCGAGTTTACTGTTCACCCCGCAGATACCGCAGGTTAGGAGAATATATCCAGATGTGCCTATAATGAAAACAGCAGAAAATTATCAGCCGCAGGTCCCAAGGTACTACAGCAGTGACAACAGTACGGGAATGATTCTAGATCCAACCGTAATGGGAGTACAGAATGGTCGCAACCCAACATTGGCACAAGCTGAATCAACCCAGTTTTTGATGCCTCAAAAGCAGACGCAGGGGGGAACCGCACATGCTCAGATGACGGGGAGTCAGACGGGCATGCCGGCAATGATGACCCATAGTGTGGGAATGAACATGCCTCAGAACCTAGGGAATGGACAGAACCCAGATGCGATATCCCTACCCATTACTGTAGGTCCACCGGTACCTTTGTACATTCAGCCTAACTCAGGTATGAGCGGTCAAGGATCAGTGGTGCAGAATGGGACGGAAAGGAGGTGCATAGAAAACACTCCAGAGACAACTCTGATAGCGGCTCAGCCAACTGGATCTGGGTCCTTGATGGAGTTTAGTCCCATATGTGCTCAGTCAACAGTGGTGAGGTCGAGTCCCCCACTGATGATACCGCTATCATCGAACACTGAAAAGTTGCCGCAACCATCAATGGCAGTCGATGTGAATGCTACACTGATGGGGTTGAATGCGCAACAGCTGACACAGTGGTTCAACATTCTGAATTCCACACAAAGCTCAGCCAGTGGGAAGGGAGAAGACTATCTGAATAGGGTAAGGTTGAACATGGAAGCAGAAGAATTGGTGGAAGGGACTATGGGTTTGAATAGGTTAGAGTCCTACTCGGAAGAAGAGCTGAGGTATCTATGTCCCAGGATTACGAGAGAAGTGAACAAGGTACACAGAAGGTTGCAAGAAATAGCTGACAAAAACGGGGTTGAGATAGACAAGACAAAACACTTGAGCAGGAGCTATAGATTGGATTTCAGGACCACAGACTTTGAACACATGAGGTCAGCAGGCATGAAAACGCACCTTAGAGAATTGCTGCAGAGTGCACAAGTGTGGAGGTGCTTAGACAAATGGGAAAGCAGATGGGCAAAGAAAAAGGAAAAGAGGAAAGACAGTGTCCCAGAGCACAAAGAGAAAAGACCACAGAGTAGTGATGCAATAACCATGTTACCAATGAGGGAGACAGCAGGGGGAAAATTAATACATGTACCGTGGCACAGAAGCGACATTCAGTCTTTTACGGATGATTTTCCCAAACTGAGAGAGAAACCGATTGAATGGTATCAACAGACTGATAGGTTTGTGAAGCTTGCAAAATGTCTTTGGGAAGACCTGAACACCCTCTTTGAGATTGTGGTTCCGGCAGATTTGTGGGAAGACTGCAAAAGGGCTGTAGGTTGGCCGACAAGTGAACCAGAGAGAGACAGGGATACGGGTGCACCATCACCTATGGTAATGAGCTTGTACTATAAGGTGATTGAGCATTTGAAGACGAAGGTTGCCGTGAAAAATGTGGATTGGCAGAAGATTGATCGAACTGCCCAAGAGGCTAAAGAGTCGATTCATGGTTACTATGAGAGATTGTTGAAGGCGTTCAAGAACTACAGTGGCACGGAAACAATAGAGGCGAAGGACATGCTTCATTTTGTGTTTAGATTCGTGGAAGGGCTGAGACCAGAGATAAGTCAGATGATAAAGACGCATTTGATTTGTTGGCAGTCGAAACCTATTGATGAGGTGTTGAATTATGCGAAATACTGTAGCGATGAAATTGAAGTGAAACAGAAAAGGTTGAAGGAGAAAGTGATGGTGATGCAACTTAAAGCAGCTCAGACAGGTCTGCAAGGGTTCCAACAGCAGATACCGCAGCCGCAGGGAAATATGGTGTTTCAGCCACAGGCGAGAGGCAGAGGCAGAGGAGGCTTTGGGAGTAATGGTCCGGATTTGAACACTGTTGCGATTCCGAATGGGGTGCAGGCAATGAAAAGGGTGATGCCGTGTCACGTGTGCGGAATCGTCGGACATTGGAAACGCGAGTGCCCGATGGTGGTGCAGGAAGGTGCAGGTGTTGGTCAGCAAAACAATGATGTCAATGCATTCCAGACAATGAGGGGACCGAAAATGAGAGGTCCAAACCCAAATTTTCAGACCATAAATCAGCTGCAGGGATTACAGCCCATGCAGCCGCAGCAGATGCAGATGCCCCGTATGCAGATGACGCAAATGCAGCCAATGCAACAGCAGTTTCCTATGGTACCTAATCAGCAAATGCAAATACCTTTGGCACCAGTGAGTCAGCAGCAAGTGATGGTTCCTCCACAGGTCTCGGGTCAGGTGATGAGTACAAATGGCACAGTACAACAGTTCCCACTACACAGTGAGAATGGAATAAACAATGTATGGGAGAGTGAAAGTTCAGATGAGGAGGGAAATTGTGTGCTTGCAGCATCCTTGGAAGTTGATCAAAAGGGTCCGTATGTGGAGGGAAGAGTTATGGGTCACAGTGTTTCATTCTTGGTTGACACAGGAGCCACACGTTCAACTGTTAGGAGCATTGAAGTACCAAATTTGCCACTCTCAGGGAGAACAGTTCAAGTAGTGGGAGTAGCAAACAGGCACCTGACGAACCCAATCACAGATCCAGTACCAGTCAGAATTGGTAACTATCAAGGGTTACATAATTTTGTGGTATGTGACTCAAGCCCGATAGCACTGTTAGGGAGAGACCTATTGTGCAAATTGGGATGTTTGATTATGTGTTCGCACAATGGAATTAGAATTCAGACGAGCAGTGATGGGGAAGAAGAGGACAGTGTAGAAGGGGATGAGATGGAAACTGTCGATGAAGAATATCCTCTGATTAACCTTTTTCCGATGATAACTGAAGAAGATATTCCAGCTGAATTACGGGAAACAGTCGGAAAGGAAGTGTGGGATATGACAGGAAAAGAGGTGGGATTGATGAAAGGAGTGGAACCAGTGAAAGGGACCGTAAAACCCAGTGTAACCTTTCCCCAGACCCCACAATACCACATGGCACAAGACACCCTCATGAAAGTCACCCAACTCATTGACGAGTTTGTAAAACAGGGAGTATTGAAAGAAGTGTTAAGCAGTCCATTTAATTCACCAATCATGGGACTAATAAAGCCGAGTGGAAAGGTCCGAATTGTGCAGGACTTGAGGAAAATAAATGACATCATAATTAAATGCTGCCCTGTAGTACCGAATCCAGCTGTGATAATGTTTCAAATACCTTGCGATGCCGAGTGGTTTTCAGTCATCGACTTGTCACAAGCATTCTTTTCGGTGCCGCTTCATGAGGACAGCCAATTTCTCTTTTGTTTCAAATTCTTAGACAGAGTTTACAGTTGGTGTCGAATTCCTCAATGGTTTTCTGAGTCACCGTCAATTTTCAATCAGATTCTAAAGAAAGACTTGGAAGCGTTAGAATTGCCATTCGAGTCAACACTAGTACAGTACATTGATGACTTACTGATTGCATCTAAGACAGAAAGTGGCTGCACAGCCGACACCATTGCTCTGCTGAACCATTTGGGAAGGAATGGACACAAGGTGTCTCCTTCAAAGTTGCAGTTCTGTCAGAAGAAAGTGAAATACTTGGGTCATCAAATAGAGAAAGGGTCACGGAGAATAATGAAGGAAAGAATAACAAGTGTACTTCAAATGAGTCCACCAAAGACGAGGAGGGAGGTGAGGAAGTTTTTGGGGATGGTGAGCTACTGTCGCCAGTGGATTCCCAACTTCTCAACTATAGCAAAGCCTTTACTGAAACTGACCCAGAAGGATGCCTTGGATGAAATTGAGCTGAAAGGAGATGAGATGGATGCTTTTATTGAATTGAAAGAATGCATGTGCAGGGCTCCAGCGTTAGGTATGCCTGATTACACAAAGCCTTTCACATTGTTTTGTCATGAACGTGATGCATGTTCTTTGTCTGTCTTGACCCAAGCCCATGGTGGCATAAACAGACCAGTAGCGTATTTTTCAGCTACTTTGGATCCGGTCGCAGCAGCACTGCCTGGGTGTTTGCGCGCCGTAGCAGCAGTTGGTATCAGCCTCACTCAGAGTGAAGGAATAGTGATGGGACACCCATTAACAGTCATGGTCCCTCACTCAGTTGAGATACTTTTCACCCGCTCCCGAACGCAACACATGACTGGAGCAAGACTCACAAGGTATGAAACAATAATTCTGGGCTCACCGAAAGTGCAGCTGAAAAGATGCACTACGTTGAATCCAGCAACCTTGCTTTCCGGTGAAAATGCTGAAATTGAGAACGCTGAAGACGTCGAGCACGACTGCCTTCAGGTGACTGAATTTTGCACAAAACCTCGACCTGACATTAAGGATACTGAGCTTGATGAAAATGACCAAATTGTTTTTGTTGATGGGTCATGTTTAAGAGATGCATTGGGAATATTGAAAGCAGGATATGCTGTATGTACTGTAAGAGGTGTCTTGGAAGCGTCCTGGCTTCAAGGAGTATATTCCGCACAAGTAGCAGAGCTTGTAGCCCTTACAAGAGCATGCCAACTGTCTACATTGATGAAGGTTACCATTTACACTGATAGTCAGTACGGGTTTGGAATTGTGCACGACTTTGGGCAACTATGGTCACAGAGAGGTTTCCTGACCTCTTCAGGGTCCCCAGTGAAAAACGGGGAGAGAATAAGGGAATTGTTACACGCCATTCAGATGCCAGCCGAAATTGCAGTGGTAAAGTGTAGTGCTCATACAAAAGGTCAGGACTATGTTTCCCTGGGAAATGCATATGCGGATCAAGTCGCAAGATTTTGTGCCTTGAACTGTATATTGCTCAGGGATGAGTGGAATTTGATAAGTGAACCAGAACTCGAACCAGCTGAAGCATTTGCTTTGAAGGTCGTGGATACAATGGATGAACTAAAAGCATTACAGAATAGCGTCAGGGAGGATGAAAGAGTTTCCTGGATTAAGTCACAATGTACAAAGAGACCAGATGAGTTATGGGTTTCAAATGAAGGAAAATTTGTTTTACCAAATAGTCTCTTATCGCAGCTAGCGCGGTTCTATCATGGGCAGGCTCACCTAGGGAGAGATGCCATGATAAGATTGTTCAAAACTGATTGGTTTAACCCCAGATTTCGTCAAGTTGCAGAAGCAGTTTGCCATCGTTGTGTCATTTGTCAACAGATGAACCCAGGAAAGGGAACGGTTGTGAACGCGAGCCACATTGGTAGAGCGGGTGGCCCGTTCAGCAGAATGCAGATGGACTTTATTGAGATGCCTGTGCATGGAGGTCTGAAGTATGTGTTGGTGATTGTGTGCATTTTTAGTCACTGGATTGAAGCATACCCCACACGTAGAAATGACAGCCTTACAGTTGCAAAACTATTGTTGAGGGAGTTGATACCACGTTTCGGATTCCCGATCTCTTTAGAATCAGATAGAGGAAGTCACTTCAATAACGAGGTGATAAAGTTACTTTGCGCAGCGCTGAACATTGAGCAAAAACTGCATTGTAGCTATCGCCCTGAAGCCTCAGGACTGGTGGAACAAATGAATGGTACACTGAAATCAAGAATGGCGAAAATATGTGCATCGACAAATTTGAAATGGCCTGACGCATTGCCTTTGGTGTTAATGTCAATGAGAAACACCCCTGACAGAAAGACTGGATTGTCCCCGCACGAAATTCTCATGGGCAGGGCCATGAGACTTCCTGCAGTTCCCGTAAACGCGCTTTTGAATATTACAGATGATATGGTGTTAGACTACTGCAAAGGTCTGGCTGACGTGGTTCGCTCTTTCTCTCACCAGGTGGAAGCAACCACCTTGTCACCGATCCAAGGTCCAGGACACACACTGAAAGCAGGTGACTGGGTCGTGATAAAGAAGCACGTGAGGAAGTCGTGTCTGGAACCCCGTTGGAAAGGCCCTTTCCAAGTGATCCTGACGACCACTACCGCTGTGAAGTGTGCGGGAGTTCCCAACTGGATTCACGCCAGTCATACAAAGAAAGTGTTGTGTCCCACAGATGAGGAAGTTGAAGCGCTGAAACTGCCAGTACCTGATAACAAAGTGCCAAGCGCTGAGACAGAGCGAAACAGAACTAGAAGCGAACAGGCAGAAATAGAGGAGAGAGAAATATTCTCTGAGGACGAAACAACCGATTCACTTGGGGAAGACCAAGGAGAAACCTCAGACAGCGACGAAGCAGCTGAAGGTAACAAAGAGCCTGAAGCAGCTGAAGGTAACAAAGAGCCTGAAGCAGCTGAAGGTAACAAAGAGCCTGACAAAAGTAACGGTGACAAAGGGCTCGAAAGAGGTGAAGAAGCAGGAGAGCCTGATCAGAGGAGGGCTATCCCAGAAGCAGACGGTACAGAAAAAGAAAAGAAAAACCTGATTGACTCCCCAGAAGGAGGGGACAAGGCAGAACAGAACGAAACTGTTCAAACTTCTTCAGAAGAGATCGCAGGTCCATCAAGTGGACACAGTGCAAAGAGAAGACCAAGTATATCACCAGTAAAAGTAAGGACTAGAGAAACGTTGAATGACAGTAAAGGGCCAAGAGTGAAAGAGAAAAGAAAAGAAGTGTCTGTCGTGATACAAACATCAAGTAAAGAGAAAGACTTGGCCAAAGAGGAAAGTACCAGTGAGACAGAATCAAAGAGAGATGCAAAATTGAAAAGGAAAAGGATACCAAACAGGAGATATTCCGGTCCAGAATGGGCATATGTAGTCAATGACGATTGGACTGACGAATTTGTATCTCTTAGCCTCGAGAACGAAGAAGAAGAGATACCAATAGAAAAGAAAAGTTTTATGGACACTATTGACTGAAAAAAAAAAAAAAAAAAAAAAAAAGAGCTGATAAATGACATTGCTTGCTATAATCTAACGTGATACAACCAGCTGAGACATTGCTAAACCGGATGAGACATTTGCTAACTTGATAAGACTTTGATAACCTGATTGACTCTTAAACCCGATTTGAGACAACGTTGCTAACCGATAAAAGACTGAGTTATTGCCGAATTGAGACAAATGCTGCTAACCGATAAGTGATTGGGCTCCTGAAGAAAACTGTGTGAACATTGCGCTCGTTCAGCTTTGTAACTAATTGCTAAATCGTTTTTTTATAGGTGCTTCTAGCTCTCTGATTCTATACAGATCATGACACAAAACAGTAGAGTGAAATATTGTAAATATGCGTGTATAGGCTTGATAACTGCATGTGTACTAATAATAATGGCAATAGTTCTTGCAACGCGTGGTAAGGGTGAGAATGAGAAAATTGATGCTTCTACTTCTGCTCCTGTTACTGTCACTGAACTAACCGCATTGAAAAGACTAGAATTAGATGAGAGACACTTGCATGATAAGAAGGAACTTTCGTATAATGTTTTCTATCGCCTACTAACAGAATATGTTGAGACTATGGATGCGAAAGATTGTTATGTGTGTACACAGATACCGACATCGGTAACGGAAGGGGTGACTTATCACCACATGCCTCTTACATATGGGATTACATGTAGTTTAGTAACTTCTAGGTTTTATGGTCAAACTAACATACAGTATTTTTACTCAAATTATGATGTTACCTTTGCATATGTTCCTATAATAACGCAACTAAGCCAGATTGCTAAAGATTGGGATGCTAAAATAATGAGGGAATTTTTCGAGCCAATGCAACCTTTTGAAACAGCTCACGCTCATAGGGAAAACCTTACCTGCTCGCTCTCTGCAGTAGAAATAAGCTTTTTAGATCGCACAGATGATAGAAGGGCACAAATGAATGCGAAATTAGAAAAAGAGCTAAGTAAGAGGACTTCAGTAGATAATTATGCTTTTGCCGCAATAAAAACACAAGGGAAAATAGCTTTAGATGCTTGGCATGTAGGGAAATTTTGTATATATCGTGGTGAATCTTATTATGATAACATTTTCGTGGGAGCGAGTGAATGTAAACATACGTTTATCTTTAAGGCCAAATGGACATTCATGCTGAACGGACTTGACCCTGTCATACCTGGTGTATATTACATTTGTGGGCATAATGCCTATTATCGTCTTCCAAAGGGATGGTGGGGGAGATGTTATTTGGGTATAGTGTTCCCAAAGGTTTATCAACTGGATGACCTATCGGTGATTCCAAAGACGCCTGGATCTCATCGTATCCAGAAAAGAGAGACCGCAGCTGCTGTGGTAGGAGATATATTTGGAGCCATGATTCCTTCATTGGGAGTTGTGTTGAATTCCATCAAAATAAGAAAGTTGTCTACTATAGTGGATAACATGTTGACAAAGTTTTCAGGTGCTATAATCCTGATGGATGCTGAACTTGCAGCAGAAAGAGCTATGACTCTTCAAAACAGGCTTGCCCTAGACATTCTTTTAGCAAAGGATGGCGGCGTTTGCAAAATGCTTGGTGCGCGTCACTGTTGCACGTATATACCAGACAACAGTGTGAAAATTAAAACAATGCTTGCAAATCTAACAAAAGAGAGTGCAGACTTGAAGGAATTGAAAGAACCAGGAGTTTGGGAGAAGGTTGGAAAGGGAATTGCTTCAGTAGGAAATTGGCTTGGTGGCATTTGGAATGGAATATTACTAAAAATAATACAGGGAATACTAATAGTACTAATTTGCATCTTTGGGATTTGGGGAATAAAGAGGGGAATACTAATGATCATGGCAAGAATTAAGAGAAGGAAGGAAGAGAAAATGATGAAAAGAATGGCAGAAGAATACAAAGCAAGAACAAGGGGAACTAAAAGGCAAAGAGAACTGACAGAATTTTAATGGAATAAAATTTGTGGGAATGGTTTTGTGTGATGACAAGTAGTCATCAGAGGAGGGATTGATGACGCAGAAATGAAGCTTTTACATTTATTAGCGCATAAACGTAGTGCTGTAATAATCAAGTGTGACTTTAACCGAACTAATAAAGATTGTACGGGGACAAATGTGCCCTCAGAGTAGTTCGCCAACATTTATAAGCATGCTTTATATAACGTGATGTATTAGAATTGTACTAATCTGACATAACCGTAAACGTGTGCCATGATTTGCTTGTTTGAAATGTTTTAACTTAGCATAACTTTAGTGGAGGCTTCGGCCTAGTTGCCTTGTCTCATGGTTTAGATGCTCGTGTTTTTCTAATGAGCTAATAAAACGTGTGTTCTTGCTTGAAGCTGTACTTTTCCAGTGAGATCGGTTCACATGCTTACCGTTAAGGTTTCGTGCCAGCCTGGC
Organism: Pleurodeles waltl; assembly: GCF_031143425.1. NCBI lineage: Eukaryota > Metazoa > Chordata > Amphibia > Caudata > Salamandridae > Pleurodeles > Pleurodeles waltl. Next base: position 256,198,444 of record NC_090445.1, read on the forward strand.
ATCTTCTTCTTTGCTCCAAGGTCAATCTGCAGGTGCAGACAATGGAAGCTCTGAAATTGAGTTAATTGGTAAAATATGTTGCAACTTACGTTCCCGACTCCAAGGATAATGTATGCCTAGATAGAAGCTTGTGAACTGTTGTTTTGATTGGACAATTTGAAGCCAACCTATGAACCCTCCAATGGAAGACCCTACTGGATTTGAACTGTTGTCTATTTAAACCTGGTGCACAAGAAGAAAGCAGATATTCGCCATTTTTACCCGCCATTACATTAGACATTGCAGGACATTGCAGCCATTATGGCCCATCTTGCCGACTTCGTCATTTTGCCATCTTCTACTATGCCAATTGATGTTCGACGCCATTTTGAATGAGACTTTGATGCTTTCTCTAATCGAGAGAAAGAGACTTTAAGGAATTCTCGCCCTAGAGACTTTAACTTTGATTCGTCCCTTTGCATGAAGTAGTAGTTTTGTCCTTTTATCTTGCCGCTGTGAGGCAATTGCCCCGTCCACCCTGCCCCTTTGCCCCCGTCCCATGCTGATCGAAACCGGTACCTGTGAGACGAAGACTTCCTTGAATGCTGATTGAATTTGGTAAATATGAAAGGAAAATGTACAATTGCATTGTGTTTCTTTTTAGGTAACCAACTGCTGATTTTGATAAGAGCCCTAGTTAGGAGTTTTCCAAATCAATGTTGCTAAATTGTTTTTGCATGAAGTCCCACATGCCGATGCTAATTTGAGGTTAGATGAGGATTCATTTGTTGCACGATGCAATTTGAGACCTTGTTATGCTGACTAATGTATGCAATTAGCTCATTACAGATTATAGTTTTAGTGGTTTGCGTTGCTATTATCGAATGCATTGTTATTCAAATGCTGCATAGATTGCATCTTTTTCGCCGTTATGGACAGCTATTAATGTTCATTTACATATATCATTTGGTGTTGAGACACATTTATATCGTGCTAGCTTTGTTAATATAGGGAAATAAATTCATTAACTTTGAATAAACTGGTGTGGTTATTCATGGCCGGAAGGTCATGGTTCGCCGAAATGTTTTCTGGATTAATTGTGAAGTGTTATGTTGATCAGGGCATTGCCTATGTTCGTTATTGATTATTGATTTGATTAATTGACTAATCTCGAGTGAAGAGAGCCCCACTTGGTCAAAAGATTCATCGACCCAAGAGCGTCCAAATACAGGTAATTTATTAGGTCGGAACGCTCTATCAGCACGCAGCTATTGTTAACATAGCATAGAGAAAATAATCGTAGTACAGTAGTACAAGAATACACTAATACATTATCTTACTATAATAAAACCATAAAGCAAGAACACTCTAACTCGATGGTGTAACTCTAGCACAGTATCATAATTCCAGCATAAGGACACAGTAACGTTCTAACATTCTCTCTCTGCTCTGCCTCTAACCCCAATAAGGGACAGGGACAAACCTACCCTCCCAAAGCATCCCTTTACAAGGTAAGCGAGAGGGACGGGCAGTATTAGGATGTTATAGGAAGATGATGACTGTTGGAAAAAAGATAACTTTGGGAGACCTCCAGCTACAAGGTATGAGCTGAGGATAAAGAACAACGTCCCAGTATATTGTAAAAAAGAATAGTAACCTGCCCTTGGAATGGGGAGAGAGAACCCTGAAAGGGGACCTGAATGTGAAAGAAGGGGACACAGAAGTGTGAAAACTCCCCAGTGAGAGTAATGCAGGCAAAGAGACTAGACATCCCTGGATGCTAGAAGAAACTAATAAGAAATGGTCATGAGAGGGAGGGAGGTTATCAGAAGGAGGAGGAAAATACAAACCAGACTAGCAAATAGAGAAGGGCATCACTATGATTACGCAATAAAAAAGAAAGCAATAAAGGTCCGGGAAAGACAAACTTGCTAGGAGGAGGAATAGAGGAGGATAGAACGGGAGAAAGAATGTGAAGAAAAATAAGAAGAAAGAAGAAAGAAAAAGAGCAGAGACAAAAGTGGAAATGTGTACAATAAAGAAATTAATAATGATAAGAGTAATGGTAGTGGCAGTGTTAGTGGCAGTGACCGAGGGGGGGAGAACTACACAAAGAGGGAAAGGGGTCAGAACAGAGAACATAAAATAGACGAAACGACGAGGACATGAAAAAGAGGAGATAAGGAAAATGAAAATAGAAAAGACTGGGGAGAGGGGAAGGGGAGGGAAAGAGATAGGAATAGAGGATCAGTACCTCCTTGATAGAGTGCGTGTTTCCATTCAGCTGAGGCCATTACAGGATCAAAAGGGATGGAGCTAATCGATGAATAATGGCAAATGGATCAGAGAAGCGGAGCTCCTTCCGGGCGGTTTTATTGCGACCTCTCATAGGAAGAACTCAGCTCACTAACCCAGAGAGAAAGGGCGACCATGTTTGTAAAAACACATCTGCTCTGTCCTGTAAGTCATATATAAGTCGTTCGTGGGAGGCTGCCTGGTACATTGCAGTGATCCATTCCTCATGGGAAGGGGCGGCTGCCACACGCCAATGCCTGAGGATACATAGTTTTGCTGTGGCCAGTGCGGTGTGCAATAAACGGCACTGTGGTCGGGAAAGTTCATAGAGCCCTCCAGTGTCGTGCAGTAGTAAAAGGGAAGGGGTGAGGAGAGACGGCAGGGGTAACGCTTCCCTAAGGGTATTCCTCACCGACCGCCAAAAAGGCTGAATGGCCGGGCAATCATGTAAAATATGGGGCAAATCACAATGAGCGTGTGGGCATCTCCAGCAAGAGGCGTGAGACAGTAATCCTGCAGTACGCAGTTTCTGGGGGGTCCAATACCAATCATGTAAGGTTTTAAAAAGACAAAATTTCAAGTGGGCCTCTCGAGCACCCCGGTCTCTTGCCTCAATTAAATCTGCCCAATCCTCTAGGTCGTAGTCGATCTGTATGCGCGCCTGCCACTTATTCTTGAGGGAATAAAGGAGGGGGGTGAGAAGAGATGTCGGTTTAACAATGCCAGCAGTCCAGAAACAGCCCCCTTCAATTGACCCCAGGATTCCAGGTATCGGAGTACTGGGGATTGTATAAGTCGCTGTGGGGGGGGGTGGTTCCCTAGACGTCTCACTAGACAATGTCGGAGCTGGAGGAAACGCCATGAATAATGTTCAGGAAGATCAAATTCTTCCTTGATCTCTGAGAACTTCTTCCATTTGTCTTCCGATATGAGCTGATCCACTTGCGAGAGACCTCTCAAGCACCACTATCTCCAAAAAATAGTCTGCCCCCCCAATTTGAAAACTTTTATTGCCCCATAATGGGGCTCTATCATGTATATGGGGATCCACTTTTAAGGATCGATGTGCTTGCTGCCATGCTTTCCGCATAGCTCAAATCATAGAATTGGTGGTTCTCTGATATACCGGACCTGCATCATAGAGCATCTGGAGGCCTGATGAGGCGCCCATAAGTGTCCGTTCTACTTCCACCCAGACTGGCGAATCCCTTACTCCCAGAGCAAAAAGATCAATTGTGAGAGATGCAATGCGGAGGCGTAGTGTTCGACTGAGGGAAGACTCAAACCTTCAAACTCACGCCGGGCTAGTAGTGCAGATCTAGGTAGCCGTGGATGTACGGACCCCTAGGTGAAAGCTCAGATGCAACGGTCTATAGCTCGAAGGAGAGATAAGGGTGTTTGCAAGGGGAGCATGCCCAAGACGTATGAAAATCTTGGTAAGGTCACCATTCGTACTGCCTGCACTCTGCTCCACAGAGAGACCTAAATGGTTCCACTTCTCAAAATCCCATTTCATATTGCTAAGCAATGGGTCCAAATTGTCAGTCACCATTTTATTCAAACCTTTGAAAATGTCAATGCCCAGGTTAACGAAGACATGATTGTTTCCATTTAACCGGGAGTCCCTGGACTGAAGTGCTGACCGTTACAGGAGAGTGTGGTAGTGCTTCACTCTTATCCCATTTAATTCGATAGCCCGAGCGATGTTCAAATTCCGTTAGGATCTCTCAAAGGGCTAGGAGGGAATTGGGCAGATTGGTGAGAATGATTAAAATATCATCTGCATGTAAGTAAATGACGGAACTTCAACCTGGGACCCGAAATTCCAGATATAAGGTTGGAGCTGCAAATAGCCACTGCTAAGGGTTCCACGGGCAATAGGAACAATAATGGGGATAGCGGGCAGCCCTGTCGTGTCCCGCTGTGGATCGAGAAGGTGTCCGAGAGGAACCCTCCACAGTTTACCTGGGCCTCTTTTTCCAGTTCTGTCTATACCTTTGGAGCCCCAGTGCGCTTATGTATGGCCTCAAGTACTATGACTTCCTGTTATAGACTATATCGTTTCTTCTGCCGGCTGTGGTTGTCAGCCGCATATATTGCTGTTAAATCCCCCCCCTTAGTACTGTTTTCAAAGTCTCCCAAAAGGAGGCTAGTGATGTTTCCTCAGTATCATTGTTCTGGAGGAAGTCAGCAATCACATTCAGTAGCAATTCTGTTGTGGACTTGGATGGAGGAGACTATCTTTGAATTGTCAGCGTGAAGCCCTACTCTTACGTGAGTCAAGTCACAACTCTAGGGAGAGGGCGGCATGGTCAGAAACGGTCCTGGGAGCAGTGCAGATTTCTTGGACGAGATACTGCAACACTGGGGTTGCTAGAATGTGGTCAATAAGGGCATATGTTTTGTGTGCTCCACAGTAGTACGTGTAGTCTTTTGTTTTGGGGTATGACAGTTGTCAGACATCTCTTAGCCTGCAGTCAGCCAACCATCAAAGGCCTTGGGTCGAGAAAGCACCAGATTGGCCAAAGAGTTGGCTGGAGTGGTCCAGGTCTGTGTCCATGACTAGATTCATATCACCTTCTACTGGTATAGCAGCATTGGGATATCGTAACATGAGTGCAAGGGTTCCCATGATAAATGACTCCTGGTGTTCGTTGGGTGCATAAATGTTAGCAAGTGTAAAGTGAAAGTTACTCAGCTGAAACTTATAGGCCAGGAGTCACCCTTTAAGTCTGGATACTTCGCTCAGGATCTTGCCCCTAACACCTCTAGAAAGAAGGACCACAACCCCCCCCCCGTTTTGTAGAGCTTGAGGACCGTAACTGGTGTGGAAACCATTGGTATTTCATCCTATATATGTCTTTGGAGAAAAAGTGAGTCTCTTATGAGAAGCATATGTCACTGCCGATTGTTCAAAGGGAGATAAGACAGCAGATTGTTTGAAAGAGTTATTGAGGCATCGCACATTGAGGCTTGTCACTTTAATTTCCAGGAAGGCAGGGAAGGATAAGGGTCTATGGTGAGCTGTCCAGAGTCAATGCTATGACATATGGCAAATGAGGCTGGTCTGTTGGTATGCATTCCCTCTCGGTGAACCACTTGGTATCATCAGTAGGCTGTGAGGAGTGAAAGAGTTAAAAGTTAAAACCAACAAGAAAAGCCCCCAAGAGACAGCGATATCAAAACAATAACAGTGGAACGTCCATTAGCATCTCTTAGGAAGCGTATATGTTCAGTTAGCCCTCCGCCACCACAGGCTGTGATGAGGAGGAGGTGACCCAGCTTGGTGTAGATAGCCTAGACACAAAGGTGGTCATTACAACCCTGGCGGACAGTGTTAAAGCTGTGGAAATACCACAAACAGTCTGGCAGACAAAAAAAGGGAATTATGACCCTGGCGGAAACCGCCAACAAAGACAGCCACTTTAACACACTGCCCGCCACGGCGGTGCAAACAAGCAGCGCAGCGGTCACCGCCAACAGACAGACGGAAGACAATGTACCGCCCACAGTATTACAACCCACCAATCCACCACCTTTTCCGGGGCGGATTCACCGTGGATAAAAACACGGCGGAAACAGCTTTTGCTATGGGAAAATGCTCACCTGAACACATCCCACGAGGAACGACGACTCCATGCAGCCGGAACTCCAAATACTCCCTGCCCTTGTGTTTCTGCTCCTCTACGACCAACAGCTACGTAGGCGCCGAAGACAACGGTGAGTACTGCACCTACGACACGGGGGAGGGGGGAGGCAAAAGTAAGGGGGACACCCACCAAACACCCCCACCCCCACCCTCGCATATTACAACATACACACCAATGCATTCACAAAAATCACAGTAACAACCCACAATCCCCCCAGAAGAATGAAAAGACAATGCGAAATTCGGTCAAACATTGTAATGTGGCAATATACATGTCATAAAAAAATATTTAGATATATCTTTGAAAATCAGTCATAAATATAAAAAATAAGTGGTGCAGATATGTAAATTACAATGTCCGTGCACAAACAGTCCAAAAATGCATGGGTGAGGCCCACAAAGGATACCTGACCAAAATCGGGGAGAACACTGCCGGGGCATCAGATTGAAATACTACAGGCACCTCGGGGGAAGGGAAGGGGGGGCACCTCAGCCGGATTACTACAAAGCCAGATCCAGAACGGGGCTCCATGCCCATTGATGTATCCTGGGGAGTGCAAAGCCACAGTCTCTCAAGTCTCCACAGTGGGTGGCTTGCTCCCTGAACAATCCTGGGGAGTGCAAAGCCACAGTCTCTCAAGTCTCTACAGTGGGTGGGTTTGCCACTGTTCCATCCTGGGGAGTGCAAAGCCACAGTCTCTCAAGTCTCTACAGTGGGTAGGTAGCCCACTGTTACATCCTGGGGAGTGCAAAGCCACAGTCTCTCAAGTCTATACAGTGGGTGGCTTGCCCACTGAACAATCCTGGGGAGTGCAAAGCCACAGTCTCTCAAGTCTCTACAGTGGGTGGGTTGCCCACTGTTCCATCCTGGGGAGTGCAAAGCCACAGTCTCTCAAGTAGATGCAGGTCTCTACTGGTACTGGGGGGGACTGGTGCTCAGACTGGATGAGTCTCCCCATAAAAGTGTCCTGTCACTGTCCCAGCTGCACATGGGATAAGGATGCCTGATGTGGCGGGCCATTCAGTCCTACCCGGTGCTTGCCCTGTTCAGCTGTGCTTTGCCATGGCGGTCTTTGCCCTGTTCAGCGGTGCCTTGCCATGGCGGTCTTTGCCCTGTTCAGCGGTGCTTTGCCATGGCGGTTCTGGACTGTTCAGAGGTGCCTTGCCATGGCGGTCTTTGCCCTGTTCAGCTGTACTTTGCCATGGCGGTGCTTTCCCTGTTCAGCGGTGCTTTGCCATGGCCGTCTTTGCCCTGTTCAGTGGTGCTTTGCCATGGCGGTCTTTGCCCTGTTCAGCGGTGCCTTGCCATGGCGGTCTTTGCCCAGTTCAGCAGTGCTTTGCCATGGCGGTTCTGGACTGTTCAGCAGTGCCTTGCCATGGCGGTCTTTGCCCTGTTCAGCGGTGCTTTGCCATGGCGGTTCTGGACTGTTCAGCGGTGCCTTGCCATGGCGGTCTTTGCCCTGTTCAGCGGTGCTTTGCCATGGCGGTTCTGGACTGTTCAGCGGTGCCTTGCCATGGCGGTCTTTGCCCTGTTCAGCGGTGCTTTGCCATGGCGGTTCTGGACTGTTCAGTGGTGCCTTGCCATGGTGGTTCTGATACAGACATTGGTGTGTGGCATGACGTTCTCTACACTGGGCATTGGTGTGTGGCATGACGTTCCATCATTGCCCAGCAGGGCTGTGGCAGCCGGGGCCCTCCAGGGCACTGACTCCGGTGGTGGTGGTGGTCTCCTGACCAGTGACGATACTTGGGCCCTCCTGGGCTGTGACTCTGGTGGTGGTCTCTGGACCAGTGACGATACTTGTGCCCTCCTGGGCTGTGACTCTGGCAGTGGTCTCTGGACCAGTGATGATACTTGTGCCCTCCTGGGCTGTGACTCTGGCGGTGGTCTCTGGACCAGTGACGATACTTGTGCCCTCCTGGGCTGTGACTCTGGCGGTGGTCTCTGGACCAGTGACGATACTTGTGCCCTCCTGGGCTGTGACTCTGGCGGTGGTCTCTGGACCAGTGACGATACTCGGGCCCTCCTGGGCTGTGACTCCGGCGGTGGAACAGGCACCACTGGTATTGGAGGCTTTTTGGCTGAGGCGCTACGACGGGACTGATGAATTGGAGGGGGGGGGGCAAAAAGGTAAACTTTACAGAGGGACAGTTTCTGACGAACACTGGGATGGGTAGCTGGAGGGGGTCTGGGAGTGGAGGAACAGAAGGTGGTTGTAGGAGGTGTCACTGGTGTTTTGGGTGCAGGTGCAGGTACTGGAGGCTATAGTGAGGTGGATGGATGTTGGGTGAGTGATTGCCGGCGTTTGTGTACTTTGGGAGGGGGCGTCACAGACACACTGGGAGAGGACACAGGGGATGTGTAAATGTCAGTGGAGGTGGTGAGTGCAGGTGAGCGGCGTGTGGTGCTGGGTGTCCTTGTGCGATTCATGGTGCCTGTAGATGTGGTGCATGCAGGTGTGTGTGTAGACAAGACTGGGAGGGAGGAGGGAGAAGAGGAGGAGGGAGACACAGTGGAGGCAGTGGATGTTGCTGTGTCTGTATGTGGGTGAGGCTTGCGTGAGTGCCTGTGGGTTGTGTGGTGCCTATATTTGCTTGAGCTACGTGTGTGTGTTGACTTGTGTGCATGCTGGTCTGTAGGTGTGCTTGGGATGGGCTGGGGTACAGGAGATTGGGTCTGGGAGGAGGAAGTTGGAGGGGGGAAGCTAGACACAGGGACAATGGCTGCCATCAGTGCTGAGGCCAGAGATTGCAGGGTTCGCTGAAGGACAGCCTGACCAGAATGAATGCCCTCCAGGAATGCATTAACATGTTGCAACTCTCGTTCTACACCCTGGATGGCATTCACAATGGTAGACTGCCCAACAGTGAGTGACCTGAGGAGGTCAATGGCCTCCTCACTGAGGGCAGCAGGGGTGACTGGGGCAGGGCCTGAGGTGCCTGGGGCGAAGGTGATGCCCACCCTCCTGGGTGAGAGGGCACGGGCGAACGCTGAGGGGCTGCTGGGAGGGCGGTGCTGGTAGGGGATGTGGCGGCTCGGCTATACCTGTAGAGGTGGGGGGCACAGATGGTGCCGCCACCACAGGGGAGCCCCTATCGGCGAACGAGTCCGTGTTGCTGCTTGGTGATCCGGTGGCCGACGGGAAGCTCCCCTCACCCTCTGTTCCACTGGTGCATTCAGAGTCCGTGGTGTGGCCCTCCATGGCCATGTGGGATGCAGCTCCCTCGTGCTCCGGTGCCACTGTACCTCCGCCTGTTGATGCTGATGTACAAAAGGACAGGGAGAGCAGAAAAAGGGGGGAGACAGAAGAAAGAGGGTTTTAGTGCGTGGATTACCGCTACCGTTGGCGGACAAGACAGACGCAGCAGCCCCCTGCATTACGCCGTGCTCCTGCCCTCTGCACATGCAATTTCTGGGATATGGCCTACATGGCAATGGTGGACATCTGCGCACATGGATGCCACAGGGACCTCGACTTGGCACTCTGCTGAGGTGGAGTAGAGTGCCACATGGCCTACATTACGGAGGGGCCTTGCCTACCTAACTCGCCCTGGCCTAGGGACACCCACAGCCCACCTCCCCCAGACACCTCCACTGCACGCAAACTCAGCAGAATGAGAGTGTACTCACCCCCTTTTGTCTGCTGTGATGCCCTCAAGCGCCCATCCAACTCCGGGTAGGCCACCGCCAGGATCCGGAACATCAGGGGGGTCATGGTGCGACGGGCACCCCTCCCACGTTGGGAGGCCATCCCCAGCTGAGCCTCCGCCGTCTTCTTGCTGCAGCGGCAAATGTCCTCCCATCTCTTACAGCAGTGGGTGCCCTGTCTCTGGTGGGCCCCCAGGGTCCGGACCACCTTGGCGATGGCTGCCATATGTCCCTCTTCTGGTGGGCGCTGACCTACATGACATGCACAAGGGAAGAGGAACAGTCATTACCAACTGCACTGTCGCTGTGAGTGGCCCCCTCCCTACTCTGGCCATGTGGCCCATTCATTCCCATGCATTGTTGTTCTATGAACTCTGCCCCCTTCCCTCTTCCAACCAGCCCTCTACACCCAGGCCTAGCCCATACAACGTGCTCCCTGTGCACTAACCTGTTGGTCTGGAGGACCGTAGAGTAGCGTGTACTGGGGGAGGACCCCGTCTACCAGTTTCTCCAACTCCTGTGGAGTGAAGGCAGGGGCCCTTTCCCCAGACGCAGCAGCCATCGTCGCTTCCAGACCGAGGTCACAGCAGCACTAGCAGTGTAGGTCCTCTCCTGTCGAAGGTCAGGTATCTAGTGATTGAACAGATAGAAAATGGCGGTCACGTCCGCGGCGGTGACGTCCGCGGCGGTGCGCATCATCACCGCCAGCGCACCTGTTCATTGGCTCCTGGGACCCATGGGGTCCAATGTTAACCAATGCAGAATTGCGCCGCGGTCTACGACCACCTACCGCGACGGTGTGCAACGCCAGCGCAGTTACCCCACAATCCCATTGTCCCAGTTTAGAGGTCAGGCAGCCGCCATTTCAGGGGCAGAAATGGCTTAATTTACCTCTGCGTCACAATTAGCTAGGCCTACACTCAACACACATACAGGAAGGGTTTTGTGAGTGGTGTAGTCTTCTGTGTAACTGTGGGTACATACCTCTGAGTTGCTTGACTCTGTGGTCGCTGTTGTCCTTCCTAGGCGCCGTCCGCTGGGACATATGAGAAGATGGCGGAATCCTCCGGTGTACCGACCGCTGGTGGACCTGTTGACAATGGAAGAGAGACATGTCATCATCACCTACCGGTTTGACCGTGCCACAATCCAGGAACTATGTACCCAGTTGGAGCCTGACCTGATGTCACCAATCCGCCATCCGACTGGAATCCCCCCTGACGTGCAGGTGCTGTCAGTGCTCCATTTCCTTGCAAGTGGGTCTTTTCAGACAACAGTGGCCATGGCATCAGGGATGTCCCAGCCTCTGTTTTCCAACGTGTTGTCCAGAGTTCTGTTTGCCCTGCTGAAACACGTAAGGAGATACATCATTTTCCCTAAGGTGGAGGATTTGCCTACAGTGAAAGGTGATTTCTATGCCCTTGGACATATCCCCAACGTCATAGGTGCCATTGATGGCACCCATGTAGCTCTGTTCCCCCCCCCCACAGGAGTGAACAGGTGTACAGGAACAGGAAGAGTTATCATTCAATGAATGTCCAGATGGTCTGTTTGGCTGACCAGTACATCTCGCAGGTAAATGCCATGTTCCCTGGCTCAGTGCATGACGCCTACATCCTGCGGAATAGCAGCATCCCTGATATGATGGGTCAACTCCAGAGGCACCGTGTATGGCTACTGGGGGACTCTGGTAACCCCAACATTTCCTGGCTTTTGACCCCAGTGAGGAATCCCAGGACCAGGGCAGAGGAACGGTACAATGAGGCCCATGTGCGGACTAGGAGGGTGATCGAACGCACCTTCGGCCTCCTGAAGGCCAGGTTCAGGTGCCTCCATATGACAGGTGGTTCCCTATTCTACTCACCGAAGAAGGTGTGCAACATCATCATCGCCTGCTCCATGCTCCATAATTTGGCTTTGCGACGCCAGGAGCCTTTGCTGCAGGAGGATGATCCAGATGACGGTGTTATAGCAGCTGTGGAGTATGTGGAGCCTGTGGACAGTGATGAGGATGAAGCTGAGGAAGAAGACAACGACAACAGGGAGTCAGTCATACAGCAATATTTCCAGTGACACACAGATGAGAAAATGTTCTTGTTTTAGCATTATCTTAACTTTCACATGTCTCCCTCTGTCCTGTTTCTAGATTTGAATCACTATTTGGTAACTGAGTTGTACCCTTCCATTACGGTTTCACAGGTGTGGTTACCTACGTGTCAACTGCTTGCATCCTTCAAGGGCTTGTGATGTGCGACATAGGTATGTTAGCCTTACAATCGTAAACCCATTATGACACTGTCATTGATAATACATATTTACTAAATCACAGACTGACTCCAGATTGTTTTGTGTTTCAAGGGTGTTTATTGAAGTGCTCAGAAATGGGAGGGGGTTGTAAAATGGTGAGGGGTGATGGCGGAGGAATGTCCATGGCAGAGTGCAGTCTATTAGTCTCACAGGTGCACTGCCCATCTGGGCATAGGAAGTGTAGCTGGGGCAGTTTAAGTATGGACAGGGTAACAAAGTGGGACAGTGGGATGACAATCAGGGTGGTCTCATTTCCTGGCGGGGTCTTGCCATCTTGCTCTGCCCTGTTCCTGGATCTCAGGGACCACTTGCGGGTTGGTTGTCCGTCTGCAGGCGGTGGGGTGCTGGTGTGTTGGTCCTGTGGCGGGGCGTCCTGTCCACTAGCGCCGGCGGAGGTGGTGGGCATTTCATCGTCCTGGCTAGTGTCAGGGGCCCCTTGGAGTGCCACGGTGTCCCTCAAGGTCTGCTGTATGTCCTTCAGCACCCCTACGATGGTGCCCAGGGTGGAGCTGATGGTCCTGGGATCCTCCCTGAACCCCAAATACAGTTCGTCCTGCAGGCGCAGGGTCTCCTGCAACTTGTCCAGGACCGTCGCCATCGTCTCCTGGGAGTGGTGTTATGCTCCCATGATGGAGGATAGGGCCTCGTGGAGAGTGGGTTCCTGTGGCCTGTCCGCCCCCTGTCGCACAGCAGCCCTCCCAGTTCCCCTGTGTTCCTGTGCCTCCGTCCCCTGGACCGTGTGCCCACTACCACTGCCCCCAGGTCCCTGTTGTTGGTGGGGTGGCGGGTTAGCCTGGGTTCCCTGTAGTGGTGGACACACTGCTGATTGATCTGTCCTGGGTAGGGAGGTTTGGGCCCTCTGGGTGGGTGCTGTGCTGGTGTTTCCAGAGGGTGGAAGGTCGGTGTTGGGCTGTGCCTGTGCAAGGGGAACCGACTGTCCCGAGGCCCACGATGGTCCGGGCTGGTCATCAAGATCCAGTAGGGCAGAGCTGATCTCATCACTGTGGGCCTCTTCTGGGGGTGGACTGGTGTTGTCTGGTCCCTCTGGTGTGGTGACGGGCCTTCGGGTTCCTGCAGGGGCATAAGAGCATGATTATTGCATGTGTGTGTAATGGTGTGCAATGGGTGGGTGTTTGTGTACCCCAGTGCAAGCATTCCTGTGTGTGGGTTTGTGTGATGATGGTTGAGGGGGGGTTCTGGGTATGTGCAGTGGCATGCTTTAGTGAGGGGTGTCCATGCTTAGTTGTGTCATGCAGGGCTTGGTGTTGGGATGTGTGGTTTGTGTTATGGGTAGATTAGTGAGGAGCTGGAGTGATAGGGGAGGGTGTGAGGGTGTGTGATAACATGCAGGTAGGGTGGGGGATATGATAGTTAAGATTTGACTTACCAGTGTCCCATCCTCCACCGACTCCTCCTAGGCCCTCAGGATGCATGATGGTCAAGACTTGCTCCTCCCATGTTGTTAGTTGTAAGGGGAAGAGGTGGGGGTCCGCTGCCAATCCGCTGTACTGCGATGTTGTGCCTGGAGACCGTTGAACGCACCTTCCCCCGTAGGTCGTTCCACCTTTTCCTGATGTCCTCCCTATTTCTTGGGTGCTGTCCCACTGCGTTGACCCTATCCACTATTCTGCGCCATAGCTCCATCTTCCTGGCTATTGATGTGTGCTGTACCTGTGAGCCAAATAGCTGTGGCTCTACCCGGACGATTTCCTCCACCATGACCCTCAGCTCCTCCTCGGAGAAGCGGGGGTGTCTTTGGCGTGACATGGGGTGGTGTAGGTGATGTGTGGGGTGGTATATGTGGTGATGAGTGTAGTGGTGTGTGGTGTTTTGTGCGTGGATGTTGTGTGGGTGATGGTGTTGTGTGCCTCTGTGTGATGGAGTTGTCTATTCTGTGCTCTCTCTCTGGCCTTTATTTCGTGATTTTTTTGTCGTAGGGGTTTGTGGGTGATGTGGATGTGTGTTTTATATTGTGTTGGGTGTGTGGGAGTGGTGTTTGTATGTGAATCAGGTGTGTGTATTTTGAATTGTCCAATGTGGCGGTGTTTTGGAGATGTGTGTGTATTTTGAGCGCGGCGGTGTGTACCGCCAATGGAATACCGCGGTTGAAAGACCGATGCGTGGATTCGTGGGTCGTAATAGCATGGGCGTGTTTCTGTTGGCATGGAGGTGGCGGATTTGTTTCCGCCAGTTTATCACTGACCTTTGATGTGGTGGTGTTGTGTGGGTGTCTGAATTTTGGCGGATTCCAAGATGTGGGTCATAGTAGCTGTGGTGGAATACCGCCGCCGCAGCGGTGTATTGGCGGTCTTCTGTACGGCGGTAAGCGCCTTTTACCGCCAATGTTGTAATGACCCCCAAAATGTGGGTAGGGCTGAGTATCACCTAGTTGCCTTGCCACTCCCTGAAGCTCGGCTGTCCAGCACTGCCTGGCGTTCCCAACCACATTCTTGTGGCCCACGGCAAGGATGTTTCTTACATTTGCTGGCTTTCAGCCAGAGTGGCGCCCAGGATGGGTTGTGGCCGGGGGAGCCAGGTATAGAGTGAGGAGCGTAAATCATCTGGCAGGGCCAAGATGCAAGCTGGCCCTCCCATAGAAAGACCAGCTTGAAGGGGTGTCACCTGCATAGAACTCCTCTTTGGAGCGCAGGAACCCAGGAACCGTTTTAAATTCCCTGCTGCTCTGAATGGTGATGAGTGAGATGTCCTGAAAGAGTCCAATGTTGTGACCACAGAAATTAACAGGTTGTTTGGCTCTGGCTTTCTTCAAGATGTCCTCCTTGGTTTGAAATTCATGTACGCAGGCTAAAATGTCTGGTGGTTTGGCGTTTGGGCCCTCAGGCTGGCCAAGCCAATGTACTGTATCCTGCCAAAGTTCAGCATCTTCTGCCCACCCCGGGATGCAGCAGAAAAGTGCCTGTATGTATCCTTAGAGCACACGGGGACCCTGCTAAGGTGGATATTATTGCATTGGGATCTATTCTCAACGTCCTCCGACTAGGCTTGAAGGTCGTTGTGTTGCTTATGGAGGCGAATGATCTCATGTTGCAGCATTTCTACCTCCTTGGCTCTCACGGTTTCCTAGTCCTCCAGGGTGGAGACCCACTCTCCAACCGAGGACAAGTCTTTTCTTAACTCCAGCATATCCTGGTGCTTCAAATTGAATTCAAAAGCTAAAGAAAATAAAAGGAGACCAGAAGAGGTCAAATGAAATCATTAATTATAATCTTTAAGCAGAGAGAGGACTCACCTTGCATTCCGTCTTGTATCTCATTGCCTCAGGCATGCTGGGAAGGGAAAGCCTCAGCCTGTAAAGCCACGCCTTGACCCTGGAGCTTTCCAACCCTCAAAGAATTAGTGAGTAATGCAGCATCGACCTCCTTTGTTGGCTGAAAATAGACAGCTTTACACATCAGGACCCAGGACCTGCAGGTTTCACAGCTAAGGAGTGTAGTGTATATTTTTAGAGATGCTGTCTGTAGTCTCTTGTGGTGTGAGTGAATTAGCTCTTCAACCCTGACATTGTCTTAGTGGGTGATTAGCTGCACTATACAAATCAATATAAAAAAACATAACATCTCAAATGTTCAGGCTCTTCGTGCCAGCTCAGGTCTTTGCCGTTGGGTGCCAGTCATCGCCTCGATTACACTTGCATGGTTCAACTTGTGCTTTCATTCAGTTGATAGAGCCCTTCTGGAAGCTCCCTTTTCAGGTACCTTACCTCAAGTATGCTTTGACGTTTGGCTGGCTCAGGGTTTATCAGAATGGGAATGGGGAGACTCTTTGGGCCTCATTTATGAGGCCCTTTTGACACACTGTGCAACTGGAGCATATTTAGTTTATGCTCCCGTGGCACAGAATGCCATCCCATATTTACAAGGCCACTCAAAGCCACCTTGCGTGGCGTTTCATGGCTTTGTAAATATGGACCCTTTTACACATAAAAGTGAGTGAAAGTGGCATTCCATGGGTGTTGCTGTGGGTGTTCCCATACAACACCCATGGAACGCTAGGGAATCTGACGCATTATCAGATTTACAAGTCTGGGAAGGCGTCAGATTCACATGCCACCACAGAGGTCGTATAGAAATGATGTAACAGCAGAAAAATCTTTATTTCTCCCCGTTTTTTCCTTTTTCTATGTGTGCTGCATTCTTCAGCACTCATAGAAAGAGGAAAACACCTCTCTTGAATGTTCTTGTGGAGGAGGGTGTCCCTTCTTGCACAAAAACAATCACCCCCACAACGCAGGCATCCTTGCACCATGATGTAAGGGTGCCTGCATTGGCACTAGGGAGCAATTTGTGTGCCAGCGCAGAGGGAGAGGACAGAAATGCGCTGTAACTTGTGGATACAGTGGATTTCTGCCCTTTCCCGGGGGCGCAGGGAAGCGCAGCCAGACACTTGATGTGCCGCCCTGCACCACGGGGCTTGTAAATAAGCCCTTTTATGCACAGGTTTGGTAGGCACATTTGAAAACTAAACATCTGGGTGAGTCCAGGGTGGTGTGCTTTACATGCACTCCACACCATTTTCTTACCCACAATGCTCTGCAAACCTCCAACTTTGTTTGAAATCACATTTTCTCTGAATTTTTGTGATGGAACTTTCCGGAATCCACAAAAATCCTACTACCCAGCATTGTTGCATCTATACCAATAACAATTCTGCCCCACTTGTTACCCTAAATTATTTTTATTTTTTTTCACACTGCCCTTTTGGACCCACTTTGGTTCCCTCTCAATTTCGACATTTTTTTGGCCCTTCCCTGTCACAGGCACTTGGCTCACCTACACAAGTGATGTATCATTTTTATCGGGAGACAGAGGGCAACGTTGGGTGGTAGGAAATATATGCAGGTGCGGTGATCCCACACAGAAATGTGAGAAAAATACAATTTTGTAGCTAAATTGGAGGTTTGCTGAGGATTTCGGGTAAGAAAACACTGGGGGATCCATGCAAGTCACACCTCTCTGGACTTCCTCGGGTGTCTAGTTTTCAGAAATGTCTGGGTTTGGTATGTTTCTCTAGTTGACTGCTGAGCCCAGGACCAAAAACGTAGGTGCCCCAACAGGTAGTTTTGTAATAGATAATTTTGATGTGTCCATGTTGTGTTTTGGACCATTCCCTGTCAGAGGAACTAGGCCTACCCACACAAGTGAGGTATCATTTTTATCAGAATTGGGGGAATGCTGAATCGAAGGAAGTTTGTGGCTCCCCTCAGATTCCAGAACTTTGCAGCACCGAAATGTGAGGAAAAGGTGTTTTTTAGCCACATTTTGAGGTTTGCAAAGCATTCTGGGAAACAGAACCCAATGAGAGCTGAGGTACTGGGTTTTTCAGAACCGGTACTGATCCGGTAACCCAGCGGTGCCAGGGTACACCCAAAGACCTCGGGTACTTTCCTGATTCAGACCACAGAAACTCAGAGTCTTCTAGGTGAAGTCAAAGATCGAATTTATTGGCTGCAACCAAGTAACAAGCGTCCTAGAAGTACAACAGCACGGTTTGTATGTTCTCAGGAGACTGTTCTTCAATGCAAAGTCAGGTTTCCTTATTTACAGTTTTTTAAGCTTCAGGCAAACATTCTTGACATTTTGGTTGGTCATTCACATGTTTTCACTACAAAGGAAAAAACAGTGTCATGATGAAACCTCATATTTCATGTCATCCAACCCATAATAAATTACCCGGCAAGGCCTAGTATTTTACATCAGATAAGTGTGGACCCCCAATAAAAACGGGCACCTCCCCCTCGTAAAGTAAGAAGAAGAAAAGAGCAGGTGCAGGTGGGAGCAAGATTAGGCAGGGTGTGTGAGCGATAATAAGGGTTTTATGGCATGGTGTGCCTTGATGCTATCTGATTCGGCCACTGGGGACTGACCAAACAGGTTTGGCCTGAGGCAATGGTTCCATCTTGCCCAGGTCAGAGAAAAGTCAATCAAGGTGTACGTGTCCTTGGAATCAAATCTGACTGTATTATAAGCCTATGTGAGGGCAACTTTTAAAAATGGCTGCCGTGTATAAAATGGGAGCCACGAGTGCAGGACGAAAATGGCGATTTCGAGGTGAAAACGCTGCTGGAATTGAGCGAAAATGCTTATGCTTAGTGTACTAGTCATTATCGGTCTTTTGATACTAAAATCGTACTGCTGTGGCAAAGTAAATTACATGGGTCCAGAATTTTTAGAACCACAAACCCTCCTTTTGCCCTTACATAGGCAATAAACCTATTCTCATGCTAATCTGAGTCCAGGTCTATGTTTCTAAAGTCGTTGAGATGTTGCTGTAACATCATCCTAGTATTTAGCTCGTCTCTTGGTGCAGGTTTCCTTATGCATGATGTAACACAGAGGCCACATATCGCAGGAGCACACTGCACGCATAGACAGAACAGGAAAAGAATGGCCAAGATCATCCCAATGACCATCAGAATCTTCCATCCCCATGCTGATATCAGTTCCCAGAACCATCCCATTAATGACCAATCTCCTCTATCTAAATGAATAGATTCGTAAATTCTATGCAGTTTGGAGATGGCCTGGTATACTGTTGGAGCGTTATCTGGGACAAAAACACAGCAACTCGATTGGATCAATGTACATACTCCACCCCGGTCTGCAAGTATGACATCTAATGCGAATCTGTTCTGAAGGGTCATAAGACGATCCGACTGGAGCTCAGCAGTCAAGTTACCAAGGGCACCAGCGGTTTCAGTCACGGTGGATTTAACCACTCTTATCAATTGCCTTATGCTCCTGCTGTTACCTATTTGTCCCCAGAACGGCAGAAAACCCTTTACGAAGTCCCCAAATTCTTGTCCTGCAGTGTCTTCTTCACTGAAGACGCCTCTAACTATCCTTGTCTTGTGGTAATCTGCCGCTGCTGTGTAGGTAGGGGGCAACAGGAACGAAACGAAGCATGTGCCCGAAAAGTCAGGGGGCAACCATGTAAAGGCTCTATCATGGCAGATGAAATAGGTACCCTTAGCTGCCAAGAGCGGAGGGGAGGTCTGAGATGCGAAGACATATGTCTCAGTACAGACGCTTTCCCCTAGCTGAGCTCTGGGATTCTTGCCAGTACCTTGCAGACACAGGTGACCCTGATGGGGTACAACCCAAATCAGGGAAGATATCTTAGCTTGCTGTTTCTCACTCATTGTGGCTTCATATCCGGTCATGTTCCATCCTATATATGCTATTGTCTCATCTCTGGGGATAGTCTCGTAGAAGATATTGTCCTTCATCATGTCTATGATACCTTTAACTAAAACATTTTTCTTAGGGTTGTCTTCCGCAAAACGTAGGGGGTAGTGTGCATAGATGAATATCGTTCTGAATGCCCACACGGAACCATTGTGGCTGAAAGGCAGGATCAGATAAGGGATACCTTTATCTGCTGTGTGAGGCATAAGGCCACACACCCAACAGTTAGTTGTATTTATCACTAGTTGGTGTTGGTGCAAAAGCTGGATGAAGGAGTTATTAATGAACTCTAGTCTCCTAGCAGATTCATGTTTAGGGAGGAGTTGAAAAGAATGTGGGGAAACAGTGGAAGGAGGAGGTGTAGACGAGGTAGTGGGTGCCAATATCACGTTAAAACAGAATAAAACATATCCTATAAAAAACATAAGTATACTAAATAACATAAAAATGCACAGCAGCAAAAACCGTTTCCTGGTTATCGTTTCACATATTCTCTTCTTAAAACTCAGTCTTTCAACATGTTCTCCATTTTGGAAAGATTCCATCCTCTAACCGTTGCTGTTCGTGGCGGTTGGTTTACTTCACTTAGGAGTGTTCTGAATGTTCCAGGCTGCCCTAGAACAAACCAGACCTGTAGACCTTGTGTCCACAGGCTACCCCCCTAAGTCTTTTCAGCCACGATCCTACAGCTGAACCCGATGGAGGTTCGAAAAACACAAAAAAACAAAAAGTCATTCAAAAATAATTTTCCATATTGGAGAACTTTGCTAAAGGGAAGAAAAGTAAACTGTTTTATTTGTCCTTTATTCTTGGTCTTAGATTATAACGGTTAGTCCCAGGTATCGTGTGGTCCTGAAAAAGGAGTTCAGGTTCTGTAGTGTCCAATCGAACTGACGGTGATACTGCTAATTGTAAAATGTCATCACTTTCTTTCTCAGTGAGTGTTCCTTTTATTCGTGCATCGCTGAAAGGCAGAAAACGTGGCACGGTTTCAGTCTCTGAGTCGGCGACACCTTCCTGGACCCACCGGTCATATGGCAGAGGTAGGGATATCCTTTTGCAATGGGTCCCATGGATCCAGTGTTTCTTCCCTTCTACTCGAACAGCTGATCTTGTGGAGAGAAGAACGAGGTGCGGTCCGGTCCACCTGGGCTGCTCGTTTTTGGTTCGCTGAAAGTTCTTTATTAAAACCCAGGATCCAGGCTCAATGGGATGACCTGGAGATTCAGAGACCGGAGGCAGGGTGTCGTGGACCTGTTGATGTAAAACACGCAATTTAGCCGTCAATTCATACAGATAGTCAAGCAAAACAGGATGCTCTATCTCGCTAAACTTCTTGGGCCTGGGCACTCCCCATATATTGGCCGGGCGGCCAAAGACTATTTCATAAGGACTAAGTTTCACTCGTGAATGCACAGTCATTCTGGTTGATAGGAGTGCTAAGGGTAGAGCGTCAGGCCATTTAAGACCAGAGCTCGCTTGTATCTTGGCCAATTTTAGCTTTAGAGTGCCATTATAGCACTCCACTAATCCAGCTGATTGGGGGTGATTTGCAGTGTGAAACTTTTGGTTTATGCCTAGCCCTTTGCATACTTTCTTCATCACTTGACCCACAAATTCACTTCCATTGTCACTCCAGATCATTCTCGGCATTCCGAATCTAGGGAAGAACTCTTTCACAAGGGCTTTGGCTGTGGATAGCGCAGTATTGTCTTTTAGGGGATAGGCTTCCACCCATCTTGAAAAGGCACAAACAACAACGAGTACGTATTTTAAGTTGTTGCACCTCTCCATGTGGATGAAATCTAGCTGCAAAACCTCAAACGGATACGTAGGAGGTGCAAAATGACCAGCTGGAGTTGGGGTTCCTCTACCAGGGTTGTGTTTCAGGCATACCATGCAATTTTTAACCACATTTTCTGCGCACTTGGGAATTCCTGTATTTTGCCATACTGGGGCCAACAACTTACAAATCCCTTTCACACTGATGTGAGCCATTCCATGAGCCATTGTAACCACTGCAAGCACATACGCATCGGGTAGCAACCATCTCTGATGTTCTGACAACTCGACCCAACAACCATTCGCATCCAATTTACCCGTACTTTCTCTCCACACACTCAATTCTCTCTCTGTGGCTTCAGCTTGAATCGATTTCACGCTTTCTATCGTGTCTTCACACATTCCAACATCACCAATCCATCATGCAGGGCCCGCAACATACATTCAGCTCATCACATTCCTTGCCGTCTCTTTTGCGACCTCGTCAGCAAATGCATTCCCACGACCAACATCATCAGTCACCTTTTTATGTGCGCTACACTTCACAATCGCAACTTGCAACAGTAAAGTAAGTGAATCAAGGAGCTCATTTACCAACTGACCATGCTGTATTTTAGTTCCATGCGAGGTCAGGAACCCACGTTCCTTCCACAAACGCCCAAAACTATGGGCCACACCAAACGCATATTGGCTATCGGTATAGATAGTCACTTTCATTCCTTTTGATACTGTACATGCTCTTGTTAGGGCTATTAACTCAGCTGCTTGGGCTGAATTGTGTGGGATACGTGCAGCTTCAACAATCGTACACAAAGTTGTCACAGCATACGCCGCAGTCGTGTCACCATTCGGGAGCTTAAAGCATGAACCATCCACCCACAAAGTACCATCACTCTTTGCAAGGGGAGTGTCCAGAAGGTCTATTCTCCCTTTCGTTTCTTCTTCTGTTCTATGGAGACAATCATGTTGTTCAGAAGTATCTAACTCCGTCACAATTGGCAATAACGTAGCTGGGTTAAGTGTAGTGCATCTTTTTATATGTACATGGCTCGCTAACAATGTCAACTCGTAACCTGACAATCGAGCACTAGTTAAATGCTGTGTCTTGGTTCTGTTTAACAACGTGTCCACTGCATGTGGAACCATTACGATTAATGTGTTATTCATCACTAAACCAGCAGACTGTCGGATAGAAACAGCAGCTGCCGCTGCCGCTCTTAAGCAGCTCGGTAGTGCCTTAGCTACTGGGTCTAAGGTTGAAGAGAAATAGGCGCATGGACGCTCCCTGTCTCCAAACTGTTGTGTCAAAACTGCTAACGCACAACCTTCTTTCTCATGGACCTACAATGTAAAAGGCTTGCTGTAGTTGGGGGTACCCAACACAGGAGCTGAACATAATGCATCACTTAATTCGACAAAACTTTTCTGACAATCTTCAGACCAAGGGACGGGATTTGGTGTATCTTTACAAGTTAATGCCACCAAGGGTTTGGCTATTAACGAAAAATTAGGTATCCATTGTCTGCAATATGATGTAATACCCAAGAAAGCACGCACTTCTCTCTGTGTTCTTGGCACACTCATTGCTGCAACAGCCCTGATTCTTTCTGGGGTCAGTTGCCTTCCCTCCTTCGAAAAGAGATGACCTAAATAGGTCACTTCTTTTTGACAATACTGTAACTTTGAAAGGGATTCTTTGTGGTGTAAATCAGACAAATGACGCAATAATGACAATGTTGCTTCTTTGCAGATCTCCTTAGTATCTGCAGCAACTAGCAAATCATCGACATATTGAATGAGAGGGGCGCCATCAGATAACATAAGAGTGTCAAGCTGTGCTTTCAAAGCCTGACTATAGATAGATGGACTTTCACAATAGCCTTGAGGAGCTCTCTTAAATCTGAAGCTTCGTCCTCCCAAATTGAAGCCAAAAATTTCCCTGCTCTCTTCTGCAATAGGGATGCTGAAGAAAGCATTTTTCAGGTCTATCACTGAAAACCAAGTGGCTGAAGCTGGAATCATTGTCAACAATGCAGTGATATCGGGGACGACTGGAAACTGTGGCACAACTATTTTGTTCACCTCTCTAAGATCAATTACAAACCTATAAACAGGTGGCTGAGTAGGGTCAGTATGCTTCAAGACAGGCAAAACAGGACTATTGCAAACGTTGCCTCTTGTCTCTTCAATTACATCCTTCTCAATCAGATCACAAATAATTGCTAACAACGCTTTTTCCCCTTCACTAGAGATCTTATATTGGGGAATACGTGGCATTTTAACATTGGCTTTTAATGTTATCACATATGGCTGAATTTCCAAAAGACCTACATCATTAGGTCCAGTAGCCCAAAGAGTATTAGGAAGAGACGAAAATTCTGGTGGAAATCTGTCCTTTGACAAATACATTGGTGAAACCACTTTCTTACCCAATGTGAGTTGCACTCCAGAAGGAGAGCAATACAATGTCGCATACAATCTCTTTAACAGATCTAATCCTAACAAGTTCTCGCCACAACCGGTCGTCAAAATAAGGGGTGTTTCAAATTTACAAGGTCCAACAGAAAGAGATATAGGGTTAGAAATCGGATTTCTAACTGGGGCGCCGGAAAACCCTACTGATACATTTGTTTCGCCGGACAAAGGTGCGCCAGGGAGTTTTGAGTGCATAATAGAACTCTTGGTAGCACCAGTATCCAACAGAAAAGGTTCTGACACACCTGATGCAATCACCTTAACATAAGGCCCACTCTGATCTACTGTAACTGAAACAACTCCCTCTCTTTGTCTATGGCTGTCCTAGCAATCATTACTGTCCAAATGCTCATCCTCTGTATAGTAATCATCAGTATAGTACTGAGCCGTCCTCCCAGATGCATTAACCTGTTGATCAAATCTGTTCATTGAGTTTTGAGGGGGGAATGGGCGCGCGCTCTGCGGAACATATCCACGTCCTCTTCTTCTAGGTGCTTGTGGAACACCTCGACCTCTTAAACCAGAAATACCATTTGCGCGCTGTAGCAAAGCAGGGCAACTATACTTGAAATGACCCTCTTCCTTGCAGTATGAACACTGATTGGGAGCTACTGGGATACGTGGTTGAGCATACTCGGTTCTTTGCGAGTTTCTCTGAAACGGTTGGGGCTGATAGTTATTCTGATAGTTGTTCTGATAGTTACTCTGTGCACCACTATTTTGACCACCACGTGGCGGGTACGCTTGTTGTAACAGAACCTTAGTTTTCAATTCTTTAGTTTTCTTCTCTACTCTATCTCTCTCATCTTTATCTCTATTTTCGTAGTACTGTGCAGTAGCCAATATCTGCGCTGAAGAGGAAACTGCCCAAGAACTTTCTGAATCTTTTAACTTTTTACACAACTCAGGAAGCAGATTATGCACAAATTTATCGACGAACAAACGTTGACCACCTTCCGTGCTCATATTTTGACCACTGTGGTCCACAAACGTTTCTCCAAACCTGGTGAAGAAATCTGATACCGTTTCTTCTTTCTTTTGCTTACATGCAGACAATTTATCCCAGTTTACACGCATCGCAGGCATTATAGTTTCCATGTAATCAATAATCCTACCAGGAAGCTCTGTCACTAAAGGCTCAGGTTTAGCACCACCAATTTGTCGGGCATCTGCAGCAGCAATATTAGCCCATGTGTCACCTAACTCTTGAGCATGGCCTGTATGGCGAATCTTTCCCCATAAAGGCTGTGGAACAACATTCCCAAACAACATGTCTATGTCAGCTAAATTCATAATGCAAGACCCCGCAGTCTGTGACAATTCCTTGTAATACCCTGTAGGATTCTTACGGGGATCAGGCAATGTCTGCTTAAGGGCTAAAACTTCAGCTCGCTTCCATGGAACGTGTACCCATACACGCTGGAAATGAGGCAGGACAGGTGGATTAGCATTTGGGTCCCCTTCCCTCCATTGTGGGGGAACTTCTCTGATGGGGTACTGTTTCCCTTTCTTTTTAGCAGAAGAATCATATTTAAACAATAACCTGGAAACACCTTCAGTCCTAAACGACAATAACATCGCAACTGCTTTCTCGACATCTGAACCCACAATCAAACCTGTCGCAAAATCAAACCGTACACGACACAACTTAGGCGGATTGGGCTCCAAACCATTTTCCTCTAAATCCTCAGAAAGAAAAGTACACATTTTCTCAAAAACGTATCTCTGTTTCGGTTCTTCCCACTGATGGAAGACATCCATAAAAGACTCTAGTTCATATCTCGCTGGTTCAGTAACCTATTTATGCGCCAAATAATTCAGTGTCTCTTTCTCCCTACCATCAGGCAATTGGCTACGCAATTGTTTACGCTCTGAAACTGGGGTCGTAGCTAATGACCCAAAGAGAGGGGATAAAAGACTAGTCACAGTGTTTGTCATTCTCTGACGGACAGAGGGAGAGGTTGACAAATGAACAGGAGGAAAAACAGAATGAGACAAGGCAGAGACAGAAGCAGTGTCAGAAAAAATACCAGGAGTGGTAGTCGCTATAGTAGTCAAAGTTGTAGGAAGTAAAGGCAGAGCAGATGTCAAAGCCGGTGGCCCTTGAGGAGGCTGCACCGGAGGAATAGGAACCAACTGAAGAATAGCTGGGGGTGCTGTGGAGGAGCAGGAGGCAATGCAACCACTGGTTGTGCAACTAGAGGTTGCGGAGGTGCCGTGGCATTCTGCGCATAGGGTGGTGGCGAACTTAGCAAATGCGACATTAGGGGATCTTTTTCAGAGTCTTTTGCTGCATCTTGCTGAGGAGGCGGCAAAACTGGATAGCATTTATCTACTGTCATTTTATGTTGCCTATGCAACTGCTCATTCAACTGTTCTACTTCGTTATCTTTAAACTGTATAGCAGCTTGCATAATCGAAATACCTTTTTCTCTCTTATTTTTCTTAGCTAATTTAATTTCCTTTTGCTTGGCTTCCTTACGCCATAAGCGGAAAGAATCAAACATTGCCGGCCGGGCTTTCTTCTTAAAAAGTCTAACTTCGAGGTTATCTAAGATTTCTGTGTCAAAGCTACCATTTTGGGGCCATTTTAAAACACAATTTTTTCTGGTGTAACGGATCCATACTTCATTATATGTGATGGGGCCTACTCCGTGCTTCACATATAGTTCATAGGTTGGAGTTCCAATCGGAGGAACCGGACATGAGTCCTCCAACCGGGAGTCCCTTTTACAACCAAGACAAAACAAATTTCCAAGTCTGCTAAGACCAGGCATCTTCGCTCACTAGTCTAGCTTCAAACTTCAAAGGATTATCGTTTACGATAGTCTCGTGAATACACGAGTCCTTCGGCTTTGGTACTTGCAAGTTCCAAATCAAAGTGATCCCGAAGGGATACCAAACCAAATGTCCAACTAAGGACCAAATCAAGTGTCCAACTAAGGACTGGGAGACGCTCCACTTATACTTAACTGAAAATATCGATGACGTCACCAGAAGACTCGTCTTATTGTTTCGCTCTACCAAACATCAAGGGTCCAAATCAGGGCGATAGCCAGGGCAGCAGTCCTTCGTAGCCGTCGGGAAGCGGGGAACCTCGCAGCAAAGACTTTCGGACCACGTCGACATGCAGGGGTCGATGAAGTGGCGGCCTTCCTCCAGAATTTTCACACAAAGCTCCTCACGGACCTCAGGCTTGGACCGGTACCGCTGGTATCGCCCCACGTTGGGCGCCAACTGAGGTACTGGGTTTTTCAGAACCGGTACTGATCCGGTAACCCAGCGGTGCCAGGGTACACCCAAAGACCTCAGGTACTTTCCTGATTAAGACCACAGAAACTCAGAGTCTTCTAGGTGAAGTCAAAGATCAAATTTATTGGCTGCAACCAAGTAACAAGCGTCCTAGAAGTACAACAGCACGATTTGTATGTTCTCAGGAGACTGTTCTTCAATGCAAAGTCTGGTTTCCTTATATACAGTTTTTTAAGCTTCAGGCAAACATTCTTGACATTTTGGTTGGTCATTCACATGTTTTCACTACAAAGGAAAAAACAGTGTCAAGATGAAACCACATATTTCATGTCATCCAACCCATAATAAATTACCCAGCAAGGCCTAGTATTTTACATCAGATAAGTGTGGACCCCCAATAAAAACGGGCACCTCCCCCTCGTAAAGTAAGAAGAAGAAAAGAGCAGGTGCAGGTGGGAGCAAGATTAGGCAGGGTGTGTGAGCGATAATAAGGGTTTTATGGCATGGTGTGCCTTGATGCTATCTGATTCGGCCACTGGGAGAGGGACTGACCAAACAGGTTTGGCCTGAGGCAATGGTTCCATCTTGCCCAGGTCAGAGAAAAGTCAATCAAGGTGTACGTGTCCTTGGAATCAAATCTGACTGTATTATAAGCCTATGTGAGGGCAACTTTTAAAAATGGCTGCCGTTTTAAAATGGGAGCCACGAGTGCAGGACGAAAATGGCGATTTTGAGGTGAAAACGCTCCTGGAATTGAGCGAAAATGCTCATGCTTAGTGTACTAGTCATTATCGGTCTTTTGATACTAAAATCGTACTGCTGTGGCAAAGTAAATTACATGGGTCCAGAATTTTTAGAACCACAGAGCCCCACAAGTCACCCCATCCTGGATTCCCCTAGGTGTCTAGTTTTAAAAAATGGACAGGTTTGGTAGGTTTCCGTAGGTGCCAGATGAGCTAGAGGCCAAACTCCACAGCTAGGCTCATTGCAAAAAACAGGTCAGTTTTCATTAGAAAAATGTGATGTGTTCATGTTGTGTTTTGGGGCATTTCCTGTCGCGGCCACTAGACCTACCCACACAAGTGAGATACCATTTTTATCCGGAGACTTCGGGGAATGCTAGATGGAAAGAAATTTCTCAGATTCCAGAACTTTTCATCACCGAAATGTGAGCAAAAAGTGTTTTTTAAATTCATTTTGAGGTTTGCAAAGGATTCTGGGTAAGAGAACCTGGTGTGATCACCACATGTTACCCCATCCTGGGTTCCCTTAGGTGTCTAGTTTTAAACAATGCACAGGTTTGGTAGGTTTTCCTTGGTGCTGGCTGAGCTAGGGGACAAAATCCACAGCTAGGCACTTTCCAAAACACATGACAGTTTTCAAAGTAAAAATTTGATCTGTCCATGTTGCATTTTGGGGTGTTTCCTGTCGCGGGCGATAGGCCTACCAACACAAGTAAGGTGCCATTTTTATCGGGAGACTTGAGGGAACACTGGGTGGAAGGAAGTTTGTGGCTCCTCCCAGATTGCAGAACTTTGCAGCAGTAAAATGTTAGGGAAAAGTGTTTTTTAGACACATTTTGAGGTTTGCAAAGGATTCTGGGTGCCAGAACCTGATGAGAGCCCTGCAAGTCACCACATTCTGAATTTCCCTAGGTGTCTGTTTTTCAAAAATGTATAGGTTTGCTAGGTTTTCCTTGGTGCTAGCTGAGCTAGAGGCCAAAATCCACAGCTAGGCACTTTGCAAAAAACAGGTCAGTTTTCTTTGGGAAAATGTGATGTGTCCACGTTGTGTTTTTGGGGCATTTCCTGTTGCGGGCACTAGGCCTACCCAAACAAGTGTGGTATAATTTTTAATGGGAGACTTGGGGGAATGCTGGGTGGAAAGAAGTTTGTCTTTCCCTTTGGATTTCAGAACTTTCCATCACCGAAATGTGAGGAAAAACTGTTTTTATTTTGCCGAATGTTGAGGTTTGCAAAAGATTCTGGGTAACAGAACCTGGTGAGAGCCCCACAAGTCACCCCATTCTGGATTTCCCTAGGTGTTTAGTTTTAAAAAAAAGCACAGGTTTTCTAGGTTTCCCTAGGTGCAGGCTGAGTTAGAGGCCAAAATCCACAGCTAGGCACTTTCCAAAAAACACGTCAGATTTCAATGTAAAAATGTGATATGTCCATGTTGCGTTTTCTGTCCCGGGCACGAGGCCTACCCACAATCTAAAAATAAACTCTACTAAAAGATGTATTTTTAAATTGTGAGTTCAGGGATCCCAAACTCCACATGTCCATCTACTCTCTAGGGGAATCTACACTTTAATCATATTTAAAGGTAGCCCCCGTGTTATCCTATGAGAGAGACAGGCCTTGCAACAGTGAAAAACGAAGTTGGCACTATTTCATTGTCAGGACATATAAACTACATTACTATATGTCATACCTTATCCATACACTGCACCCTGCCCTTGGGGCTACCTAGGACCTACCTACCTTAGGGGTGCCTTACATGTAAGAAAAGGGAAGGTTTAGGCCTGGCAAGTGGGTACACTTGCCAAGTCAAATTTACGGTGTACAAATACACACACAGACACTGCAGTGGCAGGTCTGAGACATGATTACAGGGTTACTTGTGTGGGTGGCACAACCAATGCTGCAGGCCCACTAGTAACATTTGATTTACAGGCCCTGGGCACCTCTAGTGCACTTTACTAGGGACTTAACAGTAAAACAAATATGCCAATCATGGAGAACCAATTACGTACACATTTTAAACATGAGCATATGCACTTTAGCACTGGTGAGCAGTGGTAAAGTGCCCAGAGTAACAAAAACAGTAAAATCAGAGTCCAGCACACATCAACAACCTGGGAAACAAAGGCAAAATGGTAGGGGAGACCACGCCAAGGATGCCAAGTCTAACAATGAGCTATGCAGAGATAAACCGTGCCACTAAACATGACTCCAAATAACCAGCCAGGCATATAGTTCAATTCAAAGTGACCACAGGCTTTTTTTAGATATAAAGTAGCAGTTAGTAGATAGCTACTGAGACTGTCAACACTTTGCTATTCGTTCACAAGTGTATTCTATCATGCTGCATCTCGGATAGGTAGTAACTATTTTAATCATTATGGATCATCAGAAAAATTATTTTTGTAAGACACTGGAAAATCTATACTTTTACTGTGATTAGGGTTGAGATTTTGCTTGATTTTGATTTAGGAACCGGCATCCTAAAAAGGCTGTGCAAAACTGCAAGACTTCAAGTTCAAACCCTAGAAAAACTTATTGTAAACCATTGCACATTTCATGATGAGAATTCGTTTACTTTGCAAATATGATCACAAAATGCGGTTACTGCAAGTGTTTATAAGTGCATATCTTACATTTAGGACCTCATTACAAGTTTGAGTAAGTACCGACCCCATTGGAGCTACAAGGTCTACCAACATAGCGTAGGCCGGATCTTTCTCTTGAAAGCATGTGAAATCTCTGGTAGAAAAACCAAGAGAAAATAAGGCATTGCAAGAACAATAATACCTGGAGTCAGCAAGTCAATTTCTCAGGGAACCTCAGAGATCCACTTTCTGATCCCCCAGTAACTCTGGGCCTGATTTGGAGTTTGGCAGATGGGGTTACTCCGTCACAAGAGTGACGGCTATCCTGTCCACCGGATTATGATTCCATTATATCCTGCAGGAATCGTTAATGGCGGGTTGGATATCAGTCATGTTTGTGACGGAGTAACCTGCCCACCAAAGTCTAAATCAGGGCCTTGCTATCCTTGTAATTAATGGGACCCTAGATATCAGTAAATCCAAGGGTGCTGATTTTTAAGGTGGAATAACAGGCCACTCGTAACGATGGCCTTTGCAGAATAATCGAGGCAGTGGAAAATACAATTGCTCAAACTTGCTGTTTATTGTCACTAATTTTCAATTCGTCTTTGATATATAGTCAAGGTAATAAAGGAGTTAAGTGCTATAAATTTACACCTTTATATAGTTACCTTGATGGTACAGTCGTAGTCAATATTCTGTATTCAAGATTTTTGAGATAAACAAGACTACCAACCTCAGAAAGCAAAGAAAAGGCTGGACTGAAGCTGGGCCTGGAAAACTTGGCTGGGCTGATCAGTAACCATTAGATGCTTTAGTGGCTGGCTTGTGTATTACAAACCGGCTAAAACATTCTCTTTAAGAAACTAAGAGCCATATGTACGAACACATTTTCCCATTGACACAGAATGGGAAAAACCCTTTGCTACATCTGGCCCTCAGTCCCTTTGTTAGTCATTAACTGAGTAACGATGCAAAGAAATGGGTCTAACTGAACTGTAACATTATATAATTACAAAATACAGAAAGGGGAAAGGCAAGACAACCAATGGAGCTGCATCAGTGCCAGGTATCTTTCTTTTTGAACAAATCTCTGATCTTTCTCTATGCTTAAGAGTAATTTTCAACACCCATGACTCTGTTATTCACCCCAACAGAAAAGGTAACAACTACCTTCAGGATTCGCTTCAGCAAAATAAATTGCATTTGTAAGAGATTCAGAAAAGTCTAGTCATATCAAAATTGAATTAAATCTCTGTTTATTATGTGGATATAATTTCTATGTACGTATGTCTAAAGCAAGGGCCGAACTATGTAGTCAGGAAGTGCTGCACATTACTGTGGGGTTGGGAGGCAATACAGGAGGTAAATTGAAGATTTGCCACATTTTCAGTGATGCAGTTATGTTGCACACATTTATACATTTTAGGTACATGGACTGTAAAAATATGTCCTTTCTGCATGGTCACCCTTGATTCTTTTGCTTTTTTTCAGACCCTGCTTTTATTGGTATTAGGACTCTTTGTATTGCGAGGCTGCTATTTCTGGGCTGTTCAGAGACTACCCTAGTGGTGATCTGTATTTATTATAAAGGAAGGTTTGGGCCTGGCAAAAGATTTATTTTGCCAGGTCAAAATGGCAGTTTAAAACTGCTATACAGGCTGTAATGGCAGGCTGAGACATGTTAAAGTACTACTTAAGTGGGTGGCACAATCAGTGCTGCAGGCCCACTTGCAGCATTTAATTTAGGGACACTGGGTACAAATAGTACCACTTTACTAAGAACATACAAGTGAATTAAATGTTCTTCTTGTGTGTAAGCCAGTGTTTCCATGTTTTAGAAAATTAGCATGCACACTTCAGCACTGTTTTGTAGTAGTAAAGTGCATACAGTCCTAAGGCCAACAAAAACGAGATCAGAAAAAAATGGAGGAAGAAGGCAAAACGTTTGGGGTAGGTCTACCCTAAGGCTGACATGTCTAACATTATCCCCTCACAGCTGAAAATTGGGAGAACTATACAACTTCCTGAGAGTTTTCAGCACTAAGGTGGAAGAACCTGGATAGACCATCAGCATTGGCGTGGTCTGACCCAGGACATGTTCCACTATAAAGTCCATTCCCTGTAGGGAGAAGGACCATTTCAAAAGCTTGGGATTTTCCCAGCTCATTTTCATGAGCCGTCTGAGGGGCCCGTTGTCTGTCTGAACCAGAAAGTGAGTTCCAAACAGGTATAGTCTCAGCTTTTTCAGTACCCAGACCATAGCAAAAGCCTCCTTATGAATAGCACTTCATCTCTGTTACCGGGGAAGTAACCTCCTGCGAATGAAGGCTACAAGTTGGTCTAGGCCCTCCTCATTTAACTGTGCTAAGAAAGCCTCCTTACAATCCTCTGAGGCATTTGTCTGTAGTATCCTGTGAGGCCAAGGAAGGACCTTAATTCAGTCTGAGTTTTGTGGAGTTGCCAGGACAGGATTCTCTTGGCCTGGAGGAGCTGCACTTTTCCCCCCCCACCATGTGGCCCAGAAACACCATGGTACCCTGTTATATGAGGCACTTACTCGCCTTGTTAGTCAGGCCTGCCTGCTACAAGGCCTGAAGTACCTCTTGGAAGAGGTTCAGGTATTCCCTCACAGCTAAAGCTGAAGTCAGCTACGTCATCCAGTTAGGTGGCACAGAATGCCTCTTTCCCAGCCAGGAACCTGTCTACCAACATCTGGAAGGTGGCAGGGGCATTCTTTAAACCAAATTACATCACTCCAAACTAGAAGTGGCTCTCTGGGGTCAAGAATGCTAACCTTTGTTTGGCCTCCACAGTCAGAGGAATCTTCCAGTACCCTGATGTTAGTAATCGAAAGTACCGAGAAATTTGGCAGCTCCCAACCTGTTGCTGAGTTCATCAGCTCAGGGGATTGGGTGAGTGTCAGTCTTGGTGACTGAATCAAGTCCTCTGAAGTCCACACAGAACCTGAGTTCTGGAGTGGTGCCCGGTAGGGCAGCCTTGAGTACCAGCACCACAGGGCTTTACCAGTGACTGCTAGATTCTCAATCACCCCCCAATCCCAGCATCTTGGAGACCTCCTCCTTGATTCTAGCTCCTCCTCCTGTCTGACAACCTGTAAATTTAGTTTTTAACAGTCATACTGTCTCCATTATCTATTTTGTGGATACACAAGTGTGTGAGCCAAGGGGTGAGAGAGAACAGAGAAGAAAACTGCCCCAGTGATTGGTGACAGTCTCTCTGCTACACTGGGGTCAGAGTAGGTGAGAGGTTGGCATCCTCCACTGAACCATTGTGCTCGTGGTTAGATAGGAGGTCAGGGAGAGGTTCATTCTCCTCCTTCACTCCATCATCTGTCACCAGGAGCATGGTGACTTCAGACCTCTCAAAGTGTGGTTTAGGTTGGTTTATGTGGAGCAGCCTTAAGGGCCTTCTGGGGGCCTTGAGATCTACCAGGTAGGTGATTTCTCCCTTCTGCTCCTTCACTTCATCTGGACCTGTCCAACGATCTTGGAGAGCTCTGGGCTCCACAGGCTCCATGCCCCACACCTTCTGGCCAGGCTGAAACTCCATCAGAGTCACCTTCGTGTCGTACCAGAGTTTCATTATGTTTTGAATGGCCTCAAGATTGTCTTTAGCCTTCTTCAAGAAGTGTTGCATCTGGTTGTGGAGAGCCAGAATGTGGCTGACAACATCCTGAGGGTGTTACCTGGTAGCTTGCTCCCACCCCTCTCTCACAAGGCTGAGAAGTCCCCTAACAGGTTTTCATAGAGGAGCTCAAATGGGCTAAACCGAATCCCTTCAGTGGTACCTCCCTGTAGGCAAACAGCAGGCATGGTAAGAGGATGTCCCAACTATGCCTCATGGGCTTAGGCAGGCCCATACCCATGCCCTTGAGGGTCTTGTTGACTCTCTCAACAAACCCATTTTTTGGGGATGATACGGTGTGGAAAAATTAGGTGCTACCTGTAGGAAAGTACCATCTTGCCTGGCATGTTACCCCCATTTTTACTTATATGTATGTTTGTTGTTGCCTGTGTCACTGAGATCCTGCTAGCCAGGACCCCAGTGCTCATAAGTTGTGCCCTGTATGTGTTCCCTGTGTGGTGCCTAACTGGATCACTGAGGCTCTGCTAACCAGAACCTCAGTGTTTATGCTCTCTCTGCTTTCACAATTGTCACTGCAGGATAGTGACTAATTTTACCAACTCTGACTGGCACACTGGAACACCCTTAAAATTCCCTAGTATATGGTACCTAGGTACCCAGGGTATTGGGGTTCCAGGAGATCCCTATGGGCTGCAGCATTTCTTTTGCCATCCATAGTTAGCTCAGACAATTCTTGCACAGGACTGCCACTGCAGCCTGAATGAAATAACATCCAGGTTATTTCACAGCCATTTTACACTGCACTTAAGTAACTTATAAGTCACCTATATGTCTAACCCTCACTTAGTGAAGGTTAGGTGCAACATTACTAACTGTGAGGGCACCCTGGCACTAGCCAAGGTGCCCCCACATTGTTCAGGCCAATTTCCCCAGACTTTGTGAGTGCGGGGACACCATTACACATGTGAACTACATATAGCTCAATACCTATGTGTAGCTTCACATTGGTAACTCTGAACATGGCCATGCAACATGTCTAGGATCATGGAATTGTCCCCCCAATACCATTCTGGAATTGGGGGGACAATTCCATGGATGCCCGGGGCTCCAGCATGGACCCCGGGTACTGCCAAACTAGCTCTCTGCAGCTACCACTGCTGCCAACCCTCAGACAGGTTTCTGCCCTCCTGGGGTTTGGGCAGCCCAGTCCCAGGAAGGCAGAACAAAGGATTTCCTCCGAGAGAGGGTGTTACACCCTCTCCCTTTGGAAATAGGTGTTAAGGGCTGGGGAGGAGTAGCCTCCCCCAGCCTCTGGAAATGCTTTGAAGGGCACAGATGGTGCCCTCCTTGCATAAGCCAGCCTACACCGTTTCAGAGAGCCCCCAGTCCCTGCTCTGGAGTGAAACTGGACAAAGGAAAGGGGAGTGACCACTCCCCTGTCCATCACCACCCCAGGGGTGGTGCCCAGAGCTCCTCCAGTGTGTCCCAGACCTCTGCCATCTTGAATGCAGAGGTGTGAGGGCACAATGGAGACTTCTGAGTGTCCAGTGCCAGCAGGTGACGTCAGAGACCCCTCCTGATAGGCTCTTACCTGGTTAGGTAGCCAATCCTCCTCTGAGGGCTATTTAGGGTCTCTCTTGTGGGTTTCTCACCAAATAACGAATGCAAGAGCTCACTAGAGTTCCTCTGCACTTCCCTCTTCGACTTCTGCCTAGGATCGATGTCTGACTGCCCCAGGACACCTGCAAAACCGCAACAAAGTAGCAAGAAGACTACCAGCAACATTCTAGCGCCTCATCCTGCCGGCCTTCTTAACTGTTTCCTGTTGGTGCATGCTCTGAGGGCTGTCTGCCTTCACCCTGCAATGGAAGCCAAGAAGAAATCTCCAGTGGGTCGACGGAATCTTCCCCCTGCTAACGCAGGCACCAAACTTCTGCATCACCAGTTCTCTGGGTCCCCTCTCATCTTGACGAGCGTGGTTCCTGGAACACAGGAGCTGGATCCAAGTGTCCCCGACAGTCCAGTGGCCCTTTTGTCCAAATTTGGTGGAGGTAAGTCATTGCTTCCCCACGCCAGACAGTAATCCTGTGTGCTGTGTGAACTGCAGCTGCTAGGGCTTATTTGCACTTTTGCAAGACTTCCTTTATGCACAGCATAGCCCAGGTCCCCAGCACTCCGTCCTGCACTGCCCAACTCGCTGAGTTGGACTCCGACTTCGTGGGACCCTCTTTTGTTGTGCTGAGATGACCGCCGTGCTCAGATCTTCTGAATGCCTGTTCAGGTGTTTCTGCGGGTGCTGCCTGCTTCTGCGTGGGCTCTCTCTGTTGCTGAGCGCCCCCTCTGTCTCCTCCTCCAAGGGGCGACTTCCTGGTCCTTCCTGGGCCTTGGCAGCATCCAAAATCCTCAACCGCGACTCTTGCAGCTAGCATGGCTTGTTTGTGGTCTTTCTGCGTGGAAACAACTCTGCATCCCCCAGCACGCTGTGGGACATCTTCTGACCAGAGGAAAAATTCCTGGCACCTTCCGTTGTTGCAGCATCTTTGA
Source organism: Pleurodeles waltl (assembly GCF_031143425.1). Classification (NCBI taxonomy): domain Eukaryota; kingdom Metazoa; phylum Chordata; class Amphibia; order Caudata; family Salamandridae; genus Pleurodeles; species Pleurodeles waltl. The sequence continues at coordinate 256,234,521 of NC_090445.1, forward strand.
CTTCTTCCACCCGGAGGCAGCCCTTTTGCACCTTCATACAGGGTTTATTGGGCTCCTGCCTCCCCTGGACACTTGCGTGACTCTTGGACTTGGTCCCCTTCTTTTGCAGGTCTTCAGGTCCAGGAATCCGTATTCAGTTCTTTGCAGTCAGTTGTCTTTGCAGAATCCCCTATCTCGACTTTACTGTCTTTCTGGGGTAGTAGGGTAAATTTACTCCTACTTTTCAGGGTCTTGGGGTGGGTATCTTGGACACCCGTAGTGTTTTCTTACACTCCCAGCAACCCTCTACACACTACACTAGGCCTAGGGTCCATTCGTGGTTCGCATTCCACTTTTGGAGTATATAGTTTGTGTTGCCCCTAGGCCTATTGTCTCCTATTGCATTCTATTGTGTTCTACAGTGTTTGCACTACTTTTCTAACTGTTTACTTACCTGATTTTGGTTTGTGTGTATATGTTGTGCATTTTACTTACCTCCTAAGGGAGTATATCCTCTGAAATACTTTTGGCATATTGTCACTAAAATAAAGTACCTTTATTTTTAGTAAGTCTGAGTATTGTGTTTCTTGTGATATAGTGCTATATGATATAAGTGTTATAGTAGGAGCTTTGCATGTCTCCTAGTTCAGCATAAGCTGCTCTGCTATAGCTACCTCTATCAGCCTAAGCTGCTAGAACACTACTAATCTACTAATAAGGGATACCTTGACCAGGCACAAGGTGTAAGTACCACAAGGTACCCACTATAAGCCAGGCCAGCCTCCTACACTACCCCAGACTCTTCCCACATGGACTTCATGTACGGGGACATGATGTTAGTGCCTCTGCCAAACACCACTTCTTTAAGAATCCTACGCTGGTAAAAATTCCTATCAGGTCCCTACAAACTGCAGGTGCAGTCACCGACCTCAGAGGGGTTACCTCTGAACACTGTGTGGTGTGGGTAGCCAAGACCAGGATTAAACTGTTGCCTAAGACTCTCTTTGGCACCAACAATGTCGATGCCAACCCTTTCAAAAGGGGTGTCAATGGCAGGCAGAGAACAAGGGGAATCTTCAGATTTTTCCCTGCTTTCCTTGTGGCCTAGCAGTTTGGACGGGACCTGCAGAATGTATCAGAGGCTGTCTTCATCTGGGGCCAATAGACGTGGAGGACAAGCCTGGCAAAGGTCTTGTCCTGCCACAGATGTTCTGCCAGGGATATGACATGAGCTAAACCCAGTAGGAAGTCCCTGTAACACTGGGGGAGCCCCAGGACACAGGCTGCCCCGAATCCAGGAACTTTAGACTAACGGTAGAGGAGGTAATTCTACCAAAAGATAAGATGATCTCCAGAAGCATCGCCTGATGCCTAGGCCTCAGCTTGCTGCCTCAAGCCCTTTAGAGTTGGGCACTCTTTCTTCACCTTGCAGAATTCCTCCCTGGTGGGCCGCCCTCAACTTGCCATCCAGCAAGCTTAGGCAGGACTTCCAGGGCGGCAATGATGTCCTCTCCAGGTGGCTCAGGGGTGGATTACTCAGGTGACCTGTCAACCTGGACTGTGGGAACTTCAGGGGTTGGTTTCCAGCACCCCTTGCCCTTTCTCTTCATGGCAGTTGTCTGGGCAATTCTTCCAGGTTCCAGGCTTCTTTGACTCCCCTCTTGGGTAGCCATGGACCTTGTGGTCATACAGATCAAGTCAGGCAAGCCTAACATCTCCAGGTGTGACTCGAGCTCCACTTCCTTCCAGATAGTGTGCCCTTGGTCATTGCCCAACTAAAAATCTATCTGGCAGGGCTTGCAGCTAATTTTAAAGAACCTGAACCCCCATTCCCCCCAGGTGACAACACCTACAGGTTAGTGACTATGACCTTTTGGAACTTATTAAGGAAGTATTTCCCTGAAGACACCAGATGACACCTCACAGTGGTCATGTAGCTACTGTGTCTCTCCGAGCCTCTACCCTGTACCCATTGCATTGATGGGGACCCACTGCCTATACTTAGACATATTTAAAGGCATATGGGCTTTGAGAACCATCTCTCTATCCTCTATGGAAACTAATGTTACTAGAAGCAAGATGGCAAATGAGTAACACTGCTGCAAGCCAGCTCCTCCCTGAGCTCCATAAAGGTGGTAGTTTGAGGAGCCGTGAAGTGGGGCAATTGCTATCCCGAAGTTTGATGACATGCGAGGGAGCTTGCTCTCCGGCATTAAGCTTATTCACCTGTTTTTTTTTTTTTAAGTGGACATTCAAACGGTGTGTGCCTAATTGACGAAGCCATTCTTTGGATGAGTGTCAGGGTCCCCATTCAGAGGAGTCACAGAATTGGGCTGGGCGCTGTCTGATTTAGAAGCACCCAAAACAAAGCACCGAAGAGCACCCGGGCTGGCCATGACAGAATGGAGAATTCAGTGTCAGGAACCCATGTGACATCGGCACCCGGCAGACCAATGCAGGATTGGGCCAGTGGGGGCACTATAGGTAGGCAAACTGACCTCCGCCTCACTAAGAATGAATTCGAGCCACCTGGGGCAAGGGAGATGAATTTAGGCACCCAAGATACCTCTGTAACTCTACAACACAAGGCTCCACAACCAGTTAACACTGAGTTCATTCAGGCTGCTGCTGCTGACCAGCTGTGTAACCCAGACCCTCCAGCATCTGTAGGGCTTATGGACATGGCAGCTTGGGGTAAGGGAGGGGATCTGGTTCCTCTCTCCATCAGCAGCAGCAGTGTTGTTGAAATTAGTCAGACCATGGGGGGGGGGGCAAAAGTGTCTGCATGCAACATACCTGTCCAGACTGTAATGTTGGAGCCTGCTGCTACCTCTCTTGTGGCAGATTGGAAAGCCTGCTGAATGGGCTGTGAGGAGTTCTTTGCTAACGCAGAGCCTGTAACAGGGGTAGTTGGGGGAAGCAGCAGTGAGGATCTGAGCTGTCTTTAGGCATGAGTGGTTTTGGTTCCCTAAACCTTAAAAGCAAAGTGGGTCAAAACCCAATTGACAGAAGAGGATACTGGGCCCAATGCATTAGCTCAGGATGAGGTAGGCTCGATTGCCAGCAGGGAGAAGGGCTCAAATCTCTAAGGCCTGGAGGGTTCAGGTGAGAATGACCCTACAGCGCACAACACTAGAAATAACCAAAAGCTGGACCTCTCTCAGGAGGGAAAAGACAAACTTTATTCCCTCACGGACGAGTCAGTTTCTATCAGCCTCAGCCGTAGATCAAGCAAAGATGGGTCTAGTGCCTTCCTGTCTGAGGCTAGTGAAATCAGCTTCTCCACGACACCAGGAGCCACAGTCAAGTGGAGGAAACAGCAGAAGAGGCCAAAGGGGAAACCTGCTGCATTTACAGTAAGGAGAGACAAAGGGCCCAAAACAGCTGTTTTAAAATGGGACCATTCAGATACGCGTCTGCTGCATAAGGATTGTGGGCAAGAGAGCTCAATTGTCTCCAAGGACACTACTCACACTGGCGTCAGTGATGAATCAGGTGAACTTATATTAAAATGAATCTATGTCATGATCAACGAACACCAAGCAGAAACCTGGGCCAAATGCCGGAGAGCCCGGCAAGCCACTAAACATCTACAGGGTGCTTTAAAGAAGGTGTCCAAATCTTGTGCAGAGATTGGTGAAAAACCTCAGCGCCATAGAGGAAGAACAGCGGAAAAACCTGATGTGGGGGCTCTTAAGAGACAGGTTGAAACCCAGGAATGACGGCTCTCTGATATCATATGGAAGATGGAAGACTGAGAATCATCAAAGGTCAAACAATTTATGGCTCCTCGAGAAAAAAGAAGGTGTCGAAGTCAATGATGTTAAAGCATTTATGTTAGAGCTTCTCAAAAGTGCCTTCCCAGAGCTTGCGTTCTGGAAATGGGAGACAGAGATGCAGAGATTAGACAGATTTCCTCTTCTGCACAAAAAGCAAGCCCACCCTGATGGAGCAAATGAGAGTTGCCCTAAAGCAGTTCTTGTCTACTTGTGGAGCACAGATGGTGATTAAGGCAGTTGATTAATCCTTTTCAAGAGGCTGGGGCTGAAACTTTTTTATTGACCCCCACTCACTTGAAAAACAACTTTAAGGGCAAAACCAGAACCTTTACCTCCAAGATTCAGGCTAAGAAGTATCTGATCAGCCTTGCTCCACAACACTAATTTTATTTTCTCCAGAGTTTCTAAGTGGACTGTGACTGGGCGAATGGGGCTTATAGTCCTTATGTGCTCTGTGGGCGGGAGGGTCATTGTCTTCCTTATTTAATTATACAGCAGCTTAGATATATTTGTTATGATATGTTTTTCTTAGGTATTGGATAATACCTGCTCTTGTGCTTCTAAGATTGGTGGTCTAATAGTTATTTAATAGAGAGGGCTTTGGGTTTTATTTGTAATGGTCCCTGCGCTCTCATTCTCTCTATCTCTCTCTCTCTCTCTCTCTCTCTCTCTCTGCCCGTTCTTTGAGAATGTTCTGTTGTTTTTTAGCTCCCCCAGTCTTGGGTTTATGCACCTGGAGCTGGGGGGGAGCCTGCAGAGCCGGACACAGAAGCCATCACTCAGGACATGGGGGGCCTGATTGACCAGTTTGGTTGGTGTGTGGAGGGTTCAGGAATGAGATGGGGTGGGGGTCAGTGGGTCATTGGGAGACCTGGGGGGAGATTGGGTGATTAGGGGTCTGGGCAGGTCATACCAGGTGGAGGGGCAGAGAAAGGGGTCAAGGATGCTGTCACAGTGAAGGTAGGGGGAGAATAGATCAGTACAACAGAGAAGATGAATTGACATATAGAAGATTGTTGAGAAGCTATCTCGATGGTTTGTGCTATTTATTGGTGCATATGAGGCAGGATCAAGGGTACTATGGGGTGGTTTTCAGCAGTGGGTCGATCAGGATCTAATATAAATTACGTATTGCTACTGTAAACATCTGTGGCCTCCATGATTGGGGCAAAAAAAGAAGGGTGACAGAGGATTTGAAAGTTCTGAGGGTAGATATTTATTGCTCCAGAAATGCACATTGATAGATCTAATGCGAGATTGCTGGAGACATTAGGTTTAATGTTGGGAGAAAATACCACCCAGGACACGAAGACCAGGGGGTCGCTATCCTTGCATGAAGCAAGCTATGCAATTTCAGCCGTACCCTGGTAGACAGACATGGGAGATGGTTAATAATAGAATGCTGGTATAATATGGGTTTTTTCACCTTATGCTCATTGTATGGCCCAGTTCTAGATGATCCAGGTATTTTGGACTTTTTAGTTGTGGAATTAGCCATATGACCCCCCACCCCCTATAATGTATGTGGGGATATTGACTGGAATGGATCCGGGGTTCCTTCTGAGAAGCAACCGGTACCTACGCAGGTCGCATACCTTGCACGTTTAGAGCTCTTCGCAGTTTAGAAAAAGAGATGGGCCTGATAGATGCAGGAATTAAACTCAGAGCGCCTGATCCAAGTTTTACATTACTCAACTCTCTTGCTTGGCTGGATTCATTCTTCTTGACACCTGACTTATTGAAGAGGGCTCAAATAGAGCTACACCCCATATTGAAGTCTGACCCCAACCCTCTGGTAATGGAACTCACTTTGGAAAGGCTTATTAGAAGCACTGAGAGCTGGTCCTTTGAGATTGGCCTCTTGTTGGATTCAACTTATATAGCACAGATGAATGCATGGATTCCTGAGTTCATAAGTTTGAATGGATGAAGTGCCCCACCAAAGGTAGTCTGGGATGCCTTTAAGACGGGGGCATGGGTGCAACCCTGAGGTTTAGTCTGAATCGACAGAAGCAGAGTCAATTGCTTATCAAAGAACTCTATCCGAACCTTATTGATGTGGAGTCTCAGCTTGTCACTGCAATAATCAAAGGGACTTACCACTCTATGGCCCAACAGCAAATAGCAGTCACTAAGGCTGCTATTAATGTCATTACAGCTAAGAAAACCACAGAAAAATGTCTTGCTAGGAGACAGGAGTGTTATGAATATACCAAATGGGTGGGGCATCTCTCAATAGTGCGTACACACCAGAAGATGGCAGCATGCTATAACAGGGAAATCAGAGATACTGACGGAGGCCTAGTCTCGTTTCCTGAAAGTATCTGGGAAGTTTTCAGTGGATGCTAATAAAACTTATATTGAGCCCAGTTTCCAGGTGGTGAGGTGAATAGTGATACATTTTTGGCCCGGGCAGTTTCATATAAAATCACTCAGGAGAATCAGGTTATCCTGGGGGCTTATTTTTCCATTGCAGCTGTTCAAGCAGCTCAACAAGAACTATCCATGGGGAAGGCCTTGGGGACTGATTGAATCACATTAGAATTGTATAAGGTCTTCTATACAGCTCTAATTCCTGATATGTTGGAGCTCTTTCTACAAGTACAGAAGGGTCAAAAGGCTTCTGATTCTTGGTCTACCGCCAACATCATTGTCTTCCTAAAGAAAGGAAAGGCCCCCTGTGAGCCAGGATCATATTGTTCAATAACCTTAGTAAATAGTGACACAAAGGTACGCTCTAAAATCTTAGCAGCTTGGCTGAGGTGCATCATTGCCAAACTGGTTCCTACCAACCAGCCCTGTTTTATCCCCGGGAGGGACACCACCCATCAATTTGTCGGTTGATAACACTTTTTGACGCTGCTGATGTTGCAAACGAGCCCATGTCAGTGGTCCTGTTGGAGACTGAAAAAGCATTCAACAGAGACACTTGGGACTATATATAAAAACTCCTGGGCTCGTTTGGATTAGAAACTCAGAACATCAAGGCAGTGCAGGCAATTTACTACAAACCTGTGACTCTATTACAAATGAAGGGTGGGCCAATTTATATTGGTAGAGGAACAGGATAGGAGTTGCCCCGGCTCACCCCTGCTATTTGCGCTCTATATTTATCCCTCATTCACAGACATCCATATCGCCAGAAGGACGTTTTGGCTGGGCATCAAAAATCTTAGCCCACACTGATGATATTGTAGGTGTAACTGCAAATCCTGCTTGTAGTGGATTTGGAAGCAGCCATGATCTGCGAGTTTTCAGGATGCTCACTTAATAGCAATAAGATGCAATTGGTGGTGAACAGGTGAATTACTATTCAGGATCCGTGGGTGGTTGAGCAGGCGGCATATCTAGGTATTAGTATCAGTGCGAAACTTGATCAGTTGGTTAAGACTAATATTACTCTGATAATTGGGAAAGCGAAACCGGACTTTGGGAGATGTCTTGTTGAAGGTTCTATATCTCACCCATGCTATCCCGTTAGAGTTTGAAAGCTTGTTGTTGAAAGCAATGGACGCCTAGGTTACCAGATTTATATGGTCATACTGTAAAACAAGGAGGGTGATCAGGTATTTGACTTTACCTAGGGAGGGGGGGTTGGGCTCTCCCGAACCTTAAATTGAACCAGCTGGCTGAGGCATTCCAGTATATGAGATCTCTCATCAGAAGCAGGGAAGGGGTGCATGGGCTCATAGAGCACGCACCTTCAATTTTTGAGTTGCTAACTGGACCAGATGATAAGGGATGCTTGCTAAGACTGGTGAAACCCAGCTACTATAAAAAAAGGTTTGGTACAATGTGTTAGGAGCTGCTTTTAAGAACTGTGCTGCCTTCCAGGAAAAGGTAGGATTAGGGACATTGAATTGCTCCAGTACAAAGGAATCCGCTATAGCCAGGCATATTTCTAGATGCTTGTTTGCTGAGGTGGAGAGGCATGGAGCTTTTGAAATTGGGGGATTTCCTCCACAAACTGAGTTTATCATTATTTGAGGAGCTCCGGGGTAGATTTAACCTGGATCACAGGGAATTTTTTAAATATTTGTAAATGCGTGATTTTATGCAAAAGTAAAACGGGGGTCTTGCTGGTCTTTCTGGGGTATCACTCTTGGATTTGTTATTAGAGTCTGAGGATTGCACGGTTAGCTCGATTTACGTGAATTTGTGCCCTGGTATTTCAGATGACCTTGAGAAACATAATAAGTGGCAGCAGAGACTTAACTCCAATGACCTCCACCTTAGTGAGTTTCTGGACCTCAGTTGCACTGTACTATTCTCTCCGGGACTTCAGACCCAGCACTATAAAACAGTTTTTGATTTATACTCTACTCCCGCAATGATTGACAAAAGGGGGACCAGAGAGGGGACACGCTGTCCATACTGTCAAGCCGTTGACGTGGATTTGATCCACATGTTTTGTATATGCCCACGGTTAGACTCACTTAGATCAGAGATCTCCACATTTTTTAGGAGAGGCTCAAAACATCAATTTGGTATTGACACCTCAAATAATGCTGTTGGGGTGTGGGACTCAATGGACTCTTTAGCTGTGGAGTATTTACTATTCATTGCTATGGCAGTATGTCATCTTTGCATCGCCTCAGCAGTCTTACGTCTATTAAGCTAAGACATATGTAGGTGTATTCTTTATTTTATCTAAAATGTCTCTGTCTGGGTTGCTGGCACTGAATTCTTTTTGTTTGAACGGTTGAATATGAGCTACTACTTGTTATGTGTCCTCTTAAGCACCTTTATTATTCAGGAAAATACAGGCATATTGCACTTTAAGATTGCGGGAATTTTGAAGCCCGGCAATGGTCCTGGGTGGTATAATCCGCTGGGTGTTATACTCATTTGCATTAGTAGTTTTTTATATCCAGCACAAATGAATTATGAATATCTGACCCCTTTTTGTATTGTTTAATATCAAGCATTTACTGCTCTGTTGTTGTAATGGATATATATGACTGATGAATTGTTGATTGTAATCCTCTTTTACTATGTGTGATTTCCTTTCCTGCATTTACTTCTCTGATGATGTAATCGAGGAAATACTTTAAAAGCAACAATAAAAATATTTTAAAAATGAAGGAAACGAATGTAACCTTTGCTCTCGCCTCTATGCTAATTGGAACCACCCCCCCCCCCAAGCCCAACGCTAGCCAACTCGGGTGCTTGCCCACCAGTGGGCAGTTGTCCCTGGTGGGACATTTAGGGGCATATTTATACTCCGTTTGCGCCGAATTTGTGTCGTTTTTTTCTACGCAAATTAGACGCAAAACTAACTCCATATTTATACTTTGGCGTTAGACGCGTCTAGCGCCAAAGTTCATGGAGTTAGCGTCATTTTTTTGCGTGAACACCTTCCTTGCGTTAATGAGATGCAAGGTAGGCGTTCCCGTCTTAAAAAATGACTCCCAGGCATGTGCGTGGTATTTATACTCCCGGGCAAAAATGACGCCCAGGAGTGGGCGGGGCAAAAAAACCCGCATTTGCGCCGGATTTTAACGCCTGGGTCAGGGCAGGCGTTAAGGGACCTGTGGGCTCAGAATGAGCCCAGAGGTGCCCTCCCCTGCCCCCAGGGACACCCCCTGCCACCCTTGCCCACCCCAGGAGGACACCCAAGGATGGAGGGACCCACCCCAGGGACAGTAAGGTAAGTCCAGGTAAGTTTTTTTTTTTTTTTTGGGGTGGCATAGGGGGGCCTGAATTGTGCCCCCCTACATGCCACTATGCCCAATGACCATGCCCAGGGGACATAAGTCCCCTGGGCATGGCCATTGGGCAAGGGGGCATGACTCCTGTCTTTGCTAAGACTGGAGTCATGTTAATGGGGGTTGGGCGTCGTAAAAAAATGGCGCAAATTGGGTTAAGGCGATTTTTTTGCCTCAGCCTGACTTGCCCCATTTGTGGACGCCCAAACGCCATTTTCCCCTACGCCGGCGCTGCCTGGTGTACGTGGGTTTTTTTCACGCACACCAGGCAGCGCCGGTCGGCTAACGCCATTCAATAAATACGGCGCCCGCATGGCACTTCAGAATGGCGTCAGACGGCGCTAAATCTTTTGACGCAAAACTGCGTTAGCGCAGTTTTGCGTCGAAAAGTATAAATATGGCCCTTGGTGTTTACCTCCTTCACAATCTCACTGGGTTCAGTGTGCTTACTGTCACTCATGTGCTGCTTCAGCTCTGTAAAACAAATATTGAACATGTGTTCTCTCAGTATCAGATCAAACATCCGAGTAAAATTTTGATGCACTGCACCCAGCTATTCAGTGCCTTGCTGGAATAATTAAGAAAATCCTCCCAAGACTGGTTCTGAATCTTTTGGCTGTCCCTGAAACTCATGCATTGCTTCTTTAGGCTGAGTGCAAACCTGGTGACAACGATTGTTTTCATTGGGTTGTACTTCATCTGGTCCCCCACGTCCAGTGTAAACCAGGTATCACTCCCCACTGTAGGCTTGTTTTTCCAGTGTGATGCCCCCCAAAACTGTTCCGAGACCCAGTGCATCTTGAGGGCCACCTCATAGGTAGAAAACCTCTTGTCAATGTCAACCTTCACCACATAGCTGGGCACAGGGTTTAGGCTGGCATGACCCCTTCAGACACTGTGGTTATGCAGCCACCATTATTGCAGGACCCTGCCTGCCTGGCTTTGATGTCCAGCTCTTTGAGAGTACACTCATGTGCCACTTACTCACCTCCATTTTGAGCCTGAACTCTCTTTCAGCCCTACTGTCCCCCACTTCATCTGCAGACAGGTCATGCAAAGGTATGCTGCTTCTTGCTGTGGGAGGGAGTTCAAAGGCAGTGGTTGAGTCTTACCCCTCCCCTGAGTACTGCATATATGGACCTGCACCCAGGTTCTCATTTTGCACCTCCAGAGCGTCCTACTTATCTGCTGCAACCGGTGATTGGTGGACTTCCGCCCTGGCCCTCAGCTCCTTTTGGAGCACCAGATTCCTGGCGTTCCTCTTGGCTGGAAGTCCCCTCTCCATGAAGAACTCTTTAAGCTCGGCCATAGTGCAAACGTAATAAACTGAGACTAAAACAACAAAATCCAATCGGTAAAACCAGAGATACGCAATTTTAAAGACTTCAGTGAAAAATAGTGCCTAAAAGCACAAAGTGCCAAGTGTGGTCATCTGGTTGCACCAGACTGGAGGAAAGTTCAGGCTGACAGCAATAGAGTGGACCAAGTTTGTCTCACTGAACAAAGTACCTTAAATCTGGGTTGCAAAGCTTTGAAAGATCCAACATGGAGGAGGAGTCATGCAGCGAGTGCCGGTTTCAGTAGGCTGCAGACTATATGTGAAGTCCTGCATCAAGGAAGCATTGAGCAAGGGTGCTTCTGATAACTGTGCAAGATCCTGCATCTGGGATGCATCATGCAGTGGCACTTTCGCTGCTGACTTGCAAGACAATGCATCTCACTGTGTCAGTTCTGCTAGGACAACAGTTGAGCTGACAGAATACCTTCAGATCCACTTCCAAGGGTCCAGGATTGGGGTTGCACCACATGGGGGGAACTATTCACAGCACAAAGAGCCCAAGTGCAGGGTTCAAGGTGGTTGGAACCTTTTCTGTCCCTGAGGCTCTGATCAGAAGGCCAGCCAACTAGCCCTTGGAGTCAATCTGATGGTCCCACATTTAAGATGCAAGTCCAGTCTTTTTCACTCAGGCAGCAGGGCAGCAGAGTAGCAGTCTTCCTTGCAGCAGCGCAGCACAGCAATCCTTCTGAGTCTTCCACAGTTCCAAATGTGTACTGAAGAGTTGGGTCTGAGGGTCCAATATCTATACTTGGTGCCAGATTTGAAGCAGGGGAAGGTTCTGGAGGTTTCCACTCCCAGAGGTGTTTAGAACTTCCTGCCTACTGCCCTGGCCCCAGCTTGTCTGGGGGCACAAAATACTAGTATTAAACCCTTTGTGAGTGTGCAGGACAGAGCCAGGCAGGCCTAACTCCACACAGGGTGTTTTATACCTGCGTAGTCCAACGAGAAACCCATTGCAGAGGGTTCTATGCCTGTTGATTCCGAGAAAAACACCATCAGATTGTTATATACCTAGATCTTTGGGTATAAACAATATGGAGGCTATTAATATGTACAGAAGTAAAACCACCCCTGAAAAGCCATCTGCCGGCCCTAGCGAGTTCAAAATTACCGCCCAATCTTGCTGCTACCCTTCCCCGCCAAATTGACAGCTCTCTGAACACCTAGAAGAACATAACCTTTTGGACGCCTCCAAAGCAGGTTTCTACACCAACCACAGCACCAAGACCACCCTGGTCGCTGCAACTGATGAAATCAGAACCCTCTTCGAATGCATTAGAAAGCAGCCCTTATCCTCCTCAACTTCTCAGCAGCTTTCAACACTATCTCCCACCACACCCTCATCCTCAGACTCCAACACATAGGGATTCAGAGCAACACACTCAAATGGATCCTCACCATCCTCACGGGCTGCACTTAAAGAGTCCGCCTGCCTCCCTATACCTCAGAACCCAAAAACATAATTTTTGGTATTCCCCAGTGATCCTCTCTCAGCCCCATACTATTCGACACAACACCTACATGACCTGTTGGCAGACAAAGTACTCAGCCACGGACTCATCATCTTGTACGCCGATGATACACAACTCATTCTATCACTTTCTGAAGACTACACCACCCCCACCCCAATTTCAGCAATGCCATGACCAGACAGAAGTAATTATCTTTGGAAACAACTCATCACCCTGGGATGACACCTGGTGACCAGCAACCCTCTGACCAGCCCCGACCCCTACAGACCATGCCCTCAACCTTGGTATCTTCATCAACAACATACTCACTCTCAAATGTCAGATAAACACTGTTGCTGCCACCTGCTTCCTCAGCCTCCACATGCTGTGAGAGATTTTCAGATTTATCTCCGTCTAAAACAGAATGGTATCCCAGGCTCTTATTTTCAGCAGTCTGGACTACGGTAATGCACTCTACATGGGAGTCAAAACCCAACTCCTCAACCGCATTCAAACTATTCAGATCTCCTCAGAAAGACTCATCCTAGATCTCCCCAAGTGCACCAGAATCATCCCACACCTCAGGAGCCTACACTGGCTCCCCGTGAAAAAGAGATGCAGACTCAAGGTACTGGCCCTTGCCTTCAGGGCCCTACACAACATCGGACCCAAACACATCAACCACTGTCTGACCTTTTACCAACCCACCAAGAAACTGAGGTCAATCTCCCTTGCTGACGTCCCACGAGTCCCCCTTCTCCTACCTTGCTGCAAAGACCTGGAACGATCTCCCCCTTCACCTTCCGAACCACTAAATCCCTTCCTGATTTCAGGAAGAAGCTCAAGACATGGCTTTTTAACAACAAGAGACCGCCAGCATCAAACAGCACCTCCCAGCGCCTGGACACCGATTGGGGTAATAAGCCACACTCTACAAATACTGATTGGTTGATTGACTGATGATTGACTGATCCTGAAATAATCTCCATACGCTGTGTTTTATAGCTGCTGAGTCTAGAGAGAGCCACATTACAGGGTGTTATATGCCTGTTGACCCTGAGAGAAACACCATGTAGATTGGTACATACCTGCTGACTGTGGAAGCAGACACCGTCAAAAGTATTATATTATCTACTTTTTCGAGGGAAAACAAAATGTTATGTTATGTTATGTGGTCCGTAGATCGCAGGGTGCCGTACACCTGTTAGTTCAAAGAGAAACACAATGCAGCGTATAATGTGCTTACAGGCTGTAGGTATAAAATAATACTCAGTGGAAATCACAGAAAACACTGACTCCTTTTCAGCTGCTAACAGCACATCTTTAATCTTTTCCAAACTAATAAGGTTCAGCTCCTTTCTCACGGCGTTCTGCTTCCTTTTGTCAGGGGATACAAACCCATCTTGAAGGATGTGGAAATGTGATTGTTTTTTCAAAAAAATTAATTTGCTGCAGATGAGCTTCTCTGCATCCATTTGTGGGCGGGCTGAAATATTTTTACATTTTCACAAAGGTTGCAAGAGTCGCAGTCAAAATATACCGTGCACTAGCTGATAATCCCAGATTTATGGGATATTTGGAAAGGTAGAAACATCTAACGTGGAGATGAGGTGTAAATTGGGAGTGGAGGAATGAGGGTGATAAGGGGTGAGGATATATAACAATTCAGACTTGTGACAGACCCTGTCTTTCAAAGCCAGGCTGCTCATGTGAAGAGGAAGTGAGACGGAGAAGTGTGGTAAAGCACAGAGAGATGGAGCTGAGGAGTGTGTGGCAGTTAGGAACTGACAGGCAGAGTAAATGTGAAGAAATGAGACTTATGGAGAGAGTGCGTGAGAGAACCGGTATGGTGAAAGTTTGCAAAGTGTAGTGTGCAAAGGTTGTGTATTGGGGAGAGCTAGAAAATGTAAGTTAAAAGGGGAGAAATCGAAGGAGCAGAAGACCGTTTGTTTGTGAGAGACGGTATGAAGTAAGACCACTAGAAATAATTTTTTGTGAAATGAGTACGTGGTTGGTGAGGTTCTGAAAGAGCAGATAAGAGGGTAAAACGGCTAGCGGACACAGAAAAGGTATGAAAACGAATGTGAGACAAGATGGGATAAAGAAAACTGTTAGAGAGAAAAATTATGAGGACGAATATGAGTAAGATGGCAATGAGATAGAAATAAGGGGCGTGAAAAATTGGAAAGGTGAGGTGGATGTCAGAGTGAGTCAGCCAAAACAATGACAGAATAAGCGATATAGTGATATGAAATAGTGTGGGGGAAGCGAGAGGGCATGAGAGATAATTAGAGGGAAGGCAAGAACAAGCATATCTAAAAGATAAAAGGCAAGAGAGTTTAGTGAAAGAATGTATGAGAGAAGTTTGGGGTCAAGGGGTAGGACCATGGAAGTCAAGAAAGCCGTAAAAATGTAATGGTGCCGGGCAAATGGGAGGTGCTGGACTATCCAAAAATCACGTCAAGACCCGCCACAGTATAGAACAGAGGCTAGATGGAACCTTGTGTTGTGTGTTGGAGTGTACATTATTTCAGACACACTACCTGCAGGATACCAGGCCCAGGATCTCTCATCCCTCAAGGAGCCTGTCCTTCATCTGTAGTGTCTTCTTGAAAAAATCCAGTAGGTTGACAGCTGCCAAACAATAAAGCCACCGAGCTGTCCTTAACTACAAAGGCACCTTTAGGCAGGTGCAAATGCAGTCTTTCGGCCAACCAGCGATGCCGTGAATGTGAGTGTAGCTGAACCCTCCATAACAAAGAAAGGACCAGTGTAACAGACGGGTAATTCCAGTCTGTACGGCAGAGTTCGCTCAAGATCATTCTCCTTTTCTAGGGTTCAGACGGGAGGTACGTCGTAATAAATCAATCTCTGCAGCTTAGCCCAGATTCTGACACGTGTCACCCAACGCATAGCAGCAGCCAAAAATGATGTGCTGCTGACAAGGAGAGAGAGGGAGAGTGCCATATTCTCAAAGAAATGGCTCTCTCCTCCCCTCCCCACAGCGCCAGCGCTGATTTCAGCTGCCTTGCGCCACGCTTTAGCGTCATAGTGTTAGGTTGAGTACGTGAGTCTAGCATAGGTTTTTGTACAGGAAGGGCATTCTTCCTGTACAAAATACTATGCCTAGACAAGTTGAAATGCTTCCCCTACTTTGTGCGTGGTCTGTACAGTGCAGCACACATGCTAAGTTGGAAAAGCAGGTAGAAATGAAAACATTTCTCCTTTTTGCGCCTGCTTTCCAAAGGTGTTCATTTTTGGCACTAACCCCTTTCTTCTGATGTTTCAGAATAGGGTTTAGCATAAAAAAGCATGTACCTTCCATGTGATGCCTCCTGACCCCAGGTAGCGCAAAGCAGTGTTTCGCTCTGCTTTGCGTTACTTTGCCACACAAATCAACGCAAATACCTATTTGCGTTGGTTTGTGAATGCCAAAAAAGTTTAGCGTTGGTTTAGAGTTAAAAAGCAATGCTAAACCGACGCTAAACCTTTGAGAATCTGGGCCCTTGTGTGTAGCGTTGTCTACGTGGTGCTGCACATGAACATTCTCCAAGCACTAGCAGCTCCACTGACTCAGTCGAGTATAAACACACAGCCTGCACTGTGTTCCATCATGTACCTAAGTTGGATCCAGTCTTGTGGTTTCCCATGTGGTCTTCATGCTCCTAGTGATGTACACAAGAGTGTCCCACCTCAAGCACACACATGTAAATCCTCAGATATCCATAGACTCCACCTTTAGGATGCAGACTGGTGAAATGAATAGTATTCTTTGGGGTCCAACAGATGAAACGCCACATAGCCTTTCCGTGCCCCTAACCTCCATTCTCTCTTTCATCACATGCTGAAGGCATGGGGCTGTCTTCTCACTCGGCCACTGTGCTGTGCATCGACTCCCTGTTAGCTTCTCATAAATATTCCAGAAAAAAATCAGATTTTTCAGTAGTTTACTTTCTGTGCGATCATTACATGATGAAGAACCTAAGAGATCATTAAGAAAGATATATGACCTGGAGGCATTCAGGAAATAAACAAATCACATCTGCCTTTTGTTATACCCATGACATGCTTGACAACACATGTTCTTAATTTCAGCTGAGTCCTGCAATCATGTATCCTCTGTCAGTGTCCTATATGAAAAAAGCGTGCTCCATTTTGACATGGACTATAGTTGTATCATGCTATATGCAAGCTGCGATGTACCAGAGCAACCCAGTAAAAGAGACGTGACCAACTTTGAAACATGTGGCGAATGTAACCAACATTAGCCA
The DNA here is from genome assembly GCF_031143425.1 of Pleurodeles waltl. NCBI lineage: Eukaryota > Metazoa > Chordata > Amphibia > Caudata > Salamandridae > Pleurodeles > Pleurodeles waltl. The sequence goes on from NC_090445.1 coordinate 256,251,048, forward strand.
GAGTTGGACTTTTTTGCTTATGCAGGGTTATCCCCAATCTTTTTGCCTCCTGCCTCCTATTTATTCTGACCTGTTGCTGTTGGTTTTTTTAACTCTGAGCACTTTACCACTGCTAACCAGTGCTAAAGTGCATATGCCCTCTGTATAAATTGCATTGTTGATTGGTTTATCCATGATTGGCATATTTGATTTACTAGTAAGTCCCTAGCAAAGTGCATTAGAGGTGCCAGGGCCTGTAAATCAAATGCTACTAGTGGGCCTGCAGCACTGGTTGTGCCACCCACAAAAGTAGCTCTGTGATCATGGGGGTCATTACGACATTGGCGGAAGCGGTAACCGCCGTGCGGCCGCCAATGCAGCCGCACTCCCGCGCCCCATTACGACATTCCCGCTGGGCCGGAGGGAGCAAACCAAGTTTGCGCCCGCCGGCCCAGCGGGGATGAGGCCGCAACATAGGAACCGGCTGCTAAGGGAGCCAGCAGTATTGCGGCCGTGCGACGGGTGCAGTTGCACCCGTCGCGCTTTTCACTGTCTTCTATGCAGACAGTGAAAAGCTGGCCGGGGCCCTGTTAGGGGGCCCCTGCACTGCCCCAGGACACCCCTTACCGCCAGCCTCTTCCTGGCGGTGCAAACCGCCAGAAACAGGCTAGCGGTAGGGGTGTCATAATCCCCAGGGCAGCGCTGCCCTGGTGGATTATCACTGCCGGGGCAAAAACGGCGGGAAATCGCTGGCCCCGGCGGTGCGACTGCAGCGCTACCGCCGCGGTCGTAATAAGGGCCTCCGTATCGCCAGCCTGTTGGCGGTACGGACGCTACATTACCCCTGGCGGTTGGACGTAATGACCCCCCATGTCTCAGACCTGCCTTTGCAGTGTCTGTGTGTGCAGTTTTTACTGTAACTTCGACTTGGCAAGTGTACCCACTTGCCAGGCCTAAACCTTCCCTTTTCTTACATGTAAGGCACCCCTAAGGTAGGCCCTAGGTAGCCCCAAGGGCAGGGTGCAGTGTATGGTTAAGGTAGGACATATAGGGGGTCATTACAACTCTGGCGGTAAAAGCCGCTTACCGCCGTGCAGAAGACCACCAATACACCGCAGCGGCCGCGGAATTCCACCACAGCTATTATGACACACATCTCGGAATCCGCCGAAATTCAGACACCCACACAAGTCTGTCACACCAAAGGTCAGTGATAAAATGGCGAAAACAAATCCTCCACCGTCACGCCAACAGAAACATGCCCATGCTATTACGACCCACGAATCCACGTGGCGGTCTTTCAACCGTGGTATTCCATTGTACCACACCACCGCGCTCAAAATACACACACATCTCTAAAACACCGCCACATTGGACAATTAAAAATACACACACCTGATACACATACAAACACCACTCCCACACACCCAACACAATATAAAACACACACCCACATCACCCACAAACCCCTATGACCGTAAATTAGAGACGAAGGCGACAGAGAGAGCACAGCAATAGACAACCCCACCACACAGAGGCACACAACACCATCACCCACACAACATCCACGCACAAAAAACCCCATAGCACTACACATCACCACACTCATCACCACATACACCACCCCACACATCACCTACACCACCCAATGGCACGCCAAAGACACCCCAGGTTTACGGAGGAGGAGCTCAGGGTCATGGTGGAGGAAATCATACGGGTAGAGCCACAGCTATTTGGATCACAGGTGCAGCACACCTCTATAGCTAGGAAGAAGGAGCTAGGGCGATGAATCGTGGACAGGGTCAACACAGTGGGACAGCACCCAAGAAATCGGGAGGACATCAGGAAGAGGTGGAACGACCTACGGGGGAAGGTGCGTTCCGTGGTCTACAGGCACAACATCGCGGTTCAGCAGACTGGCGGTGGACCCCCACCTCCTCCCCCACAACTAACAACATGGGAGGAGAAGGTCTTGACCATTATGCATCCTGAGGGCCTCGGAGGAGTCAGTGGAGGAATGGACACTGGTAAGTCAAATCTTAACTATCATATCCCCCACCCTACCTGCATGCAATCACACACCCCCACCCTCACCCCCTCCCCTATCACTCCAACTCCTCACTAATGTACTAATAACACAAACCACATATCCCAACACCAAGCCCTGCATGACACAACAAAGCATGGACACCCATCACGAAAGCATGGCCACTGCACATACCCATAACAACCCCTAACCATCATCACACAAGCCCCCACACAGGAATGCTAGCACTGGGGTACACGCTCACCCACCCATTGCACACCGTGACACACACAGATGCAATAATCATGCTTTTATACCCCTGTAGGACCACTACCTAACGTCACCAGACAGGAGGGTCCAGACATCTCTACCCCACCCACAGAAGAGGCCCACAGTGATGACAGCAGCTCTGGCCAACTAGATCCAGATGACCAGCCCGGACCATCGTGGGCCTCTGGACAGTCGGTTCCCCTCGCACAGGCACAGCCCAACACTGACCTTCCACCCTCTGGAAACACCAGTACAGCACCCACCCAGCAGGCCCATACCTCCGTCCCCAGGACACGTCAATCAGCTGTGTGTCCACCACTACAGGGAACTCAGGATAACCCACCACCCCAACAACAACAGGGACCTGGGGGCAGTGGTAGTGGGCACACGCTCCAGGGGACGGAGTCCCAGGAACACAGGGGAACTGGGAGGGCTGCTGTGCGACAGGGGGCGGACAGGCCAAGGGAACCCACTCTCCACGAGGCCCTCGCCTCCATCATGGGAGCATACCACCACTCCCAGGAGACAATGGCTACGGTCCTGGCCAAGTTTCAGGAGACCCAGCGCCTGCAGGAGGAACAGTATTTGGGCTTCAGGGAGGAACTCAGAACCATCATCTCCGCCCTGGGCACCATCGTAGGGGTGCTGAAGGACATACAGAACACCATGAGGGACACCGTGGCACTCAAAGGGGCCCCTAGCCTGGACGATGAACTGCCCACCACCTCCGCCGGCGCTAGTCGACAGGACGCCCCGCCACAGGACCACCACAGCACCCCACCCCCTGCAGATGGCGAACCACCCCGCAAGCGGTCCCTGAGATCAAGGAACAGGACAGAGCACAATGGCAAGACCCCCGCCAAGAAATGAGACCACCCTGATTGTCATGCCACTGTCCCACTTTGTAACCCTGTCCATATTGGAACTGCCCCAGCTCCACTTCCTATTCCCATATGGGCAGTGCACCTGTGAGACTAATAGACTGGACTCTGCCATGGACATTCCTCCACCATCACCTATCACCATTTTACCACCCCCTCCAATAATTAGCACTTCAATAAACACCCTTGCACCACAAAACAATCTGGAGTCAGTCTGTGATTTTGAAAATGTGTATTAGCTATGACAATGACAAAATCCGTTCTCAATAGTAATGTCAACATACCTATGTCACACATCACAAGTCCATGAAGGATGCAAGCTGATGACACACATTGGTAACCACACCTGTGAAACCGTAATGGAAACGTACAACTCAGTTACCAAATACTGCTTGAAATTGACAGACAGGATAGAGGTAGAAGTGTGAAAGTAAATGTATTAGTAAAGAAAGTGTTCTCACCTGTGTATCACTGGAAATATTGCTGTATGACTGAGTCCCTGTTGTCAATGTCTTCCTCCTCTGCTTCCTCCTCATCACTGCCCACAGGCTCCACAGCTGCCACCACACCGTCATCTGGACCATCCTCCTGCAGAAAAGGCACCTGGCGTCGCAAAGCAAGATTGTGAAGCATAGAGCAGGCGATGATGATCTGGCACACCTTCCTCGGTGAGCAGATTAGGGAACCACCTGTCATATGGAGGCACCTGAACCTGGCCTTCAGGAGGCCGAAAGTGTGTTCGATCACCCTCCTAGTCCGCCCATGGGCCTCAGTGTAGCGTTCCTCTGCCCTGGTCCTGGGATTCCTCACTGAGGTCAATAGCCATGACAGGTTGGGGTAACCAGAGTCCCCTAACAGCCACACCCGGTGCCTCTGGAGTTAACTCATCACATAAGGGATGCTGCTATTCCGTAGGATGTAGGCGTCATGCACTGAGCCAGGGAACATAGCATTTACCTGCAAGATGTACTGGTCTGCCAAACATACCATCTGTACATTCATCGAATGATAACTCTTCTGGTTCCTATACACCTGTTCACCCCTGTGGGGGGGGGGGGCAGAACTACATGGGTCCCATCAATGGCACCTATGATGTTAGGGATATGTCCCAGGGCATAGAAGTCACCTTTAACTGTAGCCAAATCCTCCAACTGAGGGAAAACAATGTAGCTCCTCATGTGTTTCAGCAGGGCAGACAACACTCTGGACAACACGTTGGAAAACATAGGCTGGGACATCCCTGATGCCATGGCCACTGTTGTTTTAAATGACCAACTTGCTAGTAAATGGAGCACTGATAGCACCTGCACTTGAGGGGGGATTCCTGTGGGATGGCGGATTAGTGACATAAGGTCTGGCTCCAACTGGGTACACAGTTCCTGGATTGTGGCACGGTCAAACCAGTTGGTGATGATTAAATGTCGCTCCTCCATTGTCAACAGATCCACCAGCGGTCGGTACACCGGAGGATTCCGCCATCTCCTCACATGTCACAGCTGACGGTGCCTAGGAAGGACAACAGCAACCACAGAGTCAAGCAATTCCGAGGTATGTACCCACAGCGACACAGAACACGAAAAAAAATCCAAAAAGATGTCTGTATGTGTGTTGAGTCCAGGCCTAGGTATGTGTGACGCAGTTGAAAATGAAGCCATGTGGACCCCTGAAATGGCGGGTGCCTGACCTCTAAAGTGGGACAATGGGATGTGAGGTAACTGCGCTGGCATTGTACACCGTCGCGGTAGGCAGTCGTAGACCGTGGTGCAATGCTGGGGGTCCCAGGAGCCAATGACGAAGTGCACCGCCGCGGACGTGACCGCCATTTTCTATCTGTTGAATCACTCGATACCTGATCTTCAACAGAAGAGGACCTACACTGCAAGTGCTGCTGTGACCTCGGTCTGGAAGAGACAATAGCACGTGCGTCTGGGGAAAGGGCCCCTGCCTTCACTGCACAGGAGTTGGAGAAGCTCGTGGACGGGGTCCTCCCCCAGTACACGCTACTCTACGGTCCTCCAAACCAACAGGTGAGTACATAGGGTGCAAGTTGTATGGGCTATGCCTGGGTGGAGAGGGCTGGATGTAAGAACGAAGGGGACAGAGTTTTGCGAGCATGAAGGAGTGTGAATGCATCTGCCACATGGCAAGGGCAGGGATGTGGGCCACTCACTTCGACGGTGCAGTTGGTAATGACTTCTGTTCTTCCCCTGTACATGTCATGTAGGTCAGCGCCCACCAGAAGAAGGATATTTAGCGTGCCATTGCCAAGGACGTCCGGACCCTGGGGGTCCACCAGAGATGGAGCACCCACTGCCATAAAAGATGGGAGGACATTCGCCGCTGGAGCAAGAAGACGGCGGAGGCTCAGCTGGGGATGGCCTCCCAACGTGGGAGGGGTGCCCGTCGCACCATGACCCCCCTGATGTTCAGGATCCTGGCGGTGGCCTACCCTGAGTTGGATGGGCGCATGAGGGCATCACAGCAGACACAAGGGGGTGAGTAGACTCTCATTCTGCTGACTTTGCGCGCAGTGGAAGGGTCTGGGTGGGGGAGGAGGGCTGTGGGTTTCCCTAGGCCAGAGCGAGTTACGTAGGCTAGGCCCCTCCGTAATGCAGGCCATGTGCCACTCCACCCCACCTCTGTAGACTGCCAAGTACAGGTATACACGCCCCTGTGTCATCTATGTGTGCAGATGTCCACCATAGCCATGTAGGCCATATTCCAGGAACTGCATCTGTAGAGCCCAAGAGCGCGGCGTAGTGCAGGGGGCTGCTGTGTATGTATTGTCCGCCAACAGTAGCGGTAAGCCATGCACTCAACCTGTCTTTCTTCTGTTTCCCCACCCCTTTTTGTGCTCTCCCTGTTCTTTTGCGCATCAGCATCATCAGACGGAGGTACAGTGGCACCGGAGCTCGAGGGGGCTGCATCCCACATGGCCATGGAGGGCCACACCACGGACTGAATGCACCAGTGGGACAGAGGGCGAGGGGGAGCTTCACGGCGGTCACCGGATCAGCAACCAGCGACACAGACTCGTCCTCCGAAGGGAGCTCCCTTGTGGCACCATCTGTGCCCCCCACTTCTACAGGTACAGCCGCCACCACCCTACCAGCACCGCCCTCCCAGCAGCCCCTCAGCCTTCGCCCCATGCCCTCTCACCCAGGAGGGTGGGCATCACCTTCGCTCCAGGCACCTCAGCTCCTGCCCCTGTCACCCCTGCTGCCCTCAGTCTCAGGAGGCCATTGACCTCCTCAGGTCACTCACTGTTGGGCAGTCTACCATTGTGAATGCCATCCAGGGTGTAGAAAGGGAGTTGCAACACACTAATGCATTCCTGGAGGGCATTCATTCTGGTCAGGCTGCCCATCATCGAACCCTGCAATCTCTGGCCTCAGCACTGATGGCAGCCATTGTCCCTGTGTCTAGCCTCCCACCTCCAACTTCCTCCACCCAGACCCCATCCCCTGTACCTCAGCCTATCCCAAGCACACCATCCGACCAGCATGCACACACCTAACCACACAAGGGAAGCTCAGGCAAACATAAGCACCACACATCCCACAGGCACCCACACAAGCATCACCCACATACAGACACAGCAACATCCACTGCCTCCACTGTGTCCCCCTCCTCGTCGTCTCCATCCTCCCTCCCAGTCTCGTCTACACTCTCACCTGCATGCACTACCACTACAGGACTCGCACCAGAACACCCAGCACCACACCCCACTCACCTGCACTCACCACCCCCACTACCATTTACACGTCCCCTGTGTCCTCTCCCAGTGTGTCTGTGACGCCCCCTCCCAAAGTACACAAACGCGGGCACACACACACCCAACATCCATCCACCTCACGACAGCCTCCAGAACATGCACCTGCACCCAAATCATCAAAAGTTACACCTCCTACAACCACCTCCTCTTCCTCCACTCCCAGACCCCCTCCAGCTACCCGTCCCAGTGTTCGTCAGAAACTTTTCCTGAGCAACGTTGACCTCTTTCCCACCCCCCCCTCCAATTCATAGGTCCCGTAGTAGCACCTCAGCCAAAAAATATCCGGTACCAGTGGTGCCTGTTAGAGGTATGTGGAGTGCACCGGGCACCAGGGCAGCCAGTGTGACACGAGCCAAAGCACAGCCAGTCCCCCCCCTGTGAAGCACCAGAAGTTGGACAGACGGGAGAGGGTGAAGCCTCCTGCCGGCAAAGCCACTCACAAGGGTCCCGGGGGGAGTGTCGAGTCAGCTGTGACTTCTCCCAAGGTGGGGAAGGGGCAGAAGAAAGCGCCAAAGTCTGGGAAGAGCAGCACAGCGGAGAAGGCCGCCATCATCCCAGCTGAACAGGGCAAAGACCGCCATGGCAAGCACCACTGAACAGGGCAAAGACTACCATGGCAAGCACCGCTGAACAGGGCAAGCACCGCTGAACAGGTCAGAAACTGCAAAGTCAAGCACCGCTGAACAGGGCAAAGACCACCATGGCAAGCACCGCTGAACAGGGCAAGCACCGCTGAACAGGTCAGAAACTGCAAAGTCAAGCACCGCTGAACAGGGCAAAGACTACCATGGCAAGCACCGCTGAACAGGGCAAAGACAGCCATTGCCAGCACCGCTGAACAGGGCAAGCACCGCTGAACAGGTCAGAAACTGCAAAGTCAAGCACCGCTGAACAGGGCAAAGACCACCATGGCTAGCACCGCTGAACAGGGCAAGCACTGCTGAACAGGTCCGAAACTACAAAGTCAAGCACCGCTGAACAGGGCAAAGACCGCCATGGCAAGCACCGCTGAACAGGGCAAGCACCGCTGAACAGGGCAAAGACCGCAATGGCAAGCACCGCTGAACAGGGCAAGCACCGTCAACTCAAGCATCGCTAGCCCATGTGCAGCAGTGGCAGTGACGGAACTGGGACCGCCACGGGGAGAGAGATGCACTCTGGGCACCAGTCCCCCTCCAGAACCAGTGGAGAACAGCATCCACTACCTCAGTCCTTAACAGGATGAAGCACTCTGGGCACCAGTCCCCCTCCAGAACTAGTGGAGAACAGCATCCACTACCTGAGTCCTTAACAGGATGAAGCACTCTGGGCACCAGTCCCCCTCCAGAACCAGTGGAGAACAGCATCCACTACCTCAGTCCTTAACAGGATGAAGCACTCTGGGCACCAGTCCCCCTCCAGAACCAGTGGAGAACAGCATCCACTACCTGAGTCCTTAACAGGATGAAGCACTCTGGGCACCAGTCCCCCTCCAGAACCAGTGGAGACTGATATCCACTTGAGAGTCTGTGGCTTTGCACTCCCCAGGATGGTGCAGTGGGCAAACCACCCACTGCAAAGACTTGTGAGACTGTGGCTTTGCACTCCCCCGGATGGTACAGTGGGCAAACCACCCACTGCAAAGACTTGTGAGACTGTGGCTTTGCACTCCCCCGGATGGTACAGTGGGCAAACCACCCACTGCAAAGACTTGTGAGACTGTGGCTTTGCACTCCCCAGGATGGTACAGTGGGCAAACCACCCACTGCAAAGACTTGTGAGACTGTGGCTTTGCACTCCCCAGGATACATCAATGGGCATGGAGCCCTGTCGTTGATCTGGCGTGGTGCTGTCATCCGGCTGAGGTGCCCCCCTTCCCTTCCCTTCCCCCTGAGGTGCCTGTTGTATTTCTATTTGATGTCCCTGTAGTGTTCTCTCCGTTTCTGGACAGGTATCGTGTGTGGGCCTTGCCCATGCATTTTGGGCCCAGTGGTCCACGGACATTGAATGGTGCATACGTGCACTACTAATCGTGAAGTATATTTTTGGAATGTGTATATATTTCTGTATATATTAGCTTACTGTATTTTGATACATTACAATGGTTGTACTCATTTCCTTTTGTCTTTGCATTCTTCCGGGGGGGTTGGGGGTTGTTACTGTGATGTTAGGAAATGCATTGGTGTGTGTGTTGTTGTGTGCGAGGGTCGGAGTGGGGGTGAGGGTGTTGCGTGTGTGTGTCCCTAACTTTTGCCTCCCCCATCCTCTATGTCGTAGGTGCAGTACTCACCGTTGTCTTCGGCGCCGGCGTTGCTGATGTTCGTAGAGGAGCAGGAACACTATTGCAGGGAGTATTTGGAGTTCCGGCTCCATTGTGCCCTCCTTCCTCGTGGAGTGTGTTAAGGTGAGTGTTTTCCCATTGAAATGGCTGTTTACGCCATGTTTTTATCCATGGTGAATCCGCCCCGGAAAAGGTGGCGGATTGGCCTGTTGTAATACTGTGGGCGGTACTTTGTCTTCCCCCTGTTGGCGGTGACTGCCGCGCTGTTTGTCTGTACCGCCGTGGCAGTCGGAGTGTCATAGTGGCTGTCTATGTTGGCGGTTTCCGCCTCGGTCATAATTCCCTTTTTTTTCCGCCGGCCTGTTTGCGGTATTACTGCCGCTTTAACACCGTCCGCCAGGGTTGTAATGACCCCCATAGTAATGTGTTTTATATGTCCTGACAGTGAAATATTGCTAACTTCGTTTTTCACTGTTACAAGGCCTGTCCTTCTCATTGGTTAACATGGGGGCTACCTTTAAATCTGATTAAAGTGTAGATTCCCTTTGGGTGCGGATGGACATGTGGAGTTTGGGGTCTCTGAGCTCACAATTTAAAAATACATCTTTTAGTAAAGTTGATTTTAAGATTGTGTGTTTGAAAATGGCACTTTTAGAAAGTGAGCATTTACTTGCTTATACCATTTCTGTGACTCTGCCTGTTTGTGGATTCCCTGTCTGGGTCAGTTTGACAGTTGGGCTGGTTGCACCTCACACTAGACAGTGACACAAAGAAGCTGGGGTGTAGCCTGCATATCCTGATGAGCCATCAGTGCTAGGAGGGAGGGGAGGAGTGGTCATTCACACCTGAAAGAGCTGTGCCTGCCCTCACACAATGCAGTCTCCAACCCCCTGGTGAGTGTCGGGGCCCGGCCTGGGCAAGGCAGGATTTCACATTCCAAAGAGACTTGACTTTGAAGTAGGCCTACTTCAAAGGAGAAATTGGGTATAAGAAGGGCACCCAAAACCACAGACTTTAGAAACACTTCTGGAACGAAGAGGAACCTCTGCCTGGAGAAGAGCTGAATAGCTGAGGAAGAAGAGCTGCCCTGCCTGTGACTGTGCTTTGTGGAGCTATCCTGCAGTTGCTGCTTCTGCCTGTTCTAGAGGACAAAGATTGGACTTTGTGTGCCTTCCATCTTGAGAAGAAATCTCCAAGGGCTTGATCTAGAGCTTGCCTCCTGTTGTTTGAAGTCTCAGGGACAGCAAAGACTTCTCTCTGCCAGCACCTGGAGTCTCTGGAGAGATTCCTTGTTGGAAAATGGGTTATTGGTAGGGCAGGTAGGTACCTACACCTAGCAACAAGCCACTAACCTCCACATAGGTACAGTTAGGTCTCAGTAAAATAATCCCAGCTCAACCCTAGTTCATATTTTTATCTTTAAAATGACACAAAAACGATTAAAATCGGTTCAGGGGAACCGGAGATATGAATTTTTAAAGAATTATTACTTTTATAGCGCTTAGAAACAAAAAGCGCCAATTGGGTCATCTGGTTGCACCTCGACCGGGGCAAAGTCAAACTTTCAGGCCGACCGCGATGGAGCCCTGCTCGGCTACAGGTCGCGGGAGGCCTCGGTTAAAAAGTTACCTTCTGACAGTCTTTATTTTGAAGTTTTTCTTCACCGGGATGAACCTGCCAGTTGAATCCGACCTCCTGGAGCCCTTGTCCGGATACGCGATGTGGGTTTCCTCGGTGGAGACTTTTACCTTCGGACTTAGTCGTTTTTTCGAGATGAAAATCCTTCGACCGGGGTAAACCTGGATCTTGATCCGACGTCCATGGAGCCCTTCTCGGATACGATGGCTGGGAGGTCCCGGTCAACTTTTTACGTTCGGACTTAGTCTCTTTTTTGGATGTTTTTCTTTACCGGGACGAACCACGAAGTCAGGCCGGGTCGCGGTTGAGGCAAGCCGGCTAGAATTTCCGCGGCGGGTCGGTCCCTCTCTGGAGCTTTTTTCCAAAAATTCTCAAATCTTTTCCAAACTTCTGGGGCTTCACCCAGATGTTCTTTTAAGGTTCTTTTGGGGTCCACAGCTCACCCCAAGGGTCCAGAAGTTCTGTGATGGTCCTTGGGGGGTGCGGACTTCAACTCCCAGAATGCACCTGGCGCAAACTCCTTTTTGGCCACTGGACAGTGGTCAGCTGGTCGCTTTCTTCAGGAGTTGGTGCAGGGAACTCTGGTTTAGCAATTTTTCACCTGTAGCAAACAGGGAGTCCCTCCTTGAACCAGTTGAAGCCAGGCAAAGTCCTTCTTGTGGTGAAGCCCAAGTGTGCAGCTGGTGCAGTCCTTCTGAGTGCAGGGTCCAGGTGCAGGCCAGGGGTCCAGCAGGGCAGTCCTTCTTCTCCTTAAGTTCTTTCTTCTTGAAATTTGGTGGGGATCTGAGGTGTGGGTGCAGGTCTGCCAGTTTTATCCTTGCTCCTGGGTGAAAAGCAGGGGGGCCCTGGTTCTCCAATCAGGGACAGGGTCATCCCCCTGTGATGACCACTTCCTGGGAAGTGTGGCAAAAATCCATCCCAGAAGGCAACAGTCTCTAAAAATCCAACATGGATGAATCTGATTTTTGGAGGTTACATCTGGCTGAGCCCACCCACTGGTGTGGCTAAAAATCATAAACACACCCTCTCCTGCCCTCTCTTAATCTAATCAAGGGGGCACCTAGCTGTCTGGGGTTGCAGGATGTGGGGGTGTTGCTGGGTGCTGCAAATGTCCTTCTCTGCCTTTGAAGACCAGTTTGGCAGCCCTCCCCCTTCCTGCCTCACCATCTGCTGAGGGGAGATTCTCTCCCCCAAGCACATTCCTTTGTGTGAAGCCTGGCCACTTCACACCTCATCAAGGCAGCCTGGCAGAAGCTGCTGCAGGCTGGCCAATCAGAGCACAGCAGCAAAAACAATGCAGAGCTGAAATTGGCAACTTTTTAGGTAAAGTCTAAACTTTTTACCTGGACAAGTTATATTAAATCCAACAACTGGAAGTTGTGGGATTTATTACAACAATCAATTTGATACCAAATTCTTGGTATGTAACATTTAAGGAGACTTTAAAATTTAAAATAAAGTCTGCCCATTCTAGCCTATGAAGGCCATTTACTTCAATGAGGGAAAAACGAATTTGGCTGTTTTTACCTCACCAGGGCTTATAAATCTATTTTTATAAAGTCCCTGCTTATAGTTACATGGCACCCAGCCCTAGGGGCACATAGGGCACACCTTAGGGGTGACTTATATGTAAAAATAAGGTAGTTTAAGACTTTGGAAGTACCTCTAATTCCAAAGTCGAATTTGCATATAACTTTAATTTAAAAGCAGCCAGCAAGGCAGGCTTGCTTTTAAAATGACACTGGGCACCTCAGCAATGCACCTAGGTGTGCACCACCTATGCTGTGGTCCCTAAACCTACATGCCCTACCATATACTAGGGACTTATAGGTAGGTTAACTTAGCCAATTATAATTAGCCTAATTTGCATATCCATTTTACACAGAGCACAGGCCCTGGGACTGGTTAGCAGTACCCAGGGCACCATCAAAGTCAGGAAAACACCAGGAAAAAGAGGAAAATGGGGGCAAAATTTTATGGGGCCTCTGCAATCAGCCCTGTTTTCTCACACAACCCCCCCCCCCCAGCCCACACGCCCAGGAGACTCAGCCCAACCCTGGGAGAGTATTCCTGGCTTGTTAGGCGAGGAAGACAGTGAAGAAAACTGGCTGTCCCTTTGCAGGGCCTACTCTGCCTTATATCCCCCTGTCAGGGTCACTCCCTATGGGTAGTGAAGCCATCCCAACAGTAAAAGGACCTAACTCAAACTGAAACTTTCCTCTAGGGCGGTCTTCCTCCTTTCTCTCTGCCAACTTGGGTAGTGAGGTGCCCACCTCCCCTACTCCAAACTTTGCTAGGGCAACACCTAGCTTACCCAAAGAGGTCACCCAACACTTGAGCAACCCCACCATGACCAATAGGGTCAGGGGGCCTACTTTGCTATTGGCCCTGGGGTCTGCCTCCCAGGCCAAGTACATTGCTGCCAGAAAGGCTAGCACCCAGCAGAGGCTACTGACAGCTGTCAGTACCCAGAACCACACCCTAAGCTCTCCACTGACAGGTGGCTGAGCTGCTTTAGGGGCATCTTTGGGGTCCTGGCACCCCTCTTGCTGTCTAGAGTGGGGGGCTACCACCTCCTGTGGCAGACACCCTCCTTCCACTCTCCCTTCTGTCAGTGCAGGGGCAACACCTTGCATCTGGACAGCTGCCTGACTACTCAGGACTTCCTTGGGGTCAGGTGAGGCCTCACCAGTGCCAGCTCTGGGCTCCCCCTTTACTGGGGCAGAAGGCCCTTGGCTCCCTGGAACTCTCTTTAAGAGTGGCCTACCCTTCCTTTTCTTCTTTCCTTTTCTTGGGGACCCCTGTCTCCTAACTGTAGGGACTGACTCCCCAGGACTTTGGGTTGGGGGGGCGCCCTGGGCGACCACCCCATCTGTGACCAGACTCACCTCTGGGAGGTCATTGCCCAGGATACAATCTAGGGGAAGGTCAGCACTGACTACCACCCTAATCCAGTCAAGGATACCCTCCCTCTCTAGGGGCACTATGGCTACAGGTTTGGAGGTGACCTCCCCTGTGGCTATCCTGACTTTCTTTGTCTTTCCTGGGACATACATGTCTGGGGTCACTAACCGGTCACTCACTATAGTGTGACTGGCACAGGTGTCCCTCAGGCCAGTGGTAGGGATCCCATTCACTTGAATGTGGTGGAAGTGCCTACTCCCACCCTCAGGGATCACCAGCTTACCATCTGGTCCTGTCTCCTAGCACAATGCTAGGAGGACTTCATCATCTGAGGAATCCTCCTCTATGGCTACACTGGACAGCCCAGTGCTAACCACCTTCCTTGGACAGGCTGCATCTCCTCTGAAGTGACCTGTCTGCTGACAGTCAAAGCAAGCCCTACTGTCCAAGAGTTTTTTTAACCCTGGGTCTCCCTGTCTCTGCTTGTCAGAGTGGGAGTGGGATTTACTCTCCTCCTTCTTAGGGTTCTGGGGTACAGAGGGAGTCTCTGTGGTGGGCTTACCACCTCCCTCCTTAGGTTTTTGGGGACCTCTCCCCCCCTTCTTGGAGTCTCCCCCCTGGGACTTGACAACCACCCTGGTTCTCAACCACTCATCAGCTGCCTCCCCTAGCTCTCTAGGGTTGGTCTGCTTAGAGTCCACTTGATGCTGGAGTAACCTTTCTTGGGTACAATTGGTCAAGATGTGCTCTCTCATGATCAGATTGTATAACCCCTCATAAGTATCTACTTTGTTACCAATAATCCAGCCCTCTAGTGCCTTTAGTGAAATGTCCACAAAGTCAACCCAAGACTGGGTACTGACCTTCTGGGTGTCCCTGAACTTCATTCTATATTGCTCTGGGGTCAGACCGAACTTCTTGGCTAAGCACCTCTTCATACTAGGGTATGAATCTGCCTCCTTCCCCCTTAAGGTCAGAAGCCTATCCCTCCCTGAGTTGGGGACCAACTCCCACAAAAGGGAACCCCAGTATTGAGGCCTAACCCTTCTCATTTGGAGTGCCTTCTCAAAGGCCCCCAGCCACTTATCTATGTCATCCCCCTCTACATAAGCAGGAACCACCCCCTTGGGTAATCTGGGGCAAACTCCCCCACCCATGGACACCTCAGCTTCTTTATCGCTGCTTCCATCTCTTTTCTCTTGGTATGCCCACTTTTTCTTTTCTAGGGCCAGCTTCTCTGCTTCCAAAGCTATGTATGCTAGCTGGGCCTCCAGCTCTCTTTCTCTGATGGATGGGTTCTCTCCTCCTGAAAGGACCCCCTTCCCACCACTAGCTTTGGATCTGCCCCTAGTGACTGTATTTACTGAGGACCGTTCTTCCTCATCCTCACTTGGGCTCAGATGCCTTCCCTCCCTTGAGTGGTTAGAGCTTGCATCCTCCCTTCTTTCTCCCTCCTCTGGAGCTTCTTCTGACTCTACCTCTTGGGCCTCAGCCCATGCTGTCAGGGATGTGATCAGGATTTGCTTCCTGAGATCAGTGGTTGCAGGCAACCCTCTTTCAATACACAACCCCCTAAGCTGGACTACTGTCAGTGTGGGTAGGCTAGCCAGATCAAGCTCCATGGTTCCCTAGTTTTGTGTCAACAAAAACTTTTTGCAAAAATTGGAAACAAGAATTTAGAAAAATTACAAAAATTCAATAATTGAAATTAATCCAAATTAAAAATTAAAAACAATTTTTGCACTAGGACAATTTAAAGGATTTTTAATTTGTTTTACCTAAAACTGTAACGTGATATTGAACACAAGTACAGGATCCCGTCGCTGCTTCCAATTATGTTGGAAAATGGGTTATTGGTAGGGCAGGTAGGTACCTACACCTAGCAACAAGCCACTAACCTCCACATAGGTACAGTTAGGTCTCAGTAAAATAATCCCAGCTCAACCCTTGGTAGCTTGGCAACAAGCGTCAAGGCTTAACTTAGGAGACAAAGTGTAAAGCATTCAAATATCACAAAACAGTAATTAAATAAAACACAGGAAACAGTTTAAAAATCCAAAACCAATTTATAAAAATAGTGTATATTTTTATCTTTAAAATGACACAAAAACCGATTAAAATCGGTTCAGGGGAACCGGAGATATGAATTTTTAAAGAATTATTACTTTTCTAGCGCTTAGAAACAAAAAGCGCCAATCGGGTCATCTGGTTGCACCTCGACCGGGGCAAAGTCAAACTTTCAGGCCGACCGCGATGGAGCCCTGCTCGGCTACAGGTCGCGGGAGGCCTCGGTTAAAAAGTTACCTTCTGACTTAGTCTTTATTTTGAAGTTTTTCTTCACCGGGACGAACCTGCCAATTGAATCCGACCTCCTGGAGCCCTTGTCCGGATACGCGATCTCGGTTTCCTCGGTGGAGACTTTTACCTTCGGACTTAGTCGTTTTTTCGAGATGAAAATCCTTCGACCGGGGTAAACCTGGATCTTGATCCGACGTCCATGGAGCCCTTCTCGGATACGATGGCTGGGAGGTCCCGGTCAACTTTTTACGTTCGGACTTAGTCTCTTTTTTGGATGTTTTTCTTTACCGGGACGAACCACGAAGTCAGGCCGGGTCGCGGTTGAGGCAAGCCGGCTAGAATTTCCGCGGAGGGTCGGTCCCTCTCTGGAGCTTTTTTCCAAAAATTCTCAAATCTTTTCCAAACTTCTGGGGCTTCACCCAGATGTTCTTTTAAGGTTCTTTTGGGGTCCACAGCTCACCCCAAGGGTCCAGAAGTTCTGTGATGGTCCTTGGGGGGTGCGGACTTCAACTCCCAGAATGCACCTGGCGCAAACTCCTTTTTGGCCACTGGACAGTGGTCAGCTGGTCGCTTTCTTCAGGAGTTGGTGCAGGGGACTCTGGTTTAGCAATTTTTCACCTGTAGCAAACAGGGAGTCCCTCCTTGAACCAGTTGAAGCCAGGCAAAGTCCTTCTTGTGGTGAAGCCCAAGTGTGCAGCTGGTGCAGTCCTTCTGAGTGCAGGGTCCAGGTGCAGGCCAGGGGTCCAGCAGGGCAGTCCTTCTTCTCCTTAAGTTCTTTCTTCTTGAAATTTGGTGGGGATCTGAGGTGTGGGTGCAGGTCTGCCAGTTTTATCCTTGCTCCTGGGTGAAAAGCAGGGGGGCCCTGGTTCTCCAATCAGGGACAGGGTCGTCCCCCTGTGATGACCACTTCCTGGGAAGTGTGGCAAAAATCCATCCCAGAAGGCAACAGTCTCTAAAAATCCAACATGGATGAATCTGATTTTTGGAGGTTACATCTGGCTGAGCCCACCCACTGGTGTGGCTAAAAATCATAAACACACCACTCTCCTGCCCTCTCCTAATCTAATCAAGGGGGCACCTAGCTGTCTGGGGTTGCAGGATGTGGGGGTGTTGCTGGGTGCTGCAAATGTCCTTCTCTGCCTTTGAAGACCAGTTTGGCAGCCCTCCCCCTTCCTGCCTCACCATCTGCTGAGGGGAGATTCTCTCCCCCAAGCACATTCCTTTGTGTGAAGCCTGGCCACTTCACACCTCATCAAGGCAGCCTGGCAGAAGCTGCTGCAGGCTGGCCAATCAGAGCACAGCAGCAAAAACAATGCAGAGCTGAAATTGGCAACTTTTTAGGTAAAGTCTAAACTTTTTACCTGGACAAGTTATATTAAATCCAACAACTGGAAGTTGTGGGATTTATTACAACAATCAATTTGATACCAAATTCTTGGTATGTAACATTTAAGGAGACTTTAAAATTTAAAATAAAGTCTGCCCATTCTAGCCTATGAAGGCCATTTACTTCAATGAGGGAAAAACGAATTTGGATGTTTTTACCTCACCAGGGCTTATAAATCTATTTTTATAAAGTCCCTGCTTATAGTTACTTGGCACCCATCCCTAGGGGCACATAGGGCACACCTTAGGGGTGACTTATATGTAAAAATAAGGTAGTTTAAGACTTTGGAAGTACCTTTAATTCCAAAGTCGAATTTGCATATAACTTTAATTTAAAAGCAGCCAGCAAGGCAGGCTTGCTTTTAAAATGACACTGGGCACCTCAGCAATGCACCTAGGTGTGCACCACCTATGCTGTGGTCCCTAAACCTACATGCCCTACCATATACTAGGGACTTATAGGTAGGTTAACTTAGCCAATTATAATTAGCCTAATTTGCATATCCATTTTACACAGAGCACAGGCCTTGGGACTGGTTAGCAGTACCCAGGGCACCATCAAAGTCAGGAAAACACCAGCAAAAAGAGGAAAATGGGGGCAAAAATTTATGGGGCCTCTGCAATCAGCCCTGTTTTCTCACATTCCTACTCTGCCCTGTGGTGCCCATCCAGTTCCTGGGGCCCTGAAAGGAGAAGCTGGCAGCCTAAAGACAAGAAAATCCACGCACAGAGCGGCGTGCGGGGAAAAGATTGACGCAAATCCGATCTGCGGCTGAAAAAACGGCACACCGCCGGCTCCGCAACTGAGAAACAACGCTCGCCGGAAACGCGACCGAAAAATCGATTCACGGAGCAGGAGAAAGGGTCCTTGATTGAACAGGGGGTCACCTGACTGTCAACCAAAGACCCCATTTCTAACAGCCAGGTTCACAACCTGTCTGATTGAATGATAGAGAAAGGTACTGTACTATTTTCTTACAGTGCATCCTATGCTGTGCGCTCCTAACATGAAGCCGTCTGACCCGCGCAGCACATGTTTTACTTAAATCTTTAATATAATGAACTGGTTGGTACCCTTATCAACTTGCACTACATTTAGGTTACATGAAGATCTTATACACAATTTCTACAGCATTTCGAATTGAAATTGTACAATTTACACATGGATTTCACTGTCTGTATATAGTGTGCATATTTGTGCATATTCCCTCAAGCATTCCTCTCTGAGTAGAGGAATGTCTTATCTTCTTAACTCAGAAGCTTCCTTTCGTTTGATTTATTATTGTTGTGTGCATTTATATTTTTGTATGGTTCTAGCAACCCACAATAAATTTGAACTAAACCGAAGAATGTTAATTACATTGCGAATATAAGAGGCTGTTTAATTTAATTTAATTTAAACCAGCTCATTAAAAGAAGAGTTCAAGTGAAGAAATGTTGAGCTAACCCACATGATGAATGGTATGCGACAGTTTCAAAACAGTTATTCACAAAAGTATTTCTGACTTAAGTTTCTGATGTTTTCAATCTGTTCTGATTATTGCATCAGTAAGTAGCCTCAGCAGTGAAATAAAACATGAAAGTACATTACATCTTTCCATCAAGGGCATGTCAGGAATACCGATTCACAAGGGGAGGAAATTCCGAATACATTTGAAATAGATTTTGTAGTGAGCAAGTGGGTACACTTGTCAAGACGAATTGGCAGTTAAAATCTGCACACACAAACACTGCAGTGCCAGGTCTGAGCCATGTTTACAGGGCTACTAATGTGGGTTGCACAACCAGTACTGCATGCCCACTAGTAGCATTTGATTTACAGGCCCTGGGCACCTCTAGTGCACTACTAGGGACTTATCAGGTAATCAAATAGGCCAATCATGGAAATCCAATTACACATACATTTTACATAGGAACACTTGCACCTTAGCATTGGATAGCAGTGGTAAAATGTCCAGAGTAACAAAAACAGCAACAACAGAGTCCAGCACACATCAACAACCTGGGAAACAGAGGCAAAAAGTTAGGGGAGACCAAGCCAAGGATGCCAAGTCTAACAATAGTGCATATAATAGTGAACAGATCACATCCCCAAGAAAATCAAGTTGGCTTGGTACTAGCTCTCTCTCCTAAAGAAGATGAAAGCCATTCCTTTTGGGAAAGCAGCTTCAGAACTGTGAAGCTGTCATACTCTGACATCTGCCTGGTAGAAGCAGCTTGTTGCACAACCACATAGACTCCATATTCTATGCCACAGCACATCACATCACATCAAGGACTTGAAGAAATATGACACATCGCCTCCAATCTGATGGAACATTACTGGCTCCCATTGTCTCCCTCACCACTCTCAAGGCCACCTGCATTATTTATAAAGCCATCAAGGCCAGCGTTTCAGTCTTTGGCTGGCAGATTCACTCTCTCAAGTGGCTCTTCGTTCACCTGCAGCAAGAACACCATTAACCTGAAAACGAAGATGTGTAAGAAAGAAAACACTAGGCAACAGGCGTACTCCATCTATGCACCTAGATTATGGAACAGCATTCACCTATCCATAAGATCGCACCTACCTTTCTTCAGTTCAAGACATGTCTCTTTGGCAGATACCACACCATGACACAATAAACAGTCCAGTTTCCCTCTCAGAAACCAGCCTCGCCACTTATGTTAGCTCTCTGATCTCTGCCTACGACCCCGCACAGTGCATCAATCCCTCTGGGTACGTTTACAACTGTGAAAGCCCTGCTAGTTAGCACATTGGCAGTGTTTTGAAAATTCCCACTCCTTGTATATATTAGTAGCAATACGAGCTCAAGAAAATTGCCTTTGAAACCTTATTTCAAACCGAAACATGAAACCG
Source organism: Pleurodeles waltl (assembly GCF_031143425.1). Lineage (NCBI taxonomy): Eukaryota > Metazoa > Chordata > Amphibia > Caudata > Salamandridae > Pleurodeles > Pleurodeles waltl. The sequence continues at coordinate 256,271,325 of NC_090445.1, forward strand.
GACAGAAGAGCTCTAATGGTGAAGGGAGTGCATTTTTAAATCCGGCTGGTTTCAGCAACAAGCCATTCCTTATTGCTTTGAAGGCAGCAAAATCACAAATTAGATGTGAAATTTCTATTTCTCCAGGCCTTTCAGACTCAATATTTTTGCCGGGCGGCAGAGTTCAATTGTGTCTGGTATATGATTTTTGTTCAGAAACTCGTTTTGAGTCCCTGACACAGAAATAACGCCATCAATTTCCAACCACGGAAAGCACCATCGGGGATGTCCTGAACTGTTAAGATGAATGCAAACCGCCTTCTGTAAAAGAATGTACATATATGTATGTAATTTTATTCATATACAAGTGGAACCCTGGACTTTTTCCAAGCCACTCCAAATAGGCCCCAGCTACTACACACCGACTATGGCCGTGAGACAGTGCAGAACTTTCTTCAGTTTTTTAAATCTGTAAAATCTATGGCTAGGTAAGTAGCCCCGAAGAGGCGTGCTGTCTACATACTAATAGGTAGACAACATTTCTTCCCAGTTCCCCTATCATAGCATGTGGTTAGTGCATTACCCTCCCATTAGTGTAACACAGACCAAAGTGTGACTGAAACTTTGGGAAAGAGGAAGGACTAAATGATGGAAAAAGATTACTAGTTGCAGGTTTAAGATAGCAGTGCAGAGGAAATAGAGAGAAGTCCACACATGCAGGCAGAAGAGTGGTTTCTCATCTAGTAGAAAATTGGAATGTTGGGAGCTCCATTGAAAACAACAGAGTGCTTCACTTCAGGCTTCTAACGCTGGACTGGAGCTCCAAAGTTCCAATTTGTTTTTTCTCAGCAACAACTGTGAACAAAGGCCCAATCACCTCTGCTCCCTGAGGCCTTTGTTTTTGTTTATTAGAGCATTCTGCCCTCTAGTGGTGGGATGTTCTAATAGCTTTATAGCTGTTCCTAGCTGGGCTCTCACCTTCGGCTCAGGACTTTAACGCTGGAGCGGGCCTTTAATGGCCACTATAGCCCGCTATCTTGTTTTTTTGTTCATCTTGTTCTCTTTAGTGGCACACTATGGGGGTCATTCCGAACCTGGCGGTAAAAACCACCAGAGCCGTGACCGACGGAAAGCACCGCCAACAGGCTGGCGGTGCTTTCCTGCCCATTCTGACCGCGGCGGTAAAGCCTCGGTCAGAAAAGGGTCTGGGCTGAATCTCCATGGCGGCACTGCGACCCCCTTCCCGCCATCCTGTTCCTGGCGGTTTTTACCGCCAGGAACAGGATGGCGGGAACAGGTGTCGTGGGGCACCTGGGGGACCCAGCAAGATTTTCACTGTCTGCTTAGCAGACAGTGAAAATCGCGACGGGTGCAACTGCACCCGTCACACCCCTGCAACACCGCCGGCTCCATTCGGAGCCGGCTTCTGTGTTGCAGGGCCTTTCCCGCTGGGCCGGCGGGTGCTCCCTTGGCGGGCACCCGCCGGCTCAGCAGGAAAGCCAGAATGGCCTCCGCGGTCTTTTGACCGCGGAGCGGCCAAATGGCGGTAATCGCATGGCGGACGGCTACCGCCGCCCGCCACGGTCAGAATGACCAGCCCTATGTATTTATAAATTTGGGGGTTTTGGAACATACTTTTAACCAGTATACACTGGTCTCTGACAACTTTCAGGTAGAAAGCTATACAAGGAAATGATGGGTTGCACCATGGCACTTTCCAGTGACGAGGACCATGTGATGGAGAGCCAGTGAATCATACAAAAGGGGTGGTTGTTGTTGGAAAATACACCAAGCCAGATATGTTGCCGCAAAGTACCCATGGGTAGTAATGCAAGCAAGACAACTGGGCCCTCCATCTCGCGCCTTGGTAGTAAAAATGTATCTCTAATTAGGGTGGGTTGAGCCCCTTATAGACTAGGCGCTGGCATCACTGCACCTGCTGTACTTTTGATAGCTACAGAAACACTCATAGACCCCAACATGATGACAAAGTCTTGAGGAGGAGCAAGTCATGATAGCTCCGAATGCAGTTTTAGATCCTGGATTGTGGCCATCTTATGTTTTCATTAGTGATGCTGCTCCATGGAGTTCTTAGTAATAAACAAAATACAATAAATGAAATAAACATTATGAGAGAGAAATGTGAAAATGTGCTTAGAAATAATTTCACCGGATAAATGGGTAATAGAGTTTAAAAGTGTTATAAAGTGAGACCATTTTAAAACAAATATGATATAAGCTGTGGCTAATATTTCGCTGGTACATATAAAGAGTGTGGATTTGACTGAGTGTGTATGTGTTTTCAAAGAGATAAATGATTTGTTGCAAATGCATAACCAACAAAGTAGGTGGATTTCAATTTTATGACAAGACGGAAGGCTCCTATTATGCATTTCTCTCTTGCTGTTTATTTTTCCTAACAACAGTAGCAGTAAAGAAACCCCATATAAATAGTCATTACTAGAGCTGTACTTCTTCTTTCATGCTGCTCCAAGATAAGTGCTCTGCCATTTGTCATCGTGCATAACACATATTTCCTTGCGTTTATATTTGCTTATTCATTACTTAATACTTTTAAACATATTGTGTTTAGTTAACTCAACTCATGGTCAGTCGACCTTTGCCCTGGGGCCATGCCACGCCGGGAAGCTCACATTGGGTCCAGCTGGGGCCGCCATACACGTGTCTCTATTTTTGCTGGGGCAGCCCTTCTCCCGACTTTTCGACTTCTCCGCAGGAAGATATCAGCATAAATCACCCGTGCCTTACATTTCAGGCACTTTCTGTACAATTATTCAATTATTTACTTACCTAACGTCTGCCTCTTAGTAACTAATGCAATAATCATTCTCCATTCATGGAGAGTGATGGGCGTTTAACTGTTGGTCTGACTAGATGAGATTCCACCTTTATTTCACTTCAGAAGTACTGGGCCTACTTCCCTAATTACATTAGTTTTCATACTAGGACAATTAAACATTGTGGCCTGATAAGCCTGTCATAATAGGAGGGCCCCTTACCAGATATGGTATGGGGATCCCCCAGAGTACGATATGGATGTCAATGAAGAGGTATTAAAAGAAAATCTGAAACGATTTATTAATACCTCTGTCTCATGCGCATTGAACGCTTCTTTGGTCACTATTATCCATGACATTGGAAACATTGTGAAAGATATCATACAGACACAGACCCAACCTGCTGGTAGTAGCAGGAAGACTATTTCTATTAATCAATATAAAGAATGTGACTTATTTGCATGTGGTACAATGCCCCAGAACATTTAACACACTACACTACACAACTGAGGCACCACCTAACACTTGCATCTCCTTCCACCAAGCGAGAACCAGATCGGGAGGACTGACATTCTCTTACATCGCTTCTAAAGCGTGGAAGGGTTCCCACTACACATAAGACCCCCCCTCCTCTCTTATTGAATTCCTCAGGTAGCTGAAGACCTGCCTTCTCAATTAACCAATTTACCATAGGCAGGGCTAGGCACACACACCTGCACAGTGCCAGCATATCCTAGCAGGTGATAGTGTCTTTTACAAATACACATACCATACCATACCATGATTAGAATGTCCAGCACTACTTACCTCGCTGCCTCTGAAAAGCTTTAGAAAAGCCATAAAGTGGTCCAAAATGCATTTACCTGACTCATTAGTGCATCCTAAACCAGCTCACATTCCCCTATTATAAGACAGCACTGGCTACTCATACATTCCAGGTTTTGTTTAGGTGATGATGGTTGTCCACACATCAGTCTATTCTGGAACTCCTTTAAGTTATTGCTTTAAGTGTACATGTGTCAATCACCTCTACTGTGTTTATTAGTTTTCCAAGAGCCAGTGCAGTGATCTTTAGCAAACAAGCTTTTTCTACTGTTGTGTCAACACATAAAATCCTATTCTCTTTTTACTATGCAGCTAATCTTCATTGCTCAATTTAGGAAGCTTTGAAATCTTTATTTATTCAATACATAACTCAATAATCCTGTTGTAGTTATCTGGTTATTCAGCTGCATGAAACAGCAGTGAATATGTGCTCTAAAAGTAATCATAATGGAAATGGAAATTGTGTCTAGAGGCCCTTTGGCCTGCCATTGGTATGCAGTGGATTGAGAGAAAAACCCAGACCTTTCCTCCAGGAGAAGTTGAAAATTGTGGACAAAGGACATGAGAGTGTGGACTAGTACCAGGAGGGAAAGCCAACTCCATATCCTTTCTTATTCAACCTAAAACATATGATGCTTACTGGGTAATCCTTCAAATCAACCCATCAGGGAGGGATTAAAAAGAAATGCTGGCATACAGAGATGGGAAGGTGTTAGAAGGGCTGTCCCTATGCACCATTCTTCTTGTTGCCATGTAAGAATATTTCTGTGTCTAGTAGGCTTTTCATCCCTCCTGGAGAGCAGATTGGAGGAAAAGACTCTAAGGGGCATATTTATACTCTTGTTTGTGCTAAATTCGGCACAAACGTAACTCCATATTTATATGTTGATGCTAGACCCATCTAGCGTCACAATGTAGGAGTTAACGTCATTTTTCGGATGCGTGAACCCACCTTGCGTCAATGAGATGCGAGGTAGGCATTCCAGTCCAAGAAATTACTCTAAGGCCATAGCACTGTATTTATCCACTGTGCTAAAATGATGATGGGTGGGAGGCGGACCCAAAAAATGATGTTAACCCCGTTTTGCATCAATTTTAATGCCTGGGTCTGATAGGCGTTAAAATGAGGCACATACACTAGTACTTAAGGAAAAATCACAGAAAGAACATTTGCTACCTCCAGGACAACATGGAAGTCATACTGCTCCAGCTAGGCACACACCGCAGACGTTCGCAATGACAGCTTCTACCTCCACCTCCACAACAGCAAACCCAAACACCACCACGGCACCCACAAAGGCAACGCAGTAGGCAGGAGAGGATATTTTGGCAGAGGACAACCCTCTTTGGTCTCAGGGAGCAAGACATCATCAGGACTTACCTTCTCATCTGGGAGTCCATTTTATGCCTGCTGAACCAGATTGCACCAGACATTACAGCAAGGCTGAAAACTCCCTACAACATACCACCCATCACAAAGCTCCTCACTGCTCTGCACATGGTGGCTTCCGGATCCTTTCAGACAACAGGGGAACAAGTGGCTGTTGTCCCCCAGCCATCAATATCAGTTTTCCTGCCTAAGGTCCTAGATGGCATCATCAGTCTCACACCCCACAACATATGGGGCCAGATGTATCAAGATTCCAGACAGTGATTCTCAAATAGCGAATTTTAAGAAATCGCTATTTAAGAAATGCAAAAAGTAATGTATTAAATTTGAAAATCACTAATAGCGATTTCTTAAAATTCACAAACGCAATTTGCGAGATGCAAATACCGAATCGCTAAACAAATTGCGATTCGGTAATTGAAAATCACAAATAGTGAAAACGGCAAGCCGGAACAGCCTGATGACATCACAACGAGGAAGTGAGTCAGCCCATGCTGTGTCCAGGAGCCACACCAACAGCAGCAGGGAGAGAGACACAGCCCAGCACCAGGGAGCCAGCATTGTGAGCAAGCCAGGACCAAACAGCAACATGGCCAATGGAGGAAATGGGAAGGAGAAGGGAGACAGGAAGAGGAAGCTCAAATTCAGTGAGTAAGAATTGGAGGTGCTACTGAGGAGGTTGTTATGAACCATGTCAGACTATTCGGCAAGAACTCACTCCAAGTACCTGAGAGTGAGAAGCGGAAATTCCGGTCTGACATCTAGACAAAAATATGCGCAGTGGGTGTTGCTCAGCGCTCTGTGGAGGAGATACGCAAGCAATGGTATGACTTGCATTCCCCTGCCAAAGAGAAGGTGGGCAGCAGGCTAAAGGAGGCAAGGAGCACCGGAGGCGGACCATCCACCCAGACACCATCCACCCCCATGGAAGACCTGGTGGAGTCCACATTGCTTCCAGAAGCTGTCAGTGGCATTACTGACATTGACACCTCAGGGACACCCAGCACCAGCAAAGGTAAGGCCACCAATGATGTGTATCCCCATATGTGCATGTACAAATGCCCATTAGGAAATAGTCATTAGCGTGATGCACAGTAAAAAGTAGTTGTTAAACCTGACAGCCTTAGGGTGGTCACCCCTAACTTTTTGCCTGCCTCCCCCCATTTTTTAGACACTGTTTTTGCTGGTTTTTAGACTCTGCACACTTTACCACTGCTAACCCTTGCTGAAGTGCAAATGCTCTCTCCCCTTAAACATGGTAACATGGGATCATTCCCAATTGGACTATTTGATTTACTTATAAGTCCCTAGTAAAGTGGACTATAGGTGCCCAGGGCCTGTAGATTAAATGCTACTAGTGGGCTGCAGCACTGATTGTGCCACCCACTTAAGTAGCCCCTTAACCTTGTCTCCGACCTGTCATTGCAAGACCTGTGTGTGCAGTTTCACTGCCAATTCGACTTGGCATTTAAAAGTACTTGCCAAGTCTAAAACTCCACTTTTTCTACCTATAAGACACCCCTAAGGTATGCCCTAGGTAACCCATAGGGCAGGGTGCTATGTAGGCAAAAGGCAGGACATGTCCCTGTGTTGTTTACATGTCCTGGTAGTGTAACACTCCTAAATTCGTTTTTACACTGCTGTGAGGCCTGCTCCCTTCATAGGCTAACATTGGGGCTGCCCTCATACAGTGTTTGAGTGGTAGCTGCTGATCTGAAAAGCGTAGGAAGGTCATATTTAGTATGGCCATAGAAAATCCTGCTGACTGGTGAAGTTGGATTTACTATTACTATTTTAGAAATGCCACTTTTAGAAAGTGAGCATTTCTCTGCACTTAAATCTTTCTGTGCCTTACAATCCACATCTGGCTGGGTTTAGTTTACAGCTCCTTGTGCATTCACTCAGACACACCCCAAACACAGGATACTCATTCTCACTTGCATACATCTGCATTTTGAATGGGTCTTCCTGGGCTGGGAGGGTGGAGGGCCTGACAGTTACATGACAATGGACAGTAGCCTGCCCTCACACAAAGGACTGCCACACCCCCTACTGGGACCCTGGCAGACAGGATTGAACTGAAAGGGGAACTTGTGCACTTCTGAGCCACTCTTTGTAGTCTCCCCCACTTCAAAGGCACTTTTGGGTATAAAACCAGGGCCCCTGCCGTACCAAGACAGACACTCCCTGGAGAAGAAACCTGAACAATAACCTGCAACCTGCCAAGAAGAACTGCCTGGCTTGCCTCCTGTTCCCTGAAGTCTCAGGACCAGAAAAGACTTCATCTCTGCAAGAAATTCCTTGTGCGCCGAAAAACGACGCACAGCCTGCGATGCACAGCCTGCACCGCGGTGAAAAATCACCACACGCTGAATCCGGAATGACGCTGCCCAACTCCACAACAGGAAGATCATCGCAGCGTCTGTCACGCGACCGGAACTTCGAGGCACGGCCCACTGGATCAACGCACAGCCGACCCGGAACAACGCAGCCCGACTTCCAGAGAAGAATCGACACCGCGCCTGCCGTGCAGGAGAAATTTCCCCGCATCGCCCACTGGAATAGACGCAGCGCTTGTGACTTCGTCGCAAGCCCAGGATTTTCCACTCATCAACCCCAGGGTGTCTGAAAACCACGCAACCCGAAGAGGGTCCGAATCCGCACGCCGAAAATCGACGCACGCCTTCCCCGCGTGAAAAATATCAACACAAGTCCGTGTGCGAAGGGGCGAAACCGACACACACCTACCTGTTTTCCACGCATCTCCTCCTCCGTGGCCCCTTGCGGGGATTTTTCAATGCAAACCAGGTACTTTGCCCTGCAAGAGACCTTGTTGTTTCTAGAAGACTTTAAGACACTTTATATTGCTTTTGCAGTAAAATTACAATTCTAAAGACATTTTATCTTACTTTTCCAGTAATATTTCAATATATACTTATTGCATTCTAATCGTTTTTGACCTACAATTATTCAGATAAAGATTCTATATTTTTACAAATACTGTGTGGTGTGTTTTTGGTAGTACTATATGGTATTATTGTATGATTTATTGCACAGATACTTTACACATTGCCTTCTAAGTTAAGCCTGACTGCTCAGTGCCAAGCTACCAGAGGGTGGGCAAAGGATAATTGTGATTGTGTGTGACTTACTAGAGTGAGGGTCCTTACTTGTACAGGGGGTAACCTGACTGCCAACCAAAATACCCCATTTCTAACAGTAGTCCATGTCACATCTTGCATACAACACAACTATGCCTTATGGGAGTGGTAGTACACAGCCCTAAGGTGAATACACAACATAAATAGCAAGATAGTGGTCAGCCGCATAGAGAAACACCACAAACGACTTATAGTGACACGATTTGCGAAAGTCTGTAAAAAAAGCAAAAACGGACATTCTGCACATTGTCCTTTGAGATGCCCCGGTCCCTGCTGCTGCAGGATCTGAAAAAGTGGGGGAACCAGAAACACAGCCACATTCTAACTCTAATACCAGTGAGTCCTACAGTATTGCACCTACTAGACGCAGGGCAAGGGTGTTACTACTCCCAGAGTATAACCTGGACTCAGATGAGATGCCGGAAGACGAACCCACACCACCACCAGAGGCTAGACCCACAGGAAGACAGCAGTCTCTGCACCAGCGCCAGTGACAGTCAACTCCCCTCAGGAGGTGCCACGATGCAGGCAGACAGTGCTCAGATGAAGGAGAGGGCCCATCAATCTTTGGCGGGCTTGAAGATTCCATGCTGAAGGTGCAGCGTCGGCGATGCAAACACATGAGGTCACTGCACAGACAGTTTGTGTCTCACAATATGGGATTACTACACAAGCAGTTGGAGACTCTGATTGAGGGACAGCAAACAGCAGCTGAAAAACACCAAGGAGTTGACACACGCCATTGGGGAACTCTGCACTGAGATACGGCAAGAGCGTCTCAGCCAGCGCAGGCGCCATCACCAATTCTTTGGCAGGTTTGATATCTTCTGTAGATCCGTCAATCGGCTTGCAAGTTCAACAGCCTTGATATCAAGGCGTCCCGTGGCCACACAGGTGGAGATGGCACATTTTATTCGGGATGTTGCACAGGGATTGGTGCAAATAACCAACGTACTGGATGCAGTGTAAACACCATGCAGTGCCACAACCAGTGAGCTGGGTGTTGGGGATAGGCGTTGCAGAGCCAGACACAGTACTGCATGTGAACCTGCTACAAGAGGTGCCAGCGAGGTCACTGAGCACTCAAGTGGAGTGTGTGGATGTAAGAAGTGATGTTGAGGCCTACAGGGGACTGCCTAAACATGTAGCATTACAGTTATACTATGATGCTAATAGTGTGACACTGTTAATCGTTCATGTCTGCCTATTGTGCATAGCTACGTCATATTGACACATTTGTTACCTGAAGTCAAGGTAATAAAGATGCTAACTACAGAAATACATATTATTGAAGTGGAGTTGTCATTACTTACATCAAAAATGGTTGTGCGTGATGTCAGCACGTCTTTGCCTGCCCTCTGTTGCACTGCTCCTGTCTGCTGGTTGAAGGGATGGTAAGGGATCATCATCCTCATCTGAGTCCGACTCTGTGAGTTCCACTGGTATGCCCCTGGTGGTTGCTATGTTGTGCAAGATAGCACATGTGGCCACAATTTTGCATGTCGTCTCTGGGCTGTACTATAGTGCACCTCCACTCTTATGGATGCACCTGAAGCGGCTCTTCAGCAGCCCAAAAGTGCGCTCCACCACATTGCGGGTTGCCCTATGTGCAGCATTGTACCTCCTCTCTGCTGGAGTTGCAGGGCTCAGGTAGGGTGTCAGTATATAGATGCGCACAGCATAGGCACTGTCTCCTGAATGCAAAAAGAGTAAAATGAGTACCTGTGATATCTGATGTCACACTTACATCAATGCAACATTTTAAACCGTCAAATTACCTAGTAGATAGCCTTCTCCAAACTCCCCAGCTAGCAGTCTTGTGTGAATCCCGCTGTGAGAAAGGTTTACGATTACCTGGGTATCTGGCCACGAGATCGGTAATGATGTGGGAGGCATTGTATATCATCTGTACGTTCATAGAATGTTTGTTTACACATACTCGCTGGCCGATGGTGGACAGATTGCAACATGTGTCCCTTTGAAGGCACCTAGGACATGTGGGAACTGTGCTATCTGGTAGAAATGAATTTTAGTTTGTTGCAATGCCTGTGGGGTGTTGGGGAATCTTACGTACAGTTGTATTCTGCTCAGCATGGCATTGAGGAATGCATTGAAAAATCTAGAGAGGGCACTCTGTGATACCCCTCCAGCTGCTGCTATGACCCCTAGATAGCTCCCTGAGGCCGGTAGGTGTAGGGAGCATGTTACCTGCACATGGGTGGGTATGCTATTGGTCCTGTGTGTTGTGCGCTGCAGCATGGGTTGTAGCTCAGCTATCAGGTCAAGTATCATGGCTGAGCTTAACCTGTACTTCTCATAAATTTCCTCCTCAGTCTGGTGAAAAAGGGTAATGCACACTCTGAAAATGCACACCTGTCTCCTCCCCCTCTCCTCAAACCTGCCAAGATCCTCATTCTCACCGCCATGATGTAGAGTGCGGCCATTGTGGAAGAGCAGCTGAGGCATTCTGGGCCTCTTTATATAGGATGCACCTGGTCACCACCTGGTTTAAATTTGTGGTAAATTGCATGTGCAAAAGGTCATTCTGCGAATAATCGCAATTTGTGATTTTTTGATGCATCGCATTGGTTTTTGTGTGTCGCAATCAGTGTATCGCAAATAGCGTCCTGATTTAACGGATCGATATCTGCGATTCGCTAATCAGTGTCGCAATTTGCGTTTCACTATTAGCGATTAAGGTCGCTATTTGCTATACACTGCGACATGCAAATTAATGTCTCATTCACAAAAAATCGCTATTTTAGCGATTCATTATTTTCGACCTGCGAATGCCTTTCATACATACCAAATGGCATTTTTGCATTCACAAATGTCCGATTTTTGGGTTTCGCACCATTTGCAAATGCAAAAAGCTTTGATACATCTGGCCCCTGCTTCCCAAACACCCAGCAACTGCAGCAGGAGATCAAGCAAGCATTCTATCTAATTGCCAGGTTTCCGCATGTGCTGGGTGCAATGGACTGCACCTATGTACAACAGGCGCCACCTGCAGCTACGGAACACCTATACAGGAGCTGCAAGCACTCCCATTCGATTAATGTGCAGGCCTTTGTGGACCACCATGGGGTCTTCACAAATATCTCAGCCAAGTCCCCCTTCAGTGTGCATGATGCTTACATATTCCGGCACTTCACCATCAACATGTGGTTCCAGGATGGACAATATGGCAATGGACTACTTGTCGGAATTCAACCAACCAATCAATACACACACAAAACAAACCAACTCTGTAGGACAAACAACATATACACCACAACAAAGACGCATGGGCATTGGACCACAGATGTACTGGCAACAACACATATGCAACATACCGCAGTACACCTCAATGATTGGACATCACAAACACAGACACCCACATGTACCTAACACAGCCACAAACTAACAGCCACAGCACGTGAATGACAGGTAGAGCTATGTCCCATTTGCATACAGAAGAAGACCACAAACCACTACAAGTGTCCACTGGTTGACTACTAATTATACTTCACACACATGAGACCAAACCAACAATAGCTCCACCATGTCAATGGCCTATGCTGTGGGCATGTAAAGAAACTCAAACCTAGGCACATCCCCATCTCATTCATGTTGTCCAAGACTCAGGCACAATCTACATCAAATGCCACCCAAGTGGTGCCAACTACATCCCATCTACACATAACTGGCATACCTGTAGGCATACCTGTAGGCTGCACATACATCTGTCAAATGCAGTGTATTGCACACGTAGAAAGTCTAACAAACCTGCCATTAAAGACAATGGGGCAGAATCAAGAGAAATGGTGCCAAAACTATTCAACTAACATCTCACATGCCCCACTTAGTGCCCCCTAACACCATCATGCCGGTATTGTAACAATAGTACACCATGGTGCAGATTCACTGCTAAACTGTAATGTACTTGGATGCCATAGTAAGCCCCTGTAGGAGTATGGAGGACATAACTGGCCATACATGCAGTGTACTAAGTGACACTTCATAAAAATAGCTGGGCCCCCTCCCAAAGTCTGCACTCTGCATGTGTAGTAAGTCTGGTTGAAAATCCAATTACTAGTAAGCTAGTACATACACCTGTACCAAATGTGATCATCATACTAATATGTGATAAACACACTTGGACACTCATCACAAGTTTGTTGTCCGGCAGAGGCCACTAGGCAAATTTCCACCGCTGTTAGAGCGGCATTGTGGTCAAAAACCTGCCAGCCCTATTAGGAGTTCACTGCTAGGCTTGTGGGCGGAAATGATTTTTCCATACGCTGGCCCAGCTGGGAAGAGGCCCAAAACATTGTAGCCAGTTTGTAATTGATCCTGCCTCAATGTGGCATCGGGGCAGGTGCAGCAGCACTGGTTGCGCTTTCTACTGCATGCAATTTGTGCATTGGAAAGTGCTACAGGTCTGGCCTTGGGGGCCCTTACACTGCCGATGCCAGGTCCATGGCCAGTGCAGGGGCCTCCGGGGGCTCCTGACACCCCCATTCGTCCATGCAAGGGCTACCAGATTTGGGAGTTGAAACTTGGATGGCAGCTCTGCTTGCAGCGCTGCCCTGGCACATTAAGCCTGCCAGGCAACTGGCTGGTGGCAACCCGGTAATGTTGGTGGTCCAACCGTAGTGGGTCCACCACGATCATAATGTGGCAGTCATACTGCCATGACTGCGGCGGTCTAACTGCCACGGTCAGTCTGGCATTCTTGAGACTGCCAGATTTGTAATGATGGCCAAGATGGTTGACACAACCATCATCTGCCACTAAGGCCCACTAAGTGTTGCACTGCATGCGTAATGACACATGCAAACATCGACGGAATGGGCTGGCTTTGTAGGGCAACTATGCTGGCTACTCATCTGACACCATTGTGCTGCAAGGAGGCGGTAGCCTCCATCTAATATGAGGACCCTGCTACTAAAACGGACTATACAAAACATGTTACATATATGATGAGCATACGTATTGGAATCTTTATGGTCATATACAGGTCCTTGAGTCAGTACTCAAGAACGTCATGTACATCAACACAGTAAAATGTAACCATATTACAAGACCTGGAACATACACAACACCACAATCATCTCTGATTCACCTCTCAAAACTGCAACCAACTACTGCCATGGAACATTTCAGATCCCTCTCAAGTCTTCACTAAATTTCTGCCTCTTATCTTTGCAGCTGACCAAGGTTATGGCATACAGCCGTGTGTCATGGCCCCATTTGCAAATCCAACTACCAATGAAGAACATGCCTACAATGAAGCACACCGGAAAACACACAATGTGGTGGAGAGGACCTTTGGCCTTCTCAAATCCAGGTTTAGGTGCCTGGACATGACCGGAGGAAGCCTCCTATAATTTCACCCACTGGTATGCAATTTCACTCACTTGCATGTGATATCCTGCCCAACATGTGTGTCAGAAACAATGTCCCCTTGGATGGACAAGTAGATGTCTACAATGAGGAGGAGAGGATGATGGGGATGAGGACCTTGAGGGGGAGGAACCAAACACAGCAGCAGGAGTTTGCAGGAGACAATTGTTGCTAACTTTTATACCGAGTCAACCAAAAAAGTTATTTATAAATACTTCCAATGAATTTTGTTTAACAACATAATCCTTGGTCTACTCATTGTCTTACACATATACCATTTAAATGTGAATTTAACTTCAGGGAGTGTGTCAGAAACACAAATACAACAAGTATAGTACACACATCCTTGGTGATGTAAGGGGTTCTACAGACTCCATCCCACATATCAGTGACACTCAAATCCCTGGCATGTGACATTTGAAGGCCAACATCCATGCACCACAACATATTTTGTAACATCATGTGGGCAATGTGCAATTTTATAGGCCATTCATCACCAGAACACCCTGCCCAACAGTTTGCATGCAAGGGTGCCACACATAAGGTAGAGGCTGTCAAGAAATGGAGGTTATGTAATGTTAGAAGTGAACACTGTCACTACTCTGTGTGAGTGTAGCTTTGCCTGCACCATAAAAGTGTGTCAAGAGGGGGACATCACAGGTAACAATGCTTCTTCAGTAATTGCCCATGGAATGTAATCAATGTTGGAAGCTGAGCCTGCACAGTGTATCCATGAGAATATGTTCTGGCACTGCAATTGGCCACATCCCTGACACATGATGGACTGTAAATCATGTATTGCACATACACATTGGCTAGGGAATGGCCAGTGGTTTGGCAGTGACATAAATCAGCTAAGGGTATTGAATCCACTTACAAACACATAACAGATTGTAAGGTCTATGATTTTTAATGGGAGAATACATCAGCCAAATGATAGTCTGGATTAAATATAGGCAGAGTGTGTAACACACCATATCTACATATGATGCACACTTGTCACACAAATAGGCTTCATTTACACATGCCTGCTGCTAATAATGAGAGATACATGAAGGCTAATGTATAGGTGTCCGACCTAGGTATAAATAAGTATGCCATTATCCACAATGATTGACCTGTGTCTGCAAGTCTACACAGTGTGCCCCGTATAACAACATTACACAGCACATAGCAATACAAACCATTCATTGTCACTCACATGACAGATCCATTGCATGTTACTAAAGGTAACAAAATAGCACATACATGTACTGGCCTCCAATATCACAATCAGGTGTGGCATGTGTGAACATGTGCAGCATTGTCCTATACTGTTAGAGACCCACATCACACAGAGTGGGAGTAGGCACAGCCATATCAGTAGCATCTGGCAAAGGATAAATACAGCGCTAAGAAGATAATACACCTCTATATCAGTCAGTCATGGTAAGAGTCAGGTAGGTTGTGGCATGCTAGGATAATTGCATTGCCATGTTCAACGGTGGATGTGGATGTACAGCTCTGAGATACCCACAAAATACTTGCTGATACAACACGTCATGTCAGGTTGAGACTACTCAAGTGCAGTGGCATGTGTAATGTCATGTGTGTCTGGCACTCATTACATCTCACTAATAATGCCAATGGGACATTGACTACTAAGTTGACAGTTGTAGGAGAAGGGAATATCTCCACATTACACAAGTCACATGTTGTATCATGTCCCTATATCACCTGACAATGTTGCTGTAGAAGATGTGTACAAGTTGCCAGCAGACAAAGGACTGGGAGCAATGGAGGACAAAAACATTTCTCGCCAGTAATGGCAGATAAAAGGGATAATGACCAGACAAACACCAAAACAGACACCGTAAGACACCAATGTCTACATGTCAAACTTTAACTGATCCACAGAGAGGGTGGGCACGTTAGTACATGACCGAGGCATGTTTGCCACTACCATACCATGGTATTTGCCCTTAGCATGGTACCAGAACAGGAGACAGTCATATACAAATCCATCTGTACCATGTCATTTGTCCAACCTTTATGTCACAACAGTTTTGCAATCCCTAAGCAGGATGAACATGGACACAAGTTTGGACTCCAAAACATCCATACATGTCGTACATGTGTAAGCACATGACCTCTGTACCTGAGAGAGGAAGGCTGACATCAAGTACTGCACTGGAATTCATTACAACCAGGTCTGTATGACCACATTTGTACATGTCTCCATCTACTAGGGAGTGTACATAGGCTGGAAATTAGCTATCATAAATGTCAGAGACCCCAGCTCAGTAAACCTGTGCACCTTTGCTCTGACACAATCAATGTATGATAATGTCAGATGCTTGATGTATGTGCACAGGGGGCAGAAGGAAGTGGAGCACCATTAACCTGCACCTTCACATGCAACCATGGGTTTGTGTTGCAACACAAACTCACACATTGATGAAGATGGGTAGGCCTGCCATCTATGCACACTGCAACACAGTGGTACAGCATTGTATGTGACAGTCATGACTGACATGATGTTGACAGATCTGAATATACATTTGGAGGCAGGCACACATACCCCAAAGATCTATGCACACATGCACCACCATAATGGGCCAGTCATGGTAATGTGTATGGATTCAGTAAAAAAGCTAACCTTGCAGCAACATAATGGCATAGATGTCACAAAACTTGTGAGAGTAAAAATGTTCTCATCAATTGTGTACTTACATACAGAACATAGGTGCCAGTGATGTGACTACACAGGCAATAGTAAAAAAGACAACTTCTGTCAATGCAGGAATGTCAATGTGAACTAGCACATCCCCTTGACACAGCAATGTCATGATGTATGACACAAATGACACAATACATGTCTATACAGACACATGGCAAATAGCATTGTTCACCAACACACGTGTCCATAACATCTGCAGCAACTAAGGTGCATGGGAAAGTCCATGGCACATGTGAAGCTGACCTATAACTAGTTAATTACGATAACTAACCAGTGAGTAGACACACATGCACACTCAGCTTGACAGGGGATATGTGATATCAATGCAGCCCCAGTCCACCGCATACTCTGAGTACCAAATGTAATGGTTGACACATGCCTTAGCATGTGTTTGACACAGGGCCTGAATACAAATATGTTTATAGGCATGTAGACATATATTGCCGACAGACATAACTATGTACTCAACCTGCTACTCACTTGTCATACACATATGTAAACACATAGCACACATCTGCCAACATACATGTGGACACAGTGTAAGACACATGCTTATATGCACAAAGTATGAGTGAGTGCCTACAGCTGAGTCATGGATACACATATTAATTGCGCATACCAGTGACACCGTAATGACATTCATGCATAGACTTGCACATGTAGCCAAAAACATATATCGCATAGAAGAACAGCCCATGCAACATGTGAAATGAATCAGGGTGCATTCAAAGGCTACAATGAAAAAATTACGCTATTCCGATATGCGTAAAAAAAATGATTGAAGTTCATCAACACCACACCGCAACGTTGCGAAAATGACGCCTGAGCCCTGAGCGGCAATTCAACGATACCACTACTCTCAGTGCATCATGGAGAAAAATCGATGCATGACTCTCATGTGTAAAAAAACACACATAACTCTAAAAACGTGACGCACACGTCCAGGAAGGGCTGTACCAGGATATCCTGCCTGCAAGCATGGTACAGTAAGTGTAGTTTCACTTTCACTTCACAGTCTGTTCCCCTGTGACTGTGTGTGGTTGTGTTTTGGAGGTGCTGGTGGATTTGTGGTGTGTTTGGAGGTCTTGTGTGTCCCTTGTGCTGTGCCCTTTGTTTTTGGTGCCTACATTTTCTATTTACTTGTAATTTGTATTTATAGTGTACTGTTTTTGTCATTGTATTGTGGGTGTCTGTCTGGGGTAGTTTAGTTGTGGTAGTTTGGGGAGTTTGGTGTAGGTGTTGGGTTTAAGTTTCCTTTCTTATATTATTTTGGGTGACGTCCTTTCCCTTTTTGAAATGCCTGGGAAGGGTAGGATGGGGAGAATGTCGTCTGATGAACTGGGGGGTTCATATGGTTGGTGGCCCATTACCTGCCCCTGATGCTGCAACTGGGTGGCCGGGTGATCCTGGCCTACCCCACCTAGGCAAGGCAGCTGCAGTGGGGCAAGGTCGTATACCATCTGGCAAGAATTTTCAAGACCGGACGCAATGAGAACTAGCTCAAGCATCAGTGGCCAGATCTGGAGGCAAGGGAGCAGGATCTGCTGGATCATTTGGGAATGGAAACTGGCAGAACTGTTGGTAAGTCTCCCATTGCCATACAATCGGCTGCATTTAGCATTTGACTGACAGTTGCAAATAAGTGTGAGTGCTGCTTGTAATGGTTGTCAATATGTTGTATGCAACCTGTATGAAGAATCTCTGCACCACTTGAAGCCTACTGTTCAAATGTAGAACAATTCAGCCAATGCAGGACACATATATGATTAACCCTGCATAACCATCATGAAGGGGCATATGTAAGAGACCCTTGCGCAACCTTTGCGCTGCCATAGTGTCATATTATTGATATGCACCACTTTGGAAAGGCTTAGCACACATCATGGCTGTGCCAGCCACAATGTATGGAAGGGGGCCATTCTGGCACAAATGGGGTCTCTAAATTAGCACAAAGAAGTCAATCATTGCTGCACCCCATTTGTGGCGGATGTCTTAATGTCTGCTCTTTGCAGGTGTTAAAAATATGCTCCCATCATGATAAATGGAGGCCTGGGTGCTTCGCAGGCCTTTCGGAAAACCAAAAATTGTGAGGCTAATCCTGCAAAGCCCCAGACTACTGCCAAACAATTTTGACCCTACTCACACTAACTACCACCAGGGTGCGCAGTCTATTGGACAAAGTGCACACATGGTGGTATCAGGAGTACGCTAGGGCCTGCACTTCAACAGGTTCAGCACTAGGTGCTGCGCCACTTCCATGTATATGGCCCCTGTAGTGATGCAGTGTAGTGATACATGCACAGTTAAATTTTTTAAATAAACAGCTAGGAATGGTGCCTGTGCCAAGCAACAGGCATAAAAGGGTGTGTAAAAATTAGTTAGGGAGGGCCAACTCCAAACCTCAGAGTCACAACAAATTTTCCTAAGTATGAATTCCAAATACTCTTTAGGGCTGCTGAGTGAAGGGGTGAAATTTGTCCATAGATATGTTTTAGAAGGGCCCTTATGTACTCAGCAGAAGTTTCCATGGTCTGTAGCATCTCCTGCTGAGTGCATCATTGGCTTTGACATGTATATATGATGTTGGACCACACTGCCATCATGCTGTGACTCAATTATGGCTATGCACACACATAGATGTGAGTAAGGGGTGCACTGAGGCCCACAAGGACAGTATATATGTAATAGGTGCTGCAATACTGTAGTTCTATAGGCCTCTTGGTGTCATTATGCAAGGCCATATTAGGGAGCCTGACCATGCACTGGAACCAGACTACTGACAGTTCCATTTGACCTGTGCATTGTGTATCAGAGTCAGCCTATACGGTCTCTATGACCACACACATGTGCTGGGCCTGTTCCACTGGCCTGCTGCTCCTCACTGACAGGATGGGGCTGAACTGCTTTAGCTCCATCACTGGCATATCACTCACTAACCTGCAATACCAGATGCATGCTCTGACCACTGAGCAAGTGTGTCTGTGTTAAGCCATATCCCTATGCCCATGTACCTAGCCCTCACTGGTTCAACAATGGTATACCATGGCAACAATGGCAGGGCACACATCATTGACAATAGATCCATGTTTCAGATCAGTCAGTGTGCAGGTAGTTACAACTGTCTTCACATGAGTCCACTGCCATTGGAATTGTCATAGTGTGACTGCCTTGTAATGGCACACACATCTCACTTACTTCACTGAAGGATGTATGATATCAATCCTCAACACCTTAGAAAACCCACACAACCCCAGGGTAGCAGTTCATCAGTTTGCAATGATCATGATATAAATGTATACTACTTCTGATGCAGGCTGACATGCTATGTTTGTGATAATGGTCCAGCCACTGCAACAAACTTAGCATGGCCCTCAGGTGGGATATACATGTTAATGCTGTCCCAAATGGTAATGGAGGTGTTGTGCTAACAGACAGCTGCATGGCAATACCATGTAGACATGATGCTGTGAAATGCACCACAGGAGTGTCATGGACAATGATGGTTTGTAGATGTGTGGGTCTACATCATCAGAGAGTACGTGTGATTGAGTGATCATAGTTGTCTGTCAGATTCACTGATCTTCCATTAGGATGACTTCCTCACACAGCCTAACAACTTTACACTAAACTATTTTTTCCATTTGCATTATCTAGGATTTACACTAAGCAATGTTCAACATTCATGTCTTACAGGTGGACCTGCCTCATACACCAGAGAGGTGGTGAGATTTGAAGACCTCGATGCATCCAGTAGGTGTTATATTGTGGCTCCTGTTAGCTACTCCAGGGTATGGTGTGAGTCAGTCAGAAGTGTGGAATGTAATGAGTGATGTAGTTTTCTGGACCAATGGACAGAAATCACAGGAGGATGGATAGTGACATCATGGGACATGTGTAAAAGGCCGAAGCACCACCAGAGATTCAATATATGTGAGGCTCTGGGGCGCTATGCCCTGCACCGTGTATACAAGGTGGGCTTAGGACACATTTTGTGGCTTCACATTAACTTGTCAAAACGGCCCCTTCACATGCTGTACTTTACGTGGAAGGAGCGTTCAATGGGTGTTGCTGTGGCTGTGCCATAGCAACACACATAGCAATTAGACAGTGTCCCAGATCTACTCTTTTTCTTACAACAGAGGCTATAGCAAATCCTGAAAACACACCAAGGCAGCACACATCGCAAGTGCAAAGACCCATTGAAGATTTTGTTTGTGTAGGAAGGAGTTCCTCCATGCACAATGACTATCTCACCCTGAACACAGCCAGCTATGCACCATGGGGTAAGGGTGGTTGGGTCAAGTACTGGAAGCAAGATTAGCACCGGCGTAGGTGACAACACAGTGATGCCCCCTCTCCAATTCAATTCAGCGCATCCCTGCATTGTAAATATGGCGGAGTGCTGCGCAGCCAATTGTCCATCAGCATGGTGCTCTATCAAATTCCCATCATGTATGTGGTGGGGTTGTGCAATGAGATTGGCTTGCATGTAGTTCTAAGGGCAACATGTGCTGACATGGAATTGTGTGTAAAAGGAATAGTAATGACTGACCACATATTCATGGATGTCTGCCATCATAGGTCACAGTCCAGTTGTATATGTACATCGCATACCTGTTGTAAACAACCTTGTCACAGCACCATAATCAGCAATGTGTGCCACAGATAGCCCACAGTTGTTGACAAGATGGCACAGATGTAGGGTTCCAACTGATTCTGCAGGAGACATACACATACCAAAGGTGCCATAGTACCCTCCAGAGATGATGAGGTAGTGGTACAGCAGGGAGCCGTAATGTCCAGAACTGCAGTAATTAGTGTACGCAATGTGTGGACAACTCCACTCAAGATGTTTCAGGTTAAAGTCTATTAATCTCCTAACACCAGATGTCAGCAGTGTGACCAGAATGGTACAGCTACCATGTAAATTGTGACTGCTGTAGGTCACATCATAGATTCATAAGAAGGCAGTGTGTAGCTGGTGCTGTGAAGATATCGAACATGCATCTGCTAATGATGTAAGATGCTCCTGGATACATTAGCAGCACCCAAGGCTGTGACACAATTACTGTGGCCTTCAGGGCGTCCATACAGCCATCATGTGTGTGCCATTGAACACATGTAGGACTACATGGCACAGGGTAGGGGGCTCCAGTTCTGTTTTGCCTTGGCAACAGTGATGTGCAGCACAGGGTTTGCCCAACCTTTCTCATGGCAAGATAGCAGCAGTTGTACATGTGGCCACAGCATGGCAAATGCAGCTGGACCCTTGTAAAGTAGGCTCAGGCCAGGTTTTACACCTGGAAACATGAATGTTTGTAGTTAGCAGCCCCCCTAAAATTGGCCCACTCCTTCACTCCATGATGAGTGCTCAGGCCTTGGTACATCACCATGGGTGTAGATCTGATGGATTGCATGCCCAACTCCCCTTCTGTTCAGGGAGAGTGGAAATCCAAACTTGTTGAGACACGTGTTGCTCACAGTGTAGATGTGAGTAATGTTGAGCAGTCCATTGTTAGTCCCTATCAGCTGTGGCCACTCTTGATTTACAATAGATTGACGTCATCCCACTGACATGTACAAGATACTGGTGATGTATAGCTGGATATAGACGCAGATAAGGAGTAATTCATTTTTTTGAGGAATGTGTGTAGGACTGTCAGTGTAATCAGCTGTAGAAGTGCAAGTTATAAATCTGTACATACTCCACCAATAGCTGATACTAATGGTTGCTTGTCCTCATTTTACAGCTGCCAACATGACCAATGATGAAAGGCACCAGTTCAGACTGGAGGTCTGAATGCTACCGCCACATCGCATGGAACGCCGTTTCTGTGCTGAAAAAGCTTCTGGGGAATGGCGAGCATTCACACACTGGGGACCCACACAGTCACGCAAGACAAAGGATGGAGCAGGCACATCAACCATACAGGGGCTCCCAGCTGCACCCAACCATCCACATCTGCAGCACCAGGCACCACACAGGCACCACTTTTACCACCACCAGCCGCTGGGCCACCCCAGTTTGAACTTGACCTACATCTGGACGTCAACCTGATCCTCAGATGTTTGGACAAGTTGGAGGAAGATTTGGCAGAGGACCACAAACTGTTAAAGCACATAAATAAGAGGGTGAAGAAGTCCAGGAAATGAACTTCTACAGGAATGGACTACCTCCCTGTTCCTCCCCCTCCCTTTTAAATTTGTACCATATTTTAGTTTGGGTTTTATGTAGTTAGTGGTAGGTGTCAAGGAGACCAGATTCTCTGGGCTTGCGTATGTTCCCAACTTGTCCACCTCTTCGCAGCTCCAAACTCCACTAGTTATATAGCACAGAGTTAAAGAATGCTGGGGGAATGGGTTTTGGGTTGGGAACATCGGGGTAGGAGACCTGTGGAAGCAAAGGTTAAACAACACAATTGCAAGATTAATCACAATGACTTTCAATAAGTTTTGTTTTAAAATAAAACACTTATGCTGAAAACATGAATGACCTAAGACTTCCCTATAACTAGGCTTCAAGGATCTAAGTACCTGGAAATCAAGAAAAGGTTATGCAAGGTTTTCACATGAACATTCCAGAATTTGCATATTATATTTTGAACAATAAACTCTCTCCAAAATACTATTTAGAACACTCTGCATTGTAGCAAAAATCAAGGAACACATGGTTTCATCTCTACATTAATGAACTGTACAAATACCATGAAATACACTCCTACGTCACTTTCTGATTAAGAGTTTTCAAGACTTCAACGTTCAGGGAATGTTATGCTCTTTAATCAAACCACTCATCTAAGTTTCAATGTCAAAAAATGATTGCACACTTCGCCGGTCTGTATTTCAAAAGTTTATGCATCAGGAAAGAATTGCGCACTCTATTGCTGATTCGAACATCTAAATTATTATGCAATTAAATGATTGCGCACAACGCCGATCTATGCTTTCAAGATTTAAATGCAGGAAAAAGAATCCCGCACTCCGCTGATTCAGAATTTGCAATGTATATGCCATGAAATGATTGCGCATACTGCCGATCTGAATGTCACGAAGTAAATGCCTGGAAGGAATCGCGCACACTGTGGCCGATTCGGAAATCACAAGGTAAATGCCATGAAATGATCGCGCACACTGCTGATCTGAATACCACGAAATAAATGCCTGGAAGGAATTGCGCACACTGTTGCTGATTCAGAATTCACAAGATAAATGCCATGAAATTATCGCGTACATGCGATTTCAAGATTAGGCCCAAAACTCGAAAGCTACTAGAAAAGGGAGTCGGGGGCCCTGACCTCCGCCTTACCGCCCTGGCTGAAGATCACCAAATAAGCAAAGGCAGGCCTGGAAATGGCTGGTTAGGCCTCCGGGACAGGAGCTCTGGAAAATGCTGCTGCTCTGCACCGGGACCTCTGAATAGTGAGCACGTGGAGCTGGGCTGGCTCCCTTACATAGAGCCAAGCCCCGCCCATGAGACACACCCAGCCATGCTGCAAGAAAGGCTTCTAGAAAGTCTTAAAATAAAGGAACACACCCTGTAGTCCTGCAAACAAGTCTTGCAAATGAACAATGAATTACAAACAGCATTAATGACTTTTCAAGGTGAAAGTTCTACAATGCAAAAGGTTATCATACTGCATAGAAACACAATGCATGAAATATGCCTCTGCATAAGGACTAGGTTTTTGCATTTACGTCTCCCGTAGAGCACACACTGTCCTGATGTTGACAGTAGGTTAGTGTAGTGGAGCCATTAGTTAGGATAAGTGTAGTTGGGGGGTGGGTTATCATTCTTATGTTTTTATTGGTGGGTTGTTGGGTGGTGGGTCATGTTGGGTTTTATATGTGTTTATATAAAAAAATACAAAAATATATATATTTTTGTAGGGCTTAGTATTAGTATTAGTTAGAGCATGTGCAGTTGTGGTAATTGTTCCTTGTTTCTTAAGGGGTTGGGGGCCAATGTTTAGAGTGTGGTGTTTTTTGTGTAAGTTAAGCTTAGCATAGGTTAGATACATGTAGTTGTATGATAAGTATAGCTAGTATAGGTTAGTTTAGGACAGGATAGGTTTTAGTCGTTTTTAGGTAGATCTTTTTAATAATAAATATCTTGTTATAATTGCATACAGTTTGTGTAATTAGTGTGAGTCTCAGGATTCCCCCCATGAGTGCACTGGGCAAATTGGGAAAATGGCCTAGGAAATCTGTCCTGCCTTCAAAACACTCATTTACCATGTGCTACCCCTATTGACAATGGAGCTGTCACATTGACTGCAACATCACATCTACTAGTCCATGCATCTGCCATCCAGTGTACCCACCATTCATGATGACTATGTATGCTTAGTATTGGACAGGTAAGTCTGGTACTTCGGCTGTCAGTGTTGTGGTCCTGTAGTAACAATGTTGGGAGCTGTGACACACCTGGCAACAGCCCCAATTGGAACTCCATCCTGCAAGACTGACAGGTAGCCATCACTAATGAGGTTAACTACCTCTGTATCACACCAATGACTTATTCTTGTACTCCCAGCTGACAATATTGCCCTAGACTTGCTTTTCAGCCATACCTGCCGCACATGATGAGGAAACCATATACTGTATGTGTCCTTCACTTGTAACATACTCAGTGAATTGCTTGTAGGTGATGAGACAAGCATACACATTTGTCATGTTAGGATCCTTGTACGTAGCTTTGTGCCCCCACAGTCCTGCACTCATGTAGTGATATGATATTCTGTGACCAATTACATGGATTCACACATAGCAATCATTTAGCTGAGTCGATGGATCATAATAGACGTAGACACGCTAAATGTGTACAAGGTGTTTACTTACAAGTGAAAGTGTGGTAGTGAGACATTTACAATATCCAAGTCAGTGACCCCATTTGTGAAATCCAGAAATTTGTGACACAGTACAAGTCCAGGGTTGAGGGACATGTAATGAGACATGCTTCAGAGTAGTGTTGATAAGTGTAGAGGAACAAAAATTGCCAATTGGTAAGGGAGAGACAATGACAGTCCATAGCAGACAGGTCAACAGTGGATGGGTGAAGAGTGCACATATACTGTGACAACACTGGCATGATCTTTAGCCAAGAACTAAGGAGAAAACTGCCCATGCGGCACAGACTGGTGCTACCAGGTACTTTTCCGAGTAAAAGAAATTTGTTCCACATCTTCATCCTCTGATGTGTGTAGTGGCTCCTGTGCCATTGGTGGTAGTGGTGGAGAGGTAGAGGGGGCCACACACACTTCAGGGGTTAAAGATGTTGAGTCAAAAATCCCGACAGCTGCCATTTGTGTATGACATATGCCATCACTGCAGCAAGGAGGAACTGCTGATTTTTCAAAATGGCTGCAACATCCCAGTGGTAGGCAGCCGTGTCTTCCCTGAGGGAGTTCACTTCCTACTGAATGGAGTCCAGCTTGTTCTCTATCATGCTGCTGCCAGTTTGGGAGAGCAGTTGTTGTGGCCTCTCCCTCATGGCAGCAGCTATGTCCACCAGACACTGCTGGACTCCATGCAGTGGGGAGTATGTGCCTCAGATGGCAGCTGTGTGTTCATTAGCTGTCACGAGGCATGTGCACACTCCTTGTAGGCTGCCAGCCAAGATCTATATCCCTACCCACACCTGCTTAGCCAGCTCATGCTGGACTTCTACCACTGCCCTCTAGAAGTTTGTCTCTGGGTCCTCGGAGTCCTGAGCTGTGTTAGTGCTGGCAGGTAGTATATTTTGGGTGTTGGGTGGGACATCTGGGGAGGCATGATTGTCCTCCTTGCAACTAGAGGAGGTGCCTGGAGGGATCCCAGGACAAGTCTGTTGGTTGATGGTTCTCAGCTGATCATCCAGATCATCGGTGAACTCCAGGACAGGCAGATCAGCAGGAGAGCCATCATCCTCTGCAATGAGATGGTGTAAAATAAATCTTTCTATGTTGTGGCAGTTGACATGGCAAATTATTGAATTGCTATTGGAGGCTCAGTGACAACTTACAGCCCTTACATTGTTCTTGTACATTATTGGTCCTATTTATCAGCCCTTTGCCCACCTGAGTGTCATGTAAAGGGAAGCTCAGATGGAGCAATAAGCTGCGTCATATTTACAAAGTGTGATGTATTCCCTTATAGTGGCTTGACACCACCTTGTTATTATGGCCCCTTCCCATGCATCAATTTGCATGGGAAGACCTTACATTCGCTGTTGCGGTGGTCAAGCCACACCAACACACATAGCATTTTGCTCCTGTCCCAGTTTTTCGTGTTTTCATATACCTGAGGCGGCACCAATATCTTACACCACCCCAGGGATGGCATTACCAAGGCACAATGATGAAATTTACTTTAATTTGTTATCATATTTAAGTTTGTGTATGTGTGCTGCATTCCACAGCACAAATGGACCTAGCATATTGCCATTTTAGTTTCTGGTTGTGCTGGAAGGTCCTCCTCCTACACAATTATGATCTCCCCCTCAATGCAGCCAAACCTGCTCTATGGCGCAAGGGATGCAGCATTGTGGCACGGCAGCTAATTTACCATTCGCACTGGGGTGGACCCAGGGATGACCGGCATAGGTATTATTTATTGATGTGAACAGCACTTTTTACATGACAGTGCCTGATGCCTCTAAATTATGGACATAGCCAGTTGACTTATTTTCAACTTTGATCAGGGCCTCTAGCTAGCTTGATGGAGATATTGCAGCTAGTTGCACTAGTGCATACATGGGCCCTCATTACAAGTCTGGCAGTCCTGTGACCACCAGACTGCCATTGGAAATATGACCACCTCCAACAGCGCAGGTGGAACTGGCACATTTTGACCGTGGGGAAAGCCCCATGGGCAATGGCCTGGCACTGGCAGGTTGCCGCCAGTTAACAGACTGACAATGACACCTGTCTTGTGGCACCAGCCCAGCATTACGATCAGTGCTGCTCTCCAGATCATGATCCCGCTTTTCTCCAGCCTTTGCATGGTGGTCCAACTGCCATTCATAGGTTGGTGGTAATCTGGTGTGGTTTGCCCCTGGGCACCCCAGCACTGCCAAGTGCACTTGGCATGGGCAGTGGAGGGGCCCTCATGCCCAGGCCCTTTGGGCTTTCCACTGCCTGATTTGCAGTGACAAGTGCAGCATGTGCTGTCACACCCAATGGACCCCAAGACTGGCGCCGGCTCTATTTGATCCAGAAACAATATTGTGGTCACTTAACCACAGAGCTGACATAAGGAGACAGATTTCCACCTGCCATCCCAGTGTGAAACTCGTAATGCCAACCGTGGAGGGAAGACCGCACTGGCAGTCTTACCAATGCCAGACTTGCCCATGCGCCATCCCACACCCGTCAATGTGATTATGTGCACCATGATGTTCACAGACATACACCATATGTTGTATTTGTGTGATTGTTTCCCCATTCCTATGTGGCTCACATGGTTGTGTCAGAGTTGTTGTGGTTCAACCTGTATGTGTTGTGTTCTACAGATTGCAATCTGTAATGCAAAATTTTCTGTAGCGGCACGGTACTGATCAGCATCAACATGTATGGCTCAACACTGGGCAGGTTAGTTACGCAGGGTAGTGCCATGTTTACTGTGATACAGGACCACCCTGCAGTTCCCTGCACAGCTGCACAGATTAGTTCTCCCTGCACCCAGACAGGCATTGATGCAGCATGATGAAGAAGTGGCTGGCTTGTGGGGATGTCTTGTTTATGTGCAGATGGTGTTTCTTCCTGCACATGTACAAGTAATGTTAGCTAAGGTGTCATTTTAATGTGTGTTTTAAGATACAGCACACATGTTTCGGCAATGGGACATGGCAGTAGTGAAGTGCTTTTGCAAGAGACACCACCATGGCATAACCCTAGAAGTGGTATTGGCTTTCTTCATCGTCTCTGATGTGTCAGTTGTGTAGGTAGGGTAGGTTTGACCATATGCATGGGGTGTTGTGATGACACAGGCACAGTAATTAGACAGGCCTTCCATCCAGTGTGCTGCATAGGTACCTGTTGGTGTATAGCCCTGGTGACTGACGTATGTCCAGGTTGTGTATGTGTTTTGCTTATGTGCGAATAGTGCATCTTGATTCATGGGCAATGTGTCTGCATTTGCGGTGGTTGTTGGAAGTCTGAGCTGTCCTTTCCTTGTATTCCTGTGACCAGCTTTTCTGGGATGACCATCTCCTCCATCTCATCTAGGTCCTCCTGTGGTGCTGGACTTCCACCTCCAGTTTGCAGTGCTGTCTTTCTGTTCATGGCTATTTTCTCCTTAGTTCTATGCTTACAATTCTGCCAGAGCTTCTTGCAATCCATGACAGTTTGTTTAGCCTCTGCACCTTTGTCCATTTTTTGCTGCCATACAGCCTCTCTGTTACCAATTGGAAATTTGGAGGTGATGAAGAGCTCGTGTTGGTGCTCCGTCACCTCTCTGTCGAGGATGTCGTGGTCCTCCTCACTGAACTCACATTTTCTCTTTTTTTTTTTCCTTCTCCTGGGGTTTCTATGTATTCTCCTGTCTGGTTCCTGGGTGGAAGGGGTCACCCTGGGGTCTCTCCTGGCCTGCTGCTTCCATCTTCCTTTGGGATTACACTCTTTCCTGCTTGTCCGTCTAAAGTTGACACAAATGAGGTGTTAAAATGGGGCAAATCCATATGCAACATGTTTACGTACCACAAAATGGGTTAGAGTCAGTTTTCCAGCATTAATGTCAGTTTGCCTTATGACAGGGCACAAGAGTTTACGTCACAATTTTTGACTCTAAACATTTCTTAGTGCCATCGTGCATCATAGTATTAATATGACGCACAGATGTCGCTGAGAAATAACGCAATCTGGCAATAAACGTTTTGACGCAAAACTGCGGCCTAAATTTCCCACGACATACAAAGCTTCTGGCCTCACAATTTCAATACCAATAATGAACAACAATAATAACAACAACAATTAAGAATATAACAATAAATAAACTCACAACATAATTAAATAGCAATACATAATATATATTTAAGACACTATCACAAATGAATATGAATATTCATTTTATATAATTGACATTATTTACTGTTAGACCTGACATCCTTAGGTTGGTCACCCCTAACTTTTTACCTGCCTCCCACCACGTTTTGGACACTGTTTTTGCTGGTTTTAGGACTCAGCACACTTTACCACTGCTAACCAGTGCTAAAGTGTACATGCTCTCTCCCTTAAAACATGGTGACATTGGTTTATACCCAATTGGCTTATTTAATCCACTTTAAAGACCACAGTAAAGTGCACTACAGGTGCCCAGGGTCTGTAGATTAAATGCTACTAGTGGGCCTGCAGCAGTGATTGTGCCACCCACATAAGTAGCACCTTAACCATGCCTCAGTCCTGCCATTGCAAGGCTCGTGTGTGCAGGTTCACTGCCACTTCGTCTTGGCATTTAAAATTACTTTGCAAGCCTTAAACTCCCCTTTTTCTACATATAAGTCACCTCTAAGGTATGCCCAAGGTAACCCATAGGGCAGGGTGCTATGTAGGTCAAAGGCAGGACATGTACTTGTGTAGTTTATATGTCCTGGTACTGTAAAACTCCTTTATTCATTTTACATTGCTGTGAGGCCTGCTCCTTTCAAAGGCTAACATTAGGGCTACCCTCATATACTGCTTGAGTGGTAGATTCTGACCTGTAAGGAGTAACAAGGTCATATTCAGTGTGGCCAGAATGGAAATACAAAATCCTGCGGACTGGTGAAGTTGGATTTAATATTACTATTTTTGAAATGGCACTTTTAGAAAGTGAGCATTTCTCTAAAATTAAAAAAACCTTCTGTGCCTTACAATCCACATCTGGTTGGGTTAGTTGACAGTTCCCTTGTGCATTTCACTCAGACAACCCCAAACACAGGATGCTCAGTCACACCTGCACACATCTGCATTTTTAGTGGGTCTTCCTGGGCTGGGAGGGTGGAGGGCCTGACATTTACATGTCAAAGGACAGTGGCCTGCCTTCACACAGCGGATTGCCACACCACCTACTGGGACCCTGGCAGACAGGCTGGAAATGAAAGGGGACCTTATGCACTTCTAAGCCACTCTTTGAAGCATCCCCGCTTCAAAGGCACATTTGGGTATTTAAACGGGGCCTCTGACCCTACCAACTCAGACACTTCTGGACAAGATACCACTGGGGAAGAAACTCTGAACCAGAACCTTCAACCTGCCAAGAGAAGCTGCCTTGCTGCCCAAAGGACTCACCTGACTGCTTTGCGGAAAAAAGGACTGCTGCCATGCTGCCCTCTAGCTCTGCTGAGAAGTGCTCTCCAAGGGCTTGGATTGAGCTTGCCTCCTGTTTTCTGAAGTCTCAGGGCCAAAAAGACTTCATCTCTGCAAAGAGCTCCTTGTGCAGCAAAATTTCGAAGCACAGTCTGTCAAAAACTACGCTCAGCCTGCATCGCAGTGAGAAAATCACCATACGCCGAACTGGAACGACGCAGCCCAGCTCCCTGAGTGGAGATCGACACAACACCAGCGCTGAGACCAGAACTTCCACGCACGGGTCACTGGATCAATGCATAGTCGAGCCAGAACGACGCAGCCCGACTTTCTGTGAGAAGAATCAACGCAGCACCTGCCGTGTGCCAGACATTTCCCTGCATCGCCCAACGGATCGACGCAGCTCCTGTGACTTCATCCTGCACGCCCAGGATTTCTCTGCATTGTCCCCGGGGCATCCAAATACCTCGCAACTCAAAGAGGATCCAAGTCTGTGCACTGGAAATCGACACAAGGCCCTGACCGCATAAAAAATATCAATGCATCGGCTGTGTGCGCCCGGAGGAACCGATGAACACCTCCCCGTTTCCCACGCATCTCTTCCTGTGCGGTCCCTTGCGGATAATTCAGACTCAAACAAGGCACTATGGGGGTCATTATGACCCTGGCAGAAGGCGGAGAAGCGGCGGTAAGACCACCAACAGGCTGGCGGTCTTCTTTTTGGAATTATGACCATGGTGGTCATCCGCCGGTTCTCCGTTCTGCCCGCCGGCGGTATTTGGACCCGGCTGACCGCCATGGATTTCATGCGGTTTGAAACCGCCATGAAATCCATGGCGGTAAGCACTATCAGTGCCAGGAAATTGATTCCCTGGCACTGATAGGGGTCTCCCTATCCCCCCACCCCCACCCCGACTCCCTCCCCTACACCCCCCACCACTCCTGCCACCCCCCAAAGGTGGCAGGGCCCCCCTCCCCACCCCGACCCCCAACATCAAATCACTCACTCACACACGACACGCACGCAGGCACCACCAACACACATACATGCACACACACCGACATACATGCCAACATCCACACACACAGTCAGACACGCACACCCACATTCAAACATACACGCACACATCCATACAGACATATCCACAGACATACACGCACTCATTCCCAAACACGCAACACCCCCGCAAGCATACACGCACTCACACACCCCCTCTACTTACACACACGCACACACCCATGCACGCACACAACACACAACACCCCCCCTCCCCTAACGGACGATCGACTTACCTGGTCGGTTGATCCTCCGGGAGGGGACGGGAGCCATGGGGGCTGCTCCGCCGACACCACACTGTCAACAGAACACCGCCACGCCGAATCCAGGACGTGATTCGGTGGGCGGTGTTCTGTTGGCGTGGCGGTGGAGGTGGAGCAACCTCCACTTCCCCGCTGGCCGCCAGTATGGCTGTTGGCGGCTTTCCGTCCGAAAAAGGACGGAGAGCTGCCAACAGTCATAATACGCCGAGCGGAAAACTGCCACCACTGGCGGTCTTCAGCACGGTGGTCCCTCAGCGGTCTTTCAAAAAGACCGCCGAGGTCATAATGACCCCCTATGTGCTTGCAAGAAACACTTAGGTGTTAAATCCCGCTTACCGCCGTGCAGAAGACCGTCAACACACCGCTGCGGCTGCGGAATTCAGCCACAACTATTATGACCCACAGCTCAGAATCCGCCAAAATCTAGACACCCACACAAGTCCGCCACACCAAAGGTCATTGATAAACTGGTGATAACAAAACCTCCACCGTCATGCCAACAGGAATACGCCCACACTATCACGACCCACGAATCCACGCGGCGGTCTTTCAACCGCAGTATTTCATTGGCGGTACACACAGCCGCGCTCAAAATACACACACATTTACAAAACACAACCGCATTGGACAAATCGAAATACACACACCTGATAAGTATACACACACCACTCCCACACACCCAATCTAATATAAAACACACACCCACATTACCAACAAACCCTTACAACAAACAATTTGGAAGAAGCAGAGAGACAGCGAAGCAAAGACCACACCAGCATACAGAGGCACACAACACCATCACTCATACACATCCACGCACAAAACACCACACCCCTAAACATCACCCCACACATCACAACACACACCACTTCACACATCAACCACACCACCCCATGGCACCGCAAAGACACCCCAGGTTCTCTGAGGAGTTCTCAGGGTCATGGTGGAGGAAATCATCCGGGTAGAGCCACAGCTATTCGGATCACAGGTGCAGCACACCTTCATAGCTAGGAAGATAGAGCTATGGCGCAGAATCATGGACAGGGTCAACGCAGTGGGACAGCATCCAAGAACACGGGATGACATCAGGAAGAGGTGGAACAACCCACGGGGGAAGGTGCGTTCCGTGGTCTCAAGACACCACACTGCGGTTCAGAGGACTGGCGGCGGACCCCACCTTCTCCCCCACAACTAACAACATGGGAGGAGCAGGTCTTGGCTATACTGCATCCTGAGGGTCTCGCAGGAGTAGCTGGAGGAATGGACTCAAGTAAGTCAAATCTTTAACTACTTCATCCCCCACCCTACCTCCATGCTATCACATACCCCCACCTTCACCCTCACCCTCACCCCATCACTCCAACTCCTCACATATGTCCAACTATCACAAACCACACATCCCAACACCAAGCCCTGCATGCAGCAACAAAGCATGGACACCCATCACCAATGCATGTCCACTACAGATACCCACACAGACCCCTAAACAATTATCACACCAGGTCCTAAACAAGAATGTAAGCACTGGGGTACAGGGTCACCCACCCATTGCACACCATGGCACACACAGATGCAATAATCATGCCTTTACACCCCTGCAGGACCCTTACCCAACGTCACCAGACTGGAGGTTCCAGACATATCCACTCCCCCCACCGAAAAGGCCCACAGTGATGACAGCAGCTCTCTCCAACTGGATCTAGATGACCAGCCCAACCCATCTGGGACCTCGGGACAGTGAGTTCCCCTGACACTGTCACAGGCCACCACAGATCCTCCCCCCTCAGGAAACACCAGCACAGCACCCACCCAGCGGGCGCATACCTCTGTCCCCAAGTCACATCAAGCAGCAGTGTGTCCACCACTACAGGGAACCCAGGCTAACCCACCACCCCAAGAACAGCAGGGACCTGGGGGCATTGGCAGTGGGCACACGGTTCAGGGGACAGAGGCCCAGGAAAACAGGGAAACTGGGAGGTCTGCTGTGCGACAGGGGGAGGACAGGCCCAGGGAACCCACTCTCCACGAGGCCCTCTCCAACATCATGGGAGCGTACCATCATTCCCAGGAGACAATGGCAACAGTACTGGCCATGTTTCAGGAGACCCAGAGGTTGCAGGAGGAACAGTATTTGGGGTTCAGGGAGGAACTCAAGTTCATCAACACCACCCTGGGCACCATTGTAGGGGTGCTGAAGAACCTTGTCAACACCAGGAGGGACACTGTGGCACAACAAGGGGCCCCTGACACTAGCCTGGACGATGAACTGCCTACCACCTCCGCCGGCGTTAGTGGACAGGAGGCACCGCCACAGGACCCCATCACCAGCAACCCACCCCCTGCAGATGGAGAACCACACTGCAAGCGGTCCCTGAGATCCAGAACAAAGACAGAGAACAATGTCAAGACCCCCTGAATGTCATCCTTCTGTCCCACTTTGTCATCCTGTCCATCCTTAAACTGCCCTAGCTCCACTTCCTATGCCCCTTTGGACAATGCACCTGTGAGACAAATAGACTGGACTCTGCCATAGACATTCCTCCACCCTCACCCCTGCCCATTTTACAACCCCCTTCACTATTTAGCACTTAAATAAACACTCTTGAATCACAAAACAATCTGGAGTCAGTCTGTGCTTTCACAAATGTGTATTTGAAATAACTGAGGGAAATAGCAATGTCCATTGTATTGTCAACATATCTATGTCACACAGCTCTAGTCCATGAGGTAACATAGCAGAGGTCACACAGTGGGACCCACATCTGTGAAATCAAAAGGGAAAGTGACAAATTAGGGTCCATACACTGGGTGAAAGTGACAGACAGATGATAGGTCGAACAATTTTATCAGATTTAGGAGGCTGTGATGTCTTCTTACCTGTGTCTCTCTGGAAGTATTGCTGGATCACGGTGTTATATGGAGGCACCGGCACCTGGCCTTTAGGATGCCGAAGGTCCTCTCTATAACCCTCCTAGTTCGCCCAAGTGCCTCATTGTAGCATTCCTCTGCCCTTGTCCTGGGATTCCTCACTGGGGTCAGTAGCCATGACAGGTTGGGGTAGCCAGAGTCTCCTGCAAATGTCGAGGGACAACTGTTAGACACACACTAACCCTTAGGGACAACCCCAGACCTAGACAACTATTCACACTGTATAGGGTCCTTGTCCTCACCTAAAACTCACACACAGTGCCTCTGGAGTTGGCCCATCACATAAGGGATGCTGGTATTCCTCAGAATGTAAGCGTCATGCACTGAGCCAGGAAACTTGGCGTTCACATAGGAGATATACTAGTCTGCCAAACACACCATCTGCACATTCATAGAATGGTAGCTCTTCCGGTTTCTGTACACCTGTTCACTCCTGCGGGGCGGTACCAAGGCCACATGTGTCCCATCAATGGCACCTATGATGTTGGGGATATGTCCCAGGGCATAGAAGTCACCTTTCACTGTAGACAAATCCTCCACCTGAGGGAAAACGATGTAGCTGCGCATGTGTTTCAGCAGGGCAGACAACACTCTGAACAACACGTTTGAGAACATAGGCTGGGACATCCCTGATGCTATGGCCACTGTAGTTGAAAAGACCCACTTGCCAGGAAATGGAGTACTGACAGCACCTCCACTAGAGGGGGTATTCCTGTGGGAAGGCGGATAGCTGACATTAGGTCTGGCTCCAACTGGGCACACAGTTCATGGATTGTGGCACGATCAAGTCTGTAGGTGACAATTACATGTCGCTCTTCCATTGTCGACAGGTCCACCAGCGTTCTGTACACCGGAGGATGCCGCCATCTCATCACCTGCCCCAGCGGACGTGCTTTATGGATGAGAACAGCGATCAGAGGGTCAGCCAACACTGAGGTACTAAAAAAACAACTTTATTGCGCACATTTGTCAATCCACTATGTGCCTGTCTTAGTGTGTATGCAAGGCCTAGATCTGTGTGATGCATTTAAAATTAATGCCATGTGGACCCCTAGAATGGCTACCTGAACTGTAATGTGGGACAAGGGGATATTAGGTAACTGTGCTGGTGTTGTACACCGTCGCGCTAGTCGGTCGAAGACCACTGTGCAATCCTGCATTATTTAACATTGGACCCTATGGGTCCCAGGAGCCAATGACGATGTACGCCGGCGGTGACGGTACGCACTGCTGCGGACATGACCGCCATTTTCTCTCTGTTCACTCACTTGATAACTGATCTTCAACAGGAGAGGACCTACACTGCAAGTGCTGCTGTGATCTCATTCTGGAAGCGACGATGGCTCAAGTGTCTGGGGAAGGGCCCCTGCCTTCACATCGGAGGAGTTGGATAAACTAGTGGATGGGGTCCTCCCCCAGTACACGTTACTCTACGGTCCTCCAGACAAACAAGTGAGTACACTGTGAGCATGCTGTGTGGGCAATGCCTGTTTGGAGTGGTGTGGATGGGAGATGGGGGGGGGGGGTGAGGCATGCATGATACGACTGTGAGTGTATGTGCGCCAGGGCAAGGGTGTGATGGTCCGGACGGTTTATGTTGTACCTTTGCCCCTGTACTATTCCTTTAGGTGAGTGCCCACCAGAAGAAGGATATTTGGCGGTGCCATCGCTAAGGACGTCCGGACCCTGGGGGTCTACAACAGACGGAGCACCTACTGCCGTAAAAGATGGGAGGACATTCGCCGCTGGAGCAAGAAGACGGTGGAGGCCCAGCTGGGGATGGCCTCCCAACGTGGGAGGGGTGCCCGTCGCACCATGACCGCTCTGATGTTCCGGATCCTGGCGGTGGCGTATCCGGAGTTGGATGGGTGCTTGAGGGCATCACAGCAGCCACAAGGGGGTGAGTACAGTCACATCCATCTGACTCTGCTCGCATTGGAGGTGTCTGGGTGAGGGAGGTGGGGAGGGCCTTGTAGGCAAGGACAATTTGTGAGGCAGGCTAAGTGGCATCCCAACCCCACCATTAGTAAGAGCCATCTACACCTAGTCAGGCTCCTGTGACTTCCATGTGTGCAGTAATCGGGCATAGGCCATGTACCCCATGTCCCGGTGAGGAATTAGGGAACTCTAAGTACATGGCGTAGTGCAGAGGGCTGCTGTGTCTGTAGTGTCCACCAACGGTAGCAGTATTGCATATACTGAACATGTCTTTCTAGTTTCATTCCCCCCTTTTTGTGGTCTCCCTGTTCTTGTGTGCATTAGCATCATCAGGCGGAGGAGCTGTGCCACCGGAGCAGGAGGGAGCTGCATCTCACATGGCCATGAAGGGCGAGACTACAGAGTCAGAATTTACCAGTGGGACGGAGGGCGAGGGGAGCTCCACGGCGGGGACTGGAGCAGAGACCAGCGATACCGACTCCTCCTCTGATGGGAGCTCCCTTGCGGTGGCAGGCCCCTCTGTGCCCCCACATCTACAGGTACAGCCGCCACCCCCCTCTACCAGCACCGCCCTCCCAGCAGCCCCTCAGTGTGTGCCCCGTGGCCGCTCACCCAGGAGGGTGGGCATCTCTTTCGCCCCAGGCACCTCAGGCCCTGCCCCAGTCAGCCCTGCTGCCCTCAGTGAGGAGGCCATTGACCTCCTGAGATCCCTCACTGTTGGGCAGTCTACCATTCTGAATGCAATCCAGGGTGTAGAGAGGCAGTTGCAACAGACAAATACATACCTGGAGGGCATTCATTCTGGCCAGGCAGCCCAACAGCAATAATTTCAGACTCTGGCCTCAGCACTGATGGCAGCCATTGTCCCTGTGTCCAACCTCCCCCCCTTCAACTTCCTCCACCCAGACCCAATCCCCCGTACCTCAGCCTATCCCAAGCACACAATCAGACCAGCATGCACACACCTCAACACACAAGGGTAGCTCTGGCAAACATAAGCACCACACATCCCACAGGCACTCATACAAGCATCATACCCATCCACACACACAAACATCCACTGCCTCCACTGTGTCCCCCTCCTCCACGTCACCCTCCTCTCTCCCTGTCACATCTCCACTCACACCTGCATGCACTACATACTCAGCCACTACCTCCATCACCAGCATGCCCATCACCACACACCGCTCACATGCAATCACCACCCCCACTACCATTCACACATCCTCTGTGTCCTCTACCAGTGTGTCTGTGAGCCCTCCTCCCAAAGTACACAAACGCAGTCACACACCCACCCAACAGCCATTCACCTCACGACAGCCTCCAGCCCATGCACCTTCACCCAAGGTCAGCAAATGAATACCTCATACAACCACTACCTCTTCCTACACGCCCAAACCCCCTCCATCTACCCGTCCCAGTGTGTCTAAAAAACTTTTCCTGTCAAACCTTGACCTCTTCCCTTCACCTCCCCCACCCCTTCCATCCCCTAGGGCCCGCCTTTCCAGGTCCCAACCCAGCATCTCAGCCACGACATCACCGGGCACAGTGATGCAGCAACCGGATTCTGGAGTGTGCCAAGCAGCAGGGCTGCCAGTGGCCCAAGGAGTGAGGCCAAGGACATTCCCCCACCTCCAAAACAGAAGAAGTTGCCCACATCCCGGAGGGAGAAGGCCAAAACACCTGCCACCAAGGGCTCAGCCAAGACAACAGTTGGGAGTGGCAAGACAGCTGCGCCACCGTCCAAGGTCGGGAAGGGCCTGAAAAAGAAAGGCAAGTCAATGTCGCCGCCAACCTGCACGGCGGACAAGACCGCCACCGCCACATGCACCGCCGCCATGGGCATCGCCGCCAGCACCCAAGATGCTGAGCCCTTCACCAGCACCTCTGACACTGTGCCCTTCAGCCGCACCGCTGTCAGTGAGCCCGCAACTAGCACCGCCGCTCATGACAATGCCGCCAGCACCGAGGTAAGTGAGCCCCCCACCAGCACCGCCGCCAGCACCGAGGTCAGTGAGCCCCCCATCAGCACCGCCGCTCATGACACCGTCGCCAACACCGACGTCAGTGAGCCCCCCACCAGCACCGCCGCTCATGATACTGCCGCCAGCACCGAGGTTAGTGAGCCCGCCACCAGCACCGCTGCCCAATGACCACCGCAAGCACCTCCGCTACTGAGCCCGCCACCAGCACCGCCAGCGGCCACGCCACATTCTGAGCCAGTGGCACCACCGCAGACATGGCTGCCATCCCCAGTGGTCATTCGTACGAGGCTGGTGGTCAGTTCCAGGGGCCTAGGCAGCTTTCATGTTGCACCACCATCAGTGGAGTATCACATCCACTACCTCAGTCCTTGGCAGGATGAAGCACTCTGGGCACAAAGCCCCCTCCAGAACCAGTGGAGAAAGGCATCCACTACCTCAGTCCTTGTAAGGATGAAGCACTCTGGGCACTAAGCCCCCTCCAGAACCAGTGGAGAAAAGCATCCACTCACACAGTCCTTGGCAGGATGAAGCACTCTGGGAATCAAGCCCCCTCCAGAACCAGTGCAAAAAAGCATCCACTTACACCGTCCTTGGCAGGTTGAAGCACTCTGGGCACCGAGCCCCCTCCAGAACCAGTGAAGAAAGGCATCCACTACCTCGGTCCTTGGCAGGATGAAGCACTCTGGGCACCAAGCCCCCTCCAGAACCAGTGGAGAAAGACATCCACTTGAGAGACTGTGGCTTTGCACTCCCCAGGATAAAGCAGTGGGCAAACCACCCACTTGAGAGACTTGAGAGACTTTGGCTTTGCACTCCCCAGAATAAAGCAGTGGGCAAATCACCCACTTGAGAGACTTGAGAGGCTGTGGTTTTGCACTCTCCAGGATAAAGCAGTGGGGAAACCACCCACTTGAGAGACTTGAGAGACTATGGCTTTGCACTCTCCAGGATAAAGCAGTGGGCAAACCACCCACTGGAGAGACTTGAGAGACTGTGGCTTTGCCTTGTGGAGCTGGCGTCGTGCACTCATCCGGCTGAGGTGTCCACCCTTCCTTTCCCCCTGAGGTGCCTGTTTTTTTCCGATCTGATGCCCCTGCAATGTTCTCTCCGTTTCGATCGGGTATCTTGTGTGGGCCTCGCCCATGCAATTTGGGCCCAGTGGTCCACGGTGTAGTACCTGGACTTGAATTCTTGGTGTACATATCTTTTTATAGTGTATATAAAATTTTGATTAATGAATTTTAAATGATTACAATCGTTCAACTCATTTTCTTTTGTCATTGCGTTCTTCCAGAGGGGTTCGGGGGGTGTAAATGTAATGTTTCAGCATGTATTGATGTGTGTGTTGTAGTGGGTGAGGGTGGGGGTGTTGCGTGTTGCTTGTGTGTGTCCCTCTCTTTGCCCTCCCCCATCCCCTGTGTTGTAGGTGCAGTACTCACCATGGTCGTCAACGCCGTCAGTCGTGCTCCTGGTAGAGGAGCAGGAAGACAATCGCAGGGAGTATGTGGAGTTCAGGCTCCATGGCGTCCTGGTTCCTCGTGGGTTGTGTAGTGGTGAGTGTTTCCCCTTTCAAGTCCTGTTTCCGCCGTGTTTTTGTTCGCGTTGAATCCGCCCCGGAAAAGGTGGCGGATTGGCCTGTCATAATAGTGTGGGCGGTACATTGTCTTCCGCCTGACTGTTAGTGGTGACCGCCATGCCGTTGGCTGTACCGTCGTGGCGGTCAGAGTGTTAAAGTGGCTGTCTATGTTGGCGGTTTCCGCCGTGGTCATAATCCCATTTTTGTTTCCGCCGGCCTGTTGGTGGTATTACCGCCGCTTTAACACCGACGCCAGGGTTGTAATGAGGGCCTTATTGTTTTTAAGAACTTAAGACTCTTTTTATCATTTTCTAAAGTGATATTTCAACGTGTACTTATCAAATCTTGAATATTTTGACTTGCATTTAGTCAGATAAATATTCTGCATTTTTCTAAACCTGTGTGGTGTATTTTTGTGGTGTTTATACTGTGTTATTGCATGATTTATTGCACAAATA
Organism: Pleurodeles waltl; assembly: GCF_031143425.1. Lineage (NCBI taxonomy): Eukaryota > Metazoa > Chordata > Amphibia > Caudata > Salamandridae > Pleurodeles > Pleurodeles waltl. The sequence goes on from NC_090445.1 coordinate 256,312,051, forward strand.
CTTTACACATTGCCTCCTAAATTAAGCCTGACTGCTCAGTGCCAAGCTACCAGAGGGTGGGCACAGGATAATTTGGATTATGTGTGACTTACCCTGACTAGAGAGAGGATCTTTGCTTGGATAGGGGGTAACCGGACTGCCAGCCAAAGACCTCATTTCTAACAGGTGTTATTTTTATTTCCTGCATCCATTCATTTCTATGGGAGTGTGCTGCAGGCTGTGTGAACTGTCTGTAGTACCTTTAGATGTGTCATTCATGAATAGTAATGCGCTTACAATTTTAAGAGGGAGTGTATCTATTTGCATGTTGTTCCCTAACCCCTTTCCATTTAGGTGTAAATATTCCCCATTTTCCAGCCACGTCCCTTTTCATTCTGACATTTACTTCTAAAATATAGACCTATGTGTGTGAAGCACATGTGGCACAGACCTCCGCACAGAAAATGTAGGAATAGTGATCTCCACGTCAGTTAATGAACACTACAAAATGCAGATGGGTGAATAGACCCTATAACACTTCTTATTACTTTGGATATGTATTGCTATATATATATCCATTTGACGAATGGGCATGCGAATTTGCAGACCTGCTGTTCCCATTGAAAGGACTGAAAGTTTCATGGTGTATGTTCTAAGGGGTGCAAAGAAAAAAGAGGGGTCCCAAAATGGGCTTTAAATCCAATGCATTTTCCATAGACTTTTGTATTTTGCATAGCGCAAAAACTGTCCGCTGCAGTTCTATGAAATGTGCCCATATTACATATTAGGGGAGCACAGATGATCTATTTGGTACTGCAGGTAAGTAGTGTAAGTAAATGTTAAGGTGTAAGGTTTTTCAACTTAGTGATATCTTCTAGCACAATACTACTAAAAGTAGCAAGAAAGCCCAAGGAAGGCCAATTAATAAATCACTCTGCATATGTAAAATTTCACATTTCCTACATGAACAACTGAAAGACCCATTTGTGGTCAAATGCTAATGGAAACCTATAAACAAATACATAACAGATGGAAAACATCTTACTCTACAGTGTTCCTCGTATGCTCACTTGCTCACAAAATAAAAGTGGCCCAATATGACAAAGAAAAACCATCTTTCTTATGCACCTCTATGCAATAAAATGAAAAATGTACCCAGCAGTGAGCCACACAAACTACTATTTGGAGGGCATGATAATTGGCCACTAGGAATATAACCATAACTGTTGGACTTGGCATCCTTGGCGTGGTCTCCCCTAACTTTTTGCCTGTGTTCCCCAGGTTGTTGATGTGTGCTGGACTCTGTTTTTGCTGTTTTTGGGCACTTTAACAATGCTATCCAGTGCTAAAGTGCAAGTGCTCCTATGTAAAATATATGTGTTTTTGACTTTCCATGATTTGCATTTTTGATTTACTATTAAGTCCCTGGTACAGTGCAATAGAGGTGCCCAGGCCTGCAAATCAAATGCTACTAGTGGGCCTGCAGCACTAGTTGTGCCACCCACATGTGTAACCCTGTAAACATGGCTCAGACCTGCCACTGCAGTGTCTGTGTGTGCAGTCTTAAACTGTCAATTTGACTTGACAAGAGTACCTACTTGCCAGGCCTAAACCTTCCCTTTTCAGACATGTAAGGCACCCCTAAGGTAGGCCCTAGGTAGCTCGATGTGCGGGGTGCAATGTATGTTAAAGGTGGGACATGCATTTATCTGTTTTACAAGTCCTAACAATGAAATCCTGCCAAATTCGGTTTTCCCTGTTGCAAGGCCAATCTCTGTCATAGGTTAACATGGGGGCTGCTTTAAATATTATTAAAGTGCAGATTCCCTTAGGGAGCAGATGTAAATTTGTTGTTTGGCGTCCCTGAGCTCACAATTAAAACATATATCTTTTAGTGAAGGTGGTTTTTAGATTGTGTGTTTGAAAATGCTGCACAAAGAGTCCTTCTTGTAGAGATGAAGTCTTTTTGGTCCTGAGACAGTGAACAGGAGGCAAGCTCTATCCAAGCCCTTGGAGAGCACTTCTTCACCACAGCCAGAGAGCAGCAAGGCATCAGGGCAACAGCAAGGCAGCAGTCCTTCACAGAAAGCAGACAGGTGAGTCCTTTGGGCAGCCAGGCAGATATTCTTGGCAGGATGCAGGTTCTGGTTCAAGTTTCTTCTCTAGGAAGTGTCTGTGAGGTAGAGTGTCTACCCCAAGAAGTGTCTGAGTTGGTAGGGGCAGAGGCCCTGTTTAAATACCCAATGTGCCTTTGAAGTGGGGGAGACGCCAAAGAGTGGCTTAGAAGTGCACAAGGTCCCCTTTCAGTTTAATCCTGTCTGCCAGGGTTCCAGTAGAGGGTGTGGCAGTCCTTTGTATTAGGGCAGGCTACTGTCCTTTGACATCCAAGTGTCAGGCCCTCCACCCTCCCAGCCCAGGAAGACCCATTAAAAATACAGATGTATGCAAGTGAGGCTGAGTGTCCTGTGTTTGGGGTGTGTCTGAGTAAATGCACAAGGGAGCTGACAACTAAACCCAGCCAGACGTGGATTGTAAGGCACAGAAGGATTTAAGTGCTAAGAAATGCTAACTTTCTAAAAGTGACATTTCTAGAATAGTAATATTAAATCCAGCTTCACCAGTCCGCAGGATTTTGTATCGCCCTTCTGGCTATACTAAATATGACCCTCCTACTCCTTTCAGATCAGCAGCTACCACTCAAACAATGTATGAGGGCCACCCCAATGTTAGCCTATGAAGGGAGCAGACCTCACAGCAGTGTAAAAACAAATTTAGGAGATTTACACTACCAGGACATGTAAACCACACAGGTATATGTCCTGCCTTTTACCTACACAGCACCCTGCCCTATGGGTTACCTAGGCCATAACTTAGGGGTGACTTAAATGTAAAAAAAAGGGGTGGTTTAGGCTTGGCAAGTACTTTTAAATGCCAAGTCAACTTGGCAGTGAAACTGCACACACAGGTCTTGCAGAGGCAGGACTGAGACATAGTTAGGGGGCTACTTATGTGGGTGGCACAACCAGTGCTGCAGCCTACTAGTAGCATTTAATGTACAGGCCCTGGGCGCATGTAGTGCACTTGACAAGGGACTTACAAGAAACTTAAATAAGCCAATTGTGTATGAGCCAATGTTACCATGTTTTAAGGAGCGAGCATGTGCACTTTAGCACTGATTAGCAGTGGTAAAGTGTGCGGAGTCCTAAAGCCAGCAAAATCGGGGTCAAAAAAAGAGAGGGAGGAAGGAAAAAAGTCTAGGGATAAGCCTGCAGAAAGGCCATTTCCAACACTTTTGAACTTCATTTGGGAACTTGTTTTCTGGCTTTGGAACTTTGCACTTTTAACTCTTCATCATGTCTTAATCTGGAGATGCATCAGCTGGAGCTGCTTTTGATTTAGGGAAAATGGAGATTTAACCAATTGCCCAACTTAAACAGTTCTGTAAGGATCTTGCCTGTCCCATTAAAAGCACCTCCAGGAAGGAGGAGCTGCAAAAGGCACTAAGGGTCTGGCAGCCAAGGAAGCTGAGGGGCACACAGAGGATGAGGATAAGGGTCAGGAGGAGGAGGAGACGCAGAGTATTCACAGTGGTATAGTGGGTGGGCCTGTTATGTCAGGGGGAGGGCTGCCAGGGCAGGTAACAGTGTGTCATCCAAGGGTCTGACTCCTGAAGAGTTGCAGGACAGACCGGCAGAGAGGGCTCACCAGTTGGGGTTGGAGAAAATGAGGATGGCCCTGGAAAAGAAAAAGTTATTGTTGGCTCATGAGCTCAGCTTGAGGGAGCTGGATCACAGGAGCCAGTCTAGTAGGGATGGTGGCAGCAGTCACAGTGCAGCTTGAGAGAAGGGTACACATTCCAAAAGACCTAGTGAAAGACTGCAAAAGAGAGGATGACATATTCTTGTGGTTCAAGGGGTATGAGTCAGCTCTCCATATGAATCTGGGGGCGGGTCTGTGGAAGCACTTTGAGCTAGAGGGGAGGGACACCTTGGCATCCTTAGGGGATCCTCAGGGATTCACCTCCACCATAATGAAAGGCGCCCTACTCACAAGATATGGTCTGACCCCTGAGGACAAGTTTAGGTCCTACAAAGAGTCTCAAACCTGGTTGGAGTGTGTGGTTTACTTTTTTTAGGTCACTTGATAGTCGGGTGAAGGGCAGTAAGGTAACAATGTATGAGGGGCTTTACAATTTAACTGCTTGGGAGCACTTGCACAGTTTATGTTCTCCAGAGCAGCGCCAGCACCTAATTGACAGCAAGCTGACTTACCCCAGGAAGCTTGTGCAGGAAGCGGACTGATGGGAGAGCACCAGGGTCCACAAGAGGTATGGGGAGACCACACCAAGGGTGGGCAGAGTCTCTCTCAGTGGAGGGGGGTAAGGGTAAACAGGGGGAGTTCTCTAAAGGACCCCAACCTAGTTCCCAGGGTCAGCATTCCCAGCCCCCCAGTGAAAAGAAGCCATGGTTCTCCAAAGGGAGAAATGTGGAAGGAGGTCCCCTTAAGTGTTAAGCATGTGACTAGCTGGGTCATGTGAGGCGGGACTCCAAATGCCCCAAGAGTACACCAGCACCCACTGGTGTGAAGTCCCAGGGTTTGGCTAGTGTAGCTCCTGGGGAGGAGTTGGTTCCAGGTGGGTGGGAGCCAGCTGAGATGACCCCTGTCTCGCTAGGGGACAGTGAGATGGTCCAGAGAACCCTCGTGCCTGAGAACACTAAAAAGTACAGGCAGTGGGTGACCATTAATAGACCGAGGGTGGAGGCTCTGAGAGACACAAGAGCCAGCGTGACTACAGTTAGGAGAATTCTGGCGTTTGAAGAGCAGAAAGATCCCTGTGTACTTCACCAAGTAGTTGCAGTGGACAACTCAGAGTGCCTGTGCAGAGTGGCGCAGGTTCACTTTGAATGGGGGATGGTATCAGGTTCTTTGAAGGTAGCTGTGAGTCCAACCATGACTGTGGATTGTTTGCTTAGCAATGACCTGGAAGATTCCCCTTGGAAGGAGGTGGTACAAAGGTCACACTTGGAGATGTTGAGTCTTCCTGTGTGGGTATGCGTATCCACCAGGTCAATGCCAACCCATCAGGGTGGTCGAGAGCCCCTGGGGCCTCGAACAGTGGCCCATGGGACCGCCAAGAAGAGGAAGGGCAGGGGGCATGGGAACCTGGCCCCAGAAGTGTCCACGGCCTGGAAGGAGGGGGAGCCTGAGGGTGACACCCCAGAGCCTACAGGAGAACAGATGGCTGAACTGAGGGAGGTCCCTGAGCTGTCACAGTGGCAGCAGGAAGGGGGACCTCACCAGGGAGGCATTCTGTGAGGCACAGAGTACATGCCCTACTCTAGTGGGGTTGTGGCAGCAGGCTGCAGACCAGGCAGCTGGCAAGGAGCCAGGATCTCACCTGGTCTATTGGGAGGATCTCCTCCCATATAGTGAGCCTAAGGTTGCTGAGCCTGGGTCAGCCCATGTGCTGGTTGTACCCCAGTGCCTCAGAGCCTTCGAACTGGTCTGGCACATGATGTGCCTTTAGCTCGACATTTGGGGTAGGACAAGACCTTTGATTGGCTTGTCACCCACTTTTACTGGCCCCTAATTCCCAGGCACTCGGATGCTTATTGCAGGTCTTGCCAGACTTGTCAGGCAAGTGGCAAGAGTGGCAGGAAGCACAAGGCTCCCCTCCAACCTTTTCCTGTAGTTAGTACCCCCCTTTGAAAGTGTTGGTATTGACATTGTGGGGCCTCTGGATCCCAAGACAGCCATGGGCAGCAAGTTCATCTTGGTTTTGGTGGACCAAGCCACCCGGTACCGAGAAGCCATTCCACTAAGATCAATCACTTTGCCTGTGGTGGGTCGTGCATTGATGGGGGCTTTTACCCGCATGGGGTTCCCCAAGGAAGTGGTATCTGATAGGGGTACCAATTTCATATCCACGTATATGAAATCCCTGTGGCAGAAGTGTGGGGTAACTTATAAGTTCACCACTCCTTACCACCCCCAAAGCAATGGTCTGGTTGAGAGATTCAACTGTACCTTGAAAGGCATGATCATGGGTCTGTCAAAGCCCTTGAGGCGGAAGTGGGACATCCTCTTGCCATGCCTTCTGGTCGCCTACAGGGAGGTGTGATGATATTAATTGAGTTTGACCAATGACTTTGTGTTTCACCACTGCGCATATTAGTTGCTCAATGTTCACCAGTAGCACATTATAGGGGTCATTCTGACCCCCGCGGGCGGCGGAAGCCGCCCGCCTGGCGGGAACCGCCAGAAGACCGTACCGCGGTCAAATGACCGCGGCGGTCATTTTGACTTTCCCGCTGGGCTGGCGGCGACCGCCAAAAGGCCGCCCGCCCGCCCGCCCAGCGGGAAAGCCCCAGCAACGATGAAGCCGGCTCCGAATGGAGTTGCTGGTGTGCGACGGGTGCAGTTCCACCCGTTGCGATTTTCAGTGTCTGCTTTGCAGACACTGAAAATCTTAATGGGGCCCTGTTAGGGGGCCCCACGACACCCGTTCCCGCCATCCTGTTTCTGGCGGTGAAAACCGCCAGAAACAGGCTGGCGGGAAGGGGGTCAGAATCCCCATTGCAGCGCCGCCGTGGAGGATTCCCTGGGGCAGGGGAAAACCGGCGGGAAAACGCCGGTTTCCCTTTTCTGACCGCGGCTTTACTGCCGCGGTCAGAATTGCCCCTGAAGCACCGCCAGCCTGTTGGCGGTGCTTCCTCCGTCCCGGGTCGGAATGACCCCCTATATGTTTTGTTCAGTATAGCTGCCTATTGGCTTTGACATGGCATTAGCCATTACTTTCGGTATTCAATTTAGCTGCCTATTGGCTTTGACATTGCATTATCCATTACATTCTGTATTCTGCCTATTGGCTTTGACATGCTGTATTCAGTTTAGCTGCCTATTGGCTTTGACATGATATTAGACATCACATTTGGTATTCAGCTCAGCTGCCTATTGGTTTTGACATAACATTAGACATTACATTTGATATTTAGGTTAGCTGCCTATTGCCTTCAACGTAGAGTTAGACATTGCAGTTGAGAATTCAAGCTGTATTTTTCCAAGCTGTGTTTTTCCACAAGATGAACCAAGCTGTTTTCTTCGCACAGCAGACTAGACATGATAAGAGAGAGTACATTTGGTGTTTTCCTTTCTGCTCAGGCTTGGGAAGAGGAGAAGTCTAGGAGATCTGGCCAGTCTCCAAAGGCTTGCGTAGTTTTCCCGAGTCTGAGAGGAGGGGGCATGCTTTTGTAAGGATGGCTCGGGGCTTCAGAGAATTAGATTTGAATCTGCCTGACTTCGGACTGGAACTTGGTGCCAGTTGCCAGTCTCCCGTGTGGGTAGATAATCTCTTTCTCGCAGTTGACCGGAGTCATCAACTTGCAGACCCCAGAAAGATGAAGCTGTAAATAGTTTCTCACACGGTGAAGTATTTGTTTTGCTTTGCATTCAATATCTTATCAATATCTTATATATATAACCTGCTGTGTACATTGCAACTGAGAAGTACTGAGGTATATTTTGTTTTAATGCTGTGACTACTTTTGTGCTTGAAATCTAATAATTCGTCCCTCAAGAACTTGTGGGTGGGGAAGAATTAACAACAATAAAGGTCTTCTTTGAACTCGGAAGTGCATTCTTTATATGTTCTGTAAGCTCTGATACGAGATAAGAAGGAAAGCAGAACAGGAGGTGCCTCAAAAAGGGCTTGGCTTTAGTACTTTTAAGTTGCTGTTATGGCTACCCTATGAAGCAACCCTTAATTCTGGTGAAGGAGGGCTTAGAGAAAGCCCCCAGTAAACCTCCCCAGGATGCATTTAGCTACATGCTGGCCTTCAGAAACCTAACTGCCAGCTTCATAGCTCTTGCACAAGAGAATCTGGAAGCAAGCCAGGCAGATATAAAACTGTGGCATGACCAGAATGCCACTCTGCCAGAGTTCCAGCCTGGGCAAAATGTCTGGGTGATGGCACCAGTGAAGCCTAGGGCGCTCCAGAACAACTGGACTGGGCTATTGGAGGTGGTGGAGTGCAAAAGTGAACTCACCTACCTGGTGGACTTACGGACCCAGGAACCCCTTGATGGTCTTGCATGTGAACCGTCTTAAGCGACACTTTGAGCGGACTGAATTGTCTATGCTCCTAGTGACAGATGATGGGGTGGAGGAAGAGAGTGAGCCTCTTCCTGACCTCCTATCTGCAGGAGAGAAAGATGGGTCTGTGGAGGGAGTGAACCTTTCCCCCTCCCTCACCGCAGAGCAGCAGAGGGACTGTCGCCAGGTGTTGGGACAGTTCGCCTCCCTGTTCTCTTTGATCCCAGGGGTCACACACTTGTGTATACATGATGTGGACACTGGGGACAGTCCACCCATTAAACAGAAGGTTTACAGGGTGACTGGTAATGTGAGGGCCAGCAAAAAAGATGAGATGTCTAAGATGTTCGCCCTAGGGGTTATTGAGTTTTCTAGCAGTCCTTGGGCCAGCCCTGTGGTCTTGGTCCCAAATGCTGCTGCTTCTAGTGCCACCCCAGAACTCTGGTTCTGTGTGGACTACAGGGGTCATAATGCGGTCACTAAAACTGACTCACACCCCACCCCCTGAGCTGATGAGCTCATAGATTGGTTGGGAGCTGCCAAATACCTCAGCACGCTTGATTAGACGTCTGAGTATTGGCAGATTGCCTTAACTGAGGGGGCCAAAGAGGGGTTAGCATTTTCTACCCCAGATGGTCACTTCTAGTTTAAGGTGATGCCACTTGGGATCAAAAATGCCCCTGTCACATTCCAGAGATTGCTCAACCAGTTGTTGACTGGGCTGGATGACTTCAGCGCAGCATACCCGGATTACATTGCAGTGTTCAGTACCACTTGGGAGGAACACTTGCAGCACCTCTGAAGAGTGTTGGAGGCCCTGCAAAAGGCAGGCCTCACTATTGAGGGAACCAAGTGCCAAATACGGCAGGGTTCAGTGGTGTATTTGGGACACCATGTAGGGAGTGACAAGGTGGCACCCCTACAGCCAAAGATTGACACCATTCCGGGTTGGGAGCCTCCCATGACCCAGACTAAGGTGAGGGGCTTTTTAGCCTCACCGGCTATTACAGGACGGTTTGTCAAGGGTTATGGCACCATTGTTGTCCCCTTTAATGAGGTGACTTCCAAGAAGCAACCCAAGAAGGTGATCTGGACAGAGGCTTGCCAGACCGCTTTTGATGCCCTGAAGGCTGCCACGTGCACAGCACCTGTGCTGAAGGTACCTGACTATTTCAAGGAATTTGTTGTGCAAACAGACGTATAGGAGCAGTACTCCCACAGTTTAATGAAGAGGGCCCAGATCAACCTGTAGCCTTCATTAGCAGGAGGTTTCTTCCCAGGGAATGTAGGTGGAGTGCAATTGAGTGTTAAGCTTTTGCTGTGGTTTGGGCACTGAAGAAGCTAAGACCTACTTGTTTGGGACTCACTTCCGGGTTCAGGCTGATCACAGGCCCCTCAGATGGTTAATGCAGATGAGGGGTGAGAATCCAAAACTGTTGAGGCGGTCCATTTCCCTACAAGGGATGGACTTTATGGTTGAACACCGTCCTGGTACAGAGCATGCCAATGCTGATGGTCTGTCCAGGTTCTTCTGCCGTAGTGATGAGAACTTCCATGAGGTTGGGTAGTTGCTCCCCACTTTCAACTGGAGGGGACACGTGTTAGACTTTTCATCCTTGGCGTTGTCTCCCATAATGTTTTGCCTCTGTCCCCCATGTTGTTGATGTGTGCTTGACTCTGGTTTTGCTGTTTTTGTTACTCTGGGCACTTTGCCATTGCTAACCAGTGCTAAAGTGCAAGTGCTCCTTTACAAAATGTGTATGTAATTGGTTTATCCACAATTTTCATGTTTGGTTTACTAGTAAGACCCTAGTAAAGTGCACTAGAGGTGCCAGGGCCTGTAAATCAAATGCTACTAGTGGGCCTGCAGCATTGGTTGTGCCACTCACCTAAGTAACTCAGGGGATGGACTTTACAGTTGAACACCGCCCTGGCACAGACGACACCAATTCTGATGGTCTGTCCAGATTCTTCCGCCTTAGTGATTAGAACTCCCATGAGGTTGAGTAGTTGCTCCCCACTTTCAGCTGGGGGGAAACGTGTTAGACTTGGCATCCATGGCGTGGTCGCTCCTACCTTTTTGCCTCTGTTCCCTAGGTTGTTGATGTGGGCTGGACTCTGTTTTTGCTGTTTGTGTTACTCTGGGCACTTTACCACTGCTGTCCAGTGCTAAAATGCAAGCGCTCCTATTTAAAATATGTGTATTTGACTTCCCATGAATGGCATATTTGATTTACTAGTAAGTCCCTACGCAGTGCGCTAGAGGTGCCCACGTACTGTAAATCAAATGGTACTAGTGGGCCTGCAGCACTGGTTGTGCCACCCACATGAGTAGCCCTGTAAACGGGGCTCAGACCTGCCACTGCAGTGTCTGTGTGTGCAGTCTTAAACTGCCAATTCAAATTGACAAGAGTACCCACTTGCCAGGCCTAAACCTTCCCTTTTCATACATGTAAGGCACCTCTAAGGTAAGCCCTAGGTAGCCCCGTTGGCAGCATGCAATGTAGTTTAAAGGTGGGACATGTACTTATGTGTTTTAATGTCCTAACAGTGAAATACTGCCAAATTTGTTTTTCACTGTTGCATGGCCTATCTCTCTCATAGGTTAACACAGGGCTCCCTTTAAATATTGTTAAAGTGCAGATTACCTTTGGGAGCAGATTTAAATCTGTAGTTAGGCGTCTCTGAACTCACATTTTAAAAATACATCTTGTGTTGAAGTTGGCTTTTAGATTGTGTGTTTGAAAATGCCACTTTTAGAAAGTAGGCCTTTTCTTGCTTAAACCATTCTGTGAATCTGCCTGTTTGTGGATTTCCTGTTTGGATTAGTTAGACAGTGGGCTGTTTTCACCTCTCTCCAGACAATGACTCAAAGGGAACTGAGGTGTATCCTGCATAACCTCATGAGCCATCTGTGCTAGGAGGGAGGAGAGGAGTGGCAACTCACACCTGAAAGGGCTCTGCCTGCCCTTACACAATACAGTCTCCAATATCATGGTGTGTGTCTGGGGCCTGGCCTGGGCTAGGCAGGATTTCACAAACAAGGGAGACTTTCCTTTGATGTAATCCTACTTCAAAGGAAGAAAGGGGTATAAGAAGAGCTCCCAAAACCCCTGAAAATTAGATCACTTCTGGAATCAAGAGGAACCTCTGCCAAGGAGAACAGCTGAAGAGCTGAGGAGAAGTGCTGCCCCTGCCTGTAACTGTGCTTTGTTGGGCTATCCTGCAGTTGCTGCTTCTGCCTCTAAAAGGGGACATAGGGGGTTATTACAACTTTGGAGGAGGTGTTAATCCGTCCCAAAAGTGACGGATATACCACCAGCCGTATTACGAATTCCATAGGATATAATGGACTTGTAATACGGCTGGTGGTATATCCCTCACTTTACCGTCACTTTTGGGACGGATTAACACCTCCTCCAAAGTTGTAATAACCCCCATAGACTGGACTTTGTGGTATATTCCTACTTGAGAAGAATCTCCAAGGGCTTGAACTGAGCTTTCCCCCTGTTCTGAAGTCACAGGGCCATCAAATATGTCCCCCACTAGCACCTGGACTCTCTCCTGAGACTCCTGCCCTGACAAGTGATGTCCTATCCAGTCCTATCCAGTGAAAGGAGAAGCTGGGGAAAATCCAAGAAAGCTGACTTTGGATGTCTCCAGACCGCTGCCGCTGCCGAATCCCGCGATACCCCTGCAACCGACTCCGTGGTCCTCGCTGGAGTGCGACGACGCTCGCAGGCCCCACACCGCTGCAGCACCGCTGAAGTCCGCGACTCCGTGGAAGTCGTCATACCATGTCATGACCGACACCGCCCGAATTAAACGCTGCGCACCGAAGCCGCCTCGCCTCCACCGCTCCTCAGCAAGGACCGATGCCTCTTCGTGATGCCTCAGCTCCTTCGCCCCACAGCACCAGAACTGACTCCGCCTCGGATCCAGCGACGCTGCGATCCCCGACTTCGAGCTCTGGCTTGTTTTCATACTTTACTAAGGTACTGTACCTGGGGGTCTGCGTGACTCTGTGCCTGGCGCTGTTGGCTTCAGATTGTTGGGAATGACTCCGTGTTATTACCTCATCGAAGCATTTTGTGTTTCTAAGCACTATTTTTGAGTTAAATCTTTACAAATTCATAACTTGACTTGCATATGTTGGATTTTGGTTGTTTTGGTCTTGTTTTGTTTAGATAATTATTGGCTATATTTCTAAACCTGTGTTTAGTCATTTTTTTGTGTTTTTACTATATTACTGTGTGAGTTGGTGCAAATACTTTACACCTGGTCTCAGAAGTTAACCCCTTCGTTGCCAGACCTTTTCCCCCTCCTGTGCCGAGCCTTTTTTTGGATATTTGGGCCAGTTCGCGCTGAGGCCCTCATAACTTTTTGTTCACATAAGCTACCCATGCCAAATTTATGTCCTTTTTTTCCAACATCCTAGGGATTCTAGAGGTACCCATAATTTGTGGGTTCCCCAGAAGGAGGCCAAGAAAGTAGCCAAAATACAGTGAAAATTTCGTTTTTTTTTCAAAAAAATTGGAAAAAGGGGCTGCAGAAGAAGGCTTGTCGTTTCCCCCCTGAAAATGTCATCAACAAAGGGTTTGCGTGCTAAAATCACCAGCTTCCCAGCTTTCGGGAACAGGTAGACTTGAATCAGAAAACCCAATTTTTCAACACAATTTTGACATTTTACTGGGACATACCCCATTTTTACGATTTTTTGTGCTTTCAGCCTTCTTCCAGTCAGTGACATAAATGGGCATGAAACGAATGCTGGATCCCAGAAAACATTTCTGAAAAGTAGACAAAATTCTGAATTCAGCAAGGGGTAATTTGTGTAGATCCTACAAGGGTTTCCTACAGAAAATAACAACTGAAAAAAACAAAATATTGAAATTGAGGTGAAAAAAACAGAAATTTTTCTCTACATTTTACTCTGTAACTTTTTCCTGCAATGTCAGATGTTTGAAAGCAATATACCGTTACGTCTGCTGGACTCTTCTGGTTGAGGGGATATATAGGGCTTGTAGGTTCATCAAGAACTCTAGGTACCCAGAGCCCATAAATGACCTGCACCCTGCAGTGGGTTTTCATTCTATAACGGGTATGCAGCAATTTATTTGCTGAAATATAAAGAGTAAAAAATAGCTATCAAGAAAACATATGTATTTCCAAAATGGGCACAAGATAAGGTGTTGAGGAGCAGTGGTTATTTGCACATCTCTGAATTCCGGGGTGCCCATAATGTGAATTACAGGGCATTTCTCAAATAGACGTCTTTTTTACACACTCTCTTATATTTGGAAGGAAACAATGTAAAGAAAGACAAGGGGCAATAACACTCGTTTTGCTATTCTATGTTCCCTCAAGTCTCCTGATAAAAATGATACCTCACTTGTGTGGGTAGGCCTAGCACCTGCAACACGAAATGCCCCAAAACACAAAGTGCACACATCCCATTTTTTGACAGAAAACAGAGGTGTTTTTTGAAAAGTGCCTACCAGCCGGAGGGGGGGGCAAAAATGGCCTAAAATAAATTTGCCCCCCAACCACCCCGGGGAGCGTCCCTTGCCTACAGGGTCGCTCCCCTCGCGTGACGGCGCAAAAAAAAGATCCCTGGTCCCTAGTGGTTTCTGTCCCCCTTGGGGGCAGATTGACCTAAAATCAGCCGATCTGCCCCCAAAGTGGGCAGAAATGGCCTAAATACAATTTGCCCCTCCAGGGGAGCGACCCTTGCCTAAGGGGTCGCTCCCCATCTGTAAAACAACAACAAAAATCCCTGGTGCCTAGTGGTTTCTGCCCCCCTTGGGGGCAGATCGGCCTAATTAAAATAGGCTGATCTGCTCCCCTGGGGGGCACAAATGCCCTAAAATAAATTTGCCCCCCAGGGCAACGACCCTTGCCTAAGGGGTCGCTCCCCACCTCTAAAAAAATAAGAATTTTTTTTTATCCCTGATGCCTAGAGGTTTCTGACCCCCCCCCCCCGGGGGTAGATCGGCCTATTAATAGGCTGGTCTGCCCCCAGGGGGGGCAGAAAAGGCCTTAAAAAAAATGCCCCCCCTGGGAGTGACCGTTGCCCAAGGGGTCGCTCCCTCATGCCAGTTTCCTTTTTAAAATAAATCCCTGGTGTCTAGTGGGCGTTTCAAAAGCCGGATTGCTTTGCAATCAGGCTTTTGAAAAGCAGAGAGAGACTTCAAAGGGAAGGAAAGCTATTTCCTTCCCTTTGAAGCCTCTCTCGGCCTCCCCCACGTGATCGGAAGAGAAATGCTTTTGCATTTCTCTTCCGATCGCGCTGGATGGGAGGAGTCCCTGTGACAAACAGCGCGCGATCGCACGCTGATGTCACAGGGGGGGTAGGGGGTTCGGGGGTGGAAGGGGAAGGGCTTCCCCTTCCATCCCTGCCTTGGGGCGGTGGGGGGGAACCCCACAGAGGGAGCACTAGCGCTCCCCCCGGGCTGTGTGCCCAGGATTTAATGGTTGCGTCCTGGGCACAGCAGCACTGTGCCTCAGGACGTAAACATTACGTCCTGGGCACAGAAGGGGTTAAGCCTACCTGCTCATGCCGAGCTACCAAGGAGGTGAGCGGGGGTTAACTGAGTGTGATTCTCCTTTACCCTGACTAGAGTGCGAGTCCTGCTAGGACAGGGGGTAACCTGACTGCCAACCAAAGACCCCATTTCTAACAATAATAATCATTGGCTTTCATTAACTTTGACCTTCACTTGTAGCATAATCCTAATAAAAGTAGCAAGGAAGCCTAAATAATGAACTAGAGTACAGTTTCAAATTTACTACACGAACAACTGAAAGACCATCTTATGCCGTGGTGGCTGGTGATCTTTGAAAGTGGTGGGGCGTAATATATGTACCACTATACTTACTCACATCACACACAAGCACCAACGGAGGCACGCCTGCCAACACACACACACTAATACACACACACCTTCCCACACCTCCCCTCCTCCGTCTCCATTTCCATCACACACAAGCACCAACAGAGGCACGCTCACCAACACACACATACCAACACACCAATACACCTTCTCAGAACTCCCCTCCTTCTGCATCTCCATCTCCCAGGTGTTTTAGTGGAATATAACACAAACTTACATGATTAATACAATAATCATACTGTAATCTGTAATTCTTAATACTAAACCAGCAATGGGACATGACCAACTCATAGCAGGGCTGAGGGTGTGTCTTCTCACAGCCTTGAAATGTGTCATTTTATTTTCATTACTTTATCTATGATGTCTTGGTTTATTACTTCACTTTGCTTAATTTCGTTTTTCCTGCCCTGTTGAGGTTCTTTATTTTTCTTTGTATAATTTTGTTCCCCACTTCTTTTCTTTTTATATCCCAAGATGTATCTCCTTCCCTTTCTCTGTCAGTTAATCTGTTCATTATTGGGTGTCTTTTCTCTATATGGTTTTCCTACTTTCTTTCCTTTTTTCTTTTCTTCCTTTAAGAATTTTTTTTCTTTCCCTTCTGATGACACCTTTCTTTCTCTTCCTTTCCTTTATCATAGCTCAGTGAGGTAACCGCTCACCATTGGCATGTGTTTCTCTCCAGGGCAGACATTCTACTCCTGGTGTGATCAGCTCAGCTTTTCATCTTTCAGACAGCAGTAAATTGAGTACAGTTAAATTATAACTCCACTAGTTACAGTGCTAAGCAATGACAGAAGTGGGTTTGAAGTGCAGTGTAAAATGCTAGTCAATATTAGAATTGGTACTTGCATCTGTACACTGTTTTAATGTCTACCTTTCTGTCACTTTCTTTAATTATTTAATTCTCTTTCTTTCTTACTTTGTTTCTTTCTTCCATTCATTTTTTTCTACTCTCTTCTTTGTTTTTGTTTTTCATTCCTGTGTTCCTTTTTTCCATTCTCTCATGCTTGTTTCATTTTCTTTCATTTTGTTTCTTCCTTTGAAATTGTTTTTCTTCACTCCCTTTCTGTTCAGTGCCCCTCCCCCCTCAGAGGGACTGGGAGGCAACATAAGTAGGTGGACAACACCCTGCCACTCTAAAGAGGGGCCACCCCTGCACTTATGGTCACATGCTAATGGGACCCTACAAAAATACATAGCAAATAGAATACATATTCATCTACATAAGGTTTCTGTACATGCTCCCTGGCTCACAAAATAAAACTGTTCCAACAAGCCAAACAAAAAAAAAACCTTCCTTATGTACTCCTGTGCAACAAAACTGAAAGGTAACCTAGCAGTGAACTACTCAGACTGCTATATGGAGGACATGATGTTAGAAATTGTGTTCCTAGTTGGCAGGGGTATGCACCCAGTCCAAGTAGGGACCATCACTCTAATCAGGGTAAGCCAGATACACTAAAAGATAACCTGTGCTCACCCTCTGGTACCT
The DNA here is from genome assembly GCF_031143425.1 of Pleurodeles waltl. Classification (NCBI taxonomy): domain Eukaryota; kingdom Metazoa; phylum Chordata; class Amphibia; order Caudata; family Salamandridae; genus Pleurodeles; species Pleurodeles waltl. Next base: position 256,328,507 of record NC_090445.1, read on the forward strand.
TGACACAAAGCAGTCAAGCTTATCTCAAGAGGCAATGTGTAAAGTATTTTTGCATTTGTGCACAATGGACTCCACACAAGGTTAGAAAAATAAAATATATTATGGTTTTATAAATAATTTAAGACCAAAGTAACAAAGATCCAATGTATAGAAGTCAAGATTTGAACCTTAGAAGAACAAAGAGGGTCTAGCGCTTAGAAGAAAACAGTGCTTTAGGGGTTACTTGAGGTTGTACTGAACCGGGGCAAAGTGAGCATTTCAAGCCAACTGCAGTGGAACATGGGCCGTATGCAGGATCCACGCAGTCCTGGGAAACAGAGTACCTTGATCCTGGTTGCAAACACAAGATGTGTTGATGATGAGTCAGTAGATGCATCACTGTTACTCCTTCAGTCAAGGGATGCATTGATGGCAACGCACTGGTTTCTGAAGACGAGTGTTGAAGCCACAATGCGTTGATTCTAAAGCAGATGCGTCGGGTTTCCCCACACTGTCGAAGGGATGCATCAATCGTCCTTCAGTGATGGCAACGATGCAGTGGTTTCACTGCTGCATCAATGCCTATGCGCTGGATGCCACTTTCAGCAGGCATCAGGTGTGTCAGTCGTTGCAGCGATTCTGGAGGTACTGCCCACGCCCTAAGTGCAATGCACCAATTTAACTCCTGCAACAGGGTTGATACATCAGCTACCACTTCCAGCAGGCAGGAGATCCTTCAATTCCACAGGTGTAAGTATCTGGGTCTACCTCCAGTGAACCAGGTACCGGAGCAGTGGTAGAGACTTTGATATCCCTGAGTCTTTCCAACAGGAATCAAGCCAACAACCTCTTGAAGATCACTAAGGGGTGCAAGGCAGAGCCCATCTCTCCCTCAGCAAGGTCAGAGAGCAGCACACAGTCCTTCCAGGTCAGCAGTCAAGCAGAGTAACAGTCCTTGATGCAGCACAGCAGTTCTTCTCACAGAGTCCAGTTGTAGGTCCAGAAGTGTCTGAATTGGTGGGGACAGAATCCCAGTACCTATACCCAGTTGTGTCTTTGAAGTGGGGTGACTTCAAAGAAGGGTCGTTTAAGTGTACAAGAATCCTTTCTTCCTCAGTCCTAGCTTCAGTAGCGGATAATCAGCTCTTTGTGTGGGGACAGGCACTGCCTATTAAGGTGTGTCAGCCCCTCCCATCTTTCCTGCCCAGGAAGGGCCACCAGAATGCAGATGAAAGCAAATGACCACTCAGACAAACCTAACCTTCCTGTTTTTGTCGCTGTCTAGCGAGAATGCATAAAGTGTAGCTGTCAATTACAGGCACCCACAAGGGATACCTAGTTTAGGGTCCTCACGGGCCCCTGTTCGTTCCACAGGAGGGGGCCATCTTGGGGAAGTTAGCGGTCTAGTGCTGCACGCTTTAGCATGCCGAGATGCAAGAGCTGCTGCACATTTAAACTCGGCTCCCATGTGAGCATTCAAGTTTCAGACCCCAGGAAGGTGAGCATTAGGTACAGAGCAGGAGTGTTGATTTGAGGAAGTAAGTGCCTTTTAAACATTGTTTACAGGACGCTACAGATAGGGAAGAAGAATTGATTCTAAAACTTTGCCAAACCCTTAGAGTGTGACTACAAGCACACACCCTCCCGGAGGAACTATAATATGAGAATCCAAATACTACTGAGTAGGTTACGCATGCACCACGTGTGTGCTGTTTGGTGTGTTTCACTTGTTTTCATGTTTAAAAGTTTTAAATGTAGTTGATTATGAGAGTACTTTAGTCTCTCAGTCCTGATATTCACAAGTGCTGATTCCTACAAGTGGGGTGCAGTTTGCAAATAGGTGGCACCACACACACAAACAGCATATATAGCGGCCCATTACAAATGGGGGGGGCTATGATAACTATGCCTCTCTTGTATTTCCACAGGTGTCAATGACAGGACACCATAAACGATAGATATCATCTTATGACACCACATTAGTAAGGTGAATTGCACCATATCACAGAGCATGTATTATTTATGGTTTCATTAGAGGTAGTCAAACAAGGAGTGGCACGAGGGAGTCCACCTTGGTCCTGAAGAGGAGCCTGGGGTTAAGGCTCCGAAACATGTAGAGTAGGAAGTCAGGTACATTACATCCCCCACTTCCACAGCACTTTTTTAATCATACCGCCTCCAAGAGTTTTATTAAATCACTGGAATTACTAGGAGACAGGTATTTGTAACTCACCCAAGATCCCACCACTCCTATCCCTCCTGTGATTCAAATTGATGAGACTACATCAGTGCTCCCAGGTATCCCGTCGGACATAGCACACCTACTCCATAGAGGAACGGCAAGAAACACAATGATAAAGCATTGCACCAAGGGGTAACCCTTGTGAGTGAGTGTTTTTTTAACAGGAAAATCCTTTTTCCCCATCCATCCTGTGGTAGTTCTTCTAGGTGGCCCTCTTTTGTAATGTTATCCATTGTACAATACTATACTCTGCGCAACCCCACTTTACACTTTTACACTGTATGCAATGGCATTGTATGTCACTCCAGTCTATGTCACTCCACTTTGCATCACTCCGCTGGATGCTACTCCACCATATGCTATTCCACTCTACACCATTCTACTATTTGCCACTCCACTGTACTCTATTCCACTGTATGCCCCTCCACTCTACAACACTCCACTGTATGCTATTCTACTGTATGCCACTCCTCTCCACACTACTCCACTCTAAGCTACTCGTGTGTGAGAATCCACTCTACACCACTTCATTCTATGCTATTCGTTGGACCCCACTCCAATGTATGCCCCTCCACTGTATGCTATTAAACTCTACCCCATGCCACTGTTTGCCACTCCAGTCTACACCACTCCATTATCTGCTGCTCCACTGTACGCTACTCTACTATACACTACTACACTCTACGCCACTTCACTTTACAACACCCTGCTCTATGCCACTACACTTCATGCTATTATACTGTACATAACTACACTCTGTGCCAGTCCACTCTACGATATTACACTGTATGAAACTCCATGCTACACCTGTTCAGTGTATGCCACTCCATTGTATGCCACTCTTCTATACGCTACTACAGTATATAGTATTCCAGTCTAGGCCATTCTATTATATGACACTCCACTCTATGCTATTCCACTGTGTGCCACTCTACTGTACGCTACTCCGCTGTATGCCACTCCAGTGTTTGGCACTCCGGTGTACCCCACTTCATTCTATGCTATTTGATTGGACCCCAATGCAATGAATGCCACTCCACTGTATGATATTACATGTTACCCCATGACACTGGACGCCACTCTAGTTTATAGCACTCCATTATATAGCACTCCACTGTATGCTACTCCATTATACCCTATTACACTCTTCGCCACTCCACTTAACAACACTCTGCTCTGCACCACTCCACTCTACTCTATTACACTGTACATATTCTCACTCTACGCAAATCCTCTCAGTGCTATTATGCTGTATGCAACTCCACTCTACGTGTCTTCAGTGTACGCCACTTCACTGTATGTCACTTCACTATATGTTTCTCAAGATATGCCATTACAGTCTATGCCATTCCACTGTATGCCACTCCACTGTATGCCACTCCAGTGTTTGGCACTCCGGTGTACCCCACTTCATTCTATGCTATTCGATTGGACCCCAATGCAATGAATGCCACTCCACTGTATGATATTACATGTTACCCCATGACACTGTTAGCCACTCTAGTTTATAGCACTCCATTATATACCACTCCACTGTATGCTACTCCATTATACACTATCACACTCTTCGCCACTCCACTTAACAACACTCTGCTCTGCACCACTCCACTCTACCCTATTACACTGTACATATTCTCACTCTACGCAAATCCTCTCAGTGCTATTATGCTGTATGCAACTCCACTCTACGTGTCTTCAGTGTATGCCACTCCACTCTACCCCACTCCATTCTATGCTATCCCATTGGATGCCACTCCACTATACATCACTCCACTGTATGCTATTACACTGTACCCCATTCCATTGTACCCCACTTCAGTCTACATCACTTCACTCTATGCTACTGCACTGTGTGCTTTGAGAGTTTACCTCACTATATGCTACTATACAACAATTTACTCTATGCAACTCCACTGTACAACACTCTACTCCACTGTATGCCACTGCCCAACACTTTAGTCCTCTCTATGTCCCTCCCCTCCACTGTACAACACTGTACTATACTGTATGTCACTGTAGAACACTCTACTCCACTCTACTATACGATACTCTAGTCCACTATACCACACTGTATGCATCTTTTTGTATGCCACTGCACTCTACTTTACCTAACTGTACTCTGACATAGTATGCACTCTACTCCACCACTCCACTGTACGGCACTCCACTCACGCCATTGTACTCTATACCATTGTATGCCAATCCACTCTACCAAACTCTACAACACTGTAGTGTACACTACTTCACTTTACAAACATCAACTAAACTGTATGCTACTCTACTCTACTGTAGTCTACATCACTTTCCAATACTGTACAATATCCCACTACACTCTACTGTACACCATGGTACTCCAATTTCGCTACTCCACTCCACAGCACTCCACCACTATAGTCTACAACATGCCACTCCACTCTATGACACTTTACTCCACTTTACACTACCCCAACGCCAGTGTACTCCACTGCACTATACTCCTCTCTACTACTCTTTAGTACTACAATTCTACACCACTCTATTATACTATGCTCTATGCCACTTCACTGTCCAACACTCCACTGTATGCAGCTCCACACTATAACATTGTACTACATTTTATGCCATTCTGACATTCTACGTCACTCTATGCCCATCCACTCTACACCACTGTACTACACTATATAACACTCAAATGACAAGCTACTCAACTTCTCTCTATGACATGGCACTTCATTCTATGACACTCTTCTCCACTGTATTCTACAACACCCCACTTGATGATTCTCCACTCTTTGACACTGTACTTCACCCTAATCCACCTTATATCACTCAAATCCACTCTGTGACAACCTGCGACACCCTATTCTACTGTTCAACACTCCATTCCACTGATCAACTCGCTGCTCCAGTTGACGATTCTTAACTTCAATATATGACACCATGACACTAAACTATTGACACTTTACTACACTGTATGATACACTACCACACTCTACTTCACTCCACTCAATTCCAAACTACAATACTCCAGTCTATGACAATGGGCTTTACAACACTTTCCTCCACTGTACTGTATGACACTCCACATAAAAGCTCTCCACTTGCAACACTGGACTCTAGGATTTGAAACACATTTTTGTTAATGTTTTTTTTAAAAAAACATTGAAATTCAATGAAAAAGAAAGGGTTAAAGCTTAGTTATAATTAGGACAACTTACTTTCCTTATACCTACAAAGTTTAAACTACAAACTTTAAAAAGTCTAAACTTATAGTTATAACTTTCATCTTACAACTTATCCACAATCTTCAAGATTTTTACAAGTAGCATTCCTCATTAAACACACTCTTTTCAGCCCGCTAACTTGACAACACTAACTATATTCCTGCTTTTTGGTGCTAATTTCACTGAAATCTTTAAATTTGCATATTTCCGGTTCTGTTGATTCAGTATTGTGTTTCATTTATTAAAAAGTACTCTATTTTTCCAAAGTGGTGTAGGATCCTTTTGTGGTCCGTTTTCAATGGGTTACTTTGTTGCAAAAATACTTTACACATTGCTTTAGAGATAGGCCTGACTGCTCTGTGCCAGGCTACCTGAGGGTTACGTGCAGGGTAATTTAGGGTTTACTTGTGACTTCAACCTGTCAAGGATTTTGTCAGGGATTTTGGTGGCACCACCTTCACCATCCCAGTAACGCAATTTCTTACATTCTTTTTCCTCTTGGAAACAGTCCACTGAGATCCCTGGTCATCTCACCCCTCCACCCCACTGCGTTTTTAGTTGGGAAATTTGAGATTCACAACCCAGAATGTCACTGACAAAACTATACCCCTGGGTGGGCTTGTAGTGTCAGCAGCTGCCAGCATCTGCTCAGAACTGCTTGTCTCTGATCTGGCTCACTTGCACACTGTGGCCCAAGGATCTCCCTCCCTGCCCCTTAGGCATGGTGATGAGGGTCAATAGGCTGAGCTCGTAATGTAACATGTCAGTTCACAGTGTTAACCACATGGTTACAACGCTGCTGTAAATTTCACTTAATTACCAACATTTATCAATTTAGTACAGCCTGAAGTAAACAGTCGATTTTGATTCGTCTGAGAATCATCCTTGAAATTGTATAGAACAATCGGTATTCTCTCAAAATGTGCCTTTTCCATTCATGCCCTCCTACTGGGCATTATTTATTCATCTTCATATGTGCTTCCTTCCACATTAGTTCAGCTCCCTCTGCCTCTACACAGACAGCATCAACAACATGCTAAACCCCGCAGTCCCTGCCTCTAAAGGCTGCTTCGTCTACAGTCACGTCACAGTTCACGGCTGAAGAGCAGGGCTTCCCAGCTACGCCAGACTTTGCTGACTGTGTGACAGTTTCACTTCTCACAAAAAATGTCGCAGCTCTCACCTGACAGATGGGAACTGACAGGCCCCTCTCTATCTCTCGTCCTTGCTTAAATCTAGACACGGAGGGGAGGGACAAAGACTTTTCTGCAGACAATTCTATTCTGTACTAGCTAATTGCTTTAATTCCACTCATTACTTCCTAGGCTTATTTCCTTCTATAATTCTCCACCGTACATTATTGAGGCATTACTTAAATTACATTGACCTACATTCTGTCAATTTCAGTTGCTAAGGAAGACGTTGAAACCCCGTCAACGCTGAAAGGAAATTACTAAAAGTTAGCTTTTTGGCCTGGACAACAAGCATTATATGAAATGAACTGAGCCGGGCGTTCTACCGTTATGTTTAATGCGTAGATTAGGGCCAGAGTCAGGATAAGGGTTAAAATAAGGATAAAGAACAAGGCAGGGGTAAAAGAAAGGAATCGGTTAAGAATTTGTTTTTTAAATTAACTCGTTAGGTCGAGCATAGCTGCTTTTCCGACCTGTTGGTATGTATCAGGGCTTTTAACAACGTCCCCCTCACGCCCATCACTACCACTCTGGTGGGTTTGCCCTTCAAAAATCCTATAATGACATTGGTAAATGGTTTACGTTTGTTCCTCCTTGGGGATGTTTTGTTACCGCCTTGGCCATCGCCCCTGTTACATGGCTAATTGCACTTTTGCCGATAAGTTTGACTGCAAGCGAACTTCTTTTTCCCTTTGTGGGTCTCTTCACACTGATGCACATGGCAGCGGTGACGCTTATGTGAATAGGCTCGCTCATGTGAAACTGTGTTAATTTTAATTTTCAGTTTTTGTGGCAAGAAAAGTTCGGTTAGGAGTTAACTACGCTAATAGTTCTAACTCGAGCAAATGCGAGACCCATTGCATTGAAAATGCTTGTTTTTATTGGCTTTCACACTGCCTGACGTTCTACGAAATCGTATAACACGGTGTAGGGAACTGTTTAATGTTACATTACTTACTGTACTTGTTTTATTCACCAATGCTTTATGTTCATTTTTGAGGCTAGGAGGGCGTCAGCAGCTGTTCATATATTCTACATAATTTCCAAACTGTATATTTGTTTCGGACTCAAAAATAATCAATGAACTAAAGGGCTAAAACTTAAGGAATAAACAATTCTGAACATAGGTGTTGGACTTTTTTGCTTATGCAGGGTCATCCCCAATCTTTTTGCCTCCTGCCTCCTATTTTTTTCTGAACTGTTGCTGTTGGCGTTTGAACTCTGAGCACTTTACCACTTCTAACCAGTGCTATAGTGCATATGCTCTCTGTGTAAATTGTATGGTTGATTGGTTTATCCATGATTGGCATATCTGATTTACTAGTAAGTCCCTAGTAAAGTGCACTAGAGGCGCCCTGGACCTGTAAATCAAATGCTACTAGTGGGCCTGCAGCACTGGTTGTGCACCCACATAAGTAGCTCTGTAATCATGTCTCAGACCTGCCAGTGCAGTGTTTGTGTGTTCAGTTTTTAACTGTAAATTCGACTTGGCAAGTGTACCCTCTTGCCAGGCCTAAACCTTCCCTTTTCTTACATGTAAGACACCCCTAAGGTAGGCCCTAGCTAGACCCAAGGGCATGGTGCAGTGTATGGTTAAGGTAGGACATATATAGCCCTCATTATAACCCTGGCGGTTGGTGATAAAGTGGCGGTAATACCGTCAACAGGCCGGTGGTAAAAAAAATTGAATTATGACCACGGTGGAAACTGCCCAGACAGACAGCCACTCTAACACACTGTCCGCCATGGAGGTAGTGACAAGCACCACAGTGGTAATCGCCAACAGCCAGGCGGGAGACAATGTTCCGCCCTCTGTTTTAAGACAGGCCTATCTGCCACCTTTTCCGGGGCGGTACCAATGACACCAAAAGCACGGCGGAAACAGTACACAGAAGTCAAAGGACTCACCTCTGGATACTCAGGGAATATCCACAATGCCATGGAGCCTGAGTTGCACATTTTTCCATACTTGTACACCTCTTCATGCATTACGAACATCAATGCCGGCGAAGACGACCACAGTGTGTACTGCCGCCTAGCACACGAGGGAGGGGGGAGGAAAAAGACAGTGACACACACACGCAACACCATCACCCCAAAACCATACACACAAACAGATGCAATAGTATTACATATCTACCCCATACCCCTCAGGAATAATGCAAGGACAAAAGGAATTGATTAAAGTGAGTGTAATAAGATAAAATAGTATAAATATGTGCCTCTATCTCAAAACAGTATATACATATATACAAATAGAGGGACATTGCCCAGTCCTCAACGTCTGTGTGCCACAGGGCCACTACACATAGGCCAAGGTCCCACCTCACTCCTGCAACAACACGGAGAGAACACTGCAGGGGCATCAGGTCAAAAATACACAGGCACCTCAGGGGGACGTGGAATGGGTGGGCACCTCAGCCGGAAGTTGGTACAACACCACTGGTCCTACAGGGGGTTACATGCCCTATGCGATGTCCTGGGGAGTGCAAGGCCACAGTCTCTCAAGTGGGTGGTTTGCCCACTGCTTGGTCCTGGGGAGTGCAAGTCCACAGTCTCTCAAGTGGGTGGTTTGCCCACTGCTTGGTCCTGGGGAGTGCAAGGTCACAGTCTCTCTAGTGGGTGGTTTGCCCACTGCTTGGTCCTGGGGAGTGCAAAGCCACAGGCTCTCAAGTGGGTGGCTTCTCCACTGGTTCTGGAGGGGACCTCGTGCCCAGTGTGCTTCATCCTGGCAAGGATGGGGTGAGTGGATGGCTTCTTTCACTGGTTCTGGAGGGGGCCTTGTGCCCTGTGATGCAGCACTTGGGGAGTGCAAGGTCACAGTCTCTCACCTGGGTGTCACACCTACAGGATTTGTAGGGTCCAGGACACACTACAGCCCATGGAGGCAGGACTACACACTGCCCGCCGGTGTTGACGGCTGCTCAGTGGTGGCAGTGGCGGTGCTGGTGTCGGGGATGCCAGTGGTGGAGGGAGGCTCCAGCCCTGCCCCTGCAGCCTCAGATGGCTGCCCGCTGGGGCTGCTGCTGCTGGTGGCGATGCAGGCAGTGGTGGGGGAAGGCTTCAGCCCTTCCCCTGCAGCCTCGGACAGCTGCCCACTGGGGCTGCTGCTGCTGGTGGTGGTGCTGGTGGCGGTGAAGGCAGTTGGGGGGGAGGCTCCAGCCCTTCCCCTGCAGCCTTGGATGGCTGCCCACTGGGGCTGCTGCTGCTGGTGGCAGTGCTGGTGGCGGTGCAGGCAGTGGTTGGGGGAGGCTCCAGCCCTTTCCCTGCAGCCTCGGACGCCTGAACCGCCATGGTTGGTGGTGGGGGCTCAGAATCAGTCCCAGCACCAGGCCTCCTGTCATTCCTCCCGGCTGGTGCAAGCCTCTTGCCCTTCCCTTTGGCAGCTGGTGGTGCCTCCTTGCCCTTCCCCTTGGCAGCTGGTGGTTCCTCCATGCCCTCCCCCTTGGCATTTCCCTTTGGCAGCTGGTGGTGCCTCCTTCCCATTCCCTTTGGCAGCTGTTGCAGGCACACTTTCAGTGCTAATGGCTGGTTCCCTGGAGCCTCTCCCACCTGCTGTAGCTGTCAACACTACTGTGGCCATGGACTGGGTGGCTGAGGTGCTCGCCTGGTTCTGACCACCCTGGCCCGACGTGAATTGATTGGGGGGGAGGGGTAGGGAAGAGGTCAATGGTGGAGAGGAAAAGCTTCTTAGGGCCTTTGGGGCGGGAAGAGGGTGAAGGTTTGGGAGTGGAGGAAGAGGGAGTGGTTGTAGGAGGTGTCTGTCTCCTGATTTTGGGAGCTGGTGCATGGGCTGGATGCTGTTGTGAGGTGGATGGCTGTTGGGTGTCTGAATGCTTGAGTTTGTGTACTTTGGGAGGAGGGGGCACAGACACAGTGAGAGAGAACACAGGGGACATGTGCATGGATGTGGGGGTGGTGACTGCCAGTGAGGGGTGGGTAGTGATGGGCGTAATGGTGATGGAGGTAGTGGATGAGGATGTAGTGCATGCAGGTGTGAGTGAAGATGCTACTGGGAGGGAGGTAGAGGACGAGGAGGAGGGGGACACAGTGGAGGCAGTGGATGTTTGCTTCTGGATGGTGTTTGTGTAAGTGTCTGTGGGATGATGTGTGGTGCTTGTGTTTGCCTGAGCCACTCCTGTGTGTTGTCTTGGGTCCATGCTGGACTGACTGTGTGCTTGGAATAGGTTGGGGTTGAGGGGAATGAGACTGGGTAGAGGAAGTTGGAGGGCGGAGGCTAGAAACAGAGACAGTGGCTGCCATCAGGAAGGAGGCCAGAGCCTGGATTGATCTCTGTTGTGCCGCCATGCCAGAGTGAATGTCCTCCAGGAATGCATTTGTTTGTTGCAAATGGGCTGCCAGCCCCTGGAAGGAATTCACTATGGTTGACTGCCCAACAGAGATGGATCGCAGGAGGTCAATAGCCTCCTCACTGAGGGCAGCAGGGCTAATTGGGGCAGGGCCTGAGGTGCCTGGGGCGAAGGAGAGACCCACCCTCCTGGGTGAGCGGGCACGGGAAACTCACTGAGGGGCTGCTGGGAGGGCAGTGCTGGTACAGGGGATGGCTGCTGTACCTGTAGTTAGGGTGGGCACAGAGGTGTGCACCACCAGCAGGGAGCTTCCATCAGAGGAGGTATCACTGTCAGAATTGTCCTCTCGTTTGTCTCCGCCATGGTGCTCCCCTCTCCCTCCATCCCACTGGCACCCTCACCGTCAGTGGATTCGGCCTCATGGGCCCTGTGGGATGCAGCTCCCTCCATCGCGGATGCCTCTGCTCCTCTGCCAGATTATGCTAATGCACATAAGGACAGGGTGATAAAACAAAAAGGGGGGGGGGAGAGAGACAAAGGATACACTTGGTCAGTGGCTGATCCAACACCACCCTTGGCATAGACAACACACACACACACACACACACACATGGAACAGCCCTACGCACTAGGCAATGCACTACCAGTCACAATGCTAGTCACCAAGCCATGGACAGGAATACCTAACGCCAATAGCAGCATACCTGGCACCCACAGACCCCTGCCTACTAGCTTGGTAGGAGGTGGTGTACATCAGCCCCTGCCCAACATTGGACCTACCCTGCAATGCCCGGCCTGGCCTAGGGTCACCCACGGGCCACATCCCCCATCCGGAGGGCACCTCACCACGCGCAAGTAGTATATTGGGAAACTGTACTCACCCCCTTATGGCTGCTGAGATGCCCTCAAGTGCCCATCTAGCTCCGGTTAGGCCACCGTCAGTATGCGGGCCATCAGGGGGGTCAGGGTTCGACGGGCATCCTTTCCTCGTTGGGAGGCCATGCCCAGCTGGGCCTCTGCCATCTTCCTTGCCCAGTGTCTCATGTCATCCCACCGTTTACGGCAGTTGGTGCTCCACCTGCCGTCGACCTCCAAGGGTCCGCATGTCCTTGGCGATGGCACGTCATATACCCTTTTTCTGATGGGCCCTGACCTGCAGAAAAATAAACATAGAAAAAGGTATCCGTCAGACCATCTGGCCTGTGACACTCATGGCCCACCATAGCCCTCACATCCCCCTACGAACAGACATTGCCCCCCATACATGCATCACTCTGCCCAGAACCCTTCCACCAACCCCCCCACACGAGGCCCTCACACACAGCACTAGATGCATTCATGCCCCTTGCATCATGCTCACAGTGTACTCACCTGTTGGTCTGGAGGCCCATACAGCATTCGGATCTTGGGGTAGGACCCCATCCACCAGTCTCTCCAACTCCGCAGCGGTAGAGGCAGGGGCACTTTCCCCAGTGACACGAGCCATGGTCGGTTCCAGACACAGGTCACAGCAGCACTTGCAGTGTAGGTCCTCTCCTGTTGAAGGTCAGGTAGCAAGTGAGTGAACAGATAGAAAATTGCGGTCACATCCACGGCGGTGCGTACCGTCACCGCCGGCATACATCATCATTGGCCACTGTAACCCATAGGGCCCAATACCAACCAATGAGGAGTTGCACGGCGGTACTCGACCGCCTCCCGCAACAGCGCACAATGTCAGCGGCATTACCTCATTTCCACTTGTCCATCCACACAGGACAGGCAGACGCCATTTCAGGAGGGGGCAGGCCATTTCACCTAACTGCATCACAGTACACATAGGCACCATTTGGGCCTATCCAACAAAATACTATTGCAGTCACAACATGCAGTGTAGTGTTTGGAAATGTGGAATACTGACCAGCTGCTCCCCGTTTTGCCCCCTAGAAGAAACCGCTGTGGATGAATAGGAGATGGAGACATCCCCTCGTGTACAGACCCCTGGTGGCCTTGGCAACAATGGAGGACAGGCACATTATCCTGACCTATAGACTGGACAGGGCCACTATCACAGAGCTGTGTGCCCAATTGGAGCCTGACCTGATATCTGCTATCTGTCAGCCCTGGTTCCCACCCAGTGTATGTTGGTGTATGGGTATGGTTAGTGTGTGGCTAACAGGTATCCCTCGATATTTGCAGGCGACTCTGGTTATCCAAATCTCTCATGGCTACTGACCCCTGTGAGGAATCCCAGGACAAGGGCAGATGAACGTTACAATGAGGCACATGGGCGAACAAGAAGAATAATAGAAAGGACATTCGGCCTCCTGAAGGCCAGGTTTTGTTGCCTCCATCTAACTGGTGGATCCCTGTACTGCTCACCCAAGAAGGTCTGCCAGATAATCACGGCATGCTGCATGTTGCATAATCTTGCCTTGAGACGCCAGGTGCCTTTTCTGCAGGAGGATGAAGCTGGAGATGGGCGTGTGGCAGCAGTGGACCCGGTGGACAGTGAAGATGAGGCGGCAGAGGATGAGGACAACAGAATAGCAATTATACGACAGTACTTCCAGTGAAACACAGGTACGACACTGTAACTTCACTTTACATTGACAGTTGTGTGTTTGACATTGTACATGGCAGGCAAATTCTCCCAATTCTATGGCCACCAATTCTACCCTTTGGCATCTCTATTTTCAGATATCTGTGCCCCACTCTGGCGCCTGGTGTGTTGACTGCAGCCTACTACAGGTCATTCCTATGTATTTATTCCTGTACAGTTGTATTGCAGTGTTTAAAGCTTGTTACACAAATACTTTGTTCAATTATTTGACAGACTCCATACTTGTATTTTTTAAATGGTGTTTATTTAAGTGCTAAGAAGTAGAGAGGGTAGTGGAATGGGCTGGGTTGATGGTGGAGGAAAGTCCAGGGTAGTGTCCAATCTATTTGTATCACAGGTGCATTATCCAAGGGGGCATAGGAAGGGGAGCAAGGCAGTTCAAGGTGGACAGGGTGAAAGAGTGGGACACAAGGGTGACAATCAGGAGAGTATTATTTCTTGGCTGGGCTCTTGGCGATGTTCTCTGGCTTCTGCCTGGATCGCAGGGACCATTTGCAGGGTTGTTCTCCTTCTGCAGGGGAGGGGTGTTGTTGGCCTGTTGTTCCTGTGACGGGGCCTCCTGCCTACTAGCGTCAGCGGAGGTGGAGGGCTGTTCATCTGTGTGGCTAGTGTCAGGGGCCCGGTGGTGTGCCACTGCCTCCCTCATGGTGTTGGCCATGTCTGCCAGCACCCCTGCAATGGTGACCAGGGTGGTGTAGATGTCCTTCAGGTCCTCCCTGATCCCCAGGTACTGTCCCTCCTGCAGCCGCTGGGTCTCCTGCAACTTGTCCAGTATCTGGCCCATCGTCTCCTGGGAATGGTGGGATGCTCTCAGGATGTTGGTGAGTGCCTCCTGGAGAGTCGGTTCCCTGGGCCTGTTCTCCCCCTGTTGCACAGCAGTCATCCCAGCTTCCCTATTGTCCTGTACATCTGTCCCCTGAACCGTGTGCCCACTGCCACTCACCCCAGGTCCCTGATCATCCTGTGTTTGTGGTGTGCCCTGGGGTCCACGTAGTGGTGGACAGACTGCTCATTGACGTGTCCTGGGGACAGAGGTATGGGCCCGCTGAGTGCGTGCTGTGCTGGTGTTTCCTGAGATGGGAGGCTCTGTGGTGGTATGGGACTGTGCCTGGGTAACCGACTGTCTGGAGATCCCTGATGGGCCAGGTTGGTCATCCAGATTTAGGTGTCCAGAGCTGCTGTCATCACTGTGGGCCTCTTCTGTGGGGGGGACTGGATGTTGCTTGCACCTCCTCTCTGGTGACGTTCTGTGAGGGACCTGTGGGGATGTAAATGCAGTGTTATTGTTTCTGCGTGTGACATCTTGTGCATGGGTGTGTTGCCCTCTATGGTTGTGATTGCCCTGTCAGCTTTGCCTTGTGTGAGTAGTGATTTTGTGGGCTGGGTGATAATCTCCAATGTGCATGCTTTAGTGATGTGTGTCCATGCAGGTCTGTGATGGGGGTCTGTGCATTGGTGTTACATGCAGGGCTTGCTATTGGGATGGGTGGGTTGTGATGGTGGGGTGTGTGTGAGCTGTTGGAGTGATGGGAGTGAGGTTATGGGTGGGGGCATGTGATGGCATGCAGGTAGTGGGGGTGAAAATAGTAAAGAGTTGATTTACCAGAGTCCAGTCCTCCGACTACTACTGCCAGGCCCTCAGGATGCAGTATTGCCAAGACTTGCCCCTCCCATGTTGTTAGTTGTGGGGGAGAAGGTGGGGGTCCACCGCCAGTGCTCTGTACAGCTATCTGGTGTCTTGCTACGACGGAACACACCTTCCCCCGTAGGTCGTTTTACCTCTTCCTAATGTCATCCCTTGTTCTGGGGTGCTGTCCCACGGCGCTGACCCTGTCCACGATTCTCTGCCATAGCTCCATCTTCCTAGCAATGGATGTCTGCTGCACTTGTGATCTGAATAGCTGTGGCTCTACTGCATGATTTCCTCCACCATGACCCTTGGCTCCTCCTCAGAGAATATGGGGTGTCTTTGTGGTGCCATGGGTGTAGTGTGTGTGGTGTGTGTGAGGGTGTGTGGGGTGATGTGTTGGGGTGTGTGCTGTAAGGTGCGTAGATGGTGTATGGGTGATGGTGTCCTGTGGCTCTGGTTGTGTGGCTGCTCTTGCTGTCTCTCTCTCTGCTGGAAATGGTTTGAAATGGTAAAGGGTTGTGGGTAGTGTGTGTGTGTTTTATATTGTTGTGGGTGTGTGGGTGTGGTGTGTATGTGTGTTAGGTGTGTGTAGTTTGAATTATCCAATGTAGTGTTGTTTTGTTAGGTTGTGTGTATTTTGATCGCACCTGTATGTACCGCCAATGATTTAGCGCCATTGAATGTCCGCCGCAGTGATTCGTGGGTCATAATGCTGTGGGCGTAGTTCTGTTAGCGTAACGGTGTGGGTTTGGATACCGCCAGTTTATCACTGGCCTTTGGTCTGGCGGACATGTGTGTGTGGCTGTATAGTGACAGATTGCTATGTGTGTGTCATAATATGGGTAGCGGTAAACCACCGCGCTGGCAGTATGTTGGCACCAGTCAGCATAGCGGTGAGCAGGACTTACTGCCAATGTCATAATGAGGGCCATAGTAAAGTGTTTTATATGTCCTGACAGTGAAATATTGCTAAATTGGTTTTTCACTGATGCAAGGCCTGCCCCTCTCATAGGTTAACATGGGGGCTACCTTTAAATATGATTGAAGTGTAGATTCCCTTTGGGAGCGGATAGAATTGGAGTTTAGGGTCTCTGAGCTCACAATTTAAAAATACATCTTTTAGTGAAGTTGATTTTAAGATTGTGCGTTTGAAAATGCCACTTTTAGAAAGTGAGCATTTTCTTGCTTAAACCATTTCTGTGACTCTGCCTGTTTGTGGATTCCCTGTATGGGTCAGTTTGACAGTTGGGCTGGTTGTACCTCTCACTAGACAGTAACACAAAGGGAGCTGGGGTGTAGTCTGCATTTCCTGATGAGCCATCTGTGCTAGGAGGGAGGGGAGGAGTGGTCACTCACACCTGAAAGGGCTGTGCCTGCCCTCACACAATGCAGTCTCCAACCCCCTGGTGTGTGTCTGGGGCCTGGCCTGGGCAAGGCAGGATTTCATAAACAAGAGAGACTTTGCTTTGAAGTAGGCCTACTTCAAAGGGCAAAATGGGTAGAAGAAGGGCACCCAAAACCACAGACTTTAGAACACTTCTGGAAACTAAGAGGAACCTCTGCCTGGAGAAGAGCTGAAGAGCTGAGGAAGAAGAGCTGCCCTGCCTGTGACTGTGCTTTGTGGAGCTATCCTGCAGTTGCTGCTTCTGCCTGTGCTAGAGGACAAAGACTGGACTTAGTGTTGCCTTCCTTCTTGTGAAGAACTCTCCAAGGGCTTGATTTAGAGCTTGCCTCCTGTTGTTTGAAGTCTCAGGGACAGCAAAGACTTCTCTCTGCCAGCACCTGGAGTCTCTGGAGAGGCTCCTACTCTGCCAAGTGGTACCCATCCAGTTCCTGGGACCCTGAAAGGAGAAGCTGGCAGCCTAAGAGTGAGAAATCCACGCACCGACTGCCGTTCAGGGAAAAGATCAACGCGACTCCGATCTGCGGCTGAAAAATTGACATGCCGCCGGCTTCATGGTTGAAAATTAACGCTCGCCTGCAATGTGACAGGAAGGTTGACGCCCGGAGATGGGGAAACGATGCGCAGCATTGCTGACGGAGGCTGATGAGATCGCAACCCGCGCTGTGTGGTTTTCGGACCATCGTGCGGCTGAATTTCTGACGCAAACACTGCTAGGCATGTAAAAACAATGCAAGGCCTGCCCGGACCGAGAGTGCTGATGAGATCGACACATCGCTCTCCTGTGGGGAGAAGAAACGATGCACGCCGACTCGACTGAAGGAGAAACAACGCAAGGTCTCGCTCGTGAGTGAAATCGACGCATTGCAAGCCCTTTTTGATGCACACTTGCCCGTGCAGGGTTATTTTTGACGCACCCAAGGTACATTTTCACTCTAACAGCGTTAGCATAGTGTTTAAAATTACATGAAGACTCTTAGCATTTTTAGTGATAACTTGGCTTGTGTATTGTGGATATTTGTCATTTTGGTCTTGTTTTTTTAGAGAAATATTTTCTATTTATCTAAACCTGTGTTGTGTCATTTTGTGGTGGCTTCATTAAGTTACTGTGTGTGTTGGTACAAATACTTTACACCTACCACTCTGAAGTTAAGCCTTCCTGCTCGTGCCAAGCTACCAAGGGGGTAAGCAGGGGAAAGCTGAGGGTGATTCTCTCTTACCCTGACTAGAGTGAGGGTCCTTGCTTGGACAGGGGGTAACCTGACTGCCAACTAAAGACCCCATTTCTAACAATAGGGTCCTCCTGTCTTGCTTTTTGCTCTGTGATCAATACTCTGTGTAACATCTTGGTACTCCGAGGAGTATAATGTATTCTTGCAATTTTTCTGCTATTCTAGGCCATAGTGCTAGAGTTGTATTTAACGTATGCTTACGGATAAGAGTCAGTTTAGGATTAGTGCTAGGAAATGATTGAGTTAACTGTGAACAAGTGGATAATTAGTTGGGGTGAATGGGAGCCAACAGCAAGTAATAATGGCCCTATCTTTTATGGGCCACTGAATAAATCAGTAATATAAACCTGATCTCAACACCAGATAGCTATGGCACAGAGCAGACAGGGTTAACTTGAAACAATGTGTAAAGCATTTAGAAGTACTAAAAGTTAAACGCACAACACAATAAAAGTTCCTAAAAAAAGTTAAAAATAACAAAGAATTTAATTAACAAAATGACAGGAACTAACAAATCTAGTAAGAGAAACTGTAGATATGAGTTTTTGAAGTTTTAAAGCAAAATAGCACCAAAAAGCATTAAGCGCCAACCACAGTCATCTAGTTGCACTTGTCCAGTACCTAGGCACGATTTAAGGCTCACCTTGATGAAGCGTGGGTCGGATACAGGAACCAGGTTCGACCTGATCAGAATTTTTACCTCTGACTTAGGCCCTGGTTTAGAGTTTGGCAGAGGGGTTACTCAGTCACAAACATGACAGATATCCTGTCCACCGTATTACAAGCTGCCTAGACTATAATGGAATTGTAATAAAGCAGATAGGATATCTGTCATGTTTGTGATGGAGTGATCCCCGCTGCCAAACTCTAAATCAGACCCTCAATCTCTGAAATCGAACCACAAAATTCTGAGTGAGCAAGGCAGTAGACTTTGGCCAAGAAGGGTTTAATGAGGCCGCATAGCCAACAAGGTTTCTGTGAAGCTGTTGTCATTTGGGTGGAAAGCTCCTAACAGGAGAAATTCAAAATTCATGCCTTACAAAGGTCCTTTCCCTGCCGAATACTTTGGCACCCTTGCCAGTGAAGAATTCTACATTCAGACTTAGTCACTTTTTTAAAGCTCAGATTCCTACAGTGCAGCAAGGCAGTAAGCTTAAGCTGAATAGGGCTCTATGAAGCCAGATACCTTCTCCACTGAAATGGATTTGTTGCTGTGGAAGAGTTCGGTATGGGAGCAATCTGAATCCTTGGCCCAGAGGTAGCTCACCTTTATTGATTAAATTGGCAGGTTTGTTCTGGTCCTCCCGAGGTCTTCAGATCCAAAATGTTTCTAATTACCAGGTTTCTCAGGATCTTAGGAGGAGTGTACTTTGACCTTGGACCTCAGAAAGTGCACTTGAGGGACATGAGTTACTCTGATAAAAGCCATCAGCAGGGTCTAAGGCATGCAAGTTGGAACTGATCAATTGTGCTCTTCAGGAAAAAGACATCTAGTAGTTTGTTGTATCCTGGTAGCTTAACTTGCAGTCAGCCAACTGACTCCACTTCTTTATTATGAGTGCATGTAGGAAGAGGTCCATCTTTCAGATCTCCTCACAGGTCTCAATATCAAGTGCAGTCCTTCTTCCATCTTTCACAGGCCCAGGAGCGTTTTCAAGAGAATGCCCAGGGCTGCCAAGTTTATACCTGGCACTAGTGTGAGAGTGGGGGATGACTCCTGGCCCCTCTTTAAACAATAGACAAAAAGTTCCCAGAGATAACCCTACCCACTTGCGCAGCAATTTCTGTGTGCCCTACTACTGCTGTCCTACTGCAAACAAGTCTTTAGGCAGGTTAAAATGTAACTTTCCTAAAGTACATTTACCAAAGCATGTGTTACACATGTGACTTTACTGGTGAATTGGGCTTGTAATACATAGATGAAAAGTCCATACATTAACTTTGTAGCTCCTTTCTAGCAGGACATAACATTATTTAATGTAATATTGTATCCCAATACTTTCCTATGGAGCAGACAATGGTACCATATTGAAAACAGGTTTTGGGGCCTTGTCATTATAAATGCATGTTAATATTATACTTGTATCTGTCTAACTTTGAAATATCATGCACCCTGCCTGCCTTATTTATATTGAAAAGGAAGGTTTAACTCAGTCAAAGGGGATTATTTTGACAGGTCAAATTTGCAGTTTTAAAACTTCACATACAGGCTACAGTGGTTAGCTTGCAGTCATTACTGCACTGCTACTGTAGTAGGTGACACAATAGGTGCTGCAGTCCACTAGTGAAATTTAACTTACAGGTCTATTGGTTGTCTGTTTTTTATTATTAACTCCACTGTGGTGATCTTCTCCTAAACAATATTTAGATACTGATATTTCTGACAGACGGTATTTTGGTTGAAATATTCTGGCACCACACCAGAAGTGATACACCAAGCTGAAACGCTGACTCCAATTATTTAAAATATGCCCATAAAGAACCACTATCACAGTATACTCACAATCCCTGAGGATAGACGACCGGTTGGTCGCTTTTCTCTTTCAGTGAACTCAACTCAGCACTTCTGCATCTCAAAATGTTTAAGACATCCTTTTATTCTTTAAATACCTACACATTAACCTCTTCACTCTTGCACATTAGTAGCCTCACCCCGCTCAACAGTACAGTCTTTCTAAGTATTCACTCAATAGTAACTCAACTGCTGACTTGATTAATGCTAGATTAATTGAACTGTCTCTACATACAATTCCGTGGTCTGTGCCTCAATACCTGTGTAGTAATATGAGTATGTAAAATGCATGTTTACATGTCTTGTGTCACAGTCATTGTCCATGCTGGACCTTCTTGACCAGCTAGCTGCTTTTGACCTGATATATTTTAAAAATGTTTTTAACTCTACATAATTTCTTTGTTGACTTGTTGTTTCTTTGGTGACCAGTGTCTTTTTTTCAGTTCACATTCATTACTAAATAGTGAAGACCTTAAATAGTTGTATGGTTTTTGGATCACAACTGCAGTCAAAATTGCCCCAAATCTCACCTCTATTGAATATCACTGGTATATGTCCCTTGACAGAGTTGCAGAGTTTGCCTAACCTATTCATGAAGTTTAGTGATGAAGTGGTTTGTTAGGTGGGTTGGATTGGTGTCCACTGCAAGTAATAAAGTTTCAATCCTGCTAGGTCTAGTCAAAGATTTCAATAATTTAAACCTGAGCTCTATCCCTGGTTTCCGTGGCACAAAGAAAAAAGCATTTAGAATTACCAAGATAATTAAAAAGTAAAAAACAGTACACAAATAAAATACCATTCCAGTTTATAAAAATAGAAAAAATAAGCAAAATGACACAAAAATGACACAAATTCGATAAGGGAAACAAGAGAAACACATTTTTTAAACATTTAAGTGAAAACAGTGCCAATAAGTCTTAGTAGTCAAAGGCCGTTGTAGACTGGGGTCTAGGCATAATTTAGGTTGACCATGATGGAAATCAGGTCTGACACAATAATTAGATTTGCCCCGCAAGAGCCAGGAAGTAAGGAAGTTCAAAAAGGTTTCTAAGTCCCAGTCTGAATAGGTAGTTTGCCATTTTCTGAAGAAAAAATAATTCCCATGTGGGACAGACCTGCAGTTAAACCCAATACCATGGAACTGCTGATTAAATACTTTGTCGTTGGTCTCCTTGATGCTCTGAAGCTCTGCAGCAAAGGTTTTGAAAAAGTTCCCAAACTGCGTCTGGTGCCCAATCAACCACAGGAGTACACTTCAAATGCCTCCAGAACCTCAAGTGGTGCACTAAGAGACTACCAGGGTCTTAGGCAGAGGGAAAAAGCAAAGTCCAGGGTCAGTTGCCACTTGTCAGCGGTGATTCTTGCAAGAATGTTCTATACAGCATTTTTATGTTCCTGGAGCCAATCAAGAGACCAGCCTTATTTTCCTTGGATGCCTTTCTGTCCTTGTATTTCAAGTGGCTCCTCAGGTCCATCTCAAGGGTCACAGAAGCCAAGTGCAGCAGGTGTAGCCCACCTGGTATCCTTTCACAAGCCCAGCAGTGTTCTTAGGAAGGCTGGGGGAGGAGCCACCTTTGTTGGGTTCACCAACATGTGGATGGGAGACACCTTAAAACATTCTTAGTTCCGGTAGACGGTGAATGTCTTTGGCCACTCTAAACTTGGGCTCTGAGTATCATGGGTATGAGTAAGGTGTGTACTATGGTAATCTTACTGTTCTTCCACATCTAAAACTAAAATCCAGTTTTAAGCAGGTACTATACTCAACAAACCCAGATAAAGAAGTCTGGCAGGGGAAAAACATGGTCCTTTAGAAATTGGACAGGCGATACACAAGAATTAGCCTAGCACCCTGCTCTCTCCCTTACAAGGACCAAAACCTTTACATGTGCTTCATTCATGTTTGACACTGGGATGTCAGCCTGAGGGGCGAAGCCCATCATCCTGCAAACAAGATTCTTAGGATCTTTTCTCAGCAGCTCCATTTGTCTGAAATACTTTTTCTCTACATGAGAAAAGGACCAACAGCTGGATGTGCTCTACAATATTTTTCCAGATATGCCTGTACTTTGGACAGAGGGGAGCCTGAAACTAAAACCCCAACTGATGACATTGGAGGACCACCTTGGTGTTGTACGCACCTGAAGGGGCATAAAACCAGCATACTTACCCCGCTGCACAGAACACCTGTACTTCGGACCGGGTGGGACCTGAAACTACATCCCCAACTGACATCGTGGCAGGAGGGCTGCCTTGGTGTTGCACACGCATCCAGTGGCACATAAAACCAGCATACTGATCCCGCTGTGCAGAACACGCACAGGACGTACTGGGTACATGCCAGGGCAAAGACCGAGCCAAGAGCAGGCCTGTCAGTGACAGGAAGAGGCAGGGCAGGGCCACTCCCTTGGTTCCACGAATGGACTATCACGGACATTTTCCATGTAAAGGTACTATTATTTTTGCCCAGCGTGTCCTGGTTTGCCGGTTGGTGTAGTAGCCTCTTGGACTTGCCCATTACAATCAATAATGATTTACATGGACCATTTTCAATTTGGGTAGCATCTTAAGGGTGGCGGGGGTCCGATTTATTGTGGGGTACTGACCAGTGGGGCAGTAATCATAGCACCCCAGCGACTGGTGTTGACATTGCCCCACATCTGTGCTTTGCCCTGTGGGTTGGTTGCAGGGAGAGGTCTAGCAAGTGTTTTTATATAGGTTAACATTAGGAAAAGAAAAGCTCTGGATGGTCAGCTGGTTCACACACCCCCTGCAAAGCCCACTTTCATTGATAGAATGTTGCACAGAGCTTTTAGAATCATTAGCACTGAGATTGCGCTCACTGAACTGCATCTGTCATTACAATCTGAGGATGCTACTGAGTCTAGGATTGAGCATGTCATTTCTTCTACACCCACACCAAACGCTGTATCTATGACATACTGTCCCTTAGGTACTAGTGAACCCAATGCTATATGTGCTAGTGACCCTTGCCCAATCAGTGCTGACCAACCCAAAAAGTGAGCCAAGAAGAATAGGCAGCCAGCTGATTGTAATAAAAAAGCTGTGTCTCCTTCTACAGCTTTAATTCAGGCATACCGAAGGGATGAGCTGCCTGAGCCACCACAGTCTTTGCACAGAGGGGATGCCTGGACTTTGGACGGAGGGGAGCCTGAAACTACAACCCCAACTGGATGTTTCTGACTTTTATAGGCAATTTCTGGATGAACTCATATGTAACGGTAAGGATCTTTTGGAAGAGCATTTATATCCAATTTGTGCCTGCTTAGCGACAATAGAGAACCAACTAAGCCATGGCAGGAGGGCTCAGGCTCAGTCTATAGTATCTAAATGTATGGTAACTACGGGACATAGTGGTCTGGTAGCTCAGAGGGTCGAGAAGCCTCCCATTCATGCTAAAGGAACGCTCCTCAATCCATTATATTCAGAAAAGGGAACAATAGTTGAGCCCTCTACTTGTGGTCACGGAAGGGATGGCTCCGAATATATAAAATCCAACTCCCCTGTTGATTCAAGTTCTGGTCCCAATAAGACTGACCTCACTGCTCATACTGGTCGTCACCCTCCCAACTCCATTAATCCTAAGAGGAGCCTTAAGTTGCCGGTTATCAATTCCTCACCAGCGTCCTGCCCTTGCGAAGTAGTACTAACCGGTGTTCCACACTTGAGAGGTGACCACATTGAATCATTTGATGCTCTGTCAATAAAACACTGGGGTAGTTAGTACAGTTTAGAGGTTTTCCCCTCGCACAATCTAGCGATCTGTTATATGTAAGAAGAGTGGCATGGATTGGCCTAGGGAGAGTGGACTGTGATGGTGACTGTGTCATCATTAACTTTAGATTACCATCACTGGCCCAATGTGTCCTGTTTGGCAAGCCTTTGGTTGGGTCTGGTATAGAGACCCTTCCCTTAGACTACTTTTATCGTTGTCTTGCTGGCCTGAACCCTAAACCTTTTTGTTCAGTACCATGGGAGTGCAGAGAGGCAACTGTCCCTGTTTCGCTTCATTCGGAGGTCGTGAAATGATCTTTACTTTTCCCCTTTGGTTCCCTGGACGTAACGATGCTTCTGTTATGTCCAGGCACTGACCTACGGGAGGGATGGCAGCGTAAGCCGGCAGACAAGCTGGAAGCCATTTGCTTCCAGCGCGTCGAAGGAGAAAGAGGTGAGTTTTTCCTGCGCCTGGGGGGTTTCTCCAAAAGAGGCATTGAGGAAAGGAAAGGCTTTTCCTTTCCCTCAATGTCCCTTTTCAGCATTCCTCCTGCGTGATCGCACCGCGAACGGGCAGCAGAAATGCCCACTAGACACCAGGGATTATTTTCTTGTAAATTTCAGTATAGGAGAGCAGCACGTTGCACAAGGGTTTCTCCCCAAAGAAGGGCATAATATCAATGACCATTTTTGTCCGCCTTGGGGGCAGATTGGCCTATTATTTTTTAGGCCCATCTGCCCCCAAGGGGGGGCAAAAGCCACTAAGATGCCAGGGATTTTTTTTTGTGGGGGAAGCCCCCTGGGCAAGGGTCACCCCTCAAAGGGGGCACATAACTGTTGGCCATCTCTGACCCCCTTCGGGCATATCGTCCTATTTGTTTTAGGGCCATCTGCTTCCAAAGGGGACAGAAACCACTGGGCACCAGGGATTATGTTTTGTGTATATTTTCATTCTTTGGGGGGTGGCCCCTTGGGCAAACGTTGCTCCCCTTAGGGGGCAGATCAGCCTCTTTATGTTAGGCCCATCTACCCCCAAGGGGAGCAGAAACGGCTAGACACCAGGGAACATTTCTGAATGTTTGGTGTTTGTCAACTGGGGAAGTATTTGCATTTGTGATTATAATGTTTTATTTCTCCTTTTTGTTCTAGTTCAAAGTTTTTGATTCCTTTGCTCTGGCTCTTTGCGGTTTTGGCAGTGGTTGATCTGCAGTTTGCGTAGTTGCATGTGTTGGGTAAGAAAAACTATTTATTCAAAATGAGTATTGTTGCCATGCATGAATGACTTTTTTGTAAATGGTGTACTAAATGCAGGATTGTGTGTGCAATTGTCCTTAGATTTGTGCATAATGATACTTTGTTATCTTATGGGTAATTTTCTTTTCTTTTTCCTCTTTAGTGGGATATCATTGGTGCTTCCTGTGTCTGTGCAGAGTAGTTGCCAGTGAGTCTAGATTTCTCCGGCAGGTGAGTGGTATTGTTTTTGAGTCTTTGTGATAAAGTCACACTCTGTTTATTACTTATTTTATACAATGTTGGTTGTTGTTGGCACATTTGTCAAGTTACTTTTATAAGGAAGGATCATGCCTAGCTGCGTGATGATGGCTCAGCAGGTTGTTGATATGCTTTTTGAGCTGTCTTCTGACCATGATTATGAGACTGACTCTGCATCTGAGGCAAGGGAGGAGTGCAAGTTTCTGGCAGTGAATTTTATGTCCGACAGGAATCATCCGATGTTGTAGCCACTCTCAGTGCGGATGAAGTGTCTGTTTTAGAGGAGGACACTGATGTGCCAATAGTGCAGCAGCGTGGGGCTGAAAGGCTTCCCATTGGAAGACCTGAACTATGGGTTTCCCCAAACATGGAGCAGCTGCTTGCCTGCCTTTTCTGGTCTCACAGGTTATAGCGTGAATACAGAAAATGTTTTGCCTATCAATTTCTTTCAGTTGATTATGAACGATGTATTTTTGGAAGAGATTGTAGAGCAGACTAATTTGTATGCTGAACAGTATTTGTCCGGACAACAGTGCCAGACTTCAGCAACACTCTAGAGCTACCCGGTGAATTCCCACAAATCTGGAAAACTTGAAGAAGTTCTTGGGTTTAACTTTTTCGATGGGGCTTTGAAGGAAGCCGTCACTGTTTTTATATTGGTCTGCTAGTCACTTGATGTTAACTGCTATCTTACTTGCAACCATGAGTCATAATAGGTATTTGCTTTTTCCTTGGATCCTGCATTTTGTTGATAATGCTTTAGAGTTGCCACAAGATCACCCTGATTCTGAGTGTCTTTTTAAGATTCGGCCTGTGCCTGATCACTTGTTAGATTGGTTTTCAGAGATCTATGTTCCAGGGAAAGAAATAGCTGTGGACGAGTCTTTGGTCCTGTTTGAGGGCCGTTTGTTTTTTAGGCAGTTCATTCCTAGCAAGAGGGCACTTTATGGATTTAAGATGTGTATGCTGTCACAGAGTAGTGCAGGATATGTTAATAACTTGCAGGTGTAGACTGGTAGGCTTTCTAGTATTGACCCCCCTGGTTGTCTGTCTACTTTTGGGGATAGTGAGAAAATTGTGTTCGAACTTAGTAGATGACTGTTTATCAAGGGTCACCATTTGTACCTTGATAACTTCTACACTGGAGTGCAATTGTTTAGGGAATTGTTCAAAATGGACACTGTTGCTTGTGGCATAATCCGCTCTAACCGTAAAGGCTATCTAAGGGAGCTTGAATGTAAAAAAGTTGAGAGGTGACAGTGCAGTGCATTGCGTAAGGATGAGCTGTTAACTGTGAAACCTGCAGACAGACACTGTTTGTGGCCAGGTTGCTGAAGTGCACAAACCTGCGTGCATTTTAGACTACAATAAGCACATGGGTGGTGTATATATAGTAGATTGGAGGTTGGAATGTAACACTGCTGTGAGGCTTACATTTGGTATAAAAAGTTGGCTACACATCTCTTGTGTTCAAGTATTGTTCCCCTGAGTCAAAGATGACATTTGTTAAGTTACAGGAGTCTGTGGTAGAGAGTCTTGTTGTAGTGGAATAAGCAAGAGTTCAAAGATCACCACTTTCCTGAATGCATCCCCCTCACACCCAAAAAAGACTTTCACGCTAAGAAATGTAGAGTCTGTGCCCGAAGAGTTAGTGTTTTCTTTTTTTTTTTTTTTTTAAATGTGATGTTGGTGTACGTGGAGTGGCGTTTGATTGGCGGTGTGCATGTAGGGGTGCTTGGCTGGCAGTATGCGTGTAGTAGTTCTTGGCTGGCGGTGTGCATGGAGCGGCGCTTGGCTGGGGGTATGTGTGAGCCGGCACTTGGCTAGGGATGTAAACAGTAACTTGCTGTTGGTCACTACAACACACTGCTAGCCAAACACCAGTCCACAGACTCCATCAGCTGGTAAGATTGCTGTGTGAGGCATGTGGGCATATGAAAGTTATGGGCCCTTAAACCTTAAATGGCTCTGTCTGTTGATGTGAGCATTGTAATGTGCTGGACCTGCGGCTGTTGGCATGGATGGTCTTGTGCATGTCACGTATGAAAAGGTGTCTGAGTGGACTAAAAGTGGTTGGTGCCTTGTTGTGGCTTTAAAGCTCACGATCTGTGAGTCATTGGTTCAGTTTTTTTGTCTTTCAGTTATTAAGAGTGCATTTCATTTTCGTGAAATCTCTTGTTATCAAAATGTTATCTATTGAACCGTCACTCACCCTCGTGCCAAATTCAACCAGTAGGTGTGGTAAAATTAAAAAGCAAAAAAACACACTCAGCTGTAATCAGGCATCGAAGCACACCGTGACATGCTAGGTGTCTTGGGTGGGACCCCAATGATGAAGCATGCCACCAACTAGGTTGGTGGGTGAGGAGTCTTTTTAACAAAAACTAAGGGTGTTTCTTTCCACAATTTGAGTGTTTTGAACATCACAGAAGCAAGAGTCTTGGTAGAGTGCTCGCTTCTTCTGTAGGGAAAATGTACCAACTCTACATAAGTTTGAAATCTAGACACTAAGTGGAGTACAGAGTGGTGTGCCTCTTGTGGATCCCAACAGATTTTTTAGCCACAGTGCTCTGTAAACTTCAAAATATGACTAAAATTACACTTTTGTCATGCATTTCTGTGCATGGTCTCCTAATAAAAGTGCTGCTTCACTTGTGTGTGTGGGCCAAGTGCACATGACAGATAAAGGGTCAAAACACAACGTGGACACATCAAAATTATCTATTACAAAACGACCTGTTTTTGCAAGAGGGGTGCAAGTGTTTTTGGTCCTGGGCGTGGCAGTCATTTAGGGAAACCTACCAAACCCAGACATTTTTTCAAACTAGGCCGCCGGTGGAGTCCACGGAGGTGTGACTTGTGTGGACCCTCCAACATTTTCCTGCCCAGACTCCTCTGCAAACCTCAAAATTTGCTTAAAAAAGCACATTTTCCTCACTTTTCTTTGTAGGATCACCACACCAGCACACATTTCCTACCAGCCAGCATTTCCCTCGGTCTCCCAAGTAAAATTATACCTTACTCGTGTGGGTCCCCAAAGCAGATTCAGCCTAAACATGCATTAAAAAATTGTGCTTATCAACTCGCAGTGATATCCCCTCAATCTATACACGCTTTTGGCCCTACCCTGTAGCAGGCACTTGGACCACCAACACAAGTGAGGTATCATTTTTATCAGGAGATTACAGTGAACGCTGGGTGGTAGGAAATTTGTGCTGGTGCGTTGATCCTACACAGAATTGTGAGGAAAATATGCTTTTTGTAGCTAAATTAGAGGTTTGCAGGGGATTCTGCGTGAGAAAACATTGAGGGATCCACGCAACCCACAACTCCTGGACTCCACCGGGTGTCTAGTTTTCAAAAATGTTTGGCTTTGGTAGGTTTCCCTAGTTGATCGCCGTCACCAGGGAGCAAAAATGCAGGTGCCCAACCTTGAAAAAACAGGTAGTTTTGTAATAGATTTTGGGGCATTTACTGTTGCGGGCACTAGGCCTGCCCACACAAGTGAGGTACCATTTTTATCAGGAGACTTGGGGAAATGCTGGGTGGAAGGACGTTTGGGTCACCCCTCAGATTCCAGAACTTTGCATCACCAAAATGTGAGGGAAAAGTGTTTTTTAGACAAATGTTGTGGTTTGCAAAGGATTCTTGGTGATAGAACCTGGTGGGAGCCCCACAAGTGACTCCATTCTGGATTCCCAAAGGTGTCTAGATTTGAAAAATGTGTGGGTTTAGTAGGTTTCCCTAAGTCCTGGCTGAGCTAGAGGCCAAAATCCACAGCTAGGCACTTTGCAAAAAACTTTTTTCCTTAGAGAAATTTGATGTGTTCATGTTGTGTTTTGGGGCATTCCCTGTCGCGGGCACTAGGCCTACCCACACAAGTGAGGTACCATTTATATTGGGAGACTTGAGGGAATGCTGGGTGGAAGAAAATTTGTGGCTCCCCTCAAATTCCAGAACTTTGCAGTACCGAAATGTGAGGGAAAAGTGTTTTTTAGGCCACATTTTGAGGTTTGCAGAGGATTCTGGGTGACAGAACCCGGAGAGAGCCTCACAAGTCACCCCATCCTGGATTCCGCTAGAAGTCAAGTTGGCAAAAATGTAAAGGTTTGGTAGGTTTCCCTAGGTGCCGGCTGAGCTTGAGGCCAAAATCCAAAGCTAAGCACTTTGCCAAAAACGCATCAGTTTTCATAGGAAAAATGTGATGTGTCCATATTATGCTTTGGGGCATTTCCGGTTGTGGGAACTAGGCCTACCCAACCAAGTGAGGTACCATTTTTATAGGGAGGCTTGGGGAATGTTGGGTGTGAGGAGGTTTGTGGCTCCCCTCAGATTCCAGAACTTTCCATTACCGAAATATGAGGAAAAAGTGTGTTCTAGAGAAATTGTGAGGTTTTCAAAGGATTCTGAGTAACAGAACCAGGTGAGAGCCCCACAAGTCAGCCCATTCTGGATTTCCCTAGGTGTCTAGTTTTCACAAATGTATAGATTTGTCAGGTTTCCCTAGGTGGCGGTTGAGCTGGAGGGCAAAATCCACAGATATGCACTTTGAAAAAACGCGTCTGTTTTCATTAGAAATATATGATGTGTCCACATTGTGTTTTGGGGCATTTCCTGTAGCGGGCACTAGGCCTACCCATACAAGTGAGGTACCATTTTTATTGGAAGACTTGAGGAAATGCTGGGTGGAAGGAAGCTTGTGGCTCCCATCCGATTCCAGAACTTTGCATTGTTGAAATGTGAGGAAAAGGTATTTTTTTAGAAAGAATTTAAGGTCTGCAAAGGATTCTGGCTGACAGAATCTGGTGAGAGCCAAACAAGTCACCCCATTCTGGATTCCCATAGGTGTCTAGTTTTGAAAAATGTGTGTATTTGGTGAGCTTCCCTAAGTGCCGGCTGAGCTAGAGGCCAAAATCCACAGCTAGGCACTTTGAAAAAAACACATCTGTTTTCATTAGAAAAATATGATGTGTCCACATTGTGTTTTGGAGCATTTCCTGTTACGGGCAGTGGGCCTACCCACACAAGTGAGGTACCTTTTGTATTGGGAGACTTAGGGGAATGCTGGGTGGCAGGAGGTTTGTGGCTACCCCCAGATTCCAGAACTTTGCAGCACCGAAATGTGAGGAAAAAATGTTTATTTGCCAAATTGTGAGGTTTGCAAAGGATTCTGGCTAACAGTACCTGGTGAGAACCTCACAAGTCACCCCATCCTGAATTCTCCTAGGTTTCTAGTTTTTAGAAATGTACAGGTTTGGTAGTTCTCCTTAAGTGCTGGCTAAGCTACACCCCAAAATCCACAGCTAGGCACTTTCCAAAAAGCACATCAGTTTTCAATGGAAAAATGTGAGGTGTCCATGTTGCGTTTTGGGGAGTTTCCTGTCACGGGCACTATGCTTACCCACACAAGTGATGTACCATTTTTATTGGGAGACTTGTGGGAACACAGAATAATAGAACAAATGTTATTGCTAATTGTTGTTCTCTACATTTTTGCCTTCCAAATTCAAGTCAGTGTGTAAGAAAGAAGTCATTTTGAGAAATATCCTATAATTCACATGCTAGTAAGGGGACGCCCAAATTCAAAGATGTGCAAATAACTACTAATTCTAAGTTCCTTATCTTGTGCCCATTTTGGAAATGCATAGGTTTTCTTGATACCTATTTTTCACTCTTTGTATTTTACCAGACAAATTGCTGTATACCTGCTACACAATGAGAACCCCTTGCAAGTTGAATTTCTAGCAGATAGAGTTCTTTCAAGTACGTTAACTATAAGTCACCCCCTTGCCATGCACAGTTTTCTTTTCAATAACTTGATTACAAATGTTGTAGTAATATTATCAAAGATGCCATACATGATCTCATCAATGATATAATATGTAGAGTAATTATTATTCATGGTGAAGGTGTGATTTATAGTTACCTTACAGGGAGAGTTATACTTACTTGAAATAACTCTAACTATAATTGCTGAAATTCTATGTGGTTCGGGTTGTAGACGAGTCGAAAGGTCCTATGGGAATTAACATGGGATATCCAACTTTTTTCACCCACCCTTTTTCTCAGCCCCCGCTTGACAGATCACGCTGAATCTTTCCATGCCTAACAAAAATCATCGCAACACTTTTTTTTGGTAAATTTTGTGAAGATTTGTGAAATGACACCAAAGATTTAGGCAAGTCAAACAATACTTTCTCTGTGGCGACTGCCAGTAGGGCATATATATACACTATACATATATATATATATATGTATGGAACACCCCTAGTATAACCTATATATAGAATGGTGGCATCACTTGAAGATTTGTTAACACAGAGCCACTTTACACCACCAACCGGGCTTCTGGAAATGTGCGAGGTGCAGAGACTGTGAAAATGACACAATCAAAACCACCTATCAGTTATACAATGGCAAATGAGACAAGAGTTTCTGAACATATTACATGTAAGACAAAGCTTGTAATCTATGTCCTAGAATGTCCCTGTGGTAAACAATATGTAGGTCAACAAACCGAAAATAAGGATCCGACAGCATTTACAGGCTATTAGAAATTGGGATCTCTCATACCTGATAGTCAAACATTTTTGGGATCAACATGGAGGTGATGCCAGGGACCTTAGTTACTAATGAATCAAACATATGAAACTGAGGGAAAGAGGTGGTGATTGTGAACTACTATTGAGATAAATAGAGCCAAGAATGATCTTCCTAGGGTCCATGCTTATACATATGTGCATTTACAGGTGCTGCTTGGCTGATCATGCTCTGGGTGCTGGTCGGGGAACGGGAGGAGGTGCTGGGAGGTTATTGGAATTGTTTTAGGAAGACAGGTTATTGTCGGTATAGTCTTTTGTTATACTCATGGGTAGTTTTTCCT
This sequence comes from Pleurodeles waltl, assembly GCF_031143425.1. NCBI lineage: Eukaryota > Metazoa > Chordata > Amphibia > Caudata > Salamandridae > Pleurodeles > Pleurodeles waltl. The sequence goes on from NC_090445.1 coordinate 256,360,921, forward strand.
ATGCTATTTTGGTCTTATTTGTCTTACTGGATTATCAAAATAAAAATATATTTTAAAAAAACAATATAGTAAAGACAATAAGAAAAGAATGATCCTCCTATTCAGAATACAAGTCCTCCTGGGACACATTTCTGATGCAGAACTATACATACATCTGTGACTGAGCCATGTGGAGTTATTTTTTTAACTAAAATCATGTTGTAATTTTACCTAACACAGAGAATCCTCCCTCTAGAAAATGAAGAGAGGGAATGGCAAGTGTTTTATTGAATTAATTATTTTCTAAACAAACGGCATACTTAGTATGATATGGGATTCAATGATGTGTTGTCACCTCATAGTACTTTAGTTGGTATTAGTGAAAACCTCAGATTTACTAATGAGATGTTGTAATGCTATTGTACACAAGATTGCTTACAATAGGAGGAGAATGCACTTTATCTTGAATCAGAACACTAGCTTTATGGCCAATCTTCCACTTGCCCCTCGTTATTTGAGAAAACTCAATAGGTTTATAGTACTTTACAATGCATGTGATGATCTCTACATCTCAGTACCAAAATACCATTGCCTCTTTGGGGCAGCAAAATATCCTTAATAAGAGTACATTGCATCTTAATTTGTGTGAGTTGTTCTCTTGATAATGTTCTCCAATGTGGTAGCATATTTACACTAACACCTTATGAACCTCCTATGACAAATGTACCTAGAAGCACTTTGCACTTTAGACTTTTATAACATCTCTTGCACATCAGAAAGCCTACATTATGAACCAATTGCACTTTCTTCTGGATGTATCCCATTAATGTGGGCATCTTCTGTAGGCGTACCAGAATGTCAAACCCCTGTTTTACATGAACCTTATCAAATGAGATACTCCTAAGGCCAGAACACTTTACAAATGCACATTATCACTTTTGCAATAAGAGCAACTCATGTAAGCATCGGGGAAGTGCAAAGATCATAACTAAATACACTACACCTTAGAACACTGTAAGACAATTAAACAGAGTACTTCATATAATTTAAGGGAGTAGAGAGACAACAAAGGTAGCCAACTGTACTTTATGTATATGACATTTCAAATAATAAGCACTTTAAATGGCAAAAGTTAGAAGGAACAATTCTATCATGTTACTCTTTGAGACATGAGAGTATGACACTGTTTTTGCACTTTAAATTTGTGATTGCTTCAACAATATAGCACCTTCTGAATATCAGAAAAATTATAGTCCTTTTCTTAATGTATCTCTCACACTAGCTGGCATAAGAATGAAATATGTGACTTTTTGCGACATGAGGGAATGACACAGTTTTCACACTTTATATTGATGTGGTTAATTCAACAATACACCATCTTATAATTATCAGAAAGGTTATAATAACTCCTTTTCTCTATTTACTTCCCCCACTATCTGGTATAAGATTAAAATATGTTGATAAATCTCACCACTCAAGAATCTAGACTTCCCCTCAGGAGTATAATATGTAGTTTGATAAATCGACTGTCTGCAAAAAATTTAAATTCACACGGTAAACTGGGATGTTTCTTTTTCAGTCATCTTGTATAATCTTATAGGATCATAGAAAACTCATAAAAAGAAACAAGAGCAATTGCCGTTTTCTCAAAATGGCAGTTGAATTTGAAATGGTTGATTTAACACATGTACACTCTAGTTGTTTTTAAGTGAAAAGTACAAAGTAACTGAACTGGTTGAGGTCTCTTTAAAAAAAAACTATCTAGGCAATAATACTCTATGGCCCACTTGAAGGCAACACATCAAAATGTGTCAGCTGTCCTTTTCCTACTTTTTGCACTATCTGTGTTTAACATGAAATAAAGGAAACGTTTTGGAATGTGAGTAATGCAGTGCTTCTTTTGTTCCCGTTGGTGGAGAAGGAGAAGGTCGGAGATATTGATTTGGATATATATATATATATATATATATATATATATATATATATATATATATATGCATATGTTACCTACTGACGGTCACCATATATATATATATATATATATATATATATATATATATATATATATAGTTATGACCTAGTTTCCATAGGAAAATCGTTTTTGTTTTGCCAATAACTTTGGTGCCGTTTGACGAATACTCACAAATGTTTCAAAACTAGTTTGTCACCCACTTCAGCTGCTGTCTTGAATGTTAGCTTTTGGTCCAGAAAGCTTGCCTTTGGTTAATATGTAGGGATGCAGATCCTCCACGGATCTGACGCGGATCTGACAGTCTCTGTGCTGATATCTGATTGGCTGCCAACACTTCAGCCAGAAGCACTGGCAGACATTTTTTAACTCAGACTCAGCCGAGTCTACCCCAAAAAAACTGAAATATAAAGTGAAGGGGGCAAGGTAGAAATACCCTGAACCCTAGTTCTAGTGATGTGTGCCCCTTGTGAACCTTCTGGGGGCCAAAAACGTTTTTTTTCAATTTTGCTGGGAAATCAAGGAAGATCCTAGATTCTGCAGCAAAAGTGAAAAAAAAAACAAGCGTGGTCTCCAGCGCTTGCTTTACTATTAAGCCCCCGGGTGGGGCAGGTCCGGGGGACATGCAATTTATATAAATTTGGGAGAGGGGCACACACGGCTCTGAACCACCACCTACCGGGGCTTAAATTAAAAATAGGAGGGGGCCTTACATTGGGGAGAGCCCCAGAGTCCTCTACCTCTCTGGAGCATTATTGTTATGGAGGAAAGGCGCAGTGTGCACCCCCCTCCACAGGCTCAACAGAGCTACAAGAAACCACCACCTCCCTGGGGCTTTTTAATCAAGTTGGAGGGGGGGTACCCAGTCCCGCCTCCTTGGCCCTTGAAGACCCTAGGGACCACCACCTCTCTGGGGCTGGCTCTGTGCAAGGAAAGGAGGGGGGTTGCATGGCTCCCTCTTGGAGCCATTAATGGCCCTGGAGACCACTAACCCCGAGTGCCAGCTCCCTATTTCCTGAGGTGCCCACAGTTTGCTTTCACTTGGTGGAAGCTTTGACAGCTCCTGCCAAGCAAAAGCAAACTGCAACTATGCTCCCAGCAGGTGGGAGCAGGAAAACTGCTCTCGCACACTGGGAGCTGACTTTTCACTTGTTGCAGGAAGCCAAATGAAAGGATTGCTCCTGTACGCAAGGAGCAGTATTTTTAGCTGCTCCCTGCGTGTGTGAGCAATGCCGGCTCCCATTAGAGACGGGGAGGTGGCAGGGACTGATGGGGCCTTGCGGTTTCCCCTGCAATCCCCATCTCAAATATATGTAAGAGGTGTTTGCATAGTTGCTCTTTCAGGCACAATAGCTTATGTAGTGACCAGTTTGGCCACGCAGCATATACCTTCGTGGTATGCAAAGTCTTCCTGCCTTTTCCCAGGATGATGGATAACTTACTAAAAAGCCCCCGGTGCCCGCTGATTTTCGAGATACGTTCATGATGCAGAGGAATGTGAGCGCATCCCCACCAAACAAGGAAGCACATACTACATATAATTAGGAGGAAGTACCCTTGTTTGGTGGAGATTCAACTCTTTGTAGTGTTCCCATCTTCTTAATGTTATCAGTAGGAAGACGCTCAAGGAACAATCACATTGGCAAAACTACAGACACACAACATCACTGGAGACATTACCTCAGGGCCCTTTACGCTACTGTAGTATGCAATATGCACTATACATTTACCAAATGTGGTAGCACTTACTAATTAGCCAGTAGAACGTACTCCAGTTCGGTAGACATTTTGCTCAAAACTATGACCTCTTCTTGAATAAATAAGCAGGTCTGGCACCGATGCCCATTTCATAGAAATTATACTTCAACCCCTCCCATAGGGTGCCCTGGAGGGGTTGACCACAGGGCCAACCCCTCCTATAGGCTGTCCCCTGTAGGTAGTTATAGTCAGGACCTAGTTTCCATAGGAAAAGCACTTTTTTACCTGGCAATAACTTTGGTTCTGTTTGATGAATCTTCATGAAATTTTCCAAAAAAAGGGTGAAATTGGGGCTTGTTGTGCATTAAAAGGCAGGGGGGTGTCCCAAAAAGTGTGTTTCCCATGTTAATTCCCATAGGGAATTTAGATATGACTACAGCCGGAACCACTGGACAGATTTACACCAAATTTGGAAGAAAGGTAGCTCTTGGTCCAGAAAGGGCCCTTTTTGCGTTTTGGTGCACATCGGTTTTTGAGATATAAAAGGAAAAACAAATTTGCATATCTAGGTGCGCAAATACTTCACGACTATTTCGCGAAGAATTACAAATGCGTGCATCAACGGGAATGCTGTGATTGACTGGCCACAACCTGCACGGAAAGTTGTGACTGCCATTTTAAGTAATGAGACACTGTCTGCAGGGCTGAAACCCTCAAACCTGGTATAAGGGGTCATAGTAGAGGTACCCTCACCCATGGGATTGCATATGGGGTGTTTGTTTTACAACTTATGTTTACAACATGTCTAAACATTTTTTTTTTTTTTACCACGTGATATTTGTGAATGAGTCGCAGTGCTCCTAGTGCCCCATGCAATGTTGCAATGCATTTGTGTATATCAGTGAAAAAAACGAAAAAAACATTTACACACTCACTCAGTCACTAATGTACTCACTCACAGACTAATGCACTCTCTCACAGATGCACTCACACTATCTTACACCCACTCACAGCCCCACATTGGCTCATGCAGTCACTTACAAACCCACTCAGAGTTTGGCACATCCACTCACAGGCCCACTTAGGGACTCATGCTGCACCCAGTCACAGACCTTCTCAGACACTCATGCACCCACTTACAGACCCACTCAGGCACTCATGTACCCACTCACAGTCCTACTCAGAGACACCCACTCAGACACTGATGCACCCAATCAGAGACCCACTCAGACACTTATGCACCCACTCAGAGACACACACAGACACTTACGCTCCCTCTCAGAGACCCACTCCCACTCTTACACCCACTCAGAGACTCACTCACTTACTTACAGACTCAATCATAGACTCACACCCATTGACAGGTCCAATGAGAGACTTATGCACACACTGACAGACGCTCTCAGACACTCATGCACTCACTCACAGTCCCAGTCAGAGACTTACACACCCACTCAGATACTAACTCAGACACTCACTCACCCACTCACAGACTTATCCATCCACTCACAGACCCTCTTGGAGACTCAGGCTCCCAGTCAGAGACTCACACACCCACTCACAGTCCCAGTCAGACACTCATGTCCCCACTCACAGACCAACTCAGAAAGTCATACAACCACTCACAGACCCACTCAGACACAGATACGCCCGCTCACAGACACATTCAAAGACTCACACAGCCACTAACAGACCCATTCGAGCAGTCATGCACTCACTGAGAGGCCCACTCAGAGACTCACACACCCACTCACAGACCTTCTCAGACACTTATGCACCCACTCACAGACCTACTCTTACACATACACACCTGCTACCTCACCCACTCAGAGACTCACGCACCCACTCATAGACTCATCCATCCAGTCAGGCACACATGCACCCACATGCTCACCCACTCTGAGACTCATCCATCCATGCACAGAATCTCCTAGCCACTCGTATCCTCTCACAGGCCCACTCAGACCCTCATCCATCCACTCACCCACTCAGTGACTCATTCATCCACTGACAGACTCTTTCAGAGACTCATACACCCCTAGCATGCCTACTCAGAGACTCACACACCCAGTCACACACTCACTCAAACAGTCATGCACCTACTCAATGAGACACTCACACATTCACTCAAAGACTGGCTCACACTCTTACAACTACTCACACACCTACTCAGAGACTCACATACAGATCCACTCAGAGACTCACACTTCCATTCACAGGCCCACTCAGAGACTCATGCATCCATTCACACACCATCTGAGACGCTCACTTGGCCATTCACAGACCCACTCAGACACTCATGCACCCAGTCACAGACCTAGTCAGACAATCTCACAACCACTCAGAGGCCCACTCAGAAGTTCACACACTCATTAAAAGACCCACTCTGACACTCAGACACCCACTAACACATTTACACAGACACTCACACTTAATATTTTTTTTACAATTTCTAAAAATCACACTGTTTTCGTGAATAACCACAGAACCGGAATATACAGATCACATCTTCTCGCACCAAACGTGCAAATATAACAACAACAAAAAATAGAAAAAAGTGCATTCCGTAAAACTCTAATTAAACTCCTCAGTTTCACAGCTGAAATGGACCTGATACCACTAGCCAAGGTAAGCCTGAGTGCCAGGGAAAGCAGTAGTCAAAGTGGGCGGGACTAGAGGGGCAAAACGTGCCTATAGTTTTTTAATTTATGAAAAACAGTTCCTCTACTTCTTGTCAAAAGATAACCATACCAGGACGGTCAACTCTGTGAGTGAAATGCTTTACCTGCAATGTAAGTGCTGTGAGACCAAGGGACAGGCAGAAGCTAAACAAGCCTTCTTGCAGGGGTGTCTGCTTGCCTTAAAGAATTATAAATTGATGGAACCAGCAGAAGCTTCCTGATGACACAGATGTATTCTTCATGACTGGTATTGCAAGGAAGTTACCAGCTGAGCTGTGAAGTGTCTTCTTTTAAAGGACAGTTTTAAAAAATGCTCAGTGTACAGTCTGGGTATTAGTAAGTTCTATATTTTGAAAGCGTTTTTTTATCTTAAACTTTTTTGCACATTTTGTAGCACCCTATTTTATATTGTGTGTAACTAAGTTTAAAACAATGAATAAAATAGTCACAGTCCTTTCTGTCACAGACTGAGACCTATTAGTACGAAGCATACACAAGTTAATATTCTTCACTGCTCCAACCAGGATTCAATTTGGTGCTCTCTGATAGCAGACACAGACCTCTGCAGTGTATTAACTAATGGAGGGACCTTATAGCTAGGATATAGATTATTAAAAAACATAGAAATTCACTGGAAAAAAACAAAAGTTACAGGGACAGTATAATTAGGAAATAGAATCTAAAAAAACACAGAAATTCAATAAAAGAACCCAAAGGTTACAGGGATGTTACAGTTAGGAAATAGGCAAAAAAAATAGAATTTCTCTGAAAAAAAAAACTAAAGGTTACAGGGACGTTATAAGCTCAGATTTCAATCATGCAAAACCTAGAAATTCACCACACATATTACATCACTCATGACATGGTCAGTGACAGTGAACATATATATATATATATGTTTTTTTTTAACACAAAAAATCACAAAGTTTACAGGGATGTAATAGTTACACGCGCCCTCACCATGCATCAATAATTGGACTGCAAATATTACAGTGATATTATCAGTGATTACAAACACATAGAGTACACTGTTTCAAGGGAGAGAAGCAGGGAAACCTAAATCTTTAGGAGCAAGAGCCCTCACACATCCCAACGGATGTCATGCTTCATCATCGGGAATGCTCCTCGTCAGACCGGCGCTGCAATGTCTGATGGGCTCCCCAAGAGGGGGCTCTTTGCCGGAGATCTTTAGTAGTGACTGCCGTAATAGAATATACTGTGGACAATGCCTATCTGCAGACACTAAATAAGCAGGAGAGGGAGAATCTAAAATTGGCTCTAAACCTCAAACACCATCACCAATTTATTCAGCTAATATAAGGTGTAGGCCAAGGTTAAAAACAAGTTGAAAGTGACGGTTGAGGAATCATGCTCAGTCACTTTCTGAAAAAATGGGAGGCCGGAAATTGCAGCAGAACATCTAATCATGTCTAGTGGTCCAGCCAGATCCATTAACGCTTCATCAGGACCTAAATACAATTTCTCCTATAGCGAAAAATACAGACAATAATAAGTCACCCTAGTCAATATACTAAGGAACAGTCACTTACATTAAGCAAACTGTAAAATTTTAGCAAACTAAAAATGAACGTCGCCCTGTAAAACAAGGGATTATTTAGTATATGTCAAAACGAAGTAACAAACTGTTAATTACCCAATTCGTGGCAAACAGTGCAAACAAGTGGAGGCAGTGCTCATTGATAGTGGGAACTGTTTAAAGGTTTACCATCCCCAATTTTGAAATGTGTCTCCTTGGGAAAGCACATGCCTAGGACTGATGCTGTTGCTATCAAGAACAGGAATCATAAATAAAATACATCATCATCACAAAGCTTTATCAGTCTGAAAAGCAAATTATGAACATGAACAAAAGCACTCTACAGCTGTTAAACGTCTGTAAAAAAAGCACACCCAACGCGGTTGTTGCACGGTAATTCCCATTTTAACTAACATAAGTTTCAAAATAAGTAAAGAGATGTGTATCAACCTCTCTATATTGCTTAGTAGGCAAAGGCAGAAAGTACATGTTACCAAGATCCTAGAAGTGCTGCACTAAAAGCATACAATCTGCTCAACTTAGTGATAATACAAGATTTCTTCTTGTAGGGGACATCTGATAAAGAGTGTGAAAAAAGAGTGTTAAAAAAGATCTTAGAAAAATGCCACAACTATAGTAGACTTGTATAAAGTAGCCAGCCGCGGGAGAAATAAAGCGGCCGGCGGTCCTGTAAAAAATTAATGAAAGGTACTCACAAGTCAACAGACGGTCCGCGCTGTTGGACCTACCCTCCAGCAGTGCTCCCGAATCATAAACTCGGAGCACTGTTGGAGCAGCTTCTACACGGTGAAAGTGGAAGTGAAAGAATCTTCTGGCTCGCACGTGTTGAGGACAAATACCATAGAAGACGGAGGGGAAAGGGACCTCTCTCAGTCAGAGTTTCATGGACATGAAAGAAAGACCGGTTGTGCCGATCGCACAGAGAGTCGCGAAGGTAGCCCACATCTAGTTGAAGTGATGTCATAGAAGATGTCTCCAGTGATGTAATATCTGGGGTAATTAGCAGTGCATGGCTAGGGCGCAAATTATAGTTACCTTAGGGCACCAGTTATAGTTACTTGAAATAACTCCAAATAGAACAGCTGAATTTCTTTGTTTTTATGCATGTAAAATCTGAACCTAACTATAACGTCCCTGTAACCTTTGTTTTTTTTAGTGATTTTTTAAAATTCTATTTATCTAACTATAATGTCCCTGTAACCTTTGTTTTTTTTTCAGTAAACTTCTAGGATATTTTTTACCATTAAGTAAGATGCCCACCCCAATGCACTGTGGGGAGTGGGTTGGATGTAGGGCCTGGCAATGCACTTTCCCTCTCCTCCAAGATTGCAGCTCCTTCACTCCCTCCTCCTTGCCATCTATTGTCCAAGCCCATGCCCCTGCTTCCTCATTGCAGTCATGTGTGGCTGTTGTTTTGCCACTGCCCTTCCTGGCTGCCCTAAACAGTTGCTTGCATCCCCATCTACCTCCTCCCTGCCCTCTTTATACCGAATCCATTTACCAGTCCCCTTCCTCCTGCATGGTCTGATGGGCTGCCACTGTCCTTCACTTAGCTTGATATCCTCCTCCTGCCCACTGTTGCTCAAATCTATGTCCCATCATTCCCCTCCTGCTTAGCCTCTGTGTTTAGCTTTCTGGTCCTACCCCCTTTCTCCCTGCCCTCTGATGTCTGTGTGCATGCCCCTGCTCCCACCTTTTTGCCCACTATGTTCATAGACCTGCCACTACTCCTCCTATCTACTCTGAGTGTTCTGTTGAGCTGCCACTGCACCCTCCCACCTGCGTAGCACGGTCAGATGGCTGCCACCTGTCCTTGCAACCTTCACCCTGCCTGTCCGAGTTCCATGCCCCTAGCCCCTCTCACTTGTCCTCCATGGTCCATTTTGCTGCCACTCCCTTCTGCTCCCCATGGTCTGTTTTGCTGCAACTGCTCCTCCTGTTTGCCCTGTGTGGTCTATTGTTAAGCCTGTTCTCCTGCCCTCGTTTATCAGTGTCCAGCACCTACCCCTCCCTTCTGTTCTCCATGGTCCTTTGTGCTTGCCCTGGCCCCCTCCCTCTTGCCTTCCATGACCGTTGTGCTGGAACAAACCCTCCTGCTTGCCATGCGTGACCTTCTGTGCTTCCACAGCCCCTCACACCTTCCCTCTGTTGTCTGTTTGTATGCCATTATAGTCTCACTGTTGCCCTTCATGGTGTGTTGTGCTTCCAGTGCCTATCCCACTTGCCCTCCAGGGTCAGCTTGCTGATCCTGCCCTGCCCCCTTGCCCCTGCCCTCCGTTTTCCATGGGCAGACCCCTATTCCCTCCCTTCAGTCTTGTCTGGTCCATTGTCAAGCCTCTTGCCCTTCATGGTCTGCTATGCTGCAACTGTCCCTCCTGTCTGTCCGGTATGGTTGGCTTGCTGCCCTTGCCTCGTCCTCTCTGCTGTCTGTTGTCCATGTGCATGGCCCTGTCCCTCCCTATTGCTTTCCATGGTCCGTTGTGCTGCACTGCCATCCCACTTGCCCTGTGTGATGTATTGTGCTGCAGCAAACCTTTGACAACTGCCCTGTAAGGTCCGTTTGGTGCTCCTGTCCATCTCCCTCTTGCTCTCTGTTATCCGAATCCATGTTCCTTCTCCATACTGCCTGCCCTCCTTGATTCAATGTATCATAGTTGCCAATATTTTGAACTTGGAAAGAGGGAGATATTTGAAAAAAAAAAAAACAAGGAATTGATTTTCCCCATTGACTTAGACTGAAAAAGAGGAGATAAAATAAAGCCCTTTTGGGTTTAAAAACATTGGGAGTCTCCTACCTGAATCAGGTCTGTTGGCATGTGTGGTTGTACTGCCACTGCTGCTTCCTTCTGCCCTCAATGGCCTGCTATATTGCTACAGCCTCTTTTGCCTGTCCTGCATGATTGGTTCATTTCCCCTGCCCCCTTTCTCCTGCCCACCATGGTCCGTTGTGCTGCCACTGCCCCTCCTGCCTTTCGAGCATGTTTAACTTGTTGCCTATGCACCCTCCTCCTTGCCCTTAATGGACGTCCCATGACCTCTGCCTCCCCACAGTATTCTAATGAACAAGTAGATTACTTACATTCTATATTTATTACCAAAGTGTGGAAAGCCTGACATCATCTTGCTGTAATAAAAAATGTAATACCCAAAGCGTTTCCTTTAGAAATTATACAATTAGTGGTACTTATTCCCAGAGAAATTATTGTTAGTGCTCTAAAAAATTATTTTCTATCTTTATGTTTTTTTATCCAGTTGATCACTTGATAATATGGTACCCTTTGGGGAGTGGATGTGGGGTTACAGCCAGAGCTGTCAACTTTGCAACTCGGGAACCAGGTTTGAGTTTCGGTGTTAGCTTGACATCCCGTGATTCTGGTCAAATCACTTAATCTGGACATGCCCAAAACCAAAATGAATGTGTCCTTGTGTAATGTAAATCATTCTCATGTAAAATGCTCCAATAACATCGAGTCAAGTCTGCACTATATAAAACTGGCAAAGGACAGAAAATTAATTCTATGGCAGGACCGGAGGCTCAGATTATGCTTCTCTTTCTATGCTTTATTTTACACAGCAGTCAATAGGAGAAGATATTATTAAATGAAAACATATCCCAGCATTCCTGGTATACACAACATAACCATAGAGAACACAGAGTATATAAACTGAAGAGGCAAATGAACTTCCTCTTTCTTTGCTGCTTCCGCAGCCAGTTAAGTACATTGCCCTTTTTTTCCTGCTCTGTTATTCTTAAAGTGTGTATTTATTCGCGCTCGCGCGGCTTATTTCGTGGAGTGGGAGCGGGAGTGTGTCGGGTCTTTTGCCCGACTCGGAGCTGGGACTGGGACCGACCAGGCCCGAGCAAGCGCAAGAAGTCGGAGACTGCTAAAGCCCCGCCTCCCAAAGCGCCACGTGTCTTGACCTTCAGCCCAGAGGAGATCATTCACCCCTGCTCCTCAAGCTGGGTCCCACCGCCAGAGGTGGCAGAATACCTCCAAAACCATATCAGAGCGAGTTTCGACAAGGACGTGAGGGCCAGGCTTCGCGCTGAGTGCCCTCGCCCAGACTTGGAGGGTAAGGTCACTGATACACCTGACGTGGACCCTACTATGGTCACCTTCTTAAAGAAATGGGCCTAGACCGTGCTTGGCGCTCTTGCTAAGACAAGCTTCTGGACCTCTCAGGCCCACTAGCAAAAATCTTGGAGATGGCTTACGTAGCCAAGGACTCTCAATCCCCTATCGACCCTGACATCCTGGTAGGGTGGGCTCAGAGAGCCATTTCTCACCTAGGTAATGCCAACGTGGCTTTATCTACTGAAAGGAGACGCTCTATCCTAATGAGAAATGACCCTCAACTCACCGAACTCGCCACCTCTGAAGCAGGCCCTGTGGCCCAGGGCCTCCTTTTCGGGGCCCCCTTCATTAAGGACTTAGCCAAATTTGCGGCGACCTTCAATACGATGGATAAAGCCCAACTGTCGCTCAAAAAGGTCTTCAGCGAGACTCTTTTTCGGAGAGACAGACGTCTGCGGGCCGCTCGTCTGGCCGCCCCTATTATCAAGGCCCCAGATGAGATGCCCTGCCCAGGGGCCGTGGATATTACAAGGATCAGCAATCAGGCTCCACCTTCTATCCATCTAGACCCCGAGGAGGTAGGGGTTGGTACCGCAAGAACTCATATAGAGGTCAGCAAGGAGACACCCAGGATCGCACCAATTCAGGTGAGAATAATCCACCCTTCAGAAGTGATTCTTGGGGGCAGGGTTCAAACTTGTTTAACAGAATGGAAGAAATTGTCCAGGGACCCCTGGGTGTTACAAACCATTCAAGGGTTCAGATTGGAATTTTACCAGACTCCTTATCAACAATCCCCCCCTCCTCTTCCCCATTTTTCTAGACATCATAGACCTGGAGGTTCAAGCGCTCCTCAAGAAAGGTGCTATTTGCCAAACTGTTCCCGATCCCAGGGGATTCCTAAGCCCCATTTTTCTGGTGGACAAAAAAGGAGGAGGATCACGTTTGGTTCTAAATCTCAAGGAGTTCAATGCATGGCTGGTCTACCGTCATTTCAAGATGGAAGTTATCCATCTCCTCAGTGATATACTGCAAGCGGCAGATTGGTTGGTGCGGCTAGACCTAAAGGACGCTTATGTAAGCGTTCCTATTTTCACACCTCACCGACGTTTCCTTCAGTTTCTCTGGCAAGACCAATGCTTCGAGTTTCAGGTACTTCCTTTCGGGCTTTCCTCCGCTCCTTGGTGCTTTACCAAGGTGATGAGACCTGTGGTGGAACCCCTTCGCGCACGAGGTGTGCGCCTGATAGTTTACCTCGACGATCTGATCATTATGAATCAAGACCCTCTTCTCCTTCAAGTCCATTTGTCGTGGACGATACAGCTTCTTCAGTATCGGGGCTTCATAATCAATCAGCCCAAGTCTTGTCTCCGTCCGGCTCAACAGATCGAGTTTCTGGGCTTCAAGATAGACTCTGTGACAGCTCAATTGATCCTTCCTCCTCTGAAAGTGTGCAATATCAAGAGGGAATTGCGCCTTCTCTTGTCCAGACAGAAATTGTCATTGAGGAGTTTAGCCAGGATGTTGGGTCTTTTATCATCCTCGATCCAGGCTATTTTCCCGGGTCCACTACACTACAAGGCCCTACAACGGATCAAGATTTTGCACCTCCAAAAGGGCTTGTCATATACGGATCTAGTTCCCCTGAATCCAGAGGTCCGCTCAGAGATAACCTGGTGGTTAGAGCACATGGAGGCCTGGAATGGACGAGCGATTTTTGGGGCGTCCCCGGATGTTATTCTGGAGTCGGATGCCAGCAGATGGGGCTGGGGAGCCCATTGCGGGGATGTGACCACGGGAGGCCGTTGGTCGGAGGAAGAACTTCACCTCCACATCAACTGTCTGGAACTATTAGCCAGATCCTTTGCAATCCGGAGTGTCTCTCCTCTGAAGACGGATTGTTGCATTCTCTTGAGAATGGACAACATCTCCGTGGTCAGATACGTAAACAAATTGGGGGGCACGAGATCTCACACCTTAGCTCGCATTGCCAGGGACTTCTGGCAATATTGCCTTCAACATCGCATTTCAGTGATTGCAGAGTACCTTCCGGGGGCTCGCAACACAGTGGCGGATTGGAATTCCTTATGCCTTTCCCCCGTTCAGCATGATTCCTTCTGTCCTTTCCCAGGTCCGACGAATGAGAACGGAGATTGTGTTGATAGCCCCTCTTTGGAGGGCTCAAGTCTGGTTCCCTTTAGCACTAGACCTCCTGTGCGACTTCCCTCTCCTAATCCCTCCTCTTCACAACCTTCTCCTGGACCCTCTGGGGTTCACGCATCCCTTGATTGTACAGGGCAAATTACACCTGGTGGCCTGGAGAATTTCAGGCGTCATTGGTTCTTGCCAGGCCTTTCAGAACAGGCTTCCAGTTTTATCCTACAAGCCAGCTTTAATACCCACAAGCGGTATACCTCTGCCTTGAAGCGATGGGTTAATCAGTGTGAGGAACGGGATTCCGATCCCTTTAATGCTGATGTCAGTTTAGTGGTCAACTTTCTGGCTTCACTGGCCGCTGCTGGCCTAGCTTACAGATCGATCAATAATTATAGATCCTCCATTTCAGCAGGTCATTTACCAGTTTTAGGTAAACCTATTGGTGAGCACCTTATCATCTGCAAATTAATGAGGGGCATTCGGTTGTCCAACCCCCCGCGTCCTAGATATTCTTCCCCTTGGGATGTCAACGTAGTTCTTACGTTCATTTCTTCTTGGCCAGACAATAGATTCTTGTCACGCAAACAACTCTCGGCCAAATTAACATTATTATTATGCCTCATTTCATGCAAAAGAGTATCTGACGTCCGTTCCCTTGACCTGGAGGGCAGGATTTTTTCTCCTACGGGAGTTTCCTTTTCTATTTCCAAACGCACCAAGACGGGCACCAATTCAGTGTCTTACCCTTCCTTCCCTCATAACCCCAAGCTATGCGTGGTATGATGTTTAAAGGCATATGAAGAGGCCACAGGGGAATTTCGTACAGACCCCAGGGGTCAATTGTTGATTGCCCTGCAGAAGCCTTTCAAGCCAGTCTCGTCGGCTACCTTAGCCAGATGGATTAGATGGCTTCTCGCTGAAGCAGGGATTAATGTTGCCATGTTTGGTGCTCATTCAGTCCGTGGAGCTATGGCTTCAAAATCCTTTAATTTAGGCATGAGGTTGGAAGACATTATGAGGGCGGCAGACTGGTCTTCGGAATCTACTTTTAAGACCTTCTATCATAAACCCATTCTAGACATTGCGTCAATCGTGGTTGATCAGCTTTGAACTAGCATAATCTGAGCCTCCGGTCCTGCCATAGAATAAACATTTTTCAAGCTTACGCGTTAAGAATTTTCAATTCTATTAAGGACACGGAGGCGAGGATTATCCCCCCCCTAGTCGACAATAAGACCTCTGCTTACGAGTTAAGTATTCTGTTTTCATATTATGTCTCATTGTCTTTCCCTCCCAGTGATGTTATCAGTGCATGTAAAGTTGTGGGCATTAGTTCTATGGCATATACTAGAATTAGTTTGTTCATTTCTTCCCTTCTCAGGTGTCGATCAGAGTTTAAGCTCTTCATTCCTAGGACTCCAACGGATTTGATGTTGCATCATTCCTTATCCCGGAGTTGCTGTGTTTTTCCCTGGATATTTGGATTGTGACCTTTTTGGGTTCGATTTTGATTCACTTCATTGACTTTTACTGACTGAGATTTCGCAAAGAAAGAGGAAGTTCATTTGCCTCTTCGCTTTATATACTGTGTGTTCTCTATGGTTATGTTGTGTATACCAGGAATGCAGGGATATGTTTTCACTTAATAATATCTTCTCCTATTGGCTGCTGTGTAAAATAAAGCATAGAAAGAGAAGCATAATCCTCGCCTCCGTGTCCTTAATAGAATTTTACATTCTTAATGCGTAAGCTTGAAAATGTTTTAGTGTTTTGCAAGTTTTTGCCATTGGGATATAATTGGGCTACATTTGGGTGACATTTGTGCTACAGTTGGGCTCTTTTTTCTTTGGTGGCCATCTTGGGAGATTTATTTGTTGTGAATCACCCTAATTCTATGTCAGGACCGGAGGTGAGGATTATGCATTTCTTTCTTCACTTCTTATTATAACACCCAGTTCAAAGTTCAACAAGAAAAAACATAACCACTACATATCCCATGAGTCCAACACATCTCCATGGTAACCAATATCCAATCCCTTCATGGTTCCGAATGTCCATATACATCAGCCGTTGTCAGAGTCCTTCTTGTTTCTTCACTGCTTGAACGTCAGTTAAGTCACTTTTTCCCTTCTGCCTCATATAGCTATTTTGCCAAATTGTATTGCAATTTGTGTGCTTATTGCCTGATATGTGACACCTGCACACGCCACCATATAACACCAACACACACACACCAACAATCTCTTGTGACAACTACGAGCAGCCACAGACACACTTGATGCAAAGCACACCCCAAAAACATATCACACAGCACACATTGCATAAATAAACACCACACACCTCGCCCAGCACCCAACACGCACACTACCTATCCACCCTACAACCTGTCATGTCAGAAGCACCCATGGTTCACCGAGAATGAGTTGCGGGTCATTGTGGATGAGATCATCAGAGTAGAGCCACAGCTCATGGGAGTCCAGGTACAGCAGACATCAATAGCCCAGAAGACGCAGGTATGGCAGAGGATTGTTGACAGAGTCAACGCAGTTGGCACCTACCCACGCACAAGGGAAGACATCAGGAAGAGGTGGAACATCCTTAGGGGGAAGGTCCATTCCATGAAGTCGAGGCACCAGATCGTCCAGAACAAGACCGGCGTTGGGCCCCCACCTCCTCCCCTTCAGTTGACATCCTGGGAGAAGAAGGTACTGGACATCATGCAACCAGAGGGCCTGGCTGGTATCAGCGGATGGGCTCAACACTGGTAACTCATCAATACCCACTCAAACACCGACCACCCCTGCCCAGCATGGCTCCCCACCACCCACCACTCCCCAACCCACCACAACCCACCCCACTGCACCCGTCACAAACACCCCACCCCACTCCTCTGCATGCCACACCACCCCACTCCCACCATCCCTCCAGGATTGACATCACAAGTGTGAATAATGCAATGCAGTCAGTGGTAGCAGGGCAGACTCCCCGTTGGAACTGTGTGGCCACCTACTAGCTAGATGTGCTTGCCAGCTTATGCCCACAGGATGACTGGACCTGGGGTGTCAGGCCATTGTGATTAGTCCTTGCCAACCACTATGCCAGGGGTGGATCCAGGAACCTTAATCAGCTGGTAGGCACGGCATGTGTAGTGGGGTGTGCAAAGTGATCACAGTGCTACTTGACAATAGCCAAGTAGGCCTGCCAACTAGCCATGCAGGATTCTGTTGGGTGTGCAGTTCTTTACATGCCTGTCTCAACGGCCATGGGTAGTGGGCAGGGACAGTACAGGTGTGGCAGGTATGCCACTACTCATGTACATGTTTGCATCGGTCAGACCATCAGCGGTTGACATGTGCATTGTTGTGGTTTCCCCCATGTTGTTCCCTAGTTGTAGGATGTGGAGAGGTGGGCATAGCATATGGTGGCATGGCATCGGATGCTGATGTTCTACCCTGAGTCACTGTTGTGCTGGCATTGACCGATTGCATCATTTCTCTCTCTCTCCCTCCCTCCCTGTCCTCCTCTGTCTTTGTGTGGATCAGCATCATCTGGTGAAGGAGATGGGGCACCGACGGGTGGGGACGCTGCAACCCACGGGACCCTGGAGGCTGACACCAGTGGAGCCGAGGGGACCAGTGGTACGGTGGGCAAGGGGAGTGCCACAGGGAAGACTGGATCGACCACTACATCTCCATATCCTTCTCCGATGGACGCCCCCTTGTGGTGGCAGACCCATCTGGGACCATCCCAGCACCACCCTTGTTCGCCACCCCCCTTACCAGTACCGCCCTCCCTGTAGCTCCCCACCCAGTTGCCCGTGCCCACTCACCCAAGAGGGTGGGCATCTCCTTCGCCACAGGCACCTCTGCCCCTGCCCCAGTCAGCCCTGCTGCCCTCAATGAGGAGGCTATTGACCTCCTGAGGTCCATCTCTGTGGGGCAGACAACTATCGTGAATGCCGTCCAGTGACTGGCATACCAGATGCAACAGTGCAATGCGTTCCTGGAAGGCATTCACATTGCCTTGTTTCAGACTCTGACCTTCTCGTTGATGGCAGCCAGTGTCCCTTTGTCTTCCGTCCCCCTCCAGCTACCTGTACCCATACCCACATCCCTCTCCCCTCACCCATCCAAGGCACACCTACTGACCCACTTGCATCCACATCAACAGACACAGTACGCAAGGACAGACATAAGCACCACAAACACCACTATCGCCATGCAGACACGCAACAGACACATGCAGACATGACAACATCCACACCCTGCACTGACTCCTCCACCACCTACCCCTCACAGTC
Source organism: Pleurodeles waltl (assembly GCF_031143425.1). Lineage (NCBI taxonomy): Eukaryota > Metazoa > Chordata > Amphibia > Caudata > Salamandridae > Pleurodeles > Pleurodeles waltl. Next base: position 256,379,339 of record NC_090445.1, read on the forward strand.
AGTACACCACTCACACCTGCAGTCAGCACCACATCAGTCACTGATCCAGCCACATGTGCCCTCACTGCCACTGTCAACACATTATCTGACTCCCATCCATGTACCCCATACACCAGTAGTGCAGGCACGATGACTGTCAACACCCAGCATGCAGCACATCCACCCTACTTGCAGACACCACCCCAGCATACACTCACACGTCCCCCTGCTATCTCCCTGCATCTCCTCCCCACCTCCTCCCAGTACATCTAAACACCTGCACTCACCCACCCATCAGTCCCCCAGCACACACATTTCATCCACCCATGCACCTGCACCCAAGGCACCTACACGTACACACCTCACAACCATGCCCACTCCCTCAACTCCCAAACGTCCTTACCTTGACCTCCTTTGTGTCCCCAAAAAAGTTTCCTCTGAGAGTTTTCCCTGTTCCCCACCACTGACCCAGTCCCTGTTTCCCCCAAGTGCCCTGCTACCCTTCCAAAGCCCTGCCTTCTGCCTCCCAGCCCCTGGCCATGCCCTTCCTTCACCTGCCACGTCCATGTCTACTGCTCCTCCTGCCAGACCTAAACCCATTCCCGCTCCCTCCACTTCCAAGGCCAACATCGCTCCCTCCACTCCCAAGGGCAAGCCCACTCGGTCCACTTCCAAGGCCAAGCCCACTCCATCTAGTTCCAAGGCCAAGCCAAAAAGCCCTCCCCTGGCTAAGCCCAAGGACCCCCCCAGCCCAGACCAAAGGACCCCCTCTCCAAGCTCAAAGCCCCCCCCACCCTACCCCTGAGGTGCCTGCATAACCCATTGATGCCCCTGCCCTGTGGAGGCCTGCACTTTGCAGCCAGGAGTCAAGTTGGGGCGTCACCTTGTGCCCAGTGTACTCGGGGCACTGTGGGAATTTTGGACTCCCCCTTAGGCCTGTGTGTTCATTGGTTATTCAAATTTTTACTTTTATAATATATTAGAGGCACTACACCATTGGTGCTGATGGTACCTACCTAGTCCTGGCTTTCTTTCCACATGTATGTGTGGTGGTTTTGGGTATTAGCGTGTATGCATGTCTGTATGACTGTGTTTGTTGGGATGGGTTTTTGTTTGCGTGTGTGTGTGGGCGTGGCGTCCCGTGTCATGTGTGTGTTGTGTGTTGTTCCCTACAGTGTGTGCTCAGCTGGTGTACTTACGGTTGGTATCTTGGTCGCCGTCACTGGTCAAGGAGTTGCATGGTCACGTAGAGTATTGGGAGGAGTTGCAATTTGCATGCCATGGTGCCTACAGACGTGCCTGTGTTCTTGAAGTTAGATGTTCCCTTTTATATTGTTAGTTTCCGCCAGGCTTTTGGTGACAGTGGGTCCACCCCGGAAATCCTGGTGGTGTGCAACCTCACAATGTGGTTGTGGGATAATGCCTGACCGCTGGCCTGAAGATGGCTGCCACCTGCTGAGCCCGCTATCCACTGTGGCAGTATGAACAGTAACTTGGCAATGTTCGACAGGGGTCTTCACAGTACTTGTGATATGGAGGTCTTTAAACGGCGGGCTTGCGGCAGTGCATCCGCCAACTCCACTACGGCGATATGCTTACCACCATACCCGTAATGAGGGCCTATGACATTTCTGGGTTTTCTCATAGATTCCAATACGGCCTTGCTCAGTCTTCCAGCCCCGTACGTGGCCAAGATCAAGAAGGAACTGGGAAAGGTTATGAGAAGGGACAGGATTTCCCTCAGGTGGATGGCCAGAATTGTGGCACCCCTGTCATCCTCAATACAGGCCATCTTCCCGGGTCCCCTACATTACAGGGCACTACAGTGCCTCAAGGCACAGCATCTCAGACATGGAGTGGCTTACTCTAAACTGAGATCCCTCTCCCAGGAGGCAAGGACAGAGCTCCAATGGAGTCTGGATCACTTGGAGGCTTGGAACGGCAGAGCGATCTTTGGGTCCTTGCCAGATCTGATCGAGTCAGATGACAGCCGTCAGGGTTGGGGGGCCAGTTGTGGAGAAATTTCGATGGGAGGCCCATGGACTCAGCAGGAGCTCAATCTCCATATCAATTGCTTGGAGCTCCTTGTGAGGTCGTCCGCGATCAGGTCTCTGACACAAGACAAGGTATCTTGTTGCATCCTCTTGAGCATGAACAATGAGTCCGCAGTCCAGTATATAAACCGTCTGGGTGGCACTCGCTCAAGAGCCTTGGTGGAGCTAGCAAAGGACTTTTGGCACTATTGCCTCCAACTTCAAATCCCGGTGAGGGCCGAATACCTTCCAGGTTCCCAGAATGCTCTACTGGACTGGTACTTCAAATTTTATGGAGGATATCAGCGACTGGCGACTGGACAGAAACATCTTTTTGGCAATCATGGATCGCTGGGGACCGTGCTCAGTGGATCTCTTTGTGTCCAGACTGAACACCCAACTGCTGAGGTACTTCAGCTAGCGACCGGACCCGGGGGCATCATCAGTGGATGCGTTCTTGCAGGATTGGAGGAAGGATCAGGTTTACGCATTTCCCCTCTTCCTGATGATACAAAAAGTGTCCGCTCAAGTACGTCGTTAGAGGGCATTGGAAGTGTTGCTAACCCCGTGGGGGAGGCCACAAGCTTGGTTTCCAACTCTGCTGGAGCTCTCTCATGACTTCCCGCTCCTTATTCTGTCTTTTCCGCAGATACTCTTGGACCCTGGGTGTTAGCCTCACCCCATGGTTCTCCATGGTCATCTCAGTCTCATGGCATGGAGAATTTCGGGACTCATTGGGAAGACAATAGACTTTCAAGAGAGGCTGTGAGGTTCATCCGCCAGCCCTGGACACCTGGCACACATAAGAGATATATATCAGCTTGGAGTGAGGAGAGACATCTCAATCCCAGGGGGGCCCAAATAACAGATATCATAAACTTCCTTGCAGACTTGGCTGAGTCTGGGCTATCTTACTGCTCGGTCAACTTCTTTAGATCGGCAATCTCGGCGGGTCATCCCCCGCTTCACAATGTCTAGGTGGGGAACATCCCTGTGTTTGCAAGATACTAAAGGGCATCAGGATCTCTATGCCCCTGGAACCTTGATATTCAGAGCTTTGGGATGTCAATGAGGTGTTATGCGTCCTGTCTTCTTGGCAGGACAATCAGTACCTTTCAAGGCAAGAATTGTTGGCAAAATTAGCTATGTTGCTTTGCCTCATATCTTGCAAAAGAGTATCTGATGTGAGAGCCCTGGGCATATCGGCTTGGACCTTCTCACCTGAATGGGTAACCATGATTGTATCCCAAAAAAACAAATGCAGTACCAGGTCGGTAACCTATCCTGCCTTTGAGAATGCTCCTAAGCTCTGCGTTGTCAGATGCCTTAAGGCATACGAGGAAATGACAGCTGAATATCATCTCTCAGGGGAGAGACTATTGTTCATTTCTGTAAAGAAACCCTTTAAAGCAGTAACCTCCGCATCTTTAGCAAGGTGGGTAAAATGGATTATGATGGAAGCAGGTATCAATGTGAGAACATTCGGGGCACACTCCATTACAGGTGCCATGGCCTCCGAGACCATCCAGGTAGGTGGTCGATTGGAGGACATCATGAATGTGGATGACTGGTCATCAGAATCCACTTTCAAAAGGTTCTATTTTAAACCTATTCACGAGGCAACATCGCTGGTGGTAAGTTAGCTTTAAACATGCATAATCCTCGCCTCCGGTCCTGACATAGAATCAGAAATTTCCTAGCTATCAAGAAGGAAAGTTTCAATTCTATTAAGAACACGGAGGCGAGGATTATCCCACCCGACACAGTGCTTGTGTCTCCTGCCCTATTGGTTACCGGAGCCAGGATCATTGCAGAGGTGGTATTTAGGTTTTAAAACATGCTATTTAAGCAGTAAATTGATTATGTACATATTGAATGTTTTTCTAATGTTTGATTGCTTCAAGACTGGAAGGGGTTTGCTGGACTAGGGCATGTGATGCTGAAGGGTTGTTTTTATTTTGCTGAATTGGAATAGTGGTTAATTTTTCTCACGTATGTTACATTATTTTCATAGGAAATTATGCAACTTGAGGATGCCTTAACTTTCGATTGCAGTGAAGTCGAGGAAGGACTATGACAATGGATCATATATATGGACGTTTGGAACAAGAAGGGATTGGATATTGTTTACCATGGAGATGTGTTGGAAATATGGGATATGTAGTGCTTATGTTTTTTCTTTTTTGAACTTTGAGCTGGCTGTTATAATAAATAGTGAAGAAAGATATGCACAGTCCTCGCCTCCATGTCCATAATAGAATTTTTAACTTTCCTTCTCGATAGCTGGGACATTTCTCATTTCCTCATTTACTGCAGTATCCTCAGTAGGAAATGCTTTCAGTTTTTTCCTTCCATTCCATCATGATGGCGTTCAGATGCGCCACACTTTTGGCATGAATTCAGAATGTTACCACTCTAGTTGCTCATTAGAACACTCCAGTAAGCTGATGATCACTGTGAAGTAGTTAACTGACATTCTGCTGCTGGTGTTGAAAGTGCATGTTGGACACTGCATGTCAGAATGTTTTAATGAAATAAAAGAAGAGGATATTTGAGAACTCACTTAAACATGTCCTATTTTTCCTTTCTACAGCACTAAGCATAATTCCTATGACAAAATGAACCCCCTCATTTTGTTCCTTTCTAAATTAAATGTTTTAAGTTTTACCAGTTTGATTCAATCAAGATGGCTTCAGGTGTGCCACACTTTTGTCATAAGTAAATCTGTTAGCACTCTAGTTGTTCTTTAGTACACTCTGGGAGGCTGCAGTAGACCACAAGGAATCAACTGACAGGCTGCTCCTGTTGGAAGTACATGTGTTTCAAAGAATGTCAGACTTCATTCTCAAATGGCTGAAAAAGATAGTGTGAATTAACTGAAAATGTGCTTTCACTTTAGCTTCTAGATCACCTACCATAACCCCTATGGGAAAATCATGAGAAACAGTTTTCTCTCAAAATGATTCATGAAATTCCAGCAGAAGGCTTTTTTTCACAGGGTAAAATCACCTTAAAACAACCGCAATTCCTAAAGTTAGTACTGTACCATAAACAAATGATTGATATTGTAACTAAAATCTGTTATCACCCTTTATATGTTCTCCTTTTTGTGATCCTCAAAACCTGCCGTTCACTACAATTCCTTTCACTGGGGTGCTATCATGTATGTTGGTCCAAAGATGGCTGAAAGCACTTCCTGGCTGAAGAGCTGACAGCCAATCAGAATTCACCATGAGATCTGTGCTCAGGCTTCGCCCAGATATCTATATTTCTTTTTCATTTAAGAATTTCAAAACTACTGAATGGAATTACACCAAACAACAACAAAAAATGATCTGCGCACCGAGGTGTGGCTTCCTGCCAAACTTGGTGTAAGTCTGTTTAGCTGTTCGGGCTGTACTCCCTATGGGAAAATGCATGGGGAAAAGGTGTTTTCGGAAGCCTCCTTTTTCTCGGCCCCCACTTGACAGGTCACCCCGAAACTTTCAACGCAGCAGCTGAACTGACTATTGTATTAGTTTTGAACATTTCATGAAGATTCGCCAAACAGTGCACACTTATTGGCAAACAACAAATGCTTTTCCTATGGAAACTAGGTCCTAACTATAACTACCTCCTACTATATATGGTCTCAAACAGTTTCTATAGCAAGAGCTACTTCTGATCAGTGAAGCTGATCATTGTGAGCTACTGAAGGCTAAACATCTTGCACATTGTTATTTATTATTATATCATATATTGTTTTATATCTGTCTATCTATATATATATATCTATATATATATATATATATAGATATATATATATACACACATATATAGGGTTTAGGGATAGATAAGGGTATTTGGTTTGGGTGGTATAGGTATTTTTAGGGTTTAGTGTGGGCAAGGCCATTTGGGTAGTAAGTGTGTTTTAGAATGGGTAAGCGTATTTGGGTTGTATAGGTATTTTTAGCATTTAGAGTGGGTAAGGGTATTTGACTTGTAAGGCTATTTGTAGGGATTAGGGTGGGTAAGGGTATTAAGGCTATTTTTAGGGCTTAGGGTGGGTAAGGGCATTTGGGTTGTAAGGGTATTTTTGGTATTTAGGGTGGATGTGGGCATTTGGGTGGTGAGGTGTTTTTAGGGTTTAGGAGTGGGTAAGGGTATTTGGGGTGTAAAGGTGTTTTAGGGTTAGGGGGTGGGTAAGGATATTTGAGTGATAAGGGTGTTTTAGGGTTTAGGGTGTGAAAGGGTATTTGGGTGGTAAGGGAGGACTTGTAGGTGGCCGTGCTACCTTGATGAGGTTTGGGACCCCAAGCAAGCCATATTCTGGGCTCTCGGTTTGGAACAAGTTTAAATCTTTTTTTTCATTTTCAGCTATTGCAAGCCCTCATTATGATATTGTATTACACATAAAAACAAGGGCACCCATAAACATCCGAAGGGTTAAGCTGCCCAGCATCTGCCTGCAAAATAATACCAAGAGAAAGTTTGAACAAGCAATCATAAATCCATTGTTTTTTTAACATTGTTTTTCTGTCTTGCTACAGTATTACTTTACATGGAATTTATTGTGTAACCAACCTGTTCCTCTTATTTTGGAAAAGACACAGTAAGAGTGATTTTATGGTTGTTTAGTGTGTTAGTTCACAGTACCTATGCACATTACACTTAGAATTACTGCATTATTTTACACGTATGCTCTGTTGCAGCCGAAGTACTAGGTGTGAAGGGGAATTAATTGTGATTACGTATACGTGTAAAATAATGCAGTAATTCTAAGTGTAATGTGCATAGGTACTTCACACCTAGTACTTCGGCTGCAACAGAGCACTGCTCCAATGATTTTCACCATTCCATGAGATGAAATATAATTTTCTCCTTAATTCTCTGTTTTTGCCTTGTCTTCTTCCTCTATTCGCACACTTCTCTTGCTAGGCAGTGTTGGAGTGGAATAATTCAACACTACAACAAAAACTCCAAACTGCATGAAGTTTCAAAGCTTTATAACATACTAAAATCAATGTCACATAAATGGTGCCTAAAACTAAGTTATAAACATGCATGAAAACCATAGGCTGACCAAAGCATCTGAAAAATTTAACTTACTAACATCAATACAGTTAGACACTCCAAAGGAATAATGTAGCTTATCAACAATACAATATGCACATCATTATTAGAGTTCAAAGCAGATGATGGTAACATCAGTAAATCTTCAAAATACAGAATGTAATAATCAACTCAGAGCTGGGCATTCTTAACACTAACCAGAATTGTGATTTGCATGTGTGGGAATAGACTAATACATATGGACCAAAGCAAAAATAAAAGAAGACGAAAATAATTTGGAAAACATCTAACTAGGGTAACTAACTATACAAATATGCTGGTGTAAGTTACTAAGCTAAAAAGGAAACAAGAAACCACATTTAGTGATACCTCTCCTCATGGGACAGCAGACAGCGTTGATTTGATCAGTTAATAGCAGCATCAGGATGGTGCAGAACACGAACTGCACATAAAACAAATCAGGAGTTCAAAATAAGTTGTACTTATTAGTACTGAACCACATAACAGAATAGGGCAGTTAAAACTATGATGAGAAAACTCATCTGAAAACTTAGAGAAGAGAATGTGATGGCAGACTTAAGCAAGCATAGAATTTATTTTCAGAAGGTCTGGCGATGAACTGACTTCAGTTCCAAATTTCTTCACTAATTAAAATAACCAAAATCCATTTGCTTGGTCCATCGGGTGGGCACATACTGGGCATTGATTTCAGCATCCATTTACTGTAGATGACACCACCAAGTTTGTAACTTTATGAAATTCTCTCAGCAATAGTCCATTGTTTCTACTATGACTTCATTTTGTTCCTACAAAATATTACATTTTCTAATAATGTGTTACTAACAGGTCCTTTCCCATGGCACACAATAAACTAAGTTAATATTCTTTCACATAAGCTTCACGAATCTTCCTGTGCGATTCAGCAGCTAAAATAAATATTGTTACATTAACTAAACTTGAAACATGCTCTTCTCTTGGAATACAATAGAACATTCAACTTACATTTGCTGCCTGAGAAAAATGGAAAGTAAGCAAAAACATGTTCCATTGCTGCTTGCAAAATTAACTTTCCGGCCTAGTCAAGTTAGGAAAGCCTAATGCACATTAATACAATGAATACAGTAACATAACTACAGCACTTTTAATTCAAATCAAATACGCAAAGCAAATTATTTTATTGAACATCATTCATGTTATGTCAAAGCAATTTTAAACATGTACTTATTTTTCTAAACACAATTCATAATGAAATCAATCTGTTTACTCAAAATACATTTTATTTCTACTGTTTCTACCTAGAAATAATACTCTCATGTTAACATTCATTGTTTATTCACACATTTATAAATGCAAAATATTTTCATGTAAAATGGGGTGTCAGCAATACGAAAGGTAGGTGCAAATGTCCACCACAATTTAAACTGTGCTCGTTTTAATTTCTACCTTATTTTTCTCTTAGCCCTTTAAAACTGCACATTTATTATTTGCCACATGCTACGTATATGCAATGTAATTTATTAATAAAACTTGATCTCTCTCGGCAGTGATATCCTACTCTTCTGAGTAACAAATGGTAGTTGGCAGGAGATAGGTGAAGAAGAAAAAGGGGTTAAAGAGACAGACATAGTGAGAAGAGGTGTAGTAGTCATATGGACGGTAGAGACAGAGATTAGGTAAAGAGAGAGATGAAATGGGGATAGCTGTAAGTTAAAGTTCAATAAGGAGAGGTAGCTAGAAAAAACCCACAGAGAAATAGAAAGAAGCGTTAGGCTAACAAAGAGAGAGAGAGCCATAAGTAAGGTTGCAGAGTGTGGTTTAGAGAGAGCTCGATATAGTATATGTAAAGGTAGACAGAGGGAGATGGGTGCAATGAGGAAGAGAGAGAGAGAAGCAAAATGCAAGAAAGCATACACCGAGAGGTCAGATAAGGAAAGTATGAAGGCATAGGCAGAGAGGGTAGAAAGCCAGGTGTAGAGATATGAGAGAGATGAAGTAGAGAAAGAGGTATTTTGAGACGTGAGGTTGATGCAGACATAGAGGGAGAAATGTGTGCCAGAGAGGTGAGGTAGAGAGATGTATAACGGGAAAGGTATACAAAAAGAGGTGCTGTAAAGACGATGAACTGATATTCAGGTAGTGCGGAAAGTGATGAGATATAGAGAGATAGAGAGGTTAGATAAAAGCAGAAATGAGGTTGAGAGAGAGATGAATTACCTGAAATACCGGGAGGTGAGAGGTAAACAACATTAAGGTGCAGGGAAAAGGTAAAGAGAGAGTTGAGGTAAAGATAATGGTAGAGACACAGTGATGTACAGGTAGGCAAAGAAAGTAGTAGATAGAGAGGGCATGAGAGAGATGGTATAGAGAGCTCATTTTGAAATATATGCGTAGATAGAGGTGAGATAGAGATCTGAGAAAGAGAGACATGGGGTGGGTACATTGAGATCCAGAGACAGCTAGAGAGGGAGAGATAAAGAAAGGGGAGTGAGGCAGAATAGATTAAATAAAGTAAGAAAATAGATTAGAGACACTGAAATATATTTTTTTATTTCATTTCCACAAACTAACTGAGAAGAGGAGGTTTAAAGGTCAGCAATCTTGTCATGAGCATTGAGTTTCAGTGAAGCAGACATGGCCAGCTGTCAATTTAATAAATTAATCTGTTATTTAAGCTCAATTTGCAGTGGCAGGCCCTCTGAATGCATGCCCGAATCACTTCAGCACAGCAGTCTCAACACTACGATCTTACTTGCTCTACTCAATAATTGCCTTGCATTAGCATAAGGAATTTTCTGTGCACTGACAGTGGTATATTTACACCACTGACCTGGGAAGCAAACATTAGAAATTTATCAAAAACCATACCTAGATTTACTTTGTGAGATGTTTGTTGTCCCCTGACACCTTTAGTATTAGGTTCTCAATTTTAGCTCCATTTAAACAAACAGTATTTTCATTTCACCAGTTTAGTGTGTCGCTGAGGCATTCAATGATGTCTGTTTGGCCGACAAAATAGTTGTTTAATCCGATGTTGATTTGCTAACCATCATCATGTATTTGGCAAAGTACTTCATAATAGGGCCTAATATATTTGCTTGCTGCACTTTCTAATTATTGAATAGCAGCTCCAAGAGGAAGAACCATTGAGGGGTGCTGTTGGACATGTCAGCCCCTAACTTTTTGCCTCCCATCATCCATTTTGTTGCACTTATGTTCAATTCTTGCCCACTTCGTCTTCTCTAGGGCCAACTTCTCTGACTTCAAAGCTATGAGGGCTACCTGGGCCTCAAGTTCCCTTTCCTTGAGGCCCAGTTCTGCTTCTTCTTGGTCTGATACCACAGAACCTCCCCTCCCACTAGTTGTGTATGGGGCTCTGGCTGCTAAGATCACAGTGAGGCAATCATCCTCCTCCTCCTGGAAGTTGGAGAGGACATCCTCCCTCTCACTTCCTGCCTCTGAAGCTTCCTCTTTCTCTTTCTGCCTTCAACCCAGGCTTCAAGAGACGGAGCCATCACAGCCTTCCTAAGGTTGTTAGTAGCAGGTAATCCCTTCTTTCTACACAACACCCTAAGATTGGCTGCAGTTAGTATGGGTAGGCTAGCCAGATCAAGCTCCATGGTTTCCCTTAAGTTTTGTGTCACTTAAAAAAACTTTGGCACCAATTGATCAGAACAATTTAGAAAAATCAAAAATGAAGTAATTAAAAAATTAGTCCAAGTTTGAAAAATCCAAAATACTTTTGCTCTATTTCAATTTAGACGATTTTTAACTTATTTCAACTTAAAACTGTAATGTGATATTAAACACAAGTTCAGTTAGGTCTCAATAAATTAAACCCGGATCAACCCTTGGTAGCTTGGCAACGAGTGACAAGGCTTAACTTAGGAGATATGTGTAAATCATTTGAAAATCACAAAACAGCAAATAAGTAAGACACAAAACACAATAAAATTCCAACACCAATTTATATAAGTAGATTATATTTTTCTCTTTAAAATGACCCCAAACCTATTAAAATCGGATTAGGGGAACCAGAGATATGAATTTCTAAAGAATTAATCCTTTTAGGGCTTTGAAACGAATAGTGCGAATCTGGTCTTCTGGTCGCACCTCGACTGGGGAAAAGTGAAAGTTTGAGGCCGACTACAATGGAGCCCTGCTTGGCTACAGCTCACGGGAGGCCTCGTCAAAAGTCGACCTTTGGACTTAGTCGTTTTCTTGAAGATTTTCTTCAGCGGGACCAAGTCGTCAGTCCAATCCGACCTCCTAGAACTCGGATACGGGTCACAGTAGCCCCCGGTGACGATTTTTACCTTCGGACTTAGTTGTTTTTTCAAGATGAAAATCCTTCGACGGGGGCAAACCCGAATCTTGATCCGACGTCCCTGGAGCCCTCTACGGATACACTGCCTGGGAGGTCCCGGTCAACTTCCTACGTTTGGACTCTGTCACTTTTTCAGAGATTTTCTTCACCGTGATGAATCTACAAGTCAGGCTGGGTCGCGGTTGAGGCGAGCTAGCTAGAGTTGCCGCGGCAGGTCGGTCCCTTTATGGAGCTTTTTTCCAAAAGTTCTCCAAGCTTCTCCAAACTTCTGGATCTTCTTCCAGATGTTCCTTTGAGGTTCTTTTGAGGTCCACAGATCACCCCAGGGTTCCAGAAGCTCTTAGATGCTCCTTGAGGGTGCGGATTACAACTCCCAGAATGCACCTTGCGCAAACTCCTTTTTGGCCACTGTACAGTGGTCAGCTGGTCAGTTTCTTCAGGAGTTGGCGCAGAGGACTCTGGATAGCAATTTTATCACCTGTAGCAAACAGGGAGTCCCTCCTTTAACCAGTTAAAGCCAGGCAAAGTCCTTCTTGTGGTGAAGCCCAAGTGTGCAGCTGGTGCAGTCCTCCAGAGTGCAGTGTCGAGGTGCCGGTCAGGTGTCCAGCAGGGCAGTCCTTCTTCTTCGGTAGTTCTTCCTTGATGGAATCTGGTAGGGATCTGAGGTGTGAGTGCAGGTCTTCCAGTTTTATCCTTGCTCCTGGGTGGAAAAACAGGGGGGTCCCGGTTCTCCATTCAGATGCAGGGCCCTTCCCCCTGTGATGACCACTTCCTGGTGTTGCGTAGGCTCTCATTATTCTAATGAGACTACTGGATTTTGGGCGGCAGAATCGCCTGCAGTGTGGGAGACTGAGTCTGACCCACTACAGGTGATACATGTTGCTCCAATCCGGGTTTTGCTCCGGCTAACTAGCAGTGCCTCATCTCCACCCAATGGCAGGGATGATTGGGCAGCCGAGCGCATGACATAATTGATTTCTCAGGGAAACCGTGGTCGCTCAGGTCTCATCCGTTTCTCTCAGTTACATTAGTCTCACATACATGACAAGCAGAGGCAGAATATGTTTCAATAATATTTTAATGAAGTGACTGTATCTTAGATAGCAAAGCATGGGCTGCAACAACCAGGACGATGCAACATAACAAGATTAAAATTGTGACAAGGAGAGTAAATCATTGAAATAAAGCTACCATGTTCTCACTAGAATCAATAGACTAATTCCTGTCTAGGCTATAATAGAGCACAGCGTGTTAAGCTCTAATTCTGCCTTTCACGTTCCCCTGGGAAGACATCATCCCCCATACCTGAGCAAAGGCCTGAAGTCGGCATAAGTAGTTGTAGCGAAGCATTCAGCATACAGTCATGGTTCTCTGGCTGGAATCTCTCTCTAACATGTAAGGGAGAGGGAAGTTTTTTTATAATAAAACAGCTGATGTTCTAAGAAAACGTCTCTACATAAGGATGTGTGTTTTCTATGAATGTCAGAGACAAAACTTTATACCACGTTCACCGGCAACCTATCTTTCTGCAGCCTTGGAAGAAGCACAGAGAGAGCAAGAATGTCTTGTTTGAGAACAGAGTGCTGGCCGAGGCAAAAACAGCTAGATAGAGAGAAAATAAAACAAGACCGTAAAAGTGGCTACTGTAACAATAATAAAGTGAAGCCGAATAAAATATATCTAGGTTAAAGTGCACGGCTGCAGGCCTAGTATGTTAAAATAACGTGTATGAAGCTATAACTAAAATGGCTACACAACACTGGGAAGTGTGCCAAATATCAATCCAAGGGAGCAACAATCCTCAAAAATCCATCATGGCTGAAACGGATTTTTGGAGGTTACATCTTGCTGAGCCCACCTACTGGTGTGGCTAAAACTCTTAAACACACCCTTCTCCTGCCCTCTCCTAATCTAATCAGGGGGGCACCTAATTGTCTGGGTTTGCAGGATGTGAGGGAGGTGCAGCCTAAACCAAATGTCCTTCCCTGCCTTTGAAGACCAGTTTGGCAGCCTCCCACTTCCGGCTTCTCCATCAGCTGAGGGAAGTACTCCTCCCCCACGCACAATCCATTGTGCTGAGCCCATGCTACTTCACACCTCATGAAGGCAGCCTGGCTAGGCTGCCAGGGGCTGGGCAATCAGAGCAAAGCACTACAGAGCTGAATTTGCCAATTTTTAGGTACATTTTAAAACTCTTTACGTGAACACGGTATATTAAATCCAACAATTGTAATTTGTGGGATTTATTATAACAATTAATTTGGTACCAAACTTTAGGTATCTGTCACTTAAGGAGACTTTATAAATTAAAATAAAGTCTCCCCATTCTATGTTATGGAGGCCATTCACTACAATGAGGGAAAACCGAATTTGGCTGTTTTACTTCACCAGGGCTTATAAAACTATTTTTATAAGGTCACTGCTTATAGTTACATGGCACCCCACCCTAGAGGCACATAGGGCACATCTTAAGGGTGACGTATATTTAAAATAAGGTAGTTTAAGACTTTGGAACTACGTTTAATTCCAAAGTCGAATTTGCTTGTAACTTTAATTTAAAAGCAGCCAGCAAGGCAAGCCTGCCTTTCAAATGACACTGGGCACCTCAGCAGTGAACATATGGGTGCACCACCTATGCTGGAGTCCCTAAACCTACATGCCCTACCATATACCAGGGACTTATAGGTAGGTTGACTTAGCCAATTATAATTAGCTTAATTTGCATACTCATTTTATACACGAGCACAGGCCCTGGGACTGGTTAGCAGTACCCAGGGCACTATCAGAGTCAGGAAAAGACCAGCAAAAAGTGAAAAATGGGGGCAAAAAGTCATGGGGGCTCCACAATCAGCCCTGTTTTCTCACAATTGGCTTATCCACAATTGGTATGTTTAATTTACTTATAAAGTGCACTATATGGGCCCAGGGCCTGTCAATTAAATGGTACTGGTAGGTCTGCAGTACGGATTATGCAACCCACTGAAGTAGCCCTTTCAACATTGCAGATCCTGTGTGTACAGTTCATGCTGCCATTTTGACCTTGCAAAATAAATCTGTTGCCAGGTCTAAACCTTCCCTTTTTTTGCACATACGGCACCTCTATGATAGGCCCTGAACAGTCCAAAGGGCAGGATGCAGTGTATCTAAAAGATAGGATATGTGTTGTTAGCTTTTACATGTCCTGGTAGTGAAAAACACTTACAATTTATTTTCACTACTGCAAGGCCTATCCCTCCCACAGGATAACATTGGAGTTGCCTTATTATATCTATTACGTGTAGACTCCAAATGGGAAGAGATGATCCCTTTATTTTGGTACCTCTGGAATCACAATTTAAATTCCTAACTTATAGTGAAGCTGGATATTGAATTGCAATTCTGAAAATGACACTTTGAGAAAGTTGGTATTGTCTTGCTTTAGCCATTTGGTGCCTGCAGCCTGTCTCTGGTCACATGCCTGGGTGTAGCTGGCAGTTGAGCTTTGTGTATTCTTCCTTGATGGAAACACACAATAGAGATCTTAGGTGTGCCTAGAAGTGCCATCACAGACAGGGTGGGAGGAAGGAGATTGACACTGCCTCACCTACACCTGAATAGACTGTGTCCTGTCAACACACAAAGGACTTAATGACCCTGCATTGTCACTCCAGTGAGTTTCGAGTCAGGGCAGGGGAGGAAGCGGATTTCTTACACTTCAAAATCACTGTCTAGAAGATTCTCCTGCCTTCCAAAATCAGGCCACTAAAGTTTAAATATTAGACCTCAGACACCACCACTTCAGTACATTTCTAGTCCTAATATGCCAGGAAGAAGAACTGTTGTGCTGCTAAAGGCCTCCCACTCTGCTGGACTGCAGTTTTGATAGACTCCCGTTTGCTGTGCTGACCTGTGCCTGCTGTTCTCTTGCCTGTGAGTGAGAAGGACTGGACCTGTATCTCTCCAACCCAGAACTTAGAGTGACTCCAAGGGCTAGTTGGCTGGCCTCCTGATCTGAAGTCTCAGGGACACAAAAGACTTTCAATCACCTGACTTCAGTGCCTAGACTTTGCTTTCTGTGAGTCTACCCTGCCAAGTGGTGCCACCCCAGTCCTATGCCCTTGGAAGTGGGCCTAATGTACTTGCTCTATTGGAATAGACACAGTCTCTACTGTGAGAGCAGAACTGATGCATCACTGCTGCTGTGAGGAACAGAACTGGCGCGTCACCGCAACTTTGTGGTTCAGAACCTGTTGTGTTGGTTCTTATTATCCTAATGAGACTGCTGGATTCGGGCGGCAGAATCATCTGTACTGTGGGAAACTGAGTCTGAACCTGCACCAAGTGATGCCTGTTGGCCTAATACGGGTCTGTTCCGGCTAACTAGCAGTACCTCATCTCCACCCAAGAGCAGGGATGATTAAGCAACTCCTCAGGGGAATCGTGGTCACTCAGATCTCATCTGTTTCTCTCAGTTACATTAGTCTCACGTATGCAAGGACAATCAGAGGTAGAGTATAGTTCAATAAAGTTTTATTGAAGTAACTGCATCTTTGATAATAAAGCATGTATTGCAATAACTAGGACGATGAAGGATAATAAGATTAGGATTGTGACGAGAGTAAAACACAAAAATAACGCTACCATTTTGTCACTAAGGTTTATAGAGGTAGTTTCTACCTAGACTATGTTAGAGCACAGCAGGTTAAGCTCTAATTCTACCCTTCAGGTTTCCCCTGGGAAGACATCATCCCTCAGACCTGAGCAAGAGGCCTGTAGTCTACTTAAGAAGCTGCATCAAAGCAATCAGCAATCAACATACAGTCGTTGTCATCTGGCTGGAATCTCCCTCTAACTTACATGGGTCAAAGTTGTGTTTTTTTAATAAAACAGCTGATGTTCCAAGAAAGGATCCCCACGTAAGAGTGTGTTTGTTTCTGTGAACATTGGAGACAAAGCGTACCACTTTTGCCGGCAACCTATCTTACTGCAGCCTTGAGTGAAAGAAATGTCTTGTTTAAGAACGCAGTGCTGAGCTAAGCGAAGAACAGCTAGATAGAGAAAATAAAACAAGACCGCAAGTGTGGTTATTGTTAAAATAATATAACAAAGGTAAAATAAAACATCTAGGTTAAAGTGCACAGCGGCAGGCCTAATTTGCTAGAATAACGTGTATTGAACTATAGCTAAGATGGCTACACAACACCCTCCCCTTGGCGGTTCAAAGGTGGTTCAAAGCCTAATTATATATACATGGAAGCTACTAAAATTCATCCTAAGGCATTTATATGGGAATGTCAATGATGACAAGTTAAAAAGACACTTGACCATGTTTTAACAGGACAATTAGAAATTTGAAATGTGGCATCAAGAAAAAGCCAAATTTTTAAAGTCAGAGTCATTACTAAAATCGCCAATTGAATCCGGGATAACTGAAGATAGGAAATCTTCCACTTTAGCAGGTGGTAAAGTAGGAAGTTCATCGCCAAGGAAAACCAAGGAGCATTTGTGTTCCAAAGCCTGAGCTCCAGCCGAGGCACCAGTATTCCGTGGTGTGCCCAACAGTGAGTCTACAGCTGCTTCATCCACAAAGGGCAACTCATAGACAGTTTCCCATAGCAAACGCACCCCTAACACGCATGTCTGGTAATAAGCTCTCAGCGAGAACATAAACAGATCAGCATCCAATGAAAGCAAGCGCTGCGTAGAAAACTAACTTTCAGTGCACATTCAAAAGGGCACCAGAGGCACTGAAACACGGGCTGCACACAATGCAAAACCGGTCTGAATGACAGAGACCAGTCACACTCCAATCGATCCAGGAGCAGTGCTCCAAACTACTGCATAATGCACTCAAGACACAGCTGTGCTGGTGAAAGCACTTTCAGTCCTCCTTGTTGTAACGGGACAGCCATTGCACATAAAAAGTAACAATAGCAAGATGCCACCTATTATAGCCAAAGTTATTGGAATTCTCCTGAAAATACTGGAAATTATTGAGTGGATGGTTGAAGGTATTAAGCCAAATATAGAGGAGAAGGTGTGAACGAAACCAGAACCAACAGCCTTAAAGAAATTTGCGATTCCAGTAGTCCTGGACGCACTAAATATATTCGTCCCAGGAGTTCACCAAAGTATCTTGGAAAGTTAGTATTTAAAAGGGACTGTATCTCTGCGGATGATCTTGCAACCAGAAGCGCATAGGTCTCTCGTGCAGATGTAAGCGCCACATGTTTATGAAACAATAAAGCCTTGAGTCTGCTCAACCTGTC
Source organism: Pleurodeles waltl (assembly GCF_031143425.1). Lineage (NCBI taxonomy): Eukaryota > Metazoa > Chordata > Amphibia > Caudata > Salamandridae > Pleurodeles > Pleurodeles waltl. The sequence continues at coordinate 256,396,975 of NC_090445.1, forward strand.
AAAATTCACATTTGAAGTAGCAATATGGGCCCAATCTCAGCTACTTCCCTCTGTCGTATAGGAGGTAAATGTACATTCCTGCAGCATGTTTTTTCAGTTTTGGAGACTGAAACAACATAAACTATTCTGGCTCGCATCCTACCACAGCTCTCACTATTAAGGAGCACATAGCTGCCATTCAAGATCACCTGGAGCGCAGGTCTAATCAAGGGGACTGGGACTCCCTTCAGATAACAAGCCAAGTTTGCTGCCGAAGCGGTACACGCCCCATGCAAGGACTGCTGTGTACAAACCATTGAATGGCTGACAGAAGTCTAGCATTCACTATCGCTGAGAAAGACCTCTTTCATGCCAATGAGACATTTGTATGAGAAGGATAGCTCCCACACCCCATGGATGTAACTATCTCCTAGCCTTTCATATCTGCCCACTGGAATGTGTTTTAAGCAGGATGTAAATTGAAGTGTTGAGATAGGCAGATTGATGACACCATGTTTTAACCACTCAGCAGATGGTATTTCAGCCACAGTAAAAGGCAACTTTTCTAATTTTTTACTGTTTAAGATGACATAACTCGGTTCTTTTTCTGCCGTTAGTTTTTGTTGTCACGTTTAATTAATTGTGGAAAATATGTCCTTCGCGCTGACATGTTGCCAGGGAATGCGACCTGCCTTCAGTGCCTGTAGTGGATCTTACTTGACTGTGTTCATGATGTAAGGAGGAAATGTTGCTTTTTACTATTTATATTGCAGAAGAAACAATGTTTTTTAAGGTGTATATTCGGTCAGACAGGGTATAAATCCCATTATCTACAACAGCTGATGCCTTCTCTAAATTTTCCTGATCTATTTGTCTTAACCGGGCAGCTGCTTCTTGTTGAGAAAGCTTCCAAATTTCATTATATTCATTACATTTCATTATAGACTGCATATAAAAAGTGTTTTCTGCATTGTTTTCTGGGGCCTAACAGGAAATCCTGTATGTCAGTATTATTAGACAGGAGACTGAGGTGTTCTTTAACCGCATCTAGTGAGGAACCCTTCAACCATTGCTAGCATAGTTTCCCTACACTGTATGTTGTTACTATACCCGTGTGTTCAGATGACACATAGCGAGGGTCAGGCCTACTTGTTCTAAAAAACCATGTGGAGTTTACAAAACGTTTATGACACCCATTGGTATCTATTGGCCACAAAAACCAATCACCAGGATGTGAAAGTGAAGCATTAAATGTGACATTTTGGACCCATTCATCAAGCTGATCTTCAGTTGCATTTATATATTTTTGCCATTTGTAAATCTTTGCAGGGGCAGGAATTTTGGGCGCATTCAAATCCTGAATTTTTGCTAAGCCTTCATTTACAAATATCATTTGAACAGGTATCAAGCATACTCTAAACAGAGCTTCCTTTCCCCTTATTTGACAATTTTTTGTTCCCCGCACACTTTTTAAGTCAATCGACTTTAACCAATATTCATAGCCTTCTATAGCCAACCGGAAAACAAAGGAATCCGAATAAACAAATTTTGTATCTGTCAACAATATATGTACATTTTCCATAAATGGCAAATTGAAATAATATGACTCAGTATTTTTAACATTGTGCCCAGAAAAATATGCACATTTTTCAGAATATGTTTTAGAACTTCCTTGGGGAGGAGTTCGACAATGTTCCCATTGTGTGTAATTAAAGATAGTTTTCGGGGTACTTGCTCTGTGAATGAAATAGTGTCCATAATAAGTATAGCAAAACATGTTACCATAATTTTCTTTGAATTGATGAACATCCTCACAATCATATACAGTAAAATACTGCAACTCTGTCATCATAGAATCAACTGTTTTCGCATCCTAGTCATCAGAAACAACTCCAGGTATTATTACATCATTCATAGAAAGTTCAAACACATATGGGGGATTATTACAACTTTCGAGGAGGTGTTAATCCGTCCCAAAAGTGACGTTAAGTGACGGATATACCACCAGCCGTATTACGAGTCCATTATATCCTATGGAACTCGTAATACGGCTGGTGGTATATCCGTCACATTTGGGACGGATTAACACCTCCTCCAAAGTTGTAATAACCCCCATGGTATTTGAATGACCTTTGTCAGGCCTTATGTATCAAATGTGACTTTATCCCAAACAATCCCATCAGCAATTGGTATAGCGGAAATGTTCATGAAAGACAAGTCTCTGCGGACCGTGTGAGAATAAAAATGGGGTTTTAGGACCTCATCCACCAGTTCAACTGTTGGTCTTTCAAGAAGGTAATGACCATATATTATTAGAAAGAAAGTAATAACAAAGCCAAACCAAAGGAGGAAAGATAATATAGTCAAGGAAAGCCACAGATAGTTCCATGGGAAAATAAAGTAATTTGTTTTAAGCCAATTTATCAGCTTACGTGGTTTTGGCAGTTCAGATGCAGAAGAGGCAAATGAATCCGAGAAGGTGTCAGTGATGTCAGCAAAGTATCCAGAAGCAGTTTGTGCAAAAACTGGAGCCGTATTTGAAGGAGGAGAACTGGTAGGAGTCTCCTGTGGTGGTTCACTGCAAATGACACCATCCGTTTGTGTAGAGGTCGAATCAAATCGATCAGCCGTTTCCATGTTGCTTGTTGCCATAGATGTTAGTGGAAATAATGCAAGATCATATTCCACCCTCCCAAGCTCGGAGAGGTGTCAGCATTGCTGCTCAAAACTTTTAGAGGGACATCTTGACCAGTAGTGAGAGGGATTCGGGTACTACTGTTTGTTCCTCTTGGTCTGCTGTGCAGGATCGGCCACATTGTGTAAATTGACATTGTTGCTGGAGACAAAATGGTTTTCTTTAGAACCAAGCAGCAGTGGTAGAATAACAGTTCTGGTAGTGTGGGTTCCCAGGACTGGAACCGGTGCTCGATAGGAAGGACCGAACTCCTTTTTCACAGCAACTTTTTCACGTACTTGATCTCCAGCCTTTGGAATCTAGCTGGTAGATGTTATTGGTATATCCTTAATTCCTATGGAAGCAACAGTGGCAGAAGCATTGTCGTCACTGAACTTTTGTAATTCCTGCAAGACAGTGAAACATTCATTTATGTCAAAGGGTGTTTCTGCCGCCTCCATGCCAGGACCATCAAGATCTGGAACATACATTTGAGTTCCAAACAGGCACTCGTATGAAGTATGACCCCCCAGGGACCTTCTCGGCAGATTATTAAGTGATCTCTGAACTCCATACAGGTGATTGACCCAATTATGACCCAGACCTAAGACTCTGGCTGTTAGGTATTGCTTTAAATCTTGGTTTCGTCACTCCACAACACTATTTCCCTCGGGATGAAATAGAGATGAATAATGGACTTGGACCCTTAGCAAAGCCATGGCGTCCCTGAATGCCCTTAAGACAAAAGCAGGGCTCTGGTCTGAGTGGAAAGCTGCAACTGCATATGTGCAGATTAAAAACTTGCAAATCTTTAATACCTTTCAGAGCGTCAGCCGTGTGTTGTGGCCACACCCATATAAATCTGGAGCAGGAGTCAACAGAGACTAAGATGTATGCACTGTCAGGTGTCAGGGGACCACATTGGTCCAAGTACACACATTGTGGTGGTTTATTAGAAATTATAAGGGGTTTCTGCAGTGGGCATTTGACGGTGAGCCCCTTAATTTGTTGGCAGATATCACAGCAAAGGACATACTGTTTGGTCTGATTGTATAGACCTTACCACCAATAACAAGCTTGCAATAATGATATTGTAGCTGCCACACCAGCATGGGCAGAGGCAACTCCCTCATGTGCTGCTTTGATCAACTCTGGTCTTAGATCTTTATTGGGAATTACTAAAACTCCCACGCCTGGTATTTTTACTTCTGCATCAAGGAAGCCTCCCATCTGGTAGAAATATTTAATAGGATATCCTTTAGGTAAAGGTGTGTGGCCAGCCAAGGCTTGCATGGCAGCCAGTATTTCATCGTCCGGTTTCGTTCTACAACGAGTTACTGCAGCAACAGAAGCCATAGCTACTGCTGATTTGGCTGCTTCATCAGCCATTGTATTTCCAGCAACGTGTATTCCTATGCGCTGGTGTCCAAGTGTATGTACAACATGGACATTCAGTAGCATTTCCTTCAAATCTGCTACTTTCCCCCACAGAAGTCTGTGTTTGACTGTGTTACCTTTTTGAATCGCTGAACCCATTCTGGCGCCAGTAATGAAAATATTCATTGAAGGACTGGACACAATAGTACGAATCACAGACAATTAATGTTAGCTGTGAAGGATCCGTATGTTCCAGTGGCACCACCAAAGCCTTTAGCTCTGCTAGTTGTGCAGTGCAGACCCGTAGGGTTTGCGTAAAGGTATGTTGTGGATAGAATTTACTACCCTCCATATAGCCGCTTATGACTGCGCAAGCAGTGGGGTATTGATGCTTAGTGCCTATAGCAGGTTGTTCTGAGCCCTCGGTGTACATTATTCTTTGATATTGATCAATAGGCAATTTATTTGCCAGAGCTGGGTATTCTAGTTCATGTTGCAAAAATTCTTGAGTTTGTAACTTTGGGTCAAAAATATAGTCAACAACAGTGGCTGTCAGAGATGTTGCCCATTGGATGCAATGCTTTAGTGTTTGGAACACTGGCTTTGGTAACAGCCTCAAGGGCCGGGATTGGAAATACGACAACAGTGTGTTTCCCCTGAGCTAGTGGTCTTTCTTTAATGACAGCCATCTGAACAGCAGTGAGAATTTTCTCAGTGGGAGCAAAACCTTGTTCTGCTGTTGAGTACAAATTTGATTTGTATGCAATCGGGACTGTTTCGCCCTCATTGAATGTTACATGGGTGAAACCAATGGCACCAGCAATTACTCTGATGACCAGATGCTTTTTATTTTCCCTTGTGTAAATGTTGTGCTGCAAGCATGTCTTCTTGCAATGCTTTGAGAATGCATGTGTGTTCGACTGTTCAGAATTTACTGGAAAAGTTAGGACGTATCAAGTCATATAAGGGTTGGATGCGTGATACATAATCTGGAATGTATGTTCTGCTAAAATTTAGAAAACTTCAATAACGATTGAAGTTCTTTAATGGTATTTGGGGTTGTAACTGTGCACATTTTTCTAAGAATTAGGCTCTTTCCTTGACTTGATAATTCGTATCCCAGAAACAGGACACTAACCAAGGCTATTTTTTTTATTTTTTTAAGTTGAATTTACAGCTGAATTTGGCAAATCCTACAACAATGCTGGCTACCCCTCTTAGATGTTGCAGTACTTCATCATCCATGAGGTAGATGTCATCTACATAGGACAATGCTTCAGGGTCAATGTCTTGCAGTATTGAAGTTACATGAGCCACAAACAGTCCTGGACTGTTCTTGTACCCCTGTGGTAAACGCCAGAATTTTTCTGAGAGCCTAGTGCGCTGAAACTTGTTAAGTCTCTACTCTCAGATGCTATATTTTGGCAGAAGAAGCATTTGGAAATATCCAATGCTGTTTTGTATTTTTTTCACACTTTGGCCCTCATTACAACCGTGGCGGTAAATGCCGGTTTCCACCGTGCAGAAGACCACCAATATACTGCTGCGGCCGCGGAATTCCGCTACAGGTATCAGAACCCACATCTCATAATCCGCCACAATACAGACACCCACACAAGTCCGCCACACCAAAGGTCAGTGAAAAACTGGCGATACCAAAACCTCCACCGTCACACCAACAAGAATTCGCCCACAGTATCACGACCCACGAATCAACGCGGCGATCATTCAACCGCGGTAAACCATTGGGGTACACACCGCCGCGCTCAAAATACACACACACTAACAAAACACAACTACATTGTACAATTCGATATACACACACCTGATACACATACACACACCACACCCACACACCCAATCCAATATACAGCACACACCCACATCACCCACAAACCCTTACAACCAAAATTTTGAAAGAAGGCCAGAGAGAGAGACTACCTAAAACAACACTAGCATCCACAAACACAACACTATCACTTACACAACATCCACGCACCTCAAACAACACACTCCAACACATCTCCTCACACATCACAACCGACACCACCTCACACATCACCCACACCACATCATGGCACCTCAAAGACACCCCAGGTTCTCTGAGGAGGAGCTCAGGGTCATGGTGGAGGAAATCGTCTGGGTAGAGCCACAGCTATTGGTACAGCAGACATCCATTGCAAGGAAGATGGAGCTATGGCGCAGAATTGTCGACAGGGTTAAAGCAGTGGGACAGCATCCAAGAACACAAGATGACATCAGGAAGAGGTGGAACAACCTACGGGGGAAGGTACATTCCGTGGTATCCAGACACCAGATTACTGTACAGAAGACTGGGGGTGGACCCCCCTCCCCCACAACTAACAACATGGGAGGAGCAATTCTTGGCGATCATGCATCCTGAGGGCCTCGCTGGAGTAGCAGAAGGACTGGACTCTGGTAATGAAAATCTCACTACTTTATCCCCCTCACCCCACCTGCATGCCATCACATCCTCCCACCCTCACCCTCACACCCATCACCCGAACAACCCACAGATACCACACTAACACAACCCACACATCCCAAAATCAAGCCCTGCATGTAACACCAATGCATGGACACCCATTACCAAAGCATGTCCAGTAGAGAGACTCACTCATGCCCCAAAATCACCAATCACACATGTGCCACAGCAATAATGCAAGCACAGGAGTAGAGGGTCACTCATCCATTGCACAAGATGGAACACACGGATATAATAACTATGCATTTCCACCCCAACAGGACCCCTACCCAACGTCACCGGACAGGAGGTGCCAGACATATCCAGTCCCCCCACAGAAGAGGCCCATAGTGACAACAGCAGCTCTGCACGCCTGGATCAAGATGACCAGCCTGGCCCACCAGGGACCTCGGGACAGTCGGTTCCCATGACACAGTCACAAACCACCACTGAACCTCTCCCCTCAGGAAACACCACCACAGCACCCACCCAGCAGGCCCATCCCTCTGTCCCCAGAACACATCAGTCAGCAGTGTGTCCACCACTACAGGGAACCCAGGCAACCCCACTAACACAGGATGATCAGGGACCTGGGGGCAGTGGCAGTGGGCACATGGTTCAGGGGACAGAGGCACAGGACAACAGGGAAGCTGGGAGGACTGCTGTGCAACAGGGGGAGGACAGGCCCAGGGAACCGACACTCCACGAGGCACTCTCCAACATCATGGGAGCTTACCACCATTCCCAGGAGACCTTGGGCACGGTACTGGCCAAGTTTCAGGAGACCCAGCGGCTGCAGGAGGAACATTACCTGGGGATCAGGGAGGACTTAAAGTCCATTAACACCACCCTGGTCACCATTGCAGGGGTGCTGGCAGACCTTCTCAACACCAGGAGAGACACAGTGATACACAAACGGGCCCCTGACACTAGCCTGGACGATGAACAGCCCTCCACCTCTGCCGGTGCTAGTGGACAGGAGGCACTGCCACAGGAACAATAGGACACCAGCACCCCCGCCCTGCAGATGGAGAACCACCTCGCGAACGGTCCGTGAGATCCAGGAACAAGACAGAGAACATTGCCAAGACCCCCGCCAGGAAATAAGACCCCCCTGAATGTCCCCCTTCTGTCCCACTATGTCCCCTGTCCACCTTAAACTGGCATTGCTTCCCTTCCTATGCCCCTTTGGGCAATGCACCTGTGAAACAAATAGACTGGACTCTGCCATGGACATTCCTCCACCATCACCCCAGCCCATTTTACAACCCCTTCCACTTATTTGCACAAAAATAAACACACTTCAATCACAAAACAATCTTGAGTCAGTCTGTGCTTTCACAAATGTGTAATTGCAATATCTATGGAATATAGCAATGTCAATGTACTTGTTCACATACCAATGTAACACAGCTGTAGGCCAGCAGTAAGCAAATCAGAGGGCACAAAATGGGACCCACATTTGTGAAATGGAAAGTCAAAGTGACAAGTCAGGGTCCATACACTGAGTGAAAATGACAGACTTATACTAGCTCCAACAATAGTATGAGATGTGGGAAGCAGTTACATCTTCTTACCTGTGTCTCACTGGAAGTATTGCATGATGATGTTGTTTCGGTTTTTGATATCCTCTTCTTCTGCCTCCTCTTCTTCACTGTCCACAGGCTCCACAGCTGCCACAAGACCACCATCTGGCCCATCCTCCTGCAGAAAAGGCACCTGGTGTTGCAAAGCCAGGTTGTGCAGCATACAGCAGGCCACGATTATCTGGCACACCTTCTTCATTGAGTAGTATACGGAGCCACCTGTCAGATGGAGGCACTGGAATCTGGCCTTCAGGAGGCCAAAGTTGCCTTCTCTAATCCTCTGAGTTTGTCCATGTGCCTCATTGTAGCGTTCCTCTGCCCTTGTTCTGGGATCCCTCACTGGGGTCAGTAGCCATGACAGGTTGGGGTAACCAGAGTCACCTGCAAATGTTGAGGGACAACTGTTAGACACACACTAACCCTTAGGGACAACCCCATACCCAGATACCTATGTCAACTGTATTGGGATCTTGGCCTCACCTATTAGCCACACACGGTGCCTCTGGAGTTGCCCCATCACATAAGGGATGCTGCTATTCCTCCAAATATAAGCATCATGCACCGAGCCAGGATACTTGGCATTCACATGGGAGATATACTGGTCTGCCAAACACACCATCTGCACATTCATAGAATGGTAGCTTTTCCGGTTTCTGTACACCTGTTCATTCCTGCGGGGGGTACAAATGCCACATGTGTACCATCAATGGCACCAATGATGTTGGGGATATGTCCCAGGCCATAGAAGTCACCTTTCACTGTGGGCAAGTCCTCCACCTGAGGGAAAACGATGTAGCTGCATATGTGTTTTAGCAGAGCAGATAAGACTTTGGACAACACGTTGGAGAACATTGGTTGGGACATCCCTGATGACATGGCCACTGTTGTTTGAAAAGACCCACAGGCCAGGAAATGGAGTACAGATAGGACCGGCACTAGAGGGGGAATTCCTGTGGGATGGCGGATAGCTGAAATCAGGTCTGGCGCCAACTGGGCACACAGTTCCTGGATTGTTGCACAATCAAGTCTGTATGTGATTATGATGTGTCTCTCTTCTATTGTTGACAGGTCCACAAGGGGTCTGTACACCGGAGAATGCCGCCATCTCATCACCTGCCCCAGCAGACGTGCCCTATGGAGGAGAACTGCAAGCAGAGAGTCATCCAACACTGAGGTATCACAATGTGTTATTTGCATAAATGTTTGTAATTCGCAATTTCCCAGTATCTGTCTGTATTCCCGGCCTAGATAGGTGTGACGCAGTTTTTGGCCCCTGAAATGGCGGCTGCCTGACCTGTAATGTGGGACAAGGGGAAATGAGGTAACTGCGCTGGCGATGTACACAAATGCGGTGGGCGGTCGCAGACCGTGGCGCTATTCAGCATCGGTTAACATTGGGCCCTATGTGTCCCAGGAGCCAATGACGATGTACGCCAGCGGTGACGGTACGCACCGCCGTGGACGTGACCGTAATTTTCTGTCTGTTCACTCACTTGATACCTGACCTTCAATAGGAGAGGACCTACACTGCAAGTGCTGCTGTGACCTGTGTCTGGAAGCGATGATGGCTACAGTGTCTGGGGAAAGAGCCCCTGCCTTCACTTCGGAGGAGTTGGGGAAACTAGTGGATGGTGTCCTCCCCCAGTACACTCAACTGTACGGTCCTCCAGACAAACAGGTGAGCACACTGTGATCATGCTGCGTGGGCAATGTCTGTTTTGAGTGGTGTGGATGGAAGATACATGGGGGGGGGGGCTGAGGCCTGCATGTGTGGATGTTGAGTGTATGTGCATCAGGGCATGGGTAGGAACTGGTGGGCAATGAGTATGCCGGTCCGGACGGGTGAGTAATTTCCTTTCCCCGTACCATTCCTCTAGGTCAGCGCCCACCAGAAGAAGGGGTTTTGGCGTGCCATCGCCAAGGACGTCCGGACGCTGGGGGTCTACCACAGACAGAGCACCCACTGCCGTGAAAGATGGGAGGACCTGCACCACTGGAGCAAGAAGAAGGCGGAGGCCCAGCTGGGGATGGCCTCCCAATGTGGAAGGGGTGCCCGTCGCACCATGACCCCCCTGATGTACCGGATCCTGGTGGTGGCCTATCCGGAGTTGGATGGGTGCTTGAGGGCATAACAGCAGCCACAAGGGGGTGAGTACACTCTCACTCAGCTAACTCTGCGCGCATTACGAGGTATCTGGGTGGGGGAGGTGGGCAGTGGGTTCCCCTAGGCCAGGACGAACTTGGTAGGCAAGGTCCCTTGTGAGGCAGGCTCTGTGGCATCCCAACCCCACTAGTGGTAAGAGCCATCTACACCTAGTCAGGCTCCTGTGGCTTTCAGGTGTGCAGCAATTGGGCTTAGGACTCGTACCCCATGGGCATGTGAATTTGCTAGGAATTGTTAGTGCATGGCGTAGTTCTGAAGGCTGCTCCCTGTGTGTTGTGTCCGCTGACGGTAGTGGTGTTGCATGCACTGAACATGTTTTTCTTCTGTCTTCCCCCCCCTTTTTGTTGTCTCCCTGTTCTTGTGTGCAATAGTATCATCAGGCAGAGGAGCAGTGGCACCGGAGCAGGAGAGAGCTGCAACCCACTTGGCCCTGGAGGGTGAAGCAACAGAGTCTAAAGCCACTAGTGGGACGGAGGGCGAGGGGAGCTCCACAACGGGGACAGGAGCATACACCAGTGCCAGCGACTCCTCCTCTGATGGGAGCTCCCTTGTGGTGGTGGGCCCCTCTGTGCCCACTGCATCAACAGGTACAGCCGCCACCCCCCCTACCAGCACCGCCCTCCCATCAGCACCTCAGCGTGTGTCCCAGGCCCGCTCACCCAGGAGGGTGGGCATCTCCTTCGCCCCAGGCACCTCAGCCCCTGCCCCAGTCAACCCTGCTGCCCTCGATGAGGAGGCTATTGACCTCCTGAAATACCTCACTGTTGGGCAATCTACCATTTTGAATGCCATCCAGGGTGTTGAGAGGCATTTGCAACAAACAAATGCATACCTGGAGGGCATTCATTCTGGGCAGGCGTCCCAATAGAGAGCATTTCAGGCTCTGGCCTCAGCACTGATGGCAGCCATTGTCCCTGTGTCCAGCCTCCCCCTCCAACTTCTACTACCCAGACCCAATCCCCTGTACCTCAGCCTATCCCAAGCACACCATCAGACCAGCATGCACACTCATCAACACACAAGAGTGGACATGGCAAACATAAGCACCACACATCCCACAAGCACTCACACAAGCACCATCCCCATGCAGACACAGCAACATCCACTGCCTCCACTGTGTCCCCCTCCTCCACGTCCTCCTCCTCCCTCCCTGTCTCGTCTCCACTCACACATGCATGCACTACATCTTCATCCACTACCTCCATCACAAGCATGCCCATCACCACACACTCGCTTACGTGCAATCACCACCCCCACTACCATACACACATCCCCAGTGTCCTCTCCCAGTGTGTCTGTGAGCCCTCCTCCCAAAGTACACAAACGCAGGCACACACCCACCCAACAGCCATTCACCTGCCAACAGCCTGCGGCCCATGTACCTTCACCCAAATTCAGCAAACGTACACCTCCTACAACCACTATCTCTTCCTCCACTCCCAAACCCACTCCATCTTCCCGTCCCAGTGTGTCTAAAAAACTTTTCCTGGCAAACCTTGACCTCTTTCCTTCACCTTCACCCCCCGTCCTTCACCTAGGGCCTGGCTTTCCAGGTCCCAACCCAGCACCTCAGCCACCAAATCCCCAGGCACAGTGGTGCCAGCACCTGCGAGGTCATCGAGTGCGCCACCCATAAGGGCTGCCAGGGTGCCACGTACGAGGGCAAGGACATTCCGCCACCTGCCAAGGTGAAGAAGGTGCCCGCATCCCGGAGGGAAAACCCGCACCTACCAGCCACCAAGGGCTCCGCCAAAACAAAAGGGGATAGTGGCAAGACACCTGTGGCACCATCAAAGGTGGGGAAGGGACAAAAGCAGAAGAGCAGGTCAGGACAGGGCACCATCTGAGGGACCAGTGTCACCCCTCCTGTCCACGACAACACCAACCTGTACGGCGGCGAACACCGCAAGCTGCCCCGCCACCAGCACCGCCACCTGCAATGCCACCTGCACAGCCACCGGCACGTCTGCAGCCTCAGCGACAGTCCCCAGCATCTTCCCCAGTGGGCAGCCGTCCGAGGCTGCATGAGAAGTCCTGCTGTGTCCCTCAACAGGTGCTGACCCAGGCATCACCACCAGCACCACCGCCACAGACACCGCCGCAAGCACCGCCATCAGCCCCGCGACGTGCTTGGACAGTGGCACCACCGCTGACATGGCTACCATCCCCAGTGGTCAGTCATCCGAGGCTGGAGGAGACTTCCTGGACCCTGGCCAGCTTCCATGAAGCATGACTTCCATCACGGTTTGCACCTGCAGGTGGAAGGCGAAGCCGCAGCAGTGTGGGGTATGTCGCTGCCTCCATGGCGTATCATGCTACCTGTTCGTCGGCAATCTCGTGGCATACACACCCAGGTGAGGGAACGGTACCGGCCACACTGAACGTGGAGCGCTCTGGGCACCATGCCCCCCCCCAGAACCAGTGGAGAATGACATCCACTCACCTAGTCCTTGGCAGGATGAAGCACTCTGGGCACCATGCCCCTTCCAGAGCCAGTGGAGAATGACATCCACTACTTCAGTCCTTGGCACGATGAAGCACTCTGGGCACCATGCCCCCTCCAGAGCCAGTAGAGAAAAGCATCCACTAACACAGTCCTTGGCAGGATGAAGCACTCTAAGCACCATGCCTCCTCCAGAACCAGTGGAGAATGACATCCACTACCTCAGTCCTTGGCAGGATGAAGCACTCTGGGCACAAAGTATCCTCCAGAACCAGTTGAGAATGACATTCACTTGAGAGACTGTGGCTTTGCACTTCCCAGGATAAAGCAGTGGGCAAACCACCCACTGGAGAGACTTGAGAGACTGTGGCTTTGCACTCCCAAGGAAACAGCAATTGGCATGGAACCCCCTCGTGCAGCAGTGGCATTGTGCATTCATCTGGCTGAGGTGCCCCCCTCCTCCTGAGATGCATGTTTACTTTCGATCTGATGCCCAAGCAGTGTTCTCTCCGTTTCCATTCAGGTATCTTGTGTGGGCTTCGCCCATGCATTTGGGGACCAGTGGTCCACGGACAATGATTGGTATACTATCCAGACTTGTGTAGTTGGTGCACATATTTGTATATACTGAATTTTTTATTTTGACTATCAGATTTTTCATGATTACAATTGTTACAATCATTTCCTTTTGTCCTTGCGTTCTTCTGGGGGGTGGGGGTTGTATGTGTAATGTTGTTGCATGTATCTGTGTGTATGTTGTGGGTGAGGGTGGGGGTATTGCGTGTTCCGTGTGTGTGTCACTCTCTTTTCCCTCCCCGTCCCCTGTGTTGTAGGTGCAGTACTCACCGTGGTCATCGACGGCCTCTGTCCTGCTCCTGATAGAGCAGGAGGAAGAGCAGCAGAAGCAGGACGTGTAGTTCGGGCTCCGTGGCGTCCTGGTTCCTCGTTGTGTGTCGAGAGGTGAGTGGTTTCCCTACTGTGTACTGTTTCCGCCGTGCTTTTGATAGCGTTGGTTCCGCCCCAGTAAAGGTGGCGGATAGGCCTGTTGTGATAGGGTGGGCGGTACTTTGTCCTCCTCCTGTCTGTTGGCGGTTACTGCCGCAGTGTTTGTTTCTACAGCTGTGGCGGTAGGAGTGTTAAAGTGGCTGTCTATGTTGGCGGTTTCCGCCATGGTCGTGATTCCAGGGTTGTAATGAGGGCCTATGTTTGTATAGTATATGTGCATGTATGAGTGTTTAAGTGTCTGTAGTCTAATACTATTCTGTATGAATGGTCCGGTTTAGCTACATAAAATAGAGGATTATTCATTGGTGAGACATAGCGTTTGTTAACACCCTAGTACTGAAGTTGTGTGAGAATTTCCCTCACAGGTGCTTTAGCATCATGTTTTGGGGTTGAGGTTGGGGTTGATTTTTAATTGGAATTACATGATAGGGGAAATCTTTATCCCACCCTACGTGGTTTTGGTATAACACAGGCACCTGCGCCAATGCCCAATCAATGCCATAGGATTCTGTGAGCTCCTCGGGAACAAGAGGCAAGAAAGAAGGTTTGACAACCTCTTCCCCATATGGGAAAATTCAGGTGGCCAATCCTTTTAGGACAGTAAAATATCATAAATATCGCCTTGAGACCCTCACTGGTGAGTAGTGCGCTTTACAAATACTCTGATTGATTGATAAATGTTAAAGAAGCGGTCCCAAAAGGTTGTGTCAATTGTGCGTTCACTGTCTCCTTCTAACTGTATCGTTACTTTGTACACCCTGTCAGGCGTGGAGACACGCATGTCCGCAGTTTCCACTTGTAAGAATTCATCAGTTGCTTTCAGCTCCAGATGCTTTTGAAGATTCCAGCGAACTATTGTGACCTCCGCTGCGCTGTCTGGCAGAGCTAGTGCCCACGTCTTGTTCTTCAATAGAGCCCTCTTCTTGAGTGGCATGACGACTCGCAGCTGCTGCCACTTTTTTCTTTTTAAATTGGGGTTTGTGTTGGGGTAGTTTCTCTTCTTTTTAACAGAAACTTCTGTTGAGCGTTGTGATTCCGGTCTCGGTTTCACATACTCAGGCCCATATTTATACTTTTTTAGTGCCGCATTTCCGTCGCTTTTTGAGGCACAATCGGCGCAAACTTACAAAATACAATTGTATTTTGTATGTTTGTGCCGTTTTTGTGTCAAAAAGCGGCGCAAATGTGGCACTAAAAAAGTATAAATACAGGCCTTAGTTCTTCGCTCTGACCGCCCACCTCTCTCACTATGTTTTTCCAGTGAGTCCTGAAAGGAACGAGATTGGCGTGTATCAAAATATTGATATCTGTCAGGCGTTTTTATATTATCTCTATTTCTGAGATGATATCTATTCTGAGGGGTCTCCGAGTGCAGAGATTCTCCCCTTTCTTTTTTAGGTGTTTTGCTGTTTTTTTATCCCAGTGGTTTTTAGAACCCTCACTTGCTTGCTTGGTAGAATCTTTATTAGATTTACCCTGAAACTGTGGTTTTGTGGGTCTGGCCCCCAGACTATCTTGGCCAATACTACAGTAGGTCTCCGCCATAACCTTTAGCAGCTCACGTTCTTGATCCTGTGGAGGAACATCCCAGAGCAACATACGCACTGCTAGTCCAACTGCCTCCCCTTTAAGGTTACTTCATATAATTGAAGATACAGTGGCAAAATTGCCCATAACTTGCATCCCCAAGTCTAGGGTCGGGGCATCCCTGTATTCATCTTGAATTTGTTTGAACTCTTCCAGAAGATTGGCAAGTATCGGTGTACCGTATGCGGTAGTAAAGAGCATGGCAAATACAGTGACCCAAGTATTGCAGTTATCTACTGTGGGAACCATCCCAAATGGCAAGCACATAGTTAATATTTTATGCTTAGCCTGAGGTTCCGTATGGGGAAATATTGCTTCCAGTGCATTTAGTTTTTGAGCTAAGCAAAAAGGAATTTCTTCCCGTTTGGCGGGTCCCTTAACCATTATCGATTGTAGTCGCAGAATTTATGCCTGGCGTTGTTGCTTGTGGTTGCGCCGGGGCAGCAGATGCTGGGTTTGTATTTAATGCTTGCTTTACAAACTTTACTAATAGTCTGTATATTTCTGTAAGTTCAGTATATAAGCGGCAGATTTCAGCTACCGTCAAGGTTGATGCATCAGGGTGTGGTTTCTATGTGGCCAAATAAGGCCAGGTAGGACCGTCATTACTTAGAGGACCTAACCTGTCGTTTAGGACTGTATGTGGTAGGGCGCCATCAAGCCAAGTATTATGGTCTTGATAAGATAGAGGTATTTCTAAATATGCATAAGCTCTATATTGTGCAGGTGTATTTGCAGGTGTGTAATTGTGAAATGTATTTGTGTTCCCATCTGCTGCTGGAAATGTGACCACAGAATAAAAAATTGCTGTTCTCTAAGCTGGATGACCCTCAACAACAAATGTAACTGGGCCCCCTTGGGCTGTTAGGCCATGTCTCAATGTGATGTTAAGCGGTATTGTGATGGAGTCATTTAACACAATGCGATGCCACTGGTGTCATTTACCGAGTAACACGGACGCCCTGGTACAGTACCTTAGCAAAAGTGTGGAAAACAGGCCGGTGCATGGAGTCGGGGAGTGAGGCATTCGTGGATCAGATGCGGCATCGGTTCTGGTGCTGCGAGGCGAAGGAACGGAGGCATCATGAAGAGTCGTTGGGTCCTTGCTGCAGAACGGTGGAGGTGAGGCAGCGTCGGTTGCGAGGAGTCGGTCCCTGGGCACCTCCAGCAAGGTCGAAGTCCGGTGAAGTTACGATGCTGCGGGGTGACCTCACGGGATCACGTCACAGGTGATGCGACGGAGTCGGCTGTAACAAACGTCGGTGCTATGACACTTCAATCATGCAAGTTCTTGGGACATCAGCGGCATTGGTGACATGGTGCCTGCGATATCGGTGGGGTCATCGTGCTTCTGTGAGGTACATGGCTTGAGGTGCAGGTAGCGTCATGGGTTCCATGCAGCGGCTTCCTTATGAAGTTGCACGGCATCGTCCGGCGTCGTTTCACAGGATTTTATCAGAAAATGCACTCTAAGGGGCCCAGGAACTGGAATGGGACCCTCTGACAGGCTAGAGTCCACAGCATACAGAGGCTGGTTAGTAAAACCTTTGCTGTCCCAGGAGGCAAGCTCGGTCCAAGCCCTTGGAGAGTCTTATCAAGCAGGAATGCACAACAAAGTCCAGTCTTTGTCCCCTTTCACAGACAGAAGCACCAACTGCAGGATAGCCCAACAAAGCACAGTCACAGGAGGGGCAGCACTTCTCCTCAGTTCTTCAGCTCTTCTCCTTGGAAGAGATTCCTCTTTGTTCCAGAAACAAATCTTGAAGAAATCTACACATCTGGGGTTTTGGGTCCACTACTTATACCCCTTTCTGCCTTTGAAGTAGGCATACTTCAAAGGAAAGTCTCTGTTGTTCACAAGATCCTGCCTTGCCCAGGCCAGGCACCAGACACACCAGGGGGTTGGAGACTGTATTGTGTGAAGGCAGGCACAGCCCATTCAGGTATAAGTTACCACTCCTCCCTCCACTCTATCCCAGATGGCTCTTCAGGATATGCAGGCTACACCCCAGGTCCCTTTGTGTCACTGTCTATAGGAGATTCACAAACAGCCCAACTGTCAGTTTGACCCAGACAGGGAACCCACAAACAGGCAGAGTCACAGAATGGTTTAAGCAAGAAAATGCCTACTTTCTAAAAGTGTCATTTTTAAACACTCTAAAAACCAACTTCACTAAAAGATGTATTTATAAGTTGGGAGTTCAGAGACCCCCAAGCTCCATATTTCTATCTGCTCTCAAAGGGAAACTGCACTTTAAGGATATTTAAAGGCAGCCCCCATGTTAACCTATGAGAGAGATAAGCCTTGCAAAAGTGAAACCCGAATTAGGCAGTATTTCACTGCTAGCACCTGTAAAAACCAACAAGTACATGTACTACCTTCAACACACACCACACCCTGCCCATTGGGCTACCTAGGGCCTACCTTAGGGGTGCCTTACATGTCGGATTTTCACTTTAAAAACTGCACACACAGACACTGCAGTGGCAGGTCTGAGCCATGTTTACAGTGCTACTCAGGTCGGTGGCACAATCATTGCTGCAGGCCCACTAGTAGCATTTGATTTATAGGACCTGGGCACCTCTAGTGGACTTTACTAAGGACTTACTAGTAAATCAAATATGCCAATCAGGGATAAACCAATCACCGATGCAATTCACACAGAGAGCATATTCACTTTAGCATGGGTTAGCAGTGGTAAAGGGCCCAGAGTCCTAAAGCCAACAAAAACTGGTCAGAAAAAATAGGAGAAAGGAGGCAACAAATTTGGGGATGACCCTGCAAAAATGACCAGGTCCAACATGCACAAGTAAGTTACACATTGCCTTCAAGTTAAGCTTTGATTTTGGGGGCTCTTTAGCCTTGTCTGGAGGAAGGTTCTGGTTATTTTTCCTGGAAGAGAGAGACAAAATCACAGAAGCCTAGACAGTCCTCACATTACTGCCAGGAGGCACAGGGAGTGATCCTTGTGTCAATGAGTTGATTTTTACCAAATATATGATGAAGATTTCTTTAGCTTGATTTGATGGCTTTGCGATGTGGCTGAGGTTGTAGACTTTACAGCACAATGTATGGTATTATGGTACCCTCTTGAATGTGCCTTACAATGTGCCTTATCTTCTTTAGGCTAAATCTTGCTCCATTGACATTCCGGTTTAAAACTTTCTTGTAAGGGAGTCCTTGAAGAACATTGTCTCAATTTAACATCACCAGAATTATTTGAAATCAATTACTTGGTCAAACATGGTTAAATTAAAGCAAATTCAGCATAAAACAGGGAATAAAGGTAAAAGGTTTAAGGGACTAACATGCCAAAGATGTCAGGTCCAGAACTGATATTTCAGTGCGGACCAGTGTGATCCAGTGAGCAAATAGATTTGTGAATGACACTTGGAATTGGGTGTAGATGGTGAAAGATATTCTTGATAATACTGACTTGTGGAGTAAAGGTCAGGTCAAAGAAGACTCCAGTCTACATAACACTGGACATTGATTGAGCATGAGTCCAAGGAGTTCAGTCAACTTGTTTGAGGAATAGTCAATCTAGTTGTTTCTACTGTGACAAGTCCCATTTAGACCTCTTCTATTTTCTTTATATGCTTTCAGATTCTTTTATCTCTTTTAATAGCAAGTGTGAATTTTTAGATGTGCAAAATGGTAGTATCATATCTGCCTCCTATCTAGACTAAGAGATATTATTGTTTTTGTTTTGAACGCTGCAATAACATTGTGGATGCTTACTGTGGAAGTTGACATATTTGTACTGTTTTAGTTATAAGGGCACATCATCTACATGTAAATTTAGATGACACATTTATTGGCTTATTTGTTTAGTCTTGTTGATGACTTGGGGCCTGATTTAGATATTGGTGAAAGGAATACTCTGTCAGAACACATATGGGATTTAAGGGGTCATTACAACATTGGCTGTAAAAGGCGCTTACTGCCGTGCAGAAGACTGCCAATACACGGCTGCGGAATACCGCCACAGGTATTAAGACACATATCTCGGAATCTGCCGAAATTCAGACACCAACACAACTCTGCCACACCAAAGGTCAGTGTTAAACTGGCGAAAACAATTCCTCCACCTCCACGCCAACAGAAACACGCCCATGCTATTACGACCCACGAATCCACGCTGCGGTCTTTCAACCGCGGTATTCCATTGGCGGTACACACCGCCGCGCTCAAAATACACTCACATCTCCAAAACACCGCCACATTGGACAGTTCCAAAAACACACACCTGATACACATACAAACAACACTCCCACACACCCAATACAATATAAAACACACACCCACATCACCCACAAACCACTATGACCAGAAAGTTAGACAAAGGCCAGAGAGACAGCACAGCAAAGACAACCCCACCATACAGAGGCACACAACACCATCATCCACACAACATCCACGCACAAAACACCACACACCACTACACATCACCACACACATCAACACTCACACCACCCCACACATCACACACACCACCCCATGGCACGCCAACAACACCCCCGCTTTTCCGAGGAGGAGCTCAGGGTCATGGTGGAGGAAATTGTCCGGGTAGAGACACAGCTATTTGGCTCACAGGTGCAGCACACATCCATAGCCAGGAAGATGGAGCTATGGCGAAGAATAGTGGACAGGGTCAACGCTGTGGGACAGCACCCAAGAAATCGGGAGGACATCAGGAAGAGGTGGAACGACCTACGGGGGAAGGTGCGTTCAACGGTCTCCAGGCACAACATCGCCGTTCAGCGGACTGGCGGCGGACCCTCACCTCCTCCCCCACAACTAACAACATGGGAGGAGCAAGTCTTGACCATCATGCATCCAGAGGGCCTTGGAGGAGTCGGTGGAGGAATGGACACTGGTAAGTCAAATCTTAACTATCAGATCCCCCACCCTACCTGCATGCTATCACACACTCCCACCCTCACACCCTCCCCTATCACCCCAACTCCTCACTAATGTACTAATAACACAAACCACCCATCCCAACACCAAGCCCTGCATGACACAACTAAGCATGGACACCCATCACCAAATCATGGCCACTGCACATACCCATAACAACCCCCTAACCATCATCACACAAGCCCCCACACAGGAATGCTTGCACTGGGGTACACAAACACCCACCCATTGCACACCATCACACACACACACATGCAATAATCATGCTCTTATGCCCCTGCAGGATCACGACGGACCGTCACCACACCGGAGGGTCCAGACAACTCCACTCCACCCACAGAAGAAGCCCACAGTGACGATAGCAGCTCTGCCCTACTGGAGCCTGATGACCAGCCCGGACCATCTTGGGCCTCGGGACAGTGGGTTCCCCTTGCACAGGCACAGCCCAACACTGACCTTCCACCCTCTGGTAACACCAGCACAGCACCCACCCAGCGGGACCAAACCTCCGTACCCAGGACAGGTCAATCAGCGGTGTGTCCACCACTACAGGGAACCCAGGATAACCCACCACCCCAACAACAACAGGGACCTGGGGGCAGTGGTAGAGGGCACACGGTCCAGGGGACGGAGGCACAGGAACACAGGGGAACTGAGAGGGCTGCTGTGCAACAGGGGGCGGACAGGCCAAGGGAATCCACTCTCCACGAGGCGCTCTCCTCCATCATGGGAGCATCCCACCACTCCCAGGAGACGATGGCTACGGTCCTGGCCAAGTTTCAGGAGACCCAGCGCCTGCAGGAGGACCAGTATTTGGGGTTCAGGGAGGAGCTCAGGACCATCAGCTCCGCCTTGGGCACCATCGTAGGGGTTCTGAAGGACATACAGCAGACCATGAGGGACACTGTGGCACTCCAAGGGGCCCCTGACACTAGCATGGACGATGAACTACCCACCACCTCCGCCGGCGCTAGTGGACAGGACGCCCCACCACAGGACCACCACACCAGCACCCCACCCCCTGCAGACGGACAACCACCCCGCAAGTGGTCACTGAGATCAAGGAACAGGACAGAGCAAGATGGCAAGACCCCCGCCAAGAAATGAGACCACCCTGATTGTCCCCCCACTGTCCCACTTTGTTACCCTGTCCATACTTAAACTGCCCCAACTCCACTTCGTATGCCCTTATGGGCAGTGCATCTGTGAGACTAATAGACTGGACTCTGCCATGGACATTCCTCCGCCATCACCCATCACCATTTTACAACTCCCCTCCATTTTTGAGCACTTCAATAAACACCCTTGAAACACAAAACAATCTGGAGTCAGTCTATGATTTGGTCAAATGTAATATCTATGACAGTGTCAAAATGCGTTGTTAGATGTAAAGGCAACATACCAATGTCACACATCACAAGTCCTTGAAGGATGCAAGCAGATGACACAAGTTGGTAACCACACCTGTGAAACCGTAATGGAAAGAAACAACTCAGTTACCAAATAATCCCATGAAATTACACACAGGATAGAGGAGGACGTGTGACAGTGAATGTAATGGTAAAAATGATAATGTTCTCACCTGTGTGTCACTGGAAATATTGGTGTATGACTGACTCCCTGTTGTCGTTGTCTTCTTCCTCAGCTTCCTCCTCATCACTGTCCACAGGCTCCACAGCTGCCACAACACCGTTAACTGGACCATCCTCCTGCAGAAAAGGCACCTGGCGTCGCAAAGCAAGATTGTGAAGCATAGAGCAGGCGATGATGATCTGTCACACCTTCTTCGGTGAGTAGAATAGGGAACCACCTGTCATATGGAGGCACCTGAACCTGGCCTTCAGGAGGCCGAAGGTGCGTTCGATCACCCTCCTAGTCCACCCATAGGCCTCATTGTACTGTTTCTCTGCCCTGGTTCTGGGATTCCTCACTGGGGTCAATAGCCAGGAAAGGTTGGGGTAACCAGAGTCCCCTAAGAGCCACACACGGTGTCTCTGGAGTTGACCCATCATATCAGGGATGCTGCTATTCCGCAGGATGTAGGCGTCATGCACTGAGCCAGGGAACATAGCATTAACCTGGGAGATGTACTGGTCTGCCAAACATACCATCTGTACATTCATGGAATGATAACTCTTCCTGTTCCTGTACACCTGTTCACTCCTGTGGGGGGGGGACCAGAGCTACATGGGTCCCATCAATGGCACCTATGACGTTGGGGATATGTCCAAGGGCATAGAAGTCACCTTTCACTGTAGCCAAATCTTCCACCTCAGGGAAAATGATGTATCTCCTTACGTGTTTCAGCAGGGCAGACAACACTCTAGACAATACGTTGGAAAACATAGGCTGGGACATCCCTGATGCCATGGCCACTGTTGTCTGAAATGACCCACTTGCAAGGAAATGGAGCACTGACAGCACCTGCACGTCAGGGGGGATGCCAGTGGGATGGCGGATTGGTGACGTCAGGTCTGGCTCCAACTGGGTACATAGTTCCTGGATTGTGGCACGGTCAAACCTGTAGGTGACGAGTAAATGTTGCTCCTCCATTGTCAACAGGTCCACCAGTGGTCGGTACACCGGAGGATTCCGCCATCTTCTCAAATGCCCCAGCTGACAGCGCCTAGGAAGGACAACAGCGACGATCAAGTACATTTTTTTCAAGGTATGTACCCACAGTTACACAGAAGACGACACCAAACACAAAACCCGTCGCGGTAGGCGGTCGTAGACCACGGCGCAATGCTGCATTGGCTAACATAGGACCCTATGGGTCCCAGGAGCCAATGAACAGGTGCGCCGGCGGTGATGATACGCACCACCGTGGACGTCACCGCCGCGGACGTGACCGCCATTTTCTATCTGTTCAATCACTAGATACCTGATCTTCGACAGGAGAGGACCTACACTGCAAGTGCTGCTGTGACCTCGGTCTGGAAGAGACAATGGCTGCTGCATCTGGGGAAAGGGCCCCTGCCTTCACTGCTCAGGAGTTGGAGAAACTGGTAGACGGGGTCCTCCCCAAGTGCACGCTACTCTACAGTCCTCCAGACCAACAGGTGAGTACACAGGGAGCAAGTTGTATGGGCTATGCCTGTGTGGAGATTGCTTGTTGTAAAAAGGAAGGGGGCACAGTTCTGCATGCATGAATGACTGTGAATGCATGTGCCACATGGCAAGGGTAGGGATGTGGGCCACTCACTTCGACGGTGCAGTTGCTAATGACTTCTCTTCTCCCCCTGTACATGTCATGTAAGTCAGCGCCCACCAGAAGAAGGATATTTGGCGTGCCATCGCCAAGGACGTCTGGACCCTGGGGGTCCACCAGAGACGGGGCACCCACTACCGGAAAAGATGGGAGGACTTTCGCCGCTGGAGCAAGAAGATGGCGGAAGCTCAGCTGGGGATGACCTCCCAACGTGGGAGGGGTGACCGTCGCACCATGACCCCCCTGATGTTCAGGATCCTGGCCGTGGCATACCCGGAGTTGGATGGGCACTTCAGGGCATCACAGCAGACACAAGGGGGTGAGTACACTCTCAATCTGCGGACTTTGCGCGCAGTGGAGGGGTCTGGGTGGGGGAGGAGGCCTGTGGGTGTACCTAGGCCAGGCAGAAAAACGTAGACTAGGCCCCTCCGTAATGCAGGCCATGTGGCACTCCACCCCACCGCAGTAGAGTGCCAAGTACAGGTATACATGCCCCTGTGGCATCCATGTGCGAAGATGTCCACCATAGCCATGTAGGCCAGATCCCAGAAATTGCATCTGCAGAGGCCAGGAGCACGGTGTAGTGCAGGGGGCTGCTGTGTCTGTATTGTCCGCCAACGGTAGCGGTATGCCATGCACTCAACCTGTCTATCTTCTGTCTTCCCCCCCCCCTTTTGTGGTCTCCCTGTTCTTTTGTGCATCAGCATCATCAGGCGAAGGCACAGTGGCACCGGAGCGCGAGGGAGCTGCATCCCACAAGGCCATGGAGGGCCACACCACGGACTCAGAATGCACCAGTGGGACAGAGGGCGAAGGGAGCTTCACGTCGGCCACCGGATCACCAAGCAGCGACACGGACTCGTCCGCCGATGTGAGCTCCCTTGTGGTGGTGGCACCATCTGTGTGCCCCACTTCTACAGGTACCGCCGCCACCTCCCCTACCAGCACCGCCCTCCCAGCAGCCCCTCAGCATCCGCCCCGTGCCTGCTCACCCAGGAGGGTGGGCATCACCTTCGCCCCAGGCACCTCAGGCCCTGCTCCCGTCACCCCTGCTGCCCTCAGTGAGGAGGCCATTGACCTCCTCAGGTCACTCACTGTTGGGCAGTCTACCATTGTGAATGCCATCCAGGGTGTAGAAAGGGAGTTGCAACACGGTAATGCATTCCTGGAAGGCATTCATTCTGGTCAGGCTGTCCTTCAGCGAACCCTGCAATCTCTGGCCTCAGCACTGATGGCAGCCATTGTCCCTGTGTCTAGCCTCTCCCCTCCAACCTCCTCCACCCAGACCCAATCCCCTGTACCCCAGCCCATCCCAAGCACACCTACCGTCCAGCATGCACACAAGTCAACACACAAGGGAAGCTCAGGCAAACATAGGCACCACACAACCCACAGGCACACACACAAGCATCACACACATGCAGACACAGCAACATCCACTGCCTCCACTGTTTCCCCCTCCTCCTCTTCTCCCTCCTCCCTCCCAGTGTCGTCTACACTCTCACCTGCATGCACTACATCTACAGGCACCAGGAGTAGCACCAGAAAACCCAGCACCACACCCCGCTCACCTGCACTCACCACCTCCACTCCCATTTACACGTCCCCTGTGTCCTCTCCCAGTGTGTCTGTGACGCCCCCTCCCAAAGTACACAAACGCGGGCACCCACACACCCAACATCCATCCACCTCACGACAGCCCCCAGTACCTGCACCTGCACCCAAAACACCTAAAGTGACACCTCCTACAACCACCTCCTCTTCCTCCACTCCCAGGCCCCCTCAAACTACCCATCCCAGTGTTCGACAGAAACTGTCCCTCTGTAAAGTTGACCTTTTTGCTCCCACGCCCCCTCCAATTCATCAGTCCCATCGTAGCGCCTCAGCCAAAAAGCCTCCAATGCCAGTGGTGCCTGTTCAAGGTGTGTGGAGTGCACCGGCCACCAGGGCAGGCAGTATGACCCGGAGCCAAGGCGCTGGCAGCCCACCCCCTGTAAAGGCTCTGAAATTGGAAAGTGGCCGACGGGACCCTGTGAAGACTCCTGGAGGCAAAACAGCTAACAGGGGTCCCAGGGGGATTGCAGAGTCAGCTGTGACTCCTCCAAAGGTGGGGAAGGGCCAGAGAAAGTCTGCACAGCCTGTTGTGAGCATCATGGCGGAGAAGGGCGGCATCCTTCCCAGCGGTCGGGACGCCACCGCCAACACCGTCGTCACTGGTCCGGAGACCACCGCCAGAGTCATTGCCCAGGAGGGCCCAAGTATCGTCACTGGTCAGGAGACCACCGCCACCCCCGGAGTCAGTGCCCAGGAGGGCCCAAGTATCGTCACTGGTCAGGAAACCACCGCCGGAGTCATTGCCCAGGAGGGCCCAAGTATTGTCACTGGTCAGGAGACCCCCGCCACCGCTGGAGCCAGTGCCCAGGAGGGCCCAAGTATCGTCTCTGGTCAGGAGACCACCGCCGGAGTCAGTGCCCATGAGGGCCCAAGTATCGTCACTGGTCAGGAGACCACCGCCGGAGTCATTGCCCAGGAGGGCCCAAGTATCATCACTGGTCAGGAGACCACCGCCACCGCCGGAGTCAGTGCCCAGGAGGACCCAAGTATGACACCACCGGCGGAGTCAGTGCCAGGGAGGGCCCAAGCATCGTCACTGGTCAGGAGACCACCGCCGGAGTCATTGCCCAGGAGGGCCCAAGTATCGTCAGTGGTCAGGAGACCACCGCCAGAGTCATTGCCCAGGAGGGCCCAAGTATCGTCACTGGTCAGGAGACCACCGCCAGAGTCATTGCCCAGGAGGGCCCAAGTATCATCACTGGTCAGGTGGCCACCGCCGAGGTCAGTGCCCAGGAGGACCCCGGCTGCCACAGCCCCGCTGAGCTATGAGGCAACGTCATGCCACACACCAATGCCCAGTCCAGGGAACGTCATGCCACACACCAATGTCCAGTCCAGGGAACGTCATGCCACACACCAATGCCCGTTCCAGAACCGCCATGGCAAAGCACCACTGAACAGTCCAGAGACCGCCATGGCAAAGCACCGCTGAACAGTCCTGAACCGCCATGGCAAAGCACTGCTGAACAGTCCTGAACCGCCATGGCAAAGCACCGCTGAACAGTCCAGAAACGCCATGGCAAAGCACCGCTGAGCAGTCCTGAAACGCTATGGCAAAGCACCGCTGAACAGTGCAGAGATCGCCATGGCAAAGCACCGCTGAACAGTCCAGAGACCGCCATGGCAAAGCACCGCTGAACAGTCCTTAAACCGGCATGGCAAAGCATCGCTGAACAGTCCAGAGACCGCCATGGCAAAGCACCGCTGAACAGTCCAGAGACCGCCATGGCAAAGCACCGCTGAACAGTCCTGAAACGCCATGGCAAAACACCGCTGAACAGTCCAGAGACCGCTGTTATAAGGACATTGGTGTGGACATAACAGTACTGTACATTAAGTTATTATGTGATAAGTCGTATGTATATAAAGTTGGGATTTCATTTCCTCATGTGTAAATATGTATATATATATTAGAGTAGAGATAGGACAGAGTTATATTAAGAGTAATCTATTTAATGTTCCACAATTTATAGTAGTACGTTCCACTTACCTTAGAATGTTGGGGCTTGGACCAACCCGGAGTTTGCAATAGAATGTTGAGTTTGTGAAGATGAGTCAGTTGTGAGGAGTCTATGAATAAACAGCTCGACTTCAGCGTTCCGTGTGATTACTACAGTAATATACTTGAAATTGGCGACTAGGATGGGATACTGTTGAAATCCATCGTGGAAGAACTGCGCAGGGGCAGTGTGACTCCTCACCCCTGTACCTGATGGTGCTGGGAGCTGCTGGCGAGGGAAATTTATGACGTCCTGAGGTATACTAAAGATTTCCAGCTGAGTTACTAGAGTTCCTTTAGACTGTGCTTACGCCATCTGACAAGTGGGAATTCCTTACCTAACTGTCACGAACAGGAAAAAAAAAATCTCTCTGGAGAACCTCAGCGTTGTGGTGCAGCGAGTTAATGTGTGTCCGGGCAGCAGCTGATGAGAGGAAATCCAACTTTGCTTGTGAAGTTCGCGCTACGTTTCCCTGACCAAAGCTGTAGTGTTGAGGTGCACCGCCTCAACGTGTGTCCGGGCAGTGGCTGTTGAGAGAAAATTCGACTTCACTTGTTGTGATTCCCGCTACGTTTCCCTGGCCTGATACGAGTCCCAGCTCAGCTGGAAGGTACTTGCGGCCACACGGTGGTGCTGTCGGCTCCAGCAGGGAACTGAGCCAGCGATAGGAACCGAGCAGGTGAGGCAGCGCTGAGGCAACGTTAGTCTCGAGGAGAGACTGATTTGGATTCCCTTGACGCCTGCGTTAGAGGCAGCTTGGAGGACGAGCCGGTAGCGCTTGTTCTTAGTTTTTGTTTAATACTGGGTCAGATTCTTCCGAAGAGTGCCAGCAGGAGAGTGTACTCGATCTTCTGTCATTTCATTAGCAACTCGGACCACGAACTGGTGACGCTTTCCAAGGTTGCCGAGAGTTAACTCCTGACTGTCCAGAGCAGTGCAATTCACTGAGAGTTAACCTTTGACGCTCCAGAGCAGTGTAATCCATTGAGAAATTTAAATGTGAAACTGTTTTTATCTCAAAAGTTTAAAACTTTGATGTAAATATTGTGTCCAGCGCCTAGTGTGTGTACAGAGCAGATAATTTGGGAAATAGAAAAAAAAAAAAAAAAAGTATAATTGAACAGAAGTAAATTGGTAGACGAATCTAAAGTGCCTAAGAAAATTAAGTTACGTTTATTTGCATATAGAAATATATATAAATAGAACAAGGAGTACACATTGAGAAAAGTACGATTAGTAGTAACGAACCATGGCTGCAGCTAGTATGTCCCAACCTCCTCCTTTCTTAAATGATACTGGGGAACCCAGTTTACTATGGAAAGACTGGAGACGTTTATTTGAATCTTACCTCATAGCAATTGGTGGAGAAAAGTTTTCCTCACTAAGGAAACAACATATTCTACTACACAATCTGGGAGTACAGGGACGCAAAGTCTATGACAATTTAACAAAGTTTGGGGAGGATGAGGATGAAGTTGAGGAACTGGATGTGTATGAAGAGACTCTTAAAAAGCTGGAGAGACATTTTGGTGTAAAGGTAAATATAGTGTTGGAAAGACATACGTTTTTCAGTAGGATCCAGGGGAGGGATGAGAAAGTTTCGAGTTATATAGCTAGCCTTAGGGGTCTGGCTGCGACCTGCGATTTTGGTAATCTAGAAGACCAATTGGTGAGATGTACTAATAATAGCAAAGTACAGGAGAAACTGTTAATGATAAGTCCCTCCTTGAAAGAGGCAATAGAAGTAGCCAAAAGCATAGAACAGACAGCAGAATGCATAAAAGCCTTCAAAAAATCCACTCTGGTGGAAGAAGTAAAGGAAGTTAGAACAATAAATAATCAAGAAGACAAAGACTGTAGGAGTGGTGAAGAATTCACAATTCATGAAATCACCAGTAAGAAGAGTACCAATGGGCGTGTTAAGAACAGGTGCTATAGGTGCGGTAATGCTAAACATTTCGCTAACAGCTTAGAATGTCCAGCCCGAAATTGTATTTGCGGGAAATGCGGAAACAAAGGGCATTATACAAGAGCATGTAGAAGAGAGAGAGATGAGAATTGTAGTAAGAAAATCGTACATAAGTTGGAAAATACTCAAGACAATCACAGCAAATTTGTATTACAAGTGAAAGAAAACAATGATAACACAGTTCCAAAGTCTACTTATCCGTCATGTGAAATAGACCTTAATGGAGAGCGTATAAGGGTTTTTGCTGATTCCTGTTCTCCATTTACATTTGTAAATTTTGATATCTTTGAAAGTAAGTTCAAAAACAAGGGGTATAAGCTACAACCAGTTGATATCTGTCCAGGTGGCTATAATAGTGATCGTATACCCCTGGAGGGAATGATGTCCATGCATATAACATTCAAGGGCAGATCGACTACAGGTAAAGTGTATTTTACCAAAAAGGGCTCAAATCTGTTAGGATGGGAGCATCAGCGAGATTTAGGTATACGCTTAGATCCAAACAGGGAGGAACCAGTATTGCAGGTGGGGAACACAGAGAATGATTATACAGTGTGCAATGAGTTCCCAAGTCTTTTTGAAAATAAACTTGGTCGACTAGTAGACTATCAGCACAAAATCATAGTTAAGGAGGGTGCGATTCCAATTGCACACAGGGCCAGACCGGTACCACTCATGTTGCAAGAACCGCTGAAACTTGAACTGTGCCGCCTACAACGATTGGGAGTTATTGAACCTATTGATAGTGCACTATGGGTTGCTCCGGTTGTGATTACTAAGAAGGCTCGAGTATGTGTAGATTTGAGAGACCTAAACGCTAATATTTGGGTAGAGAGATTCCCCTTACCGAAAATCAATGAAATGTTAAGCACAACGGGACAAGCCAAAATATTTAGGGGGTCATTCTGACCCTGGCGGTAAATACCGCCAGGGCCGGGGTCGGCGGTAGCACCGCCAACAGGCTGGCGGTGCTCTGCCGGGCATTCTGACCGCGGCGGTACAGCCGCGGTCAGAAGCGGAAAGCCGGCGGTGTACCGCCGACTTTCCGCTGCCCATGGGAATCCAAGCTGCGCCGCCATGGGGATTCTGACACCCCATACGCCATCCTGTTCCTGGCGGTTCGCCCGCCAGGAACAGGATGGCGGTATGGGGTGTCGTGGGGCCCCCTGCAGAGCCCATGCCAATGGCATGGGCACTGCAGGAACCCCCGTAAGAGGGCCCCACAAAGAATTTCAGTGTCTGCTTTGCAGACACTGAAATTTGCGACGGGTGCAACAGCACCCGTCGCACCTTCCCACTCCGCCGGCTCCTTTCGGAGCCGGCTTCCTCGTGGGAAGGGTGTTTCCCACTGGGCTGGCGGGCGGACTTTTGGCGGTTGCCCGCCAGCCCAGTGGGAAACCCAGAATGACCGCCGCGGTCTTTTGACCGCGGTACGGTCTTCTGCCGGTTCCCGCTTGGCGGGCGGCTCCACGCCGCCCGCCAAGCTTAGAATCAGGCCCTTAGTGTTTTGGATCTCTCATCAGCATATCACCAAGTAGAACTTCATCCATCCTCACGCTCTCTCACCTCATTTATTACACCATTCGGAGCTTACAGATACTGTAGAATGCCCTTTGGATTAGCCTCTGCTGCGGCTGTATTTCAACGCATCATGCAGAATATATTGAAGGGTATGGATCATGTGTTGTGCTTCCAAGACGATGTGTTGATATATGGCAACAGTAAAATGGAGCATGACGACACCCTAAGGAGTGTCCTTCAAGCTTTACACAAAGCAGGTATGACAATTAAGAGAGACAAATGTCAATTTGGAGTAACATCAGTGGAGTATCTAGGCCATAAAATTTCAGAAGAGGGAGTCAAACCTAAAAATTATCTGGTGAAAGCAGTAAATGAAGCTTTAGCTCCCTCAAACAAACAAGAACTTAGATCCTTTCTGGGCCTAGCCGAATATATGGCGAAATTTGTACGAAATTTTGCTATAATCACAGCTCCTTTAAGAACACTATTGAAGAAAGATACCCCATTCCAATGGAGTAGCGAATGCCAGCAAGCATTCTGCAACATTAAAGAAGCTATAAGTCATTCACCACACTTAGGGAAATTTGATCCTAAATTAAAAACGTATGTATCAACAGATGCTAGTGGCCAAGGATTAGGTGTGATGTTATATCAGAAATTGGATGGGCAAGAAAGGATTGTGGCTTTCGCCTCAAGAGCATTGAATGAGGCAGAAAGACGATACTCAACAATTGAAAGAGAAACATTGGCTTGCTTTTGGGCCGTAATTCATTTCAAATTCTTCTTGTGGGGTTTACCGTTTACAGTCAAAACTGACCACAAACCTTTGGTCAATGTATTCACCACTCAAGGCAGGGAACGTGCTACTCCACGGATAGCCAAATGGTTATTAGGTTTGGAAGGGTCTAACTTTAAAGTGGAATATGTGCCGGGCGACAAAAACAACATAGCTGATTTTCTGTCTAGATCTACGGAACTTGACAGAGTAAACAGCAGAGATGCAGAACAAGAAAAGGAATGGCAAGAAAGAGAAGCAATACTATGGATAGATCTTGCTAGTCTCACACAAAAAGAGTGGATAGAGGAGACAGAAAAGGACTAAACATTACAACTAATCAAGAATAAAATAATGAATGGGTGGCCTGATAAGGCAAAAGAGGTTGAAGAACCTTTAAAAGGGTATTGGAACGTCAGATTTGAACTTCATGTTTCAAATGACTTGGTAATGAGAGGTGAAAGAATTGTACCTCCATGTAGCCTATGGACCAAACTGATAGAACTTGCGCATGAGGGACATTTAGGCCGGAGTCTAACGAAAAACAAGCTCCGTGCCACGTACTGGTTCCCCCAAATGGACAGTGAAGTGGAGAGGATAGTACGGGATTGCTGGGCATGTGCCGCAAGTGATAAATCTCACTCTACACGTAAGGCTCCACTTTCTCCAGTGAATATTCCAGAGAAACCATGGGATAAGCTTGGTCTAGACATCTTAGGACCAATGTGTCATCTAGGGGATAAGGGTCAGTACATGTTTGTCTTGGTTGATTATCATTCCCACTGGACCATGTTCAAAATAGTTAGCCAAATAACCACGACTGAAGCTATTAAATTTCTGACAGAAGCGTTCAGGAGAGAAGGTATCCCTAGCACACTTGTGACCGATAATGGTGTACAATTTACCTCGGACAACATGAAGGGATTCCTGAAAAAATGGGGGGTGTATCATTTTAGAACAGCGTTGTATAATCCAAAAGCCAATGGTTTAGTTGAAAGGATGAATAGAATAATAAAAGAATGTATTCAAAGAGCAAAGGTATCAGGCATTCAAGGGGAAGAAGCATTGAATGAGATGCTGTGGTCGTATCATAATAC
Source organism: Pleurodeles waltl (assembly GCF_031143425.1). NCBI lineage: Eukaryota > Metazoa > Chordata > Amphibia > Caudata > Salamandridae > Pleurodeles > Pleurodeles waltl. The sequence goes on from NC_090445.1 coordinate 256,429,386, forward strand.
ACCGAATTCAGTCACAGGTTTGTCACCTTTCCAATCATTGAAGGGGAGGCAGCCTGGCACCAAATTAAATCCAAATTGGTTAAGAGGTGGTCAACATATTTGTGAACAAAGAAATGCATCTACAAAGTGTTTTAAAAGAAATCAAAGAAAGTATGCAGAATGGTACAATAAAAAATTTGGAACCAAAAACAGGTCATGGTATGTAGGCCAATGGGTGAGAATTCGACTCCCTAGATATAATCAGGATCGTGAAAGTAAGTTCTCTGATCCTGTTAAGATTAAAGAAGTGCATCGTCACGTAGTAAAACTACAGGACGGTAGAGTATGGATCGCATTGTACCTTACCAAGGAAGTGGAGACAGGCATGCATAAGAGTCGGAGATTGTGGACAATACTATACGAGTTCCGAATACTTCTCAGAGAAGTGCCAGTGCACGTGTCCGAAGATCTCCTTTATGGCAGAGAGACTATGTACTTTCTTCGTAAGGAAAGGAGATATGTTATAAGGACATTGGTGTGGACATAACAGTAGTGTACATTAGGTTATTATGTGATAAGTCGTATGTATATAAAGTTGGGATTTCATTTCCTCATGTGTAAATATGTATATATATATTAGAGTAGAGATAGGACAGAGTTATATTAAGAGGAATCAATTTAATGTTCCACAATTTATAGTAGTACGTTCCACTTACCTTAGAATGTTGGGGCTTGGACCAACCCGGAGTTTGCAATAGAATGTTGAGTTTGTGAAGATGAGTCAGTTGTGAAGAGTCTATGAATAAACAGCTCGACTTCAGCGTTCTGTGTGATTACTACAACCGCCATGGTAAAGCACCGCTGAACAGTCCTGAAACCGCCATGGCAAAGCACCGCTGAACAGCCCTGAAATGCCATGGCAAAGCACTGCTGAACAGTCCTGAACCGCCATGGCAAAGCACTGCTGAACAGTTCTGAAACACCATGGCAAAGCACCGCTGAACAGTCCAGAGACCACCATGGCAAAGCACAGCTGAACAGTCCTGAAACCGCCATGGCAAAGCACCGCTGAACAGTCCAGAAACCGCCATGGCAAAGCACCGCTGAACAGTCCTGAAACCGCCATGGCAAAGCACTGCTGAACAGTCCTGAAACGCCATGGCAAAGCACCGCTGAACAGTCCAGAGACCGCCATGGCAAAGCACGCTGAACAGTCCAGTGACCGCCATGGCAAAGCACCGCTGAACAGTCCAGAGACCACCATGGCAAAGCACCGCTGAACAGTCCAGTGATTGCCATGGCAAAGCACCACTGAACAGTCCAGAGACCGCCATGGCAAAGCACCGCTAAACAGGGCATGCACATCAAGCATCGTTATCCCATGTGCTGCTGGGACAGTCACGGGACAGGAACTTTCACGGGGAGACTAATCCAGTCTGGGAACCAGTCCCCCTCCAGAGCCAGTGGAGGCTGTTATCTAGTTGCGAAACTGTGGCTTTGCACTCCCCAGGATGGTACAGTGGGCAACCCACCCACTGTAGAGACTTGAGAGACTGTGGCTTTGCACTCCCCAGGATGGTACAGTGGGCACACCACCCACTGTAGAGACTTGAGAGACTGTGGCTTTGCACTCCCCAGGATGGTACAGTGGGCAACCTACCCACTGTAGAGACTTGAGAGACTGTGGCTTTGCACTCCCCAGGATGGTACAGTGGGCAACCTACCCACTGTAGAGACTTGAGAGACTGTGGCTTTGCACTCCCCAGGATACATCAATGGGCATGGAGCCCCGTCGTGGATCTGGCTTTGCACTCATCCGGCTGAGGTGCCCCCCCTTCTCTTCCCCCTGAGGTGCCTGTTGTATTTCTATCTGATGCCCTGGCAGTGTTCTCTCCGATTGTGGACAGGTATCTTTTGTGGGCCTCACCCATGCATTTTTGGACTAGTGGTGCGCGGACATTGATATGTGCATATCTGCACTACTTCTCGTAATGTATATATTTTTGAATGATTTTATAATATATCTGTATATATTTGAGACATGTATATTGATACATTACATTGTTTGAACTGATTTCGTTTTGTCTTTGCATTCTTCCGGGGGGATTGTGGGTTGTTACTGTGATTTTTGTACATGCATTGGTGTGTGTGTTGAAATATGCAAGGGTGGGGGTGGGGGTGTTGCGTGTGTGTGTCCCTAACTTTTGCCTCCCCTATATCGTAGGTGCAGTACTCACGGTTGTCTTCGCCCGCGCCGGCGTTGGTCTTGGTAGATGAGTAGGAATACAAGGGCCGGTAGAATGTGTAATTCCGGCTCCATGGAGTCCTCCCTCCTCGTGGGATGTGTTCAGGTGAGCGTTTTCCCATTGCAGTAACTGTTTCCGCCGAGTTTTTATCCACGGTGAATCCGCCCTGGAAAAGGTGGCGGATTGGTAGGTTGTGATACTATGGGCGGTACATTGTCTTCTGCCTGTCTGTTGGCGGTGACCGCCGCGCTGCTTGTCTGTACCGCCGTGGCGGGCGGTGTGTTAAAGTGGCTGTCTTTGTTGGCGGTTTCCGCCAGGGTCATAATTCCCTTTTTTTGTCCGCTGGCCTGTTTGCGGTATTGCCGCACCTTTAACACCGTCCACCAGGGTTGTAATGGCCCCCTTAGATTTGAGAGGAAGGGATATCCATTACTGGAGTGACTGAGTATCTCATCCACCAATATCTAAGTTAGGCAAGTACTGTTTTATTTTATAAATATGAGATAAAATCCGGAATCAGATACTATAAAAAGCCAGGTAGCTCACCCAAAGTTACTAAGGGGCATTGCGCTAGGATTCTCACGCTAGGGTTCCCGCCAGTTTGCAGTGCCCTGTCAATCTTGGTTGGAGTTGGTTGCTAGAGTGGTTCAGAAAAATAGCCTTCAGCCTTGCACTGGTTGGAGTCCTGGGCAAGGGCTCTAGTAGTGAATAGTTAAACATCTATTTCTTACTGAGAGAAGATGTGCTGTGTTATCATCTTAAGAAACTTAGGGCCATATTTACAAGGCCCTTGCACCCCTTAGCGCCACATTTGTGGCAAAATGTTTGCTGCAAATGTGATGCTAAAGAGCCACTACCATAGCGCCATATTTACAAGGTGATGCAAACTAGGTGGTGCATCACGAGTGCTGCATATGGCCCTCAATGTATAGTCTTGCTGCTTTTGATAAAAATTTACCATAGCACTTTGAAGTAGCAGGAACTTGCAAACCATGTTAGTAATGTTCATATTATTATCTCTGGCCATGCCATGCATAGCTAGATTTATTTTCTCATACTGTGTGGTCACTGTTCATATTTTATTCATTAGAATCAGGTATTAGAAAAAAAACATTTTAAAGTTGATCCTCTGTTTCTTAGGGCTATTTTGAGTGTATTATTCATTTACGAAAGAGAGTTTGGTGTTCCACTGTGTTCCTGAACTCATCCAGTGGGACTGATCTTGACCGGATAACATGTCCTACGCAATACTGCTTAGTGAGTTGTGTATGGATCACAGTTCAACTGAATTTCTAATTTGTATTGGTGCTTTGAACTTAGTCCTTGCAAAAGGAGGTTAGAAACCTGACCCCTGTAGCTCTTGGGGGAGAGGGCCCAGATCATGCCAGGTGAGCATGGCTAAAGGTGTGGAAAAGTTGTGTAGTTTTTCTGTTGCATAGTTATGCAAAATGGCTGCAAAATTGCATGAAATTACTTGTAATTACACAAAATGCAAATCCATCATTTGTGCTATATTTTACCACAAAATGCATTCTTGTGTCAGTTTTTGAGCAAGGACACATTTAAACAAAAGCACTGCGATCAACAACTGCTTGCATTCTGTTGTTGGCTTGCCTTCATGGTAAATGTTTACTGTCAGTTGTGCCATTCACAGTATATGTTTACCATGAATGACACGTAATTAAGCAAAATAGTGTAATAGCTCATTTTCAGGAACTAATGTAATGCAAAATTCCCAAAATGATGCCATTGTAATTTATATTTACCCCAGGCCTAGTCATGACTACCATGTTATGGGCATTCCTGGCAGGTCATTCTGATACATTGGCATGTGGGGTAGATTCTGTCCTTGTGGGCTAATGGAAGATGCAAGTGCTTGACTAAATGACATAGAAGCTTTTCTTTGGAAGAATATAATTTATTAGCCAACACATAAGGTTTGCATTTGGGAACAAATATATCTATTTTCAATAAGGTAAAGTAGATATTTGGGAACAAAAGTAAAACATTTCTATTTCCACAGTATATATAAAACTGATGACTTTTGGCAACATGTAGTATTTACACTAATTCCTGGGTGCAAGAGGAGTGTTGCTGCTTTGGCTGTTATTTCAAGATTCATGTGGAGGCACTTCACCATTTATTTAGATAACATTTGTTATGACACTATCATCAGTAGGGTTGTGTAGGCCAGAACAAGAAATACTAGTGGAACGTTAAAAATACATCTGCTGTCTGATCCTGTAATGCTGCTGTAATCTTAGTGGTATATCAGTCGAACCTGAGGGATAGCATTGTTGTCTACTGATTCATCATAAATTCATATTTTTCACCATGTCAAACAGTATGCCAGGCTATGTTAAGTGTTTGTAAAATACATGGCCCTTCAGACAATATTAATAAAATGGACTGAAAATTGCATCTTTGTGCCACTATTTTCTACAAGTTTTTTGAGGGGGAATTTACAAAAATGCCTTTGACCACAACAAACACATTGGAAAATCTGATAAATTTATCTTGAGATCTGTCTGGAAAACATGCAGACTTTTAAACAATTAATTTGAAAAGAGTGTTGTATGCAGCCTTATTTTTAAACCTTTTTTTTAAAAGATTTTCACCCACCATCCTTGATGGGGAAGGACAGCTTCAGTAGGCAGCACATGATGTTCTAGACTTGGTAAATTGGATGAGCATGGCTGGCCGGTCTATATTAGGTCAAGCCTAGGCAGGGTGTGCGCTGTCTGTTCGAGACATACTGTAATCACTTTGTGGGCTTACATGTAGCCCATTTTGTTTCTATTCGTCACTTTGATTGTCCTTCAAAAAGTCTTCCTTAGTAGTGGTTCATCCTTCTTCTTTGTCCCGCCGTGTCCTGCATTGTTTGTCATTTGTATCCTCCCATGGAGCACTGCCTAACTTCTGTATATTTATGCTATGTATCATGTCACACAGCACACGGACAAATCATGTCAATGGTGCCACCATAGCAGCAAATCCCCATTGCCATTTTCAAACCCTTGTATCTTGGTTTAGTCAGTCGTTTCATGATTTTACGCCCCTATATGTAAATTTATTATGGATCAGAATATTTGCACTTAATTCATTTTGTGCTTACCACAAAAAAGCAATGGGCATCACTGTTAATAAAAAAGTAATTGTAGACCAGGTCAAAGAAGTATATGATTATAGTCTTCCTAAACCCGTGGAATGCACCAGTTTTTGGCTTTGAAAATCTGGTCACCATAGAAACTGAGTTGTATTAGTTATGTGCTGAATAAAAAATATTGTTTTGCCATTCAAATGCTGTGTCCATGTGAGTACAACAATCGCTCATTCGAAGGCCACTTCTGTCTGATTAAAGATGGTGTCCACAATGGCAACTGTAGGGTAAGCAGTCCAGTGAGCCTATCCATCCCTTAAATCACACAGCACACATTCACCGGAAGTGTGTGCCTCGTTTGCTAGTTGCATCTCTAGTTTTATGGCTTGCGACAAACAGGTGAGCAGATGAGAAGTGGTGAGGTTGTCATCATTAGAAAGGACATTGACATTTTTTGGTCTGCCCACTGGGAAGGGTTTTTGGGAAATATGGGAAGCTTGAGACAGCTGTTTAATATTTTAAGCTTAAGTGATTTGACATTCATTGTTGACAAGTGAACGTGTGACCCCCTCTTTAGGAGCCCACAGGGCACCAGTCAGTGTTGGCTTTGTCGTTATTAGACACTTTGCATGTGCCTGCGGGAGGTGCTGTGGTGTCCACCAGAATCTGTATTATGAAGGCAGGCAAGTTTTTTTGTTATCTGCACATGAGATCAGCATCCCACAGTAAGTTGTTAATGGTCACAAAAGACTCATATTGACTAACATTCTAAGTTGATTCTAACCATCTTAAAGAGCGGGGGAGGACAGGGAAAGGGGAAACTGATAAAGGGCAGGGACCAAAAGAAATGAATACATTGGTAAGAAATTGTATGAACAACATGAATGAAAACATTACTGAATGTAACTGTCTGCTGTAAGGGTGAAGTCCTCTGCTGCTCTTCAACTATAGGCCAGTTATCTAGACTAGCATCAGTAGCCATGTAAAAAATGTAGAGTAACCCGGGGACCTGTTGGTACCTGCAGCGGATTCAGACTCATATAAATGAATGGGTGCAACCACAGATGGTTGGGTCTCCTTCTGTTTCCTGTGCCACAGTCAGCGCTCTCTTCCCTGTCATCCTGCTCTCTCTTTCCTGTCCTCTCTGTCCTGATACTCTTCTCTCTTCTCTGGCACATCAGCTTTCTTACCTATCACTTCTTCGCTTACATAAGCCTCTGTATGTCCTCTTGCTCATCTTCCTGCTTCTCCGTCCTCTCTTTTTAGCATTCTCTTCCTAGTCACTCTGCTATCTCTACCTTAGTCTACCCTCTCTTCCACTTCAATTACTCTATCCTACCTGTCACTCCTATCCATTGTTCATCCATGTCTCTGTCCTTTCTTCCCTATCATTCTACACCCTGTCATTGTGCTCTCACACAAGTCACTCTGCCCCCTATCGCCTTTACTCTTCCCTCTCACTCTGCCCCCTCTTCCCTGTCACTGTTTTCCCTTCTGTCTCATCACTCTCTCCCCCTTCCCTGCTATTCTACCCTCTCTTCTCTGTCATTCTGCCCACTTTTACCTGCCATTCTTTTGTCACTCTACCCTCTCTTTCCTTCCATTTGAGGTCGAGCCAGGGCATCATGCACGCGCTGTCTTAGAGACATGCTGTATTCGATATAGGACTTTTAGACTGCTTACCACAGGTTGATTTCAGTGTTGCTCTTCTTTGCTGCCTATTTATTGATTCACACAGCTGATACATCACTTCTGTTCTAAGCTGAGGACCACCGGCCTAATACATATGAATTCCACTTGATTAGTGCCCATCCGCTATGATGCAGGTACTATTTCCTCTAACCTCACCTTCCATTCTCCCTGCCCTCTTTGTCTCATTCCAGTTCTGGTGCTGTGCTTCAGAAACCAATTACTCTCTTCCCACGTGCCCCATACCACTCCCACAAGGTCACATTAATTTTATATTTTCACTGCCACAGAGAGATTAAGTGATTTGCCCAGAATAACAAGCTGCACAGTACTTCAAGGTGGTCTATGACTATTAAAAAAACTTTGCATTGAATTTGAAGCTTCTCGTACCTGGATTTTTGTTTTTACTTCTTTTGTAATTCATTTATTTGTGAAAACCTCTGAATTCATAGAAATGATAAGTATTCTGCGTAACCTTTCTAAAAGTGTAATGCTCTAACTGAGTCTAGAGAAATTAACATTTTAGATTAACTGGGATAATAATATGCATGGGTAATGAGAAGGTCCTACACAGAGGTCCCCAGAAACAATCTACAGTTGTTTTGCATGCTTAGAATTGGAGGCACAAGGAGACAAGGTGCTTTTGCCCATTATCCTGCAAATGTATTTTTTCGCAAAACTTGGCATCCTGTTTCAACATGTTGACATTAGAATCGATCTCTTAACTTCTTTTACCAAAACCATTTCTTCGGATCACTTGTTGGTATGAGGCCCTTAAGTGAAACCAAACCAAAACACATAGGTAAAAGCCGTTGTCATTTACAATTACAATAGCTATAATTCTAACAAATGTGAGACCAATTGCATTGCAAATGCTTGTTTTTGTCTGCCCCTAATATAATTGGGTTCAGATTTGTGCATTCATTTTAGCCTTCATTTGTAAAATCACAATATACCGCTTCAGTTCTCTAAGCTGGATGTGAGTCCTGTTAACTAGGGCTAAATATGAGGAAATGTAACATGGTGCACGCTCTTTCAAGAAAAAATAAATGCAGTTAAGCTTATGCTGTATGAAATTTATTATTCTAGTAAGAAAGTTCAGTTGGTTAATGCCATCAATTATGATGTATTTAGATCAGTCCAAAGGGCCACTGATTTAAAACTTGATCGATGCATTGGGAAATAGTGACATGCATATTTTTAGTACTATGGTGTGCAAGACTGATGAGAGAAAACACTAAGGGGCATATTTAAGAAAAGTGGCGCTGCACAGAGTGCAGCGCCACTTTTCTTGCACCCCTTAGCGCCCACCTAATGCTACCATGTTTGCATTGTATTTAAAATACGGCGCACTATGGCGGTAGTTAGGGGACTAGCATCAGAATTTTTCATACTAGTCCAGCACCTTGCAGGGTTAGCATAAAAACTTCTGACGCTAATCCTGCAAAGCATCAAGAGGCCTATTGTGAGCAATGGAAGCTTCCTTTTAACTCCTGCTCTGAGCAGGCATTAAAAATACCCCCAAAAAATGGCGCCAGAAAATCTCTGAGATTTTCTTGTGCCATTTTTTTCTGCCCCCACCCACTAATGAGGGAACGCCTCCTTTACATACATTAGACATGGTGCAGGCATAATGTAGCGCAAAGGGTTGCAAAGTGCCGCAATACATGCATTGTGCCACTTTGTAAATATGGTGTGGTGTTTTTGGCCTTCTAACACCACATTATCATTAAAAAATGACGCTAATGTGGCATTCGAATGGCGCTAGAAGCTCTTAAATATGCCCCAAGTATGTAAGCCAATAGCTTAAAACAATTACACATGGTATGAAATACGCTGTTGCAGTTTAAAAAATTGTATTATGCTCAGTATAATGTAGGCAGCACAGAGTAAAAAAAAGTGTGAAAGATTCAGGGGTGTATTTATGAAGAATTCATGCAACGCAGCAAGCCACCTAGTGGTGATGTGCTGTGTGAAAGGGAGAAAGTTGGAATGAGCCATACTTAACATTATATGATGCATTTCTGCTGCTTTCTGACTGGGCTGGTCCACAAGCTGCTGCCTTGTGCCAATGCAGGCACCATTGCACCATAGTGCTAGGGTGTCTGTGTTGTAGGCAGGATTGCTTTTGTACAGGAAGTGACACCTTTGTGCCCAAAAACAATTCTTTGAGGCATTTTCCTCCTACGTTTACTGCAGAATGCAGCACATGTAGAAAGAGGAAAAAACGAGGAGAAATAAGCACATTTCGCCCAGGGGAGGCGAAGCATTTTGATACATTCCCAGGTCTACCACTAATGGTAAATTTGGGAATGCGCCAAACTCCATTAGTGGATGCGTGGAAATACCCACACTTCATCCATGAAACACCTCCCTGGGGCACAGTAACGCAAGGCAGAGACTTGCGCTGCCTTGCATTACTCCACATTTACTAAGCCGCATAGGACCAGGCAAGGTGGTCTTGTGTGGCTTCATAAATGTTATTCTAGGTTTTGTGTTGCCCTTCCGCACCTGATGCGTTGCACAAGGATGATGGATAGCCATTATAAATATGCCCCCCAGGGTTTAAGTGAAACAGTGCTTTCATAGTAATGGGAATTATATTATACTATGTGCAAACCTTTTACCAGAAATTTCCATTAAAGGGACACATTCTAGAACTTGTCGCAATCATATAGTACTTCTCAAAAAGAATATCTTGTCACCATGAAGCTTTAAATGATGACATCAATAAAAACCTTTACTGTCTCCCAAACAGCCATTAGATTTGCTAGTTAGCTAATTGGAACATTTACATTTTTTTCAGGCAGCAGTGCACTACTGAGAGAAGGCTTGTTCCTTCTTTAGTTGTCTGTCCCTTCTCTTGCTTTACAGTACCGGAACTCCCTCCTTCCTTTGCAGCCTGAGACAACTCTTGGCTGGCATTAAACTGCTCAGGAATTATTTATATATTTTTTAACAAAAAGCGAACTTTTTTATTAATATTCCAAAACGTATGGAAACGTAATTACCAATAGATTCCACGCACTTTGACTCCTGGTTCTTGACCATCCATGGTCAGCTTGGCATTTAGCACAGTCCGTCTCGTAGACCTTTCATTTCCTGCGAAGGAGCTCACATCACTGACATTGCTTGGGACATTCTCCTGACCCCGTTGACACATTCACATGCTGTTTGGCAGTAAGCTGCCTCATGCACCAACACTTGCTAGACACTTGCCCTGCCTGCAGCTGTCTGGCTAGGACTGTGGTATAATAGCTTCACATGTGCCTGGCAGGGAAGGCATGCAAGAAAACCAGTGTCCAGAAGCAGCCACTGCATGAGTCTTCACCTGCCCTTTGAGCACCACTGAGCTGAGGCTGTAGCTTTTAAGCATGCAATGGCCCTTTCCACGTGTCACCCCCTGTTCTCTCTCCAGCGTGTCTCTGCGCAGTTAGAAAACAGACAGGTGAGCCTGATGACAGTGAGTCTGCCCTGATCTGGTCTAGACTATTAAGGTGACAGTGACTGACGACTGGCAGACCCACCCTGCTCCAAAACAGTGAGGGTAGCAAATATTTTATGAGAAATCAAACTCCTAAAATAAACAGAATAATTTACATTATCCCAATGTTTTCTTTGGGAATGCACTAAAATGTGGAACAACCGACATATAAATTGAAATTGTAATTTGTGGGCTTTGAGAAAGACATTCATCTAAAGAAAATTGTGGATTATTGGTCTCTAATTAATCACCCATACAAAATATTACAATTTGGTAAAAAGTAATGACATTACAAACAACTACACCACAAAAAGATCTTTATTTCATTTGTTGATAATTAATCCGTCCATACAAAAAACCTACCTTCTGGTTCTTATGGTACCGACATTGGGCACCATGATCCCTCTCCCAGCTTTGTGTGAAGTACATAGATTCATTCCTTATGTGTGAAAAGACGAGTGATTCAGCAGTGAACACTGAATGCAACGTGACAAGATTGCTGTAGAATGATCTAACACTCAGTGAAGCCGTTGTGCCTGAACTTTATGTTACCTCATGGCCGTGGATGGAAAACTTTATACTTCAAACCAGTATGCGGGGAAAGCAACTGTTGTTATAACCTAAAAATATATTGAAGGCAGACATTTGGTTATATGGCTTGTGTTTGGGTTGCCAGAAATTCAAAGAGAAAATCAGAAGATGTGAGAATCACTTGGGTTCCAATTAGAGCGATTTATTAATCCAAATAATCTGGATCAGGCAGGGAGCTGAGGACCATGGAATAGGTTGACCTTTGAGATCAAAATATGTTCAGTTCTCCTATTAAAGCAGCGATTAATGAATCGCACATAGTTCTTGACGAGTCATTGTGTAAGCTGATTTGCAGTGCAGCTCTAAGTGTAAAACAGAATGGGCAGAAATGCAATGTCATCAACCTTATTGACTGTGTCTCTTAGAGATGTCACTTAGCTGTGGATGACTGTTTATCCTGTGGTCTTCCAAAAAGGTCATGTAAAATCAAATCTCCTTCCAGTTCTATACCTACCAACGACCCTATTAGTTAGAACTAAATACCTTAATTACTTGGGCAGTTCTTAGTTTTGCTAGTCCTGAAGGAGGAGAGAAAATATGTAGTAAAGAGTGCATATGTAAGAGTGCTGTACAAAAGTATGATTGAATATTAAATGATGGGTTCCATGACTCACAAGGAGAGACAACACGCATCAATCCAAACCTTATTTTACTGCCTTCATTTCCTAAGCAAATACTCCTGGCTACGGCCTTGTTGCTTCCAGTAGAGTGTCTCTTGGTCAGGGAGCTCTTCTAATGTGCGAGGTTATTACTTTCATAATGTTAACACACTAAAACCAACCTTATGAGCAATAGTAAACAGACACTCCATTTCATTTGATATATGTCAACATATAATAATCAGGTTGAGAAGGCTATTTGCGTCTCAATATGTGCAATAAAGTCAAATTCAACAAAAGGGAACACTTGGCTCTCTGAAGGTACATGGGGAAATTCAAAAGTGTACCTTGGAAAGAACACACAGGACACATTAGTAAAATAATTTAAAGCATATTTAGTTATTTGACAGTTCAGTGACACACAGACATCTATAGATTTGTATGTAAATCACAATATGTACATTTCAAAGAAGAACAGGACATTGACTTAAATAAGTAGCAATACATAGCTCCTTATGATTTTTTTTTTACAAATGAATTTTCTTAAATTCATATGTCTGTCCTGGAAATGACACATATAAGTAACATGTAAAGATAACCTGGTTGGTTCAAGTTATTTGTAAAGTGTCCATCAGGTGCAGAAAGTCACGTTGTGAAAAGAAACAAATCTGGCCAGTGTGTGATTGTTCATGAATCACATCTGGCCATTGGTGCTATTAGTAAGGATCATGTTATCGGTCTGTGCTGTACATTAATTACACATCAGGAAGGTGAACAAAGAAGAATCTGATTGGTCAGATAGGATCACCGGACCAGACCTGGTTACCTGACAACAGTTTCCTTCTCAGTCTAGGCTCTCTAGGCGGTATATCTGCAGAGGTATTTAACCAAAGTGTGAAAAGGGAAACAATACATCATAACCTTCTTAAGGTGAACTTTAAAGTTGAGAACTTTACTTGAGGCAGCATAGATTGCAGAGCATAAATAGTTCAAACACACTCACACACACACATATATATCTGCACAGGAGGCAGTTTTGAGGGTGACCAATAATCTTGGCATGTTCAACTTTTGGTGCACCTCAACTACCTTGAATTCACTACGTCTAGGAGTCACTTAATCAGAGGCACTACATCGACACTGCCACTACTGATGGTCATGGTACTGGAGAATTTAGTGTTAGGGTTACTTAAAGGTTACTTATTGTGTTTGTTTTACTTTAATTTGTTTACTTACCTAATTATTCATCTTTAATTTGGTTTACTTTAGATACTACATTAGGTTGGGTGAGGTTGACATTACTTTATTTTTCAATAAAATCAAATGTAATTTAGTTTAGATTTGATGTCAGCAACAGGCTGAGGTAATTTATTTTCATTTAATATGATTTAATTTAGTTTCTGTTTTTTTTAGTATTGAAGTTAAGAAGAGGGCATTTATTTAATTTGATTCATTGACAATTACAATTCTGTTTGTTAGGAATAGAGAACAACATTAGTGTTACTTAAAGGTAAACTATTAAATTTAGTTTGATTTCATTTTAAACGGTTAGAATTAAAGCAAGGTTTAGGATTACTTTAGGTTGCTTAATTAATGTACTCATTTAACTGAGTTTATTTAATGTGTGGTAGGGTTTGGTTATCGTTATTCTTTACTTTAATATTATTTAATGAAATTGTAATTAATTTAGGATAAGAGTTAGCATAAGGGCTAGGTTGAAGGTACTTAAACACATGCACTTGAATGTGATATTCTTCAATTAAATAAGATGTAATGTAATGTAATTTGTAGTTAGTGTCACAATTTAGATGAGTGTAGTGTAGAGGTAGTGTGTGGGTTAGGTTTACTGTAAAGGTGGATTTAAATTCAGGTGAATGTAGTGAGATTACAGCAGTGGTAAATTTAATTATATGCTTACCATGTCGGAGTAGCAGTAATAGCAGTCGAGGTACTGGTTAGGATGTAGTGGTAGACTGAGGTAGTGAAGCTCAAGATAGTAATATATAACCCAGGGGTCATCTTTATAAAGTAAGTAAGGAGAAGGTAAGTGATCCTGGACTTAGAGCAGTAAACAGAAGAAGGTGTTGGCAGTGTGATTTTCATGAAGGTCAGGTGTGCAGTGAGTAGGCATTTCAAGAACAAAATAAGGCAAGTATAACTAAACATTAAATGGAAAAGGGAGGTAGTTTAACCAGACATGGTGCACTAGAACGTGGTTAGGAACTAGGGCTGGCTTCGTCTCCGACCTTCTAGGCAAGAGAGATGTTGTCGCACTTTTTCCTAGGACTGACATTAACGGAATGAAATTAACAAGGATGCTTTGTTATTGTTGGGAGAATTAAACACTGGTTGGACAAAATGATGTGGTAAGGAGTAATGCAAGGCTGTGTGGGCATTAAAACAAGTCAGCGGACAAAGATTATTTAGGTTCTTCTAGATCCTAAAGATATTCAGGTACAAAATGAAAGAGCCTTATTTCACATGGTGTGCTGACAAGCATTGAATGGCCTGTGATTAATGTTGAAGGTGCTTGACACATGCAAAGCATTACAAAATTTTATAAACATTCTGCACACAGTCGCAGTCTACTGTGTGCATGTATGACTCCAGGATGAATTCATTGGTTTATTCAGGCATTATTGCGTTTGTCAGCCTTAGTAATAAAGCTACGGGTTAAATGTTATTTCATTCTCCTAGGTTAAGTACTTGGTTCAGCTTCCATCTTAGGGGAAATGAAATGAATAGATGTAGTGAGGGCTTCTGGACTCCAGTTAAATAGGTTTAGTGGGCAGTTGTTGCACCGTATAGTCCTCAATGCATAACTGTATTCAACCCTCATGGATGTATGTATGTCACTATATGTACCCCAAAATAACTGTCTGCACATATATCAGGTGCATTATATAATCACCCCTCAGTGTAAGTGTAGCTTTTTTTTGTTATGAACTCCGCTGTGGTGATCCTTCCAGACTCGATGAGCAGGTTGATATTTTGACTGAGATTTTGTGGTAGAACACCATCAAGGACCATTAGGTCAACTACAGCGGAGCCTCCATCCAGGCCTCCACCTCAGGCTGCATGCTCCCCAACCATGGGGTCTGTCCCTTGCTTGCAAATAAGATGCAGATTTATCAACACATTGCAACAGTGCATAGTTACAAAAAGTGATGCAAACCGATGTAAAGTATTGATAAATTATTTACTTTCCAATGCAAAACGTTTTTTACTTTGGAAAGGATCCCCAAAAGTAATGCAAATAACTCTTTACTTTGCTTTGCATTAACTTGTGTCAAAGGGACAACAAATGGATGGTATGCGCATTCCCACCCTATCACCTATAGTTTTTGATGTAAAGCCCCATCTCCTAATAATAGTAGACATAGCTTTGTACCAAAAAATAACACCTTGTCGAGAAGATACTAACAAGGGGGAATATTTGTATTTCTCCTAACTTTTCCACACTGTGTGAGTGATGCACTGTATGACCCGGATAAAATGTGATAAATGTTTTAATATATATCTAAGCATAGACTTTTGTACTAGCAGAAAATTCTTCCACTACGAGACCTGTAAGATGTCACACACACACTCTTTACACTATCACTCTCGCTAGAGAACCTGAACGAGTGTCAACATTATGGAAGAAAGCAGCAGCGGCATATCTTATTACATATGGCGCTGACCTGCTCGCTCCTCCCAATGCAATGCAGCACAGCAACTTTGGTTGCTGAACTTCACTGCCTTGAACTGCAGTATACATGACTAAATCTTCTCCAAGAGTTCTTCTACAAGTCTGCTATGCAGTCACTGCCACTGCGGTCTCAAGCAACACTGAAATACTGGCACATTATCCCAACACAACATGGCGTAGTGAGGAGATGGGAGGGTAGAACCCCTCCTAACACCCAACAACATATGAGCGGGTTATATGATACTGCATAAATGGCAGTCATGTATTGTTTTCCAAGTGCAATTAATCATATGCGTAACACTAATAATGAGAAGAAGAGGTGGATGAAATAGAGACCTTTGAAGTCAAAAAATAAAGGCGGTCATTCTGACCCTGGCGGTCAAAGACCGCCAGGGCGGAGGACCGCGGGAGCACCGCCGACAGGCCGGCGGTGCTCCAATGGGGATTCCGACCGCGGCGGTAAAGCCGCGGTCGGACCGGCACCACTGGCGGGCTCCCGCCAGTGTACCGCCGCCCCATTGAATCCTCCAAGGCGGCGCAGCTTGCTGCGCCGCCGAGGGGATTCCGACCCCCCCTACCGCCATCCAGATCCCGGCGGTCCGACCGCCGGGATCCGGATGGCGGTAGGGGGGGTCGCGGGGCCCCTGGGGGCCCCTGCAGTGCCCATGCCACTGGCATGGGCATTGCAGGGGCCCCCGTAAGAGGGCCCCTACATGTATTTCACTGTCTGCTGCGCAGACAGTGAAATACGCGACGGGTGCAACTGCACCCGTCGCACAGCTTCCACTCCGCCGGCTCGATTCCGAGCCGGCTTCATCGTGGAAGCCTCTTTCCCGCTGGGCTGGCGGGCGGTCTGAAGGCGACCGCCCGCCAGCCCAGCGGGAAAGTCAGAATTACCGCCGCGGTCTTTCGACCGCGGAACGGTAACCTGACGGCGGGACTTTGGCGGGCGGCCTCCGCCGCCCGCCAAGGTCAGAATGAGGGCCAAAATCTCTTATTTCCCCTTCAACAAATCTCCCTGGCAGGCTAGATGTTAGAGTCGTTCCACTTAAGCAGGGCATTTCAAAATAAATTGCAACACTGTTAAGTAGCATCGCCTGAGCACAAGACTTACATTAAGGTGAGTGCTGGGACCTGAAAGCACTCAACAGATCAAATTTCAACACTATTAATTAAGCATACTAATTCCAAACCAAGTTCATAAAAAGTTCATAGCTAATTAATACAAAAAGGTTTAAAGAAAATTGATAAAAAATAAATTAATAAATGAGGAATTCGTTTATTAAAAGCCTTCTGACCCTCTGCCTTTGTGTAAGAAAAATAAAATATAA
Organism: Pleurodeles waltl; assembly: GCF_031143425.1. Taxonomy (NCBI): domain Eukaryota; kingdom Metazoa; phylum Chordata; class Amphibia; order Caudata; family Salamandridae; genus Pleurodeles; species Pleurodeles waltl. The sequence continues at coordinate 256,446,096 of NC_090445.1, forward strand.
CAAAAATAGAGGAAAATAAATGCTTTAAAAGACTAATTAAAAAATGAAAAAGCGAAAAGCACAACTTATGAATCACAGTTCTCAAAAGAGGCTTCGACTTTAACAAGATATACCAACTGTAGTAAATAGCTTTGCCTTTTCCAAGGAAAGTCAAAGAGAGTGACTTTTTAGATGGTTTGTGATACCAAGGGGCATATTTATACTCCGTTTGCGCCGGAATTGCGTCGGTTTTTTTTACGCAATTCCGACGCAAAACTAACTCCATATTTATACTTTGGCGTTAGACGCGTCTAGCGCCAAAGTCCATGGAGTTAGCGTCATTTTTTAGCGTGGACACCTACTTTGCGTTAATTATATGCAAGGTAGGCGTTCCCGTCTAAAAAATCGACTCCGAGGCATGTGCGTCGGATTTATACTCCCGGGAAAAATTCACGCCCGGGAGTGGGCGGGTCAAAAAAATGACGTACGGCCGCTTTTGCGCCGTTTTTTAGCGCCTGCAAAAGGCAGGCGTTAAGGGACCTGTGGGCTCCGAAAGAGCCCAGAGGTGCCCTCCCATGCCCCCAGGGACACCCCCTGTCACCCTTGCCCACCCCAGGAGGACACCCAAGGCTGGAGGGACCCATCCCAGGGACATTAAGGTAAGTTCAGGTAAGTGTTTTTTTTAAAAAATTTTGGTGGCATAGGGGGGCCTGATTGGTGCCCCCCTACATGCCACTATGCCCAATGACCATGCCCAGGGGACAGAGGTCCCCTGGGCATGGCCATTGGGCAAGGGGGCATGACTCCTGTCTTTGCTAAGACAGGAGTCATTTCTATGGGGGTTGGGAGTGAAAAAAAATGGCGCAAATCGGGTTGAGGCGAAAAAATTGCCTCAACCTGACTTGCCCCATTTCTTGACGCCCAAGCCCCATATCCCCCTACGCCGGTGCTGCCTGGTGTACGTCGTTTTTTTTAACGCACACCCGACGGCGGCGGCGGCTAACGCCAGCTAACGTCATTCAATAAATACGGCGCCCGCATGGCTTTTCAGAATGGCGTTAGCCGGCGCTAATTTTTTTGGCGCAAAACTGCGTTAGCGCAGTTTTGCGTCAAAAAGTATAAATATGGGCCCAAATGTTAACTGATGGCATATAGTTAAAATATTTAAACAAAATATTACATTTGGACGTGGATATGAATGCCTATTTCTACATACCACACATTACTGACAAAGTAGGCACTAATAACTCCTATGGGTGCAGGATTGCTCCGTATTTCAAGTTGGAATAACACCTGATAATTGTGGCTTCCTGATGATTCCTGCCATTTCACTTGGACAATTCAACTTCCATGAGCAGTTGAATTATCCGAGTGAAAAACCCCAAACCTGTGTTCAGCCCATGAGGCCTGGTAATCCTGAGGAGCCGATAAATGTTTCTCACTGCTAGGAATTTTAGGGCACTCCTAGTGAGGCCCTAAGTAGCATCGTTGGACTTTGTAGAATAAATTCTTAGGGGTTTTCCTTGATGAGCTAAGTACCTGCCATCCTAGAGACTCATGTTCATTTTAGAGGACATGTCACAAAACCACTTCGTTGAGGCGGCCGGGATTCTCGCACTATGGCCTCTAACCTCCACTCCCAGCACCAAATCCAGTGTTTCTCACTGTGCCGGTGGAAACATTTCGGTGAAAGGGATTCATCCGACATGGCAGGAAACTGCCATGTCTGGTATGCTGCCATGAAGTGGCATCCCCTCATCATTCTTTTTATCAATTTCTCTAAAAGAAAAACAAACAAAATGGGCCTGATACAAGGACGTTTTCTTCCCTCCACGTCAGAAACATTTATGGTTTTTTTTTCTTATGTTTTTTATGTTTGCCATGGTGACATGGACTTCATGACCATGAAAACTATGCATTGCTAGGTTTGCTCTTTCCGGCTTGGATGCACCGCCGGCTGCAGGTTTCTGATGGAACAGGCACCTAGTGCCGTCGGATAGCCAGATGTTCTTTACATCAAAATGGAGCTGAGAAAAGTAGGTTTGGCAGAAAGAAACATCAACCATTTTACGAGAGATTTTCTGCTTCTACCACATCCTAAATAACGTTTTTTTAAGTGAAGTTTTTTTTCCACTAGAGCGTTTGTGTTTGTGAACGTGGGACGGCCAGTGTATGTAGTATGCAGGAATTCCTTCGTGAAAGAAAGAGTGCCGGTGACCAGACCTCTGCTCAGAAGCCGGCAGTTGGTAAATACCAAAGCTGGTGGTAATAAATACATTTCAATCCTCACTAATGACTACCAGACACTCCGAGAGCTTTTCTCGCTCTTGCAGGTTCCAGCTTTCTCTGCTTGTGACAGGTTTGCTATCTTTGCCTCACTTCGTCTTTCCAATCTGGGTGGTTTTCCCTCTTTCGGGAAACATCTGATGAGTAAAAATAAGCCCTGGATCCCAAACATAAGCATCCCCCACCAGTAACCACCTGGCTCAAATTAAGCACTTGCAATATGTACAGTTCCCGAGAGAAAATGTTTGGGTAGCAAAAGCCACACACCAAAACTACCTCCCAATTCCGATTTGGTCCAGGTTCTTCACTTCCATTCAGAAACTCTCCCTCCATGTTTGTTTTCTTGGACTCCTCTGTCAAAGAAAACCTCTATCATCTTCAGTGCATAAAAACAAATACATTCACATTAAAAAACTGGTATATGAAGAAACAGAGAAATCTTAAAATATTCCTATTGATAGATGTTTAGGTTAAATCACACACTCTTTAAAAGGCACCATGGGACTTATTTACGAGGCCTGTGTCGCAGGGCAGCACAGCAAGCGCCTTGCTGCACCACCCTGCGCCGCTGGAAAGGGCAGAAATGAGCTGTATCACCAAAATACAGAGTATTTCTGTCCTCTCCCCACGTGCTGGCGCACAAATTGCTGCCATGCGCCACTGCAGGCATTCTTGCACCATGGTGCAAGGGTGCCTGCATTGTGGGGATGATTGTTTTTGTGCAGGAACAGACACCTTCCTACCCAAAACAATCACAAGAGGTGTTTTCATCTTTCTATGTGTTCTGCAGAATGCAGCACACATACAAAGAGGAAGAAACAGAGAGAAATAAAGCTATTTCTCCCCGTCGCGTCCCTCTTATGCCACCCCGTAGGTGGCATAGGAATCTGACTTGCAAATCTGGGAATGCATCAGATTCTTTCGAGTTCCATGGGTGCTGCGTGGAAACACCCCAAGCAACACCCGTTGAATGCCCCTTTCATGCAGAGTTATGCGTGAAAGGGGTCCATATTTACAAGGCCATGAAAAGCCACTCAAGGTGGCTTTGCGTGGCGTTGTAAATATGTACTGGCACACTCCGCAACTGGAGCATAAAATAAATGACTCACCAGTGGCACAGTGTGCCGCTAGGGCCTCGTAAATGAGGCCCTATGTGTCAATGGACAGCCACCCTAGTACAAAGAAATTTGTGCACAACAAGGGACATGAACATTCCTGTTGATGCCTAGTTTCAGTACTAACAAAGCAGTCTGTAAGGTCTTCTGCTGCAACCCCAAGGAACATCTTTTTATATAAACACTTGTAATGAAAATGCTATCTCTATGTAGAGTGACTAGGTTTGATCTATCTTAGATGTTGCTCAGAGGCCTCCCACCCCCCGAAGGTGGAGTAGACTGCACCAGGCATTGTCAATACCAGGAGTAAATGTAATTCCAATATGTGCTATTAAAAGTGATCCCCTGTAGATCCACTTTGGAATGTAGGATAACATAGGAAACTGCTTCTTTACAGATTACTGCATAATATAACAAGCTTTCCTGACTTACCTGGCTTGAATAGACATGAGGCAGGAGATTTTTGAATGTAACTAAAGCATAGTGTGGTAGTGCGCTCAGGTCAAGACCGATAGCCAGAACGGCAAGCGGGAAAGAGTCCCAAAATGTTTTCTTCATAAATCACAACACATGATCTGTGGCAAGTTCCATTGAGCTTGATCACTTCCATTCATAAGGACTATGTAGTTTAATTATTCTCAAAATTACAGATCTTGCAACCCTTTGGGAATGACTATTTTATACAGTGTTTAAATTACAACCCCATGCCATACCTACGCCCGAGACAACCCCTTGGCACATATTTATGGGCTTTGTGGCGCAGGGCAGCACAGCAAGTCACCTTGCTGTGCTCCCCTGCAACACAGGGAAAGGGTGGTATAATGTGCAACATTTAAAGATACCACACATGTATGTCCTTTTCCCTGTGCTGGTGCCCTTTAGGCAGCCCAGCACCAATATAGGCAGCCTGGCACCCTGCCTGCCTTGTATGCAGGATTGTTTTTGTGCAGGAAGTGGCGCCTTCCTGCACAAAAGCAATACTGAGAGGCTGTTTTCTCTTTCTATGTGTGCTGCAGAATGCAGCACACATAGAAAGAAGAAAAAAACGAGGAGACATAAACATATTTCTTCTTGTTCCACCTCTCCTGGGAAGGCACATCTTTTTGGTGCATTTCCAAGTTTACAAGTTCTTGTAAATCTGGGAATGCGTCAAAGTCCATGGATGTTGCGTAGGAACACCCAGGCAACACCTATGGAAATACTCCGCTGGTGTAGAGTAATGTAACGCAGGAATTTGTGCTGCATCACATTACTCAAGATTTATGAAGCCAATCAGGGCCAAGCAAGGTGGCCTTGCGTGGTTTTATAAACCTCACTTAAGGTTTGTGTTTCTCTTGCATCAGGTTGCATGGAGCAAGAGCAATGTGAACTGGGTCATAAGTATGGCCCCCTAGCTTCTAATTTCTGCTTAATTTATCCCCTCAGATTGTGACTACGTGTAACATAAATAAGAATGTGTTCTATAAGTATGAAGTAGCTCTCATATAACACATCCTCAATAACCTCAACCAATCTCAAACAATCATCATACATTATTCAACATTGAGTTTTTTGCTGCTCGGATTACATTTGTTATCTTTAAAGTGCTCTGCTGCTATTTGATGCCAGGTCTGCTTTATATCAAACATCTTAAAAATAATGGCTGTAAGATGTATCCCCTCATCTAGGCCTAGTCTCAAACCTCCAATTTCCCAGGTCTATGTGAGAGTAGCTGACTCAGTCCAAGTTTTTTAAAACTGATTTCTAGTACTTTTAGTTCTGATTTTTAATTGGATAAAGAGCGCTCAAAGTTGCAGAATGTAAAGCTAAAACCTGAACTGGCTGAGCTATTCACATAAGATCCTCAGACGCTCGACACTTCTGTAGTATCTATTTATCCGTCAAAAAAAGATTTAAGGTTATTCTCCTGTGGTTTACAAATACCCTTGCTGAAATAGGGTACAGCATGTTGCAGGAGGCATTCTCTGCTTCTAAGGCTTTTCCTGTGCTATTGTGTTCTATCTGTTCTAACTTTCTTTTACAACATGCACATCTCTGTTAATGTATTGCATAAATGGCCCCATGTTAGAATGGAAAGCAAGGTGTAGCAGTAAGATGTAATATGAAAAATGTCAAACAAAAAGTTAAACATCAAAACAGTGAGAAACTTGACTAAGGAGAAGCAACACGTGGCAATGCAATAGATATACCATAGGCAATATTTCACATTATGAATCTCTGTGCCCAAATTAGAGTTTGGCGGAAAGGGTACTCTCTCTCAGTGGCCAAACTGAAGATAAGCATTGATAATGAGGGGGGCATTGATTTGTTTTTAAATACAAAACCCTGCTTTGGCATTTGGTTTTTTGGAAATAGAAAAAAACAAAACTTTGATGTACTGCTCCATCATGTTGACAGAGCCATACACTGGAAACAGGTCCAGTCTTCTTGGGGGTTCAGACAGCAGGACAGTCCTCTTCTGAATCTTCCTCAGGTCCAGCAGTGTTCTACGAAGAGTACTATGGAAACACCTTAATGCCCAGTGCCACACTGCAGATGGTGGCAACTCCTGTTCACTCCCTTCCTGCAGTCACTCTAAACCAGTTCTGGGGCAGCTCCCTCTCCTACTATGACTGGTGCTAGAGTGACTATAAGGAAAATAGATGACAGGCCCAGGTGTGAGCTACATCTTCCTGTGAAAGAAGAGCCTCTTTTGAAGTTAATGAAGTGGCTGAGCACAACCCCCAGCCATCCTTTCCAAGGAAGAACAACACCTGCCCACACCTAAGGCCCTTTGCCCTTGCAACAATTTACACCTCACTACAGGGGAGCCATCAGCCTCCAGCTGACAGTAGGAATACTTACAAAAAGGCATTATAGGCATTAGGCAGGCAAGAGGTAATTTTCTAACTGTGCCTTTTACACAGTAGTTAAACTAAGGGCCTGATTGTGACCTTGGTGGAGGGGATTACTCCATCACAAACGTGACGGATATCCCGTCTACCATATCACAAGTTCAATAGGACATAATGGAACTTGTAATGCAGCAGGTGGGATATTTCTCACGTTTGTGACGTAGTAATCACCTCCACCAAGGTCGTAATGAGGCCCTAAATCTGACTTAATTGTTAAATTGGATTGTGTTTAACTATTAGAAAAAAACCTTGAAATCTTTCTCTAGCTTCTGCCAATCTGAAATTAGCAGTGTAATGCAGAATAATGTAATCAACAGTTTTCCTATAGAGGCAGCCAGCCTTGCTACAGTGAAAATTGCTTTTACACTATTCCAATTTGAAGACGTGCAACATTAAATATTTACATGCACTATTTTTATCTTCCATGCAACCTGCTTTATGGGTACTAGCCCCTACCTTAAGGGTGACTTATTTATACATAAAACAAACATTTAGGCCTGTCAAAAGGATTTATTTTGACAGGTGGAACTGGCTGTTATGAACTGCACTGTGAGGCTACAAAAGGAGGACTGGGGTTGGGTTTTGCTGTGCCACTGCAGTGGGTGACACAATGGGTGCTGCAGCCAACTTGTAACATTTAACCTATAGGCCGTAGGTACACTTTGTACCATATACTAGGGACTTGTATGTAAATTAACTGTGTCAATGAGGTGTTATTGAATTTCATCATGTTTAAAGGGGGAGCACAAACGCTTTACCCCTGGCTAGCAGCGGTAAAGTGTACAGACTACTAGCACCAACAGAGCCTGATTATATTCCCTCACTGGTATCAATGCTAACATCCTTGAACAAAAGAGACTGGATTGCTAAACTGTCAAAATTACAAACTGAACTATTAGCTCCCCACTTGAGCCCAGCCAAGACCCTGTGAGAAGCGGAGTTTGGATTTGGGATTCCGTTCTTTGTTTGGCGTTACTGATGCAGGCATGTATCTATTAATTACAGACATAAGCTTACTCACTTCAATTTTATAAGTGTACTTTATTACACCCCCACATTCTGACACAAGATTGACTACTCCAGACTGCCTAATTGCTCTAAATGCTCTACAGGCTCAGCAGATGCTATGCATGTGGTCCGGAGCTGTCCTCAGATTTGCTGCTTCTCTGTAACGATGGCTAGGATTCTTGACGACATTACATCCGTTCATCGAGAGTGCTCCCTATTGATCATGCTTTTGGGATACGTTGCTGAGGTTCCCAAATCTAGTTGAAGCCGTATCACTCTATTGATGATATTAGCTAAATGTAGAGTCACAATGATGTGGACAAGGGCCCTCATCTCAATCACCAGAGACTGGCTCAAAGATGCTAATACATACAAGGATCTTACAGCACATTTACTGAACTACAACTCATTTCCTTCAGATCTAGGGACTCCTGAGGGCCCTTTAGAGATTATTTGATTACCTACTAGCACTATTTTGAGACAATGATCTTCATCTGATCTGCCATTGTTGATGTTTCTAGTACCAAAGTGCCCATAAGATGGATATGGTCCAACACAATATATATTTGTCTTACAATGTGGCTTTTCTATTTGAAATCCTCGTTGATATGTTCAGGATTCGGGGGGAGCGTGCCTGTCTTTGGGATGCCCTCCCCTCCATCTTTTGTTTGCTGATACTACAACTAGAGATGGTGGCTCAGTTGTCACTATATACATGCATGACTTTGAACCTGTAAATCTCTGTCTAAGATCAATCTACACTTCGCAGAGTACTGTTTTATACTCATGTACATCACGTACATCACGAACCTGCCTTGCTTGTGTTATTTTGTTACATGAAAATCAATGAACAGATATTAAAATAGATTGGAGAAGACCCAGAAAGATTAAAACAAAGTCACAGATTACCTAAACCACATGTGACATTGGATGGAAGAAAATGTCCTTTCTTTGAACGGATCTTGACCTCTGATCCTTGTGCTACTGGGCCAGAAATGCACCCCTTTTGATTGGCCACAGAATTTCGGAATACCACCACTAGCAATGTAAGGAATCTGTTACAACTGATGGACAACTCTATGGTCAAGGGCATGGATATTTAGTTATATTTCCTCTGAAAGATCTTTATATTACTCTACACAATTCACTAAGTGGAACCATGTTGAATTTTGATACAGGCACATTTGGAGTATGGTAACATGACACATACTGGGCATCCAAAAATGATAATGAAAAAAACCTACAATTGTAGAACCAAACAGTCAGGTTGCATTTATATCTGTGGAAACATGACCACAAAAACTAAGGGCTGTAATCACTCCATTGGCTGCTGACGGAAGATAGAAATGTTTTATTTATGCGTTTTATTTATTTAACCATTTGTACAGCACGTCTGAACCAATTGGTGTCAAGGATCAATACATCACAATAGTGTTAATGTGTCGGGAATAACATTGTGGGGGAGAGAGGGTTTGAACAACTTAAAACGTACTCATCCAGAGCAGGTTTGCTTTAGGGTTCTAAAGTTGTTTTGAAAGTGTTAGACTAGGTATTGCTGGTAAACGTGAGCACTGAGTTGTTTGCAGCAGACTGGTGGTCTGGGGAATTAATGTTCAAAGACTAGTTTCTGTAATTTACACAAAGCACACTGGAAGAAAAGCCTAGACTATTTGAGAAATCTGGTTTCTCATAACCACTCATCCAGGAATCTATAGTCGGCTACAATATCCATCAAACCATCAAGAGACTAAAACTCAGAGGCAGCTCTCTAGAAGTTCAATACCTAGAGCTCTATAAGGCTCAGAACTGACCATGAAATAAAACACAACTACCTTTGATTCTGGAAACTCAAACATGGAGTAACTTGAGCGTGGCTGATGACTAACCTTAATTGCAGTGAAACTGGGGATGTGTGGGAAAGAGATGCTGAAGTGGGACAGGACTTCAAGCCCCAAAAGCCCCGTTGCAAGGAGGTAACAACTGAATCAGCACCAGATGGGTGCTTTAAAAGCCTGATTCTCCCCCATGGCGAGGGACGCGAATGCCCGGGAGAAAACAGGGCTAAGAGCGGGCCCCATTATGCCTGTCAAAGCCCAGAAGAGGCTGGACCACTACTTTTGGCCCCAACCATTGCCTTATTCCGGTTAAAAACTACGCTAACTGTGCCTATTACTAAGACAACATGGAGAAGTGGAAGGTGTTGCGACTTGCCAACAGGGAAGTATCCTCTACTAATTTGATTGCCAAATGCTATGGGGCTATCGAGCATGAGTTTGATGCAGTCACTGAGCAGATAAAGAAAGTTACAGGGGCTAATATAGGGATTCCTAGGACTACTACTCAAAGTGATTTTCTAGTCTCCAATTCGCCTCGTGGTCTAGCGTCTGTGGATTCATGTCTGGACAGATCCGCTTCATGGGCTGGTAGGGCCAATCTGCATGTCTCAGACTTGCCTGCCACTACTGAAGAAGCTGATTCTCAGGGCACCAAGAAGAATTCTGATTCTCTGTGCATCTCATTCCGGGCTATGAAAAAAAGATGCAGTATTTCTTGTTAAATGAGGTGCTAAAAAATGGTCAAGTTCCTCTACATCACAGAGCACTTCTAAGAGGAAATACCCTACAAAAGCTGCTATGCCTTTCAGGGACTTTAATTTTGTTCATCTTGTGCTTGGAAAGTTGGAAGAATGGCTGGCTGGTTCTATAGAGATTGTGTTAAATCGCCTTGAGGCAATTGAAAACCTACTGTCTAAACTACACCCTGATGTGGGCCACAGTTTGGTCTTATCTAATAAGGATGCTTCTACTTTAATAAGGGATGAAAACTCACTCTGGAAGTTTCTTCTCCAGTGAGTGCTGATTTAAAGAGCAAGGCATTGCCTTCTATGCTGGGACCACAACAAGTTTAGTCTCTGTACAAAAAAGAAGTACCTCAGAGAGATGCCTGCCGATAGCCCAGAAACTATGAGTTCTGGAATTTCCACCGGACGCCATACCCCACACTATCATTTCAAAAGCTGTCCCCTCATTGGCCCCCGGGAAGGAAGAAAAACATGATCAATTACTTAATAAGGTCACTCACTGGTTCACATTACAGTAGAAGGATACTTCTACTTTACATAGAGATATCAATTTTTAGGTTAGAGTCTCTAGTTAGAAGTATCCTTTGGAGACTTTTTAATAGCAGAGAGTCCCAAAATGGACTTGAAGCTGTTTCCTTGGGGTTTTATTCCAGAACAAAAAACCTTCAGGACACACAGCCCGATGTTAGGGCTTGCAGCCAGCCTGGAATTGCAAACTCAGGTCATTAGTTTCTTCTTTATAATAGATTTTCTGTTCTTGCTCAGTGTAATTCTGTGGCCTGACAAGTAATAAACTGTATCATTCTTACTATAATGGGGCCCTGTGACCTCATGAATAGCTACACTTACAGCAATACCACCGTCCGTGACCATAATTCCTCTATAGAGTGCTTTCTCGTTCTGGGTAACAGTGTGGCTTTTGAACCAGTTGAGAGGGTAAATTGGAACATGAGTGTGGCTGGTTAGGGCTCCACAAAGAACGAGTGTCATTGGTTAGACACTATTTGAAGCTTTTGACATTATTGCACTTCAAGAGACATGGCCAGTCAATCCTAGCCATATACAAGGCTATGGGGGTCATTCTAACTCTGGCGGGCGGCGGAGGCCGCCCGCCAGAGTTCCCCCCTCCGAAATACCGCTCCGCGGTCGAAAGACCGCGGAGGGTATTCTAAGTTTTTCCCTGGGCTGGCGGGCGGTCGCCAAAAGACCGCCTGCCAGCCCAGGGAAAAACTCCCTTCCCACGAGGATGCCGGCTCGTAATCGAGCCGGCGGAGTGGGAAAGTGCGACGGGTGCTGTTGCACCCGACGCGTATTTCACTGTCTGCCAAGCAGACAGTGAAATACTCGTAGGGGCCCTCTTACGGGGGCCCCTGCAGTGCCCATGCCAGTGGCATGGGCACTGCAGGGGCCCCGCGACCCCCCCTACCGCCATCCGGTTCCCGGCGGGTGGACCGCCGGGAACTGGATGGCGGTAGGGGGGGGTCGGAATCCCCTCGGCGGCGCAGCTAGCTGCGCCGCCTTGGAGGATTCAAAGGGGCGGCGGTACACTGGCGGGAGACCGCCAGTGTTGCCGGTCTGACCGCGGCTTTACCGCCGCGGTCAGAATGCCCTGCGGGGCACCGCCGGCCTGTCGGCAGTGCTCCCGCCGACCCTGGCCCCGGCGGTCTAAGACCGCCGGGGTCAGAATGACCCCCTATGTGTCTTATTTCATACCAGCAATCCCTGGGTCATTCGGTAGGGCCAAGGGTAGCTTATTAACTCTGACATCAACTGCTTCTCCCGGACGAATCACTAAAGTGGAATTGACCTTTAGTAACTTCCAATTCTTATGGTTGGGATATTGCTCAAATAAGCTTTTTGTTTATTAATTATTACAATAAATGCTTTGATCCTAATAACTGTACCATCTTTAACACTTTGAGCAGAGAGTTGAAGGGGTTTCCCGCAGGTTCTGGGGCCTGTCTTTATATTTTATGGATAGGTGACTTTAATATCCGTTGTTGCAATCGAGCTGGTACAACATCTTGTGGTCTAAGTGTATTCATGGTGAACCATTAACGCACTTTACTCCACAACCCCTACGGGGATGTCCTTACTGAATCTGTAGCCAAATATCAATTGCATTTCACTTTTGACTCAAATGTTGAGTGTCCTGTTTTAAAACCAACTTATACAGGCAGGGATTGTCATACCATTATTGATTTTATGCTGTTTACTGATGATCTATCAGGATTCTTTACAGGGTACAATGTTGAAGATGTGTTTAGTGGTCACAGCTTACTTCTTGTGTTTCTTTTAAGCTATACATGCCCCTTGAAGATCGAGAAGGTACTCCTTCCTTTAGCTTCCGCCAAGAACAAATGTGTTATTCAGAAATGGGAGAAGACTGGCAAGTTACAACTGTTTAATAGTCTAGTGAATAACAACAGGGGGTATTGTTCACACATTTAGACATTAACAGTATTGGAAAATGGCCCTCTCTGAACGGTCACCCCAAACTTTTTGCCTTCCTTCTCCTCTTTTTGTGACCTCATTTTTGTTGTCTTTAGGACTCTGGGCACTATACCACTGCTAACCAGTGCTAAAGTGCATGCGTTCTCTAACATTGGCTCATACCCTATCGGCATATTTAATTTACGTGTAAGTTCCTAGTAAAGTGCACTATGTGTGCCCAGGGCCTATAAATTAAACGCTACTATAAGGTCTGCAGCACAGATTGTGTATCCACATAAGTAGCCCCTTAACCATGTCCGAGGCCTGCCACTGCAGATCCTGTGTGTGCAGTTTCACTGCCACTTCGACTTGGCATTTGAAACTATTTGCCATGCCCTAAACTTCCCTTTTATTACATATAAGTCACCGCTAAGGTAGGTCCTAGGTAGCCCACAAGGCAGGATGCTATGTAATTAATAGGCAGGACATGTACTTGTAAGTTTTACATGTCCTGGTAGTGAAAAACTCCCAAAGTAATTTTTCACTACTGTGAATTCCCTTCCTCTCATGGGCCAGCACTGGAAATTCCCTTATATCTTTTAAGGGGTAGATTCTGATCTGAAAGGAGGGGTATTGTCATGTTTGATATGGGTAGAATGGTAGTGAGAAATCCTTCTTACTGGTGGATTTAATATTAATATTTTAGAAATGCCACTTTTAGGCATTTCTCTGCACTTACTGCTCTCTGTGCCTCATAGCCTGTTTCCAAACTATGTCTGGTCTGTGCTGATTGACAACTTCCCTTATGCATTCCACCCAGACAGCCATAAATGCAAGACACTCAGCTGCATCCGCATTCATCTGCATACTGATGGGTGTGCCTGCACAGGAATGGTGAAGGGGCTCTCGCTTACACTTCAGAGGCTAGTGCCTGACCTCACACAAAGGAATGGTAACCCCCCACAGATCCCCTGGCAGACAGGACTGGGTTGAAAGGGGAACTGGTGCACTTCAAATCCACAAAAAGTTTCCCTCCACTTCAAAAGCACATCTGGGTATATCTACTGGGTCTGTGAACCCCTAATCAGACACTTCTGGACCAACAACTGGACTCTGTCAAAGGGCTCATCTGGACTGCTTTTCTGGAAGGACTGCTTTCCTGCTTGTTCCCCTGCTGCCTGCTTGCCCCTGACTCTGCTGGAAGGACTCTGCCTTGCCTCACAAGGGCTCTCAAAGGGCTTGGACTGAGCTGCCCCCTGTTCTTAATTCTCAAGACCAACAAAGACTTCATCTAAACGAGAAAATCCACAGCATCAAAAAAACCAAAGCAATGCCTGCAGAAACAATGCAGCGCATGTCTTGAGGCTGAAAAATCGACACATCACCTGCAGCGTCTGTCTCGCGGGTGAAAAATGGCTGCATTGCCTGCTGGATTGATACAGCTCCTGTTGTCTCCTCACAACTCGTTTTAGATTTTCCATTCATCGTTCCAGGAATTCAAAACATCCATGCATCCCAGTGAGGAACCAAGTCTGCGTCCTCGAAAATTGACATATCACCTTACAGCGTAGAAAGAAATGATGCATCACCTTCACCATGCTGGAAAAACCAACGCATCACCTTACTTTCCAACGCATCTCCTCCTCTGCTGCCCTTTGCGTCTTTAGTTTTGATGCATCCAAGGTACTGTGTGTTAAAAGGATACAACCACTGATTCTGAAGAATTGAGACTCCTCTAAACCTTCAAAAAGTGATATCCTGACTTGGGCATATTGGATTTTTGTTATTTTGGTATTATTTTATTCAGATTAATATTATCTATTTTTCTAAACTGGGGTGGAGTACTTTTTATGGTGTTTTCACTGTGTTACTGCATGAGTTATTGCACAAATACTTTACACATTGCCTTCTAAGTTAAGCCTGCCTGCTCTGTGCCTAGCTACCGGAGGATAAGCACAGGACAATTTAGATTGTGTTGTGACTTACCCCGTTTAGGATTGTTGTCCCTACTTGGACAGGGTGCATACCTCTCCTAACTAGAGACCCAATTTCTGACATATGGGGTACCCTCTGAGATTGTAAGATGCTTTAATTCGCTCCCTATCTCGATCAAGGAGATAGATGCTTACCATCCAGGTTACCAATCGCTCTCAGGAACCAAGTAGGTGGTTTGACTCTAATTGCTCTAATGCACATACAGTCCTACTAAAGGCAATAAAAATGGTTCCATGTAACGCTGAACTCGTTAGGCTGTTCTGTAGGTCCTAAAAGTCAGCACTAGACATAACGAAGAATGAGATTAGATTCGAGTCCTATGAGACATTGATAGCAACTAGCAAGTTAAAGGACTGTCAGCACTTTTGGAAAGTGATAAATAATCTTTTTTTTAAAGATGACCCTGAAGTAGAACTTGTCTCAATTGTGAGTCCTGATTGTTATAAAGAAACTTACAACAAATCTTATTCACAAATCCATCTTGGTGGTACTAGGGTAGGAGAATCAGTGCATTGGAATGACAATAAAGTTGAATGAAGTTATAGCAGCCAGAAATAGATGCCCTATAGGAAAGGCACCTGGCCCTGATAGGGTTCCTGCGGATCTATCTGAAGATAATGTTGATCTTTGGGCACCACTTTTAACTAATGTCTTGAATGTCCTATGCAAAACTGAACAGCAAATGTTCCGGTCTCACTCGGTCATTGTGCCAAAATTTAAGAAAGGATATAGATGCAGTCCAAAATTCTACTGGCACATCTCAATGATTAATTCAATAGCAAAGATTATGGGCAGAATTATTTTGGATCAGTTAGAGGCCTGGGCTCAGGAAAATAATATTGCATCTGATTTTCGATACGGTTTTAGGGCCGGACTAGGTACTGTGGAACAATGCCTCAACTTACAGCTAATAATTAACAAATATGTTATGGCTAAATCGGGGCAAGTTTATCTAGCTTTTATGGATTTAAAGTCCACCTTCAACCTTGTAAATCACACTAAACTTTGGAGCTTTATGACGACATGGGTGTGGAGGCAAACATCATCAATTTTCTCATAGAGCTTCACTGCGAGGTGTCTGCCAGTTTAGGGTATGGTCCCATTGGGGGGATTACCAAAAGTTTTTTACTTGCTCGGTGTGTCCGACGGGGATGTGTATTGGCACCCTTTTTATTTACTCCCAATACTAACAGTCAAGAACATCTCGTGGTCGATTTAAATTGAGATGTGCTGCCATAGGTACCCGCTTGTTTCATGTATTACTGTATGCGAATGACGTTGTCTTGATTGCCAAGACAAAACTTGTTTACAGAAGCTTCTGGATAGTTTTGTGAGTTTTATGGATGGGTTGGAGCTAACAGTGAACCACTTTACAAGTCACATTATGATTTATGGGCCAAGATCAAACAATGGTAAGAATTTTTTCATTAATACCACCAAAACTGTTCATCCTTTCCCTATTTGGGCATACTTTTTGATGATCATAATGCATGGAACCAACTTGGCGCAGTTACTGCAACCAAGTTTACTCGTATTGTGGAAGGTCTCCTTAAGTTTATGAAAAAAGTAGGCTCCAAACCCATTGAGGAGTTTGTGATAGTTTATAAAGCCAAATGTCTAACAGTTGCAACTTGTGGATCTGGTGTTTGGGGGATTAAAGATTGTATGGCTATCCAAGGAGTTAAAAATAGTTGTTTGAAAAGGCTGTTAGGGGTCCCTCGTGGCACAGCCACTTATATAAGCCACACAGAAATTGATTATGTTATCAGTTCTATCAGAACTCAACCACTTCTACTGTGGCTGTCAATTTGGACAAAGCCAGAGACCAATTTTAGTCGCAATGTGATAAGGGATTTCATGAAGTTAGATACAACTACTAGCATCGCTTAACTACTGTATGTAAAGAATATGAGTAATACTGTGGGTTTTCCTAATTTTTTGTGGAAACCAAGAAGTCCTCTGATCTATCCCATAGCCCTCAACACTTATCTCAGCCTGTATAGTGCTCTGAAGTAACTAGCCATGAAGAAACAGGTAGTGCTACAGAAACTCCAAAATAAGCAAACATTTTGTTTAATGTGCTTCAGCCCATCAAAATATGTATTCAGCTTTCTAAAACTGATGTAGTGTTCCTGCTCCATTTCCTTTTGTTCTATACTTCTTGCTGCCAACAGCTTTTGAGGGTCACCTGTATATCTGCTGTTCTATATTGAGATTGAGTGCCATATTTATGACAATCAGCAACATATTTATCAATCAGTGTTTGGCAAATTGAGTTTTTTTTGCAAAATATACAAAAAATTATATAAACTAACTGCAGTGATGTCTATGGCACAAAGTGACGGGGTTGACGATGATGAACCAGCGTCTCACCTCATAAGTGAATACTTTATTGCAGGATAACAAACTTCCATTAAGCTTGATTTGGAATTACTGGGCAAGTTGTGAGGTGAAACTAATGATTTGTTTGTGTTTAATTAGTTGATAAAAAAGTACGCTGAGGCAGTGGGAGATAATCCGATTTGTCCAGAATTCCATTATGTCAAGCAGGGATGCTGGGAAGAAAACATAAAACTCCTCAGCAAACAACCTGAAATTCCATCAATAAATAATCCCTATGTCCTCCCTAGAGCACATCAAGGAACCTTAAGAAGTCCTAAATAGGCATCAGAATAGTGCAAATGAAATGAGAGACAACTGTTCTCAAGAGACACAGAGCCACGTGAGAAAATAGCACTTTAAAGGGGAGAATGTTTAGGTGTCACACATTTGTAACAGCCTAAGGGACCATGAATCCCTGAGCTTTAGACCACACCACTGGACTTCAAACTTTGTAATGTCTGTGTCCCTCCTCATGTAAAAAAATAAAAAACATTTCATCACATTCCCCAAGTTGCTAAACATGTTTTCAAAATTATTCAATACAGTTGGTAGCTCTAAACATATTTAATTGTTCAAACATTGCTGTTTTGCTCAGTTATCCAACATGCAATGGACAGCCTGGTCCCCCTAAAGTTTATAAGAATCAGTAGAGTGACACTGTATCAGAAATGAGGGATAAGATTGTTGAGAGTGTAGGAATCCCCTTCCTTTGACACCCTGTGATCGGTTCATGGGCTCCTCGGACTAGGGGGTTAGGGAGTCAACCCCAAGATTTAAGGCATCTGGACTATTGTATAAAATAGAGCAAGCTAGACACTACAAATGTATACTACATACATTTCACAGTATTGCCCATTTGTGTAGTGCACACTGCTAACACAATTGTCTCTCTGCTCAGACAAAAATGGTGGGAAAATGATGCAACTGAGTTCAGTTTCTGATACTGACACTGTTCCAAGTCAATAGTGTTCAGCTTCCTCGAAAGAAGAAAGAATAGGTAAATAGACAGAAAGCATATCATGTGATTTTCAGATTCTAAAAGTGTCCCTTCAGCAAGCACACTGGCCTAGTGAACTACTTTACTTGCTTCTTACTGCCACTAATGTACAGTGGACCTTGTTGATGTCTGCCACACATAAACTATCTATTCTAAGGAAGGGCATCAAATTCTCATGAAAACTTTTAGTAAGTGTGATACAAATATGGTCCCTTTCACTGGAATAGTTTTTGGAGGCAGCAGTTTACAAAATGTTTTAATGCTCATGTAAGACAATATGGGGGTGATTCTGATATTGGCGGGTGGCGGGAGCCGCCCGCCAAGCGGGAACCGCCAGAAGACCGTACCGCGGTCGAAAGACCGCGGCGGTCATTCTGGGTTTCCCACTGGGCTGGCGGGCGACCGCCAAAAGGCCGCCCGCCAGCCCAGTGGGAAACAACCTTCCCACGAGGACGCCGGCTCAGAATTGAGCCGGCGGAGTGGGAAGGTGCGACGGGTGCAGTGGCACCCGTCGCGTATTTCAGTGTGTACATAGCAGACACTGAAAAAATATGTGGGGCCCTCTTACGGGGGCCCCTGCAGTGCCCATGCCATTGGCATGGGCACTGCAGGGGCCCCCAGGGGCCCCACGGCACCCCCTACCGCCATCCTGTTCCTGGCGGGAGACCCGCCAGGAACAGGATGGCGGTAGGGGGTGTCAGAATCCCCATGGTGGCGGAGCGCGCTCCGCCGCCATGGAGGATTCTCAAGGGCAGAGGAAAGTCGGCGGTACACCGCCGACTTTCCGTTTCTGGCCGCGGCGGAATGCCCAGCGGTGCACCGCCAGCCTGTTGGCGGTGCTACTGCGGTCATTCGCCCTGGCGGTTTTTACCGCCAGGGTTAGAATGACCCCCTATATTTTCAATCTTTTCAGCACAGACGGGGGCTAGTTTCAGCTGCCAGCCGAAAGGATACAATAAGTGAGGAGAACATGGGCATCAGAAACCTAGCTGCCCTCCTGCCCGACAACACCTCAGGGCCGGTCGCCAACTGTAAGGGGGCAATGGAACCCCCATGATTCACCCAAATTAAATTCTGTGATGATAATTGCAGTGGGGGGGGTGTAGTGGAAGGGGAAGCTTGCCAATAAAGCCCAGTAAAGGCAAGGAAGCACAGGAATAAGAAGAAAGGCTCTATAAAGGAAAAAAAGGGCAGTTAGGAAGGGTTCAAGGAAGGTAGCTAAGACTGGTAGCTCCGTGCCTTGCCCTCACGAGATGACGGCAGCCCAAGCCATACAACCTGAACAGGAGGCATTATGCACTCCCGGAGACATGAGTGTGCTCCAGGTATTGAACCTGGATGCTTCACCATTTATGGTGCCCCCAGATTTTAGTCACAGCGATAGCCTGGATGCGGAAGGCCCACACTGCAACAAAATTGATGGCTCCAGAGAAGATGCGCCGTTGAGCTATTTTATGGAGTACATAGGTAGAAGTACAAAATGAAAAATGGTCTCCCGCTACCAGTTAAACATGGGATTGTGAGAAATGATCAAAGGTAGTTCTTAGTCTTCATGGAAGAAACACTCCACTCCAGGAAGCCTTCGATTATGAACAGCACATTGATATTTGTTTAATTGTTATCAGATTTCGCCACTATGCAATTGTCTGTAGTTTAAGATTATGCTTGCTCTGCAAATGGTATAGAGTTATTGTTTTAAAACGGTACTATATTATAAATCATTAAGTATCCAACTAACTAATGTGCTGAAATGAATGCCCCAAGGCATAGTAACATTGCACTTTCAGAAATGCAAATTGCAAAACAAATCCTCGTTATTTCGTGACATCTTGTAAAGATTGCATTCACCCAGCCTACACCACAAGGGATGCATCAGTCAATTTGATAAGCATGCGCTTACAGTAAGTGTCGTGGAGATACAGCCGTTTCAGATGGGTGACTGACAACTCTCATTAACAAAGATTCCAACATATGTAAAATTGGAAATGACATCCTGAATAATTAAATCAAGCCGACCGCAGCACAGATAGTGCCCGCATGCTGATTGTGCTTCCTATAACCGCAACAAAGAGAGCAGAGCATTGGATATCTTGATGGATTTGTACAAGGATAATGAGAGGATGCTCGGTGATGTGACACATCTACGTGATGTCAGGGTGTCACATTCTGGGGTTTCTCTAAAGCAGGAAGCCAAGCTGTCAACCTTTTCTTTCAGAAGCAACGCCATTGCTTCAAACATGGTTCATCTGTCTAGATAAACAATATTACGCAAGTGAATTTTGTGATATAATCTATACCACTGTTGTGCTCCTCAAAAAAACATAGCTGAAGTAGAGCATCCTGATGCTTGAACTCAACAAAATTAGATTGTTTGTGGTTCATGTCGCTACTTCAAGAAAGAACATACAGGAGGTAAGGTAGCACTGTCACAGTGCTGTGTATGACAGCAGTGGCGTAGCGTGGGTTGTCAGCACCCGGGGCAAGGCAAGTAATTTGCGCCCCCTAAGAGCTGCGAGTGCGGGGCAAGGCAAGTAATTTGCGCCCCCCAGATGTTGCGGCCGGCCCCCTCTGCACCCCCCACGCTACGCCACTGTATGACAGTCGGAGAGAATCATGTGACCAATATGTTGTGAAAGATGCACATATGCTGCTGACATTGGGGAGTAGTCACCAATGTCACTGAACTTCTGAACTTCTGAAAGGCTCATTCAGAAACATTTTCGAATTTATTTAGTGGAGTGCACAAATGTCCTCAAGCCCAACCTGGGAGTGTCTGTTGATGGGGGACTGCCAGCGCTCATATCATATGATCTTAGTAGTGCAACCAAACCATGGCAGCGGAGGTGGTCACTGGCAGGTAATTTGTGGAAGCGACAACCCATTCAGAGCCTGTGATAAGCTAAGGTCCTTGAGAGGAGTTCACCAGAGAATTTCTGAGTACTCCTGGGTGGGTAGAAACCAGAATACTGTTTAGAAAGGAAAAAGCCTTGGCAATCAGCCAATACCTTATCAGGCTAAAAAGTGATAGCGTGTGAAAGATCATCTAACAAGGGATGGATTCTGTAAATGGATTTTGGTGACCACCAAAAAAGAGATTGCGCGAAGGAGCAAAATATGTCATCTAATTCCAGGGCACATACATGGAAAATCCATTTGGAATGGAATCATGGTCTCTGGGAGTTAAGGAAGGAGTAGTGCCTCAAAAGCAACTGCAGACACAGATCAAAATATGAAGTGAAAAACTACCTGACACAGAAAATACAAGTTGTGTCTGAAGAAGAGGTGACATAAGCTAGAGGAAGGTATCAGACAAACAATTAGGCAACTTAATAAGATGTTTAGTTGTATCAGCTTGCCCTTGGACTTTTGATAACAAGAATGCTCAACACCTCCTTCACCACAGAGGACGTCCTCCACACTTCAAATATACTAGCATGGAGCCCAGTGAAGACCCTGAGTCTACAGGTCAACATCCTGACTCCCATGTGTGGTCATGTCCTTGAAATAATAATAACAACATAAGTTTCCTAACACCTGGAACAATCATAACATCCTTAGTAGATTCAAAAATATCTCTGCCCTCTTTGGACCAAAATCACATTGAAAGATAATAGTAATAAGCTGATGTTTCCTTAGTTTGGGGAGAGGCCTTTGCATTTATTTCTATTGAGCTTTCAGTGGCATTGTAATTCTCAGTTGTGTTTTGATGACCGGTGGAATTGATGGAACTGCTTTGTAATCGCTCTAGCTTTTCCTGGCACATAACACCCAGCAAGTAAATCTGAAATCCTTCTCCTCTGCTGCCACCAGCATCTCCTGAAATGCATCACAAAGTCAGTCCTTATTATGGATCACCTTTAGCATCTATGACAACACATGAATATCCATGACTCCATCCTCAGTTACAATATGTACTGCATGCTGAGGGTACACATATCTATGTTATAATACAGGAAGAGGCTGGGATGGCTGCTAAGTTGTTGGCTTTTTTACTCAAATGCAAAAATATAACTAATACACTTTGGGGCCTTTTTACAAGAAAGCGTCGCCCCTGTCCCACCTAATGACACAATGGTTGTGCCATATTTAGCATACGGTGCACCATGGCGGTCATTAGGGCAATAGCATCCACATTTTTTATGCTATTGTGGGACTTTGTTGTACTAACGTCAACAAATCTGCTCTGAGCAGGCATTCAAAATGACGGAAAATCCAGCACAGTGAAATGTTGTAAATTTCACTGCACTATTTTTTTGGGCTTCCCTAGGTTAGCACGCCCCCCTTGCATACATTATGCTAGTGCCGGCATAATGTGGTGCAAGGGTTACAAAGCGGTGCAATGCAAGCATTGCACCCCTTTGTAAATACAGCGTTAGAGAGAGGCCTTCTTAACACCGCTTTAGCGTAAACAAAATGACGCTAGAGTGGCACAGGGCTTGTAAATATGCCCCTTTGACTCCATTTATTAAAGACAGAAGTGTTGCTGTTGAGACCAGACAATCATACACTGTTCCTTTCAACTGTGCTCTTTCCATGAGTTCCTATCCACACCATTACAGAAGGTCTGCAACCTTAAAGTCCCTTTCCACACAGACTTACAAACGGTGTTCCTCTGAGCCAATGGTATTACTAAGTACACAGAGATCCTGCATTCCTCCTCACCAGAATACCCTGATCTAGAAGGTGGTTCTCTCACATGAGAGAATAACCTTCACAATAAGGCATATGCCAAAAATGATATTAAAAACTTTTCTTCAGTTTCAAGCAGTTGGTTGACCTCATCTTTGAATTGACATCTGATCAATTCGTTCTTAGAACTCTTAGGAGAAATGAGCCAATGTATAAAAGGGAGGAAACAGTATATAAAAATGATCTGACTCACAAGAGGGTGGAAACAGTGGGGTGCACCATGTTAAAATGGAACAAAGAGCAAGTTGTACTTTGGGAGCACATTTGATGCATGCCAACTGTATTGTAGTTTTGCATATTTACAGTGACTTAAAGTCTCTCTAAAACGCTATTGAGCTTTATTTTGACACCAAACAGAACAACTAATTAAACCTAAAAAAAAGTATTAATAATAATAATAGTAATGATCATTACAATAATAGTACAATAATTAATAGTGTTATTTTCTATCATTTGTACTAACACTAAGAATAATGAACGAATAAATATAAACAATAATTTAACATTTAACAATTAAAATCTACTAATAAAAGAATGTTAATAATGTTATGAACAAACTAAATATTGTGAAAATTATCATGATTTCTCTTATTATTATAGCTTTTATTATTCTCACAAATATCCTTAGCTAATCTTTTCTCAGTGCCCACTGCCCCTAGCTGCCCAATCCGCTGCCAATGTAAATGGGAGAGGTTGGCCTCACGCCCTAGCACCTGCTCAGGTACTTCATCTCCTGTCCATGTCACCAGCAGCCTGCACAGGTGCTGTCCAGTGACAGACGACGGCTCATTTTTAATTACCTTGCGCACCCAGGGCTGTCTCCCGAGGCGCCATCTTCCTTGAACCTACGAAGTGTGACTGATGGCATAGTCGGGATGGCGAGCAATGATGTTAATATTCTCCCACAAGGAAAATAACTATTACGAGGAAGTCGAATACAAGAAACAAGAAATACAACCTCAAAATAATCAGATACATAGATGAAGGAATAAAGGAACAGGCGAGATGTGTTTTACAGCCATATTCTCCCTCTGAGTGACAGCTGTAATAGAGAAACAGCAAAATATATGATAGTAACTGAAACGATACAGACGGGACAATGTCTCAACGATGTGATATGTGTGATTGAAAATGAAAGGAAGAAAGAAAGGTCTGGTTCTGCGTGATGGAAAAGCAGGGTAATAAAGACCTGAAGTCGTCAAGGTGGAAGAGGAAGGGAAAAAAGAACGATCTAATATCTCTGTTATGGAAGAGGAGTGGAGAATTATGATCTGAAGCTTTTTGATGGAAAAAGGAAAAGTGGGGGAGGGAGAGGGTGGGAGTTGATGGGCTGTCTGTTACCTGTGTAAAGGGAAAAGAGGGAGGAGAGTAAACAAATGCCTTTGTGCTGAGAAAAGAAGAGTGAAAAAGAAAGACATGATGTCTGATCGAAAAGGAAACATGAGATAAAGATTTGAAGTATGTGAGAGAGGGGTGTAATTATGACTATAAAGGCAGGTGATAATTAAAACTGGATGTGTGTTTCATGGGGAAAAAGAGGGGACAAAGATGTACGGCCCAATTCACAAAGTGTATTTTGTAGTACGTAAGGTAGTACTACTCACATATTAAAAAATGTAATTCACAAACCTACGGTTGAGATGCAGGGATGGTGGGAAATTGCAAACATCTACTACTAAATGGGAATAGTTGTGGGAAATGTAGTGAGGGGCATGCTAATGCTAACACACATCCTCAAAAGAGTAAGATCATTGCTATTCACAAACAACATTTATAAAGTTACTACACCCTCAAAGATGTTAAAACAGGTGTAAACGTGTTCTAGTCCAGCTTTAGAGCAAGTGAAACATCACACATACTGGTACTGCAACACCTTCCTATAGAAAATAATGGCGCCAGGGTAAATAAAATAACACCTCAAGAAACTAATGTTAAATAACTCAAATTAGTTTGGCATTTAACTTTTATATACACATACATATACACACACACATATATATGTATT
Organism: Pleurodeles waltl; assembly: GCF_031143425.1. Lineage (NCBI taxonomy): Eukaryota > Metazoa > Chordata > Amphibia > Caudata > Salamandridae > Pleurodeles > Pleurodeles waltl. Next base: position 256,470,460 of record NC_090445.1, read on the forward strand.
TTTATATATACATATACTTACTAGACACATATATATGTATATCTAAAAATATATGTATACATAAATATATATAACACTATATATAAACATATGTACATCAACATATAAATATATGTAGTGATACAAATATTTTATTTTAAAATTTAATACATTACCTAAATTTAAAATTAAATTTGATGTATAAACTTTTATCACAAAATAAATCAGTTTAAGCACATAACTCAACAAAAGCTAGTAAATATGAAATAAACCTTTTAATTAAGTATGTACATATTTAAATTATTAATGAAAAAATATTACATTAGGAACAACAATTAATTTGATGAGTTAATGTGCTGTAAAATTGATTTTATTAGTTGTGGTTAATAATAAACGTTTTACATTATTTTACACCAGTTTTACTATTGTTTTAAAGAATAATAAACTTTAATTATTTTCCTATACTTTCAAGTATGGAGATGTCGTCCTCTGTAGTAAGTTTCTCCAACAACAGGTGCATGGTTTATAGTGGCGCATTTAAACTTGTAAATTCTGTTGTAGGAGGCACCACACCTAATTTGAGTGGGTGTACACATGTAGGTCTTTGATATAAACCTCTATTCAGAAATGGTGTATGGCAAAAAAGTGGAGGTACAGCTAGTTGTAATACACATGTGAGTAAATAAACAAGTGACTGTTTACACTTGTGACTCACTCCCTTTTGATGGTAGAAGAGATGGTTAATGTGGGAAAGTGAATGTGTTGGACATAATCCTGATTTCTGCATGTTGGTAAATGGAGGTGCAAAAAAGTAAGAAAAACAACTTGATGCATACATGAAGGTAGAGAAGTGGAAGGCAATTCCAATTAGTGAAAGATAAGCACCAGATAGAAGACAGATGGTGGAGTTGATTCACAAAGCCTTTTATGGGAGTACTATTTTATGGACTCCCACGTACTCTTACATGTCTTTGTGAATCAGCCCCAAAACATTTAAAATGGCTATATTCAGGGAGCATTCATGTACAGTTAGTGCAAACAGAAAAGACTTTGCACTCTTTGCTTCTTTCCTTATATGGAGTTGGGTGGTTTGGAGCTAAGACTCAAATGCTTAGAAGAGTACATAAAATATGGTTTCTGTAATACTATTTCCCATATTCCTAATGCTTTTGTGAATTGATTCAAGATTCTTGTGATGATTAGAAAGGGTTGGAAAATCGGATGTGTGTGTGATGGTAAACAAAAGGTGAATAACTGCTACTTTTGTATAATCATAGAGGAAGGGAGAATAAGTATGTGTTAGTAAAGATGCAGACAACATGTTCTCAGTTGCCACTGATATCGCCTCATGCTCTGTAATATCCTACCATGAAAACACTTATCCAATGCCTTTCAATAGTTTAGGCTATGGCATCATGCCTTATACAAGTCTATATCCTTACAATCCTCCCCGCAGTGCACTGCCTTCTGCTTAAGGCATGCTCGGTTACCTACGATGCATATTGTCCCTATTTGCCACTGTGCTCAGTACCCTATAGGTGAAGCCAAGCATAGGAAACTTTGGGAGAGAGGGACTTGAAGCCTGGCCAGTGAAATAGTGGGACTTCCAGCTTGGCCAGCCGCCCAATAGGATATGCCCTTAGCATAGATGAGTGTGGGCTGAACTCTGCTGTAGCTTGAGACAGGTTACACTGCAGCTTTCAAGCAACCAGACAAGTTACAGGATCACAAGTCAAAGTGCAGCTGTACATCGCTGGAAGCTGAGAGGGGACTGACTACTAGAGAGGTGTCATGAAGGATGGTGCTGGACCGGTTACAGCTCACGCAGCGAGACCTATTCTGATCCAAGTTAGACGTGGCTTACTGGTCTAGATCACATATGTGTGAAGAATGGAGAACAAACCACGTAAAACATCTGTAAGCCAGTCATTTCTACCCAATGAAACAGGCTAATCTGGACGGTATTTGGGAGCTAACCCAGCCGGTCAGAGAAGCAGTAAACTAGTAACATGATTACCTAGCATCATCTTAAGGATTTTTGGGGACCTGAGCAAGACTTATTTTGGGGGCCCCTTGTATTTGTCAACTTTGCATTTTATTTACCATAGTTTGCTAATTAAAGTTCGCATGATGGCAGAAATAGATTCAGAAATGTCTCCCACAAAATAGGTGAAATATTGCTTACTTTGCCCATAACTTACAATGTCGCTGATTTAAGGTCAGTGGGACAGTAAAGGAGTACAATAGTTATAATAAACCAGCAACATGATTAAAGATCAGTGGTCGTCAGAAGGAGCAAATGAGGAACATGATAACATCTCAGTGGGAGAGAAAGAATGACCTTGCAATGTCTCTGAAACTGCAATGGGGTTGAGACAGAATGAACATGTGGTATTATGAAAAGAATTTAAACTTAAATTACACTAGGTGAAATATGGTTTTTAAAAACCTGGGAACTAGTTGTATCTTTTCTAACCTAACCAAATATGTCTAACTGTGAATCAATGAAAATAAAGTGAGTTGTGTCTTTTGCAGCAAAAAGTGTAATCTTCTTGGTAATCTGTTCTTCCTTAAGAAAAACAAGCCGGACAGGACACCTCTTTACGGCAAACTGCTGAAATTAACTTTCTCTAAAGACTGATCTAAGTTTTAGGTCTATGTCCCATGGAACAGGGAGAGGACCACATTTATGAGTGTAAAGTTATTATATGACCAATAATCGATACTGCACCACCCTCCCATAGAAAATATGGAGACAATTACTTAAAATAAAGTCTCATATAAAATAATGTTAACTTATTATATTTCGAATTTTTAAAAACATAAATAAAATAAATTGCAGAACCAGTGGTTGGGTTAGGAGTGGTGCTGGACATACACTAGCTCTGCGTTGGAGTAGATTTATGACTTTTTGGAGTCATTTTGGCAGTACTAACTTTAGAAGTGCAGTTTGAGAATATGAATGGGCTGCCCCTTTTGTGGGTGGGTGCATGTCCATCCCTAAACCCATTCTTACTCTTCTCTTAAGTCCTCCTATGCCCTCCCTTGACCCCTCTCATTTTGTAGCAAGTATTCCCCATTTTCTAGCCACTGTCCTCTTTCCGCTCCACATATTTACTAATAAAATTTACCTTGTAAGTCATAAAGCAGTTAAGTGTGTTAAGGCCTCTTATGAGAGAGCTGTATATGTTCCATTAGAACAACTTGCCTTAGCTTGGGGCGTGGGGGCATACAACTCCCTCTCAGTCCCACTGACCTATGCACCTTATCCACCCCTTTGCCTACTATGGTGCACTGCATTCTTGTTGGATGGCAGAGGCAGTGAGCATAAAGGCTCAATTGTCCAGATGGCTTCTCCATTCTGGGTACAGAGAGCTGTGAAGTAGGATGGGGTAGCGCTGCTGGTGGTCCCCACTCCCAATGCTACTAGGCTTCCAATTGTCAGCTGCAGATGGGGAGGAACCACATTTGCACCCCTGGTCCTACAAAGGGCTTACTAAAGGTTGACTGTTCCTAGTGTATTTCTATCAAAAAAGCCAATTACTTGTGTCCAGGGATGGACTTTCTATTTATTGCAGACCTCCTTGCGGTAAAGACGCCTGGGAGAAACACTCTGTCACTGTACAGGAAGCAACAGTGGGAATCATTCATTAAGGGAATAAGGGCCAGATGTATCAAAGAGTTTTACCCGTTCTGCACCTATGAGAAAAGTGCTTGTGCATGTGGCCTTAAGAGCCTCATTTTAATTTAGTCATAAAATTATGTAAATCCAGGGTATGTCAATATATGGGGCATGACTAGACGTAGTTGTGTATTAATGTGCACTACAAAACCCTTAAAATCACAAATACATTCAAAATAATTTGCCCGTTCACTTGATCCTCAGTGTGCTGCAAGATGACATGATACTTGCCCTAACGACCATGATTGCCACACTAGAGAAGGCACTTGGGGATTAGACAGCATCTTCATCAATGGAAAAAATATTGCTGTAGTACCAGTGTGTCATTTGTGCCAGGGCTTGTCGGAAGTAGCAACTGACAGTCATTTTTGGGGAACTGAACCTATTTTCCATCATCAGGTTTTAAATCCGATAAAACCAGACAAAAACAGAAAAGGGAGAAAGGAAAAAGATGCAAAAGATATGACAACCAGGACAAAGGAAGAAAGCAAAGTGAAAAGAGGAAGATTTAAAGACAGGCAGTGGACGATGGAGGAAGAAAGAGAAAAATGTGGTGCAGTCAAAAGCAGACAGCCTTGGCATTCAGCAACCTTGGCATTTAGAAGCAATGGAGGTGAGCTCCTTCGAAAAACATTGGGCACCTGCACTTATTTCTTTTTAATTAAGCATTATGTAATATTTTTTTTCTAACAAAGTATTGTCCTGCTGAAAGTATCATATGGAGAATGGAAATTAGTGTTTCTGCCACAAATGTTGGACAGGTGATTGCAGAAAAGGTGATAGTGGTGGTAAAAAGAAGAGGAAAAAAGTGACCAATGTAAGAATTGGGATGGCAAAAAATCAGAGTTTTGTCCCTCCTAAACACCTTGATGCACAAAAGGGAGAAAAGTATCAAGGAAAAGAAACAGTTCAATCAAAAGCAAAGTAGACAGGAATCACGTAATTCTGATTGTAATCCCACCATTCAGTGCATGAGTCCTTTTAACCATTCAAAATTCTAAGGGGCTGATTTAAGAGCCCCTAGTGCCTTCCTAATGACACATTAGTACCATTTCTTTGATGCTAATGTGGCGTTTGATGGCCAAAAATGCAGCGCCATATTTACAAAGTGGCTCAATGCATGCATTGTGCCACTATGTAACCCTTTGCGCTACATTATGCCTGCGCCAGGAATTATATATGCAAAGGGGTCGTTCCCCCTCTAAGGGGGGGGTGGCAAAAAAATGGTGAAAGGAAGTCTAAGAGACTTCCTTTCACCATTTTTTTGCACTTTTAACACCTACTGAGAGCAGGCATTAAAAATTGAAAACAATGGGCCCTATATGTACTCTGCAGGAGTAGCACGAAAAGTTTTCACCATTTTTTGGCACTTTTAACACCTACTGAGAGCAGGCATTAAAAATTGAAAACAATGGGCCCTATATGTACTCTGCAGGAGTAGCAGGAAACGTTTGGTGCTACTCCTGCAGAGTACATCAATAACATCAAAAATAATGATGCTATTGCCCCCTACACTGCGCCATGGTGGACTGTATTTTAAATACAGCACACACATTGTGGTGGTAGGGGGGCGCTAAGGAGAGCGAGGAACTTAACTTAAATCAGGCACAAAGTGTTAAGAAAAAAATACTTTGATATTGTTTGTTACTAAATGGGCGCAGTTGCCGTTGGTGCAGCAGGTGCAGTAGCACTGGGGCAAAGAAACCTGTAGGGCCAATTTCACCCTGATAATTGCTGTATTTTACTACCCCTAACAGTAGTCCAAGGGGCCATGGTATTTGTTTGTAGCACGGCCAATGACATCCTTGCTACACTACTACTGAATGATCGGATGTGCTAAAAACAGAGCTGCAATGACCGCAGCGGGTTGGTCGAGACAGGTTTCATTTCTCCTCGTGGCATATCTGCCATGAAGCAGCAGGGACAATAATGTGCGCTTCACCTTTCTGCACACAGCTATAGCAGACGTGTCTCTAGTCATGAGTGAAATCTCATCCTTGGCTGCACAAAACAGACGCAATCTATCACGTGTTTCTAATACATCGCCCATGGCTTTGGTGACAAATGCTGTGCCCATGTGACATACCGAAGAAAGTGATGCGAGTTGCAAATGGATACGTTTAAAAGCATTATCGTCTGTCTAGACATCTCAGAGATAGCGACCTATCCTAAGAAATACACACAAGAGGGTTGGGACAACGTCAGGCATAAGCCAGGCAACCAGTTCTGGGCTGTTCGAAAAAGACACCGAGATGCTCACCCTAGAGAGCGGGAGGCATGGGGTGGCCCTCACTGCTAAACAAACAGTGCACAGTATTCGCCCAACCCCCAAAGCAGCCCACGCAGCACAACCTGCCATTTTCTACACGCACACAAATGATTTAAAAGAAGCATTATGGAAACTGAAAGTTTGGATTTGGGAAGCTGGCCAGAACATTTTTTTTTTTACTTTAAGCGCATGCCACAGAAGAATGTTTGGAATAAGAAGTTTGAGTTAAAAAGTGCCCATTGCATATACTTTTAATAGAGTAGCATGTGTGCCTCCTTGCAGGATTCTTACTGAGAGACAATGTATTATCTGATTTAAATTACTGTAACCCGAAGACATAGATTAAAAACACAATGATGAGAAAAAAATTATAAGGAATGGATAGAAAAAGCATTAGCAAAGTGAAGTATTTTCTCAATAGCCTGGGTACTGAAGCGCATTTCTTTTAGGAGGATATGCGCATGTGATCAGACACAATGGCATACCTCACAGTGCAAGAGAGCAAATTGCTGAAATGGAATGATGCAATGGCATATGATGTATGCTGTAGTGGCCAGAAGTAAAATGTGAATGCGAATAGCAGTTGAACAGACCAATGGGTGAAAAGGGTTTACACAAAATCTCTCTATGTATGCAGCGTTTATTTATGATCTTGTTTTTATCAAACAATGCTGTGAGACGGTTAAAGTTAGATTTAAGCCAGATATGATTGTTAGGCTATCCCCCACCCGAAATCTTCCTGGGATAGGGTCTAGCTATTTCACTCTTTGATATTCGAGACTATTAAAACAATTTATAGCAGCAGACTTTTCTTTTCTATCATGGCATGCTGAAAACATACATCGGTATAGTCAGGGTGCTTATCCGAGACACATGCTATTAGAAATTTGGAAATTCTGAGACTCCGAAAAAACACATGCAACCAAAGAACTGTTTGCTGGCAGGAACCATTGAAAAAATAAACATGAATTGCCCGTGAAGAAATTGCTGAAGAGGATCAGAGAGAATCATTGCACGTGGATAGGGGCCAAATTAGATTACAGAGCAATAGTGTGAACCAACATTTCAGGGCATAATTGTCTCTTGTCATTCTGTGTAAAAAGAGAATCACAGCTCAGCTAAAAATTAACTGAGTTCTATCTAAAGAGGTTCAACTCAACATTTACTTTCAAGACAGCCTTAATACCAGAAAGAAAAAAAATAACTATATAGAAAACATTTAACAATTAAATATCTACTTTTTGAGATAAGGGTGCAGAGTTGTGTGTCCTGCTTACAAATTAGAATGGAATACATATGGATCTCTCTAGTCTCCCCTACAGGAGAACCATAACCTATCTTGAGTTCAATAGCTGTATTTTGCTCAAGTGCATTCTGGGGCACCCAGAATGCACTTGAGCACAGAACCAACAGTGCTGTAAGCACTGTAGGACTTTGTTATGACATGAATGTCCCTTGAATGGTAACTGACGTGCACCCCTGTTCTCACTAACCTGACTGGTATCTTGATTTTTTTTTGGCTCCACCACACATAGAAAGATGCATGCACTCTGAGGCTTCGCCCCAAAACTGACCACGCATCCTAGGAACCGGCTCTAAGGTCAGACAGGGTGCTAAGAGTCTACTCTCTAGCAAAACAAGACGACCGTCTGGGTCATTTAGGACATGCACAGTGAGTGTCAGTGGCATTTTTAAATCTATAAATTAGTCAGACATTGTTCCCTGTTCAAAGTGAGAGCACAATGCTTATAGGCCTGTTCATGTACATTCCACCTAAATGTTGTGCCCAGACCCTGCAGTGACATACTTGTGTGTGAAGTATATGTATACGTATGGTGAATGGTGACAGGACTCCATGTTGTTTGCAAGTGTGAAAGCTGAAGCTAGTGGACCCTTTATGATTCGCCCTTGGTCTAAAATCAACTGAAGTAATTGGCCTGCAAAAGGATCAAATATAAAATAAATGTTCATTGGTAAATCTTTTATGCACAATGTGACTTGTGACGCCTCAAACAAAACCTATGGTAAATAGTCAAGACAGTAATTTCAGGGTAATGAAGAAAAACAACCTAAATTAAATAACAGGAGTGCAATAATAATGATGTTACAAACACTTAGTATAGAATAAATCACCATAAATAAGGTGCTTCAATGAACCTCAAGGGGTTCAAGCAGAGCAATAAGCACATATCTATCCAGTTTGCTAGTTGTATATAATTTTATGCAGTTTTATTCTGAGACTCAAATGCAAAGTTTAATCAAATGTCTTCATGTTTGAGCCACCGTCTCCCAATCAAGGTGGCCTCATGAATGAGTGAGCCATTGCTTGGTGCCCTGGAGTCAATTCAGGATCTTTCTCAAGTTGTGGCACTAATCATATTTAAAAGCATTCCATGTCTCATCTAGGAGGATGAACCTTATTTGGGGTCTTCAAGAATTAACACCACATGAAATTAGTCCTGAGGATGGTCTCATGTATATAATACTTTAGAAGACCAAAACGTTGACACATTCTCCACTACTTATATATCAACAATCATCAGAACAAATTCTACATCCCAAGGAAATGCTCTCCATGAATGTTCCTTTAATTGAGAGTGGAGTTTACACATATCAGTTTCAGAAAAGAACTGCAATAAATAATGGTCCTCTTCTCTTCCCCTTGACCACCACATACATTAAAGCTGAAGAAAACTAGGGGCATGATTCACGCTTATTGTGCTCATGTTGTGAGTACTCCTACTTGGAGCCAACTTCATCACTACCTGCAGCCAGAAACTAAATGTGAAGGTGAACTGCACCAAACCATCTCCTGAGCATTAGACAGTTGATCCACACATGTTTAGAAATCATGCATAAAAGTGAGACCCAAACCTTCAAACATCATTTCAGGTTCAAGCTTTCTTACCAACCAAAGAGCTGCTTCGAACCAGGGCTGCTGCTGCTGATAGCCAGTCTCTCAGAGGTGAGTGGACAACCTCTTAAGTCTGATTATCATACTGGAGAGTTGAGAGTCTGCCTGAGACTACGAGGCCTGCCTACTAAAAGGGATAAGGAGCAACTTGTTCTGCAGGAGCTGTCTGCCCAAGGAGAAGCTTAGCCTCTATATACAAAGAGGAGCAGCCCAAGAGAAGAATATTGCTGGGGAAGTGCACCTGGATTAGCATGAATGTGCCTGAGGGAATTCAAGCTTGCCTCTGTACCCAAGAAAATACAACAAGAACCGGCTACATTTCAGTGTGCGTGCTTCAACGACCACCATTGAAGAAGACCAGAGGGCTTGTGCTGACTCAGCCTTTACTGCATTTGAAGACCATGATCCTGCACACTGGGCCAGAGGAAGGAATTGCCTAGCCATGGGTGCCATACCTGGCAGAGAAGAGAGTCTTTACCTGGGCTGCCCAAACAAGCCTTTGCGACTGCAGGTACGATTGCTTGGTCCATGAGACTGAACACACACATTTGGAGATCCTGAATGCACTTCACTTCAGGTAATTCTAACGCCTGCACAACACACTGGCTGAGAACTCAACTAACAGATTTTGTTGAGATTGTCGCAAACTGGTTAAGAGACGTGCATAGTCAAAGCATAAGGAATGACCTATGCATCTCAAGAAAGAAACTTCATTTCACCAAATGTTCTTTCATCTAAAGCTTCTGTTTATCTGTATAGTAACCCCCGTAGCCTTCTTAGAATGCCCTGCCTGCAGGGATGCACATTCCTTAATTATAGAGTTGTGAAATGATAAAATACATCTGTTTTCTCAAATGAAAAGCACTTGGTTAGCCATTTGCTTATTGTGTCTATTGTTTGACTATTTCACTACTGTGTCTTAACAGCCCACAATACTTCCATGGACTGCTCTGCCTCACTACCTTGAGAGTCCAGTGCCGTAGGTGAATATTTGGTCAAGTTTTCAGCTCCACAGAAAGACATACCCAATCACACCAAAGGCAAAATACCACAACCCTCACAGTTGTGGCCTAGTAGCCTCTGCCTGTCATGTACCCATTCCAGGAACCAGATTTTAACTTAGACCCCAGTTCAACATGTAAAAAAATGCAATGGTAAAGCCACAATCCTAGTTCACAGAATCAGGACATACATTTGCCCCCCCTCCCTCCATAAGAGGATCTGCAAATACATACATTCGGCCATTGGAGTGTCTGAATTCACACATCAAGGATTAGGGGAGGGTTTGTGGGCCCTTCTAGGCGTTTCTACCTCAATCATTAGTATACATGCATTCAACAATATTTTGCGCAAAGACTACCTTGTGGAAAATACATTAAGATTTACTCTTGGAAAGGATAGGAGTAGGGGCATTTTAGGAGTGAGCATTGGAAAAGACACCAACTACTGGTGTGTAAGAGACAGGATTTCTCTTTGCACAAATGTTTCTCTCAAGGTACCAACAAAAATATTACTATGCAGTGTCAATGTAAGGAAATGAATTATACATCTATTGCAATTAGGCGTGAAGCAATATTTATGCATTTGAGCTTCAATGAATTCTAAGACTGTCATTGCTTTCCTTCATTACACCCATACATTTTGCTACATTCAAAAAAAGTTACAAATCTGCTTCAGATGTAGGAAATCCCTATAGCAACAAAGTTCTGACTTTTCCTTTAACTTCTGCAAAGCAAGGCTAAAATATGTAATTCCCTTAATCAAAAATTTAACCTCGAGACGAGGAAATCATTTAAATTCCCATCTGATTTTTCATTTCTCATGAAACTTCCCACTACTGTGTTTGCTAATTTCATATTTACTGTTTGAAACAGAGCAGGATTTGGCTAATGAGCCCATGAGCCCCAGCTGTCAGAAAGTTAAGCAGGTGCATCTGTGGACTGACATTGCTGATCATTTTCTATGCTATCACTCAAATGCCACTAGAACAAACCATGATGTAGTTAAGTGTTCTACATCCTCCAGGTTTGCCAAAGAATCTTGAGTTCAGTTTTTCACTTTTAATCACAAGTTAGGTCTCAAAAATAAAAGCGGATGAGAAGCCAGCAACAAGTCCTCTACCAATACTGGCAATAATGATGATCACGATTTGGCAGCAATGACTCTCCTCTCCATGCTGTGCTTGTCATTACATCTTTAGAGAATGGGAAGCAAAGTAGTGTCAGCAGTCATCACTTGATACAACTACGTTTCTTTGGAATATTTCCTATAGACCTGAAGCGCTGAAATGCCAACTATTTTTACAAGAATGAAAGACTGGACAACCAATGGGTGACTCCCGCTACACCATAGTAAGGAGATTAACTGAACAGCATTGACCAATCACTCATCCTCTCACTCATCACTTTTTGGAGCCCATGCAGAGACCTCCATTGCGCTATGATAATCCCATAGTGTATTATGGGAGTGTCATGATGTCCTATAGGTGTGCTCCTTATAAGAAACTGGAGCCATGTAGAATGTACACAGAAAGTACTTGGCCAATGTGTCCCAATGTGGTCTTTGTGTACTAAACTCTTTGTAAAGATCATATTTTGTGCGAGTCTGCTGTAACATCAGGCATATTCTGAAAAGTGATATTACAGTAGGCATACTGTAATCTATTTTATGTCTTGATTGATGTGTTTTATTATCATATCATTCAATCTGTCCTGAAGGTTACACAATTGTGATATGAACACAAATCTGGCTCCAAAGTCTCAAGTCAGATTTATCCCCACAGTTTGGTCAAATGCCTCTTCCACTCGGTCCTAGTATCGAAGTGCTCATGAACCTTATCTGAACTTAGATGACTTGATTATTTGTTGTTGCATTCAATACCAGTATGACGTGAGATACAGAATCCGCTGAACTGGGGGTACTGATGAAGTGCTGTTTTAACTGAGGTTACACCATAACTGGCCCACTTGTACACTGGCACAAGTCTCTGGTGATGAAGGTCAGTGCCTAGCCATCCTTTCAGTCCTCCCTGGAGTTTTCTCCTTGGTGTATCTTGTTGTACCCTGTTTGTGTACTACATTTGTCAGTGGGCTTGGTCTGTACTCTTTGTCCCACCTGGGAAGCCCTTCAGTACGCAGTTGCTCCTCAGATAGCTGATGATTGCTTGATGCTGTGGAAGCTGACTCGAGTTGGAGAAGTTGGGATGGACATTGCTCTGGCCACGCGGGCACGAATGGAGTGCTTGTCCTGCCAACGATGCCATCGTTTCCTTACAGCAGAACGAACCTGTGAAGACATTTCAATCAATGTTTACATACGTTTAGAATAGAACACTTTTTCTTCTGTACACAAAGCTTAACAGTGTTGACTTTAAATTAAAAAGATGCATGAGATGAAACCCAATGTCTAACACTAAATGTGTGAATGCTTGTCTTGACCATCTAACATAATATCAGGTGTGTCTAAAGAATAAATCTGTATAGTACGCCCCCTTTCGAGGATTACTATCACAATGTCGAACTCTCTTCCTTAAAAAGTTTGATGGAAGAGATTTCGGAGTGCCAGCTCTGTTACTCTATCCTTTGGCCTACACGATCTGAACCAACCTTACTTAGGCATAGGAAAAATTAAAAAACATTGTTACTGTCTGCACAAGAAAATTCGATGCCACTTGAGACACAGGTCTATGGTCTAGTGTTGTATCTCCCTATTACTGTGGTATACTCTAATGATATCCTTGTAGCAGCGACAATACGTCTTGAGAGTTATTATTGCTCTTTAAATATGTACCTAAATAAATACATTTAGCATCAACATTTCTGAGACATCTGACAATATCTTTCGAGCCTCCAAATATGTAGAATTGAAAACGTGAACAGCATTCAAATTGCACAGTTACTAAGTAGTCCAATACCTAAGTCAGCCAACCCTCTTTGCCAGTTCCCATTCTAAAGATAGGCATACAATATGCAACATATAAAGTGCTACTGGTTACAAAGCTAGGACCGACAGAAGGCATCACATAGTACATGGTGTCTAATGGCATGGCTATGAAAATGGAGCCAACAGAACACACCTTTTCCTATTCATTCTGAGTTACTACAGCACTCCACGTCATTGCCAGGAGATGAATTTAAATCACCCTGAATCTGGGAGCTATATTAATATTTGGCTGACTGCTCATGCTGTAGCTAAAAAGTATTCAGTTGCAAGGTGAGTTTTTTTTAGATATGAGCTAGTGTACTTTAACACAGAGAAGGAATACTATGAGGGAAACCGTTTGCCCAAACCTTCACTGGATAAAAGGTGATTCCTGCTGATTCCAAAACCTGAAGTGCATGTACACCTGCCAGGGGACCAGGCAATTTGCAAGTGTTTCTAAGAGGGAAAGTGTCAGCAAAATGCTGGTGAACACTCAAACGTAAAAGGTTATGAGTGTGCACCGATATTTAGAAGCAGACCCATCTAGAAGATCCCTCAAAAATAACTCATCAACTACTATAGAAATGTATGCTTTCACAAATGCGAATGGAAATGTCCACCCAACCTAGTTCATGAATTAGAACTGGGAATTTCAGTATGAAAAGTGAACTATTTTATTTTGTAGTTGAGCTCAACTTAGAGGTCTATCGGAGGCCTTAGCAGGCCAGATAAGAACACTAAAGGTCGGATAACGACAGTACATATGCAAAGAATTGCGGCATATTATTTTACAACATAGTGAAGACAACCACTTATGAAAGAATTCAGGCAGCAATCAACAATCATAACAGAGAACTGTGGTTATATCATTGTTCCCCCTCAGCACCGCATCCTTTCCACTCCCAGCCAAAGTCCCATCTTCTCCAGTTGTGTTTAACACTTTTACCGAGGTTGTGTATCTTGGTATCTATATTAACACCTGTATTCACTGGCATCAAAGTGGCAAACAGGCATTCAGTGAAACAAAAGGAAGAGAAAGTGAGACAGGTAAGTGCAAGAGAAAAAGATACAGATTGTCAATAAAAAATAAATGGAAACAAAAATATGTGTAAAATCATCTTTCATGTGCCAACTCCAAGAGGGGTCATTGGAGCACTACACTTTGTAAAACACTTTCATCTCATGAGTTGTAGCCCAGGCACAAAATAAAATGTGTGCTTCTTTTCGTACTGTGGGGGAGAGAGAGAGAGAGAGAGAACAGGAGAGAGAAATAGAGAGATAGCTATCGGTAGTCAGCCTTTGCTTATTAGCACGCTGTGCTCCAGAAAGAGGCCTAGCCAGCCTCTACGTACAGCAACCAGAAATATAGATATTACAAAGTGATATGCTTGCAAGTTTACATATTTTCTTTTACGAAGGCCTAATTTATGAATGGGAGGGGAATTCCTGACCCCTGCACAACCTCTTGCTTGTGCAGAGGTCGGAATTACAAGTGGTGCATGGTTTACTACAGTAAGTGATTGCCGGGTTCAATAGTTCCCACCCTATTTCAGCCAGTCACACCTGTCGTAACAGGAAAAAAGAGTACAGTATGTACTGTAACATGAGGATTTTGGAATAATCCTGAAAAACTTGCAATGGATATAATTTTTTGCAAATGCCAGGGTGTCCAGTTTTAACAGGTGAGTAAAATAGCACATTTCTTCCATGACACTCATAATCAGGGTCTTACCATGTTTTTTAAATTCAAATATGCTCTTTCTCCTTTCTTAAAATCAAAAATCATTCACTGCCTCAAAAAAGATACTGTATACTGATCATCTTCCATAATATGATGGGCAAGTCCAAACAGCAGGTTCGTATTAAATAATTATTTATTTACAGCTTGTCAAATGTGCATCTTCAAAGGAGACAGACCTGGGCTAACTCAGCTGGAATCCTGGCGTTTGATCCATATCTGGGTTCCGGGTTCCACACCAAGATTCCAACTGATATGCCACACATCGCCCTTCGTTAACAATAAAGAACTAAACATTCAGTGCTTACATTTTATGTCACCAACAGCAAGTCTTGTTGGATTACCCATCCCTAAATATATATTAAATAACTTCAAAATGTATAGATCAATACAAATCATCTACATGTGCATTCAGGAGGAAAACGTAGTAAGGCAACCATGGAATACAATAAAACATAAATGATCATCATTAATACTGAAAACTATGTAACTTCTATTTCATGTAATAATTCTTTTTAACCAAATAGTTCTCTGTTGATTACATTGAGAATGTTGACGCTTTGGTGAAGTAACATATTTTGCAGATGATGAAAAGTCTTCTAACTCTTTAGACAACAGACATTTTGGCACCTTAACAACTTTACTCATGCTACAAACATTACCATTAATCAATTCATCACCTGTCTGCCCACTCTTACAATTCTCATAGGCTCAGAAAACAGATTCCTATTTCCCAGATCTAACTAATTAACCTTTCCTCACATATGTTAGCGCGTCTGACCATATCTGGTCTCTTATCTTTAATTTATAAGGGGATGCGTTAGAGGTTCGATGGACCTTTTTACTGCGCTTAGAGTGATTCCCACCACATTTACATCAACAACATCAGTAGTCAACATTAATAACCTTTAGAGTCAGTAATCTTCACGCACCATGACCGATTTGACCATGAATAACCACACCTTTGTGTAAAGTTAGAAAGTTTATTTACCTTTATTAACAATGCTAATGTCACGTAAATTATTCTCAACGCCAACTGATAGACATATAAGATTAACACTGGTTGACCAAACCTTCTAAAGAATTTCAATTTAATTAATGCATTGATCACTAAACATTCTATAGTCACAGTAGAAACTAGCAATAAGAGTAACTGCACAATAGAAATAACATACATCAAGATTCAGCAACTGAGCAACATCAAGTGTTTGTTAATAGCAACCTGTAAACATATCAGGATTTCCCTTACTAACTTTCTGATTAGAATAGCATGTTTGGGCCTCAGGCATAACAATTTAGTGAACATAAATTTGGAAAACATCTAACTATGGCTATAATAAAATAGCGGTTGGTACCTAGAAACAAAAGACAACTTACAACAAGTACAATAGCATTTTGTTATACCTCTCCTCATATGGATCAGCAAGCCATGATTATCTTCATCAGTTGGACATCAATTCGGTCGGCATCAGCAATGGGCCATGAAAGGGAGTGGTTCAGAAACAGGGACTCTAAGTTATCTGAACAATTAGGAAGCAATATCTAAAGTATCAGCATTCAGCATCTGAAGTTTAAGCAATAATGTTAAAGATAGAATCCTCTCTGGAGGAAATCAAAATAGAAAAATGAGCGTTCTTCCTTCTGTGCAGTCGGGCTAAGATAAAATCAACTTAAGACCTTCCCACATTACCATTGGTCAAAGAATCATACGTTTGCAATTAGTCCAATAGAAATATAAGTTCAAATCTAAAACATAACTAAACTGTCTTTCACATGTCAATGATTGGTTCCTCGTCTGTTCCCCCATTAGGCTCATCAGGTAACATTTTTGTATCCATCTCTACTCCAGTCAGTGCATCCATTGTTAGCTCCTGGGAACATTGCTGTCTCACCCATCAAACTATACAATGTATCATCCACTAGTACAAAACATTCTAGCAAGCAGTTTTCATGAGAAAGTTAAAGACATCTGCTAATGTTTGGTCAACTCAGTGAAAAACAATACATTAATTAATTTCTCTAGTCAAACATTCCCACAATATTATTTAGACTATGCAACTTAGCATGAGGCTATGCAAACTAAGCCCAAACCTCGCTAACTTTAGGCTTACAATTAATAAAGAAAATATATAATGCAAAATTATGAATGCATCACTCTACTATACTTTTTTAATGCAGATATTCCAATTAATATTAAAAAGCTTTTACATAGAGACACTTCTAATTAATTAATGGCGGCCACTCAAGTGGGCACCTTTTCCATGTCGCACATTATTTTCTATGTTTAGCCTAAGTCTATGCAGATTTTTAAATTCAAAGTACATAAAATCATTAGTAATAAATTCAATATTCACAATCCCTCCTCTGATGACTAAATATGTCATCATATTTTACATCTTCCCACACAAATTTTGCTCCCCTAAAATTTGTCCTCCTTATAATTGTTATTTCTTCTTTCCCCTTTTGAATTTTCCCTGAACAATTTCTCCATTTTAATTTCTTACCTTCTCTGATTATTTTTCAATTTCTTTATTTGAACCACATGATACAATTTACATATTCCCCATGCTCTAATTATACAAACCACAATAATCAATATCACTTGTATTATCTTCAATATTATCCCTTTCCCTAGGTTGCCACGCCGATTTCCCATGGAAGCAAAACCTTTGCTGACATTTTCCCAAACTCCTGGTTCTTTTCGCGCTTTCAAATCAGCACTATCATTAGTCAAATTGTTAATAAGGCTCCTAATTTCATTACTATTGTTAGGTATATATGAGCAGCAATGTTGAGGATTCAGCATTTTGGAAACTCTGTCCTCCTTTGCTAAAAGGATGTCTAACACAAGGCCATTCTGAAGAGTCATAGATCTTACTGCAGCCTTTTCTGTGTCCATTAGGATGATGGCTCCTGAAACATTTGTCAGCATGTTATCCACAATAGTAGATAACTTTCGAATTTGCAACAAATTCAGAATAAATCCTACTGAAATATGTCTCCAACTATGCCAGAATATGATTCTCACTTTTGTCTAATGTGATGTAATTCAGTCATTTAAGGTATCTTATTCAGTTTCTCAAGTTGATCAATCTTTGGGAAAACTATCCCTAAGTAACATGTGCCATACCATCCTCTAGGAAGATGGTAATACGCATTTGGTCCACAGATGTAATAAACTCCTGGAATTGCTGGGTCTTGTCCATTCAACATGAACGTCCATTTACTCTGAAACAAAAACACGTCTACATTCACTCGTTCCCACCAAAAAAGTATCAGTTCTAGATTTAGGTCAATATACACAAAGCTTTCTCCTACCTGTTGTGCATCCAAAGCTAACTTCCCTTGTGTCTTTATGTCACTAAATGCATGATAATTTCTAAACGTCCTTTTCTCTAACTCTTTTTCTAATTTCTCCTTTTATACCTTTCTTCCATTATCTGTTTGATCTAGGAAGCTCTTTTCTATGTGTGTTAGTAAGCATGTTAGGTTGGTCCTATGCGAGTAAGCAGTGCTAAATGTCAGTGTAGGTTCAAAGAATCGTCTCACTAATGCTACAGTGTTTTATTTAGCTACTCTACTCAGGTACTGAATTATAAGAACAAACTAAAACACAACATCAGGATTGGAATACAAGTACCAAATGTACTCCTGGTTATAGGATCTTGTAAGTAACAAACTACAACAGATTCCATAAGTATGGGCCAAACTATGGTAAGTAACTCCTTTTTCCACTGATGAAGGAATCTACGTGCAGACATCACAATCTCTCGCATCCATTGTCTCAACATACTCACACAAAAATAAATAGAAAACATTAGAAGAAAGTTCTCCTTGGATACTATGTATGTGCAAATATTTCTTATCTATCCTAAATCTATCTACTTCTGTGAGTGCAGTGGTTGTCTCTAAAGCAGAGGTATGGTTGGCCACACTCTTACCAAGAAGAGTCATGCTCCCAAAAAGCACCAGACACAATATCATGCATACAATCGCCATGCTACACATGTATCTACAGCACCTATTCATTCTACTCTGTTGGCTCAGGTTACTCATGACATGTTATGAATCAGAAAGTGATAACTATGTAGCAAAAAATCAAAAACAAAAATCTTCAATTTTCTTTAGCAGTTATTTCGTTTTCAGTCTTTCTTCCGGGACCCTGGTCACAAATAGATAGCTTTGTCAAAATCGGTTTAGCAGCTTGTCAAATCAATTAATCAAAACGTCTTTTCCCAGTTATTTTCAATAGCCTTTTTTTTCTTTTCTCAGTTTATAGTTTTGCAAAGTTCAGTTTGTCTGTCTTCTTCAAGTGCCAAAATATTGAAATGGAATGTCTCAATCAAATCAAAAGGACAAAAAATCACTTTGCCATTCACTTGTCGTTGCATACGCCCATTCAGGACCTGCGTATCTTTGATTTGCAATTTTCTTTCTTTTAAATCTTTGATCTCCATTTAATTCTCCATCACTCAAATCTTCTCTTCCTGTTGTATCTACTTCTTCCTCATTTATTTTCACTGTAATTGCTTCATTTCTCTTTGCTTGTGACCGGCCACCATCTCCTTTCAATGGAACTTTTGTCAATGCTCTTTTCAGTACTGGATTTGAATCTTCTCTCTGTTCTGCAGCAATTTCTCTCGACATACCTGCAACTGGTTCAGGAGGAGTCAGATCATTTTGCCTTTGATCCGGCTCAGCTTCTTCCCCCTCGGGATCTGTTTTTTGTTCTGTTTGTCTTTCAAGGCCGTGTGCTTCTGGGAGAGCCCTCCTCTGACTAGACTCTCCTGTTACCTCAGTTGAGGTTGGTTTACTGTCACTCTCCTGTAGGTTTTCCACTTTGTCTCTCACAGGAGTGTTTGTACTGGCTTCAGTTTGCTCAGATTCAGTATCTGATCCTCCTTCTCCCCTCTCCAGTTCTGGAGATGGTCTGGATGTTGTTGGTACTCTCAGCAACTCTTCTTTATTGTCCAAAGGGCACAGTACTTTCTGAGTATGGCTGCCATGGATCCAATTCAGAGCTCCAGCGCACTTCACACCTCTAGTAGTAATCAGTACTACTTGGTAAGGGCCTTTTCACCGAGGTTCCAAACACGTCTTCCTCATGTGTTTTCTGATTACAACCCACTCAGGTTGTAGCTTTGATCTTGAGACAGGTGCAGTGTGGTGGCTTCCACCTAATGGGAGAAAGAGCAAACCACATCAGCCAGACCTTTGCAATAGTCCAACACCACATCATCTGTCATGTTCACAAGAGCATTGGCAGGAACTGCGGGCAACCACATTGTTCTGACGATGAGGATTTCATGCGGTGACAGTCCTGTCTTCCTGTCTGGTGTGTTTCTCATTGTCATCAGAACTAACGGCAATGCGTCGGACCATTTCAGATTCGTAGGCACACATTTTTGGCATTCTCAATTTCAAGCTACCATTCATCTGTTCCACAAGTCCTGAGGCTTCAAGGCGGTAACTACAATACAACCTCTGCTCAATGTTTAAAGCTGAACATAGTCATTTAATTACTTCATTGTTAAAAGTGACTTCCTCTATCTGATTCTAAAGAGACCAGAAACCCAAAACATGGTATCAATTCCTTAAGCAGTAACTTTGCTACTGTGAGGCTGTCATTTCTTTGTGTAGGGTAAGATTCAATCCAATGACTGAAGATACAAACAACCACCAACACATATCTCAATCCTCCACACACAGGGTTCTCAATGAAATCCATCAGCATTCTGCTAAATGGACCTCCCACTCTTCTAATGTGGCTCAAATTGATCACAGTCCCTTTACCCATGTTCATCTGCTGACAGATGACACAATAATGGCAAACTGCTTCGGAAACGTGTCAAAAGTTTGAATTAAACCAGAACTGCTTGAACGTTCGAATCATGGCATCCCTCCCAACATGTGCTTGACCATGATAAATATCTAGCCATCTGAGTCAACAGGCTATTAGGCAGAACCACTTGTCCCTCCCCGAATAGCCAGAGTCATCTTCACGTTGAACACATTTTAACTTTACCCAATTCTTTTTCTCATGTTTGCCAACATTTTCCTGCAACGCTTTCAATTCTTCAATGGTATCTATAACATGTAATGCATAATTTCAGTACATTTCATTTTTTGGTAATAATTCTCACTTATTTTTGAATGATATACAGTTCAATGCACAAAACCTTGCGACTTGATCTGCATATCCATTTCCTTTTTACACAAAATCCTCTGTTTTCAGATGTGCACTGCATTTCACCACAGCAATCTTTTCAGGCATTTTAATAGCTTGTAACAACTCATGAATTCTCTCACCATTTCTGACTGGTGAACCAGAAGAAGTCAGGAAACCTCTCTGTGACCACAACTGGACTATTCCAAATCCATACTGGCTGTCTGTATATGGAAACTTTAAGCTGTGCATAAACATGGAATGCTACCAATTCTGCCACTTGCACAGAATACACTCCTCGAAGCCAGGACTCTTCGAGTATACCAGAAATTGTGCACACAGCATATCGTACTCTCAGGGTTCCCACGCTGTCCCTTAATCAGGAACCATCAACAAAAACAATTTGGTCATTTTCTTCCAATCAGTTATCTCAAATATCAGGTCTCGGTTTTGTGTACAAATCAGTTATTTCCAGACAGTCATGTTCAACTTCTTTCAATTTATCAATTTCAATGTTCTCTTTTGGAAGTAACATTGCTGGGTTAAGCACTGAACACCTTTTTAATGTCACATTTGGGGACCCCAGGATGACTGTCTCATACCGCGTCAGCCTGGCACTTGTGAGATGCTGAATCTTGGTTCTGGTGAGTAAAAGTTTAATGGAGTGAGGGACCATAACAGTTAAAGGATGTCCCATCACAATGCTCTCACTCTGAGTGAGGCTCAATCCAACCGCAGCGATTATGCGCAGACAACCTGGTAAGGATGCTGCAACTGGATCCGAAGTAGCTGAAAAATATGTAACAGACAAAAGAGAAAAATATAGCGGAGCACACAAATTATTCTTAGTATACAAATGTGGAGGGTCAGTAGTGACTCCTAAGTTAGAAACAAGAATTCCAATATGTTCTCACAATACTATTTTACATTAGCAACCCTGGTGTAAGTTCTCTTATTCACATGTGCATACCAACTACTTTACACATATGAAAAAACTTATAATTTATTAACAAAAACACATAACATACAATACAAATCATAACACAAAACAAACTGATACATTAAAAATACACTAACAATTAGCGATTACAGAAATCATAATGTATTCTTAATACAAAAATGCAAACTTGAAGTTAATGGGCCTAAAAGACATATGTTGAGCCCACATGTAGCATCAGCCGACACGTGTTTCGTCCAAGACTGGACTTCTTCAAGGCTGGTGAATTATATTCCAAAAACATTGTATTATTGTCTAAGAATATGTAACACAATAAATACAATAATAACTATACATTATAAATAGATAAAAGGACACACCAAATCTCCCGAGAGTGTGTGATCGAAATTGTGAGAAGAGAACCGACACCAGATGTCAAAGAAATCTAATTGTTAAAAAGGATAGGTTGATAAAGATTACTTAGCCATATATTTTGCAAAGTGATCAGTAGGTAGAAATATTTAATATATAGATATTCAAAAAGGTCCCAAGATTTCCGAACGTGAAAAAGACCTTGTATGTGTAAAGGAGTTGGTATGCACATGTGAATAAAAGAACTTACACCAGGGTTGCTAATGTAAAATAGTATTGTGAGAACATATTGGAATTCTTGTTTCTAACTTAGAAGTCACTACTGACCCTCCACATTTGTATACTAAGAATAATTTGTGTGCTCCGCTATATTTTTCTCTTTTGTCTGTTATTGGTTTTCTTTGAAGAATTCCGGGAGGCACATCATGGCAACGATGTGTTTTAGTGTATGAGCACCTTTAATATTACATTTAGGAATACTATGGGAATGTGCATTGATTTTCTTCTAAGTGTTGCCAAATAGTTCTGTTGTATTCTTTAGCTGAAAAATATGCCACTGGGAAGTTTACACCACCATGGACTTGAGTCAAGACAGACAATGAACATGCATCACGCTCATGACAGAACAACATGAATGGTTTTGTGTAACCAGGCATTCCCAAAGCCGGGGCTTTGCACAAGCTTTCTTTCAACTCAGTAAAGGCTTTCATACAGGCTCAGTCTAACACTAGGGGATCAGTAACTTCTTTGCGTGTCAGTTTCTGCAATGGCTTTGAAATGACTGAAAAGTTGGGAATCTACTGATGACAATAGCTCACCATTCCTAAAAACATCCTGACATCTCTCTGTGATACTAGGGAAGTCATTTGCAATATGGCTGTGAGCCTCTCTCTGGATATTTTCCTTTCTCAATTAGGTGACCCTAAGTGTTCACTTCTTTCTGACAGTACAGCAATTTAGCTTTATGTCCATTCTTCCATAAATGATTCAGTATGACAATAGTATCATACTTACATGCTTCTCTTGTCTTTGATGCAACCAACAAATCATCAATATACTGTATCAATGTTGACTGGAAAGGCATTTCAATGACTCTAGGTTCTTCTTCAGGATATCATTGAAAATGGATGGTGACTCTGAAAACCCTTGAGGAATTCTACACCACCAGTGTTGTAAAATGGGTTATTGGTGAGGGCAGGTAAGTACCTACACTTAGCAATAGGCCACTAACCTCCACTTAGGTCCAGTTAGGTCTCAATAAGGCTTAACTAAGGAGACAAAGCGTAAAGCTTTCAAATTTCACAAAACAGTAATTGAATAAAACACAGGAAACAGTTTAAAAATCTAAAACCAATTCATAAAAATAGGAAATATGTTTAGCTTTAAAATGACACCAAAACGAATACAATCATACAAGGGGACCCGGAGATATGAATTTTTAAAGAATGAATGCTTTTTAGCACTTAGAAACAAATAGCACCAATCTGGTCATCTGGTCACACCTCGACCGGGGCAAAGTCATAGTTTAAGGCCGACCGCGATGGAGCCCTGCTGGGCTACAGCCTGCGGGAGGCCTCGGTCAAAAGTTTACCATAGGACTTAGTCGTTTTTTTTTTAGAGATTTTCGTCAGCGGGACCAATTTGCCAGTCCAATCTGACCTCCTGGAACTCTTCCTCAGATACGCGTCGCAGGAGCCCTCGGTGGAGATTTGTACCTCAGACTTAGTTGTTTTTTCTATATGAAAATCCTTCAACTGGGGCAAACCTGAATCTTGATCCGACATCCCTGGAGCCATCGGCGGATACACTGCCTGGGAGGTCTCGCTCAACTTTCTATGTTCGGACTTAGTCACTTTTTTGGAGATTTTCTTCACCGGGACGAACCTGCAAGTCCGGCCTGGTTGCGGTTGAGGCAAGCCGGCTAGAGCTGCTGCTGAGGGTCGGTCCCTTTATGGATCTTTTTTCCAAAAGTTGTGAAAATGGATTTATTAACTTGGCATGAGGGCTCCATTTTGTCTAACATATCAGTTCCATTTGTTCTGGTCTACAAGCAAAATTGTATGTCTCAATTTTTCTTTCTTGCAAATGTGCTGGTTTCTTAGAGTTGCTTTCAAGACTTTGCAGGTGGGCTAACAGCCACATGTTCTTAGAAATATTATCTATGTGTTTGAACATCCTGTTCTTGTGGTTCAAAGGTGTTACAGGAAATGTTTGCTTGAACGTGTTTGGAAATTATGATGCATGTAAAGAATGGTAAAGTGAGTTTTTGCAATAAAAACATCAAAAGCCTCACAGAGTGGTCAGTTGCCTTAGCCAGACAGAGTCAGTCATTGACACTCTTTGGAAGTGACTCACTGCAGTGAATAAATGCTATCTTGAAGCATAATCTGAATCCTTGTATTCTATCTTCTAGAAAATCAGCCTCTTACAAGAACAGACTTGTAAATTTATTTCACAAAGTTCTCCAAACTTCTCCAAACTTCTGGATCTTCTTCCAGATATTCTTTTAAGGTTATTTTGCGGTCTACAACTCACTCCAAGTTTCCAGAAGCTAGGAGATGCTCCTTGAGGGTGCGGACTACAACTCCCAGAACGTACCTGGTGAAACTCCAAATTGCCCACTGGAAAGTGGTCAGCTGGTCAGTTTCTTCAGGAGTTGGTGCAGGGGACTCTGGTTAGCAGTTTTTCACCTGTAGCAAACAGGGAGTCCCTCCTTGAACCAGTTAAAGTCAGGCAACGTCATTCTTGTGGTAAAACCCAAGCGTGCAGCTGGTGCAGTCCTCCAGAGTGCAGTGTCCAGGTGCAGGTCAGTGGTCCAGCAGCGCAGTCCTTCTTCTTCTGTAGTTCTTCCTTGTTGGAATCTGGTAGGGATCGGAGGTGTGGGTACAGGTCTGCCAGTTTTATCCTTGCTCCTGGGTGAAAAACAGGGGAGTCCTGGTTCTCCAGTCAGGTGCAGGGTCGTTCCTCCTGTGATGACCACTTCCTGGGAAGTGTGGCAAAAATCAATCCCAGGGAGCAACATTCCTCGTAAATCCATCATGGCTGAAAATGGTTTTTGGAGGTTACACCTGGCTGAGCCCACCCACTGGTGTGGCTAGAAATCTTAAACACACCCCTCTCCTGCCCTTTCCTAATCTAATCAAGGTAGCACCTAATTTTCAGGGTTTGCAGGATGTGAGGGAGGTGCTGGGTTGCTCCAAATGTTCTTCCCTGCCTTTGAAGACCAGTTTGGCATCCTTTCCCCCTTCCTGCTTCCCCATCTCCTGGGGGAAGATCCCCTCCCGCAGGCACATCTCTTTGTGTAGAGCCCAGGCCACTTCACACCTCATCAAGGCAGCCTGGCCATGTTGGCCAATCAGAGCAAAGCAGCAAAGCACTAAAGGGATGAAGTTGACAACTTTTTAGGTAAAGTTTAAAACTCTTTACCTGAACAAGTTATATTAAATCCAACAATTGTAAGTTGTGGGCTTTATTATAACAATTAATTTGATACCAAACTTGAGGTATCTGTCACTTAAGGGGACTTTATAAATTAAAATAGAGTCTCCACATTCTAGCCTTACAACAATGAGGGAAAAACGAATTTGGCTATTGTACCTCACCAGGGCTTATAACGCTATTTTTATAAGGTCCCTGCTTATGGTTACATGGCACCCAACCCTAGGGGCACATACGGCACACCTTAGGGATGACTTATATGTAAAAATAAGGTAGTTTAAGACTTTGGAAGTACTTTTAATTCCAAAGTCAAATGTGCATGTAACTTTAATTTAAAAGCAGCCAGCAAGGCAGGCTTGCATTTAAAATGACATTGGGCACCTCAGCAGTGCACCTATGGGTGCACTACCTATGCAGGGGTCCCTAAACCTACATGCCCTACCATATACTAGGGACTTATAGGTAGGTTGATATTGCCAATTATAATTAGCATAATTTGCAAATCCACTTTACACAGAGCAGTGGCCCTGGGACTGGTAAGCAGTACCCAGGGCACAGCCAAGAGTCAGTAACCACCAGTATCTGTCCAAAAAGTTTGGGGGTGACCAGAGCAAAAAAGAGAACTTTCCTACAAACAGTAAACTTGATTCAAAAATTTGAATCAGAAAATAAATTGACTATCCTCGTGAAGAGGTACAGAAAAGAATGCTTGCGACAGGTCCACTACGGTGAACCATTCAGCATTGCATGGGATCTGAAACAAAATCACTGCTGGATTTGGAACTATGGGACAACATTTAATTACAATGTCATTTACTTTCCTTAAATCCTGAACAATCCGAAACTTCTCACAGGTCCCATAATCGGTGAATTACATGCTAACACTTCTTTCAGAACACTTTGGTTTACAAATTCTGCAATAATGGGTGCAATCCCTTCAACTGTGTTCTGAGTCATGTGGTACTGAGAAATCATACGGAAAAAAATCACATTTGCATTGACTGGGACCTTAACTGGCTCAGCGCCTTTTATTAGACCAATGTCCTTTCCTGTAAAATCCCACACATTCATGTTAACTGTTCCCTGTAAGTCGGAAGGAAGATCTCTCACTGTGAAAACTGGAAAGAAACTAATCAAAGGGTACTCCCCATTTACTATGTCACAATCTGGTTCTGGGGTCAGGTCAACTTCATCATCACTGTTTGTCTGGATGGCAATTCCATCATTTGAACAAGTAATTGGACATCTTGTTTTGCACAACAAGTCCCTTCCTAGTAAGGATTTCGGACTCAAGTCACAAACTACGAATTTGTGTAAACCTTTAAAGTTGCTGTTGGAAATGGCCTTTCTGCAAGGTCATCCCCAGACTTTTTGCCTTCCTCCTTCTCTTTTTCTGACCTCATTTTTGCTGGCTTTAGGACTCTGCGCACTTTACCATTGCTAATCAGTGCTAAAGTGCATATGCTCTCTCCTTAAAACATGGACACATTGGCTCATACCCAATTCGACTATTTAATTTACTTATAAGTCCCTAGTAGAGTGCACTATATGTGCCCAGGGCCTGTAGATTAAATGCTACTAGTGGGCCTGCAGCACTGGTTGTGCCACCCACAAAAGGAGCCCCTTAACCATGTTTCAGGCCTGCCTCTGCAGTGCCTGTGTGTGCAGTTTCCCTGCAACTTCGACTTTGTATTTAAAAGTACTTGCCAAGCCTTAAACCCCCCTTTTTCTACATATAAGTCACCCCTAAGGTAGGCCCGAGGTAGCCCATAGGGCAGGGTGCTGTGTAGGCAAATGTCAGGACATGTACCTGTGGAGTTTACATGTCCTGGTAGTGTAAAACTCCTAAATTCGTTTTTACACTGCTGTGAGGCCTGCTCCCTTCATAGGCTAACATTGGTGCTGCCGTCATACATGGTTTGAGTGCTAGCTTCTGATCTAAAAGGAGTAGGAAGGTCATAATTAGTACGGCCAGAATGGTGATACACAAACTTGCTGACTGGTGAAGTTGGATTTTATATTACTATTTTAGAAATGCTACTTTTAGAAAGTGAGCATTTCTCTACACTTAAATCCTTCTGTGCCTTACAATCCACGTCTGGCTAGGTTTAGTTGACAGCTCCCTTGTGTATTCACTCAGACACACCCCAAACACAGGATACTCAGCCTAACTTGCATCATCTGCATTTTGAATGGGTCTTCCTGGGCTGGGAGGGTGGGGGGCTTGATACTTGCATGTCAAAGGACATGGGCCTGCCCTCATACAAAGGACTGCCACACCCCCTACTGGGACCCTGGCAGACAGGATGGAACTGAAAGGGGACCTTGTGTACTTCTGAGCCACTCTTTGAAGTCTCCCCCACTTCAAAGGCACATTTGGGTATGTAAGCAGGGTCTGTGCAGGGTCTCCAACTTAGACACTTCTTGGGGTAGACACTCCACCTCACAGACACTTCCTGGAGAAGAAACCTGTAACCTGAACCTGCATCCTGCCGAGAAGAACTGCCTGGCTGCCCTAAGGACTCACCTGACTGCTTTCTGTGAAGGACTGCTGCCTTGCTGTTGCCCTGCTGCCTTGCTGCTCTGTGGCTGTGGTGAAGAAGTGCTCTTCAAGGGGTTGGAAAGAGCTTGCCTCCTGTTACCTGAAGTCTCAGGACCAAAAAGACTTCACTCCTGCAACTGGACTCTTTGTGCGGCGCAAATTCGATGCACAGCCTGCTAAAAACGAGGCACAGCCTGCCCCGCGGGGAGAAATTCACTGCACGCCTAACCGGGACGAAAGAGAGCGACTTTGCAAGGAGAAGATCAAAGCAGTGCCTGCGTTGCAACCAGAACTTTGACGCACGCCCCACCGGATCGACGCAGATCTGACCCGGGACGATGCAGCTCGACTTCCAGAGAGGAATCGACGCAGCGTCTGCCGTGCGGGAGAAATTTCCACGCAACGCCCACTGGATCGACGCAGCACTTGTGACTTAGCTCTGCAAGCCCAGGATTCCACGCACAGTCCCCGAGGTGCCAGAAACCCCTGCAACCCGAAGAGGAACCAAGTCCACGCACCAGGAATCAAGGCAAAGCCTTCCCCTGCGTGGAAAATAACGACGCAAGTCAGTGTGCGAAGGGGCGAAACCGACGTACACCTCCCCGTTTCCACGCATCGCCTCCTCTGCGGTCCCTTGCGGAGATTTTAAACGTGAACCAGGTACTTTGTACGTGCAAGAGACCTTTATTGTTTTAAGAGACATTTACTTGTTTTGCAAAGACTTAAGTCACTTTTTATCACTTTTATAGTGATATCTCAACATCTACTTATTGCATTTTAATAGTTTTGACTGCATCTTATCAGACATATATTATATATTTTTCTAAACACTGTGTGGTGTATTTTTGTGGTGCTTTTTTGTGTTATTGTATGACTTATTGCACAAATACTTTACACATTGCCTTCTAAGTTAAGCCTGACTGCTCAGTGCCAAGCTACCAGAGGGTGGGAACAGGATAATTTGGATTGTGTGTGACTTACCCTGACTAGAGTGAGGGTCCTTGTTTGGACAGGGGGTAACCTGACTGCCAACCAAAGGCCCCATTTCTAACAGTTGGAAATTTTAATCTGAATTGGGTTGGTCAAATACCGATTCGCAACTCCTGCAATCTGGACTGTTTTCCCTTAAAGAGGCAGGTTTGGAACTTCTGCAATTCTCACTGTAGAGAATGCAGCTCCTGTGTCAACTAAAACTGAACCTTTGTGACCCATTAATTTTCCCTTCACATATGAAACTTTCTGATCTACCTCTAATGAAGGTGCCAACACGCGTTCTTCTTCATTCAAACTCTCACTCACTCAATCATCGTTTATTCCATCCTCACTACTGTGTAACGGGAATTGGTGCACTGTGTTATTACTGTGATTAAACCTTTGACCTGTGACCTTCTGAGGAAGCAACACCTGCTGCTGCTCCATTGGGGCTTGAGGTATTTCAATTTGCTGTCTAGGTACCATTTAATCTTGAGGTTTCATTTGCTGTGACTGGGGCATCTGCAAACATGGCATTTGCATCTGTTGCATGGGCTGAAAACCTTGCATTTGACTCATTACTTTGAAAATTTAGATTTTGACCTCTCATTTTCGGTCCTCTCTTATTTGAAAAATAATTGATTTTGCTCCTTTGCTGAAAAACGCTTTCCTGTGCTAACATCGTACACTTCTGTTTCCAATGTCTGAGGCCTCCGCAAGCATGGCAAGGCAACAATCTCTTCATCCCTTGCACATCATTCTGAACAACCACAGTATTCAAATCAAGACTACGGCTCACATTTCCAATTCCACCACAACCTTTACCCCTTGCTTGATTCTGAAACAAGAAGTTTCCCTCCGGCTGCTGTGGTGGAAAACTCCCCTGCATCCCTTTTTGTGCCACTTTAATCTGCATCACCATTGCCTTTTCTTTCAACTTTCTCTGCTTCAAGTCAAAATTGCCACTACAATATTTTGCATACTGCAATACTTCATCAGTCGTCTTCGCTTGCCAATAGATCAAATTACTTTTAATCATCTGACTAATATCGGGTCTCAATCCTTCAAAAATATGAAAAAAAATGACCTGCAATAGTGTGAGAGCTGAGATTTTGTCATAAATAGTTTAGCTTTACTTAATCATACTTATGGACTAATGTGTGAATTAATTTGATTATAAATGTATGTTTATGAAAATTGTGCTCTACTTAGTGGCCGCCATCAAGCAAAAGGCCTGCATATGTTTTCTAATGTTAAATTAACACTGTGATGAAAAAAATATTCTGTCTCTTTAAGAGAACGTTCTTTGCTAAAATAAATGCTGAAATAATATGAGTATTTCATGGCCTCTGCTGCGCTGAAGCAGACGCAAGGTCACTGCGCAATGTTATCTGTATTAAATGTTTCTAGTCTACTCCGTTCTTATGACTTCATCTCCATTGCCTAACAGACTTCATTCATTGTATCACATATTTGCCAGTAGTTATGTTTCTAACTCATGTTAAATGAGGAAATCGTGCGGAGGAAATGTTTCCATATTTTGTATTCACTATCCTGTAACAGAGTATTTGCTGCGTCATGGGAAGAGCTATGAGATTGCCAGCTGTACCTACAAATGCTCTTGTGAAACTTACAGATGATATGGTGTTAGACTACTGCAAGGGTCCAGCTGATGTGGTGCAATCTTTCTCTCATCAGTTGGAACCCACCACACTTCAACTGCCTCAAGGACAAGGACACAACCTAAGGGCTGGTGATTGGGTTGTGATTCGAAAGCATGTGAGGAAATTGTGTTTGGAGCCAAGGTGGAAGGGACCAGGTGATATTAATAACCACTACAGCTGTAAAGCATGCAGGACTTCCAAACTGGATTCATGCAAGTCATACTCGGAAAGTAAACAATCCAACAGTGCAAGAAGACATATCTAGCACCAACATTTTGAAGTTAACAAAATTTTTTGCCTGCGGAAAACTACCTTGCGTCAATGAGATGCAAGGTATGTGTTTCTGGGCAAAAAATGCCTCAAAGGACCTTGCACCTTCTTTATCCTCCCCTTCAAAAATCAAGCACGGGAGGAGGAGGGCCTTAAATAATGGCGCTAAGCCTGCTTAGCGCCATTATTTAATGCCTGGGTCTGGGTAGGCATAAGGGGACCTGTAGGCAGATTTCCATGGTCAGAGACCATGGAAATTGCCCACAGGTGCCCTTCCCTGTCCGGGTGAGTATATATTTTTTTGGCCAACGCTGCTCGGGCCCTGACTTGGGTCCCCCTGCATGGCGCTGGCCCCAATGGCCATGCCCAGGGGGCATTTGTCCCCTCGGCATGGCCATTGGGGTGGTGGGCATGGCTCCTGCCTTTACTAAGACAGAAGCCATGCCCATGAGCTTGTGTGCCAGAAAATGGCACTACACTGCTTAGAGACAATTTTACAAGGACGCTAACAGGGCCTTAGCGCCGGCTAACACCATTCCATAAATATGGCACCTGGCCAGTGTCATTGAAAGGCGCTAGCCAGCGCTATACTTTTTGCCGCAAATCTGCACTAATGCAGGTTTGTAGCAAAAAGTATAAATCTGACCCTAAGTCTGGTCAAATTCAGGCCACTTCCTCCACTAGAATCTCCTTGAGTGCCACTCAACTTCTCTAACCATTCAGTTAACTGCAGAGCTGTCAAACTTTGTAATGAAACGTTGTTATGGCCTACACCTGCCACTTGCTGCAATGTTAGGTTTGGGATCACTGGTGTCACCATGCATGGATTTGGACCTTTGTATGATCTCACCTCATTACTTGGAGGAGTCCTGAAAGGACTTAAATCAATTAGAGGACCTGATCCAACAAATGTTGGTCTCATGGAAGTTACTATTCTTGGGTGTGTGTCATAGCTCTCCCTTTCTATACTCAGGTTCAGGGTTTTCTGCTCACTGTTCTCATGATTTGCCTGAGCAAACAACGGTATGACTGGTCCTGTGGTAACTGGTACTGAAACTGCATCTGGAGTGGATCTAACATTTGGTTGTCTAGGGTACATTACTACTGTATTCGGATTGGTCAAGGCTGACATTTCTGTCTGTGATCCTCTTATGGGGTGTATCTTGGGATCGTCTGTGTCTGTATCAGGACATCAAGTTTGGGGTAGACTCTATTTGAATCAATGTCAGCTTCTAGTAAACTTGTCCTGTTGGCACTGTCAGGATTGTTGCCGTACCTACAATAGGTACATCTGGGTAAATTCTGGGAATATCCATCTGCGACATAGGCCTTTGAATCACTGAAGTACTGGGTCCACTAAGGCCAACCTGTATCTGGTTCTTGGTCGATTAGACTGGTGTCAGGGCTGTAGGGTCTACACTGGTGCTCAAACTTCTCTCCTGTGCTGAATATGGCAGGGGACGATTGCTCAATAACTGTAAAATAAACTCATCATCATCTGTCTCTTCGTCGTGTGTCAAAGACTTCCTAGACTCTGGATTTCTGCTCTCTGTCACCTGAAGGGTAAGAATCCCTCTTTTTAGTACTCTTTTTAGCCTCATTCTCACTATCTTGTGTAACTGCATGAAACAACTTAATTCCCTGTAAAGTCTCAATTCTCCAACATTTCTGGTCACTATCCCATCTAGCCTCTGCTAGTGTCTTCTCAGCTTTTCTCATTTTTCTCTCAAATTTCAATTGTTGTTGCTGTCTAGCCATTAGTTCACAAATTGCTTCGAACTGTGCTGGTCTTAGAGGAGGTTTCAAATCATACAGCACTCTCCTCAAATTCTCTTAAAATCCTCCAATTAAATGTTCAATAGGCAGGAAATGCTAAGCTCCAATCTTTCTCTGTCTCCTTGCACCACTGCTACAGCCAAAGACATGGCACAGCACCTTGCTCTTCGAACATGATATAGGCGGGTGTACCTTCTGGTGGTGTAACCTCTCCTTTTCTAGTTGGAATGAACATATCTGCCTTTAGGGCATTCTTTAAGCCTTTGAAAAATGTAATCTTCAGTAATTGACTCCACTTTTAATCAAATCAGGAAGTGACTTTCAATCCCAAAATCCTTTTCGCAGACCTTCTCAACCAATGACGCTTCACGGTTGTCCACCAATCCTTTCGTGACCCTTCTCACTAACGAACCTATCCCAGCGCGGCTCTAATAACATCACATGCACACATACAGCGGCTGACAAAGTCTTTCGGCTTGCCCTCCTCAACTCAAATTCACACGAAACTAATGCAAAATATTGCAAGCACTAAGTAAAATCAAAACCCAATTTGTTGGTTTACTACTAGTAGGGTAACACAATCACTTCAGAAACCTTCCTGATTTTTCACTGACGGCCTTTTGCTCTAACAGCTACTCTTTCTATCTCAGTTTCCCTGACTTGCACGCAAAATTCAACCAGCAAATTTCACTCTCAACTTGCCATTGGGTCTATCCTGGTGCACATAGGACTCACCAAATCTCAGTCGAAAAACCTTTCACTCACTTTAACACTCACTCTTGAGTTTGTCAACCACGGCTCTTTGACCGATTAAACCAGAAAAATTTCAACATAAACCAAGTGTCTCATGCACTTATTCAATACTCCGGAGTCTCAGACCACGCAGGGTCCATATACCAACAACTATGTGGGCAATTTTTTTGCACAAAGCGCCACACACATGTGAAGTTCGACGATTTCCCTACTCTCACACTTCGGAGTACGCAAACTCCTTCAACAACTTCATTTGGAGTACATAAGCTCCCTAAACCCTCACAAACTTTACAATTCACCTGCGATTTGCTTACGCTGTGCAAGTGCAAAACCTATTTCATTCACACTGTCACTAGAATGCTAGGAATATCCACAAACAAGCATTGGCAAGCTCCAAGGTTCTGGGAAAGTCATGGTAGTTTCTTAGGGCGAAATTTTCTCTCCACTTTGTATCATTGAATCCGAAGATCTTAACTTTTGCCAGTTTCTCTTACCGAATATGCAGCTTATTTTGACCTCTCAAGGAGACTACCCACGCAACTCTTTTACCCCTCTTTTATCCTGCTATCATTTCTAGAAAGCAAAAAGGACCTTATGATAGGCTCTTAGGAAGACTGACCATACACCGGGCCTTAAGATGGTCTCTTAAAGAGACTAACCATTCTACTCTGCTACCATTTCTGTTACTGCGTCTGATCTTATCTGGTTTCTTATCTTTAATTTATAAGGGGACGGTTTTGACCTTTTGACTGCGCTTAGAGTGATTCTCACCATATATCCCCATTAGTTAGTAATCTTCTTGCACAATGGCCTATTTGGCCATGAATAACCACACCTTTATGTAAAGTTAGAAAGTTTATTTTCCTATATTAACAATGCTAATGTCACGTAAATCAATCTCAACACCAACTAATAGACATATAAGAACAACACTGGTTGACCAAACCTTCTAAAGAATCTCAATTTAATTAATACATGATCACTAAACATTCTAGAGTCACTAGACAAAAGAGCAATAAGAGTAACTGCACAATAGAAATAGCATCCATCTAGATTCAGCAACTGAGCAACATCAATTATTTATTAATAGCAACCTGTTAACATATCAGGATTTCCCTTACTAACCCTCTGATTAGAGTAGCATGTTTGGGCTTCATGCAAAACAATTTATTCACCATAAATTTGGAAAGCATCTAAATATAGCTCTATCAAAATAGTGGTTGGTACCTAGAAACAAAAGTCAATTTACAACAATTACATTAGCATTTTGTTATACCTATCCTCATATGGAACAGCAAGCCGTGATCATCTTCGGCAGTTGGACATCAGTTCGGTCGGCATAAGCAATGGGCCATGAAAGGGAGTGGTTTAGAACCAGGGACTCCAAGCTATCTGAACCATTAGGAAGCATTATCTAAAGTATCAGCCTTCAGCATCAGAAGTTTAAGCAATAATGTTAAAGATAGAATCCTCTCTGGAGGAAATCGAAGTAAAAAATGAGCGCACTTTCCTCTGTGCAGTTGGGCTAAGTTAAAATCATCTAAAAAACTACCCACATTACCATTGGTCAAAGAATCGTACGTTTGCAATTAGTCCAATAGAAATTAAAGTTCAAATCTAAGATATAACTAAACTGTCTTTCACATGTGGATGATTGGCTCCTCTTCTCCTGTTCCCTCTATCAGACTCGGCAGGTAACATTTTTGTATCCATCCGTACTCCAGTCAGTGCATTCATTGTTAGCTCCTGGGAACATTGCTGTCTCACACATCAAACTATACAATGTATCCTCCTCCAGTACAAGACATTCTGGCAAGCAGTTCTCATGAGAAAGTTGACGACATCTCCTAACGGTTGGTCAACTCAGTGAAAAACAATACATTAATTAATTTCTCTAGTCATACATTGCCACAATATTATTTGAACAGTGCAACTTAGCATGAGGCTGTGCAAACTAGTCCCAGACCTCACTAACTTTAGGCCTACAAGTAATAAAACAAATATATAATGCAAAATCATGACTGCATCACTCTACTACATTTTCTTAATGCAGATACTTCAATTATTATTAAAAAGCTTTTAAATAGAGATACTTCTTGATTAATGACAGCCACTCAAGTGGGCAAGTTTTCCATGCCGCACATTACTTTTTATGTTTAGCCAAATTCTGTGCAGAGTTAAAAATTCAAAGTACATAAAATCATCAGTTATAAATTCAGCGTGCACACATACACTCACTTTCCCACTTCCAAAGCAGACACCTCCTTACTCAATGTATTTATTACATTAGTTGATGTCTTAAATTATTCATAGAAGGTCTTCCCCTCATTTATTCAAAACGAGATCTCTCACCGGCCAATCTGGGAGTCATTCGATAACTCCACAGCAATTCATTGATAGTTGACCAGCAATTTTTCTCATTACGAATGGCTAATTGTAGAGCCTCCTTTAGCTCTCTAATCCACCTTTCAACAATGCCATTACTTTGAAGGCAATACGTGATGTTCTAATATGCTAAATACCATGACTGGCTAGGAATTAAGTCATCTCTCTGGATGTCAATTAAACACCATTGTCAGGTACTAAACTTTTGGGAAATCGTTTTCTTTCAAAAACGTCTCCTATAAATTCGATTACACATTTGTGTGTCACATGGTTAACAACTTTTACCTCTGGCCACTGAGACATTTAATCAATTAACACAAGGCTACACACTTGGCTCTTTGATAAGCATACTGGTCCTGCTATATCCAAGGATAACCTCTCACATACCTTGTAGGTTCCAGATATAGGGGGTCATTACGACCTTGGTGGGCGGCTGCCGCCAATGCGGCCGCCAATGCGGGCACACTCGCGCGGCCCCCATTATGATATGCCCGCCGGCCCAGCGGGGATGAGGCCGCTACATAGGAGCCGGCTCCTAATGGACCCGTCGCGCTTTTCACTGTCTGCTATGCCGGGCCCTGTTAGGGGGGCCCCTGCACTGCCCATGCCAGAGGCATGGGCAGTGCAGTGGCCCCAGGACACCCCTTACCGCAAGACTCTTCCTGTCGGTGCAAACCGCCAGAAACAGGCTGGCTGTAGGGATGTCATAATCCCCAGAGCAGTGCTGCTTGCAGCGCTGCCCTGGCGGATTATCACTGCCGGGGCTAAAATGGCGGGAAACCGCCGGCCCCGGCGGTGCGACTGCGGCGCTACCGCCGCGGTCGTAATGAGGGCCTCCGTACCGCCAGCCTGTTGGCGGTACGGACGCTACATTACCCCTGGCGGTCTCCGACCGCCAGGTTCGTAATGACCACCATAGTATCCTTGATATACAAAATCTTTTCTCAGATTTGTCTCTCTGTATGCACTTCATACATGATCATTCTTTTCCTTACACACATCTGTTTACACTGGGCCACCAAAATAACTCCTCATCTTCATGCTACTTATTGCTGGATGTCCCTTGTGAGCCATGTTTAAACCAGTCTCTCTTAAAACAACAACCCTTTCAGTTCTTCAGCAAAGTGGAAGTATGAGAGACAATTCCCTCCCATTTCTTCCTTGACAGGCCATTTTGTTTTGACATAGTAAAATCCTTCTGCATTTCAATATCTTCTGACCGTGCACTGAGTCTCAGTAATGCACCCGCATAATACTTCACAAATAAATATCACCCTTTCCATGTAATCCTCCATCTCTTAACACAACACTCATCCATTTTAGCAACGGGTAGAGAAACAATCAAACAGTACTTTTGTGGCTCCTGGTACACGTTCCACGTGAAAATGAAATTTTTGTAACTTATACTGAGTTCTGGCACCTCTAGGAGTAGCTCTTCTACAACCCTTAGTTGTAAATAAATCCAACAAGGGTCAATGAGCTGTCATCACTCTAAAAGGTGTTCCATATACATATTTTCTAAAGTACTCTAACCCTCACCAACATGCTTATATTTTGATATAATCTCTTTGCTATCTTCCTTTCTCTACTATCCCTGATCTCACCTACCTTTTCCTTGTCTCCCAAGCCTTTTCTCTGTAACTCCCCCACTTCCTGCCTTCCGGCACATTGGGATCCTGATCTGGGCAGAGGATCTTTTGTTGAACTGTGTCACTGTTGCTGTTGGACCTGGCCCTTTTTGCAGAGTCATCCCCAATCTTTATGCCTCCTTCCTCCTACTTTTTCTGACCTATTTTTGTTGGCTTTATGACTCTGGGCACTTTGCCAATGCTAACCAGTGATAAAGTGCATTTACTCTTTGTGTAAATTGTATTGGTGATTGGTTTATCCATGATTGGCATTTTTGATTTACTGATAAGTCCCTAGTAAAGTGCACTAGAGGTGCCCAGGGCCTGTACATCAAATGCTACTAGTGGACATGCAGCACTGGTTGTGCCACCCACATGAGTAGCCCTGTAAACATGCCTTAGACCTGCCACTGCAGTGTCTGAGTGTACAGCTTTAACCTGCCAATTTAACTTGACAAATGTACCCACTTGCCAGGCCTAAATCTTCCCTTTTCATGCATGTAAGGCACCCCTAAGGTAGACCTTAGGTAACCCCATGGGCAGGGTGTAGTGCATGATAAAGGCGGGACATGAACTGATGAGTTTTACATGTCCTAACAGTGAAATACTGCCAAATTCGGTTTTCACTGTTGCAAGGCCTGTCTCTCTCATAGGTTAACATGGGGACTGCCTTTAAATATTTTTAAAGTGTAGATTCCCTTTGAGAGCAGATAGAAATATGGAGTTTGGTGTCGCTGAACTCACAATTAAAAAATACATCTTTTGGTAAAGTTGGTTTTTAAATTGTCAGTTTGTTAATGCCACTTTTAGAAAGTAGGCATTTTCTTGTTTAAACCATTCAAAAACAGGTAGATTCATAGGATTCCCTGTCTGGGTCAGACTGACAGTTGGGCTATTTGTGAATCCCCTCTAGGCAGTGAGACAAAGGGAGCTGGGGTGTAGCCTGCATGGGCCATCTGAGCTAGAGAGGAGGGTGGAGTGGTCTCTTACACCTGAATTGGCTGTGCCTGCCCTCACACAATGTAGTCTCCAACCCCCTGGTATGAGTTTGGAGCCTGGCCTGGGCAAAGTAAGATCTTGTGAATAACAGAGACTTTCCTTTGAAGTTCGCATACTTCAAAGGCAGAAAGGTGTATAAGTAGTGGGCCCAAATCCCCAGATTTTAGATTTCTTCAAGATTACTTCAAGTATTTAGGAGGATCCTCTGCCAAGGAGAAGAGCTGAAGAGCTGAGGAGAAGTGCTGTCCCCTGCCTGTAACTGTGCTTTTGTTGTGCTATCCTGCAGTTGCTGCTTCTGTCTGTGAAAGAGAACAAAGACTGGACTTTGTTGTGCATTACTGCTTGAGAAGAATCTCCACTGGCTTGGAATGAGCTTGCCTCCTGTTTTGAAGTCTCAGGGCCATCAAAGACTTCCTCTGCCAGCACCTGGACTCTGTGCTGAGACTCCTGCCCTGCCAAGTGATGTACTATCCAGTCCCTGGGCCCTTGAAAGTTGAAGTTGGCAGAACAAGCGCTGAATTCCACCCACAGAACGCCGTGCGGGGACATTTTCAATGCACCATCTGCAACGTGGCTGCTGAATCTGAATGACGCACTGCCGGCTTCATGGCTGAAATCGATGCTCCACCTGGAGTGCGGCTGGGAGATAAACGCATTGCGGCTGGAGAAACGGCGTGCAACACCCACTTGCATCTGCTGATAATGATGTAAACCCCACGCAGTGCGGTTTTCTAACACTGTGCAACCGGATTTCTCACGCATCGTCCCTGGGTGTAAAAGTCATCCCAACCCTGCGTGTCTCCGAGGTGCCCAGTCCGGAAATCGATGCATCTTTCTCTTGCGAGGGAGAGAAATCATGCATCGCCCACCCAACCAGAGAAGAAACGACGCACAGCCTCACTTGCGAGTAAGGAATCAACGCATCGCTGACTTTTCCGAAGCACGCTCGCCTGCGTGGCTTTATTTTTTACGCTAACCATGTACTTTGTGTAAAGTCAAGGTTTCCATTGTTTTCTATGGAGTAAGACTCTTATTCTTTTGAAAATTAATATCTTGATTGGCGTATGTTGGATTTTGTTTGATTTAAATAAATATTGCTAATTTTTCTAAACTGGTGTGGTGTCCATTTTGTAGTGTTGTCACTGTGTTACTGTGTGTGTTGGTAGAAATACTTTACACATTGCTCCTGGGTTAAGCCTTTCTGCTTGTGCCAAGCTACCAAGAGGATGAGTGGGGGTTAACCAGGTGTGTTTCTTCTTTTCCTTGACTAGAGTGAGGGTCCTTGTTTGGAAAGGGGGTACCCTGACTTCAAACCAAAGACCCAATTTCTAACAGTTGTGTGGAAGTTTTGGACAGTTTTTGGCGCTGCTGGAGCTTGAATGATTTCAAGTGATGGTTCTCCTTCCTTGGCGTGTTCAATTCCTAGGCGGTGATGCAGTCAAGATCGCTGGTCTTTCCCAGTCAGCATCTTGGCTGTCGTTAAGTGTATCAGTGATCTAATCATCAGCCAAGGTGCCAACACAATTGGGATTGCTGACTTCCTCCAGGCAGCTTTGCAGTTGTCATCCTACATGCCTCTGTTTTCCATCTTCTTGGGCGTTGCTATTTTTGGCATTGCCTGCTAGCTTTTAATTCCGTCTTCAACTCTTTGTCGGCAGAGCTCAAAACTTAATGTACTCATTGTGGCTTCTACCGTCCCTTACACCAACCTCCCAATTTCAAGTCTGACAGCGGTTGTAAGCGGCTGGCTTCATATTCTTTATGCTTTCATTAGAGGTAGTCAAACAAGGAGTAGCACCAGGGAGTCCACCATGGTCCTGAAGAGGAGCCTAGGGGTAGGTTTCCGAAACATGTATACTAGGAAGTCAGGTACATTACATACCCCGCTTCCGCAGCCCCTTTTTAATCATACCGCCTCCAAGAGATCTATTAAATCATTGGAACTACTAGGATACAGGCATTTTTAACTCACCCAAGACCCCACCACTCCTATACCTCCTGTAATTCACATTGAGAAGACTACATCAGCGCTCCCATGTATCCCATAGGTCATAGCATGCCCCGCTCCATAGCGGAACTGGAAGAAACCCAATGATGAAGCATGCCACCAAGGGGTAACCCTGGTGGGTGAGGGTTTTTCTAACAGGAAAACCCTTTTTCCTGTCCATCATGTGGTAGTTCTTTTAGCTGGGCCTCTTTTGTAATGGTACCTGTTGGTACACAAGACTAGATCAGTCCCATTGCTTATGAGAGACCAATTGAAGGTGGAATTGTACAGATAGGTGAAACAAGGAGTAATAGACATGGCAGAATGTGCATAATGCGTAGCCCCAATTGTTCTTGTTTCCAAAAATGGGGGTAAAGATATACCCTTATGCATCGATTTAAGGGATCTTAATGCCAATATTTGGGTAGACAGGTTCCCATTACCTAATATCAGTGAGATGCTAAATTTGATACATGATGCCAAGTATTTCAGTGTATTAGACCTGTCATCTGCTTATCACCAGGTTGCCCTACTCCCAGAATCCCAACTACTGACCCCTTTCACCACTCCCTTTGGCAAACACATGTTCCACAGAATCCCATTTGGTTTAGCTTCTGCTGCCGGGGCTTTCCAAAAAATTATGCAACATATCCTGCATGGTCTAAACAAAGTTATGTTTTTCAGGATGACATCCTAATTTATAGGTCTAGAGAACATAAGTATGACATCTTTCGGAGCAATGTTTTTGGCAAGTTATGTGATGATGGTCTAATCATAAAAAAGAAAGAAGTGCAAAATTGGGGTCCCTTCTGTTGACTACCTAGGGCACACCATTTCCAGTGAGGAAATCAAATCCACCATTAGCCTTATAAATGCAGTGTAAGATGTGTATGTTCTCAATAACAAAGAAGAAGTCAACTCTTTTTTAGAGTTAGCAGAGTATATAGCTACGTTTGTTAAGAATGTTGCTGATCTGGTGCAGCCTATAAGGAATCTTTTGAAGAAAAATGCACCATTTATTTGCTCCCAGTATAGGCAAATTTGATAATAGATACAGAACCATTCTTACCACAGATGCTAGTAATAAAGGATTAGGGGCAACTCTTTCCCAAGTCTGTGAGGGTTCAGAGAGGATCATAGCCTTTGCATCTAGACCTCTGAAGGACAGTGAAAAGGACTATTTCACAAGTGAGAAGGAAGCTGTTGCTTGTTATTGGGAAACTAATCATTTTAAATGATATATTTGGGGATTATGATTTGATCTCAGAACAGATCATAAGCCTTTGTTCTTGGTCTTTTCCACTTAAGATTTAGAGAAAAGCACACCTATAATCGGTGAATGGATTCTTGGATTGCAAGGTTCCAGTGTAAGATGAGTTATGTCCTAGGTGAAATAAATAAGGCCGCTGATTTCCTATCTAGAATGGTTCTAGATCAATGTAAGGTAGGCACAGAAATGCTTGTCCTGAGTTAACCTTTTTGGAAATATCCATTCCCGCGATAATAAAAACCGAGTGGGAAAAAGCCATGACAAAGTGTTATCCTCTGCTAAGGAGAAAATAGTAGGAGGGTTGCAAGAGAAATGTGGAGGCTAGGACAATTTTTTTCAACCTTATTGGAATGTCACAAACAAACTCTCCATAAGTGATGATTTCATACTTAAGTCAGGGAAACATATACCCCCATGTGGAAAGATAGAGCATATTATCAAGTTAGCTCATGAGGGACACTTACGGAGAAGTCGAACAAAAAACAGAGTAGGATCAGAATATTGGTTACATTACATGGATTCTCTTATAGAGGAAAAAGCTAAGGACTGCTATGCATGTAGTGTGAGTGACAAACCAAGCAGGTACATAGAGCCCCACTTGCTCCTATTAATGTGTCTGACAGACCTTGGGAAAAACTTGGTTTTGACATTGTGGGTCCCATCAACACCTGGGGTTTCCAAAACAAATAAATGTTGACCTTCCTAAACTATCATTCTCATTGCATTTTCCATAAAATATACTGCCAATGTCAAAGCCAACGTTTTGGTTGACTTTCTTACTATTGTTTTTGCCAGTAAAGGTATCCCAGGGACTCTTGTTACAGATAATAGGGTTCAGTTCTGTACCAACGAAATGAAAGAATTCATAGCCAATTTGTGTGTACAACATATAAGAACTCTTTTATAATGTCCAAAGGTTAATGGGCTAGTGGATAAGACTAATAAGATGCTTAAAGAGTATATTCAACTGAGTTTGTCAATAGGCAAACCTTCTGTTCACTGTCAAAGAGATGTTGTGATCATAGCACACCAGCCCTAATGCTGTCACAGGTTTGTCCCCTTTTGAGCTATTTAGGGTCAGGAAGCCCAATACCAAGATGGCTCCAATTTGGATATTCAGAGAAAGAGCAACAAACATAGATCAGACTGGCATGAGAGAAAGAGGAACTTGCCACCAAAATAAGTACAAACAATGGTATGATAACAAGTGGGGTGTCAAACAATAGAATTGGATTGAAGGTCAATGGGTTTTGGTCAAGAATAAAATTGACTAATTCTTTAAACCAGCCAAAATAAAAGCAGTTAAAGCAAATGTTATCATATTAGACAATGGACACATGTGGAGCATCAATAGAATTGTACCTTGCCCTTTGAGATTAATACTAAAGTATGCCACCAACCAGAAAGACTCCTCAACACCACCTGACCTTTGTGGAGAGTACAAAAGGAAGTGTAAACCTCCCTCACGGCAAATGGAATTTGTGATGTTTTAACTGTATTACGTCTTCTTCCAATTAGATCTTGTACCTTACAGTCGTATCTGCAAGCTTTAGGTGCATGAGTGAAATTGTAAGTATTGCATACACTATATACAGTGCTTCTTGTTTCTAACTGTATACTTATTTTAAACTATAGACTAGTTTACCTAAATACAACATTTATTTTTTTGTGTATAATAAAGGAGATGTGTTATAATTTCTTTGGTATCTTCCTTTCTCTTCTATCCTTGACCTCACTTATCTTTTCCTTGCTTCCTCAGCCTTTTCTCTGTCATACCCCCGTCTTCTTGTCCTTGGTTCACACCATTTAGAACTTAGAATGTTGACATGAAGTTTGCCTTTGAATGTCATGTGAAAAGGTCATATTTGTGGAGTGTTAGGGAAAGCTTAAGGTGTGTTGTTCCAATAAACTACTTAGACGCACTGGAGTTTCTTCATGTTCGATTATTTTGCAATACATTTATTTTCCTAACATTTAATATTTTAATTCCACACCTCCCAGTGTTCTTGAATCAAATGCAACAACTGCCAATTTGGCATTATGATCTTGTTAAAGAACCACTCCAATTTCCACATTATTACAGATCTAGTTTTTGGTATCAAATGACACTTGAGTTGTAGCTTTTGCAGTTGCTTTTTAAAGATGCTGACTTCCGCTACACACATTTCATTCCAAACAAATTATAGATTCTTTTTTTATCAGTTCTCTCAC
Organism: Pleurodeles waltl; assembly: GCF_031143425.1. NCBI lineage: Eukaryota > Metazoa > Chordata > Amphibia > Caudata > Salamandridae > Pleurodeles > Pleurodeles waltl. The sequence continues at coordinate 256,514,333 of NC_090445.1, forward strand.
ATTCTTTGTTCTGTCCAAAAATAAAGGAGTAAAGTTACCATAATATTGAGCAAGTCCCAAAAATGGTCTCAGTTGATCTTCATCACCAAGTTGAGGAGCATTTTCTATGGCCTTAACTAAACTTTTTTATGTGCAATGCATTGTTTACTAATATTATCACCTAAATAATCTACTGAATCCATTTCAAATTTACATTTGGCTATAGTCAATGCCCAACGATTTGTTTTAAAAATGTATAAAACTCTGTATAAAACGTTGGTATTTTCTTTCTTTGTTATGCCAAAAAACAGAATATCATTGGAAAGTATAATCCATTTTTTCATATTTAAATAAATTATGCAATACCCTTTGAAATACAGCTGATGCTGAAATCAGTCCAAACGTCATTCTTTTATACCCATACGCACCCTCAAACGTTAAGGAAGATGTGTAATGTTTACTTTCATTATGAAGAGCAATTTGGTGGTAGTCACAAAGCAGTTCTAAAGTAAAAAACACAGTAGCACCCCCACCTGATGCAAACATTTCTCCTGTTTTAGGCAATGGGTGGAAATCTACCCACACACAATCATTTAAATCCCTCAAGTCAAAACAAAGTTTAATCTTTTCATCGGGTTTACATACAACTACCACTGGAGATCATTCTGAATATTCTATTTTCAATTATATCCAGTTCACAAAGCCTATTTGGTTCTTCCTTTAATGTGGCATGCCTTGAAAAAGGCACATTCCATACTTTATGAACTTCAGGCATGCCCTTTTCCTTTAGTAGAATGATTTTATGGACAAAGTTTTTTAACAACCCAAATCAGAAGTAAAACCTTAGGAAACAAATGCTTTCTGATTATTGATGTCTTAAATACTCATAACCCATTACCTGATTGGGATGATTGGGAGACAATGTTATCATTGGATCTCTCTGTTGTGGCAACCCCTAAAGACATGACCCCTCTTTAGCTACATAGATTTTTGTATCAATACATTTCCCGCCATAGCTCAAAGTTGTTTAAAAATAACCTAGCACCTCAATAGGTTTATTGCCATACCCAGTCCCGAGGCACTAGTTTAGCATTAGGAAACAACGGTAGAAGATCATCATCTATCAAAGTATGTCTAGGACCTGAATTAGCCATGACCTTGGCGCTCTTGCCCCCAATAAATACTTCACAAAATGAAGCATCTTTCTTTATCTCACCTATTTCATGCAAAACTAACATGAACTCTTCTCCAAACTCACTTTCATGTTAATTTTTTAATTCACTAATTGGGTTACCAAATGTACTGCTTTTGTTTACATCTCCAGTTTTACACTTTCTCGCATAATGTCCCTTACCTTTGCAAAATCTACATATTTGTCCAATAGTGAGACACATTTTGTCATTTGCCAAATGTCCCATTAACTCCCATTTGAAACACACATATTCCTTTTTATCAACATCTGTTCTATTTCAACCAACCAATGTTAAATTCCATGCTGAACTCCTTTTACATTTCCCTCTTTTTTTCTTCCTCACTACATGTATCTTGTCAATTGCATTATGAGCTAACTAATTCATACCCAGTTTCATATCTTGAAATTGATGAGCAAATTCTGTCACTTCCTCTAATGTCAGATTGTCCACTAAAAGTAATTTTGCAAGTAATTTGGGGTCAGATGTTTTGTAAACCATCGGATCAGGAATCATCTGGTCACAAAATCTTCCATAGTTACATCTGGTTGATAAAACCTCGGCCTCAAGCAACTGGTCACCTAACCCACCCACTCAGCAGGACACACGCTAGACGCCATCTTCACCTCCATCAACCACATCACCTTGAATCACACCCCTGAACTTCACTGGACTGACCACCACTGCGTCCACTTCTCTTTCATGAAACCCACCACCAACAACTCACCACACCCTACCGCAACTGGAACAAGATCTCTAAGGAACACCTGATCTCCAACCTCTCACAAACTCCACCACCCATCACCAACGATCCCAACACCGCCGCCCACAACCTCACACGTTGGCTAGAAACCTGCACAGACTCCCTCGCCCCATTGAAAACAAACAACAACACCCGCACCACCAAGACCGCCCCCTGGTTCACCACAGAACTTCAATCTTCCAAAAGAGAATGCCGAAAAACCGAGAAAGCCTGGCACCAAGAGCCCTCAATGAGCAACTTCTCCATCCTCAAAACAGCCATGCGCAAACACCACCAACTCATTCGGACCACAAAACGTTCATTCTACAAAGAACACATAAACAACAACACACACAACAGCAGGGAACTCTTTGCCATCATCAAAGAACTCACCAAACCCAAATCCTGCACCATCGACCCCCCCACACTCCCAAGACCTCTGCAACTCCCTCTCCAACTATTTTCACCGCAAATTCGCAGACATACACAACAGCTTCACAACACCCTCATCATCAGCACCCACCACCGCCACAACCAACACCACAAAACCCCACCGCACCAACCGACTAAACACCTGGACCCCCACCAACGATGAAGAAATCAGCAAAACCATGAACTCCATCCACTCAGGCTCCCCAACAGACCGTGCCCCCACCACATTTTCAACAAGGCCAGCCAAATCATCGCTCCCCAGCTCCATGCTGTCATCAACAGTTCCTTCGACACCGCAACCTTCCCAGACATTTGGAAGCACGCCGAAGTCAACGCTCTTCTCAAAAAACCCAAAGCAGACCTGGAAGACCTCACAAACTACCGACCCATTTCTCTTCTCCCCTTCCCTGCAAAGGTCGCTGAAAAGATAGTCAACGCACAACTATCTCACTTCCTTGAATAAAACAACATACTCGACACCTTCCAGTCTGGATTCCGCAAGAACCACAGTACTGAGATTGCCCTCATCGCCTGCACAGACGACTTCAGGACCAGAGTGGACAAGGGCGAAACCGTTGCCTCTCCGCAGCTTTTGATACTGTATGCCACCAAACCCTTCGTGCACGCCTGTTCAACACAGGAATCCGCCACAAGGCCCTGGACTGGCTCACCTCATTCCTCTCCGAAGGAACTCAAAGAGTTTGCCTCCCTCCTTTCCGGTCTACAGTCACCAAGATCATCTGTGGGGTCCCTCAAGGATCCTCCCTCAGCTCCATCCTCCTCAACATCTGCATGACTCCTCTTACCAATATCCTCCGCCCCCACGGCATCACCATCATTTCTTACGCTGAGGACACCCAGCTCATCATCTCCCTCACTAAGAACCCAGCCACCGCCAAGACCAACCTGCACGCCGGATGTTACCTTAAATTGAACTCAAACAAAACAGAGATCATCATCTTCGGCCCCAACAAGTCAGCATGGAACAACTCCTGGTGCAATGCAACTCATAGGGTTGCTCTCACCCATTTAATGATATGGATGCAGTTGCACCTTCTACATATGTGTTAACTTATCCAAAAGGTTGCACATTCTTTGCATGCGGGAAAAAAACCCAATGATTCTACAATTACCTTCATTAGAATTGTAATTGCAAACTATATATTAAAAGCGCTTACTACCCCTAATGAGACACTGAATCACTTTGCGTTGAGTAGTATGCTACTGTGGAACTCAAGGTTAGCGGTAACTAGGCAGGTTATAGGCATATTAATATGTGCTTCCTTTTCCTAGAAAGATAAGTTGTGTTAAGGATGTTAGGTTTCTGCTCTTGATGCATTACACATTTACTCTTGTATTTTGAATAGTAATAAAGTAACTTATGTTGATCAGTAAAGGGGAAATATGAGGTGTTGTTTGGAGTGGGGGACATATGTCCATTAGTGGGATGAATTGGATAGAAAAGAGGGAAGAGCAAAGAAAAGCAGATTTGACTACACTAGAACGTAATCCTGCATTCCCGATTTATGCTGTGCTTGCCAAGGAGAATCTCAAAAAAGGGAACCTTCTGCTGCCGATATCATGCCATAATATCTCTGGAAACCTTTTATGTTTATTTATTATCTGTTTGTTCTGCAAAGGAATGGCTTGGAGCTACCTAAGAAAAGAGTCCTATCCAAATGCAGTGCTCTCTCTGTGCAGGGAGATAGGTCTGCTACCCCCACGGGCTCAGGAAGAAGGTATAGAAACAAGCATTGGCAAGGCCAATAAGGTCTTACCTATACAACGGCTATTGGCTTTGGTAATGTGTTTTTGCCATGTTGTACATTAGTGTGACTGCTGTTCAGCATGGCTAAAAGTTAATGGCGTGTTGTACCATAGAGTGGAGTGGGGGAGTAGAGTGTGGTAGAGTGGAGTGAGACAGTAGAGTGTTGTAGAGTGGAGTAGGGGAGTAAAGTGTCTTAGGGTTCAGTGGTAGAGAGCAGAGTTCAATGATTTAGTGTCAGTGAGTGTCTTGGCATGGGGTGGAATAGGGAAGAGTGGGTTGGATTGAATTGAGGTAGTAGGGTGGATTGGAGTACAGTGGAGTGAATTGGAGTGAAGTGGGGTGGATTGAATGGAGTGGGATGGATTGGAGTGGGGTTGACTGGATTGAATTGGGTGGGGTGGACTGGGGTGGGGTGGATTGGAGTGGGGTGGGGTGGACTAAACTGGAGTGGGGTGTACTGGACAGGAGTGGGATGGATTGGACTGGAGTGGATTGGGGTGGATTGGATAGGAGTAGCATGGATTGAGGTAGACTGTATTGGACTGGAGTGGGTTAAGTTGAATTGAACTGGAGTGGGAAGGATGGTTTGGAGTGGATTGGGGTGGGGAGGACTGGACGTGGTTGTGTGGATTGGATTGGGGTGGGATGGGGTGGATTGGAGTAGAGTGGGTTGGTGTGGCTTGGATAAGAGTCTGTAGTATTGTATTTGAGTGCAGTGGATTGGAATAGAGTGGGCTGGATTGTGTTGGTGTTGGGGTGGATTGGAGTGAGGTGGAATGTAAGGAGGGGTGGATTGGATTGGAGTGAGGTGAGTCGAATTGAGTAGGGTAGATTGGATTTGAGTGGGGTGAGTTGAACTGAGTGGGGTGAATTGAATTGAAGTACACAGGAATGGCGTGAGGTGGAATGGATTGAGTGGGGTGGATTGGATTGGGTGCGGTGGGGGATTGGATTGGGTGCGGTGGGGGGATTGGACAGGAGTATGTTGAGATTGATAGGTGTGGGGTGGCTTAGTTTGGTGTGAAGCGTGGTGGACTGGATTGATGTAGGATAGATTAAGGTGGTGTAGAGTGGATTGGATTGGATTGGATTGGATTGGAGTAGGGTCGCGTGGATTAAGGTGAACTGGATTCGACTGGGGTGGATTAAGGTGGATTGGGTTGGCGTGGGATGGACTGGAGTGAGGTGGGTGAATTGGAGTGTGGTAGACTAGTGTGGGTTAATCTTTGAAATAACTAAGAGATAGATAAAAAGAGGGCAAATACTCTATTTCACCAAGCCTCCCTTTTGCATTATCACATATGAGAACATCTTGAACCACGGAAGTTCAGCATATGCGCTGTTAAAAACACAAACTCTCAGGTGTTTATTTTTTAAAGTCTATAATGTGCTCCATAATATATATCGCATAATAATCAAGGCCATTTATCAGGTACTGTGACTTGCCTTTTAGTTCACTAATATCACTGGAACCATGGTGGAAATCGGAACGTTTCTCGTTGCATGTTTAAAAACATTCACATTTAATACATACCTCTCAATTCCTTGATGCAATATGATGCACTTAGGTAAAATGCTACATCGTATTAAAGAGATAAACTTTTTATGAGCGAGGGCAAAGCGCTCTGTCCCATGCTGTAATCTCTCTTTGGGCTTCTAACCACACCCATGTCACGTCAGTCACTTTCATTGGTTCGTGAGCTTGCCTTTTAAAATCCGCTTACTTTCATTTGTGAAAGGCATGCATACGTCATGCCTTTTCTGGTATTTAGCCCACCTACACAGCACTGGTAACTACTGAAACCATTCGAGGCTCGATGTTTTCAGCATGGTTTCAGGACTACTTTATCTTTTTATTTTCCACGCAGCGCGATCACGCTGCATTTTACATACCGCGATCGTGCTCTGTGTTTTCCTTGTAATTTGTGTGGCAAGAAATTTCCGGTTAGGAGTTTACGATGCTAATAGCTCTAACTCGAGCAAATGCGAGACCATTTGCATTGCAAATGCTTGCTTAATTTTTAAGACAGTTATAATGTTCTAACGTGAAGCTTGTTGCACGGTTTACATTTACATTCTGATCCTGCCCACAGCAGACTCCGAGTACACATCATCCCTGAAGGACGCAAATACATGCATGCACAAGGCAAGGGGGAACCCTAGGGGAAGAGTAGCCAGCTATGTAGTATTTTAAATTTGTATGTGTACTTAGCATTTTGTGCAATTGGTATGAAAAGTGTGCATGTATTAGTGTGCTGTGTGTTGAAAGCAAGCCTACATCTCATTGTTGAGTGAGCTGTGGTGGCGTCTGATACTCTCTAAGCTTACAGGCTTGCCTTTGAGCAAAGGCAGAGCCTGTCAATGAAAGAATAAAATTACATGGTGACATTGACTGACCACAGACGAGTCTCTACTCCATCATCCATGCCACATAGGTTACAATGCAATCTGTGAAACTTCCTGAATCCAGGCTCCTGCACTTCATAACTTACCTTCTTACAGTTACATTTGGGGAGTTTGACATTCACAGCTCCATAACAGGGCTGAAGCAGATGTCTTAATTAGAAATTATTAATGAGTGGTTATGTATTTTGAATAATGACTTATGTAGAAAATGAATAACGTAGAGAAAAAAATAATGTGCACGTTTGAAATTGTGACCTCGAAAAATGGCCACCAGTGTTCACGAAATGTACTAAATAATTATTAATACTTATGAAATATTGAACATTTATTAGATTAATGCAGTAATATGTCATATTAAGGATCATGAAGTATGTTCTAGCTTATTAGTCGTAGGCCTTAATTTAGCGAGTGTCTTGGTCTAGTTTTGCCAGGCCTCATGCAGAAGCTTTATTCCTTAGCATTTAATAAAAATGCTGACAGAGTGAACTAACTGTGAAATGCTCATTGTCTTTTTAAAATGCTTAGCAGAAGCTTTCCATGAGAACCCACTAACAGGAGACAGTGGGGGTTATTCTAACTTTGGAGGAGGTGTTAATCCGTCCCAAAAGTGACGGAAAAGTGACGGATTTACCACCAGCCGTATTACGAGTCCATTATATCCTATGGAACTCGTAATACGGCTGGTGGTATATCCGTCACTTTACCGTCACTTTTGGGACGGATTAACACTCCTCCAAAGTTAGAATAACCCCCAGTGTCCTTAAAATGTATCAAGATGTGTGTAATGTGTGCAAGAGGTTCTTTCCCAGGACGCGAACAATGAAGACACTGACTGGAGAGAAAGATGCAACAAATCCGATACCTGACGAGCCGGATAAGGAGTATATCGTAAAGCAGACCAATCAACGACGTGTGAAGTGTGAAATATTATAATTAATACATTTGGTATAGAACTTTCACTGGACAGAGTAATAACGTATGATTATTTGACCAATTGGAAATTAGGAGATAGTTTGGGTGACTTTGATATAACAACGCAACAGAGGGAAAAGGACTTCAGATCTTATCCCGTTATGAGATGCGATATTGAGAAGAAGAGATTCGAGATTCTGTCATTGGGCTCATATTCTCTGACTGAGAGCCTGATGCTTTGCTGATCGACTGATGACCTGAGAACGAAGACTGATTCTGCTTGCTGACCCATACCGTGGATAGGTAGATATGACAATGTGACTGATTTGCATTTATTTTTATTTTCTTTCTAAATACCAACTGCACTGCATTAATAGTTTTACTTTGCTTGATGTTTTCTAAATTTGTGTTCTAAATTGTTTTGCATGAAACCCCACATGCTGATGCTAATCTGGGTTTATTTGAGGTTATCTACATGACAACTGACAATTTGCAGAGACAAATGGTTGACAAATGTATTTGCTGAACTCTATGGATAATGCAGTACTATTGCAACTGACTTTACTAATGATTTGTACTGATGCTTTAGGATGCATTGTGATTCAAGCTTTGATTAGGATATGTTTCTTGCGTCTTTTTGGTTAACCAATATTACTGTTTGATTTGATTTTCAGATTATTCTACATGACTTTAGCATTGTTAATATAAGGGAAATAAAATTACGAAAGGTGTGGTTATTCATGGCTGAAAAGGTCATGGTGCATGACAATTACTGACTCCATTGATTATTGATTTTACTAATGATTATTGATTATTGTGTATTGATTATTGTTTCTGTTCTGGAGCTATGGTAAGAACATCCTGAATGAGTCAAAAGGTTCATCGACCTATACGTGTCCCCTTGTAAGTTTACGTATTAAGGTCCGAAGCGCTAGAACCAGCTTCAGCCTAAGGCTAAACTGCAAACGCCTTTGCGATCTGGGAATATCAAGTGCACAGGATGTGGAAATGTGCAACAAAAAGAGAAAATGCATGATTGTGAAAGCACTACATAGTCTAAAGAAAGTGCCATCTGTGACTTACCTTATTCTGATGCAGTGTCATGCAGTGTTTGTTCCGGAGATGATTCCGGTCCTGTTTACACCACCACCACATCCAGCAGGAAAGCAAAGGTCACAGCATGTAGTAGGATAGGTCAGGTCTATACAGACTGCTGCAAAGTGACTCCAGACATGCTGCTTGATTCCAGCAGAGAAAGGAGGCCAGGATATCTTTAAAACAACTTCCCTCCTCTTTTGGTTTCTTTTCAGGTTCTGGATCCACGACAGAAGGATTACGTGTGACTCTAGTACCAATGTCTGAACCATCTTTGTTAAGTCTGCCCTCATCAGTCTGTATTGCCAGGGCATGGCACAAAAAGACCAGGGCTTTGAAACAGAGCCAGATAGGGACCCGCTTTAATGTCCTAATTTTAAAAGTGCCAGTGCTCAACACCGGCAGGACCTGGTCCACTTGAAGCCCAGCCTACTGCTCCTATCGTCAGCAATCCTGAGGTCAAGTGTGCTTTGAAGCAGCGGGACGTAGCAGAGGTGGCAAGACTGTAGCTGGACTTATCCTGTGCATTAAATTTCAGTCAAAATGCCTAATTTTTGCTACTAAAACTAAATGCAATGCACACCCACTGAACCATACGTCCACTGAGCACATCTTACTCTGAATTTCTCCTTAAGTGTGCCCCTTAATCTACCACAGCACACACATTTCACCACTTGAACTATTCACCAGTTTCTTTTTTAAGTGACATGACATTAGTTGAATATTAGTTGAATATTTAGCATGTTGTTTTAATTGCCATGTATGTACCTTAGTACTCTTTATTAATTCTATTTTGAAGCATAATTGAATACTCGTGGGGCACATGGGAAGTATCCAAAGTGGCTGCAAAATTGTTCTTTGTTTGGGGTGAGAAGCACCCTTGCAGTGGATCTTCACCCAGACACATACTCCTGACACGCTGTTCCAGTTTTCCTGCATGTCATCCAAGTGCAGGCATATATGCACACATCAATGTCACTATGTCGACTCAGCACCACATTACTTGCCAACATCAGTCATGCATGGGAGGTGTTTGCTCCGATTACAAATGGCCCGCTTTCTTCACACCCCATTAATCTTGCAGAGGCCTATATTCTTCACAAACAGGTCCTTGCATCTCACATACAGACAAAGCAATCTCAAAATGATCAAAAACAAAACATAACATGAGTGGAAAGTGAGAAAAGTAGACTTGGCAAAATAAAATAAAACATTACCTATAGAAAATACACCTTTGCAATTGTCTTTGTCCTGCTGGGCAAGTTCTTGCCAGTCTTGTGGAGGGCACTAGAAGTTAAAATGATCAAAAAAGTGTCTTGATCAAGTGGGGAGCAGTGGACGGGCACATAGTAAGCTGAATCAATCAGTGCTTGGTCGCTGCGCCACAGAGAGGACCGAAAATTATGAAATGCAAGCTGTGACCAACTGCCAGGCTGTAAAGAAGAGTGCCATGCAATCCAACAAATGATAAGCAGCAGGCGGGCTCAATCCCTTTTTCTAACTACAACAGTGCCTCTCAAGTGATACACATGCGTTAACGCATGCTTTCGCAGACTCAACCCTAAAAAACGAAGGGAAAATTGGTGCATGTTTTTCAGCAGGGGCGTAGCAAACATTGATTCTGCAATTGCAGTGGCACCGGGGTACAGAGCCATGAGTGGTCCATTGAACTCTGATAATTGTTTTATTTTACTACACCAACAGCAGTCGAGGGTCCATTTTCCTTTCTTCCATGCTAGGCTACTGCTTTTCAATAATGTTTACCCGGCATTGTAAAGGTCAACATGGAAAATGCACGTACTTCTTGCGATAAGGAACACTTCTCTTTGGCATACATTAACCCAGAGCCTGCAGGAAGTCTGCTCCATTAATAGCTTTTCAATGCTGTTGCTGGATAATGCAGTTTAATCATGCACGAGAGTTAGATTGTGTTACTTAACTCCACAGGGTCACTAAGTGCAGCAAAGGGAGTGTGCTACAAAGACACAGAGCACCTCATGCTCAAAGAGCCTTTGAAAACAGAACTGAGCAATGAACAAAAATTGTTCAAATAATTACTATAGCACTATCTTCTAGCAGAGGTAATGGCTGCGATGAAATAAACATTATGCAATGTGGCAACATTCTGTGTTTCTACCAGAGATTATCAAGAAATAGGCCTCAGCTCTAACAAACCTAGTTAGTGGCTTTAGCAATGCTGTTTTGATTTGTAATCCAATGCAAAGGCATGTATCATAATAAGTGTACACACATGGCCATCATTTTGCACACATTGGCCACCCCTGAAAGGTCCTACCAGTGGGTGTTTTCTTAAAACAGACAGAGTCCCCATGCTTGTCTCCTAACTAGGAGCACTCAAGGAGGCGTGGTTGGAAAAAGGGCATCCCAGGTCACTGTTCACCAGAACCTCCCACTGATTCTCAGAAGAGGATTGGGAACACTTTCTCACCACCTTACTCTGTGTCCCCTTTGTCCTCCTCTCACTCTGCTGTAGGGTACCTGAACCACCTTCTTGGTGGTCACTCCCAGGTGCTTTCTTAAGCACTCTGGTACTGATCCAGAGGACTGCCTCCTTTGCAAGCTCTCTCGGGGTCAGTGAGCTTGCTGTCAACTAGGTGCTGGTGCAGCTCTATAAAACATGTACTGAGCATGTGCTCTCTCAGTATCAGGTTAACCAACACAGTTAAATAATTCACTTTGCTGCTTCACACACAACCATGCAGTGCTTTGCTGACATAATCCTGGAAATTCACCCAAGAATTTTGCAACTTATGGCTGTCCGTGACCCTGATGTGGTATTTCTCTGAGGTGAGCCCAAACTTGGTGACAAGAATAGTTTTCATGGGAGTGTACTGTATCTGGACCCCCACCTCCAGTGTAAGTAAGGTATTCCTCCCTACTGTTGGCATGTATTTCCAGAGTTATGTCCCCAATATTCTTCTGGGACCCTGTGCATCTTTAGGGCCATCCCATAGGCAGCCATGGGCAGGAGAACATGTTTCAATGTCACCCCCTACCACATAGATGGGCTTAAGACCTTTAGGTATGTGGACTTTCCTGTCCCCCTCAGATACTTGTGGGTATACTGCCACCATTACTGCTGGAATCTGCTTGCTTGACTCTGAGTTCCAGCTCCCTGAAACCACATTCATTTACCATTCTCCTCTCCAACATGGCCAGATTCTTTTCCTCCAGGGTTAGCTCCTTCTCCAGTTTCAATTTTGTTATCTTTTGCTAAAACACTCAGCTTTCCTGTCTGCCAGTTCCTCTGGGGAAAGGCCTACGAAGAAACACTGCTCTGCTCTCTGGCAGGCAGTTACAATTCAGGGAACAAGTTAGCAAAGTTCCCTTGAAGATATTGTACTTTTCATGTGAAAAGATAGTGATCTCATGACCCTCTGGAGGAGGCATCACTGTTGCTTGTTAGATCCCTACCTCCTTTATTATCCTGTATTGATTGTGCAGATAGACAAATGTCTTTTTAAATGAATGTTGGTCCTGTCAGGATAAGCTCTAGGGGAAATATTCCTGTTTCAGGGTAGATGGTGCATTCCTGCTGGAGGATTCTTCACAAGTAGCCATTCTCTTTTGGGACTTAGGCTGGACACACCTATGAAGATCTCATGAGTGGGACCTTTAAGAACCATCATGACCACAGAATATAGCCCATCAACACAAAAGATACTCTCTGCCAGTTAAGCCTCAGCAGACAATTCCTAAGTTAGATGGCGGGACCATAGGTGAGTTTGAATTTGGGTTGCATAGGCTGGTGCATTATCCTAGTAGAAGGGTGAAGGGCTGATAGGAAAAGGCTTATTGTCCAGTAGACCATCAAAATAATTGTGTGCGGCTGTGAAAGAGCATTTTTGTCTCAGAGTACTGCATTAAGTCCAGAAGTGCAGAGGAGTACTAAATTGTGTTTTTGAGGTTAAGTAAAAACTTACTTTTACATATTATTTATAATAAAGTTTCATCCACCTTAAGTATGTTCTGTGTATTGGTTGGCAGTCCTGGTATTTATCCATTTATTCTATTTTCTTATGCTGCCTTTACATTCCTACCACTAGCAATCTATGACAGAAAGGTATCAGAGCCTCCTGCCAGCTTGTTTTGGGGTTCTATCCAAAGATAATTCCTGACCTCAGGAAGTGTATAGACACACTACACCTTGATACTCCAGATCGCCTGGATAATGGTTAGATTGTCAATCTACATGGTTAGACTGATGACCTACATACATAGCATGCCCCTATGGCAGACACAATAACCACAAGAGTGGAAAAACATTCCATCAGCAAGAGTTAACACAAAAAGTGAGCACACTTCAAATTTGTGAATTGACAATGTTTGCCCTCACAAATTTACTCAAGGGACTAACCAAACACAACCCAGCTTTACTTGACACATCCCTTAAAAGTAATGGAATCACAGTTAGTGCAGGAGATGTGATCGACTGGCTAAAATGTGGTAACTGAGTTTAAATCATGGATATTTTGTTTCATTTCATTTCACTAAATTGAGAAAACTTGAGCACAAATCCTCTGTCACATCATCTCACAAAATCTGGACCACTGGTGACAAAAAAACACATCTAAAAAATACAATACATAACTAGGCCCTACAATTCCTATCCTTGGATGCCTTCTTTTGAGCAAAATGTATTTTCAACAACTCAATACCTAGCAAACACAACTAAATGAGAGCATCAGCAAGGCAGGGGCTATGTCAAGCAAAAAAAGTTCACCTCATTAAAACCAAAGTAATTTTACATTTAGGAAGTAGAGCAAGATTCCCACAAGGTACTGGCCAAACCCATGACTTGAAGTTCTACCCAGAAAATGGCTGACATAGTGACATAAGCTGTACTACAGTTTAATACATGGCTGAGGAACGTGCGCACACACAATCTCTTGATGCACATGGAGACATGAAATTAGAGGGATAATTGATTTGAAACAATAAAGAAGTAATGTGCTGAAGACTGAGGAAACTGAAGCAACTTGCTATCATTACAGAAGGTGGGAATTGCCCCTTTATATCATCCTACAGCATAATTCGCTTCTCACCTGCATAATTCCTATGGCCCTGATCTATCGTTACAAGATACTTTTAGGCAACGGTTGTTGTGGATAGGGTTCCAGATAGAAACATGACATGTTAGATGAAAATCTTGTTATTGCCTTTCCTTGTGGTACAGGAGCTGACCTGAAAGCCAAGCCATTAATAGTTACAAACGCCAGCTATTAAAAGTCTCTGATCATTACAAAAAAGTGTTCAAAAGTGTTCAAAAGACCAATTCTTGCTTTTTATATACTTCTTAGCCTACTCATACTTGTCTGCCACTACTATGTGATGCACAGTCAAATAGCACACCAAAATTATCATGACATGCTGTGGCACTTTCTACAGGACGCAAATGTAACAAGGCAACAATTGGGGCCCCAATAGCCTTGTAATCACTCTTGGTGCTGAGGATAGGCCGAAAGGAAGAGCTTTGAATTGGTTCTGTCTACTGCAAAACAAAGATATGGCTACTTTGTCCAATGGATAGGGATGTGGAAGTATGTATCCTGGGGGTCTAGTGTCATGAGAAAATCTTCTTTTGCTATCAAGGGTATTACCACTTGGATTGTACTTCTTTTGAACGTCAAGTATTAGGCAAACTGAGTCACACACTTGATATCTAACACTGGATAGTACCTACCATTCAGATTCAGAACAAGGAACAGGATCAAGCACATCCATTTCTCTGTGAACTACGGAGAGAAACTAAGCATCCTTAATCAACTGCTTACCCTGACTGTAAAAATTCCTGACTCTCCCTCAACTACTTATTCTGGATAGTCATGTGTGAGAGTTGAGAGCCTTAGGGTGGTCATCTCCCAACTTTTTGGCTGCCTTCCTCCACTTTTCTGACAGTTTTTGCTGGTTTTAGGACTCTGCACAATTTACCACTGCTAACCAGTGCTAAAATGCATACACTTTCTCCCTCAAACATGGTAACATTGGTTCATTTCCAATTGGCATATTTGATTTAATTATACGTCACTAGTAAAGTGTACTACTTATGCCCAGGGCCTGTAAAGTGAATGCTACTAGTGGACCTGCAGCACTGGTTGTGCCACCCACATAAGTAGCCCCTTAACCATGTTTCAGGCCTGCCATTGCAAGGCCTGTGTGTGCAGTTTCACTGTCACTTCGACGTGGCATATAAAAGTACTTGCCAAGCCTTGAACTCCCCTTTTTCGACATATCACCCCTAAGGGTGGCCATAGGTAACCCATAGGGCAGCGTGCTATGTGGGTAAAAGGCAGGACAGGTACATGTGTGTTTTATCTGTCCTGGTAGTGGAAAACTCCTAAATTTGTTTTCCACTACTGTGAGGCCTGCTCCCTTAATAGGATAGCATTAGGGCTACCCTCACATATCTTTTGAGTGGTAGATTCTAATCAGAAAGCGGTAACTAGGTCATATTTAGTATGGCCAGAATGGTAATAGAAAATATGGCCTATTGGTGATGTTGGATTTTATATAACTATGTTAGAAATGCCACTTTTCGATAGTGAGTATTTCTCTGCACTTAAAATCCACCTGTGCCTTATGGCCTGTAGACAAGCAATGTCTGGACTAGGCTGGTTGACAGTCACACCTGCACTCATCTGCATACTGAATGAGTCTTCCTGGGCTGAAAGCGTGGAGGGCCTGACACTTACATTTCAAAGGCTAGTGGCCTGCTCTCACACAATGGACTGCCAAACCCCCTACTGGGGCCCTGGCTGACAGACCTGTACTAAAAGGGGACCTTGTGCACTTTAAACCCACTCTTTGAAGCCTTCCCCACTTCAAAGGCATTTTTGGGTATGTAAACTGGGTCCCTGACCCCACCAAATCAGACACTTCTGGACCTGAACATGCAACCTGTCAAGAGGAACTGCCTGGCCAACCAAAGGACTTATCTGGACTGCTTTGCTGAGAAGGACTGGTGCCCTGCTGTTGCCTGCTGCCCTGCTCCCCTCTGACTTTGCAGAGAAGTGCTCTCCAAGGGCTTGCCTCCTGTTTTCTAATTTCTCAGGGCCAAAAAGACTTCATCTCTTCAGGAAATTCCTTGCACACTGAAAATCAACACACAGCCTGCTGAAAACGATTCACAGCCGTTTTGCAACTGAGAAATTGCCGCACAGCCAAGCCGGAACAACGCAGCCCGACTTCCCGAGTGAAGAATCAACGCAACGACTGCCTGTGACTTCTTCCTGCACACCCAGGATTTCCCCACATCGTCCCTGGGCATCAAAAAGGTCCCTGCTTCGCAGTGAGGAACCATGACTGCACACCGGAAGTCAACGCAGGGCCCCTTGCAGCGTGGAAAGAAATGACGCATTGTGTGTGCTGGGTCAAAAGATGCGATGCCCCCCCCATTTTTCCATGCATCTCCTCTGAGGTCTCCGTGCATGTTATTTTTGAAGCAAACCAGGTACTTAGTGTAAGCAAGAGACACTTGTTGATTTCTAAGATTTAAGACTCTTTTTATTCTTGCAAAAGTGATATCTCAGCTTGTGCTTGTTGAATCTTTATCATTTTACCCTTAATTTAACCAGATAAATATCATATTTCTTTCTAAACCTGTGTGGTGTTTTCACTGTGTTACTGTTTGACTGCTCAGTGCTAAGCTACCAGAGGGAGGCACAGGATAATTTGGATTGTGTGTGACTTATACTGACTAGGATTTCAGGCCCTACTTGGACAAGGATGTATACCTCTGCCAACCACAGACCCCATTTCTAACAGCATGCCTTTGTGGACTGTTGTTGAGGCTGCTGGGACTGAGATTGTTTGGCAAGCCTAGTCCCATGGCCATGAATCCAGCCATAAAAGGCTTTATGTATTTCTTGCCACCCCCACCCCTGCATAACTCTTCCTTGAATATACACAATACTTCCTCATTGCAAATGTCTTGAAAGGCTACAAAGTATTTTCTTCTTCCATTGTCTTTAGGATTACATTATTTAGTTTTGGTCAAACAATTTTCTCCAGAAAAAAGGAAAGCAGTGAATCTTTGGCGGGCATCAGGCTTCCAAGGTTTGGGCCTTAGAAGTTGTCTTCCTGATATCGATATGCAGACGATTGCAATGAGTTAAAATTTGTGTCAGACCAAACTTTCGTCAACAATGTATTATTACATAGGATTGCTGTATGGCTAGAACCTTCCTGTAGACATTCAAAAAGCACCTTAAAGTCTTTTAGCACTGATTCCAATGTATAAGCCACACATGAACTTGTTTTCATTACAAAGCTAGCTGCAGGATATGCATGTTTTGCAGAACTCAACTTTACCTAACAGTTCTGTCTGAGCGAAGGATGATGAAGAGGCCATTCTTGACAGTATTATGTTGCAAAGAAGTGCAGTTGATGCTTGACAGTATGGCACTTACTTTTGGCAACTGGGTAAAAGCATCATCAACATCTTGCAAGGGATATCTTAAGAATCGTGGAAAAGAACACTTGTCAATATCTTTCCACACCTTTGGGAAATATTTTTCAGCACCTCATGAGAAGGAAGACTGCCTTCCTTCTGGTGACTGTATTGTGAGTAATAGTCTTCCTCGGACTGCTGAGGCACAGGATCAAACCCCATGTTCTTGGATATCTCGAACATGTGCAGGCTGCACATATTTACTTTTTTGCACAGTGTCTTGGTTTTCTTCCTATTTGCCTTCCAAATTGGTTTTTGACACAGGCTTTCTTAATTGCTGAAACAAAACAATGGCACACGTAGGTGCCACTCAAAAAATCAATAGATAATTTAAATGGCTAAATAACAAACTGCAATTAATGCTGCCACCATGTAATCAAACTTCAGATCACCATGATGACTTCTGACAACATTTATCATATTCATTCATAAGTAAAACATAAAGACATTTTACATACACTAATTTTTGTGAAGTTATACGCAAAGTGTCCAGAGTGAACAAAGTACCACAAAAAGTAAGAATAGTACAAGTGCATGTGTTTCTTATAACGAACAACAATACATCCTCAGAAATGGTCCATATGACCTATCAAATTGTCACATTGTTATGTTTCTTTGTTATAGTTATCAACAACTGTTTGACCCGGAATAAAATAACCAAGTCTCATCCGGACATAAGTGGTAGAGAGAACATCTTACACTCCAAGTGGTGAAAGCTGCAGTCTGCCTAATGTGTAAAGTCACCCTCGTGTAAAATCCAAATGCATAACCTACTCAGGGGGCAGAGGGCAAGCCCCCTGAGGATACAACATAATGAATTTTAAGGTATTGAAAGGACCGCATGTAGCGGTGCCAAGCCACAGAAAAAAGGCTGGGGAACAGTTCTGCAAGAAGTATCTCCACAAAGCTCCAACCCTTTGAGCATATAGTTTTTCCTTCACCCTTACTGCCTCCATCTTTGCCTCCCATGCCGCATAGGTAGGGGCTATTGATGATTTCCACGCCTGAAGAATCAACAATTTAGCTATCAACGTAGCCACAAATATGATTTGCTTGGAATAAATAGACAAGCCTGCATTTTGCGTAATACCCCATAATGCTGCCAGTGGGTTAGGAACTAATTTGTAAGCTATCATAACGCTAATCCATTGAAAAATCTTCTCCCAATACGCTGTCAGATGCTTACATGAAAAACTTATATGGAGCCAATCTCCCTGAGTCATTTGGCAGCGCGGACACAAGCCTGATATCTCCGGATCATTTCCTTTAACCTAGTGGGGATATAGTAAAGTAGCGATTTTGAATACAGTGAAGTCTTTTTAAAATTCACGCCCCTAAGTGCTTTTTGTGACAATTCTTTATGCTTTCTCCATTGTTGTAGTCCTATTTTACAACCTATAAGGTTTTCTGCCTTAATCAAAAATTGGGAAATTGTCTTAATTGAATTTCCATCATGGAGAGTCTTGTACCAATTGCCGATGTCCAATCGATTTCCATAGAAAGCCTGAAAGATAGCTCGATTAGGGCCATCTGTTACTTTTTCCATTGTTTGCAAATAAAGTTGAATTTGGCAATAGGAAAACTTAAGACTTTCTAGAATGGCATTTCTTTCCCCTGTGAACTGCACCCATGTCTTAATATGATCCCCTATTAAGAAATCTGCAAAGCTCCTGAATCCTGCATCTTCCCACTTCTAAACGTATCCTTGATTAAGTTCTAATCCTACCATCCATGCATCTCGAAGTCTAACTGACGGATGGATCTTACTAAATTGAAAATTAGCTTGTATCAGCAGTGCACCTGTCTGGATCATTGCCTCTAGTTTATACCTTGCCCGCTTCGAGAGGCGAGGATGTTTAAGAAATCGCAGGAGCTGCGTATCCATGTCGTTCAGCATCTGGTTAAAATAGAAGTTGGCATTTGGTGTTAAAGCAGCTCTTGATACCCAATCTAATACCGAAGCTTCATAGTAGGTTTGAACATTAGGAAATGCCAGCCCCCAATCCTCCACTTTAAGAGTTAGCTTTTCTAATTGTAAATGAGGTTTCTTATGGTTGCATATGAATTGTCTGATCAGTGAATCCAGCTATTGAAAGAAATCTTAAGGGACTCTAAAGCCTATACTAGAGAAAACACATAATAATAATAAGGGAAGGATCATCATTTTTACCACTTCTGTCCTACCTATAATCGTCATAGTGGATTCCTGCCATTTCAGAAATAGGCCTTGGACCTTTATATATTTCAGGTGAATAAGATCAGCC